>NC_133688.1:2500000-5000000 GCF_048934315.1 Petromyzon marinus
GTGGTGGTGTTAGGAGTGGTGTTAGTGCTGGTGTTAGTTGTGGTGTTAGTTGAGTGGAGCGGTAGTGTAGCGGTTAACGTGCTGCACTACAAACCTGGCGACCCGGGTTCGATTTCCGCTCACGGCCAACACCAGTAACGATTATCTGAACCGGTCCTGGGCCTCCCCTAGGTAGACTCAGCCTCAAATGAATACCTGGTACGATGTGTAAACATCGCTGCTAGGGAGACAAAGGTGGCCAGGCGTGGTGTTAGCCACCCACCCCCTCGTGTGCCATGCCGACCTTTATAGGTGCTCGCTAGCAGAAATTGCCCCTACAGTATATTCAGGCTATACGGGGGATCTGTCTTTGTTAGTGGTGGTGGTGTTAGCAGTGGTGTTAGTGGTGGTGCTAGTGGTGGTGTTTGTCGCGGTGTTGCTGGTGTCCGAACAAAGGAGCGATGGTCACAACAACGACCTTTGACCTGGGCGGCTGAAATGTAGCACGTTGGCACAGTCATCTCAGTCAGTCAACTCTTGGCATCTGGGTCTGACCTGTGACCTGTCAGTGAGCCTTCAGCATTTCACGTGGTCTCAAAGTGCACCTGGCCTGGCATTTGCCGCTACTTAGTGGCAAATGGCGGTCTTTGTTGTTTTTGTTGTGTTTCGTGTTGTGGGTGAGTGGTGAGGTTGTGAGTCTGTGATGATGATGTGAGTCCGTGTTGATGATGAGAGTCCGCATTGTGACATGACGCGTGTTTAGACATGAGTATTGTCGCACACCATCGGTTTTGTGTGACCCTCGCCTGCGTCTCCCGCTCTCCACGCAGAGACCCGGACCGTGCGAGAAACGCAGTGAGCTCTGAGCACCCTACTCTGCAAGTTGCTGCCATGGAGGTACGTGTGGCTCTTCAACTCGTGTGGTAAAATATGGGTGGACGTGTGTTTTCCCCTCGACTTGTGCCTACCTGTCACCTACTTGTATACCTGGATGTGCTTCTCCTTGTCCGCCTGAGTATGTGTATGTCTATCAGAGCGTGTCTCCGAGATCCTGTTGGTGTGCCTGCCTGTCTACGCGTGAGCATTTACAGCACTATTATCTATCCACTGATGAATGAGAATGCCTTCCTCCCTTGGACCTTGCTACCCCTCAAATGCTGTGATGGAATAATCCGCCAAGCGCCGATTTTGTCGCACCATCTCTCTGGTGGCTCTCCTCTCCGATGTGTTTCCTTCCTTGGCTGCTGCTCCGTTATTATTCTTCACTATCAGCCATTGTTGTCCCTCCTTGCCATGGCTCGTCATGCCCGATCCCCAATCACTCTTTAACAATTTGAACAACCCCTGCGTGTGACCTCAAAATCCACGCATCTTTCATTGTGAATCCAAGCATGGCATCTGATATTGGCCAAATATCCCAATGCTGAGAAACGACAACATCTCGGCAGGACCCTCCTGAATGTGGAGCCCAGGATCTCAGAGATGCTGGCTCAGTGCTCGCCTTCTGCACTTGCTCCAACATCTTAATCAAGCCTATGTGGTGGACCTTTGTCTTTGTGTGTGTGTAGATGAGCCGAGCTGGAGAGGCTCGGAGTAACGACACGTCTTGCACCACGTGGAGTGCGCTGTCCTCAGAGGGCACCGGCTCCATCTGTAGCAAATCGCCGAAAGGTAAGAACAGTAATGAGGGACGTCACAGTGGCCACGGTAAATAGTGGGACATCACGATGGCCATGTTGCATGGGGGACGTAACAGTGCCTTTGGTGTATGAGAGATTTTATGGTGATTGTATGGGTGATGTCAAGATAGCAATGCTACATGGGGGACTTAATGGTAATCATGTTTTGATTTAAAGCTTTCGTGGCTGCAGGGATTCATATTCTTGGTTCTTTCGGTAAACTCACGTAGAAGGGCAACAATACAATTATAAAAATATAAAACAATAAAATTCTCACGACGTTTCGACTGCAACACAAGTAATCATCATCAGGTGTGAAAACCACAGCAAGAACCACAGCAAGAAAAATTGAAATTTTCTTGCTGTGGTTTTCACACCTGATGATGATTGCTTGTGTTGCAGTCGAAACGTCGTGAGAATTGTATTATTTTATTATTTTATTGTTTCCCTTCTACGTGACTTTACCGAAAGAACCAAGAATATGGTAATCATGTTGCATTAGAGACTGCATCATGGTTGCCATGTTACATGGGGGACTTCATGGTGGCCATGTTGCATGGGGATAATTATCTGTGCTCTGGCCTCAGTACTGAAACAACATCAAACGCTTTCAGAATTGCTTCTGCGGCCATCTTGAATGCTCTTCCAATATTAGGAAACCACTGAAGCTATGCGCGTTTAAATCATCTAGTTTGACAACTAATATCTATACTCATTCGCTCTTTCGGTAATGTCACGTAGGTAGAAATAAAATAAAACAAATCACGACGTTTCTATCGCAACACAATCAATCTTCATCAGGTGGAACAACCACAGCAATAATAAAATGCTGAAGTAGGTGAGAGAGCTGCTGTGGCAAGAGGTTATCGGTAAGAAAGGGGGGAGGAGCAAGGGGGGGAGAGAGAGGGGAGCTGCGTGAGCGCTAGGGGGAGAAGAAGTGAGGCTGGGGGGGACGTAGGCGGAGGTAGAAGTGGTAAGCTGAGTATGGGACATGGTGGGAAAGTAAATCTGAAAAATCTACCAGTACCTGGCGCGTGTGATGGAAACAACCACAACCAGTTAAGGCTTTACCTAGTTAATAACATCCATCGAATGATTGCTCAATTTGTATCCATCTTCTCGGTTGAAGTTATGTCTATGTTAGTATATCTTTATGGCTTCATGAAAAAACCTTTGATAGTTACCTGAAGGTTTGCAGAGTACCTTGGTCTCGGAAAAAAACAATATCACGCGAGCCCACAGCGTTATAACAATGGTCAGACACGGCAGAGGTATTGGTTCTGCGATGTTTCAGATCTGCCTTGTGTTCGCTAACACGGTCCGCGACATGTCAATTCGTTTTCCCAATGTAACTGCTACCGCAGGTACAACTCAGTTTGTCGACTCCAGGATATTGCATGTCAGGATGGGATTAGATCACGGATTTTGTGTACTGTATTGAATCGGACTTGGATCTTGTGTTTGTTTAAGATTTTGGAAATATTTTTGGTAACACCTGCTATGTATGGTAAAGTGATGGTCTTGATAGGCGTCTCAGTGGATTGTTTCTACATGGTTGGAGAAACAGCTTTGCGAATAATGCTGTCCCAGTACCCATTCATCTTAAGAGTCTGGTGTACGTGGTCCAGTTCACTGGCTTGGTGGTGTTGGTTGCAAATGCAGTGGCCCTATGGTGTAGTGGTTTGATGAGGGAATTCTTCTGCGCCGGATGGTGGTGGGAATTAGGTTTTAGATAGGTCTCTTCTCAAACAAAACATCCAGGAATTAGTAGCTTACCATCCTTCTCCACTTCCATGGTGAATTTGATGGATGGGTGTATGGAATTTATGTTGTTGAGAAATTGATTCAATGTTGGCAGGCCATGTGGCCAAATGACGAAAGTGTGATCTATGTATTTCTTCCCAAGGAAGGACGTTGGGTGCATGTCTGGATGACATCAGTTTCAAATTTCTCCATGAAAACATTCGCTATCACTGGTGATAAGGGGGGACCCATGTGGGTACCTTGATTTTGTTTGTAGAAAGTACCATTCCTGGTGAAGTAAGTGCCGGTTCAGCGTTTCTACTGCTGCATGATTTTTTTCCGCCTGAGGACGACCGCTTGTGTTGCGATCGAAACGTCGTCATTTATTTTATTTTATCCATATGTGACTTTATCGAAAAAAACAAAGAGTAAATGTTAGTAAGGCAGTTCCTAACCAAAGTTGGTCCATGTTGGACCAAGTCTTCAATTATTGCTAAGGTGTCAGGTACAGGAACCTTGGTGAACAGAGAGACTACATCAAAGCTGACGAGCAAATCATCTGGGGACAGTGAAATGCCTTTGATTAGAGAGATAAAGTGAGCTGAGTTTCATACTGCTGAGGTAGTCTTGCCCGTGAATGGAAGCAAGGTCTCAGACAGAAATTGGGCCAGTTTGTAGGGAGGTGAGTTGATAGTGGAAACGATGGGTCGAAGTGGAGTATCTTCTTTATGGATTTTTGGAAGACCATATAATCTGGGTGGTCTATTAGCAGAAGGTTTTAGGGAGAACTGCTTGAATGGTTCGATTAGAGAAGTCGAATTGGTAATGATATTGTTTGTTTTTATAGCCAGGCAGTTGGTCGGATCTTTGTTGATTTTGGTGTAATTGCTATCATTAAGAAGGTCCTGGATTATGTTGCTGAATGTGGTTTTATCCATGATGACAGTAGCATTGCCCTTGTCGGCTGAGAGGATGACTTTGTCCTCTCTATTTTTTAATTTGGTGAATTCAGAGCGCTCGTCCTTGCTGATGTTATTAATAGGATTCTTAGCATTTTTAAAGATGGTGGCAATTTTAAATCTTGCCACGTCTGTCGGGATGTGTCCCAAGCCTTTGAGGGCTACATCTACCTGGGTTTTTATATCATCCACTGGGATGTGTTTGAGGGTGACAGCAAAATTCAGCCCTCTAGCTAGTACCGATTTTAGGCTATCGGAGATTGTGCTGTTACTCTGATTAATAGCAGTCTTTTTAAGTGTGGATCTGGTTTCTTTTTTGACAAGTTATTGAATTTAGCAATAAGGTTAACCTTGCATTTGGAAGACATTGTTGTGGCAGAAGAAGCAGTCATGTTATCTACAAGGTTCCAATCAGATGCGGACATTTTATCTTTTGATTTAAAGCTTTCGTGACTGCAGTAATTCATATTCTTAGTTTTTTCGGTAAAGTCACGTTGAAGGGAAACAACAAAATAATAAAATATATATAACAATAAAAAATTCTCACGACGTTTCGACCATAACTCAAACGGTCGTCTTCAGGTGTGTTGGACCAACACCTCGGCCGTGACAGATCATTGTTATAATTCAGTAGGCTCACATGACATTGACTTTTCCAAGACAGAGGTTCTTTGTAAGCCATCTGGCTTCCATGAGAGATTCGTTCATGAGGCTATCCACATATACAAGCACAGAGACAATTTCAACCGAGAAGATTGATTCTATCTTAGCAATCATTGGAAAGATTTGATAAACCATTTCAGGTCTTAATTGATTGTTCACGCTTACAGTGGCTTTCAGACAGCATACATTATAAAAAATAAAAAAATAAAAAAAAATTGTCTCCCCCCTCCTCTTTTCAGAATATAGATGGACTAGTCCTAAATAAACTGCCAAATCGTTGCGCATGGCGCTAACGTTTTTTAATAAATAAATAAATGCGCCGTTTACAAATAAATTTATGCAAACCAACACACCTGAAGACGACTGTTTGAGTTATGGTCGAAACGTCGTGAGAATTTTTTATTGTTTTATATATATTATTATTTTGTTGTTTCCCTTCAACGTGACTTTACCGAAAAAACTAAGATTATGACTTTTTATCTGTTAATGTTAAGTGTGATTGTAGGAGACATTTGTCTAAATTATCAAGTTCAAGCCGGAGTATTCTTATCCTCTCTGAGATTAGAGAAAGGCTAGCTCTGAATAAGATCCGTTTAGAGTTGGGTTAAGTGACAGAAGCAGATGTGAGTTTAAATGTGGTCGGTATTATCTTGTTGTCGCGGCATCTCTTCAGAAAGGTGAGTGACTCGATCATGTGAGCCTTCTTGTCTCGCAGTCTGTTAATGGTTCTAACAGATGTGTGGAACCTATTTGCGTGGTTAGTTTATTAACCTTCCCCCACACTGTTGATTAGCACCATTGGCTACATGCGGTGCAAAATAATTTCAACATACATAGCTGGGATTGGCAAAAACATCCCAATCCTGAAATATTTACTCTATAAATTGCTCAAAAGTTTGGTTCACACACCTGTTGTTGTTATTCTCCTCGTGCCTACAGAAATCCTGGCTCACTTTGGCCCTCACTTGACCGACCGCGAAAAGCTGGAGCTCGCAGCCATGCAAGAAGTGTGGTACTTTGCGCTCGACAACAAACCCAAGGGATGCAACAGGCATGGATATGATGACGACGAACGTAATTACATTCTGGTGAGGCTCACCACAAAACTACAGCCTTGGGGGCGGTCACAGGGCCCAGAGATAGCGGGTTTTGTGGCTTCTTATTATTGCACCTGAATTACCAACCAGGGCACACACCAACGCGCTTCAAAATCAGAATGTTTAATCCCGAGTAAAGCCCTTTTAGATAAGAAGCAATTTTTCAAGGGAATCTTCGCCAGCAGACAGTATCAAAGCATTCGACAATTACACCCACTCACACACTTACTCACCCACCCCCAGACGCACTCACTTGCTGACTCACTCACTCATTCACCCACTCAATCACTCACCGACCCACTCGCCCACTCACCAATGCACTCACCCGCACACATCTGAATCAGAAGTTTATTTCCCGAGTAAAGCCCATTGAGCTCAGAAGCTCTTTTTAAGGGTGACTCAGCCAGCAGACATCTGAGCATTCCAAATTATGGTTAAAATAACTTCATAATTCCAAGCAAATGTTTTTGTTAAAATTACATTCTCACTTCTTAAACGTTGTGATTTTAACAATAGTCAGTTTAAATGATTGTACCTTTTGTTCAGTTCCGACATGATCACCTCCACTACCGCTATGAGGTGCTCAAGATGATTGGGGAAGGAGGTCAAGGCCAGGTGATCCAGTGCCTTGACCACAAGAGGAACACCCTGGTAGCTGTAAAGATCCTGGTGTCACCGTCGAGGTAAGACTTCAGAGACGTGCCATCACGAGGCCGACGTTGTTAAGTCCATTGCCATGCAATGCGGTGGTGACACTCATGCTTCACAGCGAGAAGGGGGGCCTTGGTTCGGCTCCTGACTCGGGCACCATCGTGTGTGGAGTGTGTACCTTCTACCCCTGTTCTGCATCGGTTCCTTCTAGGTACTCTGGTTTTTCGTCTCTAAAGCTTAAAATACATACACACACAGTGTGAACTGGTATCGGCCAAAACATCCCATTGCTACAAGATTACCTCCACATTACAGTAAGTCATCATTTAATGCTGTAGATACATTCATGAAAAGTTCCGCGTTAAGCGAAAAAGCATTGAGCGAAAAGAATCTCTCCATAAATAATGTAACAATAAAGTTTGGCGAGATGCAATGTATGCATACACTGTGAGATGATGAGACCAATAACTGAGGCTATGCTATAGTAATAGGTTTTACCCTTTTAACTGGCACAAAAACTGACACCTTCTTTGGTTCTTTCGGTAATGTCACGTAGAATGAGAATAAAATAATAAAATAATACAATAAAATTCTCACGACGTTTCGGCCACAATGCAAGCGGCCGTCTTCAGGTGAAAGTTACAGACCTGTCGGGACGACAGAGCTCAACACACCCGAGACGGCTTTTCTTAGAGCTTAGTCTCCACTGGTGTTGGACCAGAAGAGTGGAGACTAGGCTCTAAGAAAAGCCGTCTCGGGTGTGGACCAATCAAATTCAAGGACAGTGCATATTATTATTATCAGAGTTGTCTCTTTTGTTTGCATTTTGACTGCTTGTGTTGTGGTTATTGCAAACATGATGCCTTGAATAAAGGTGTCAGTTTTTGTGCCAGTTAAAAGGGTAAAACCTATTACTATATCTTGTTACTGGCAAAGGAGGTCTCATAATGAGGCTATGCTGTCACGTTACTTTTATCATTCCGAGTACTGTATCATACCGCTCAACAGTGCAGCTCAAAAAAGTATTTTGTTGTCGACTACTCACAAACCACGTCATGATGGGCTTATTCCGTGTTATAATGGGTGCGTATCTTGTTAGAATGTGCGTGTTCCATGTTGTAATGGTCGCGTTTCTTGTTACAACGGACACATTCTGCATTGTGTAAAAAGTGTTGAAGAACCACGTTATAACGAAAACGCGTTGTTTTAACGGGCGTTTGCATTTAGTTTTCCCGAATGACCAATCCGATTTGAATGGCTCTTCACCTTCAAATCCTATTGGGTACCCTACGCCAGCTCCTGCGCCCCGTATGGTACCAATGAGAGTCGAGAACGCTACTCTAGCTCACAATGCCGTTAGACCTGGTGAAAGTATATTTAATTATTAATTCTGAATAGCATTTGCCTCTGGGTGACCCTTAAGCAAGTGTAAGTTATTAATTTGTGGACTTCCTCTGCGCAGCTCCAAGGAAGAAACATTGCAGAGGATGGAGCTCCAGATAGCTCTGGAACTTCAGAGTGAGGACAGCAATGAAGATTACAACGTCATCAAAGTCCTAAACAGCTTTGATTTCAGGGGACACCACTGCCTTGTCCTGGAGCTGTTGAAGTATGTACCGCGTGTTCCATCTCCCCCTCCCTCCGCTAATAGCGTGGTTAACTGATTAACTAAACAAACTTTTTTGTTTTCGTGGGAAAGTCCACTGACCTATTAGTTATTTTTTTGTAAGCGACCTGCCCACAAATGATAGCTTAACAAAGTAACTTATCACGTGGAAATGTACGGCAGCCAAATACTATGAATGCATGTCGATTCGAAATGTGGAGTGGAAAACCAGAGGACCTACAGAATAATCCACATGATCACAGGAAGAACATGCAAACTCCAAATGTACATGCGTCAGGTTCGGGATCAAACCCCACGACCTTACCAGGCGGAGTTGTTATCTTCTCCCCATGGATAACCCTCTACCACCTGGCAAAAATGCCAATGAAATCAAGTTGTCAAGTGGGCAAATGAGCCAACTAATTTGGTTCATCGACAAACCAACGACCTGAACCTACACTGAACTATGACTCTGAATATTGGTCATGAACATGCACGAACAATATTAAGATTGTTGTTAGCAGAATCAGCACAGCATTTAAGGAGATAACACTGACACTGTGTTGGTGTTGTTTCTGCTTTTGTCTCTCTCACAGGGAGAGCCTTTATGATGTGATGAGAGAATCGGGGTTCCGGTTGGACATGGAAATGGTGAAAAGTTATACCAGGGGAATCCTCATGTTCCTGTCCCACATCTCTTCCAGGAACATAGTTCACGCGGACATCAAGCCAGTGAGTGGACACAGCATTCAGTATGATTTTGTTGCAGAGGCGTATTGTTAGTAGGGAATCGTTCCACGGAGAAAACCGGCCACATTAGTCACAAGGTCTATGCGTTCGCTGTTTCCATCTAACTGGAAGGAGGCAGGGTCATTGTACCCCTGGTGAAGATAATGCGGTATGAATTAAACTGTAGTGTAGAGTCGTGTCGGTATTGGGGACTCACCATAGACAAAACCGGCAACGTTGATCACAGCGTTGCCCCAGTCCTTCGGAGACAGAAACTGGAGCAAATAAAGACTATTTCCTAAGTGTGCCAAACGTGTATTTTGACCTGACAGCTGCCCGCTGTCGGCTTCCACACTGCGAATGGAAAACTTCCGAAGACAAACGCGCGGTGGATAGCGTCATGGAATACGCGAGCTCTCATGTGTAGCTTTTGGTCCGTAACCCGTTAAAGGGCACTATTGCAGCTGTGAGCTCAATGCACTCTCCTGTCAGAGGAACCATGATCAGTTGTCAATAGAGCTGCCCTCCTTTACTTCGATGGTCCCTTAGAGTGCTTTGAACATGAGCCTCAAATCAAATCTCTTTTCTAGATGCAATTGAAAGGGGCAACCCCCAGTAATAGCTGTCAACAAACATCAAATGTTGCACTTGACTGACGCTCGTTGACGGCACTACGCCTCGTCTAGTTCCCCTGTTTAGCGTAGGTGGTGGTACGTGATCGTTCCACTGCTGGCTGAATGTTATCGGCATAACCTCTGCATTTGAATTCATTCTGCCCCTTCTCCTGCAGGAAAATGTTCTCATCAAGGACACCGTGACCGGCACTGTGAGGGTCACGGACTTTGGCACGAGCTTTTTTGTGGAAAGTCAACGTGAGTGACCTCTCCTGGGTGTGTGAGCGTCTGCGTGTGGGTGTTTGTCTGATTGTGTATATGTGTGAGTATCTGCGTGTCTGTACATGTGACTGTTCATGTGTGTGATGAGGATGCTGTTTAAGAAACAGTGAGTACACAAACACATATATGTGTTGTTCTTGTGATTGGTGTGCAGCTATGAATGTTGGTGGGACTCTGGAATACTCGGCTCCGGAGCTGCACTTGGGCTACAGCTTGACCTGTGGCGTAGACATGTGGGCGCTGGGTTGCACGGTGGCGGAGTTGGCGACGGGCAGGCAATTATTTCAGTCCGACAGTGACAAAGATTACCTCCCGCGCTGCATTGAGGTATTTCCCACTGGGCGTCCATCCGCTCGTGATGCCCCTCTCTTTCCTTGGAGTCGTGGGTTTTGGGGGTGGCAGGAGGGGAGGTGGCCACTTAGTGATCTGGCGAATAGCGGCCGTCGTATGTTGTGTATGAGTGTACACGTGTCCATCTTGTACGTGTGAGGGGAGCAGTAGTGTAGCGGTTAGCATGCGGCGCTCATGGCCCACACTAGTGATGATTATCTGAACCGGTCCTGGGCCTCCCTTAGTTAGACTCAGCCTTAAATGAGTACCTAGTGCAGTGTGTAAAATACCTGGGTCAATGTGGCCCACCACCCCCTGTCTCTGTGTGCCATAATGCTTGCCCTCAACAAGCGCTGCTGCTGTTGTTACGCTATACTAACATCACTTGCCCCTACAGTCAGCCGAGGATACACGGGTGACCTTTGTCTTTGTCTCAACCATGTGCAGATTCTGGGAATGCCTCCACGATACATGGTGAATTCAGCTCCCGACAGAAGGCAGTTTTTTGGTGAGTTAAAGGGTGGTGCGAGTGACGGACCGGATTCAGTTTTAAGAAGAGGCCTGCGGCTGTTGTTATTTTTTTGGTGGGAGGGGGGGGGAATGGCCTCTTTTTATTTTAAATTCCTTTGGTGAGTGGGTGGGTAAGTCGGTGTGTGGGCAAGTAGGTTGTAGGGTAAGTGGGCGAATTGGTCAGTGGGTAAGCGGGTGGGCGGGTGAGTGGGGGGGGTGGTTCGGTGATTGGGTAGGTGGGTAGGTGAGTGAGTGATTGTGTAGGTGGAAGAGTGGGTGGGTGGGTGAGTAGGTTGATGGATGGGTCGGTAAGTGGGTAAGTAGGTGACGTGGTGGTTGGTGACTGCATCTGTCCCGCTGTGCATGGCTCCCGCAGACCGTCAAGGGAAGATGTTGTGCCCAGGCAAGAAAAGGGTACCGGGGAGCTTCCCACTTGAAAGTGTGCTCAAAAGCCACGACCCGGCGTTTGTGGAATTCGTCAGCTTCTGTCTGCGGTAAGACACACCCACCACCCCCTCCCAATGAGGATCCCCCCCCCCCTCCAATTGATCGGCGATCACTCTCCACCGATCGCCAGGAAAATGTGGAGCTGAGTGGGACTGCCGATGTGCAGTACCACCGGTGTCAAGATCGCCCTCTGTGGAGGATGGGGAGGTCCGTGCAAGATGCTGCTGGCCAATGCGATGCTCGGGGCATTTTTAGTCTACTGGGCATCAGAGGATTGCCACTGTTCCTGCTGCTTCTGCTGCTGCCGTGCATTCCTGACCTTGTAGGAGAAGGGAAGCAACTTCAATGCTCTCACCACGCTTCTCTCACTACGTTTGGCGCGTGTGTCTCCCACGCGTCTCTCAACAGATGGGTTCCGGATTCTCGTATGACGCCAGCGCAGGCGCTGGATCACAGCTGGCTCCGGACCGCGGCCACCAGCACCACCAGCAATGCCACCACCACTGCTACTCCTGGCCGTGTCCAGTGCTTTGGAGCTGCTGAACGACGGTAACCCACATTCTGCTGACCAATTTTCAAGGCAGTCCATAGAGAGGTGTGGGGCCCAGGGCAAGTCACAACTCCCACATGGAGAAAGTGGCCCAAGTATGGGCATCAAACCCAGGTCCCTCTTTGGCTGTGAGTTCCAGCCCTGCCGCCCACAAACTAACACACGGAGAGTTCAAATCTCACCTGTACATTCGGTTATATACGGATGTATTTTTATAATTGCTTTCTGGGTGAGGACAAATAATGAAGTGGCCATATCTTTGCCATGTAGGTAACCCTTCATCCACTGTGACATCGCCAGCTCCCCCCCTCCCCCCCGATGGTGGGGGAGGGGATGGCTGCGATCTCTGCTGCAGCAGTAAGTTGGAACAATGTCGTGCGCATATCTTCACAGAGCGGAGCCGGCGCTGCCCCCATTCTCTTTGCTCGCCTGGGCCTCTGATTGGAGGCTGAAGGTTGTGGAGGAAGAGGAAACCCAGGTGGAGGAGCTGGTGTTGCAGGAGGAAGAGACCCTGGTGGAGGAGCTGGTGGTGCAAGAGGAGGAGACTCTGGTGGAAGAGCTGGTGGTGCAGGAGGAGGAGACCTTGGTTGAGGAGCTGGTTTTGCAGGAGGAGGAGGCCTTGGTGGAGGAGCTGGTTTTGCAGGAGGAGGAGACCTTAGTGGAGGAGCTGGTTTTGCCAGAGGAGGAGACTCTGGTGGAGGAGCTGGTGGTGCAGGAGGAGGACACCCTGGTGGAGGAGATCGTTGTGGAAGAGATGGTGGTGGAGGAGAAGGAGAAAACAAGGAAAGAGGATCAAGTGATGGTGATGCAGGAGAAGAGGAAGCCAGGGGGCCTGGCCCGCATGGGGAGAGTCATCCGCTCACTCCTCCGACGCGTGCTGCTGTGTGGTGGCCGGTCCACCGCACAGTAGAGATGGAGGTGGTCGTTGATCGGTCTGATCCATGACCACTATCACCACACCTACCACACACACCCTGTACCCACCCACCCCGTGACACCCACCACACTCCACACACACCCTGCACCCACCCACCCCGTGACACCCACCATCCACCACACTCCACACACACCCTGCACCCACCCCATGACACCCGCCACACTCCACACACACCCTGCACCTACCCACACTGTGACACCCACCACCCACCACACTCCACACACACCCTGCACCCACCCACCCCGTGACACCCACCATCCACCACACTCCACACACACACCCTGCACCCACCCACCCCGTGACACCCGCCACCCACCACACTCCACACACACACCCTGCACCCACCCACCCCGTGGCACCAACCACCCATCACACACCACACACACCCTGCACCCATCCACCCCGTGACACCCACCATCCACCACATTCCACACACACCCTGCACCCACCCACACCGTGACACCCATCACCCACCACACACCCTGCACCCACCCACCCCGTGACACCCACCACACTCCACACACCCTGCACCCACCCACACCGTTACACCCACCACACACCACACTCCACACACCCTGCACCCACCCACCCCGTGACACCCACCACACTCCACACACCACACACCCTGCACCCACCCACCCCGTGACACCCGCCACCCACCACACTCCACACACACACCCTGCACCCACCCACCCCGTGGCACCAACCACCCATCACACACCACTCACACCCTGCACCCATCCACCCCGTGACACCCACCATCCACCACATTCCACACACACCCTGCACCCACCCACCCCGTGACACCCATCACCCACCACACACCCTGCACCCACCCACCCCGTGACACCCACCACACTCCACACACCCTGTACCCACCCACGCCGTGACACCCACCACACACCACACTCCAAACACCCTGCACCCACCCACCCCGTGACACCCACCACACTCCACACACCACACACCCTGCAACCACCCACCCCGTGACACCCACCACACACCACACACCCTGCACCCACCCACCCCCTTGACACCCACCACCCACCACAATCCACTCACACCCTGCACCCACCCACCCTGTGACACCCAACACACTCCACACACCCTGCACTCACCCACCCCATGACACCCACCACTCACCACACACCATGCAACCACCCACCCCGTGGCACCCATCACCCACCACACACCCTGTACCCACCCACCCCATGACACCCACCACCCACCACACTCCACACACACCCTGCACCCACCCACCCCGTGACACCCATCACCCACCACATACCCTGCACCCACCCACCCCGTGACACGCACCACCCACCACACTCCACACACCCTGCACCCACTCACCCTGTGACACCAACCACACTCCACACACACCCTGCACCCACCCCGTGACACCCACCAGCCACCACACTCCACACACCCCCTGCACCCACCCACTCCGTGACACCCACCACCCACCACACTCCACACACACCCTGCACCCACCTACCCCGTGACAACCACCACACACCACACTCCACACAAAGGGTTAAGGGTTTTGAGGGTTACGTGTTTAAAGGATTAGGGGTGGAGAGATCTAGGGGTTTATAGAATTATGGTTTTAACAGTAAAGGGGTATAGAGTGTTAGGGGGTTTGGGATTTTTTGTTGTATTTGGGTTATGGTTTCAAAAGGTGAGGAGTTTAGATGGATAGGGTTTTATGGGTAAATCGGTTTAAAGGGTTAGGGATTTAGAGGATTATAAGTTAAGGGTTTAGAGGTTTACAGGGTGATGGGTTTAGGGGTTTAGAGGGTTAGGTATTTAGAGGGTGTGTGGTTTAGAGGTTTAGGGGTTTAGAGGCTGAGGGTTTTAAGGGTAAAATGTTTTAGAGGTTTAGCGGTTTAGAAGGTGATTAGCTTAGAGGGTTAGGGTTTTAGAGGGGTACAGTTTAGAAGGTTATGGGTTTATAGGGTTATAATTGTAAGGAGTTTGGTGTCCTGAGGTTTAGACGGTTTATGGGTTTCGATTGTTAAAGGGTTAGTGGTTTAGAGGGCTTGGAGTTTATAAGGTTACGTGTTAAGGGTTTAGAGGTTTTTTAGGGGATAAGCGTCTTCGATGTTTTGGGGGTTTCTAGGGTTATGGTGTTTAGGGGTTGAGCGTTTTAGGGGTTGAGGATTTTAAGGGTTAGGGGTTTAGAGGGTTGGTGTTTAGAGGGTTAGGGGTGCAGAGATCTAGTGCTTTTGAGAATTCGGATTTTAACGGTAAAGGGGTTTAGAGTGTTAGGGGGTTTGGGGTTTCAGGGTATTTGGGTTCTGGTTTCAAAGGGTGAGGAGTTTAGAAAGGATTTGATTTAATGGGTAAAGGCGTTTAGAGGGTTTGGGATTTAGAGGATTATAAGTTGAGCCGTTTAGAGGTTTACAGGGTTATGGGTTTAGGGGTTTAGAGGTTTAGGGGGTTAGAGGGTGAAGGTTTTAAGGATAAAGGGGTTTAGAGTGTTATGGGTTTCGAGAAGTAGCTGTTTAATGGGTTTATGGGTTTCGATTGTTATAGGTTAAGTGGTTTAGAGGGTTAGGAGCTTAGAAGTTTCGGGGTGTTTCGGGGATAAGGAGTTTCGTGGTTTATAGACTTCGAGGGTTTAGGGGTTGAGAGTGTTAGCGCTTGAGGGGATTCAAGGGTTAGGGGTTTAGAGGGTTAGGGTTTTAAGGTTAAAGGGCTTTATAGTGTTAGGTGTTTAGAGGATTGGTCTATTAGTGGTGTAGGAGTTTAGAGGGTGAGGGGTTTAGCAGGTTAGGTGCCGAGAGGGTTACGGTTTTAGGGGTTGCGGAGTTTAGAGGGTTTGGTGTTTATACAGTTAGAGTTTTGGGGGTTTATGGGTGGGGTTTTCGAGGGAGAGGTTTTTAGACAGTTAGGGTTTTAAGGGTAAGGTCGTTTAGAGGATTAGGTGTTTAGAATGTTAGAGTTTAGAAGATTTTGGGGTAAAGAGGGTTGGGGGTTTAGAGAGTTAGGTGTTTAGAGATGTATGGGTTTCGATTGTTAGAGGTTGAATGGTTTAGATGGTTAGGAGTTTAGGAGGTTATAATTGTATGTGTTTAGGGGTTTAGAGGTATGGGGGTTTTGAGGGTTAGGGGTTTATAGGGTAATGGGGTTTAGCGGTTTAGAGGGTTATGGGTTTTGGGATTTGGGAGTTTAGAGGGTTTAACACCAAGACTTTGACAACTAATATTATCCATACTAAAGGTGTTTTGGATTTCTCTCCGACACTTAATGGCACTTTTTATTGTCATGACAAACTTTACTAATTGGCTGTGTCGGGTGGTGTCTGGTTTAACGACACATTTATATTTACACGATCTAACCCGAAAATATATTTATTATGGGTTTAGAGGGTTAGGGGCTTAGAGTGTTATGTGTTTAGAGGGTTAGCGTTTTAGGGGTATAGGTGTTTTAAGGGTTAGGTGTCTTGAGGGTTAGTTCTTTAGAGGGTATGGGTGTTAAATGTAGATTTGAAGTTTTCGTGACTGCAGGGATCCATATTCTTTGGTTCTTTCGGTAAAGTGACATAGATAGAAATAAAATAAAACAAATCGCGACGTTTTGATCGCAACACAAGCGATCTTCATCAGGTGGGACAAAACACAAGCGATCTTCATCAGGTGGGACAACCACAGCAAGAAATGCTGAAGTCGGCGGGAGAGCTGCCATGGCAAGAGGTTATATAGTTAAGAGAGAGGGGAAGAGGCAAGGGGACAGAGAGAAAAGGGGGGGGTGTGGGGTAGGAAAAGGGGGGGGGCACGTAAGCGCTAGGGGAAGAGGACGTTAGGCTGGTGGGGGGACATGGGCGGGGCAGCAGTAAAACCGGCAGGTAATGATGGAAACAACAACACAAGTTAAGGCATTACCTGATTGATAACATCCTTCCAGTGATTGTTTAATTTGTATCCATCTTCTCGGTTGAAGTTTTGTCTATACCCTGGAGTCTACAAACTGAGTTGTAACTTCGGCCGCAGTTACGTTGGAGAAATAAAACGACACGTCTCGGACCGTGTTCGCGAACACAAGGCGGATCTGAAACATGGCAGAACCAATACCTCTGCCGTAGTGGCCATTGTTATAACGCTGTGGGCTCGCATGATATTGTTATTTTCGGAGGCCAAGGACAAAACTTCAATCGAGAAGATGGATACAAATTAAACAATCACTGGAAGGATGTTATCAACCAGGTAATGCCTTAACTTGTGTTGTTGTTTCCATCGTTACCTGCCGATTACTGCTAGCCCCGCCCACGTCCCCCCACCCCAGCCTCACGTCCTCTTCTCCTAGCGCTCACGCGGCCCCCCTTCCTCTCCCTACCCCACACTCTCCCCTCTCTCTCTCCCCCCTTGCCTCCGCCCCCATCTCATACCTGTATAACCTCTTGCCACGGCAGCTCTCCCGCCGACTTCAGCATTTTCTTGCTGTGGTTGTCCCACCTGAAAATATCACTTATGTTGCGATCGAAACGTCGTGATTTGTTTAATTTTATTTAATTTATACCTACGTGACTTTACTGAAAGAACCAAAGAGTATGGATTCCTGCAGTCACGAAAGCTTCAAATAAAGATTAAAATAGTTTAGTTTAATTTGTTTATTTTTGAACAGTTTGTCTTTCCTGTCATTTTTTGTATTTTTTTAGTTATGTTCTGACCTGCCCGATTGGACAGCTGTGAAAACAGATCTTTGTAGCTCATCGATTTCATCCAGTGTAAATAAATATTCAGATTTAAATTTTATTGACCTCTGTGCGAGTCTATGGATTTCTGAGTTTGTGGGCCTCTGTGAGTGTATGGGTCTCTGTCTGAGTCTATGGATCCCTGTGTCAGTATATAGGGTCGTCGTATGAGTCTGAGTGTCTGAAGGAATGTATGGGTCTCTGTTGGAGTCTATGGGTTTCTGGTTCTGGGTCTGAGTGGGAATCTATGGTTCTCTGAGTATGGTTGTTTGTGCGAGTCTTAAGTGCACAAACTGAACTTAAAAAGGGCATTGAGGGGTGCGGAATCCAAGTTGACTATTAAGCTCCCCGCAGTGCAAGCCAGCTCTCTAGTCGTGTCATCATACAGCCCCTGTAATTCTTTATAATAATAATTAGACTTACTCCAGGAAAGCCACGCTGAGTCATAGTAAGGTCCTGAATTTGTTTTTTATTGTAAGATCTTTTCAATCAATGAATAACGAATTCTTACACAAGTGGGGGGAAACCGGAGCACCCGGAGAAAACAAACGTATGTGAAGGGGCAGCAGGCAGCATTTTAAACCGTACAAGTGACGATGGCGATGATCCCACTTGCTATAATGCCTTCTCCTGGCCAGTCAGATGCTTTCTCCTGGCCAGCCAGGAGAAGGCACCTCAATGTCCACGGGAAGGGGGTTTCACAATATTTACTGTGTGATCCAGCAACCCTTGCTGCCTTCTACAGTGCTGGATCGCAGGCTTGCGTCACCACCTTCTGGCGAGTATTTGTAGTTATTATTTAAAGCTATATAGCACTCACAAGAACGACTCAAGAGGCACGAGGAGCCACAGACATGCAGGAAGGAAGCCACGTGGTGAGCCAGCACCAACGATTGTCCAGGCTCTACGGTACTCTATGTATGGAGGCATTATTGGCTAATTAATAACGAGTGTTTGTACAAGTGGGGGAAATCGGAGCACCCAGAGAAAAGCCACGTGTGTGAAGGGCAGCATTTTAAACCGTACAGGTGACGATGGCGATGAGTCCACTTGCTGTACTGCCTTCTCCTGGCGAGGCAGGTTATGCACCTCGACGCCCACGGGAAGAGGATTTCACAACATCATTGTGCGGTGATTTACGAACCCTCGCTGCCTTCCCCAGTGCTGGATTTGAGACGTGCACCACTAACACCAGGCGAATGATAACAACAACAACAATAACTATACTTATTACTTGGTAGCAACAGGCGAAAGAAAACAACAGGCAAATTATAACAGTCCAATTAAAACAGGCGAATGATAACAAGCAAATGAAAACAGGCGAATGATAACAGGCGAATGATAACAACAGGCGTATGTTTAGAACAGGCGAGTAGTAACAACAACAATTATTATTTACACTTAGAACTTGATAACAACAATATTTATACTTATAACGTGATCAAGCATGCCTCAGAGGTCCGAGGAACCACAGACAATCAGGAAAGAAGCCACTTGGTAAGCTGGCACCAACGATTGCCCAAGCTCTGTGACCCTATTGATACGTTTTTATCGACCAGATAGGGAGCGTTACGTGTGGGGGGGAAACCGCCCCCTTCGGTGCCTCCATGGTCCAATAGCTGGTCTTCTTGGCGCCACGGTCCCGAGCCCCCTAAAAGTTCCTCATGGAGCAAATCAACGGGTGGGCCATTGCCTTGTCAGGGCTCATTCATTGCTCCGGATCCCACCTGAAAATGCCAGGCGCAGATCCCCACATCATTAAAGCCACGGGTGCATTTATCCCAGATATAAACAATCGCAAACTATTTGACTATTTTTTTTTACTTTAACCAGGCAAGGCCCACTGAGCTATACAGCTCTCTTTCAGAAGCGGCCACACAATTACAGCTCAACAAATTGGCTTATTACGTGGACATTAGTAGCCAAATACTCTAAACATGTGTTAATAAATGTGGAGGGAAAACCCGGAGGATCCGGAGAAAAATACACGCGACCACGGGGAGATAACATACAAACTCCAAATACAAAGGTGTCAGGGTAAGGATTGAATACACGACCTCCTGTATACCCTACAAAATAGTTAACATCTCGCCACCGTGGCGCCCAATTCTGATCACATGACATAGCAAAACGAACGTCGCGGTGCATAGCAATAATTCAATTGGGCAATTACTGAGCGTTCATAAACGTGAGGGGATACAGGAGTACCCAGAGAAAACCCACTCGTGCAAGGGGGCAACCCTCTATCCCATGCAGACAGAGATGGTGCTTATCCCACTTGCTGTACTGCCTTCTCCTGGCCAGCCAGGATATGCCACCTCAACACCCACTACACCATGAACTTTGTGAACCGAGTTCAATGATAGCGATGGTGTCACCATCGCTATCATTGAAGACCTGGTTCATCAAGGACTGCATACTGATGTACCCCCCCTGGTGAGACATTGCTTAACCAACACTTACTTCACCTGGAATGGAACTTTCTACAAACAAACTGAGGGCACCCCAATGGTCTCCCCCCTATCTCCGGTTGTAGCCAACGTATTCATGGAAAAATTTGAAACTGACGCCATCCAGACTGCCACTCTACGCCCGACCTTATGGAAGAGGTACGTTGATGACACCTTTGTCATCTGGCCACATGGCCAGCCTGCTCTAGACCAATTCCGCGACCACATCAATTCCATACACCCAGCCATCAGATTTACCATGGAGGTCGAAAAAGATGGCAAACTACCCTTTTTGGATGTCTTAATTAAAAGAAGACATGATGGTTCAATGAGCCACTCTGTCTACAGGAAAGCTACCCATACAGATGCTTACTTGAAACCGGATTCCCACCACCATCCATCCCAAAAAAACTCCCTCATCAAGACTCTATACCATAGAGCCCAATGCATTTCCGACCAGGAACACATTACCAGTGAACTCAAGCACGTACACCAGGCTCTCAGGGCTAATGGCTACTCCGACTACACAATCCGCAAAGCCATCACTCCAGTCATGAAGAAGGATCCTCTTTTGGAGCCACTCAAAACCATCACCTTACCCTACATTGCAGGGGTCACTAAAAAGATCTCCAAAATCCTGAACAAACACAAGATCCAGGTCCGATTCAACACAGTACATAAAATCCGTGATTTAGTTCCATCTGTAAAAGATGCTGTTCCAGACATACAGTACCCAGGCGTTTACAAACTAAAGTGCCTCTGTGGTAGTAGCTACATTGGAGAAACCAAAAGACATATCTCGGACCGCATCCGCGAACACAAAGCAGACTTGAAACACGGTAGGACGAACTCCTCTGCCGTGGCAGATCACTGTTATAATTCAGTGGGCTCACATGACATTGACTTCTCCAAGACGGAGGTTCTTTGCAAACCAACCGGCTACCATGAGAGATTCGTTCATGAGGCCATTCACATATACAAGCACAGAGACAATTTCAACCGAGAAGATGGATTCAGGCTTAGTAACCACTGGAAAGATGTTTTAAATCATTTCTGTTCTTAATTAATTGTATTTTTACGATGACCTTCAGACCGCAGCTCTTTCGCCAGCATTGCCTCTTAATACCTCTCACACCACGGTTAATGGTATAGTTTTACAATATGGAGCATACTAGGGCCTCGCAGCTGTCTCTCTCCCCCTCCTCTGTTCCGACCATGGACGAACTCGTCCGTCTGAACGGGACCCGTAGCTATCCGTGGGGCTGAAATTTGAGGGTAAGAATCCACCCATTTTTTCGCCATATAGCATTGTGATATATAACGACTTATTGTTGGTAGCTTAGCTGATTGGAGAATATAGAGTTTATTGATAACATGAAGGTAATTTATATTTTAGTTTTTATTGGTTCACTATATAGTACTGTGAATAGCTCAGATGTGTAGTCATTTCTGTGACCAGTCACTAGCTAATCACTCAGTTGTTTCAATGCTGGATTCGCCTAGATATTTCAATGCTAAATTCTCCTGTTTGATTTGTACTAAGGGCCTCGGTGAATGTGTATGCTCTGACTTTAACGTAGCTATTTCTGCAGCAGGTACAAGCTAACCACTCAGCTATCTCAATGCTAAATTCTATGCTAATTCCATTGTCAAGATGTGTATGCCTTAACTTAGCTATTTCAATGCTAAATTCTATGCTAATCCCTTTAACAATGGGTGCCTCTGCGGGTGTGTATGCTTTAACTTTTAACATAGCTATTTCTGTGACCAGTCACAAGCTAATCATTCAGCCATTTCAATGCTAAAATCTATGCTAATTCCTTTGTCAAGGCGCTTTGTTCCTCTCACACAGCTTAAAGGCCGTATCTGAACGTGGCTCTTTCACTCCAGCGCTGTCATACCAGACAGTCTCGCTCCCTTCACCTGATGAAAGCCGCTTGTGTTGTGGCCGAAACGTCGTGAGAATATTATTGTGTTATTTTATTTTATCAATTTATTATTTTATTATCATTCTACGTGACTTTACCGAAAGAACCAAAGAAGATGAATCATTGCAGTCACGAAAGCTTTAAATCGAAACTCTAAACATGTGTTAATAAATGTGGAGGGAAAACCCGGAGGATCCGGAGAAAAATACACGCGACCACGGGGAGATAACATACAAACTCCAAATACAAAGGTGTCAGGGTAAGGATTGAATACACGACCTCCTGTATACCCTACAAAATAGTTAACATCTCGCCACCGTGGCGCCCAATTCTGATCACATGACATAGCAAAACGAACGTCGCGGTGCATAGCAATAATTCAATTGGGCAATTACTGAGCGTTCATAAACGTGAGGGGATACAGGAGTACCCAGAGAAAACCCACTCGTGCAAGGGGGCAACCCTCTATCCCATGCAGACAGAGATGGTGCTTATCCCACTTGCTGTACTGCCTTCTCCTGGCCAGCCAGGATATGCCACCTCAACACCCACTACACCATGAACTTTGTGAACCGAGTTTAAATTTCTGGCCACGGCGAACATCAGTGGCTATCTCCCTCTTCCTCTCTCGTCCCTGCTATTATCTCCCTCTTCTTCCCGCGTCCCTCCCACTATCTACCTCTCCAATCCGTCCCACCATCTTCCTCCCTCGTCCCTCCCACCATCTCCCACTTCCTCCCCAGTACCTTCCACTATCTCCCTCTTCCTCCCACTTGGCTCTACTATCTCCCTCTTCTCCCGTCCCTCGCACCATCTCCCTTTTCTTCCCCCATCCTTCCCACTATCTCCCTCTGCATCTCCAATCCCTCGCACTCTCTCCCTCTTCCTTCCCCTTCCTTCCCACTATCACCTTCTTACTCTAACCGATCTGCCTAATCCTCCCAAATCACTCCCACTATCTCCCTCTACTTCCCCAGTCGCTCCAACTATCTCCCTCTTCATTCCCCTTTCCTGCCACTATCTCCCTCTTCCACTCCCTTCCCTCCCACTATCTCCCTCTTCCTCTGCCGTCCCCCCCGCTATCTCCTTCTTTCTCTCCCATCCCTCCCACTTTCTTCCTCCCCCGTCCCTCCCACTATCTTCTCATCCTCCCCCATCCATCCCACGATCTTCCTCATCCTCTCCCGTACCTTCCGCACCTTCCTTATTTAACACCATCAGGTTCACAGACTCGCCCTCGCGTCTCCCAAGTCAAATAGCCTAGCTTAGACACAACCCTCACCATGTTACACTGACGGCATCGACCGAGACAGCCAACAACTATCCGGCCGCCCAATTATCTAGTGAAGACGGCAGCGACCAAGTCGGCAAAGACAGTGCCAACGAGACGACTCCACTTCCCAGAACCTGCAACCACGAGCTCTCGCTCTCCGCTGCTTTTATCCGACTCGGCGCGGCCTGGCTCCGCCCTGGCCGCGCCTCCCTTCTCCAACCCACGAGCGGGTTCCAGGGTCTTCCAGACAGGGTCTCTGTGATCCTTGCCCCAGTGCCTCCGCCCTGCTGACAAACACACGTGAGGCTCACTGGCGTGTGTACTCCCCGTCCACCGCAGTTGCCGCTGCTGGACAACAACTATTACTCTACAGTTGTACTGCCCTTCTGTACCGTGCCCCCGAGCCATCAACACGGACTCACAGCATCAACACAGACTCACATGATCAACAGACTCCCACGATCAACACTCACAGCATCAATACGGACTCACACCATCAACACGGAAACACAGGGTCAGTGAGCGAGATGGCGGATGGTTTGGATCAGGGTGATGTTGGGGCAAATTCCATTAATTGGGAAAGGTGGCAATCTTGTGGGAATGTCCTCGCCAGAGAAGAAACTTGTCGCTTCCATGTTTTATTTTCATCCAACGTCCCATTAGCGAGATCCAGAGCGTGACGGACTCATATGGAGTCGGCCTCCTGTAATTTTTCTGGTCTCATTCTCACCACAGGTGAAAGCAGAGCCACACATCAACGTGCCAATGGGGCCACGGTTGAAGTGGTGGGGCCACGGTTGAAGTGGCGGTGGCCACGGGTCATGTGGCCTCGATGTATTTTCCATGTTGAAGGCCGATTGCCCCAAACATTGCCCGTCATATGCAGTGTCACTGAATAACGTGTGAAACATACTGTAGCATATACAAAATTTTATTTTCTTCATACATTAAATACAATAAACACAATAAACATGAAATGCATATAGGACATTTATAACTCTCTCAATGACCAAACTTGTATTTTATGAACACACTTATACAAGCAAAATATGACAAAAGTGTTCCAGATTACAGTTTCAATTGAGACTGAAATCCGGAATCATTATCCCCTACTGACAGACTAATAATACCCGCTCGCAGGCCAAGTGCTGATTCACCTTGGGGCCTCGCCTGGTATAGAGGTCGTGGGTTAAATCCCGACGCCTGTATATCTGGAGTTTGCATGTTCTCCCCGTGACCACGTGGATTTTTCTCTGGGTCCTTCGGTTTTTCCCTCCACATTTAGAAACATGCGTTTAAAAGTATTTGGCTGCTATATATTTCTGCGTGACAAGCCACTTTATAGCACTTTCATTTGTGGCCCGGTCGTTCCTGAAAGAGAGCTATACAGCTGAGTGGGCCTTACCTGGTAAAATAAAAATAGATTAGTTTTGTTAGTTTATTTTGTGCCACAGGGGGACAGCTACAGGGGGGGGGGTGCCCATTAAAATGGTCGAGATGAGATGCAACTTAAGGCGCTTGTGACTTCCCAAAAATATTATTTATGGCAGGTTTTCACATCTAAACATCCCGGGTGGCATTGAAGCCAAGAGCTCCCACCCTAGGCGAGTAGCTACGAGAGCGGTGCTGTGCACGGCGACACGCCACTTTCTCCATCTGCCTGACTTGGTATTTTCTTTTTTGATACTTAAATAAATGTTAATGTTTCGTTTTGTGTATGCATGTATGTACACCGTTTGGGGAGCGGTGGTGCAGCAGTTAGCGCACTACGAACTCAGACATCTGAGTACATCGTGTGGTGTGTATAACATCGCAAAACTGGGGAGGACAAAGGCAGCCAGACGTGGGGCTGGCCACACAACCACTTCTGTGCCATGCCGGCCATCATAGGTGCTACCCGTTAAAAGCACTTGCCCCAGCAATCTGTTAACGGCAATACGGAGTACCATTGTCTTTTTGTGCAATTGTGTGCTTCTGTGTGCCACGCATGCGACGATGTAAATGTTTGTGTTTGATAAATGTACATCCGCAATGTGTGTGTGACGCGTATAATGCACGTGTGTGACGACGGTTGGAACAGCGATTCACGCACTGCCCTATCCACGCGGCGACCTCTCCTCAACGTCTCGAGCCTCGGCGGAGAGCGCCGCGAGGTTCGACTCCAACTCCGGCTTTCCAGGGACAAACCCCCCCCCCAATGCCCCACCCCCCAGGCCCATGGGGGGGGGGGGGGAAGTCGCTCCCCTCCCTCACTCCACGCTCAGGAACTTCCTCTTCTTCGCCGTGTTCATGTACGGTCGCCAAGGCCACTCCACCTCGGCGGTGGCCGCGTTGTCCAGCGTGCCCAGTTTAATCTCATAGACTGCGCGACACACAAAAGCAAAGATCCCCCCCATGCAGCCTTTAACAGACGGCGTGGGAAAAGCGCTGTTCGTGTGTTAGCATGTAGGAAAGCCAGCACGGCACACCAAGGGGTGGGTGTGGGTGGCCAGCATTACGTCCGATCATCTTTGAATTTACACATCGCATCTGGGGTGGGGGAATGCGAGTCGGGTCACGGTACAGCGAATGCGACCAGAGCAGCGACCCCACCGACTCAAGTTCCGATCCGCTCTACAAGTCACCCGCGGGCCACCTAGCCCGAGGTTAGACTCTTACATTCAGCCCATCATCCTCTCAGGGGTCGATAAAATTTACAACCACTTCGTAGGGAAGTCCACAAGGAATGTGGAATTTCCACCGCCTCTGCTGGGGTGTAAAGTGGAGACGAGTAACAATGTGTCAGGCAGACTTACGCTCCATCTCGAATCACGGTCCCACCTCCTTCAACTCGATGTCCTTGCCGTCGCGCTTGTAGACGTTGTGCCTGTTGGGAGGGGGGAAGGGGGGCACAGAAGTCACGGGAGGGGTCGCGGCAAGTCACACGGACGGCGCTGGACTCTCATTACGCGTCCTCGCAGACGTTTGCCAGTTAGAGGCCAGCGGCCACCCTGTTTAAAACTGCGGATGCATTAACAAATGAACAACATTACGCGCCTTCAGCTTCAGAGATGGCGTTAAATAAAAACTCTGTACTGTTGCTCAAAAACTAAAGTAAAATGAAACTATTTTTATTTTACCACTGAGCTATGTAGCTCTTTTTCACATAAAAATGTATAGCAGCAAAATACTCGAAATTCAAGATTCTAAATGTGTAGGGAAAAACCCGGAGGACCCGGAGAAAAATCAAAGTGACCAGGAGGAGAACATGCAAACTCCGAATATACAGGCGGACACACAGCACCTGGCCCAAAAGTCTGCTCACTCTTTCCCATTCCGAGACATCTGCAAGTTGCCGGGTGGTAGGTGTCACGTTCACCGCTGAATCTCGGTACGCGCAAGCGGCTCGGCGTTAATTTTATTTATAGAGGCGTAGCGCTGCTGTTTTTAAAAGGCGCTGCCCTCACCGCAGAGAACCGTAGTGACACGACCGGCACTCTATGGAACAAAACTGTGCCACACGCCCTCCCGCATGGTCTTATGGGAGCCTCGGTATGTCTTCAGGTCAGAAGACGTACTTGAGTTTTTCTTACGGTTCCGTTTCGACGACGTATATGTACATCATGAAAATGAGAAAGGGTTATAGCCTATACGAGGGATCTTTGTGCTTTGGGGATGGGGGAGGAAGATGTGGGTGAGACTGGCACGGTGCCCGCACGCACCCTCTTTCCGAGTCGCGACGTGAAGTTGTGCATCACGAGGTGTGGGAATGCCTCGGACATCATGTCCACGTCCGGATGTCGTGCCGCATCACCACGCTCGAGAGTGTCAAGTACACCGTGGCATCGTACCACGTGTCACATGAACAGCATGCCGGAAAGTTAGACACACCACAGGTGTCACACAGACTGTACTGGAGAGTTAAACACACTGCCCTTCCATCAGCGGCATCATACCATATCACACCACATACACAGTTAAGACACCACAATTCCATGTCTGCAGCGTCATACTACACACCGCACATCGTACGCACAGCTAAATACACCTCCATCCCCCGTCTGTTGCACCGCATCACACACGTCACACCATGCATCACACCGGGGAGCGGAGTGGCTATCTCATTACACTACAAATCCGGTGACCTGACTTCGACTTCCGGTGTGTCCAAGCATCGACAGTGGGGAGACAAAAGGGGCCAGATGTGGTAATGACCACACCACCCACCCCGCCGTGTGCCCTGCCGGCCTTCGTAGGTCGCTCGACAAACAGCACTTGCCCTGACAGCCTGTTAAAGGCTACACGGGGGAGCTTTGTCGACTGTGGTGCATGCGCGTGCCTGGCATACCGCGGTGCTCATGCAGGACGATGAAGTCGTTGACGGCGTTGGCGCAGCACGCCCACACCAGCGCCTGCAGCTTGTGGCCTCCGTGGTTCATCGGCTGAGCGTTCGGCAGGATCAGCTTCATCTCCTGCGGTGGTGGTGGGATGGTGGTGGTGGTGTGGTAACATGACAGCAACCGGTCACACGCCAAGTCCGCTCTTCCCACCGGCGTCCGTCCCGGCCACGCTGCGTTCGCCCCCCCACCTCCCCGCCCTCCCACTGTATCCGACTCGGGTTGTGTTGTTTGTTTTTTCCATTGCGGAAGCCGAGCCGAGCCGTACCGGTATACGGGGTCGCCAAACCCCGTGTTGGCACAACTGGGATGCACCATTGGAAAAACTTTACTATTTTTATTTTACCAGGTAAGGCCCACTGAGCTATGCAGCTCTTTTCCAGAAGCAACCTGGCCACAAATCATAGCTCAACTAAGTGGCTTATCGTCATGTGGAAATTTATAGCAGCCAAATACTCTTAAACGGACGTCGATTCTAAATGCGGAGGGAAAAACCGGAGGACCTGGAGAGAAATCCACGCGACTCCTCGGAAAGAGGCACGCAACTCCAAATATACAGCAGGCATCAGGGTCAGGATTGAACCTGCGACCTCCTGGATACCAGGTGAGGGAGTTAACATCTCGCCACAGTGGCGCCCCCAATGGTACATCTTTCCGTGACCACCGACCGTGCGTAGTGCTACAGTAGATACATTTTCGATGAATGGAAGGGATCGGTCATCGGGAAAAGGCGGACTGAATCGCGAGGAATGAAGTTGGCAAAAGCTGCATGCACCAAACCAAAGTGTCCAACGCTCCACCACTTACGACCCCCCCCCCCCCACACAGCCTCCACGTTTCATCAACAACCAGATTTCTTCTGGTTAACTCAACGGATGCGAGTTGTCTCACACCGCACAAGCCCGATGATTGGTCGACACGGCTCGTGTGAGGTGAAAGGAACTGATTCTAAAGCCGATAGAGAACACGTGTGTGTGTGCGGTAATTTAGCAGTTAGCATGCTGCCCCACAAACCTAGTGACCCGAGGTTGATTTCCGTTCATGGCCAACACCAGTGGCGATTATCTGAACTGGTCCTGGGCCTCCCCTAGATCAACTCAGCCTCAAATGAGTACCTAGTGCGGTGTGTAAACATCATTACCAGAGAGATAAAGGTGGCCAGTTGTGGTGCTAGCCACCTACACCCTCGCAAACAGCACCTGTCCCAAAAGCCTGTTAAGGCTATATGGGGGACCTCTGTCTTTGCGCGCTTGTACACATGCAATACACGAGGACCCACATTCCTCGTGTGACCCCAAACCCTGTAGCCCCTGTGACCCCGTGCCCGCACCTTGATGAACTGCTTGAGGAGGGAGCTGGGGTCGCGTGAGGTCATCGCCATGATGTGTGGGTACTTCACGCCGGCTCAGCGGTACTCGTCATCCATGTGGCTGCTCACTCCTACTGACACGGGGGGGGGGGGGGGTGGATAGAAAGAGGTGGTAGATGGGGCAGGGGGGACAGAGAGGGTAGGTTATCATTTGCCATACTTCACCGTGCAGGTGAGTGAAGGTGTGTGTGTGGGTGGATGGAAGGAGCGACCAGGAATGGTTTAGAATATCACTCTGCAGTGATCGCGTTGATTTTGTATAGCGAGCTGAGCACTAATGAGACCTGGATGAGTTCCAATTGCAAGAGTGGGTGGGTGATATGGCAGGTGAGTGGGTAAATTGAGTAAAATGATGAGTGAGTGAATGAGTGCGTCAGTGCATGTTAAACCTCTTTGTTACAGCACGTAGCCAACCGTGGTAATCGGAAGTGTGACAAACTAACCACAAAAAGTAGTTCTCAAGAAATGAGTTTGTCAATCTAGACGATGATTTAAAAGTGCAAAGCTCCAGTGGCTTCCTAATATTGTAAGGAAGACCGCTCCAGAAGGAAGACTGCTCCAGAAGCACACGTTATGTGGTGACCACGGCCTTCATTTGACATTCCACCAAAATTTACGCCAGCCATCACACACACACGGCCGACTCTTTTCCGCGTTCACGCCACGGGATTTTTCAAAGTCCACTTGGGAAGCAATCGCCGTGCAGTATTTACGGTCAACGCAACTGCGGCATTAAACCCATTAAACCGGTGGGGGGGGGGGGGGTTGAGGGCCCGCCGTTCTCAAACCGCGAACCTCCGCGGCAAAATACGGTGCCACCGCTTGGCAGGAAGGACCGACGGCGAGCCGGGGATGCGCGCCGACTCGGCGTGTCTAGCGGGCGGAGACGCGCGACGCTTATCCCTCTGCCTCGAGAGTCTCGCGGGAAGGAAGAGAGAGAGAGATGCGAGGAGACGTGATGGTGAGGGATGTGAGATCACCCTCCCCTCCCTGGTCGAACTCCACGGCCTTCTGGAGTTCAAGCGCCTCCCACCGCAGGTCCGTAGGCAGCACCAGGTTTTCTTCGGTGACGACGTCAGGGGGACAGGGGGCAGTGGGTGGGGGGCGGGCAGGGGAGAATTAACAAGGAAGAAAAATCATGCGCACGCATGGATTCATTCGGAAACGCTTTCCAACGCGCGGTTGTCTTCTCGCCTGTATTGTCAGACCGTCTTGTCCCATCTTAGTCCGTCTTGCGTGTCTCATTTTCTCTAGATTCGTCTCTAGTCTGTCTTGCGTGTCTCAACGTCTCTAGTCTGTCTCACTGTCTCTCGTCTGTCTTGTCGTCGCGAGCCCATCTCTAGATCCGTCTCGCCGCCCGTTACCATCGAGCGCCCTCTTGAGCTGCGCCTTCTCCTCTACGAGGACCTTCTTGGCCTCCTGCGCCTTGCGGTAGAGGTACTCGCCGTGCAGTTGCGCCTCCTCAGCTGCACCAAACAAAGACAAAGATCCCCCATGTAGCCTTCGACAGGACTGTCGGGTGCAAGTGCTGTTAACGAGCAGCACCTTTGATACACGAAGGGGGGTAGGTAGCCAGCACCACATCCGGCCGCCTTAATTTCCCCAGTGGCGATGTTTACACAACGCACCAGGTACTCATTTGAGGCTGAGTTGACCAAGGGGAGGCCCAGGAACGGAATCGTCACCAGTGTTGGCCGTGAGCGGGAATTGAACTCGGGTCGCTGGGTTAGTAGTGCAGCGTAGTGCTAATCGCGAGACGACCATAAACAACAACCGCCATTCGCCACGAAGTGGTGGAGATGTCACCACGGCGCTCGTGCCAGGCTACGTGCAGGTTAAGGCCACATGAAGCGTCGAACGCCCGCTGGCAGCAGGAGGTCACAGACAGACAGACCCAGGTTGCCATTGGTTGCTTGACTGAGATGACTGGCCGATGCACCACCTGTGCCCCCTACTGTGCTACACTACCGCTCCCACCTACACAAACTCTCTTGGGCTATACTCTTTGGTTCTTTCGGTAAAGTCACATAGGCATAAAATATAAAATAAATTAAATCACGACGTTTCGGGCACAACACAAGCGTCCATCATCAGGTGGGACAAACCACAGCAAGAAACAATTGCCGACGTGGGCAAAAGAGCTGCTGTAAACAAGAGACTATATAGGTAAGAGAAGGGGGGAGGATCAGGGAGGAGAGATAGAGAGAGGGGGTATGAGGGGAGTGCTGAAGAGAGCGGGGCTGGGAGTGGGAAGCTTAAGAAATTAGAGATGCGGAAAGTTAAGGCAACACCATAAAGCAGTTAAGGTTTTACCTGGTTAATAACATTCTTCCAATGATTACTCAATTTGTATCCATCTTCTCGGTTGAAGTTATGTCTGTGTTTATATATCTGGATGGCTTGATGAACAAACCTTTGATAGTAGCCCGAAGGTTTGCAGAGCGGCACCACGATACTCCTAGCGACGTCGTTGATTAATGTCTGTAATTAATATCGATGGTGAATCTCTGTAATTAATATCGATGATTCGATTCCACGAGAACAGATTCCACAAGAATCGATTCCACAACTATTTCAGTAAAGCGAAGTACGCGATTCGATTCAAACGTGTTCGTTCCGGTCTCATCAGAATCGGTATTGATTCTGTGCTGGAGGAATCCAATGAGCTATAAAGCTCTTTGATCAAAGATGTGCCAGTAGGGGGCACGGGGTCATAACGTCACAACAACAAACAATACAAAAACGATAGGAGTGCAAAGGGAATGGTAGCAAACCACTAAAAATAGATGAAATAAACCATATAAGTTCATACTCTTTGGTTCTTTCGGTAAGAAGTCTCGCTCTCCGTTCCACCCACTACAACTGGCGTCAGAAGTAGCCAAATAGTAAGATGAATCGCTATAATGGAGACGCGAAGAAAAACTCGTACCAGGGCTCCAGTGGAAGAGGAGGACGACTCAACACCACTGGGGTTGGCAGCCCCGGAAGGGGGAGGAGAAGCGACGACGGCCGAGCTGCTCACTGCCCGGCCGCCCGGCGGCTCACCACCGTCGGAGAGGGCGCTTCAGGTGGCTCACTCCCGCCTCGCCCAACTCCTGCACGCGGCGGCATCCATCCTCGACGAAATACATCGCGGGTTATAACCACAACAAATATAATCACAATCACTGCGACCATAATCGCCGTAACCACAAATATAATCATAACCACCAGCTACATAACCACAAGTATAAACACTACTGCCACAAATATAACCATAACCACCACAACCATAACAACCAACATAACCACCACAACAACCACAATGATGCTGATACACTCTCACACCATGTGGGTCCCCTTGTCTCCTTGTGTCTCCCTGTGGGTGAGTGGATGGGTTGGCGAGAGAGTCGGTGGGTTGGCAAGAGAGTCGGTGGGTTGGTGAGAGAGTGGGTGGGTGGCAGAGTGAGTGACCGGTGGCAGAGTGAGTGACCGGTGGCAGTGGGTGACCGGTGACTAAGTGGGTGGGTGGCAGTGGGTGACCGGTGACCAAGTGGGTGGGTGGCAGTGGGTGACCGGTGACGAAGTGGGTGAGAGAGTGGGTGGCTGAGTGGGTGGCCGAGTGGGTGGCTGAGTGAATTGGTGAGTGGATGAGTGCCAGAGTGGGTGGGTGAATGGCTGAGTGGGTGGGTGAGAATCAGTATGTTTTTGCTGGAGGAATCCGATGAGCTATGAAGCTCTTTTTCATAGATGCCCAGAGAGTGGCTGAGTGGGTGGCTGAGTGAGTGTCGGTGGGTGTGAGTGGGAATGAAATCTAACCTGCACCTCTGCATTGCAAATCCAGCGAGCTAACGTCCTGCGTGTGGTGGGGTAAAGTGTGGGCATGGCCACTTTGCTCCAACACGTCCGGACCAGCGTGGAAGAGTAGACCAAATACCTCTATATAGCGGCCTCTAGTGGATGCCTTTTCCAGCAGCAGGCGATTCGCCTCCACAACAAACCCGTCCCTCCAGGGATAAAAACACACGGCAGTCTGGGAGTGCCTCTCATCAGCTATGGCTCAACACGAGGGCCACTCTGGAGCCGGTTTCCACCGTCAGCGCCTCATCAGCAGCAGCAGCAGGGCCGGGCTCTGCTTGAAGCAGCGCCGTGAACTCAGCAGGCGTCTAGGACGTGACGGCTGTGGGCCAGGCGCCTCCTCCTCTGTCTCCCCCCACCACCGCCGCCACTGCTGATGTGTGCACACCGCGCGAGGTTCTCACCTTCAGGCTGAGTCGACGTAGAGGAGGCCCAGCGAGCCGCCGCTTCAGAAGCTTTCGCGAGCCACTGACGGTGGCCGTGAGCGGGAAACCAAATCGGCCGCTCGCCACCCACAATCCACAGCGCGCGCCGCCTCCACTCGCCCCCTGCCTGACCGGAAGTAGCAGCGGGGGGAGGGGGGTGGGCAATGGGGGCGTGAGGGGGGGGGTTGAGGGGGAGCATGGGCGGGGGTTGCCAGGGGGGGCAAGGGGGGTCGCGAGGGGGGGGGATGCTTGGGGGGGGGGGTTGTGAAGGGGGAGGGGCAGGGGGGGAAAGAGGGAGCATGGGGGAGGAGCTTAGGTGAGGGGGAGGAGCTAATGGCTATTACACCACGCCGCGTCTCGCGCCACGTGCTTCCCCTGGCAGTTTGGCCGTTAGGCGTGGAACCGAGCTGTGGGTGAGTGGTGGCGGTGGTGGTGTGAGTCTTTCTACGTGAGTCTGTGTGTGAGTCTCTCTAAGTGAGTCTCTCTAAGTGAGTCTCTCTGTGTGAGTCTGTGTACGTGTGTGTGGGTCTGTGTGAGTCTGTGTGTAGCAGTGACCCGGTCTCAAATGAGTACCTGGTGCGATGCGTAAACATCGCCACTGGGGAGACAAAGGCGGTCGGGCGTGGTGCTAACCACCCACCCCTTCGTTTACCGTGCCGGCCTTCATACGTACTGCTGGCTAACAGCACTTGCCCCTACAGCCTGTTAAGGCTCTATGAGGATCGTTGTCTTTGGTGTCCTGTATTAGCAGGAGGAGGAGTGGTGGTGTTAATGTTGGTGGTATTAGTGGTGGTGGTGTTAGTGATGGTGGTGTTAGTGGTGGTGTTTGTGGTCTTAATAATGGTGGTGTTGGTGTTAGTGATGGTGGTGTTAGTGGTGGTGGTTCGAGGTATTGTTGCTGGTGTTAGTGATGGTGGTGTTGGTGGTATTAATGGTGGTCGTGTTAGTGATGGTGGTATTATTGGTGGTATTATTGGTGGTAGTGTTAGTGGTGGTGGTGTTAGTGGTAGTGGTGTTGGTGGTGGTGGAGTTGATGTTGGTGGTGGTGTTTTTAGGGTTCGTAGTGTTAGTGGTGGTGTTAGGAGTGGTGTTAGTGCTGGTGTTAGTTGTGGTGTTAGTTGAGGGGAGCGGTAGTGTAGCGATTAACGTGCTGCGCTACAAACCTGGCGACCCGGGTTCGATTTTCGCTCACGGCCAACACCAGCAACGATTATCTGAACCGGTCCTGGGCCTCCCCTAGGTAGACTCAGCCTCAAATGAATACCTGGTACGATGTGTAAACATCGCCGCTAGGGAGACAAAGGCGGCCAGGCGTGGTGTTAGCCACCCACCCCCTCGTGTGCCATGCCGACCTTTATAGGTGCTCGCTAGCAGAAATTGCCCCTACAGTATATTCAGGCTATACGGGGGATCTGTCTTTGTTAGTGGTGGTGGTGTTAGTAGTGGTGTTAGTGGTGGTGCTAGTGGTGGTGTTTGTCGCGGTGTTGCTGGTGTCCGAACAAAGGAGCGACGCTCACAACAACGACCTTTGACCTGGGCGGCTGAAATGTAGCACGTTGGCACAGTCATCTCAGTCAGTCAACTCTTGGCACCTGGGTCTGACCTGTGACCTGTCAGTGAGCCTTCAGCATTTCACGTGGTCTCAAAGTGCACCTGGCCTGGCATTTGCTGCTACTTAGTGGCAAATGGCGGTCTTTGTTGTTTTTGTTGTGTTTCGTGTTGTGGGTGAGTGGTGAGGTTGTGAGTCTGTGATGATGATGTGAGTCCGTGTTGATGATGAGAGTCCGCATTGTGACATGACGCGTGTTTAGACATGAGTATTGTCGCACACCATCGGTTTTGTGTGACCCTCACCTGCGTCTCCCGCTCTCCACGCAGAGACCCGGACCGTGCGAGAAACGCAGTGAGCTCTGAGCACCCTACTCTGCAAGTTGCTGCCATGGAGGTACGTGTGGCTCTTCAACTCGTGTGGTAAAATATGGGTGGACGTGTGTTTTCCCCTCGACTTGTGCCTACCTGTCACCTACCTGTATACCTGGATGTGCTTCTCCTTGTCCGCCTGAGTATGTGTATGTCTATCAGAGTGTGTCTCCGAGATCCTGTTGGTGTGCCTGCCTGTCTACGCGTGAGCATTTACAGCACTATTATCTATCCACTGATGAATGAGAATGCCTTCCTCCCTGAGACCTTGCTACCCCTCAAATGCTGTGATGGAATAATCCGCCAAGCGCCGATTTTGTCGCACCATCTCTCTGGTGGCTCTCCTCTCCGATGTGTTTCCTTCCTTGGCTGCCGCTCCGTTATTATTCTTCACTATCAGCCATTGTTGTCCCTCCTTGCCATGGCTCGTCATGCCCGATCCCCAATCACTCTTTAACAATTTGAACAATCCCTGCGTGTGACCTCAAAATCCACGCATCTTTCATTGTTAATCCAAGCATGGCATCTGATATTGGCCAAATATTCCAATGCTGAGAAACGACAACATCTCGGCAGGACCCTCCTGAATGTGGAGCCCAGGATCTCAGAGATGCTGGCTCAGTGCTCGCCTTCTGCACTTGCTCCAACATCTTAATCAAGCCTATGTGGTGGACCTTTGTCTTTGTGTGTGTGTAGATGAGCCGAGCTGGAGAGGCTCGGAGTAACGACACGTCTTGCACCACGTGGAGTGCGCTGTCCTCAGACGGCACCGGCTCCATCTGTAGCAAATCGCCGAAAGGTAAGAACAGTAATGAGGGACGTCACAGTAGCCATGGTAAATAGTGGGACATCATGATGGCCATGTTGCATGGGGGACGTCACAGTGCCTTTGGTGTATGAGAGATTTTATGGTGATTGTATGGGTGATGTCAAGATAGCAATGCTACATGGGGGACTTAATGGTAATCATGTTTTGATTTAAAGCTTTCGTGGCTGCAGGGATTCATATTCTTGGTTCTTTCGGTAAAATCACGTAGAAGGGCAATAATAAAATTATAAAAATATAAAACAATAAAAATCTCACGACGTTTCGACTGCAACACAAGCAATCATCATCAGGTGTGAAAACCACAGCAAGAAAATTTCATTTTTTCTTGCTGTGGTTTTCACACCTGATGATGATTACTTGTGTTGCAGTCGAAACGTCGTGAGATTTTCTTGCTGTGGTTTTCACACCTGATGATGATTACTTGTGTTGCAGTCGAAACGTCGTGAGAATTGTATTATTTTATTATTTTATTGTTTCCCTTCTACGTGACTTTACCGAAAGAACCAAGAATATGGTAATCATGTTGCATTAGAGACTGCATCATGGTTGCCATGTTACATGGGGGACTTCATGGTGGCCATGTTGCATGGGGATAATTATCTGTGCTCTGGCCTCAGTACTGAAACAACATCAAACGCTTTCAGAATTGCTTCTGCGGCCATCTTGAATGCTCTTCCAATATTAGGAAACCACTGAAGCTATCCGCGTTTAAATCATCAAGTTTGACAACTAATATCTATACTCATTCGCTCTTTCGGTAATGTCACCTAGGTAGAAATAAAATAAAACAAATCACGACGTTTCTATCGCAACACAATCAATCTTCATCAGGTGGAACAACCACAGCAATAATAAAATGCTGAAGTAGGTGAGAGAGCTGCTGTGGCAAGAGGTTATCGGTAAGAAAGGGGGGAGGAGCAAGCGGGGGAGAGAGAGGGGAGCTGCGTCAGCGCTAGGGGGAGAAGAAGTGAGGCTGGGGGGGGACGTAGGCGGAGGTAGAAGTGGTAAGCTGAGTATGGGACATGGTGGGAAAGTAAATCTGAAAAATCTACTAGTACCTGGCGCGTGTGATGGAAACAACCACAACCAGTTAAGGCTTTACCTAGTTAATAACATCCATCGAATGATTGCTCAATTTGTATCCATCTTCTCGGTTGAAGTTATGTCTATGTTTGTATATCTGGATGGCTTCATGAAAAAACCTTTGATAGTTACCTGAAGGTTTGCAGAGTACCTTGGTCTCGGAAAAAAACAATATCACGCGAGCCCACAGCGTTATAACAATGGTCAGACACGGCAGAGGTATTGGTTCTGCGATGTTTCAGATCTGCCTTGTGTTCGCTAACACGGTCCGCGACATGTCAATTCGTTTTCCCAATGTAACTGCTACCGCAGGTACAACTCAGTTTGTCGACTCCAGGATATTGCATGTCAGGATGGGATTAGATCACGGATTTTGTGTACTGTATTGAATCGGACTTGGATCTTGTGTTTGTTTAAGATTTTGGAAATATTTTTGGTAACACCTGCTATGTATGGTAAAGTGATGGTCTTGATAGGCGTCTCAGTGGATTGTTTCTACATGGTTGGAGAAACAGCTTTGCGAATAATACTGTCCCAGTACCCATTCATCTTAAGAGTCTGGTGTACGTGTTCCAGTTCACTGGCTTGGTGGTGTTGGTTGCAAATGCAGTGGCCCTATGGTGTAGTGGTTTGATGAGGGAATTCTTCTGCGCCGGATGGTGGTGGGAATTAGGTTTTAGATAGGTCTCTTCTCAAACAAAACATCCAGGAATTAGTAGCTTACCATCATTCTCCACTTCCATGGTGAATTTGATGGATGGGTGTATGGAATTTATGTTGTTGAGAAATTGATTCAATGTTGGCAGGCCATGTGGCCAAATGACGAAAGTGTGATCTACGTATCTCTTCCACAAGGAAGGACGTTGGATGCATGTCTGGATGACATCAGTTTCAAATTTCTCCATGAAAACATTCGCTATCACTGGTGATAAGGGGGGACCCATGTGGGTACCTTCATTTTGTTTGTAGAAAGTACCATTCCTGGTGAAGTAAGTGCTGGTTCAGCGTTTCTACTGCTGCATGCATTTTTTTTTCCGCCTGAGGACGACCGCTTGTGTTGCGATCGAAACGTCGTCATTTATTTTATTTTATCCATATGTGACTTTACCGAAAAAAACAAAGAGGAAGTGTTAGTAAGGCAGTTCCTAACCAAAGTTGGTACATCAGCATTCAGTCCATGTTGGACCAAGTCTTCAATTATTGCTAAGGTGTCAGGTACAGGAACCTTGGTGAACAGAAAGACTACATCAAAGCTGACGAGCAAATCATCTGGGGACAGTGAAATGCCTTTGATTATAGAGATAAAGTGAGCTGAGTTTCATACTGCTGAGGTAGTCTTGCCTGTGAATGGAAGCAAGGTCTCAGACAGAAATTGGGCCAGTTTGTAGGGAGGTGAGTTGATAGTGGAAACGATGGGTCGAAGTGGAGTATCTTCTTTATGGATTTTTGGAAGACCATATAATCTGGGTGGTCTATTAGCAGAAGGTTTTAGGGAGAACTGCTTGAATGGTTCGATTAGAGAAGTCGAATTGGTAATGATATTGTTTGTTTTTAAAGCCAGGCAGTTGGTCGGATCTTTGTTGATTTTGGTGTAATTGCTATCATTAAGAAGGTCCTGGATTATGTTGCTGAATGTGGTTTTATCCATGATGACAGTAGCATTGCCCTTGTCGGCTGAGAGGATGACTTTGTCCTCTCTATTTTTTAATTTGGTGAGTTCAGAGCGCTCGTCCTTGCTGATGTTATTAATAGGATTCTTAGCATTTTTAAAGATGGTGGCAATTTTAAATCTTGCCACGTCTGTCGGGATGTGTCCCAAGCCTTTGAGGGCTACATCTACCTGGGTTTTTATATCATCCACTGGGATGTGTTTGAGGGTGACAGCAAAATTCAGCCCTCTAGCTAGTACCGATTTTAGGCTATCGGAGATTGTGCTGTTACTCTGATTAATAGCAGTCTTTTTTATGTGTGGATCTGGTTTCTTTTTTGACAAGTTATTGAATTTAGCAATAAGGTTAACCTTGCATTTGGAAGACATTGTTGTGGCAGAAGAAGCAGTCATGTTATCTACAAGGTTCCAATCAGATGCGGACATTTTATCTGTTAATGTTAAGTGTGATTGTAGGAGACATTTGTCTAAATTATCAAGTTCAAGCCGGAGTAGTCTTATCCTCTCTGAGATTAGAGAAAGGCTAGCTCTGAATAAGATCCGTTAGAGTTGGGTTAAGTGACAGAAGCAGATGTGAGTTTAAATGTGGTCGGTATTATCTTGTTGTCGCGGCATCTCTTCAGAAAGGTGAGTGACTCGAACATGTGAGCCTTCTTGTCTCGCAGTCTGTTAATGGTTCTAACAGATGTGTGGAACCTATTTGCGTGGTTAGTTTATTAACCTTCCCCCACACTGTTGATTAGCACCATTGGCTACATGCGGTGCAAAAGAATTTCAACATACATAGCTGGGATTGGCAAAAACATCCCAATCCTGAAATATTTACCCTATAAATTGCACAAAAGTTTGGTTCACACACCTGTTGTTGTTATTCTCCTCGTGCCTACAGAAATCCTGGCTCACTTTGGCCCTCACTTGACCGACCGCGAAAAGCTGGAGCTCACAGCCATGCAAGAAGTGTGGTACTTTGCGCTCGACAACAAACCCAAGGGATGCAACAGGCATGGATATGATGACGACGAACGTAATTACATTCTGGTGAGGCTCACCACAAAACTACAGCCTTGGGGGCGGTCACAGGGCCCAGAGATAGCGGGGTTTGTGGCTTCTTATTATTGCACCTGAATTACCAACCAGGGCACACACCAACGCGCTTCAAAATCAGAATGTTTAATCCCGAGTAAAGCCCTTTTAGATAAGAAGCAATTTTTCAAGGGAATCTTCGCCAGCAGACAGTATCAAAGCATTCGACAATTACACCCACTCACACACTTACTCACCCACCCCCAGACGCACTCACTTGCTGACTCACTCACTCATTCACCCACTCAATCACTCACCGACCCACTCGCCCACTCACCAATGCACTCACCCGCACACATCTGAATCAGAAGTTTATTTCCCGAGTAAAGCCCATTGAGCTCAGAAGCTCTTTTTAAGGGTGACTCAGCCAGCAGACATCTGAGCATTCCAAATTATGGTTAAAAATAACTTCATAATTCCAAGCAAATTTTTTTGTTAAAATTACATTCGCACTTCTTAAACGTTGTGATTTTAACAATAGTCAGTTTAAATGATTGTACCTTTTGTTCAGTTCCGACATGATCACCTCCACTACCGCTATGAGGTGCTCAAGATGATTGGGGAAGGAGGTCAAGGCCAGGTGATCCAGTGCCTTGACCACAAGAGGAACACCCTGGTAGCTGTAAAGATCCTGGTGTCACCGTCGAGGTAAGACTTCAGAGACGTGCCATCACGAGGCCGACGTTAAGTCCATTGCCGTGCAATGCGGTGGTGACACTCATGCTTCACAGCGAGAAGGGGGGACTTGGTTCGGCTCCTGACTTGGGCACCATCGTGTGTGGAGTGTGTACCTTCTACCCCTGTTCTGCATCGGTTCCTTCTAGGTACTCTGGTTTTTCGTCTCTAAAGCTTAAAATACATACACACACAGTGTGAACTGGTATCGGCCAAAACATCCCATTGCTACAAGATTACCTCCACATTACAGTAAGTCATCATTTAATGCTGTAGATACATTCATGAAAAGTTCCGCGTTAAGCGAAAAAGCATTGAGCGAAAAGAATCTCTCCATAAATAATGTAACAATAAAGTTTGGCGAGATGCAATGTATGCATACACTGTGAGATGATGAGACCAATAACTGAGGCTATGCTATAGTAATAGGTTTTACCATTTTAACTGGCACAAAAACTGACACCTTCTTTGGTTCTTTCGGTAATGTCACGTAGAATGAGAATAAAATAATAAAATAATACAATAAAATTATCACGACGTTTCGGCCACAACGCAAGCGGCCATCTTCAGGTGAAAGTTACAGACCTGTCGGGACGACAGAGCTCAACACACCCGAGACGGCTTTTCTTAGAGCTTAGTCTCCACTGGTGTTGGACCAGAAGAGTGGAGACTAGGCTCTAAGAAAAGCCGTCTCGGGTGTGGACCAATCAAATTCAAGGACAGTGCATATTATTATCAGAGTTGTCTCTTTTGTTTGCATTTTGACTGCTTGTGTTGTGGTTATTGCAAACATGATGCCTTGAATAAAGGTGTCAGTTTTTGTGCCAGTTAAAAGGGTAAAACCTATTACTATATCTTGTTACTGGCAAAGGAGGTCTCATAATGAGGCTATGCTGTCACGTTACTTTTATCATTCCGAGTACTGTATCATACCGCTCAACAGTGCAGCTCAAAAAAGTATTTTGTTGTCGACTACTCACAAACCACGTTATGATGGGCGTATTCCGTGTTATAATGGGTGCGTATCTTGTTAGAATGTGCGTGTTCCATGTTGTAATGGTCGCGTTTCTTGTTACAACGGACACATTCTGCATTGTGTAAAAAGTGTTGAAGAACCACGTTATAACGAAAACGCGTTGTTTTAACGGGCGTTTGCATTTAGTTTTCCCGAATGACCAATCCAATTTGAATGGCTCTTCACCTTCAAATCCTATTGGGTACCCGACGCCAGCTCCTGTGCCCCGTATGGTACCAATGAGAGTCGAGAACGCTACTCTAGCTCACAATGCCGTTAGACCTGGTGAAAGTATATTTAATTATTAATTCTGAATAGCATTTGCCTCTGGGTGTCCCTTAAGCAAGTGTAAGTTATTAATTTGTGGACTTCCTCTGCGCAGCTCCAAGGAAGAAACATTGCAGAGGATGGAGCTCCAGATAGCTCTGGAACTTCAGAGTGAGGACAGCAATGAAGATTACAACGTCATCAAAGTCCTAAACAGCTTTGATTTCAGGGGACACCACTGCCTTGTCCTGGAGCTGTTGAAGTATGTACCGCGTGTTCCATCTCCCCCTCCCTCCGCTAATAGCGTGGTTAACTGATTAACTAAACAAACTTTTTTGTTTTCGTGGGAAAGTCCACTGACCTATTAGTTATTTTTTTGTAAGCGACCTGCCCACAAATGATAGCTTAACAAAGTAACTTATCACGTGGAAATGTATAGCAGCCAAATACTATGAATGCATGTCGATTCGAAATGTGGAGGGGAAAACCAGAGGACCTACAGAATAATCCACATGATCACAGGGAGAACATGCAAACTCCAAATGTACATGCGTCAGGTTCGGAATCAAACCCCACGACCTTACCAGGCGGAGTTGTTATCTTCTCCCCATGGATAACCCTCTACCACCTGGCAAAAATGCCAATGAAATCAAGTTGTCAAGTGGGCAAATGAGCCAACTAATTTGGTTCATCGACAAACCAACGACCTGAACCTACACTGAACTATGACTCTGAATATTGGTCGTGAACATGCACGAACAATATTAAGATTGTTGTTAGCAGAATCAGCACAGCATTTAAGGAGATGACACTGACACTGTGTTGGTGTTGTTTCTGCTTTTGTCTCTCTCACAGGGAGAGCCTTTATGATGTGATGAGAGAATCGGGGTTCCGGTTGGACATGGAAATGGTGAAAAGTTATACCAGGGGAATCCTCATGTTCCTGTCCCACATCTCTTCCAGGAACATAGTTCACGCGGACATCAAGCCAGTGAGTGGACACAGCATTCAGTATGATTTTGTTGCAGAGGCGTATTGTTAGTAGGGAATCGTTCCACGGAGAAAACCGGCCACATTAGTCACAAGGTCTATGCGTTCGCTGTTTCCATCTAACTGGAAGGAGGCAGGGTCATTGTACCCCTGGTGAAGATAATGCGGTATGAATTAAACTGTAGTGTAGAGTCGTGTCGGTATTGGGGACTCACCATAGACAAAACCGGCAACGTTGATCACAGCGTTGCCCCAGTCCTTCGGAGACAGAAACTGGAGCAAATAAAGACTATTTCCTAAGTGTGCCAAACGTGTATTTTGACCTGACAGCTGCCCGTTGTCGGCTTCCACACTGCGAATGGAAAACTTCCGAAGACAAACGCGCGGTGGATAGCGTCATGGAATACGCGAGCTCTCATGTGTAGCTTTTGGTCCGTAACCCGTTAAAGGGCACTCTTGCAGCTGTGAGCTCAATGCACTCTCCTGTCAGAGGAACCATGATCAGTTGTCAATAGAGCTGCCCTCCTTTACTTCGATGGTCCCTTAGAGTGCTTTGAACATGAGCCTCAAATCAAATCTCTTTTCTAGATGCAATTGAAAGGGGCAACCCCCAGTAATAGCTGTCAACAAACATCAAATGTTGCACTTGACTGACGCTCGTTGACGGCACTACGCCTCGTCTAGTTCCCCTGTTTAGCGTAGGTGGTGGTACGTGATCGTTCCACTGCTGGCTGAATGTTATCGGCATAACCTCTGCATTTGAATTCATTCTGCCCCTTCTCCTGCAGGAAAATGTTCTCATCAAGGACACCGTGACCGGCACTGTGAGGGTCACGGACTTTGGCACGAGCTTTTTTGTGGAAAGTCAACGTGAGTGACCTCTCCTGGGTGTGAGCGTCTGCGTGTGGGTGTTTGTCTGATTGTGTATATGTGTGAGTATCTGCGTGTCTGTACATGTGACTGTTCATGTGTGTGATGAAGATGCTGTTTAAGAAACAGTGAGTACACAAACACATATATGTGTTGTTCTTGTGATTGGTGTGCAGCTATGAATGTTGGTGGGACTCTGGAATACTCGGCTCCGGAGCTGCACTTGGGCTACAGCTTGACCTGTGGCGTAGACATGTGGGCGCTGGGTTGCACGGTGGCGGAGTTGGCGACGGGCAGGCAATTATTTCAGTCCGACAGTGACAAAGATTACCTCCCGCGCTGCATTGAGGTATTTCCCACTGGGCGTCCATCCGCTCGTGATGCCCCTCTCTTTCCTTGGAGTCGTGGGTTTTGGGGGTGGCAGGAGGGGAGGTGGCCACTTAGTGATCTGGCGAATAGCGGCCGTCGTATGTTGTGTATGAGTGTACACGTGTCCATCTTGTACGTGTGAGGGGAGCAGTAGTGTAGCGGTTAGCATGCTGCGCTCATGGCCCACACTAGTGATGATTATCTGAACCGGTCCTGGGCCTCCCTTAGTTAGACTCAGCCTTAAATGAGTACCTAGTGCAGTGTGTAAAATACCTGGGTCAATGTGGCCCACCACCCCCTGTCTCTGTGTGCCATAATGCTTGCCCTCAACAAGCGCTGCTGCTGTTGTTACGCTCTTACTAACATCACTTGCCCCTACAGTCAGCCGAGGATACACGGGTGACCTTTGTCTTTGTCTCAACCATGTGCAGATTCTGGGAATGCCTCCACGATACATGGTGAATTCAGCTCCCGACAGAAGGCAGTTTTTTGGTGAGTTAAAGGGTGGTGCGAGTGACGGACCGGATTCAGTTTTAAGAAGAGGCCTGCGGCTGTTGTTATTTTTTTGGTGGGAGGGGGGGGGAATGGCCTCTTTTTATTTTAAATTCCTTTGGTGAGTGGGTGGGTAAGTCGGTGTGTGGGCAAGTAGGTTGTAGGGTAAGTGGGCGAATTGGTCAGTGGGTAAGCGGGTGGGCGGGTGAGTGGGGGGGGGTGGTTCGGTGATTGGGTAGGTGGGTAAGTGAGTGAGTGATTGTGTAGGTGGAAGAGTTGGTGGGTGGGTGGGTGAGTAGGTTGATGGATGGGTCGGTAAGTGGGTAAGTAGGTGACGTGGTGGTTGGTGACTGCATCTGTCCCGCTGTGCATGGCTCCCGCAGACCGTCAAGGGAAGATGTTGTGCCCAGGCAAGAAAAGGGTACCGGGGAGCTTCCCACTTGAAAGTGTGCTCAAAAGCCACGACCCGGCGTTTGTGGAATTCGTCAGCTTCTGTCTGCGGTAAGACACACCCACCACCCCCTCCCAATGAGGATCCCCCCCCCTCCAATTGATCGGTGATCACTCTCCACCGATCGCCAGGAAAATGTGGAGCTGAGTAGGACTGCCGATGTGCAGTACCACCGGTGTCAAGATCGCCCTCTGTGGAGGATGGGGAGGTCCGTGCAAGATGCTGCTGGCCAATGCGATGCTCGGGGCATTTTTAGTCTACTGGGCATCAGAGGATTGCCACTGTTCCTGCTGCTTCCGCTGCTGCCGTGCATTCCTGACCTTGTAGGAGAAGGGAAGCAACTTCAATGCTCTCACCACGCTTCTCTCACTACGTGTGGCGCGTGTGTCTCCCACGCGTCTCTCAACAGATGGGTTCCGGATTCTCGTATGACGCCAGCGCAGGCGCTGGATCACAGCTGGCTCCGGACCGCGGCCACCAGCACCACCAGCAATGCCACCACCACTGCTACTCCTGGCCGTGTCCAGTGCTTTGGAGCTGCTGAACGACGGTAACCCACATTCTGCTGACCAATTTTCAAGGCAGTCCATAGAGAGGTGTGGGGCCCAGGGCAAGTCACAACTCCCACATGGAGAAAGTGGCCCAAGTATGGGCATCAAACCCAGGTCCCTCTTTGGCTGTGAGTTCCAGCCCTGCCGCCCACAAACTAACACACGGAGAGTTCAAATCTCACCTGTACATTCGGTTATATACGGATGTATTTTTATAATTGCTTTCTGGGTGAGGACAAATAATGAAGTGGCCATATCTTTGCCATGTAGGTAACCCTTCATCCACTGCGACATCGCCAGCTCCCCCCCTCCCCCCCGATGGTGGGGGGAGGGGATGGCTGCGATCTCTGCTGTAGCAGTAAGTTGGAACAATGTCGTGCGCATATCTTCACAGAGCGGAGCCGGCGCTGCCCCCATTCTCTTTGCTCGCCTGGGCCTCTGATTGGAGGCTGAAGGTTGTGGAGGAAGAGGAAACCCAGGTGGAGGAGCTGGTGTTGCAGGAGGAAGAGACCCTGGTGGAGGAGCTGGTGGTGCAAGAGGAGGAGACTCTGGTGGAAGAGCTGGTGGTGCAGGAGGAGGAGACCTTGGTTGAGGAGCTGGTTTTGCAGGAGGAGGAGGCCTTGGTGGAGGAGCTGGTGGTGCAGGAGGAGGAGACCTTGGTGGAGGAGCTGGTTTTGCAGGAGGAGGAGACCTTGGTGGAGGAGCTGGTTTTGCAGGAGGAGACCTTAGTGGAGGAGCTGGTTTTGCCAGAGGAGGAGACTCTGGTGGAGGAGCTGGTGGTGCAGGAGGAGGACACCCTGGTGGAGGAGATCGTTGTGGAAGAGATGGTGGTGGAGGAGAAGGAGAAAACAAGGAAAGAGGATCAAGTGATGGTGATGCAGGAGAAGAGGAAGCCAGGGGGCCTGGCCCGCATGGGGAGAGTCATCCGCTCACTCCTCCGACGCGTGCTGCTGTGTGGTGGCCGGTCCACCGCACAGTAGAGATGGTGGTGGTCGTTGATCGGTCTGATCCATGACCACTATCACCACACCTACCACACACACCCTGTACCCACCCACCCCGTGACACCCACCACACTCCACACACACCCTGCACCCACCCACCCCGTGACACCCACCATCCACCACACTCCACACACACACCCTGCACCCACCCACCCCATGACACCCGCCACACTCCACACACACCCTGCACCTACCCACACTGTGACACCCACCACCCACCACACTCCGCACACACCCTGCACCCACCCACCCCGTGACACCCACCATCCACCACACTCCACACACACACCCTGCACCCACCCACCCCGTGACACCCGCCACCCACCACACTCCACACACACACCCTGCACCCACCCACCCCGTGGCACCAACCACCCATCACACACCACACACACCCTGCACCCATCCACCCCGTGACACCCATCATCCACCACATTCCACACACACCCTGCACCCACCCACCCCGTGACACCCATCACCCACCACACACCCTGCACCCACCCACCCCGTGACACCCGCCACCCACCACACTCCACACACACACCCTGCACCCACCCACCCCGTGACACCCACCATCCACCACATTCCACACACACCCTGCACCCACCCACCCCGTGACACCCATCACCCACCACACACCCTGCACCCACCCACCCCGTGACACCCACCACACTCCACACACCCTGTACCCACCCACGCCGTGACACCCACCACACACCACACTCCAAACACCCTGCACCCACCCACCCCGTGACACCCACCACACTCCACACACCCTGCAACCACCCACCCCGTGACACCCACCACATTCCACACACCCTGCACCCACCCACCCCGTGACACCCACCACCCACCACACACCCTGCAACCACCTACCCCGTGACACCCACCACACACCACACACCCTGCACCCACCCACCCCCTTGACACCCACCACCCACCACAATCCACTCACACCCTGCACCCACCCACCCTGTGACACCCACCACACTCCACACACCCTGCACTCACCCACCCCGTGGCACCCATCACCCACCACACACCCTGTACCCACCCACCCCATGACACCCACCACCCACCACACTCCACACACACCCTGCACCCACCCACCCCGTGACACCCATCACCCACCACATACCCTGCACCCACCCACCCCGTGACACGCACCACCCACCACACTCCACACACCCTGCACCCACTCACCCTGTGACACCAACCACACTCCACACACACCCTGCACCCTCCCCGTGACACCCACCAGCCACCACACTCCACACACCCCCTGCACCCACCCACTCCGTGACACCCACCACCCACCACACTCCACACACACCCTGCACCCACCTACCCCGTGACAACCACCACACACCACACTCCACACAAAGGGTTAAGGGTTTTGAGGGTTACGTGTTTAAAGTATTAGGGGTGGAGAGATCTAGGGGTTTATAGAATTATGGTTTTAACAGTAAAGGGGTATAGAGTGTTAGGGGGTTTGGGATTTTTTGTTGTATTTGGGTTATGGTTTCAAAAGGTGAGGAGTTTAGATGGATAGGGTTTTATGGGTAAATCGGTTTAAAGGGTTAGGGATTTAGAGGATTATAAGTTAAGGGTTTAGAGGTTTACAGGGTGATGGGTTTATGGGTTTAGAGGGTTAGGTATTTAGAGGGTGTGTGGTTTAGAGGTTTAGGGGTTTAGAGGCTGAGGGTTTTAAGGGTAAAATGTTTTAAAGGTTTAGCGGTTTAGAAGGTGATTAGCTTAGAGGGTTAGGGTTTTAGAGGGGTACAGTTTAGAAGGTTATGGGTTTATAGGGTTATAATTGTAAGGAGTTTGGTGTCCTGAGGTTTAGACGGTTTATGGGTTTCGATTGTTAAAGGGTTAGTGGTTTAGAGGGCTTGGAGTTTATAAGGTTACGTGTTAAGGGTTTAGAGGTTTTGGGTTTTTTTAGGGGATAAGCGTCTTCGATGTTTTGGGGGTTTCTAGGGTTATGGTGTTTAGGGGTTGAGCGTTTTAAGGGTTGAGGATTTTAAGGGTTAGGGGTTGAGAGGGTTGGTGTTTAGAGGGTTAGGGGTGCAGAGATCTAGGGCATTTGAGAATTCGGATTTTAACGGTAAAGGGGTTTAGAGCGTTAGGGGATTTGGGGTTTCAGGGTATTTGGGTTCTGGTTTCAAAGGGTGAGGAGTTTAGAAAGGATTTGATTTAATGGGTAAAGGCGTTTAGAGGGTTTGGGATTTAGAGGATTATAAGTTGAGCCGTTTAGAGGTTTACAGGGTTATGGGTTTAGGGGTTTAGAGGTTTAGGGGGTTAGAGGGTGAAGGTTTTAAGGATAAAGGGGTTTAGAGTGTTATGGGTTTCGAGAAGTAGCTGTTTAATGGGTTTATGGGTTTCGATTGTTATAGGTTAAGTGGTTTAGAGGGTTAGGAGCTTAGAAGTTTCAGGGTGTTTCAGGGATAAGGGGTTTCGTGGTTTATAGACTTCGAGGGTTTAGGGGTTGAGAGTGTTAGCGCTTGAGGGGATTCAAGGGTTAGGGGTTTAGAGGGTTAGGGTTTTAAGGTTAAAGGGCTTTATAGTGTTAGGTGTTTAGAGGATTGGGCTATTAGTGGTGTAGGAGTTTAGAGGGTGAGGGGTTTAGCAGGTTAGGTGCCGAGAGGGTTACGGTTTTAGGGGTTGCGGAGTTTAGAGGGTTTGGTGTTTAGACAGTTAGAGTTTTGGGGGTTTATGGGTGGGGTTTTCGAGGGAGAGGTTTTTAGACAGTTAGGGTTTTAAGGGTAAGGTCGTTTAGAGGATTAGGTGTTTAGAATGTTAGAGTTTAGAAGATTTTGGGGTAAAGAGGGTTGGGGGTTTAGAGTGTTAGGTGTTTAGAGATGTATGGGTTTCGATTGTTAGAGGTTGAATGGTTTAGATGGTTAGGAGTTTAGGAGGTTATAATTGTTTGTGTTTAGGGGTTTAGAGGTATGGGGGTTTTGAGGGTTAGGGGTTTATAGGGTAATGGGGTTTAGCGGTTTAGAGGGTTATGGGTTTTGGGATTTGGGAGTTTAGAGGGTTTAACACCAAGACTTTGACAACTAATATTATCCATACTAAAGGTGTTTTGGATTTCTCTCCAACACTTAATGGCACTTTTTTATTGTCATGACAAACTTTACTAATTGGCTGTGTCGGGTGGTGTCTGGTTTAACGACACATTTATATTTACACGATCTAACCCGAAAATATATTTATTATGGGTTTAGAGGGTTAGGGGCTTAGAGTGTTATGTGTTTAGAGGGTTAGCGTTTTAGGGGTATAGGTGTTTTAAGGGTTAGGTGTCTTGAGGGTTAGTTCTTTAGAGGGTATGGGTGTTAAATGTAGATTTGAAGTTTTCGTGACTGCAGGGATCCATACTCTTTGGTTCTTTCGGTAAAGTCACATAGGTAGAAATAAAATAAAACAAATCGCGACGTTTTGATCGCAACACAAGCGATCTTCATCAGGTGGGACAAAACACAAGCGATCTTCATCAGGTGGGACAACCACAGCAAGAAATGATGAAGTCGGCGGGAGAGCTGCCATGGCAAGAGGTTATATAGTTAAGAGAGGGGGGAAGAGGCAAGGGGACAGAGAGAAAAGGGGGGGGGGTGTGGGGTAGGAAGAGTGGGGGGGGGGCACGTAAGCGCTAGGGGAAGAGGACGTTAGGCTGGTGGGGGGACATGGGCGGGGCAGCAGTAAAAGTGGCAGGTAATGATGGAAACAACAACAACACCATTTAAGGCATTACCTGGTTGATAACATCCTTCCAGTGATTGTTTAATTTGTATCCATCTTCTGGGTTGAAGTTTTGTCTATACCCTGCAGTCTACAAACTGAGTTGTAACTTCGGCCGCAGTTACGTTGGAGAAATAAAACGACACGTCTCGGACCGTGTTCGCGAACACAAGGCTGATCTGAAACATGGCAGAACCAATACCTCTGCCGTAGTGGCCATTGTTAGAACGCTGTGGGCTCGAATGATATTGTTATTTTCGGAGGCCAAGGACAAAACTTCAATCGAGAAGATGGATACAAATTAAACAATCACTGGAAGGATGTTATCAACCAGGTAATGCCTTAACTTGTGTTGTTGTTTCCATCATTACCTGCCGATTACTGCTAGCCCCGCCCACGTCCCCCCACCCCAGCCTCACGTCCTCTTCTCCTAGCGCTCACGCGGCTCCCCTTCCTCTCCCTACCCCACACCCTCCCTTCTCTCTCTCCCCCCTTGCCTCCGCCCCCATCTCATACCTGTATAACCTCTTGCCATGGCAGCTCTCCCGCCGACTTCAGCATTTTCTTGCTGTGGTTGTCCCACCTGAAAATATCACTTATGTTGCGATCGAAACGTCGTGATTTGTTTAATTTTATTTAATTTATACCTACGTGACTTTACCGAAAGAACCAAAGAGTATGGATTCCTGCAGTCACGAAAGCTTCAAATAAAGATTAAAATAGTTTAGTTTAATTTGTTTATTTTTGAACAGTTTGTCTTTCCTGTCATGTTTTGTATTTTTTTAGTTATGTTCTGACCTGCCCGATTGGACAGCTGTGAAAACAGATCTTTGTAGCTCATCGATTTCATCCAGTGTAAATAAATATTCAGATTTAAATTTTATTGACCTCTGTGCGAGTCTATGGATTTCTGAGTTTGTGGGCCTCTGTGAGTGTATGGGTCTCTGTCTGAGTCTATGGATCCCTGTGTCAGTATATAGGGTCGCCGTATGAGTCTGAGTGTCTGAAGGAATGTATGGGTCTCTGTTGGAGTCTATGGGTTTCTGGTTCTGGGTCTGAGTGGGAATCTATGGTTCTCTGAGTATGGTTGTTTGTGCGAGTCTTAAGTGCACAAACTGAACTTAAAAAGGGCATTGAGGGGTGCGGAATCCAAGTTGACTATTAAGCTCCCCGCAGTGCAAGCCAGCTCTCTAGTCGTGTCATCATACAGCCCCTGTAATTCTTTATAATAATAATTAGACTTACTCCAGGAAAGCCACGCTGAGTCATAGTAAGGTCCTGAATTTGGTTTTTATTGTAAGATCTTTTCAATCAATGAATAACGAATGCTTACACAAGTGGGGGGAAACCGGAGCACCCGGAGAAAACAAACGTATGTGAAGGGGCAGCAGGCAGCATTTTAAACCGTACAGGTGACGATGGCGATGATCCCACTTGCTATAATGCCTTCTCCTGGCCAGTCAGATGCTTTCTCCTGGCCAGCCAGGAGAAGGCACCTCAACGTCCACGGGAAGGGGGTTTCACAATATTTACTGTGTGATCCACCAACCCTTGCTGCATTCTACAGTGCTGGATCGCAGGCTTGCGTCACCACCTTCTGGCGAGTATTTGTAGTTATTATTTAAAGCTATATAGCACTCACAAGAACGACTCAAGAGGCGCGAGGAGCCACAGACATGCAGGAAGGAAGCCACGTGGTGAGCCAGCACCAACGATTGTCCAGGCTCTACGGTACTCTATGTATGGAGGCATTATTGGCTAATTAATAACGAGTGTTTGTACAAGTGGGGGAAATCGGAGCACCCAGAGAAAAGCCACGTGTGTGAAGGGGCAGCATTTTAAACCGTACAGGTGACGATGGCGATGAGTCCACTTGCTGTACTGCCTTCTCCTGGCGAGGCAGGTTATGCACCTCGACGCCCACGGGAAGAGGATTTCACAACATCATTGTGCGGTGATTTACGAACCCTCGCTGCCTTCCCCAGTGCTGGATTTGAGACGTGCACCACTAACATCAGGCGAATGATAACAACAACAACAATAACTATACTTATTACTTGGTAGCAACAGGCGAAAGAAAACAACAGGCAAATTATAACAGGCCAATTAAAACAGGCGAATGATAACAGGCAAATGAAAACAGGCGAATGATAACAGGCGAATGATAACAACAGGCGTATGTTTAGAACAGGCGAGTAATAACAACAACAATTATTATTTACACTTAGAACTTGATAACAACAATATTTATACTTATAACGTGATCAAGCAGGCCTCAGAGGTGCGAGGAACCACAGACAATCAGGAAGGAAGCCACTTGGTAAGCTGGCACCAACGATTGCCCAAGCTCTGTGACCCTATTGATACGTTTTTATCGACCAGATAGGGAGCGTTACGTGTGGGGGGGAAACCGCCCCCTTCGGTGCCTCCATGGTCCAATAGCTGGTCTTCTTGGCGACACGGTCCCGAGCCCCCTAAAAGTTCCTCATGGAGCAAATCAACGGGTGGGCCATTGCCTTGTCAGGGCTCATTCATTGCTCCGGATCCCACCTGAAAATGGCAGGCGCAGATCCCCACATCATTAAAGCCACGGGTGCATTTATCCCAGATATAAACAATTGCAAACTATTTGACTATTTTTTTTTACTTTAACCAGGCAAGGCCCACTGAGCTATACAGCTCTCTTTCAGAAGCGGCCACACAATTACAGCTCAACAAATTGGCTTATTACGTGGACATTAGTAGCCAAATACTCTAAACATGTGCTAATAAATGTGGAGGGAAAACCCGGAGGATCCGGAGAAAAATACACGCGACCACGGGGAGATAGCATACAAACTCCAAATACAAAGGTGTCAGGGTAAGGATTTAATACACGACCTCCTGTATACCCTACAAAATAGTTAACATCTCGCCACCGTGGCGCCCAATTCTGATCACATGACATAGCAAAACGAACGTCGCGGTGCATAGCAATAATTCAATTGGGCAATTACTGAGCGTTCATAAACGTGAGGGGATACAGGAGTACCCAGAGAAAACCCACTCGTGCAAGGGGGCAACCCTCTATCCCATGCAGACAGAGATGGTGCTTATCCCACTTGCTGTACTGCCTTCTCCTGGCCAGCCAGGATATGCCACCTCAACACCCACTACACCATGAACTTTGTGAACCGAGTTTAAATTTCTGGCCACGGCGAACATCAGTGGCTATCTCCCTCTTCCTCTCTCGTCCCTGCTATTATCTCCCTCTTCTTCCCGCGTCCCTCCCACTATCTACCTCTCCAATCCGTCCCACCATCTCCCTCTTCCTCCCTCGTCCCTCCCACCATCTCCCACTTCCTCCCCAGTACCTTCCACTATCTCCCTCTTCCTCCCACTTGGCTCTACTAGTAATCTCCCTCTTCTCCCATCCCTCGCACTATCTCCCTTTTCTTCCCCCATCCTTCCCACTATCTCCCTCTGCATCTCCAATCCCCCGCACTCTCTCCCTCTTCCTTCCTCTTCCTTCCCACTATCACCTTCTTACTCTAACCGATCTGCCTAATCCTCCCAAATAACTCCCACTATCTCCCTCTACTTCCCCAGTCGCTCCAACTATCTCCCTCTTCATTCCCCTTTCCTGCCACTATCTCCCTCTTCCGCCCCCTTCCCTCCCACCATCTCCCTCTTCCTCTCCCGTCCCCCCCGCTATCTCCTTCTTTCTCTCACATCCCTCCCACCTCCTTCCTCCCCCGTCCCTCCCACTATCTTCTCATCCTCCCCCATCCATCCCACGATCTTCCTCATCCTCTCCCGTACCTTCCGCACCTTCCTTATTTAACACCATCAGGTTCACAGACTCGCCCTCGCTTCTCCCAGTCAAATAGCCTAGCTTAGACACAACCCCCACCATGTTACACTGACGGCATCGACCGAGACAGCCAACAACTATCCGGCCGCCCAATTATCTAGTGAAGACGGCAGCGACCAAGTCGGCAAAGACGACAGTGCCGACGAGACGACTCCACTTCCCAGAACGTGCAACCACGAGCTCTCGCTCTCCGCTGCTTTTATCCTACTCGGCCGCGCCTCCCTTCTCCAACCCACGAGCGGGTTCCAGTGTCTTCCAGGGAGGGTCTCTGTGATCCTTGCCCCAGTGCCTCCGCCCTGCTGACAAACCCGCATGAGGCTCACTGGCGTGTGTACTCCCCGTCCACCGCAGTTGCCGCTGCTGGACAACAACTATTACTCTACAGTTGTACTGCCCCTCTGTACCGTGCCCCCGAGCCATCAACACGGACTCACAGCATCAACACAGACTCACATGATCAACACAGACTCACAGCATCAACAGACTCACACGATCAACAGACTCACAGCATCAATACGGACTCACACCATCAACACGGAAACAGGGTCAGTGAGCAAGATGGCGGATGAGTGCATACATGATGTGAGTGGTGGTGAGTTCAAGTTAAGCACCCAGTTTTAAATCTCATTTACTCCCACCATCACCACCACCACCACCCTACATACAACAGTCGGAAGTAAATGCCTACACACCCTACATACAATCGTCAGTAGTAGTGGGGAGAAGAGGGCATCAGTGGGGGCGAGGCATGAAGCGTTGAGAAGCCCTCAGATACTCCATAAAACCCCGAGTTTCATGGAGTATAATTTTCAGCATTACAGTTCCATTTTTTTTACGTTAACAAATGTCTCGCCATATATTACACCGTATAGGTAACTAGATTGGGCGAGGGATGGTCTTTTTTGTTGAACAATCAATAAAGCTACGGTGTTGTACTGTGCCCGTATCCGTGTACGGTACTGTGCACTAAAGGAAGAAAAATGGAGCGGCTGAACCTCACTGCCTCCTTACCGGAGGCTGTAAACATCAAGTGACCTGAAAACTGCGATGGGACGTGAAAGACAACATGGAGAGACAAGAGGGCGCCACGTGTGTTCTTCCATGGCAGCAGCAGCATCATCGCAGGCAATGAGGTTCAAATGGGCACAGGAACTTTGAGGTGGACCCACGAGTGTTTGAGCCACAGCGGCGTGCAATCGGCGACCTCTATACGCTTGGCGCAATCCGCACCGTCATTTCACGGAGCCCTTGTCCACTCGACGAGTGCGACGACGCCGTCCCACCGTCATTCGGCGCCTCGTGGTGACATCACAACAGCAAAGCGACAGGTGTTGTTTATTCATTTCTTGAGGCAATTCGAGGGCCCGGTTACATCGCGTTGTGATACACGCACACACCGTCAACATATACTACACCGGTTATAAAAAAAAAGCAGGGGATAGAAAGGTGGGGGAGCGGACCCGACCACAGGTATTGTTTAAAAGACGTCAAGCGGACCGGGGGTTTTAAATGCAAGTCCATGCGGACACCAACATCCGAACGATTGTACCAATAAATCCTGAACCTTCTGGAAGATTTCAGCTCCCGCTGGTTTGGATCAGGGTGATGTTGGGGCAAATTCCATTAATTGGGAAAGGTGGCAATCTTGTGGGAATGTCCTCGCCAGAGAAGAAACTTGTCGCTTCCATGTTTTATTTTCATCCGACGTCCCATTAGCGAGATCCAGAGCGTGACGGACTCATATGGAGTCGGCCTCCTGTAATTTTTCTGGTCTCATTCTCACCACAGGTGAAGGCAGAGCCACACATCAACGTGCCAATGGGGCCACGGTTGAAGTGGTGGGGCCACGGTTGAAGTGGCGGTGGCCACGGGTCATGTGGCCTCTATGTATTTTCCATGTTGAAGGCCGATTGCCCCAAACATTGCCCGTCATATGCAGTGTCACTGAATAACGTGTGAAACATACTGTAGCATATACAAAATTGTATTTTCTTCATACATTAAATACAATAAACACAATAAACATGAAATGCGTATAGGACATTTATAACTCTCTCAATGACCAAACTTGTATTTTATGAACACACTTATACGAGCAAAATATGACAAAAGTGTTCCAGATTTCAGTTTCAATTGAGACTGAAATCCGGAATCATTACCCCCTACTGACAGACTAATAATACCCGCTCGCAGGCCAAGTGCTGATTCACCTTGGGGCCTCGCCTGGTATAGAGGTCGTGGGTTAAATCCCGACGCCTGTATATCTGGAGTTTGCATGTTCTCCCCGTGACCGCGTGGATTTTTCTCTGGGTCCTTCGGTTTTTCCCTCCACATTTAGAAACATGCGTTTAAAAGTATTTGGCTGCTATATATTTCTGCGTGACAAGCCACTTTATAGCGCTTTCATTTGTGGCCCGGTCGTTCCTGAAAGAGAGCTATACAGCTGAGTGGGCCTTACCTGGTAAAATAAAGAGATTAGTTTTGTTAGTTTATTTTGTGCCACAGGGGGACAGCTACAGGGGGGGGGGTGCCCATTAAAATGGTCGAGATGAGATGCAACTTAAGGTGCTTGTGACTTCCCAAAAATATTATTTATGGCAGGTTTTCACATCTAAACATCCCGGGTGGCATTGAAGCCAAGAGCTCCCACCCTAGGCGAGTAGCTACGAGAGCGGTGCTGTGCACGGCGACACGCCACTTTCTCCATCTGCCTGACTTGGTATTTTCTTTTTTGTTACTTAAATAAATGTTAATGTTTCGTTTTGTGTACGCGTGTATGTACACCGTTTGGGGAGCGGTGGTGCAGCAGTTAGCGCACTACGAACTCAGCCATCTGAGTACGTGGTGTGGGGTGTGTATAACATCGCAAAACTGGGGAGGACAAAGGCATCCAGACGTGGGGCTGGCCACACAACCACTTCTGTGCCATGCCGGCCATCATAGGTGCTACCCGTTAACAGCACTTGCCCCAGCAATCTGTTAACGGCGATACGGAGTACCTTTGTCTTTTTGTGCAATTGTGTGCTTCTGTGTGCGACGCATGCGACGATGTGCATGTTTGTGTTTGATAAATGTACATCCGCAATGTGTGTGTGACGCGTATGATGCGCGTGTGTGACGACGGTTGGAACAGAGATTCACGCACTGCCCTATCCACGCGGCGACCTCTCCTCAACGTCTCGAGCCTCGGCGGAGAGCGCCGCGAGGTTCGACTCCAACTCCGGCTTTCCAGGGACAAACCCCCCCCCCAATGCCCCTCCCCCCAGGCCCATGGGGGGGGGGGGGGAAGTCGCTCCCCTCCCTCACTCCACGCTCAGGAACTTCCTCTTCTTCGCCGTGTTCATGTACGGTCGCCAAGGCCACTCCACCTCGGCGGTGGCCGCGTTGTCCAGCGTGCCCAGTTTAATCTCATAGACTGCGCGACACACAAAAGCAAAGATCCCCCCCATGCAGCCTTTAACAGACGGCGTGGGAAAAGCGCTGTTCGTGTGTTAGCATGTAGGAAAGCCAGCACGGCACACCAAGGGGTGGGTGTGGGTGGCCAGCATTACGTCCGATCATCTTTGAATTTACACATCGCATCCGGGGTGGGGGAATGCGAGTCGGGTCACGGTACAGCGAATGCGACCAGAGCAGCGACCCCACCGACTCAAGTTCCGATCCACTCTACAAGTCACCCGCGGGCCACCTAGCCCGAGGCTAGACTCTTACATTCAGCCCATCATCCTCTCAGGGGTCGATAAAATGTACAACCACTTCGTAGGGAAGTCCACAAGGAATGTGGAATTTCCACCGCCTCTGCAGGGGTGTAAAGTGGAGACAAGTAACAATGTGTCAGGCAGACTTACGCTCCATCTCGAATCACGGTCCCACCTCCTTCAACTCGATGTCCTTGCCGTCGCGCTTGTAGACGTTGTGCCTGTTGGGAGGGGGGAAGGGGGGCACAGAAGTCACGGGAGGGGTCGCGGCAAGTCACATGGACGGCGCTGGACTCTCATTACGTGTCCTCGCAGACGTTTGCCAGTTAGAGGCCAGCGGCCACCCTGTTTAAAACTGCGGATGCATTAGCAAATGAACAACATTACGCGCCTTCAGCTTCAGAGATGGCGTTAAATAAAAACTCTGTGCTGTTGCTCGAAAACTAAAGCAAAACGAAACTATTTTTATTTTACCACTGAGCTATGTAGCTCTTTTTCACATAAAAATGTATAGCAGCAAAATACTCGAAATTCAAGTTTCTAAATGTGTAGGGAAAAACCCGGAGGACCCGGAGAAAAATCAAAGTGACCAGGAGGAGAACATGCAAACTCCGAATATACAGGCGGACACACAGCACCTGGCCCAAAAGTCTGCTCACTCTTTCCCATTCCGAGACATCTGCAAGTTGCCGGGTGGTAGGTGTCACGTTCACCGCTGAATCTCGGTACGCGCAAGCGGCTCGGCGTTAATTTTATTTATAGAGGCGTAGCGCTGCTGTTTTTAAAAGGCGCTGCCCTCACCGCAGAGAACCGTAGTGACACGACCGGCACTCTATGGAACAAAACTGTGCCACACGCCCTCCCGCATAGTCTTATGGGAGCAAAAGGTATGTCTTCAGGTCAGAAGACGTACTTGAGTTTTTCTTACGGTTCCGTTTCGACGACGTATATGTACATCATGGAAATGAGAAAGGGTTATAGCCTATACGAGGGATCTTTGTGCTTTGGGGATGGGGGAGGAAGATGTGGGTGAGACTGGCACGGTGCCCGCACGCACCGTCTTTCCGAGTCGCGACGTGAAGTTGTGCATCACGAGGTGTTGGAATGCCTCGGACATCATGTCCATGTCCGGATGTCGTGCCGCATCACCACGCTCGAGAGTGTCAAGTACACCGTGGCATCGTACCACGTGTCACATGAACAGCATGCCGGAAAGTTAGACACACCACAGGTGTCACACAGACTGTACTGGAGAGTTAAACAGACTGCCCTTCCATCTGCGGCATCATACCACATCACACCACATACACAGTTAAAACACCACAATTCCATGTCTGCAGCATCATACTACACACCGCACATCGTACGCACAGCTAAATACACCTCCATCCCCGTCTGTTGCACCGCATCACACACGTCACACCATGCATCACACCGGGGAGCGGGAGCGGAGTGGCTATCTCATTACACTACAAATCCGGTGACCTGACTTCGATTTCCGGTGTGTCCAAGCATCGACAGTGGGGAGACAAAAGGGGCCAGATGCGGTAATGACCACACCACCCACCCCGCCATGTGCCCTGCCGGCCTTCGTAGGTCGCTCGACAAACAGCATTTGCCCTGACAGCCTGTTAAAGGCTACACGGGGGAGCTTTGTCGACTGCGGTGCGTGCGCGTGCCTGGCATACCGCGGTGCTCATGCAGGACGATGAAGTCGTTGACGGCGTTGGCGCAGCACGCCCACACCAGCGCCTGCAGCTTGTGGCCTCCGTGGTTCATCGGCTGAGCGTTCGGCAGGATCAGCTTCATCTCCTGCGGTGGTGGTGGGAGGGTGGTGGTGGTGTGGTAACATGACAGCAAGCGGTCACACGCCGAGTCCGCTCTTCCCACCGGCGTCCGTCCCGGCCACGCTGCTTTCGCCCCCCCCACTTCCCCGCCCCCCCACTGTATCCGACTCGGGTTGTGTTGTTTGTTTTTTCCATTGCGGAAGCCGAGCCGAGCCGTGCCGGTATACGGGGTCGCCAAACCCCGTGTTGGCACAACTGGGATGCACCATTGGAAAAACTTTACTATTTTTATTTTACCAGGTAAGGCCCACTGAGCTATGCAGCTCTTTTCCAGAAGCGACCTGGCCACAAATCATAGCTCAACTAAGTGGCTTATCGCCATGTGGAAATTTATAGCAGCCAAATACTCTTAAACGGACGTTGATTCTAAATGCGGAGGGAAAAACCGGAGGACCTAGAGAGAAATCCACGCGACTCCTCGGAAAGAGGCACGCAACTCCAAATATACAGCAGGCATCAGGGTCAGGATTGAACCTGCGACCTCCTGTATACCAGGTGAGGGAGTTAACATCTCGCCACAGTGGCGCCCCCAATGGTACATCTTTCCGTGACCACCGACCGTGCGTAGTGCTACAGTAGATACATTTTCGATGAATGGAAGGGATCGGTCATCGCGAAAAGGCGGACTGAATCGCGAGGAATGAAGTTGACAAAAGCTGCATGCACCAAACCAAAGTGTCCAACGCTCCACCACTTACGACCCCCCCCCCCCCCCCCCACACAGCCTCCACCTTTCATCAACAACCAGATTTCTTCTGGTTAACTCAACGGATGCGAGTTGTCTCACACTGCACAAGCCCGATGATTGGTCGACACGACTCGTGTGAGGTGCAAGGAACTGATTCTAAAGCCGATAGAGAACACGTGTGTGTGTGTGCGGTAATTTAGCAGTTAGCATGCTGCCCCACAAACCTAGTGACCCGAGGTTTATTTCCGTTCATGGCCAACACCAGTGGCGATTATCTGAACTGGTCCTGGGCCTCCCCTAGATCAACTCAGCCTCAAACGAGTACCTAGTGCGGTGTTTAAACATCATTACCAGAGAGATAAAGGTGGCCAGTTGTGGTGCTAGCCACCTACACCCTCGCAAACAGCACCTGTCCCAAAAACCTGTTAAGGCTATATGGGGGACCTCTGTCTTTGCGCGCTTGTACACATGCAATACACGAGGACCCACATTCCTCGTGTGACCCCAAACCCTGTAGCCCCTGTGACCCCGTGCCCGCACCTTGATGAACTGCTTGAGGAGGGAGCTGGGGTCGCGTGAGGTCGTCGCCATGATGTGTGGGTCCTTCACGCCGGCTCAGCGGTACTCGTCATCCATGTGGCTGCTCACTCCTACTGACACGGGGGGGGGGGGGGGGTGGATAGAAAGAGGTGGTAGATGGGGCAGGGGGGACGGAGAGGGTAGGTTATCATTTGCCATACTTCACCGTGCAGGTGAGTGAAGGTGTGTGTGTGGGTGGATGGATGGAAGGAGCGACCAGGAATGGTTGAGAATATCACTCTGCAGTGATCGCGTTGATTTTGTGTAGCGAGCTGAGCAATAATGAGACCTGGATGAGTCCCAATTGCAAGAGTGGGTGGGTGATATGGCAGGTGAGTGGGTAAATTGAGTAAAATGATGAGTGAGTGAATGAGTGCGTCAGTGCATGTTAAACCTCTTTGTTACAGCACGTAGCCAACCGTGGTAATCGGAAGTGTGACAAACTAACCACAAAAAGTAGTTCTCAAGAAATGAGTTTGTCAATCTAGACGATGATTTAAAAGTGCAAAGCTCCAGTGGCTTCCTAATATTGTAAGGAAGACCGCTCCAGAAGGAAGACTGCTCCAGAAGCACACGTTATGTGGTGACCACGGCCTTCATTTGACATTCCACAAAAATTTACGCCAGCCATCACACACACACGGCCGACTCTTTTTCCACGTTCATGCCACGGGATTTTTCAAAGTCCACTTGGGAAGCAATCGCCGTGCAGTATTTACGGTCAACGCAACTGCGGCATTAAACCCATTAAACCGGTGGGGGGGGGGGGGGGGGGGGTTGAGGGCCCGCCATTCTCGAACCGCGAACCTCCGCGGCAAAACACGGTGCCACCGCTTGGCAGGAAGGACCGACGGCGAGCCGGGGATGCGCGCCGACTCGGCGTGTCTAGCGGGCGGAGACGCGCGACGCTTATCCCTCTGCCTCGGGAGTCTCGCGGGAAGGAAGAGAGAGAGAGATGCGAGGAGACGTGATGGTGAGGGATGTGAGATCACCCTCCCCTCCCTGGTCGAACTCCACGGCCTTTTGGAGTTCAAGCGCCTCCCACCGCAGGTCCGTAGGCAGCACCAGGTTTTCTTCGGTGACGACGTCAGGGGGACAGGGGGCAGTGGGTGGGGGGCGGGCAGGGGAGAATTAACAAGGAAGAAAAATCATGCGCACGCATGGATTCATTCGGAAACGCTTTCCAACGCGCGGTTGTCTTCTCGCCTGTATTGTCAGACCGTCTTGTCCCATCTTAGTCCGTCTTGCGTGTCTCATTGTCTCTAGATCCATCTCTAGTCTGTCTTGCGTGTCTCAACGTCTCTAGTCTGTCTCGCTGTCTCTCGTCTGTCTTGTCGTCGCGAGCCCATCTCTAGATCCGTCTCGCCGCCCGTTACCATCGAGCGCCCTCTTGAGCTGCGCCTTCTCCTCTACGAGGAACTTCTTGGCCTCCTGCGCCTTGCGGTAGAGGTACTCGCCGTGCAGTTGCGCCTCCTCAGCTGCACCACCAAACAAAGACAAAGATCCCCCATGTAGCCTTCGACAGGACTGTCGGGTGCAAGTGCTGTTAACGAGCAGCACCTTTGATACACGAAGGGGGGTAGGTGGCCAGCACCACATCCGGCCGCCTTAATTTCCCCAGTGGCGATGTTTACACAACGCACCAGGTACTCATTTGAGGCTGAGTTGACCAAGGGGAGGCCCAGGAACGGAATCGTCACCAGTGTTGGCCGTGAGCGGGAATTGAACTCGGGTCGCTGGGTTAGTAGTGCAGCGTAGTGCTAATCGCGAGACGACCATAAACAACAACCGCCATTCGCCACGAAGTGGTGGAGATGTCACCACGGCGCTCGTGCCAGGCTACGTGCAGGTTAAGGCCACATGAAGCGTCGAACGCCCGCTGGCAGCAGGAGGTCACAGACAGACAGACCCAGGTTGCCATTGGTTGCTTGACTGAGATGACTGGCCGATGCACCACCTGTGCCCCCTACTGTGCTACACTACCGCTCCAACCTACACAAACTCTCTTGGGCTATACTCTTTGGTTCTTTCGGTAAAGTCACATAGGCATAAAATATAAAATAAATTAAATCACGACGTTTCGGGCACAACACAAGCGTCCATCATCAGGTGGGACAAACCACAGCAAGAAACAATTGCCGACGTGGGCAAAAGAGCTGCTGTAAACAAGAGACTATATAGGTAAGAGAAGGGGGGAGGATCAGGGAGGAGAGATAGAGAGGGGGGGTATGAGGGGAGTGCTGAAGAGAGCGGGGCTGGGAGTGGGAAGCTTAAGAAATTAGAGATGCGGAAAGTTAAGGCAACACCATAAAGCAGTTAAGGGTTTACCTGGTTAATAACATTCTTCCAATGATTACTCAATTTGTATCCATCTTCTCGGTTGAAGTTATGTCTGTGTTTATATATCTGGATGGCTTGATGAACAAACCTTTGATGGTAGCCCGAAGGTTTGCAGAGCGGCACCACGATACTCCTAGCGACGTCGTTGATTAATGTCTGTAATTAATATCGATGGTGAATCTCTGTAATTAATATCGATGATTCGATTCCACGAGAACAGATTCCACAAGAATCGATTCCACAACTATTTTAGTAAAGCGAAGTACGCGATTCGATTCAAACGTGTTCGTTCCGGTCTCATCAGAATCGGTATTGATTCTGTGCTGGAGGAATCCAATGAGCTATAAAGCTCTTTGATCAAAGATGTGCCAGTAGGGGGCACGGGGTCATAACGTCACAACAAACAATACAAAAACGATAGGAGTGCAAAGGGAATGGTAGCAAACCACTAAAAATAGATGAAATAAACCATATAAGTTCATACTCTTTGGTTCTTTCGGTAAGAAGTCTCGCTCTCCGTTCCACCCACTACAACTGGCGTCAGAAGTAGCCAAATAGTAAGATGAATCGCTATAATGGAGACGCGAAGAAAAACTCGTACCAGGGCTCCAGTGGAAGAGGAGGACGACTCAACACCACTGGGGTTGGCAGCCCCGGAAGGGGGAGGAGAAGCGACGACGGCCGAGCTGCTCACTGCCCGGCCGCCCGGCGGCTCACCACCGTCGGAGAGGGCGCTTCAGGTGGCTCACTCCCACCTCGCCCAACTCCTGCACGCGGCGGCATCCATCCTCGACGAAATACATCGCGGGTTATAACCACAACAAATATAATCACAATCACTGCGACCATAATCGCCGTAACCACAAATATAATCATAATCACCAGCTACATAACCACAAGTATAAACACTACTGCCACAAATATAACCATAACCACCACAACCATAACAACCAACATAACCACCACAACAACCACAATGATGCTGATACACTCTCACACCATGTGGGTCCCCTTGTCTCCTTGTGTCTCCCTGTGGGTGAGTGGATGGGTTGGCGAGAGAGTCGGTGGGTTGGCAAGAGAGTCGGTGGGTTGGTGAGAGAGTGGGTGGGTGGCAGAGTGAGTGACCGGTGGCAGAGTGAGTGACCGGTGGCAGTGGGTGACCGGTGACTAAGTGGGTGGGTGGCAGTGGGTGACCGGTGACCAAGTGGGTGGGTGGCAGTGGGTGACCGGTGACGAAGTGGGTGAGAGAGTGGGTGGCCGAGTGGGTGGCTGAGTGAATTGGTGAGTGGATGAGTGCCAGAGTGGGTGGGTGAATGGCTGAGTGGGTGGGTGAGAATCAGTATGTTTTTGCTGGAGGAATCCGATGAGCTATGAAGCTCTTTTTCATAGATGCCCAGAGAGTGGCTGAGTGGGTGGCTGAGTGAGTGTCGGTGGGTGTGAGTGGGAATGAAATCTAACCTGCACCTCTGCATTGCAAATCCAGCGAGCTAACGCCCTGCGTGTGGTGGGGTAAAGTGTGGGCATGGCCACTTTGCTCCAACACGTCCGGACCAGCGTGGAAGAGTAGACCAAATACCTCTATATAGCGGCCTCTAGTGGATGCCTTTTCCAGCAGCAGGCGATTCGCATCCACAACAAACCCGTCCCTCCAGGGATAAAAACACACGGCAGTCTGGGAGTGCCTCTCATCAGCTATGGCTCAACACGAGGGCCACTCTGGGGCCGGTTTCCACCGTCAGCGCCTCATCAGCAGCAGCAGGGCCGGGCTCTGCTTGAAGCAGCGCCGTGAACTCAGCAGGCGTCTAGGACGTGACGGCTGTGGGCCAGGCGCCTCCTCCTCTGTCTCCCCCCACCACCGCCGCCACTGCTGATGTGTGCACACCGCGCGAGGTTCTCACCTTCAGGCTGAGTCGACGTAGAGGAGGCCCAGCGAGCCGCCGCTTCAGAAGCTTTCGCGAGCCACTGACGGTGGCCGTGAGCGGGAAACCAAATCAGCCGCTCGCCACCCACAATCCACAGCGCGCGCCGCCTCCACTCGCCCCCTGCCTGACTGTAAGTAGCAGCGGGGGGAGGGGGGTGGGCAATGGGGGCGTGAGGGGGGGGGGTTTGAGGGGGAGCATGGGCGGGGGTTGCCAGGGGGGGCAAGGGGGGTCGCGAGGGGGGGGATGCTTGGGGGGGGGGTTGTGAAGGGGGAGGGGCAGGGGGGGAAAGAGGGAGCATGGGGGAGGAGCTTAGGTGAGGGGGAGGAGCTAATGGCTATTACACCACGCCGCGTCTCGCGCCACGTGCTTCCCCTGGCAGTTTGGCCGTTAGGCGTGGAACCGAGCTGTGGGTGAGTGGTGGCGGTGGTGGTGTGAGTCTTTCTATGTGAGTCTGTGTGTGAGTCTCTCTAAGTGAGTCTGTGTGTGAGTCTCTCTGTGTGAGTCTGTGTACGTGTGTGTGGGTCTGTGTGAGTCTGTGTGTAGCAGTGACCCGGTCTCAAATGAGTACCTGGTGCGATGCGTAAACATCGCCACTGGGGAGACAAAGGCGGTCGGGCGTGGTGCTAACCACCCACCCCTTCGTTTACCGTGCCGGCCTTCATATGTACTGCTTGCTAACAGCACTTGCCCCTACAGCCTGTTAAGGCTCTATGAGGATCGTTGTCTTTGGTGTCCTGTATTAGCAGGAGGAGGAGTGGTGGTGTTAATGTTGGTGGTATTAGTGGTGGTGGTGTTAGTGATGGTGGTGTTAGTGGTGGTGTTTGTGGTCTTAATAATGGTGGTGTTGGTGTTAGTGATGGTGGTGTTAGTGGTGGTGGTTGTTCGAGGTATTGTTGCTGGTGTTAGTGATGGTGGTGTTGGTGGTATTAGTGGTGGTCGTGTTAGTGATGGTGGTATTATTGGTGGTATTATTGGTGGTAGTGTTAGTGGTGGTGGTGTTAGTGGTAGTGGTGTTGGTGGTGGTGGAGTTGATGTTGGTGGTGGTGTTTTTAGGGTTCGTAGTGTTAGTGGTGGTGTTAGGAGTGGTGTTAGTGCTGGTGTTAGTTGTGGTGTTAGTTGAGGGGAGCGGTAGTGTAGCGGTTAACGTGCTGCGCTACAAACCTGGCGACCCGGGTTCGATTTCCGCTCACGGCCAACACCAGCAACGATTATCTGAACCGGTCCTGGGCCTCCCCTAGGTAGACTCAGCCTCAAATGAATACCTGGTACGATGTGTAAACATCGCCGCTAGGGAGACAAAGGCGGCCAGGCGTGGTGTTAGCCACCCACCCCCTCGTGTGCCATGCCGACCTTTATAGGTGCTCGCTAGCAGAAATTGCCCCTACAGTATATTCAGGCTATACGGGGGATCTGTCTTTGTTAGTGGTGGTGGTGTTAGCAGTGGTGTTAGTGGTGGTGCTAGTGGTGGTGTTTGTCGCGGTGTTGCTGGTGTCCGAACAAAGGAGCGACGCTCACAACAACGACCTTTGACCTGGGCGGCTGAAATGTAGCACGTTGGCACAGTCATCTCAGTCAGTCAACTCTTGGCACCTGGGTCTGACCTGTGACCTGTCAGTGAGCCTTCAGCATTTCACGTGGTCTCAAAGTGCACCTGGCCTGGCATTTGCTGCTGCTTAGTGGCAAATGGCGGTCTTTGTTGTTTTTGTTGTGTTTCGTGTTGTGGGTGAGTGGTGAGGTTGTGAGTCTGTGATGATGATGTGAGTCCGTGTTGATGATGAGAGTCCGCATTGTGACATGACGCGTGTTTAGACATGAGTATTGTCGCACACCATCGGTTTTGTGTGACCCTCACCTGCGTCTCCCGCTCTCCACGCAGAGACCCGGACCGTGCGAGAAACGCAGTGAGCTCTGAGCACCCTACTCTGCAAGTTGCTGCCATGGAGGTACGTGTGGCTCTTCAACTCGTGTGGTAAAATATGGGTGGACGTGTGTTTTCCCCTCGACTTGTGCCTACCTGTCACCTACCTGTATACCTGGATGTGCTTCTCCTTGTCCGCCTGAGTATGTGTATGTCTATCAGAGTGTGTCTCCGAGATCCTGTTGGTGTGCCTGCCTGTCTACGCGTGAGCATTTACAGCACTATTATCTATCCACTGATGAATGAGAATGCCTTCCTCCCTGAGACCTTGCTACCCCTCAAATGCTGTGATGGAATAATCCGCCAAGCGCCGATTTTGTCGCACCATCTCTCTGGTGGCTCTCCTCTCCGATGTGTTTCCTTCCTTGGCTGCCGCTCCATTATTATTCTTCACTATCAGCCATTGTTGTCCCTCCTTGCCATGGCTCGTCATGCCCGATCCCCAATCACTCTTTAACAATTTGAACAATCCCTGCGTGTGACCTCAAAATCCACGCATCTTTCATTGTTAATCCAAGCATGGCATCTGATATTGGCCAAATATTCCAATGCTGAGAAACGACAACATCTCGGCAGGACCCTCCTGAATGTGGAGCCCAGGATCTCAGAGATGCTGGCTCAGTGCTCGCCTTCTGCACTTGCTCCAACATCTTAATCAAGCCTATGTGGTGGACCTTTGTCTTTGTGTGTGTGTAGATGAGCCGAGCTGGAGAGGCTCGGAGTAACGACACGTCTTGCACCACGTGGAGTGCGCTGTCCTCAGACGGCACCGGCTCCATCTGTAGCAAATCGCCGAAAGGTAAGAACAGTAATGAGGGACGTCACAGTGGCCACGGTAAATAGTGGGACATCATGATGGCCATGTTGCATGGGGGACGTCACAGTGCCTTTGGTGTATGAGAGATTTTATGGTGATTGTATGGGTGATATCAAGATAGCAATGCTACATGGGGGACTTAATGGTAATCATGTTTTGATTTAAAGCTTTCGTGGCTGCAGGGATTCATATTCTTGGTTCTTTCGGTAAAATCACGTAGAAGGGCAACAATAAAATTATAAAAATATAAAACAATAAAAATCTCACGACGTTTCGACTGCAACACAAGTAATCATCATCAGGTGTGAAAACCACAGCAAGAACCACAGCAAGAAAAATTGAAATTTTCTTGCTGTGGTTTTCACACCTAATGATGATTGCTTGTGTTGCAGTCGAAACGTCGTGAGAATTGTATTATTTTATTATTTTATTGTTTCCCTTCTACGTGACTTTACCGAAAGAACCAAGAATATGGTAATCATGTTGCATTAGAGACTGCATCATGGTTGCCATGTTACATGGGGGACTTCATGGTGGCCATGTTGCATGGGGATAATTATCTGTGCTCTGGCCTCAGTACTGAAACAACATCAAACGCTTTCAGAATTGCTTCTGCGGCCATCTTGAATGCTCTTCCAATATTAGGAAACCACTGAAGCTATCCGCGTTTAAATAATCAAGTTTGACAACTAATATCTATACTCATTCGCTCTTTCGGTAATGTCACCTAGGTAGAAATAAAATAAAACAAATCACGACGTTTCTATCGCAACACAATCAATCTTCATCAGGTGGAACAACCACAGCAATAATAAAATGCTGAAGTAGGTGAGAGAGCTGTTGTGGCAAGAGGTTATTGGTAAGAAAGGGGGGAGGAGCAAGGGGGGGAGAGAGAGGGGAGCTGCGTGAGCGCTAGGGGGAGAAGAAGTGAGGCTGGGGGGGGACGTAGGCGGAGGTAGAAGTGGTAAGCTGAGTATGGGACATGGTGGGAAAGTAAATCTGAAAAATCTACTAGTACCTGGCGCGTGTGATGGAAACAACCACAACCAGTTAAGGCTTTACCTAGTTAATAACATCCATCGAATGATTGCTCAATTTGTATCCATCTTCTCGGTTGAAGTTATGTCCATGTTTGTATATCTGGATGGCTTCATGAAAAAACCTTTGATAGTTACCTGAAGGTTTGCAGAATACCTTGGTCTCGGAAAAAAAACAATATCACGCGAGCCCACAGCGTTATAACAATGGTCAGACACGGCAGAGGTATTGGTTCTGCGATGTTTCAGATCTGCCTTGTGTTCGCTAACACGGTCCGCGACATGTCAATTCGTTTTCCCAATGTAACTGCTACCGCAGGTACAACTCAGTTTGTCGACTCCAGGATATTGCATGTCAGGATGGGATTAGATCACAGATTTTGTGTACTGTATTGAATCGGACTTGGATCTTGTGTTTGTTTAAGATTTTGGAAATATTTTTGGTAACACCTGCTATGTATGGTAAAGTGATGGTCTTGATAGGCGTCTCAGTGGATTGTTTCTACATGGTTGGAGAAACAGCTTTGCGAATAATGCTGTCCCAGTACCCATTCATCTTAAGAGTCTGGTGTACGTGTTCCAGTTCACTGGCTTGGTGGTGTTGGTTGCAAATGCAGTGGCCCTATGGTGTAGTGGTTTGATGAGGGAATTCTTCTGCGCCGGATGGTGGTGGGAATTAGGTTTTAGATAGGTCTCTTCTCAAACAAAACATCCAGGAATTAGTAGCTTACCATCATTCTCCACTTCCATGGTGAATTTGATGGATGGGTGTATGGAATTTATGTTGTTGAGAAATTGATTCAATGTTGGCAGGCCATGTGGCCAAATGACGAAAGTGTGATCTACGTATCTCTTCCACAAGGAAGGACGTTGGGTGCATGTCTGGATGACATCAGTTTCAAATTTCTCCATGAAAACATTCGCTATCACTGGTGATAAGGGGGGACCCATGTGGGTACCTTCATTTTGTTTGTAGAAAGTACCATTCCTGGTGAAGTAAGTGCTGGTTCAGCGTTTCTACTGCTGCATGCATTTTTTTTCCGCCTGAGGACGACCGCTTGTGTTGCGATCGAAACGTCGTCATTTATTTTATTTTATCCATATGTGACTTTACCGAAAAAAACAAAGAGGAAGTGTTAGTAAGGCAGTTCCTAACCAAAGTTGGTACATCAGCATTCAGTCCATGTTGGACCAAGTCTTCAATTATTGCTAAGGTGTCAGGTACAGGAACCTTGGTGAACAGAAAGACTACATCAAAGCTGACGAGCAAATCATCTGGGGACAGTGAAATGCCTTTGATTAGAGAGATAAAGTGAGCTGAGTTTCATACTGCTGAGGTAGTCTTGCCCGTGAATGGAAGCAAGGTCTCAGACAGAAATTGGGCCAGTTTGTAGGGAGGTGAGTTGATAGTGGAAACGATGGGTCGAAGTGGAGTATCTTCTTTATGGATTTTTGGAAGACCATATAATCTGGGTGGTCTATTAGCAGAAGGTTTTAGGGAGAACTGCTTGAATGGTTCGATTAGAGAAGTCGAATTGGTAATGATATTGTTTGTTTTTAAAGCCAGGCAGTTGGTCGGATCTTTGTTGATTTTGGTGTAATTGCTATCATTAAGAAGGTCCTGGATTATGTTGCTGAATGTGGTTTTATCCATGATGACAGTAGCATTGCCCTTGTCGGCTGAGAGGATGACTTTGTCCTCTCTATTTTTTAATTTGGTGAGTTCAGAGCGCTCGTCCTTGCTGATGTTATTAATAGGATTCTTAGCATTTTTAAAGATGGTGGCAATTTTAAATCTTGCCACGTCTGTCGGGATGTGTCCCAAGCCTTTGAGGGCTACATCTACCTGGGTTTTTATATCATCCACTGGGATGTGTTTGAGGGTGACAGCAAAATTCAGCCCTCTAGCTAGTACCGATTTTAGGCTATCGGAGATTGTGCTGTTACTCTGATTAATAGCAGTCTTTTTTATGTGTGGATCTGGTTTCTTTTTTGACAAGTTATTGAATTTAGCAATAAGGTTAACCTTGCATTTGGAAGACATTGTTGTGGCAGAAGAAGCAGTCATGTTATCTACAAGGTTCCAATCAGATGCGGACATTTTATCTGTTAATGTTAAGTGTGATTGTAGGAGACATTTGTCTAAATTATCAAGTTCAAGCCGGAGTAGTCTTATCCTCTCTGAGATTAGAGAAAGGCTAGCTCTGAATAAGATCCGTTTAGAGTTGGGTTAAGTGACAGAAGCAGATGTGAGTTTAAATGTGGTCGGTATTATCTTGTTGTCGCGGCATCTCTTCAGAAAGGTGAGTGACTCGATCATGTGAGCCTTCTTGTCTCGCAGTCTGTTAATGGTTCTAACAGATGTGTGGAACCTATTTGCGTGGTTAGTTTATTAACCTTCCCCCACACTGTTGATTAGCACCATTGGCTACATGCGGTGCAAAATAATTTCAACATACATAGCTGGGATTGGCAAAAACATCCCAATCCTGAAATATTTACTCTATAAATTGCTCAAAAGTTTGGTTCACACACCTGTTGTTGTTATTCTCCTCGTGCCTACAGAAATCCTGGCTCACTTTGGCCCTCACTTGACCGACCGCGAAAAGCTGGAGCTCGCAGCCATGCAAGAAGTGTGGTACTTTGCGCTCGACAACAAACCCAAGGGATGCAACAGGCATGGATATGATGACGACGAACGTAATTACATTCTGGTGAGGCTCACCACAAAACTACAGCCTTGGGGGCGGTCACAGGGCCCAGAGATAGCGGGGTTTGTGGCTTCTTATTATTGCACCTGAATTACCAACCAGGGCACACACCAACGCGCTTCAAAATCAGAATGTTTAATCCCGAGTAAAGCCCTTTTAGATAAGAAGCAATTTTTCAAGGGAATCTTCGCCAGCAGACAGTATCAAAGCATTCGACAATTACACCCACTCACACACTTACTCACCCACCCCCAGACGCACTCACTTGCTGACTCACTCACTCATTCACCCACTCAATCACTCACCGACCCACTCGCCCACTCACCAATGCACTCACCCGCACACATCTGAATCAGAAGTTTATTTCCCGAGTAAAGCCCATTGAGCTCAGAAGCTCTTTTTAAGGGTGACTCAGCCAGCAGACATCTGAGCATTCCAAATTATGGTTAAAATAACTTCATAATTCCAAGCAAATGTTTTTGTTAAAATTACATTCTCACTTCTTAAACGTTGTGATTTTAACAATAGTCAGTTTAAATGATTGTACCTTTTGTTCAGTTCCGACATGATCACCTCCACTACCGCTATGAGGTGCTCAAGATGATTGGGGAAGGAGGTCAAGGCCAGGTGATCCAGTGCCTTGACCACAAGAGGAACACCCTGGTAGCTGTAAAGATCCTGGTGTCACCGTCGAGGTAAGACTTTAGAGACGTGTCATCACGAGGCCGACGTTGTTAAGTCCATTGCCGTGCAATGCGGTGGTGACACTCATGCTTCACAGCGAGAAGGGGGGCCTTGGTTCGGCTCCTGACTCGGGCACCATCGTGTGTGGAGTGTGTACCTTCTACCCCTGTTTTGCATCGGTTCCTTCTAGGTACTCTGGTTTTTCGTCTCTAGGCTCTAAGAAAAGCCGTCTCGGGTGTGGACCAATCAAATTCAAGGACAGTGCATATTATTATCAGAGTTGTCTCTTTTGTTTGCATTTTGACTGCTTGTGTTGTGGTTATTGCAAACATGATGCCTTGAATAAAGGTGTCAGTTTTTGTGCCAGTTAAAAGGGTAAAACCTATTACTATATCTTGTTACTGGCAAAGGAGGTCTCATAATGAGGCTATGCTGTCACATTACTTTTATCATTCCGAGTACTGTATCATACCGCTCAACAGTGCAGCTCAAAAAAGTATTTTGTTGTCGACTACTCACAAACCACGTTATGATGGGCTTATTCCGTGTTATAATGGGTGCGTATCTTGTTAGAATGTGCGTGTTCCATGTTGTAATGGTCGCGTTTCTTGTTACAACGGACACATTCTGCATTGTGTAAAAAGTGTTGAAGAACCACGTTATAACGAAAACGCGTTGTTTTAACGGGCGTTTGCATTTAGTTTTCCCGAATGACCAATCCGATTTGAATGGCTCTTCACCTTCAAATCCTATTGGGTACCCTACGCCAGCTCCTGTGCCCCGTATGGTACCAATGAGAGTCGAGAACGCTACTCTAGCTCACAATGCCGTTAGACCTGGTGAAAGTATATTTAATTATTAATTCTGAATAGCATTTGCCTCTGGGTGTCCCTTAAGCAAGTGTAAGTTATTAATTTGTGGACTTCCTCTGCGCAGCTCCAAGGAAGAAACATTGCAGAGGATGGAGCTCCAGATAGCTCTGGAACTTCAGAGTGAGGACAGCAATGAAGATTACAACGTCATCAAAGTCCTAAACAGCTTTGATTTCAGGGGACACCACTGCCTTGTCCTGGAGCTGTTGAAGTATGTACCGCGTGTTCCATCTCCCTCTCCCTCCGCTAATAGCGTGGTTAACTGATTAACTAAACAAACTTTTTTGTTTTCGTGGGAAAGTCCACTGACCTATTAGTTATTTTTTTGTAAGCGACCTGCCCACAAATGATAGCTTAACAAAGTAACTTATCACGTGGAAATGTATAGCAGCCAAATACTATGAATGCATGTCGATTCGAAATGTGGAGGGGAAAACCAGAGGACCTACAGAATAATCCACATGATCACAGGGAGAACATGCAAACTCCAAATGTACATGCGTCAGGTTCGGGATCAAACCCCACGACCTTACCAGGCGGAGTTGTTATCTTCTCCCCATGGATAACCCTCTACCACCTGGCAAAAATGCCAATGAAATCAAGTTGTCAAGTGGGCAAATGAGCCAACTAATTTGGTTCATCGACAAACCAACGACCTGAACCTACACTGAACTATGACTCTGAATATTGGTCGTGAACATGCACGAACAATATTAAGATTGTTGTTAGCAGAATCAGCACAGCATTTAAGGAGATGACACTGACACTGTGTTGCTGTTGTTTCTGCTTTTGTCTCTCTCACAGGGAGAGCCTTTATGATGTGATGAGAGAATCGGGGTTCCGGTTGGACATGGAAATGGTGAAAAGTTATACCAGGGGAATCCTCATGTTCCTGTCCCACATCTCTTCCAGGAACATAGTTCACGCGGACATCAAGCCAGTGAGTGGACACAGCATTCAGTATGATTTTGTTGCAGAGGCGTATTGTTAGTAGGGAATCGTTCCACGGAGAAAACCGGCCACATTAGTCACAAGGTCTATGCGTTCGCTGTTTCCATCTAACTGGAAGGAGGCAGGGTCATTGTACCCCTGGTGAAGATAATGCAGTATGAATTAAACTGTAGTGTAGAGTCGTGTCGGTATTGGGGACTCACCATAGACAAAACCGGCAACGTTGATCACAGCGTTGCCCCAGTCCTTTGGAGACAGAAACTGGAGCAAATAAAGACTATTTCCTAAGTGTGCCAAACGTGTATTTTGACCTGACAGCTGCCCGTTGTCGGCTTCCACACTGCGAATGGAAAACTTCCGAAGACAAACGCGCGGTGGATAGCGTCATGGAATACGCGAGCTCTCATGTGTAGCTTTTGGTCCGTAACCCGTTAAAGGGCACTCTTGCAGCTGTGAGCTCAATGCACTCTCCTGTCAGAGGAACCATGATCAGTTGTCAATAGAGCTGCCCTCCTTTACTTCGATGGTCCCTTAGAGTGCTTTGAACATGAGCCTCAAATCAAATCTCTTTTCTAGATGCAATTGAAAGGGGCAACCCCCAGTAATAGCTGTCAACAAACATCAAATGTTGCACTTGACTGACGCTCGTTGACGGCACTACGCCTCGTCTAGTTCCCCTGTTTAGCGTAGGTGGTGGTACGTGATCGTTCCACTGCTGGCTGAATGTTATCGGCATAACCTCTGCATTTGAATTCATTCTGCCCCTTCTCCTGCAGGAAAATGTTCTCATCAAGGACACCGTGACCGGCACTGTGAGGGTCACTGACTTTGGCACGAGCTTTTTTGTGGAAAGTCAACGTGAGTGACCTCTCCTGGGTGTGAGCGTCTGCGTGTGGGTGTTTGTCTGATTGTGTATATGTGTGAGTATCTGCGTGTCTGTACATGTGACTATTCATGTGTGTGATGAAGATGCTGTTTAAGAAACAGTGAGTACACAAACACATATATGTGTTGTTCTTGTGATTGGTGTGCAGCTATGAATGTTGGTGGGACTCTGGAATACTCGGCTCCGGAGCTGCACTTGGGCTACAGCTTGACCTGTGGCGTAGACATGTGGGCGCTGGGTTGCACGGTGGCGGAGTTGGCGACGGGCAGGCAATTATTTCAGTCCGACAGTGACAAAGATTACCTCCCGCGCTGCATTGAGGTATTTCCCACTGGGCGTCCATCCGCTCGTGATGCCCCTCTCTTTCCTTGGAGTCGTGGGTTTTGGGGGTGGCAGGAGGGGAGGTGGCCACTTAGTGATCTGGCGAATAGCGGCCGTCGTATGTTGTGTATGAGTGTACACGTGTCCATCTTGTACGTGTGAGGGGAGCAGTAGTGTAGCGGTTAGCATGCTGCGCTCATGGCCCACACTAGTGATGATTATCTGAACCGGTCCTGGGCCTCCCTTAGTTAGACTCAGCCTTAAATGAGTACCTAGTGCAGTGTGTAAAATACCTGGGTCAATGTGGCCCACCACCCCCTGTCTCTGTGTGCCATAATGCTTGCCCTCAACAAGCGCTGCTGCTGTTGTTACGCTATACTAACAGCACTTGCCCCTACAGTCAGCCGAGGATACACGGGTGACCTTTGTCTTTGTCTCAACCATGTGCAGATTCTGGGAATGCCTCCACGATACATGGTGAATTCAGCTCCCGACAGAAGGCAGTTTTTTGGTGAGTTAAAGGGTGGTGCGAGTAACGGACCGGATTCAGTTTTAAGAAGAGGCCTGCGGCTGTTGTTATTTTTTTGGTGGGAGGGGGGGGGGAATGGCCTCTTTTTATTTTAAATTCCTTGGGTGAGTGGGTGGGTAAGTCGGTGTGTGGGCAAGTAGGTTGTAGGGTAAGTGGGCGAATTGGTCAGTGGGTAAGCGGGTGGGCGGGTGAGTGGGAGGTGGTTCGGTGATTGGGTAGGTGAGTGAGTGATTGTGTAGGTGGAAGAGTGGGTGGGTGGGTGAGTAGGTTGATGGATGGGTCGGTAAGTGGGTAAGTAGGTGACGTGGTGGTTGGTGACTGCATCTGTCCCGCTGTGCATGGCTCCCGCAGACCGTCAAGGGAAGATGTTGTGCCCAGGCAAGAAAAGGGTACCGGGGAGCTTCCCACTTGAAAGTGTGCTCAAAAGCCACGACCCGGCGTTTGTGGAATTCGTCAGCTTCTGTCTGCGGTAAGACACACCCACCACCCCCTCCCAATGAGGATCCCCCCCCCCTCCAATTGATCGGCGATCACTCTCCACCGATCGCCAGGAAAATGTGGAGCTGAGTGGGACTGCCGATGTGCAGTACCACCGGTGTCAAGATCGCCCTCTGTGGAGGATGGAGAGGTCCGTGCAAGACGCTGCTGGCCAATGCGATGCTCGGGGCATTTTTAGTCTACTGGGCATCAGAGGATTGCCACTGTTCCTGCTGCTTCCGCTGCTGCCGTGCATTCCTGACCTTGTAGGAGAAGGGAAGCAACTTCAATGCTCTCACCACGCTTCTCTCACTACGTGTGGCGCGTGTGTCTCCCACGCGTCTCTCAACAGATGGGTTCCGGATTCTCGTATGACGCCAGCGCAGGCGCTGGATCACAGCTGGCTCCGGACCGCGGCCACCAGCACCACCAGCAATGCCACCACCACTGCTACTCCTGGCCGTGTCCAGTGCTTTGGAGCTGCTGAACGACGGTAACCCACATTCTGCTGACCAATTTTCAAGGCAGTCCATAGAGAGGTGTGGGGCCCAGGGCAAGTCACAACTCCCACATGGAGAAAGTGGCCCAAGTATGGGCATCAAACCCAGGTCCCTCTTTGGCTGTGAGTTCCAGCCCTGCCGCCCACAAACTAACACACGGAGAGTTCAAATCTCACCTGTACATTCGGTTATATACGGATGTATTTTTATAATTGCTTTCTGGGTGAGGACAAATAATGAAGTGGCCATATCTTTGCCATGTAGGTAACCCTTCATCCACTGTGACATCGCCAGCTCCCCCCCTCCCCCCCGATGGTGGGGGAGGGGATGGCTGCGATCTCTGCTGCAGCAGTAAGTTGGAACAATGTCGTGCGCATATCTTCACAGAGCGGAGCCGGCGCTGCCCCCATTCTCTTTGCTCGCCTGGGCCTCTGATTGGAGGCTGAAGGTTGTGGAGGAAGAGGAAACCCAGGTGGAGGAGCTGGTGTTGCAGGAGGAAGAGACCCTGGTGGAGGAGCTGGTGGTGCAAGAGGAGGAGACTCTGGTGGAAGAGCTGGTGGTGCAGGAGGAGGAGACCTTGGTTGAGGAGCTGGTTTTGCAGGAGGAGGAGGCCTTGGTGGAGGAGCTGGTTTTGCAGGAGGAGGAGACCTTAGTGGAGGAGCTGGTTTTGCCAGAGGAGGAGACTCTGGTGGAGGAGCTGGTGGTGCAGGAGGAGGACACCCTGGTGGAGGAGATCGTTGTGGAAGAGATGGTGGTGGAGGAGAAGGAGAAAACAAGGAAAGAGGATCAAGTGATGGTGATGCAGGAGAAGAGGAAGCCAGGGGGCCTGGCCCGCATGGGGAGAGTCATCCGCTCACTCCTCCGACGCGTGCTGCTGTGTGGTGGCCGGTCCACCGCACAGTAGAGATGGAGGTGGTCGTTGATCGGTCTGATCCATGACCACTATCACCACACCTACCACACACACCCTGTACCCACCCACCCCGTGACACCCACTACACTCCACACACACCCTGCACCCACCCCGTGACACCCACCATCCACCACACTCCACACACACCCTGCACCCACGCCATGACATCCGCCACACTCCACACACACCCTGCACCTACCCACACTGTGACACCCACCACCCACCACACTCCACACACACCCTGCACCCACCCACCCCGTTACACCCACCATCCACCACACTCCACACACACACCCTGCACCCACCCACCCCGTGACACCCGCCACCCACCACACTCCACACACACACCCTGCACCCACCCACCCCGTGGCACCAACCACCCATCACACACCACACACACCCTGCACCCATCCACCCCGTGACACCCACCATCCACCACATTCCACACACACCCTGCACCCACCCACCCCGTGACACCCATCACCCACCACACACCCTGCACCCACCCACCCCGTGACACCCACCACACTCCACACACCCTGCACCCACCCACACCGTTACACCCACCACACACCACACTCCACACACCCTGCACCCACCCACCCCGTGACACCCACCACACTCCACACACCACACACCCTGCACCCACCCACCCCGTGACACCCGCCACCCACCACACTCCACACACACACCCTGCACCCACCCACCCCGTGGCACCAACCACCCATCACACACCACTCACACCCTGCACCCATCCACCCCGTGACACCCACCATCCACCACATTCCACACACACCCTGCACCCACCCACCCCGTGACACCCATCACCCACCACACACCCTGCACCCACCCACCCCGTGACACCCACCACACTCCACACACCCTGTACCCACCCACGCCGTGACACCCACCACACACCACACTCCAAACACCCTGCACCCACCCACCCCGTGACACCCACCACACTCCACACACCACACACCCTGCAACCACCCACCCCGTGACACCCACCACACACCACACACCCTGCACCCACCCACCCCCTTGACACCCACCACCCACCACAATCCACTCACACCCTGCACCCACCCACCCTGTGACACCCAACACACTCCACACACCCTGCACTCACCCACCCCATGACACCCACCACTCACCACACACCCTGCAACCACCCACCCCGTGGCACCCATCACCCACCACACACCCTGTACCCACCCACCCCATGACACCCACCACCCACCACACTCCACACACACCCTGCACCCACCCACCCCGTGACACCCATCACCCACCACATACCCTGCACCCACCCACCCCGTGACACGCACCACCCACCACACTCCACACACCCTGCACCCACTCACCCTGTGACACCAACCACACTCCACACACACCCTGCACCCACCCCGTGACACCCACCAGCCACCACACTCCACACACCCCCTGCACCCACCCACTCCGTGACACCCACCACCCACCACACTCCACACACACCCTGCACCCACCTACCCCGTGACAACCACCACACACCACACTCCACACAAAGGGTTAAGGGTTTTGAGGGTTACGTGTTTAAAGTATTAGGGGTGGAGAGATCTAGGGGTTTATAGAATTATGGTTTTAACAGTAAAGGGGTATAGAGTGTTAGGGGGTTTGGGATTTTTTGTTGTATTTGGGTTATGGTTTCAAAAGGTGAGGAGTTTAGATGGATAGGGTTTTATGGGTAAATCGGTTTAAAGGGTTAGGGATTTAGAGGATTATAAGTTAAGGGTTTAGAGGTTTACAGGGTGATGGGTTTATGGGTTTAGAGGGTTAGGTATTTAGAGGGTGTGTGGTTTAGAGGTTTAGGGGTTTAGAGGCTGAGGGTTTTAAGGGTAAAATGTTTTAAAGGTTTAGCGGTTTAGAAGGTGATTAGCTTAGAGGGTTAGGGTTTTAGAGGGGTACAGTTTAGAAGGTTATGGGTTTATAGGGTTATAATTGTAAGGAGTTTGGTGTCCTGAGGTTTAGACGGTTTATGGGTTTCGATTGTTAAAGGGTTAGTGGTTTAGAGGGCTTGGAGTTTATAAGGTTACGTGTTAAGGGTTTAGAGGTTTTGGGTTTTTTTAGGGGATAAGCGTCTTCGATGTTTTGGGGGTTTCTAGGGTTATGGTGTTTAGGGGTTGAGCGTTTTAAGGGTTGAGGATTTTAAGGGTTAGGGGTTGAGAGGGTTGGTGTTTAGAGGGTTAGGGGTGCAGAGATCTAGGGCATTTGAGAATTCGGATTTTAACGGTAAAGGGGTTTAGAGCGTTAGGGGATTTGGGGTTTCAGGGTATTTGGGTTCTGGTTTCAAAGGGTGAGGAGTTTAGAAAGGATTTGATTTAATGGGTAAAGGCGTTTAGAGGGTTTGGGATTTAGAGGATTATAAGTTGAGCCGTTTAGAGGTTTACAGGGTTATGGGTTTAGGGGTTTAGAGGTTTAGGGGGTTAGAGGGTGAAGGTTTTAAGGATAAAGGGGTTTAGAGTGTTATGGGTTTCGAGAAGTAGCTGTTTAATGGGTTTATGGGTTTCGATTGTTATAGGTTAAGTGGTTTAGAGGGTTAGGAGCTTAGAAGTTTCAGGGTGTTTCAGGGATAAGGGGTTTCGTGGTTTATAGACTTCGAGGGTTTAGGGGTTGAGAGTGTTAGCGCTTGAGGGGATTCAAGGGTTAGGGGTTTAGAGGGTTAGGGTTTTAAGGTTAAAGGGCTTTATAGTGTTAGGTGTTTAGAGGATTGGGCTATTAGTGGTGTAGGAGTTTAGAGGGTGAGGGGTTTAGCAGGTTAGGTGCCGAGAGGGTTACGGTTTTAGGGGTTGCGGAGTTTAGAGGGTTTGGTGTTTAGACAGTTAGAGTTTTGGGGGTTTATGGGTGGGGTTTTCGAGGGAGAGGTTTTTAGACAGTTAGGGTTTTAAGGGTAAGGTCGTTTAGAGGATTAGGTGTTTAGAATGTTAGAGTTTAGAAGATTTTGGGGTAAAGAGGGTTGGGGGTTTAGAGTGTTAGGTGTTTAGAGATGTATGGGTTTCGATTGTTAGAGGTTGAATGGTTTAGATGGTTAGGAGTTTAGGAGGTTATAATTGTATGTGTTTAGGGGTTTAGAGGTATGGGGGTTTTGAGGGTTAGGGGTTTATAGGGTAATGGGGTTTAGCGGTTTAGAGGGTTATGGGTTTTGGGATTTGGGAGTTTAGAGGGTTTAACACCAAGACTTTGACAACTAATATTATCCATACTAAAGGTGTTTTGGATTTCTCTCCAACACTTAATGGCACTTTTTTATTGTCATGACAAACTTTACTAATTGGCTGTGTCGGGTGGTGTCTGGTTTAACGACACATTTATATTTACACGATCTAACCCGAAAATATATTTATTATGGGTTTAGAGGGTTAGGGGCTTAGAGTGTTATGTGTTTAGAGGGTTAGCGTTTTAGGGGTATAGGTGTTTTAAGGGTTAGGTGTCTTGAGGGTTAGTTCTTTAGAGGGTATGGGTGTTAAATGTAGATTTGAAGTTTTCGTGACTGCAGGGATCCATACTCTTTGGTTCTTTCGGTAAAGTCACATAGGTAGAAATAAAATAAAACAAATCGCGACGTTTTGATCGCAACACAAGCGATCTTCATCAGGTGGGACAAAACACAAGCGATCTTCATCAGGTGGGACAACCACAGCAAGAAATGATGAAGTCGGCGGGAGAGCTGCCATGGCAAGAGGTTATATAGTTAAGAGAGGGGGGAAGAGGCAAGGGGACAGAGAGAAAAGGGGGGGGGGGTGTGGGGTAGGAAGAGTGGGGGGGGGGCACGTAAGCGCTAGGGGAAGAGGACGTTAGGCTGGTGGGGGGACATGGGCGGGGCAGCAGTAAAAGTGGCAGGTAATGATGGAAACAACAACAACACCATTTAAGGCATTACCTGGTTGATAACATCCTTCCAGTGATTGTTTAATTTGTATCCATCTTCTGGGTTGAAGTTTTGTCTATACCCTGCAGTCTACAAACTGAGTTGTAACTTCGGCCGCAGTTACGTTGGAGAAATAAAACGACACGTCTCGGACCGTGTTCGCGAACACAAGGCTGATCTGAAACATGGCAGAACCAATACCTCTGCCGTAGTGGCCATTGTTAGAACGCTGTGGGCTCGAATGATATTGTTATTTTCGGAGGCCAAGGACAAAACTTCAATCGAGAAGATGGATACAAATTAAACAATCACTGGAAGGATGTTATCAACCAGGTAATGCCTTAACTTGTGTTGTTGTTTCCATCATTACCTGCCGATTACTGCTAGCCCCGCCCACGTCCCCCCACCCCAGCCTCACGTCCTCTTCTCCTAGCGCTCACGCGGCTCCCCTTCCTCTCCCTACCCCACACCCTCCCTTCTCTCTCTCCCCCCTTGCCTCCGCCCCCATCTCATACCTGTATAACCTCTTGCCATGGCAGCTCTCCCGCCGACTTCAGCATTTTCTTGCTGTGGTTGTCCCACCTGAAAATATCACTTATGTTGCGATCGAAACGTCGTGATTTGTTTAATTTTATTTAATTTATACCTACGTGACTTTACCGAAAGAACCAAAGAGTATGGATTCCTGCAGTCACGAAAGCTTCAAATAAAGATTAAAATAGTTTAGTTTAATTTGTTTATTTTTGAACAGTTTGTCTTTCCTGTCATGTTTTGTATTTTTTTAGTTATGTTCTGACCTGCCCGATTGGACAGCTGTGAAAACAGATCTTTGTAGCTCATCGATTTCATCCAGTGTAAATAAATATTCAGATTTAAATTTTATTGACCTCTGTGCGAGTCTATGGATTTCTGAGTTTGTGGGCCTCTGTGAGTGTATGGGTCTCTGTCTGAGTCTATGGATCCCTGTGTCAGTATATAGGGTCGCCGTATGAGTCTGAGTGTCTGAAGGAATGTATGGGTCTCTGTTGGAGTCTATGGGTTTCTGGTTCTGGGTCTGAGTGGGAATCTATGGTTCTCTGAGTATGGTTGTTTGTGCGAGTCTTAAGTGCACAAACTGAACTTAAAAAGGGCATTGAGGGGTGCGGAATCCAAGTTGACTATTAAGCTCCCCGCAGTGCAAGCCAGCTCTCTAGTCGTGTCATCATACAGCCCCTGTAATTCTTTATAATAATAATTAGACTTACTCCAGGAAAGCCACGCTGAGTCATAGTAAGGTCCTGAATTTGGTTTTTATTGTAAGATCTTTTCAATCAATGAATAACGAATGCTTACACAAGTGGGGGGAAACCGGAGCACCCGGAGAAAACAAACGTATGTGAAGGGGCAGCAGGCAGCATTTTAAACCGTACAGGTGACGATGGCGATGATCCCACTTGCTATAATGCCTTCTCCTGGCCAGTCAGATGCTTTCTCCTGGCCAGCCAGGAGAAGGCACCTCAACGTCCACGGGAAGGGGGTTTCACAATATTTACTGTGTGATCCACCAACCCTTGCTGCATTCTACAGTGCTGGATCGCAGGCTTGCGTCACCACCTTCTGGCGAGTATTTGTAGTTATTATTTAAAGCTATATAGCACTCACAAGAACGACTCAAGAGGCGCGAGGAGCCACAGACATGCAGGAAGGAAGCCACGTGGTGAGCCAGCACCAACGATTGTCCAGGCTCTACGGTACTCTATGTATGGAGGCATTATTGGCTAATTAATAACGAGTGTTTGTACAAGTGGGGGAAATCGGAGCACCCAGAGAAAAGCCACGTGTGTGAAGGGGCAGCATTTTAAACCGTACAGGTGACGATGGCGATGAGTCCACTTGCTGTACTGCCTTCTCCTGGCGAGGCAGGTTATGCACCTCGACGCCCACGGGAAGAGGATTTCACAACATCATTGTGCGGTGATTTACGAACCCTCGCTGCCTTCCCCAGTGCTGGATTTGAGACGTGCACCACTAACATCAGGCGAATGATAACAACAACAACAATAACTATACTTATTACTTGGTAGCAACAGGCGAAAGAAAACAACAGGCAAATTATAACAGGCCAATTAAAACAGGCGAATGATAACAGGCAAATGAAAACAGGCGAATGATAACAGGCGAATGATAACAACAGGCGTATGTTTAGAACAGGCGAGTAATAACAACAACAATTATTATTTACACTTAGAACTTGATAACAACAATATTTATACTTATAACGTGATCAAGCAGGCCTCAGAGGTGCGAGGAACCACAGACAATCAGGAAGGAAGCCACTTGGTAAGCTGGCACCAACGATTGCCCAAGCTCTGTGACCCTATTGATACGTTTTTATCGACCAGATAGGGAGCGTTACGTGTGGGGGGGAAACCGCCCCCTTCGGTGCCTCCATGGTCCAATAGCTGGTCTTCTTGGCGACACGGTCCCGAGCCCCCTAAAAGTTCCTCATGGAGCAAATCAACGGGTGGGCCATTGCCTTGTCAGGGCTCATTCATTGCTCCGGATCCCACCTGAAAATGGCAGGCGCAGATCCCCACATCATTAAAGCCACGGGTGCATTTATCCCAGATATAAACAATTGCAAACTATTTGACTATTTTTTTTTACTTTAACCAGGCAAGGCCCACTGAGCTATACAGCTCTCTTTCAGAAGCGGCCACACAATTACAGCTCAACAAATTGGCTTATTACGTGGACATTAGTAGCCAAATACTCTAAACATGTGCTAATAAATGTGGAGGGAAAACCCGGAGGATCCGGAGAAAAATACACGCGACCACGGGGAGATAGCATACAAACTCCAAATACAAAGGTGTCAGGGTAAGGATTTAATACACGACCTCCTGTATACCCTACAAAATAGTTAACATCTCGCCACCGTGGCGCCCAATTCTGATCACATGACATAGCAAAACGAACGTCGCGGTGCATAGCAATAATTCAATTGGGCAATTACTGAGCGTTCATAAACGTGAGGGGATACAGGAGTACCCAGAGAAAACCCACTCGTGCAAGGGGGCAACCCTCTATCCCATGCAGACAGAGATGGTGCTTATCCCACTTGCTGTACTGCCTTCTCCTGGCCAGCCAGGATATGCCACCTCAACACCCACTACACCATGAACTTTGTGAACCGAGTTTAAATTTCTGGCCACGGCGAACATCAGTGGCTATCTCCCTCTTCCTCTCTCGTCCCTGCTATTATCTCCCTCTTCTTCCCGCGTCCCTCCCACTATCTACCTCTCCAATCCGTCCCACCATCTCCCTCTTCCTCCCTCGTCCCTCCCACCATCTCCCACTTCCTCCCCAGTACCTTCCACTATCTCCCTCTTCCTCCCACTTGGCTCTACTAGTAATCTCCCTCTTCTCCCGTCCCTCGCACTATCTCCCTTTTCTTCCCCCATCCTTCCCACTATCTCCCTCTGCATCTCCAATCCCCCGCACTCTCTCCCTCTTCCTTCCTCTTCCTTCCCACTATCACCTTCTTACTCTAACCGATCTGCCTAATCCTCCCAAATAACTCCCACTATCTCCCTCTACTTCCCCAGTCGCTCCAACTATCTCCCTCTTCATTCCCCTTTCCTGCCACTATCTCCCTCTTCCGCCCCCTTCCCTCCCACCATCTCCCTCTTCCTCTCCCGTCCCCCCCGCTATCTCCTTCTTTCTCTCACATCCCTCCCACCTCCTTCCTCCCCCGTCCCTCCCACTATCTTCTCATCCTCCCCCATCCATCCCACGATCTTCCTCATCCTCTCCCGTACCTTCCGCACCTTCCTTATTTAACACCATCAGGTTCACAGACTCGCCCTCGCTTCTCCCAGTCAAATAGCCTAGCTTAGACACAACCCCCACCATGTTACACTGACGGCATCGACCGAGACAGCCAACAACTATCCGGCCGCCCAATTATCTAGTGAAGACGGCAGCGACCAAGTCGGCAAAGACGACAGTGCCGACGAGACGACTCCACTTCCCAGAACGTGCAACCACGAGCTCTCGCTCTCCGCTGCTTTTATCCTACTCGGCCGCGCCTCCCTTCTCCAACCCACGAGCGGGTTCCAGTGTCTTCCAGGGAGGGTCTCTGTGATCCTTGCCCCAGTGCCTCCGCCCTGCTGACAAACCCGCATGAGGCTCACTGGCGTGTGTACTCCCCGTCCACCGCAGTTGCCGCTGCTGGACAACAACTATTACTCTACAGTTGTACTGCCCCTCTGTACCGTGCCCCCGAGCCATCAACACGGACTCACAGCATCAACACAGACTCACATGATCAACACAGACTCACAGCATCAACAGACTCACACGATCAACAGACTCACAGCATCAATACGGACTCACACCATCAACACGGAAACAGGGTCAGTGAGCAAGATGGCGGATGAGTGCATACATGATGTGAGTGGTGGTGAGTTCAAGTTAAGCACCCAGTTTTAAATCTCATTTACTCCCACCATCACCACCACCACCACCCTACATACAACAGTCGGAAGTAAATGCCTACACACCCTACATACAATCGTCAGTAGTAGTGGGGAGAAGAGGGCATCAGTGGGGGCGAGGCATGAAGCGTTGAGAAGCCCTCAGATACTCCATAAAACCCCGAGTTTCATGGAGTATAATTTTCAGCATTACAGTTCCATTTTTTTTACGTTAACAAATGTCTCGCCATATATTACACCGTATAGGTAACTAGATTGGGCGAGGGATGGTCTTTTTTGTTGAACAATCAATAAAGCTACGGTGTTGTACTGTGCCCGTATCCGTGTACGGTACTGTGCACTAAAGGAAGAAAAATGGAGCGGCTGAACCTCACTGCCTCCTTACCGGAGGCTGTAAACATCAAGTGACCTGAAAACTGCGATGGGACGTGAAAGACAACATGGAGAGACAAGAGGGCGCCACGTGTGTTCTTCCATGGCAGCAGCAGCATCATCGCAGGCAATGAGGTTCAAATGGGCACAGGAACTTTGAGGTGGACCCACGAGTGTTTGAGCCACAGCGGCGTGCAATCGGCGACCTCTATACGCTTGACGCAATCCGCACCGTCATTTCACGGAGCCCTTGTCCACTCGACGAGTGCGACGACGCCGTCCCACCGTCATTCGGCGCCTCGTGGTGACATCACAACAGCAAAGCGACAGGTGTTGTTTATTCATTTCTTGAGGCAATTCGAGGGCCCGGTTACATCGCGTTGTGATACACGCACACACCGTCAACATATACTACACCGGTTATAAAAAAAAAGCAGGGGATAGAAAGGTGGGGGAGCGGACCCGACCACAGGTATTGTTTAAAAGACGTCAAGCGGACCGGGGGTTTTAAATGCAAGTCCATGCGGACACCAACATCCGAACGATTGTACCAATAAATCCTGAACCTTCTGGAAGATTTCAGCTCCCGCTGGTTTGGATCAGGGTGATGTTGGGGCAAATTCCATTAATTGGGAAAGGTGGCAATCTTGTGGGAATGTCCTCGCCAGAGAAGAAACTTGTCGCTTCCATGTTTTATTTTCATCCGACGTCCCATTAGCGAGATCCAGAGCGTGACGGACTCATATGGAGTCGGCCTCCTGTAATTTTTCTGGTCTCATTCTCACCACAGGTGAAGGCAGAGCCACACATCAACGTGCCAATGGGGCCACGGTTGAAGTGGTGGGGCCACGGTTGAAGTGGCGGTGGCCACGGGTCATGTGGCCTCTATGTATTTTCCATGTTGAAGGCCGATTGCCCCAAACATTGCCCGTCATATGCAGTGTCACTGAATAACGTGTGAAACATACTGTAGCATATACAAAATTGTATTTTCTTCATACATTAAATACAATAAACACAATAAACATGAAATGCGTATAGGACATTTATAACTCTCTCAATGACCAAACTTGTATTTTATGAACACACTTATACGAGCAAAATATGACAAAAGTGTTCCAGATTTCAGTTTCAATTGAGACTGAAATCCGGAATCATTACCCCCTACTGACAGACTAATAATACCCGCTCGCAGGCCAAGTGCTGATTCACCTTGGGGCCTCGCCTGGTATAGAGGTCGTGGGTTAAATCCCGACGCCTGTATATCTGGAGTTTGCATGTTCTCCCCGTGACCGCGTGGATTTTTCTCTGGGTCCTTCGGTTTTTCCCTCCACATTTAGAAACATGCGTTTAAAAGTATTTGGCTGCTATATATTTCTGCGTGACAAGCCACTTTATAGCGCTTTCATTTGTGGCCCGGTCGTTCCTGAAAGAGAGCTATACAGCTGAGTGGGCCTTACCTGGTAAAATAAAGAGATTAGTTTTGTTAGTTTATTTTGTGCCACAGGGGGACAGCTACAGGGGGGGGGGTGCCCATTAAAATGGTCGAGATGAGATGCAACTTAAGGTGCTTGTGACTTCCCAAAAATATTATTTATGGCAGGTTTTCACATCTAAACATCCCGGGTGGCATTGAAGCCAAGAGCTCCCACCCTAGGCGAGTAGCTACGAGAGCGGTGCTGTGCACGGCGACACGCCACTTTCTCCATCTGCCTGACTTGGTATTTTCTTTTTTGTTACTTAAATAAATGTTAATGTTTCGTTTTGTGTACGCGTGTATGTACACCGTTTGGGGAGCGGTGGTGCAGCAGTTAGCGCACTACGAACTCAGCCATCTGAGTACGTGGTGTGGGGTGTGTATAACATCGCAAAACTGGGGAGGACAAAGGCATCCAGACGTGGGGCTGGCCACACAACCACTTCTGTGCCATGCCGGCCATCATAGGTGCTACCCGTTAACAGCACTTGCCCCAGCAATCTGTTAACGGCGATACGGAGTACCTTTGTCTTTTTGTGCAATTGTGTGCTTCTGTGTGCGACGCATGCGACGATGTGCATGTTTGTGTTTGATAAATGTACATCCGCAATGTGTGTGTGACGCGTATGATGCGCGTGTGTGACGACGGTTGGAACAGCGATTCACGCACTGCCCTATCCACGCGGCGACCTCTCCTCAACGTCTCGAGCCTCGGCGGAGAGCGCCGCGAGGTTCGACTCCAACTCCGGCTTTCCAGGGACAAACCCCCCCCCCAATGCCCCTCCCCCCAGGCCCATGGGGGGGGGGGGGGAAGTCGCTCCCCTCCCTCACTCCACGCTCAGGAACTTCCTCTTCTTCGCCGTGTTCATGTACGGTCGCCAAGGCCACTCCACCTCGGCGGTGGCCGCGTTGTCCAGCGTGCCCAGTTTAATCTCATAGACTGCGCGACACACAAAAGCAAAGATCCCCCCCATGCAGCCTTTAACAGACGGCGTGGGAAAAGCGCTGTTCGTGTGTTAGCATGTAGGAAAGCCAGCACGGCACACCAAGGGGTGGGTGTGGGTGGCCAGCATTACGTCCGATCATCTTTGAATTTACACATCGCATCCGGGGTGGGGGAATGCGAGTCGGGTCACGGTACAGCGAATGCGACCAGAGCAGCGACCCCACCGACTCAAGTTCCGATCCACTCTACAAGTCACCCGCGGGCCACCTAGCCCGAGGCTAGACTCTTACATTCAGCCCATCATCCTCTCAGGGGTCGATAAAATGTACAACCACTTCGTAGGGAAGTCCACAAGGAATGTGGAATTTCCACCGCCTCTGCAGGGGTGTAAAGTGGAGACAAGTAACAATGTGTCAGGCAGACTTACGCTCCATCTCGAATCACGGTCCCACCTCCTTCAACTCGATGTCCTTGCCGTCGCGCTTGTAGACGTTGTGCCTGTTGGGAGGGGGGAAGGGGGGCACAGAAGTCACGGGAGGGGTCGCGGCAAGTCACACGGACGGCGCTGGACTCTCATTACGTGTCCTCGCAGACGTTTGCCAGTTAGAGGCCAGCGGCCACCCTGTTTAAAACTGCGGATGCATTAGCAAATGAACAACATTACGCGCCTTCAGCTTCAGAGATGGCGTTAAATAAAAACTCTGTGCTGTTGCTCGAAAACTAAAGCAAAACGAAACTATTTTTATTTTACCACTGAGCTATGTAGCTCTTTTTCACATAAAAATGTATAGCAGCAAAATACTCGAAATTCAAGTTTCTAAATGTGTAGGGAAAAACCCGGAGGACCCGGAGAAAAATCAAAGTGACCAGGAGGAGAACATGCAAACTCCGAATATACAGGCGGACACACAGCACCTGGCCCAAAAGTCTGCTCACTCTTTCCCATTCCGAGACATCTGCAAGTTGCCGGGTGGTAGGTGTCACGTTCACCGCTGAATCTCGGTACGCGCAAGCGGCTCGGCGTTAATTTTATTTATAGAGGCGTAGCGCTGCTGTTTTTAAAAGGCGCTGCCCTCACCGCAGAGAACCGTAGTGACACGACCGGCACTCTATGGAACAAAACTGTGCCACACGCCCTCCCGCATAGTCTTATGGGAGCAAAAGGTATGTCTTCAGGTCAGAAGACGTACTTGAGTTTTTCTTACGGTTCCGTTTCGACGACGTATATGTACATCATGGAAATGAGAAAGGGTTATAGCCTATACGAGGGATCTTTGTGCTTTGGGGATGGGGGAGGAAGATGTGGGTGAGACTGGCACGGTGCCCGCACGCACCGTCTTTCCGAGTCGCGACGTGAAGTTGTGCATCACGAGGTGTTGGAATGCCTCGGACATCATGTCCATGTCCGGATGTCGTGCCGCATCACCACGCTCGAGAGTGTCAAGTACACCGTGGCATCGTACCACGTGTCACATGAACAGCATGCCGGAAAGTTAGACACACCACAGGTGTCACACAGACTGTACTGGAGAGTTAAACAGACTGCCCTTCCATCTGCGGCATCATACCACATCACACCACATACACAGTTAAAACACCACAATTCCATGTCTGCAGCATCATACTACACACCGCACATCGTACGCACAGCTAAATACACCTCCATCCCCGTCTGTTGCACCGCATCACACACGTCACACCATGCATCACACCGGGGAGCGGGAGCGGAGTGGCTATCTCATTACACTACAAATCCGGTGACCTGACTTCGATTTCCGGTGTGTCCAAGCATCGACAGTGGGGAGACAAAAGGGGCCAGATGCGGTAATGACCACACCACCCACCCCGCCATGTGCCCTGCCGGCCTTCGTAGGTCGCTCGACAAACAGCATTTGCCCTGACAGCCTGTTAAAGGCTACACGGGGGAGCTTTGTCGACTGCGGTGCGTGCGCGTGCCTGGCATACCGCGGTGCTCATGCAGGACGATGAAGTCGTTGACGGCGTTGGCGCAGCACGCCCACACCAGCGCCTGCAGCTTGTGGCCTCCGTGGTTCATCGGCTGAGCGTTCGGCAGGATCAGCTTCATCTCCTGCGGTGGTGGTGGGAGGGTGGTGGTGGTGTGGTAACATGACAGCAAGCGGTCACACGCCGAGTCCGCTCTTCCCACCGGCGTCCGTCCCGGCCACGCTGCTTTCGCCCCCCCCACTTCCCCGCCCCCCCACTGTATCCGACTCGGGTTGTGTTGTTTGTTTTTTCCATTGCGGAAGCCGAGCCGAGCCGTGCCGGTATACGGGGTCGCCAAACCCCGTGTTGGCACAACTGGGATGCACCATTGGAAAAACTTTACTATTTTTATTTTACCAGGTAAGGCCCACTGAGCTATGCAGCTCTTTTCCAGAAGCGACCTGGCCACAAATCATAGCTCAACTAAGTGGCTTATCGCCATGTGGAAATTTATAGCAGCCAAATACTCTTAAACGGACGTTGATTCTAAATGCGGAGGGAAAAACCGGAGGACCTAGAGAGAAATCCACGCGACTCCTCGGAAAGAGGCACGCAACTCCAAATATACAGCAGGCATCAGGGTCAGGATTGAACCTGCGACCTCCTGTATACCAGGTGAGGGAGTTAACATCTCGCCACAGTGGCGCCCCCAATGGTACATCTTTCCGTGACCACCGACCGTGCGTAGTGCTACAGTAGATACATTTTCGATGAATGGAAGGGATCGGTCATCGCGAAAAGGCGGACTGAATCGCGAGGAATGAAGTTGACAAAAGCTGCATGCACCAAACCAAAGTGTCCAACGCTCCACCACTTACGACCCCCCCCCCCCCCCCCCCACACAGCCTCCACCTTTCATCAACAACCAGATTTCTTCTGGTTAACTCAACGGATGCGAGTTGTCTCACACTGCACAAGCCCGATGATTGGTCGACACGACTCGTGTGAGGTGCAAGGAACTGATTCTAAAGCCGATAGAGAACACGTGTGTGTGTGCGGTAATTTAGCAGTTAGCATGCTGCCCCACAAACCTAGTGACCCGAGGTTTATTTCCGTTCATGGCCAACACCAGTGGCGATTATCTGAACTGGTCCTGGGCCTCCCCTAGATCAACTCAGCCTCAAACGAGTACCTAGTGCGGTGTTTAAACATCATTACCAGAGAGATAAAGGTGGCCAGTTGTGGTGCTAGCCACCTACACCCTCGCAAACAGCACCTGTCCCAAAAACCTGTTAAGGCTATATGGGGGACCTCTGTCTTTGCGCGCTTGTACACATGCAATACACGAGGACCCACATTCCTCGTGTGACCCCAAACCCTGTAGCCCCTGTGACCCCGTGCCCGCACCTTGATGAACTGCTTGAGGAGGGAGCTGGGGTCGCGTGAGGTCGTCGCCATGATGTGTGGGTCCTTCACGCCGGCTCAGCGGTACTCGTCATCCATGTGGCTGCTCACTCCTACTGACACGGGGGGGGGGGGGGGTGGATAGAAAGAGGTGGTAGATGGGGCAGGGGGGACGGAGAGGGTAGGTTATCATTTGCCATACTTCACCGTGCAGGTGAGTGAAGGTGTGTGTGTGGGTGGATGGATGGAAGGAGCGACCAGGAATGGTTGAGAATATCACTCTGCAGTGATCGCGTTGATTTTGTGTAGCGAGCTGAGCAATAATGAGACCTGGATGAGTCCCAATTGCAAGAGTGGGTGGGTGATATGGCAGGTGAGTGGGTAAATTGAGTAAAATGATGAGTGAGTGAATGAGTGCGTCAGTGCATGTTAAACCTCTTTGTTACAGCACGTAGCCAACCGTGGTAATCGGAAGTGTGACAAACTAACCACAAAAAGTAGTTCTCAAGAAATGAGTTTGTCAATCTAGACGATGATTTAAAAGTGCAAAGCTCCAGTGGCTTCCTAATATTGTAAGGAAGACCGCTCCAGAAGGAAGACTGCTCCAGAAGCACACGTTATGTGGTGACCACGGCCTTCATTTGACATTCCACAAAAATTTACGCCAGCCATCACACACACACGGCCGACTCTTTTTCCACGTTCATGCCACGGGATTTTTCAAAGTCCACTTGGGAAGCAATCGCCGTGCAGTATTTACGGTCAACGCAACTGCGGCATTAAACCCATTAAACCGGTGGGGGGGGGGGGGGGGGGGGTTGAGGGCCCGCCATTCTCGAACCGCGAACCTCCGCGGCAAAACACGGTGCCACCGCTTGGCAGGAAGGACCGACGGCGAGCCGGGGATGCGCGCCGACTCGGCGTGTCTAGCGGGCGGAGACGCGCGACGCTTATCCCTCTGCCTCGGGAGTCTCGCGGGAAGGAAGAGAGAGAGAGATGCGAGGAGACGTGATGGTGAGGGATGTGAGATCACCCTCCCCTCCCTGGTCGAACTCCACGGCCTTTTGGAGTTCAAGCGCCTCCCACCGCAGGTCCGTAGGCAGCACCAGGTTTTCTTCGGTGACGACGTCAGGGGGACAGGGGGCAGTGGGTGGGGGGCGGGCAGGGGAGAATTAACAAGGAAGAAAAATCATGCGCACGCATGGATTCATTCGGAAACGCTTTCCAACGCGCGGTTGTCTTCTCGCCTGTATTGTCAGACCGTCTTGTCCCATCTTAGTCCGTCTTGCGTGTCTCATTGTCTCTAGATCCATCTCTAGTCTGTCTTGCGTGTCTCAACGTCTCTAGTCTGTCTCGCTGTCTCTCGTCTGTCTTGTCGTCGCGAGCCCATCTCTAGATCCGTCTCGCCGCCCGTTACCATCGAGCGCCCTCTTGAGCTGCGCCTTCTCCTCTACGAGGAACTTCTTGGCCTCCTGCGCCTTGCGGTAGAGGTACTCGCCGTGCAGTTGCGCCTCCTCAGCTGCACCACCAAACAAAGACAAAGATCCCCCATGTAGCCTTCGACAGGACTGTCGGGTGCAAGTGCTGTTAACGAGCAGCACCTTTGATACACGAAGGGGGGTAGGTGGCCAGCACCACATCCGGCCGCCTTAATTTCCCCAGTGGCGATGTTTACACAACGCACCAGGTACTCATTTGAGGCTGAGTTGACCAAGGGGAGGCCCAGGAACGGAATCGTCACCAGTGTTGGCCGTGAGCGGGAATTGAACTCGGGTCGCTGGGTTAGTAGTGCAGCGTAGTGCTAATCGCGAGACGACCATAAACAACAACCGCCATTCGCCACGAAGTGGTGGAGATGTCACCACGGCGCTCGTGCCAGGCTACGTGCAGGTTAAGGCCACATGAAGCGTCGAACGCCCGCTGGCAGCAGGAGGTCACAGACAGACAGACCCAGGTTGCCATTGGTTGCTTGACTGAGATGACTGGCCGATGCACCACCTGTGCCCCCTACTGTGCTACACTACCGCTCCAACCTACACAAACTCTCTTGGGCTATACTCTTTGGTTCTTTCGGTAAAGTCACATAGGCATAAAATATAAAATAAATTAAATCACGACGTTTCGGGCACAACACAAGCGTCCATCATCAGGTGGGACAAACCACAGCAAGAAACAATTGCCGACGTGGGCAAAAGAGCTGCTGTAAACAAGAGACTATATAGGTAAGAGAAGGGGGGAGGATCAGGGAGGAGAGATAGAGAGGGGGGGTATGAGGGGAGTGCTGAAGAGAGCGGGGCTGGGAGTGGGAAGCTTAAGAAATTAGAGATGCGGAAAGTTAAGGCAACACCATAAAGCAGTTAAGGGTTTACCTGGTTAATAACATTCTTCCAATGATTACTCAATTTGTATCCATCTTCTCGGTTGAAGTTATGTCTGTGTTTATATATCTGGATGGCTTGATGAACAAACCTTTGATGGTAGCCCGAAGGTTTGCAGAGCGGCACCACGATACTCCTAGCGACGTCGTTGATTAATGTCTGTAATTAATATCGATGGTGAATCTCTGTAATTAATATCGATGATTCGATTCCACGAGAACAGATTCCACAAGAATCGATTCCACAACTATTTTAGTAAAGCGAAGTACGCGATTCGATTCAAACGTGTTCGTTCCGGTCTCATCAGAATCGGTATTGATTCTGTGCTGGAGGAATCCAATGAGCTATAAAGCTCTTTGATCAAAGATGTGCCAGTAGGGGGCACGGGGTCATAACGTCACAACAAACAATACAAAAACGATAGGAGTGCAAAGGGAATGGTAGCAAACCACTAAAAATAGATGAAATAAACCATATAAGTTCATACTCTTTGGTTCTTTCGGTAAGAAGTCTCGCTCTCCGTTCCACCCACTACAACTGGCGTCAGAAGTAGCCAAATAGTAAGATGAATCGCTATAATGGAGACGCGAAGAAAAACTCGTACCAGGGCTCCAGTGGAAGAGGAGGACGACTCAACACCACTGGGGTTGGCAGCCCCGGAAGGGGGAGGAGAAGCGACGACGGCCGAGCTGCTCACTGCCCGGCCGCCCGGCGGCTCACCACCGTCGGAGAGGGCGCTTCAGGTGGCTCACTCCCGCCTCGCCCAACTCCTGCACGCGGCGGCATCCATCCTCGACGAAATACATCGCGGGTTATAACCACAACAAATATAATCACAATCACTGCGACCATAATCGCCGTAACCACAAATATAATCATAATCACCAGCTACATAACCACAAGTATAAACACTACTGCCACAAATATAACCATAACCACCACAACCATAACAACCAACATAACCACCACAACAACCACAATGATGCTGATACACTCTCACACCATGTGGGTCCCCTTGTCTCCTTGTGTCTCCCTGTGGGTGAGTGGATGGGTTGGCGAGAGAGTCGGTGGGTTGGCAAGAGAGTCGGTGGGTTGGTGAGAGAGTGGGTGGGTGGCAGAGTGAGTGACCGGTGGCAGAGTGAGTGACCGGTGGCAGTGGGTGACCGGTGACTAAGTGGGTGGGTGGCAGTGGGTGACCGGTGACCAAGTGGGTGGGTGGCAGTGGGTGACCGGTGACGAAGTGGGTGAGAGAGTGGGTGGCCGAGTGGGTGGCTGAGTGAATTGGTGAGTGGATGAGTGCCAGAGTGGGTGGGTGAATGGCTGAGTGGGTGGGTGAGAATCAGTATGTTTTTGCTGGAGGAATCCGATGAGCTATGAAGCTCTTTTTCATAGATGCCCAGAGAGTGGCTGAGTGGGTGGCTGAGTGAGTGTCGGTGGGTGTGAGTGGGAATGAAATCTAACCTGCACCTCTGCATTGCAAATCCAGCGAGCTAACGCCCTGCGTGTGGTGGGGTAAAGTGTGGGCATGGCCACTTTGCTCCAACACGTCCGGACCAGCGTGGAAGAGTAGACCAAATACCTCTATATAGCGGCCTCTAGTGGATGCCTTTTCCAGCAGCAGGCGATTCGCATCCACAACAAACCCGTCCCTCCAGGGATAAAAACACACGGCAGTCTGGGAGTGCCTCTCATCAGCTATGGCTCAACACGAGGGCCACTCTGGGGCCGGTTTCCACCGTCAGCGCCTCATCAGCAGCAGCAGGGCCGGGCTCTGCTTGAAGCAGCGCCGTGAACTCAGCAGGCGTCTAGGACGTGACGGCTGTGGGCCAGGCGCCTCCTCCTCTGTCTCCCCCCACCACCGCCGCCACTGCTGATGTGTGCACACCGCGCGAGGTTCTCACCTTCAGGCTGAGTCGACGTAGAGGAGGCCCAGCGAGCCGCCGCTTCAGAAGCTTTCGCGAGCCACTGACGGTGGCCGTGAGCGGGAAACCAAATCAGCCGCTCGCCACCCACAATCCACAGCGCGCGCCGCCTCCACTCGCCCCCTGCCTGACTGTAAGTAGCAGCGGGGGGAGGGGGGTGGGCAATGGGGGCGTGAGGGGGGGGGGTTTGAGGGGGAGCATGGGCGGGGGTTGCCAGGGGGGGCAAGGGGGGTCGCGAGGGGGGGGATGCTTGGGGGGGGGGTTGTGAAGGGGGAGGGGCAGGGGGGGAAAGAGGGAGCATGGGGGAGGAGCTTAGGTGAGGGGGAGGAGCTAATGGCTATTACACCACGCCGCGTCTCGCGCCACGTGCTTCCCCTGGCAGTTTGGCCGTTAGGCGTGGAACCGAGCTGTGGGTGAGTGGTGGCGGTGGTGGTGTGAGTCTTTCTATGTGAGTCTGTGTGTGAGTCTCTCTAAGTGAGTCTGTGTGTGAGTCTCTCTGTGTGAGTCTGTGTACGTGTGTGTGGGTCTGTGTGAGTCTGTGTGTAGCAGTGACCCGGTCTCAAATGAGTACCTGGTGCGATGCGTAAACATCGCCACTGGGGAGACAAAGGCGGTCGGGCGTGGTGCTAACCACCCACCCCTTCGTTTACCGTGCCGGCCTTCATATGTACTGCTTGCTAACAGCACTTGCCCCTACAGCCTGTTAAGGCTCTATGAGGATCGTTGTCTTTGGTGTCCTGTATTAGCAGGAGGAGGAGTGGTGGTGTTAATGTTGGTGGTATTAGTGGTGGTGGTGTTAGTGATGGTGGTGTTAGTGGTGGTGTTTGTGGTCTTAATAATGGTGGTGTTGGTGTTAGTGATGGTGGTGTTAGTGGTGGTGGTTGTTCGAGGTATTGTTGCTGGTGTTAGTGATGGTGGTGTTGGTGGTATTAGTGGTGGTCGTGTTAGTGATGGTGGTATTATTGGTGGTATTATTGGTGGTAGTGTTAGTGGTGGTGGTGTTAGTGGTAGTGGTGTTGGTGGTGGTGGAGTTGATGTTGGTGGTGGTGTTTTTAGGGTTCGTAGTGTTAGTGGTGGTGTTAGGAGTGGTGTTAGTGCTGGTGTTAGTTGTGGTGTTAGTTGAGGGGAGCGGTAGTGTAGCGGTTAACGTGCTGCGCTACAAACCTGGCGACCCGGGTTCGATTTCCGCTCACGGCCAACACCAGCAACGATTATCTGAACCGGTCCTGGGCCTCCCCTAGGTAGACTCAGCCTCAAATGAATACCTGGTACGATGTGTAAACATCGCCGCTAGGGAGACAAAGGCGGCCAGGCGTGGTGTTAGCCACCCACCCCCTCGTGTGCCATGCCGACCTTTATAGGTGCTCGCTAGCAGAAATTGCCCCTACAGTATATTCAGGCTATACGGGGGATCTGTCTTTGTTAGTGGTGGTGGTGTTAGCAGTGGTGTTAGTGGTGGTGCTAGTGGTGGTGTTTGTCGCGGTGTTGCTGGTGTCCGAACAAAGGAGCGACGCTCACAACAACGACCTTTGACCTGGGCGGCTGAAATGTAGCACGTTGGCACAGTCATCTCAGTCAGTCAACTCTTGGCACCTGGGTCTGACCTGTGACCTGTCAGTGAGCCTTCAGCATTTCACGTGGTCTCAAAGTGCACCTGGCCTGGCATTTGCTGCTGCTTAGTGGCAAATGGCGGTCTTTGTTGTTTTTGTTGTGTTTCGTGTTGTGGGTGAGTGGTGAGGTTGTGAGTCTGTGATGATGATGTGAGTCCGTGTTGATGATGAGAGTCCGCATTGTGACATGACGCGTGTTTAGACATGAGTATTGTCGCACACCATCGGTTTTGTGTGACCCTCACCTGCGTCTCCCGCTCTCCACGCAGAGACCCGGACCGTGCGAGAAACGCAGTGAGCTCTGAGCACCCTACTCTGCAAGTTGCTGCCATGGAGGTACGTGTGGCTCTTCAACTCGTGTGGTAAAATATGGGTGGACGTGTGTTTTCCCCTCGACTTGTGCCTACCTGTCACCTACCTGTATACCTGGATGTGCTTCTCCTTGTCCGCCTGAGTATGTGTATGTCTATCAGAGTGTGTCTCCGAGATCCTGTTGGTGTGCCTGCCTGTCTACGCGTGAGCATTTACAGCACTATTATCTATCCACTGATGAATGAGAATGCCTTCCTCCCTGAGACCTTGCTACCCCTCAAATGCTGTGATGGAATAATCCGCCAAGCGCCGATTTTGTCGCACCATCTCTCTGGTGGCTCTCCTCTCCGATGTGTTTCCTTCCTTGGCTGCCGCTCCATTATTATTCTTCACTATCAGCCATTGTTGTCCCTCCTTGCCATGGCTCGTCATGCCCGATCCCCAATCACTCTTTAACAATTTGAACAATCCCTGCGTGTGACCTCAAAATCCACGCATCTTTCATTGTTAATCCAAGCATGGCATCTGATATTGGCCAAATATTCCAATGCTGAGAAACGACAACATCTCGGCAGGACCCTCCTGAATGTGGAGCCCAGGATCTCAGAGATGCTGGCTCAGTGCTCGCCTTCTGCACTTGCTCCAACATCTTAATCAAGCCTATGTGGTGGACCTTTGTCTTTGTGTGTGTGTAGATGAGCCGAGCTGGAGAGGCTCGGAGTAACGACACGTCTTGCACCACGTGGAGTGCGCTGTCCTCAGACGGCACCGGCTCCATCTGTAGCAAATCGCCGAAAGGTAAGAACAGTAATGAGGGACGTCACAGTGGCCACGGTAAATAGTGGGACATCATGATGGCCATGTTGCATGGGGGACGTCACAGTGCCTTTGGTGTATGAGAGATTTTATGGTGATTGTATGGGTGATATCAAGATAGCAATGCTACATGGGGGACTTAATGGTAATCATGTTTTGATTTAAAGCTTTCGTGGCTGCAGGGATTCATATTCTTGGTTCTTTCGGTAAAATCACGTAGAAGGGCAACAATAAAATTATAAAAATATAAAACAATAAAAATCTCACGACGTTTCGACTGCAACACAAGTAATCATCATCAGGTGTGAAAACCACAGCAAGAACCACAGCAAGAAAAATTGAAATTTTCTTGCTGTGGTTTTCACACCTAATGATGATTGCTTGTGTTGCAGTCGAAACGTCGTGAGAATTGTATTATTTTATTATTTTATTGTTTCCCTTCTACGTGACTTTACCGAAAGAACCAAGAATATGGTAATCATGTTGCATTAGAGACTGCATCATGGTTGCCATGTTACATGGGGGACTTCATGGTGGCCATGTTGCATGGGGATAATTATCTGTGCTCTGGCCTCAGTACTGAAACAACATCAAACGCTTTCAGAATTGCTTCTGCGGCCATCTTGAATGCTCTTCCAATATTAGGAAACCACTGAAGCTATCCGCGTTTAAATCATCAAGTTTGACAACTAATATCTATACTCATTCGCTCTTTCGGTAATGTCACCTAGGTAGAAATAAAATAAAACAAATCACGACGTTTCTATCGCAACACAATCAATCTTCATCAGGTGGAACAACCACAGCAATAATAAAATGCTGAAGTAGGTGAGAGAGCTGTTGTGGCAAGAGGTTATTGGTAAGAAAGGGGGGAGGAGCAAGGGGGGGAGAGAGAGGGGAGCTGCGTGAGCGCTAGGGGGAGAAGAAGTGAGGCTGGGGGGGGACGTAGGCGGAGGTAGAAGTGGTAAGCTGAGTATGGGACATGGTGGGAAAGTAAATCTGAAAAATCTACTAGTACCTGGCGCGTGTGATGGAAACAACCACAACCAGTTAAGGCTTTACCTAGTTAATAACATCCATCGAATGATTGCTCAATTTGTATCCATCTTCTCGGTTGAAGTTATGTCCATGTTTGTATATCTGGATGGCTTCATGAAAAAACCTTTGATAGTTACCTGAAGGTTTGCAGAATACCTTGGTCTCGGAAAAAAAACAATATCACGCGAGCCCACAGCGTTATAACAATGGTCAGACACGGCAGAGGTATTGGTTCTGCGATGTTTCAGATCTGCCTTGTGTTCGCTAACACGGTCCGCGACATGTCAATTCGTTTTCCCAATGTAACTGCTACCGCAGGTACAACTCAGTTTGTCGACTCCAGGATATTGCATGTCAGGATGGGATTAGATCACAGATTTTGTGTACTGTATTGAATCGGACTTGGATCTTGTGTTTGTTTAAGATTTTGGAAATATTTTTGGTAACACCTGCTATGTATGGTAAAGTGATGGTCTTGATAGGCGTCTCAGTGGATTGTTTCTACATGGTTGGAGAAACAGCTTTGCGAATAATGCTGTCCCAGTACCCATTCATCTTAAGAGTCTGGTGTACGTGTTCCAGTTCACTGGCTTGGTGGTGTTGGTTGCAAATGCAGTGGCCCTATGGTGTAGTGGTTTGATGAGGGAATTCTTCTGCGCCGGATGGTGGTGGGAATTAGGTTTTAGATAGGTCTCTTCTCAAACAAAACATCCAGGAATTAGTAGCTTACCATCATTCTCCACTTCCATGGTGAATTTGATGGATGGGTGTATGGAATTTATGTTGTTGAGAAATTGATTCAATGTTGGCAGGCCATGTGGCCAAATGACGAAAGTGTGATCTACGTATCTCTTCCACAAGGAAGGACGTTGGGTGCATGTCTGGATGACATCAGTTTCAAATTTCTCCATGAAAACATTCGCTATCACTGGTGATAAGGGGGGACCCATGTGGGTACCTTCATTTTGTTTGTAGAAAGTACCATTCCTGGTGAAGTAAGTGCTGGTTCAGCGTTTCTACTGCTGCATGCATTTTTTTTCCGCCTGAGGACGACCGCTTGTGTTGCGATCGAAACGTCGTCATTTATTTTATTTTATCCATATGTGACTTTACCGAAAAAAACAAAGAGGAAGTGTTAGTAAGGCAGTTCCTAACCAAAGTTGGTACATCAGCATTCAGTCCATGTTGGACCAAGTCTTCAATTATTGCTAAGGTGTCAGGTACAGGAACCTTGGTGAACAGAAAGACTACATCAAAGCTGACGAGCAAATCATCTGGGGACAGTGAAATGCCTTTGATTAGAGAGATAAAGTGAGCTGAGTTTCATACTGCTGAGGTAGTCTTGCCCGTGAATGGAAGCAAGGTCTCAGACAGAAATTGGGCCAGTTTGTAGGGAGGTGAGTTGATAGTGGAAACGATGGGTCGAAGTGGAGTATCTTCTTTATGGATTTTTGGAAGACCATATAATCTGGGTGGTCTATTAGCAGAAGGTTTTAGGGAGAACTGCTTGAATGGTTCGATTAGAGAAGTCGAATTGGTAATGATATTGTTTGTTTTTAAAGCCAGGCAGTTGGTCGGATCTTTGTTGATTTTGGTGTAATTGCTATCATTAAGAAGGTCCTGGATTATGTTGCTGAATGTGGTTTTATCCATGATGACAGTAGCATTGCCCTTGTCGGCTGAGAGGATGACTTTGTCCTCTCTATTTTTTAATTTGGTGAGTTCAGAGCGCTCGTCCTTGCTGATGTTATTAATAGGATTCTTAGCATTTTTAAAGATGGTGGCAATTTTAAATCTTGCCACGTCTGTCGGGATGTGTCCCAAGCCTTTGAGGGCTACATCTACCTGGGTTTTTATATCATCCACTGGGATGTGTTTGAGGGTGACAGCAAAATTCAGCCCTCTAGCTAGTACCGATTTTAGGCTATCGGAGATTGTGCTGTTACTCTGATTAATAGCAGTCTTTTTTATGTGTGGATCTGGTTTCTTTTTTGACAAGTTATTGAATTTAGCAATAAGGTTAACCTTGCATTTGGAAGACATTGTTGTGGCAGAAGAAGCAGTCATGTTATCTACAAGGTTCCAATCAGATGCGGACATTTTATCTGTTAATGTTAAGTGTGATTGTAGGAGACATTTGTCTAAATTATCAAGTTCAAGCCGGAGTAGTCTTATCCTCTCTGAGATTAGAGAAAGGCTAGCTCTGAATAAGATCCGTTTAGAGTTGGGTTAAGTGACAGAAGCAGATGTGAGTTTAAATGTGGTCGGTATTATCTTGTTGTCGCGGCATCTCTTCAGAAAGGTGAGTGACTCGATCATGTGAGCCTTCTTGTCTCGCAGTCTGTTAATGGTTCTAACAGATGTGTGGAACCTATTTGCGTGGTTAGTTTATTAACCTTCCCCCACACTGTTGATTAGCACCATTGGCTACATGCGGTGCAAAATAATTTCAACATACATAGCTGGGATTGGCAAAAACATCCCAATCCTGAAATATTTACTCTATAAATTGCTCAAAAGTTTGGTTCACACACCTGTTGTTGTTATTCTCCTCGTGCCTACAGAAATCCTGGCTCACTTTGGCCCTCACTTGACCGACCGCGAAAAGCTGGAGCTCGCAGCCATGCAAGAAGTGTGGTACTTTGCGCTCGACAACAAACCCAAGGGATGCAACAGGCATGGATATGATGACGACGAACGTAATTACATTCTGGTGAGGCTCACCACAAAACTACAGCCTTGGGGGCGGTCACAGGGCCCAGAGATAGCGGGGTTTGTGGCTTCTTATTATTGCACCTGAATTACCAACCAGGGCACACACCAACGCGCTTCAAAATCAGAATGTTTAATCCCGAGTAAAGCCCTTTTAGATAAGAAGCAATTTTTCAAGGGAATCTTCGCCAGCAGACAGTATCAAAGCATTCGACAATTACACCCACTCACACACTTACTCACCCACCCCCAGACGCACTCACTTGCTGACTCACTCACTCATTCACCCACTCAATCACTCACCGACCCACTCGCCCACTCACCAATGCACTCACCCGCACACATCTGAATCAGAAGTTTATTTCCCGAGTAAAGCCCATTGAGCTCAGAAGCTCTTTTTAAGGGTGACTCAGCCAGCAGACATCTGAGCATTCCAAATTATGGTTAAAATAACTTCATAATTCCAAGCAAATGTTTTTGTTAAAATTACATTCTCACTTCTTAAACGTTGTGATTTTAACAATAGTCAGTTTAAATGATTGTACCTTTTGTTCAGTTCCGACATGATCACCTCCACTACCGCTATGAGGTGCTCAAGATGATTGGGGAAGGAGGTCAAGGCCAGGTGATCCAGTGCCTTGACCACAAGAGGAACACCCTGGTAGCTGTAAAGATCCTGGTGTCACCGTCGAGGTAAGACTTTAGAGACGTGTCATCACGAGGCCGACGTTGTTAAGTCCATTGCCGTGCAATGCGGTGGTGACACTCATGCTTCACAGCGAGAAGGGGGGCCTTGGTTCGGCTCCTGACTCGGGCACCATCGTGTGTGGAGTGTGTACCTTCTACCCCTGTTTTGCATCGGTTCCTTCTAGGTACTCTGGTTTTTCGTCTCTAGGCTCTAAGAAAAGCCGTCTCGGGTGTGGACCAATCAAATTCAAGGACAGTGCATATTATTATCAGAGTTGTCTCTTTTGTTTGCATTTTGACTGCTTGTGTTGTGGTTATTGCAAACATGATGCCTTGAATAAAGGTGTCAGTTTTTGTGCCAGTTAAAAGGGTAAAACCTATTACTATATCTTGTTACTGGCAAAGGAGGTCTCATAATGAGGCTATGCTGTCACATTACTTTTATCATTCCGAGTACTGTATCATACCGCTCAACAGTGCAGCTCAAAAAAGTATTTTGTTGTCGACTACTCACAAACCACGTTATGATGGGCTTATTCCGTGTTATAATGGGTGCGTATCTTGTTAGAATGTGCGTGTTCCATGTTGTAATGGTCGCGTTTCTTGTTACAACGGACACATTCTGCATTGTGTAAAAAGTGTTGAAGAACCACGTTATAACGAAAACGCGTTGTTTTAACGGGCGTTTGCATTTAGTTTTCCCGAATGACCAATCCGATTTGAATGGCTCTTCACCTTCAAATCCTATTGGGTACCCTACGCCAGCTCCTGTGCCCCGTATGGTACCAATGAGAGTCGAGAACGCTACTCTAGCTCACAATGCCGTTAGACCTGGTGAAAGTATATTTAATTATTAATTCTGAATAGCATTTGCCTCTGGGTGTCCCTTAAGCAAGTGTAAGTTATTAATTTGTGGACTTCCTCTGCGCAGCTCCAAGGAAGAAACATTGCAGAGGATGGAGCTCCAGATAGCTCTGGAACTTCAGAGTGAGGACAGCAATGAAGATTACAACGTCATCAAAGTCCTAAACAGCTTTGATTTCAGGGGACACCACTGCCTTGTCCTGGAGCTGTTGAAGTATGTACCGCGTGTTCCATCTCCCTCTCCCTCCGCTAATAGCGTGGTTAACTGATTAACTAAACAAACTTTTTTGTTTTCGTGGGAAAGTCCACTGACCTATTAGTTATTTTTTTGTAAGCGACCTGCCCACAAATGATAGCTTAACAAAGTAACTTATCACGTGGAAATGTATAGCAGCCAAATACTATGAATGCATGTCGATTCGAAATGTGGAGGGGAAAACCAGAGGACCTACAGAATAATCCACATGATCACAGGGAGAACATGCAAACTCCAAATGTACATGCGTCAGGTTCGGGATCAAACCCCACGACCTTACCAGGCGGAGTTGTTATCTTCTCCCCATGGATAACCCTCTACCACCTGGCAAAAATGCCAATGAAATCAAGTTGTCAAGTGGGCAAATGAGCCAACTAATTTGGTTCATCGACAAACCAACGACCTGAACCTACACTGAACTATGACTCTGAATATTGGTCGTGAACATGCACGAACAATATTAAGATTGTTGTTAGCAGAATCAGCACAGCATTTAAGGAGATGACACTGACACTGTGTTGCTGTTGTTTCTGCTTTTGTCTCTCTCACAGGGAGAGCCTTTATGATGTGATGAGAGAATCGGGGTTCCGGTTGGACATGGAAATGGTGAAAAGTTATACCAGGGGAATCCTCATGTTCCTGTCCCACATCTCTTCCAGGAACATAGTTCACGCGGACATCAAGCCAGTGAGTGGACACAGCATTCAGTATGATTTTGTTGCAGAGGCGTATTGTTAGTAGGGAATCGTTCCACGGAGAAAACCGGCCACATTAGTCACAAGGTCTATGCGTTCGCTGTTTCCATCTAACTGGAAGGAGGCAGGGTCATTGTACCCCTGGTGAAGATAATGCAGTATGAATTAAACTGTAGTGTAGAGTCGTGTCGGTATTGGGGACTCACCATAGACAAAACCGGCAACGTTGATCACAGCGTTGCCCCAGTCCTTTGGAGACAGAAACTGGAGCAAATAAAGACTATTTCCTAAGTGTGCCAAACGTGTATTTTGACCTGACAGCTGCCCGTTGTCGGCTTCCACACTGCGAATGGAAAACTTCCGAAGACAAACGCGCGGTGGATAGCGTCATGGAATACGCGAGCTCTCATGTGTAGCTTTTGGTCCGTAACCCGTTAAAGGGCACTCTTGCAGCTGTGAGCTCAATGCACTCTCCTGTCAGAGGAACCATGATCAGTTGTCAATAGAGCTGCCCTCCTTTACTTCGATGGTCCCTTAGAGTGCTTTGAACATGAGCCTCAAATCAAATCTCTTTTCTAGATGCAATTGAAAGGGGCAACCCCCAGTAATAGCTGTCAACAAACATCAAATGTTGCACTTGACTGACGCTCGTTGACGGCACTACGCCTCGTCTAGTTCCCCTGTTTAGCGTAGGTGGTGGTACGTGATCGTTCCACTGCTGGCTGAATGTTATCGGCATAACCTCTGCATTTGAATTCATTCTGCCCCTTCTCCTGCAGGAAAATGTTCTCATCAAGGACACCGTGACCGGCACTGTGAGGGTCACTGACTTTGGCACGAGCTTTTTTGTGGAAAGTCAACGTGAGTGACCTCTCCTGGGTGTGAGCGTCTGCGTGTGGGTGTTTGTCTGATTGTGTATATGTGTGAGTATCTGCGTGTCTGTACATGTGACTGTTCATGTGTGTGATGAAGATGCTGTTTAAGAAACAGTGAGTACACAAACACATATATGTGTTGTTCTTGTGATTGGTGTGCAGCTATGAATGTTGGTGGGACTCTGGAATACTCGGCTCCGGAGCTGCACTTGGGCTACAGCTTGACCTGTGGCGTAGACATGTGGGCGCTGGGTTGCACGGTGGCGGAGTTGGCGACGGGCAGGCAATTATTTCAGTCCGACAGTGACAAAGATTACCTCCCGCGCTGCATTGAGGTATTTCCCACTGGGCGTCCATCCGCTCGTGATGCCCCTCTCTTTCCTTGGAGTCGTGGGTTTTGGGGGTGGCAGGAGGGGAGGTGGCCACTTAGTGATCTGGCGAATAGCGGCCGTCGTATGTTGTGTATGAGTGTACACGTGTCCATCTTGTACGTGTGAGGGGAGCAGTAGTGTAGCGGTTAGCATGCTGCGCTCATGGCCCACACTAGTGATGATTATCTGAACCGGTCCTGGGCCTCCCTTAGTTAGACTCAGCCTTAAATGAGTACCTAGTGCAGTGTGTAAAATACCTGGGTCAATGTGGCCCACCACCCCCTGTCTCTGTGTGCCATAATGCTTGCCCTCAACAAGCGCTGCTGCTGTTGTTACGCTATACTAACAGCACTTGCCCCTACAGTCAGCCGAGGATACACGGGTGACCTTTGTCTTTGTCTCAACCATGTGCAGATTCTGGGAATGCCTCCACGATACATGGTGAATTCAGCTCCCGACAGAAGGCAGTTTTTTGGTGAGTTAAAGGGTGGTGCGAGTAACGGACCGGATTCAGTTTTAAGAAGAGGCCTGCGGCTGTTGTTATTTTTTTGGTGGGAGGGGGGGGGGAATGGCCTCTTTTTATTTTAAATTCCTTGGGTGAGTGGGTGGGTAAGTCGGTGTGTGGGCAAGTAGGTTGTAGGGTAAGTGGGCGAATTGGTCAGTGGGTAAGCGGGTGGGCGGGTGAGTGGGAGGTGGTTCGGTGATTGGGTAGGTGAGTGAGTGATTGTGTAGGTGGAAGAGTGGGTGGGTGGGTGAGTAGGTTGATGGATGGGTCGGTAAGTGGGTAAGTAGGTGACGTGGTGGTTGGTGACTGCATCTGTCCCGCTGTGCATGGCTCCCGCAGACCGTCAAGGGAAGATGTTGTGCCCAGGCAAGAAAAGGGTACCGGGGAGCTTCCCACTTGAAAGTGTGCTCAAAAGCCACGACCCGGCGTTTGTGGAATTCGTCAGCTTCTGTCTGCGGTAAGACACACCCACCACCCCCTCCCAATGAGGATCCCCCCCCCCTCCAATTGATCGGCGATCACTCTCCACCGATCGCCAGGAAAATGTGGAGCTGAGTGGGACTGCCGATGTGCAGTACCACCGGTGTCAAGATCGCCCTCTGTGGAGGATGGAGAGGTCCGTGCAAGACGCTGCTGGCCAATGCGATGCTCGGGGCATTTTTAGTCTACTGGGCATCAGAGGATTGCCACTGTTCCTGCTGCTTCCGCTGCTGCCGTGCATTCCTGACCTTGTAGGAGAAGGGAAGCAACTTCAATGCTCTCACCACGCTTCTCTCACTACGTGTGGCGCGTGTGTCTCCCACGCGTCTCTCAACAGATGGGTTCCGGATTCTCGTATGACGCCAGCGCAGGCGCTGGATCACAGCTGGCTCCGGACTGCGGCCACCAGCACCACCAGCAATGCCACCACCACTGCTACTCCTGGCCGTGTCCAGTGCTTTGGAGCTGCTGAACGACGGTAACCCACATTCTGCTGACCAATTTTCAAGGCAGTCCATAGAGAGGTGTGGGGCCCAGGGCAAGTCACAACTCCCACATGGAGAAAGTGGCCCAAGTATGGGCATCAAACCCAGGTCCCTCTTTGGCTGTGAGTTCCAGCCCTGCCGCCCACAAACTAACACACGGAGAGTTCAAATCTCACCTGTACATTCGGTTATATACGGATGTATTTTTATAATTGCTTTCTGGGTGAGGACAAATAATGAAGTGGCCATATCTTTGCCATGTAGGTAACCCTTCATCCACTGTGACATCGCCAGCTCCCCCCCTCCCCCCCGATGGTGGGGGAGGGGATGGCTGCGATCTCTGCTGCAGCAGTAAGTTGGAACAATGTCGTGCGCATATCTTCACAGAGCGGAGCCGGCGCTGCCCCCATTCTCTTTGCTCGCCTGGGCCTCTGATTGGAGGCTGAAGGTTGTGGAGGAAGAGGAAACCCAGGTGGAGGAGCTGGTGTTGCAGGAGGAAGAGACCCTGGTGGAGGAGCTGGTGGTGCAAGAGGAGGAGACTCTGGTGGAAGAGCTGGTGGTGCAGGAGGAGGAGACCTTGGTTGAGGAGCTGGTTTTGCAGGAGGAGGAGGCCTTGGTGGAGGAGCTGGTTTTGCAGGAGGAGGAGACCTTAGTGGAGGAGCTGGTTTTGCCAGAGGAGGAGACTCTGGTGGAGGAGCTGGTGGTGCAGGAGGAGGACACCCTGGTGGAGGAGATCGTTGTGGAAGAGATGGTGGTGGAGGAGAAGGAGAAAACAAGGAAAGAGGATCAAGTGATGGTGATGCAGGAGAAGAGGAAGCCAGGGGGCCTGGCCCGCATGGGGAGAGTCATCCGCTCACTCCTCCGACGCGTGCTGCTGTGTGGTGGCCGGTCCACCGCACAGTAGAGATGGAGGTGGTCGTTGATCGGTCTGATCCATGACCACTATCACCACACCTACCACACACACCCTGTACCCACCCACCCCGTGACACCCACTACACTCCACACACACCCTGCACCCACCCCGTGACACCCACCATCCACCACACTCCACACACACCCTGCACCCACGCCATGACATCCGCCACACTCCACACACACCCTGCACCTACCCACACTGTGACACCCACCACCCACCACACTCCACACACACCCTGCACCCACCCACCCCGTTACACCCACCATCCACCACACTCCACACACACACCCTGCACCCACCCACCCCGTGACACCCGCCACCCACCACACTCCACACACACACCCTGCACCCACCCACCCCGTGGCACCAACCACCCATCACACACCACACACACCCTGCACCCATCCACCCCGTGACACCCACCATCCACCACATTCCACACACACCCTGCACCCACCCACCCCGTGACACCCATCACCCACCACACACCCTGCACCCACCCACCCCGTGACACCCACCACACTCCACACACCCTGCACCCACCCACACCGTTACACCCACCACACACCACACTCCACACACCCTGCACCCACCCACCCCGTGACACCCACCACACTCCACACACCACACACCCTGCACCCACCCACCCCGTGACACCCGCCACCCACCACACTCCACACACACACCCTGCACCCACCCACCCCGTGGCACCAACCACCCATCACACACCACTCACACCCTGCACCCATCCACCCCGTGACACCCACCATCCACCACATTCCACACACACCCTGCATCCACCCACCCCGTGACACCCATCACCCACCACACACCCTGCACCCACCCACCCCGTGACACCCACCACACTCCACACACCCTGTACCCACCCACGCCGTGACACCCACCACACACCACACTCCAAACACCCTGCACCCACCCACCCCGTGACACCCACCACACTCCACACACCACACACCCTGCAACCACCCACCCCGTGACACCCACCACACACCACACACCCTGCACCCACCCACCCCCTTGACACCCACCACCCACCACAATCCACTCACACCCTGCACCCACCCACCCTGTGACACCCAACACACTCCACACACCCTGCACTCACCCACCCCATGACACCCACCACTCACCACACACCCTGCAACCACCCACCCCGTGGCACCCATCACCCACCACACACCCTGTACCCACCCACCCCATGACACCCACCACCCACCACACTCCACACACACCCTGCACCCACCCACCCCGTGACACCCATCACCCACCACATACCCTGCACCCACCCACCCCGTGACACGCACCACCCACCACACTCCACACACCCTGCACCCACTCACCCTGTGACACCAACCACACTCCACACACACCCTGCACCCACCCCGTGACACCCACCAGCCACCACACTCCACACACCCCCTGCACCCACCCACTCCGTGACACCCACCACCCACCACACTCCACACACACCCTGCACCCACCTACCCCGTGACAACCACCACACACCACACTCCACACAAAGGGTTAAGGGTTTTGAGGGTTACGTGTTTAAAGGATTAGGGGTGGAGAGATCTAGGGGTTTATAGAATTATGGTTTTAACAGTAAAGGGGTATAGAGTGTTAGGGGGTTTGGGATTTTTTGTTGTATTTGGGTTATGGTTTCAAAAGGTGAGGAGTTTAGATGGATAGGGTTTTATGGGTAAATCGGTTTAAAGGGTTAGGGATTTAGAGGATTATAAGTTAAGGGTTTAGAGGTTTACAGGGTGATGGGTTTAGGGGTTTAGAGGGTTAGGTATTTAGAGGGTGTGTGGTTTAGAGGTTTAGGGGTTTAGAGGCTGAGGGTTTTAAGGGTAAAATGTTTTAGAGGTTTAGCGGTTTAGAAGGTGATTAGCTTAGAGGGTTAGGGTTTTAGAGGGGTACAGTTTAGAAGGTTATGGGTTTATAGGGTTATAATTGTAAGGAGTTTGGTGTCCTGAGGTTTAGACGGTTTATGGGTTTCGATTGTTAAAGGGTTAGTGGTTTAGAGGGCTTGGAGTTTATAAGGTTACGTGTTAAGGGTTTAGAGGTTTTTTAGGGGATAAGCGTCTTCGATGTTTTGGGGGTTTCTAGGGTTATGGTGTTTAGGGGTTGAGCGTTTTAGGGGTTGAGGATTTTAAGGGTTAGGGGTTTAGAGGGTTGGTGTTTAGAGGGTTAGGGGTGCAGAGATCTAGGGCTTTTGAGAATTCGGATTTTAACGGTAAAGGGGTTTAGAGTGTTAGGGGGTTTGGGGTTTCAGGGTATTTGGGTTCTGGTTTCAAAGGGTGAGGAGTTTAGAAAGGATTTGATTTAATGGGTAAAGGCGTTTAGAGGGTTTGGGATTTAGAGGATTATAAGTTGAGCCGTTTAGAGGTTTATAGGGTTATGGGTTTAGAGGTTTAGGGGTTTAGAGGGTGATGGTTTTAAGGATAAAGGGGTTTAGAGTGTTATGGGTTTCGATTGTTATAGGTTAAGTGGTTTAGAGGGTTAGGAGCTTAGAAGTTTCGGGGTGTTTCGGGGATAAGGGGTTTCGTGGTTTATAGACTTCGAGGGTTTAGGGGTTGAGAGTGTTAGCGCTTGAGGGGATTCAAGGGTTAGGGGTTTAGAGGGTTAGGGTTTTAAGGTTAAAGGGCTTTATAGTGTTAGGTGTTTAGAGGATTGGGCTATTAGTGGTGTAGGAGTTTAGAGGGTGAGGGGTTTAGCAGGTTAGGTGCCGAGAGGGTTACGGTTTTAGGGGTTGCGGAGTTTAGAGGGTTTGGTGTTTAGACAGTTAGAGTTTTGGGGGTTTATGGGTGGGGTTTTCGAGGGAGAGGTTTTTAGACAGTTAGGGTTTTAAGGGTAAGGTCGTTTAGAGGATTAGGTGTTTAGAATGTTAGAGTTTAGAAGATTTTGGGGTAAAGAGGGTTGGGGGTTTAGAGAGTTAGGTGTTTAGAGATGTATGGGTTTCGATTGTTAGAGGTTGAATGGTTTAGATGGTTAGGAGTTTAGGAGGTTATAATTGTATGTGTTTAGGGGTTTAGAGGTATGGGGGTTTTGAGGGTTAGGGGTTTATAGGGTAATGGGGTTTAGCGGTTTAGAGGGTTATGGGTTTTGGGATTTGGGAGTTTAGAGGGTTTAACACCAAGACTTTGACAACTAATATTATCCACACTAAAGGTGTTTTGGATTTCTCTCCGACACTTAATGGCACTTTTTTATTGTCATGACAAACTTTACTAATTGGCTGTGTCGGGTGGTGTCTGGTTTAACGACACATTTATATTTACACGATCTAACCCGAAAATATATTTATTATGGGTTTAGAGGGTTAGGGGCTTAGAGTGTTATGTGTTTAGAGGGTTAGCGTTTTAGGGGTATAGGTGTTTTAAGGGTTAGGTGTCTTGAGGGTTAGTTCTTTAGAGGGTATGGGTGTTAAATGTAGATTTGAAGTTTTCGTGACTGCAGGGATCCATACTCTTTGGTTCTTTCGGTAAAGTGACATAGATAGAAATAAAATAAAACAAATCGCGACGTTTTGATCGCAACACAAGCGATCTTCATCAGGTGGGACAAAACACAAACGATCTTCATCAGGTGGGACAACCACAGCAAGAAATGCTGAAGTCGGCGGGAGAGCTGCCATGGCAAGAGGTTATATAGTTAAGAGAGGGGGGAAGAGGCAAGGGGACAGAGAGAAAAGGGGGGGGGGTGTGGGGTAGGAAAAGGGGGGGGCACGTAAGCGCTAGGGGAAGAGGACGTTAGGCTGGTGGGGGGACATGGGCGGGGCAGCAGTAAAACCGGCAGGTAATGATGGAAACAACAACACAAGTTAAGGCATTACCTGGTTGATAACATCCTTCCAGTGATTGTTTAATTTGTATCCATCTTCTCGGTTGAAGTTTTGTCTATACCCTGGAGTCTACAAACTGAGTTGTAACTTCGGCCGCAGTTACGTTGGAGAAATAAAACGACACGTCTCGGACCGTGTTCGCGAACACAAGGCGGATCTGAAACATGGCAGAACCAATACCTCTGCCGTAGTGGCCATTGTTATAACGCTGTGGGCTCGCATGATATTGTTATTTTCGGAGGCCAAGGACAAAACTTCAATCGAGAAGATGGATACAAATTAAACAATCACTGGAAGGATGTTATCAACCAGGTAATGCCTTAACTTGTGTTGTTGTTTCCATCATTACCTGCCGATTACTGCTAGCCCCGCCCACGTCCCCCCACCCCAGCCTCACGTCCTCTTCTCCTAGCGCTCACGCGGCCCCCCTTCCTCTCCCTACCCCACACCCTCCCCTCTCTCTCTCCCCCCTTGCCTCCGCCCCCATCTCATACCTGTATAACCTCTTGCCACGGCAGCTCTCCCGCCGACTTCAGCATTTTCTTGCTGTGGTTGTCCCACCTGAAAATATCACTTATGTTGCGATCGAAACGTCGTGATTTGTTTAATTTTATTTAATTTATACCTACGTGACTTTACTGAAAGAACCAAAGAGTATGGATTCCTGCAGTCACGAAAGCTTCAAATAAAGATTAAAATAGTTTAGTTTAATTTGTTTATTTTTGAACAGTTTGTCTTTCCTGTCATTTTTTGTATTTTTTTAGTTATGTTCTGACCTGCCCGATTGGACAGCTGTGAAAACATATCTTTGTAGCTCATCGATTTCATCCAGTGTAAATAAATATTCAGATTTAAATTTTATTGACCTCTGTGCGAGTCTATGGATTTCTGAGTTTGTGGGCCTCTGTGAGTGTATGGGTCTCTGTCTGAGTCTATGGATCCCTGTGTCAGTATATAGGGTCGCCGTATGAGTCTGAGTGTCTGAAGGAATGTATGGGTCCCTGTTGGAGTCTATGGGTTTCTGGTTCTGGGTCTGAGTGGGAATCTATGGTTCTCTGAGTATGGTTGTTTGTGCGAGTCTTAAGTGCACAAACTGAACTTAAAAAGGGCATTGAGGGGTGCGGAATCCAAGTTGACTATTAAGCTCCCCGCAGTGCAAGCCAGCTCTCTAGTCGTGTCATCATACAGCCCCTGTAATTCTTTATAATAATAATTAGACTTACTCCAGGAAAGCCACGCTGAGTCATAGTAAGGTCCTGAATTTGTTTTTTATTGTAAGATCTTTTCAATCAATGAATAACGAATGCTTACACAAGTGGGGGGAAACCGGAGCACCCGGAGAAAACAAACGTATGTGAAGGGGCAGCAGGCACCATTTTAAACCGTACAGGTGACGATGGCGATGATCCCACTTGCTATAATGCCTTCTCCTGGCCAGTCAGATGCTTTCTCCTGGCCAGCCAGGAGAAGGCACCTCAATGTCCACGGGAAGGGGGTTTCACAATATTTACTGTGTGATCCACCAACCCTTGCTGCCTTCTACAGTGCTGGATCGCAGGCTTGCGTCACCACCTTCTGGCGAGTATTTGTAGTTATTATTTAAAGCTATATAGCACTCACAAGAACGACTCAAGAGGCGTGAGGAGCCACAGACATGCAGGAAGGAAGCCACGTGGTGAGCCAGCACCAACGATTGTCCAGGCTCTACGGTACTCTATGTATGGAGGCATTATTGGCTAATTAATAACGAGTGTTTGTACAAATGGGGGAAATCGGAGCACCCAGAGAAAAGCCACGTGTGTGAAGGGCAGCATTTTAAACCGTACAGGTGACGATGGCGATGAGTCCACTTGCTGTACTGCCTTCTCCTGGCGAGGCAGGTTATGCACCTCGACGCCCACGGGAAGAGGATTTCACAACATCATTGTGCGGTGATTTACGAACCCTCGCTGCCTTCCCCAGTGCTGGATTTGAGACGTGCACCACTAACACCAGGCGAATGATAACAACAACAACAATAACTATACTTATTACTTGGTAGCAACAGGCGAAAGAAAACAACAGGCAAATTATAACAGTCCAATTAAAACAGGCGAATGATAACAGGCAAATGAAAACAGGCGAATGATAACAACAGGCGTATGTTTAGAACAGGCGAGTAATAACAACAACAATTATTATTTACACTTAGAACTTGATAACAACAATATTTATACTTATAACGTGATCAAGCAGGCCTCAGAGGTGCGAGGAACCACAGACAATCAGGAAGGAAGCCACTTGGTAAGCTGGCACCAACGATTGCCCAAGCTCTGTGACCCTATTGATACGTTTTTATCGACCAGATAGGGAGCGTTACGTGTGGGGGGGAAACCGCCCCCTTCGGTGCCTCCATGGTCCAATAGCTGGTCTTCTTGGCGCCACGGTCCCGAGCCCCCTAAAAGTTCCTCATGGAGCAAATCAACGGGTGGGCCATTGCCTTGTCAGGGCTCATTCATTGCTCCGGATCCCACCTGAAAATGGCAGGCGCAGATCCCCACATCATTAAAGCCACGGGTGCATTTATCCCAGATATAAACAATTGCAAACTATTTGACTATTTTTTTTTACTTTAACCAGGCAAGGCCCACTGAGCTATACAGCTCTCTTTCAGAAGCGGCCACACAATTACAGCTCAACAAATTGGCTTATTACGTGGACATTAGTAGCCAAATACTCTAAACATGTGTTAATAAATGTGGAGGGAAAACCCGGAGGATCCGGAGAAAAATACACGCGACCACGGGGAGATAACATACAAACTCCAAATACAAAGGTGTCAGGGTAAGGATTTAATACACGACCTCCTGTATACCCTACAAAATAGTTAACATCTCGCCACCGTGGCGCCCAATTCTGATCACATGACATAGCAAAACGAACGTCGCGGTGCATAGCAATAATTCAATTGGGCAATTACTGAGCGTTCATAAACGTGAGGGGATACAGGAGTACCCAGAGAAAACCCACTCGTGCAAGGGGGCAACCCTCTATCCCATGCAGACAGAGATGGTGCTTATCCCACTTGCTGTACTGCCTTCTCCTGGCCAGCCAGGATATGCCACCTCAACACCCACTACACCATGAACTTTGTGAACCGAGTTCAATGATAGCGATGGTGTCACCATCGCTATCATTGAAGACCTGGTTCATCAAGGACTGCATACTGATGTACCCCCCCTGGTGAGACATTGCTTAACCAACACTTACTTCACCTGGAATGGAACTTTCTACAAACAAACTGAGGGCACCCCAATGGTCTCCCCCCTATCTCCGGTTGTAGCCAACGTATTCATGGAAAAATTTGAAACTGACGCCATCCAGACTGCCACTCTACGCCCGACCTTATGGAAGAGGTACGTTGATGACACCTTTGTCATCTGGCCACATGGCCAGCCTGCTCTAGACCAATTCCGCGACCACATCAATTCCATACACCCAGCCATCAGATTTACCATGGAGGTCGAAAAAGATGGCAAACTACCCTTTTTGGATGTCTTAATTAAAAGAAGACATGATGGTTCAATGAGCCACTCTGTCTACAGGAAAGCTACCCATACAGATGCTTACTTGAAACCGGATTCCCACCACCATCCATCCCAAAAAAACTCCCTCATCAAGACTCTATACCATAGAGCCCAATGCATTTCCGACCAGGAACACATTACCAGTGAACTCAAGCACGTACACCAGGCTCTCAGGGCTAATGGCTACTCCGACTACACAATCCGCAAAGCCATCACTCCAGTCATGAAGAAGGATCCTCTTGTGGAGCCACTCAAAACCATCACCTTACCCTACATTGCAGGGGTCACTAAAAAGATCTCCAAAATCCTGAACAAACTGAAGATCCAGGTCTGATTCAACACAGTACATAAAATCCGTGATTTAGTTCCATCTGTAAAAGATGCTGTTCCAGACATACAGTACCCGGGCGTTTACAAACTAAAGTGCCTCTGTGGTAGTAGCTACATTGGAGAAACCAAAAGACATATCTCGGACCGCATCCGCGAACACAAAGCAGACTTGAAACACGGTAGGACGAACTCCTCTGCCGTGGCAGATCACTGTTATAATTCAGTGGGCTCACATGACATTGACTTCTCCAAGACGGAGGTTCTTTGCAAACCAACCGGCTACCATGAGAGATTCGTTCATGAGGCCATTCACATATACAAGCACAGAGACAATTTCAACCGAGAAGATGGATTCAGGCTTAGTAACCACTGGAAAGATGTTTTAAATCATTTCTGTTCTTAATTAATTGTATTTTTACGATGACCTTCAGACCGCAGCTCTTTCGCCAGCATTGCCTCTTAATACCTCTCACACCACGGTTAATGGTATAGTTTTACAATATGGAGCATACTAGGGCCTCGCAGCTGTCTCTCTCCCCCTCCTCTGTTCCGACCATGGACGAACTCGTCCGTCTGAACGGGACCCGTAGCTATCCGTGGGGCTGAAATTTGAGGGTAAGAATCCACCCATTTTTTCGCCATATAGCATTGTGATATATAACGACTTATTGTTGGTAGCTTAGCTGATTGGAGAATATAGAGTTTATTGATAACATGAAGGTAATTTATATTTTAGTTTTTATTGGTTCACTATATAGTACTGTGAATAGCTCAGATGTGTAGTCATTTCTGTGACCAGTCACTAGCTAATCACTCAGTTGTTTCAATGCTGGATTCGCCTAGTTATTTCAATGCTAAATTCTCCTGTTTGATTTGTACTAAGGGCCTCGGTGAATGTGTATGCTCTGACTTTAACGTAGTTATTTCTGCAGCAGGTACAAGCTAACCACTCAGCTATCTCAATGCTAAATTCTATGCTAATTCCATTGTCAAGATGTGTATGCCTTAACTTAGCTATTTCAATGCTAAATTCTATGCTAATCCCTTTAACAATGGGTGCCTCTGCGGGTGTGTATGCTTTAACTTTTAACATAGCTATTTCTGTGACCAGTCACAAGCTAATCATTCAGCCATTTCAATGCTAAAATCTATGCTAATTCCTTTGTCAAGGCGCTTTGTTCCTCTCACACAGCTTAAAGGCCGTATCTGAACGTGGCTCTTTCACTCCAGCGCTGTCCTACCATACAGTCTCGCTCCCTTCACCTGATGAAGGCCGCTTGTGTTGTGGCCGAAACGTCGTGAGAATATTATTGTCTTATTTTATTTTATCAATTTATTATTTTATTATCATTCTACGTGACTTTACCGAAAGAACCAAAGAAGATGAATCATTGCAGTCACGAAAGCTTTAAATCGAAACTCTAAACATGTGTTAATAAATGTGGAGGGAAAACCCGGAGGATCCGGAGAAAAATACACGCGACCACGGGGAGATAACATACAAACTCCAAATACAAAGGTGTCAGGGTAAGGATTTAATACACGACCTCCTGTATACCCTACAAAATAGTTAACATCTCGCCACCGTGGCGCCCAATTCTGATCACATGACATAGCAAAACGAACGTCGCGGTGCATAGCAATAATTCAATTGGGCAATTACTGAGCGTTCATAAACGTGAGGGGATACAGGAGTACCCAGAGAAAACCCACTCGTGCAAGGGGGCAACCCTCTATCCCATGCAGACAGAGATGGTGCTTATCCCACTTGCTGTACTGCCTTCTCCTGGCCAGCCAGGATATGCCACCTCAACACCCACTACACCATGAACTTTGTGAACCGAGTTTAAATTTCTGGCCACGGCGAACATCAGTGGCTATCTCCCTCTTCCTCTCTCGTCCCTGCTATTATCTCCCTCTTCTTCCCGCGTCCCTCCCACTATCTACCTCTCCAATCCGTCCCACCATCTTCCTCCCTCGTCCCTCCCACCATCTCCCACTTCCTCCCCAGTACCTTCCACTATCTCCCTCTTCCTCCCACTTGGCTCTACTATCTCCCTCTTCTCCCGTCCCTCGCACCATCTCCCTTTTCTTCCCCCATCCTTCCCACTATCTCCCTCTGCATCTCCAATCCCTCGCACTCTCTCCCTCTTCCTTCCCCTTCCTTCCCACTATCACCTTCTTACTCTAACCGATCTGCCTAATCCTCCCAAATCACTCCCACTATCTCCCTCTACTTCCCCAGTCGCTCCAACTATCTCCCTCTTCATTCCCCTTTCCTGCCACTATCTCCCTCTTCCACTCCCTTCCCTCCCACTATCTCCCTCTTCCTCTCCCGTCCCCCCCGCTATCTCCTTCTTTCTCTCCCATCCCTCCCACTTTCTTCCTCCCCCGTCCCTCCCACTATCTTCTCATCCTCCCCCATCCATCCCACGATCTTCCTCATCCTCTCCCGTACCTTCCGCACCTTCCTTATTTAACACCATCAGGTTCACAGACTCGCCCTCGCTTCTCCCAAGTCAAATAGCCTAGCTTAGACACAACCCTCACCATGTTACACTGACGGCATCGACCGAGACAGCCAACAACTATCCGGCCGCCCAATTATCTAGTGAAGACGGCAGCGACCAAGTCGGCAAAGACAGTGCCAACGCGACGACTCCACTTCCCAGAACCTGCAACCACGAGCTCTCGCTCTCCGCTGCTTTTATCCGACTCGGCGCGGCCTGGCTCCGCCCTGGCCGCGCCTCCCTTCTCCAACCCACGAGCGGGTTCCAGGGTCTTCCAGACAGGGTCTCTGTGATCCTTGCCCCAGTGCCTCCGCCCTGCTGACAAACACGCGTGAGGCTCACTGGCGTGTGTACTCCCCGTCCACCGCAGTTGCCGCTGCTGGACAACAACTATTACTCTACAGTTGTACTGCCCTTCTGTACCGTGCCCCCGAGCCATCAACACGGACTCACAGCATCAACACAGACTCACATGATCAACACAGACTCCCACGATCAACACTCACAGCATCAATACGGACTCACACCATCAACACGGAAACACAGGGTCAGTGAGCGAGATGGCGGATGAGTGCATACATGATGTGAGTGGTGGTGAGTTCAAGTTGAGCACCCAGTTTTAAATCTCATTTACTCCCACCACCCTACACACCCTACATACAACAGTCGGAAGTAAATGCCTACACACCCTACATACAATCGTCAGTAGTAGGAGTGGGGAGAAGAGGGCATCAGTGGGGGCGAGGCATGAAGCGTTGAGAAGCCCTCAGATACTCCATAAAACCCCGAGTTTCATGGAGTATAATTTTCAGCATTACAGTTCCATTTTTTTTACGTTAACAAATGTCTCGCGATATATTACACCGTATAGGTAACTAGATTGGGCGAGGGATGGTCTTTTTTGTTGAACAATCAATAAAGCTACGGTGTCATACTGTGCCCGTATCCGTGTACGGTACTGTGCACTAAAGGAAGAAAAATGGAGCGGCTGAACCTCACTGCCTCCTTACCGGAGGCTGTAAACATCAAGTGACCTGAAAACTGCGATGGGACGTGAAAGACAACATGGAGAGACAAGAGGGCGCCACGTGTGTTCTTCCATGCCAGCAGCAGCATCATCGCAGGCAATGAGGTTCAAATGGGCACAGGAACTTTGAGGTGGACCCACGAGTGGTCGAGCCACAGCGGCGTGCAATCGGCGACCTCTATACGCTTGGCGCAATCCGCATCGTCATTTCACGGAGCCCTTGTCCACTCGACGAGTGCGACGACGCCGTCCCACCGTCATTCGGCGCCTCGTGGTGACATCACAACAGCAAAGCGACAGATGTTGATTATTCATTTCTTGAGGCAATTCGAGGGCCCGGTTACATCACGTTGTGATACACGCACACACCGTCAAGATATACTACACCGGTCATAAAAAAAGCAGGGGATAGAAAGGTGGGGGAGCGGACCCGACCACAGGTATTGTTTAAAAGACGTCAAGCGGACCGGTGGTTTTAAATGCAAGTCCATGCAAACACCAACATCCGAACGATTGTACCAATAAATCCTGAACCTTCTGGAAGATTTCAGCTCCCGCTGGTTTGGATCAGGGTGATGTTGGGGCAAATTCCATTAATTGGGAAAGGTGGCAATCTTGTGGGAATGTCCTCGCCAGAGAAGAAACTTGTCGCTTCCATGTTTTATTTTCATCCAACGTCCCATTAGCGAGATCCAGAGCGTGACGAACTCATATGGAGTCGGCCTCCTGTAATTTTTCTGGTCTCATTCTCACCACAGGTGAAAGCAGAGCCACACATCAACGTGCCAATGGGGCCACGGTTGAAGTGGTGGGGCCACGGTTGAAGTGGCGGTGGCCACGGGTCATGTGGCCTCGATGTATTTTCCATGTTGAAGGCCGATTGCCCCAAACATTGCCCGTCATATGCAGTGTCACTGAATAACGTGTGAAACATACTGTAGCATATACAAAATTTTATTTTCTTCATACATTAAATACAATAAACACAATAAACATGAAATGCATATAGGACATTTATAACTCTCTCAATGACCAAACTTGTATTTTATGAACACACTTATACAAGCAAAATATGACAAAAGTGTTCCAGATTACAGTTTCAATTGAGACTGAAATCCGGAATCATTACCCCCTACTGACAGACTAATAATACCCGCTCGCAGGCCAAGTGCTGATTCACCTTGGGGCCTCGCCTGGTATAGAGGTCGTGGGTTAAATCCCGACGCCTGTATATCTGGAGTTTGCATGTTCTCCCCGTGACCGCGTGGATTTTTCTCTGGGTCCTTCGGTTTTTCCCTCCACATTTAGAAACATGCGTTTAAAAGTATTTGGCTGCTATATATTTCTGCGTGACAAGCCACTTTATAGCACTTTCATTTGTGGCCCGGTCGTTCCTGAAAGAGAGCTATACAGCTGAGTGGGCCTTACCTGGTAAAATAAAAATAGATTAGTTTTGTTAGTTTATTTTGTGCCACAGGGGGACAGCTACAGGGGGGGGGGGGGTGCCCATTAAAATGGTCGAGATGAGATGCAACTTAAGGCGCTTGTGACTTCCCAAAAATATTATTTATGGCAGGTTTTCACATCTAAACATCCCGGGTGGCATTGAAGCCAAGAGCTCCCACCCTAGGTGAGTAGCTACGAGAGCGGTGCTGTGCACGGCGACACGCCACTTTCTCCATCTGCCTGACTTGGTATTTTCTTTTTTGTTACTTAAATAAATGTTAATGTTTCGTTTTGTGTACGCGTGTATGTACACCGTTTGGGGAGCGGTGGTGCAGCAGTTAGCGCACTACGAACTCAGACATCTGAGTACGTGGTGTGGGGTGTGTATAACATCGCAAAACTGGGGAGGACAAAGGCAGCCAGACGTGGGGCTGGCCACACAACCACTTCTGTGCCATGCCGGCCATCATAGGTGCTACCCGTTAACAGCACTTGCCCCAGCAATCTGTTAACGGCGATACGGAGTACCTTTGTCTTTTTGTGCAATTGTGTGCTTCTGTGTGCGACGCATGCGACGATGTGCATGTTTGTGTTTGATAAATGTACATCCGCAATGTGTGTGTGACGCGTATAATGCGCGTGTGTGACGAGGGTTGGAACAGCGATTCACGCACTGCCCTATCCACGCGGCGACCTCTCCTCAACGTCTCGAGCCTCGGCGGAGAGCGCCGCGAGGTTCGACTCCAACTCCGGCTTTCCAGGGACAAACCCCCCCCCCCAATGCCCCTCCCCCCAGGCCCATGGGGGGGGGGGAAGTCCTCCCCTCCCTCACTCCACGCTCAGGAACTTCCTCTTCTTCGCCGTGTTCATGTACGGTCGCCAAGGCCACTCCACCTCGGCGGTGGCCGCGTTGTCCAGCGTGCCCAGTTTAATCTCATAGACTGCGCGACACACAAAAGCAAAGTTCCCCCCCATGCAGCCTTTAACAGACGGCGTGGGAAAAGCGCTGTTCGTGTGTTAGCATGTAGGAAAGCCAGCACGGCACACCAAGGGGTGGGTGTGGGTGGCCAGCATTACGTCCGATCATCTTTGAATTTACACATCGCATCCGGGGTGGGGGAATGCGAGTCGGGTCACGGTACAGCGAATGCGACCAGAGCAGCGACCCCACCGACTCAAGTTCCGATCCGCTCTACAAGTCACCCGCGGGCCACCTAGCCCAAGGCTAGACTCTTACATTCAGCCCATCATCCTCTCAGGGGTCGATAAAATTTACAACCACTTCGTAGGGAAGTCCACAAGGAATGTGGAATTTCCACCGCCTCTGCAGGGGTGTAAAGTGGAGACGAGTAACAATGTGTCAGGCAGACTTACGCTCCATCTCGAATCACGGTCCCACCTCCTTCAACTCGATGTCCTTGCCGTCGCGCTTGTAGACGTTGTGCCTGTTGGGAGGGGGGAAGGGGGGCACAGAAGTCACGGAAGGGGTCGCGGCAAGTCACACGGACGGCGCTGGACTCTCATTACGTGTCCTCGCAGACGTTTGCCAGTTAGAGGCCAGCGGCCACCCTGTTTAAAACTGCGGATGCATTAGCAAATGAACAACATTACGCGCCTTCAGCTTCAGAGATGGCGTTAAATAAAAACTCTGTGCTGTTGCTCGAAAACTAAAGTAAAACGAAACTATTTTTATTTTACCACTGAGCTATGTAGCTCTTTTTCACATAAAAATGTATAGCAGCAAAATACTCGAAATTCAAGTTTCTAAATGTGTAGGGAAAAACCCGGAGGACCCGGAGAAAAATCAAAGTGACCAGCAGGAGAACATGCAAACTCCGAATATACAGGCGGACACACAGCACCTGGCCCAAAAGTCTGCTCACTCTTTCCCATTCCGAGACATCTGCAAGTTGCCGGGTGGTAGGTGTCACGTTCACCGCTGAATCTCGGTACGCGCGAGCGGCTCGGCGTTAATTTTATTTATAGAGGCGTAGCGCTGCTGTTTTTAAAAGGCGTTGCCCTCACCGCAGAGAACCGTAGTGACACGACCGGCACTCTATGGAACAAAACTGTGCCACACGCCCTCCCGCATAGTCTTATGGGAGCAAAAGGTATGTCTTCAGGTCAGAAGACGTACTTGAGTTTTTCTTACGGTTCCGTTTCGACGACGTATATGTACATCATGGAAATGAGAAAGGGTTATAGCCTATACGAGGGATCTTTGTGCTTTGGGGATGGGGGAGGAAGATGTGGGTGAGACTGGCACGGTGCCCGCACGCACCGTCTTTCCGAGTCGCGACGTGAAGTTGTGCATCACGAGGTGTTGGAATGCCTCGGACATCATGTCCACGTCCGGATGTCGTGCCGCATCACCACGCTCGAGAGTGTCAAGTACACCGTGGCATCGTACCACGTGTCACATGAACAGCATGCCGGAAAGTTAGACACACCACAGGTGTCACACAGACTGTACTGGAGAGTTAAACAGACTGCCCTTCCATCTGCGGCATCATACCACATCACACCACATACACAGTTAAAACACCACAATTCCATGTCTGCAGCATCATACTACACACCGCACATCGTACGCACAGCTAAATACACCTCCATCCCCGTCTGTTGCACCGCATCACACACGTCACACCATGCATCACACCGGGGAGCGGGAGCGGAGTGGCTATCTCATTACACTACAAATCCGGTGACCTGACTTCGATTTCCGGTGTGTCCAAGCATCGACAGTGGGGAGACAAAAGGGGCCAGATGCGGTAATGACCACACCACCCACCCCGCCATGTGCCCTGCCGGCCTTCGTAGGTCGCTCGACAAACAGCATTTGCCCTGACAGCCTGTTAAAGGCTACACGGGGGAGCTTTGTCGACTGCGGTGCGTGCGCGTGCCTGGCATACCGCGGTGCTCATGCAGGACGATGAAGTCGTTGACGGCGTTGGCGCAGCACGCCCACACCAGCGCCTGCAGCTTGTGGCCTCCGTGGTTCATCGGCTGAGCGTTCGGCAGGATCAGCTTCATCTCCTGCGGTGGTGGTGGGAGGGTGGTGGTGGTGTGGTAACATGACAGCAAGCGGTCACACGCCGAGTCCGCTCTTCCCACCGGCGTCCGTCCCGGCCACGCTGCTTTCGCCCCCCCCACTTCCCCGCCCCCCCACTGTATCCGACTCGGGTTGTGTTGTTTGTTTTTTCCATTGCGGAAGCCGAGCCGAGCCGTGCCGGTATACGGGGTCGCCAAACCCCGTGTTGGCACAACTGGGATGCACCATTGGAAAAACTTTACTATTTTTATTTTACCAGGTAAGGCCCACTGAGCTATGCAGCTCTTTTCCAGAAGCGACCTGGCCACAAATCATAGCTCAACTAAGTGGCTTATCGCCATGTGGAAATTTATAGCAGCCAAATACTCTTAAACGGACGTTGATTCTAAATGCGGAGGGAAAAACCGGAGGACCTGGAGAGAAATCCACGCGACTCCTCGGAAAGAGGCACGCAACTCCAAATATACAGCAGGCATCAGGGTCAGGATTGAACCTGCGACCTCCTGTATACCAGGTGAGGGAGTTAACATCTCGCCACAGTGGCGCCCCCAATGGTACATCTTTCCGTGACCACCGACCGTGCGTAGTGCTACAGTAGATACATTTTCGATGAATGGAAGGGATCGGTCATCGCGAAAAGGCGGACTGAATCGCGAGGAATGAAGTTGACAAAAGCTGCATGCACCAAACCAAAGTGTACAACGCTCCACCACTTACGACCCCCCCCCCCCACACAGCCTCCACCTTTCATCAACAACCAGATTTCTTCTGGTTAACTCAACGGATGCGAGTTGTCTCACACTGCACAAGCCCGATGATTGGTCGACACGACTCGTGTGAGGTGCAAGGAACTGATTCTAAAGCCGATAGAGAACACGTGTGTGTGTGCGGTAATTTAGCAGTTAGCATGCTGCCCCACAAACCTAGTGACCCGAGGTTTATTTCCGTTCATGGCCAACACCAGTGGCGATTATCTGAACTGGTCCTGGGCCTCCCCTAGATCAACTCAGCCTCAAACGAGTACCTAGTGCGGTGTTTAAACATCATTACCAGAGAGATAAAGGTGGCCAGTTGTGGTGCTAGCCACCTACACCCTCGCAAACAGCACCTGTCCCAAAAACCTGTTAAGGCTATATGGGGGACCTCTGTCTTTGCGCGCTTGTACACATGCAATACACGAGGACCCACATTCCTCGTGTGACCCCAAACCCTGTAGCCCCTGTGACCCCGTGCCCGCACCTTGATGAACTGCTTGAGGAGGGAGCTGGGGTCGCGTGAGGTCGTCGCCATGATGTGTGGGTCCTTCACGCCGGCTCAGCGGTACTCGTCATCCATGTGGCTGCTCACTCCTACTGACACGGGGGGGGGGGGGGGTGGATAGAAAGAGGTGGTAGATGGGGCAGGGGGGACGGAGAGGGTAGGTTATCATTTGCCATACTTCACCGTGCAGGTGAGTGAAGGTGTGTGTGTGGGTGGATGGATGGAAGGAGCGACCAGGAATAGTTGAGAATATCACTCTGCAGTGATCGCGTTGATTTTGTGTAGCGAGCTGAGCAATAATGAGACCTGGATGAGTCCCAATTGCAAGAGTGGGTGGGTGATATGGCAGGTGAGTGGGTAAATTGAGTAAAATGATGAGTGAGTGAATGAGTGCGTCAGTGCATGTTAAACCTCTTTGTTACAGCACGTAGCCAACCGTGGTAATCGGAAGTGTGACAAACTAACCACAAAAAGTAGTTCTCAAGAAATGAGTTTGTCAATCTAGACGATGATTTAAAAGTGCAAAGCTCCAGTGGCTTCCTAATATTGTAAGGAAGACCGCTCCAGAAGGAAGACTGCTCCAGAAGCACACGTTATGTGGTGACCACGGCCTTCATTTGACATTCCACCAAAATTTACGCCAGCCATCACACACACACGGCCAACTCTTTTTCCACGTTCACGCCACGGGATTTTTCAAAGTCCACTTGGGAAGCAATCGCCGTGCAGTATTTACGGTCAACGCAACTGCGGCATTAAACCCATTAAACCGGTGGGGGGGGGGGGGGTTGAGGGCCCGCCGTTCTCGAACCGCGAACCTCCGCGGCAAAACACGGTGCCACCGCTTGGCAGGAAGGACCGACGGCGAGCCGGGGATGCGCGCCGACTCGGCGTGTCTAGCGGGCGGAGACGCGCGACGCTTATCCCTCTGCCTCGGGAGTCTCGCGGGAAGGAAGAGAGAGAGAGATGCGAGGAGACGTGATGGTGAGGGATGTGAGATCACCCTCCCCTCCCTGGTCGAACTCCACGGCCTTCTGGAGTTCAAGCGCCTCCCACCGCAGGTCCGTAGGCAGCACCAGGTTTTCTTCGGTGACGACGTCAGGGGGACAGGGGGCAGTGGGTGGGGGGCGGGCAGGGGAGAATTAACAAGGAAGAAAAATCATGCGCACGCATGGATTCATTCGGAAACGCTTTCCAACGCGCGGTTGTCTTCTCGCCTGTATTGTGAGACCGTCTTGTCCCATCTTAGTCCGTCTTGCGTGTCTCATTGTCTCTAGATCCGTCTCTAGTCTGTCTTGCGTGTCTCAACGTCTCTAGTCTGTCTCGCTGTCTCTCGTCTGTCTTGTCGTCGCGAGCCCATCTCTAGATCCGTCTCGCCGCCCGTTACCATCGAGCGCCCTCTTGAGCTGCGCCTTCTCCTCTACGAGGACCTTCTTGGCCTCCTGCGCCTTGCGGTAGAGGTACTCGCCGTGCAGTTGCGCCTCCTCAGCTGCACCACCAAACAAAGACAAAGATCCCCCATGTAGCCTTCGACAGGACTGTCGGGTGCAAGTGCTGTTAACGAGCAGCACCTTTGATACACGAAGGGGGGTAGGTGGCCAGCACCACATCCGGCCGCCTTAATTTCCCCAGTGGCGATGTTTACACAACGCACCAGGTACTCATTTGAGGCTGAGTTGACCAAGGGGAGGCCCAGGAACGGAATCGTCACCAGTGTTGGCCGTGAGCGGGAATTGAACTCGGGTCGCTGGGTTAGTAGTGCAGCGTAGTGCTAATCGCGAGACGACCATAAACAACAACCGCCATTCGCCACGAAGTGGTGGAGATGTCACCACGGCGCTCGTGCCAGGCTACGTGCAGGTTAAGGCCACATGAAGCGTCGAACGCCCGCTGGCAGCAGGAGGTCACAGACAGACAGACCCAGGTTGCCATTGGTTGCTTGACTGAGATGACTGGCCGATGCACCACCTGTGCCCCCTACTGTGCTACACTACCGCTCCAACCTACACAAACTCTCTTGGGCTATACTCTTTGGTTCTTTCGGTAAAGTCACATAGGCATAAAATATAAAATAAATTAAATCACGACGTTTCGGGCACAACACAAGCGTCCATCATCAGGTGGGACAAACCACAGCAAGAAACAATTGCCGACGTGGGCAAAAGAGCTGCTGTAAACAAGAGACTATATAGGTAAGAGAAGGGGGGAGGATCAGGGAGGAGAGATAGAGAGGGGGGGTATGAGGGGAGTGCTGAAGAGAGCGGGGCTGGGAGTGGGAAGCTTAAGAAATTAGAGATGCGGAAAGTTAAGGCAACACCATAAAGCAGTTAAGGTTTTACCTGGTTAATAACATTCTTCCAATGATTACTCAATTTGTATCCATCTTCTCGGTTGAAGTTATGTCTGTGTTTATATATCTGGATGGCTTGATGAACAAACCTTTGATAGTAGCCCGAAGGTTTGCAGAGCGGCACCACGATACTCCTAGCGACGTCGTTGATTAATGTCTGTAATTAATATCGATGGTGAATCTCTGTAATTAATATCGATGATTCGATTCCACGAGAACAGATTCCACAAGAATCGATTCCACAACTATTTTAGTAAAGCGAAGTACGCGATTCGATTCAAACGTGTTCGTTCCGGTCTCATCAGAATCGGTATTGATTCTGTGCTGGAGGAATCCAATGAGCTATAAAGCTCTTTGATCAAAGATGTGCCAGTAGGGGGCACGGGGTCATAACGTCACAACAAACAATACAAAAACGATAGGAGTGCAAAGGGAATGGTAGCAAACCACTAAAAATAGATGAAATAAACCATATAAGTTCATACTCTTTGGTTCTTTCGGTAAGAAGTCTCGCTCTCCGTTCCACCCACTACAACTGGCGTCAGAAGTAGCCAAATAGTAAGATGAATCGCTATAATGGAGACGCGAAGAAAAACTCGTACCAGGGCTCCAGTGGAAGAGGAGGACGACTCAACACCACTGGGGTTGGCAGCCCCGGAAGGGGGAGGAGAAGCGACGACGGCCGAGCTGCTCACTGCCCGGCCGCCCGGCGGCTCACCACCGTCGGAGAGGGCGCTTCAGGTGGCTCACTCCCGCCTCGCCCAACTCCTGCACGCGGCGGCATCCATCCTCGACGAAATACATCGCGGGTTATAACCACAACAAATATAATCACAATCACTGCGACCATAATCGCCGTAACCACAAATATAATCATAACCACCAGCTACATAACCACAAGTATAAACACTACTGCCACAAATATAACCATAACCACCACAACCATAACAACCAACATAACCACCACAACAACCACAATGATGCTGATACACTCTCACACCATGTGGGTCCCCTTGTCTCCTTGTGTCTCCCTGTGGGTGAGTGGATGGGTTGGCGAGAGAGTCGGTGGGTTGGCAAGAGAGTCGGTGGGTTGGTGAGAGAGTGGGTGGGTGGCAGAGTGAGTGACCGGTGGCAGAGTGAGTGACCGGTGGCAGTGGGTGACCGGTGACTAAGTGGGTGGGTGGCAGTGGGTGACCGGTGACCAAGTGGGTGGGTGGCAGTGGGTGACCGGTGACGAAGTGGGTGAGAGAGTGGGTGGCTGAGTGGGTGGCCGAGTGGGTGGCTGAGTTAATTGGTGAGTGGATGAGTGCCAGAGTGGGTGGGTGAATGGCTGAGTGGGTGGGTGAGAATCAGTATGTTTTTGCTGGAGGAATCCGATGAGCTATGAAGCTCTTTTTCATAGATGCCCAGAGAGTGGCTGAGTGGGTGGCTGAGTGAGTGTCGGTGGGTGTGAGTGGGAATGAAATCTAACCTGCACCTCTGCATTGCAAATCCAGCGAGCTAACGCCCTGCGTGTGGTGGGGTAAAGTGTGGGCATGGCCACTTTGCTCCAACACGTCCGGACCAGCGTGGAAGAGTAGACCAAATACCTCTATATAGCGGCCTCTAGTGGATGCCTTTTCCAGCAGCAGGCGATTCGCATCCACAACAAACCCGTCCCTCCAGGGATAAAAACACACGGCAGTCTGGGAGTGCCTCTCATCAGCTATGGCTCAACACGAGGGCCACTCTGGGGCCGGTTTCCACCGTCAGCGCCTCATCATCAGCAGCAGGGCCGGGCTCTGCTTGAAGCAGCGCCGTGAACTCAGCAGGCGTCTAGGACGTGACGGCTGTGGGCCAGGCGCCTCCTCCTCTGTCTCCCCCCACCACCGCCGCCACTGCTGATGTGTGCACACCGCGCGAGGTTCTCACCTTCAGGCTGAGTCGACGTAGAGGAGGCCCAGCGAGCCGCCGCTTCAGAAGCTTTCGCGAGCCACTGACGGTGGCCGTGAGCGGGAAACCAAATCAGCCGCTCGCCACCCACAATCCACAGCGCGCGCCGCCTCCACTCGCCCCCTGCCTGACTGTAAGTAGCAGCGGGGGGAGGGGGGTGGGCAATGGGGGCGTGAGGGGGGGGGGTTTGAGGGGGAGCATGGGCGGGGGTTGCCAGGGGGGGCAAGGGGGGACGCGAGGGGGGGGATGCTTGGGGAGGGGGTTGTGAAGGGGGAGGGCCAGGGGGGGAAAGAGGGAGCATGGGGGAGGAGCTTAGGTGAGGGGGAGGAGCTAATGGCTATTACACCACGCCGCGTCTCGCGCCACGTGCTTCCCCTGGCAGTTTGGCCGTTAGGCGTGGAACCGAGCTGTGGGTGAGTGGTGGCGGTGGTGGTGTGAGTCTTTCTATGTGAGTCTGTGTGTGAGTCTCTCTAAGTGAGTCTCTATGTGAGTCTCTCTGTGTGAGTCTGTGTACGTGTGTGTGGGTCTGTGTGAGTCTGTGTGTAGCAGTGACCCGGTCTCAAATGAGTACCTGGTGCGATGCGTAAACATCGCCACTGGGGAGACAAAGGCGGTCGGGCGTGGTGCTAACCACCCACCCCTTCGTTTACCGTGCCGGCCTTCATACGTACTGCTTGCTAACAGCACTTGCCTCTACAGCCTGTTAAGGCTCTATGAGGATCGTTGTCTTTGGTGTCCTGTATTAGCAGGAGGAGGAGTGGTGGTGTTAATGTTGGTGGTATTAGTGGTGGTGGTGTTAGTGATGGTGGTGTTAGTCGTGGTGTTTGTGGTCTTAATAATGGTGGTGTTGGTGTTAGTGATGGTGGTGTTAGTGGTGGTGGTTGTTCGAGGTATTGTTGCTGGTGTTATTGATGGTGGTGTTGGTGGTATTAGTGGTGGTCGTGTTAGTGATGGTGGTATTATTGGTGGTATTATTGGTGGTAGTGTTAGTGGTGGTGGTATTAGTGGTAGTGGTGTTGGTGGTGGTGGAGTTGATGTTGGTGGTGGTGTTTTTAGGGTTCGTAGTGTTAGTGGTGGTGTTAGGAGTGGTGTTAGTGCTGGTGTTAGTTGTGGTGTTAGTTGAGGGGAGCGGTAGTGTAGCGGTTAACGTGCTGCGCTACAAACCTGGCGACCCGGGTTCGATTTCCGCTCACGGCCAACACCAGCAACGATTATCTGAACCGGTCCTGGGCCTCCCCTAGGTAGACTCAGCCTCAAATGAATACCTGGTACGATGTGTAAACATCGCCGCTAGGGAGACAAAGGCGGCCAGGCGTGGTGTTAGCCACCCACCCCCTCGTGTGCCATGCCGACCTTTATAGGTGCTCGCTAGCAGAAATTGCCCCTACAGTATATTCAGGCTATACGGGGGATCTGTCTTTGTTAGTGGTGGTGGTGTTAGCAGTGGTGTTAGTGGTGGTGCTAGTGGTGGTGTTTGTCGCGGTGTTGCTGGTGTCCGAACAAAGGAGCGACGCTCACAACAACGACCTTTGACCTGGGCGGCTGAAATGTAGCACGTTGGCACAGTCATCTCAGTCAGTCAACTCTTGGCACCTGGGTCTGACCTGTGACCTGTCAGTGAGCCTTCAGCATTTCACGTGGTCTCAAAGTGCACCTGGCCTGGCATTTGCTGCTGCTTAGTGGCAAATGGCGGTCTTTGTTGTTTTTGTTGTGTTTCGTGTTGTGGGTGAGTGGTGAGGTTGTGAGTCTGTGATGATGATGTGAGTCCGTGTTGATGATGAGAGTCCGCATTGTGACATGACGCGTGTTTAGACATGAGTATTGTCGCACACCATCGGTTTTGTGTGACCCTCACCTGCGTCTCCCGCTCTCCACGCAGAGACCCGGACCGTGCGAGAAACGCAGTGAGCTCTGAGCACCCTACTCTGCAAGTTGCTGCCATGGAGGTACGTGTGGCTCTTCAACTCGTGTGGTAAAATATGGGTGGACGTGTGTTTTCCCCTCGACTTGTGCCTACCTGTCACCTACCTGTATACCTGGATGTGCTTCTCCTTGTCCGCCTGAGTATGTGTATGTCTATCAGAGTGTGTCTCCGAGATCCTGTTGGTGTGCCTGCCTGTCTACGCGTGAGCATTTACAGCACTATTATCTATCCACTGATGAATGAGAATGCCTTCCTCCCTGAGACCTTGCTACCCCTCAAATGCTGTGATGGAATAATCCGCCAAGCGCCGATTTTGTCGCACCATCTCTCTGGTGGCTCTCCTCTCCGATGTGTTTCCTTCCTTGGCTGCCGCTCCATTATTATTCTTCACTATCAGCCATTGTTGTCCCTCCTTGCCATGGCTCGTCATGCCCGATCCCCAATCACTCTTTAACAATTTGAACAATCCCTGCGTGTGACCTCAAAATCCACGCATCTTTCATTGTTAATCCAAGCATGGCATCTGATATTGGCCAAATATTCCAATGCTGAGAAACGACAACATCTCGGCAGGACCCTCCTGAATGTGGAGCCCAGGATCTCAGAGATGCTGGCTCAGTGCTCGCCTTCTGCACTTGCTCCAACATCTTAATCAAGCCTATGTGGTGGACCTTTGTCTTTGTGTGTGTGTAGATGAGCCGAGCTGGAGAGGCTCGGAGTAACGACACGTCTTGCACCACGTGGAGTGCGCTGTCCTCAGACGGCACCGGCTCCATCTGTAGCAAATCGCCGAAAGGTAAGAACAGTAATGAGGGACGTCACAGTGGCCACGGTAAATAGTGGGACATCATGATGGCCATGTTGCATGGGGGACGTCACAGTGCCTTTGGTGTATGAGAGATTTTATGGTGATTGTATGGGTGATATCAAGATAGCAATGCTACATGGGGGACTTAATGGTAATCATGTTTTGATTTAAAGCTTTCGTGGCTGCAGGGATTCATATTCTTGGTTCTTTCGGTAAAATCACGTAGAAGGGCAACAATAAAATTATAAAAATATAAAACAATAAAAATCTCACGACGTTTCGACTGCAACACAAGTAATCATCATCAGGTGTGAAAACCACAGCAAGAACCACAGCAAGAAAAATTGAAATTTTCTTGCTGTGGTTTTCACACCTGATGATGATTGCTTGTGTTGCAGTCGAAACGTCGTGAGAATTGTATTATTTTATTATTTTATTGTTTCCCTTCTACGTGACTTTACCGAAAGAACCAAGAATATGGTAATCATGTTGCATTAGAGACTGCATCATGGTTGCCATGTTACATGGGGGACTTCATGGTGGCCATGTTGCATGGGGATAATTATCTGTGCTCTGGCCTCAGTACTGAAACAACATCAAACGCTTTCAGAATTGCTTCTGCGGCCATCTTGAATGCTCTTCCAATATTAGGAAACCACTGAAGCTATCCGCGTTTAAATCATCAAGTTTGACAACTAATATCTATACTCATTCGCTCTTTCGGTAATGTCACCTAGGTAGAAATAAAATAAAACAAATCACGACGTTTCTATCGCAACACAATCAATCTTCATCAGGTGGAACAACCACAGCAATAATAAAATGCTGAAGTAGGTGAGAGAGCTGTTGTGGCAAGAGGTTATCGGTAAGAAAGGGGGGAGGAGCAAGGGGGGGAGAGAGAGGGGAGCTGCGTGAGCGCAAGGGGGAGAAGAAGTGAGGCTGGGGGGGGACGTAGGCGGAGGTAGAAGTGGTAAGCTGAGTATGGGACATGGTGGGAAAGTAAATCTGAAAAATCTACTAGTACCTGGCGCGTGTGATGGAAACAACCACAACCAGTTAAGGCTTTACCTAGTTAATAACATCCATCGAATGATTGCTCAATTTGTATCCATCTTCTCGGTTGAAGTTATGTCTATGTTTGTATATCTGGATGGCTTCATGAAAAAACCTTTGATAGTTACCTGAAGGTTTGCAGAGTACCTTGGTCTCGGAAAAAAACAATATCGCGCGAGCCCACAGCGTTATAACAATGGTCAGACACGGCAGAGGTATTGGTTCTGCGATGTTTCAGATCTGCCTTGTGTTCGCTAACACGGTCCGCGACATGTCAATTCGTTTTCCCAATGTAACTGCTACCGCAGGTACAACTCAGTTTGTCGACTCCAGGATATTGCATGTCAGGATGGGATTAGATCACGGATTTTGTGTACTGTATTGAATCGGACTTGGATCTTGTGTTTGTTTAAGATTTTGGAAATATTTTTGGTAACACCTGCTATGTATGGTAAAGTGATGGTCTTGATAGGCGTCTCAGTGGATTGTTTCTACATGGTTGGAGAAACAGCTTTGCGAATAATGCTGTCCCAGTACCCATTCATCTTAAGAGTCTGGTGTACGTGTTCCAGTTCACTGGCTTGGTGGTGTTGGTTGCAAATGCAGTGGCCCTATGGTGTAGTGGTTTGATGAGGGAATTCTTCTGCGCCGGATGGTGGTGGGAATTAGGTTTTAGATAGGTCTCTTCTCAAACAAAACATCCAGGAATTAGTAGCTTACCATCATTCTCCACTTCCATGGTGAATTTGATGGATGGGTATATGGAATTTATGTTGTTGAGAAATTGATTCAATGTTGGCAGGCCATGTGGCCAAATGACGAAAGTGTGATCTACATATCTCTTCCACAAGGAAGGACGTTGGGTGCATGTCTGGATGACATCAGTTTCAAATTTCTCCATGAAAACATTCGCTATCACTGGTGATAAGGGGGGACCCATGTGGGTACCTTCATTTTGTTTGTAGAAAGTACCATTCCTGGTGAAGTAAGTGCTGGTTCAGCGTTTCTACTGCTGCATGCATTTTTTTTCCGCCTGAGGACGACCGCTTGTGTTGCGATCGAAACGTCATTTATTTTATTTTATCCATATGTGACTTTACCGAAAAAAACAAAGAGGAAGTGTTAGTAAGGCAGTTCCTAACCAAAGTTGGTACATCAGCATTCAGTCCATGTTGGACCAAGTCTTCAATTATTGCTAAGGTGTCAGGTACAGGAACCTTGGTGAACAGAAAGACTACATCAAAGCTGACGAGCAAATCATCTGGGGACAGTGAAATGCCTTTGATTAGAGAGATAAAGTGAGCTGAGTTTCATACTGCTGAGGTAGTCTTGCCCGTGAATGGAAGCAAGGTCTCAGACAGAAATTGGGCCAGTTTGTAGGGAGGTGAGTTGATAGTGGAAACGATGGGTCGAAGTGGAGTATCTTCTTTATGGATTTTTGGAAGACCATATAATCTGGGTGGTCTATTAGCAGAAGGTTTTAGGGAGAACTGCTTGAATGGTTCGATTAGAGAAGTCGAATTGGTAATGATATTGTTTGTTTTTAAAGCCAGGCAGTTGGTCGGATCTTTGTTGATTTTGGTGTAATTGCTATCATTAAGAAGGTCCTGGATTATGTTGCTGAATGTGGTTTTATCCATGACGACAGTAGCATTGCCCTTGTTGGCTGAGAGGATGACTTTGTCCTCTCTATTTTTTAATTTGGTGAGTTCAGAGCGCTCGTCCTTGCTGATGTTATTAATAGGATTCTTAGCATTTTTAAAGATGGTGGCAATTTTAAATCTTGCCACGTCTGTCGGGATGTGTCCCAAGCCTTTGAGGGCTACATCTACCTGGGTTTTTATATCATCCACTGGGATGTGTTTGAGGGTGACAGCAAAATTCAGCCCTCTAGCTAGTACCGATTTTAGGCTATCGGAGATTGTGCTGTTACTCTGATTAATAGCAGTCTTTTTTATGTGTGGATCTGGTTTCTTTTTTGACAAGTTATTGAATTTAGCAATAAGGTTAACCTTGCATTTGGAAGACATTGTTGTGGCAGAAGAAGCAGTCATGTTATCTACAAGGTTCCAATCAGATGCGGACATTTTATCTGTTAATGTTAAGTGAGATTGTAGGAGACATTTGTCTAAATTATCAAGTTCAAGCCGGAGTAGTCTTATCCTCTCTGAGATTAGAGAAAGGCTAGCTCTGAATAAGATCCGTTTAGAGTTGGGTTAAGTGACAGAAGCAGATGTGAGTTTAAATGTGGTCGGTATTATCTTGTTGTCGCGGCATCTCTTCAGAAAGGTGAGTGACTCGATCATGTGAGCCTTCTTGTCTCGCAGTCTGTTAATGGTTCTAACAGATGTGTGGAACCTATTTGCGTGGTTAGTTTATTAACCTTCCCCCACACTGTTGATTAGCACCATTGGCTACATGCGGTGCAAAATAATTTCAACATACATAGCTGGGATTGGCAAAAACATCCCAATCCTGAAATATTTACTCTATAAATTGCTCAAAAGTTTGGTTCACACACCTGTTGTTGTTATTCTCCTCGTGCCTACAGAAATCCTGGCTCACTTTGGCCCTCACTTGACCGACCGCGAAAAGCTGGAGCTCGCAGCCATGCAAGAAGTGTGGTACTTTGCGCTCGACAACAAACCCAAGGGATGCAACAGGCATGGATATGATGACGACGAACGTAATTACATTCTGGTGAGGCTCACCACAAAACTACAGCCTTGGGGGCGGTCACAGGGCCCAGAGATAGCGGAGTTTGTGGCTTCTTATTATTGCACCTGAATTACCAACCAGGGCACACACCAACGCGCTTCAAAATCAGAATGTTTAATCCCGAGTAAAGCCCTTTTAGATAAGAAGCAATTTTTCAAGGGAATCTTCGCCAGCAGACAGTATCAAAGCATTCGACAATTACACCCACTCACACACTTACTCACCCACCCCCAGACGCACTCACTTGCTGACTCACTCACTCATTCACCCACTCAATCACTCACCGACCCACTCGCCCACTCACCAATGCACTCACCCGCACACATCTGAATCAGAAGTTTATTTCCCGAGTAAAGCCCATTGAGCTCAGAAGCTCTTTTTAAGGGTGACTCAGCCAGCAGACATCTGAGCATTCCAAATTATGGTTAAAATAACTTCATAATTCCAAGCAAATGTTTTTGTTAAAATTACATTCTCACTTCTTAAACGTTGTGATTTTAACAATAGTCAGTTTAAATGATTGTACCTTTTGTTCAGTTCCGACATGATCACCTCCACTACCGCTATGAGGTGCTCAAGATGATTGGGGAAGGAGGTCAAGGCCAGGTGATCCAGTGCCTTGACCACAAGAGGAACACCCTGGTAGCTGTAAAGATCCTGGTGTCACCGTCGAGGTAAGACTTCAGAGACGTGCCATCACGAGGCCGACGTTGTTAAGTCCATTGCCGTGCAATGCGGTGGTGACACTCATGCTTCACAGCGAGAAGGGGGGCCTTGGTTCGGCTCCTGACTCGGGCACCATCGTGTGTGGAGTGTGTACCTTCTACCCCTGTTCTGCATCGGTTCCTTCTAGGTACTCTTGTTTTTCGTCTCTAAAGCTTAAAATACATACACACACAGTGTGAACTGGTATCGGCCAAAACATCCCATTGCTACAAGATTACCTCCACATTACAGTAAGTCATCATTTAATGCTGTAGATACATTCATGAAAAGTTCCGCGTTAAGCGAAAAAGCATTGAGCGAAAAGAATCTCTCCATAAATAATGTAACAATAAAGTTTGGCGAGATGCAATGTATGCATACACTGTGAGATGATGAGACCAATAACTGAGGCTATGCTATAGTAATAGGTTTTACCCTTTTAACTGGCACAAAAACTGACACCTTCTTTGGTTCTTTCGGTAATGTCACGTAGAATGAGAATAAAATAATAAAATAATACAATAAAATTCTCACGACGTTTCGGCCACAATGCAAGCGGCCGTCTTCAGGTGAAAGTTACAGACCTGTCGGGACGACAGAGCTCAACACACCCGAGACGGCTTTTCTTAGAGCTTAGTCTCCACTGGTGTTGGACCAGAAGAGTGGAGACTAGGCTCTAAGAAAAGCCGTCTCGGGTGTGGACCAATCAAATTCAAGGACAGTGCATATTATTATCAGAGTTGTCTCTTTTGTTTGCATTTTGACTGCTTGTGTTGTGGTTATTGCAAACATGATGCCTTGAATAAAGGTGTCAGTTTTTGTGCCAGTTAAAAGGGTAAAACCTATTACTATATCTTGTTACTGGCAAAGGAGGTCTCATAATGAGGCTATGCTGTCACGTTACTTTTATCATTCCGAGTACTGTATCATACCGCTCAACAGTGCAGCTCAAAAAAGTATTTTGTTGTCGACTACTCACAAACCACGCCATGATGGGCTTATTCCGTGTTATAATGGGTGCGTATCTTGTTAGAATGTGCGTGTTCCATGTTGTAATGGTCGCGTTTCTTGTTACAACGGACACATTCTGCATTGTGTAAAAAGTGTTGAAGAACCACGTTATAACGAAAACGCGTTGTTTTAACGGGCGTTTGCATTTAGTTTTCCCGAATGACCAATCCAATTTGAATGGCTCTTCACCTTCAAATCCTATTGGGTACCCTACGCCAGCTCCTGCGCCCCGTATGGTACCAATGAGAGTCGAGAACGCTACTCTAGCTCACAATGCCGTTAGACCTGGTGAAAGTATATTTAATTATTAATTCTGAATAGCATTTGCCTCTGGGTGTCCCTTAAGCAAGTGTAAGTTATTAATTTGTGGACTTCCTCTGCGCAGCTCCAAGGAAGAAACATTGCAGAGGATGGAGCTCCAGATAGCTCTGGAACTTCAGAGTGAGGACAGCAATGAAGATTACAACGTCATCAAAGTCCTAAACAGCTTTGATTTCAGGGGACACCACTGCCTTGTCCTGGAGCTGTTGAAGTATGTACCGCGTGTTCCATCTCCCCCTCCCTCCGCTAATAGCGTGGTTAACTGATTAACTAAACAAACTTTTTTTGTTTTCGTGGGAAAGTCCACTGACCTATTAGTTATTTTTTTGTAAGCGACCTGCCCACAAATGATAGCTTAACAAAGTAACTTATCACGTGGAAATGTACGGCAGCCAAATACTATGAATGCATGTCGATTCGAAATGTGGAGGGGAAAACCAGAGGACCTACAGAATAATCCACATGATCACAGGGAGAACATGCAAACTCCAAATGTACATGCGTCAGGTTCGGGATCAAACCCCACGACCTTACCAGGCGGAGTTGTTATCTTCTCCCCATGGATAACCCTCTACCACCTGCCAAAAATGCCAATGAAATCAAGTTGTCAAGTGGGCAAATGAGCCAACTAATTTGGTTCATCGACAAACCAACGACCTGAACCTACACTGAACTATGACTCTGAATATTGGTCATGAACATGCACGAACAATATTAAGATTGTTGTTAGCAGAATCAGCACAGCATTTAAGGAGATGACACTGACACTGTGTTGGTGTTGTTTCTGCTTTTGTCTCTCTCACAGGGAGAGCCTTTATGATGTGATGAGAGAATCGGGGTTCCGGTTGGACATGGAAATGGTGAAAAGTTATACCAGGGGAATCCTCATGTTCCTGTCCCACATCTCTTCCAGGAACATAGTTCACGCGGACATCAAGCCAGTGAGTGGACACAGCATTCAGTATGATTTTGTTGCAGAGGCGTATTGTTAGTAGGGAATCGTTCCACGGAGAAAACCGGCCACATTAGTCACAAGGTCTATGCGTTCGCTGTTTCCATCTAACTGGAAGGAGGCAGGGTCATTGTACCCCTGGTGAAGATAATGCGGTATGAATTAAACTGTAGTGTAGAGTCGTGTCGGTATTGGGGACTCACCATAGACAAAACCGGCAACGTTGATCACAGCGTTGCCCCAGTCCTTCGGAGACAGAAGCTGGAGCAAATAAAGACTATTTCCTAAGTGTGCCAAACGTGTATTTTGACCTGACAGCTGCCCGTTGTCGGCTTCCACACTGCGAATGGAAAACATCCGAAGACAAACGCGCGGTGGATAGCGTCATGGAATACGCGAGCTCTCATGTGTAGCTTTTGGTCCGTAACCCGTTAAAGGGCACTCTTGCAGCTGTGAGCTCAATGCACTCTCCTGTCAGAGGAACCATGATCAGTTGTCAATAGAGCTGCCCTCCTTTACTTCGATGGTCCCTTAGAGTGCTTTGAACATGAGCCTCAAATCAAATCTCTTTTCTAGATGCAATTGAAAGGGGCAACCCCCAGTAATAGCTGTCAACAAACATCAAATGTTGCACTTGACTGACGCTCGTTGACGGCACTACGCCTCGTCTAGTTCCCCTGTTTAGCGTAGGTGGTGGTACGTGATCGTTCCACTGCTGGCTGAATGTTATCGGCATAACCTCTGCATTTGAATTCATTCTGCCCCTTCTCCTGCAGGAAAATGTTCTCATCAAGGACACCGTGACCGGCACTGTGAGGGTCACGGACTTTGGCACGAGCTTTTTTGTGGAAAGTCAACGTGAGTGACCTCTCCTGGGTGTGTGAGCGTCTGCGTGTGGGTGTTTGTCTGATTGTGTATATGTGTGAGTATCTGCGTGTCTGTACATGTGACTGTTCATGTGTGTGATGAGGATGCTGTTTAAGAAACAGTGAGTACACAAACACATATATGTGTTGTTCTTATGATTGGTGTGCAGCTATGAATGTTGGTGGGACTCTGGAATACTCGGCTCCGGAGCTGCACTTGGGCTACAGCTTGACCTGTGGCGTAGACATGTGGGCGCTGGGTTGCACGGTGGCGGAGTTGGCGACGGGCAGGCAATTATTTCAGTCCGACAGTGACAAAGATTACCTCCCGCGCTGCATTGAGGTATTTCCCACTGGGCGTCCATCCGCTCGTGATGCCCCTCTCTTTCCTTGGAGTCGTGGGTTTTGGGGGTGGCAGGAGGGGAGGTGGCCACTTAGTGATCTGGCGAATAGCGGCCGTCGTATGTTGTGTATGAGTGTACACGTGTCCATCTTGTACGTGTGAGGGGAGCAGTAGTGTAGCGGTTAGCATGCGGCGCTCATGGCCCACACTAGTGATGATTATCTGAACCGGTCCTGGGCCTCCCTTAGTTAGACTCAGCCTTAAATGAGTACCTAGTGCAGTGTGTAAAATACCTGGGTCAATGTGGCCCACCACCCCCTGTCTCTGTGTGCCATAATGCTTGCCCTCAACAAGCGCTGCTGCTGTTGTTACGCTATACTAACAGCACTTGCCCCTACAGTCAGCCGAGGATACACGGGTGACCTTTGTCTTTGTCTCAACCATGTGCAGATTCTGGGAATGCCTCCACGATACATGGTGAATTCAGCTCCCGACAGAAGGCAGTTTTTTGGTGAGTTAAAGGGTGGTGCGAGTGACGGACCGGATTCAGTTTTAAGAAGAGGCCTGCGGCTGTTGTTATTTTTTTGGTGGGAGGGGGGGGGAATGGCCTCTTTTTATTTTAAATTCCTTTGGTGAGTGGGTGGGTAAGTCGGTGTGTGGGCAAGTAGGTTGTAGGGTAAGTGGGCGAATTGGTCAGTGGGTAAGCGGGTGGGCGGGTGAGTGGGGGGGGTGGTTCGGTGATTGGGTAGGTGGGTAGGTGAGTGAGTGATTGTGTAGGTGGAAGAGTGGGTGGGTGAGTAGGTTGATGGATGGGTCGGTAAGTGGGTAAGTAGGTGACGTGGTGGTTGGTGACTGCATCTGTCCCGCTGTGCATGGCTCCCGCAGACCGTCAAGGGAAGATGTTGTGCCCAGGCAAGAAAAGGGTACCGGGGAGCTTCCCACTTGAAAGTGTGCTCAAAAGCCACGACCCGGCGTTTGTGGAATTCGTCAGCTTCTGTCTGCGGTAAGACACACCCACCACCCCCTCCCAATGAGGATCCCCCCCCCCTCCAATTGATCGGCGATCACTCTCCACCGATCGCCAGGAAAATGTGGAGCTGAGTGGGACTGCCGATGTGCAGTACCACCGGTGTCAAGATCGCCCTCTGTGGAGGATGGGGAGGTCCGTGCAAGATGCTGCTGGCCAATGCGATGCTCGGGGCATTTTTAGTCTACTGGGCATCAGAGGATTGCCACTGTTCCTGCTGCTTCCGCTGCTGCCGTGCATTCCTGACCTTGTAGGAGAAGGGAAGCAACTTCAATGCTCTCACCACGCTTCTCTCACTACGTGTGGCGCGTGTGTCTCCCACGCGTCTCTCAACAGATGGGTTCCGGATTCTCGTATGACGCCAGCGCAGGCGCTGGATCACAGCTGGCTCCGGACCGCGGCCACCAGCACCACCAGCAATGCCACCACCACTGCTACTCCTGGCCGTGTCCAGTGCTTTGGAGCTGCTGAACGACGGTAACCCACATTCTGCTGACCAATTTTCAAGGCAGTCCATAGAGAGGTGTGGGGCCCAGGGCAAGTCACAACTCCCACATGGAGAAAGTGGCCCAAGTATGGGCATCAAACCCAGGTCCCTCTTTGGCTGTGAGTTCCAGCCCTGCCGCCCACAAACTAACACACGGAGAGTTCAAATCTCACCTGTATATTCGGTTATATACGGATGTATTTTTATAATTGCTTTCTGGGTGAGGACAAAAAATGAAGTGGCCATATCTTTGCCATGTAGGTAACCCTTCATCCACTGTGACATCGCCAGCTCCCCCCCTCCCCCCCGATGGTGGGGGAGGGGATGGCTGCGATCTCTGCTGTAGCAGTAAGTTGGAACAATGTCGTGCGCATATCTTCACAGAGCGGAGCCGGCGCTGCCCCCATTCTCTTTGCTCGCCTGGGCCTCTGATTGGAGGCTGAAGGTTGTGGAGGAAGAGGAAACCCAGGTGGAGGAGCTGGTGTTGCAGGAGGAAGAGACCCTGGTGGAGGAGCTGGTGGTGCAAGAGGAGGAGACTCTGGTGGAAGAGCTGGTGGTGCAGGAGGAGGAGACCTTGGTTGAGGAGCTGGTTTTGCAGGAGGAGGAGGCCTTGGTGGAGGAGCTGGTGGTGCAGGAGGAGGAGACTCTGGTGGAGGAGCTGGTGGTGCAGGAGGAGGAGACCTTGGTGGAGGAGCTGGTTTTGCAGGAGGAGGAGACCTTGGTGGAGGAGCTGGTTTTGCAGGAGGAGGGGACCTTAGTGGAGGAGCTGGTTTTGCCAGAGGAGGAGACTCTGGTGGAGGAGCTGGTGGTGCAGGAGGAGGACACCCTGGTGGAGGAGATCGTTGTGGAAGAGATGGTGGTGGAGGAGAAGGAGAAAACAAGGAAAGAGGATCAAGTGATGGTGATGCAGGAGAAGAGGAAGCCAGGGGGCCTGGCCCGCATGGGGAGAGTCATCCGCTCACTCCTCCGACGCGTGCTGCTGTGTGGTGGCCGGTCCACCGCACAGTAGAGATGGTGGTGGTCGTTGATCGGTCTGATCCATGACCACTATCACCACACCTACCACACACACCCTGTACCCACCTACCCCGTGACACCCACCACACTCCACACACACCCTGCACCCACCCACCCCGTGACACCCACCATCCACCACACTCCACGCACACACTCTGCACCCACCCACCCCATGACACCCGCCACACTCCACACACACCCTGCACCTACCCACACTGTGACACCCACCACCCACCACACTCCACACACACCCTGCACCCACCCACCCCGTGACACCCACCATCCACCACACTCCACACACACACCCTGCACCCACCCACCCCGTGACACCCGCCACCCACCACACTCCACACACACACCCTGCACCCACCCACCCCGTGACACCCACCACACTCCACACACTCTGCACCCACCCACGCCGTGACACCCACCACACACCACACTCCACACACCCTGCACCCACCCACCCCGTGACACCCATCACCCACCACACACCCTGCACCCACCCACCCCGTGACACCCACCACACTCCACACACTCTGCACCCACCCACGCCGTGACACCCACCACACACCACACTCCACACACCCTGCACCCACCCACCCCGTGACACCCACCACACTCCACACACCACACACCCTGCACCCACCCACCCCGTGACACCCGCCACCCACCACACTCCACACACACACCCTGCACCCACCCACCCCGTGGCACCAACCACCCATCACACACCACTCACACCCTGCACCCATCCACCCCGTGACACCCACCATCCACCACATTCCACACACACCCTGCACCCACCCACCCCGTGACACCCATCACCCACCACACACCCTGCACCCACCAACCCCGTGACACCCACCACACTCCACACACCCTGTACCCACCCACGCCGTGACACCCACCACACACCACACTCCAAACACCCTGCACCCACCCACCCCGTGACACCCACCACACTCCACACACCACACACCCTGCACCCACCCACCCCCTTGACACCCACCACCCACCACAATCCACTCACACCCTGCACCCACCCACCCTGTGACACCCAACACACTCCACACACCCTGCACTCACCCACCCCATGACACCCACCACTCACCACACACCCTGCAACCACCCACCCCGTAGCACCCATCACCCACCACACACCCTGTACCCACCCACCCCATGACACCCACCACCCACCACACTCCACACACACCCTGCACCCACCCACCCCGTGACACCCATCACCCACCACATACCCTGCACTCACCCACCCCGTGACACGCACCACCCACCACACTCCACACACCCTGCACCCACTCACCCTGTGACACCAACCACACTCCACACACACCCTGCACCCACCCCGTGACACCCACCAGCCACCACACTCCACACACCCCCTGCACCCACCCACTCCGTGACACCCACCACCCACCACACTCCACACACACCCTGCACCCACCTACCCCGTGACAACCACCACACACCACACTCCACACAAAGGGTTAAGGGTTTTGAGGGTTACGTGTTTAAAGGATTAGGGGTGGAGAGATCTAGGGGTTTATAGAATTATGGTTTTAACAGTAAAGGGGTATAGAGTGTTAGGGGGTTTGGGATTTTTTGTTGTATTTGGGTTATGGTTTCAAAAGGTGAGGAGTTTAGATGGATAGGGTTTTATGGGTAAATCGGTTTAAAGGGTTAGGGATTTAGAGGATTATAAGTTAAGGGTTTAGAGGTTTACAGGGTGATGGGTTTAGGGGTTTAGAGGGTTAGGTATTTAGAGGGTGTGTGGTTTAGAGGTTTAGGGGTTTAGAGGCTGAGGGTTTTAAGGGTAAAATGTTTTAGAGGTTTAGCGGTTTAGAAGGTGATTAGCTTAGAGGGTTAGGGTTTTAGAGGGGTACAGTTTAGAAGGTTATGGGTTTATAGGGTTATAATTGTAAGGAGTTTGGTGTCCTGAGGTTTAGACGGTTTATGGGTTTCGATTGTTAAAGGGTTAGTGGTTTAGAGGGCTTGGAGTTTATAAGGTTACGTGTTAAGGGTTTAGAGGTTTTGGGGTTTTTAGGGGATAAGCGTCTTCGATGTTTTGGGGGTTTCTAGGGTTATGGTGTTTAGGGGTTGAGCGTTTTAGGGGTTGAGGATTTTAAGGGTTAGGGGTTTAGAGGGTTGGTGTTTAGAGGGTTAGGGGTGCAGAGATCTAGGGCTTTTGAGAATTCGGATTTTAACGGTAAAGGGGTTTAGAGTGTTAGGGGGTTTGGGGTTTCAGGGTATTTGGGTTCTGGTTTCAAAGGGTGAGGAGTTTAGAAAGGATTTGATTTAATGGGTAAAGGCGTTTAGAGGGTTTGGGATTTAGAGGATTATAAGTTGAGCCGTTTAGAGGTTTACAGGGTTATGGGTTTAGGGGTTTAGAAGTTTAGGGGGTTAGAGGGTGAAGGTTTTAAGGATAAAGGGGTTTAGAATGTTATGGGTTTCGAGAAGTAGCTGTTTAATGGGTTTATGGGTTTCGATTGTTATAGGTTAAGTGGTTTAGAGGGTTAGGAGCTTAGAAGTTTCGGGGTGTTTCGGGGATAAGGGGTTTCGTGGTTTATAGACTTCGAGGGTTTAGGGGTTGAGAGTGTTAGCGCTTGAGGGGATTCAAGGGTTAGGGGTTTAGAGGGTTAGGGTTTTAAGGTTAAAGGGCTTTATAGTGTTAGGTGTTTAGAGGATTGGGCTATTAGTGGTGTAGGAGTTTAGAGGGTGAGGGGTTTAGCAGGTTAGGTGCCGAGAGGGTTACGGTTTTAGGGGTTGTGGAGTTTAGAGGGATTGGTGTTTAGACAGTTAGAGTTTTGGGGGTTTATGGGTGGGGATTTTCGAGGGAGAGGTTTTTAGACAGTTAGGGTTTTAAGGGTAAGGTCGTTTAGAGGATTAGGTGTTTAGAATGTTAGAGTTTAGAAGATTTTGGAGTAAAGAGGGTTGGGGGTTTAGAGAGTTAGGTGTTTAGAGATGTATGGGTTTCGATTGTTAGAGGTTGAATGGTTTAGATGGTTAGGAGTTTAGGAGGTTATAATTGTATGTGTTTAGGGGTTTAGAGGTATGGGGGTTTCGAGGGTTAGGGGTTTATAGGGTAATGGGGTTTAGCGGTTTAGAGGGTTATGGGTTTTGGGATTTGGGAGTTTAGAGGGTTTAACACCAAGACTTTGACAACTAATATTATCCATACTAAAGGTGTTTTGGATTTCTCTCCGACACTTAATGGCACTTTTTTATTGTCATGACAAACTTTACTAATTGGCTGTGTCGGGTGGTGTCTGGTTTAACGACACATTTATATTTACACAATCTAACCCGAAAATATATTTATTATGGGTTTAGAGGGTTAGGGGCTTAGAGTGTTATGTGTTTAGAGGGTTAGCGTTTTAGGGGTATAGGTGTTTTAAGGGTTAGGTGTCTTGAGGGTTAGTTCTTTAGAGGGTATGGGTGTTAAATGTAGATTTGAAGTTTTCGTGACTGCAGGGATCCATACTCTTTGGTTCTTTCGGTAAAGTCACATAGGTAGAAATAAAATAAAACAAATCACGACGTTTTGATCGCAACACAAGCGATCTTCATCAGGTGGGACAAAACACAAGCGATCTTCATCAGGTGGGACAACCACAGCAAGAAATGCTGAAGTCGGCGGGAGAGCTGCCATGGCAAGAGGTTATATAGTTTAGAGAGGGGGGAAGAGGCAAGGGGACAGAGAGAAAAGGGGGGGGGGTGTGGGGTAGGAAGAGGGGGGGGGGCACGTAAGCGCTAGGGGAAGAGGACGTTAGGCTGGTGGGGGGACATGGGCGGGGCAGCAGTAAAACCGGCAGGTAATGATGGAAACAACAACACAAGTTAAGGCATTACCTGGTTGATAACATCCTTCCAGTGATTGTTTAATTTGTATCCATCTTCTCGGTTGAAGTTTTGTCTATACCCTGGAGTCTACAAACTGAGTTGTAACTTCGGCCGCAGTTACGTTGGAGAAATAAAACGACACGTCTCGGACCGTGTTCGCGAACACAAGGCTGATCTGAAACATGGCAGAACCAATACCTCTGCCGTAGTGGCCATTGTTATAAGGCTGTAGGCTCGCATGATATTGTTATTTTCGGAGGCCAAGGACAAAACTTCAATCGAGAAGATGGATACAAATTAAACAATCACTGGAAGGATGTTATCAACCAGGTAATGCCTTAACTTGTGTTGTTGTTTCCATCATTACCTGCCGATTACTGCTAGCGCCGCCCACGTCCCCCCACCCCAGCCTCACGTCATCTTCTCCTAGCGCTCACGCGGCCCCCCTTCCTCTCCCTACCCCACACCCTCCCCTCTCTCTCTCCCCCCTTGCCTCCTCCCCCATCTCATACCTGTATAACCTCTTGCCACGGCAGCTCTCCCGCCGACTTCAGCATTTTCTTGCTGTGGTTGTCCCACCTGAAAATATCACTTATGTTGCGATCGAAACGTCGTGATTTGTTTAATTTTATTTAATTTATACCTACGTGACTTTACCGAAAGAACCAAAGAGTATGGATTCCTGCAGTCACGAAAGCTTCAAATAAAGATTAAAATAGTTTAGTTTAATTTGTTTATTTTTGAACAGTTTGTCTTTCCTGTCATTTTTTGTATTTTTTTAGTTATGTTCTGACCTGCCCGATTGGACAGCTGTGAAAACAGATCTTTGTAGCTCATCGATTTCATCCAGTGTAAATAAATATTCAGATTTAAATTTTATTGACCTCTGTGCGAGTCTATGGATTTCTGAGTTTGTGGGCCTCTGTGAGTGTATGGGTCTCTGTCTGAGTCTATGGATCCCTGTGTCAGTATATAGGGTCGCCGTATGAGTCTGAGTGTCTGAAGGAATGTATGGGTCTCTGTTGGAGTCTATGGGTTTCTGGTTCTGGGTCTGAGTGGGAATCTATGGTTCTCTGAGTATGGTTGTTTGTGCGAGTCTTAAGTGCACAAACTGAACTTAAAAAGTGCATTGAGGGGTGCGGAATCCAAGTTGACTATTAAGCTCCCCGCAGTGCAAGCCAGCTCTCTAGTCGTGTCATCATACAGCCCCTGTAATTCTTTATAATAATAATTAGACTTACTCCAGGAAAGCCACGCTGAGTCATAGTAAGGTCCTGAATTTGGTGTTTATTGTAAGATCTTTTCAATCATTGAATAACGAATGCTTACACAAGTGGGGGGAAACCGGAGCACCCGGAGAAAACAAACGTATGTGAAGGGGCAGCAGGCAGCATTTTAAACCGTACAGGTGACGATGGCGATGATCCCACTTGCTATAATGCCTTCTCCTGGCCAGTCAGATGCTTTCTCCTGGCCAGCCAGGAGAAGGCACCTCAATGTCCACGGGAAGGGGGTTTCACAATATTTACTGTGTGATCCACCAACCCTTGCTGCCTTCTACAGTGCTGGATCGCAGGCTTGCGTCACCACCTTCTGGCGAGTATTTGTAGTTATTATTTAAAGCTATATAGCACTCACAAGAACGACTCAAGAGGCGCGAGGAGCCACAGACATGCAGGAAGCAAGCCACGTGGTGAGCCAGCACCAACGATTGTCCAGGCTCTACGGTACTCTATGTATGGAGGCATTATTGGCTAATTAATAACGAGTGTTTGTACAAGTGGGGGAAATCGGAGCACCCAGAGAAAAGCCACGTGTGTGAAGGGGCAGCATTTTAAACCGTACAGGTGACGATGGCGATGAGTCCACTTGCTGTACTGCCTTCTCCTGGCGAGGCAGGTTATGCACCTCGACTTCCACGGGAAGAGGATTTCACAACATCATTGTGCGGTGATTTACGAACCCTCGCTGCCTTCCCCAGTGCTGGATTTGAGACGTGCACCACTAACATCAGGCGAATGATAACAACAACAACAATAACTATACTTATTACTTGGTAGCAACAGGCGAAAGAAAACAACAGGCAAATTATAACAGGCCAATTAAAACAGGCGAATGATAACAGGCAAATGAAAACAGGCGAATGATAACAGGCGAATGATAACAACAGGCGTATGTTTAGAACAGGCGAGTAATAACAACAACAATTATTATTTACACTTAGAACTTGATAACAACAATATTTATACTTATAACGTGATCAAGCAGGCCTCAGAGGTGCGAGGAACCACAGACAATCAGGAAGGAAGCCACTTGGTAAGCTGGCACCAACGATTGCCCAACCTCTGTGACCCTATTGATACGTTTTGATCGACCAGATAGGGAGCGTTACGTGTGGGGGGGAAACCGCCCCCTTCGGTGCCTCCATGGTCCAATAGCTGGTCTTCTTGGCGCCACGGTCCCGAGCCCCCTAAAAGTTCTTCATGGAGCAAATCAACGGGTGGGCCATTGCCTTGTCAGGGCTCATTCATTGCTCCGGATCCCACCTGAAAATGCCAGGCGCAGATCCCCACATCATTAAAGCCACGGGTGCATTTATCCCAGATATAAACAATTGCAAACTATTTGACTATTTTTTTTTACTTTAACCAGGCAAGGCCCACTGAGCTATACAGCTCTCTTTCAGAAGCGGCCACACAATTACAGCTCAACAAATTGGCTTATTACGTGGACATTAGTAGCCAAATACTCTAAACATGTGCTAATAAATGTGGAGGGAAAACCCGGAGGATCCGGAGAAAAATACACGCGACCACGGGGAGATAGCATACAAACTCCAAATACAAAGGTGTCAGGGTAAGGATTTAATACACGACCTCCTGTATACCCTACAAAATAGTTAACATCTCGCCACCGTGGCGCCCAATTCTGATCACATGACATAGCAAAACGAACGTCGCGGTGCATAGCAATAATTCAATTGGGCAATTACTGAGCGTTCATAAACGTGAGGGGATACAGGAGTACCCAGAGAAAACCCACTCGTGCAAGGGGGCAACCCTCTATCCCATGCAGACAGAGATGGTGCTTATCCCACTTGCTGTACTGCCTTCTCCTGGCCAGCCAGGATATGCCACCTCAACACCCACTACACCATGAACTTTGTGAACCGAGTTTAAATTTCTGGCCACGGCGAACATCAGTGGCTATCTCCCTCTTCCTCTCTCGTCCCTGCTATTATCTCCCTCTTCTTCCCGCGTCCCTCCCACTATCTACCTCTCCAATCCGTCCCACCATCTCCCTCTTCCTCCCTCGTCCCTCCCACCATCTCCCACTTCCTCCCCAGTACCTTCCACTATCTCCCTCTTCCTCCCACTTGGCTCTACTAGTAATCTCCCTCTTCTCCCGTCCCTCGCACTATCTCCCTTTTCTTCCCCCATCCTTCCCACTATCTCCCTCTGCATCTCCAATCCCTCGCACTCTCTCCCTCTTCCTTCCTCTTCCTTCCCACTATCACCTTCTTACTCTAACCGATCTGCCTAATCCTCCCAAATAACTCCCACTATCTCCCTCTACTTCCCCAGTCGCTCCAACTATCTCCCTCTTCATTCCCCTTTCCTGCCACTATCTCCCTCTTCCGCCCCCTTCCCTCCCACCATCTCCCTCTTCCTCTCCCGTCCCCCCCGCTATCTCCTTCTTTCTCTCACATCCCTCCCACCTCCCCCGTCCCTCCCACTATCTTCTCATCCTCCCCCATCCATCCCACGATCTTCCTCATCCTCTCCCGTACCTTCCGCACCTTCCTTATTTAACACCATCAGGTTCACAGACTCGCCCTCGCTTCTCCCAGTCAAATAGCCTAGCTTAGACACAACCCCCACCATGTTACACTGACGGCATCGACCGAGACAGCCAACAACTATCCGGCCGCCCAATTATCTAGTGAAGACGGCAGCGACCAAGTCGGCAAAGACGACAGTGCCGACGAGACGACTCCACTTCCCAGAACGTGCAACCACGAGCTCTCGCTCTCCGCTGCTTTTATCCGACTCGGCCGCGCCTCCCTTCTCCAACCCACGAGCGGGTTCCAGTGTCTTCCAGGGAGGGTCTCTGTGATCCTTGCCCCAGTGCCTCCGCCCTGCTGACAAACCCGCATGAGGCTCACTGGCGTGTGTACTCCCCGTCCACCGCAGTTGCCGCTGCTGGACAACAACTATTACTCTACAGTTGTACTGCCCCTCTGTACCGTGCCCCCGAGCCATCAACACGGACTCACAGCATCAACACAGACTCACATGATCAACACAGACTCACAGCATCAACAGACTCACACGATCAACAGACTCACAGCATCAATACGGACTCACACCATCAACACGGAAACAGGGTCAGTGAGCAAGATGGCGGATGAGTGCATACATGATGTGAGTGGTGGTGAGTTCAAGTTAAGCACCCAGTTTTAAATCTCATTTACTCCCACCACCACCACCACCCTACATACAACAGTCGGAAGTAAATGCCTACACACCCTACATACAATCGTCAGTAGTAGTGGGGAGAAGAGGGCATCAGTGGGGGCGAGGCATGAAGCGTTGAGAAGCCCTCAGATACTTCATAAAACCCCGAGTTTCATGGAGTATAATTTTCAGCATTACAGTTCCATTTTTTTTACGTTAACAAATGTCTCGCCATATATTACACCGTATAGGTAACTAGATTGGGCGAGGGATGGTCTTTTTTGTTGAACAATCAAAAAAGCTACGGTGTTGTACTGTGCCCGTATCCGTGTACGGTACTGTGCACTAAAGGAAGAAAAATGGAGCGGCTGAACCTCACTGCCTCCTTACCGGAGGCTGTAAACATCAAGTGACCTGAAAACTGCGATGGGACGTGAAAGACAACATGGAGAGACAAGAGGGCGCCACGTGTGTTCTTCCATGGCAGCAGCAGCATCATCGCAGGCAATGAGGTTCAAATGGGCACAGGAACTTTGAGGTGGACCCACGAGTGTTTGAGCCACAGCGGCGTGCAATCGGCGACCTCTATACGCTTGGCGCAATCCGCACCGTCATTTCACGGAGCCCTTGTCCACTCGACGAGTGCGACGACGCCGTCCCACCGTCATTCGGCGCCTCGTGGTGACATCACAACAGCAAAGCGACAGGTGTTGTTTATTCATTTCTTGAGGCAATTCGAGGGCCCGGTTACATCGCGTTGTGATACACGCACACACCGTCAACATATACTACACCGGTTATAAAAAAAAAGCAGGGGATAGAAAGGTGGGGGAGCGGACCCGACCACAGGTATTGTTTAAAAGACGTCAAGCGGACCGGGGGTTTTAAATGCAAGTCCATGCGGACACCAACATCCGAACGATTGTACCAATAAATCCTGAACCTTCTGGAAGATTTCAGCTCCCGCTGGTTTGGATCAGGGTGATGTTGGGGCAAATTCCATTAATTGGGAAAGGTGGCAATCTTGTGGGAATGTCCTCGCCAGAGAAGAAACTTGTCGCTTCCATGTTTTATTTTCATCCGACGTCCCATTAGCGAGATCCAGAGCGTGACGGACTCATATGGAGTCGGCCTCCTGTAATTTTTCTGGTCTCATTCTCACCACAGGTGAAGGCAGAGCCACACATCAACGTGCCAATGGGGCCACGGTTGAAGTGGTGGGGCCACGGTTGAAGTGGCGGTGGCCACGGGTCATGTGGCCTCTATGTATTTTCCATGTTGAAGGCCGATTGCCCCAAACATTGCCCGTCATATGCAGTGTCACTGAATAACATGTGAAACATACTGTAGCATATACAAAATTGTATTTTCTTCATACATTAAATACAATAAACACAATAAACATGAAATGCGTATAGGACATTTATAACTCTCTCAATGACCAAACTTGTATTTTATGAACACACTTATACGAGCAAAATATGACAAAAGTGTTCCAGATTTAAGTTTCAATTGAGACTGAAATCCGGAATCATTACCCCCTACTGACAGACTAATAATACCCGCTCGCAGGCCAAGTGCTGATTCACCTTGGGGCCTCGCCTGGTATAGAGGTCGTGGGTTAAATCCCGACGCCTGTATATCTGGAGTTTGCATGTTCTCCCTGTGACCGCGTGGATTTTTCTCTGGGTCCTTCGGTTTTTCCCTCCACATTTAGAAACATGCGTTTAAAAGTATTTGGCTGCTATATATTTCTGCGTGACAAGCCACTTTATAGCGCTTTCATTTGTGGCCCGGTCGTTCCTGAAAGAGAGCTATACAGCTGAGTGGGCCTTACCTGGTAAAATAAAAAGAGATTAGTTTTGTTAGTTTATTTTGTGCCACAGGGGGACAGCTACAGGGGGGGGGGGGTGCCCATTAAAATGGTCGAGATGAGATGCAACTTAAGGCGCTTGTGACTTCCCAAAAATATTATTTATGGCAGGTTTTCACATCTAAACATCCCGGGTGGCATTGAAGCCAAGAGCTCCCACCCTAGGTGAGTAGCTACGAGAGCGGTGCTGTGCACGGCGACACGCCACTTTCTCCATCTGCCTAACTTGGTATTTTCTTTTTTGTTACTTAAATAAATGTTAATGTTTCGTTTTGTGTACGCGTGTATGTACACCGTTTGGGGAGCGGTGGTGCAGCAGTTAGCGCACTACGAACTCAGCCATCTGAGTACGTGGTGTGGGGTGTGTATAACATCGCAAAACTGGGGAGGACAAAGGCATCCAGACGTGGGGCTGGCCACACAACCACTTCTGTGCCATGCCGGCCATCATAGGTGCTACCCGTTAACAGCACTTGCCCCAGCAATCTGTTAACGGCGATACGGAGTACCTTTGTCTTTTTGTGCAATTGTGTGCTTCTGTGTGCGACGCATGCGACGATGTGCATGTTTGTGTTTGATAAATGTACATCCGCAATGTGTGTGTGACGCGTATGATGCGCGTGTGTGACGACGGTTGGAACAGCGATTCACGCACTGCCCTATCCACGCGGCGACCTCTCCTCAACGTCTCGAGCCTCGGCGGAGAGCGCCGCGAGGTTCGACTCCAACTCCGGCTTTCCAGGGACAAACCCCCCCCCCCAATGCCCCTCCCCCCAGGCCCATGGGGGGGGGGGGGAAGTCGCTCCCCTCCCTCACTCCACGCTCAGGAAATTCCTCTTCTTCGCCGTGTTCATGTACGGTCGCCAAGGCCACTCCACCTCGGCGGTGGCCGCGTTGTCCAGCGTGCCCAGTTTAATCTCATAGACTGCGCGACACACAAAAGCAAAGATCCCCCCCATGCAGCCTTTAACAGACGGCGTGGGAAAAGCGCTGTTCGTGTGTTAGCATGTAGGAAAGCCAGCACGGCACACCAAGGGGTGGGTGTGGGTGGCCAGCATTACGTCCGATCATCTTTGAATTTACACATCGCATCCGGGGTGGGGGAATGCGAGTCGGGTCACGGTACAGCGAATGCGACCAGAGCAGCGACCCCACCGACTCAAGTTCCGATCCGCTCTACAAGTCACCCGCGGGCCACCTAGCCCGAGGCTAGACTCTTACATTCAGCCCATCATCCTCTCAGGGGTCGATAAAATTTACAACCACTTCGTAGGGAAGTCCACAAGGAATGTGGAATTTCCACCGCCTCTGCAGGGGTGTAAAGTGGAGACGAGTAACAATGTGTCAGGCAGACTTACGCTCCATCTCGAATCACGGTCCCACCTCCTTCAACTCGATGTCCTTGCCGTCGCGCTTGTAGACGTTGTGCCTGTTGGGAGGGGGGAAGGGGGGCACAGAAGTCACGGGAGGGGTCGCGGCAAGTCACACGGACGGCGCTGGACTCTCATTACGTGTCCTCGCAGACGTTTGCCAGTTAGAGGCCAGCGGCCACCCTGTTTAAAACTGCGGATGCATTAGCAAATGAACAACATTACGCGCCTTCAGCTTCAGAGATGGCGTTAAATAAAAACTCTGTGCTGTTGCTCGAAAACTAAAGTAAAACGAAACTATTTTTATTTTACCACTGAGCTATGTAGCTCTTTTTCACATAAAAATGTATAGCAGCAAAATACTCGAAATTCAAGTTTCTAAATGTGTAGGGAAAAACCCGGAGGACCCGGAGAAAAATCAAAGTGACCAGGAGGAGAACATGCAAACTCCGAATATACAGGCGGACACACAGCACCTGGCCCAAAAGTCTGCTCACTCTTTCCCATTCCGAGACATCTGCAAGTTGCCGGGTGGTAGGTGTCACGTTCACCGCTGAATCTCGCTACGCGCGAGCGGCTCGGCGTTAATTTTATTTATAGAGGCGTAGCGCTGCTGTTTTTAAAAGGCGTTGCCCTCACCGCAGAGAACCGTAGTGACACGACCGGCACTCTATGGAACAAAACTGTGCCACACGCCCTCCCGCATAGTCTTATGGGAGCAAAAGGTATGTCTTCAGGTCAGAAGACGTACTTGAGTTTTTCTTACGTTTCCGTTTCGACGACGTATATGTACATCATGGAAATGAGAAAGGGTTATAGCCTATATGAGGGATCTTTGTGCTTTGGGGATGGGGGAGGAAGATGTGGGTGAGACTGGCACGGTGCCCGCACGCACCCTCTTTCCGAGTCGCGACGTGAAGTTGTGCATCACGAGGTGTTGGAATGCCTCGGACATCATGTCCACGTCCGGATGTCGTGCCGCATCACCACGCTCGAGAGTGTCAAGTACACCGTGGCATCGTACCACGTGTCACATGAACAGCATGCCGGAAAGTTAGACACACCACAGGTGTCACACAGACTGTACTGGAGAGTTAAACAGACTGCCCTTCCATCTGCGGCATCATACCACATCACACCACATACACAGTTAAAACACCACAATTCCATGTCTGCAGCGTCATACTACACACCGCACATCGTACGCACAGCTAAATACACCTCCATCCCCGTCTGTTGCACCGCATCACACACGTCACACCATGCATCACACCGGGGAGCGGGAGCGGAGTGGCTATCTCATTACACTACAAATCCGGTGACCTGACTTCGATTTCCGGTGTGTCCAAGCATCAACAGTGGGGAGACAAAAGGGGCCAGATGCGGTAATGACCACACCACCCACCCCGCCGTGTGCCCTGCCGGCCTTCGTAGGTCGCTCGACAAACAGCACTTGCCCTGACAGCCTGTTAAAGGCTACACGGGGGAGCTTTGTCGACTGCGGTGCGTGCGCGTGCCTGGCATACCGCGGTGCTCATGCAGGACGATGAAGTCGTTGACGGCGTTGGCGCAGCACGCCCACACCAGCGCCTGCAGCTTGTGGCCTCCGTGGTTCATCGGCTGAGCGTTCGGCAGGATCAGCTTCATCTCCTGCGGTGGTGGTGGGAGGGTGGTGGTGGTGTGGTAACATGACAGCAAGCGGTCACACGCCGAGTCCGCTCTTCCCACCGGCGTCCGTCCCGGCCACGCTGCTTTCGCCCCCCCCACTTCCCCGCCCCCCCACTGTATCCGACTCGGGTTGTGTTGTTTGTTTTTTCCATTGCGGAAGCCGAGCCGAGCCGTGCCGGTATACGGGGTCGCCAAACCCCGTGTTGGCACAACTGGGATGCACCATTGGAAAAACTTTACTATTTTTATTTTACCAGGTAAGGCCCACTGAGCTATGCAGCTCTTTTCCAGAAGCGACCTGGCCACAAATCATAGCTCAACTAAGTGGCTTATCGCCATGTGGAAATTTATAGCAGCCAAATACTCTTAAACGGACGTTGATTCTAAATGCGGAGGGAAAAACCGGAGGACCTGGAGAGAAATCCACGCGACTCCTCGGAAAGAGGCACGCAACTCCAAATATACAGCAGGCATCAGGGTCAGGATTGAACCTGCGACCTCCTGTATACCAGGTGAGGGAGTTAACATCTCGCCACAGTGGCGCCCCCAATGGTACATCTTTCCGTGACCACCGACCGTGCGTAGTGCTACAGTAGATACATTTTCGATGAATGGAAGGGATCGGTCATCGCGAAAAGGCGGACTGAATCGCGAGGAATGAAGTTGACAAAAGCTGCATGCACCAAACCAAAGTGTCCAACGCTCCACCACTTACAACCCCCCCCCCCCACACAGCCTCCACCTTTCATCAACAACCAGATTTCTTCTGGTTAACTCAACGGATGCGAGTTGTCTCACACTGCACAAGCCCGATGATTGGTCGACACGACTCGTGTGAGGTGCAAGGAACTGATTCTAAAGCCGATAGAGAACACGTGTGTGTGTGCGGTAATTTAGCAGTTAGCATGCTGCCCCACAAACCTAGTGACCCGAGGTTTATTTCCGTTCATGGCCAACACCAGTGGCGATTATCTGAACTGGTCCTGGGCCTCCCCTAGATCAACTCAGCCTCAAACGAGTACCTAGTGCGGTGTTTAAACATCATTACCAGAGAGATAAAGGTGGCCAGTTGTGGTGCTAGCCACCTACACCCTCGCAAACAGCACCTGTCCCAAAAACCTGTTAAGGCTATATGGGGGACCTCTGTCTTTGCGCGCTTGTACACATGCAATACACGAGGACCCACATTCCTCGTGTGACCCCAAACCCTGTAGCCCCTGTGACCCCGTGCCCGCACCTTGATGAACTGCTTGAGGAGGGAGCTGGGGTCGCGTGAGGTCGTCGCCATGATGTGTGGGTCCTTCACGCCGGCTCAGCGGTACTCGTCATCCATGTGGCTGCTCACTCCTACTGACACGGGGGGGGGGGGGGGGGTGGATAGAAAGAGGTGGTAGATGGGGCAGGGGGGACGGAGAGGGTAGGTTATCATTTGCCATACTTCACCGTGCAGGTGAGTGAAGGTGTGTGTGTGGGTGGATGGATGGAAGGAGCGACCAGGAATGGTTGAGAATATCACTCTGCAGTGATCGCGTTGATTTTGTGTAGCGAGCTGAGCAATAATGAGACCTGGATGAGTCCCAATTGCAAGAGTGGGTGGGTGATATGGCAGGTGAGTGGGTAAATTGAGTAAAATGAGTGAGTGAATGAGTGCGTCAGTGCATGTTAAACCTCTTTGTTACAGCACGTAGCCAACCGTGGTAATCGGAAGTGTGACAAACTAACCACAAAAAGTAGTTCTCAAGAAATGAGTTTGTCAATCTAGACGATGATTTAAAAGTGCAAAGCTCCAGTGGCTTCCTAATATTGTAAGGAAGACCGCTCCAGAAGGAAGACTGCTCCAGAAGCACACGTTATGTGGTGACCACGGCCTTCATTTGACATTCCACCAAAATTTACGCCAGCCATCACACACACACGGCCGACTCTTTTTCCACGTTCACGCCACGGGATTTTTCAAAGTCCACTTGGGAAGCAATCGCCGTGCAGTATTTACGGTCAACGCAACTGCGGCATTAAACCCATTAAACCGGTGGGGGGGGGGTGGGGTTGAGGGCCCGCCGTTCTCGAACCGCGAACCTCCGCGGCAAAACACGGTGCCACCGCTTGGCAGGAAGGACCGACGGCGAGCCGGGGATGCGCGCCGACTCGGCGTGTCTAGCGGGCGGAGACGCGCGACGCTTATCCCTCTGCCTCGGGAGTCTCGCGGGAAGGAAGAGAGAGAGAGATGCGAGGAGACGTGATGGTGAGGGATGTGAGATCACCCTCCCCTCCCTGGTCGAACTCCACGGCCTTCTGGAGTTCAAGCGCCTCCCACCGCAGGTCCGTAGGCAGCACCAGGTTTTCTTCGGTGACGACGTCAGGGGGACAGGGGGCAGTGGGTGGGGGGCGGGCAGGGGAGAATTAACAAGGAAGAAAAATCATGCGCACGCATGGATTCATTCGGAAACGCTTTCCAACGCGCGGTTGTCTTCTCGCCTGTATTGTCAGACCGTCTTGTCCCATCTTAGTCCGTCTTGCGTGTCTCATTGTCTCTAGATCCGTCTCTAGTCTGTCTTGCGTGTCTCAACGTCTCTAGTCTGTCTCGCTGTCTCTCGTCTGTCTTGTCGTCGCGAGCCCATCTCTAGATCCGTCTCGCCGCCCGTTACCATCGAGCGCCCTCTTGAGCTGCGCCTTCTCCTCTACGAGGACCTTCTTGGCCTCCTGCGCCTTGCGGTAGAGGTACTCGCCGTGCAGTTGCGCCTCCTCAGCTGCACCACCAAACAAAGACAAAGATCCCCCATGTAGCCTTCGACAGGACTGTCGGGTGCAAGTGCTGTTAACGAGCAGCACCTTTGATACACGAAGGGGGGTAGGTGGCCAGCACCACATCCGGCCGCCTTAATTTCCCCAGTGGCGATGTTTACACAACGCACCAGGTACTCATTTGAGGCTGAGTTGACCAAGGGGAGGCCCAGGAACGGAATCGTCACCAGTGTTGGCCGTGAGCGGGAATTGAACTCGGGTCGCTGGGTTAGTAGTGCAGCGTAGTGCTAATCGCGAGACGACCATAAACAACAACCGCCATTCGCCACGAAGTGGTGGAGATGTCACCACGGCGCTCGTGCCAGGCTACGTGCAGGTTAAGGCCACATGAAGCGTCGAACGCCCGCTGGCAGCAGGAGGTCACAGACAGACAGACCCAGGTTGCCATTGGTTGCTTGACTGAGATGACTGGCCGATGCACCACCTGTGCCCCCTACTGTGCTACACTACCGCTCCAACCTACACAAACTCTCTTGGGCTATACTCTTTGGTTCTTTCGGTAAAGTCACATAGGCATAAAATATAAAATAAATTAAATCACGACGTTTCGGGCACAACACAAGCGTCCATCATCAGGTGGGACAAACCACAGCAAGAAACAATTGCCGACGTGGGCAAAAGAGCTGCTGTAAACAAGAGACTATATAGGTAAGAGAAGAGGGGAGGATCAGGGAGGAGAGATAGAGAGGGGGGGTATGAGGGGAGTGCTGAAGAGAGCGGGGCTGGGAGTGGGAAGCTTAAGAAATTAGAGATGCGGAAAGTTAAGGCAACACCATAAAGCAGTTAAGGTTTTACCTGGTTAATAACATTCTTCCAATGATTACTCAATTTGTATCCATCTTCTCGGTTGAAGTTATGTCTGTGTTTATATATCTGGATGGCTTGATGAACAAACCTTTGATAGTAGCCCGAAGGTTTGCAGAGCGGCACCACGATACTCCTAGCGACGTCGTTGATTAATGTCTGTAATTAATATCGATGGTGAATCTCTGTAATTAATATCGATGATTCGATTCCACGAGAACAGATTCCACAAGAATCGATTCCACAACTATTTTAGTAAAGCGAAGTACGCGATTCGATTCAAACGTGTTCGTTCCGGTCTCATCAGAATCGGTATTGATTCTGTGCTGGAGGAATCCAATGAGCTATAAAGCTCTTTGATCAAAGATGTGCCAGTAGGGGGCACGGGGTCATAACGTCACAACAAACAATACAAAAACGATATGAGTGCAAAGGGAATGGTAGCAAACCACTAAAAATAGATGAAATAAACCATATAAGTTCATACTCTTTGGTTCTTTCGGTAAGAAGTCTCGCTCTCCGTTCCACCCACTACAACTGGCGTCAGAAGTAGCCAAATAGTAAGATGAATCGCTATAATGGAGACGCGAAGAAAAACTCGTACCAGGGCTCCAGTGGAAGAGGAGGACGACTCAACACCACTGGGGTTGGCAGCCCCGGAAGGGGGAGGAGAAGCGACGCCGGCCGAGCTGCTCACTGCCCGGCCGCCCGGCGGCTCACCACCGTCGGAGAGGGCGCTTCAGGTGGCTCACTCCCGCCTCGCCCAACTCCTGCACGCGGCGGCATCCATCCTCGACGAAATACATCGCGGGTTATAACCACAACAAATATAATCACAATCACTGCGACCATAATCGCCGTAACCACAAATATAATCATAACCACCAGCTACATAACCACAAGTATAAACACTACTGCCACAAATATAACCATAACCACCACAACCATAACAACCAACATAACCACCACAACAACCACAATGATGCTGATACACTCTCACACCATGTGGGTCCCCTTGTCTCCTTGTGTCTCCCTGTGGGTGAGTGGATGGGTTGGCGAGAGAGTCGGTGGGTTGGCAAGAGAGTCGGTGGGTTGGTGAGAGAGTGGGTGGGTGGCAGAGTGAGTGACCGGTGGCAGAGTGAGTGACCGGTGGCAGTGGGTGACCGGTGACTAAGTGGGTGGGTGGCAGTGGGTGACCGGTGACCAAGTGGGTGGGTGGCAGTGGGTGACCGGTGACGAAGTGGGTGAGAGAGTGGGTGGCCGAGTGGGTGGCTGAGTGAATTGGTGAGTGGATGAGTGCCAGAGTGGGTGGGTGAATGGCTGAGTGGGTGGGTGAGAATCAGTATGTTTTTGCTGGAGGAATCCGATGAGCTATGAAGCTCTTTTTCATAGATGCCCAGAGAGTGGCTGAGTGAGTGTCGGTGGGTGTGAGTGGGAATGAAATCTAACCTGCACCTCTGCATTGCAAATCCAGCGAGCTAACGCCCTGCGTGTGGTGGGGTAAAGTGTGGGCATGGCCACTTTGCTCCAACACGTCCGGACCAGCGTGGAAGAGTAGACCAAATACCTCTATATAGCGGCCTCTAGTGGATGCCTTTTCCAGCAGCAGGCGATTCGCCTCCACAACAAACCCGTCCCTCCAGGGATAAAAACACACGGCAGTCTGGGAGTGCCTCTCATCAGCTATGGCTCAACACGAGGGCCACTCTGGAGCCGGTTTCCACCGTCAGCGCCTCATCAGCAGCAGCAGCATGGCCGGGCTCTGCTTGAAGCAGCGCCGTGAACTCAGCAGGCGTCTAGGACGTGACGGCTGTGGGCCAGGCGCCTCCTCCTCTGTCTCCCCCCACCACCGCCGCCACTGCTGATGTGTGCACACCGCGCGAGGTTCTCACCTTCAGGCTGAGTCGACGTAGAGGAGGCCCAGCGAGCCGCCGCTTCAGAAGCTTTCGCGAGCCACTGACGGTGGCCGTGAGCGGGAAACCAAATCGGCCGCTCGCCACCCACAATCCACAGCGCGCGCCGCCTCCACTCGCCCCCTGCCTGACCGGAAGTAGCAGCGGGGGGAGGGGGGTGGGCAATGGGGGCGTGAGGGGGGGGGGTTTGAGGGGGAGCATGGGCGGGGGTTGCCAGGGGGGGCAAGGGGGGTCGCGAGGGGGGGGATGCTTGGGGGGGGGGTTGTGAAGGGGGAGGGGCAGGGGGGGAAAGAGGGAGCATGGGGGAGGAGCTTAGGTGAGGGGGAGGAGCTAATGGCTATTACACCACGCCGCGTCTCGCGCCACGTGCTTCCCCTGGCAGTTTGGCCGTTAGGCGTGGAACCGAGCTGTGGGTGAGTGGTGGCGGTGGTGGTGTGAGTCTTTCTATGTGAGTCTGTGTGTGAGTCTCTCTAAGTGAGTCTCTGTGTGAGTCTGTGTGCGTGTGTGTGGGTCTGTGTGAGTCTGTGTGTAGCAGTGACCCGGTCTCAAATGAGTACCTGGTGCGATGCGTAAACATCGCCACTGGGGAGACAAAGGCGGTCGGGCGTGGTGCTAACCACCCACCCCTTCGTTTACCGTGCCGGCCTTCATACGTACTGCTTGCTAACAGCACTTGCCCCTACAGCCTGTTAAGGCTCTATGAGGATCGTTGTCTTTGGTGTCCTGTATTAGCAGGAAGAGGAGTGGTGGTGTTAATGTTGGTGGTATTAGTGGTGGTGGTGTTAGTGATGGTGGTGTTAGTGGTGGTGTTTGTGGTCTTAATAATGGTGGTGTTGGTGTTAGTGATGGTGGTGTTAGTGGTGGTGGTTCGAGGTATTGTTGCTGGTGTTAGTGATGGTGGTGTTGGTGGTATTAGTGGTGGTCGTGTTAGTGATGGTGGTATTATTGGTGGTATTATTGGTGGTAGTGTTAGTGGTGGTGGTGTTAGTGGTGTTGGTGGTGGTGGAGTTGATGTTGGTGGTGGTGTTTTTAGGGTTCGTAGTGTTAGTGGTGGTGTTAGGAGTGGTGTTAGTGCTGGTGTTAGTTGTGGTGTTAGTTGAGGGGAGCGGTAGTGTAGCGGTTAACGTGCTGCGCTACAAACCTGGCGACCCGGGTTCGATTTCCGCTCACGGCCAACACCAGCAACGATTATCTGAACCGGTCCTGGGCCTCCCCTAGGTAAACTCAGCCTCAAATGAATACCTGGTACGATGTGTAAACATCGCCGCTAGGGAGACAAAGGCGGCCAGGCGTGGTGTTAGCCACCCACCCCCTCGTGTGCCATGCCGACCTTTATAGGTGCTCGCTAGCAGAAATTGCCCCTACAGTATATTCAGGCTATACGGGGGATCTGTCTTTGTGAGTGATGGTGGTGTTAGTAGTGGTGTTAGTGGTGGTGCTAGTGGTGGTGTTTGTCGCGGTGTTGCTGGTGTCCGAACAAAGGAGCGACGCTCACAACAACGACCTTTGACCTGGGCGGCTGAAATGTAGCACGTTGGCAGTCATCTCAGTCAGTCAACTCTTGGCACCTGGGTCTGACCTGTGACCTGTCAGTGAGCCTTCAGCATTTCACGTGGTCTCAAAGTGCACCTGGCCTGGCATTTGCTGCTGCTTAGTGGCAAATGGCGGTCTTTGTTGTTTTTGTTGTGTTTCGTGTTGTGGGTGAGTGGTGAGGTTGTGAGTCTGTGATGATGATGTGAGTCCGTGTTGATGATGAGAGTCCGCATTGTGACATGACGCGTGTTTAGACATGAGTATTGTCGCACACCATCGGTTTTGTGTGACCCTCACCTGCGTCTCCCGCTCTCCACGCAGAGACCCGGACCGTGCGAGAAACGCAGTGAGCTCTGAGCACCCTACTCTGCAAGTTGCTGCCATGGAGGTACGTGTGGCTCTTCAACTCGTGTGGTAAAATATGGGTGGACGTGTGTTTTCCCCTCGACTTGTGCCTACCTGTCACCTACCTGTATACCTGGATGTGCTTCTCCTTGTCCGCCTGAGTATGTGTATGTCTATCAGAGTGTGTCTCCGAGATCCTGTTGGTGTGCCTGCCTGTCTACGCGTGAGCATTTACAGCACTATTATCTATCCACTGATGAATGAGAATGCCTTCCTCCCTGAGACCTTGCTACCCCTCAAATGCTGTGATGGAATAATCCGCCAAGCGCCGATTTTGTCGCACCATCTCTCTGGTGGCTCTCCTCTCCGATGTGTTTCCTTCCTTGGCTGCCGCTCCGTTATTATTCTTCACTATCAGCCATTGTTGTCCCTCCTTGCCATGGCTCGTCATGCCCGATCCCCAATCACTCTTTAACAATTTGAACAATCCCTGCGTGTGACCTCAAAATCCACGCATCTTTCATTGTTAATCCAAGCATGGCATCTGATATTGGCCAAATATTCCAATGCTGAGAAACGACAACATCTCGGCAGGACCCTCCTGAATGTGGAGCCCAGGATCTCAGAGATGCTGGCTCAGTGCTCGCCTTCTGCACTTGCTCCAACATCTTAATCAAGCCTATGTGGTGGACCTTTGTCTTTGTGTGTGTGTAGATGAGCCGAGCTGGAGAGGCTCGGAGTAACGACACGTCTTGCACCACGTGGAGTGCGCTGTCCTCAGACGGCACCGGCTCCATCTGTAGCAAATCGCCGAAAGGTAAGAACAGTAATGAGGGACGTCACAGTGGCCACGGTAAATAGTGGGACATCATGATGGCCATGTTGCATGGGGGACGTCACAGTGCCTTTGGTGTATGAGAGATTTTATGGTGATTGTATGGGTGATATCAAGATAGCAATGCTACATGGGGGACTTAATGGTAATCATGTTTTGATTTAAAGCTTTCGTGGCTGCAGGGATTCATATTCTTGGTTCTTTCGGTAAAATCACGTAGAAGGGCAACAATAAAATTATAAAAATATAAAACAATAAAAATCTCACAACGTTTCGACTGCAACACAAGTAATCATCATCAGGTGTGAAAACCACAGCAAGAACCACAGCAAGAAAAATTGAAATTTTCTTGCTGTGGTTTTCACACCTGATGATGATTGCTTGTGTTGCAGTCGAAACGTCGTGAGAATTGTATTATTTTATTATTTTATTGTTTCCCTTCTACGTGACTTTACCGAAAGAACCAAGAATATGGTAATCATGTTGCATTAGAGACTGCATCATGGTTGCCATGTTACATGGGGGACTTCATGGTGGCCATGTTGCATGGGGATAATTATCTGTGCTCTGGCCTCAGTACTGAAACAACATCAAACGCTTTCAGAATTGCTTCTGCGGCCATCTTGAATGCTCTTCCAATATTAGGAAACCACTGAAGCTATCCGCGTTTAAATCATCAAGTTTGACAACTAATATCTATACTCATTCGCTCTTTCGGTAATGTCACCTAGGTAGAAATAAAATAAAACAAATCACGACGTTTCTATCGCAACACAATCAATCTTCATCAGGTGGAACAACCACAGCAATAATAAAATGCTGAAGTAGGTGAGAGAGCTGCTGTGGCAAGAGGTTATCGGTAAGAAAGGGGGGAGGAGCAAGCGGGGGAGAGAGAGGGGAGCTGCGTGAGCGCTAGGGGGAGAAGAAGTGAGGCTGGGGGGGGACGTAGGCGGAGGTAGAAGTGGTAAGCTGAGTATGGGACATGGTGGGAAAGTAAATCTGAAAAATCTACTAGTACCTGGCGCGTGTGATGGAAACAACCACAACCAGTTAAGGCTTTACCTAGTTAATAACATCCATCGAATGATTGCTCAATTTGTATCCATCTTCTCGGTTGAAGTTATGTCTATGTTTGTATATCTGGATGGCTTCATGAAAAAACCTTTGATAGTTACCTGAAGGTTTGCAGAGTACCTTGGTCTCGGAAAAAAACAATATCACGCGAGCCCACAGCGTTATAACAATGGTCAGACACGGCAGAGGTATTGGTTCTGCGATGTTTCAGATCTGCCTTGTGTTCGCTAACACGGTCCGCGACATGTCAATTCGTTTTCCCAATGTAACTGCTACCGCAGGTACAACTCAGTTTGTCGACTCCAGGATATTGCATGTCAGGATGGGATTAGATCACGGATTTTGTGTACTGTATTGAATCGGACTTGGATCTTGTGTTTGTTTAAGATTTTGGAAATATTTTTGGTAACACCTGCTATGTATGGTAAAGTGATGGTCTTGATAGGCGTCTCAGTGGATTGTTTCTACATGGTTGGAGAAACAGCTTTGCGAATAATGCTGTCCCAGTACCCATTCATCTTAAGAGTCTGGTGTACGTGTTCCAGTTCACTGGCTTGGTGGTGTTGGTTGCAAATGCAGTGGCCCTATGGTGTAGTGGTTTGATGAGGGAATTCTTCTGCGCCGGATGGTGGTGGGAATTAGGTTTTAGATAGGTCTCTTCTCAAACAAAACATCCAGGAATTAGTAGCTTACCATCATTCTCCACTTCCATGGTGAATTTGATGGATGGGTGTATGGAATTTATGTTGTTGAGAAATTGATTCAATGTTGGCAGGCCATGTGGCCAAATGACGAAAGTGTGATCTACGTATCTCTTCCACAAGGAAGGACGTTGGGTGCATGTCTGGATGACATCAGTTTCAAATTTCTCCATGAAAACATTCGCTATCACTGGTGATAAGGGGGGACCCATGTGGGTACCTTCATTTTGTTTGTAGAAAGTACCATTCCTGGTGAAGTAAGTGCTGGTTCAGCGTTTCTACTGCTGCATGCATTTTTTTTCCGCCTGAGGACGACCGCTTGTGTTGCGATCGAAACGTCGTCATTTATTTTATTTTATCCATATGTGACTTTACCGAAAAAAACAAAGAGGAAGTGTTAGTAAGGCAGTTCCTAACCAAAGTTGGTACATCAGCATTCAGTCCATGTTGGACCAAGTCTTCAATTATTGCTAAGGTGTCAGGTACAGGAACCTTGGTGAACAGAAAGACTACATCAAAGCTGACGAGCAAATCATCTGGGGACAGTGAAATGCCTTTGATTAGAGAGATAAAGTGAGCTGAGTTTCATACTGCTGAGGTAGTCTTGCCCGTGAATGGAAGCAAGGTCTCAGACAGAAATTGGGCCAGTTTGTAGGGAGGTGAGTTGATAGTGGAAACGATGGGTCGAAGTGGAGTATCTTCTTTATGGATTTTTGGAAGACCATATAATCTGGGTGGTCTATTAGCAGAAGGTTTTAGGGAGAACTGCTTGAATGGTTCGATTAGAGAAGTCGAATTGGTAATGATATTGTTTGTTTTTAAAGCCAGGCAGTTGGTCGGATCTTTGTTGATTTTGGTGTAATTGCTATCATTAAGAAGGTCCTGGATTATGTTGCTGAATGTGGTTTTATCCATGACGACAGTAGCATTGCCCTTGTTGGCTGAGAGGATGACTTTGTCCTCTCTATTTTTTAATTTGGTGAGTTCAGAGCGCTCGTCCTTGCTGATGTTATTAATAGGATTCTTAGCATTTTTAAAGATGGTGGCAATTTTAAATCTTGCCACGTCTGTCGGGATGTGTCCCAAGCCTTTGAGGGCTACATCTACCTGGGTTTTTATATCATCCACTGGGATGTGTTTGAGGGTGACAGCAAAATTCAGCCCTCTAGCTAGTACCGATTTTAGGCTATCGGAGATTGTGCTGTTACTCTGATTAATAGCAGTCTTTTTTATGTGTGGATCTGGTTTCTTTTTTGACAAGTTATTGAATTTAGCAATAAGGTTAACCTTGCATTTGGAAGACATTGTTGTGGCAGAAGAAGCAGTCATGTTATCTACAAGGTTCCAATCAGATGCGGACATTTTATCTGTTAATGTTAAGTGTTATTGTAGGAGACATTTGTCTAAATTATCAAGTTCAAGCCGGAGTAGTCTTATCCTCTCTGAGATTAGAGAAAGGCTAGCTCTGAATAAGATCCGTTTAGAGTTGGGTTAAGTGACAGAAGCAGATGTGAGTTTAAATGTGGTCGGTATTATCTTGTTGTCGCGGCATCTCTTCAGAAAGGTGAGTGACTCGATCATGTGAGCCTTCTTGTCTCGCAGTCTGTTAATGGTTCTAACAGATGTGTGGAACCTATTTGCGTGGTTAGTTTATTAACCTTCCCCCACACTGTTGATTAGCACCATTGGCTACATGCGGTGCAAAAGAATTTCAACATACATAGCTGGGATTGGCAAAAACATCCCAATCCTGAAATATTTACTCTATAAATTGCTCAAAAGTTTGGTTCACACACCTGTTGTTGTTATTCTCCTCGTGCCTACAGAAATCCTGGCTCACTTTGGCCCTCACTTGACCGACTGCGAAAAGCTGGAGCTCGCAGCCATGCAAGAAGTGTGGTACTTTGCACTCGACAACAAACCCAAGGGATGCAACAGGCATGGATATGATGACGACGAACGTAATTACATTCTGGTGAGGCTCACCACAAAACTACAGCCTTGGGGGCGGTCACAGGGCCCAGAGATAGCGGGGTTTGTGGCTTCTTATTATTGCACCTGAATTACCAACCAGGGCACACACCAACGCGCTTCAAAATCAGAATGTTTAATCCCGAGTAAAGCCCTTTTAGATAAGAAGCAATTTTTCAAGGGAATCTTCGCCAGCAGACAGTATCAAAGCATTCGACAATTACACCCACTCACACACTTACTCACCCACCCCCAGACGCACTCACTTGCTGACTCACTCACTCATTCACCCACTCAATCACTCACCGACCCACTCGCCCACTCACCAATGCACTCACCCGCACACATCTGAATCAGAAGTTTATTTCCCGAGTAAAGCCCATTGAGCTCAGAAGCTCTTTTTAAGGGTGACTCAGCCAGCAGACATCTGAGCATTCCAAATTATGGTTAAAATAACTTCATAATTCCAAGCAAATGTTTTTGTTAAAATTACATTCTCACTTCTTAAACGTTGTGATTTTAACAATAGTCAGTTTAAATGATTGTACCTTTTGTTCAGTTCCGACATGATCACCTCCACTACCGCTATGAGGTGCTCAAGATGATTGGGGAAGGAGGTCAAGGCCAGGTGATCCAGTGCCTTGACCACAAGAGGAACACCCTGGTAACTGTAAAGATCCTGGTGTCACCGTCGAGGTAAGACTTCAGAGACGTGCCATCACGAGGCCGACGTTGTTAAGTCCATTGCCATGCAATGCGGTGGTGACACTCATGCTTCACAGCGAGAAGGGGGGCCTTGGTTCGGCTCCTGACTCGGGCACCATCGTGTGTGGAGTGTGTACCTTCTATCCCTGTTCTGCATCGGTTCCTTCTAGGTACTCTGGTTTTTCGTCTCTAAAGCTTAAAATACATACACACACAGTGTGAACTGGTATCGGCCAAAACATCCCATTGCTACAAGATTACCTCCACATTACAGTAAGTCATCATTTAATGCTGTAGATACATTCATGAAAAGTTCCGCGTTAAGCGAAAAAGCATTGAGCGAAAAGAATCTCTCCATAAATAATGTAACAATAAAGTTTGGCGAGATGCAATGTATGCATACACTGTGAGATGATGAGACCAATAACTGAGGCTATGCTATAGTAATAGGTTTTACCCTTTTAACTGGCACAAAAACTGACACCTTCTTTGGTTCTTTCGGTAATGTCACGTAGAATGAGAATAAAATAATAAAATAATACAATAAAATTCTCACGACGTTTCGGCCACAATGCAAGCGGCCGTCTTCAGGTGAAAGTTACAGACCTGTCGGGACGACAGAGCTCAACACACCCGAGACGGCTTTTCTTAGAGCTTAGTCTCCACTGGTGTTGGACCAGAAGAGTGGAGACTAGGCTCTAAGAAAAGCCGTCTCGGGTGTGGACCAATCAAATTCAAGGACAGTGCATATTATTATCAGAGTTGTCTCTTTTGTTTGCATTTTGACTGCTTGTGTTGTGGTTATTGCAAACATGATGCCTTGAATAAAGGTGTCAGTTTTTGTGCCAGTTAAAAGGGTAAAACCTATTACTATATCTTGTTACTGGCAAAGGAGGTCTCATAATGAGGCTATGCTGTCACGTTACTTTTATCATTCCGAGTACTGTATCATACCGCTCAACAGTGCAGCTCAAAAAAGTATTTTGTTGTCGACTACTCACAAACCACGTCATGATGGGCTTATTCCGTGTTATAATGGGTGCGTATCTTCTTAGAATGTGCGTGTTCCATGTTGTAATGGTCGCGTTTCTTGTTACAACGGACACATTCTGCATTGTGTAAAAAGTGTTGAAGAACCACGTTATAACGAAAACGCGTTGTTTTAACGGGCGTTTGCATTTAGTTTTCCCGAATGACCAATCCGATTTGAATGGCTCTTCACCTTCAAATCCTATTGGGTACCCTACGCCAGCTCCTGCGCCCCGTATGGTACCAATGAGAGTCGAGAACGCTACTCTAGCTCACAATGCCGTTAGACCTGGTGAAAGTATATTTAATTATTAATTCTGAATAGCATTTGCCTCTGGGTGTCCCTTAAGCAAGTGTAAGTTATTAATTTGTGGACTTCCTCTGCACAGCTCCAAGGAAGAAACATTGCAGAGGATGGAGCTCCAGATAGCTCTGGAACTTCAGAGTGAGGACAGCAATGAAGATTACAACGTCATCAAAGTCCTAAACAGCTTTGATTTCAGGGGACACCACTGCCTTGTCCTGGAGCTGTTGAAGTATGTACCGCGTGTTCCATCTCCCCCTCCCTCCGCTAATAGCGTGGTTAACTGATTAACTAAACAAACTTTTTTTGTTTTCGTGGGAAAGTCCACTGACCTATTAGTTATTTTTTTGTTTAAGCGACCTGCCCACAAATGATAGCTTAACAAAGTAACTTATCACGTGGAAATGTATAGCAGCCAAATACTACGAATGCATGTCGATTCGAAATGTGGAGGGGAAAACCAGAGGACCTACAGAATAATCCACATGATCACAGGGAGAACATGCAAACTCCAAATGTACATGCGTCAGGTTCGGGATCAAACCCCACGACCTTACCAGGCGGAGTTGTTATCTTCTCCCCATGGATAACCCTCTACCACCTGGCAAAAATTCCAATGAAATCAAGTTGTCAAGTGGGCAAATGAGCCAACTAATTTGGTTTATCGACAAACCAACGACCTGAACCTACACTGAACTATGACTCTGAATATTGGTCGTGAACATGCACGAACAATATTAAGATTGTTGTTAGCAGAATCAGCACAGCATTTAAGGAGATGACACTGACACTGTGTTGGTGTTGTTTCTGCTTTTGTCTCTCTCACAGGGAGAGCCTTTATGATGTGATGAGAGAATCGGGGTTCCGGTTGGACATGGAAATGGTGAAAAGTTATACCAGGGGAATCCTCATGTTCCTGTCCCACATCTCTTCCAGGAACATAGTTCACGCGGACATCAAGCCAGTGAGTGGACACAGCATTCAGTATGATTTTGTTGCAGAGGCGTATTGTTAGTAGGGAATCGTTCCACGGAGAAAACCGGCCACATTAGTCACAAGGTCTATGCGTTCGCTGTTTCCATCTAACTGGAAGGAGGCAGGGTCATTGTACCCCTGGTGAAGATAATGCAGTATGAATTAAACTGTAGTGTAGAGTCGTGTCGGTATTGGGGACTCACCATAGACAAAACCGGCAACGTTGATCACAGCGTTGCCCCAGTCCTTCGGAGACAGAAACTGGAGCAAATAAAGACTATTTCCTAAGTGTGCCAAACGTGTATTTTGACCTGACAGCTGCCCGTTGTCGGCTTCCACACTGCGAATGGAAAACTTCCGAAGACAAACGCGCGGTGGATAGCGTCATGGAATACGCGAGCTCTCATGTGTAGCTTTTGGTCCGTAACCCGTTAAAGGGCACTCTTGCAGCTGTGAGCTCAATGCACTCTCCTGTCAGAGGAACCATGATCAGTTGTCAATAGAGCTGCCCTCCTTTACTTCGATGGTCCCTTAGAGTGCTTTGAACATGAGCCTCAAATCAAATCTCTTTTCTAGATGCAATTGAAAGGGGCAACCCCCAGTAATAGCTGTCAACAAACATCAAATGTTGCACTTGACTGACGCTCGTTGACGGCACTACGCCTCGTCTAGTTCCCCTGTTTAGCGTAGGTGGTGGTACGGTGATCGTTCCACTGCTGGCTGAATGTTATCGGCATAACCTCTGCATTTGAATTCATTCTGCCCCTTCTCCTGCAGGAAAATGTTCTCATCAAGGACACCGTGACCGGCACTGTGAGGGTCACGGACTTTGGCACGAGCTTTTTTGTGGAAAGTCAACGTGAGTGACCTCTCCTGGGTGTGTGAGCGTCTGCGTGTGGGTGTTTGTCTGATTGTGGATATGTGTGAGTATCTGCATCTCTGTACATGTGACTGTTCATGTGTGTGATGAAGATGCTGTTTAAGAAACAGTGAGTACACAAACACATATATGTGTTGTTCTTGTGATTGGTGTGCAGCTATGAATGTTGGTGGGACTCTGGAATACTCGGCTCCGGAGCTGCACTTGGGCTACAGCTTGACCTGTGGCGTAGACATGTGGGCGCTGGGTTGCACGGTGGCGGAGTTGGCGACGGGCAGGCAATTATTTCAGTCCGACAGTGACAAAGATTACCTCCCGCGCTGCATTGAGGTATTTCCCACTGGGCGTCCATCCGCTCGTGATGCCCCTCTCTTTCCTTGGAGTCGTGGGTTTTGGGGGTGGCAGGAGGGGAGGTGGCCACTTAGTGATCTGGCGAATAGCGGCCGTCGTATGTTGTGTATGAGTGTACACGTGTCCATCTTGTACGTGTGAGGGGAGCAGTAGTGTAGCGGTTAGCATGCTGCGCTCATGGCCCACACTAGTGATGATTATCTGAACCGGTCCTGGGCCTCCCTTAGTTAGACTCAGCCTTAAATGAGTACCTAGTGCAGTGTGTAAAATACCTGGGTCAATGTGGCCCACCACCCCCTGTCTCTGTGTGCCATAATGCTTGCCCTCAACAAGCGCTGCTGCTGTTGTTACGCTATACTAACAGCACTTGCCCCTACAGTCAGCCGAGGATACACGGGTGACCTTTGTCTTTGTCTCAACCATGTGCAGATTCTGGGAATGCCTCCACGATACATGGTGAATTCAGCTCCCGACAGAAGGCAGTTTTTTGGTGAGTTAAAGGGTGGTGCGAGTGACGGACCGGATTCAGTTTTAAGAAGAGGCCTGCGGCTGTTGTTATTTTTTTGGTGGGAGGGGGGGGGGAATGGCCTCTTTTTATTTTAAATTCCTTGGGTGAGTGGGTGGGTAAGTCGGTGTGTGGGCAAGTAGGTTGTAGGGTAAGTGGGCGAATTGGTCAGTGGGTAAGCGGGTGGGCGGGTGAGTGGGAGGTGGTTCGGTGATTGGGTAGGTGAGTGAGTGATTGTGTAGGTGGAAGAGTGGGTGGGTGGGTGAGTAGGTTGATGGATGGGTCGGTAAGTGGGTAAGTAGGTGACGTGGTGGTTGGTGACTGCATCTGTCCCGCTGTGCATGGCTCCCGCAGACCGTCAAGGGAAGATGTTGTGCCCAGGCAAGAAAAGGGTACCGGGGAGCTTCCCACTTGAAAGTGTGCTCAAAAGCCACGACCCGGCGTTTGTGGAATTCGTCAGCTTCTGTCTGCGGTAAGACACACCCACCACCCCCTCCCAATGAGGATCCCCCCCCCTCCAATTGATCGGTGATCACTCTCCACCGATCGCCAGGAAAATGTGGAGCTGAGTGGGACTGCCGATGTGCAGTACCACCGGTGTCAAGATCGCCCTCTGTGGAGGATGGGGAGGTCCGTGCAAGATGCTGCTGGCCAATGCGATGCTCGGGGCATTTTTAGTCTACTGGGCATCAGAGGATTGCCACTGTTCCTGCTGCTTCTGCTGCTGCCGTGCATTCCTGACCTTGTAGGAGAAGGGAAGCAACTTCAATGCTCTCACCACGCTTCTCTCACTACGTTTGGCGCGTGTGTCTCCCACGCGTCTCTCAACAGATGGGTTCCGGATTCTCGTATGACGCCAGCGCAGGCGCTGGATCACAGCTGGCTCCGGACCGCGGCCACCAGCACCACCAGCAATGCCACCACCACTGCTACTCCTGGCCGTGTCCAGTGCTTTGGAGCTGCTGAACGACGGTAACCCACATTCTGCTGACCAATTTTCAAGGCAGTCCATAGAGAGGTGTGGGGCCCAGGGCAAGTCACAACTCCCACATGGAGAAAGTGGCCCAAGTATGGGCATCAAACCCAGGTCCCTCTTTGGCTGTGAGTTCCAGCCCTGCCGCCCACAAACTAACACACGGAGAGTTCAAATCTCACCTGTACATTCGGTTATATACGGATGTATTTTTATAATTGCTTTCTGGGTGAGGACAAATAATGAAGTGGCCATATCTTTGCCATGTAGGTAACCCTTCATCCACTGTGACATCGCCAGCTCCCCCCCTCCCCCCCGATGGTGGGGGAGGGGATGGCTGCGATCTCTGCTGCAGCAGTAAGTTGGAACAATGTCGTGCGCATATCTTCACAGAGCGGAGCCGGCGCTGCCCCCATTCTCTTTGCTCGCCTGGGCCTCTGATTGGAGGCTGAAGGTTGTGGAGGAAGAGGAAACCCAGGTGGAGGAGCTGGTGTTGCAGGAGGAAGAGACCCTGGTGGAGGAGCTGGTGGTGCAAGAGGAGGAGACTCTGGTGGAAGAGCTGGTGGTGCAGGAGGAGGAGACCTTGGTTGAGGAGCTGGTTTTGCAGGAGGAGGAGGCCTTGGTGGAGGAGCTGGTTTTGCAGGAGGAGGAGACCTTAGTGGAGGAGCTGGTTTTGCCAGAGGAGGAGACTCTGGTGGAGGAGCTGGTGGTGCAGGAGGAGGACACCCTGGTGGAGGAGATCGTTGTGGAAGAGATGGTGGTGGAGGAGAAGGAGAAAACAAGGAAAGAGGATCAAGTGATGGTGATGCAGGAGAAGAGGAAGCCAGGGGGCCTGGCCCGCATGGGGAGAGTCATCCGCTCACTCCTCCGACGCGTGCTGCTGTGTGGTGGCCGGTCCACCGCACAGTAGAGATGGAGGTGGTCGTTGATCGGTCTGATCCATGACCACTATCACCACACCTACCACACACACCCTGTACCCACCCACCCCGTGACACCCACCACACTCCACACACACCCTGCACCCACCCACCCCGTGACACCCACCATCCACCACACTCCACACACACCCTGCACCCACCCCATGACACCCGCCACACTCCACACACACCCTGCACCTACCCACACTGTGACACCCACCACCCACCACACTCCACACACACCCTGCACCCACCCACCCCGTGACACCCACCATCCACCACACTCCACACACACACCCTGCACCCACCCACCCCGTGACACCCGCCACCCACCACACTCCACACACACACCCTGCACCCACCCACCCCGTGGCACCAACCACCCATCACACACCACACACACCCTGCACCCATCCACCCCGTGACACCCACCATCCACCACATTCCACACACACCCTGCACCCACCCACCCCGTGACACCCATCACCCACCACACACCCTGCACCCACCCACCCCGTGACACCCACCACACTCCACACACCCTGCACCCACCCACACCGTTACACCCACCACACACCACACTCCACACACCCTGCACCCACCCACCCCGTGACACCCACCACACTCCACACACCACACACCCTGCACCCACCCACCCCGTGACACCCGCCACCCACCACACTCCACACACACACCCTGCACCCACCCACCCCGTGGCACCAACCACCCATCACACACCACTCACACCCTGCACCCATCCACCCCGTGACACCCACCATCCACCACATTCCACACACACCCTGCACCCACCCACCCCGTGACACCCATCACCCACCACACACCCTGCACCCACCCACCCCGTGACACCCACCACACTCCACACACCCTGTACCCACCCACGCCGTGACACCCACCACACACCACACTCCAAACACCCTGCACCCACCCACCCCGTGACACCCACCACACTCCACACACCACACACCCTGCAACCACCCACCCCGTGACACCCACCACACACCACACACCCTGCACCCACCCACCCCCTTGACACCCACCACCCACCACAATCCACTCACACCCTGCACCCACCCACCCTGTGACACCCAACACACTCCACACACCCTGCACTCACCCACCCCATGACACCCACCACTCACCACACACCCTGCAACCACCCACCCCGTGGCACCCATCACCCACCACACACCCTGTACCCACCCACCCCATGACACCCACCACCCACCACACTCCACACACACCCTGCACCCACCCACCCCGTGACACCCATCACCCACCACATACCCTGCACCCACCCACCCCGTGACACGCACCACCCACCACACTCCACACACCCTGCACCCACTCACCCTGTGACACCAACCACACTCCACACACACCCTGCACCCACCCCGTGACACCCACCAGCCACCACACTCCACACACCCCCTGCACCCACCCACTCCGTGACACCCACCACCCACCACACTCCACACACACCCTGCACCCACCTACCCCGTGACAACCACCACACACCACACTCCACACAAAGGGTTAAGGGTTTTGAGGGTTACGTGTTTAAAGGATTAGGGGTGGAGAGATCTAGGGGTTTATAGAATTATGGTTTTAACAGTAAAGGGGTATAGAGTGTTAGGGGGTTTGGGATTTTTTGTTGTATTTGGGTTATGGTTTCAAAAGGTGAGGAGTTTAGATGGATAGGGTTTTATGGGTAAATCGGTTTAAAGGGTTAGGGATTTAGAGGATTATAAGTTAAGGGTTTAGAGGTTTACAGGGTGATGGGTTTAGGGGTTTAGAGGGTTAGGTATTTAGAGGGTGTGTGGTTTAGAGGTTTAGGGGTTTAGAGGCTGAGGGTTTTAAGGGTAAAATGTTTTAGAGGTTTAGCGGTTTAGAAGGTGATTAGCTTAGAGGGTTAGGGTTTTAGAGGGGTACAGTTTAGAAGGTTATGGGTTTATAGGGTTATAATTGTAAGGAGTTTGGTGTCCTGAGGTTTAGACGGTTTATGGGTTTCGATTGTTAAAGGGTTAGTGGTTTAGAGGGCTTGGAGTTTATAAGGTTACGTGTTAAGGGTTTAGAGGTTTTTTAGGGGATAAGCGTCTTCGATGTTTTGGGGGTTTCTAGGGTTATGGTGTTTAGGGGTTGAGCGTTTTAGGGGTTGAGGATTTTAAGGGTTAGGGGTTTAGAGGGTTGGTGTTTAGAGGGTTAGGGGTGCAGAGATCTAGTGCTTTTGAGAATTCGGATTTTAACGGTAAAGGGGTTTAGAGTGTTAGGGGGTTTGGGGTTTCAGGGTATTTGGGTTCTGGTTTCAAAGGGTGAGGAGTTTAGAAAGGATTTGATTTAATGGGTAAAGGCGTTTAGAGGGTTTGGGATTTAGAGGATTATAAGTTGAGCCGTTTAGAGGTTTACAGGGTTATGGGTTTAGGGGTTTAGAGGTTTAGGGGGTTAGAGGGTGAAGGTTTTAAGGATAAAGGGGTTTAGAGTGTTATGGGTTTCGAGAAGTAGCTGTTTAATGGGTTTATGGGTTTCGATTGTTATAGGTTAAGTGGTTTAGAGGGTTAGGAGCTTAGAAGTTTCGGGGTGTTTCGGGGATAAGGGGTTTCGTGGTTTATAGACTTCGAGGGTTTAGGGGTTGAGAGTGTTAGCGCTTGAGGGGATTCAAGGGTTAGGGGTTTAGAGGGTTAGGGTTTTAAGGTTAAAGGGCTTTATAGTGTTAGGTGTTTAGAGGATTGGGCTATTAGTGGTGTAGGAGTTTAGAGGGTGAGGGGTTTAGCAGGTTAGGTGCCGAGAGGGTTACGGTTTTAGGGGTTGCGGAGTTTAGAGGGTTTGGTGTTTATACAGTTAGAGTTTTGGGGGTTTATGGGTGGGGTTTTCGAGAGAGATGTTTTTAGACAGTTAGGGTTTTAAGGGTAAGGTCGTTTAGAGGATTAGGTGTTTAGAATGTTAGAGTTTAGAAGATTTTGGGGTAAAGAGGGTTGGGGGTTTAGAGAGTTAGGTGTTTAGAGATGTATGGGTTTCGATTGTTAGAGGTTGAATGGTTTAGATGGTTAGGAGTTTAGGAGGTTATAATTGTATGTGTTTAGGGGTTTAGAGGTATGGGGGTTTTGAGGGTTAGGGGTTTATAGGGTAATGGGGTTTAGCGGTTTAGAGGGTTATGGGTTTTGGGATTTGGGAGTTTAGAGGGTTTAACACCAAGACTTTGACAACTAATATTATCCATACTAAAGGTGTTTTGGATTTCTCTCCGACACTTAATGGCACTTTTTTATTGTCATGACAAACTTTACTAATTGGCTGTGTCGGGTGGTGTCTGGTTTAACGACACATTTATATTTACACGATCTAACCCGAAAATATATTTATTATGGGTTTAGAGGGTTAGGGGCTTAGAGTGTTATGTGTTTAGAGGGTTAGCGTTTTAGGGGTATAGGTGTTTTAAGGGTTAGGTGTCTTGAGGGTTAGTTCTTTAGAGGGTATGGGTGTTAAATGTAGATTTGAAGTTTTCGTGACTGCAGGGATCCATATTCTTTGGTTCTTTCGGTAAAGTGACATAGATAGAAATAAAATAAAACAAATCGCGACGTTTTGATCGCAACACAAGCGATCTTCATCAGGTGGGACAAAACACAAGCGATCTTCATCAGGTGGGACAACCACAGCAAGAAATGCTGAAGTCGGCGGGAGAGCTGCCATGGCAAGAGGTTATATAGTTAAGAGAGAGGGGAAGAGGCAAGGGGACAGAGAGAAAAGGGGGGGGTGTGGGGTAGGAAAAGGGGGGGGGCACGTAAGCGCTAGGGGAAGAGGACGTTAGGCTGGTGGGGGGACATGGGCGGGGCAGCAGTAAAACCGGCAGGTAATGATGGAAACAACAACACAAGTTAAGGCATTACCTGATTGATAACATCCTTCCAGTGATTGTTTAATTTGTATCCATCTTCTCGGTTGAAGTTTTGTCTATACCCTGGAGTCTACAAACTGAGTTGTAACTTCGGCCGCAGTTACGTTGGAGAAATAAAACGACACGTCTCGGACCGTGTTCGCGAACACAAGGCGGATCTGAAACATGGCAGAACCAATACCTCTGCCGTAGTGGCCATTGTTATAACGCTGTAGGCTCGCATGATATTGTTATTTTCGGAGGCCAAGGACAAAACTTCAATCGAGAAGATGGATACAAATTAAACAATCACTGGAAGGATGTTATCAACCAGGTAATGCCTTAACTTGTGTTGTTGTTTCCATCGTTACCTGCCGATTACTGCTAGCCCCGCCCATGTCCCCCCACCCCAGCCTCACGTCCTCTTCTCCTAGCGCTCACGCGGCCCCCCTTCCTCTCCCTACCCCACACCCTCCCCTCTCTCTCTCCCCCCTTGCCTCCGCCCCCATCTCATACCTGTATAACCTCTTGCCACGGCAGCTCTCCCGCCGACTTCAGCATTTTCTTGCTGTGGTTGTCCCACCTGAAAATATCACTTATGTTGCGATCGAAACGTCGTGATTTGTTTAATTTTATTTAATTTATACCTACGTGACTTTACTGAAAGAACCAAAGAGTATGGATTCCTGCAGTCACGAAAGCTTCAAATAAAGATTAAAATAGTTTAGTTTAATTTGTTTATTTTTGAACAGTTTGTCTTTCCTGTCATTTTTTTATTTTTTTAGTTATGTTCTGACCTGCCCGATTGGACAGCTGTGAAAACAGATCTTTGTAGCTCATCGATTTCATCCAGTGTAAATAAATATTCAGATTTAAATTTTATTGACCTCTGTGCGAGTCTATGGATTTCTGAGTTTGTGGGCCTCTGTGAGTGTATGGGTCTCTGTCTGAGTCTATGGATCCCTGTGTCAGTATATAGGGTCGCCGTATGAGTCTGAGTGTCTGAAGGAATGTATGGGTCTCTGTTGGAGTCTATGGGTTTCTGGTTCTGGGTCTGAGTGGGAATCTATGGTTCTCTGAGTATGGTTGTTTGTGCGAGTTTTAAGTGCACAAACTGAACTTAAAAAGGGCATTGAGGGGTGCGGAATCCAAGTTGACTATTAAGCTCCCCGCAGTGCAAGCCAGCTCTCTAGTCGTGTCATCATACAGCCCCTGTAATTCTTTATAATAATAATTAGACTTCAGGAAAGCCACGCTGAGTCATAGTAAGGTCCTGAATTTGTTTTTTATTGTAAGATCTTTTCAATCAATGAATAACGAATTCTTACACAAGTGGGGGGAAACCGGAGCACCCGGAGAAAACAAACGTATGTGAAGGGGCAGCAGGCAGCATTTTAAACCGTACAAGTGACGATGGCGATGATCCCACTTGCTATAATGCCTTCTCCTGGCCAGTCAGATGCTTTCTCCTGGCCAGCCAGGAGAAGGCACCTCAATGTCCACGGGAAGGGGGTTTCACAATATTTACTGTGTGATCCAGCAACCCTTGCTGCCTTCTACAGTGCTGGATCGCAGGCTTGCGTCACCACCTTCTGGCGAGTATTTGTAGTTATTATTTAAAGCTATATAGCACTCACAAGAACGACTCAAGAGGCACGAGGAGCCACAGACATGCAGGAAGGAAGCCACGTGGTGAGCCAGCACCAACGATTGTCCAGGCTCTACGGTACTCTATGTATGGAGGCATTATTGGCTAATTAATAACGAGTGTTTGTACAAGTGGGGGAAATCGGAGCACCCAGAGAAAAGCCACGTGTGTGAAGGGCAGCATTTTAAACCGTACAGGTGACGATGGCGATGAGTCCACTTGCTGTACTGCCTTCTCCTGGCGAGGCAGGTTATGCACCTCGACGCCCACGGGAAGAGGATTTCACAACATCATTGTGCGGTGATTTACGAACCCTCGCTGCCTTCCCCAGTGCTGGATTTGAGACGTGCACCACTAACACCAGGCGAATGATAACAACAACAACAATAACTATACTTATTACTTGGTAGCAACAGGCGAAAGAAAACAACAGGCAAATTATAACAGTCCAATTAAAACAGGCGAATGATAACAGGCAAATGAAAACAGGCGAATGATAACTGGCGAATGATAACAACAGGCGTATGTTTAGAACAGGCGAGTAGTAACAACAACAATTATTATTTACACTTAGAACTTGATAACAACAATATTTATACTTATAACGTGATCAAGCATGCCTCAGAGGTGCGAGGAACCACAGACAATCAGGAAGGAAGCCACTTGGTAAGCTGGCACCAACGATTGCCCAAGCTCTGTGACCCTATTGATACGTTTTTATCGACCAGATACGGAGCGTTACGTGTGGGGGGGAAACCGCCCCCTTCGGTGCCTCCATGGTCCAATAGCTGGTCTTCTTGGCGCCACGGTCCCGAGCCCCCTAAAAGTTCCTCATGGAGCAAATCAACGGGTGGGCCATTGCCTTGTCAGGGCTCATTCATTGCTCCGGATCCCACCTGAAAATGCCAGGTGCAGATCCCCACATCATTAAAGCCACGGGTGCATTTATCCCAGATATAAACAATCGCAAACTATTTGACTATTTTTTTTTACTTTAACCAGGCAAGGCCCACTGAGCTATACAGCTCTCTTTCAGAAGCGGCCACACAATTACAGCTCAACAAATTGGCTTATTACGTGGACATTAGTAGCCAAATACTCTAAACATGTGTTAATAAATGTGGAGGGAAAACCCGGAGGATCCGGAGAAAAATACACGCGACCACGGGGAGATAACATACAAACTCCAAATACAAAGGTGTCAGGGTAAGGATTGAATACACGACCTCCTGTATACCCTACAAAATAGTTAACATCTCGCCACCGTGGCGCCCAATTCTGATCACATGACATAGCAAAACGAACGTCGCGGTGCATAGCAATAATTCAATTGGGCAATTACTGAGCGTTCATAAACGTGAGGGGATACAGGAGTACCCAGAGAAAACCCACTCGTGCAAGGGGGCAACCCTCTATCCCATGCAGACAGAGATGGTGCTTATCCCACTTGCTGTACTGCCTTCTCCTGGCCAGCCAGGATATGCCACCTCAACACCCACTACACCATGAACTTTGTGAACCGAGTTCAATGATAGCGATGGTGTCACCATCGCTATCATTGAAGACCTGGTTCATCAAGGACTGCATACTGATGTACCCCCCCTGGTGAGACATTGCTTAACCAACACTTACTTCACCTGGAATGGAACTTTCTACAAACAAACTGAGGGCACCCCAATGGTCTCCCCCCTATCTCCGGTTGTAGCCAACGTATTCATGGAAAAATTTGAAACTGACGCCATCCAGACTGCCACTCTACGCCCGACCTTATGGAAGAGGTACGTTGATGACACCTTTGTCATCTGGCCACATGGCCAGCCTGCTCTAGACCAATTCCGCGACCACATCAATTCCATACACCCAGCCATCAGATTTACCATGGAGGTCGAAAAAGATGGCAAACTACCCTTTTTGGATGTCTTAATTAAAAGAAGACATGATGGTTCAATGAGCCACTCTGTCTACAGGAAAGCTACCCATACAGATGCTTACTTGAAACCGGATTCCCACCACCATCCATCCCAAAAAAACTCCCTCATCAAGACTCTATACCATAGAGCCCAATGCATTTCCGACCAGGAACACATTACCAGTGAACTCAAGCACGTACACCAGGCTCTCAGGGCTAATGGCTACTCCGACTACACAATCCGCAAAGCCATCACTCCAGTCATGAAGAAGGATCCTCTTTTGGAGCCACTCAAAACCATCACCTTACCCTACATTGCAGGGGTCACTAAAAAGATCTCCAAAATCCTGAACAAACACAAGATCCAGGTCCGATTCAACACAGTACATAAAATCCGTGATTTAGTTCCATCTGTAAAAGATGCTGTTCCAGACATACAGTACCCAGGCGTTTACAAACTAAAGTGCCTCTGTGGTAGTAGCTACATTGGAGAAACCAAAAGACATATCTCGGACCGCATCCGCGAACACAAAGCAGACTTGAAACACGGTAGGACGAACTCCTCTGCCGTGGCAGATCACTGTTATAATTCAGTGGGCTCACATGACATTGACTTCTCCAAGACGGAGGTTCTTTGCAAACCAACCGGCTACCATGAGAGATTCGTTCATGAGGCCATTCACATATACAAGCACAGAGACAATTTCAACCGAGAAGATGGATTCAGGCTTAGTAACCACTGGAAAGATGTTTTAAATCATTTCTGTTCTTAATTAATTGTATTTTTACGATGACCTTCAGACCGCAGCTCTTTCGCCAGCATTGCCTCTTAATACCTCTCACACCACGGTTAATGGTATAGTTTTACAATATGGAGCATACTAGGGCCTCGCAGCTGTCTCTCTCCCCCTCCTCTGTTCCGACCATGGACGAACTCGTCCGTCTGAACGGGACCCGTAGCTATCCGTGGGGCTGAAATTTGAGGGTAAGAATCCACCCATTTTTTCGCCATATAGCATTGTGATATATAACGACTTATTGTTGGTAGCTTAGCTGATTGGAGAATATAGAGTTTATTGATAACATGAAGGTAATTTATATTTTAGTTTTTATTGGTTCACTATATAGTACTGTGAATAGCTCAGATGTGTAGTCATTTCTGTGACCAGTCACTAGCTAATCACTCAGTTGTTTCAATGCTGGATTCGCCTAGTTATTTCAATGCTAAATTCTCCTGTTTGATTTGTACTAAGGGCCTCGGTGAATGTGTATGCTCTGACTTTAACGTAGCTATTTCTGCAGCAGGTACAAGCTAACCACTCAGCTATCTCAATGCTAAATTCTATGCTAATTCCATTGTCAAGATGTGTATGCCTTAACTTAGCTATTTCAATGCTAAATTCTATGCTAATCCCTTTAACAATGGGTGCCTCTGCGGGTGTGTATGCTTTAACTTTTAACATAGCTATTTCTGTGACCAGTCACAAGCTAATCATTCAGCCATTTCAATGCTAAAATCTATGCTAATTCCTTTGTCAAGGCGCTTTGTTCCTCTCACACAGCTTAAAGGCCGTATCTGAACGTGGCTCTTTCACTCCAGCGCTGTCCTACCAGACAGTCTCGCTCCCTTCACCTGATGAAAGCCGCTTGTGTTGTGGCCGAAACGTCGTGAGAATATTATTGTGTTATTTTATTTTATCAATTTATTATTTTATTATCATTCTACGTGACTTTACCGAAAGAACCAAAGAAGATGAATCATTGCAGTCACGAAAGCTTTAAATCGAAACTCTAAACATGTGTTAATAAATGTGGAGGGAAAACCCGGAGGATCTGGAGAAAAATACACGCGACCACGGGGAGATAACATACAAACTCCAAATACAAAGGTGTCAGGGTAAGGATTGAATACACGACCTCCTGTATACCCTACAAAATAGTTAACATCTCGCCACCGTGGCGCCCAATTCTGATCACATGACATAGCAAAACGAACGTCGCGGTGCATAGCAATAATTCAATTGGGCAATTACTGAGCGTTCATAAACGTGAGGGGATACAGGAGTACCCAGAGAAAACCCACTCGTGCAAGGGGGCAACCCTCTATCCCATGCAGACAGAGATGGTGCTTATCCCACTTGCTGTACTGCCTTCTCCTGGCCAGCCAGGATATGCCACCTCAACACCCACTACACCATGAACTTTGTGAACCGAGTTTAAATTTCTGGCCACGGCGAACATCAGTGGCTATCTCCCTCTTCCTCTCTCGTCCCTGCTATTATCTCCCTCTTCTTCCCGCGTCCCTCCCACTATCTACCTCTCCAATCCGTCCCACCATCTTCCTCCCTCGTCCCTCCCACCATCTCCCACTTCCTCCCCAGTACCTTCCACTATCTCCCTCTTCCTCCCACTTGGCTCTACTATCTCCCTCTTCTCCCGTCCCTCGCACCATCTCCCTTTTCTTCCCCCATCCTTCCCACTATCTCCCTCTGCATCTCCAATCCCTCGCACTCTCTCCCTCTTCCTTCCCCTTCCTTCCCACTATCACCTTCTTACTCTAACCGATCTGCCTAATCCTCCCAAATCACTCCCACTATCTCACTCTACTTCCCCAGTCGCTCCAACTATCTCCCTCTTCATTCCCCTTTCCTGCCACTATCTCCCTCTTCCACTCCCTTCCCTCCCACTATCTCCCTCTTCCTCTGCCGTCCCCCCCGCTATCTCCTTCTTTCTCTCCCATCCCTCCCACTTTCTTCCTCCCCCGTCCCTCCCACTATCTTCTCATCCTCCCCCATCCATCCCACGATCTTCCTCATCCTCTCCCGTACCTTCCGCACCTTCCTTATTTAACACCATCAGGTTCACAGACTCGCCCTCGCGTCTCCCAAGTCAAATAGCCTAGCTTAGACACAACCCTCACCATGTTACACTGACGGCATTGACCGAGACAGCCAACAACTATCCGGCCGCCCAATTATCTAGTGAAGACGGCAGCGACCAAGTCGGCAAAGACAGTGCCAACGCGACGACTCCACTTCCCAGAACCTGCAACCACGAGCTCTCGCTCTCCGCTGCTTTTATCCGACTCGGCGCGGCCTGGCTCCGCCCTGGCCGCGCCTCCCTTCTCCAACCCACGAGCGGGTTCCAGGGTCTTCCAGACAGGGTCTCTGTGATCCTTGCCCCAGTGCCTCCGCCCTGCTGACAAACACGCGTGAGGCTCACTGGCGTGTGTACTCCCCGTCCACCGCAGTTGCCGCTGCTGGACAACAACTATTACTCTACAGTTGTACTGCCCTTCTGTACCGTGCCCCCGAGCCATCAACACGGACTCACAGCATCAACACAGACTCACATGATCAACACAGACTCCCACGATCAACACTCACAGCATCAATACGGACTCACACCATCAACACGGAAACACAGGGTCAGTGAGCGAGATGGCGGATGAGTGCATACATGATGTGAGTCGTGGTGAGTTCAAGTTGAGCACCCAGTTTTAAATCTCATTTACTCCCACCACCCTACACACCCTACATACAACAGTCGGAAGTAAATGCCTACACACCCTACATACAATCGTCAGTAGTAGGAGTGGGGAGAAGAGGGCATCAGTGGGGGCGAGGCATGAAGCGTTGAGAAGCCCTCAGATACTCCATAAAACCCCGAGTTTCATGGAGTATAATTTTCAGCATTACAGTTCCATTTTTTTTTACGTTAACAAATGTCTCGCGATATATTACACCGTATAGGTAACTAGATTGGGCGAGGGATGGTCTTTTTTGTTGAACAATCAATAAAGCTACGGTGTCGTACTGTGCCCGTATCCGTGTACGGTACTGTGCACTAAAGGAAGAAAAATCGAGCGGCTGAACCTCACTGCCTCCTTACCGGAGGCTGTAAACATCAAGTGACCTGAAAACTGCGATGGGACGTGAAAGACAATATGGAGAGACAAGAGGGCGCCACGTGTGTTCTTCCATGCCAGCAGCAGCATCATCGCAGGCAATGAGGTTCAAATGGGCACAGGAACTTTGAGGTGGACCCACGAGTGGTCGAGCCACAGGGGCGCGCAATCGGCGACCTCTATACGCTTGGCGCAATCCGCATCGTCATTTCACGGAGCCCTTGTCCGCTCGACGAGTGCGACGACGCCGTCCCACCGTCATTCGGCGCCTCGTGGTGACATCACAACAGCAAAGCGACAGATGTTGATTATTCATTTCTTGAGGCAATTCGAGGGCCCGGTTACATCACGTTGTGATACACGCACACACCGTCAACATATACTACACCGGTCATAAAAAAAAGCAGGGGATAGGAAGGTGGGGGAGCGGACCCGACCACAGGTATTGTTTAAAAGACGTCAAGCGGACCGGTGGTTTTAAATGCAAGTCCATGCAAACACCAACATCCGAACGATTGTACCAATAAATCCTGAACCTTCTGGAAGATTTCAGCTCCCGCTGGTTTGGATCAGGGTGATGTTGGGGCAAATTCCATTAATTGGGAAAGGTGGCAATCTTGTGGGAATGTCCTCGCCAGAGAAGAAACTTGTCGCTTCCATGTTTTATTTTCATCCAACGTCCCATTAGCGAGATCCAGAGCGTGACGGACTCATATGGAGTCGGCCTCCTGTAATTTTTCTGGTCTCATTCTCACCACAGGTGAAAGCAGAGCCACACATCAACGTGCCAATGGGGCCACGGTTGAAGTGGTGGGGCCACGGTTGAAGTGGCGGTGGCCACGGGTCATGTGGCCTCGATGTATTTTCCATGTTGAAGGCCGATTGCCCCAAACATTGCCCGTCATATGCAGTGTCACTGAATAACGTGTGAAACATACTGTAGCATATACAAAATTTTATTTTCTTCATACATTAAATACAATAAACACAATAAACATAAAATGCATATAGGACATTTATAACTCTCTCAATGACCAAACTTGTATTTTATGAACACACTTATACAAGCAAAATATGACAAAAGTGTTCCAGATTACAGTTTCAATTGAGACTGAAATCCGGAATCATTACCCCCTACTGACAGACTAATAATACCCGCTCGCAGGCCAAGTGCTGATTCACCTTGGGGCCTCGCCTGGTATAGAGGTCGTGGGTTAAATCCCGACGCCTGTATATCTGGAGTTTGCATGTTCTCCCCGTGACCACGTGGATTTTTCTCTGGGTCCTTCGGTTTTTCCCTCCACATTTAGAAACATGCGTTTAAAAGTATTTGGCTGCTATATATTTCTGCGTGACAAGCCACTTTATAGCACTTTCATTTGTGGCCCGGTCGTTCCTGAAAGAGAGCTATACAGCTGAGTGGGCCTTACCTGGTAAAATAAAAATAGATTAGTTTTGTTAGTTTATTTTGTGCCACAGGGGGACAGCTACAGGGGGGGGGGTGCCCATTAAAATGGTCGAGATGAGATGCAACTTAAGGCGCTTGTGACTTCCCAAAAATATTATTTATGGCAGGTTTTCACATCTAAACATCCCGGGTGGCATTGAAGCCAAGAGCTCCCACCCTAGGCGAGTAGCTACGAGAGCGGTGCTGTGCACGGCGACACGCCACTTTCTCCATCTGCCTGACTTGGTATTTTCTTTTTTGTTACTTAAATAAATGTTAATGTTTCGTTTTGTGTATGCATGTATGTACACCGTTTGGGGAGCGGTGGTGCAGCAGTTAGCGCACTACGAACTCAGACATCTGAGTACATCGTGTGGTGTGTATAACATCGCAAAACTGGGGAGGACAAAGGCAGCCAGACGTGGGGCTGGCCACACAACCACTTCTGTGCCATGCCGGCCATCATAGGTGCTACCCGTTAAAAGCACTTGCCCCAGCAATCTGTTAACGGCGATACGGAGTACCATTGTCTTTTTGTGCAATTGTGTGCTTCTGTGTGCCACGCATGCGACGATGTAAATGTTTGTGTTTGATAAATGTACATCCGCAATGTGTGTGTGACGCGTATAATGCACGTGTGTGACGACGGTTGGAACAGCGATTCACGCACTGCCCTATCCACGCGGCGACCTCTCCTCAACGTCTCGAGCCTCGGCGGAGAGCGCCGCGAGGTTCGACTCCAACTCCGGCTTTCCAGGGACAAACCCCCCCCCCCAATGCCCCACCCCCCAGGCCCATGGGGGGGGGGGGAAGTCGCTCCCCTCCCTCACTCCACGCACAGGAACTTCCTCTTCTTCGCCGTGTTCATGTACGGTCGCCAAGGCCACTCCACCTCGGCGGTGGCCGCGTTGTCCAGCGTGCCCAGTTTAATCTCACAGACTGCGCGACACACAAAAGAAAAGATCCCCCCCATGCAGCCTTTAACAGACGGCGTGGGAAAAGCACTGTTCGTGTGTTAGCATGTAGGAAAGCCAGCACGGCACACCAAGGGGTGGGTGTGGGTGGCCAGCATTACGTCCGATCATCTTTGAATTTACACATCGCATCTGGGGTGGGGGAATGCGAGTCGGGTCACGGTACAGCGAATGCGACCAGAGCAGCGACCCCACCGACTCAAGTTCCGATCCGCTCTACAAGTCACCCGCGGGCCACCTAGCCCGAGGTTAGACTCTTACATTCAGCCCATCATCCTCTCAGGGGTCGATAAAATTTACAACCACTTCGTAGGGAAGTCCACAAGGAATGTGGAATTTCCACCGCCTCTGCTGGGGTGTAAAGTGGAGACGAGTAACAATGTGTCAGGCAGACTTACGCTCCATCTCGAATCACGGTCCCACCTCCTTCAACTCGATGTCCTTGCCGTCGCGCTTGTAGACGTTGTGCCTGTTGGGAGGGGGGAAGGGGGGCACAGAAGTCGCGGGAGGGGTCGCGGCAAGTCACACGGACGGCGCTGGACTCTCATTACGCGTCCTCGCAGACGTTTGCCAGTTAGAGGCCAGCGGCCACCCTGTTTAAAACTGCGGATGCATTAACAAATGAACAACATTACGCGCCTTCAGCTTCAGAGATGGCGTTAAATAAAAACTCTGTACTGTTGCTCAAAAACTAAAGTAAAACGAAACTATTTTTATTTTACCACTGAGCTATGTAGCTCTTTTTCACATAAAAATGTATAGCAGCAAAATACTCGAAATTCAAGTTTCTAAATGTGTAGGGAAAAACCCGGAGGACCCGGAGAAAAATCAAAGTGACCAGGAGGAGAACATGCAAACTCCGAATATACAGGCGGACACACAGCACCTGGCCCAAAAGTCTGCTCACTCTTTCCCATTCCGAGACATCTGCAAGTTGCCGGGTGGTAGGTGTCACGTTCACCGCTGAATCTCGCTACGCGCGAGCGGCTCGGCGTTAATTTTATTTATAGAGGCGTAGCGCTGCTGTTTTTAAAAGGCGTTGCCCTCACCGCAGAGAACCGTAGTGACACGACCGGCACTCTATGGAACAAAACTGTGCCACACGCCCTCCCGCATGGTCTTATGGGAGCAAAAGGTATGTCTTCAGGTCAGAAGACGTACTTGAGTTTTTCTTAAGGTTCCGTTTCGACGACGTATATGTACATCATGAAAATGAGAAAGGGTTATAGCCTATACGAGGGATCTTTGTGCTTTGGGGATGGGGGAGGAAGATGTGGGTGAGACTGGCACGGTGCCCGCACGCACCCTCTTTCCGAGTCGCGACGTGAAGTTGTGCATCACGAGGTGTGGGAATGCATCGGACATCATGTCCACGTCCGGATGTCGTGCCGCATCAGCACGCTCGAGAGTGTCAAGTACACCGTGGTATCGTACCACGTGTCACATGAACAGCATGCCGGAAAGTTAGACACACCACAGGTGTCACACAGACTGTACTGGAGAGTTAAACACACTGCCCTTCCATCAGCGGCATCATACCATATCACACCACATACACAGTTAAGACACCACAATTCCATGTCTGCAGCGTCATACTACACACCGCACATCGTACGCACAGCTAAATACACCTCCATCCCCCGTCTGTTGCACCGCATCACACACGTCACACCATGCATCACACCGGGGAGCGGAGTGGCTATCTCATTACACTACAAATCCGGTGACCTGACTTCGATTTCCGGTGTGTCCAAGCATCGACAGTGGGGAGACAAAAGGGGCCAGATGCGGTAATGACCACACCACCCACCCCGCCGTGTGCCCTGCCGGCCTTCGTAGGTCGCTCGACAAACAGCACTTGCCCTGACAGCCTGTTAAAGGCTACACGGGGGAGCTTTGTCGACTGTGGTGCATGCGCGTGCCTGGCATACCGCGGTGCTCATGCAGGACGATGAAGTCGTTGACGGCGTTGGCGCAGCACGCCCACACCAGCGCCTGCAGCTTGTGGCCTCCGTGGTTCATCGGCTGAGCGTTCGGCAGGATCAGCTTCATCTCCTGCGGTGGTGGTGGGATGGTGGTGGTGGTGTGGTAACATGACAGCAACCGGTCACACGCCAAGTCCGCTCTTCCCACCGGCGTCCGTCCCGGCCACGCTGCGTTCGCCCCCCCACCTCCCCGCCCTCCCACTGTATCCGACTCGGGTTGTGTTGTTTGTTTTTTCCATTGCGGAAGCCGAGCCGAGCCGTACCGGTATACGGGGTCGCCAAACCCCGTGTTGGCACAACTGGGATGCACCATTGGAAAAACTTTACTATTTTTATTTTACCAGGTAAGGCCCACTGAGCTATGCAGCTCTTTTCCAGAAGCAACCTGGCCACAAATCATAGCTCAACTAAGTGGCTTATCGTCATGTGGAAATTTATAGCAGCCAAATACTCTTAAACGGACGTCGATTCTAAATGCGGAGGGAAAAACCGGAGGACCTGGAGAGAAATCCACGCGACTCCTCGGAAAGAGGCACGCAACTCCAAATATACAGCAGGCATCAGGGTCAGGATTGAACCTGCGACCTCCTGGATACCAGGTGAGGGAGTTAACATCTCGCCACAGTGGCGCCCCCAATGGTACATCTTTCCGTGACCACCGACCGTGCGTAGTGCTACAGTAGATACATTTTCGATGAATGGAAGGGATCGGTCATCGGGAAAAGGCGGACTGAATCGCGAGGAATGAAGTTGGCAAAAGCTGCATGCACCAAACCAAAGTGTCCAACGCTCCACCACTTACGACCCCCCCCCCCCCACACAGCCTCCACGTTTCATCAACAACCAGATTTCTTCTGGTTAACTCAACGGATGCGAGTTGTCTCACACCGCACAAGCCCGATGATTGGTCGACACGGCTCGTGTGAGGTGAAAGGAACTGATTCTAAAGCCGATAGAGAACACGTGTGTGTGTGCGGTAATTTAGCAGTTAGCATGCTGCCCCACAAACCTAGTGACCCGAGGTTGATTTCCGTTCATGGCCAACACCAGTGGCGATTATCTGAACTGGTCCTGGGCCTCCCCTAGATCAACTCAGCCTCAAATGAGTACCTAGTGCGGTGTGTAAACATCATTACCAGAGAGATAAAGGTGGCCAGTTGTGGTGCTAGCCACCTACACCCTCGCAAACAGCACCTGTCCCAAAAGCCTGTTAAGGCTATATGGGGGACCTCTGTCTTTGCGCGCTTGTACACATGCAATACACGAGGACCCACATTCCTCGTGTGACCCCAAACCCTGTAGCCCCTGTGACCCCGTGCCCGCACCTTGATGAACTGCTTGAGGAGGGAGCTGGGGTCGCGTGAGGTCATCGCCATGATGTGTGGGTCCTTCACGCCGGCTCAGCGGTACTCGTCATCCATGTGGCTGCTCACTCCTACTGACACGGGGGGGGGGGGGGTGGATAGAAAGAGGTGGTAGATGGGGCAGGGGGGACGGAGAGGGTAGGTTATCATTTGCCATACTTCCCCGTGCAGGTGAGTGAAGGTGTGTGTGTGGGTGGATGGAAGGAGCGACCAGGAATGGTTTAGAATATCACTCTGCAGTGGTCGCGTTGATTTTGTGTAGCGAGCGGAGCACTAATGAGACCTGGATGAGTCCCAATTGCAAGAGTGGGTGGGTGATATGGCAGGTGAGTGGGTAAATTGAGTAAAATGATGAGTGAGTGAATGAGTGGGTCAGTGCATGTTAAACCTCTTTGTTACAGCACGTAGCCAACCGTGGTAATCGGAAGTGTGACAAACTAACCACAAAAAGTAGTTCTCAAGAAATGAGTTTGTCAATCTAGACGATGATTTAAAAGTGCAAAGCTCCAGTGGCTTCCTAATATTGTAAGGAAGACCGCTGCAGAAGGAAGACTGCTCCAGAAGCACACGTTATGTGGTGACCACGGCCTTCATTCGACAATCCACCAAAATTTACGCCAGCCACCACACACACACACACACGGCCGACTCTTTTCCGCGTTCACGCCACGGGATTTTTCAAAGTCCACTTGGGAAGCAATCGCCGTGCAGTATTTACGGTCAACGCAACTGCGGCATTAAACCCATTAAACCGGTGGGGGGGGGGGGGGGGTTGAGGGCCTGCCGTTCTCGAACCGCGAACCTCCGCGGCAAAATACGGTGCCACCGCTTGGCAGGAAGGACCGACGGCGAGCCGGGGATGCGCGCCGACTCGGCGTGTCTAGCGGGCGGAGACGCGCGACGCTTATCCCTCTGCCTCGAGAGTCTCGCGGGAAGGAAGAGAGAGAGAGATGCGAGGAGACGTGATGGTGAGGGATGTGAGATCACCCTCCCCTCCCTGGTCGAACTCCACGGCCTTCTGGAGTTCAAGCGCCTCCCACCGCAGGTCCGTAGGCAGCACCAGGTTTTCTTCGGTGACGACGTCAGGGGGACAGGGGGCAGTGGGTGGGGGGCGGGCAGGGGAGAATTAACAAGGAAGAAAAATCATGCGCACGCATGGATTCATTCGGAAACGCTTTCCAACGCGCGGTTGTCTTCTCGCCTGTATTGTCAGACCGTCTTGTCCCATCTTAGTCCGTCTTGCGTGTCTCATTTTCTCTAGATCCGTCTCTAGTCTGTCTTGCGTGTCTCAACGTCTCTAGTCTGTCTCACTGTCTCTCGTCTGTCTTGTCGTCGCGAGCCCATCTCTAGATCCGTCTCGCCGCCCGTTACCATCGAGCGCCCTCTTGAGCTGCGCCTTCTCCTCTACGAGGACCTTCTTGGCCTCCTGCGCCTTGCGGTAGAGGTACTCGCCGTGCAGTTGCGCCTCCTCAGCTGCACCACCAAACAAAGACAAAGATCCCCCATGTAGCCTTCGACAGGACTGTCGGGTGCAAGTGCTGTTAACGAGCAGCACCTTTGATACACGAAGGGGGGTAGGTGGCCAGCACCACATCCGGCCGCCTTAATTTCCCCAGTGGCGATGTTTACACAACGCACCAGGTACTCATTTGAGGCTGAGTTGACCAAGGGGAGGCCCAGGAACGGAATCGTCACCAGTGTTGGCCGTGAGCGGGAATTGAACTCGGGTCGCTGGGTTAGTAGTGCAGCGTAGTGCTAATCGCGAGACGACCATAAACAACAACCGCCATTCGCCACGAAGTGGTGGAGATGTCACCACGGCGCTCGTGCCAGGCTACGTGCAGGTTAAGGCCACATGAAGCGTCGAACGCCCGCTGGCAGCAGGAGGTCACAGACAGACAGACCCAGGTTGCCATTGGTTGCTTGACTGAGATGACTGGCCGATGCACCACCTGTGCCCCCTACTGTGCTACACTACCGCTCCCACCTACACAAACTCTCTTGGGCTATACTCTTTGGTTCTTTCGGTAAAGTCACATAGGCATAAAATATAAAATAAATTAAATCACGACGTTTCGGGCACAACACAAGCGTCCATCATCAGGTGGGACAAACCACAGCAAGAAACAATTGCCGACGTGGGCAAAAGAGCTGCTGTAAACAAGAGACTATATAGGTAAGAGAAGGGGGGAGGATCAGGGAGGAGAGATAGAGAGAGGGGGTATGAGGGGAGTGCTGAAGAGAGCGGGGCTGGGAGTGGGAAGCTTAAGAAATTAGAGATGCGGAAAGTTAAGGCAACACCATAAAGCAGTTAAGGTTTTACCTGGTTAATAACATTCTTCCAATGATTACTCAATTTGTATCCATCTTCTCGGTTGAAGTTATGTCTGTGTTTATATATCTGGATGGCTTGATGAACAAACCTTTGATAGTAGCCCGAAGGTTTGCAGAGTGGCACCACGATACTCCTAGCGACGTCGTTGATTAATGTCTGTAATTAATATCGATGGTGAATCTCTGTAATTAATATCGATGATTCGATTCCACGAGAACAGATTCCACAAGAATCGATTCCACAACTATTTTAGTAAAGCGAAGTACGCGATTCGATTCAAACGTGTTCGTTCCGGTCTCATCAGAATCGGTATTGATTCTGTGCTGGAGGAATCCAATGAGCTATAAAGCTCTTTGATCAAAGATGTGCCAGTAGGGGGCACGGGGTCATAACGTCACAACAACAAACAATACAAAAACGATAGGAGTGCAAAGGGAATGGTAGCAAACCACTAAAAATAGGTTAAATAAACCATATAAGTTCATACTCTTTGGTTCTTTCGGTAAGAAGTCTCGCTCTCCATTCCACCCACTACAACTGGCGTCAGAAGTAGCCAAATAGTAAGATGAATCGCTATAATGGAGACGCGAAGAAAAACTCGTACCAGGGCTCCAGTGGAAGAGGAGGACGACTCAACACCACCGGGGTTGGCAGCCCAGGAAGGGGGAGGAGAAGCGACGACGGCCGAGCTGCTCACTGCCCGGCCGCCCGGCGGCTCACCACCGTCGGAGAGGGCGCTTCAGGTGGCTCACTCCCGCCTCGCCCAACTCCTGCACGCGGCGGCATCCATCCTCGACGAAATACATCGCGGGTTATAACCACAACAAATATAATCACAATCACTGCGACCATAATCGCCGTAACCACAAATATAATCATAACCACCAGCTACATAACCACAAGTATAAACACTACTGCCACAAATATAACCATAACCACCACAACCATAACAACCAACATAACCACCACAACAACCACAATGATGCTGATACACTCTCACACCATGTGGGTCCCCTTGTCTCCTTGTGTCTCCCTGTGGGTGAGTGGATGGGTTGGCGAGAGAGTCGGTGGGTTGGCAAGAGAGTCGGTGGGTTGGTGAGAGAGTGGGTGGGTGGCAGAGTGAGTGACCGGTGGCAGAGTGAATGACCGGTGGCAGTGGGTGACCGGTGACTAAGTGGGTGGGTGGCAGTGGGTGACCGGTGACCAAGTGGGTGGGTGGCAGTGGGTGACCAGTGACGAAGTGGGTGAGAGAGTGGGTGGCTGAGTGGGTGGCCGAGTGGGTGGCTGAGTGAATTGGTGAGTGGATGAGTGCCAGAGTGGGTGGGTGAATGGCTGAGTGGGTGGGTGAGAATCAGTATGTTTTTGCTGGAGGAATCCGATGAGCTATGAAGCTCTTTTTCATAGATGCCCAAAGAGTGGCTGAGTGGGTGGCTGAGTGAGTGTCGGTGGGTGTGAGTGGGAATGAAATCTAACCTGCACCTCTGCATTGCAAATCCAGCGAGCTAACGCCCTGCGTGTGGTGGGGTAAAGTGTGGGCATGGCCACTTTGCTCCAACACGTCCGGACCAGCGTGGAAGAGTAGACCAAATACCTCTATATAGCGGCCTCTAGTGGATGCCTTTTCCAGCAGCAGGCGATTCGCATCCACAACAAACCCGTCCCTCCAGGGATAAAAACACACGGCAGTCTGGGAGTGCTTCTCATCAGCTATGGCTCAACACGAGGGCCACTCTGGGGCCGGTTTCCACCGTCAGCGCCTCATCATCAGCAGCAGCAGGGCCGGGCTCTGCTTGAAGCAGCGCCGTGAACTCAGCAGGCGTCTAGGACGTGACGGCTGTGGGCCAGGCGCCTCCTCCTCTGTCTCCCCCCCACCACCGCCGCCACTGCTGATGTGTGCACACCGCGCGAGGTTCTCACCTTCAGGCTGAGTCGACGTAGAGGAGGCCCAGCGAGCCGCCGCTTCAGAAGCTTTCGCGAGCCACTGACGGTGGCCGTGAGCGGGAAACCAAATCAGCCGCTCGCCACCCACAATCCACAGCGCGCGCCGCCTCCACTCGCCCCCTGCCTGACTGTAAGTAGCAGCGGGGGGAGGGGGGTGGGCAATGGGGGCGTGAGGGGGGGGGGTTTGAGGGGGAGCATGGGCGGGGGTTGCCAGGGGGGGCAAGGGTGGTCGCGAGGGGGGGGATGCTTGGGGGGGGGGGTTGTGAAGGGGGAGGGGCAGGGGGGGAAAGAGGGAGCATGGGGGAGGAGCTTAGGTGAGGGGGAGGAGCTAATGGCTATTACACCACGCCGCGTCTCGCGCCACGTGCTTCCCCTGGCAGTTTGGCCGTTAGGCGTGGAACCGAGCTGTGGGTGAGTGGTGGCGGTGGTGGTGTGAGTCTTTCTATGTGAGTCTGTGTGTGAGTCTCTCTAAGTGAGTCTCTCTGTGTGAGTCTGTGTACGTGTGTGTGGGTCTGTGTGAGTCTGTGTGTAGCAGTGACCCGGTCTCAAATGAGTACCTGGTGCGATGCGTAAACATCGCCACTGGGGAGACAAAGGCGGTCGGGCGTGGTGCTAACCACCCACCCCTTCGTTTACCGTGCCGGCCTTCATACGTACTGCTTGCTAACAGCACTTGCCCCTACAGCCTGTTAAGGCTCTATGAGGATCGTTGTCTTTGGTGTCTTGTATTAGCAGGAGGAGGAGTGGTGGTGTTAATGTTGGTGGTATTAGTGGTGGTGGTGTTAGTGATGGTGGTGTTAGTGGTGGTGTTTGTGGTCTTAATAATGGTGGTGTTGGTGTTAGTGATGGTGGTGTTAGTGGTGGTGGTTGTTCGAGGTATTGTTGCTGGTGTTAGTGATGGTGGTGTTGGTGGTATTAGTGGTGGTCGTGTTAGTGATGGTGGTATTATTGGTGGTATTATTGGTGGTAGTGTTAGTGGTGGTGGTGTTAGTGGTAGTGGTGTTGGTGGTGGTGGAGTTGATGTTGGTGGTGGTGTTTTTAGGGTTCGTAGTGTTAGTGGTGGTGTTAGGAGTGGTGTTAGTGCTGGTGTTAGTTGTGGTGTTAGTTGAGGGGAGCGGTAGTGTAGCGGTTAACGTGCTGCGCTACAAACCTGGCGACCCGGGTTCGATTTCCGCTCACGGCCAACACCAGCAACGATTATCTGAACCGGTCCTGGGCCTCCCCTAGGTAGACTCAGCCTCAAATGAATACCTGGTACGATGTGTAAACATCGCCGCTAGGGAGACAAAGGCGGCCAGGCGTGGTGTTAGCCACCCACCCCCTCGTGTGCCATGCCGACCTTTATAGGTGCTCGCTAGCAGAAATTGCCCCTACAGTATATTCAGGCTATACGGGGGATCTGTCTTTGTTAGTGGTGGTGGTGTTAGTAGTGGTGTTAGTGGTGGTGCTAGTGGTGGTGTTTGTCGCGGTGTTGCTGGTGTCCGAACAAAGGAGCGACGCTCACAACAACGACCTTTGACCTGGGCGGCTGAAATGTAGCACGTTGGCACAGTCATCTCAGTCAGTCAACTCTTGGCACCTGGGTCTGACCTGTGACCTGTCAGTGAGCCTTCAGCATTTCACGTGGTCTCAAAGTGCACCTGGCCTGGCATTTGCTGCTGCTTAGTGGCAATGGCGGTCTTTGTTGTTTTTGTTGTGTTTCGTGTTGTGGGTGAGTGGTGAGGTTGTGAGTCTGTGATGATGATGTGAGTCCGTGTTGATGATGAGAGTCCGCATTGTGACATGACGCGTGTTTAGACATGAGTATTGTCGCACACCATCGGTTTTGTGTGACCCTCACCTGCGTCTCCCGCTCTCCACGCAGAGACCCGGACCGTGCGAGAAACGCAGTGAGCTCTGAGCACCCTACTCTGCAAGTTGCTGCCATGGAGGTACGTGTGGCTCTTCAACTCGTGTGGTAAAATATGGGTGGACGTGTGTTTTCCCCTCGACTTGTGCCTACCTGTCACCTACCTGTATACCTGGATGTGCTTCTCCTTGTCCGCCTGAGTATGTGTATGTCTATCAGAGTGTGTCTCCGAGATCCTGTTGGTGTGCCTGCCTGTCTACGCGTGAGCATTTACAGCACTATTATCTATCCACTGATGAATGAGAATGCCTTCCTCCCTGAGACCTTGCTACCCCTCAAATGCTGTGATGGAATAATCCGCCAAGCGCCGATTTTGTCGCACCATCTCTCTGGTGGCTCTCCTCTTCGATGTGTTTCCTTCCTTGGCTGCCACTCCGTTATTATTCTTCACTATCAGCCATTGTTGTCCCTCCTTGCCATGGCTCGTCATGCCCGATCCCCAATCACTCTTTAACAATTTGAACAATCCCTGCGTGTGACCTCAAAATCCACGCATCTTTCATTGTTAATCCAAGCATGGCATCTGATATTGGCCAAATATTCCAATGCTGAGAAACGACAACATCTCGGCAGGACCCTCCTGATTGTGGAGCCCAGGATCTCAGAGATGCTGGCTCAGTGCTCGCCTTCTGCACTTGCTCCAACATCTTAATCAAGCCTATGTGGTGGACCTTTGTCTTTGTGTGTGTGTAGATGAGCCGAGCTGGAGAGGCTCGGAGTAACGACACGTCTTGCACCACGTGGAGTGCGCTGTCCTCAGACGGCACCGGCTCCATCTGTAGCAAATCGCCGAAAGGTAAGAACAGTAATGAGGGACGTCACAGTGGCCACGGTAAATAGTGGGACATCATGATGGCCATGTTGCATGGGGGACGTCACAGTGCCTTTGGTGTATGAGAGATTTTATGGTGATTGTATGGGTGATATCAAGATAGCAATGCTACATGGGGAACTTAATGGTAATCATGTTTTGATTTAAAGCTTTCGTGGCTGCAGGGATTCATATTCTTGGTTCTTTCGGTAAAATCACGTAGAAGGGCAACAATAAAATTATAAAAATATAAAACAATAAAAATCTCACGACGTTTCGACTGCAACACAAGTAATCATCATCAGGTGTGAAAACCACAGCAAGAACCACAGCAAGAAAAATTGAAATTTTCTTGCTGTGGTTTTCACACCTGATGATGATTGCTTGTGTTGCAGTCGAAACGTCGTGAGAATTGTATTATTTTATTATTTTATTGTTTCCCTTCTATGTGACTTTACCGAAAGAACCAAGAATATGGTAATCATGTTGCATTAGAGACTGCATCATGGTTGCCATGTTACATGGGGGACTTCATGGTGGCCATGTTGCATGGGGATAATTATCTGTGCTCTGGCCTCAGTACTGAAACAACATCAAACGCTTTCAGAATTGCTTCTGCGGCCATCTTGAATGCTCTTCCAATATTAGGAAACCACTGAAGCTATCCGCGTTTAAATCATCAAGTTTGACAACTAATATCTATACTCATTCGCTCTTTTGGTAATGTCACCTAGGTAGAAATAAAATAAAACAAATCACGACGTTTCTATCGCAACACAATCAATCTTCATCAGGTGGAACAACCACAGCAATAATAAAATGCTGAAGTAGGTGAGAGAGCTGCTGTGGCAAGAGGTTATCGGTAAGAAAGGGGGGAGGAGCAAGCGGGGGAGAGAGAGGGGAGCTGCGTGAGCGCTAGGGGGAGAAGAAGTGAGGCTGGGGGGGGATGTAGGCGGAGGTAGAAGTGGTAAGCTGAGTATGGGACATGGTGGGAAAGTAAATCTGAAAAATCTACTAGTACCTGGCGCGTGTGATGGAAACAACCACAACCAGTTAAGGCTTTACCTAGTTAAAAACATCCATCGAATGATTGCTCAATTTGTATCCATCTTCTCGGTTGAAGTTATGTCTATGTTTGTATATCTGGATGGCTTCATGAAAAAACCTTTGATAGTTACCTGAAGGTTTGCAGAGTACCTTGGTCTCGGAAAAAAACAATATCACGCGAGCCCACAGCGTTATAACAATGGTCAGACACGGCAGAGGTATTGGTTCTGCGATGTTTCAGATCTGCCTTGTGTTCGCTAACACGGTCCGCGACATGTCAATTCGTTTTCCCAATGTAACTGCTACCGCAGGTACAACTCAGTTTGTCGACTCCAGGATATTGCATGTCAGGATGGGATTAGATCACGGATTTTGTGTACTGTATTGAATCGGACTTGGATCTTGTGTTTGTTTAAGATTTTGGAAATATTTTTGGTAACACCTGCTATGTATGGTAAAGTGATGGTCTTGATAGGCGTCTCAGTGGATTGTTTCTACATGGTTGGAGAAACAGCTTTGCGAATAATGCTGTCCCAGTACCCATTCATCTTAAGAGTCTGGTGTACGTGTTCCAGTTCACTGGCTTGGTGGTGTTGGTTGCAAATGCAGTGGCCCTATGGTGTAGTGGTTTGATGAGGGAATTCTTCTGCGCCGGATGGTGGTGGGAATTAGGTTTTAGATAGGTCTCTTCTCAAACAAAACATCCAGGAATTAGTAGCTTACCATCATTCTCCACTTCCATGGTGAATTTGATGGATGGGTGTATGGAATTTATGTTGTTGAGAAATTGATTCAATGTTGGCAGGCCATGTGGCCAAATGACGAAAGTGTGATCTACGTATCTCTTCCACAAGGAAGGACGTTGGGTGCATGTCTGGATGACATCAGTTTCAAATTTCTCCATGAAAACATTCGCTATCACTGGTGATAAGGGGGGACCCATGTGGGTACCTTCATTTTGTTTGTAGAAAGTACCATTCCTGGTGAAGTAAGTGCTGGTTCAGCGTTTCTACTGCTGCATGCATTTTTTTTCCGCCTGAGGACGACCGCTTGTGTTGCGATCGAAACGTCGTCATTTATTTTATTTTATCCATATGTGACTTTACCGAAAAAAACAAAGAGGAAGTGTTAGTAAGGCAGTTCCTAACCAAAGTTGGTACATCAGCATTCAGTCCATGTTGGACCAAGTCTTCAATTATTGCTAAGGTGTCAGGTACAGGAACCTTGGTGAACAGAAAGACTACATCAAAGCTGACGAGCAAATCATCTGGGGACAGTGAAATGCCTTTGATTAGAGAGATAAAGTGAGCTGAGTTTCATACTGCTGAGGTAGTCTTGCCCGTGAATGGAAGCAAGGTCTCAGACAGAAATTGGGCCAGTTTGTAGGGAGGTGAGTTGATAGTGGAAATGATGGGTCGAAGTGGAGTATCTTCTTTATGGATTTTTGGAAGACCATATAATCTGGGTGGTCTATTAGCAGAAGGTTTTAGGGAGAACTGCTTGAATGGTTCGATTAGAGAAGTCGAATTGGTAATGATATTGTTTGTTTTTAAAGCCAGGCAGTTGGTCGGATCTTTGTTGATTTTGGTGTAATTGCTATCATTAAGAAGGTCCTGGATTATGTTGCTGAATGTGGTTTTATCCATGACGACAGTAGCATTGCCCTTGTTGGCTGAGAGGATGACTTTGTCCTCTCTATTTTTTAATTTGGTGAGTTCAGAGCGCTCGTCCTTGCTGATGTTATTAATAGGATTCTTAGCATTTTTAAAGATGGTGGCAATTTTAAATCTTGCCACGTCTGTCGGGATGTGTCCCAAGCCTTTGAGGGCTACATCTACCTGGGTTTTTATATCATCCACTGGGATGTGTTTGAGGGTGACAGCAAAATTCAGCCCTCTAGCTAGTACCGATTTTAGGCTATCGGAGATTGTGCTGTTACTCTGATTAATAGCAGTCTTTTTTATGTGTGGATCTGGTTTCTTTTTTGACAAGTTATTGAATTTAGCAATAAGGTTAACCTTGCATTTGGAAGACATTGTTGTGGCAGAAGAAGCAGTCATGTTATCTACAAGGTTCCAATCAGATGCGGACATTTCATCTGTTAATGTTAAGTGTGATTGTAGGAGACATTTGTCTAAATTATCAAGTTCAAGCCGGAGTAGTCTTATCCTCTCTGAGATTAGAGAAAGGCTAGCTCTGAATAAGATCCGTTTAGAGTTGGGTTAAGTGACAGAAGCAGATGTGAGTTTAAATGTGGTCGGTATTATCTTGTTGTCGCGGCATCTCTTCAGAAAGGTGAGTGACTCGATCATGTGAGCCTTCTTGTCTCGCAGTCTGTTAATGGTTCTAACAGATGTGTGGAACCTATTTGCGTGGTTAGTTTATTAACCTTCCCCCACACTGTTGATTAGCACCATTGGCTACATGCGGTGCAAAAGAATTTCAACATACATAGCTGGGATTGGCAAAAACATCCCAATCCTGAAATATTTACTCTATAAATTGCTCAAAATTTAGGTTCACACACCTGTTGTTGTTATTCTCCTCGTGCCTACAGAAATCCTGGCTCACTTTGGCCCTCACTTGACCGACCGCGAAAAGCTGGAGCTCGCAGCCATGCAAGAAGTGTGGTACTTTGCGCTCGACAACAAACCCAAGGGATGCAACAGGCATGGATATGATGACGACGAACGTAATTACATTCTGGTGAGGCTCACCACAAAACTACAGCCTTGGGGGCGGTCACAGGGCCCAGAGATAGCGGGGTTTGTGGCTTCTTATTATTGCACCTGAATTAACAACCAGGGCACACACCAACGCGCTTCAAAATCAGAATGTTTAATCCCGAGTAAAGCCCTTTTAGATAAGAAGCAATTTTTCAAGGGAATCTTCGCCAGCAGACAGTATCAAAGCATTCGACAATTACACCCACTCACACACTTACTCACCCACCCCCAGACGCACTCACTTGCTGACTCACTCACTCATTCACCCACTCAATCACTCACCGACCCACTCGCCCACTCACCAATGCACTCACCCGCACACATCTGAATCAGAAGTTTATTTCCCGAGTAAAGCCCATTGAGCTCAGAAGCTCTTTTTAAGGGTGACTCAGCCAGCAGACATCTGAGCATTCCAAATTATGGTTAAAATAACTTCATAATTCCAAGCAAATGTTTTTGTTAAAATTACATTCTCATTTCTTAAACGTTGTGATTTTAACAATAGTCAGTTTAAATGATTGTACCTTTTGTTCAGTTCCGACATGATCACCTCCACTACCGCTATGAGGTGCTCAAGATGATTGGGGAAGGAGGTCAAGGCCAGGTGATCCAGTGCCTTGACCACAAGAGGAACACCCTGGTAGCTGTAAAGATCCTGGTGTCACCGTCGAGGTAAGACTTCAGAGACGTGCCATCACGAGGCCGACGTTGTTAAGTCCATTGCCATGCAATGCGGTGGTGACACTCATGCTTCACAGCGAGAAGGGGGGCCTTGGTTCGGCTCCTGACTCGGGCACCATCGTGTGTGGAGTGTGTACCTTCTACCCCTGTTCTGCATCGGTTCCTTCTAGGTACTCTGGTTTTTCGTCTCTAAAGCTTAAAATACATACACACACAGTGTGAACTGGTATCGGCCAAAACATCCCATTGCTACAAGATTACCTCCACATTACAGTAAGTCATCATTTAATGCTGTAGATACATTCATGAAAAGTTCCGCGTTAAGCGAAAAAGCATTGAGCGAAAAGAATCTCTCCATAAATAATGTAACAATAAAGTTTGGCGAGATGCAATGTATGCATACACTGTGAGATGATGAGACCAATAACTGAGGCTATGCTATAGTAATAGGTTTTACCCTTTTAACTGGCACAAAAACTGACACCTTCTTTGGTTCTTTCGGTAATGTCACGTAGAATGAGAATAAAATAATAAAATAATACAATAAAATTCTCACGACGTTTCGGCCACAATGCAAGCGGCCGTCTTCAGGTGAAAGTTACAGACCTGTCGGGACGACAGAGCTCAACACACCCGAGACGGCTTTTCTTAGAGCTTAGTCTCCACTGGTGTTGGACCAGAAGAGTGGAGACTAGGCTCTAAGAAAAGCCGTCTCGGGTGTGGACCAATCAAATTCAAGGACAGTGCATATTATTATCAGAGTTGTCTCTTTTGTTTGCATTTTGACTGCTTGTGTTGTGGTTATTGCAAACATGATGCCTTGAATAAAGGTGTCAGTTTTTGTGCCAGTTAAAAGGGTAAAACCTATTACTATATCTTGTTATTGGCAAAGGAGGTCTCATAATGAGGCTATGCTGTCACGTTACTTTTATCATTCCGAGTACTGTATCATACCGCTCAACAGTGCAGCTCAAAAAAGTATTTTGTTGTCGACTACTCACAAACCACGTCATGATGGGCTTATTCCGTGTTATAATGGGTGCGTATCTTGTTAGAATGTGCGTGTTCCATGTTGTAATGGTCGCGTTTCTTGTTACAACGGACACATTCTGCATTGTGTAAAAAGTGTTGAAGAACCACGTTATAACGAAAACGCGTTGTTTTAACGGGCGTTTGCATTTAGTTTTCCCGAATGACCAATCCGATTTGAATGGCTCTTCACCTTCAAATCCTATTGGGTACCCTACGCCAGCTCCTGCGCCCCGTATGGTACCAATGAGAGTCGAGAACGCTACTCTAGCTCACAATGCCGTTAGACCTGGTGAAAGTATATTTAATTATTAATTCTGAATAGCATTTGCCTCTGGGTGACCCTTAAGCAAGTGTAAGTTATTAATTTGTGGACTTCCTCTGCGCAGCTCCAAGGAAGAAACATTGCAGAGGATGGAGCTCCAGATAGCTCTGGAACTTCAGAGTGAGGACAGCAATGAAGATTACAACGTCATCAAAGTCCTAAACAGCTTTGATTTCAGGGGACACCACTGCCTTGTCCTGGAGCTGTTGAAGTATGTACCGCGTGTTCCATCTCCCCCTCCCTCCGCTAATAGCGTGGTTAACTGATTAACTAAACAAACTTTTTTGTTTTCGTGGGAAAGTCCACTGACCTATTAGTTATTTTTTTGTAAGCGACCTGCCCACAAATGATAGCTTAACAAAGTAACTTATCACGTGGAAATGTACGGCAGCCAAATACTATGAATGCATGTCGATTCGAAATGTGGAGTGGAAAACCAGAGGACCTACAGAATAATCCACATGATCACAGGAAGAACATGCAAACTCCAAATGTACATGCGTCAGGTTCGGGATCAAACCCCACGACCTTACCAGGCGGAGTTGTTATCTTCTCCCCATGGATAACCCTCTACCACCTGGCAAAAATGCCAATGAAATCAAGTTGTCAAGTGGGCAAATGAGCCAACTAATTTGGTTCATCGACAAACCAACGACCTGAACCTACACTGAACTATGACTCTGAATATTGGTCATGAACATGCACGAACAATATTAAGATTGTTGTTAGCAGAATCAGCACAGCATTTAAGGAGATAACACTGACACTGTGTTGGTGTTGTTTCTGCTTTTGTCTCTCTCACAGGGAGAGCCTTTATGATGTGATGAGAGAATCGGGGTTCCGGTTGGACATGGAAATGGTGAAAAGTTATACCAGGGGAATCCTCATGTTCCTGTCCCACATCTCTTCCAGGAACATAGTTCACGCGGACATCAAGCCAGTGAGTGGACACAGCATTCAGTATGATTTTGTTGCAGAGGCGTATTGTTAGTAGGGAATCGTTCCACGGAGAAAACCGGCCACATTAGTCACAAGGTCTATGCGTTCGCTGTTTCCATCTAACTGGAAGGAGGCAGGGTCATTGTACCCCTGGTGAAGATAATGCGGTATGAATTAAACTGTAGTGTAGAGTCGTGTCGGTATTGGGGACTCACCATAGACAAAACCGGCAACGTTGATCACAGCGTTGCCCCAGTCCTTCGGAGACAGAAACTGGAGCAAATAAAGACTATTTCCTAAGTGTGCCAAACGTGTATTTTGACCTGACAGCTGCCCGCTGTCGGCTTCCACACTGCGAATGGAAAACTTCCGAAGACAAACGCGCGGTGGATAGCGTCATGGAATACGCGAGCTCTCATGTGTAGCTTTTGGTCCGTAACCCGTTAAAGGGCACTATTGCAGCTGTGAGCTCAATGCACTCTCCTGTCAGAGGAACCATGATCAGTTGTCAATAGAGCTGCCCTCCTTTACTTCGATGGTCCCTTAGAGTGCTTTGAACATGAGCCTCAAATCAAATCTCTTTTCTAGATGCAATTGAAAGGGGCAACCCCCAGTAATAGCTGTCAACAAACATCAAATGTTGCACTTGACTGACGCTCGTTGACGGCACTACGCCTCGTCTAGTTCCCCTGTTTAGCGTAGGTGGTGGTACGTGATCGTTCCACTGCTGGCTGAATGTTATCGGCATAACCTCTGCATTTGAATTCATTCTGCCCCTTCTCCTGCAGGAAAATGTTCTCATCAAGGACACCGTGACCGGCACTGTGAGGGTCACGGACTTTGGCACGAGCTTTTTTGTGGAAAGTCAACGTGAGTGACCTCTCCTGGGTGTGTGAGCGTCTGCGTGTGGGTGTTTGTCTGATTGTGTATATGTGTGAGTATCTGCGTGTCTGTACATGTGACTGTTCATGTGTGTGATGAGGATGCTGTTTAAGAAACAGTGAGTACACAAACACATATATGTGTTGTTCTTGTGATTGGTGTGCAGCTATGAATGTTGGTGGGACTCTGGAATACTCGGCTCCGGAGCTGCACTTGGGCTACAGCTTGACCTGTGGCGTAGACATGTGGGCACTGGGTTGCACGGTGGCGGAGTTGGCGACGGGCAGGCAATTATTTCAGTCCGACAGTGACAAAGATTACCTCCCGCGCTGCATTGAGGTATTTCCCACTGGGCGTCCATCCGCTCGTGATGCCCCTCTCTTTCCTTGGAGTCGTGGGTTTTGGGGGTGGCAGGAGGGGAGGTGGCCACTTAGTGATCTGGCGAATAGCGGCCGTCGTATGTTGTGTATGAGTGTACACGTGTCCATCTTGTACGTGTGAGGGGAGCAGTAGTGTAGCGGTTAGCATGCGGCGCTCATGGCCCACACTAGTGATGATTATCTGAACCGGTCCTGGGCCTCCCTTAGTTAGACTCAGCCTTAAATGAGTACCTAGTGCAGTGTGTAAAATACCTGGGTCAATGTGGCCCACCACCCCCTGTCTCTGTGTGCCATAATGCTTGCCCTCAACAAGCGCTGCTGCTGTTGTTACGCTATACTAACATCACTTGCCCCTACAGTCAGCCGAGGATACACGGGTGACCTTTGTCTTTGTCTCAACCATGTGCAGATTCTGGGAATGCCTCCACGATACATGGTGAATTCAGCTCCCGACAGAAGGCAGTTTTTTGGTGAGTTAAAGGGTGGTGCGAGTGACGGACCGGATTCAGTTTTAAGAAGAGGCCTGCGGCTGTTGTTATTTTTTTGGTGGGAGGGGGGGGGAATGGCCTCTTTTTATTTTAAATTCCTTTGGTGAGTGGGTGGGTAAGTCGGTGTGTGGGCAAGTAGGTTGTAGGGTAAGTGGGCGAATTGGTCAGTGGGTAAGCGGGTGGGCGGGTGAGTGGGGGGGGTGGTTCGGTGATTGGGTAGGTGGGTAGGTGAGTGAGTGATTGTGTAGGTGGAAGAGTGGGTGGGTGGGTGAGTAGGTTGATGGATGGGTCGGTAAGTGGGTAAGTAGGTGACGTGGTGGTTGGTGACTGCATCTGTCCCGCTGTGCATGGCTCCCGCAGACCGTCAAGGGAAGATGTTGTGCCCAGGCAAGAAAAGGGTACCGGGGAGCTTCCCACTTGAAAGTGTGCTCAAAAGCCACGACCCGGCGTTTGTGGAATTCGTCAGCTTCTGTCTGCGGTAAGACACACCCACCACCCCCTCCCAATGAGGATCCCCCCCCCCCTCCAATTGATCGGCGATCACTCTCCACCGATCGCCAGGAAAATGTGGAGCTGAGTGGGACTGCCGATGTGCAGTACCACCGGTGTCAAGATCGCCCTCTGTGGAGGATGGGGAGGTCCGTGCAAGATGCTGCTGGCCAATGCGATGCTCGGGGCATTTTTAGTCTACTGGGCATCAGAGGATTGCCACTGTTCCTGCTGCTTCTGCTGCTGCCGTGCATTCCTGACCTTGTAGGAGAAGGGAAGCAACTTCAATGCTCTCACCACGCTTCTCTCACTACGTTTGGCGCGTGTGTCTCCCACGCGTCTCTCAACAGATGGGTTCCGGATTCTCGTATGACGCCAGCGCAGGCGCTGGATCACAGCTGGCTCCGGACCGCGGCCACCAGCACCACCAGCAATGCCACCACCACTGCTACTCCTGGCCGTGTCCAGTGCTTTGGAGCTGCTGAACGACGGTAACCCACATTCTGCTGACCAATTTTCAAGGCAGTCCATAGAGAGGTGTGGGGCCCAGGGCAAGTCACAACTCCCACATGGAGAAAGTGGCCCAAGTATGGGCATCAAACCCAGGTCCCTCTTTGGCTGTGAGTTCCAGCCCTGCCGCCCACAAACTAACACACGGAGAGTTCAAATCTCACCTGTACATTCGGTTATATACGGATGTATTTTTATAATTGCTTTCTGGGTGAGGACAAATAATGAAGTGGCCATATCTTTGCCATGTAGGTAACCCTTCATCCACTGTGACATCGCCAGCTCCCCCCCTCCCCCCCGATGGTGGGGGAGGGGATGGCTGCGATCTCTGCTGCAGCAGTAAGTTGGAACAATGTCGTGCGCATATCTTCACAGAGCGGAGCCGGCGCTGCCCCCATTCTCTTTGCTCGCCTGGGCCTCTGATTGGAGGCTGAAGGTTGTGGAGGAAGAGGAAACCCAGGTGGAGGAGCTGGTGTTGCAGGAGGAAGAGACCCTGGTGGAGGAGCTGGTGGTGCAAGAGGAGGAGACTCTGGTGGAAGAGCTGGTGGTGCAGGAGGAGGAGACCTTGGTTGAGGAGCTGGTTTTGCAGGAGGAGGAGGCCTTGGTGGAGGAGCTGGTTTTGCAGGAGGAGGAGACCTTAGTGGAGGAGCTGGTTTTGCCAGAGGAGGAGACTCTGGTGGAGGAGCTGGTGGTGCAGGAGGAGGACACCCTGGTGGAGGAGATCGTTGTGGAAGAGATGGTGGTGGAGGAGAAGGAGAAAACAAGGAAAGAGGATCAAGTGATGGTGATGCAGGAGAAGAGGAAGCCAGGGGGCCTGGCCCGCATGGGGAGAGTCATCCGCTCACTCCTCCGACGCGTGCTGCTGTGTGGTGGCCGGTCCACCGCACAGTAGAGATGGAGGTGGTCGTTGATCGGTCTGATCCATGACCACTATCACCACACCTACCACACACACCCTGTACCCACCCACCCCGTGACACCCACCACACTCCACACACACCCTGCACCCACCCACCCCGTGACACCCACCATCCACCACACTCCACACACACCCTGCACCCACCCCATGACACCCGCCACACTCCACACACACCCTGCACCTACCCACACTGTGACACCCACCACCCACCACACTCCACACACACCCTGCACCCACCCACCCCGTGACACCCACCATCCACCACACTCCACACACACACCCTGCACCCACCCACCCCGTGACACCCGCCACCCACCACACTCCACACACACACCCTGCACCCACCCACCCCGTGGCACCAACCACCCATCACACACCACACACACCCTGCACCCATCCACCCCGTGACACCCACCATCCACCACATTCCACACACACCCTGCACCCACCTACACCGTGACACCCATCACCCACCACACACCCTGCACCCACCCACCCCGTGACACCCACCACACTCCACACACCCTGCACCCACCCACACCGTTACACCCACCACACACCACACTCCACACACCCTGCACCCACCCACCCCGTGACACCCACCACACTCCACACACCACACACCCTGCACCCACCCACCCCGTGACACCCGCCACCCACCACACTCCACACACACACCCTGCACCCACCCACCCCGTGGCACCAACCACCCATCACACACCACTCACACCCTGCACCCATCCACCCCGTGACACCCACCATCCACCACATTCCACACACACCCTGCACCCACCCACCCCGTGACACCCATCACCCACCACACACCCTGCACCCACCCACCCCGTGACACCCACCACACTCCACACACCCTGTACCCACCCACGCCGTGACACCCACCACACACCACACTCCAAACACCCTGCACCCACCCACCCCGTGACACCCACCACACTCCACACACCACACACCCTGGAACCACCCACCCCGTGACACCCACCACACACCACACACCCTGCACCCACCCACCCCCTTGACACCCACCACCCACCACAATCCACTCACACCCTGCACCCACCCACCCTGTGACACCCAACACACTCCACACACCCTGCACTCACCCACCCCATGACACCCACCACTCACCACACACCCTGCAACCACCCACCCCGTGGCACCCATCACCCACCACACACCCTGTACCCACCCACCCCATGACACCCACCACCCACCACACTCCACACACACCCTGCACCCACCCACCCCGTGACACCCATCACCCACCACATACCCTGCACCCACCCACCCCGTGACACGCACCACCCACCACACTCCACACACCCTGCACCCACTCACCCTGTGACACCAACCACACTCCACACACACCCTGCACCCACCCCGTGACACCCACCAGCCACCACACTCCACACACCCCCTGCACCCACCCACTCCGTGACACCCACCACCCACCACACTCCACACACACCCTGCACCCACCTACCCCGTGACAACCACCACACACCACACTCCACACAAAGGGTTAAGGGTTTTGAGGGTTACGTGTTTAAAGGATTAGGGGTGGAGAGATCTAGGGGTTTATAGAATTATGGTTTTAACAGTAAAGGGGTATAGAGTGTTAGGGGGTTTGGGATTTTTTGTTGTATTTGGGTTATGGTTTCAAAAGGTGAGGAGTTTAGATGGATAGGGTTTTATGGGTAAATCGGTTTAAAGGGTTAGGGATTTAGAGGATTATAAGTTAAGGGTTTAGAGGTTTACAGGGTGATGGGTTTAGGGGTTTAGAGGGTTAGGTATTTAGAGGGTGTGTGGTTTAGAGGTTTAGGGGTTTAGAGGCTGAGGGTTTTAAGGGTAAAATGTTTTAGAGGTTTAGCGGTTTAGAAGGTGATTAGCTTAGAGGGTTAGGGTTTTAGAGGGGTACAGTTTAGAAGGTTATGGGTTTATAGGGTTATAATTGTAAGGAGTTTGGTGTCCTGAGGTTTAGACGGTTTATGGGTTTCGATTGTTAAAGGGTTAGTGGTTTAGAGGGCTTGGAGTTTATAAGGTTACGTGTTAAGGGTTTAGAGGTTTTTTAGGGGATAAGCGTCTTCGATGTTTTGGGGGTTTCTAGGGTTATGGTGTTTAGGGGTTGAGCGTTTTAGGGGTTGAGGATTTTAAGGGTTAGGGGTTTAGAGGGTTGGTGTTTAGAGGGTTAGGGGTGCAGAGATCTAGTGCTTTTGAGAATTCGGATTTTAACGGTAAAGGGGTTTAGAGTGTTAGGGGGTTTGGGGTTTCAGGGTATTTGGGTTCTGGTTTCAAAGGGTGAGGAGTTTAGAAAGGATTTGATTTAATGGGTAAAGGCGTTTAGAGGGTTTGGGATTTAGAGGATTATAAGTTGAGCCGTTTAGAGGTTTACAGGGTTATGGGTTTAGGGGTTTAGAGGTTTAGGGGGTTAGAGGGTGAAGGTTTTAAGGATAAAGGGGTTTAGAGTGTTATGGGTTTCGAGAAGTAGCTGTTTAATGGGTTTATGGGTTTCGATTGTTATAGGTTAAGTGGTTTAGAGGGTTAGGAGCTTAGAAGTTTCGGGGTGTTTCGGGGATAAGGGGTTTCGTGGTTTATAGACTTCGAGGGTTTAGGGGTTGAGAGTGTTAGCGCTTGAGGGGATTCAAGGGTTAGGGGTTTAGAGGGTTAGGGTTTTAAGGTTAAAGGGCTTTATAGTGTTAGGTGTTTAGAGGATTGGGCTATTAGTGGTGTAGGAGTTTAGAGGGTGAGGGGTTTAGCAGGTTAGGTGCCGAGAGGGTTACGGTTTTAGGGGTTGCGGAGTTTAGAGGGTTTGGTGTTTAGACAGTTAGAGTTTTGGGGGTTTATGGGTGGGGTTTTCGAGGGAGAGGTTTTTAGACAGTTAGGGTTTTAAGGGTAAGGTCGTTTAGAGGATTAGGTGTTTAGAATGTTAGAGTTTAGAAGATTTTGGGGTAAAGAGGGTTGGGGGTTTAGAGAGTTAGGTGTTTAGAGATGTATGGGTTTCGATTGTTAGAGGTTGAATGGTTTAGATGGTTAGGAGTTTAGGAGGTTATAATTGTATGTGTTTAGGGGTTTAGAGGTATGGGGGTTTTGAGGGTTAGGGGTTTATAGGGTAATGGGGTTTAGCGGTTTAGAGGGTTATGGGTTTTGGGATTTGGGAGTTTAGAGGGTTTAACACCAAGACTTTGACAACTAATATTATCCATACTAAAGGTGTTTTGGATTTCTCTCCGACACTTAATGGCACTTTTTTATTGTCATGACAAACTTTACTAATTGGCTGTGTCGGGTGGTGTCTGGTTTAACGACACATTTATATTTACACGATCTAACCCGAAAATATATTTATTATGGGTTTAGAGGGTTAGGGGCTTAGAGTGTTATGTGTTTAGAGGGTTAGCGTTTTAGGGGTATAGGTGTTTTAAGGGTTAGGTGTCTTGAGGGTTAGTTCTTTAGAGGGTATGGGTGTTAAATGTAGATTTGAAGTTTTCGTGACTGCAGGGATCCATATTCTTTGGTTCTTTCGGTAAAGTGACATAGATAGAAATAAAATAAAACAAATCGCGACGTTTTGATCGCAACACAAGCGATCTTCATCAGGTGGGACAAAACACAAGCGATCTTCATCAGGTGGGACAACCACAGCAAGAAATGCTGAAGTCGGCGGGAGAGCTGCCATGGCAAGAGGTTATATAGTTAAGAGAGAGGGGAAGAGGCAAGGGGACAGAGAGAAAAGGGGGGGGTGTGGGGTAGGAAAAGGGGGGGGGCACGTAAGCGCTAGGGGAAGAGGACGTTAGGCTGGTGGGGGGACATGGGCGGGGCAGCAGTAAAACCGGCAGGTAATGATGGAAACAACAACACAAGTTAAGGCATTACCTGATTGATAACATCCTTCCAGTGATTGTTTAATTTGTATCCATCTTCTCGGTTGAAGTTTTGTCTATACCCTGGAGTCTACAAACTGAGTTGTAACTTCGGCCGCAGTTACGTTGGAGAAATAAAACGACACGTCTCGGACCGTGTTCGCGAACACAAGGCGGATCTGAAACATGGCAGAACCAATACCTCTGCCGTAGTGGCCATTGTTATAACGCTGTGGGCTCGCATGATATTGTTATTTTCGGAGGCCAAGGACAAAACTTCAATCGAGAAGATGGATACAAATTAAACAATCACTGGAAGGATGTTATCAACCAGGTAATGCCTTAACTTGTGTTGTTGTTTCCATCGTTACCTGCCGATTACTGCTAGCCCCGCCCACGTCCCCCCACCCCAGCCTCACGTCCTCTTCTCCTAGCGCTCACGCGGCCCCCCTTCCTCTCCCTACCCCACACTCTCCCCTCTCTCTCTCCCCCCTTGCCTCCGCCCCCATCTCATACCTGTATAACCTCTTGCCACGGCAGCTCTCCCGCCGACTTCAGCATTTTCTTGCTGTGGTTGTCCCACCTGAAAATATCACTTATGTTGCGATCGAAACGTCGTGATTTGTTTAATTTTATTTAATTTATACCTACGTGACTTTACTGAAAGAACCAAAGAGTATGGATTCCTGCAGTCACGAAAGCTTCAAATAAAGATTAAAATAGTTTAGTTTAATTTGTTTATTTTTGAACAGTTTGTCTTTCCTGTCATTTTTTGTATTTTTTTAGTTATGTTCTGACCTGCCCGATTGGACAGCTCTGAAAACAGATCTTTGTAGCTCATCGATTTCATCCAGTGTAAATAAATATTCAAATTTAAATTTTATTGACCTCTGTGCGAGTCTATGGATTTCTGAGTTTGTGGGCCTCTGTGAGTGTATGGGTCTCTGTCTGAGTCTATGGATCCCTGTGTCAGTATATAGGGTCGCCGTATGAGTCTGAGTGTCTGAAGGAATGTATGGGTCTCTGTTGGAGTCTATGGGTTTCTGGTTCTGGGTCTGAGTGGGAATCTATGGTTCTCTGAGTATGGTTGTTTGTGCGAGTCTTAAGTGCACAAACTGAACTTAAAAAGGGCATTGAGGGGTGCGGAATCCAAGTTGACTATTAAGCTCCCCGCAGTGCAAGCCAGCTCTCTAGTCGTGTCATCATACAGCCCCTGTAATTCTTTATAATAATAATTAGACTTACTCCAGGAAAGCCACGCTGAGTCATAGTAAGGTCCTGAATTTGTTTTTTATTGTAAGATCTTTTCAATCAATGAATAACGAATTCTTACACAAGTGGGGGGAAACCGGAGCACCCGGAGAAAACAAACGTATGTGAAGGGGCAGCAGGCAGCATTTTAAACCGTACAAGTGACGATGGCGATGATCCCACTTGCTATAATGCCTTCTCCTGGCCAGTCAGATGCTTTCTCCTGGCCAGCCAGGAGAAGGCACCTCAATGTCCACGGGAAGGGGGTTTCACAATATTTACTGTGTGATCCACCAACCCTTGCTGCCTTCTACAGTGCTGGATCGCAGGCTTGCGTCACCACCTTCTGGCGAGTATTTGTAGTTATTATTTAAAGCTATATAGCACTCACAAGAACGACTCAAGAGGCACGAGGAGCCACAGACATGCAGGAAGGAAGCCACGTGGTGAGCCAGCACCAACGATTGTCCAGGCTCTACGGTACTCTATGTATGGAGGCATTATTGGCTAATTAATAACGAGTGTTTGTACAAGTGGGGGAAATCGGAGCACCCAGAGAAAAGCCACGTGTGTGAAGGGCAGCATTTTAAACCGTACAGGTGACGATGGCGATGAGTCCACTTGCTGTACTGCCTTCTCCTGGCGAGGCAGGTTATGCACCTCGACGCCCACGGGAAGAGGATTTCACAACATCATTGTGCGGTGATTTACGAACCCTCGCTGCCTTCCCCAGTGCTGGATTTGAGACGTGCACCACTAACACCAGGCGAATGATAACAACAACAACAATAACTATACTTATTACTTGGTAGCAACAGGCGAAAGAAAACAACAGGCAAATTATAACAGTCCAATTAAAACAGGCGAATGATAACAGGCAAATGAAAACAGGCGAATGATAACAGGCGAATCATAACAACAGGCGTATGTTTAGAACAGGCGAGTAGTAACAACAACAATTATTATTTACACTTAGAACTTGATAACAACAATATTTATACTTATAACGTGATCAAGCATGCCTCAGAGGTGCGAGGAACCACAGACAATCAGGAAAGAAGCCACTTGGTAAGCTGGCACCAACGATTGCCCAAGCTCTGTGACCCTATTGATACGTTTTTATCGACCAGATAGGGAGCGTTACGTGTGGGGGGGAAACCGCCCCCTTCGGTGCCTCCATGGTCCAATAGCTGGTCTTCTTGGCGCCACGGTCCCGAGCCCCCTAAAAGTTCCTCATGGAGCAAATCAACGGGTGGGCCATTGCCTTGTCAGGGCTCATTCATTGCTCCGGATCCCACCTGAAAATGCCAGGCGCAGATCCCCACATCATTAAAGCCACGGGTGCATTTATCCCAGATATAAACAATCGCAAACTATTTGACTATTTTTTTTTACTTTAACCAGGCAAGGCCCACTGAGCTATACAGCTCTCTTTCAGAAGCGGCCACACAATTACAGCTCAACAAATTGGCTTATTACGTGGACATTAGTAGCCAAATACTCTAAACATGTGTTAATAAATGTGGAGGGAAAACCCGGAGGATCCGGAGAAAAATACACGCGACCACGGGGAGATAACATACAAACTCCAAATACAAAGGTGTCAGGGTAAGGATTGAATACACGACCTCCTGTATACCCTACAAAATAGTTAACATCTCGCCACCGTGGTGCCCAATTCTGATCACATGACATAGCAAAACGAACGTCGCGGTGCATAGCAATAATTCAATTGGGCAATTACTGAGCGTTCATAAACGTGAGGGGATACAGGAGTACCCAGAGAAAACCCACTCGTGCAAGGGGGCAACCCTCTATCCCATGCAGACAGAGATGGTGCTTATCCCACTTGCTGTACTGCCTTCTCCTGGCCAGCCAGGATATGCCACCTCAACACCCACTACACCATGAACTTTGTGAACCGAGTTCAATGATAGCGATGGTGTCACCATCGCTATCATTGAAGACCTGGTTCATCAAGGACTGCATACTGATGTACCCCCCCTGGAGAGACATTGCTTAACCAACACTTACTTCACCTGGAATGGAACTTTCTACAAACAAACTGAGGGCACCCCAATGGTCTCCCCCCTATCTCCGGTTGTAGCCAACGTATTCATGGAAAAATTTGAAACTGACGCCATCCAGACTGCCACTCTACGCCCGACCTTATGGAAGAGGTACGTTGATGACACCTTTGTCATCTGGCCACATGGCCAGCCTGCTCTAGACCAATTCCGCGACCACATCAATTCCATACACCCAGCCATCAGATTTACCATGGAGGTCGAAAAAGATGGCAAACTACCCTTTTTGGATGTCTTAATTAAAAGAAGACATGATGGTTCAATGAGCCACTCTGTCTACAGGAAAGCTACCCATACAGATGCTTACTTGAAACCGGATTCCCACCACCATCCATCCCAAAAAAACTCCCTCATCAAGACTCTATACCATAGAGCCCAATGCATTTCCGACCAGGAACACATTACCAGTGAACTCAAGCACGTACACCAGGCTCTCAGGGCTAATGGCTACTCCGACTACACAATCCGCAAAGCCATCACTCCAGTCATGAAGAAGGATCCTCTTTTGGAGCCACTCAAAACCATCACCTTACCCTACATTGCAGGGGTCACTAAAAAGATCTCCAAAATCCTGAACAAACACAAGATCCAGGTCCGATTCAACACAGTACATAAAATCCGTGATTTAGTTCCATCTGTAAAAGATGCTGTTCCAGACATACAGTACCCAGGCGTTTACAAACTAAAGTGCCTCTGTGGTAGTAGCTACATTGGAGAAACCAAAAGACATATCTCGGACCGCATCCGCGAACACAAAGCAGACTTGAAACACGGTAGGACGAACTCCTCTGCCGTGGCAGATCACTGTTATAATTCAGTGGGCTCACATGACATTGACTTCTCCAAGACGGAGGTTCTTTGCAAACCAACCGGCTACCATGAGAGATTCGTTCATGAGGCCATTCACATATACAAGCACAGAGACAATTTCAACCGAGAAGATGGATTCAGGCTTAGTAACCACTGGAAAGATGTTTTAAATCATTTCTGTTCTTAATTAATTGTATTTTTACGATGACCTTCAGACCGCAGCTCTTTCGCCAGCATTGCCTCTTAATACCTCTCACACCACGGTTAATGGTATAGTTTTACAATATGGAGCATACTAGGGCCTCGCAGCTGTCTCTCTCCCCCTCCTCTGTTCCGACCATGGACGAACTCGTCCGTCTGAACGGGACCCGTAGCTATCCGTGGGGCTGAAATTTGAGGGTAAGAATCCACCCATTTTTTCGCCATATAGCATTGTGATATATAACGACTTATTGTTGGTAGCTTAGCTGATTGGAGAATATAGAGTTTATTGATAACATGAAGGTAATTTATATTTTAGTTTTTATTGGTTCACTATATAGTACTGTGAATAGCTCAGATGTGTAGTCATTTCTGTGACCAGTCACTAGCTAATCACTCAGTTGTTTCAATGCTGGATTCGCCTAGTTATTTCAATGCTAAATTCTCCTGTTTGATTTGTACTAAGGGCCTCGGTGAATGTGTATGCTCTGACTTTAACGTAGCTATTTCTGCAGCAGGTACAAGCTAACCACTCAGCTATCTCAATGCTAAATTCTATGCTAATTCCATTGTCAAGATGTGTATGCCTTAACTTAGCTATTTCAATGCTAAATTCTATGCTAATCCCTTTAACAATGGGTGCCTCTGCGGGTGTGTATGCTTTAACTTTTAACATAGCTATTTCTGTGACCAGTCACAAGCTAATCATTCAGCCATTTCAATGCTAAAATCTATGCTAATTCCTTTGTCAAGGCGCTTTGTTCCTCTCACACAGCTTAAAGGCCGTATCTGAACGTGGCTCTTTCACTCCAGCGCTGTCATACCAGACAGTCTCGCTCCCTTCACCTGATGAAAGCCGCTTGTGTTGTGGCCGAAACGTCGTGAGAATATTATTGTGTTATTTTATTTTATCAATTTATTATTTTATTATCATTCTACGTGACTTTACCGAAAGAACCAAAGAAGATGAATCATTGCAGTCACGAAAGCTTTAAATCGAAACTCTAAACATGTGTTAATAAATGTGGAGGGAAAACCCGGAGGATCTGGAGAAAAATACACGCGACCACGGGGAGATAACATACAAACTCCAAATACAAAGGTGTCAGGGTAAGGATTGAATACACGACCTCCTGTATACCCTACAAAATAGTTAACATCTCGCCACCGTGGCGCCCAATTCTGATCACATGACATAGCAAAACGAACGTCGCGGTGCATAGCAATAATTCAATTGGGCAATTACTGAGCGTTCATAAACGTGAGGGGATACAGGAGTACCCAGAGAAAACCCACTCGTGCAAGGGGGCAACCCTCTATCCCATGCAGACAGAGATGGTGCTTATCCCACTTGCTGTACTGCCTTCTCCTGGCCAGCCAGGATATGCCACCTCAACACCCACTACACCATGAACTTTGTGAACCGAGTTTAAATTTCTGGCCACGGCGAACATCAGTGGCTATCTCCCTCTTCCTCTCTCGTCCCTGCTATTATCTCCCTCTTCTTCCCGCGTCCCTCGCACTATCTACCTCTCCAATCCGTCCCACCATCTTCCTCCCTCGTCCCTCCCACCATCTCCCACTTCCTCCCCAGTACCTTCCACTATCTCCCTCTTCCTCCCACTTGGCTCTACTATCTCCCTCTTCTCCCGTCCCTCGCACCATCTCCCTTTTCTTCCCCCATCCTTCCCACTATCTCCCTCTGCATCTCCAATCCCTCGCACTCTCTCCCTCTTCCTTCCCCTTCCTTCCCACTATCACCTTCTTACTCTAACCGATCTGCCTAATCCTCCCAAATCACTCCCACTATCTCCCTCTACTTCCCCAGTCGCTCCAACTATCTCCCTCTTCATTCCCCTTTCCTGCCACTATCTCCCTCTTCCACTCCCTTCCCTCCCACTATCTCCCTCTTCCTCTGCCGTCCCCCTCGCTATCTCCTTCTTTCTCTCCCATCCCTCCCACTTTCTTCCTCCCCCGTCCCTCCCACTATCTTCTCATCCTCCCCCATCCATCCCACGATCTTCCTCATCCTCTCCCGTACCTTCCGCACCTTCCTTATTTAACACCATCAGGTTCACAGACTCGCCCTCGCGTCTCCCAAGTCAAATAGCCTAGCTTAGACACAACCCTCACCATGTTACACTGACGGCATCGACCGAGACAGCCAACAACTATCCGGCCGCCCAATTATCTAGTGAAGACGGCAGCGACCAAGTCGGCAAAGACAGTGCCAACGAGACGACTCCACTTCCCAGAACCTGCAACCACGAGCTCTCGCTCTCCGCTGCTTTTATCCGACTCGGCGCGGCCTGGCTCTGCCCTGGCCGCGCCTCCCTTCTCCAACCCACGAGCGGGTTCCAGGGTCTTCCAGACAGGGTCTCTGTGATCCTTGCCCCAGTGCCTCCGCCCTGCTGACAAACACGCGTGAGGCTCACTGGCGTGTGTACTCCCCGTCCACCGCAGTTGCCGCTGCTGGACAACAACTATTACTCTACAGTTGTACTGCCCTTCTGTACCGTGCCCCCGAGCCATCAACACGGACTCACAGCATCAACACAGACTCACATGATCAACAGACTCCCACGATCAACACTCACAGCATCAATACGGACTCACACCATCAACACGGAAACACAGGGTCAGTGAGCGAGATGGCGGATGGTTTGGATCAGGGTGATGTTGGGGCAAATTCCATTAATTGGGAAAGGTGGCAATCTTGTGGGAATGTCCTCACCAGAGAAGAAACTTGTCGCTTCCATGTTTTATTTTCATCCAATGTCCCATTAGCGAGATCCAGAGCGTGACGGACTCATATGGAGTCGGCCTCCTGTAATTTTTCTGGTCTCATTCTCACCACAGGTGAAAGCAGAGCCACACATCAACGTGCCAATGGGGCCACGGTTGAAGTGGTGGGGCCACGGTTGAAGTGGCGGTGGCCACGGGTCATGTGGCCTCGATGTATTTTCCATGTTGAAGGCCGATTGCCCCAAACATTGCCCGTCATATGCAGTGTCACTGAATAACGTGTGAAACATACTGTAGCATATACAAAATTTTATTTTCTTCATACATTAAATACAATAAACACAATAAACATGAAATGCATATAGGACATTTATAACTCTCTCAATGACCAAACTTGTATTTTATGAACACACTTATACAAGCAAAATATGACAAAAGTGTTCCAGATTACAGTTTCAATTGAGACTGAAATCCGGAATCATTACCCCCTACTGACAGACTAATAATACCCGCTCGCAGGCCAAGTGCTGATTCACCTTGGGGCCTCGCCTGGTATAGAGGTCGTGGGTTAAATCCCAACGCCTGTATATCTGGAGTTTGCATGTTCTCCCCGTGACCACGTGGATTTTTCTCTGGGTCCTTCGGTTTTTCCCTCCACATTTAGAAACATGCGTTTAAAAGTATTTGGCTGCTATATATTTCTGCGTGACAAGCCACTTTATAGCACTTTCATTTGTGGCCCGGTCGTTCCTGAAAGAGAGCTATACAGCTGAGTGGGCCTTACCTGGTAAAATAAAAATAGATTAGTTTTGTTAGTTTATTTTGTGCCACAGGGGGACAGCTACAGGGGGGGGGGGTGCCCATTAAAATGGTCGAGATGAGATGCAACTTAAGGCGCTTGTGACTTCCCAAAAATATTATTTATGGCAGGTTTTCACATCTAAACATCCCGGGTGGCATTGAAGCCAAGAGCTCCCACCCTAGGCGAGTAGCTACGAGAGCGGTGCTGTGCACGGCGACACGCCACTTTCTCCATCTGCCTGACTTGGTATTTTCTTTTTTGTTACTTAAATAAATGTTAATGTTTCGTTTTGTGTATGCATGTATGTACACCGTTTGGGGAGCGGTGGTGCAGCAGTTAGCGCACTACGAACTCAGACATCTGAGTACATCGTGTGGTGTGTATAACATCGCAAAACTGGGGAGGACAAAGGCAGCCAGACGTGGGGCTGGCCACACAACCACTTCTGTGCCATGCCGGCCATCATAGGTGCTACCCGTTAAAAGCACTTGCCCCAGCAATCTGTTAACGGCGATACGGAGTACCATTGTCTTTTTGTGCAATTGTGTGCTTCTGTGTGCCACGCATGCGACGATGTAAATGTTTGTGTTTGATAAATGTACATCCGCAATGTGTGTGTGACGCGTATAATGCACGTGTGTGACGACGGTTGGAACAGCGATTCACGCACTGCCCTATCCACGCGGCGACCTCTCCTCAACGTCTCGAGCCTCGGCGGAGAGCGCCGCGAGGTTCGACTCCAACTCCGGCTTTCCAGGGACAAACCCCCCCCCCCAATGCCCCACCCCCCAGGCCCATGGGGGGGGGGGAAGTCGCTCCCCTCCCTCACTCCACGCTCAGGAACTTCCTCTTCTTCGCCGTGTTCATGTACGGTCGCCAAGGCCACTCCACCTCGGCGGTGGCCGCGTTGTCCAGCGTGCCCAGTTTAATCTCATAGACTGCGCGACACACAAAAGCAAAGATCCCCCCCATGCAGCCTTTAACAGACGGCGTGGGAAAAGCGCTGTTCGTGTGTTAGCATGTAGGAAAGCCAGCACGGCACACCAAGGGGTGGGTGTGGGTGGCCAGCATTACGTCCGATCATCTTTGAATTTACACATCGCATCTGGGGTGGGGGAATGCGAGTCGGGTCACGGTACAGCGAATGCGACCAGAGCAGCGACCCCACCGACTCAAGTTCCGATCCGCTCTACAAGTCACCCGCGGGCCACCTAGCCCGAGGTTAGACTCTTACATTCAGCCCATCATCCTCTCAGGGGTCGATAAAATTTACAACCACTTCGTAGGGAAGTCCACAAGGAATGTGGAATTTCCACCGCCTCTGCTGGGGTGTAAAGTGGAGACGAGTAACAATGTGTCAGGCAGACTTACGCTCCATCTCGAATCACGGTCCCACCTCCTTCAACTCGATGTCCTTGCCGTCGCGCTTGTAGACGTTGTGCCTGTTGGGAGGGGGGAAGGGGGGCACAGAAGTCACGGGAGGGGTCGCGGCAAGTCACACGGACGGCGCTGGACTCTCATTACGCGTCCTCGCAGACGTTTGCCAGTTAGAGGCCAGCGGCCACCCTGTTTAAAACTGCGGATGCATTAACAAATGAACAACATTACGCGCCTTCAGCTTCAGAGATGGCGTTAAATAAAAACTCTGTACTGTTGCTCAAAAACTAAAGTAAAACGAAACTATTTTTATTTTACCACTGAGCTATGTAGCTCTTTTTCACATAAAAATGTATAGCAGCAAAATACTCGAAATTCAAGATTCTAAATGTGTAGGGAAAAACCCGGAGGACCCGGAGAAAAATCAAAGTGACCAGGAGGAGAACATGCAAACTCCGAATATACAGGCGGACACACAGCACCTGGCCCAAAAGTCTGCTCACTCTTTCCCATTCCGAGACATCTGCAAGTTGCCGGGTGGTAGGTGTCACGTTCACCGCTGAATCTCGGTACGCGCGAGCGGCTCGGCGTTAATTTTATTTATAGAGGCGTAGCGCTGCTGTTTTTAAAAGGTGTTGCCCTCACCGCAGAGAACCGTAGTGACACGACCGGCACTCTATGGAACAAAACTGTGCCACACGCCCTCCCGCATGGTCTTATGGGAGCCTCGGTATGTCTTCAGGTCAGAAGACGTACTTGAGTTTTTCTTACGGTTCCGTTTCGACGACGTATATGTACATCATGAAAATGAGAAAGGGTTATAGCCTATACGAGGGATCTTTGTGCTTTGGGGATGGGGGAGGAAGATGTGGGTGAGACTGGCACGGTGCCCGCACGCACCCTCTTTCCGAGTCGCGACGTGAAGTTGTGCATCACGAGGTGTGGGAATGCCTCGGACATCATGTCCACGTCCGGATGTCGTGCCGCATCACCACGCTCGAGAGTGTCAAGTACACCGTGGCATCGTACCACGTGTCACATGAACAGCATGCCGGAAAGTTAGACACACTACAGGTGTCACACAGACTGTACTGGAGAGTTAAACACACTGCCCTTCCATCAGCGGCATCATACCATATCACACCACATACACAGTTAAGACACCACAATTCCATGTCTGCAGCGTCATACTACACACCGCACATCGTACGCACAGCTAAATACACCTCCATCCCCCGTCTGTTGCACCGCATCACACACGTCACACCATGCATCACACCGGGGAGCGGAGTGGCTATCTCATTACACTACAAATCCGGTGACCTGACTTCGACTTCCGGTGTGTCCAAGCATCGACAGTGGGGAGACAAAAGGGGCCAGATGCGGTAATGACCACACCACCCACCCCGCCGTGTGCCCTGCCGGCCTTCGTAGGTCGCTCGACAAACAGCACTTGCCCTGACAGCCTGTTAAAGGCTACACGGGGGAGCTTTGTCGACTGTGGTGCATGCGCGTGCCTGGCATACCGCGGTGCTCATGCAGGACGATGAAGTCGTTGACGGCGTTGGCGCAGCACGCCCACACCAGCGCCTGCAGCTTGTGGCCTCCGTGGTTCATCGGCTGAGCGTTCGGCAGGATCAGCTTCATCTCCTGCGGTGGTGGTGGGATGGTGGTGGTGGTGTGGTAACATGACAGCAACCGGTCACACGCCAAGTCCGCTCTTCCCACCGGCGTCCGTCCCGGCCACGCTGCGTTCGCCCCCCCACCTCCCCGCCCTCCCACTGTATCCGACTCGGGTTGTGTTGTTTGTTTTTTCCATTGCGGAAGCGGAGCCGAGCCGTACCGGTATACGGGGTCGCCAAACCCCGTGTTGGCACAACTGGGATGCACCATTGGAAAAACTTTACTATTTTTATTTTACCAGGTAAGGCCCACTGAGCTATGCAGCTCTTTTCCAGAAGCAACCTGGCCACAAATCATAGCTCAACTAAGTGGCTTATCGTCATGTGGAAATTTATAGCAGCCAAATACTCTTAAACGGACGTCGATTCTAAATGCGGAGGGAAAAACCGGAGGACCTGGAGAGAAATCCACGCGACTCCTCGGAAAGAGGCACGCAACTCCAAATATACAGCAGGCATCAGGGTCAGGATTGAACCTGCGACCTCCTGGATACCAGGTGAGGGAGTTAACATCTCGCCACAGTGGCGCCCCCAATGGTACATCTTTCCGTGACCACCGACCGTGCGTAGTGCTACAGTAGATACATTTTCGATGAATGGAAGAGATCGGTCATCGGGAAAAGGCGGACTGAATCGCGAGGAATGAAGTTGGCAAAAGCTGCATGCACCAAACCAAAGTGTCCAACGCTCCACCACTTACGACCCCCCCCCCCCCACACAGCCTCCACGTTTCATCAACAACCAGATTTCTTCTGGTTAACTCAACGGATGCGAGTTGTCTCACACCGCACAAGCCCGATGATTGGTCGACACGGCTCGTGTGAGGTGAAAGGAACTGATTCTAAAGCCGATAGAGAACACGTGTGTGTGTGCGGTAATTTAGCAGTTAGCATGCTGCCCCACAAACCTAGTGACCCGAGGTTGATTTCCGTTCATGGCCAACACCAGTGGCGATTATCTGAACTGGTCCTGGGCCTCCCCTAGATCAACTCAGCCTCAAATTAGTACCTAGTGCGGTGTGTAAACATCATTACCAGAGAGATAAAGGTGGCCAGTTGTGGTGCTAGCCACCTACACCCTCGCAAACAGCACCTGTCCCAAAAGCCTGTTAAGGCTATATGGGGGACCTCTGTCTTTGCGCGCTTGTACACATGCAATACACGAGGACCCACATTCCTCGTGTGACCCCAAACCCTGTAGCCCCTGTGACCCCGTGCCCGCACCTTGATGAACTGCTTGAGGAGGGAGCTGGGGTCGCGTGAGGTCGTCGCCATGATGTGTGGGTCCTTCACGCCGGCTCAGCGGTACTCGTCATCCATGTGGCTGCTCACTCCTACTGACACGGGGGGGGGGGGGTGGATAGAAAGAGGTGGTAGATGGGGCAGGGGGGACGGAGAGGGTAGGTTATCATTTGCCATACTTCCCCGTGCAGGTGAGTGAAGGTGTGTGTGTGGGTGGATGGAAGGAGCGACCAGGAATGGTTTAGAATATCACTCTGCAGTGGTCGCGTTGATTTTGTGTAGCGAGCGGAGCACTAATGAGACCTGGATGAGTCCCAATTGCAAGAGTGGGTGGGTGATATGGCAGGTGAGTGGGTAAATTGAGTAAAATGATGAGTGAGTGAATGAGTGGGTCAGTGCATGTTAAACCTCTTTGTTACAGCACGTAGCCAACCGTGGTAATCGGAAGTGTGACAAACTAACCACAAAAAGTAGTTCTCAAGAAATGAGTTTGTCAATCTAGACGATGATTTAAAAGTGCAAAGCTCCAGTGGCTTCCTAATATTGTAAGGAAGACCGCTGCAGAAGGAAGACTGCTCCAGAAGCACACGTTATGTGGTGACCACGGCCTTCATTCGACAATCCACCAAAATTTACGCCAGCCACCACACACACACACACACGGCCGACTCTTTTCCGCGTTCACGCCACGGGATTTTTCAAAGTCCACTTGGGAAGCAATCGCCGTGCAGTATTTACGGTCAACGCAACTGCGGCATTAAACCCATTAAACCGGTGGGGGGGGGGGGGGGGTTGAGGGCCCGCCGTTCTCGAACCGCGAACCTCCGCGGCAAAATACGGTGCCACCGCTTGGCAGGAAGGACCGACGGCGAGCCGGGGATGCGCGCCGACTCGGCGTGTCTAGCGGGCGGAGACGCGCGACGCTTATCCCTCTGCCTCGGGAGTCTCGCGGGAAGGAAGAGAGAGAGAGATGCGAGGAGACGTGATGGTGAGGGATGTGAGATCACCCTCCCCTCCCTGGTCGAACTCCACGGCCTTCTGGAGTTCAAGCGCCTCCCACCGCAGGTCCGTAGGCAGCACCAGGTTTTCTTCGGTGACGACGTCAGGGGGACAGGGGGCAGTGGGTGGGGGGCGGGCAGGGGAGAATTAACAAGGAAGAAAAATCATGCGCACGCATGGATTCATTCGGAAACGCTTTCCAACGCGCGGTTGTCTTCTCGCCTGTATTGTCAGACCGTCTTGTCCCATCTTAGTCCGTCTTGCGTGTCTCATTTTCTCTAGATCCGTCTCTAGTCTGTCTTGCGTGTCTCAACGTCTCTAGTCTGTCTCACTGTCTCTCGTCTGTCTTGTCGTCGCGAGCCCATCTCTAGATCCGTCTCGCCGCCCGTTACCATCGAGCGCCCTCTTGAGCTGCGCCTTCTCCTCTACGAGGACCTTCTTGGCCTCCTGCGCCTTGCGGTAGAGGTACTCGCCGTGCAGTTGCGCCTCCTCAGCTGCACCACCAAACAAAGACAAAGATCCCCCATGTAGCCTTCGACAGGACTGTCGGGTGCAAGTGCTGTTAACGAGCAGCACCTTTGATACACGAATGGGGGTAGGTAGCCAGCACCACATCCGGCCGCCTTAATTTCCCCAGTGGCGATGTTTACACAACGCACCAGGTACTCATTTGAGGCTGAGTTGACCAAGGGGAGGCCCAGGAACGGAATCGTCACCAGTGTTGGCCGTGAGCGGGAATTGAACTCGGGTCGCTGGGTTAGTAGTGCAGCGTAGTGCTAATCGCGAGACGACCATAAACAACAACCGCCATTCGCCACGAAGTGGTGGAGATGTCACCACGGCGCTCGTGCCAGGCTACGTGCAGGTTAAGGCCACATGAAGCGTCGAACGCCCGCTGGCAGCAGGAGGTCACAGACAGACAGACCCAGGTTGCCATTGGTTGCTTGACTGAGATGACTGGCCGATGCACCACCTGTGCCCCCTACTGTGCTACACTACCGCTCCCACCTACACAAACTCTCTTGGGCTATACTCTTTGGTTCTTTCGGTAAAGTCACATAGGCATAAAATATAAAATAAATTAAATCACGACGTTTCGGGCACAACACAAGCGTCCATCATCAGGTGGGACAAACCACAGCAAGAAACAATTGCCGACGTGGGCAAAAGAGCTGCTGTAAACAAGAGACTATATAGGTAAGAGAAGGGGGGAGGATCAGGGAGGAGAGATAGAGAGAGGGGGTATGAGGGGAGTGCTGAAGAGAGCGGGGCTGGGAGTGGGAAGCTTAAGAAATTAGAGATGCGGAAAGTTAAGGCAACACCATAAAGCAGTTAAGGTTTTACCTGGTTAATAACATTCTTCCAATGATTACTCAATTTGTATCCATCTTCTCGGTTGAAGTTATGTCTGTGTTTATATATCTGGATGGCTTGATGAACAAACCTTTGATAGTAGCCCGAAGGTTTGCAGAGCGGCACCACGATACTCCTAGCGACGTCGTTGATTAATGTCTGTAATTAATATCGATGGTGAATCTCTGTAATTAATATCGATGATTCGATTCCACGAGAACAGATTCCACAAGAATCGATTCCACAACTATTTTAGTAAAGCGAAGTACGCGATTCGATTCAAACGTGTTCGTTCCGGTCTCATCAGAATCGGTATTGATTCTGTGCTGGAGGAATCCAATGAGCTATAAAGCTCTTTGATCAAAGATGTGCCAGTAGGGGGCACGGGGTCATAACGTCACAACAACAAACAATACAAAAACGATAGGAGTGCAAAGGGAATGGTAGCAAACCACTAAAAATAGGTTAAATAAACCATATAAGTTCATACTCTTTGGTTCTTTCGGTAAGAAGTCTCGCTCTCCGTTCCACCCACTACAACTGGCGTCAGAAGTAGCCAAATAGTAAGATGAATCGCTATAATGGAGACGCGAAGAAAAACTCGTACCAGGGCTCCAGTGGAAGAGGAGGACGACTCAACACCACCGGGGTTGGCAGCCCAGGAAGGGGGAGGAGAAGCGACGACGGCCGAGCTGCTCACTGCCCGGCCGCCCGGCGGCTCACCACCGTCGGAGAGGGCGCTTCAGGTGGCTCACTCCCGCCTCGCCCAACTCCTGCACGCGGCGGCATCCATCCTCGACGAAATACATCGCGGGTTATAACCACAACAAATATAATCACAATCACTGCGACCATAATCGCCGTAACCACAAATATAATCATAACCACCAGCTACATAACCACAAGTATAAACACTACTGCCACAAATATAACCATAACCACCACAACCATAACAACCAACATAACCACCACAACAACCACAATGATGCTGATACACTCTCACACCATGTGGGTCCCCTTGTCTCCTTGTGTCTCCCTGTGGGTGAGTGGATGGGTTGGCGAGAGAGTCGGTGGGTTGGCAAGAGAGTCGGTGGGTTGGTGAGAGAGTGGGTGGGTGGCAGAGTGAGTGACCGGTGGCAGAGTGAATGACCGGTGGCAGTGGGTGACCGGTGACTAAGTGGGTGGGTGGCAGTGGGTGACCGGTGACGAAGTGGGTGAGAGAGTGGGTGGCTGAGTGGGTGGCCGAGTGGGTGGCTGAGTGAATTGGTGAGTGGATGAGTGCCAGAGTGGGTGGGTGAATGGCTGAGTGGGTGGGTGAGAATCAGTATGTTTTTGCTGGAGGAATCCGATGAGCTATGAAGCTCTTTTTCATAGATGCCCAGAGAGTGGCTGAGTGGGTGGCTGAGTGAGTGTCGGTGGGTGTGAGTGGGAATGAAATCTAACCTGCACCTCTGCATTGCAAATCCAGCGAGCTAACGCCCTGCGTGTGGTGGGGTAAAGTGTGGGCATGGCCACTTTGCTCCAACACGTCCGGACCAGCGTGGAAGAGTAGACCAAATACCTCTATATAGCGGCCTCTAGTGGATGCCTTTTCCAGCAGCAGGCGATTCGCATCCACAACAAACCCGTCCCTCCAGGGATAAAAACACACGGCAGTCTGGGAGTGCCTCTCATCAGCTATGGCTCAACACGAGGGCCACTCTGGGGCCGGTTTCCACCGTCAGCGCCTCATCATCAGCAGCAGCAGGGCCGGGCTCTGCTTGAAGCAGCGCCGTGAACTCAGCAGGCGTCTAGGACGTGACGGCTGTGGGCCAGGCGCCTCCTCCTCTGTCTCCCCCCACCACCGCCGCCACTGCTGATGTGTGCACACCGCGCGAGGTTCTCACCTTCAGGCTGAGTCGACGTAGAGGAGGCCCAGCGAGCCGCCGCTTCAGAAGCTTTCGCGAGCCACTGACGGTGGCCGTGAGCGGGAAACCAAATCAGCCGCTCGCCACCCACAATCCACAGCGCGCGCCGCCTCCACTCGCCCCCTGCCTGACTGTAAGTAGCAGCGGGGGGAGGGGGGTGGGCAATGGGGGCGTGAGGGGGGGGGTTGAGGGGGAGCATGGGCGGGGGTTGCCAGGGGGGGCAAGGGGGGTCGCGAGGGGGGGGATGCTTGGGGGGGGGTTGTGAAGGGGGAGGGGCAGGGGGGGAAAGAGGGAGCATGGGGGAGGAGCTTAGGTGAGGGGGAGGAGCTAATGGCTATTACACCACGCCGCGTCTCGCGCCACGTGCTTCCCCTGGCAGTTTGGCCGTTAGGCGTGGAACCGAGCTGTGGGTGAGTGGTGGCGGTGGTGGTGTGAGTCTTTCTATGTGAGTCTGTGTGTGAGTCTCTCTAAGTGAGTCTCTGTGTGTGAGTCTGTGTACGTGTGTGTGGGTCTGTGTGAGTCTGTGTGTAGCAGTGACCCGGTCTCAAATGAGTACCTGGTGCGATGCGTAAACATCGCCACTGGGGAGACAAAGGCGGTCGGGCGTGGTGCTAACCACCCACCCCTTCGTTTACCGTGCCGGCCTTCATACGTACTGCTTGCTAACAGCACTTGCCCCTACAGCCTGTTAAGGCTCTATGAGGATCGTTGTCTTTGGTGTCTTGTATTAGCAGGAGGAGGAGTGGTGGTGTTAATGTTGGTGGTATTAGTGGTGGTGGTGTTAGTGATGGTGGTGTTAGTGGTGGTGTTTGTGGTCTTAATAATGGTGGTGTTGGTGTTAGTGATGGTGGTGTTAGTGGTGGTGGTTGTTCGAGGTATTGTTGCTGGTGTTAGTGATGGTGGTGTTGGTGGTATTAGTGGTGGTCGTGTTAGTGATGGTGGTATTATTGGTGGTATTATTGGTGGTAGTGTTAGTGGTGGTGGTGTTAGTGGTAGTGGTGTTGGTGGTGGTGGAGTTGATGTTGGTGGTGGTGTTTTTAGGGTTCGTAGTGTTAGTGGTGGTGTTAGGAGTGGTGTTAGTGCTGGTGTTAGTTGTGGTGTTAGTTGAGGGGAGCGGTAGTGTAGCGGTTAACGTGCTGCGCTACAAACCTGGCGACCCGGGTTCGATTTCCGCTCACGGCCAACACCAGCAACGATTATCTGAACCGGTCCTGGGCCTCCCCTAGGTAGACTCAGCCTCAAATGAATACCTGGTACGATGTGTAAACATCGCCGCTAGGGAGACAAAGGCGGCCAGGCGTGGTGTTAGCCACCCACCCCCTCGTGTGCCATGCCGACCTTTATAGGTGCTCGCTAGCAGAAATTGCCCCTACAGTATATTCAGGCTATACGGGGGATCTGTCTTTGTTAGTGGTGGTGGTGTTAGTAGTGGTGTTAGTGGTGGTGCTAGTGGTGGTGTTTGTCGCGGTGTTGCTGGTGTCCGAACAAAGGAGCGACGCTCACAACAACGACCTTTGACCTGGGCGGCTGAAATGTAGCACGTTGGCACAGTCATCTCAGTCAGTCAACTCTTGGCACCTGGGTCTGACCTGTGACCTGTCAGTGAGCCTTCAGCATTTCACGTGGTCTCAAAGTGCACCTGGCCTGGCATTTGCTGCTGCTTAGTGGCAAATGGCGGTCTTTGTTGTTTTTGTTGTGTTTCGTGTTGTGGGTGAGTGGTGAGGTTGTGAGTCTGTGATGATGATGATGTGAGTCCGTGTTGATGATGAGAGTCCGCATTGTGACATGACGCGTGTTTAGACATGAGTATTGTCGCACACCATCGGTTTTGTGTGACCCTCACCTGCGTCTCCCGCTCTCCACGCAGAGACCCGGACCGTGCGAGAAACGCAGTGAGCTCTGAGCACCCTACTCTGCAAGTTGCTGCCATGGAGGTACGTGTGGCTCTTCAACTCGTGTGGTAAAATATGGGTGGACGTGTGTTTTCCCCTCGACTTGTGCCTACCTGTCACCTACCTGTATACCTGGATGTGCTTCTCCTTGTCCGCCTGAGTATGTGTATGTCTATCAGAGTGTGTCTCCGAGATCCTGTTGGTGTGCCTGCCTGTCTACGCGTGAGCATTTACAGCACTATTATCTATCCACTGATGAATGAGAATGCCTTCCTCCCTGAGACCTTGCTACCCCTCAAATGCTGTGATGGAATAATCCGCCAAGCGCCGATTTTGTCGCACCATCTCTCTGGTGGCTCTTCTCTCCGATGTGTTTCCTTCCTTGGCTGCCGCTCCGTTATTATTCTTCACTATCAGCCATTGTTGTCCCTCCTTGCCATGGCTCGTCATGCCCGATCCCCAATCACTCTTTAACAATTTGAACAATCCCTGCGTGTGACCTCAAAATCCACGCATCTTTCATTGTTAATCCAAGCATGGCATCTGATATTGGCCAAATATTCCAATGCTGAGAAACGACAACATCTCGGCAGGACCCTCCTGATTGTGGAGCCCAGGATCTCAGAGATGCTGGCTCAGTGCTCGCCTTCTGCACTTGCTCCAACATCTTAATCAAGCCTATGTGGTGGACCTTTGTCTTTGTGTGTGTGTAGATGAGCCGAGCTGGAGAGGCTCGGAGTAACGACACGTCTTGCACCACGTGGAGTGCGCTGTCCTCAGACGGCACCGGCTCCATCTGTAGCAAATCGCCGAAAGGTAAGAACAGTAATGAGGGACGTCACAGTGGCCACGGTAAATAGTGGGACATCATGATGGCCATGTTGCATGGGGGACGTCACAGTGCCTTTGGTGTATGAGAGATTTTATGGTGATTGTATGGGTGATATCAAGATAGCAATGCTACATGGGGAACTTAATGGTAATCATGTTTTGATTTAAAGCTTTCGTGGCTGCAGGGATTCATATTCTTGGTTCTTTCGGTAAAATCACGTAGAAGGGCAACAATAAAATTATAAAAATATAAAACAATAAAAATCTCACGACGTTTCGACTGCAACACAAGTAATCATCATCAGGTGTGAAAACCACAGCAAGAACCACAGCAAGAAAAATTGAAATTTTCTTGCTGTGGTTTTCACACCTGATGATGATTGCTTGTGTTGCAGTCGAAACGTCGTGAGAATTGTATTATTTTATTATTTTATTGTTTCCCTTCTACGTGACTTTACCGAAAGAACCAAGAATATGGTAATCATGTTGCATTAGAGACTGCATCATGGTTGCCATGTTACATGGGGGACTTCATGGTGGCCATGTTGCATGGGGATAATTATCTGTGCTCTGGCCTCAGTACTGAAACAACATCAAACGCTTTCAGAATTGCTTCTGCGGCCATCTTGAATGCTCTTCCAATATTAGGAAACCACTGAAGCTATCCGCGTTTAAATCATCAAGTTTGACAACTAATATCTATACTCATTCGCTCTTTCGGTAATGTCACCTAGGTAGAAATAAAATAAAACAAATCACGACGTTTCTATCGCAACACAATCAATCTTCATCAGGTGGAACAACCACAGCAATAATAAAATGCTGAAGTAGGTGAGAGAGCTGCTGTGGCAAGAGGTTATCGGTAAGAAAGGGGGGAGGAGCAAGCGGGGGAGAGAGAGGGGAGCTGCGTGAGCGCTAGGGGGAGAAGAAGTGAGGCTGGGGGGGGATGTAGGCGGAGGTAGAAGTGGTAAGCTGAGTATGGGACATGGTGGGAAAGTAAATCTGAAAAATCTACTAGTACCTGGCGCGTGTGATGGAAACAACCACAACCAGTTAAGGCTTTACCTAGTTAAAAACATCCATCGAATGATTGCTCAATTTGTATCCATCTTCTCGGTTGAAGTTATGTCTATGTTTGTATATCTGGATGGCTTCATGAAAAAACCTTTGATAGTTACCTGAAGGTTTGCAGAGTACCTTGGTCTCGGAAAAAAACAATATCACGCGAGCCCACAGCGTTATAACAATGGTCAGACACGGCAGAGGTATTGGTTCTGCGATGTTTCAGATCTGCCTTGTGTTCGCTAACACGGTCCGCGACATGTCAATTCGTTTTCCCAATGTAACTGCTACCGCAGGTACAACTCAGTTTGTCGACTCCAGGATATTGCATGTCAGGATGGGATTAGATCACGGATTTTGTGTACTGTATTGAATCGGACTTGGATCTTGTGTTTGTTTAAGATTTTGGAAATATTTTTGGTAACACCTGCTATGTATGGTAAAGTGATGGTCTTGATAGGCGTCTCAGTGGATTGTTTCTACATGGTTGGAGAAACAGCTTTGCGAATAATGCTGTCCCAGTACCCATTCATCTTAAGAGTCTGGTGTACGTGTTCCAGTTCACTGGCTTGGTGGTGTTGGTTGCAAATGCAGTGGCCCTATGGTGTAGTGGTTTGATGAGGGAATTCTTCTGCGCCGGATGGTGGTGGGAATTAGGTTTTAGATAGGTCTCTTCTCAAACAAAACATCCAGGAATTAGTAGCTTACCATCATTCTCCACTTCCATGGTGAATTTGATGGATGGGTGTATGGAATTTATGTTGTTGAGAAATTGATTCAATGTTGGCAGGCCATGTGGCCAAATGACGAAAGTGTGATCTACGTATCTCTTCCACAAGGAAGGACGTTGGGTGCATGTCTGGATGACATCAGTTTCAAATTTCTCCATGAAAACATTCGCTATCACTGGTGATAAGGGGGGACCCATGTGGGTACCTTCATTTTGTTTGTAGAAAGTACCATTCCTGGTGAAGTAAGTGCTGGTTCAGCGTTTCTACTGCTGCATGCATTTTTTTTCCGCCTGAGGACGACCGCTTGTGTTGCGATCGAAACGTCGTCATTTATTTTATTTTATCCATATGTGACTTTACCGAAAAAAACAAAGAGGAAGTGTTAGTAAGGCAGTTCCTAACCAAAGTTGGTACATCAGCATTCAGTCCATGTTGGACCAAGTCTTCAATTATTGCTAAGGTGTCAGGTACAGGAACCTTGGTGAACAGAAAGACTACATCAAAGCTGACGAGCAAATCATCTGGGGACAGTGAAATGCCTTTGATTAGAGAGATAAAGTGAGCTGAGTTTCATACTGCTGAGGTAGTCTTGCCCGTGAATGGAAGCAAGGTCTCAGACAGAAATTGGGCCAGTTTGTAGGGAGGTGAGTTGATAGTGGAAACGATGGGTCGAAGTGGAGTATCTTCTTTATGGATTTTTGGAAGACCATATAATCTGGGTGGTCTATTAGCAGAAGGTTTTAGGGAGAACTGCTTGAATGGTTCGATTAGAGAAGTCGAATTGGTAATGATATTGTTTGTTTTTAAAGCCAGGCAGTTGGTCGGATCTTTGTTGATTTTGGTGTAATTGCTATCATTAAGAAGGTCCTGGATTATGTTGCTGAATGTGGTTTTATCCATGACGACAGTAGCATTGCCCTTGTTGGCTGAGAGGATGACTTTGTCCTCTCTATTTTTTAATTTGGTGAGTTCAGAGCGCTCGTCCTTGCTGATGTTATTAATAGGATTCTTAGCATTTTTAAAGATGGTGGCAATTTTAAATCTTGCCACGTCTGTCGGGATGTGTCCCAAGCCTTTGAGGGCTACATCTACCTGGGTTTTTATATCATCCACTGGGATGTGTTTGAGGGTGACAGCAAAATTCAGCCCTCTAGCTAGTACCGATTTTAGGCTATCGGAGATTGTGCTGTTACTCTGATTAATAGCAGTCTTTTTTATGTGTGGATCTGGTTTCTTTTTTGACAAGTTATTGAATTTAGCAATAAGGTTAACCTTGCATTTGGAAGACATTGTTGTGGCAGAAGAAGCAGTCATGTTATCTACAAGGTTCCAATCAGATGCGGACATTTCATCTGTTAATGTTAAGTGTGATTGTAGGAGACATTTGTCTAAATTATCAAGTTCAAGCCGGAGTAGTCTTATCCTCTCTGAGATTAGAGAAAGGCTAGCTCTGAATAAGATCCGTTTAGAGTTGGGTTAAGTGACAGAAGCAGATGTGAGTTTAAATGTGGTTGGTATTATCTTGTTGTCGCGGCATCTCTTCAGAAAGGTGAGTGACTCGATCATGTGAGCCTTCTTGTCTCGCAGTCTGTTAATGGTTCTAACAGATGTGTGGAACCTATTTGCGTGGTTAGTTTATTAACCTTCCCCCACACTGTTGATTAGCACCATTGGCTACATGCGGTGCAAAATAATTTCAACATACATAGATGGGATTGGCAAAAACATCCCAATCCTGAAATATTTACTCTATAAATTGCTCAAAATTTAGGTTCACACACCTGTTGTTGTTATTCTCCTCGTGCCTACAGAAATCCTGGCTCACTTTGGCCCTCACTTGACCGACCGCGAAAAGCTGGAGCTCGCAGCCATGCAAGAAGTGTGGTACTTTGCGCTCGACAACAAACCCAAGGGATGCAACAGGCATGGATATGATGACGACGAACGTAATTACATTCTGGTGAGGCTCACCACAAAACTACAGCCTTGGGGGCGGTCACAGGGCCCAGAGATAGCGGGGTTTGTGGCTTCTTATTATTGCACCTGAATTACCAACCAGGGCACACACCAACGCGCTTCAAAATCAGAATGTTTAATCCCGAGTAAAGCCCTTTTAGATAAGAAGCAATTTTTCAAGGGAATCTTCGCCAGCAGACAGTATCAAAGCATTCGACAATTACACCCACTCACACACTTACTCACCCACCCCCAGACGCACTCACTTGCTGACTCACTCACTCATTCACCCACTCAATCACTCACCGACCCACTCGCCCACTCACCAATGCACTCACCCGCACACATCTGAATCAGAAGTTTATTTCCCGAGTAAAGCCCATTGAGCTCAGAAGCTCTTTTTAAGGGTGACTCAGCCAGCAGACATCTGAGCATTCCAAATTATGGTTAAAATAACTTCATAATTCCAAGCAAATGTTTTTGTTAAAATTACATTCTCACTTCTTAAACGTTGTGATTTTAACAATAGTCAGTTTAAATGATTGTACCTTTTGTTCAGTTCCGACATGATCACCTCCACTACCGCTATGAGGTGCTCAAGATGATTGGGGAAGGAGGTCAAGGCCAGGTGATCCAGTGCCTTGACCACAAGAGGAACACCCTGGTAGCTGTAAAGATCCTGGTGTCACCGTCGAGGTAAGACTTCAGAGACGTGCCATCACGAGGCCGACGTTGTTAAGTCCATTGCCATGCAATGCGGTGGTGACACTCATGCTTCACAGCGAGAAGGGGGGCCTTGGTTCGGCTCCTGACTCGGGCACCATCGTGTGTGGAGTGTGTACCTTCTACCCCTGTTCTGCATCGGTTCCTTCTAGGTACTCTGGTTTTTCGTCTCTAAAGCTTAAAATACATACACACACAGTGTGAACTGGTATCGGCCAAAACATCCCATTGCTACAAGATTACCTCCACATTACAGTAAGTCATCATTTAATGCTGTAGATACATTCATGAAAAGTTCCGCGTTAAGCGAAAAAGCATTGAGCGAAAAGAATCTCTCCATAAATAATGTAACAATAAAGTTTGGCGAGATGCAATGTATGCATACACTGTGAGATGATGAGACCAATAACTGAGGCTATGCTATAGTAATAGGTTTTACCCTTTTAACTGGCACAAAAACTGACACCTTCTTTGGTTCTTTCGGTAATGTCACGTAGAATGAGAATAAAATAATAAAATAATACAATAAAATTCTCACGACGTTTCGGCCACAATGCAAGCGGCCGTCTTCAGGTGAAAGTTACAGACCTGTCGGGACGACAGAGCTCAACACACCCGAGACGGCTTTTCTTAGAGCTTAGTCTCCACTGGTGTTGGACCAGAAGAGTGGAGACTAGGCTCTAAGAAAAGCCGTCTCGGGTGTGGACCAATCAAATTCAAGGACAGTGCATATTATTATCAGAGTTGTCTCTTTTGTTTGCATTTTGACTGCTTGTGTTGTGGTTATTGCAAACATGATGCCTTGAATAAAGGTGTCAGTTTTTGTGCCAGTTAAAAGGGTAAAACCTATTACTATATCTTGTTACTGGCAAAGGAGGTCTCATAATGAGGCTATGCTGTCACGTTACTTTTATCATTCCGAGTACTGTATCATACCGCTCAACAGTGCAGCTCAAAAAAGTATTTTGTTGTCGACTACTCACAAACCACGTCATGATGGGCTTATTCCGTGTTATAATGGGTGCGTATCTTGTTAGAATGTGCGTGTTCCATGTTGTAATGGTCGCGTTTCTTGTTACAACGGACACATTCTGCATTGTGTAAAAAGTGTTGAAGAACCACGTTATAACGAAAACGCGTTGTTTTAACGGGCGTTTGCATTTAGTTTTCCCGAATGACCAATCCGATTTGAATGGCTCTTCACCTTCAAATCCTATTGGGTACCCTACGCCAGCTCCTGCGCCCCGTATGGTACCAATGAGAGTCGAGAACGCTACTCTAGCTCACAATGCCGTTAGACCTGGTGAAAGTATATTTAATTATTAATTCTGAATAGCATTTGCCTCTGGGTGTCCCTTAAGCAAGTGTAAGTTATTAATTTGTGGACTTCCTCTGCGCAGCTCCAAGGAAGAAACATTGCAGAGGATGGAGCTCCAGATAGCTCTGGAACTTCAGAGTGAGGACAGCAATGAAGATTACAACGTCATCAAAGTCCTAAACAGCTTTGATTTCAGGGGACACCACTGCCTTGTCCTGGAGCTGTTGAAGTATGTACCACGTGTTCCATCTCCCCCTCCCTCCGCTAATAGCGTGGTTAACTGATTAACTAAACAAACTTTTTTGTTTTTGTGGGAAAGTCCACTGACCTATTAGTTATTTTTTTGTAAGCGACCTGCCCACAAATGATAGCTTAACAAAGTAACTTATCACGTGGAAATGTATAGCAGCCAAATACTATGAATGCATGTCGATTCGAAATGTGGAGGGGAAAACCAGAGGACCTACAGAATAATCCACATGATCACAGGGAGAACATGCAAACTCCAAATGTACATGCGTCAGGTTCGGGATCAAACCCCACGACCTTACCAGGCGGAGTTGTTATCTTCTCCCCATGGATAACCCTCTACCACCTGGCAAAAATGCCAATGAAATCAAGTTGTCAAGTGGGCAAATGAGCCAACTAATTTGGTTCATCGACAAACCAACGACCTGAACCTACACTGAACTATGACTCTGAATATTGGTCGTGAACATGCACGAACAATATTAAGATTGTTGTTAGCAGAATCAGCACAGCATTTAAGGAGATGACACTGACACTGTGTTGGTGTTGTTTCTGCTTTTGTCTCTCTCACAGGGAGAGCCTTTATGATGTGATGAGAGAATCGGGGTTCCGGTTGGACATGGAAATGGTGAAAAGTTATACCAGGGGAATCCTCATGTTCCTGTCCCACATCTCTTCCAGGAACATAGTTCACGCGGACATCAAGCCAGTGAGTGGACACAGCATTCAGTATGATTTTGTTGCAGAGGCGTATTGTTAGTAGGGAATCGTTCCACGGAGAAAACCGGCCACATTAGTCACAAGGTCTATGCGTTCGCTGTTTCCATCTAACTGGAAGGAGGCAGGGTCATTGTACCCCTGGTGAAGATAATGCGGTATGAATTAAACTGTAGTGTAGAGTCGTGTCGGTATTGGGGACTCACCATAGACAAAACCGGCAACGTTGATCACAGCGTTGCCCCAGTCCTTCGGAGACAGAAACTGGAGCAAATAAAGACTATTTCCTAAGTGTGCCAAACGTGTATTTTGACCTGACAGCTGCCCGTTGTCGGCTTCCACACTGCGAATGGAAAACTTCCGAAGACAAACGCGCGGTGGATAGCGTCATGGAATACGCGAGCTCTCATGTGTAGCTTTTGGTCCGTAACCCGTTAAAGGGCACTCTTGCAGCTGTGAGCTCAATGCACTCTCCTGTCAGATGAACCATGATCAGTTGTCAATAGAGCTGCCCTCCTTTACTTCGATGGTCCCTTAGTGTGCTTTGAACATGAGCCTCAAATCAAATATCTTTTCTAGATGCAATTGAAAGGGGCAACCCCCAGTAATAGCTGTCAACAAACATCAAATGTTGCACTTGACTGACGCTCGTTGACGGCACTACGCCTCGTCTAGTTCCCCTGTTTAGCGTAGGTGGTGGTACGTGATCGTTCCACTGCTGGCTGAATGTTATCGGCATAACCTCTGCATTTGAATTCATTCTGCCCCTTCTCCTGCAGGAAAATGTTCTCATCAAGGACACCGTGACCGGCACTGTGAGGGTCACGGACTTTGGCACGAGCTTTTTTGTGGAAAGTCAACGTGAGTGACCTCTCCTGGGTGTGTGAGCGTCTGCGTGTGGGTGTTTGTCTGATTGTGTATATGTGTGAGTATCTGCATCTCTGTACATGTGACTGTTCATGTGTGTGATGAAGATGCTGTTTAAGAAACAGTGAGTACACAAACACATATATGTGTTGTTCTTGTGATTGGTGTGCAGCTATGAATGTTGGTGGGACTCTGGAATACTCGGCTCCGGAGCTGCACTTGGGCTACAGCTTGACCTGTGGCGTAGACATGTGGGCGCTGGGTTGCACGGTGGCGGAGTTGGCGACGGGCAGGCAATTATTTCAGTCCGACAGTGACAAAGATTACCTCCCGCGCTGCATTGAGGTATTTCCCACTGGGCGTCCATCCGCTCGTGATGCCCCTCTCTTTCCTTGGAGTCGTGGGTTTTGGGGGTGGCAGGAGGGGACGTGGCCACTTAGTGATCTGGCGAATAGCGGCCGTCGTATGTTGTGTATGAGTGTACACGTGTCCATCTTGTACGTGTGAGGGGAGCAGTAGTGTAGCGGTTAGCATGCTGCGCTCATGGCCCACACTAGTGATGATTATCTGAACCGGTCCTGGGCCTCCCTTAGTTAGACTCAGCCTTAAATGAGTACCTAGTGCAGTGTGTAAAATACCTGGGTCAATGTGGCCCACCACCCCCTGTCTCTGTGTGCCATAATGCTTGCCCTCAACAAGCGCTGCTGCTGTTGTTACGCTATACTAACATCACTTGCCCCTACAGTCAGCCGAGGATACACAGGTGACCTTTGTCTTTGTCTCAACCATGTGCAGATTCTGGGAATGCCTCCACGATACATGGTGAATTCAGCTCCCGACAGAAGGCAGTTTTTTGGTGAGTTAAAGGGTGGTGCGAGTGACGGACCGGATTCAGTTTTAAGAAGAGGCCTGCGGCTGTTGTTATTTTTTTGGTGGGAGGGGGGGGGGGAATGGCCTCTTTTTATTTTAAATTCCTTTGGTGAGTGGGTGGGTAAGTCGGTGTGTGGGCAAGTAGGTTGTAGGGTAAGTGGGCGAATTGGTCAGTGGTTAAGCGGGTGGGCGGGTGAGTGGGGGGGGGGGGTGGTTCGGTGATTGGGTAGGTGGGTAGGTGAGTGAGTGATTGTGTAGGTGGAAGAGTGGGTGGGTGGGTGAGTAGGTTGATGGATGGGTCGGTAAGTGGGTAAGTAGGTGACGTGGTGGTTGGTGACTGCATCTGTCCCGCTGTGCATGGCTCCCGCAGACCGTCAAGGGAAGATGTTGTGCCCAGGCAAGAAAAGGGTACCGGGGAGCTTCCCACTTGAAAGTGTGCTCAAAAGCCACGACCCGGCGTTTGTGGAATTCGTCAGCTTCTGTCTGCGGTAAGACACACCCACCACCCCCTCCCAATGAGGATCCCCCCCCCTCCAATTGATCGGCGATCACTCTCCACCGATCACCAGGAAAATGTGGAGCTGAGTGGGACTGCCGATGTGCAGTACCACCGGTGTCAAGATCGACCTCTGTGGAGGATGGGGAGGTCCGTGCAAGATGCTGCTGGCCAATGCGATGCTCGGGGCATTTTTAGTCTACTGGGCATCAGAGGATTGCCACTGTTCCTGCTGCTTCCGCTGCTGCCGTGCATTCCTAACCTTGTAGGAGAAGGGAAGCAACTTCAATGCTCTCACCACGCTTCTCTCACTACGTGTGGCGCGTGTGTCTCCCACGCGTCTCTCAACAGATGGGTTCCGGATTCTCGTATGACGCCAGCGCAGGCGCTGGATCACAGCTGGCTCCGGACCGCGGCCACCAGCACCACCAGCAATGCCACCACCACTGCTACTCCTGGCCGTGTCCAGTGCTTTGGAGCTGCTGAACGACGGTAACCCACATTCTGCTGACCAATTTTCAAGGCAGTCCATAGAGAGGTGTGGGGCCCAGGGCAAGTCACAACTCCCACATGGAGAAAGTGGCCCAAGTATGGGCATCAAACCCAGGTCCCTCTTTGGCTGTGAGTTCCAGCCCTGCCGCCCACAAACTAACACACGGAGAGTTCAAATCTCACCTGTACATTCGGTTATATACGGATGTATTTTTATAATTGCTTTCTGGGTGAGGACAAATAATGAAGTGGCCATATCTTTGCCATGTAGGTAACCCTTCATCCACTGTGACATCGCCAGCTCCCCCCCTCCCCCCCGATGGTGGGGGAGGGGATGGCTGCGATCCCTGCTGTAGCAGTAAGTTGGAACAATGTCGTGCGCATCTCTTCACAGAGCGGAGCCGGCGCTGCCCCCATTCTCTTTGCTCGCCTGGGCCTCTGATTGGAGGCTGAAGGTTGTGGAGGAAGAGGAAACCCAGGTGGAGGAGCTGGTGTTGCAGGAGGAAGAGACCCTGGTGGAGGAGCTGGTGGTGCAAGAGGAGGAGACTCTGGTGGAAGAGCTGGTGGTGCAGGAGGAGGAGACCTTGGTTGAGGAGCTGGTTTTGCAGGAGGAGGAGGCCTTGGTGGAGGAGCTGGTGGTGCAGGAGGAGGAGACTCTGGTGGAGGAGCTGGTGGTGCAGGAGGAGGAGACCTTGGTGGAGGAGCTGGTTTTGCAGGAGGAGGAGACCTTGGTGGAGGAGCTGGTGGTGCAGGAGGAGGACACCCTGGTGGAGGAGATCGTTGTGGAAGAGATGGTGGTGGAGGAGAAGGAGAAAACAAGGAAAGAGGATCAAGTGATGGTGATGCAGGAGAAGAGGAAGCCAGGGGGCCTGGCCCGCATGGGGAGAGTCATCCGCTCACTCCTCCGACGCGTGCTGCTGTGTGGTGGCCGGTCCACCGCACAGTAGAGATGGTGGTGGTCGTTGATCGGTCTGATCCATGACCACTATCACCACACCTACCACACACACCCTGCACCCACCCACCCCGTGACACCCACCACACTCCACACACACCCTGCACCCACCCACCCCGTGACACCCACCATCCACCACACTCCACACACACACCCTGCACCCACCCACCCCGTGACACCCGCCACCCACCACACTCCACACACACACCCTGCACCCACCCACCCCGTGGCACCAACCACCCATCACACACCACACACACCCTGCACCCATCCACCCCGTGACACCCACCATCCACCACATTCCACACACACCCTGCACCCACCCACCCCGTGACACCCATCACCCACCACACACCCTGCACCCACCCACCCCGTGACACCCACCACACTCCACACACCCTGCACCCACCCACGCCGTGACACCCACCACACACCACACTCCACACACCCTGCACCCACCCACCCCGTGACACCCACCACACTCCACACACCACACACCCTGCACCCACCCACCCCGTGGCACCAACCACCCATCACACACCACTCACACCCTGCACCCATCCACCCCGTGACACCCACCATCCACCACATTCCACACACACCCTGCACCCACCCACCCCGTGACACCCATCACCCACCACACACCCTGCACCCACCCACCCCGTGACACCCACCACACTCCACACACCACACACCCTGCAACCACCCACCCCGTGACACCCACCACACACCACACACCCTGCACCCACCCACCCCCTTGACACCCACCACCCACCACAATCCACTCACACCCTGCACCCACCCACCCTGTGACACCCAACACACTCCACACACCCTGCAACCACCCACCCCGTGGCACCCATCACCCACCACACACCCTGTACCCACCCACCCCATGACACCCACCACCCACCACACTCCACACACACCCTGCACCCACCCACCCCGTGACACCCATCACCCACCACATACCCTGCACCCACCCACCCCGTGACACGCACCACCCACCACACTCCACACACCCTGCACCCACTCACCCTGTGACACCAACCACACTCCACACACACCCTGCACCCACCCCGTGACACCCACCAGCCACCACACTCCACACACCCCCTGCACCCACCCACTCCGTGACACCCACCACCCACCACACTCCACACACACCCTGCACCCACCTACCCCGTGACAACCACCACACACCACACTCCACACAAAGGGTTAAGGGTTTTGAGGGTTACGTGTTTAAAGGATTATGGGTGGAGAGATCTAGGGGTTTATAGAATTATGGTTTTAACAGTAAAGGGGTATAGAGTGTTAGGGGGTTTGGGATTTTTTGTTGTATTTGGGTTATGGTTTCAAAAGGTGAGGAGTTTAGATGGATAGGGTTTTATGGGTAAATCGGTTTAAAGGGTTAGGGATTTAGAGGATTATAAGTTAAGGGTTTAGAGGTTTACAGGGTGATGGGTTTAGGGGTTTAGAGGGTTAGGTATTTAGAGGGTGTGTGGTTTAGAGGTTTAGGGGTTTAGAGGCTGAGGGTTTTAAGGGTAAAATGTTTTAGAGGTTTAGCGGTTTAGAGGGTGATTAGCTTAGAGGGTTAGGGTTTTAGAGGGGTACAGTTTAGAAGGTTATGGGTTTATAGGGTTATAATTGTAAGGAGTTTGGTGTCCTGAGGTTTAGACGGTTTATGGGTTTCGATTGTTAAAGGGTTAGTGGTTTAGAGGGCTTGGAGTTTATAAGGTTACGTGTTAAGGGTTTAGAGGTTTTGGGGTTTTTTAGGGGATAAGCGTCTTAGATGTTTTGGGGGTTTCTAGGCTTATGGTGTTTAGGGGTTGAGCGTTTTAGGGGTTGAGGATTTTAAGGGTTAGGGGTTTAGAGGGTTGGTGTTTAGAGGGTTAGGGGTGCAGAGATCTAGGGCTTTTGAGAATTCGGATTTTAACGGTAAAGGGGTTTAGAGTGTTAGGGGGTTTGGGGTTTCAGGGTATTTGGGTTCTGGTTTCAAAGGGTGAGGAGTTTAGAAAGGATTTGATTTAATGGGTAAAGGCGTTTAGAGGGTTAGGGATTTAGAGGATTATAAGTTGAGCCGTTTAGAGGTTTACAGGGTTAGGGGTTTAGAGGTTTAGGGGGTTAGAGGGTGAAGGTTTTAAGGATAAAGGGGTTTAGAGTGTTATGGGTTTTGAGAAGTAGCTGTTTAATGGGTTTATGGGTTTCGATTGTTATAGGTTAAGTGGTTTAGAGGGTTAGGAGCTTAGAAGTTTCGGGGTGTTTCGGGGATAAGGGGTTTCGTGGTTTATAGACTTCGAGGGTTTAGGGGTTGAGAGTGTTAGCGCTTGAGGGGATTCAAGGGTTAGGGGTTTAGATGCTTAGGGTTTTAAGGTTAAAGGGCTTTATAGTGTTAGATGTTTAGAGGATTGGGCTATTAGTGGTGTAGGAGTTTAGAGGGTGAGGGGTTTAGCAGGTTAGGTGCCGAGAGGGTTACGGTTTTAGGGGTTGCGGAGTTTAGAGGGTTTGGGGTTTAGACAGTTAGAGTTTTGGGGGTTTATGGGTGGGGTTTTCGAGGGAGAGGTTTTTAGACAGTTAGGGTTTTAAGGGTAAGGTCGTTTAGAGGATTAGGTGTTTAGGATGTTAGAGTTTAGAAGATTTTGGGGTTAGAGGGTTGGGGGTTTAGAGAGTTAGGTGTTTAGAGATGTATGGGTTTCGATTGTTAGAAGTTGAATGGTTTAGATGGTTAGGAGTTGAGGAGGTTATAATTGTATGTGTTTAGGGGTTTAGAGGTATGGGGGTTTTGAGGGTTAGGGGTTTATAGGGTAATGGGGTTTAGCGGTTTAGAGGGTTATGGGTTTTGGGATTTGGGAGTTTAGAGGGTTTAACACCAAGACTTTGACAACTAATATTATCCATACTAAAGGTGTTTTGGATTTCTCTCCAACACTTAATGGCACTTTTTTATTGTCATGACAAACTTTACTAATTGGCTGTGTCGGGTGGTGTCTGGTTTAACAACACATTTATATTTACACGATCTAACCCGAAAATATATTTATTATGGGTTTAGAGGGTTAGGGGCTTAGAGTGTTATGTGTTTAGAGGGTTAGCGTTTTAGGGGTATAGGTGTTTTAAGGGTTAGGTGTCTTGAGGGTTAGTTCTTTAGAGGGTATGGGTGTTAAATGTAGATTTGAAGTTTTCGTGACTGCAGGGATCCATACTCTTTGGTTCTTTCGGTAAAGTCACATAGGTAGAAATAAAATAAAACAAATCGCGACGTTTTGATCGCAACACAAGCGATCTTCATCAGGTGGGACAACCACAGCAAGAAATGCTGAAGTCGGCGGGAGAGCTGCCATGGCAAGAGGTTATATAGTTTAGAGAGGGGGGAAGAGGCAAGGGGACAGAGAGAAAAGGGGGGGGGGGTGTGGGGTAGGAAGAGGGGGGGGCACGTAAGCGCTAGAGGAAGAGGACGTTGGGCTGGTGGGGGGACATGGGCGGGGCAGCAGTAAAACCGGCAGGTAATGATGGAAACAACACAAGTTAAGGCATTACCTGGTTGATAACATCCTTCCAGTGATTGTTTAATTTGTATCCATCTTCTCGGTTGAAGTTTTGTCTATACCCTGGAGTCTACAAACTGAGTTGTAACTTCGGCCGCAGTTACGTTGGAGAAATAAAACCGTGTTTGCGAACACAAGGCGGATCTGAAACATGGCAAACCAATACCTCTGCCGTAGTGGCCATTGTTATAACGCTGTGGGCTCGCATGATATTGTTATTTTCGGAGGCCAAGGACAAAACTTCAATCGAGAAGATGGATACAAATTAAACAATCACTGGAAGGATGTTATCAACCAGGTAATGCCTTAACTTGTGTTGTTGTTTCTATCATTACCTGCCGATTACTGCTAGCCCCGCCCACGTCCCCCCACCCCAGCCTCACGTCCTCTTCCCCTAGCGCTCACGCGGCCCCCCTTCCTCTCCCTACCCCACACCCTCCCCTCTCTCTCTCCCCCCTTGCCTCCTCCCCCATCTCATACCTGTATAACCTCTTGCCACGGCAGCTCTCCCGCCGACTTCAGCATTTTCTTGCTGTGGTTGTCCCACCTGAAAATATCACTTATGTTGCGATCGAAACGTCGTGATTTGTTTAATTTTATTTAATTTATACCTACGTGACTTTACCAAAAGAACCAAAGAGTATGGATTCCTGCAGTCACGAAAGCTTCAAATAAAGATTAAAATAGTTTAGTTTAATTTGTTTATTTTTGAACAGTTTGTCTTTCCTGTCATTTTTTGTATTTTTTTTAGTTATGTTCTGACCTGCCCGATTGGACAGCTGTGAAAACAGATCTTTGTAGCTCATCGATTTCATCCAGTGTAAATAAATATTCAGATTTAAATTTTATTGACCTCTGTGCGAGTCTATGGATTTCTGAGTTTGTGGGCCTCTGTGAGTGTATGGGTCTCTGTCTGAGTCTATGGATCCCTGTGTCAGTATATAGGGTCGCCGTATGAGTCTGAGTGTCTGAAGGAATGTATGGGTCTCTGTTGGAGTCTATGGGTTTCTGGTTCTGGGTCTGAGTGGGAATCTATGGTTCTCTGAGTATGGTTGTTTGTGCGAGTCTTAAGTGCACAAACTGAACTTAAAAAGGGCATTGAGGGGTGCGGAATCCAAGTTGACTATTAAGCTCCCCGCAGTGCAAGCCAGCTCTCTAGTCGTGTCATCATACAGCCCCTGTAATTCTTTATAATAATAATTAGACTTACTCCAGGAAAGCCACGCTGAGTCATAGTAAGGTCCTGAATTTGGTTTTTATTGTAAGATCTTTTCAATCAATGAATAACGAATGCTTACACAAGTGGTGGGAAACCGGAGCACCCGGAGAAAACAAACGTATGTGAAGGGGCAGCAGGCAGCATTTTAAACCGTACAGGTGACGATGGCGATGATCCCACTTGCTATAATGCCTTCTCCTGGCCAGTCAGATGCTTTCTCCTGGCCAGCCAGGAGAAGGCACCTCAATGTCCACGGGAATGGGGTTTCACAATATTTACTGTGTGATCCACCAACCCTTGCTGCCTTCTACAGTGCTGGATCGCAGGCTTGCGTCACCACCTTCTGGCGAGTATTTGTAGTTATTATTTAAAGCTATATAGCACTCACAAGAACGACTCAAGAGGCACGAGGAGCCACTGACATGCAGGAAGGAAGCCACGTGGTGAGCCAGCACCAACGATTGTCCAGGCTCTACGGTACTCTATGTATGGAGGCATTATTGGCTAAATAATAACGAGTGTTTGTACAAGTGGGGGAAATCGGAGCACCCAGAGAAAAGCCACGTGTGTGAAGGGCAGCATTTTAAACCGTACAGGTGACGATGGCGATGAGTCCACTTGCTGTACTGCCTTCTCCTGGCGAGGCAGGTTATGCACCTCGACGCCCACGGGAAGAGGATTTCACAACATCATTGTGCGGTGATTTACGAACCCTCGCTGCCTTCCCCAGTGCTGGATTTGAGACGTGCACCACTAACACCAGGCGAATGATAACAACAACAACAATAACTATACTTATTACTTGGTAGCAACAGGCGAAAGAAAACAACAGGCAAATTATAACAGTCCAATTAAAACAGGCGAATGATAACAGGCAAATGAAAACAGGCGAATGATAACAGGCGAATCATAACAACAGGCGTATGTTGTGAACAGGCGAGTAATAACAACAATTATTATTTACACTTAGAACTTGATAACAACAATATTTATACTTATAACGTGATCAAGCAGGCCTCAGAGGTGCGAGGAACCACAGACAATCAGGAAGGAAGCCACTTGGTAAGCTGGCACCAACGATTGCCCAAGCTCTGTGACCCTATTGATACATTTTGATCGACCAGATAGGGAGCGTTACGTGTGGGGGGGAAACCGCCCCTTTCGGTGCCTCCATGGTCCAATAGCTGGTCTTCTTGGCGCCACGGTCCCGAGCCCCCTAAAAGTTCCTCATGGAGCAAATCAACGGGTGGCCCATTGCCTTGTCAGGGCTCATTCATTGCTCCGGATCCCACCTGAAAATGCCAGGCGCAGATCCCCACATCATTAAAGCCACGGGTGCATTTATCCCAGATATAAACAATTGCAAACTATTTGACTATTTTTTTTTACTTTAACCAGGCAAGGCCCACTGAGCTATACAGCTCTCTTTCAGAAGCGGCCACACAATTACAGCTCAACAAATTGGCTTATTACGTGGACATTAGTAGCCAAATACTCTAAACATGTGTTAATAAATGTGGAGGGAAAACCCGGAGGATCCGGAGAAAAATACACGCGACCACGGGGAGATAACATACAAACTCCAAATACAAAGGTGTCAGGGTAAGGATTTAATACACGACCTCCTGTATACCCTACTAAATAGTTAACATCTCGCCACCGTGGCGCCCAATTCTGATCACATGACATAGCAAAACGAACGTCGCGGTGCATAGCAATAATTCAATTGGGCAATTACTGAGCGTTCATAAACGTGAGGGGATACAGGAGTACCCAGAGAAAACCCACTCGTGCAAGGGGGCAACCCTCTATCCCATGCAGACAGAGATGGTGCTTATCCCACTTGCTGTACTGCCTTCTCCTGGCCAGCCAGGATATGCCACCTCAACACCCACTACACCATGAACTTTGTGAACCGAGTTTAAATTTCTGGCCACGGCGAACATCAGTGGCTATCTCCCTCTTCCTCTCTCGTCCCTGCTATTATCTCCCTCTTCTTCCCGCGTCCCTCCCACTATCTACCTCTCCAATCCGTCCCACCATCTCCCTCTTCCTTCCTCGTCCCTCCCACCATCTCCCACTTCCTCCCCAGTACCTTCCACTATCTCCCTCTTCCTCCCACTTGGCTCTACTATCTCCCTCTTCTCCCGTCCCTCGCACCATCTCCATTTTCTTCCCCCATCCTTCCCACTATCTCCCTCTGCATCTCCAATCCCTCGCACTCTCTCCCTCTTCCTTCCCCTTCCTTCCCACTATCACCTTCTTACTCTAACCGATCTGCCTAATCCTCCCAAATCACTCCCACTATCTCCCTCTACTTCCCCAGTCGCTCCAACTATCTCCCTCTTCATTACCCTTTCCTGCCACTATCTCCCTCTTCCACCCCCTTCCCTCCCACTATCTCCCTCTTCCTCTCCCGTCCCCCCCGCTATCTCCTTCTTTCTCTCCCATCCCTCCCACTTTCTTCCTCCCCCGTCCCTCCCACTATCTTCTCATCCTCCCCCATCCATCCCACGATCTTCCTCATCCTCTCCCGTACCTTCCGCACCTTCCTTATTTAACACCATCAGGTTCACAGACTCGCCCTCGCTTCTCCCAAGTCAAATAGCCTAGCTTAGACACAACCCTCACCATGTTACACTGACGGCATCGATCGAGACAGCCAACAACTATCCGGCCGCCCAATTATCTAGTGAAGACGGCAGCGACCAAGTCGGCAAAGACAGTGCCAACGAGACGACTCCACTTCCCAGAACCTGCAACCACGAGCTCTCGCTCTCCGCTGCTTTTATCCGACTCGGCGCGGCCTGGCTCCGCCCTGGCCGCGCCTCCCTTCTCCAACCCACGAGCGGGTTCCAGGGTCTTCCAGACAGGGTCTCTGTGATCCTTGCCCCAGTGCCTCCGCCCTGCTGACATCCCAGAATCCTCTCGGTTTGGGGTCAAAATGTTGTCGCTCATTAAATCCCATAAGAAACGTCGCATCGAATGAATGTGATTGAATTCTCCCCGTCTGGACGAGCGGAATTGAATGGTGCAACTGATTTTGCTGTGCTGTGAAAATTCAGATATTTGCATGACTGCTTTTGTTTTATTTTGTGAATAGCAAAAAGCATTCAACCCCATAATACATGTTGTTTTATTGGTCGCTCGTCCATTTCATATCCCATAGCTTAAACATTTATATATTTGGATTCTTCTCGACGAGGCGAGCAGTACGAGTACCACCTTGATGGGTCTGCGACGTTTCCTTCCAGTGTTATTACCAAAAAACCACAAACATCCCAGAATTCTCTCGGTTTGGGGTCAAAATGTTGTCGCTCATTAAATCCCACAAGAAACGTAGCATCGAATGAATGTGATTGAATTCTCCCCGTCTGGACGAGCGGAATTGAATTGTGCAACTGATTTTGCTGTGCTGTGAAAATTCAGATATTTGCATGACTGCTTTTGTTTTATTTGTGAATAGCAAAAAGCATTCCACCCAATAATACATGTTGTTTTATTGGTCGTTCGTCCATTTCATATCCCATAGCTTAACAACTCATATATTTGGATTCCTCTCGACGAGGCGAGCAGTACGCGTACCACCTTGATGGGTTTCCGACGTTTCCTTCCAGAGTTATTACCAAAAAACCACAAACATCCCAGAATCCTCTCGGTTTGCTGTCAAAATGTTGTCGCTCATTAAATCCCATAAGAAACGTCGCATCGAATTAATGTGATTGAATTCTCCCCGTCTGGACGAGCGGAATTGAATGGTGCAACTGATTTTGCTGTGCTGTTAAAATTCAGATATTTGCATGACTGCTTTTGTTTTATTTTGTGAATAGCAAAAAGCATTCAACCCCATAATACATGCTGTTTTATTGGTCGCTCGTCCATTTCATATCCCATAGCTTAACCATTCACATATTTGGATTCCTCTCGACGAGGCGAGCAGTACGAGTACCACCTTGATGGGTCTGCGACGTTTCCTTCCAGAGTTATTACTAAAAAAACACAAACATCCCAGAATCCTCTCGGTTTGGGGTCAAAATGTTGTCGCTCATTAAATCCCACAAGAAACGTCGCATCAAATGAATGTGATTGAATTCTCCCCGTCTGGACGAGCGGAATTGAATGGTGCAACTGATTTTGCTGTGCTGTGAAAATTCAGATATTTGCATGACTGCTTTTGTTTTATTTTGTGAATAGCAAAAAGCATTCAACCCCATAATACATGTTGTTTTATTGGTCGCTCGTCAATTTCATATCCCATAGCTTAACAACTCATGTATTTGGATTCCTCTCGATGAGGCGAGCAGTACGAGTACCACCTTGATGGGTCTACGACGTTTCCTTCCAGAGTTATTACCAAAAAACCACAAACATCCCAGAATCCTCTCGATTTGGGGTCAAAATGTTGTCGCTCATTAAATTCCATAAGAAACGTCGCATCGAATGAATGTGATTGAATTCTCCCCGTCTGGACGAGCGGAATTGAATGGTGCAACTGATTTTGCTGTGCTGTGAAAATTCAGATATTTGCATGACTGCTTTTGTTTTATTTTGTGAATAGCAAAAAGCATTCAACCCCATAATACATGCTGTTTTATTGGTCGCTCGTCCATTTCATATCCCATAGCTTAACCATTCACATATTTGGATTCCTCTCGACGAGGCGAGCAGTACGAGTACCACCTTGATGGGTCTGCGACGTTTCCTTCCAGAGTTATTACTAAAAAAACACAAACATCCCAGAATCCTCTCGGTTTGGGGTCAAAATGTTGTCGCTCATTAAATCCCACAAGAAACGTCGCATCAAATGAATGTGATTGAATTCTCCCCGTCTGGACGAGCGGAATTGAATGGTGCAACTGATTTTGCTGTGCTGTGAAAATTCAGATATTTGCATGACTGCTTTTGTTTTATTTTGTGAATAGCAAAAAGCATTCAACCCCATAATACATGTTGTTTTATTGGTCGCTCGTCAATTTCATATCCCATAGCTTAAGAACTCATGTATTTGGATTCCTCTCGATGAGGCGAGCAGTACGAGTACCACCTTGATGGGTCTACGACGTTTCCTTCCAGAGTTATTACCAAAAAACCACAAACATCCCAGAATCCTCTCGATTTGGGGTCAAAATGTTGTCGCTCATTAAATTCCATAAGAAACGTCGCATCGAATGAATGTGATTGAATTCTCCCAGTCTGGACGAGCGGAATTGAATGGTGCAACTGATTTTGCTGTGCTGTGAAAATTCAGATATTTGCATGACTGCTTTTGTTTTATTTTGTGAATAGCAAAAAGCATTCAACCCCATAATACATGCTGTTTTATTGGTCGCTCGTCCATTTCATATCCCATAGCTTAACCATTCATATATTTGGATTTCTATCGACGAGGCGAGCAGTACGAGTTCCACCTTGATGGCTCTGCGACGTTTCCTTCCAGAGTTATTACCAAAAAAACACAAACATCCCAGAATCCTCTCGGTTTGGGGACAAAATGTTGTCGCTCATTAAATCCCATAAGAAACGTCGCATCGAATGAATGTGATTGAATTCTCCCCGTCTGGACGAGCGGAATTGAATTGTGCAACTGATTTTGCTGTGCTGTGAAAATTCAGATATTTGCATGACTGCTTTTGTTTTATTTGTGAATAGCAAAAAGCATTCCACCCAATAATACATGTTGTTTTATTGGTCGTTCGTCCATTTCATATCCCATAGCTTAACAACTCATATATTTGGATTCCTCTCGACGAGGCGAGCAGTACGCGTACCACCTTGATGGGTTTCCGACGTTTCCTTCCAGAGTTATTACCAAAAAACCACAAACATCCCAGAATCCTCTCGGTTTGCTGTCAAAATGTTGTCGCTCATTAAATCCCATAAGAAACGTCGCATCGAATTAATGTGATTGAATTCTCCCCGTCTGGACGAGCGGAATTGAATGGTGCAACTGATTTTGCTGTGCTGTGAAAATTCAGATATTTGCATGACTGCTTTTGTTTTATTTTGTGAATAGCAAAAAGCATTCAACCCCATAATACATGCTGTTTTATTGGTCGCTCGTCCATTTCATATCCCATAGCTTAACCATTCACATATTTGGATTCCTCTCGACGAGGCGAGCAGTACGAGTACCACCTTGATGGGTCTGCGACGTTTCCTTCCAGAGTTATTACTAAAAAAACACAAACATCCCAGAATCCTCTCGGTTTGGGGTCAAAATGTTGTCGCTCATTAAATCCCACAAGAAACGTCGCATCAAATGAATGTGATTGAATTCTCCCCGTCTGGACGAGCGGAATTGAATGGTGCAACTGATTTTGCTGTGCTGTGAAAATTCAGATATTTGCATGACTGCTTTTGTTTTATTTTGTGAATAGCAAAAAGCATTCAACCCCATAATACATGTTGTTTTATTGGTCGCTCGTCAATTTCATATCCCATAGCTTAACAACTCATGTATTTGGATTCCTCTCGATGAGGCGAGCAGTACGAGTACCACCTTGATGGGTCTACGACGTTTCCTTCCAGAGTTATTACCAAAAAACCACAAACATCCCAGAATCCTCTCGATTTGGGGTCAAAATGTTGTCGCTCATTAAATTCCATAAGAAACGTCGCATCGAATGAATGTGATTGAATTCTCCCCGTCTGGACGAGCGGAATTGAATGGTGCAACTGATTTTGCTGTGCTGTGAAAATTCAGATATTTGCATGACTGCTTTTGTTTTATTTTGTGAATAGCAAAAAGCATTCAACCCCATAATACATGCTGTTTTATTGGTCGCTCGTCCATTTCATATCCCATAGCTTAACCATTCACATATTTGGATTCCTCTCGACGAGGCGAGCAGTACGAGTACCACCTTGATGGGTCTGCGACGTTTCCTTCCAGAGTTATTACTAAAAAAACACAAACATCCCAGAATCCTTTCGGTTTGGGGTCAAAATGTTGTCGCTCATTAAATCCCACAAGAAACGTCGCATCAAATGAATGTGATTGAATTCTCCCCGTCTGGACGAGCGGAATTGAATGGTGCAACTGATTTTGCTGTGCTGTGAAAATTCAGATATTTGCATGACTGCTTTTGTTTTATTTTGTGAATAGCAAAAAGCATTCAACCCCATAATACATGTTGTTTTATTGGTCGCTCGTCAATTTCATATCCCATAGCTTAACAACTCATGTATTTGGATTCCTCTCGATGAGGCGAGCAGTACGAGTACCACCTTGATGGGTCTACGACGTTTCCTTCCAGAGTTATTACCAAAAAACCACAAACATCCCAGAATCCTCTCGATTTGGGGTCAAAATGTTGTCGCTCATTAAATTCCATAAGAAACGTCGCATCGAATGAATGTGATTGAATTCTCCCCGTCTGGACGAGCGGAATTGAATGGTGCAACTGATTTTGCTGTGCTGTGAAAATTCAGATATTTGCATGACTGCTTTTGTTTTATTTTGTGAATAGCAAAAAGCATTCAACCCCATAATACATGCTGTTTTATTGGTCGCTCGTCCATTTCATATCCCATAGCTTAACCATTCACATATTTGGATTCCTCTCGACGAGGCGAGCAGTACGAGTACCACCTTGATGGGTCTGCGACGTTTCCTTCCAGAGTTATTACTAAAAAAACACAAACATCCCAGAATCCTCTCGGTTTGGGGTCAAAATGTTGTCGCTCATTAAATCCCACAAGAAACGTCGCATCAAATGAATGTGATTGAATTCTCCCCGTCTGGACGAGCGGAATTGAATGGTGCAACTGATTTTGCTGTGCTGTGAAAATTCAGATATTTGCATGACTGCTTTTGTTTTATTTTGTGAATAGCAAAAAGCATTCAACCCCATAATACATGTTGTTTTATTGGTCGCTCGTCAATTTCATATCCCATAGCTTAACAACTCATGTATTTGGATTCCTCTCGATGAGGCGAGCAGTACGAGTACCACCTTGATGGGTCTACGACGTTTCCTTCCAGAGTTATTACCAAAAAACCACAAACATCCCAGAATCCTCTCGATTTGGGGTCAAAATGTTGTCGCTCATTAAATTCCATAAGAAACGTCGCATCGAATGAATGTGATTGAATTCTCCCCGTCTGGACGAGCGGAATTGAATGGTGCAACTGATTTTGCTGTGCTGTGAAAATTCAGATATTTGCATGACTGCTTTTGTTTTATTTTGTGAATAGCAAAAAGCATTCAACCCCATAATACATGCTGTTTTATTGGTCGCTCGTCCATTTCATATCCCATAGCTTAACCATTCATATATTTGGATTTCTATCGACGAGGCGAGCAGTACGAGTTCCACCTTGATGGCTCTGCGACGTTTCCTTCCAGAGTTATTACCAAAAAAACACAAACATCCCAGAATCCTCTCGGTTTGGGGACAAAATGTTGTCGCTCATTAAATCCCATAAGAAACGTCGCATCGAATGAATGTGATTGAATTCTCCCCGTCTGGACGAGCGGAATTGAATGGTGCAACTGATTTTGCTGTGCTGTGAAAATTCAGATATTTGCATGACTGCTTTTGTTTTATTTTGTGAATAGCAAAAAGCATTCAACCCCATAATACATGTTGTTTTATTGGTCGCTCGTCCATTTCATATCCTATAGCTTAAACATTCATATATTTGGATTCTTCTCGACGAGGCGAGCAGTTCGAGTACCACCTTGATGGGTCTGCGACGTTTCCTTCCAGAGTTATTACCAAAAAACCACAAACATCCCAGAATTCTCTCGATTTGGGGTCAAAATGTTGTCGCTCATTAAATTCCATAAGAAACGTCGCATCGAATGAATGTGATTGAATTCTCCCCGTCTGGACGAGCGGAATTGAATGGTGCAACTGATTTTGCTGTGCTGTGAAAATTCAGATATTTGCATGACTGCTTTTGTTTTATTTTGTGAATAGCAAAAAGCATTCAACCCCATAATACATGCTGTTTTATTGGTCGCTCGTCCATTTCATATCCCATAGCTTAACCATTCACATATTTGGATTCCTCTCGACGAGGCGAGCAGTACGAGTACCACCTTGATGGGTCTGCGACGTTTCCTTCCAGAGTTATTACTAAAAAAACACAAACATCCCAGAATCCTCTCGGTTTGGGGTCAAAATGTTGTCGCTCATTAAATCCCACAAGAAACGTCGCATCAAATGAATGTGATTGAATTCTCCCCGTCTGGACGAGCGGAATTGAATGGTGCAACTGATTTTGCTGTGCTGTGAAAATTCAGATATTTGCATGACTGCTTTTGTTTTATTTTGTGAATAGCAAAAAGCATTCAACCCCATAATACATGTTGTTTTATTGGTCGCTCGTCAATTTCATATCCCATAGCTTACCAACTCATGTATTTGGATTCCTCTCGATGAGGCGAGCAGTACGAGTACCACCTTGATGGGTCTACGACGTTTCCTTCCAGAGTTATTACCAAAAAACCACAAACATCCCAGAATCCTCTCGATTTGGGGTCAAAATGTTGTCGCTCATTAAATTCCATAAGAAACGTCGCATCGAATGAATGTGATTGAATTCTCCCCGTCTGGACGAGCGGAATTGAATGGTGCAACTGATTTTGCTGTGCTGTGAAAATTCAGATATTTGCATGACTGCTTTTGTTTTATTTTGTGAATAGCAAAAAGCATTCAACCCCATAATACATGCTGTTTTATTGGTCGCTCGTCCATTTCATATCCCATAGCTTAACCATTCATATATTTGGATTCTTCTCGACGAGGCGAGCAGTACGAGTACCACCTTGATGGGTCTGCGACGTTTCCTTCCAGAGTTATTACCAAAAATACACAAACATCCCAGAATCCTCTCGGTTTGGGGTCAAAATGTTGTCGCTCATTAAATCCAATAAGAAACGTCGCATCGAATGAATGTGATTGAATTCTCCCCGTCTGGACGAGCGGAATTGAATGGTGCAACTGATTTTGCTGTGCTGTGAAAATTCAGATATTTGCATGACTGCTTTTGTTTTATTTTATGAATAGCAAAAAGCATTCAACCCATAATACATGTTGTTTTATTGGTCGCTCGTCCATTTCATATCCCATAGCTTAACCATTCATATATTTGGATTCCTCTCGACGAGGCGAGCAGTACGAGTACCACCTTGATGGGTCTGCGACGTTTCCTTCCAGAGTTATTACCAAAAAACCACAAACATCCCAGAATCCTCTCGATTTGGGGTCAAAATGTTGTCGCTCATTAAATCCCACAAGAAACGTCGCATCGAATGAATGTGATTGAATTCTCCCCGTCTGGAAGAGCGGAATTGAATGGTGCAACTGATTTTGCTGTGCTGTGAAAATTCAGATATTTGCATGACTGCTTTTGTTTTATTTTGTGAATAGCAAAAAGCATTCAACCCCATAATACATGCTGTTTTATTGGTCGCTCGTCCATTTCATATCCCATAGCTTAACCATTCATATATTTGGATTCTTCTCGACGAGGCGAGCAGTACGAGTACCAGCTTGATGGGTCTGCGACGTTTCCTTCCAGAGTTATTACCAAAAATACACAAACATCCCAGAATCCTCTCGGTTTGGGGTCAAAATGTTGTCGCTCATTAAATCCAATAAGAAACGTCGCATCGAATGAATGTGATTGAATTCTCCCCGTCTGGACGAGCGGAATTGAATGGTGCAACTGATTTTGCTGTGCTGTGAAAATTCAGATATTTGCATGACTGCTTTTGTTTTATTTTATGAATAGCAAAAAGCATTCAACCCATAATACATGTTGTTTTATTGGTCGCTCGTCCATTTCATATCCCATAGCTTAACCATTCATATATTTGGATTCCTCTCGACGAGGCGAGCAGTACGAGTACCACCTTGATGGGTCTGCGACGTTTCCTTCCAGAGTTATTACCAAAAAACCACAAACATCCCAGAATTCTCTCGGTTTGGGGTCAAAATGTTGTCGCTCATTAAATCCCACAAGAAACGTCGCATCGAATGAATGTGATTGAATTCTCCCCGTCTGGAAGAGCGGAATTGAATGGTGCAACTGATTTTGCTGTGCTGTGAAAATTCAGATATTTGCATGACTGCTTTTGTTTTATTTTGTGAATAGCAAAAAGCATTCAACCCCATAATACATGTTGTTTTATTGGTCGCTCGTACATTTCATATCCCATAGCTTAAACATTCATATATTTGGATTCTTCTCGACGAGGCGAGCAGTACGAGTACCAGCTTGATGGGTCTGCGACGTTTCCTTCCAGAGTTATTACCAAAAAACCACAAACATCCCAGAATTCTCTCGGTTTGGGGTCAAAATGTTGTCGCTCATTAAATCCCACAAGAAACGTCGCATCGAATGAATGTGATTGAATTCTCCCCGTCTGGACGAGCGGAATTGAATGGTGCAACTGATTTTGCTGTGCTGTGAAAATTCAGATATTTGCATGACTGCTTTTGTTTTATTTTGTGAATAGCAAAAAGCATTCAACCCCATAATACATGTTGTTTTATTGGTCGCTCGTCCATTTCATATCCCATAGCTTAACAACTCATATATTTGGATTCCTCTCGATGAGGCGAGCAGTACGAGTACCACCTTGATGGGTCTACGACGTTTCCTTCCAGAGTTATTACCAAAAAACCACAAACATCCCAGAATCCTCTCGATTTGGGGTCAAAATGTTGTCGCTCATTAAATTCCATAAGAAACGTCGCATCGAATGAATGTGATTGAATTCTCCCCGTCTGGACGAGCGGAATTGAATGGTGCAACTGATTTTGCTGTGCTGTGAAAATTAAGATATTTGCATGACTGCTTTTGTTTTATTTTGTGAATAGCAAAAAGCATTCAACCCCATAATACATGCTGTTTTATTGGTCGCTCGTCCATTTCATATCCCATAGCTTAACCATTCATATATTTGGATTTCTCTCGACGAGGCGAGCAGTACGAGTACCACCTTGATGGGTCTGCGACGTTTCCTTCCAGAGTTATTACCAAAAAACCACAAACATCCCAGAATCCTCTCGATTTGGGGTCAAAATGTTGTCGCTCATTAAATTCCATAAGAAACGTCGCATCGAATGAATGTGATTGAATTCTCCCCGTCTGGACGAGCGGAATTGAATGGTGCAACTGATTTTGCTGTGCTGTGAAAATTCAGATATTTGCATGACTGCTTTTGTTTTATTTTGTGAATAGCAAAAAGCATTCAACCCCATAATACATGTTGTTTTATTGGTCGTTCGTCCATTTCATATCCCATAGCTTAACAACTCATATATTTGGAATCCTCTCGATGAGGCGAGCAGTACGAGTACCACCTTGATGGTTCTGCGACGTTTCCTTCCAGAGTTATTACCAAAAAACCACAAACATCCCAGAACCCTCTCGGTTTGGGGTCAAAATTTTGTCGCTCATTAAATCCCATAAGAAACGTCGCATCGAATGAAAGTGATTGAATTCTCCCCGTCTGGACGAGCGGAATTGAATGGTGCAACTGATTTTGCTGTGCTGTGAAAATTCAGATATTTGCATGACTGCTTTTGTTTTATTTTGTGAATAGCAAAAAGCATTCAACCCCATAATACATGTTGTTTTATTGGTCGTTCGTCCATTTCATATCCCATAGCTTAACAACTCATATATTTGGAATCCTCTCGATGAGGCGAGCAGTACGAGTACCACCTTGATGGTTCTGCGACGTTTCCTTCCAGAGTTATTACCAAAAAACCACAAACATCCCAGAACCCTCTCGGTTTGGGGTCAAAATTTTGTCGCTCATTAAATCCCATAAGAAACGTCGCATCGAATGAAAGTGATTGAATTCTCCCCGTCTGGACGAGCGGAATTGAATGGTGCAACTGATTTTGCTGTGCTGTGAAAATTCAGATATTTGCATGACTGCTTTTGTTTTATTTTGTGAATAGCAAAAAGCATTCAACCCCATAATACATGCTGTTTTATTGGTAGCTCGTCCATTTCATATCCCATAGCTTAACCATTCACATATTTGGATTCCTCTCGACGAGGCGAACAGTACGACTACCACCTTGATGGGTCTGCGACGTTTCCTTCCAGAGTTATTACTAAAAAAACACAAACATCCCAGAATCCTCTCGGTTTGGGGTCAAAATGTTGTCGCTCATTAAATCCCACAAGAAACGTCGCATCAAATGAATGTGATTGAATTCTCCCGGTCTGGACGAGCGGAATTGAATGGTGCAACTGATTTTGCTGTGCTGTGAAAATTCAGATATTTGCATGACTGCTTTTGTTTTATTTTGTGAAAAGCAAAAATAATTCAACCCCATAATACATGTTGTTTTATTGGTCGCTCGTCCATTTCATATCCCATAGCTTAACAACTCATGTATTTGGATTGCTCTCGATGAGGCGAGCAGTACGAGTACCACCTTGATGGTTCTGCGACGTTTCCTTCCAGAGTTATTACCAAAAAAACACAAACATCCCAGAACCCTCTCGGTTTGGGGTCAAAATTTTGTCGCTCATTAAATCCCACAAGAAACGTCGCATCGAATGAAAGTGATTGAATTCTCCCCGTCTGGACGAGCGGAATTGAATGGTGCAACTGATTTTGCTGTGCTGTGAAAATTCAGATATTTGCATGACTGCTTTTGTTTTATTTTGTGAATAGCAAAAAGCATTCAACCCCATAATACATGCTGTTTTATTGGTAGCTCGTCCATTTCATATCCCATAGCTTAACCATTCACATATTTGGATTCCTCTCGACGAGGCGAACAGTACGAGTACCACCTTGATGGGTCTGCGACGTTTCCTTCCAGAGTTATTACTAAAAAAACACAAACATCCCAGAATCCTCTCGGTTTGGGGTCAAAATGTTGTCGCTCATTAAATCCCACAAGAAACGTCGCATCAAATGAATGTGATTGAATTCTCCCGGTCTGGACGAGCGGAATTGAATGGTGCAACTGATTTTGCTGTGCTGTGAAAATTCAGATATTTGCATGACTGCTTTTGTTTTATTTTGTGAATAGCAAAAATAATTCAACCCCATAATACATGTTGTTTTATTGGTCGCTCGTCCATTTCATATCCCATAGCTTAACAACTCATGTATTTGGATTGCTCTCGATGAGGCGAGCAGTACGAGTACCACCTTGATGGTTCTGCGACGTTTCCTTCCAGAGTTATTACGAAAAAACCACAAACATCCCAGAACCCTCTCGGTTTGGGGTCAAAATTTTGTCGCTCATTAAATCCCATAAGAAACGTCGCATCGAATGAAAGTGATTGAATTTTTTCCGTCTGGACGAGCGGAATTGAATGGTGCAACTGATTTTGCTGTGCTGTGAAAATTCAGATATTTGCATGACTGATTTTGTTTTATTTTGTGAATAGCAAAAAGCATTCAACCCCATAATACATGCTGTTTTATTATTAGCTCGTCCATTTCATATCCCATAGCTTAACCATTCACATATTTGGATTCCTCTCGACGAGGCGAACAGTACGAGTACCACCTTGATGGGTCTGCGACGTTTCCTTCCAGAGTTATTACTAAAAAAACACAAACATCCCAGAATCTTCTCTGTTTGGGGTCAAAATGTTGTCGCTCATTAAATCCCACAAGAAACGTCGCATCGAATGAATGTGATTGAATTCTCCCGGTCTGGACGAGCGGAATTGAATGGTGCAACTGATTTTGCTGTGCTGTGAAAATTCAGATATTTGCATGACTGCTTTTGTTTTATTTTGTGAATAGCAAAAAGAATTCAACCCCATAATACATGTTGTTTTATTGGTCGCTCGTCCATTTCATATCCCATAGCTTAACAACTCATGTATTTGGATTACTCTCGATGAGGCGAGCAGTACGAGTACCACCTTGATGGGTCTACGACGTTTCCTTCCAGAGTTATTACCAAAAAACCACAAACATCCCAGAATCCTCTCGATTTGGGGTCAAAATGTTGTCGCTCATTAAATTCCATAAGAAACGTCGCATCGAATGAATGTGATTGAATTCTCCCCGTCTGGACGAGCGGAATTGAATGGTGCAACTGATTTTGCTGTGCTGTGAAAATTCAGATATTTGCATGACTGCTTTTGTTTTATTTTGTGAATAGCAAAAAGCATTCAACCCCATAATACATGCTGTTTTATTGGTCGCTCGTCCATTTCATATCCCATAGCTTAACCATTCATATATTTGGATTTCTCTCGACGAGGCGAGCAGTACGAGTACCACCTTGATGGGTCTGCGACGTTTCCTTCCAGAGTTATTACCAAAAAACCACAAACATCCCAGAATCCTCTCGATTTGGGGTCAAAATGTTGTCGCTCATTAAATCCCACAAGAAACGTCGCATCAAATGAATGTGATTGAATTCTCCCGGTCTGGACGAGCGGAATTGAATGGTGCAACTGATTTTGCTGTGCTGTGAAAATTCAGATATTTGCATGACTGCTTTTGTTTTATTTTGTGAATAGCAAAAATAATTCAACCCCATAATACATGTTGTTTTATTGGTCGCTCGTCCATTTCATATCCCATAGCTTAACAACTCATGTATTTGGATTGCTCTCGATGAGGCGAGCAGTACGAGTACCACCTTGATGGTTCTGCGACGTTTCCTTCCAGAGTTATTACGAAAAAACCACAAACATCCCAGAACCCTCTCGGTTTGGGGTCAAAATTTTGTCGCTCATTAAATCCCATAAGAAACGTCGCATCGAATGAAAGTGATTGAATTTTTTCCGTCTGGACGAGCGGAATTGAATGGTGCAACTGATTTTGCTGTGCTGTGAAAATTCAGATATTTGCATGACTGATTTTGTTTTATTTTGTGAATAGCAAAAAGCATTCAACCCCATAATACATGCTGTTTTATTATTAGCTCGTCCATTTCATATCCCATAGCTTAACCATTCACATATTTGGATTCCTCTCGACGAGGCGAACAGTACGAGTACCACCTTGATGGGTCTGCGACGTTTCCTTCCAGAGTTATTACTAAAAAAACACAAACATCCCAGAATCTTCTCTGTTTGGGGTCAAAATGTTGTCGCTCATTAAATCCCACAAGAAACGTCGCATCGAATGAATGTGATTGAATTCTCCCGGTCTGGACGAGCGGAATTGAATGGTGCAACTGATTTTGCTGTGCTGTGAAAATTCAGATATTTGCATGACTGCTTTTGTTTTATTTTGTGAATAGCAAAAAGAATTCAACCCCATAATACATGTTGTTTTATTGGTCGCTCGTCCATTTCATATCCCATAGCTTAACAACTCATGTATTTGGATTACTCTCGATGAGGCGAGCAGTACGAGTACCACCTTGATGGGTCTACGACGTTTCCTTCCAGAGTTATTACCAAAAAACCACAAACATCCCAGAATCCTCTCGATTTGGGGTCAAAATGTTGTCGCTCATTAAATTCCATAAGAAACGTCGCATCGAATGAATGTGATTGAATTCTCCCCGTCTGGACGAGCGGAATTGAATGGTGCAACTGATTTTGCTGTGCTGTGAAAATTCAGATATTTGCATGACTGCTTTTGTTTTATTTTGTGAATAGCAAAAAGCATTCAACCCCATAATACATGCTGTTTTATTGGTCGCTCGTCCATTTCATATCCCATAGCTTAACCATTCATATATTTGGATTTCTCTCGACGAGGCGAGCAGTACGAGTACCACCTTGATGGGTCTGCGACGTTTCCTTCCAGAGTTATTACCAAAAAACCACAAACATCCCAGAATCCTCTCGATTTGGGGTCAAAATGTTGTCGCTCATTAAATTCCATAAGAAACGTCGCATCGAATGAATGTGATTGAATTCTCCCCGTCTGGACGAGCGGAATTGAATGGTGCAACTGATTTTGCTGTGCTGTAAAAATTCAGATATTTGCATGACTGCTTTTGTTTTATTTTGTGAATACCAAAAAGCATTCAACCCCATAATACATGTTGTTTTATTGGTCGCTCGTCCATTTCATATCCCATAGCTTAAACATTCATATATTTGGATTCTTCTCGACGAGGCGAGCAGTAGGAGTACCAGCTTGATGGGGCTGCGACGTTTCCTTCCAGAGTTATTACCAAAAAACCACAAACATCCCAGAATTCTCTCGGTTTGGGGTCAAAATGTTGTCGCTCATTAAATCCCACAAGAAACGTCGCATCGAATGAATGTGATTGAATTCTCCCCGTCTGGACGAGCGGAATTGAATGGTGCAACTGATTTTGCTGTGCTGTGAAAATTCAGATATTTGCATGACTGCTTTTGTTTTATTTTGTGAATAGCAAAAAGCATTCAACCCCATAATACATGTTGTTTTATTGGTCGTTCGTCCATTTCATATCCCATAGCTTAACAACTCATATATTTGGATTCCTCTCGATGAGGCGAGCAGTACGAGTACCACCTTGATGGGTCTGCGACGTTTCCTTCCAGAGTTATTACCAAAAAACCACAAACATCCCAGAATCCTCTCGATTTGGGGTCAAAATGTTGTCGCTCATTAAATTCCATAAGAAACGTCGCATCGAATGAATGTGATTGAATTCTCCCCGTCTGGACGAGCGGAATTGAATGGTGCAACTGATTTTGCTGTGCTGTAAAAATTCAGATATTTGCATGACTGCTTTTGTTTTATTTTGTGAATAGCAAAAAGCATTCAACCCCATAATACATGTTGTTTTATTGGTCGCTCGTCCATTTCATATCCCATAGCTTAAACATTCATATATTTGGATTCTTCTCGACGAGGCGAGCAGTAGGAGTACCAGCTTGATGGGTCTGCGACGTTTCCTTCCAGAGTTATTACCAAAAAACCACAAACATCCCAGAATTCTCTCGGTTTGGGGTCAAAAAGGTGTCGCTCATTAAATCCCACAAGAAACGTCGCATCGAATGAATGTGATTGAATTCTCCCCGTCTGGACGAGCGGAATTGAATGGTGCAACTGATTTTGCTGTGCTGTGAAAATTCAGATATTTGCATGACTGCTTTTGTTTTATTTTGTGAATAGCAAAAAGCATTCAACCCCATAATACATGCTGTTTTATTGGTCGCTCGTCCATTTCATATCCCATAGCTTAACCATTCATATATTTGGATTTCTCTCGACGAGGCGAGCAGTACGAGTACCACCTTGATGGGTCTGCGACGTTTCCTTCCAGAGTTATTACCAAAAAACCACAAACATCCCAGAATCCTCTCGATTTGGGGTCAAAATGTTGTCGCTCATTAAATTCCATAAGAAACGTCGCATCGAATGAATGTGATTGAATTCTCCCCGTCTGGACGAGCGGAATTGAATGGTGCAACTGATTTTGCTGTGCTGTAAAAATTCAGATATTTGCATGACTGCTTTTGTTTTATTTTGTGAATAGCAAAAAGCATTCAACCCCATAATACATGTTGTTTTATTGGTCGCTCGTCCATTTCATATCCCATAGCTTAAACATTCATATATTTGGATTCTTCTCGACGAGGCGAGCAGTAGGAGTACCAGCTTGATGGGGCTGCGACGTTTCCTTCCAGAGTTATTACCAAAAAACCACAAACATCCCAGAATTCTCTCGGTTTGGGGTCAAAATGTTGTCGCTCATTAAATCCCACAAGAAACGTCGCATCGAATGAATGTGATTGAATTCTCCCCGTCTGGACGAGCGGAATTGAATGGTGCAACTGATTTTGCTGTGCTGTAAAAATTCAGATATTTGCATGACTGCTTTTGTTTTATTTTGTGAATAGCAAAAAGCATTCAACCCCATAATACATGTTGTTTTATTGGTCGCTCGTCCATTTCATATCCCATAGCTTAAGCATTCATATATTTGGATTCCTCTCGACGAGGCGAGCAGTACGAGTACCACCTTGATGGGTCTGCGACGATTCCTTCCAGAGTTATTACCAAAAAACCACAAACATCCCATAATCCTCTCGGTTTTGGGGTCAAAATGTTGTCGCTCATTAAATCCCATAAGAAACGTCGCATCCAATGAATGTGATTGAATTCTCCCCGTCTGGACGAGCGGAATTGAATGGTGCAACTGATATTGCTGTCCTGTGAAAATTCAGATATTTGCATGACTGCTTTTGTTTTATTTTGTGAATAGCAAAAAGCATTCAACCCCATAATACATGTTGTTTTATTGGTCGCTCGTCCATTTCATATCCCATAGCTTAAACATTCATATATTTGGATTCTTCTCGACGAGGCGAGCAGTAGGAGTACCAGCTTGATGGGGCTGCGACGTTTCCTTCCAGAGTTATTACCAAAAAACCACAAACATCCCAGAATTCTCTCGGTTTGGGGTCAAAATGTTGTCGCTCATTAAATCCCACAAGAAACGTCGCATCGAATGAATGTGATTGAATTCTCCCCGTCTGGACGAGCGGAATTGAATGGTGCAACTGATTTTGCTGTGCTGTGAAAATTCAGATATTTGCATGACTGCTTTTGTTTTATTTTGTGAATAGCAAAAAGCATTCAACCCCATAATACATGTTGTTTTATTGGTCGTTCGTCCATTTCATATCCCATAGCTTAACAACTCATATATTTGGATTCCTCTCGATGAGGCGAGCAGTACGAGTACCACCTTGATGGGTCTGCGACGTTTCCTTCCAGAGTTATTACCAAAAAACCACAAACATCCCAGAATCCTCTCGATTTGGGGTCAAAATGTTGTCGCTCATTAAATTCCATAAGAAACGTCGCATCGAATGAATGTGATTGAATTCTCCCCGTCTGGACGAGCGGAATTGAATGGTGCAACTGATTTTGCTGTGCTGTAAAAATTCAGATATTTGCATGACTGATTTTGTTTTATTTTGTGAATAGCAAAAAGCATTCAACCCCATAATACATGTTGTTTTATTGGTCGCTCGTCCATTTCATATCCCATAGCTTAAACATTCATATATTTGGATTCTTCTCGACGAGGCGAGCAGTAGGAGTACCAGCTTGATGGGTCTGCGACGTTTCCTTCCAGAGTTATTACCAAAAAACCACAAACATCCCAGAATTCTCTCGGTTTGGGGTCAAAATGTTGTCGCTCATTAAATCCCACAAGAAACGTCGCATCGAATGAATGTGATTGAATTCTCCCCGTCTGGACGAGCGGAATTGAATGGTGCAACTGATTTTGCTGTGCTGTGAAAATTCAGATATTTGCATGACTGCTTTTGTTTTATTTTGTGAATAGCAAAAAGCATTCAACCCCATAATACATGTTGTTTTATTGGTCGTTCGTCCATTTCATATCCCATAGCTTAACAACTCATATATTTGGATTCCTCTCGATGAGTCGAGCAGTACGAGTACCACCTTGATGGTTCTGCGACGTTTCCTTCCAGAGTTATTACCAAAAAACCACAAACATCCCAGAATCCTCTCGGTTTGGGGTCAAAATTTTGTCGCTCATTAAATCCCATAAGAAACGTCGCATCGAATGAAAGTGATTGAATTCTCCCCGTCTGGACGAGCGGAATTGAATGGTGCAACTGATTTTGCTGTGCTGTGAAAATTCAGATATTTGCATGACTGCTTTTGTTTTATTTTGTGAATAGCAAAAAGCATTCAACCCCATAATACATGCTGTTTTATTGGTAGCTCGTCCATTTCATATCCCATAGCTTAACCATTCACATATTTGGATTCCTCTCGACGAGGCGAGCAGTACGAGTACCACCTTGATGGGTCTGCGACGTTTCCTTCCAGAGTTATTACCAAAAAACCACAAACATCCCAGAATCCTCTCGGTTTGGGGTCAAAATGTTGTCGCTCATTAAATCCCATAAGAAACGTCGCATCGAATGAATGTGATTGAATTCTCCCCGTCTGGACGAGCGGAATTGAATGGTGCAACTGATTTTGCTGTGCTGTGAAAATTCAGATATTTGCATGACTGCTTTTTTTTTATTTTGTGAATAGCAAAAAGCATTCAACCCCATAATACATGTTGTTTTATTGGTCGCTCGTCCATTTCATATCCCATAGCTTAAGCATTCATATATTTGGATTCCTCTCGACGAGGCGAGCAGTACGATTACCACCTTGATGGGTCTGCGACGTTTCCTTCCAGAGTTATTACCAAAAAACCACAAACATCCCATAATCCTCTCGGTTTTGGGGTCAAAATGTTGTCGCTCATTAAATCCCATAAGAAACGTCGCATCGAATGAATGTGATTGAATTCTCCCCGTCTGGACGAGCGGAATTGAATGGTGCAACTGATATTGCTGTCCTGTGAAAATTCAGATATTTGCATGAATGCTTTTGTTTTATTTTGTGAATAGCAAAAAGCATTCAACCCCATAATACATGTTGTTTTATTGGTCGCTCGTCCATTTCATATTCCATAGCTTAAGCATTCATATATTTGGATTCCTCTCGACGAGGCGAGCAGTACGAGTACCACCTTGATGGGTCTGTGACGTTTCCTTCCAGAGTTATTACCAAAAAACCACAAACATCCCAGAATCCTCTCGGTTTAGGGGTCAAAATGTTGCCGCTCATTAAATCCCAAAAGACACGTCGCATCGAATGAATGTGATTGAATTATCCCCGTCTGGACGAGCGGAATTGAATGGTGCAACTGATTTTGCTGTGCTGTGAAAATTCAGATATTTGCATGACTTCTTTTGTTTTATTTTGTAAATAGCAAAAAGCATTCAACCCCATAATACATGTTGTTTTATTGGTCGCTCGTCCATTTCATATCCGATAGCTTAACCATTCATATATTTGGATTCCTCTCGACGAGGCGAGCAGTTCGAGTACCACCTTGATGGGTCTGCGACGTTTCCTTCCAGAGTTATTACCAAAAAAACACAAACATCCCAGAATCCTCTCGGTTTGGGGTCAAAATGTTGTCGCTCATTAAATTCCATAAGAAACGTCACATCGAATGAATGTGATTGAATTCTCCCCGTCTGGACGAGCGGAATTGAATGGTGCAACTGATTTTGCTGTGCTGTGAAAATTCAGATATTTGCATTACTGCTTTTGTTTTATTTTGTGAATAGCAAAATGCATTCAACCCCATAATACATGCTGTTTTATTGGTCGCTCGTCCATTTCATATCCAATAGCTTAACGATTCACATATTTGGATTCCTCTCGACGAGGCGAGCAGTACGAGTACAAACTTGATGGGTCTGCGACGTTTCCTTCCAGAGTTATTACCAAAAAAACACAAACATCCCGGAATCCTCTCGGTTTGGGGTCAAAATGTTGTCGCTCATTAAATCCCATAAGACACGTCGCATCGAATGAATGTGATTGAATTATCCCCGTCTGGACGAGCGGAATTGAATGGTGCAACTGATTTTGCTGTGCTGTGAAAATTCAGATATTTGCATGACTGCTTTTGTTTTATTTTGTGAATAGCAAAAAGCATTCAACCCCATAATACATGTTGTTTTATTGGTCGCTCGTCCATTTCATATCCCATAGCTTAAGCATTCATATATTTGGATTCCTCTCGACGAGGCGAGCAGTACGAGTACCACCTTGATGGGTCTGCGACGTTTCCTTCCAGAGTTATTACCAAAAATACACAAACATCCCAGAATCCTCTCGGTTTGGGGTCAAAATGTTGTCGCTCATTAAATCCAATAAGAAACGTCGCATCGAATGAATGTGATTGAATTCTCCCCGTCTGGACGAGCGGAATTGAATGGTGCAACTGATTTTGCTGTGCTGTGAAAATTCAGATATTTGCATGACTGCTTTTGTTTTATTTTGTGAATAGCAAAAAGCATTCAACCCCATAATACATGTTGTTTTATTGGTCGCTCGTCCATTTCATATCCGATAGCTTAACCATTCATATATTTGGATTCCTCTCGACGAGGCGAGCAGTTCGAGTACCACCTTGATGGGTCTGCGACGTTTCCTTCCAGAGTTATTACCAAAAAAACACAAACATCCCAGAATCCTCTCGATTTGGGGTCAAAATGTTGTCGCTCATTAAATTCCATAAGAAACGTCGCATCGAATGAATGTGATTGAATTCTCTCCGTCTGGACGAGCGGAATTGAATGGTGCAACTGATTTTGCTGTGCTGTGAAAATTCAGATATTTGCATGACTGCTTTTGTTTTATTTTGTGAATAGCAAAAAGCATTCAACCGCATAATACATGCTGTTTTATTGGTCGCTCGTCCATTTCATATCCCATAGCTTAACCATTCATATATTTGGATTTCTCTCGACGAGGCGAGCAGTACGAGTACCACCTTGATGGGTCTGCGACGTTTCCTTCCAGAGTTATTACCAAAAAAACACAAACATCCCAGAATCCTCTCGGTTTGGGGTCAAAATGTTGTCGCTCATTAAATTCCATAAGAAACGTCACATCGAATGAATGTGATTGAATTCTCCCCGTCTGGACGAGCGGAATTGAATGGTGCAACTGATTTTGCTGTGCTGTGAAAATTCAGATATTTGCATGACTGCTTTTGTTTTATTTTGTGAATAGCAAAAAGCATTCAACCGCATAATACATGCTGTTTTATTGGTCGCTCGTCCATTTCATATCCCATAGCTTAACCATTCATATATTTGGATTTCTCTCGACGAGGCGAGCAGTACGAGTACCACCTTGATGGGTCTGCGACGTTTCCTTCCAGAGTTATTACCAAAAAAACACAAACATCCCAGAATCCTCTCGGTTTGGGGTCAAAATGTTGTCGCTCATTAAATTCCATAAGAAACGTCACATCGAATGAATGTGATTGAATTCTCCCCGTCTGGACGAGCGGAATTGAATGGTGCAACTGATTTTGCTGTGCTGTGAAAATTCAGATATTTGCATGACTTCTTTAGTTTTATTTTGTGAATAGCAAAAAGCATTCAACCCCATAATACATGTTGTTTTATTGGTCGCTCGTCCATTTCATATCCCATAGCTTAAGCATTCATATATTTGGATTCCTCTCGATGAGGCGAGCAGTACGAGTACCACCTTGATGGGTCTGCGACGTTTCCTTCCAGAGTTATTACCAAAAATACACAAACATCCCAGAATCCTCTCGGTTTGGGGTCAAAATGTTGTCGCTCATTAAATTCCATAAGAAACGTCACATCGAATGAATGTGATTGAATTCTCCCCGTCTGGACGAGCGGAATTGAATGGTGCAACTGATTTTGCTGTGCTGTGAAAATTCAGATATTTGCATGACTGCTTTTGTTTTATTTTGTGAATAGCAAAAAGCATTCAACCGCATAATACATGCTGTTTTATTGGTCGCTCGTCCATTTCATATCCCATAGCTTAACCATTCATATATTTGGATTTCTCCCGACGAGGCGAGCAGTTCGAGTACCACCTTGATGGGTCTGCGACGTTTCCTTCCAGAGTTATTACCAAAAAAACACAAACATCCCAGAATCCTCTCGGTTTGGGGTCAAAATGTTGTCGCTCATTAAATTCCATAAGAAACGTCACATCGAATGAATGTGATTGAATTCTCCCCGTCTGGACGAGCGGAATTGAATGGTGCAACTGATTTTGCTGTGCTGTGAAAATTCAGATATTTGCATGACTTCTTTTGTTTTATTTTGTGAATAGCAAAAAGCATTCAACCCCATAATACATGTTGTTTTATTGGTCGCTCGTCCATTTCATATCCGATAGCTTAACCATTCATATATTTGGATTCCTCTCGACGAGGCGAGCAGTTCGAGTCCCACCTTGATGGGTCTGCGACGTTTCCTTCCAGAGTTATTACCAAAAAACCACAAACATCCCAGAATCCTCTCGATTTGGGGTCAAAATGTTGTCGCTCATTAAATTCCATAAGAAACGTCGCATCGAATGAATGTGATTGAATTCTCTCCGTCTGGACGAGCGGAATTGAATGGTGCAACTGATTTTGCTGTGCTGTGAAAATTCAGATATTTGCATGACTGCTTTTGTTTTATTTTGTGAATAGCAAAAAGCATTCAACCCCATAATACATGTTGTTTTATTGGTCGCTCGTCCATTTCATATCCCATAGCTTAAGCATTCATATATTTGGATTCCTCTCGACGAGGCGAGCAGTACGAGTACCACCTTGATGGGTCTGCGACGTTTCCTTCCAGAGTTATTACCAAAAATACACAAACATCCCAGAATCCTCTCGGTTTGGGGTCAAAATGTTGTCGCTCATTAAATCCAATAAGAAACGTCGCATCGAATGAATGTGATTGAATTCTCCCCGTCTGGACGAGCGGAATTGAATGGTGCAACTGATTTTGCTGTGCTGTGAAAATTCAGATATTTGCATGACTGCTTTTGTTTTATTTTGTGAATAGCAAAAAGCATTCAACCCCATAATACATGTTGTTTTATTGGTCGCTCGTCCATTTCATATCCGATAGCTTAACCATTCATATATTTGGATTCCTCTCGACGAGGCGAGCAGTTCGAGTACCACCTTGATGGGTCTGCGACGTTTCCTTCCAGAGTTATTACCAAAAAAACACAAACATCCCAGAATCCTCTCGATTTGGGGTCAAAATGTTGTCGCTCATTAAATTCCATAAGAAACGTCGCATCGAATGAATGTGATTGAATTCTCTCCGTCTGGACGAGCGGAATTGAATGGTGCAACTGATTTTGCTGTGCTGTGAAAATTCAGATATTTGCATGACTGCTTTTGTTTTATTTTGTGAATAGCAAAAAGCATTCAACCGCATAATACATGCTGTTTTATTGGTCGCTCGTCCATTTCATATCCCATAGCTTAACCATTCATATATTTGGATTTCTCTCGACGAGGCGAGCAGTACGAGTACCACCTTGATGGGTCTGCGACGTTTCCTTCCAGAGTTATTACCAAAAAAACACAAACATCCCAGAATCCTCTCGGTTTGGGGTCAAAATGTTGTCGCTCATTAAATTCCATAAGAAACGTCACATCGAATGAATGTGATTGAATTCTCCCCGTCTGGACGAGCGGAATTGAATGGTGCAACTGATTTTGCTGTGCTGTGAAAATTCAGATATTTGCATGACTGCTTTTGTTTTATTTTGTGAATAGCAAAAAGCATTCAACCGCATAATACATGCTGTTTTATTGGTCGCTCGTCCATTTCATATCCCATAGCTTAACCATTCATATATTTGGATTTCTCTCGACGAGGCGAGCAGTACGAGTACCACCTTGATGGGTCTGCGACGTTTCCTTCCAGAGTTATTACCAAAAAAACACAAACATCCCAGAATCCTCTCGGTTTGGGGTCAAAATGTTGTCGCTCATTAAATTCCATAAGAAACGTCACATCGAATGAATGTGATTGAATTCTCCCCGTCTGGACGAGCGGAATTGAATGGTGCAACTGATTTTGCTGTGCTGTGAAAATTCAGATATTTGCATGACTTCTTTAGTTTTATTTTGTGAATAGCAAAAAGCATTCAACCCCATAATACATGTTGTTTTATTGGTCGCTCGTCCATTTCATATCCCATAGCTTAAGCATTCATATATTTGGATTCCTCTCGATGAGGCGAGCAGTACGAGTACCACCTTGATGGGTCTGCGACGTTTCCTTCCAGAGTTATTACCAAAAATACACAAACATCCCAGAATCCTCTCGGTTTGGGGTCAAAATGTTGTCGCTCATTAAATTCCATAAGAAACGTCACATCGAATGAATGTGATTGAATTCTCCCCGTCTGGACGAGCGGAATTGAATGGTGCAACTGATTTTGCTGTGCTGTGAAAATTCAGATATTTGCATGACTGCTTTTGTTTTATTTTGTGAATAGCAAAAAGCATTCAACCGCATAATACATGCTGTTTTATTGGTCGCTCGTCCATTTCATATCCCATAGCTTAACCATTCATATATTTGGATTTCTCCCGACGAGGCGAGCAGTTCGAGTACCACCTTGATGGGTCTGCGACGTTTCCTTCCAGAGTTATTACCAAAAAAACACAAACATCCCAGAATCCTCTCGGTTTGGGGTCAAAATGTTGTCGCTCATTAAATTCCATAAGAAACGTCACATCGAATGAATGTGATTGAATTCTCCCCGTCTGGACGAGCGGAATTGAATGGTGCAACTGATTTTGCTGTGCTGTGAAAATTCAGATATTTGCATGACTTCTTTTGTTTTATTTTGTGAATAGCAAAAAGCATTCAACCCCATAATACATGTTGTTTTATTGGTCGCTCGTCCATTTCATATCCCATAGCTTAAGCATTCATATATTTGGATTCCTCTCGATGAGGCGAGCAGTACGAGTACCACCTTGATGGGTCTGCGACGTTTCCTTCCAGAGTTATTACCAAAAATACACAAACATCCCAGAATCCTCTCGGTTTGGGGTCAAAATGTTGTCGCTCATTAAATCCAATAAGAAACGTCGCATCGAATGAATGTGATTGAATTCTCCCCGTCTGGACGAGCGGAATTGAATGGTGCAACTGATTTTGCTGTGCTGTGAAAATTCAGATATTTGCATGACTGCTTTTGTTTTATTTTGTGAATAGCAAAAAGCATTCAACCCCATAATACATGTTGTTTTATTGGTCGCTCGTCCATTTCATATCCGATAGCTTAACCATTCATATATTTGGATTCCTCTCGACGAGGCGAGCAGTTCGAGTCCCACCTTGATGGGTCTGCGACGTTTCCTTCCAGAGTTATTACCAAAAAACCACAAACATCCCAGAATCCTCTCGATTTGGGGTCAAAATGTTGTCGCTCATTAAATTCCATAAGAAACGTCGCATCGAATGAATGTGATTGAATTCTCTCCGTCTGGACGAGCGGAATTGAATGGTGCAACTGATTTTGCTGTGCTGTGAAAATTCAGATATTTGCATGACTGCTTTTGTTTTATTTTGTGAATAGCAAAAAGCATTCAACCGCATAATACATGCTGTTTTATTGGTCGCTCGTCCATTTCATATCCCATAGCTTAACCATTCATATATTTGGATTTCTCTCGACGAGGCGAGCAGTTCGAGTACCACCTTGATGGGTCTGCGACGTTTCCTTCCAGAGTTATTACCAAAAAAACACAAACATCCCAGAATCCTCTCGGTTTGGGGTCAAAATGTTGTCGCTCATTAAATTCCATAAGAAACGTCACATCGAATGAATGTGATTGAATTCTCCCCGTCTGGACGAGCGGAATTGAATGGTGCAACTGATTTTGCTGTGCTGTGAAAATTCAGATATTTGCATTACTGCTTTTGTTTTATTTTGTGAATAGCAAAATGCATTCAACCCCATAATACATGCTGTTTTATTGGTCGCTCGTCCATTTCATATCCAATAGCTTAAGGATTCACATATTTGGATTCCTCTCGACGAGGCGAGCATTTCGAGTACAACCTTGATGGGTCTGCGACGTTTCCTTCCAGAGTTATTACCAAAAAAACACAAACATCCCAGAATCCTCTCGGTTTGGGGTCAAAATGTTGTCGCTCATTAAATCCCATAAGACACGTCGCATCGAATGAATGTGATTGAATTATCCCCGTCTGGACGAGCGGAATTGAATGGTGCAACTGATTTTGCTGTGCTGTGAAAATTCAGATATTTGCATGACTGCTTTTGTTTTATTTTGTGAATAGCAAAAAGCATTCAACCCCATAATACATGTTGTTTTATTGGTCGCTCGTCCATTTCATATCCCATAGCTTAAGCATTCATATATTTGGATTCCTCTCTACGAGGCGAGCAGTACGAGTACCACCTTGATGGGTCTGCGACGTTTCCTTCCAGAGTTATTACCAAAAAACACAAACATCCCAGAATCCTCTCGGTTTGGGGTCAAAATGTTGTCGCTCATTAAATCCCAAAAGACATGTCGCATCGAATGAATGTGATTGAATTATCCCCGTCTGGACGAGCGGAATTGAATGGTGCAACTGATTTTGCTGTGCTGTGAAAATTCAGATATTTGCATGACTTCTTTTGTTTTATTTTGTGAATAGCAAAAAGCATTCAACCCCATAATACATGTTGTTTTATTGGTCGCTCGTCCATTTCACATCCCATAGCTTAAGCATTCATATATTTGGATTCCTCTCGACGAGGCGAGCAGTACGAGTACCACCTTGATGGGTCTGCGACGTTTCCTTCCAGAGTTATTACCAAAAAACCACAAACATCCCAGAATCCTCTCGGTTTTGGGGTCAAAATGTTGTCGCTCATTAAATCCCATAAGAAACGTCGCATCGAATGAATGTGATTGAATTCTCCCCGTCTGGACGAGCGGAATTGAATGGTGCAACTGATATTGCTGTCCTGTGAAAATTCAGATATTTGCATGACTGCTTTTGTTTTATTTTGTGAATAGCAAAAAGCATTCAACCCCATAATACATGTTGTTTTATTGGTCGCTCGTCCATTTCATATCACATAGCTTAACCATTCATATATTTCGATTCCGCTCGACGAGCCGGGCACTACGAGTACCACCATGATGGTTCTGCGACGTTTCCTTCCAGAGTTATTAAACCAAAAAACCACAAACATCCCAGAATCCTCTCGGTTTGGGGTCAAAATGTTGTCGCTTATTAAATCCCATAAAAAACGTCGCATCGAATGAATGTGATTGAATTCTCCCCGTCTGGACGAGCGGAATTGAATGGTGCAACTGATTTTGCTGTGCTGTGAAAATTCAGATATTTGCATGACTGCTTTTGTTTTATTTTGTGAATAGCAAAACGCATTCCACCCCATAATACATGCTGTTTTATTGGTCGCTCGTCCATTTCATATCCCATAGCTTAACCATTCATATATTTGGATTCCTCTCGACGAGGCGAGCAGTACGAGTACCACATTGATGGGTCTGCGACGTTTCCTTCCAGAGTTATTACCAAAAAAACACAAACATCCCAGAATCCTCTCGGTTTGGGGTCAAAATGTTGTCGCTCATTAAATCCCATAAGACACGTCGCATCGAATGAATGTGATTGAATTATCCCCGTCTGGACGAGCGGAATTGAATGGTGCAACTGATTTTGCTGTGCTATGAAAATTCAGATATTTGCATGACTGCTTTTGTTTTATTTTGTGAATAGCAAAAAGCATTCAACCCCATAATACATGTTGTTTTATTGGTCGCTCGTCCATTTCATATCCCATAGCTTAAGCATTCATATATTTGGATTCCTCTCGACGAGGCGAGCAGTACGAGTACCACCTTGATGGGTCTACGACGTTTCCTTCCAGAGTTATTACTAAAAAAACACAAACATCCCAGAATCCTCTCGGTTTGGGGTCAAAATGTTGTCGCTCATTAAATCCCACTAGAAACGTCGCATCGAATGAATGTGATTGAATTCTCCCCGTCTGGACGAGCGGAATTGAATGGTGCAACTGATTTTGCTGTGCTGTGAAAATTCAGATATTTGCATGACTTCTTTTGTTTTATTTTGTGAATAGCAAAAAGCATTCAACCCCATAATACATGTTGTTTTATTGGTCGCTCGTCCATTTCATATCCAATAGCTTAACGATTCACATATTTGGATTCCTCTCGACGAGGCGAGCATTTCGAGTACAACCTTGATGGGTCTGCGACGTTTCCTTCCAGAGTTATTACCAAAAAAACACAAACATCCCAGAATCCTCTCGGTTTGGGGTCAAAATGTTGTCGCTCATTAAATCCCATAAGACACGTCGCATCGAAGGAATGTGATTGAATTATCCCCGTCTGGACGAGCGGAATTGAATGGTGCAACTGATTTTGCTGTGCTGTGAAAATTCAGATATTTGCATGACTGCTTTTGTTTTATTTTGTGAATAGCAAAAAGCATTCAACCCCATAATACATGTTGTTTTATTGGTCGCTCGTCCATTTCATATCCCATAGCTTAAGCATTCATATATTTGGATTCCTCTCTACGAGGCGAGCATTTCGAGTACAACCTTGATGGGTCTGCGACGTTTCCTTCCAGAGTTATTACCAAAAAAACACAAACATCCCAGAATCCTCTCGGTTTGGGGTCAAAATGTTGTCGCTCATTAAATCCCAAAAGACATGTCGCATCGAATGAATGTGATTGAATTATCCCCGTCTGGACGAGCGGAATTGAATGGTGCAACTGATTTTGCTGTGCTGTGAAAATTCAGATATTTGCATGACTTCTTTTGTTTTATTTTGTGAATAGCAAAAAGCATTCAACCCCATAATACATGTTGTTTTATTGGTCGCTCGTCCATTTCACATCCCATAGCTTAAGCATTCATATATTTGGATTCCTCTCGACGAGGCGAGCAGTACGAGTACCACCTTGATGGGTCTGCGACGTTTCCTTCCAGAGTTATTACCAAAAAACCACAAACATCCCAGAATCCTCTCGGTTTTGGGGTCAAAATGTTGTCGCTTCTTTTAAATCCCATAAGAAACGTCGCATCGAATGAATGTGATTGAATTCTCCCCGTCTGGACGAGCGGAATTGAATGGTGCAACTGATATTGCTGTCCTGTGAAAATTCAGATATTTGCATGACTGCTTTTGTTTTATTTTGTGAATAGCAAAAAGCATTCAACCCCATAATACATGTTGTTTTATTGGTCGCTCGTCCATTTCATATCACATAGCTTAACCATTCATATATTTCGATTCCGCTCGACGAGCCGGGCAGTACGAGTACCACCATGATGGTTCTGCGACGTTTCCTTCCAGAGTTATTAAACCAAAAAAACACAAACATCCCAGAATCCTCTCGGTTTGGGGTCAAAATGTTGTCGCTTATTAAATCCCATAAGAAACGTCGCATCGAATGAATGTGATTGAATTCTCCCCGTCTGGACGAGCGGAATTGAATGGTGCAACTGATTTTGCTGTGCTGTGAAAATTCAGATATTTGCATGACTGCTTTTGTTTTATTTTGTGAATAGCAAAACGCATTCCACCCCATAATACATGCTGTTTTATTGGTCGCTCGTCCATTTCATATCCCATAGCTTAACCATTCATATATTTGGATTCCTCTCGACGAGGCGAGCAGTACGAGTACCACATTGATGGGTCTGCGACGTTTCCTTCCAGAGTTATTACCAAAAAAACACAAACATCCCAGAATCCTCTCGGTTTGGGGTCAAAATGTTGTCGCTCATTAAATCCCATAAGACACGTCGCATCGAATGAATGTGATTGAATTATCCCCGTCTGGACGAGCGGAATTGAATGGTGCAACTGATTTTGCTGTGCTATGAAAATTCAGATATTTGCATGACTGCTTTTGTTTTATTTTGTGAATAGCAAAAAGCATTCAACCCCATAATACATGTTGTTTTATTGGTCGCTCGTCCATTTCATATCCCATAGCTTAAGCATTCATATATTTGGATTCCTCTCGACGAGGCGAGCAGTACGAGTACCACCTTGATGGGTCTACGACGTTTCCTTCCAGAGTTATTACTAAAAAAACACAAACATCCCAGAATCCTCTCGGTTTGGGGTCAAAATGTTGTCGCTCATTAAATCCCACTAGAAACGTCGCATCGAATGAATGTGATTGAATTCTCTCCGTCCGGACGAGCGGAATTGAATGGTGCAACTGATTTTGCTGTGCTGTGAAAATTCAGATATTTGCATGACTTCTTTTGTTTTATTTTGTGAATAGCAAAAAGCATTCAACCCCATAATACATGTTGTTTTATTGGTCGCTCGTCCATTTCACATCCCATAGCTTAAGCATTCATATATTTGGATTCCTCTCGACGAGGCGAGCAGTACGAGTACCACCTTGATGGGTCTGCGACGTTTCCTTCCAGAGTTATTACCAAAAAACCACAAACATCCCAGAATCCTCTCGGTTTTGGGGTCAAAATGTTGTCGCTCATTAAATCCCATAAGAAACGTCGCATCGAATGAATGTGATTGAATTCTCCCCGTCTGGACGAGCGGAATTGAATGGTGCAACTGATATTGCTGTCCTGTGAAAATTCAGATATTTGCATGACTGCTTTTGTTTTATTTTGTGAATAGCAAAAAGCATTCAACCCCATAATACATGTTGTTTTATTGGTCGCTCGTCCATTTCATATCACATAGCTTAACCATTCATATATTTCGATTCCGCTCGACGAGCCGGGCAGTACGAGTACCACCATGATGGTTCTGCGACGTTTCCTTCCAGAGTTATTAAACCAAAAAAACACAAACATCCCAGAATCCTCTCGGTTTGGGGTCAAAATGTTGTCGCTTATTAAATCCCATAAGAAACGTCGCATCGAATGAATGTGATTGAATTCTCCCCGTCTGGACGAGCGGAATTGAATGGTGCAACTGATTTTGCTGTGCTGTGAAAATTCAGATATTTGCATGACTGCTTTTGTTTTATTTTGTGAATAGCAAAACGCATTCCACCCCATAATACATGCTGTTTTATTGGTCGCTCGTCCATTTCATATCCCATAGCTTAACCATTCATATATTTGGATTCCTCTCGACGAGGCGAGCAGTACGAGTACCACATTGATGGGTCTGCGACGTTTCCTTCCAGAGTTATTACCAAAAAAACACAAACATCCCAGAATCCTCTCGGTTTGGGGTCAAAATGTTGTCGCTCATTAAATCCCATAAGACACGTCGCATCGAATGAATGTGATTGAATTATCCCCGTCTGGACGAGCGGAATTGAATGGTGCAACTGATTTTGCTGTGCTATGAAAATTCAGATATTTGCATGACTGCTTTTGTTTTATTTTGTGAATAGCAAAAAGCATTCAACCCCATAATACATGTTGTTTTATTGGTCGCTCGTCCATTTCATATCCCATAGCTTAAGCATTCATATATTTGGATTCCTCTCGACGAGGCGAGCAGTACGAGTACCACCTTGATGGGTCTACGACGTTTCCTTCCAGAGTTATTACTAAAAAAACACAAACATCCCAGAATCCTCTCGGTTTGGGGTCAAAATGTTGTCGCTCATTAAATCCCACTAGAAACGTCGCATCGAATGTATGTGATTGAATTCTCTCCGTCTGGACGAGCGGAATTGAATGGTGCAACTGATTTTGCTGTGCTGTGAAAATTCAGATATTTGCATGACTTCTTTTGTTTTATTTTGTGAATAGCAAAAAGCATTCAACCCCATAATACATGTTGTTTTATTGGTCGCTCGTCCATTTCATATACCATAGCTTAACCATTCACATATTTGGATTCCTCTCGACGAGGCGAGCAGTACGAGTACAACGTTGATGGGTCTGCGACGTTTCTTTCCAGAGTTATTACCAAAAAAACACAAACATCCCAGAATCCTCTCGGTTTGGGGTCAAAATGTTGTCGCTCATTAAATCCCATAAGACACGTCGCATCGAATGAATGTGATTGAATTATCCCCGTCTTGACGAGCGGAATTGAATGGTGCAACTGATTTTGCTGTGCTGTGAAAATTCAGATATTTGCATGACTGCTTTTGTTTTATTTTGTGAATAGCAAAAAGCATTCAACCCCATAATACATGTTGTTTTATTGGTCGCTCGTCCATTTCATATCCCATAGCTTAAGCATTCATATATTTGGATTCCTCTCTACGAGGCGAGCAGTACGACTACCACCTTGATGGGTCTGCGACGTTTCCTTCCAGAGTTATTACCAAAAAAACACAAACATCCCAGAATCCTCTCGGTTTGGGGTCAAAATGTTGTCGCTCATTAAATCCCAAAAGACACGTCGCATCGAATGAATGTGATTGAATTATCCCCGTCTGGACGAGCGGAATTGAATGGTGCAACTGATTTTGCTGTGCTGTGAAAATTCAGATATTTGCATGACTTCTTTTGTTTTATTTTGTGAATAGCAAAAAGCATTCAACCCCATAATACATGTTGTTTTATTGGTCGCTCGTCCATTTCACATCCCATAGCTTAAGCATTCATATATTTGGATTCCTCTCGACGAGGCGAGCAGTACGAGTACCACCTTGATGGGTCTGCGACGTTTCCTTCCAGAGTTATTACCAAAAAAACACAAACATCCCAGAATCCTCTCGGTTTTGGGGTCAAAATGTTGTCGCTCATTAAATCCCATAAGAAACGTCGCATCGAATGAATGTGATTGAATTCTCCCCGTCTGGACGAGCGGAATTGAATGGTGCAACTGATATTGCTGTCCTGTGAAAATTCAGATATTTGCATGACTGCTTTTGTTTTATTTTGTGAATAGCAAAAAGCATTCAACCCCATAATACATGTTGTTTTATTGGTCGCTCGTCCATTTCATATCACATAGCTTAACCATTCATATATTTCGATTCCGCTCGACGAGCCGGGCAGTACGAGTACCACCATGATGGTTCTGCGACGTTTCCTTCCAGAGTTATTAAACCAAAAAACCACAAACATCCCAGAATCCTCTCGGTTTGGGGTCAAAATGTTGTCGCTTATTAAATCCCATAAGAAACGTCGCATCGAATGAATGTGATTGAATTCTCCCCGTCTGGACGAGCGGAATTGAATGGTGCAACTGATTTTGCTGTGCTGTGAAAATTCAGATATTTGCATGACTGCTTTTGTTTTATTTTGTGAATAGCAAAACGCATTCCACCCCATAATACATGCTGTTTTATTGGTCGCTCGTCCATTTCATATCCCATAGCTTAACCATTCATATATTTGGATTCCTCTCGACGAGGCGAGCAGTACGAGTACCACATTGATGGGTCTGCGACGTTTCCTTCCAGAGTTATTACCAAAAAAACACAAACATCCCAGAATCCTCTCGGTTTGGGGTCAAAATGTTGTCGCTCATTAAATCCCATAAGACACGTCGCATCGAATGAATGTGATTGAATTATCCCCGTCTGGACGAGCGGAATTGAATGGTGCAACTGATTTTGCTGTGCTATGAAAATTCAGATATTTGCATGACTGCTTTTGTTTTATTTTGTGAATAGCAAAAAGCATTCAACCCCATAATACATGTTGTTTTATTGGTCGCTCGTCCATTTCATATCCCATAGCTTAAGCATTCATATATTTGGATTCCTCTCGACGAGGCGAGCAGTACGAGTACCACCTTGATGGGTCTACGACGTTTCCTTCCAGAGTTATTACTAAAAAAACACAAACATCCCAGAATCCTCTCGGTTTGGGGTCAAAATGTTGTCGCTCATTAAATCCCACTAGAAACGTCGCATCGAATGAATGTGATTGAATTCTCTCCGTCTGGACGAGCGGAATTGAATGGTGCAACTGATTTTGCTGTGCTGTGAAAATTCAGATATTTGCATGACTTCTTTTGTTTTATTTTGTGAATAGCAAAAAGCATTCAACCCCATAATACATGTTGTTTTATTGGTCGCTCGTCCATTTCATATCCCATAGCTTAACCATTCACATATTTGGATTCCTCTCGACGAGGCGAGCAGTACGAGTACAACGTTGATGGGTCTGCGACGTTTCTTTCCAGAGTTATTACCAAAAAAACACAAACATCCCAGAATCCTCTCGGTTTGGGGTCAAAATGTTGTCGCTCATTAAATCCCATAAGACACGTCGCATCGAATGAATGTGATTGAATTATCCCCGTCTTGACGAGCGGAATTGAATGGTGCAACTGATTTTGCTGTGCTGTGAAAATTCAGATATTTGCATGACTTCTTTTGTTTTATTTTGTGAATAGCAAAAAGCATTCAACCCCATAATACATGTTGTTTTATTGGTCGCTCGTCCATTTCACATCCCATAGCTTAAGCATTCATATATTTGGATTCCTCTCGACGAGGCGAGCAGTACGAGTACCACCTTGATGGGTCTGCGACGTTTCCTTCCAGAGTTATTACCAAAAAACCACAAACATCCCAGAATCCTCTCGGTTTTGGGGTCAAAATGTTGTCGCTCATTAAATCCCATAAGAAACGTCGCATCGAATGAATGTGATTGAATTCTCCCCGTCTGGACGAGCGGAATTGAATGGTGCAACTGATATTGCTGTCCTGTGAAAATTCAGATATTTGCATGACTGCTTTTGTTTTATTTTGTGAATAGCAAAAAGCATTCAACCCCATAATACATGTTGTTTTATTGGTCGCTCGTCCATTTCATATCACATAGCTTAACCATTCATATATTTCGATTCCGCTCGACGAGCCGGGCAGTACGAGTACCACCATGATGGTACTGCGACGTTTCCTTCCAGAGTTATTAAACCAAAAAACCACAAACATTCCAGAATCCTCTCGGTTTGGGGTCAAAATGTTGTCGCTTATTAAATACCATAAGAAACGTCGCATCGAATGAATGTGATTGAATTCTCCCCGTCTGGACGAGCGGAATTTAATGGTGCAACTGATTTTGCTGTGCTGTGAAAATTCAGATATTTGCATGACTGCTTTTGTTTTATTTTGTGAATAGCAAAACGCATTCCACCCCATAATACATGCTGTTTTATTGGTCGCTCGTCCATTTCATATCCCATAGCTTAACCATTCATATATTTGGATTCCTCTCGACGAGGCGAGCAGTACGAGTACCACATTGATGGGTCTGCGACGTTTCCTTCCAGAGTTATTACCAAAAAAACACAAACATCCCAGAATCCTCTCGGTTTGGGATCAAAATGTTGTCGCTCATTAAATCCCATAAGACACGTCGCATCGAATGAATGTGATTGAATTATCCCCGTCTGGACGAGCGGAATTGAATGGTGCAACTGATTTTGCTGTGCTGTGAAAATTCAGATATTTGCATGACTTCTTTTGTTTTATTTTGTGAATAGCAAAAAGCATTCAACCCCATAATACATGTTGTTTTATTGGTCGCTCGTCCATTTCATATCCCATAGCTTAACCATTCACATATTTGGATTCCTCTCGACGAGGCGAGCAGTACGAGTACAACGTTGATGGGTCTGCGACGTTTCTTTCCAGAGTTATTACCAAAAAAACACAAACATCCCAGAATCCTCTCGGTTTGGGGTCAAAATGTTGTCGCTCATTAAATCCCATAAGACACGTCGCATCGAATGAATGTGATTGAATTATCCCCGTCTTGACGAGCAGAATTGAATGGTGCAACTGATTTTGCTGTGCTGTGAAAATTCAGATATTTGCATGACTGCTTTTGCTTTATTTTGTGAATAGCAAAAAGCATTCAACCCCATAATACATGTTGTTTTATTGGTCGCTCGTCCATTTCATATCCCATAGCTTAAGCATTCATATATTTGGATTCCTCTCTACGAGGCGAGCAGTACGACTACCACCTTGATGGGTCTGCGACGTTTCCTTCCAGAGTTATTACCAAAAAAACACAAACATCCCAGAATCCTCTCGGTTTGGGGTCAAAATGTTGTCGCTCATTAAATCCCAAAAGACACGTCGCATCGAATGAATGTGATTGAATTATCCCCGTCTGGACGAGCGGAATTGAATGGTGCAACTGATTTTGCTGTGCTGTGAAAATTCAGATATTTGCATGACTTCTTTTGTTTTATTTTGTGAATAGCAAAAAGCATTCAACCCCATAATACATGTTGTTTTATTGGTCGCTCGTCCATTTCACATCCCATAGCTTAAGCATTCATATATTTGGATTCCTCTCGACGAGGCGAGCAGTACGAGTACCACCTTGATGGGTCTGCGACGTTTCCTTCCAGAGTTATTACCAAAAAACCACAAACATCCCAGAATCCTCTCGGTTTTGGGGTCAAAATGTTGTCGCTCATTAAATCCCATAAGAAACGTCGCATCGAATGAATGTGATTGAATTCTCCCCGTCTGGACGAGCGGAATTGAATGGTGCAACTGATATTGCTGTCCTGTGAAAATTCAGATATTTGCATGACTGCTTTTGTTTTATTTTGTGAATAGCAAAAAGCATTCAACCCCATAATACATGTTGTTTTATTGGTCGCTCGTCCATTTCATATCACATAGCTTAACCATTCATATATTTCGATTCCGCTCGACGAGCCGGGCAGTACGAGTACCACCATGATGGTTCTGCGACGTTTCCTTCCAGAGTTATTAAACCAAAAAACCACAAACATTCCAGAATCCTCTCGGTTTGGGGTCAAAATGTTGTCGCTTATTAAATACCATAAGAAACGTCGCATCGAATGAATGTGATTGAATTCTCCCCGTCTGGACGAGCGGAATTGAATGGTGCAACTGATTTTGCTGTGCTGTGAAAATTCAGATATTTGCATGACTTCTTTTGTTTTATTTTGTGAATAGCAAAAAGCATTCAACCCCATAATACATGTTGTTTTATTGGTCGCTCGTCCATTTCATATCACATAGCTTAACCATTCATATATTTCGATTCCGCTCGACGAGCCGGGCAGTACGAGTACCACCATGATGGTACTGCGACGTTTCCTTCCAGAGTTATTAAACCAAAAAACCACAAACATTCCAGAATCCTCTCGGTTTGGGGTCAAAATGTTGTCGCTTATTAAATACCATAAGAAACGTCGCATCGAATGAATGTGATTGAATTCTCCCCGTCTGGACGAGCGGAATTTAATGGTGCAACTGATTTTGCTGTGCTGTGAAAATTCAGATATTTGCATGACTGCTTTTGTTTTATTTTGTGAATAGCAAAACGCATTCCACCCCATAATACATGCTGTTTTATTGGTCGCTCGTCCATTTCATATCCCATAGCTTAACCATTCATATATTTGGATTCCTCTCGACGAGGCGAGCAGTACGAGTACCACATTGATGGGTCTGCGACGTTTCCTTCCAGAGTTATTACCAAAAAAACACAAACATCCCAGAATCCTCTCGGTTTGGGATCAAAATGTTGTCGCTCATTAAATCCCATAAGACACGTCGCATCGAATGAATGTGATTGAATTATCCCCGTCTGGACGAGCGGAATTGAATGGTGCAACTGATTTTGCTGTGCTGTGAAAATTCAGATATTTGCATGACTTCTTTTGTTTTATTTTGTGAATAGCAAAAAGCATTCAACCCCATAATACATGTTGTTTTATTGGTCGCTCGTCCATTTCATATCCCATAGCTTAACCATTCACATATTTGGATTCCTCTCGACGAGGCGAGCAGTACGAGTACAACGTTGATGGGTCTGCGACGTTTCTTTCCAGAGTTATTACCAAAAAAACACAAACATCCCAGAATCCTCTCGGTTTGGGGTCAAAATGTTGTCGCTCATTAAATCCCATAAGACACGTCGCATCGAATGAATGTGATTGAATTATCCCCGTCTTGACGAGCAGAATTGAATGGTGCAACTGATTTTGCTGTGCTGTGAAAATTCAGATATTTGCATGACTGCTTTTGCTTTATTTTGTGAATAGCAAAAAGCATTCAACCCCATAATACATGTTGTTTTATTGGTCGCTCGTCCATTTCATATCCCATAGCTTAAGCATTCATATATTTGGATTCCTCTCTACGAGGCGAGCAGTACGACTACCACCTTGATGGGTCTGCGACGTTTCCTTCCAGAGTTATTACCAAAAAAACACAAACATCCCAGAATCCTCTCGGTTTGGGGTCAAAATGTTGTCGCTCATTAAATCCCAAAAGACACGTCGCATCGAATGAATGTGATTGAATTATCCCCGTCTGGACGAGCGGAATTGAATGGTGCAACTGATTTTGCTGTGCTGTGAAAATTCAGATATTTGCATGACTTCTTTTGTTTTATTTTGTGAATAGCAAAAAGCATTCAACCCCATAATACATGTTGTTTTATTGGTCGCTCGTCCATTTCACATCCCATAGCTTAAGCATTCATATATTTGGATTCCTCTCGACGAGGCGAGCAGTACGAGTACCACCTTGATGGGTCTGCGACGTTTCCTTCCAGAGTTATTACCAAAAAACCACAAACATCCCAGAATCCTCTCGGTTTTGGGGTCAAAATGTTGTCGCTCATTAAATCCCATAAGAAACGTCGCATCGAATGAATGTGATTGAATTCTCCCCGTCTGGACGAGCGGAATTGAATGGTGCAACTGATATTGCTGTCCTGTGAAAATTCAGATATTTGCATGACTGCTTTTGTTTTATTTTGTGAATAGCAAAAAGCATTCAACCCCATAATACATGTTGTTTTATTGGTCGCTCGTCCATTTCATATCACATAGCTTAACCATTCATATATTTCGATTCCGCTCGACGAGCCGGGCAGTACGAGTACCACCATGATGGTTCTGCGACGTTTCCTTCCAGAGTTATTAAACCAAAAAACCACAAACATTCCAGAATCCTCTCGGTTTGGGGTCAAAATGTTGTCGCTTATTAAATACCATAAGAAACGTCGCATCGAATGAATGTGATTGAATTCTCCCCGTCTGGACGAGCGGAATTTAATGGTGCAACTGATTTTGCTGTGCTGTGAAAATTCAGATATTTGCATGACTGCTTTTGTTTTATTTTGTGAATAGCAAAATGCATTCCACCCCATAATACATGCTGTTTTATTGGTCGCTCGTCCATTTCATATCCCATAGCTTAACCATTCATATATTTGGATTCCTCTCGACGAGGCGAGCAGTACGAGTACCACATTGATGGGTCTGCGACGTTTCCTTCCAGAGTTATTACCAAAAAAACACAAACATCCCAGAATCCTCTCGGTTTGGGATCAAAATGTTGTCGCTCATTAAATCCCATAAGACACGTCGCATCGAATGAATGTGATTGAATTATCCCCGTCTGGACGAGCGGAATTGAATGGTGCAACTGATTTTGCTGTGCTATGAAAATTCAGATATTTGCATGACTGCTTTTGTTTTATTTTGTGAATAGCAAAAAGCATTCAACCCCATAATACATGTTGTTTTATTGGTCGCTCGTCCATTTCATATCCCATAGCTTAAGCATTCATATATTTGGATTCCTCTCGACGAGGCGAGCAGTACGAGTACCACCTTGATGGGGCTACGACGTTTCCTTCCAGAGTTATTACTAAAAAAACACAAACATCCCAGAATCCTCTCGGTTTGGGGTCAAAATGTTGTCGCTCATTAAATCCCACTAGAAACGTCGCATCGAATGAATGTGATTGAATTCTCCCCGTCTGGACGAGCGGAATTGAATGGTGCAACTGATTTTGCTGTGCTGTGAAAATTCAGATATTTGCATGACTTCTTTTGTTTTATTTTGTGAATAGCAAAAAGCATTCAACCCCATAATACATGTTGTTTTATTGGTCGCTCGTCCATTTCATATCCCATAGCTTAACCATTCACATATTTGGATTCCTCTCGACGAGGCGAGCAGTACGAGTACAACGTTGATGGGTCTGCGACGTTTCCTTCCAGAGTTATTACCAAAAAAACACAAACATCCCAGAATCCTCTCGGTTTGGGGTCAAAATGTTGTCGCTCATTAAATCCCATAAGACACGTCGCATCGAATGAATGTGATTGAATTATCCCCGTCTGGACGAGCGGAATTGAATGGTGCAACTGATTTTGCTGTGCTGTGAAAATTCAGATATTTGCATGACTGCTTTTGATTTATTTTGTGAATAGCAAAAAGCATTCAACCCCATAATACATGTTGTTTTATTGGTCGCTCGTCCATTTCATATCCCATAGCTTAAGCATTCATATATTTGGATTCCTCTCTACGAGGCGAGCAGTACGAGTACCACCTTGATGGGTCTGCGACGTTTCCTTCCAGAGTTATTACCAAAAAAACACAAACATCCCAGAATCCTCTCGGTTTGGGGTCAAAATGTTGTCGCTCATGAAATCCCAAAAGACACGTCGCATCGAATGAATGTGATTGAATTATCCCCGTCCGGACGAGCGGAATTGAATGGTGCAACTGATTTTGCTGTGCTGTGAAAATTCAGATATTTGCATGACTTCTTTTGTTTTATTTTGTGAATAGCAAAAAGCATTCAACCCCATAATACATGTTGTTTTATTGGTCGCTCGTCCATTTCACATCCCATAGCTTAAGCATTCATATATTTGGATTCCTCTCGACGAGGCGAGCAGTACGAGTACCACCTTGATGGGTCTGCGACGTTTCCTTCCAGAGTTATTACCAAAAAACCACAAACATCCCAGAATCCTCTCGGTTTTGGGGTCAAAATGTTGTCGCTCATTAAATCCCATAAGAAACGTCGCATCGAATGAATGTGATTGAATTCTCCCCGTCTGGACGAGCGGAATTGAATGGTGTCAACTGATATTGCTGTCCTGTGAAAATTCAGATATTTGCATGACTGCTTTTGTTTTATTTTGTGAATAGCAAAAAGCATTCAACCCCATAATACATGTTGTTTTATTGGTCGCTCGTCCATTTCATATCACATAGCTTAACAATTCATATATTTCGATTCCGCTCGACGAGCCGGGCAGTACGAGTACCACCATGATGGTTCTGCAACGTTTCCTTCAAGAGTTATTAAACCAAAAAACCACAAACATCCCAGAATCCTCTCGGTTTGGGGTCAAAATGTTGTCGCTCATTATGATTTAAAGCTTTCGTGACTGCAGTAATTCATATTCTTAGTTTTTTCGGTAAAGTCACGTTGAAGAGAAACAACAAAATAACAAAATATATATAAAACAATAAAAAATTCTCACGACGTTTCGACCATAACTCAAACGGTCATCATCAGGTGTGTCGGTTTGCATAAATTTATTTTGAAAACGGCATATTTATTTATATATATAAAAATAACGTTTGCGTCACGCGCAACGATGGCAGTTTGCCAGGACTAGTCCATCTATTTTTTTGAAAAGAGGAGGGGGGAGACGAAATTTGTTTTTATGTATGCTGTCTGAAAGGCACTGTAAGCGTGAACAATCAATCAAGAACTGAAATGATTTATCAAATCTTTCCAATGATTGCTAAGATAGAATCCATCTTCTCGGTTGAAATTGTCTCTGTGTTTGTATATGTGGATAGCCTCATGAACGAATCTCTCATGGAAGCCAGATGGCTTACAAAGAACCTCCGTCTTGGAAAAGTCAATGGCATGTGAGCCTACTGAATTAGAACAATGATCTGCTACGGCCGAGGTGTTGGTCCTACCGTGTTTAAGGTCTGCTTTATGTTCACGAATGCGGTCCGAGATATGGCGTTTGGTTTCTCCAATGTAACTACTACCACAGAGGCAACTTAGTTTGTAGACACCAGGGTATTGTATGTCCGGAATCACATCTTTTACAGACGGAACCAGATCACGGATTTTATGTAATGTGTTGAAACGGACCTGGATCTTGTGTTTATTCAAGATTTTGGAGATCTTTTTTGTGATCCCAGCAATGTAGGGTAAAGTGATGGTTTTGAAAGGCTCCTCAAGAGGGTTCTTCTTCATGGTTTGAGTGATAGCTTTGCGGATTGTATAGTCGGAGTAACCATTAGCCCTAAGAGCTTGGTGTACGTGCTTGAGTTCACTGCTTATGTGTTCCTGGTCGGATATGCATTGGGCTCTATGATACAGAGTCTTGATGAGAGAATTCTTCTGTGATGGATGGTGGTGGGAATCCGGTTTCAGATAAGCATCCGTATGGGTAGCTTTCCTGTAGACAGAGTGGCTCATTGAACCATCAGGTCTCTTTTTAATTAGGACATCCAAAAAAGGTATCTTGCCATCTATTTCGACTTCCATGGTAAATCTGATGGCTGGGTGTATGGAATTGATGTGGTCGAAGAATTTGTCTAGAGCAGGCCGGCCATGTGGCCAGATGACAAAAGTGTCATCCACGTACCTCTTCCATAAGGTTGGGCGCAGAGTGGCAGTCTGGATGGCGTCAGTCTCAAATTTCTCCATGAAAATGTTAGCTATAACTGGAGAAAGGGGGGAGCCCATTGGGGTGCCCTCAGTTTGTTTGTAGAAAGTTCCATTCCAAGTGAAGTATGTATTGGTTAAACAGTGTCTCACCAGGGGGGGTACCTCAGTGTTTAGTCCTTGATGAACCAAGTCTTCAATGATTGCAATGGTGTCAGGTACAGGAACCTTGGTGAATAAGGAAACTACATCAAAACTGACAAGCAGGTCGTCTGGGGACAGGGAAATACCCTTGATTGTTGATACCAGGTGAGTAGAATTTTGTACCGCAGAGGTGGTCTTTCCAGTGAAAGGACGCAGGATTTCAGACAAAAAACGAGCTAGTTTGTAGGTGGGGGAGCTGATAGTAGAGACTATGGGACGAAGAGGTGTATCAACTTTATGTATTTTTGGTAAGCCGTATAATCTTGGTGGCCTGGCAGCAGAAGGTTTCAACGAAAACTGTTTAGATTGATCAATTAATGCGGTTGAATCAGAAATTATTTTGTTGGTTTGTGTGACGAGGCTGTTGGTGGGATCTCTTTTTATTTTTGTATAACTACCATCGTCGAGTAATTCTTTAATTTTGTTGTTGTATTCTATTTTATCCATGATAACAGTAGCATTGCCTTTGTCAGCTGAGAGAACTACAATATCATTCCTCTTTTTTAATTTATATAATTCAAAACGCTCATCTTTGCTGAGGTTGCTAGCTGGCATCTTAGCGTTTTTGAGGGTTGCAGCGATTTCAGATCTTGCTACGTCTGCAGCGATGTGACCCAGGCCCCTGAGAGCAACGTCTACTTGGGCAATTATATCATTAACTGGTATGTGTTTAGGTGTGACTGCAAAGTTTAGACCTTTAGCTAAAACGGATTTCAGACCATCGGAAATAGAACTGTTACTGCGATTAATTACGACTTTATTAACGTCTAACTTTTTGGTGTGTGGGTCCGGTCTTTTGTTTAAGAGGAGGTTAAATTTGGAAATCAGGTTTTCCTTACATTTGGTCGACATAGTAGCAGCTGAAGAGGCAGTCATATTGTCTACATGTTCCCAATCTGATGTGGACATTATTGCCGTCAATGATAAGTGTGATTTGTAGAGTGTCTTGTCTAACTGATCTAGTTCTGTGCGTATAAGTCTGATTTTTTCTGAGATAAGAGCTAAGCTAGTTTTGAAAAGAATTCGTTTCGCATTAGAAGAAGTTACAGTAGCAGAGGTGAGTGTAAATGCGATTGGTATTACCCCAGAGTCGCGGCATCTCTTCAGGAAGGTGAGAGACTCGATCAGCTGAGCTTTCTTATCCCGGAGTTTGTTGAAAGATCTTAAAGTTATGTGAAAACCCTCCCCGTAGAGGCGATTAAATTTTGATTTAAAGCTTTCGTGACTGCAGTAATTCATATTCTTAGTTTTTTCGGTAAAGTCACGTTGAAGAGAAACAACAAAATAACAAAATATATATAAAACAATAAAAAATTCTCACGACGTTTCGACCATAACTCAAACGGTCATCATCAGGTGTGTCGGTTTGCATAAATTTATTTTGAAAACGGCATATTTATTTATATATATAAAAATAACGTTTGCGTCACGCGCAACGATGGCAGTTTGCCAGGACTAGTCCATCTATTTTTTTGAAAAGAGGAGGGGGGAGACGAAATTTGTTTTTATGTATGCTGTCTGAAAGGCACTGTAAGCGTGAACAATCAATCAAGAACTGAAATGATTTATCAAATCTTTCCAATGATTGCTAAGATAGAATCCATCTTCTCGGTTGAAATTGTCTCTGTGTTTGTATATGTGGATAGCCTCATGAACGAATCTCTCATGGAAGCCAGATGGCTTACAAAGAACCTCCGTCTTGGAAAAGTCAATGGCATGTGAGCCTACTGAATTAGAACAATGATCTGCTACGGCCGAGGTGTTGGTCCTACCGTGTTTAAGGTCTGCTTTATGTTCACGAATGCGGTCCGAGATATGGCGTTTGGTTTCTCCAATGTAACTACTACCACAGAGGCAACTTAGTTTGTAGACACCAGGGTATTGTATGTCCGGAATCACATCTTTTACAGACGGAACCAGATCACGGATTTTATGTAATGTGTTGAAACGGACCTGGATCTTGTGTTTATTCAAGATTTTGGAGATCTTTTTTGTGATCCCAGCAATGTAGGGTAAAGTGATGGTTTTGAAAGGCTCCTCAAGAGGGTTCTTCTTCATGGTTTGAGTGATAGCTTTGCGGATTGTATAGTCGGAGTAACCATTAGCCCTAAGAGCTTGGTGTACGTGCTTGAGTTCACTGCTTATGTGTTCCTGGTCGGATATGCATTGGGCTCTATGATACAGAGTCTTGATGAGAGAATTCTTCTGTGATGGATGGTGGTGGGAATCCGGTTTCAGATAAGCATCCGTATGGGTAGCTTTCCTGTAGACAGAGTGGCTCATTGAACCATCAGGTCTCTTTTTAATTAGGACATCCAAAAAAGGTATCTTGCCATCTATTTCGACTTCCATGGTAAATCTGATGGCTGGGTGTATGGAATTGATGTGGTCGAAGAATTTGTCTAGAGCAGGCCGGCCATGTGGCCAGATGACAAAAGTGTCATCCACGTACCTCTTCCATAAGGTTGGGCGCAGAGTGGCAGTCTGGATGGCGTCAGTCTCAAATTTCTCCATGAAAATGTTAGCTATAACTGGAGAAAGGGGGGAGCCCATTGGGGTGCCCTCAGTTTGTTTGTAGAAAGTTCCATTCCAAGTGAAGTATGTATTGGTTAAACAGTGTCTCACCAGGGGGGGTACCTCAGTGTTTAGTCCTTGATGAACCAAGTCTTCAATGATTGCAATGGTGTCAGGTACAGGAACCTTGGTGAATAAGGAAACTACATCAAAACTGACAAGCAGGTCGTCTGGGGACAGGGAAATACCCTTGATTGTTGATACCAGGTGAGTAGAATTTTGTACCGCAGAGGTGGTCTTTCCAGTGAAAGGACGCAGGATTTCAGACAAAAAACGAGCTAGTTTGTAGGTGGGGGAGCTGATAGTAGAGACTATGGGACGAAGAGGTGTATCAACTTTATGTATTTTTGGTAAGCCGTATAATCTTGGTGGCCTGGCAGCAGAAGGTTTCAACGAAAACTGTTTAGATTGATCAATTAATGCGGTTGAATCAGAAATTATTTTCAACCCCATAATACATGTTGTTTTATTGGTCGCTCGTCCATTTCATATCCGATAGCTTAACCATTCATAGATTTTGATTCCTCTCGACGAGCCGAGCAGTACGATTACCACCTTGATGGGTCTGCGACGTTTCCTTCCAGAGTTATTACCAAAAAACCACAAACATCCCAGAATCCTCTCGGTTTGGGGTCAAAATGTTGTCGCTCATTAAATCCCACAAGAAACGTCGAATCGAATGAATGTGATTGAATTCTCCCCGTCTGGACGAGCGGAATTGAATGGTGCAACTGATATTGCTGTCCTGTGAAAATTCAGATATTTGCATGACTGCTTTTGTTTTATTTTGTGAATAGCAAAAAGCATTCAACCCCATAATACATGTTGTTTTATTAGTCGCTCGTCCATTTCATATCCCATAGCTTAAGCATTCATATATTTGGATTTCTCTCGACGAGGCGAGCAGTACGAGTACCACCTTGATGGGTCTGCGACGTTTCCTTCCAGAGTTATTACCAAAAATACACAAACATCCCAGAATCCTCTCGGTTTGGGGTCAAAATGTTGTCGCTCATTAAATCCAATAAGAAACGTCGCATCGAATGAATGTGATTGAATTCTCCCCGTCTGGACGAGCGGAATTGAATGGTGCAACTGATTTTGCTGTGCTGTGAAAATTCAGATATTTGCATGACTGCTTTTGTTTTATTTTGTGAATAGCAAAAAGCATTCAACCCCATAATACATGTTGTTTTATTGGTCGCTCGTCCATTTCATATCCGATAGCTTAACCATTCATAGATTTGGATTCCTCTCGACTAGCCGAGCAATACGAGTACCACCTTGATGGGTCTGCGACGTTTCCTTCCAGAGTTATTACAAAAAAACCACAAACATCCCAGAATCCTCTCGGTTTGGGGTCAAAATGTTGTCGCTCATTAAATCCCATAAGAAACGTCGCATCGAATGAATGTGATTGAATTCTCCCCGTCTGGACGAGCAGAATTGAATGATGCAACTGATATTGCTGTCCTGTGAAAATTCAGATATTTGCATGACTTCTTTTGTTTTATTTTGTGAATAGCAAAAAGCATTCAACCCCATAATACATGTTGTTTTATTGGTCGCTCGTCCATTTCATATTCCATAGCTTAAGCATTCATATATTTGGATTCCTCTCGACGAGGCGAGCAGTACGAGTACCACCTTGATGGGTCTGCGACGTTTCCTTCCAGAGTTATTACCAAAAATACACAAACATCCCAGAATCCTCTCGGTTTGGGGTCAAAATGTTGTCGCTCATTAAATCCAATAAGAAACGTCGCATCGAATGAATGTGATTGAATTCTCCCCATCTTGACGAGCGGAATTGAATGGTGCAACTGATTTTGCTGTGCTGTGAAAATTCAGATATTTGCATGACTTCTTTTGTTTTATTTTGTGAATAGCAAAAAGCATTCAACCCCATAATACATGTTGTTTTATTGGTCGCTCGTCCATTTCATATCCGATAGCTTAACCATTCATAGATTTGGATTCCTCTCGACGAGCCGAGCAGTACGATTACCACCTTGATGGGTCTGCGCCGTTTCCTTCCAGAGTTATTACCAAAAAACCACAAACATCCCAGAATCCTCTCGGTTTGGGGTCAAAATGTTGTCGCTCATTAAATCCCACAAGAAACGTCGAATCGAATGAATGTGATTGAATTCTCCCCGTCTGGACGAGCGGAATTGAATGGTGCAACTGATTTTGCTGTGCTGTGAAAATTCAGATATTTGCATGAATTCTTTTGTTTTATTTTGTGAATAGCAAAAAGCATTCAACCCCATAATACATGTTGTTTTATTGGTCGCTAGTCCATTTCATATCCCATAGCTTAAGCATTCATATATTTGGATTTCTCTCGACGAGGCGAGCAGTACGAGTACCACCTTGATGGGTCTGCGACGTTTCCTTCCAGAGTTATTACCAAAAATACACAAACATCCCAGAATCCTCTCGGTTTGGGGTCAAAATGTTGTCGCTCATTAAATCCAATAAGAAACGTCGCATCGAATGAATGTGATTGAATTCTCCCCGTCTGGACGAGCGGAATTGAATGGTGCAACTGATTTTGCTGTGCTGTGAAAATTCAGATATTTGCATGACTGCTTTTGTTTTATTTTATGAATAGCAAAAAGCATTCAACCCATAATACATGTTGTTTTATTGGTCGCTCGTCCATTTCATATCCCATAGCTTAACCATTCATATATTTGGATTCCTCTCGACGAGGCGAGCAGTTCGAGTACCACCTTGATGGGTCTGCGACGTTTCCTTCCAGAGTTATTACAAAAACACCACAAACATCCCAGAATCCTCTCGGTTTGGGGTCAAAATGTTGTCGCTCATTAAATCCCATAAGAAACGTCGCATCGAATGAATGTGATTGAATTCTCCCCGTCTGGACGAGCGGAATTGAATGGTGCAACTGATATTGCTGTCCTGTGAAAATTCAGATATTTGCATGACTGCTTTTGTTTTATTTTGTGAATAGCAAAAAGCATTCAACCCCATAATACATGTTGTTTTATTGGTCGCTCGTCCATTTCATATTCCATAGCTTAAGCATTCATATATTTGGATTCCTCTCGACGAGGCGAGCAGTACGAGTACCACCTTGATGGGTCTGCGACGTTTCCTTCCAGAGTTATTACCAAAAATACACAAACATCCCAGAATCCTCTCGGTTTGGGGTCAAAATGTTGTCGCTCATTAAATCCAATAAGAAACGTCGCATCGAATGAATGTGATTGAATTCTCCCCGTCTGGACGAGCGGAATTGAATGGTGCAACTGATATTGCTGTCCTGTGAAAATTCAGATATTTGCATGACTTCTTTTGTTTTATTTTGTGAATAGCAAAAAGCATTCAACCCCATAATACATGTTGTTTTATTAGTCGCTCGTCCATTTCATATCCCATAGCTTACGCATTCATATATTTGGATTTCTCTCGACGAGCCGAGCAGTACGAGTACCACCTTGATGGGTCTGCGACGTTTCGTTCCAGAGTTATTACCAAAAAACCACAAACATCCCAGAATCCTCTCGGTTTGGGGTCAAAATGTTGTCGCTCATTAAATCCAATAAGAAACGTCGCATCGAATGAATGTGATTGAATTCTCCCCGTCTGGACGAGCGGAATTGAATGGTGCAACTGATTTTGCTGTGCTGTGAAAATTCAGATATTTGCATGACTGCTTTTGTTTTATTTTATGAATAGCAAAAAGCATTCAACTCATAATACATGTTGTTTTATTGGTCGCTCGTCCATTTCATATCCCATAGCTTAACCATTCATATATTTGGATTTCTCTCGACGAGGCGAGCAGTTCGAGTACCACCTTGATGGGTCTGCGACGTTTCCTTCCAGAGTTATTACAAAAAAACCACAAACATCCCAGAATCCTCTCGGTTTGGGGTCAAAATGTTGTCGCTCATTAAATCCCATAAGAAACGTCGCATCGAATGAATGTGATTGAATTCTCCCCGTCTGGACGAGCAGAATTGAATGATGCAACTGATATTGCTGTCCTGTGAAAATTCAGATATTTGCATGACTTCTTTTGTTTTATTTTGTGAATAGCAAAAAGCATTCAACCCCATAATACATGTTGTTTTATTGGTCGCTCGTCCATTTCATATTCCATAGCTTAAGCATTCATATATTTGGATTCCTCTCGACGAGGCGAGCAGTACGAGTACCAACTTGATGGGTCTGCGACGTTTCCTTCCAGAGTTATTACCAAAAATACACAAACATCCCAGAATCCTCTCGGTTTGGGGTCAAAATGTTGTCGCTCATTAAATCCAATAAGAAACGTCGCATCGAATGAATGTGATTGAATTCTCCCCGTCTGGACGAGCGGAATTGAATGGTGCAACTGATTTTGCTGTGCTGTGAAAATTCAGATATTTGCATGACTGCTTTTGTTTTATTTTATGAATAGCAAAAAGCATTCAACCCATAATACATGTTGTTTTATTGGTCGCTCGTCCATTTCATATCCCATAGCTTAACCATTCATATATTTGGATTCCTCTCGACGAGCCGAGCAGTTCGAGTACCACCTTGATGGGTCTGCGACGTTTCGTTCCAGAGTTATTACCAAAAAACCACAAACATCCCAGAATCCTCTCGGTTTGGGGTCAAAATGTTGTCGCTCATTAAATCCAATAAGAAACGTCGCATCGAATGAATGTGATTGAATTCTCCCCGTCTGGACGAGCGGAATTGAATGGTGCAACTGATTTTGCTGTGCTGTGAAAATTCAGATATTTGCATGACTGCTTTTGTTTTATTTTATGAATAGCAAAAAGCATTCAACCCATAATACATGTTGTTTTATTGGTCGCTCGTCCATTTCATATCCCATAGCTTAACCATTCATATATTTGGATTTCTCTCGACGAGGCGAGCAGTTCGAGTACCACCTTGATGGGTCTGCGACGTTTCCTTCCAGAGTTATTACAAAAAAACCACAAACATCCCAGAATCCTCTCGGTTTGGGGTCAAAATGTTGTCGCTCATTAAATCCCATAAGAAACGTCGCATCGAATGAATGTGATTGAATTCTCCCCGTCTGGACGAGCAGAATTGATTGATGCAACTGATATTGCTGTCCTGTGAAAATTCAGATATTTGCATGACTTCTTTTGTTTTATTTTGTGAATAGCAAAAAGCATTCAACCCCATAATACATGTTGTTTTATTGGTCGCTCGTCCATTTCATATTCCATAGCTTAAGCATTCATATATTTGGATTCCTCTCGACGAGGCGAGCAGTACGAGTACCACCTTGATGGGTCTGCGACGTTTCCTTCCAGAGTTATTACCAAAAATACACAAACATCCCAGAATCCTCTCGGTTTGGGGTCAAAATGTTGTCGCTCATTAAATCCAATAAGAAACGTCGCATCGAATGAATGTGACTGAATTCTTCCCATCTTGACGAGCGGAATTGAATGGTGCAACTGATTTTGCTGTGCTGTGAAAATTCAGATATTTGCATGACTTCTTTTGTTTTATTTTGTGAATAGCAAAAAGCATTCAACCCCATAATACATGTTGTTTTATTGGTCGCTCGTCCATTTCATATCCGATAGCTTAACCATTCATAGATTTGGATTCCTCTCGACGAGCCGAGCAGTACGAGTAGCACCTTGATGGGTCTGCGACGTTTCCTTCCAGAGTTATTACCAAAAAACCACAAACATCCCAGAATCCTCTCGGTTTGGGGTCAAAATGTTGTCGCTCATTAAATCCAATAAGAAACGTCGCATCGAATGAATGTGATTGAATTCTCCCCGTCTGGACGAGCGGAATTGAATGGTGCAACTGATTTTGCTGTGCTGTGAAAATTCAGATATTTGCATGACTTCTTTTGTTTTATTTTGTGAATAGCAAAAAGCATTCAACCCCATAATACATGTTGTTTTATTGGTCGCTCGTCCATTTCATATCCGATAGCTTAACCATTCATAGATTTGGATTCCTCTCGACGAGCCGAGCAGTACGAGTGCCACCTTGATTGGTCTGCGACGTTTCCTTCCAGAGTTATTACCAAAAAACCACAAACATCCCAGAATCCTCTCGGTTTGGGGTCAAAATGTTGTCGCTCATTAAATCCAATAAGAAACGTCGCATCGAATGAATGTGATTGAATTCTCCCCGTCTGGACGAGCGGAATTGAATGGTGCAACTGATTTTGCTGTGCTGTGAAAATTCAGATATTTGCATGACTGCTTTTGTTTTATTTTATGAATAGCAAAAAGCATTCAACCCATAATACATGTTGTTTTATTGGTCGCTCGTCCATTTCATATCCCATAGCTTAACCATTCATATATTTGGATTCCTCTCGACGAGGCGAGCAGTTCGAGTACCACCTTGATGGGTCTGCGACGTTTCCTTCCAGAGTTATTACAAAAAAACCACAAACATCCCAGAATCCTCTCGGTTTGGGGTCAAAATGTTGTCGCTCATTAAATCCCATAAGAAACGTCGCATCGAATGAATGTGATTGAATTCTCCCCGTCTGGACGAGCAGAATTGATTGATGCAACTGATATTGCTGTCCTGTGAAAATTCAGATATTTGCATGACTTCTTTTGTTTTATTTTGTGAATAGCAAAAAGCATTCAACCCCATAATACATGTTGTTTTATTGGTCGCTCGTCCATTTCATATTCCATAGCTTAAGCATTCATATATTTGGATTCCTCTCGACGAGGCGAGCAGTACGAGTACCACCTTGATGGGTCTGCGACGTTTCCTTCCAGAGTTATTACCAAAAATACACAAACATCCCAGAATCCTCTCGGTTTGGGGTCAAAATGTTGTCGCTCATTAAATCCAATAAGAAACGTCGCATCGAATGAATGTGACTGAATTCTCCCCATCTTGACGAGCGGAATTGAATGGTGCAACTGATTTTGCTGTGCTGTGAAAATTCAGATATTTGCATGACTTCTTTTATTTTATTTTGTGAATAGCAAAAAGCATTCAACCCCATAATACATGTTGTTTTATTAGTCGCTCGTCCATTTCATATCCCATAGCTTAAGCATTCAACAATTTGGATTTCTCTCGACGAGCCGAGCAGTACGAGTACCACCTTGATGGGTCTGCGACGTTTCGTTCCAGAGTTATTACCAAAAAACCACAAACATCCCAGAATCCTCTCGGTTTGGGGTCAAAATGTTGTCGCTCATTAAATCCAATAAGAAACGTCGCATCGAATGAATGTGATTGAATTCTCCCCGTCTGGACGAGCGGAATTGAATGGTGCAACTGATTTTGCTGTGCTGTGAAAATTCAGATATTTGCATGACTGCTTTTGTTTTATTTTATGAATAGCAAAAAGCATTCAACCCATAATACATGTTGTTTTATTGGTCGCTCGTCCATTTCATATCCCATAGCTTAACCATTCATATATTTGGATTTCTCTCGACGAGGCGAGCAGTTCGAGTACCACCTTGATGGGTCTGCGACGTTTCCTTCCAGAGTTATTACAAAAAAACCACAAACATCCCAGAATCCTCTCGGTTTGGGGTCAAAATGTTGTCGCTCATTAAATCCCATAATAAACGTCGCATCGAATGAATGTGATTGAATTCTCCCCGTCTGGACGAGCAGAATTGAATGATGCAACTGATATTGCTGTCCTGTGAAAATTCAGATATTTGCATGACTTCTTTTGTTTTATTTTGTGAATAGCAAAAAGCATTCAACCCCATAATACATGTTGTTTTATTGGTCGCTCGTCCATTTCATATTCCATAGCTTAAGCATTCATATATTTGGATTCCTCTCGACGAGGCGAGCAGTACGAGTACCACCTTGATGGGTCTGCGACGTTTCCTTCCAGAGTTATTACCAAAAATACACAAACATCCCAGAATCCTCTCGGTTTGGGGTCAAAATGTTGTCGCTCATTAAATCCAATAAGAAACGTCGCATCGAATGAATGTGATTGAATTCTCCCCATCTTGACGAGCGGTATTGAATGGTGCAACTGATTTTGCTGTGCTGTGAAAATTCAGATATTTGCATGACTTCTTTTGTTTTATTTTGTGAATAGCAAAAAGCATTCAACCCCATAATACATGTTGTTTTATTGGTCGCTCGTCCATTTCATATCCGATAGCTTAACCATTCATAGATTTGGATTCCTCTCGACGAGCCGAGCAGTACGAGTACCACCTTGATGGGTCTGCGACGTTTCCTTCCAGAGTTATTACCAAAAAACCACAAACATCCCAGAATCCTCTCGGTTTGGGGTCAAAATGTTGTCGCTCATTAAATCCAATAAGAAACGTCGCATCGAATGAATGTGATTGAATTCTCCCCGTCTGGACGAGCGGAATTGAATGGTGCAACTGATTTTGCTGTGCTGTGAAAATTCAGATATTTGCATGACTTCTTTTGTTTTATTTTGTGAATAGCAAAAAGCATTCAACCCCATAATACATGTTGTTTTATTGGTCGCTCGTCCATTTCATATCCGATAGCTTAACCATTCATAGATTTGGATTCCTCTCGACGAGCCGAGCAGTACGAGTACCACCTTGATGGGTCTGCGACGTTTCCTTCCAGAGTTATTACCAAAAAACCACAAACATCCCAGAATCCTCTCGGTTTGGGGTCAAAATGTTGTCGCTCATTAAATCCAATAAGAAACGTCGCATCGAATGAATGTGATTGAATTCTCCCCGTCTGGACGAGCGGAATTGAATGGTGCAACTGATTTTGCTGTGCTGTGAAAATTCAGATATTTGCATGACTGCTTTTGTTTTATTTTATGAATAGCAAAAAGCATTCAACCCATAATACATGTTGTTTTATTGGTCGCTCGTCCATTTCATATCCCATAGCTTAACCATTCATATATTTGGATTCCTCTCGACGAGGCGAGCAGTTCGAGTACCACCTGGATGGGTCTGCGACGTTTCCTTCCATAGTTATTACCAAAAAACCACAAACATCCCAGAATCCTCTCGGTTTGGGGTCAAAATGTTGTCGCTCATTAAATCCCATAAGAAACGTCGCATCGAATGAATGTGATTGAATTCTCCCCGTCTGGACGAGCGGAATTGAATGGTGCAACTGATTTTGCTGTGCTGTGAAAATTCAGATATTTGCATGACTGCTTTTGTTTTATTTTATGAATAGCAAAAAGCATTCAACCCATAATACATGTTGTTTTATTGGTCGCTCGTCCATTTCATATCCCATAGCTTAACCATTCATATATTTGGATTCCTCTCGACGAGGCGAGCAGTTCGAGTACCACCTTGATGGGTCTGCGACGTTTCCTTCCAGAGTTATTACAAAAAAACCACAAACATCCCAGAATCCTCTCGGTTTGGGGTCAAAATGTTGTCGCTCATTAAATCCCATAAGAAACGTCGCATCGAATGAATGTGATTGAATTCTCCCCGTCTGGACGAGCGGAATTGAATGGTGCAACTGGTATTGCTGTCCTGTGAAAATTCAGATATTTGCATGACTGCTTTTGTTTTATTTTGTGAATAGCAAAAAGCATTCAACCCCATAATACATGTTGTTTTATTGGTCGCTCGTCCATTTCATATTCCATAGCTTAAGCATTCATATATTTGGATTCCTCTCGACGAGGCGAGAAGTACGAGTACCACCTTGATGGGTCTGCGACGTTTCCTTCCAGAGTTATTACCAAAAATACACAAACATCCCAGAATCCTCTCGGTTTGGGGTCAAAATGTTGTCGCTCATTAAATCCAATAAGAAACGTCGCATCGAATGAATGTGACTGAATTCTCCCCATCTTGACGAGCGGAATTGAATGGTGCAACTGATTTTGCTGTGCTGTGAAAATTCAGATATTTGCATGACTTCTTTTATTTTATTTTGTGAATAGCAAAAAGCATTCAACCCCATAATACATGTTGTTTTATTAGTCGCTCGTCCATTTCATATCCCATAGCTTAAGCATTCAACAATTTGGATTTCTCTCGACGAGCCGAGCAGTACGAGTACCACCTTGATGGGTCTGCGACGTTTCGTTCCAGAGTTATTACCAAAAAACCACAAACATCCCAGAATCCTCTCGGTTTGGGGTCAAAATGTTGTCGCTCATTAAATACAATAAGAAACGTCGCATCGAATGAATGTGATTGAATTCTCCCCGTCTGGACGAGCGGAATTGAATGGTGCAACTGATTTTGCTGTGCTGTGAAAATTCAGATATTTGCATGACTGCTTTTGTTTTATTTTATGAATAGCAAAAAGCATTCAACCCATAATACATGTTGTTTTATTGGTCGCTCGTCCATTTCATATCCCATAGCTTAACCATTCATATATTTGGATTTCTCTCGACGAGGCGAGCAGTTCGAGTACCACCTTGATGGGTCTGCGACGTTTCCTTCCAGAGTTATTACAAAAAAACCACAAACATCCCAGAATCCTCTCGGTTTGGGGTCAAAATGTTGTCGCTCATTAAATCCCATAATAAACGTCGCATCGAATGAATGTGATTGAATTCTCCCCGTCTGGACGAGCAGAATTGAATGATGCAACTGATATTGCTGTCCTGTGAAAATTCAGATATTTGCATGACTTCTTTTGTTTTATTTTGTGAATAGCAAAAAGCATTCAACCCCATAATACATGTTGTTTTATTGGTCGCTCGTCCATTTCATATTCCATAGCTTAAGCATTCATATATTTGGATTCCTCTCGACGAGGCGAGCAGTACGAGTACCACCTTGATGGGTCTGCGACGTTTCCTTCCAGAGTTATTACCAAAAATACACAAACATCCCAGAATCCTCTCGGTTTGGGGTCAAAATGTTGTCGCTCATTAAATCCAATAAGAAACGTCGCATCGAATGAATGTGATTGAATTCTCCCCATCTTGACGAGCGGTATTGAATGGTGCAACTGATTTTGCTGTGCTGTGAAAATTCAGATATTTGCATGACTTCTTTTGTTTTATTTTGTGAATAGCAAAAAGCATTCAACCCCATAATACATGTTGTTTTATTGGTCGCTCGTCCATTTCATATCCGATAGCTTAACCATTCATAGATTTGGATTCCTCTCGACGAGCCGAGCAGTACGAGTACCACCTTGATGGGTCTGCGACGTTTCCTTCCAGAGTTATTACCAAAAAACCACAAACATCCCAGAATCCTCTCGGTTTGGGGTCAAAATGTTGTCGCTCATTAAATCCAATAAGAAACGTCGCATCGAATGAATGTGATTGAATTCTCCCCGTCTGGACGAGCGGAATTGAATGGTGCAACTGATTTTGCTGTGCTGTGAAAATTCAGATATTTGCATGACTTCTTTTGTTTTATTTTGTGAATAGCAAAAAGCATTCAACCCCATAATACATGTTGTTTTATTGGTCGCTCGTCCATTTCATATCCGATAGCTTAACCATTCATAGATTTGGATTCCTCTCGACGAGCCGAGCAGTACGAGTACCACCTTGATGGGTCTGCGACGTTTCCTTCCAGAGTTATTACCAAAAAACCACAAACATCCCAGAATCCTCTCGGTTTGGGGTCAAAATGTTGTCGCTCATTAAATCCAATAAGAAACGTCGCATCGAATGAATGTGATTGAATTCTCCCCGTCTGGACGAGCGGAATTGAATGGTGCAACTGATTTTGCTGTGCTGTGAAAATTCAGATATTTGCATGACTGCTTTTGTTTTATTTTATGAATAGCAAAAAGCATTCAACCCATAATACATGTTGTTTTATTGGTCGCTCGTCCATTTCATATCCCATAGCTTAACCATTCATATATTTGGATTCCTCTCGACGAGGCGAGCAGTTCGAGTACCACCTGGATGGGTCTGCGACGTTTCCTTCCATAGTTATTACCAAAAAACCACAAACATCCCAGAATCCTCTCGGTTTGGGGTCAAAATGTTGTCGCTCATTAAATCCCATAAGAAACGTCGCATCGAATGAATGTGATTGAATTCTCCCCGTCTGGACGAGCGGAATTGAATGGTGCAACTGATTTTGCTGTGCTGTGAAAATTCAGATATTTGCATGACTGCTTTTGTTTTATTTTATGAATAGCAAAAAGCATTCAACCCATAATACATGTTGTTTTATAGGTCGCTCGTCCATTTCATATCCCATAGCTTAACCATTCATATATTTGGATTCCTCTCGACGAGGCGAGCAGTTCGAGTACCACCTTGATGGGTCTGCGACGTTTCCTTCCAGAGTTATTACAAAAAAACCACAAACATCCCAGAATCCTCTCGGTTTGGGGTCAAAATGTTGTCGCTCATTAAATCCCATAAGAAACGTCGCATCGAATGAATGTGATTGAATTCTCCCCGTCTGGACGAGCGGAATTGAATGGTGCAACTGGTATTGCTGTCCTGTGAAAATTCAGATATTTGCATGACTGCTTTTGTTTTATTTTGTGAATAGCAAAAAGCATTCAACCCCATAATACATGTTGTTTTATTGGTCGCTCGTCCATTTCATATTCCATAGCTTAAGCATTCATATATTTGGATTCCTCTCGACGAGGCGAGAAGTACGAGTACCACCTTGATGGGTCTGCGACGTTTCCTTCCAGAGTTATTACCAAAAATACACAAACATCCCAGAATCCTCTCGGTTTGGGGTCAAAATGTTTTCGCTCATTAAATCCAATAAGAAACGTCGCATCGAATGAATGTGATTGAATTCTCCCCGTCTGGACGAGCGGAATTGAATGGTGCAACTGATATTGCTGTCCTGTGAAAATTCAGATATTTGCATGACTGCTTTTGTTTTATTTTGTGAATAGCAAAAAGCATTCAACCCCATAATACATGTTGTTTTATTGGTCGCTCGTCCATTTCATATTCCATAGCTTAAGCATTCATATATTTGGATTCCTCTCGACGAGGCGAGCAGTTCGAGTACCACCTGGATGGGTCTGCGACGTTTCCTTCCATAGTTATTACCAAAAAACCACAAACATCCCAGAATCCTCTCGGTTTGGGGTCAAAATGTTGTCGCTCATTAAATCCCATAAGAAACGTCGCATCGAATGAATGTGATTGAATTCTCCCCGTCTGGACGAGCGGAATTGAATGGTGCAACTGATTTTGCTGTGCTGTGAAAATTCAGATATTTGCATGACTGCTTTTGTTTTATTTTATGAATAGCAAAAAGCATTCAACCCATAATACATGTTGTTTTATTGGTCGCTCGTCCATTTCATATCCCATAGCTTAACCATTCATATATTTGGATTCCTCTCGACGAGGCGAGCAGTTCGAGTACCACCTTGATGGGTCTGCGACGTTTCCTTCCAGAGTTATTACAAAAAAACCACAAACATCCCAGAATCCTCTCGGTTTGGGGTCAAAATGTTGTCGCTCATTAAATCCCATAAGAAACGTCGCATCGAATGAATGTGATTGAATTCTCCCCGTCTGGACGAGCGGAATTGAATGGTGCAACTGGTATTGCTGTCCTGTGAAAATTCAGATATTTGCATGACTGCTTTTGTTTTATTTTGTGAATAGCAAAAAGCATTCAACCCCATAATACATGTTGTTTTATTGGTCGCTCGTCCATTTCATATTCCATAGCTTAAGCATTCATATATTTGGATTCCTCTCGACGAGGCGAGAAGTACGAGTACCACCTTGATGGGTCTGCGACGTTTCCTTCCAGAGTTATTACCAAAAATACACAAACATCCCAGAATCCTCTCGGTTTGGGGTCAAAATGTTTTCGCTCATTAAATCCAATAAGAAACGTCGCATCGAATGAATGTGATTGAATTCTCCCCGTCTGGACGAGCGGAATTGAATGGTGCAACTGATATTGCTGTCCTGTGAAAATTCAGATATTTGCATGACTGCTTTTGTTTTATTTTGTGAATAGCAAAAAGCATTCAACCCCATAATACATGTTGTTTTATTGGTCGCTCGTCCATTTCATATTCCATAGCTTAAGCATTCATATATTTGGATTCCTCTCGACGAGGCGAGCAGTACGAGTACCACCTTGATGGGTCTGCGACGTTTCCTTCCAGAGTTATTACCAAAAATACACAAACATCCCAGAATCCTCTCGGTTTGGGGTCAAAATGTTGTCGCTCATTAAATCCAATAAGAAACGTCGCATCGAATGAATGTGATTGAATTCTCCCCATCTTGACGAGCGGAATTGAATGGTGCAACTGATTTTGCTGTGCTGTGAAAATTCAGATATTTGCATGACTTCTTTTGTTTTATTTTGTGAATAGCAAAAAGCATTCAACCCCATAATACATGTTGTTTTATTGGTCGCTCGTCCATTTCATATCCGATAGCTTAACCATTCATAGATTTGGATTCCTCTCGACGAGCCGAGCAGTACGAGTACCACCTTGATGGGTCTGCGACGTTTCCTTCCAGAGTTATTACCAAAAAACCACAAACATCCCAGAATCCTCTCGGTTTGGGGTCAAAATGTTGTCGCTCATTAAATCCAATAAGAAACGTCGCATCGAATGAATGTGATTGAATTCTCCCCGTCTGGACGAGCGGAATTGAATGGTGCAACTGATTTTGCTGTGCTGTGAAAATTCAGATATTTGCATGACTTCTTTTGTTTTATTTTGTGAATAGCAAAAAGCATTCAACCCCATAATACATGTTGTTTTATTGGTCGCTCGTCCATTTCATATCCGATAGCTTAACCATTCATAGATTTGGATTCCTCTCGACGAGCCGAGCAGTACGAGTACCACCTTGATGGGTCTGCGACGTTTCCTTCCAGAGTTATTACCAAAAAACCACAAACATCCCAGAATCCTCTCGGTTTGGGGTCAAAATGTTGTCGCTCATTAAATCCAATAAGAAACGTCGCATCGAATGAATGTGATTGAATTCTCCCCGTCTGGACGAGCGGAATTGAATGGTGCAACTGATTTTGCTGTGCTGTGAAAATTCAGATATTTGCATGACTGCTTTTGTTTTATTTTATGAATAGCAAAAAGCATTCAACCCATAATACATGTTGTTTTATTGGTCGCTCGTCCATTTCATATCCCATAGCTTAACCATTCATATATTTGGATTCCTCTCGACGAGGCGAGCAGTTCGAGTACCACCTGGATGGGTCTGCGACGTTTCCTTCCATAGTTATTACCAAAAAACCACAAACATCCCAGAATCCTCTCGGTTTGGGGTCAAAATGTTGTCGCTCATTAAATCCCATAAGAAACGTCGCATCGAATGAATGTGATTGAATTCTCCCCGTCTGGACGAGCGGAATTGAATGGTGCAACTGATTTTGCTGTGCTGTGAAAATTCAGATATTTGCATGACTGCTTTTGTTTTATTTTATGAATAGCAAAAAGCATTCAACCCATAATACATGTTGTTTTATTGGTCGCTCGTCCATTTCATATCCCATAGCTTAACCATTCATATATTTGGATTCCTCTCGACGAGGCGAGCAGTTCGAGTACCACCTTGATGGGTCTGCGACGTTTCCTTCCAGAGTTATTACAAAAACACCACAAACATCCCAGAATCCTCTCGGTTTGGGGTCAAAATGTTGTCGCTCATTAAATCCCATAAGAAACGTCGCATCGAATGAATGTGATTGAATTCTCCCCGTCTGGACGAGCGGAATTGAATGGTGCAACTGATATTGCTGTCCTGTGAAAATTCAGATATTTGCATGACTGCTTTTGTTTTATTTTGTGAATAGCAAAAAGCATTCAACCCCATAATACATGTTGTTTTATTGGTCGCTCGTCCATTTCATATCCGATAGCTTAACCATTCATAGATTTGGATTCCTCTCGACGAGCCGAGCAGTACGAGTACCACCTTGATGGGTCTGCGACGTTTCCTTCCAGAGTTATTACCAAAAAACCACAAACATCCCAGAATCCTCTCGGTTTGGGGTCAAAATGTTGTCGCTCATTAAATCCAATAAGAAACGTCGCATCGAATGAATGTGATTGAATTCTCCCCGTCTGGACGAGCGGAATTGAATGGTGCAACTGATTTTGCTGTGCTGTGAAAATTCAGATATTTGCATGACTGCTTTTGTTTTATTTTATGAATAGCAAAAAGCATTCAACCCATAATACATGTTGTTTTATTGGTCGCTCGTCCATTTCATATCCCATAGCTTAACCATTCATATATTTGGATTCCTCTCGACGAGGCGAGCAGTTCGAGTACCACCTGGATGGGTCTGCGACGTTTCCTTCCATAGTTATTACCAAAAAACCACAAACATCCCAGAATCCTCTCGGTTTGGGGTCAAAATGTTGTCGCTCATTAAATCCCATAAGAAACGTCGCATCGAATGAATGTGATTGAATTCTCCCCGTCTGGACGAGCGGAATTGAATGGTGCAACTGATTTTGCTGTGCTGTGAAAATTCAGATATTTGCATGACTGCTTTTGTTTTATTTTATGAATAGCAAAAAGCATTCAACCCATAATACATGTTGTTTTATAGGTCGCTCGTCCATTTCATATCCCATAGCTTAACCATTCATATATTTGGATTCCTCTCGACGAGGCGAGCAGTTCGAGTACCACCTTGATGGGTCTGCGACGTTTCCTTCCAGAGTTATTACAAAAAAACCACAAACATCCCAGAATCCTCTCGGTTTGGGGTCAAAATGTTGTCGCTCATTAAATCCCATAAGAAACGTCGCATCGAATGAATGTGATTGAATTCTCCCCGTCTGGACGAGCGGAATTGAATGGTGCAACTGGTATTGCTGTCCTGTGAAAATTCAGATATTTGCATGACTGCTTTTGTTTTATTTTGTGAATAGCAAAAAGCATTCAACCCCATAATACATGTTGTTTTATTGGTCGCTCGTCCATTTCATATTCCATAGCTTAAGCATTCATATATTTGGATTCCTCTCGACGAGGCGAGAAGTACGAGTACCACCTTGATGGGTCTGCGACGTTTCCTTCCAGAGTTATTACCAAAAATACACAAACATCCCAGAATCCTCTCGGTTTGGGGTCAAAATGTTTTCGCTCATTAAATCCAATAAGAAACGTCGCATCGAATGAATGTGATTGAATTCTCCCCGTCTGGACGAGCGGAATTGAATGGTGCAACTGATATTGCTGTCCTGTGAAAATTCAGATATTTGCATGACTGCTTTTGTTTTATTTTGTGAATAGCAAAAAGCATTCAACCCCATAATACATGTTGTTTTATTGGTCGCTCGTCCATTTCATATTCCATAGCTTAAGCATTCATATATTTGGATTCCTCTCGACGAGGCGAGCAGTTCGAGTACCACCTGGATGGGTCTGCGACGTTTCCTTCCATAGTTATTACCAAAAAACCACAAACATCCCAGAATCCTCTCGGTTTGGGGTCAAAATGTTGTCGCTCATTAAATCCCATAAGAAACGTCGCATCGAATGAATGTGATTGAATTCTCCCCGTCTGGACGAGCGGAATTGAATGGTGCAACTGATTTTGCTGTGCTGTGAAAATTCAGATATTTGCATGACTGCTTTTGTTTTATTTTATGAATAGCAAAAAGCATTCAACCCATAATACATGTTGTTTTATTGGTCGCTCGTCCATTTCATATCCCATAGCTTAACCATTCATATATTTGGATTCCTCTCGACGAGGCGAGCAGTTCGAGTACCACCTTGATGGGTCTGCGACGTTTCCTTCCAGAGTTATTACAAAAAAACCACAAACATCCCAGAATCCTCTCGGTTTGGGGTCAAAATGTTGTCGCTCATTAAATCCCATAAGAAACGTCGCATCGAATGAATGTGATTGAATTCTCCCCGTCTGGACGAGCGGAATTGAATGGTGCAACTGGTATTGCTGTCCTGTGAAAATTCAGATATTTGCATGACTGCTTTTGTTTTATTTTGTGAATAGCAAAAAGCATTCAACCCCATAATACATGTTGTTTTATTGGTCGCTCGTCCATTTCATATTCCATAGCTTAAGCATTCATATATTTGGATTCCTCTCGACGAGGCGAGAAGTACGAGTACCACCTTGATGGGTCTGCGACGTTTCCTTCCAGAGTTATTACCAAAAATACACAAACATCCCAGAATCCTCTCGGTTTGGGGTCAAAATGTTTTCGCTCATTAAATCCAATAAGAAACGTCGCATCGAATGAATGTGATTGAATTCTCCCCGTCTGGACGAGCGGAATTGAATGGTGCAACTGATATTGCTGTCCTGTGAAAATTCAGATATTTGCATGACTGCTTTTGTTTTATTTTGTGAATAGCAAAAAGCATTCAACCCCATAATACATGTTGTTTTATTGGTCGCTCGTCCATTTCATATTCCATAGCTTAAGCATTCATATATTTGGATTCCTCTCGACGAGGCGAGCAGTACGAGTACCACCTTGATGGGTCTGCGACGTTTCCTTCCAGAGTTATTACCAAAAATACACAAACATCCCAGAATCCTCTCGGTTTGGGGTCAAAATGTTGTCGCTCATTAAATCCAATAAGAAACGTCGCATCGAATGAATGTGATTGAATTCTCCCCATCTTGACGAGCGGAATTGAATGGTGCAACTGATTTTGCTGTGCTGTGAAAATTCAGATATTTGCATGACTTCTTTTGTTTTATTTTGTGAATAGCAAAAAGCATTCAACCCCATAATACATGTTGTTTTATTGGTCGCTCGTCCATTTCATATCCGATAGCTTAACCATTCATAGATTTGGATTCCTCTCGACGAGCCGAGCAGTACGAGTACCACCTTGATGGGTCTGCGACGTTTCCTTCCAGAGTTATTACCAAAAAACCACAAACATCCCAGAATCCTCTCGGTTTGGGGTCAAAATGTTGTCGCTCATTAAATCCAATAAGAAACGTCGCATCGAATGAATGTGATTGAATTCTCCCCGTCTGGACGAGCGGAATTGAATGGTGCAACTGATTTTGCTGTGCTGTGAAAATTCAGATATTTGCATGACTTCTTTTGTTTTATTTTGTGAATAGCAAAAAGCATTCAACCCCATAATACATGTTGTTTTATTGGTCGCTCGTCCATTTCATATCCGATAGCTTAACCATTCATAGATTTGGATTCCTCTCGACGAGCCGAGCAGTACGAGTACCACCTTGATGGGTCTGCGACGTTTCCTTCCAGAGTTATTACCAAAAAACCACAAACATCCCAGAATCCTCTCGGTTTGGGGTCAAAATGTTGTCGCTCATTAAATCCAATAAGAAACGTCGCATCGAATGAATGTGATTGAATTCTCCCCGTCTGGACGAGCGGAATTGAATGGTGCAACTGATTTTGCTGTGCTGTGAAAATTCAGATATTTGCATGACTGCTTTTGTTTTATTTTATGAATAGCAAAAAGCATTCAACCCATAATACATGTTGTTTTATTGGTCGCTCGTCCATTTCATATCCCATAGCTTAACCATTCATATATTTGGATTCCTCTCGACGAGGCGAGCAGTTCGAGTACCACCTGGATGGGTCTGCGACGTTTCCTTCCATAGTTATTACCAAAAAACCACAAACATCCCAGAATCCTCTCGGTTTGGGGTCAAAATGTTGTCGCTCATTAAATCCCATAAGAAACGTCGCATCGAATGAATGTGATTGAATTCTCCCCGTCTGGACGAGCGGAATTGAATGGTGCAACTGATTTTGCTGTGCTGTGAAAATTCAGATATTTGCATGACTGCTTTTGTTTTATTTTATGAATAGCAAAAAGCATTCAACCCATAATACATGTTGTTTTATTGGTCGCTCGTCCATTTCATATCCCATAGCTTAACCATTCATATATTTGGATTCCTCTCGACGAGGCGAGCAGTTCGAGTACCACCTTGATGGGTCTGCGACGTTTCCTTCCAGAGTTATTACAAAAACACCACAAACATCCCAGAATCCTCTCGGTTTGGGGTCAAAATGTTGTCGCTCATTAAATCCCATAAGAAACGTCGCATCGAATGAATGTGATTGAATTCTCCCCGTCTGGACGAGCGGAATTGAATGGTGCAACTGATATTGCTGTCCTGTGAAAATTCAGATATTTGCATGACTGCTTTTGTTTTATTTTGTGAATAGCAAAAAGCATTCAACCCCATAATACATGTTGTTTTATTGGTCGCTCGTCCATTTCATATTCCATAGCTTAAGCATTCATATATTTGGATTCCTCTCGACGAGGCGAGCAGTACGAGTACCACCTTGATGGGTCTGCGACGTTTCCTTCCAGAGTTATTACCAAAAATACACAAACATCCCAGAATCCTCTCGGTTTGGGGTCAAAATGTTGTCGCTCATTAAATCCAATAAGAAACGTCGCATCGAATGAATGTGATTGAATTCTCCCCGTCTGGACGAGCGGAATTGAATGGTGCAACTGATATTGCTGTCCTGTGAAAATTCAGATATTTGCATGACTGCTTTTGTTTTATTTTGTGAATAGCAAAAAGCATTCAACCCCATAATACATGTTGTTTTATTGGTCGCTCGTCCATTTCATATTCCATAGCTTAAGCATTCATATATTTGGATTCCTCTCGAGGAGGCGAGCAGTACGAGTACCACCTTGATGGGTCTGCGACGTTTCCTTCCAGAGTTATTACCAAAAATACACAAACATCCCAGAATCCTCTCGGTTTGGGGTCAAAATGTTGTCGCTCATTAAATCCAATAAGAAACGTCGCATCGAATGAATGTGATTGAATTCTCCCCGTCTGGACGAGTGGAATTGAATGGTGCAACTGATTTTGCTGTGCTGTGAAAATTCAGATATTTGCATGACTGCTTTTGTTTTATTTTATGAATAGCAAAAAGCATTCAACCCATAATACATGTTGTTTTATTGGTCGCTCGTCCATTTCATATCCCATAGCTTAACCATTCATATATTTGGATTCCTCTCGACGAGGCGAGCAGTTCGAGTACCACCTTGATGGGTCTGCGACGTTTCCTTCCAGAGTTATTACCAAAAATACACAAACATCCCAGAATCCTCTCGGTTTGGGGTCAAAATGTTGTCGCTCATTAAATCCAATAAGAAACGTCGCATCGAATGAATGTGATTGAATTCTCCCCGTCTGGACGAGTGGAATTGAATGGTGCAACTGATTTTGCTGTGCTGTGAAAATTCAGATATTTGCATGACTGCTTTTGTTTTATTTTATGAATAGCAAAAAGCATTCAACCCATAATACATGTTGTTTTATTGGTCGCTCGTCCATTTCATATCCCATAGCTTAACCATTCATATATTTGGATTCCTCTCGACGAGGCGAGCAGTTCGAGTACCACCTTGATGGGTCTGCGACGTTTCCTTCCAGAGTTATTACCAAAAATACACAAACATCCCAGAATCCTCTCGGTTTGGGGTCAAAATGTTGTCGCTCATTAAATCCAATAAGAAACGTCGCATCGAATGAATGTGATTGAATTCTCCCCATCTTGACGAGCGGAATTGAATGGTGCAACTGATTTTGCTGTGCTGTGAAAATTCAGATATTTGCATGACTGCTTTTGTTTTATTTTGTGAATAGCAAAAAGCATTCAACCCCATAATACATGTTGTTTTATTGGTCGCTCGTCCATTTCATATTCCATAGCTTAAGCATTCATATATATATTTGGATTCCTCTCGACGAGGCGAGCAGTACGAGTACCACCTTGATGGGTCTGCGACGTTTCCTTCCAGAGTTATTACCAAAAATACACAAACATCCCAGAATCCTCTCGGTTTGGGGTCAAAATGTTGTCGCTCATTAAATCCAATAAGAAACGTCGCATCGAATGAATGTGATTGAATTCTCCCCATCTTGACGAGCGGAATTGAATGGTGCAACTGATTTTGCTGTGCTGTGAAAATTCAGATATTTGCATGACTTCTTTTGTTTTATTTTGTGAATAGCAAAAAGCATTCAACCCCATAATACATGTTGTTTTATTGGTCGCTCGTCCATTTCATAACCGATAGCTTAACCATTCATAGATTTGGATTCCTCTCGACGAGCCGAGCAGTACGAGTACCACCTTGATGGGTCTGCGACGTTTCCTTTCAGAGTTATTACCAAAAAACCACAAACATCCCAGAATCCTCTCGGTTTGGGGTCAAAATGTTGTCGCTCATTAAATCCAATAAGAAACGTCGCATCGAATGAATGTGATTGAATTCTCCCCATCTTGACGAGCGGAATTGAATGGTGCAACTGATATTGCTGTCCTGTGAAAATTCAGATATTTGCATGACTGCTTTTGTTTTATTTTGTGAATAGCAAAAAGCATTCAACCCCATAATACATGTTGTTTTATTGGTCGCTCGTCCATTTCATATTCCATAGCTTAAGCATTCATATATATATTTGGATTCCTCTCGACGAGGCGAGCAGTACGAGTACCACCTTGATGGGTCTGCGACGTTTCCTTCCAGAGTTATTACCAAAAATACACAAACATCCCAGAATCCTCTCGGTTTGGGGTCAAAATGTTGTCGCTCATTAAATCCAATAAGAAACGTCGCATCGAATGAATGTGATTGAATTCTCCCCATCTTGACGAGCGGAATTGAATGGTGCAACTGATTTTGCTGTGCTGTGAAAATTCAGATATTTGCATGACTTCTTTTGTTTTATTTTGTGAATAGCAAAAAGCATTCAACCCCATAATACATGTTGTTGTATTGGTCGCTCGTCCATTTCATATCCGATAGCTTAACCATTCATAGATTTGGATTCCTCTCGACGAGCCGAGCAGTACGAGTACCACCTTGATGGGTCTGCGACGTTTCCTTCCAGAGTTATTACCAAAAAACCACAAACATCCCAGAATCCTCTCGGTTTGGGGTCAAAATGTTGTCGCTCATTAAATCCCATAAGAAACGTCGCATCGAATGAATGTGATTGAATCCTCCCCGTCTGGACGAGCGGAATTGAATGGTGCAACTGATATTGCTGTCCTGTGAAAATTCAGATATTTGCATGACTGCTTTTGTTTTATTTTGTGAATAGCAAAAAGCATTCAACCCCATAATACATGTTGTTTTATTGGTCGCTCGTCCATTTCATATTCCATAGCTTAAGCATTCATATATTTGGATTCCTCTCGACGAGGCGAGCAGTACGAGTACCACCTTGATGGGTCTGCGACGTTTCCTTCCAGAGTTATTACCAAAAATACACAAACATCCCAGAATCCTCTCGGTTTGGGGTCAAAATGTTGTCGCTCATTAAATCCCATAAGAAACGTCGCATCGAATGAATGTGATTGAATTCTCCCCGTCTGGACGAGCGGAATTGAATGGTGCAACTGGTATTGCTGTCCTGTGAAAATTCAGATATTTGCATGACTGCTTTTGTTTTATTTTGTGAATAGCAAAAAGCATTCAACCCCATAATACATGTTGTTTTATTGGTCGCTCGTCCATTTCATATTCCATAGCTTAAGCATTCATATATTTGGATTCCTCTCGACGAGGCGAGAAGTACGAGTACCACCTTGATGGGTCTGCGACGTTTCCTTCCAGAGTTATTACCAAAAATACACAAACATCCCAGAATCCTCTCGGTTTGGGGTCAAAATGTTTTCGCTCATTAAATCCAATAAGAAACGTCGCATCGAATGAATGTGATTGAATTCTCCCCGTCTGGACGAGCGGAATTGAATGGTGCAACTGATATTGCTGTCCTGTGAAAATTCAGATATTTGCATGACTTCTTTTGTTTTATTTTGTGAATAGCAAAAAGCATTCAACCCCATAATACATGTTGTTTTATTAGTCGCTCGTCCATTTCATATCCCATAGCTTAACCATTCATATATTTGGATTTCTCTCGACGAGGCGAGCAGTTCGAGTACCACCTTGATGGGTCTGCGACGTTTCCTTCCAGAGTTATTACAAAAAAACCACAAACATCCCAGAATCCTCTCGGTTTGGGGTCAAAATGTTGTCGCTCATTAAATCCCATAATAAACGTCGCATCGAATGAATGTGATTGAATTCTCCCCGTCTGGACGAGCAGAATTGAATGATGCAACTGATATTGCTGTCCTGTGAAAATTCAGATATTTGCATGACTTCTTTTGTTTTATTTTGTGAATAGCAAAAAGCATTCAACCCCATAATACATGTTGTTTTATTGGTCGCTCGTCCATTTCATATTCCATAGCTTAAGCATTCATATATTTGGATTCCTCTCGACGACGCGAGCAGTACGAGTACCACCTTGATGGGTCTGCGACGTTTCCTTCCAGAGTTATTACCAAAAATACACAAACATCCCAGAATCCTCTCGGTTTGGGGTCAAAATGTTGTCGCTCATTAAATCCAATAAGAAACGTCGCATCGAATGAATGTGATTGAATTCTCCCCATCTTGACGAGCGGAATTGAATGGTGCAACTGATTTTGCTGTGCTGTGAAAATTCAGATATTTGCATGACTTCTTTTGTTTTATTTTGTGAATAGCAAAAAGCATTCAACCCCATAATACATGTTGTTTTATTGGTCGCTCGTCCATTTCATATCCGATAGCTTAACCATTCATAGATTTGGATTCCTCTCGACGAGCCGAGCAGTACGAGTACCACCTTGATGGGTCTGCGACGTTTCCTTCCAGAGTTATTACCAAAAAACCACAAACATCCCAGAATCCTCTCGGTTTGGGGTCAAAATGTTGTCGCTCATTAAATCCAATAAGAAACGTCGCATCGAATGAATGTGATTGAATTCTCCCCGTCTGGACGAGCGGAATTGAATGGTGCAACTGATTTTGCTGTGCTGTGAAAATTCAGATATTTGCATGACTGCTTTTGTTTTATTTTATGAATAGCAAAAAGCATTCAACCCATAATACATGTTGTTTTATTGGTCGCTCGTCCATTTCATATCCCATAGCTTAACCATTCATATATTTGGATTCCTCTCGACGAGGCGAGCAGTTCGAGTACCACCTTGATGGGTCTGCGACGTTTCCTTCCAGAGTTATTACCAAAAAACCACAAACATCCCAGAATCCTCTCGGTTTGGGGTCAAAATGTTGTCGCTCATTAAATCCAATAAGAAACGTCGCATCGAATGAATGTGATTGAATTCTCCCCGTCTGGACGAGCGGAATTGAATGGTGCAACTGATTTTGCTGTGCTGTGAAAATTCAGATATTTGCATGACTTCTTTTGTTTTATTTTGTGAATAGCAAAAAGCATTCAACCCCATAATACATGTTGTTTTATTGGTCGCTCGTCCATTTCATATCCGATAGCTTAACCATTCATAGATTTGGATTCCTCTCGACGAGCCGAGCAGTACGAGTACCACCTTGATGGGTCTGCGACGTTTCCTTCCAGAGTTATTACCAAAAAACCACAAACATCCCAGAATCCTCTCGGTTTGGGGTCAAAATGTTGTCGCTCATTAAATCCAATAAGAAACGTCGCATCGAATGAATGTGATTGAATTCTCCCCGTCTGGACGAGCGGAATTGAATGGTGCAACTGATTTTGCTGTGCTGTGAAAATTCAGATATTTGCATGACTGCTTTTGTTTTATTTTATGAATAGCAAAAAGCATTCAACCCATAATACATGTTGTTTTATTGGTCGCTCGTCCATTTCATATCCCATAGCTTAACCATTCATATATTTGGATTCCTCTCGACGAGGCGAGCAGTTCGAGTACCACCTGGATGGGTCTGCGACGTTTCCTTCCATAGTTATTACCAAAAAACCACAAACATCCCAGAATCCTCTCGGTTTGGGGTCAAAATGTTGTCGCTCATTAAATCCCATAAGAAACGTCGCATCGAATGAATGTGATTGAATTCTCCCCGTCTGGACGAGCGGAATTGAATGGTGCAACTGATTTTGCTGTGCTGTGAAAATTCAGATATTTGCATGACTGCTTTTGTTTTATTTTATGAATAGCAAAAAGCATTCAACCCATAATACATGTTGTTTTATTGGTCGCTCGTCCATTTCATATCCCATAGCTTAACCATTCATATATTTGGATTCCTCTCGACGAGGCGAGCAGTTCGAGTACCACCTTGATGGGTCTGCGACGTTTCCTTCCAGAGTTATTACAAAAAAACCACAAACATCCCAGAATCCTCTCGGTTTGGGGTCAAAATGTTGTCGCTCATTAAATCGCATAAGAAACGTCGCATCGAATGAATGTGATTGAATTCTCCCCGTCTGGATGAGCGGAATTGAATGGTGCAACTGGTATTGCTGTCCTGTGAAAATTCAGATATTTGCATGACTGCTTTTGTTTTATTTTGTGAATAGCAAAAAGCATTCAACCCCATAATACATGTTGTTTTATTGGTCGCTCGTCCATTTCATATTCCATAGCTTAAGCATTCATATATTTGGATTCCTCTCGACGAGGCGAGAAGTACGAGTACCACCTTGATGGGTCTGCGACGTTTCCTTCCAGAGTTATTACCAAAAATACACAAACATCCCAGAATCCTCTCGGTTTGGGGTCAAAATGTTTTCGCTCATTAAATCCAATAAGAAACGTCGCATCGAATGAATGTGATTGAATTCTCCCCGTCTGGACGAGCGGAATTGAATGGTGCAACTGATATTGCTGTCCTGTGAAAATTCAGATATTTGCATGACTGCTTTTGTTTTATTTTGTGAATAGCAAAAAGCATTCAACCCCATAATACATGTTGTTTTATTGGTCGCTCGTCCATTTCATATTCCATAGCTTAAGCATTCATATATTTGGATTCCTCTCGACGAGGCGAGCAGTACGAGTACCACCTTGATGGGTCTGCGACGTTTCCTTCCAGAGTTATTACCAAAAATACACAAACATCCCAGAATCCTCTCGGTTTGGGGTCAAAATGTTGTCGCTCATTAAATCCCATAAGAAACGTCGCATCGAATGAATGTGATTGAATTCTCCCCGTCTGGACGAGCGGAATTGAATGGTGCAACTGGTATTGCTGTCCTGTGAAAATTCAGATATTTGCATGACTGCTTTTGTTTTATTTTGTGAATAGCAAAAAGCATTCAACCCCATAATACATGTTGTTTTATTGGTCGCTCGTCCATTTCATATTCCATAGCTTAAGCATTCATATATTTGGATTCCTCTCGACGAGGCGAGAAGTACGAATACCACCTTGATGGGTCTGCGACGTTTCCTTCCAGAGTTATTACCAAAAATACACAAACATCCCAGAATCCTCTCGGTTTGGGGTCAAAATGTTTTCGCTCATTAAATCCAATAAGAAACGTCGCATCGAATGAATGTGATTGAATTCTCCCCGTCTGGACGAGCGGAATTGAATGGTGCAACTGATATTGCTGTCCTGTGAAAATTCAGATATTTGCATGACTGCTTTTGTTTTATTTTGTGAATAGCAAAAAGCATTCAACCCCATAATACATGTTGTTTTATTAGTCGCTCGTCCATTTCATATCCCATAGCTTAACCATTCATATATTTGGATTTCTCTCGACGAGGCGAGCAGTTCGAGTACCACCTTGATGGGTCTGCGACGTTTCCTTCCAGAGTTATTACAAAAAAACCACAAACATCCCAGAATCCTCTCGGTTTGGGGTCAAAATGTTGTCGCTCATTAAATCCCATAATAAACGTCGCATCGAATGAATGTGATTGAATTCTCCCCGTCTGGACGAGCAGAATTGAATGATGCAACTGATATTGCTGTGCTGTGAAAATTCAGATATTTGCATGACTGCTTTTGTTTTATTTTATGAATAGCAAAAAGCATTCAACCCATAATACATGTTGTTTTATTGGTCGCTCGTCCATTTCATATCCCATAGCTTAACCATTCATATATTTGGATTCCTCTCGACGAGGCGAGCAGTTCGAGTACCACCTTGATGGGTCTGCGACGTTTCCTTCCAGAGTTATTACCAAAAAACCACAAACATCCCAGAATCCTCTCGGTTTGGGGTCAAAATGTTGTCGCTCATTAAATCCAATAAGAAACGTCGCATCGAATGAATGTGATTGAATTCTCCCCGTCTGGACGAGCGGAATTGAATGGTGCAACTGATTTTGCTGTGCTGTGAAAATTCAGATATTTGCATGACTTCTTTTGTTTTATTTTGTGAATAGCAAAAAGCATTCAACCCCATAATACATGTTGTTTTATTGGTCGCTCGTCCATTTCATATCCGATAGCTTAACCATTCATAGATTTGGATTCCTCTCGACGAGCCGAGCAGTACGAGTACCACCTTGATGGGTCTGCGACGTTTCCTTCCAGAGTTATTACCAAAAAACCACAAACATCCCAGAATCCTCTCGGTTTGGGGTCAAAATGTTGTCGCTCATTAAATCCAATAAGAAACGTCGCATCGAATGAATGTGATTGAATTCTCCCCGTCTGGACGAGCGGAATTGAATGGTGCAACTGATTTTGCTGTGCTGTGAAAATTCAGATATTTGCATGACTGCTTTTGTTTTATTTTATGAATAGCAAAAAGCATTCAACCCATAATACATGTTGTTTTATTGGTCGCTCGTCCATTTCATATCCCATAGCTTAACCATTCATATATTTGGATTCCTCTCGACGAGGCGAGCAGTTCGAGTACCACCTGGATGGGTCTGCGACGTTTCCTTCCATAGTTATTACCAAAAAACCACAAACATCCCAGAATCCTCTCGGTTTGGGGTCAAAATGTTGTCGCTCATTAAATCCCATAAGAAACGTCGCATCGAATGAATGTGATTGAATTCTCCCCGTCTGGACGAGCGGAATTGAATGGTGCAACTGATTTTGCTGTGCTGTGAAAATTCAGATATTTGCATGACTGCTTTTGTTTTATTTTATGAATAGCAAAAAGCATTCAACCCATAATACATGTTGTTTTATTGGTCGCTCGTCCATTTCATATCCCATAGCTTAACCATTCATATATTTGGATTCCTCTCGACGAGGCGAGCAGTTCGAGTACCACCTTGATGGGTCTGCGACGTTTCCTTCCAGAGTTATTACAAAAAAACCACAAACATCCCAGAATCCTCTCGGTTTGGGGTCAAAATGTTGTCGCTCATTAAATCGCATAAGAAACGTCGCATCGAATGAATGTGATTGAATTCTCCCCGTCTGGATGAGCGGAATTGAATGGTGCAACTGGTATTGCTGTCCTGTGAAAATTCAGATATTTGCATGACTGCTTTTGTTTTATTTTGTGAATAGCAAAAAGCATTCAACCCCATAATACATGTTGTTTTATTGGTCGCTCGTCCATTTCATATTCCATAGCTTAAGCATTCATATATTTGGATTCCTCTCGACGAGGCGAGAAGTACGAGTACCACCTTGATGGGTCTGCGACGTTTCCTTCCAGAGTTATTACCAAAAATACACAAACATCCCAGAATCCTCTCGGTTTGGGGTCAAAATGTTTTCGCTCATTAAATCCAATAAGAAACGTCGCATCGAATGAATGTGATTGAATTCTCCCCGTCTGGACGAGCGGAATTGAATGGTGCAACTGATATTGCTGTCCTGTGAAAATTCAGATATTTGCATGACTGCTTTTGTTTTATTTTGTGAATAGCAAAAAGCATTCAACCCCATAATACATGTTGTTTTATTGGTCGCTCGTCCATTTCATATTCCATAGCTTAAGCATTCATATATTTGGATTCCTCTCGACGAGGCGAGCAGTACGAGTACCACCTTGATGGGTCTGCGACGTTTCCTTCCAGAGTTATTACCAAAAATACACAAACATCCCAGAATCCTCTCGGTTTGGGGTCAAAATGTTGTCGCTCATTAAATCCCATAAGAAACGTCGCATCGAATGAATGTGATTGAATTCTCCCCGTCTGGACGAGCGGAATTGAATGGTGCAACTGGTATTGCTGTCCTGTGAAAATTCAGATATTTGCATGACTGCTTTTGTTTTATTTTGTGAATAGCAAAAAGCATTCAACCCCATAATACATGTTGTTTTATTGGTCGCTCGTCCATTTCATATTCCATAGCTTAAGCATTCATATATTTGGATTCCTCTCGACGAGGCGAGAAGTACGAGTACCACCTTGATGGGTCTGCGACGTTTCCTTCCAGAGTTATTACCATAAATACACAAACATCCCAGAATCCTCTCGGTTTGGGGTCAAAATGTTTTCGCTCATTAAATCCAATAAGAAACGTCGCATCGAATGAATGTGATTGAATTCTCCCCGTCTGGACGAGCGGAATTGAATGGTGCAACTGATATTGCTGTCCTGTGAAAATTCAGATATTTGCATGACTGCTTTTGTTTTATTTTGTGAATAGCAAAAAGCATTCAACCCCATAATACATGTTGTTTTATTAGTCGCTCGTCCATTTCATATCCCATAGCTTAACCATTCATATATTTGGATTTCTCTCGACGAGGCGAGCAGTTCGAGTACCACCTTGATGGGTCTGCGACGTTTCCTTCCAGAGTTATTACAAAAAAACCACAAACATCCCAGAATCCTCTCGGTTTGGGGTCAAAATGTTGTCGCTCATTAAATCCCATAATAAACGTCGCATCGAATGAATGTGATTGAATTCTCCCCGTCTGGACGAGCAGAATTGAATGATGCAACTGATATTGCTGTCCTGTGAAAATTCAGATATTTGCATGACTTCTTTTGTTTTATTTTGTGAATAGCAAAAAGCATTCAACCCCATAATACATGTTGTTTTATTGGTCGCTCGTCCATTTCATATTCCATAGCTTAAGCATTCATATATTTGGATTCCTCTCGACGACGCGAGCAGTACGAGTACCACCTTGATGGGTCTGCGACGTTTCCTTCCAGAGTTATTACCAAAAATACACAAACATCCCAGAATCCTCTCGGTTTGGGGTCAAAATGTTGTCGCTCATTAAATCCAATAAGAAACGTCGCATCGAATGAATGTGATTGAATTCTCCCCATCTTGACGAGCGGAATTGAATGGTGCAACTGATTTTGCTGTGCTGTGAAAATTCAGATATTTGCATGACTTCTTTTGTTTTATTTTGTGAATAGCAAAAAGCATTCAACCCCATAATACATGTTGTTTTATTGGTCGCTCGTCCATTTCATATCCGATAGCTTAACCATTCATAGATTTGGATTCCTCTCGACGAGCCGAGCAGTACGAGTACCACCTTGATGGGTCTGCGACGTTTCCTTCCAGAGTTATTACCAAAAAACCACAAACATCCCAGAATCCTCTCGGTTTGGGGTCAAAATGTTGTCGCTCATTAAATCCAATAAGAAACGTCGCATCGAATGAATGTGATTGAATTCTCCCCGTCTGGACGAGCGGAATTGAATGGTGCAACTGATTTTGCTGTGCTGTGAAAATTCAGATATTTGCATGACTGCTTTTGTTTTATTTTATGAATAGCAAAAAGCATTCAACCCATAATACATGTTGTTTTATTGGTCGCTCGTCCATTTCATATCCCATAGCTTAACCATTCATATATTTGGATTCCTCTCGACGAGGCGAGCAGTTCGAGTACCACCTTGATGGGTCTGCGACGTTTCCTTCCAGAGTTATTACCAAAAAACCACAAACATCCCAGAATCCTCTCGGTTTGGGGTCAAAATGTTGTCGCTCATTAAATCCAATAAGAAACGTCGCATCGAATGAATGTGATTGAATTCTCCCCGTCTGGACGAGCGGAATTGAATGGTGCAACTGATTTTGCTGTGCTGTGAAAATTCAGATATTTGCATGACTTCTTTTGTTTTATTTTGTGAATAGCAAAAAGCATTCAACCCCATAATACATGTTGTTTTATTGGTCGCTCGTCCATTTCATATCCGATAGCTTAACCATTCATAGATTTGGATTCCTCTCGACGAGCCGAGCAGTACGAGTACCACCTTGATGGGTCTGCGACGTTTCCTTCCAGAGTTATTACCAAAAAACCACAAACATCCCAGAATCCTCTCGGTTTGGGGTCAAAATGTTGTCGCTCATTAAATCCAATAAGAAACGTCGCATCGAATGAATGTGATTGAATTCTCCCCGTCTGGACGAGCGGAATTGAATGGTGCAACTGATTTTGCTGTGCTGTGAAAATTCAGATATTTGCATGACTGCTTTTGTTTTATTTTATGAATAGCAAAAAGCATTCAACCCATAATACATGTTGTTTTATTGGTCGCTCGTCCATTTCATATCCCATAGCTTAACCATTCATATATTTGGATTCCTCTCGACGAGGCGAGCAGTTCGAGTACCACCTGGATGGGTCTGCGACGTTTCCTTCCATAGTTATTACCAAAAAACCACAAACATCCCAGAATCCTCTCGGTTTGGGGTCAAAATGTTGTCGCTCATTAAATCCCATAAGAAACGTCGCATCGAATGAATGTGATTGAATTCTCCCCGTCTGGACGAGCGGAATTGAATGGTGCAACTGATTTTGCTGTGCTGTGAAAATTCAGATATTTGCATGACTGCTTTTGTTTTATTTTATGAATAGCAAAAAGCATTCAACCCATAATACATGTTGTTTTATTGGTCGCTCGTCCATTTCATATCCCATAGCTTAACCATTCATATATTTGGATTCCTCTCGACGAGGCGAGCAGTTCGAGTACCACCTTGATGGGTCTGCGACGTTTCCTTCCAGAGTTATTACAAAAAAACCACAAACATCCCAGAATCCTCTCGGTTTGGGGTCAAAATGTTGTCGCTCATTAAATCGCATAAGAAACGTCGCATCGAATGAATGTGATTGAATTCTCCCCGTCTGGATGAGCGGAATTGAATGGTGCAACTGGTATTGCTGTCCTGTGAAAATTCAGATATTTGCATGACTGCTTTTGTTTTATTTTGTGAATAGCAAAAAGCATTCAACCCCATAATACATGTTGTTTTATTGGTCGCTCGTCCATTTCATATTCCATAGCTTAAGCATTCATATATTTGGATTCCTCTCGACGAGGCGAGAAGTACGAGTACCACCTTGATGGGTCTGCGACGTTTCCTTCCAGAGTTATTACCAAAAATACACAAACATCCCAGAATCCTCTCGGTTTGGGGTCAAAATGTTTTCGCTCATTAAATCCAATAAGAAACGTCGCATCGAATGAATGTGATTGAATTCTCCCCGTCTGGACGAGCGGAATTGAATGGTGCAACTGATATTGCTGTCCTGTGAAAATTCAGATATTTGCATGACTGCTTTTGTTTTATTTTGTGAATAGCAAAAAGCATTCAACCCCATAATACATGTTGTTTTATTGGTCGCTCGTCAATTTCATATTCCATAGCTTAAGCATTCATATATTTGGATTCCTCTCAAGGAGGCGAGCAGTACGAGTACCACCTTGATGGGTCTGCGACGTTTCCTTCCAGAGTTATTACCAAAAATACACAAACATCCCAGAATCCTCTCGGTTTGGGGTCAAAATGTTGTCGCTCATTAAATCCAATAAGAAACGTCGCATCGAATGAATGTGATTGAATTCTCCCCGTCTGGACGAGTGGAATTGAATGGTGCAACTGATTTTGCTGTGCTGTGAAAATTCAGATATTTGCATGACTGCTTTTGTTTTATTTTATGAATAGCAAAAAGCATTCAACCCATAATACATGTTGTTTTATTGGTCGCTCGTCCATTTCATATCCCATAGCTTAACCATTCATATATTTGGATTCCTCTCGACGAGGCGAGCAGTTCGAGTACCACCTTGATGGGTCTGCGACGTTTCCTTCCAGAGTTATTACCAAAAAACCACAAACATCCCAGAATCCTCTCGGTTTGGGGTCAAAATGTTGTCGCTCATTAAATCCCATAAGAAACGTCGCATCGAATGAATGTGATTGAATTCTCCCCGTCTGGACGAGCGGAATTGAATGGTGCAACTGATATTGCTGTCCTGTGAAAATTCAGATATTTGCATGACTGCTTTTGTTTTATTTTGTGAATAGCAAAAAGCATTCAACCCCATAATACATGTTGTTTTATTGGTCGCTCGTCCATTTCATATTCCATAGCTTAAGCATTCATATATATATTTGGATTCCTCTCGACGAGGCGAGCAGTACGAGTACCACCTTGATGGGTCTGCGACGTTTCCTTCCAGAGTTATTACCAAAAATACACAAACATCCCAGAATCCTCTCGGTTTGGGGTCAAAATGTTGTCGCTCATTAAATCCAATAAGAAACGTCGCATCGAATGAATGTGATTGAATTCTCCCCATCTTGACGAGCGGAATTGAATGGTGCAACTGATTTTGCTGTGCTGTGAAAATTCAGATATTTGCATGACTTCTTTTGTTTTATTTTGTGAATAGCAAAAAGCAATCAACCCCATAATACATGTTGTTTTATTGGTCGCTCGTCCATTTCATATCCGATAGCTTAACCATTCATAGATTTGGATTCCTCTCGACGAGCCGAGCAGTACGAGTACCACCTTGATGGGTCTGCGACGTTTCCTTTCAGAGTTATTACCAAAAAACCACAAACATCCCAGAATCCTCTCGGTTTGGGGTCAAAATGTTGTCGCTCATTAAATCCAATAAGAAACGTCGCATCGAATGAATGTGATTGAATTCTCCCCATCTTGACGAGCGGAATTGAATGGTGCAACTGATATTGCTGTCCTGTGAAAATTCAGATATTTGCATGACTGCTTTTGTTTTATTTTGTGAATAGCAAAAAGCATTCAACCCCATAATACATGTTGTTTTATTGGTCGCTCGTCCATTTCATATTCCATAGCTTAAGCATTCATATATATATTTGGATTCCTCTCGACGAGGCGAGCAGTACGAGTACCACCTTGATGGGTCTGCGACGTTTCCTTCCAGAGTTATTACCAAAAATACACAAACATCCCAGAATCCTCTCGGTTTGGGGTCAAAATGTTGTCGCTCATTAAATCCAATAAGAAACGTCGCATCGAATGAATGTGATTGAATTCTCCCCATCTTGACGAGCGGAATTGAATGGTGCAACTGATTTTGCTGTGCTGTGAAAATTCAGATATTTGCATGACTTCTTTTGTTTTATTTTGTGAATAGCAAAAAGCATTCAACCCATAATACATGTTGTTTTATTGGTCGCTCGTCCATTTCATATCCCATAGCTTAACCATTCATATATTTGGATTCCTCTCGACGAGGCGAGCAGTTCGAGTACCACCTTGATGGGTCTGCGACGTTTCCTTCCAGAGTTATTACCAAAAATACACAAACATCCCAGAATCCTCTCGGTTTGGGGTCAAAATGTTGTCGCTCATTAAATCCAATAAGAAACGTCGCATCGAATGAATGTGATTGAATTCTCCCCATCTTGACGAGCGGAATTGAATGGTGCAACTGATTTTGCTGTGCTGTGAAAATTCAGATATTTGCATGACTGCTTTTGTTTTATTTTATGAATAGCAAAAAGCATTCAACCCATAATACATGTTGTTTTATTGGTCGCTCGTCCATTTCATATCCCATAGCTTAACCATTCATATATTTGGATTCCTCTCGACGAGGCGAGCAGTTCGAGTACCACCTTGATGGGTCTGCGACGTTTCCTTCCAGAGTTATTACCAAAAAACCACAAACATCCCAGAATCCTCTCGGTTTGGGGTCAAAATGTTGTCGCTCATTAAATCCCATAAGAAACGTCGCATCGAATGAATGTGATTGAATTCTCCCCGTCTGGACGAGCGGAATTGAATGGTGCAACTGATATTGCTGTCCTGTGAAAATTCAGATATTTGCATGACTGCTTTTGTTTTATTTTGTGAATAGCAAAAAGCATTCAACCCCATAATACATGTTGTTTTATTGGTCGCTCGTCCATTTCATATTCCATAGCTTAAGCATTCATATATATATTTGGATTCCTCTCGACGAGGCGAGCAGTACGAGTACCACCTTGATGGGTCTGCGACGTTTCCTTCCAGAGTTATTACCAAAAATACACAAACATCCCAGAATCCTCTCGGTTTGGGGTCAAAATGTTGTCGCTCATTAAATCTAATAAGAAACGTCGCATCGAATGAATGTGATTGAATTCTCCCCATCTTGACGAGCGGAATTGAATGGTGCAACTGATTTTGCTGTGCTGTGAAAATTCAGATATTTGCATGACTTCTTTTGTTTTATTTTGTGAATAGCAAAAAGCATTCAACCCCATAATACATGTTGTTTTATTGGTCGCTCGTCCATTTCATATCCGATAGCTTAACCATTCATAGATTTGGATTCCTCTCGACGAGCCGAGCAGTACGAGTACCACCTTGATGGGTCTGCGACGTTTCCTTTCAGAGTTATTACCAAAAAACCACAAACATCCCAGAATCCTCTCGGTTTGGGGTCAAAATGTTGTCGCTCATTAAATCCAATAAGAAACGTCGCATCGAATGAATGTGATTGAATTCTCCCCATCTTGACGAGCGGAATTGAATGGTGCAACTGATATTGCTGTCCTGTGAAAATTCAGATATTTGCATGACTGCTTTTGTTTTATTTTGTGAATAGCAAAAAGCATTCAACCCCATAATACATGTTGTTTTATTGGTCGCTCGTCCATTTCATATTCCATAGCTTAAGCATTCATATATATATATTTGGATTCCTCTCGACGAGGCGAGCAGTACGAGTACCACCTTGATGGGTCTGCGACGTTTCCTTCCAGAGTTATTACCAAAAATACACAAACATCCCAGAATCCTCTCGGTTTGGGGTCAAAATGTTGTCGCTCATTAAATCCAATAAGAAACGTCGCATCGAATGAATGTGATTGAATTCTCCCCATCTTGACGAGCGGAATTGAATGGTGCAACTGATTTTGCTGTGCTGTGAAAATTCAGATATTTGCATGACTTCTTTTGTTTTATTTTGTGAATAGCAAAAAGCATTCAACCCCATAATACATGTTGTTTTATTGGTCGCTCGTCCATTTCATATCCGATAGCTTAACCATTCATAGATTTGGATTCCTCTCGACGAGCCGAGCAGTACGAGTACCACCTTGATGGGTCTGCGACGTTTCCTTCTAGAGTTATTACCAAAAAACCACAAACATCCCAGAATCCTCTCGGTTTGGGGTCAAAATGTTGTCGCTCATTAAATCCCATAAGAAACGTCGCATCGAATGAATGTGATTGAATTCTCCCCGTCTGGACGAGCGGAATTGAATGGTGCAACTGATATTGCTGTCCTGTGAAAATTCAGATATTTGCATGACTGCTTTTGTTTTATTTTGTGAATAGCAAAAAGCATTCAACCCCATAATACATGTTGTTTTATTGGTCGCTCGTCCATTTCATATTCCATAGCTTAAGCATTCATATATTTGGATTCCTCTCGACGAGGCGAGCAGTACGAGTACCACCTTGATGGGTCTGCGACGTTTCCTTCCAGAGTTATTACCAAAAATACACAAACATCCCAGAATCCTCTCGGTTTGGGGTCAAAATGTTGTCGCTCATTAAATCCAATAAGAAACGTCGCATCGAATGAATGTGATTGAATTCTCCCCATCTTGACGAGCGGAATTGAATGGTGCAACTGATTTTGCTGTGCTGTGAAAATTCAGATATTTGCATGACTTCTTTTGTTTTATTTTGTGAATAGCAAAAAGCATTCAACCCCATAATACATGTTGTTTTATTGGTCGCTCGTCCATTTCATATCCGATAGCTTAACCATTCATAGATTTGGATTCCTCTCGACGAGCTGAGCAGTACGAGTACCACCTTGATGGGTCTGCGACGTTTCCTTCCAGAGTTATTACCAAAAAACCACAAACATCCCAGAATCCTCTCGGTTTGGGGTCAAAATGTTGTCGCTCATTAAATCCCATAAGAAACGTCGCATCGAATGAATGTGATTGAATTCTCCCCGTCTGGACGAGCGGAATTGAATGGTGCAACTGATATTGCTGTCCTGTGAAAATTCAGATATTTGCATGACTGCTTTTGTTTTATTTTGTGAATAGCAAAAAGCATTCAACCCCATAATACATGTTGTTTTATTGGTCGCTCGTCCATTTCATATTCCATAGCTTAAGCATTCATATATATATATTTGGATTCCTCTCGACGAGGCGAGCAGTACGAGTACCACCTTGATGGGTCTGCGACGTTTCCTTCCAGAGTTATTACCAAAAATACACAAACATCCCAGAATCCTCTCGGTTTGGGGTCAAAATGTTGTCGCTCATTAAATCCAATAAGAAACGTCGCATCGAATGAATGTGATTGAATTCTCCCCATCTTGACGAGCGGAATTGAATGGTGCAACTGATTTTGCTGTGCTGTGAAAATTCAGATATTTGCATGACTTCTTTTGTTTTATTTTGTGAATAGCAAAAAGCATTCAACCCCATAATACATGTTGTTTTATTGGTCGCTCGTCCATTTCATATCCGATAGCTTAACCATTCATAGATTTGGATTCCTCTCGACGAGCCGAGCAGTACGAGTACCACCTTGATGGGTCTGCGACGTTTCCTTCTAGAGTTATTACCAAAAAACCACAAACATCCCAGAATCCTCTCGGTTTGGGGTCAAAATGTTGTCGCTCATTAAATCCCATAAGAAACGTCGCATCGAATGAATGTGATTGAATTCTCCCCGTCTGGACGAGCGGAATTGAATGGTGCAACTGATATTGCTGTCCTGTGAAAATTCAGATATTTGCATGACTGCTTTTGTTTTATTTTGTGAATAGCAAAAAGCATTCAACCCCATAATACATGTTGTTTTATTGGTCGCTCGTCCATTTCATATTCCATAGCTTAAGCATTCATATATTTGGATTCCTCTCGACGAGGCGAGCAGTACGAGTACCACCTTGATGGGTCTGCGACGTTTCCTTCCAGAGTTATTACCAAAAATACACAAACATCCCAGAATCCTCTCGGTTTGGGGTCAAAATGTTGTCGCTCATTAAATCCAATAAGAAACGTCGCATCGAATGAATGTGATTGAATTCTCCCCATCTTGACGAGCGGAATTGAATGGTGCAACTGATTTTGCTGTGCTGTGAAAATTCAGATATTTGCATGACTTCTTTTGTTTTATTTTGTGAATAGCAAAAAGCATTCAACCCCATAATACATGTTGTTTTATTGGTCGCTCGTCCATTTCATATTCCATAGCTTAAGCATTCATATATTTGGATTCCTCTCGACGAGCCGAGCAGTACGAGTACCACCTTGATGGGTCTGCGACGTTTCCTTCCAGAGTTATTACCAAAAATACACAAACATCCCAGAATCCTCTCGGTTTGGGGTCAAAATGTTGTCGCTCATTAAATCCAATAAGAAACGTCGCATCGAATGAATGTGATTGAATTCTCCCCATCTTGACGAGCGGAATTGAATGGTGCAACTGATTTTGCTGTGCTGTGAAAATTCAGATATTTGCATGACTTCTTTTGTTTTATTTTGTGAATAGCAAAAAGCATTCAACCCCATAATACATGTTGTTTTATTGGTCGCTCGTCCATTTCATATCCGATAGCTTAACCATTCATAGATTTGGATTCCTCTCGACGAGCCGAGCAGTACGAGTACCACCTTGATGGGTCTGCGACGTTTCCTTCCAGAGTTATTACCAAAAAACCACAAACATCCCAGAATCCTCTCGGTTTGGGGTCAAAATGTTGTCGCTCATTAAATCCCATAAGAAACGTCGCATCGAATGAATGTGATTGAATTCTCCCCGTCTGGACGAGCGGAATTGAATGGTGCAACTGATATTGCTGTCCTGTGAAAATTCAGATATTTGCATGACTGCTTTTGTTTTATTTTGTGAATAGCAAAAAGCATTCAACCCCATAATACATGTTGTTTTATTGGTCGCTCGTCCATTTCATATTCCGTAGCTTAAGCATTCATATATTTGGATTCCTCTCGACGAGGCGAGCAGTACGAGTACCACCTTGATGGGTCTGCGACGTTTCCTTCCAGAGTTATTACCAAAAATACACAAACATCCCAGAATCCTCTCGGTTTGGGGTCAAAATGTTGTCGCTCATTAAATCCAATAAGAAACGTCGCATCGAATGAATGTGATTGAATTCTCCCCATCTTGACGAGCGGAATTGAATGGTGCAACTGATTTTGCTGTGCTGTGAAAATTCAGATATTTGCATGACTTCTTTTGTTTTATTTTGTGAATAGCAAAAAGCATTCAACCCCATAATACATGTTGTTTTATTGGTCGCTCGTCCATTTCATATCCGATAGCTTAACCATTCATAGATTTGGATTCCTCTCGACGAGCCGAGCAGTACGAGTACCACCTTGATGGGTCTGCGACGTTTCCTTTCAGAGTTATTACCAAAAAACCACAAAAATCCCAGAATCCTCTCGGTTTGGGGTCAAAATGTTGTCGCTCATTAAATCCAATAAGAAACGTCGCATCGAATGAATGTGATTGAATTCTCCCCATCTTGACGAGCGGAATTGAATGGTGCAACTGATATTGCTGTCCTGTGAAAATTCAGATATTTGCATGACTGCTTTTGTTTTATTTTGTGAATAGCAAAAAGCATTCAACCCCATAATACATGTTGTTTTATTGGTCGCTCGTCCATTTCATATTCCATAGCTTAAGCATTCATATATTTGGATTCCTCTCGACGAGGCGAGCAGTACGAGTACCACCTTGATGGGTCTGCGACGTTTCCTTCCAGAGTTATTACCAAAAATACACAAACATCCCAGAATCCTCTCGGTTTGGGGTCAAAATGTTGTCGCTCATTAAATCCAATAAGAAACGTCGCATCGAATGAATGTGATTGAATTCTCCCCATCTTGACGAGCGGAATTGAATGGTGCAACTGATTTTGCTGTGCTGTGAAAATTCAGATATTTGCATGACTTCTTTTGTTTTATTTTGTGAATAGCAAAAAGCATTCAACCCCATAATACATGTTGTTTTATTGGTCGCTCGTCCATTTCATATCCGATAGCTTAACCATTCATAGATTTGGATTCCTCTCGACGAGCCGAGCAGTACGAGTACCACCTTGATGGGTCTGCGACGTTTCCTTCTAGAGTTATTACCAAAAAACCACAAACATCCCAGAATCCTCTCGGTTTGGGGTCAAAATGTTGTCGCTCATTAAATCCCACAAGAAACGTCGCATCGAATGAATGTGATTGAATTCTCCCCGTCTGGACGAGCGGAATTGAATGGTGCAACTGATATTGCTGTCCTGTGAAAATTCAGATATTTGCATGACTGCTTTTGTTTTATTTTGTGAATAGCAAAAAGCATTCAACCCCATAATACATGTTGTTTTATTGGTCGCTCGTCCATTTCATATTCCATAGCTTAAGCATTCATATATTTGGATTCCTCTCGACGAGGCGAGCAGTACGAGTACCACCTTGATGGGTCTGCGACGTTTCCTTCCAGAGTTATTACCAAAAATACACAAACATCCCAGAATCCTCTCGGTTTGGGGTCAAAATGTTGTCGCTCATTAAATCCAATAAGAAACGTCGCATCGAATGAATGTGATTGAATTCTCCCCATCTTGACGAGCGGAATTGACTGGTGCAACTGATTTTGCTGTGCTGTGAAAATTCAGATATTTGCATGACTTCTTTTGTTTTATTTTGTGAATAGCAAAAAGCATTCAACCCCATAATACATGTTGTTTTATTGGTCGCTCGTCCATTTCATATTCCATAGCTTAAGCATTCATATATTTGGATTCCTCTCGACGAGGCGAGCAGTACGAGTACCACCTTGATGGGTCTGCGACGTTTCCTTCCAGAGTTATTACCAAAAATACACAAACATCCCAGAATCCTCTCGGTTTGGGGTCAAAATGTTGTCGCTCATTAAATCCAATAAGAAACGTCGCATCGAATGAATGTGATTGAATTCTCCCCATCTTGACGAGCGGAATTGAATGGTGCAACTGATTTTGCTGTGCTGTGAAAATTCAGATATTTGCATGACTTCTTTTGTTTTATTTTGTGAATAGCAAAAAGCATTCAACCCCATAATACATGTTGTTTTATTGGTCGCTCGTCCATTTCATATCCGATAGCTTAACCATTCATAGATTTGGATTCCTCTCGACGAGCCGAGCAGTACGAGTACCACCTTGATGGGTCTGCGACGTTTCCTTCTAGAGTTATTACCAAAAAACCACAAACATCCCAGAATCCTCTCGGTTTGGGGTCAAAATGTTGTCGCTCATTAAATCCCATAAGAAACGTCGCATCGAATGAATGTGATTGAATTCTCCCCGTCTGGACGAGCGGAATTGAATGGTGCAACTGATATTGCTGTCCTGTGAAAATTCAGATATTTGCATGACTGCTTTTGTTTTATTTTGTGAATAGCAAAAAGCATTCAACCCCATAATACATGTTGTTTTATTGGTCGCTCGTCCATTTCATATTCCATAGCTTAAGCATTCATATATTTGGATTCCTCTCGACGAGGCGAGCAGTACGAGTACCACCTTGATGGGTCTGCGACGTTTCCTTCCAGAGTTATTACCAAAAATACACAAACATCCCAGAATCCTCTCGGTTTGGGGTCAAAATGTTGTCGCTCATTAAATCCAATAAGAAACGTCGCATCGAATGAATGTGATTGAATTCTCCCCATCTTGACGAGCGGAATTGACTGGTGCAACTGATTTTGCTGTGCTGTGAAAATTCAGATATTTGCATGACTTCTTTTGTTTTATTTTGTGAATAGCAAAAAGCATTCAACCCCATAATACATGTTGTTTTATTGGTCGCTCGTCCATTTCATATTCCATAGCTTAAGCATTCATATATTTGGATTCCTCTCGACGAGGCGAGCAGTACGAGTACCACCTTGATGGGTCTGCGACGTTTCCTTCCAGAGTTATTACCAAAAATACACAAACATCCCAGAATCCTCTCGGTTTGGGGTCAAAATGTTGTCGCTCATTAAATCCAATAAGAAACGTCGCATCGAATGAATGTGATTGAATTCTCCCCATCTTGACGAGCGGAATTGAATGGTGCAACTGATTTTGCTGTGCTGTGAAAATTCAGATATTTGCATGACTTCTTTTGTTTTATTTTGTGAATAGCAAAAAGCATTCAACCCCATAATACATGTTGTTTTATTGGTCGCTCGTCCATTTCATATCCGATAGCTTAACCATTCATAGATTTGGATTCCTCTCGACGAGCCGAGCAGTACGAGTACCACCTTGATGGGTCTGCGACGTTTCCTTCTAGAGTTATTACCAAAAAACCACAAACATCCCAGAATCCTCTCGGTTTGGGGTCAAAATGTTGTCGCTCATTAAATCCCATAAGAAACGTCGCATCGAATGAATGTGATTGAATTCTCCCCGTCTGGACGAGCGGAATTGAATGGTGCAACTGATATTGCTGTCCTGTGAAAATTCAGATATTTGCATGACTGCTTTTGTTTTATTTTGTGAATAGCAAAAAGCATTCAACCCCATAATACATGTTGTTTTATTGGTCGCTCGTCCATTTCATATTCCATAGCTTAAGCATTCATATATTTGGATTCCTCTCGACGAGGCGAGCAGTACGAGTACCACCTTGATGGGTCTGCGACGTTTCCTTCCAGAGTTATTACCAAAAATACACAAACATCCCAGAATCCTCTCGGTTTGGGGTCAAAATGTTGTCGCTCATTAAATCCAATAAGAAACGTCGCATCGAATGAATGTGATTGAATTCTCCCCATCTTGACGAGCGGAATTGACTGGTGCAACTGATTTTGCTGTGCTGTGAAAATTCAGATATTTGCATGACTTCTTTTGTTTTATTTTGTGAATAGCAAAAAGCATTCAACCCCATAATACATGTTGTTTTATTGGTCGCTCGTCCATTTCATATTCCATAGCTTAAGCATTCATATATTTGGATTCCTCTCGACGAGCCGAGCAGTACGAGTACCACCTTGATGGGTCTGCGACGTTTCCTTCCAGAGTTATTACCAAAAATACACAAACATCCCAGAATCCTCTCGGTTTGGGGTCAAAATGTTGTCGCTCATTAAATCCAATAAGAAACGTCGCATCGAATGAATGTGATTGAATTCTCCCCATCTTGACGAGCGGAATTGAATGGTGCAACTGATTTTGCTGTGCTGTGAAAATTCAGATATTTGCATGACTTCTTTTGTTTTATTTTGTGAATAGCAAAAAGCATTCAACCCCATAATACATGTTGTTTTATTGGTCGCTCGTCCATTTCATATCCGATAGCTTAACCATTCATAGATTTGGATTCCTCTCGACGAGCCGAGCAGTACGAGTACCACCTTGATGGGTCTGCGACGTTTCCTTCCAGAGTTATTACCAAAAAACCACAAACATCCCAGAATCCTCTCGGTTTGGGGTCAAAATGTTGTCGCTCATTAAATCCCATAAGAAACGTCGCATCGAATGAATGTGATTGAATTCTCCCCGTCTGGACGAGCGGAATTGAATGGTGCAACTGATATTGCTGTCCTGTGAAAATTCAGATATTTGCATGACTGCTTTTGTTTTATTTTGTGAATAGCAAAAAGCATTCAACCCCATAATACATGTTGTTTTATTGGTCGCTCGTCCATTTCATATTCCATAGCTTAAGCATTCATATATTTGGATTCCTCTCGACGAGGCGAGCAGTACGAGTACCACCTTGATGGGTCTGCGACGTTTCCTTCCAGAGTTATTACCAAAAATACACAAACATCCCAGAATCCTCTCGGTTTGGGGTCAAAATGTTGTCGCTCATTAAATCCAATAAGAAACGTCGCATCGAATGAATGTGATTGAATTCTCCCCATCTTGACGAGCGGAATTGAATGGTGCAACTGATTTTGCTGTGCTGTGAAAATTCAGATATTTGCATGACTTCTTTTGTTTTATTTTGTGAATAGCAAAAAGCATTCAACCCCATAATACATGTTGTTTTATTGGTCGCTCGTCCATTTCATATTCCATAGCTTAAGCATTCATATATTTGGATTCCTCTCGACGAGCCGAGCAGTACGAGTACCACCTTGATGGGTCTGCGACGTTTCCTTCCAGAGTTATTACCAAAAATACACAAACATCCCAGAATCCTCTCGGTTTGGGGTCAAAATGTTGTCGCTCATTAAATCCAATAAGAAACGTCGCATCGAATGAATGTGATTGAATTCTCCCCATCTTGACGAGCGGAATTGAATGGTGCAACTGATTTTGCTGTGCTGTGAAAATTCAGATATTTGCATGACTTCTTTTGTTTTATTTTGTGAATAGCAAAAAGCATTCAACCCCATAATACATGTTGTTTTATTGGTCGCTCGTCCATTTCATATCCGATAGCTTAACCATTCATAGATTTGGATTCCTCTCGACGAGCCGAGCAGTACGAGTACCACCTTGATGGGTCTGCGACGTTTCCTTCCAGAGTTATTACCAAAAAACCACAAACATCCCAGAATCCTCTCGGTTTGGGGTCAAAATGTTGTCGCTCATTAAATCCCATAAGAAACGTCGCATCGAATGAATGTGATTGAATTCTCCCCGTCTGGACGAGCGGAATTGAATGGTGCAACTGATATTGCTGTCCTGTGAAAATTCAGATATTTGCATGACTGCTTTTGTTTTATTTTGTGAATAGCAAAAAGCATTCAACCCCATAATACATGTTGTTTTATTGGTCGCTCGTCCATTTCATATTCCATAGCTTAAGCATTCATATATTTGGATTCCTCTCGACGAGGCGAGCAGTACGAGTACCACCTTGATGGGTCTGCGACGTTTCCTTCCAGAGTTATTACCAAAAATACACAAACATCCCAGAATCCTCTCGGTTTGGGGTCAAAATGTTGTCGCTCATTAAATCCAATAAGAAACGTCGCATCGAATGAATGTGATTGAATTCTCCCCATCTTGACGAGCGGAATTGAATGGTGCAACTGATTTTGCTGTGCTGTGAAAATTCAGATATTTGCATGACTTCTTTTGTTTTATTTTGTGAATAGCAAAAAGCATTCAACCCCATAATACATGTTGTTTTATTGGTCGCTCGTCCATTTCATATCCGATAGCTTAACCATTCATAGATTTGGATTCCTCTCGACGAGCCGAGCAGTACGAGTACCACCTTGATGGGTCTGCGACGTTTCCTTTCAGAGTTATTACCAAAAAACCACAAAAATCCCAGAATCCTCTCGGTTTGGGGTCAAAATGTTGTCGCTCATTAAATCCAATAAGAAACGTCGCATCGAATGAATGTGATTGAATTCTCCCCATCTTGACGAGCGGAATTGAATGGTGCAACTGATATTGCTGTCCTGTGAAAATTCAGATATTTGCATGACTGCTTTTGTTTTATTTTGTGAATAGCAAAAAGCATTCAACCCCATAATACATGTTGTTTTATTGGTCGCTCGTCCATTTCATATTCCATAGCTTAAGCATTCATATATTTGGATTCCTCTCGACGAGGCGAGCAGTACGAGTACCACCTTGATGGGTCTGCGACGTTTCCTTCCAGAGTTATTACCAAAAATACACAAACATCCCAGAATCCTCTCGGTTTGGGGTCAAAATGTTGTCGCTCATTAAATCCAATAAGAAACGTCGCATCGAATGAATGTGATTGAATTCTCCCCATCTTGACGAGCGGAATTGAATGGTGCAACTGATTTTGCTGTGCTGTGAAAATTCAGATATTTGCATGACTTCTTTTGTTTTATTTTGTGAATAGCAAAAAGCATTCAACCCCATAATACATGTTGTTTTATTGGTCGCTCGTCCATTTCATATCCGATAGCTTAACCATTCATAGATTTGGATTCCTCTCGACGAGCCGAGCAGTACGAGTACCACCTTGATGGGTCTGCGACGTTTCCTTCCAGAGTTATTACCAAAAAACCACAAACATCCCAGAATCCTCTCGGTTTGGGGTCAAAATGTTGTCGCTCATTAAATCCCATAAGAAACGTCGCATCGAATGAATGTGATTGAATTCTCCCCGTCTGGACGAGCGGAATTGAATGGTGCAACTGATATTGCTGTCCTGTGAAAATTCAGATATTTGCATGACTGCTTTTGTTTTATTTTGTGAATAGCAAAAAGCATTCAACCCCATAATACATGTTGTTTTATTGGTCGCTCGTCCATTTCATATTCCATAGCTTAAGCATTCATATATTTGGATTCCTCTCGACGAGGCGAGCAGTACGAGTACCACCTTGATGGGTCTGCGACGTTTCCTTCCAGAGTTATTACCAAAAATACACAAACATCCCAGAATCCTCTCGGTTTGGGGTCAAAATGTTGTCGCTCATTAAATCCAATAAGAAACGTCGCATCGAATGAATGTGATTGAATTCTCCCCATCTTGACGAGCGGAATTGACTGGTGCAACTGATTTTGCTGTGCTGTGAAAATTCAGATATTTGCATGACTTCTTTTGTTTTATTTTGTGAATAGCAAAAAGCATTCAACCCCATAATACATGTTGTTTTATTGGTCGCTCGTCCATTTCATATCCGATAGCTTAACCATTCATAGATTTGGATTCCTCTCGACGAGCCGAGCAGTACGAGTACCACCTTGATGGGTCTGCGACGTTTCCTTCCAGAGTTATTACCAAAAAACCACAAACATCCCAGAATCCTCTCGGTTTGGGGTCAAAATGTTGTCGCTCATTAAATCCCATAAGAAACGTCGCATCGAATGAATGTGATTGAATTCTCCCCGTCTGGACGAGCGGAATTGAATGGTGCAACTGATATTGCTGTCCTGTGAAAATTCAGATATTTGCATGACTGCTTTTGTTTTATTTTGTGAATAGCAAAAAGCATTCAACCCCATAATACATGTTGTTTTATTGGTCGCTCGTCCATTTCATATTCCATAGCTTAAGCATTCATATATTTGGATTCCTCTCGACGAGGCGAGCAGTACGAGTACCACCTTGATGGGTCTGCGACGTTTCCTTCCAGAGTTATTACCAAAAATACACAAACATCCCAGAATCCTCTCGGTTTGGGGTCAAAATGTTGTCGCTCATTAAATCCAATAAGAAACGTCGCATCGAATGAATGTGATTGAATTCTCCCCATCTTGACGAGCGGAATTGAATGGTGCAACTGATTTTGCTGTGCTGTGAAAATTCAGATATTTGCATGACTTCTTTTGTTTTATTTTGTGAATAGCAAAAAGCATTCAACCCCATAATACATGTTGTTTTATTGGTCGCTCGTCCATTTCATATCCGATAGCTTAACCATTCATAGATTTGGATTCCTCTCGACGAGCCGAGCAGTACGAGTACCACCTTGATGGGTCTGCGACGTTTCATTTCAGAGTTATTACCAAAAAACCACAAACATCCCAGAATCCTCTCGGTTTGGGGTCAAAATGTTGTCGCTCATTAAATCCAATAAGAAACGTCGCATCGAATGAATGTGATTGAATTCTCCCCATCTTGACGAGCGGAATTGAATGGTGCAACTTATTTTGCTGTGCTGTGAAAATTCAGATATTTGCATGACTTCTTTTGTTTTATTTTGTGAATAGCAAAAAGCATTCAACCCCATAATACATGTTGTTTTATTGGTCGCTCGTCCATTTCATATCCGATAGCTTAACCATTCATAGATTTGGATTCCTCTCGACGAGCCGAGCAGTACGAGTACCACCTTGATGGGTCTGCGACGTTTCCTTTCAGAGTTATTACCAAAAAACCACAAACATCCCAGAATCCTCTCGGTTTGGGGTCAAAATGTTGTCGCTCATTAAATCCAATAAGAAACGTCGCATCGAATGAATGTGATTGAATTCTCCCCATCTTGACGAGCGGAATTGAATGGTGCAACTGATATTGCTGTCCTGTGAAAATTCAGATATTTGCATGACTGCTTTTGTTTTATTTTGTGAATAGCAAAAAGCATTCAACCCCATAATACATGTTGTTTTATTGGTCGCTCGTCCATTTCATATTCCATAGCTTAAGCATTCATATATTTGGATTCCTCTCGACGAGGCGAGCAGTACGAGTACCACCTTGATGGGTCTGCGACGTTTGCTTCCAGAGTTATTACCAAAAATACACAAACATCCCAGAATCCTCTCGGTTTGGGGTCAAAATGTTGTCGCTCATTAAATCCAATAAGAAACGTCGCATCGAATGAATGTGATTGAATTCTCCCCATCTTGACGAGCGGAATTGAATGGTGCAACTGATTTTGCTGTGCTGTGAAAATTCAGATATTTGCATGACTTCTTTTGTTTTATTTTGTGAATAGCAAAAAGCATTCAACCCCATAATACATGTTGTTTTATTGGTCGCTCGTCCATTTCATATCCGATAGCTTAAACATTCATAGATTTGGATTCCTCTCGACGAGCCGAGCAGTACGAGTACCACCTTGATGGGTCTGCGACGTTTCATTTCAGAGTTATTACCAAAAAACCACAAACATCCCAGAATCCTCTCGGTTTGGGGTCAAAATGTTGTCGCTCATTAAATCCAATAAGCAACGTCGCATCGAATGAATGTGATTGAATTCTCCCCATCTTGACGAGCGGAATTGAATGGTGCAACTTATTTTGCTGTGCTGTGAAAATTCAGATATTTGCATGACTTCTTTTGTTTTATTTTGTGAATAGCAAAAAGCATTCAACCCCATAATACATGTTGTTTTATTGGTCGCTCGTCCATTTCATATCCGATAGCTTAACCATTCATAGATTTGGATTCCTCTCGACGAGCCGAGCAGTACGAGTACCACCTTGATGGGTCTGCGACGTTTCCTTCCAGAGTTATTACCAAAAAACCACAAACATCCCAGAATCCTCTCGGTTTGGGGTCAAAATGTTGTCGCTCATTAAATCCCATAAGAAACGTCGCATCGAATGAATGTGATTGAATTCTCCCCGTCTGGACGAGCGGAATTGAATGGTGCAACTGATATTGCTGTCCTGTGAAAATTCAGATATTTGCATGACTGCTTTTGTTTTATTTTGTGAATAGCAAAAAGCATTCAACCCCATAATACATGTTGTTTTATTGGTCGCTCGTCCATTTCATATTCCATAGCTTAAGCATTCATATATTTGGATTCCTCTCGACGAGGCAAGCAGTACGAGTACCACCTTGATGGGTCTGCGACGTTTCCTTCCAGAGTTATTACCAAAAAACCACAAACATCCCAGAATCCTCTCGGTTTGGGGTCAAAATGTTGTCGCTCATTAAATCCAATAAGAAACGTCGCATCGAATGAATGTGATTGAATTCTCCCCATCTTGACGAGCGGAATTGAATGGTGCAACTGATTTTGCTGTGCTGTGAAAATTCAGATATTTGCATGACTTCTTTTGTTTTATTTTGTGAATAGCAAAAAGCATTCAACCCCATAATACATGTTGTTTTATTGGTCGCTCGTCCATTTCATATCCGATAGCTTAACCATTCATAGATTTGGATTCCTCTCGACGATCCGAGCAGTACGAGTACCACCTTGATGGGTCTGCGACGTTTCCTTTCAGAGTTATTACCAAAAAACCACAAACATCCCAGAATCCTCTCGGTTTGGGGTCAAAATGTTGTCGCTCATTAAATCCAATAAGAAACGTCGCATCGAATGAATGTGATTGAATTCTCCCCATCTTGACGAGCGGAATTGAATGGTGCAACTGATATTGCTGTCCTGTGAAAATTCAGATATTTGCATGACTGCTTTTGTTTTATTTTGTGAATAGCAAAAAGCATTCAACCCCATAATACATGTTGTTTTATTGGTCGCTCGTCCATTTCATATTCCATAGCTTAAGCATTCATATATTTGGATTCCTCTCGACGAGGCGAGCAGTACGAGTACCACCTTGATGGGTCTGCGACGTTTCCTTCCAGAGTTATTACCAAAAATACACAAACATCCCAGAATCCTCTCGGTTTGGGGTCAAAATGTTGTCGCTCATTAAATCCAATAAGAAACGTCGCATCGAATGAATGTGATTGAATTCTCCCCATCTTGACGAGCGGAATTGAATGGTGCAACTGATTTTGCTGTGCTGTGAAAATTCAGATATTTGCATGACTTCTTTTGTTTTATTTTGTGAATAGCAAAAAGCATTCAACCCCATAATACATGTTGTTTTATTGGTCGCTCGTCCATTTCATATCCGATAGCTTAACCATTCATAGATTTGGATTCCTCTCGACGAGCCGAGCAGTACGAGTACCACCTTGATGGGTCTGCGACGTTTCCTTTCAGAGTTATTACCAAAAAACCACAAACATCCCAGAATCCTCTCGGTTTGGGGTCAAAATGTTGTCGCTCATTAAATCCAATAAGAAACGTCGCATCGAATGAATGTGATTGAATTCTCCCCATCTTGACGAGCGGAATTGAATGGTGCAACTGATTTTGCTGTGCTGTGAAAATTCAGATATTTGCATGACTTCTTTTGTTTTATTTTGTGAATAGCAAAAAGCATTCAACCCCATAATACATGTTGTTTTATTGGTCGCTCGTCCATTTCATATCCGATAGCTTAACCATTCATAGATTTGGATTCCTCTCGACGAGCCGAGCAGTACGAGTACCACCTTGATGGGTCTGCGACGTTTCATTTCAGAGTTATTACCAAAAAACCACAAACATCCCAGAATCCTCTCGGTTTGGGGTCAAAATGTTGTCGCTCATTAAATCCAATAAGAAACGTCGCATCGAATGAATGTGATTGAATTCTCCCCATCTTGACGAGCGGAATTGAATGGTGCAACTGATATTGCTGTCCTGTGAAAATTCAGATATTTGCATGACTGCTTTTGTTTTATTTTGTGAATAGCAAAAAGCATTCAACCCCATAATACATGTTGTTTTATTGGTCGCTCGTCCATTTCATATTCCATAGCTTAAGCATTCATATATTTGGATTCCTCTCGACGAGGCGAGCAGTACGAGTACCACCTTGATGGGTCTGCGACGTTTCCTTCCAGAGTTATTACCAAAAATACACAAACATCCCAGAATCCTCTCGGTTTGGGGTCAAAATGTTGTCGCTCATTAAATCCAATAAGAAACGTCGCATCGAATGAATGTGATTGAATTCTCCCCATCTTGACGAGCGGAATTGAATGGTGCAACTGATTTTGCTGTGCTGTGAAAATTCAGATATTTGCATGACTTCTTTTGTTTTATTTTGTGAATAGCAAAAAGCATTCAACCCCATAATACATGTTGTTTTATTGGTCGCTCGTCCATTTCATATCCGATAGCTTAACCATTCATAGATTTGGATTCCTCTCGACGAGCCGAGCAGTACGAGTACCACCTTGATGGGTCTGCGACGTTTCATTTCAGAGTTATTACCAAAAAACCACAAACATCCCAGAATCCTCTCGGTTTGGGGTCAAAATGTTGTCGCTCATTAAATCCAATAAGAAACGTCGCATCGAATGAATGTGATTGAATTCTCCCCATCTTGACGAGCGGAATTGAATGGTGCAACTTATTTTGCTGTGCTGTGAAAATTCAGATATTTGCATGACTTCTTTTGTTTTATTTTGTGAATAGCAAAAAGCATTCAACCCCATAATACATGTTGTTTTATTGGTCGCTCGTCCATTTCATATCCGATAGCTTAACCATTCATAGATTTGGATTCCTCTCGACGAGCCGAGCAGTACGAGTACCACCTTGATGGGTCTGCGACGTTTCCTTCCAGAGTTATTACCAAAAAACCACAAACATCCCAGAATCCTCTCGGTTTGGGGTCAAAATGTTGTCGCTCATTAAATCCCATAAGAAACGTCGCATCGAATGAATGTGATTGAATTCTCCCCGTCTGGACGAGCGGAATTGAATGGTGCAACTGATATTGCTGTCCTGTGAAAATTCAGATATTTGCATGACTGCTTTTGTTTTATTTTGTGAATAGCAAAAAGCATTCAACCACATAATACATGTTGTTTTATTGGTCGCTCGTCCATTTCATATTCCATAGCTTAAGCATTCATATATTTGGATTCCTCTCGACGAGGCGAGCAGTACGAGTACCACCTTGATGGGTCTGCGACGTTTCCTTCCAGAGTTATTACCAAAAAACCACAAACATCCCAGAATCCTCTCGGTTTGGGGTCAAAATGTTGTCGCTCATTAAATCCAATAAGAAACGTCGCATCGAATGAATGTGATTGAATTCTCCCCATCTTGACGAGCGGAATTGAATGGTGCAACTGATTTTGCTGTGCTGTGAAAATTCAGATATTTGCATGACTTCTTTTGTTTTATTTTGTGAATAGCAAAAAGCATTCAACCCCATAATACATGTTGTTTTATTGGTCGCTCGTCCATTTCATATCCGATAGCTTAACCATTCATAGATTTGGATTCCTCTCGACGAGCCGAGCAGTACGAGTACCACCTTGATGGGTCTGCGACGTTTCCTTTCAGAGTTATTACCAAAAAACCACAAACATCCCAGAATCCTCTCGGTTTGGGGTCAAAATGTTGTCGCTCATTAAATCCAATAAGAAACGTCGCATCGAATGAATGTGATTGAATTCTCCCCATCTTGACGAGCGGAATTGAATGGTGCAACTGATATTGCTGTCCTGTGAAAATTCAGATATTTGCATGACTGCTTTTGTTTTATTTTGTGAATAGCAAAAAGCATTCAACCCCATAATACATGTTGTTTTATTGGTCGCTCGTCCATTTCATATTCCATAGCTTAAGCATTCATATATTTGGATTCCTCTCGACGAGGCGAGCAGTACGAGTACCACCTTGATGGGTCTGCGACGTTTCCTTCCAGAGTTATTACCAAAAATACACAAACATCCCAGAATCCTCTCGGTTTGGGGTCAAAATGTTGTCGCTCATTAAATCCAATAAGAAACGTCGCATCGAATGAATGTGATTGAATTCTCCCCATCTTGACGAGCGGAATTGAATGGTGCAACTGATTTTGCTGTGCTGTGAAAATTCAGATATTTGCATGACTTCTTTTGTTTTATTTTGTGAATAGCAAAAAGCATTCAACCCCATAATACATGTTGTTTTATTGGTCGCTCGTCCATTTCATATCCGATAGCTTAACCATTCATAGATTTGGATTCCTCTCGACGAGCCGAGCAGTACGAGTACCACCTTGATGGGTCTGCGACGTTTCATTTCAGAGTTATTACCAAAAAACCACAAACTTCCCAGAATCCTCTCGGTTTGGGGTCAAAATGTTGTCGCTCATTAAATCCAATAAGAAACGTCGCATCGAATGAATGTGATTGAATTCTCCCCACCTTGACGAGCGGAATTGAATGGTGCAACTTATTTTGCTGTGCTGTGAAAATTCAGATATTTGCATGACTTCTTTTGTTTTATTTTGTGAATAGCAAAAAGCATTCAACCCCATAATACATGTTGTTTTATTGGTCGCTCGTCCATTTCATATCCGATAGCTTAACCATTCATAGATTTGGATTCCTCTCGACGAGCCGAGCAGTATGAGTACCACCTTGATGGGTCTGCGACGTTTCCTTTCAGAGTTATTACCAAAAAAACACAAACATCCCAGAATCCTCTCGGTTTGGGGTCAAAATGTTGTCGCTCATTAAATCCAATAAGAAACGTTGCATCGAATGAATGTGATTGAATTCTCCCCATCTTGACGAGCGGAATTGAATGGTGCAACTGATATTGCTGTCCTGTGAAAATTCAGATATTTGCATGACTGCTTTTGTTTTATTTTGTGAATAGCAAAAAGCATTCAACCCCATAATACATGTTGTTTTATTGGTCGCTCGTCCATTTCATATTCCATAGCTTAAGCATTCATATATTTGGATTCCTCTCGACGAGGCGAGCAGTACGAGTACCACCTTGATGGGTCTGCGACGTTTCCTTCCAGAGTTATTACCAAAAATACACAAACATCCCAGAATCCTCTCGGTTTGGGGTCAAAATGTTGTCGCTCATTAAATCCAATAAGAAACGTCGCATCGAATGAATGTGATTGAATTCTCCCCATCTTGACGAGCGGAATTGAATGGTGCAACTTATTTTGCTGTGCTGTGAAAATTCAGATATTTGCATGACTTCTTTTGTTTTATTTTGTGAATAGCAAAAAGCATTCAACCCCATAATACATGTTGTTTTATTGGTCGCTCGTCCATTTCATATCCGATAGCTTAACCATTCATAGATTTGGATTCCTTTCGACGAGCCGAGCAGTACGAGTACCACCTTGATGGGTCTGCGACGTTTCCTTCCAGAGTTATTACCAAAAAACCACAAACATCCCAGAATCCTCTCGGTTTGGGGTCAAAATGTTGTCGCTCATTAAATCCAATAAGAAACGTCGCATCGAATGAATGTGATTGAATTCTCCCCGTCTGGACGAGCGGAATTGAATGGTGCAACTGATTTTGCTGTGCTGTGAAAATTCAGATATTTGCATGACTGCTTTTGTTTTATTTTATGAATAGCAAAAAGCATTCAACCCATAATACATGTTGTTTTATTGGTCGCTCGTCCATTTCATATCCCATAGCTTAACCATTCATATATTTGGATTCCTCTCGACGAGCCGAGCAGTACGAGTACCACCTTGATGGGTCTGCGACGTTTCCTTCCAGAGTTATTACCAAAAATACACAAACATCCCAGAATCCTCTCGGTTTGGGGTCAAAATGTTGTCGCTCATTAAATCCAATAAGAAACGTCGCATCGAATGAATGTGATTGAATTCTCCCCATCTTGACGAGCGGAATTGAATGGTGCAACTGATTTTGCTGTGCTGTGAAAATTCAGATATTTGCATGACTTCTTTTGTTTTATTTTGTGAATAGCAAAAAGCATTCAACCCCATAATACATGTTGTTTTATTGGTCGCTCGTCCATTTCATATCCGATAGCTTAACCATTCATAGATTTGGATTCCTCTCGACGAGCCGAGCAGTACGAGTACCACCTTGATGGGTCTGCGACGTTTCATTTCAGAGTTATTACCAAAAAACCACAAACATCCCAGAATCCTCTCGGTTTGGGGTCAAAATGTTGTCGCTCATTAAATCCAATAAGAAACGTCGCATCGAATGAATGTGATTGAATTCTCCCCATCTTGACGAGCGGAATTGAATGGTGCAACTTATTTTGCTGTGCTGTGAAAATTCAGATATTTGCATGACTTCTTTTGTTTTATTTTGTGAATAGCAAAAAGCATTCAACCCCATAATACATGTTGTTTTATTGGTCGCTCGTCCATTTCATATCCGATAGCTTAACCATTCATAGATTTGGATTCCTTTCGACGAGCCGAGCAGTACGAGTACCACCTTGATGGGTCTGCGACGTTTCCTTCCAGAGTTATTACCAAAAAACCACAAACATCCCAGAATCCTCTCGGTTTGGGGTCAAAATGTTGTCGCTCATTAAATCCAATAAGAAACGTCGCATCGAATGAATGTGATTGAATTCTCCCCGTCTGGACGAGCGGAATTGAATGGTGCAACTGATTTTGCTGTGCTGTGAAAATTCAGATATTTGCATGACTTCTTTTGTTTTATTTTGTGAATAGCAAAAAGCATTCAACCCCATAATACATGTTGTTTTATTGGTCGCTCGTCCATTTCATATCCGATAGCTTAACCATTCATAGATTTGGATTCCTCTCGACGAGCCGAGCAGTACGAGTACCACCTTGATGGGTCTGCGACGTTTCCTTTCAGAGTTATTACCAAAAAACCACAAACATCCCAGAATCCTCTCGGTTTGGGGTCAAAATGTTGTCGCTCATTAAATCCAATAAGAAACGTCGCATCGAATGAATGTGATTGAATTCTCCCCATCTTGACGAGCGGAATTGAATGGTGCAACTGATATTGCTGTCCTGTGAAAATTCAGATATTTGCATGACTGCTTTTGTTTTATTTTGTGAATAGCAAAAAGCATTCAACCCCATAATACATGTTGTTTTATTGGTCGCTCGTCCATTTCATATTCCATAGCTTAAGCATTCATATATTTGGATTCCTCTCGACGAGGCGAGCAGTACGAGTACCACCTTGATGGGTCTGCGACGTTTCCTTCCAGAGTTATTACCAAAAATACACAAACATCCCAGAATCCTCTCGGTTTGGGGTCAAAATGTTGTCGCTCATTAAATCCAATAAGAAACGTCGCATCGAATGAATGTGATTGAATTCTCCCCATCTTGACGAGCGGAATTGAATGGTGCAACTGATTTTGCTGTGCTGTGAAAATTCAGATATTTGCATGACTTCTTTTGTTTTATTTTGTGAATAGCAAAAAGCATTCAACCCCATAATACATGTTGTTTTATTGGTCGCTCGTCCATTTCATATCCGATAGCTTAACCATTCATAGATTTGGATTCCTCTCGACGAGCCGAGCAGTACGAGTACCACCTTGATGGGTCTGCGACGTTTCATTTCAGAGTTATTACCAAAAAACCACAAACTTCCCAGAATCCTCTCGGTTTGGGGTCAAAATGTTGTCGCTCATTAAATCCAATAAGAAACGTCGCATCGAATGAATGTGATTGAATTCTCCCCACCTTGACGAGCGGAATTGAATGGTGCAACTTATTTTGCTGTGCTGTGAAAATTCAGATATTTGCATGACTTCTTTTGTTTTATTTTGTGAATAGCAAAAAGCATTCAACCCCATAATACATGTTGTTTTATTGGTCGCTCGTCCATTTCATATCCGATAGCTTAACCATTCATAGATTTGGATTCCTCTCGACGAGCCGAGCAGTACGAGTACCACCTTGATGGGTCTGCGACGTTTCCTTTCAGAGTTATTACCAAAAAACCACAAACATCCCAGAATCCTCTCGGTTTGGGGTCAAAATGTTGTCGCTCATTAAATCCAATAAGAAACGTTGCATCGAATGAATGTGATTGAATTCTCCCCATCTTGACGAGCGGAATTGAATGGTGCAACTGATATTGCTGTCCTGTGAAAATTCAGATATTTGCATGACTGCTTTTGTTTTATTTTGTGAATAGCAAAAAGCATTCAACCCCATAATACATGTTGTTTTATTGGTCGCTCGTCCATTTCATATTCCATAGCTTAAGCATTCATATATTTGGATTCCTCTCGACGAGGCGAGCAGTACGAGTACCACCTTGATGGGTCTGCGACGTTTCCTTCCAGAGTTATTACCAAAAATACACAAACATCCCAGAATCCTCTCGGTTTGGGGTCAAAATGTTGTCGCTCATTAAATCCAATAAGAAACGTCGCATCGAATGAATGTGATTGAATTCTTCCCATCTTGACGAGCGGAATTGAATGGTGCAACTGATTTTGCTGTGCTGTGAAAATTCAGATATTTGCATGACTTCTTTTGTTTTATTTTGTGAATAGCAAAAAGCATTCAACCCCATAATAAATGTTGTTTTATTGGTCGCTCGTCCATTTCATATCCGATAGCTTAACCATTCATAGATTTGGATTCCTCTCGACGAGCCGAGCAGTACGAGTACCACCTTGATGGGTCTGCGACGTTTCATTTCAGAGTTATTACCAAAAAACCACAAACATCCCAGAATCCTCTCGGTTTGGGGTCAAAATGTTGTCGCTCATTAAATCCAATAAGAAACGTCGCATCGAATGAATGTGATTGAATTCTCCCCATCTTGACGAGCGGAATTGAATGGTGCAACTTATTTTGCTGTGCTGTGAAAATTCAGATATTTGCATGACTTCTTTTGTTTTATTTTGTGAATAGCAAAAAGCATTCAACCCCATAATACATGTTGTTTTATTGGTCGCTCGTCCATTTCATATCCGATAGCTTAACCATTCATAGATTTGGATTCCTTTCGACGAGCCGAGCAGTACGAGTACCACCTTGATGGGTCTGCGACGTTTCCTTCCAGAGTTATTACCAAAAAACCACAAACATCCCAGAATCCTCTCGGTTTGGGGTCAAAATGTTGTCGCTCATTAAATCCAATAAGAAACGTCGCATCGAATGAATGTGATTGAATTCTCCCCGTCTGGACGAGCGGAATTGAATGGTGCAACTGATTTTGCTGTGCTGTGAAAATTCAGATATTTGCATGACTGCTTTTGTTTTATTTTATGAATAGCAAAAAGCATTCAACCCATAATACATGTTGTTTTATTGGTCGCTCGTCCATTTCATATCCCATAGCTTAACCATTCATAGATTTGGATTCCTCTCGACGAGCCGAGCAGTACGAGTACCACCTTGATGGGTCTGCGACGTTTCCTTCCAGAGTTATTACCAAAAAACCACAAACATCCCAGAATCCTCTCGGTTTGGGGTCAAAATGTTGTCGCTCATTAAATCCCATAAGAAACGTCGCATCGAATGAATGTGATTGAATTCTCCCCGTCTGGACGAGCGGAATTGAATGGTGCAACTGATATTGCTGTCCTGTGAAAATTCAGATATTTGCATGACTGCTTTTGTTTTATTTTGTGAATAGCAAAAAGCATTCAACCCCATAATACATGTTGTTTTATTGGTCGCTCGTCCATTTCATATTCCATAGCTTAAGCATTCATATATTTGGATTCCTCTCGACGAGGCGAGCAGTACGAGTACCACCTTGATGGGTCTGCGACGTTTCCTTCCAGAGTTATTACCAAAAATACACAAACATCCCAGAATCCTCTCGGTTTGGGGTCAAAATGTTGTCGCTCATTAAATCCAATAAGAAACGTCGCATCGAATGAATGTGATTGAATTCTCCCCATCTTGACGAGCGGAATTGAATGGTGCAACTGATTTTGCTGTGCTGTGAAAATTCAGATATTTGCATGACTTCTTTTGTTTTATTTTGTGAATAGCAAAAAGCATTCAACCCCATAATACATGTTGTTTTATTGGTCGCTCGTCCATTTCATATCCCATAGCTTAACCATTCATAGATTTGGATTCCTTTCGACGAGCCGAGCAGTACGAGTACCACCTTGATGGGTCTGCGACGTTTCCTTCCAGAGTTATTACCAAAAAACCACAAACATCCCAGAATCCTCTCGGTTTGGGGTCAAAATGTTGTCGCTCATTAAATCCAATAAGAAACGTCGCATCGAATGAATGTGAATGAATTCTCCCCGTCTGGACGAGCGGAATTGAATGGTGCAACTGATTTTGCTGTGCTGTGAAAATTCAGATATTTGCATGACTGCTTTTGTTTTATTTTATGAATAGCAAAAAGCATTCAACCCATAATACATGTTGTTTTATTGGTCGCTCGTCCATTTCATATCCCATAGCTTAACCATTCATATATTTGGATTCCTCTCGACGAGCCGAGCAGTACGAGTACCACCTTGATGGGTCTGCGACGTTTCCTTCCAGAGTTATTACCAAAAAACCACAAACATCCCAGAATCCTCTCGGTTTGGGGTCAAAATGTTGTCGCTCATTAAATCCCATAAGAAACGTCGCATCGAATGAATGTGATTGAATTCTCCCCGTCTGGACGAGCGGAATTGAATGGTGCAACTGATTTTGCTGTGCTGTGAAAATTCAGATATTTGCATGACTGCTTTTGTTTTATTTTATGAATAGCAAAAAGCATTCAACCCATAATACATGTTGTTTTATTGGTCGCTCGTCCATTTCATATCCCATAGCTTAACCATTCATATATTTGGATTCCTCTCGACGAGCCGAGCAGTACGAGTACCACCTTGATGGGTCTGCGACGTTTCCTTCCAGAGTTATTACCAAAAAACCACAAACATCCCAGAATCCTCTCGGTTTGGGGTCAAAATGTTGTCGCTCATTAAATCCCATAAGAAACGTCGCATCGAATGAATGTGATTGAATTCTCCCCGTCTGGACGAGCGGAATTGAATGGTGCAACTGATATTGCTGTCCTGTGAAAATTCAGATATTTGCATGACTGCTTTTGTTTTATTTTGTGAATAGCAAAAAGCATTCAACCCCATAATACATGTTGTTTTATTGGTCGCTCGTCCATTTCATATTCCATAGCTTAAGCATTCATATGTTTGGATTCCTCTCGACGAGGCGAGCAGTACGAGTACCACCTTGATGGGTCTGCGACGTTTCCTTCCAGAGTTATTACCAAAAATACACAAACATCCCAGAATCCTCTCGGTTTGGGGTCAAAATGTTGTCGCTCATTAAATCCAATAAGAAACGTCGCATCGAATGAATGTGATTGAATTCTCCCCATCTTGACGAGCGGAATTGAATGGTGCAACTGATTTTGCTGTGCTGTGAAAATTCAGATATTTGCATGACTTCTTTTGTTTTATTTTGTGAATAGCAAAAAGCATTCAACCCCATAATACATGTTGTTTTATTGGTCGCTCGTCCATTTCATATCCGATAGCTTAACCATTCATAGATTTGGATTCCTCTCGACGAGCCGAGCAGTACGAGTACCACCTTGATGGGTCTGCGACGTTTCATTTCAGAGTTATTACCAAAAAACCACAAACATCCCAGAATCCTCTCGGTTTGGGGTCAAAATGTTGTCGCTCATTAAATCCAATAAGAAACGTCGCATCGAATGAATGTGATTGAATTCTCCCCATCTTGACGAGCGGAATTGAATGGTGCAACTTATTTTGCTGTGCTGTGAAAATTCAGATATTTGCATGACTTCTTTTGTTTTATTTTGTGAATAGCAAAAAGCATTCAACCCCATAATACATGTTGTTTTATTGGTCGCTCGTCCATTTCATATCCGATAGCTTAATCATTCATAGATTTGGATTCCTTTCGACGAGCCGAGCAGTACGAGTACCACCTTGATGGGTCTGCGACGTTTCCTTCCAGAGTTATTACCAAAAAACCACAAACATCCCAGAATCCTCTCGGTTTGGGGTCAAAATGTTGTCGCTCATTAAATCCAATAAGAAACGTCGCATCGAATGAATGTGATTGAATTCTCCCCGTCTGGACGAGCGGAATTGAATGGTGCAACTGATTTTGCTGTGCTGTGAAAATTCAGATATTTGCATGACTGCTTTTGTTTTATTTTATGAATAGCAAAAAGCATTCAACCCATAATACATGTTGTTTTATTGGTCGCTCGTCCATTTCATATCCCATAGCTTAACCATTCATATATTTGGATTCCTCTCGACGAGCCGAGCAGTACGAGTACCACCTTGATGGGTCTGCGACGTTTCCTTCCAGAGTTATTACCAAAAAACCACAAACATCCCAGAATCCTCTCGGTTTGGGGTCAAAATGTTGTCGCTCATTAAATCCCATAAGAAACGTCGCATCGAATGAATGTGATTGAATTCTCCCCGTCTGGACGAGCGGAATTGAATGGTGCAACTGATATTGCTGTCCTGTGAAAATTCAGATATTTGCATGACTGCTTTTGTTTTATTTTGTGAATAGCAAAAAGCATTCAACCCCATAATACATGTTGTTTTATTGGTCGCTCGTCCATTTCATATTCCATAGCTTAAGCATTCATATATTTGGATTCCTCTCGACGAGGCGAGCAGTACGAGTACCACCTTGATGGGTCTGCGACGTTTCCTTCCAGAGTTATTACCAAAAATACACAAACATCCCAGAATCCTCTCGGTTTGGGGTCAAAATGTTGTCGCTCATTAAATCCAATAAGAAACGTCGCATCGAATGAATGTGATTGAATTCTCCCCATCTTGACGAGCGGAATTGAATGGTGCAACTGATTTTGCTGTGCTGTGAAAATTCAGATATTTGCATGACTTCTTTTGTTTTATTTTGTGAATAGCAAAAAGCATTCAACCCCATAATACATGTTGTTTTATTGGTCGCTCGTCCATTTCATATCCGATAGCTTAACCATTCATAGATTTGGATTCCTCTCGACGAGCCGAGCAGTACGAGTACCACCTTGATGGGTCTGCGACGTTTCATTTCAGAGTTATTACCAAAAAACCACAAACATCCCAGAATCCTCTCGGTTTGGGGTCAAAATGTTGTCGCTCATTAAATCCAATAAGAAACGTCGCATCGAATGAATGTGATTGAATTCTCCCCATCTTGACGAGCGGAATTGAATGGTGAAACTTATTTTGCTGTGCTGTGAAAATTCAGATATTTGCATGACTTCTTTTGTTTTATTTTGTGAATAGCAAAAAGCATTCAACCCCATAATACATGTTGTTTTATTGGTCGCTCGTCCATTTCATATCCGATAGCTTAACCATTCATAGATTTGGATTCCTTTCGACGAGCCGAGCAGTACGAGTACCACCTTGATGGGTCTGCGACGTTTCCTTCCAGAGTTATTACCAAAAAACCACAAACATCCCAGAATCCTCTCGGTTTGGGGTCAAAATGTTGTCGCTCATTAAATCCAATAAGAAACGTCGCATCGAATGAATGTGATTGAATTCTCCCCGTCTGGACGAGCGGAATTGAATGGTGCAACTGATTTTGCTGTGCTGTGAAAATTCAGATATTTGCATGACTGCTTTTGTTTTATTTTATGAATAGCAAAAAGCATTCAACCCATAATACATGTTGTTTTATTGGTCGCTCGTCCATTTCATATCCCATAGCTTAACCATTCATATATTTGGATTCCTCTCGACGAGCCGAGCAGTACGAGTACCACCTTGATGGGTCTGCGACGTTTCCTTCCAGAGTTATTACCAAAAATACACAAACATCCCAGAATCCTCTCGGTTTGGGGTCAAAATGTTGTCGCTCATTAAATCCAATAAGAAACGTCGCATCGAATGAATGTGATTGAATTCTCCCCATCTTGACGAGCGGAATTGAATGGTGCAACTGATTTTGCTGTGCTGTGAAAATTCAGATATTTGCATGACTTCTTTGTTTTATTTTGTGAATAGCAAAAAGCATTCAACCCCATAATACAGGTTTTTTATTGGTCGCTCGTCCATTTCATATCCCATAGCTTAACCATTCATAGATTTGGATTCCTCTCGACGAGCCGAGCAGTACGAGTACCACCTTGATGGGTCTGCGACGTTTCCTTCTAGAGTTATTACCAAAAAACCACAAACATCCCAGAATCCTCTCGGTTTGGGGTCAAAATGTTGTCGCTCATTAAATCCCATAAGAAACGTCGCATCGAATGAATGTGATTGAATTCTCCCCGTCTGGACGAGCGGAATTGAATGGTGCAACTGATATTGCTGTCCTGTGAAAATTCAGATATTTGCATGACTGCTTTTGTTTTATTTTGTGAATAGTAAAAAGCATTCAACCCCATAATACATGTTGTTTTATTGGTCGCTCGTCCATTTCATATTCCATAGCTTAAGCATTCATATATTTGGATTCCTCTCGACGAGGCGAGCAGTACGAGTACCACCTTGATGGGTCTGCGACGTTTCCTTCCAGAGTTATTACCAAAAATACACAAACATCCCAGAATCCTCTCGGTTTGGGGTCAAAATGTTGTCGCTCATTAAATCCAATAAGAAACGTCGCATCGAATGAATGTGATTGAATTCTCCCCGTCTGGACGAGCGGAATTGAATGGTGCAACTGATATTGCTGTCCTGTGAAAATTCAGATATTTGCATGACTGCTTTTGTTTTATTTTGTGAATAGCAAAAAGCATTCAACCCCATAATACATGTTGTTTTATTGGTCGCTCGTCCATTTCATATTCCATAGCTTAAGCATTCATATATTTGGATTCCTCTCGACGAGGCGAGCAGTACGAGTACCACCTTGATGGGTCTACGACGTTTCCTTCCAGAGTTATTACCAAAAATACACAAACATCCCAGAATCCTCTCGGTTTGGGGTCAAAATGTTGTCGCTCATTAAATCCAATAAGAAACGTCGCATCGAATGAATGTGATTGAATTCTCCCCATCTTGACGAGCGGAATTGAATGGTGCAACTGATTTTCTGTGCTGTGAAAATTCAGATATTTGCATGACTTCTTTGTTTTATTTTGTGAATAGCAAAAAGCATTCAACCCCATAATACATGTTTTTTATTGGTCGCTCGTCCATTTCATATCCCATAGCTTAACCATTCATAGATTTGGATTTCTCTCGACGAGCCGAGCAGTACGAGTACCACCTTGATGGGTCTGCGACGTTTCCTTCTAGAGTTATTACCAAAAAACCACAAACATCCCAGAATCCTCTCGGTTTGGGGTCAAAATGTTGTCGCTCATTAAATCCCATAAGAAACGTCGCATCGAATGAATGTGATTGAATTCTCCCCGTCTGGACGAGCGGAATTGAATGGTGCAACTGATATTGCTGTCCTGTGAAAATTCAGATATTTGCATGACTGCTTTTGTTTTATTTTGTGAATAGTAAAAAGCATTCAACCCCATAATACATGTTGTTTTATTGGTCGCTCGTCCATTTCATATTCCATAGCTTAAGCATTCATATATTTGGATTCCTCTCGACGAGGCGAGCAGTACGAGTACCACCTTGATGGGTCTGCGACGTTTCCTTCCAGAGTTATTACCAAAAATACACAAACATCCCAGAATCCTCTCGGTTTGGGGTCAAAATGTTGTCGCTCATTAAATCCAATAAGAAACGTCGCATCGAATGAATGTGATTGAATTCTCCCCGTCTGGACGAGCGGAATTGAATGGTGCAACTGATATTGCTGTCCTGTGAAAATTCAGATATTTGCATGACTGCTTTTGTTTTATTTTGTGAATAGCAAAAAGCATTCAACCCCATAATACATGTTGTTTTATTGGTCGCTCGTCCATTTCATATTCCATAGCTTAAGCATTCATATATTTGGATTCCTCTCGACGAGGCGAGCAGTACGAGTACCACCTTGATGGGTCTACGACGTTTCCTTCCAGAGTTATTACAAAAAATACACAAACATCCCAGAATCCTCTCGGTTTGGGGTCAAAATGTTGTCGCTCATTAAATCCAATAAGAAACGTCGCATCGAATGAATGTGATTGAATTCTCCCCATCTTGACGAGCGGAATTGAATGGTGCAACTGATTTTGCTGTGCTGTGAAAATTCAGATATTTGCATGACTTCTTTTGTTTTATTTTGTGAATAGCAAAAAGCATTCAACCCCATAATACATGTTGTTTTATTGGTCGCTCGTCCATTTCATATCCGATAGCTTAACAATTCATAGATTTGGATTCCTCTCGACGAGCCGAGCAGTACGAGTACCACCTTGATGGGTCTGCGACGTTTCCTTCCAGAGTTATTACCAAAAAACCACAAACATCCCAGAATCCTCTCGGTTTGGGGTCAAAATGTTGTCGCTCATTAAATCCCATAAGAAACGTCGCATCGAATGAATGTGATTGAATTCTCCCCGTCTGGTCGAGCGGAATTGAATGGTGCAACTGATATTGCTGTCCTGTGAAAATTCAGATATTTGCATGACTGCTTTTGTTTTATTTTGTGAATAGCAAAAAGCATTCAACCCCATAATACATGTTGTTTTATTGGTCGCTCGTCCATTTCATATCCCATAGCTTAACCATTCATATATTTGGATTCCTCTCGACGAGGCGAGCAGTTCGAGTACCACCTTGATGGGTCTGCGACGTTTCCTTCCAGAGTTATTACCAAAAAAACACAAACATCCCAGAATCCTCTCGGTTTGGGGTCAAAATGTTGTCGCTCATTAAATCCCATAAGAAACGTCGCATCGAATGAATGTGATTGAATTCTCCCCGTCTGGACGAGCGGAATTGAATGGTGCAACTGATATTGCTGTCCTGTGAAAATTCAGATATTTGCATGACTGCTTTTGTTTTATTTTGTGAATAGCAAAAAGCATTCAACCCCATAATACATGTTGTTTTATTGGTCGCTCGTCCATTTCATATTCCATAGCTTAAGCATTCATATATATATTTGGATTCCTCTCGACGAGGCGAGCAGTACGAGTACCACCTTGATGGGTCTGCGACGTTTCCTTCCAGAGTTATTACCAAAAATACACAAACATCCCAGAATCCTCTCGGTTTGGGGTCAAAATGTTGTCGCTCATTAAATCCAATAAGAAACGTCGCATCGAATGAATGTGATTGAATTCTCCCCATCTTGACGAGCGGAATTGAATGGTGCAACTGATTTTGCTGTGCTGTGAAAATTCAGATATTTGCATGACTTCTTTGTTTTATTTTGTGAATAGCAAAAAGCATTCAACCCCATAATACATGTTTTTTATTGGTCGCTCGTCCATTTCATATCCCATAGCTTAACCATTCATAGATTTGGATTCCTCTCGACGAGCCGAGCAGTACGAGTACCACCTTGATGGGTCTGCGACGTTTCCTTCTAGAGTTATTACCAAAAAACCACAAACATCCCAGAATCCTCTCGGTTTGGGGTCAAAATGTTGTCGCTCATTAAATCCCATAAGAAACGTCGCATCGAATGAATGTGATTGAATTCTCCCCGTCTGGACGAGCGGAATTGAATGGTGCAACTGATATTGCTGTCCTGTGAAAATTCAGATATTTGCATGACTGCTTTTGTTTTATTTTGTGAATAGTAAAAAGCATTCAACCCCATAATACATGTTGTTTTATTGGTCGCTCGTCCATTTCATATTCCATAGCTTAAGCATTCATATATTTGGATTCCTCTCGACGAGGCGAGCAGTACGAGTACCACCTTGATGGGTCTGCGACGTTTCCTTCCAGAGTTATTACCAAAAATACACAAACATCCCAGAATCCTCTCGGTTTGGGGTCAAAATGTTGTCGCTCATTAAATCCAATAAGAAACGTCGCATCGAATGAATGTGATTGAATTCTCCCCGTCTGGACGAGCGGAATTGAATGGTGCAACTGATATTGCTGTCCTGTGAAAATTCAGATATTTGCATGACTGCTTTTGTTTTATTTTGTGAATAGCAAAAAGCATTCAACCCCATAATACATGTTGTTTTATTGGTCGCTCGTCCATTTCATATTCCATAGCTTAAGCATTCATATATTTGGATTCCTCTCGACGAGGCGAGCAGTACGAGTACCACCTTGATGGGTCTACGACGTTTCCTTCCAGAGTTATTACCAAAAATACACAAACATCCCAGAATCCTCTCGGTTTGGGGTCAAAATGTTGTCGCTCATTAAATCCAATAAGAAACGTCGCATCGAATGAATGTGATTGAATTCTCCCCATCTTGACGAGCGGAATTGAATGGTGCAACTGATTTTGCTGTGCTGTGAAAATTCAGATATTTGCATGACTTCTTTTGTTTTATTTCGTGAATAGCAAAAAGCATTCAACCCCATAATACATGTTGTTTTATTGGTCGCTCGTCCATTTCATATCCGATAGCTTAACCATTCATAGATTTGGATTCCTCTCGACGAGCCGAGCAGTACGAGTACCACCTTGATGGGTCTGCGACGTTTCCTTCCAGAGTTATTACCAAAAAACCACAAACATCCCAGAATCCTCTCGGTTTGGGGTCAAAATGTTGTCGCTCATTAAATCCCATAAGAAACGTCGCATCGAATGAATGTGATTGAATTCTCCCCGTCTGGTCGAGCGGAATTGAATGGTGCAACTGATATTGCTGTCCTGTGAAAATTCAGATATTTGCATGACTGCTTTTGTTTTATTTTGTGAATAGCAAAAAGCATTCAACCCCATAATACATGTTGTTTTATTGGTCGCTCGTCCATTTCATATTCCATAGCTTAAGCATTCATATATTTGGATTCCTCTCGACGAGGCGAGCAGTACGAGTACCACCTTGAAGGGTCTTCGACGTTTCCTTCCAGAGTTATTACCAAAAAACCACAAACATCCCAGAATCCTCTCGGTTTGGGGTCAAAATGTTGTCGCTCATTAAATCCCATAAGAAACGTCGCATCGAATGAATGTGATTGAATTCTCCCCGTCTGGACGAGCGGAATTGAATGGTGCAACTGATATTGCTGTCCTGTGAAAATTCAGATATTTGCATGACTGCTTTTGTTTTATTTTGTGAATAGCAAAAAGCATTCAACCCCATAATACATGTTGTTTTATTGGTCGCTCGTCCATTTCATATCCGATAGCTTAACCATTCATAGATTTGGATTCCTCTCGACGAGCCGAGCAGTACGAGTACCACCTTGATGGGTCTGCGACGTTTCCTTCCAGAGTTATTACCAAAAAACCACAAACATCCCAGAATCCTCTCGGTTTGGGGTCAAAATGTTGTCGCTCATTAAATCCCATAAGAAACGTCGCATCGAATGAATGTGATTGAATTCTCCCCGTCTGGACGAGCGGAATTGAATGGTGCAACTGATATTGCTGTCCTGTGAAAATTCAGATATTTGCATGACTGCTTTTGTTTTATTTTGTGAATAGCAAAAAGCATTCAACCCCATAATACATGTTGTTTTATTGGTCGCTCGTCCATTTCATATTCCATAGCTTAAGCATTCATATATTTGGATTCCTCTCGACGAGGCGAGCAGTACGAGTACCACCTTGATGGGTCTGCGACGTTTCCTTCCAGAGTTATTACCAAAAATACACAAACATCCCAGAATCCTCTCGGTTTGGGGTCAAAATGTTGTCGCTCATTAAATCCAATAAGAAACGTCGCATCGAATGAATGTGATTGAATTCTCCCCATCTTGACGAGCGGAATTGAATGGTGCAACTGATTTTGCTGTGCTGTGAAAATTTAGATATTTGCATGACTTCTTTTGTTTTATTTTGTGAATAGCAAAAAGCATTCAACCCCATAATACATGTTGTTTTATTGGTCGCTCGTCCATTTCATATCCGATAGCTTAACCATTCATAGATTTGGATTCCTCTCGACGAGCCGAGCAGTACGAGTACCACCTTGATGGGTCTGCGACGTTTCCTTTCAGAGTTATTACCAAAAAACCACAAACATCCCAGAATCCTCTCGGTTTGGGGTCAAAATGTTGTCGCTCATTAAATCCAATAAGAAACGTCGCATCGAATGAATGTGATTGAATTCTACCCATCTTGACGAGCGGAATTGAATGGTGCAACTGATATTGCTGTCCTGTGAAAATTCAGATATTTGCATGACTGCTTTTGTTTTATTTTGTGAATAGCAAAAAGCATTCAACCCCATAATACATGTTGTTTTATTGGTCGCTCGTCCATTTCATATTCCATAGCTTAAGCATTCATATATTTGGATTCCTCTCGACGAGGCGAGCAGTACGAGTACCACCTTGATGGGTCTGCGACGTTTCCTTTCAGAGTTATTACCAAAAAACCACAAACATCCCAGAATCCTCTCGGTTTGGGGTCAAAATGTTGTCGCTCATTAAATCCAATAAGAAACGTCGCATCGAATGAATGTGATTGAATTCTCCCCATCTTGACGAGCGGAATTGAATGGTGCAACTGATATTGCTGTCCTGTGAAAATTCAGATATTTGCATGACTGCTTTTGTTTTATTTTGTGAATAGCAAAAAGCATTCAACCCCATAATACATGTTGTTTTATTGGTCGCTCGTCCATTTCATATTCCATAGCTTAAGCATTCATATATTTGGATTCCTCTCGACGAGGCGAGCAGTTCGAGTACCACCTTGATGGGTCTGCGACGTTTCCTTCCAGAGTTATTACCAAAAATACACAAACATCCCAGAATCCTCTCGGTTTGGGGTCAAAATGTTGTCGCTCATTAAATCCAATAAGAAACGTCGCATCGAATGAATGTGATTGAATTCTCCCCATCTTGACGAGCGGAATTGAATGGTGCAACTTATTTTGCTGTGCTGTGAAAATTCAGATATTTGCATGACTTCTTTTGTTTTATTTTGTGAATAGCAAAAAGCATTCAACCCCATAATACATGTTGTTTTATTGGTCGCTCGTCCATTTCATATCCGATAGCTTAACCATTCATAGATTTGGATTCCTTTCGACGAGCCGAGCAGTACGAGTTCCACCTTGATGGGTCTGCGACGTTTCCTTCCAGAGTTATTACCAAAAAACCACAAACATCCCAGAATCCTCTCGGTTTGGGGTCAAAATGTTGTCGCTCATTAAATCCAATAAGAAACGTCGCATCGAATGAATGTGATTGAATTCTCCCCGTCTGGACGAGCGGAATTGAATGGTGCAACTGATTTTGCTGTGCTGTGAAAATTCAGATATTTGCATGACTGCTTTTGTTTTATTTTATGAATAGCAAAAAGCATTCAACCCATAATACATGTTGTTTTATTGGTCGCTCGTCCATTTCATATCCCATAGCTTAACCATTCATATATTTGGATTCCTCTCGACGAGCCGAGCAGTACGAGTACCACCTTGATGGGTCTGCGACGTTTCCTTCCAGAGTTATTACCAAAAAACCACAAACATCCCAGAATCCTCTCGGTTTGGGGTCAAAATGTTGTCGCTCATTAAATCCCATAAGAAACGTCGCATCGAATGAATGTGATCGAATTCTCCCCGTCTGGACGAGCGGAATTGAATGGTGCAACTGATATTGCTGTCCTGTGAAAATTCAGATATTTGCATGACTGCTTTTGTTTTATTTTGTGAATAGCAAAAAGCATTCAACCCCATAATACATGTTGTTTTATTGGTCGCTCGTCCATTTCATATTCCATAGCTTAAGCATTCATATATTTGGATTCCTCTCGACGAGGCGAGAAGTACGAGTACCACCTTGATGGGTCTGCGACGTTTCCTTCCAGAGTTATTACCAAAAATACACAAACATCCCAGAATCCTCTCGGTTTGGGGTCAAAATGTTTTCGCTCATTAAATCCCATAAGAAACGTCGCATCGAATGAATGTGATTGAATTCTCCCCGTCTGGACGAGCGGAATTGAATGGTGCAACTGATTTTGCTGTGCTGTGAAAATTCAGATATTTGCATGACTGCTTTTGTTTTATTTTGTGAATAGCAAAAAGCATTCAACCCCATAATACATGTTGTTTTATTGGTCGCTCGTCCATTTCATATCCGATAGCTTAACCATTCATAGATTTGGATTCCGCTCGACGAGCCGAGCAGTACGAGTACCACCTTGATGGGTCTGCGACGTTTCCTTCCAGAGTTATTACCAAAAAACCACAAACATCCCAGAATCCTCTCGGTTTGGGGTCAAAATGTTGTCGCTCATTAAATCCAATAAGAAACGTCGCATAGAATGAATGTGATTGAATTCTCCCCGTCTGGACGAGCGGAATTGAATGGTGCAACTGATTTTGCTGTGCTGTGAAAATTCAGATATTTGCATGACTGCTTTTGTTTTATTTTGTGAATAGCAAAAAGCATTCAACCCCATAAAACATGTTGTTTTATTGGTCGCTCGTCCATTTCATATCCGATAGCTTAACCATTCATAGATTTGGATTCCGCTCGACGAGCCGAGCAGTACGAGTACCACCTTGATGGGTCTGCGACGTTTCCTTCCAGAGTTATTACCAAAAAACCACAAACATCCCAGAATCCTCTCGGTTTGGGGTCAAAATGTTGTCGCTCATTAAATCCAATAAGAAACGTCGCATCGAATGAATGTGATTGAATTCTCCCCGTCTGGACGAGCGGAATTGAATGGTGCAACTGATTTTGCTGTGCTGTGAAAATTCAGATATTTGCATGACTGCTTTTGTTTTATTTTATGAATAGCAAAAAGCATTCAACCCATAATACATGTTGTTTTATTGGTCGCTCGTCCATTTCATATCCCATAGCTTAACCATTCATAAACTTGGATTCCTCTCGACGAGGCGAGCAGTTCGAGTACCACCTTGATGGGTCTGCGACGTTTCCTTCCAGAGTTATTACCAAAAAACCACAAACATCCCAGAATCCTCTCGGTTTGGGGTCAAAATGTTGTCGCTCATTAAATCCCATAAGAAACGTCGCATCGAATGAATGTGATTGAATTCTCCCCGTCTGGTCGAGCGGAATTGAATGGTGCAACTGATATTGCTGTCCTGTGAAAATTCAGATATTTGCATGACTGCTTTTGTTTTATTTTGTGAATAGCAAAAAGCATTCAACCCCATAATACATGTTGTTTTATTGGTCGCTCGTCCATTTCATATTCCATAGCTTAAGCATTCATATATTTGGATTCCTCTCGACGAGGCGAGAAGTACGAGTACCACCTTGATGGGTCTGCGACGTTTCCTTCCAGAGTTATTACCAAAAATACACAAACATCCCAGAATCCTCTCGGTTTGGGGTCAAAATGTTGTCGCTCATTAAATCCCATAAGAAACGTCGCACCGAATGAATGTGATTGAATTTTCCCCGTCTCGACGAGCGGAATTGAATGGTGCAACTGATTTTGCTGTGCTGTGAAAATTCAGATATTTGCATGACTGCTTTTGTTTTATTTTGTGAATAGCAAAAAGCATTCAACCCCATAATACATGCTGTTTTATTGGTCGCTCGTCCATTTCATATCACATAGCTTAACCATTCATATATTTGGATTCGTCTCGACGAGCCGAGCAGTACGAGTACCACCTTGATGGGTCTGCGACGTTTCCTTCCAGAGTTATTACCAAAAAAACACAAACATCCCAGAATCCTCTCGGTTTGGGGTCAAAATGTTGTCGCTCATTAAATCCCATAAGAAACGTCGCATCGAATGAATGTGATTGAATTCTCCCCGTCTCGAAGAGCGAAATTGAATGGTGCAACTGATTTTGCTGTGCTGTGAAAATTCAGATATTTGCATGACTGCTTTTGTTTTATTTTGTGAATAGCAAAAAGCATTCAACCCCATAATACATGTTGTTTTATTGGTCGCTCGTCCATTTCATATCCCATAGCTTAAGCATTCATATATTTGGATTCCTCTCGACGAGGCGAGCAGTACGAGTACCACCTTGATGGGTCTGCGACGTTTCTTTCCAGAGTTATTACCAAAAAACCACAAACATCCCAGAATCCTCTCGGTTTGGGGTCAAAATGTTGTCGCTCATTAAATCCCATAAGAAACGTCGCATCGAATGAATGTGATTGAATTCTCCCCGTCTGGACGAGCGGAATTGAATGGTGCAACTGATTTTGCTGTCCTGTGAAAATTCAGATATTTGCATGACTGCTTTTGTTTTATTTTGTGAATAGCAAAAAGCATTCAACCCCATAATACATGTTGTTTTATTGGTCGCTCGTCCATTTCATATTCCATAGCTTAAGCATTCATATATTTGGATTCCTCTCGACGAGGCGAGAAGTACGAGTACCACCTTGATGGGTCTGCGACGTTTCCTTCCAGAGTTATTACCAAAAATACACAAACATCCCAGAATCCTCTCGGTTTGGGGTCAAAATGTTGTCGCTCATTAAATCCCATAAGAAACGTCGCACCGAATGAATGTGATTGAATTTTCCCCGTCTCGACGAGCGGAATTGAATGGTGCAACTGATTTTGCTGTGCTGTGAAAATTCAGATATTTGCATGACTGCTTTTGTTTTATTTTGTGAATAGCAAAAAGCATTCAACCCCATAATACATGCTGTTTTATTGGTCGCTCGTCCATTTCATATCACATAGCTTAACCATTCATATATTTGGATTCGTCTCGACGAGCCGAGCAGTACGAGTACCACCTTGATGGGTCTGCGACGTTTCCTTCCAGAGTTATTACCAAAAAAACACAAACATCCCAGAATCCTCTCGGTTTGGGGTCAAAATGTTGTCGCTCATTAAATCCCATAAGAAACGTCGCATCGAATGAATGTGATTGAATTCTCCCCGTCTCGAAGAGCGAAATTGAATGGTGCAACTGATTTTGCTGTGCTGTGAAAATTCAGATATTTGCATGACTGCTTTTGTTTTATTTTGTGAATAGCAAAAAGCATTCAACCCCATAATACATGTTGTTTTATTGGTCGCTCGTCCATTTCATATCCCATAGCTTAAGCATTCATATATTTGGATTCCTCTCGACGAGGCGAGCAGTACGAGTACCACCTTGATGGGTCTGCGACGTTTCTTTCCAGAGTTATTACCAAAAAACCACAAACATCCCAGAATCCTCTCGGTTTGGGGTCAAAATTTTGTCGCTCATTAAATCCCATAAGAAACGTCGCATCGAATGAATGTGATTGAATTCTCCCCGTCTGGACGAGCGGAATTGAATGGTGCAACTGATTTTGCTGTGCAGTGAAAATTCAGATATTTGCATGACTGCTTTTGTTTTATTTTGTGAATAGCAAAAGCATTCAACCCCATAATACATGTTGTTTTATTGGTCGCTCGTCCATTTCATATCCCATAGCTTAACCATTCATATATTTGGATTCCTCTCGACGAGGCGAGCAGTTCGAGTACCACCTTGATGGGTCTGCGACGTTTCCTTCCAGAGTTATTACCAAAAAACCACAAACATCCCAGAATCCTCTCGGTTTGGGGTCAAAATGTTGTCGCTCATTAAATCCCATAAGAAACGTCGCATCGAATGAATGTGATTGAATTCTCCCCGTCTGGACGAGCGGAATTGAATGGTGCAACTGATATTGCTGTCCTGTGAAAATTCAGATATTTGCATGACTGCTTTTGTTTTATTTTGTGAATAGCAAAAAGCATTCAACCCCATAATACATGTTGTTTTATTGGTCGCTCGTCCATTTCATATTCCATAGCTTAAGCATTCATATATTTGGATTCCTCTCGACGAGGCGAGAAGTACGAGTACCACCTTGATGGGTCTGCGACGTTTCCTTCCAGAGTTATTACCAAAAATACACAAACATTCCAGAATCCTCTCGGTTTGGGGTCAAAATGTTTTCGCTCATTAAATCCAATAAGAAACGTCGCATCGAATGAATGTGATTGAATTCTCCCCGTCTGGACGAGCGGAATTGAATGGTGCAACTGATTTTGCTGTGCTGTGAAAATTCAGATATTTGCATGACTGCTTTTGTTTTATTTTGTGAATAGCAAAAAGCATTCAACCCCATAATACATGTTGTTTTATTGGTCGCTCGTCCATTTCATATCCGATAGCTTAACCATTCATAGATTTGGATTCCGCTCGACGAGCCGAGCAGTACGAGTACCACCTTGATGGGTCTGCGACGTTTCCTTCCAGAGTTATTACAAAAAAACCACAAACATCACAGAATCCTCTCGGTTTGGGGTCAAAATGTTGTCGCTCATTAAATCCAATAAGAAACGTCGCATCGAATGAATGTGATTGAATTCTCCCCGTCTGGATGAGCGGAATTGAATGGTGCAACTGATTTTGCTGTGCTGTGAAAATTCAGATATTTGCATGACTGCTTTTGTTTTATTTTGTGAATAGCAAAAAGCATTCAACCCCATAATACATGTTGTTTTATTGGTCGCTCGTCCATTTCATATTCCATAGCTTAAGCATTCATATATTTGGATTCCTCTCGACGAGGCGAGAAGTACGAGTACCACCTTGATGGGTCTGCGACGTTTCCTTCCAGAGTTATTACCAAAAATACACAAACATCCCAGAATCCTCTCGGTTTGGGGTCAAAATGTTGTCGCTCATTAAATCCAATAAGAAACGTCGCATCGAATGAATGTGATTGAATTCTCCCCGTCTGGACGAGAGGAATTGAATGGTGCAACTGATTTTGCTGTGCTGTGAAAATTCAGATATTTGCATGACTGCTTTTGTTTTATTTTGTGAATAGCAAAAAGCATTCAACCCCATAATACATGTTGTTTTATTGGTCGCTCGTCCATTTCATATCCGATAGCTTAACGATTCATAGATGTGGATTCCTCTCGACGAGCCGAGCAGTACGAGTACCACCTTGATGGGTCTGCGACGTTTCCTTCCAGAGTTATTACCAAAAAACCACAAACATCCCAGAATCCTCTCGGTTTGGGGTCAAAATGTTGTCGCTCATTAAATCCAATAAGAAACGTCGCATCGAATGAATGTGATTGAATTCTCCCCGTCTGGACGAGCGGAATTGAATGGTGCAACTGATTTTGCTGTGCTGTGAAAATTCAGATATTTGCATGACTGCTTTTGTTTTATTTTATGAATAGCAAAAAGCATTCAACCCATAATACATGTTGTTTTATTGGTCGCTCGTCCATTTCATATCCCATAGCTTACCCATTCATATATTTGGATTCCTCTCGACGAGGCGAGCAGTTCGAGTACCACCTTGATGGGTCTGCGACGTTTCCTTCCAGAGTTATTACCAAAAAACCACAAACATCCCAGAATCCTCTCGGTTTGGGGTCAAAATGTTGTCGCTCATTAAATCCAATAAGAAACGTCGCATCGAATGAATGTGATTGAATTCTCCCCATCTTGACGAGCGGAATTGAATGGTGCAACTGATTTTGCTGTGCTGTGAAAATTCAGATATTTGCATGACTTCTTTTGTTTTATTTTGTGAATAGCAAAAAGCATTCAACCCCATAATACATGTTGTTTTATTGGTCGCTCGTCCATTTCATATCCGATAGCTTAACCATTCATAGATTTGGATTCCTCTCGACGAGCCGAGCAGTACGAGTACCACCTTGATGGGTCTCCGACGTTTCCTTCCAGAGTTATTACCAAAAAACCACAAACATCCCAGAATCCTCTCGGTTTGGGGTCAAAATGTTGTCGCTCATTAAATCCAATAAGAAACGTCGCATCGAATGAATGTGATTGAATTCTCCCCGTCTGGACGAGCGGAATTGAATGGTGCAACTGATTTTGCTGTGCTGTGAAAATTCAGATATTTGCATGACTGCTTTTGTTTTATTTTATGAATAGCAAAAAGCATTCAACCCATAATACATGTTGTTTTATTGGTCGCTCGTCCATTTCATATCCCATAGCTTAACCATTCATATATTTGGATTCCTCTCGACGAGGCGAGCAGTTCGAGTACCACCTTGATGGGTCTGCGACGTTTCCTCCAGAGTTATCACCAAAAAACCACAAACATCCCAGAATCCTCTCGGTTTGGGGTCAAAATGTTGTCGCTCATTAAATCCCATAAGAAACGTCGCACCGAATGAATGTGATTGAATTTTCCCCGTCTCGACGAGCGGAATTGAATGGTGCAACTGATTTTGCTGTGCTGTGAAAATTCAGATATTTGCATGACTTCTTTTGTTTTATTTTGTGAATAGCAAAAAGCATTCAACCCCATAATACATGTTGTTTTATTGGTCGCTCGTCCATTTCATATCCGATAGCTTAACCATTCATATATTTGGATTCCTCTCGACGAGCCGAGCAGTACGAGTACCACCTTGATGGGTCTGCGACGTTTCCTTCCAGAGTTATTACCAAAAAACCACAAACATCCCAGAATCCTCTCGGTTTGGGGTCAAAATGTTGTCGCTCATTAAATCCAATAAGAAACGTCGCATCGAATGAATGTGATTGAATTCTCCCCGTCTGGACGAGCGGAATTGAATGGTGCAACTGATATTGCTGTCCTGTGAAAATTCAGATATTTGCATGACTGCTTTTGTTTTATTTTGTGAATAGCAAAAAGCATTCAACCCCATAATACATGTTGTTTTATTGGTCGCTCGTCCATTTCATATTCCATAGCTTAAGCATTCATATATTTGGATTCCTCTCGACGAGGCGAGAAGTACGAGTACCACCTTGATGGGTCTGCGACGTTTCCTTCCAGAGTTATTACCAAAAATACACAAACATCCCAGAATCCTCTCGGTTTGGGGTCAAAATGTTTTCGCTCATTAAATCCAATAAGAAAAGTCGCATCGAATGAATGTGATTGAATTCTCCCCGTCTGGACGAGCGGAATTGAATGGTGCAACTGATATTGCTGTCCTGTGAAAATTCAGATAATTGCATGACTGCTTTTGTTTTATTTTGTGAATAGCAAAAAGCATTCAACCCCATAATACATGTTGTTTTATTGGTCGCTCGTCCATTTCATATTCCATAGCTTAAGCATTCATATATTTGGATTCCTCTCGACGAGGCGAGCAGTATGAGTACCACCTTGATGGGTCTGCGACGTTTCCTTCCAGAGTTATTACCAAAAATACACAAACATCCAGGAATCCTCTCGGTTTGGGGTCAAAATGTTGTCGCTCATTAAATCCAATAAGAAACGTCGCATCGAATGAATGTGATTGAATTCTCCCCGTCTGGACGAGCGGAATTGAATGGTGCAACTGATTTTGCTGTGCTGTGAAAATTCAGATATTTGCATGACTGCTTTTGTTTTATTTTTTGAATAGCAAAAAGCATTCAACCCATAATACATGTTGTTTTATTGGTCGCTCGTCCATTTCATATCCCATAGCTTAACCATTCATATATTTGGATTCCTCTCGACGAGGCGAGAAGTACGAGTACCACCTTGATGGGTCTGCGACGTTTCCTTCCAGAGTTATTACCAAAAATACACAAACATCCCAGAATCCTCTCGGTTTGGGGTCAAAATGTTGTCGCTCATTAAATCCAATTAGAAACGTCGCATCGAATGAATGTGATTGAATTCTCCCCGTCTGGACGAGCGGAATTGAATGGTGCAACTTATTTTGCTGTGCTGTGAAAATTCAGATATTTGCATGACTGCTTTTGTTTTATTTTATGAATAGCAAAAAGCATTCAACCCATAATACATGTTGTTTTATTGGTCGCTCGTCCATTTCATATCCCATAGCTTAACCATTCATATATTTGGATTCCTCTCGACGAGGCGAGCAGTTCGAGTACCACCTTGATGGGTCTGCGACGTTTCCTTCCAGAGTTATTACCAAAAAACCACAAACATCCCAGAATCCTCTCGGTTTGGGGTCAAAATGTTGTCGCTCATTAAATCCCATAAGAAACGTCGCACCGAATGAATGTGATTGAATTTTCCCCGTCTCGACGAGCGGAATTGAATGGTGCAACTGATTTTGCTGTGCTGTGAAAATTCAGATATTTGCATGACTGCTTTTGTTTTATTTTGTGAATAGCAAAAAGCATTCAACCCCATAATACATGCTGTTTTATTGGTCGCTCGTCCATTTCATATCCCATAGCTTAACCATTCATATATTTGGATTCGGCTCGACGAGCCGAGCAGTACGAGTACCACCTTGATGGGTCTGCGACGTTTCCTTCCAGAGTTATTACCAAAAAAACACAAACATCCCAGAATCCTCTCGGTTTGGGGTCAAAATGTTGTCGCTCATTAAATCCCATAAGAAACGTCGCATCGAATGAATGTGATTGAATTCTCCCCGTCTGGAAGAGCGGAATTGAATGGTGCAACTGATTTTGCTGTGCTGTGAAAATTCAGATATTTGCATGACTGCTTTTGTTTTATTTTGTGAAAAGCAAAAAGCATTAAACCCCATAATACATGTTGTTTTATTGGTCGCTCGTCCATTTCATATCCCATAGCTTAAGCATTCATATATTTGGATTCCTCTCGACGAGGCGAGCAGTACGAGTACCACCTTGATGGGTCTGCGACGTTTCCTTCCAGAGTTATTACCAAAAAACCACAAACATCCCAGAATCCTCTCGGTTTGGGGTCAAAATGTTGTCGCTCATTAAATCCAATTAGAAACGTCGCATCGAATGAATGTGATTGAATTCTCCCCGTCTGGACGAGCGGAATTGAATGGTGCAACTTATTTTGCTGTGCTGTGAAAATTCAGATATTTGCATGACTGCTTTTGTTTTATTTTATGAATAGCAAAAAGCATTCAACCCATAATACATGTTGTTTTATTGGTCGCTCGTCCATTTCATATCCCATAGCTTAACCATTCATATATTTGGATTCCTCTCGACGAGGCGAGCAGTTCGAGTACCACCTTGATGGGTCTGCGACGTTTCCTTCCAGAGTTATTACCAAAAAACCACAAACATCCCAGAATCCTCTCGGTTTGGGGTCAAAATGTTGTCGCTCATTAAATCCCATAAGAAACGTCGCACCGAATGAATGTGATTGAATTTTCCCCGTCTCGACGAGCGGAATTGAATGGTGCAACTGATTTTGCTGTGCTGTGAAAATTCAGATATTTGCATGACTGCTTTTGTTTTATTTTGTGAATAGCAAAAAGCATTCAACCCCATAATACATGCTGTTTTATTGGTCGCTCGTCCATTTCATATCCCATAGCTTAACCATTCATATATTTGGATTCGTCTCGAGGAGCCGAGCAGTACGAGTACCACCCTGATGGGTCTGCGACGTTTCCTTCCAGAGTTATTACCAAAAAAACACAAACATCCCAGAATCCTCTCGGTTTGGGGTCAAAATGTTGTCGCTCATTAAATCCCATAAGAAACGTCGCATCGAATGAATGTGATTGAATTCTCCCCGTCTGGAAGAGCGGAATTGAATGGTGCAACTGATTTTGCTGTGCTGTGAAAATTCAGATATTTGCATGACTGCTTTTGTTTTATTTTGTGAATAGCAAAAAGCATTAAACCCCATAATACATGTTGTTTTATTGGTCGCTCGTCCATTTCATATCCCATAGCTTAACCATTCATATATTTGGATTCCTCTCGACGAGGCAAGCAGTACGAGTACCACATTGATGGGTCTGCGACGTTTCCTTCCAGAGTTATTACCAAAAAAACACAAACATCCCAGAATCCTCTCGGTTTGGGGTCAAAATGTTGTCGCTCATTAAATCCCATAAGAAACGTCGCATCAAATGAATGTGATTGAATTCTCCCCGTCTGGACGAGCGGAATTGAATGGTGCAACTGATTTTGCTGTGCTGTGAAAATTCAGATATTTGCATGACTGCTTTTGTTTTATTTTGTGAATAGCAAAAGCATTCAACCCCATAATACATGTTGTTTTATTGGTCGCTCGTCCATTTCATATCCCATAGCTTAAGCATTCATATATTTGGATTCCTCTCGACGAGGCGAGCAGTTCGAGTACCACCTTGATGGGTCTGCGACGTTTCCTTCCAGAGTTATTACCAAAAAACCACAAACATCCCAGAATCCTCTCGGTTTGGGGTCAAAATGTTGTCGCTCATTAAATCCCATAAGAAACGTAGCATCGAATGAATGTGTTTGAATTCTCCCCGTCTGGACGAGCGGAATTGAATGGTGCAACTGATATTGCTGTCCTGTGAAAATTCAGATATTTGCATGACTGCTTTTGTTTTATTTTGTGAATAGCAAAAAGCATTCAACCCCATAATACATGTTGTTTTATTGGTCGCTCGTCCATTTCATATTCCATAGCTTAAGCATTCATATATTTGGATTCCTCTCGACGAGGCGAGAAGTACGAGTACCACCTTGATGGGTCTGCGACGTTTCCTTCCAGAGTTATTACCAAAAATACACAAACATCCCAGAATCCTCTCGGTTTGGGGTCAAAATGTTTTCGCTCATTAAATCCAATAAGAAACGTCGCATCGAATGAATGTGATTGAATTCTCCCCGTCTGGACGAGCGGAATTGAATGGTGCAACTGATTTTGCTGTGCTGTGAAAATTCAGATATTTGCATGACTGCTTTTGTTTTATTTTGTGAATAGCAAAAAGCATTCAACCCCATAATACATGTTGTTTTATTGGTCGCTCGTCCATTTCATATCCGATAGCTTAACCATTCATAGATGTGGATTCCGCTCGACGAGCCGAGCAGTACGAGTACCACCTTGATGGGTCTGCGACGTTTCCTTCCAGAGTTATTACAAAAAAAACCACAAACATCCCAGAATCCTCTCGGTTTGGGGTCAAAATGTTGTCGCTCATTAAATCCAATAAGAAACTTCGCATCGAATGAATGTGATTGAATTCTCCCCGTCTGGACGAGCGGAATTGAATGGTGCAACTGATTTTGCTGTGCTGTGAAAATTCAGATATTTGCATGACTGCTTTTGTTTTATTTTGTGAATAGCAAAAAGCATTCAACCCCATAATACATGTTGTTTTATTGGTCGCTCGTCCATTTCATATTCCATAGCTTAAGCATTCAAATATTTGGATTCCTCTCGACGAGGCGAGAAGTACGAGTACCACCTTGATGGGTCTGCGACGTTTCCTTCCAGAGTTATTACCAAAAATACACAAACATCCCAGAATCCTCTCGGTTTGGGGTCAAAATGTTGTCGCTCATTAAATCCAATTAGAAACGTCGCATCGAAAGAATGTGATTGAATTCTCCCCGTCTGGACGAGCGGAATTGAATGGTGCAACTTATTTTGCTGTGCTGTGAAAATTCAGATATTTGCATGACTGCTTTTGTTTTATTTTATGAATAGCAAAAAGCATTCAACCCATAATACATGTTGTTTTATTGGTCGCTCGTCCATTTCATATCCCATAGCTTAACCATTCATATATTTGGATTCCTCTCGACGAGGCGAGCAGTTCGAGTACCACCTTGATGGGTCTGCGACGTTTCCTTCCAGAGTTATTACCAAAAAACCACAAACATCCCAGAATCCTCTCGGTTTGGGGTCAAAATGTTGTCGCTCATTAAATCCCATAAGAAACGTCGCACCGAATGAATGTGATTGAATTTTCCCCGTCTCGACGAGCGGAATTGAATGGTGCAACTGATTTTGCTGTGCTGTGAAAATTCAGATATTTGCATGACTGCTTTTGTTTTATTTTGTGAATAGCAAAAAGCATTCAACCCCATAATACATGCTGTTTTATTGGTCGCTCGTCCATTTCACATCCCATAGCTTAACCATTCATATATTTGGATTCGTCTCGACGAGCCGAGCAGTACGAGTACCACCTTGATGGGTCTGCGACGTTTCCTTCCAGAGTTATTACCAAAAAAACACAAACATCCCAGAATCCTCTCGGTTTGGGGTCAAAATGTTGTCGCTCATTAAATCCCATAAGAAACGTCGCATCGAATGAATGTGATTGAATTCTCCCCGTCTGGAAGAGCGGAATTGAATGGTGCAACTGATTTTGCTGTGCTGTGAAAATTCAGATATTTGCATGACTGCTTTTGTTTTATTTTGTGAATAGCAAAAAGCATTAAACCCCATAATACATGTTGTTTTATTGGTCGCTCGTCCATTTCATATCCCATAGCTTAAGAATTCATATATTTGGATTCCTCTCGACGAGGCGAGCAGTTCGAGTACCACCTTGATGGGTCTGCGACGTTTCCTTCCAGAGTTATTACCAAAAAACCACAAACATCCCAGAATCCTCTCGGTTTGGGGTCAAAATGTTGTCGCTCATTAAATCCCATAAGAAACGTTGCATCGAATGAATGTGATTGAATTCTCCCCGTCTGGACGAGCGGAATTGAATGGTGCAACTGATATTGCTGTCCTGTGAAAATTCAGATATTTGCATGACTGCTTTTGTTTTATTTTGTAAATAGCAAAAAGCATTCAACCCCATAATACATGTTGTTTTATTGGTCGCTCGTCCATTTCATATTCCATAGCTTAAGCATTCATATATTTGGATTCCTCTCGACGAGGCGAGAAGGACGAGTACCACCTTGATGGGTCTGCGACGTTTCCTTCCGGAGTTATTACCAAAAATACACAAACATCCCAGAATCCTCTCGGTTTGGGGTCAAAATGTTTTCGCTCATTAAATCCAATAAGAAACGTCGCATCGAATGAATGTGATTGAATTCTCCCCGTCTGGACGAGCGGAATTGAATGGTGCAATTGATTTTGCTGTGCTGTGAAAATTCAGATATTTGCATGACTGCTTTTGTTTTATTTTGTGAATAGCAAAAAGCATTCAACCCCATAACACATGTTGTTTTATTGGTCGCTCGTCCATTTCATATTCCATAGCTTAAGCATTCATATATTTGGATTCCTCTCGACGAGGCGAGAAGTACGAGTACCACCTTGATGGGTCTGCGACGTTTCCTTCCAGAGTTATTACCAAAAAACCACAAACATCCCAGAATCCTCTCGGTTTGGGGTCAAAATGTTGTCGCTCATTAAATCCAATAAGAAACGTCGCATCGAATGAATGTGATTGAATTCTCCCCGTCTGGACGAGCGGAATTGAATGGTGCAACTGATTTTGCTGTGCTGTGAAAATTCAGATATTTGCATGACTGCTTTTGTTTTATTTTATGAATAGCAAAAAGCATTCAACCCATAATACATGTTGTTTTATTGGTCGCTCGTCCATTTCATATCCCATAGCTTAAACATTCATATATTTGGATTCCTCTCGACGAGGCGAGCAGTTCGAGTACCACCTTGATGGGTCTGCGACGTTTCCTTCCAGAGTTATCACCAAAAAACCACAAACATCCCAGAATCCTCTCGGTTTGGGGTCAAAATGTTGTCGCTCATTAAATCCCATAAGAAACGTCGCACCGAATGAATGTGATTGAATTTTCCCCGTCTCGACGAGCGGAATTGAATGGTGCAACTGATTTTGCTGTGCTGTGAAAATTCAGATATTTGCATGACTGCTTTTGTTTTATTTTGTGAATAGCAAAAAGCATTAAACCCCATAATACATGTTGTTTTATTGGTCGCTCGTCCATTTCATATCCCATAGCTTAAGCATTCATATATTTGGATTCCTCTCGACGAGGCGAGCAGTTCGAGTACCACCTTGATGGGTCTGCGACGTTTCCTTCCAGAGTTATTACCAAAAAACCACAAACATCCCAGAATCCTCTCGGTTTGGGGTCAAAATGTTGTCGCTCATTAAATCCCATAAGAAACGTTGCATCGAATGAATGTGATTGAATTCTCCCCGTCTGGACGAGCGGAATTGAATGGTGCAACTGATATTGCTGTCCTGTGAAAATTCAGATATTTGCATGACTGCTTTTGTTTTATTTTGTAAATAGCAAAAAGCATTCAACCCCATAATACATGTTGTTTTATTGGTCGCTCGTCCATTTCATATTCCATAGCTTAAGCATTCATATATTTGGATTCCTCTCGACGAGGCGAGAAGGACGAGTACCACCTTGATGGGTCTGCGACGTTTCCTTCCGGAGTTATTACCAAAAATCCACAAACATCCCAGAATCCTCTCGGTTTGGGGTCAAAATGTTTTCGCTCATTAAATCCAATAAGAAACGTCGCATCGAATGAATGTGATTGAATTCTCCCCGTCTGGACGAGCGGAATTGAATGGTGCAACTGATTTTGCTGTGCTGTGAAAATTCAGATATTTGCATGACTGCTTTTGTTTTATTTTGTGAATAGCAAAAAGCATTCAACCCCATAATACATGTTGTTTTATTGGTCGCTCGTCCATTTCATATTCCATAGCTTAACCATTCATATATTTGGATTCCTCTCGACGAGGCGAGAAGTACGAGTACCACCTTGATGGGTCTGCGACGTTTCCTTCCAGAGTTATTACCAAAAAACCACAAACATCCCAGAATCCTCTCGGTTTGGGGTCAAAATGTTGTCGCTCATTAAATCCAATAAGAAACGTCGCATCGAATGAATGTGATTGAATTCTCCCCGTCTGGACGAGCGGAATTGAATGGTGCAACTGATTTTGCTGTGCTGTGAAAATTCAGATATTTGCATGACTGCTTTTGTTTTATTTTATGAATAGCAAAAAGCATTCAACCCATAATACATGTTGTTTTATTGGTCGCTCGTCCATTTCATATCCCATAGCTTAAACATTCATATATTTGGATTCCTCTCGACGAGGCGAGCAGTTCGAGTACCACCTTGATGGGTCTGCGACGTTTCCTTCCAGAGTTATCACCAAAAAACCACAAACATCCCAGAATCCTCTCGGTTTGGGGTCAAAATGTTGTCGCTCATTAAATCCCATAAGAAACGTCGCACCGAATGAATGTGATTGAATTTTCCCCGTCTCGACGAGCGGAATTGAATGGTGCAACTGATTTTGCTGTGCTGTGAAAATTCAGATATTTGCATGACTGCTTTTGTTTTATTTTGTGAATAGCAAAAAGCATTCAACCCCCTAATACATGCTTTTTTATTGGTCGCTCGTCCATTTCACATCCCATAGCTTAACCATTCATATATTTGGATTCGTCTCGACGAGCCGAGCAGTACGAGTACCACCTTGATGGGTCTGCGACGTTTCCTTCCAGAGTTATTACCAAAAAAACACAAACATCCCAGAATCCTCTCGGTTTGGGGTCAAAATGTTGTCGCTCATTAAATCCCATAAGAAACGTCGCATCGAATGAATGTGATTGAATTCTCCCCGTCTGGAAGAGCGGAATTGAATGGTGCAACTGATTTTGCTGTGCTGTGAAAATTCAGATATTTGCATGACTGCTTTTGTTTTATTTTGTGAATAGCAAAAAGCATTAAACCCCATAATACATGTTGTTTTATTGGTCGCTCGTCCATTTCATATCCCATAGCTTAAGCATTCATATATTTGGATTCCTCTCGACGAGGCGAGCAGTTCGAGTACCACCTTGATGGGTCTGCGACGTTTCCTTCCAGAGTTATTACCAAAAAACCACAAACATCCCAGAATCCTCTCGGTTTGGGGTCAAAATGTTGTCGCTCATTAAATCCCATAAGAAACGTTGCATCGAATGAATGTGATTGAATTCTCCCCGTCTGGACGAGCGGAATTGAATGGTGCAACTGATATTGCTGTCCTGTGAAAATTCAGATATTTGCATGACTGCTTTTGTTTTATTTTGTAAATAGCAAAAAGCATTCAACCCCATAATACATGTTGTTTTATTGGTCGCTCGTCCATTTCATATTCCATAGCTTAAGCATTCATATATTTGGATTCCTCTCGACGAGGCGAGAAGGACGAGTACCACCTTGATGGGTCTGCGACGTTTCCTTCCGGAGTTATTACCAAAAATACACAAACATCCCAGAATCCTCTCGGTTTGGGGTCAAAATGTTTTCGCTCATTAAATCCAATAAGAAACGTCGCATCGAATGAATGTGATTGAATTCTCCCCGTCTGGACGAGCGGAATTGAATGGTGCAACTGATTTTGCTGTGCTGTGAAAATTCAGATATTTGCATGACTGCTTTTGTTTTATTTTGTGAATAGCAAAAAGCATTCAACCCCATAATACATGTTGTTTTATTGGTCGCTCGTCCATTTCATATTCCATAGCTTAAGCATTCATATATTTGGATTCCTCTCGACGAGGCGAGAAGTACGAGTACCACCTTGATGGGTCTGCGACGTTTCCTTCCAGAGTTATTACCAAAAAACCACAAACATCCCAGAATCCTCTCGGTTTGGGGTCAAAATGTTGTCGCTCATTAAATCCAATAAGAAACGTCGCATCGAATGAATGTGATTGAATTCTCCCCGTCTGGACGAGCGGAATTGAATGGTGCAACTGATTTTGCTGTGCTGTGAAAATTCAGATATTTGCATGACTGCTTTTGTTTTATTTTATGAATAGCAAAAAGCATTCAACCCATAATACATGTTGTTTTATTGGTCGCTCGTCCATTTCATATCCCATAGCTTAAACATTCATATATTTGGATTCCTCTCGACGAGGCGAGCAGTTCGAGTACCACCTTGATGGGTCTGCGACGTTTCCTTCCAGAGTTATCACCAAAAAACCACAAACATCCCAGAATCCTCTCGGTTTGGGGTCAAAATGTTGTCGCTCATTAAATCCCATAAGAAACGTCGCACCGAATGAATGTGATTGAATTTTCCCCGTCTCGACGAGCGGAATTGAATGGTGCAACTGATTTTGCTGTGCTGTGAAAATTCAGATATTTGCATGACTGCTTTTGTTTTATTTTGTGAATAGCAAAAAGCATTAAACCCCATAATACATGTTGTTTTATTGGTCGCTCGTCCATTTCATATCCCATAGCTTAAGCATTCATATATTTGGATTCCTCTCGACGAGGCGAGCAGTTCGAGTACCACCTTGATGGGTCTGCGACGTTTCCTTCCAGAGTTATTACCAAAAAACCACAAACATCCCAGAATCCTCTCGGTTTGGGGTCAAAATGTTGTCGCTCATTAAATCCCATAAGAAACGTTGCATCGAATGAATGTGATTGAATTCTCCCCGTCTGGACGAGCGGAATTGAATGGTGCAACTGATTTTGCTGTGCTGTGAAAATTCAGATATTTGCATGACTGCTTTTGTTTTATTTTGTGAATAGCAAAAAGCATTCAACCCCATAATACATGTTGTTTTATTGGTCGCTCGTCCATTTCATATTCCATAGCTTAAGCATTCATATATTTGGATTCCTCTCGACGAGGCGAGAAGTACGAGTACCACCTTGATGGGTCTGCGACGTTTCCTTCCAGAGTTATTACCAAAAAACCACAAACATCCCAGAATCCTCTCGGTTTGGGGTCAAAATGTTGTCGCTCATTAAATCCAATAAGAAACGTCGCATCGAATGAATGTGATTGAATTCTCCCCGTCTGGACGAGCGGAATTGAATGGTGCAACTGATATTGCTGTCCTGTGAAAATTCAGATATTTGCATGACTGCTTTTGTTTTATTTTGTAAATAGCAAAAAGCATTCAACCCCATAATACATGTTGTTTTATTGGTCGCTCGTCCATTTCATATTCCATAGCTTAAGCATTCATATATTTGGATTCCTCTCGACGAGGCGAGAAGGACGAGTACCACCTTGATGGGTCTGCGACGTTTCCTTCCGGAGTTATTACCAAAAATCCACAAACATCCCAGAATCCTCTCGGTTTGGGGTCAAAATGTTTTCGCTCATTAAATCCAATAAGAAACGTCGCATCGAATGAATGTGATTGAATTCTCCCCGTCTGGACGAGCGGAATTGAATGGTGCAACTGATTTTGCTGTGCTGTGAAAATTCAGATATTTGCATGACTGCTTTTGTTTTATTTTGTGAATAGCAAAAAGCATTCAACCCCATAATACATGTTGTTTTATTGGTCGCTCGTCCATTTCATATTCCATAGCTTAAGCATTCATATATTTGGATTCCTCTCGACGAGGCGAGAAGTACGAGTACCACCTTGATTGGTCTGCGACGTTTCCTTCCAGAGTTATTACCAAAAAACCACAAACATCCCAGAATCCTCTCGGTTTGGGGTCAAAATGTTGTCGCTCATAAAATCCAATAAGAAACGTCGCATCGAATGAATGTGATTGAATTCTCCCCGTCTGGACGAGCGGAATTGAATGGTGCAACTGATTTTGCTGTTCTGTGAAAATTCAGATATTTGCATGACTGCTTTTGTTTTATTTTATGAATAGCAAAAAGCATTCAACCCATAATACATGTTGTTTTATTGGTCGCTCGTCCATTTCATATCCCATAGCTTAAACATTCATATATTTGGATTCCTCTCGACGAGGCGAGCAGTTCGAGTACCACCTTGATGGGTCTGCGACGTTTCCTTCCAGAGTTATCACCAAAAAACCACAAACATCCCAGAATCCTCTCGGTTTGGGGTCAAAATGTTGTCGCTCATTAAATCCCATAAGAAACGTCGCACCGAATGAATGTGATTGAATTTTCCCCGTCTCGACGAGCGGAATTGAATGGTGCAACTGATTTTGCTGTGCTGTGAAAATTCAGATATTTGCATGACTGCTTTTGTTTTATTTTGTGAATAGCAAAAAGCATTCAACCCCATAATACATGCTGTTTTATTGGTCGCTCGTCCATTTCACATCCCATAGCTTAACCATTCATAGATTTGGATTCGTCTCGACGAGCCGAGCAGTACGAGTACCACCTTGATGGGTCTGCGACGTTTCCTTCCAGAGTTATTACCAAAAAAACACAAACATCCCAGAATCCTCTCGGTTTGGGGTCAAAATGTTGTCGCTCATTAAATCCCATAAGAAACGTCGCATCGAATGAATGTGATTGAATTCTCCCCGTCTGGAAGAGCGGAATTGAATGGTGCAACTGATTTTGCTGTGCTGTGAAAATTCAGATATTTGCATGACTGCTTTTGTTTTATTTTGTGAATAGCAAAAAGCATTAAACCCCATAATACATGTTGTTTTATTGGTCGCTCGTCCATTTCATATCCCATAGCTTAAGCATTCATATATTTGGATTCCTCTCGACGAGGCGAGCAGTTCGAGTACCACCTTGATGGGTCTGCGACGTTTCCTTCCAGAGTTATTACCAAAAAACCACAAACATCCCAGAATCCTCTCGGTTTGGGGTCAAAATGTTGTCGCTCATTAAATCCCATAAGAAACGTTGCATCGAATGAATGTGATTGAATTCTCCCCGTCTGGACGAGCGGAATTGAATGGTGCAACTGATATTGCTGTCCTGTGAAAATTCAGATATTTGCATGACTGCTTTTGTTTTATTTTGTAAATAGCAAAAAGCATTCAACCCCATAATACATGTTGTTTTATTGGTCGCTCGTCCATTTCATATTCCATAGCTTAAGCATTCATATATTTGGATTCCTCTCGACGAGGCGAGAAGGACGAGTACCACCTTGATGGGTCTGCGACGTTTCCTTCCGGAGTTATTACCAAAAATACACAAACATCCCAGAATCCTCTCGGTTTGGGGTCAAAATGTTTTCGCTCATTAAATCCAATAAGAAACGTCGCATCGAATGAATGTGATTGAATTCTCCCCGTCTGGACGAGCGGAATTGAATGGTGCAACTGATTTTGCTGTGCTGTGAAAATTCAGATATTTGCATGACTGCTTTTGTTTTATTTTGTGAATAGCAAAAAGCATTCAACCCCATAATACATGTTGTTTTATTGGTCGCTCGTCCATTTCATATTCCATAGCTTAAGCATTCATATATTTGGATTCCTCTCGACGAGGCGAGAAGTACGAGTACCACCTTGATTGGTCTGCGACGTTTCCTTCCAGAGTTATTACCAAAAAACCACAAACATCCCAGAATCCTCTCGGTTTGGGGTCAAAATGTTGTCGCTCATTAAATCCAATAAGAAACGTCGCATCGAATGAATGTGATTGAATTCTCCCCGTCTGGACGAGCGGAATTGAATGGTGCAACTGATTTTGCTGTTCTGTGAAAATTCAGATATTTGCATGACTGCTTTTGTTTTATTTTATGAATAGCAAAAAGCATTCAACCCATAATACATGTTGTTTTATTGGTCGCTCGTCCATTTCATATCCCATAGCTTAAACATTCATATATTTGGATTCCTCTCGACGAGGCGAGCAGTTCGAGTACCACCTTGATGGGTCTGCGACGTTTCCTTCCAGAGTTATCACCAAAAAACCACAAACATCCCAGAATCCTCTCGGTTTGGGGTCAAAATGTTGTCGCTCATTAAATCCCATAAGAAACGTCGCACCGAATGAATGTGATTGAATTTTCCCCGTCTCGACGAGCGGAATTGAATGGTGCAACTGATTTTGCTGTGCTGTGAAAATTCAGATATTTGCATGACTGCTTTTGTTTTATTTTGTGAATAGCAAAAAGCATTCAACCCCATAATACATGCTGTTTTATTGGTCGCTCGTCCATTTCACATCCCATAGCTTAACCATTCATAGATTTGGATTCGTCTCGACGAGCCGAGCAGTACGAGTACCACCTTGATGGGTCTGCGACGTTTCCTTCCAGAGTTATTACCAAAAAAACACAAACATCCCAGAATCCTCTCGGTTTGGGGTCAAAATGTTGTCGCTCATTAAATCCCATAAGAAACGTCGCATCGAATGAATGTGATTGAATTCTCCCCGTCTGGAAGAGCGGAATTGAATGGTGCAACTGATTTTGCTGTGCTGTGAAAATTCAGATATTTGCATGACTGCTTTTGTTTTATTTTGTGAATAGCAAAAAGCATTAAACCCCATAATACATGCTGTTTTATTGGTCGCTCGTCCATTTCATATTCCATAGCTTAAGCATTCATATATTTGGATTCCTCTCGACGAGGCGAGAAGGACGAGTACCACCTTGATGGGTCTGCGACGTTTCCTTCCGGAGTTATTACCAAAAATACACAAACATCCCAGAATCCTCTCGGTTTGGGGTCAAAATGTTTTCGCTCATTAAATCCAATAAGAAACGTCGCATCGAATGAATGTGATTGAATTCTCCCCGTCTGGACGAGCGGAATTGAATGGTGCAACTGATTTTGCTGTGCTGTGAAAATTCAGATATTTGCATGACTGCTTTTGTTTTATTTTGTGAATAGCAAAAAGCATTCAACCCCATAATACATGTTGTTTTATTGGTCGCTCGTCCATTTCATATTCCATAGCTTAAGCATTCATATATTTGGATTCCTCTCGACGAGGCGAGAAGTACGAGTACCACCTTGATGGGTCTGCGACGTTTCCTTCCAGAGTTATTACCAAAAAACCACAAACATCCCAGAATCCTCTCGGTTTGGGGTCAAAATGTTGTCGCTCATTAAATCCAATAAGAAACGTCGCATCGAATGAATGTGATTGAATTCTCCCCGTCTGGACGAGCGGAATTGAATGGTGCAACTGATTTTGCTGTGCTGTGAAAATTCAGATATTTGCATGACTGCTTTTGTTTTATTTTATGAATAGCAAAAAGCATTCAACCCATAATACATGTTGTTTTATTGGTCGCTCGTCCATTTCATATCCCATAGCTTAAACATTCATATATTTGGATTCCTCTCGACGAGGCGAGCAGTTCGAGTACCACCTTGATGGGTCTGCGACGTTTCCTTCCAGAGTTATCACCAAAAAACCACAAACATCCCAGAATCCTCTCGGTTTGGGGTCAAAATGTTGTCGCTCATTAAATCCCATAAGAAACGTCGCACCGAATGAATGTGATTGAATTTTCCCCGTCTCGACGAGCGGAATTGAATGGTGCAACTGATTTTGCTGTGCTGTGAAAATTCAGATATTTGCATGACTGCTTTTGTTTTATTTTGTGAATAGCAAAAAGCATTCAACCCCATAATACATGCTGTTTTATTGGTCGCTCGTCCATTTCATATCCCATAGCTTAACCATTCATATATTTGGATTCGTCTCGACGAGCCGAGCAGTACGAGTACCACCTTGATGGGTCTGCGACGTTTCCTTCCAGAGTTATTACCAAAAAAACACAAACATCCCAGAATCCTCTCGGTTTGGGGTCAAAATGTTGTCGCTCATTAAATCCCATAAGAAACGTCGCATCGAATGAATGTGATTGAATTCTCCCCGTCTGGAAGAGCGGAATTGAATGGTGCAACTGATTTTGCTGTGCTGTGAAAATTCAGATATTTGCATGACTGCTTTTGTTTTATTTTGTGAATAGCAAAAAGCATTAAACCCCATAATACATGTTGTTTTATTGGTCGCTAGTCCATTTCATATCCCATAGCTTAATCATTCATATATTTGGATTCCTCTCGACGAGGCGAGCAGTACGAGTACCACCTTGATGGGTCTGCGACGTTTCCTTCCAGAGTTATTACCAAAAAACCACAAACATCCCAGAATCCTCTCGGTTTGGGGTCAAAATGTTGTCGCTCATTAAATCCCATAAGAAACGTCGCATCGAATGAATGTGATTGAATTCTCCCCGTCTGGACGAGCGGAATTGAATGGTGCAACTGATTTTGCTGTGCTGTGAAAATTCAGATATTTGCATGACTGCTTTTGTTTTATTTTGTGAATAGCAAAAGCATTCAAACCCATAATACATGTTGTTTTATTGGTCGCTCGTCCATTTCATATCCCATAGCTTAACAACTCATATATTTGGATTCCTCTCGATAAGGCGAGCAGTACGAGTACCACCTTGATGGGTCTTGCACGTTTTCTTCCAGAGTTATTACCAAAAAACCACAAACATCCCAGAATCCTCTCGGTTTGGGGTCAAAATGTTGTCGCTCATTAAATCCCATAAGAAACGTCGCATCGAATGAATGTGATTGAATTCCTCCCGTCTGGACGAGCGTAATTGAATGGTGCAACTGTTTTTGCTGTGTTGTGAAAATTCAGATATTTGCATGACTGCTTTTGTTTTATTTTGTGAATAGCAAAAAGCATTCAACCCCATAATACATGCTGTTTTATTGGTCGATCGTCCATTTCATATCACATAGCTTAACCATTCATATATTTGGATTCCTCTCGACGAGGCGAGCAGTACGAGTACAACCTTGATGGGTCTGCGACGTTTCCTTCCAGAGTTATTACCAAAAAAACACAAACATCCCAGAATCCTCTCGGTTTGGGGTCAAAATGTTGTCGCTCATTAAATCCCATAAGAAACGTCGCATCGAATGAATGTGATTGAATTCTCCCCGTCTGGAAGAGCGGAATTGAATGGTGCAACTGATTTTGCTGTGCTGTGAAAATTCAGATATTTGCATGACTGCTTTTGTTTTATTTTGTAAATAGCAAAAAGCATTCAACCCCATAATACATGTTGTTTTATTGGTCGCTCGTCCATTTCATATCCCATAGCTTAAGCATTCATATATTTGGATTCCTCTCGACGAGGCGAGCAGTACAAGTACCACCTTGATGGGTCTGCGACGTTTCCTTCCAGAGTTATTACCAAAAAACCACAAACATCCCAGAATCCTCTCGGTTTGGGGTCAAAATGTTGTCGCTCATTAAATCCCATAAGAAACGTCGCATCGAATGAATGTGATTGAATTCTCCCCGTCTGGACGAGCGGAATTGAATGGTGCAACTGATTTTGCTGTGCTGTGAAAATTCAGATATTTGCATGACTGCTTTTGTTTTATTTTGTGAATAGCAAAAAGCATTCAACCCCATAATACATGCTGTTTTATTGGTCGCTCGTCCATTTCATATCCCATAGCTTAACCATTCATATATTTGGATTCGTCTCGACGAGCCGAGCAGTACGAGTACCACCTTGATGGGTCTGCGACGTTTCCTTCCAGAGTTATTACCAAAAAAACAGAAACATCCCAGAATCCTCTCGGTTTGGGGTCAAAATGTTGTCGCTCATTAAATCCCATAAGAAACGTCGCATCGAATGAATGTGATTGAATTCTCCCCGTCTGGACGAGCGGAATTGAATGGTGCAACTGATTTTGCTGTGCTGTGAAAATTCAGATATTTGCATGACTGCTTTTGTTTTATTTTGTGAATAGCAAAAAGCATTCAACCCCATAATACATGCTGTTTTATTGGTCGCTCGTCCATTTCATATCCCATAGCTTAACCATTCATATATTTGGATTCGTCTCGACGAGCCGAGCAGTACGAGTACCACCTTGATGGGTCTGCGACGTTTCCTTCCAGAGTTATTACCAAAAAAACACAAACATCCCAGAATCCTCTCGGTTTGGGGTCAAAATGTTGTCGCTCATTAAATCCCATAAGAAACGTCGCATCGAATTAATGTGATTGAATTCTCCCCGTCTGGAAGAGCGGAATTGAATGGTGCAACTGATTTTGCTGTGCTGTGAAAATTCAGATATTTGCATGACTGCTTTTGTTTTATTTTGTGAATAGCAAAAAGCATTCAACCCCATAATACATGTTGTTTTATTGGTCGCTCGTCCATTTCATATCCCATATCTTAAGCATTCATATATTTGGATTCCTCTCGACGAGGCGAGCAGTACGAGTACCACCTTGATGGGTCTGCGACGTTTCCTTCCAGAGTTATTACCAAAAAACCACAAACATCCCAGAATCCTCTCGGTTTGGGGTCAAAATGTTGTCGCTCATTAAATCCCATAAGAAACGTCGCATCGAATGAATGTGATTGAATTCTCCCCGTCTGGACGAGCGGAATTGAATGGTGCAACTGATTTTGCTGTGCCGTGAAAATTCAGATATTTGCATGACTGCTTTTGTTTTATTTTGTGAATAGCAAAAAGCATTCAACCCCATAATACATGCTGTTTTATTGGTCGCTCGTCCATTTCATATCCCATAGCTTAACCATTCATATATTTGGATTCGTCTCGACGAGCCGAGCAGTACGAGTACCACCTTGATGGGTCTGCGACGTTTCCTTCCAGAGTTATTACCAAAAAAACACAAACATCCCAGAATCCTCTCGGTTTGGGGTCAAAATGTTGTCGCTCATTAAATCCCATAAGAAACGTCGCATCGAATGAATGTGATTGAATTCTCCCCGTCTGGAAGAGCGGAATTGAATGGTGCAACTGATTTTGCTGTGCTGTGAAAATTCAGATATTTGCATGACTGCTTTTGTTTTATTTTGTGAATAGCAAAAAGCATTAAACCCCATAATACATGTTGTTTTATTGGTCGCTAGTCCATTTCATATCCCATAGCTTAAGCATTCATATATTTGGATTCCTCTCGACGAGGCGAGCAGTACGAGTACCACCTTGATGGGTCTGCGACGTTTCCTTCCAGAGTTATTACCAAAAAACCACAAACATCCCAGAATCCTCTCGGTTTGGGGTCAAAATGTTGTCGCTCATTAAATCCCATAAGAAACGTCGCATCGAATGAATGTGATTGAATTCTCCCCGTCTGGACGAGCGGAATTGAATGGTGCAACTGATTTTGCTGTGCTGTGAAAATTCAGATATTTGCATGACTGCTTTTGTTTTATTTTGTGAATAGCAAAAGCATTCAAACCCATAATACATGTTGTTTTATTGGTCGCTCGTCCATTTCATATCCCATAGCTTAACAACTCATATATTTGGATTCCTCTCGATAAGGCGAGCAGTACGAGTACCACCTTGATGGGTCTGCGACGTTTTCTTCCAGAGTTATTACCAAAAAACCACAAACATCCCAGAATCCTCTCGGTTTGGGGTCAAAATGTTGTCGCTCATTAAATCCCATAAGAAACGTCGCATCGAATGAATGTGATTGAATTCTCCCCGTCTGGACGAGCGTAATTGAATGGTGCAACTGTTTTTGCTGTGTTGTGAAAATTCAGATATTTGCATGACTGCTTTTGTTTTATTTTGTGAATAGCAAAAAGCATTCAACCCCATAATACATGCTGTTTTATTGGTCGATCGTCCATTTCATATCACATAGCTTAACCATTCATATATTTGGATTCCTCTCGACGAGGCGAGCAGTACGAGTACAACCTTGATGGGTCTGCGACGTTTCCTTCCAGAGTTATTACCAAAAAAACACAAACATCCCAGAATCCTCTCGGTTTGGGGTCAAAATGTTGTCGCTCATTAAATCCCATAAGAAACGTCGCATCGAATGAATGTGATTGAATTCTCCCCGTCTGGAAGAGCGGAATTGAATGGTGCAACTGATTTTGCTGTGCTGTGAAAATTCAGATATTTGCATGACTGCTTTTGTTTTATTTTGTGAATAGCAAAAAGCAATCAACCCCATAATACATGTTGTTTTATTGGTCGCTCGTCCATTTCATATCCCATAGCTTAAGCATTCATATATTTGGATTCCTCTCGACGAGGCGAGCAGTACGAGTACCACCTTGATGGGTCTGCGACGTTTCCTTCCAGAGTTATTACCAAAAAACCACAAACATCCCAGAATCCTCTCGGTTTGGGGTCAAAATGTTGTCGCTCATTAAATCCCATAAGAAACGTCGCATCGAATGAATGTGATTGAATTCTCCCCGTCTGGACGAGCGGAATTGAATGGTGCAACTGATTTTGCTGTGCTGTGAAAATTCAGATATTTGCATGACTGCTTTTGTTTTATTTTGTGAATAGCAAAAAGCATTCAACCCCATAATACATGCTGTTTTATTGGTCGCTCGTCCATTTCATATCCCATAGCTTAACCATTCATATATTTGGATTCGTCTCGACGAGCCGAGCAGTACGAGTACCACCTTGATGGGTCTGCGACGTTTCCTTCCAGAGTTATTACCAAAAAAAACACAAACATCCCAGAATCCTCTCGGTTTGGGGTCAAAATGTTGTCGCTCATTAAATCCCATAAGAAACGTCGCATCGAATGAATGTGATTGAATTCTCCCCGTCTGGAAGAGCGGAATTGAATGGTGCAACTGATTTTGCTGTGCTGTGAAAATTCAGATATTTGCATGACTGCTTTTGTTTTATTTTGTGAATAGCAAAAAGCATTAAACCCCATAATACATGTTGTTTTATTGTTCGCTAGTCCATTTCATATCCCATAGCTTAAGCATTCATATATTTGGATTCCTCTCGACGAGGCGAGCAGTACGAGTACCACCTTGATGGGTCTGCGACGTTTCCTTCCAGAGTAATTACCAAAAAACCACAAACATCCCAGAATCCTCTCGGTTTGGGGTCAAAATGTTGTCGCTCATTAAATCCCATAAGAAACGTCGCATCGAATGAATGTGATTGAATTCTCCCCGTCTGGACGAGCGGACTTGAATGGTGCAACTGATTTTGCTGTGCTGTGAAAATTCAGATATTTGCATGACTGCTTTTGTTTTATTTTGTGAATAGCAAAAGCATTCAAACCCATAATACATGTTGTTTTATTGGTCGCTCGTCCATTTCATATCCCATAGCTTAACAACTCATATATTTGGATTCCTCTCGATAAGGCGAGCAGTACGAGTACCACCTTGATGGGTCTGCGACGTTTTCTTCCAGAGTTATTACCAAAAAACCACAAACATCCCAGAATCCTCTCGGTTTGGGGTCAAAATGTTGTCGCTCATTAAATCCCATAAGAAACGTCGCATCGAATGAATGTGATTGAATTCTCCCCGTCTGGACGAGCGGAATTGAATGGTGCAACTGATTTTGCTGTGCTGTGAAAATTCAGATATTTGCATGACTGCTTTTGTTTTATTTTGTGAATAGCAAAAAGCATTCAACCCCATAATACATGCTGTTTTATTGGTCGCTCGTCCATTTCATATCCCATAGCTTAACCATTCATATATTTGGATTCGTCTCGACGAGCCGAGCAGTACGAGTACCACCTTGATGGGTCTGCGACGTTTCCTTCCAGAGTTATTACCAAAAAAAACACAAACATCCCAGAATCCTCTCGGTTTGGGGTCAAAATGTTGTCGCTCATTAAATCCCATAAGAAACGTCGCATCGAATGAATGTGATTGAATTCTCCCCGTCTGGAAGAGCGGAATTGAATGGTGCAACTGATTTTGCTGTGCTGTGAAAATTCAGATATTTGCATGACTGCTTTTGTTTTATTTTGTGAATAGCAAAAAGCATTCAACCCCATAATACATGTTGTTTTATTGGTCGCTCGTCCATTTCATATCCCATAGCTTAAGAATTCATATATTTGGATTCCTCTCGACGAGGCGAGCAGTACGAGTACCACCTTGATGGGTCTGCGACGTTTCCTTCCAGAGTTATTACCAAAAAACCACAAACATCCCAGAATCCTCTCGGTTTGGGGTCAAAATGTTGTCGCTCATTAAATCCCATAAGAAACGTCGCATCGAATGAATGTGATTGAATTCTCCCCGTCTGGACGAGCGGAATTGAATGGTGCAACTGATTTTGCTGTGCCGTGAAAATTCAGATATTTGCATGACTGCTTTTGTTTTATTTTGTGAATAGCAAAAAGCATTCAACCCCATAATACATGTTGTTTTATTGGTCGCTCGTCCATTTCATATCCCATAGCTTAACAACTCATATATTTGGATTCCTCTCGATAAGGCGAGCAGTACGAGTACCACCTTGATGGGTCTGCGACGTTTTCTTCCAGAGTTATTACCAAAAAACCACAAACATCCCAGAATCCTCTCGGTTTGGGGTCAAAATGATGTCGCTCATTAAATCCCATAAGAAACGTCGCATCGAATGAATGTGATTGAATTCTCCCCGTCTGGACGAGCGGAATTGAATGGTGCAACTGATTTTGCTGTGCTGTGAAAATTCAGATATTTGCATGACTGCTTTTGTTTTATTTTGTGAATAGCAAAAAGCATTCAACCCCATAATACATGCTGTTTTATTGGTCGCTCGTCCATTTCATATCCCATAGCTTAACCATTCATATATTTGGATTCCTTTCGACGAGGCGAGCAGTACGAGTACCACCTTGATGGGTATGCGACGTTTCCTTCCAGAGTTATTACCAAAAAAACACAAACATCCCAGAATCCTCTCGGTTTGGGCTCAAAATGTTGTCGCTCATTAAATCCCATAAGAAACGTCGCATCGAATGAATGTGATTGAATTCTCCCCGTCTGGACGAGCGGAATTGAATGGTGCAACTGATTTTGCTGTGCTGTGAAAATTCAGATATTTGCATGACTGCTTTTGTTTTATTTTGTGAATAGCAAAAAGCATTCAACCCCATAATACATGCTGTTTTATTGGTCGCTCGTCCATTTCATATCACATAGCTTAACCATTCATATATTTGGATTCCTCTCGACGAGGCGAGCAGTACGAGTACCACCTTGATGGGTCTGCGACGTTTCCTTCCAGAGTTATTACCAAAAAACCACAAAAATCCCAGAATCCTCTCGGTTTGGGGTCAAAATGTTTTCGCTCATTAAATCCAATAAGAAACGTCGCATCGAATGAATGTGATTGAATTCTCCCCGTCTGGACGAGCGGAATTGAATGGTGCAACTGATTTTGCTGTGCTGTGAAAATTCAGATATTTGCATGACTGCTTTTGTTTTATTTTGTGAATAGCAAAAAGCATTCAACCCCATAATACATGTTGTTTTATTGGTCGCTCGTCCATTTCATATCCGATAGCTTAACCATTCATAGATGTGGATTCCGCTCGACGAGCCGAGCAGTACGAGTACCACCTTGATGGGTCTGCGACGTTTCCTTCCAGAGTTATTACAAAAAAAACCACAAACATCCCAGAATCCTCTCGGTTTGGGGTCAAAATGTTGTCGCTCATTAAATCCAATAAGAAACTTCGCATCGAATGAATGTGATTGAATTCTCCCCGTCTGGACGAGCGGAATTGAATGGTGCAACTGATTTTGCTGTGCTGTGAAAATTCAGATATTTGCATGACTGCTTTTGTTTTATTTTGTGAATAGCAAAAAGCATTCAACCCCATAATACATGTTGTTTTATTGGTCGCTCGTCCATTTCATATCCCATAGCTTAAGCATTCATATATTTGGATTCCTCTCGACGAGGCGAGCAGTACGAGTACAACCTTGATGGGTCTGCGACGTTTCCTTCCAGAGTTATTACCAAAAAAACACAAACATCCCAGAATCCTCTCGGTTTGGGGTCAAAATGTTGTCGCTCATTAAATCCCATAATAAACGTCGCATCGAATTAATGTGATTGAATTCTCCCCGTCTGGACGAGCGGAATTGAATGGTGCAACTGATTTTGCTGTGCTGTGAAAATTCAGATATTTGCATGACTGCTTTTGTTTTATTTTGTGAATAGCAAAAAGCATTCAACCCCATAATACATGCTGTTTTATTGGTCGCTCGTCCATTTCATATCCCATAGCTTAACCATTCATATATTTGGATTCCTTTCGACGAGGCGAGCAGTACGAGTACCACCTTGATGGGTATGCGACGTTTCCTTCCAGAGTTATTACCAAAAAAACACAAACATCCCAGAATCCTCTCGGTTTGGGCTCAAAATGTTGTCGCTCATTAAATCCCATAAGAAACGTCGCATCGAATGAATGTGATTGAATTCTCCCCGTCTGGACGAGCGGAATTGAATGGTGCAACTGATTTTGCTGTGCTGTGAAAATTCAGATATTTGCATGACTGCTTTTGTTTTATTTTGTGAATAGCAAAAAGCATTCAACCCCATAATACATGCTGTTTTATTGGTCGCTCGTCCATTTCATATCACATAGCTTAACCATTCATATATTTGGATTCCTCTCGACGAGGCGAGCAGTACGAGTACCACCTTGATGGGTCTGCGACGTTTCCTTCCAGAGTTATTACCAAAAAACCACAAAAATCCCAGAATCCTCTCGGTTTGGGGTCAAAATGTTGTCGCTCATTAAATCCCATAAGAAACGTCGCATCGAATGAATGTGATTGAATTCTCCCCGTCTGGAAGAGCGGAATTGAATGGTGCAACTGATTTTGCTGTGCTGTGAAAATTCAGATATTTGCATGACTGCTTTTGTTTTATTTTGTGAATAGCAAAAAGCATTCAACCCCATAATACATGTTGTTTTATTGGTCGCTCGTCCATTTCATATCCCATAGCTTAAGCATTCATATATTTGGATTCCTCTCGACGAGGCGAGCAGTACGAGTACAACCTTGATGGGTCTGCGACGTTTCCTTCCAGAGTTATTACCAAAAAAACACAAACATCCCAGAATCCTCTCGGTTTGGGGTCAAAATGTTGTCGCTCATTAAATCCCATAATAAACGTCGCATCGAATTAATGTGATTGAATTCTCCCCGTCTGGACGAGCGGAATTGAATGGTGCAACTGATTTTGCTGTGCTGTGAAAATTCAGATATTTGCATGACTGCTTTTGTTTTATTTTGTTAATAGCAAAAAGCATTCAACCCCATAATACATGCTGTTTTATTGGTCGCTCGTCCATTTCATATCCCATAGCTTAACCATTCATATATTTGGATTCCTTTCGACGAGGCGAGCAGTACGAGTATCACCTTGATGGGTATGCGACGTTTCCTTCCAGAGTTATTTCCAAAAAAACACAAACATCCCAGAATCCTCTCGATTTGGGCTCAAAATGTTGTCGCTCATTAAATCCCATAAGAAACGTCGCATCGAATGAATGTGATTGAATTCTCCCCGTCTGGACGAGCGGAATTGAATGGTGCAACTTATTTTGCTGTGCTGTGAAAATTCAGATATTTGCATGACTGCTTTTGTTTTATTTTGTGAATAGCAAAAAGCATTCAACCCCATAATACATGCTGTTTTATTGGTCGCTCGTCCATTTCATATCACATAGCTTAACCATTCATATATTTGGATTCCTCTCGACGAGCCGAGCAGTACGAGTACCACCTTGATGGGTCTGCGACGTTTCCTTCCAGAGTTATTACCAAAAAACCACAAACATCCCAGAATCCTCTCGGTTTGGGGTCAAAATGTTGTCGCTCATTAAATCCCATAAGAAACGTCGCATCGAATGAATGTGATTGAATTCTCCCCGTCTGGACGAGCGGAATTGAATGGTGCAACTGATTTTGCTGTGCCGTGAAAATTCAGATATTTGCATGACTGCTTTTGTTTTATTTTGTGAATAGCAAAAAGCATTCAACCCCATAATACATGTTGTTTTATTGGTCGCTCGTCCATTTCATATCCCATAGCTTAACAACTCATATATTTGGATTCCTCTCGATAAGGCGAGCAGTACGAGTACCACCTTGATGGGTCTGCGACGTTTTCTTCCAGAGTTATTACCAAAAAACCACAAACATCCCAGAATCCTCTCGGTTTGGGGTCAAAATGATGTCGCTCATTAAATCCCATAAGAAACGTCGCATCGAATGAATGTGATTGAATTCTCCCCGTCTGGACGAGCGGAATTGAATGGTGCAACTGATTTTGCTGTGCTGTGAAAATTCAGATATTTGCATGACTGCTTTTGTTTTATTTTGTTAATAGCAAAAAGCATTCAACCCCATAATACATGCTGTTTTATTGGTCGCTCGTCCATTTCATATCCCATAGCTTAACCATTCATATATTTGGATTCCTTTCGACGAGGCGAGCAGTACGAGTATCACCTTGATGGGTATGCGACGTTTCCTTCCAGAGTTATTTCCAAAAAAACACAAACATCCCAGAATCCTCTCGATTTGGGCTCAAAATGTTGTCGCTCATTAAATCCCATAAGAAACGTCGCATCGAATGAATGTGATTGAATTCTCCCCGTCTGGACGAGCGGAATTGAATGGTGCAACTTATTTTGCTGTGCTGTGAAAATTCAGATATTTGCATGACTGCTTTTGTTTTATTTTGTGAATAGCAAAAAGCATTCAACCCCATAATACATGCTGTTTTATTGGTCGCTCGTCCATTTCATATCACATAGCTTAACCATTCATATATTTGGATTCCTCTCGACGAGCCGAGCAGTACGAGTACCACCTTGATGGGTCTGCGACGTTTCCTTCCAGAGTTATTACCAAAAAACCACAAACATCCCAGAATCCTCTCGGTTTGGGGTCAAAATGTTGTCGCTCATTAAATCCCATAAGAAACGTCGCATCGAATGAATGTGATTGAATTCTCCCCGTCTGGACGAGCGGAATTGAATGGTGCAACTGATTTTGCTGTGCCGTGAAAATTCAGATATTTGCATGACTGCTTTTGTTTTATTTTGTGAATAGCAAAAAGCATTCAACCCCATAATACATGTTGTTTTATTGGTCGCTCGTCCATTTCATATCCCATAGCTTAACAACTCATATATTTGGATTCCTCTCGATAAGGCGAGCAGTACGAGTACCACCTTGATGGGTCTGCGACGTTTTCTTCCAGAGTTATTACCAAAAAACCACAAACATCCCAGAATCCTCTCGGTTTGGGGTCAAAATGATGTCGCTCATTAAATCCCATAAGAAACGTCGCATCGAATGAATGTGATTGAATTCTCCCCGTCTGGACGAGCGGAATTGAATGGTGCAACTGATTTTGCTGTGCTGTGAAAATTCAGATATTTGCATGACTGCTTTTGTTTTATTTTGTGAATAGCAAAAAGCATTCAACCCCATAATACATGCTGTTTTATTGGTCGCTCGTCCATTTCATATCCCATAGCTTAACCATTCATATATTTGGATTCCTTTCGACGAGGCGAGCAGTACGAGTACCACCTTGATGGGTATGCGACGTTTCCTTCCAGAGTTATTACCAAAAAAACACAAACATCCCAGAATCCTCTCGGTTTGGGCTCAAAATGTTGTCGCTCATTAAATCCCATAAGAAACGTCGCATCGAATGAATGTGATTGAATTCTCCCCGTCTGGACGAGCGGAATTGAATGGTGCAACTGATTTTGCTGTGCTGTGAAAATTCAGATATTTGCATGACTGCTTTTGTTTTATTTTGTGAATAGCAAAAAGCATTCAACCCCATAATACATGCTGTTTTATTGGTCGCTCGTCCATTTCATATCACATAGCTTAACCATTCATATATTTGGATTCCTCTCGACGAGGCGAGCAGTACGAGTACCACCTTGATGGGTCTGCGACGTTTCCTTCCAGAGTTATTACCAAAAAACCACAAAAATCCCAGAATCCTCTCGGTTTGGGGTCAAAATGTTGTCGCTCATTAAATCCCATAAGAAACGTCGCATCGAATGAATGTGATTGAATTCTCCCCGTCTGGAAGAGCGGAATTGAATGGTGCAACTGATTTTGCTGTGCTGTGAAAATTCAGATATTTGCATGACTGCTTTTGTTTTATTTTGTGAATAGCAAAAAGCATTCAACCCCATAATACATGTTGTTTTATTGGTCGCTCGTCCATTTCATATCCCATAGCTTAAGCATTCATATATTTGGATTCCTCTCGACGAGGCGAGCAGTACGAGTACAACCTTGATGGGTCTGCGACGTTTCCTTCCAGAGTTATTACCAAAAAAACACAAACATCCCAGAATCCTCTCGGTTTGGGGTCAAAATGTTGTCGCTCATTAAATCCCATAATAAACGTCGCATCGAATTAATGTGATTGAATTCTCCCCGTCTGGACGAGCGGAATTGAATGGTGCAACTGATTTTGCTGTGCTGTGAAAATTCAGATATTTGCATGACTGCTTTTGTTTTATTTTGTTAATAGCAAAAAGCATTCAACCCCATAATACATGCTGTTTTATTGGTCGCTCGTCCATTTCATATCCCATAGCTTAACCATTCATATATTTGGATTCCTTTCGACGAGGCGAGCAGTACGAGTATCACCTTGATGGGTATGCGACGTTTCCTTCCAGAGTTATTTCCAAAAAAACACAAACATCCCAGAATCCTCTCGATTTGGGCTCAAAATGTTGTCGCTCATTAAATCCCATAAGAAACGTCGCATCGAATGAATGTGATTGAATTCTCCCCGTCTGGACGAGCGGAATTGAATGGTGCAACTTATTTTGCTGTGCTGTGAAAATTCAGATATTTGCATGACTGGTTTTGTTTTATTTTGTGAATAGCAAAAAGCATTCAACCCCATAATACATGCTGTTTTATTGGTCGCTCGTCCATTTCATATCACATAGCTTAACCATTCATATATTTGGATTCCTCTCGACGAGCCGAGCAGTACGAGTACCACCTTGATGGGTCTGCGACGTTTCCTTCCAGAGTTATTACCAAAAAACCACAAAAATCCCAGAATCCTCTCGGTTTGGGGTCAAAATGTTGTCGCTCATTAAATCCCATAAGAAACGTCGCATCGAATGAATGTGATTGAATTATCCCCGTCTGGAAGAGCGGAATTGAATGGTGCAACTGATTTTGCTGTGCTGTAAAAATTCAGATATTTGCATGACTGCTTTTGTTTTATTTTGTGAATAGCAAAAATCATTCAACCCCATAATACATGTTGTTTTATTGGTCGCTCGTCCATTTCATATCCCATAGCTTAAGCATTCATATATTTGGATTCCTCTCGACGAGGCGAGCAGTACGAGTACCACCTTGATGGGTCTGCGACGTTTCCTTCCAGAGTTATTACCAAAAAACCACAAACATCCCAGAATCCTCTCGGTTTGGGCTCAAAATGTTGTCGCTCATTAAATCCCATAAGAAACGTCGCATCGAATGAATGTGATTGAATTCTCCCCGTCTGGACGAGCGGAATTGAATGGTGCAACTGATTTTGCTGTGCTGTGAAAATTCAGATATTTGCATGACTGCTTTTGTTTTATTTTGTGAATAGCAAAAAGCATTCAACCCCATAATACATGCTGTTTTATTGGTCGCTCGTCCATTTCATATCACATAGCTTAACCATTCATATATTTGGATTCCTCTCGACGAGGCGAGCAGTACGAGTACCACCTTGATGGGTCTGCGACGTTTCCTTCCAGAGTTATTACCAAAAAACCACAAAAATCCCAGAATCCTCTCGGTTTGGGGTCAAAATGTTGTCGCTCATTAAATCCCATAAGAAACGTCGCATCGAATGAATGTGATTGAATTCTCCCCGTCTGGAAGAGCGGAATTGAATGGTCCAACTGATTTTGCTGTGCTGTAAAAATTCAGATATTTGCATGACTGCTTTTGTTTTATTTTGTGAATAGCAAAAAGCATTCAACCCATAATACATGTTGTTTTATTGGTCGCTCGTCCATTTCATATCCCATAGCTTAACCATTCATATATTTGGATTCCTCTCGACGAGGCGAGCAGTACGAGTACCACCTTGATGGGTCTGCGACGTTTCCTTCCAGAGTTATTACCAAAAATACACAAACATCCCAGAATCCTCTCGGTTTGGGGTCAAAATGTTGTCGCTCATTAAATCCCATAAGAAACGTCGCATCGAATGAATGTGATTGAATTCTCCCCGTCTGGACGAGCGGAATTGAATGGTGCAACTGATTTTGCTGTGCTGTGAAAATTCAGATATTAGCATGACTGCTTTTGTTTTATTTTGTGAATAGCAAAAAGCATTCAACCCCATAATACATGTTGTTTTATTGGTCGCTCGTCCATTTCATATCCCATAGCTTAACCATTCATATATTTGCATTCCTCTCGACTAGGCAAGCAGTACGAGTACCACCTTGATGGGTCTGCGACGTTTCCTTCCAGAGTTATTACCAAAAAACCACAAACATCCCAGAATCCTCTCGGTTTGGGCTCAAAATGTTGTCGCTCATTAAATCCCATAAGAAACGTCGCATCGAATGAATGTGATTGAATTCTCCCCGTCTGGACGAGCGGAATTGAATGGTGCAACTGATTTTGCTGTGCTGTGAAAATTCAGATATTTGCATGACTGCTTTTGTTTTATTTTGTGAATAGCAAAAAGCATTCAACCCCATAATACATGCTGTTTTATTGGTCGCTCGTCCATTTCATATCACATAGCTTAACCATTCATATATTTGGATTCCTCTCGACGAGGCGAGCAGTACGAGTACCACCTTGATGGGTCTGCGACGTTTCCTTCCAGAGTTATTACCAAAAAACCACAAAAATCCCAGAATCCTCTCGGTTTGGGGTCAAAATGTTGTCGCTCATTAAATCCCATAAGAAACGTCGCATCGAATGAATGTGATTGAATTCTCCCCGTCTGGAAGAGCGGAATTGAATGGTCCAACTGATTTTGCTGTGCTGTAAAAATTCAGATATTTGCATGACTGCTTTTGTTTTATTTTGTGAATAGCAAAAAGCATTCAACCCATAATACATGTTGTTTTATTGGTCGCTCGTCCATTTCATATCCCATAGCTTAACCATTCATATATTTGGATTCCTCTCGACGAGGCGAGCAGTACGAGTACCACCTTGATGGGTCTGCGACGTTTCCTTCCAGAGTTATTACCAAAAATACACAAACATCCCAGAATCCTCTCGGTTTGGGGTCAAAATGTTGTCGCTCATTAAATCCCATAAGAAACGTCGCATCGAATGAATGTGATTGAATTCTCCCCGTCTGGACGAGCGGAATTGAATGGTGCAACTGATTTTGCTGTGCTGTGAAAATTCAGATATTAGCATGACTGCTTTTGTTTTATTTTGTGAATAGCAAAAAGCATTCAACCCCATAATACATGTTGTTTTATTGGTCGCTCGTCCATTTCATATCCCATAGCTTAACCATTCATATATTTGCATTCCTCTCGACTAGGCAAGCAGTACGAGTACCACCTTGATGGGTCTGCGACGTTTCCTTCCAGAGTTATTACCAAAAAAACACAAAAATCCCAGAATCCTCTCGGTTTGGGGTCAAAATGTTGTCGCTCATTAAATCCCATAAGAAACGTCGCATCGAATGAATGTGATTGAATTCTCCCCGTCTGGAAGAGCGGAATTGAATGGTGCAACTGATTTTGCTGTGCTGTGAAAATTCAGATATTTGCATGACTGCTTTCGTTTTATTTTGTGAATAGCAAAAAGCATTCAACCCCATAATACATGTTGTTTTATTGGTCGCTCGTCCATTTCATATCCCATAGCTTAAGCATTCATATATTTGGATTCCTCTCGACGAGGCGAGCAGTACGAGTACAACCTTGATGGGTCTGCGACGTTTCCTTCCAGAGTTATTACCAAAAAAACACAAACATCCCAGAATCCTCTCGGTTTGGGGTCAAAATGTTGTCGCTCATTAAATCCCATAAGAAACGTCGCATCGAATTAATGTGATTGAATTCTCCGCGTCTGGACGAGCGGAATTGAATGGTGCAACTGATTTTGCTGTGCTGTGAAAATTCAGATATTTGCATGACTGCTTTTGTTTTATTTTGTTAATAGCAAAAAGCATTCAACCCCATAATACATGCTGTTTTATTGGTCGCTCGTCCATTTCATATCCCATAGCTTAACCATTCATATATTTGGATTCCTTTCGACGAGGCGAGCAGTACGAGTACCACCTTGATGGGTATGCGACGTTTCCTTCCAGAGTTATTTCCAAAAAAACACAAACATCCCAGAATCCTCTCGGTTTGGGCTCAAAATGTTGTCGCTCATTAAATCCCATAAGAAACGTCGCATCGAATGAATGTGATTGAATTCTCCCCGTCTGGACGAGCGGAATTGAATGGTGCAACTGATTTTGCTGTGCTGTGAAAATTCAGATATTTGCATGACTGCTTTTGTTTTATTTTGTGAATAGCAAAAAGCATTCAACCCCATAATACATGCTGTTTTATTGGTCGCTCGTCCATTTCATATCACATAGCTTAACCATTCATATATTTGGATTCCTCTCGACGAGCCGAGCAGTACGAGTACCACCTTGATGGGTCTGCGACGTTTCCTTCCAGAGTTATTACCAAAAATACACAAAAATCCCAGAATCCTCTCGGTTTGGGGTCAAAATGTTGTCGCTCATTAAATCCAATAAGAAACGTCGCATCGAATGAATGTGATTGAATTCTCCCCGTCTGGAAGAGCGGAATTGAATGGTGCAACTGATTTTGCTGTGCTGTAAAAATTCAGATATTTGCATGACTGCTTTTGTTTTATTTTGTGAATAGCAAAAAGCATTCAACCCCATAATACATGTTGTTTTATTGGTCGCTCGTCCATTTAATATCCCATAGCTTAAGCATTCATATATTTGGATTCCTCTCGACGAGGCGAGCAGTACGAGTACCACCTTAATGGGTCTGCGACGTTTCCTTCCAGAGTTATTACCAAAAATACACAAACATCCCAGAATCCTCTCGGTTTGGGGTCAAAATGTTGTCGCTCATTAAATCCCATAAGAAACGTCGCATCGAATGAATGTGATTGAATTCTCCCCGTCTGGACGAGCGGAATTGAATGGTGCAACTGATTTTGCTGTGCTGTGAAAATTCAGATATTTGCATGACTGCTTTTGTTTTATTTTGTGAATAGCAAAAAGCATTCAACCCCATAATACATGTTGTTTTATTGGTCGCTCGTCCATTTCATATCCCATAGCTTAAGCATTCATATATTTGGATTCCTCTCGACGAGGCGAGCAGTACGACTACCACCTTGATGGGTCTGCGACGTTTCCTTCCAGAGTTATTACCAAAAAAACACAAACATCCCAGAATCCTCTCGGTTTGGGCTCAAAATGTTGTCGCTCATTAAATCCCATAAGAAACGTCGCATCGAATGAATGTGATTGAATTCTCCCTGTCTCGACGAGCGGAATTGAAAGGTGCAACTGATTTTGCTGTGCTGTGAAAATTCAGATATTTGCATGACTGCTTTTGTTTTATTTTGTGAATAGCAAAAAGCATTCAACCCCATAATACATGCTGTTTTATTGGTCGCTCGTCCATTTCATATCACATAGCTTAACCATTCATATATTTGGATTCCTCTCGACGAGGCGAGCAGTACGAGTACCACCTTGATGGGTCTGCGACGTTTCCTTCCAGAGTTATTACCAAAAAACCACAAACATCCCAGAATCCTCTCGGTTTGGGGTCAAAATGTTGTCGCTCATTAAATCCCATAAGAAACGTCGCATCGAATGAATGTGATTGAATTCTCCCCGTCTGGACGAGCGGAATTGAATGGTGCAACTGATTTTGCTGTGCTGTGAAAATTCAGATATTTGCATGACTGCTTTTGTTTTATTTTGTGAATATCAAAAACATTCAACCCCATAATACATGTTGTTTTATTGGTCGCTCGTCCATTTCATATCCCATAGCTTAAGCATTCATATATTTGGATTCCTCTCGACGAGGCGAGCAGTACGAGTACCACCTTGATGGGTCTGCGACGTTTCCTTCCAGAGTTATTACCAAAAAACCACAAACATCCCAGAATCCTCTCGGTTTGGGGTCAAAATGTTGTCGCTCATTAAATCCCATAAGAAACGTCGCATCGAATGAATGTGATTGAATTCTCCCCGTCTGGACGAGCGGAATTGAATGGTGCAACTGATTTTGCTGTGCTGTGAAAATTCAGATATTTGCATGACTGCTTTTGTTTTATTTTGTGAATAGCAAAAAGCATTCAACCCCATAATACATGTTGTTTTATTGGTCGCTCGTCCATTTCATATCCCATAGTTTAACAACTCATATATTTGGATTCCTCTCGATTAGGCGAGCAGTACGAGTACCACCTTGATGGGTCTGCGACGTTTTCTTCCAGAGTTATTACCAAAAAAACACAAACATCCCAGAATCCTCTCGGTTTGGGGTCAAAATGTTGTCGCTCATTAAATCCCATAAGAAACGTCGCATCGAATGAATGTGATTGAATTCTCCCCGTCTGGAAGAGCGGAATTGTATGGTACAACTGATTTTGCTGTGCTGTGAAAATTCAGATATTTGCATGACTGCTTTTGTTTTATTTTGTGAATAGCAAAAAGCATTCAACCCCATAATACATGCTGTTTTATTGGTCGCTCGTCCATTTCATATCCTATAGCTTAACCATTCATATATTTGGATTCCTTTCGACGAGACGAGCAGTACGAGTACCACCTTGATGGGTATGCGACGTTTCCTTCCAGAGTTATTACCAAAAAAACACAAACATCCCAGAATCCTCTCGGTTTGGGCTCAAAATGTTGTCGCTCATTAAATCCCATAAGAAACGTCGCATCGAATGAATGTGATTGAATTCTCCCCGTCTGGACGAGCGGAATTGAATGGTGCAACTGATTTTGCTGTGCTGTGAAAATTCAGATATTTGCATGACTGCTTTTGTTTTATTTTGTGAATAGCAAAAAGCAGTCAACCCAATAATACATGCTGTTTTATTGGTCGCTCGTCCATTTCATATCACATAGCTTAACCATTCATATATTTGGATTCCTCTCGACCAGGCGAGCAGTACGAGTACCACCTTGATGGGTCTGCGACGTTTCCTTCCAGAGTTATTACCAAAAAACCACAAAAATCCCAGAATCCTCTCGGTTTGGGGTCAAAATGTTGTCGCTCATTAAATCCCATAAGAAACGTCGCATCGAATGAATGTGATTGAATTCTCCCCGTCTGGAAGAGCGGAATTGAATGGTGCAACTGATTTTGCTGTGCTGTGAAAATTCAGATATTTGCATGACTGCTTTTGTTTTATTTTGTGAATAGCAAAAAGCATTCAACCCCATAATACATGTTGTTTTATTGGTCGCTCGTCCATTTCATATCCCATAGCTTAAGCATTCATATATTTGGATTCCTCTCGACGAGGCGAGCAGTACGAGTACCACCTTGATGGGTCTGCGACGTTTCCTTCCAGAGTTATTACCAAAAATACACAAACATCCCAGAATCCTCTCGGTTTGGGGTCAAAATGTTGTCGCTCATTAAATCCCATAAGAAACGTCGCATCGAATGAATGTGATTGAATTCTCCCCGTCTGGAAGAGCGGAATTGAATGGTGCAACTGATTTTGCTGTGCTGTGAAAATTCAGATATTTGCATGACTGCTTTTGTTTTATTTTGTGAATAGCAAAAAGCATTCAACCCCATAATACATGTTGTTTTATTGGTCGCTCGTCCATTTCATATCCCATAGCTTAAGCATTCATATATTTGGATTCCTCTCGACGAGGCGAGCAGTACGAGTACCACCTTGATGGGTCTGCGACGTTTCCTTCCAGAGTTATTACCAAAAAAACACAAACATCCCAGAATCCTCTCGGTTTGGGGTCAAAATGTTGTCGCTCATTAAATCCCATAATAAACGTCGCATCGAATGAATGTGATTGAATTCTCCCCGTCTGGACGAGCGGAATTGAATGGTGCAACTGATTTTGCTGTGCTGTGAAAATTCAGATATTTGCATGACTGCTTTTGTTTTATTTTGTGAATAGCAAAAAGCATTCAACCCCATAATACATGCTGTTTTATTGGTCGCTCGTCCATTTCATATCACATAGCTTAACCATTCATATATTTGGATTCCTCTCGACGAGGCGAGTAGTACGAATACCACCTTGATGTGTCTGCGACGTTTCCTTCCAGAGTTATTACCAAAAAAACACAAACATCCCAGAATCCTCTCGGTTTGGGGTCAAAATGTTGTCGCTCATTAAATCCCATAAGAAACGTCGCATCGAATGAATGTGATTGAATTCTCCCCGTCTGGAAGAGCGGAATTGAATGGTGCAACTGATTTTGCTGTGCTGTGAAAATTCAGATATTTGCATGACTGCTTTTGTTTTATTTTGTGAATAGCAAAAAGCATTCAACCCCATAATACATGTTGTTTTATTGGTCGCTCGTCCATTTCATATCCCATAGCTTAAGCATTCATATATATGGATTTCTCTCGACGAGGCGAGCAGTATGAGTACCACCTTGATGGGTCTGCGACGTTTCCTTCCAGAGTTATTACCAAAAAACCACAAACATCCCAGAATCCTCTCGGTTTGGTGTCGAAATGTTGTCGCTCATTAAATCCCATAAGAAACGTCGCATCGAATGAATGTGATTGAATTCTCCCCGTCTGGAAGAGCGGAATTGAATGGTGCAACTGATTTTGCTGTGCTGTGAAAATTCAGATATTTGCATGACTGCTTTTGTTTTATTTTGTGAATAGCAAAAAGCATTAAACCCCATAATACATGTTGTTTTATTGGACGCTCGTCCATTTCATATCCCATAGCTTAACAACTCATATATTTGGATTCCTATCGATAAGGCGAGCAGTACGAGTACCACCTTGATGGGTCTGCGACGTTTTCTTCCAGAGTTATTACCAAAAAACCACAAACATCCCAGAATCCTCTCGGTTTGGGGTCAAAATGTTGTCGCTCATTAAATTCCATAAGAAACGTCGCATCGAATGAATGTGATTGAATCCTCCCCGTCTGGACGAGCGGAATTGAATGGTGCAACTGATTTTGCTGTGCTGTGAAAATTCAGATATTTGCATGACTGCTTTTGATTTATTTTGTGAATAGCAAAAAGCATTCAACCCCATAATACATGTTGTTTTATTGGTCGCTCGTCCATTTCATATCCCATAGCTTAACAACTCATATATTTGGATTCCTCTCGATAAGGCGAGCAGTACGAGTACCACCTTGATGGGTCTGCGACGTTTTCTTCCAGAGTTATTACCAAAAAACCACAAACATCCCAGAATCCTCTCGGTTTGGGGTCAAAATGATGTCGCTCATTAAATCCCATAAGAAACGTCGCATCGAATGAATGTGATTGAATTCTCCCCGTCTGGACGAGCGGAATTGAATGGTGCAACTGATTTTGCTGTGCTGTGAAAATTCAGATATTTGCATGACTGCTTTTGTTTTATTTTGTGAATAGCAAAAAGCATTCAACCCCATAATACATGCTGTTTTATTGGTCGCTCGTCCATTTCATATCCCATAGCTTAACCATTCATATATTTGGATTCCTTTCGACGAGGCGAGCAGTACGAGTACCACCTTGATGGGTATGCGACGTTTCCTTCCAGAGTTATTACCAAAAAAACACAAACATCCCAGAATCCTCTCGGTTTGGGCTCAAAATGTTGTCGCTCATTAAATCCCATAATAAACGTCGCATCGAATGAATGTGATTGAATTCTCCCCGTCTGGACGAGCGGAATTGAATGGTGCAACTGATTTTGCTGTGCTGTGAAAATTCAGATATTTGCATGACTGCTTTTGTTTTATTTTGTGAATAGCAAAAAGCATTCAACCCCATAATACATGCTGTTTTATTGGTCGCTCGTCCATTTCATATCACATAGCTTAACCATTCATATATTTGGATTCCTCTCGACGAGGCGAGTAGTACGAATACCACCTTGATGTGTCTGCGACGTTTCCTTCCAGAGTTATTACCAAAAAAACACAAACATCCCAGAATCCTCTCGGTTTGGGGTCAAAATGTTGTCGCTCATTAAATCCCATAAGAAACGTCGCATCGAATGAATGTGATTGAATTCTCCCCGTCTGGAAGAGCGGAATTGAATGGTGCAACTGATTTTGCTGTGCTGTGAAAATTCAGATATTTGCATGACTGCTTTTGTTTTATTTTGTGAATAGCAAAAAGCATTCAACCCCATAATACATGTTGTTTTATTGGTCGCTCGTCCATTTCATATCCCATAGCTTAAGCATTCATATATATGGATTCCTCTCGACGAGGCGAGCAGTATGAGTACCACCTTGATGGGTCTGCGACGTTTCCTTCCAGAGTTATTACCAAAAAACCACAAACATCCCAGAATCCTCTCGGTTTGGGGTCAAAATGTTGTCGCTCATTAAATCCCATAAGAAACGTCGCATCGAATGAATGTGATTGAATTCTCCCCGTCTGGAAGAGCGGAATTGAATGGTGCAACTGATTTTGCTGTGCTGTGAAAATTCAGATATTTGCATGACTGCTTTTGTTTTATTTTGTGAATAGCAAAAAGCATTAAACCCCATAATACATGTTGTTTTATTGGTCGCTCGTCCATTTCATATCCCATAGCTTAACAACTCATATATTTGGATTCCTATCGATAAGGCGAGCAGTACGAGTACCACCTTGATGGGTCTGCGACGTTTTCTTCCAGAGTTATTACCAAAAAACCACAAACATCCCAGAATCCTCTCGGTTTGGGGTCAAAATGTTGTCGCTCATTAAATTCCATAAGAAACGTCGCATCGAATGAATGTGATTGAATCCTCCCCGTCTGGACGAGCGGAATTGAATGGTGCAACTGATTTTGCTGTGCTGTGAAAATTCAGATATTTGCATGACTGCTTTTGATTTATTTTGTGAATAGCAAAAAGCATTCAACCCCATAATACATGTTGTTTTATTGGTCGCTCGTCCATTTCATATCCCATAGCTTAACAACTCATATATTTGGATTCCTCTCGATAAGGCGAGCAGTACGAGTACAACCTTGATGGGTCTGCGACGTTTTCTTCCAGAGTTATTACCAAAAAACCACAAACATCCCAGAATCCTCTCGGTTTGGGGTCAAAATGATGTCGCTCATTAAATCCCATAAGAAACGTCGCATCGAATGAATGTGATTGAATTCTCCCCGTCTGGACGAGCGGAATTGAATGGTGCAACTGATTTTGCTGTGCTGTGAAAATTCAGATATTTGCATGACTGCTTTTGTTTTATTTTGTGAATAGCAAAAAGCATTCAACCCCATAATACATGCTGTTTTATTGGTCGCTCGTCCATTTCATATCCCATAGCTTAACCATTCATATATTTGGATTCCTCTCGACGAGGCGAGCAGTATGAGTACCACCTTGATGGGTCTGCGACGTTTCCTTCCAGAGTTATTACCAAAAAACCACAAACATCCCAGAATCCTCTCGGTTTGGGGTCAAAATGTTGTCGCTCATTAAATCCCATAAGAAACGTCGCATCGAATGAATGTGATTGAATTCTCCCCGTCTGGAAGAGCGGAATTGAATGGTGCAACTGATTTTGCTGTGCTGTGAAAATTCAGATATTTGCATGACTGCTTTTGTTTTATTTTGTGAATAGCAAAAAGCATTCAACCCCATAATACATGTTGTTTTATTGGTCGCTCGTCCATTTCATATCCCATAGCTTAAGCATTCATATATTTGGATTCCTCTCGACGAGGCGAGCAGTACGAGTACCACCTTGATGGGTCTGCGACGTTTCCTTCCAGAGTTATTACCAAAAATACACAAACATCCCAGAATCCTCTCGGTTTGGGGTCAAAATGTTGTCGCTCATTAAATCCCATAAGAAACGTCGCATCGAATGAATGTGATTGAATTCTCCCCGTCTGGAAGAGCGGAATTGAATGGTGCAACTGATTTTGCTGTGCTGTGAAAATTCAGATATTTGCATGACTGCTTTTGTTTTATTTTGTGAATAGCAAAAAGCATTCAACCCCATAATACATGTTGTTTTATTGGTCGCTCGTCCATTTCATATCCCATAGCTTAAGCATTCATATATTTGGATTCCTCTCGACGAGGCGAGCAGTACGAGTACCACCTTGATGGGTCTGCGACGTTTCCTTCCAGAGTTATTACCAAAAAAACACAAACATCCCAGAATCCTCTCGGTTTGGGCTCAAAATGTTGTCGCTCATTAAATCCCATAATAAACGTCGCATCGAATGAATGTGATTGAATTCTCCCCGTCTGGACGAGCGGAATTGAATGGTGCAACTGATTTTGCTGTGCTGTGAAAATTCAGATATTTGCATGACTGCTTTTGTTTTATTTTGTGAATAGCAAAAAGCATTCAACCCCATAATACATGCTGTTTTATTGGTCGCTCGTCCATTTCATATCACATAGCTTAACCATTCATATATTTGGATTCCTCTCGACGAGGCGAGTAGTACGAATACCACCTTGATGTGTCTGCGACGTTTCCTTCCAGAGTTATTACCAAAAAAACACAAACATCCCAGAATCCTCTCGGTTTGGGGTCAAAATGTTGTCGCTCATTAAATCCCATAAGAAACGTCGCATCGAATGAATGTGATTGAATTCTCCCCGTCTGGAAGAGCGGAATTGAATGGTGCAACTGATTTTGCTGTGCTGTGAAAATTCAGATATTTGCATGACTGCTTTTGTTTTATTTTGTGAATAGCAAAAAGCATTCAACCCCATAATACATGTTGTTTTATTGGTCGCTCGTCCATTTCATATCCCATAGCTTAAGCATTCATATATATGGATTCCTCTCGACGAGGCGAGCAGTATGAGTACCACCTTGATGGGTCTGCGACGTTTCCTTCCAGAGTTATTACCAAAAAACCACAAACATCCCAGAATCCTCTCGGTTTGGTGTCAAAATGTTGTCGCTCATTAAATCCCATAAGAAACGTCGCATCGAATGAATGTGATTGAATTCTCCCCGTCTGGAAGAGCGGAATTGAATGGTGCAACTGATTTTGCTGTGCTGTGAAAATTCAGATATTTGCATGACTGCTTTTGTTTTATTTTGTGAATAGCAAAAAGCATTAAACCCCATAATACATGTTGTTTTATTGGTCGCTCGTCCATTTCATATCCCATAGCTTAACAACTCATATATTTGGATTCCTATCGATAAGGCGAGCAGTACGAGTACCACCTTGATGGGTCTGCGACGTTTTCTTCCAGAGTTATTACCAAAAAACCACAAACATCCCAGAATCCTCTCGGTTTGGGGTCAAAATGTTGTCGCTCATTAAATTCCATAAGAAACGTCGCATCGAATGAATGTGATTGAATCCTCCCCGTCTGGACGAGCGGAATTGAATGGTGCAACTGATTTTGCTGTGCTGTGAAAATTCAGATATTTGCATGACTGCTTTTGATTTATTTTGTGAATAGCAAAAAGCATTCAACCCCATAATACATGTTGTTTTATTGGTCGCTCGTCCATTTCATATCCCATAGCTTAACAACTCATATATTTGGATTCCTCTCGATAAGGCGAGCAGTACGAGTACCACCTTGATGGGTCTGCGACGTTTTCTTCCAGAGTTATTACCAAAAAACCACAAACATCCCAGAATCCTCTCGGTTTGGGGTCAAAATGATGTCGCTCATTAAATCCCATAAGAAACGTCGCATCGAATGAATGTGATTGAATTCTCCCCGTCTGGACGAGCGGAATTGAATGGTGCAACTGATTTTGCTGTGCTGTGAAAATTCAGATATTTGCATGACTGCTTTTGTTTTATTTTGTGAATAGCAAAAAGCATTCAACCCCATAATACATGCTGTTTTATTGGTCGCTCGTCCATTTCATATCCCATAGCTTAACCATTCATATATTTGGATTCCTTTCGACGAGGCGAGCAGTACGAGTACCACCTTGATGGGTATGCGACGTTTCCTTCCAGAGTTATTACCAAAAAAACACAAACATCCCAGAATCCTCTCGGTTTGGGCTCAAAATGTTGTCGCTCATTAAATCCCATAATAAACGTCGCATCGAATGAATGTGATTGAATTCTCCCCGTCTGGACGAGCGGAATTGAATGGTGCAACTGATTTTGCTGTGCTGTGAAAATTCAGATATTTGCATGACTGCTTTTGTTTTATTTTGTGAATAGCAAAAAGCATTCAACCCCATAATACATGCTGTTTTATTGGTCGCTCGTCCATTTCATATCACATAGCTTAACCATTCATATATTTGGATTCCTCTCGACGAGGCGAGCAGTACGAGTACCACCTTGATGGGTCTGCGACGTTTCCTTCCAGAGTTATTACCAAAAATACACAAACATCCCAGAATCCTCTCGGTTTGGGGTCAAAATGTTGTCGCTCATTAAATCCCATAAGAAACGTCGCATCGAATGAATGTGATTGAATTCTCCCCGTCTGGAAGAGCGGAATTGAATGGTGCAACTGATTTTGCTGTGCTGTGAAAATTCAGATATTTGCATGACTGCTTTTGTTTTATTTTGTGAATAGCAAAAAGCATTCAACCCCATAATACATGTTGTTTTATTGGTCGCTCGTCCATTTCATATCCCATAGCTTAAGCATTCATATATTTGGATTCCTCTCGACGAGGCGAGCAGTACGAGTACCACCTTGATGGGTCTGCGACGTTTCCTTCCAGAGTTATTACCAAAAAAACACAAACATCCCAGAATCCTCTCGGTTTGGGCTCAAAATGTTGTCGCTCATTAAATCCCATAATAAACGTCGCATCGAATGAATGTGATTGAATTCTCCCCGTCTGGACGAGCGGAATTGAATGGTGCAACTGATTTTGCTGTGCTGTGAAAATTCAGATATTTGCATGACTGCTTTTGTTTTATTTTGTGAATAGCAAAAAGCATTCAACCCCATAATACATGCTGTTTTATTGGTCGCTCGTCCATTTCATATCACATAGCTTAACCATTCATATATTTGGATTCCTCTCGACGAGGCGAGTAGTACGAATACCACCTTGATGTGTCTGCGACGTTTCCTTCCAGAGTTATTACCAAAAAAACACAAACATCCCAGAATCCTCTCGGTTTGGGGTCAAAATGTTGTCGCTCATTAAATCCCATAAGAAACGTCGCATCGAATGAATGTGATTGAATTCTCCCCGTCTGGAAGAGCGGAATTGAATGGTGCAACTGATTTTGCTGTGCTGTGAAAATTCAGATATTTGCATGACTGCTTTTGTTTTATTTTGTGAATAGCAAAAAGCATTCAACCCCATAATACATGTTGTTTTATTGGTCGCTCGTCCATTTCATATCCCATAGCTTAAGCATTCATATATATGGATTCCTCTCGACGAGGCGAGCAGTATGAGTACCACCTTGATGGGTCTGCGACGTTTCCTTCCAGAGTTATTACCAAAAAACCACAAACATCCCAGAATCCTCTCGGTTTGGTGTCAAAATGTTGTCGCTCATTAAATCCCATAAGAAACGTCGCATCGAATGAATGTGATTGAATTCTCCCCGTCTGGAAGAGCGGAATTGAATGGTGCAACTGATTTTGCTGTGCTGTGAAAATTCAGATATTTGCATGACTGCTTTTGTTTTATTTTGTGAATAGCAAAAAGCATTAAACCCCATAATACATGTTGTTTTATTGGTCGCTCGTCCATTTCATATCCCATAGCTTAACAACTCATATATTTGGATTCCTATCGATAAGGCGAGCAGTACGAGTACCACCTTGATGGGTCTGCGACGTTTTCTTCCAGAGTTATTACCAAAAAACCACAAACATCCCAGAATCCTCTCGGTTTGGGGTCAAAATGTTGTCGCTCATTAAATTCCATAAGAAACGTCGCATCGAATGAATGTGATTGAATCCTCCCCGTCTGGACGAGCGGAATTGAATGGTGCAACTGATTTTGCTGTGCTGTGAAAATTCAGATATTTGCATGACTGCTTTTGATTTATTTTGTGAATAGCAAAAAGCATTCAACCCCATAATACATGTTGTTTTATTGGTCGCTCGTCCATTTCATATCCCATAGCTTAACAACTCATATATTTGGATTCCTCTCGATAAGGCGAGCAGTACGAGTACCACCTTGATGGGTCTGCGACGTTTTCTTCCAGAGTTATTACCAAAAAACCACAAACATCCCAGAATCCTCTCGGTTTGGGGTCAAAATGATGTCGCTCATTAAATCCCATAAGAAACGTCGCATCGAATGAATGTGATTGAATTCTCCCCGTCTGGACGAGCGGAATTGAATGGTGCAACTGATTTTGCTGTGCTGTGAAAATTCAGATATTTGCATGACTGCTTTTGTTTTATTTTGTGAATAGCAAAAAGCATTCAACCCCATAATACATGCTGTTTTATTGGTCGCTCGTCCATTTCATATCCCATAGCTTAACCATTCATATATTTGGATTCCTTTCGACGAGGCGAGCAGTACGAGTACCACCTTGATGGGTATGCGACGTTTCCTTCCAGAGTTATTACCAAAAAAACACAAACATCCCAGAATCCTCTCGGTTTGGGCTCAAAATGTTGTCGCTCATTAAATCCCATAATAAACGTCGCATCGAATGAATGTGATTGAATTCTCCCCGTCTGGACGAGCGGAATTGAATGGTGCAACTGATTTTGCTGTGCTGTGAAAATTCAGATATTTGCATGACTGCTTTTGTTTTATTTTGTGAATAGCAAAAAGCATTCAACCCCATAATACATGCTGTTTTATTGGTCGCTCGTCCATTTCATATCACATAGCTTAACCATTCATATATTTGGATTCCTCTCGACGAGGCGAGTAGTACGAATACCACCTTGATGTGTCTGCGACGTTTCCTTCCAGAGTTATTACCAAAAAAACACAAACATCCCAGAATCCTCTCGGTTTGGGGTCAAAATGTTGTCGCTCATTAAATCCCATAAGAAACGTCGCATCGAATGAATGTGATTGAATTCTCCCCGTCTGGACGAGCGGAATTGAATGGTGCAACTGATTTTGCTGTGCTGTGAAAATTCAGATATTTGCATGACTGCTTTTGTTTTATTTTGTGAATAGCAAAAAGCATTCAACCCCATAATACATGTTGTTTTATTGGTCGCTCGTCCATTTCATATCCCATAGCTTAAGCATTCATATATCTGGATTCCTCTCGACGAGGCGAGCAGTATGAGTACCACCTTGATGGGTCTGCGACGTTTCCTTCCAGAGTTATTACCAAAAAACCACAAACATCCCAGAATCCTCTCGGTTTGGGGTCAAAATGTTGTCGCTCATTAAATCCCATAAGAAACGTCGCATCGAATGAATGTGATTGAATTCTCCCCGTCTGGAAGAGCGGAATTGAATGGTGCAACTGATTTTGCTGTGCTGTGAAAATTCAGATATTTGCATGACTGCTTTTGTTTTATTTTGTGAATAGCAAAAAGCATTAAACCCCATAATACATGTTGTTTTATTGGTCGCTCGTCCATTTCATATCCCATAGCTTAACAACTCATATATTTGGATTCCTATCGATAAGGCGAGCAGTACGAGTACCACCTTGATGGGTCTGCGACGTTTTCTTCCAGAGTTATTACCAAAAAACCACAAACATCCCAGAATCCTCTCGGTTTGGGGTCAAAATGTTGTCGCTCATTAAATTCCATAAGAAACGTCGCATCGAATGAATGTGATTGAATCCTCCCCGTCTGGACGAGCGGAATTGAATGGTGCAACTGATTTTGCTGTGCTGTGAAAATTCAGATATTTGCATGACTGCTTTTGATTTATTTTGTGAATAGCAAAAAGCATTCAACCCCATAATACATGTTGTTTTATTGGTCGCTCGTCCATTTCATATCCCATAGCTTAACAACTCATATATTTGGATTCCTCTCGATAAGGCGAGCAGTACGAGTACAACCTTGATGGGTCTGCGACGTTTTCTTCCAGAGTTATTACCAAAAAACCACAAACATCCCAGAATCCTCTCGGTTTGGGGTCAAAATGATGTCGCTCATTAAATCCCATAAGAAACGTCGCATCGAATGAATGTGATTGAATTCTCCCCGTCTGGACGAGCGGAATTGAATGGTGCAACTGATTTTGCTGTGCTGTGAAAATTCAGATATTTGCATGACTGCTTTTGTTTTATTTTGTGAATAGCAAAAAGCATTCAACCCCATAATACATGCTGTTTTATTGGTCGCTCGTCCATTTCATATCCCATAGCTTAACCATTCATATATTTGGATTCCTCTCGACGAGGCGAGCAGTATGAGTACCACCTTGATGGGTCTGCGACGTTTCCTTCCAGAGTTATTACCAAAAAACCACAAACATCCCAGAATCCTCTCGGTTTGGGGTCAAAATGTTGTCGCTCATTAAATCCCATAAGAAACGTCGCATCGAATGAATGTGATTGAATTCTCCCCGTCTGGAAGAGCGGAATTGAATGGTGCAACTGATTTTGCTGTGCTGTGAAAATTCAGATATTTGCATGACTGCTTTTGTTTTATTTTGTGAATAGCAAAAAGCATTAAACCCCATAATACATGTTGTTTTATTGGTCGCTCGTCCATTTCATATCCCATAGCTTAACAACTCATATATTTGGATTCCTATCGATAAGGCGAGCAGTACGAGTACCACCTTGATGGGTCTGCGACGTTTTCTTCCAGAGTTATTACCAAAAAACCACAAACATCCCAGAATCCTCTCGGTTTGGGGTCAAAATGTTGTCGCTCATTAAATTCCATAAGAAACGTCGCATCGAATGAATGTGATTGAATCCTCCCCGTCTGGACGAGCGGAATTGAATGGTGCAACTGATTTTGCTGTGCTGTGAAAATTCAGATATTTGCATGACTGCTTTTGATTTATTTTGTGAATAGCAAAAAGCATTCAACCCCATAATACATGTTATTTTATTGGTCGCTCGTCCATTTCATATCCCATAGCTTAACAACTCATATATTTGGATTCCTCTCGATAAGGCGAGCAGTACGAGTACCACCTTGATGGGTCTGCGACGTTTTCTTCCAGAGTTATTACCAAAAAACCACAAACATCCCAGAATCCTCTCGGTTTGGGGTCAAAATGATGTCGCTCATTAAATCCCATAAGAAACGTCGCATCGAATGAATGTGATTGAATTCTCCCCGTCTGGACGAGCGGAATTGAATGGTGCAACTGATTTTGCTGTGCTGTGAAAATTCAGATATTTGCATGACTGCTTTTGTTTTATTTTGTGAATAGCAAAAAGCATTCAACCCCATAATACATGCTGTTTTATTGGTCGCTCGTCCATTTCATATCCCATAGCTTAACCATTCATATATTTGGATTCCTTTCGACGAGGCGAGCAGTACGAGTACCACCTTGATGGGTATGCGACGTTTCCTTCCAGAGTTATTACCAAAAAAACACAAACATCCCAGAATCCTCTCGGTTTGGGCTCAAAATGTTGTCGCTCATTAAATCCCATAAGAAACGTCGCATCGAATGAATGTGATTGAATTCTCCCCGTCTGGACGAGCGGAATTGAATGGTGCAACTGATTTTGCTGTGCTGTGAAAATTCAGATATTTGCATGACTGCTTTTGTTTTATTTTGTGAATAGCAAAAAGCATTCAACCCCATAATACATGCTGTTTTATTGGTCGCTCGTCCATTTCATATCACATAGCTTAACCATTCATATATTTGGATTCCTCTCGACGAGGCGAGCAGTACGAGTACCACCTTGATGGGTCTGCGACGTTTCCTTCCAGAGTTATTACCAAAAAACCACAAAAATCCCAGAATCCTCTCGGTTTGGGGTCAAAATGTTGTCGCTCATTAAATCCCATAAGAAACGTCGCTAAGAATGAATGTGATTGAATTATCCCCGTCTGGACGAGCGGAATTGAATGGTGCAACTGATTTTGCTGTGCTGTGAAAATTCAGATATTTGCATGACTGCTTTTGTTTTATTTTGTGAATAGCAAAAAGCATTCAACCCCATAATACATGCTGTTTTATTGGTCGCTCGTCCATTTCATATCCCATAGCTTAACCATTCATATATTTGGATTCCTTTCGACGAGGCGAGCAGTACGAGTACCACCTTGATGGGTATGCGACGTTTCCTTCCAGAGTTATTACCAAAAAAACACAAACATCCCAGAATCCTCTCGGTTTGGGGTCAAAATGTTGTCGCTCATTAAATTCCATAAGAAACGTCGCATCGAATGAATGTGATTGAATCCTCCCCGTCTGGACGAGCGGAATTGAATGGTGCAACTGATTTTGCTGTGCTGTGAAAATTCAGATATTTGCATGACTGCTTTTGATTTATTTTGTGAATAGCAAAAAGCATTCAACCCCATAATACATGTTGTTTTATTGGTCGCTCGTCCATTTCATATCCCATAGCTTAACAACTCATATATTTGGATTCCTCTCGATAAGGCGAGCAGTACGAGTACCACCTTGATGGGTCTGCGACGTTTTCTTCCAGAGTTATTACCAAAAAACCACAAACATCCCAGAATCCTCTCGGTTTGGGGTCAAAATGATGTCGCTCATTAAATCCCATAAGAAACGTCGCATCGAATGAATGTGATTGAATTCTCCCCGTCTGGACGAGCGGAATTGAATGGTGCAACTGATTTTGCTGTGCTGTGAAAATTCAGATATTTGCATGACTGCTTTTGTTTTATTTTGTGAATAGCAAAAAGCATTCAACCCCATAATACATGCTGTTTTATTGGTCGCTCGTCCATTTCATATCCCATAGCTTAACCATTCATATATTTGGATTCCTTTCGACGAGGCGAGCAGTACGAGTACCACCTTGATGGGTATGCGACGTTTCCTTCCAGAGTTATTACCAAAAAAACACAAACATCCCAGAATCCTCTCGGTTTGGGCTCAAAATGTTGTCGCTCATTAAATCCCATAATAAACGTCGCATCGAATGAATGTGATTGAATTCTCCCCGTCTGGACGAGCGGAATTGAATGGTGCAACTGATTTTGCTGTGCTGTGAAAATTCAGATATTTGCATGACTGCTTTTGTTTTATTTTGTGAATAGCAAAAAGCATTCAACCCCATAATACATGCTGTTTTATTGGTCGCTCGTCCATTTCATATCACATAGCTTAACCATTCATATATTTGGATTCCTCTCGACGAGGCGAGTAGTACGAATACCACCTTGATGTGTCTGCGACGTTTCCTTCCAGAGTTATTACCAAAAAAACACAAACATCCAAGAATCCTCTCGGTTTGGGGTCAAAATGTTGTCGCTCATTAAATCCCATAAGAAACGTCGCATCGAATGAATGTGATTGAATTCTCCCCGTCTGGACGAGCGGAATTGAATGGTGCAACTGATTTTGCTGTGCTGTGAAAATTCAGATATTTGCATGACTGCTTTTGTTTTATTTTGTGAATAGCAAAAAGCATTCAACCCCATAATACATGTTGTTTTATTGGTCGCTCGTCCATTTCATATCCCATAGCTTAAGCATTCATATATCTGGATTCCTCTCGACGAGGCGAGCAGTATGAGTACCACCTTGATGGGTCTGCGACGTTTCCTTCCAGAGTTATTACCAAAAAACCACAAACATCCCAGAATCCTCTCGGTTTGGGGTCAAAATGTTGTCGCTCATTAAATCCCATAAGAAACGTCGCATCGAATGAATGTGATTGAATTCTCCCCGTCTGGAAGAGCGGAATTGAATGGTGCAACTGATTTTGCTGTGCTGTGAAAATTCAGATATTTGCATGACTGCTTTTGTTTTATTTTGTGAATAGCAAAAAGCATTAAACCCCATAATACATGTTGTTTTATTGGTCGCTCGTCCATTTCATATCCCATAGCTTAACAACTCATATATTTGGATTCCTATCGATAAGGCGAGCAGTACGAGTACCACCTTGATGGGTCTGCGACGTTTTCTTCCAGAGTTATTACCAAAAAACCACAAACATCCCAGAATCCTCTCGGTTTGGGGTCAAAATGTTGTCGCTCATTAAATTCCATAAGAAACGTCGCATCGAATGAATGTGATTGAATCCTCCCCGTCTGGACGAGCGGAATTGAATGGTGCAACTGATTTTGCTGTGCTGTGAAAATTCAGATATTTGCATGACTGCTTTTGATTTATTTTGTGAATAGCAAAAAGCATTCAACCCCATAATACATGTTGTTTTATTGGTCGCTCGTCCATTTCATATCCCATAGCTTAACAACTCATATATTTGGATTCCTCTCGATAAGGCGAGCAGTACGAGTACAACCTTGATGGGTCTGCGACGTTTTCTTCCAGAGTTATTACCAAAAAACCACAAACATCCCAGAATCCTCTCGGTTTGGGGTCAAAATGATGTCGCTCATTAAATCCCATAAGAAACGTCGCATCGAATGAATGTGATTGAATTCTCCCCGTCTGGACGAGCGGAATTGAATGGTGCAACTGATTTTGCTGTGCTGTGAAAATTCAGATATTTGCATGACTGCTTTTGTTTTATTTTGTGAATAGCAAAAAGCATTCAACCCCATAATACATGCTGTTTTATTGGTCGCTCGTCCATTTCATATCCCATAGCTTAACCATTCATATATTTGGATTCCTCTCGACGAGGCGAGCAGTATGAGTACCACCTTGATGGGTCTGCGACGTTTCCTTCCAGAGTTATTACCAAAAAACCACAAACATCCCAGAATCCTCTCGGTTTGGGGTCAAAATGTTGTCGCTCATTAAATCCCATAAGAAACGTCGCATCGAATGAATGTGATTGAATTCTCCCCGTCTGGAAGAGCGGAATTGAATGGTGCAACTGATTTTGCTGTGCTGTGAAAATTCAGATATTTGCATGACTGCTTTTGTTTTATTTTGTGAATAGCAAAAAGCATTAAACCCCATAATACATGTTGTTTTATTGGTCGCTCGTCCATTTCATATCCCATAGCTTAACAACTCATATATTTGGATTCCTATCGATAAGGCGAGCAGTACGAGTACCACCTTGATGGGTCTGCGACGTTTTCTTCCAGAGTTATTACCAAAAAACCACAAACATCCCAGAATCCTCTCGGTTTGGGGTCAAAATGTTGTCGCTCATTAAATTCCATAAGAAACGTCGCATCGAATGAATGTGATTGAATCCTCCCCGTCTGGACGAGCGGAATTGAATGGTGCAACTGATTTTGCTGTGCTGTGAAAATTCAGATATTTGCATGACTGCTTTTGATTTATTTTGTGAATAGCAAAAAGCATTCAACCCCATAATACATGTTATTTTATTGGTCGCTCGTCCATTTCATATCCCATAGCTTAACAACTCATATATTTGGATTCCTCTCGATAAGGCGAGCAGTACGAGTACCACCTTGATGGGTCTGCGACGTTTTCTTCCAGAGTTATTACCAAAAAACCACAAACATCCCAGAATCCTCTCGGTTTGGGGTCAAAATGATGTCGCTCATTAAATCCCATAAGAAACGTCGCATCGAATGAATGTGATTGAATTCTCCCCGTCTGGACGAGCGGAATTGAATGGTGCAACTGATTTTGCTGTGCTGTGAAAATTCAGATATTTGCATGACTGCTTTTGTTTTATTTTGTGAATAGCAAAAAGCATTCAACCCCATAATACATGCTGTTTTATTGGTCGCTCGTCCATTTCATATCCCATAGCTTAACCATTCATATATTTGGATTCCTTTCGACGAGGCGAGCAGTACGAGTACCACCTTGATGGGTATGCGACGTTTCCTTCCAGAGTTATTACCAAAAAAACACAAACATCCCAGAATCCTCTCGGTTTGGGCTCAAAATGTTGTCGCTCATTAAATCCCATAAGAAACGTCGCATCGAATGAATGTGATTGAATTCTCCCCGTCTGGACGAGCGGAATTGAATGGTGCAACTGATTTTGCTGTGCTGTGAAAATTCAGATATTTGCATGACTGCTTTTGTTTTATTTTGTGAATAGCAAAAAGCATTCAACCCCATAATACATGCTGTTTTATTGGTCGCTCGTCCATTTCATATCACATAGCTTAACCATTCATATATTTGGATTCCTCTCGACGAGGCGAGCAGTACGAGTACCACCTTGATGGGTCTGCGACGTTTCCTTCCAGAGTTATTACCAAAAAACCACAAAAATCCCAGAATCCTCTCGGTTTGGGGTCAAAATGTTGTCGCTCATTAAATCCCATAAGAAACGTCGCTAAGAATGAATGTGATTGAATTATCCCCGTCTGGACGAGCGGAATTGAATGGTGCAACTGATTTTGCTGTGCTGTGAAAATTCAGATATTTGCATGACTGCTTTTGTTTTATTTTGTGAATAGCAAAAAGCATTCAACCCCATAATACATGCTGTTTTATTGGTCGCTCGTCCATTTCATATCCCATAGCTTAACCATTCATATATTTGGATTCCTTTCGACGAGGCGAGCAGTACGAGTACCACCTTGATGGGTATGCGACGTTTCCTTCCAGAGTTATTACCAAAAAAACACAAACATCCCAGAATCCTCTCGGTTTGGGCTCAAAATGTTGTCGCTCATTAAATCCCATAAGAAACGTCGCATCGAATGAATGTGATTGAATTCTCCCCGTCTGGACGAGCGGAATTGAATGGTGCAACTGATTTTGCTGTGCTGTGAAAATTCAGATATTTGCATGACTGCTTTTGTTTTATTTTGTGAATAGCAAAAAGCATTCAACCCCATAATACATGCTGTTTTATTGGTCGCTCGTCCATTTCATATCACATAGCTTAACCATTCATATATTTGGATTCCTCTCGACGAGGCGAGCAGTACGAGTACCACCTTGATGGGTCTGCGACGTTTCCTTCCAGAGTTATTACCAAAAAACCACAAAAATCCCAGAATCCTCTCGGTTTGGGGTCAAAATGTTGTCGCTCATTAAATCCCATAAGAAACGTCGCATCGAATGAATGTGATTGAATTCTCCCCGTCTGGAAGAGCGGAATTGAATGGTGCAACTGATTTTGCTGTGCTGTGAAAATTCAGATATTTGCATGACTGCTTTTGTTTTATTTTGTGAATAGCAAAAAGCATTCAACCCCATAATACATGTTGTTTTATTGGTCGCTCGTCCATTTCATATCCCATAGCTTAAGCATTCATATATTTGGATTCCTCTCGACGAGGCGAGCAGTACGAGTACCACCTTGATGGGTCTGCGACGTTTCCTTCCAGAGTTATTACCAAAAATACACAAACATCCCAGAATCCTCTCGGTTTGGGGTCAAAATGTTGTCGCTCATTAAATCCCATAAGAAACGTCGCATCGAATGAATGTGATTATATTCTCCCCGTCTGGACGAGCGGAATTGAATGGTGCAACTGATTTTGCTGTGCTGTGAAAATTCAGATATTTGCATGACTGCTTTTGTTTTATTTTGTGAATAGCAAAAAGCATTCAACCCCATAATACATGTTGTTTTATTGGTCGCTCGTCCATTTCATATCCCATAGCTTAACAACTCATATATTTGCATTCCTCTCGATAAGGCGAGCAGTACGAGTACCACCTTGATGGGTCTGCGACGTTTTCTTCCAGAGTTATTACCAAAAAACCACAAACATCCCAGAATCCTCTCGGTTTGGGGTCAAAATGTTGTCGCTCATTAAATCCCATAAGAAACGTCGCATCGAATGAATGTGATTGAATTCTCCCCGTCTGGACGAGCGGAATTGAATGGTGCAACTGATTTTGCTGTGCTGTGAAAATTCAGATATTTGCATGACTGCTTTTGTTTTATTTTGTTAATAGCAAAAAGCATTCAACCCCATAATACATGCTGTTTTATTGGTCGCTCGTCCATTTCATATCCCATAGCTTAACCATTCATATATTTGGATTCCTCTCGACGAGCCGAGCAGTACGAGTACCACCTTGATGGGTCTGCGACGTTTCCTTCCAGAGTTATTACCAAAAAACCACAAAAATCCCAGAATCCTCTCGGTTTGGGGTCAAAATATTGTCGCTCATTAAATCCCATAAGAAACGTCGCATCGAATGAATGTGATTGAATTATCCCCGTCTGGAAGAGCGGAATTGAATGGTGCAACTGATTTTGCTGTGCTGTAAAAATTCAGATATTTGCATGACTGCTTTTGTTTTATTTTGTGAATAGCAAAAATCATTCAACCCCATAATACATGTTGTTTTATTGGTCGCTCGTCCATTTCATATCCCATAGCTTAAGCATTCATATATTTGGATTGCTCTCGACGAGGCGAGCAGTACGAGTACCACCTTGATGGGTCTGCGACGTTTCCTTCCAGAGTTATTACCAAAAATACACAAACATCCCAGAATCCTCTCGGTTTGGGGTCAAAATGTTGTCGCTCATTAAATCCCATAAGAAACGTCGCATCGAATGAATGTGATTGAATTCTCCCCGTCTGGACGAGCAGAATTGAATGGTGCAACTGATTTTGCTGTGCTGTGAAAATTCAGATATTTGCATGACTGCTTTTGTTTTATTTTGTGAATAGCAAAAAGCATTCAACCCCATAATACATGTTGTTTTATTGGTCGCTCGTCCATTTCATATCCCATAGCTTAACCATTCATATATTTGGATTCCTTTCGACGAGGCGAGCAGTACGAGTACCACCTTGATGGGTATGCGACGTTTCCTTCCAGAGTTATTACCAAAAAACACAAACATCCCAGAATCCTCTCGGTTTGGGCTCAAAATGTTGTCGCTCATTAAATCCCATAAGAAACGTCGCATCGAATGAATGTGATTGAATTCTCCCCGTCTGGACGAGCGGAATTGAATGGTGCAACTGATTTTGCTGTGCTGTGAAAATTCAGATATTTGCATGACTGCTTTTGTTTTATTTTGTGAATAGCAAAAAGCATTCAACCCCATAATACATGCTGTTTTATTGGTCGCTCGTCCATTTCATATCACATAGCTTAACCATTCATATATTTGGATTCCTCTCGACGAGGCGAGCAGTACGAGTACCACCTTGATGGGTCTGCGACGTTTCCTTCCAGAGTTATTAACAAAAAACCACAAAAATCCCAGAATCCTCTCGGTTTGGGGTCAAAATGTTGTCGCTCATTAAATCCCATAAGAAACGTCGCATCGAATGAATGTGATTGAATTCTCCCCGTCTGGAAGAGCGGAATTGAATGGTGCAACTGATTTTGCTGTGCTGTAAAAATTCAGATATTTGCATGACTGCTTTTGTTTTATTTTGTGAATAGCAAAAAGCATTCAACCCCATAATACATGTTGTTTTATTGGTCGCTCGTCCATTTCATATCCCATAGCTTAACCATTCATATATTTGGATTCCTCTCGACTAGGCAAGCAGTACGAGTTCCACCTTGATGGGTCTGCGACGTTTCCTTCCAGAGTTATTACCAAAAAACCACAAAAATCCCAGAATCCTCTCGGTTTGGGGTCAAAATGTTGTCGCTCATTAAATCCCATAAGAAACGTCGCATCGAATGAATGTGATTGAATTCTCCCCGTCTGGAAGAGCTGAATTGAATGGTGCAACTGATTTTGCTGTGCTGTGAAAATTCAGATATTTGCATGACTGCTTTTGTTTTATTTTGTGAATAGCAAAAAGCATTCAACCCCATAATACATGCTGTTTTATTGGTCGCTCGTCCATTTCATATCACATAGCTTAACCATTCATATATTTGGATTCCTCTCGACGAGGCGAGCAGTACGAGTACCACCTTGATGGGTCTGCGACGTTTCCTTCCAGAGTTATTAACAAAAAACCACAAAAATCCCAGAATCCTCTCGGTTTGGGGTCAAAATGTTGTCGCTCATTAAATCCCATAAGAAACGTCGCATCGAATGAATGTGATTGAATTCTCCCCGTCTGGAAGAGCGGAATTGAATGGTGCAACTGATTTTGCTGTGCTGTAAAAATTCAGATATTTGCATGACTGCTTTTGTTTTATTTTGTGAATAGCAAAAAGCATTCAACCCCATAATACATGTTGTTTTATTGGTCGCTCGTCCATTTCATATCCCATAGCTTAACCATTCATATATTTGGATTCCTCTCGACTAGGCAAGCAGTACGAGTTCCACCTTGATGGGTCTGCGACGTTTCCTTCCAGAGTTATTACCAAAAAACCACAAAAATCCCAGAATCCTCTCGGTTTGGGGTCAAAATGTTGTCGCTCATTAAATCCCATAAGAAACGTCGCATCGAATGAATGTGATTGAATTCTCCCCGTCTGGAAGAGCTGAATTGAATGGTGCAACTGATTTTGCTGTGCTGTGAAAATTCAGATATTTGCATGACTGCTTTTGTTTTATTTTGTGAATAGCAAAAAGCATTCAACCCCATAATACATGTTGTTTTATTGGTCGCTCGTCCATTTCATATCCCATAGCTTAAGCATTCATATATTTGGATTCCTCTCGACGAGGCGAGCAGTACGACTACCACCTTGATGGGTCTGCGACGTTTCCTTCCAGAGTTATTACCAAAAAAACACAAACATCCCAGAATCCTCTCGGTTTGGGCTCAAAATGTTGTCGCTCATTAAATCCCATAAGAAACGTCGCATCGAATGAATGTGATTGAATTCTCCCCGTCTGGACGAGCGGAATTGAATGGTGCAACTGATTTTGCTGTGCTGTGAAAATTCAGATATTTGCATGACTGCTTTTGTTTTATTTTGTTAATAGCAAAAAGCATTCAACCCCATAATACATGCTGTTTTATTGGTCGCTCGTCCATTTCATATCCCATAGCTTAACCATTCATATATTTGGATTCCTTTCGACGAGGCGAGCAGTACGAGTACCACCTTGATGGGTATGCGACGTTTCCTTCCAGAGTTATTACCAAAAAAACACAAACATCCCAGAATCCTCTCGGTTTGGGCTCAAAATGTTGTCGCTCATTAAATCCCATAAGAAACGTCGCATCGAATGAATGTGATTGAATTCTCCCCCTCTGGACGAGCGGAATTGAATGGTGCAACTGATTTTGCTGTGCTGTGAAAATTCAGATATTTGCATGACTGCTTTTGTTTTATTTTGTGAATAGCAAAAAGCATTCAACCCCATAATACATGTTGTTTTATTGGTCGCTCGTCCATTTCATATCCCATAGCTTAACCATTCATATATTTGGATTCCTTTCGACGAGGCGAGCAGTACGAGTACCACCTTGATGGGTATGCGACGTTTCCTTCCAGAGTTATTACCAAAAAACACAAACATCCCAGAATCCTCTCGGTTTGGGCTCAAAATGTTGTCGCTCATTAAATCCCATAAGAAACGTCGCATCGAATGAATGTGATTGAATTCTCCCCGTCTGGACGAGCGGAATTGAATGGTGCAACTGATTTTGCTGTGCTGTGAAAATTCAGATATTTGCATGACTGCTTTTGTTTTATTTTGTGAATAGCAAAAAGCATTCAACCCCATAATACATGCTGTTTTATTGGTCGCTCGTCCATTTCATATCCCATAGCTTAACCATTCATATATTTGGATTCCTTTCGACGAGACGAGCAGTACGAGTACCACCTTGATGGGTATGCGACGTTTCCTTCCAGAGTTATTACCAAAAAACCACAAACATCCCAGAATCCTCTCGGTTTGGGGTCAAAATGTTGTCGCTCATTAAATCCCATAAGAAACGTCGCATCGAATGAATGTGATTGAATTCTCCCCGTCTGGACGAGCGGAATTGAATGGTGCAACTGATTTTGCTGTGCTGTGAAAATTCAGATATTTGCATGACTGCTTTTGTTTTATTTTGTGAATAGCAAAAAGCATTCAACCCCATAATACATGTTGTTTTATTGGTCGCTCGTCCATTTCATATCCCATAGTTTAACAACTCATATATTTGGATTCCTCTCGATAAGGCGAGCAGTACGAGTACCACCTTGATGGGTCTGCGACGTTTCCTTCCAGAGTTATTACCAAAAAACCACAAAAATCCCAGAATCCTCTCGGTTTGGGGTCAAAATGTTGTCGCTCATTAAATCCCATAAGAAACGTCGCATCGAATGAATGTGATTGAATTCTCCCCGTCTGGAAGAGCGGAATTGAATGGTGCAACTGATTTTGCTGTGCTGTGAAAATTCAGATATTTGCATGACTGCTTTTGTTTTATTTTGTGAATAGCAAAAAGCATTCAACCCCATAATACATGTTGTTTTATTGGTCGCTCGTCCATTTCATATCCCATAGCTTAAGCATTCATATATTTGGATTCCTCTCGACGAGGCGAGCAGTACGAGTACCACCTTGATGGGTCTGCGACGTTTCCTTCCAGAGTTATTACCAAAAATGCACAAACATCCCAGAATCCTCTCGGTTTGGGGTCAAAATGTTGTCGCTCATTAAATCCCATAAGAAACGTCGCATCGAATGAATGTGATTGAATTCTCCCCGTCTGGACGAGCGGAATTGAATGGTGCAACTGATTTTGCTGTGCTGTGAAAATTCAGATATTTGCATGACTGCTTTTGTTTTATTTTGTGAATAGCAAAAAGCATTCAACCCCATAATACATGCTGTTTTATTGGTCGCTCGTCCATTTCATTTCCCATAGCTTAACCATTCATATATTTGGATTCCTTTCGACGAGGCGAGCAGTACGAGTACCACCTTGATGGGTCTGCGACGTTTCCTTCCAGAGTTATTACCAAAAAACCACAAAAATCCCAGAATCCTCTCGGTTTGGGGTCAAAATGTTGTCGCTCATTAAATCCCATAAGAAACGTCGCATCGAATGAATGTGATTGAATTCTCCCCGTCTGGAAGAGCGGAATTGAATGGTGCAACTGATTTTGCTGTGCTGTGAAAATTCAGATATTTGCATGACTGCTTTTGTTTTATTTTGTGAATAGCAAAAAGCATTCAACCCCATAATACATGTTGTTTTATTGGTCGCTCGTCCATTTCATATCCCATAGCTTAAGCATTCATATATTTGGATTCCTCTCGACGAGGCGAGCAGTACGAGTACCACCTTGATGGGTCTGCGACGTTTCCTTCCAGAGTTATTACCAAAAATGCACAAACATCCCAGAATCCTCTCGGTTTGGGGTCAAAATGTTGTCGCTCATTAAATCCCATAAGAAACGTCGCATCGAATGAATGTGATTGAATTCTCCCCGTCTGGACGAGCGGAATTGAATGGTGCAACTGATTTTGCTGTGCTGTGAAAATTCAGATATTTGCATGACTGCTTTTGTTTTATTTTGTGAATAGCAAAAAGCATTCAACCCCATAATACATGCTGTTTTATTGGTCGCTCGTCCATTTCATTTCCCATAGCTTAACCATTCATATATTTGGATTCCTTTCGACGAGGCGAGCAGTACGAGTACCACCTTGATGGGTATGCGACGTTTCCTTCCAGAGTTATTACCAAAAAAACACAAAGATCCCAGAATCCTCTCGGTTTGGGCTCAAAATGTTGTCGCTGATTAAATCCCATAAGAAACGTCGCATCGAATGAATGTGATTGAATTCTCCCCGTCTAGACGACCGGAATTGAATGGTGCAACTGATTTTGCTGTGCTGTGAAAATTCAGATATTTGCATGACTGCTTTTTTTTTATTTTGTGAATAGCAAAAAGCATTCAACCCCATAATACATTCTGTTTTATTGGTCGCTCGTCCATTTCATATCACATAGCGTAACCATTCATATATTTGGATTCCTTTTAACGAGACGAGCAGTACGAGTACCACCTTGATGGGTCTGCGACGTTTCCTTCCAGAGTTATTACCAAAAAACCACAAAAATCCCAGAATCCTCTCGGTTTGGGGTCAAAATGTTGTCGCTCATTAAATCCCATAAGAAACGTCGCATCGAATGAATGTGATTGAATTCTCCCCGTCTGGACGAGCGGAATTGAATGGTGCAACTGATTTTGCTGTGCTGTGAAAATTCAGATATTTGCATGACTGCTTTTGTTTTATTTTGTGAATAGCAAAAAGCATTCAACCCCATAATACATGCTGTTTTATTGGTCGCTCGTCCATTTCATATCCCATAGCTTAACCATTCATATATTTGGATTCCTTTCGACGAGGCGAGCAGTACGAGTACCACCTTGATGGGTATGCGACGTTTCCTTCCAGAGTTATTACCAAAAAAACACAAACATCCCAGAATCCTCTCGGTTTGGGCTCAAAATGTTGTCGCTCATTAAATCCCATAATAAACGTCGCATCGAATGAATGTGATTGAATTCTCCCCGTCTGGACGAGCGGAATTGAATGGTGCAACTGATTTTGCTGTGCTGTGAAAATTCAGATATTTGCATGACTGCTTTTGTTTTATTTTGTGAATAGCAAAAAGCATTCAACCCCATAATACATGCTGTTTTATTGGTCGCTCGTCCATTTCATATCACATAGCTTAACCATTCATATATTTGGATTCCTCTCGACGAGGCGAGCAGTACGAATACCACCTTGATGTGTCTGCGACGTTTCCTTCCAGAGTTATTACCAAAAAAACACAAACATCCCAGAATCCTCTCGGTTTGGGGTCAAAATGTTGTCGCTCATTAAATCCCATAAGAAACGTCGCATCGAATGAATGTGATTGAATTCTCCCCGTCTGGAAGAGCGGAATTGAATGGTGCAACTGATTTTGCTGTGCTGTGAAAATTCAGATATTTGCATGACTGCTTTTGTTTTATTTTGTGAATAGCAAAAAGCATTCAACCCCATAATACATGTTGTTTTATTGGTCGCTCGTCCATTTCATATCCCATAGCTTAAGCATTCATATATTTGGATTCCTCTCGACGAGGCGAGCAGTACGAGTACCACCTTGATGGGTCTGCGACGTTTCCTTCCAGAGTTATTACCAAAAAACCACAAACATCCCAGAATCCTCTCGGTTTGGGGTCAAAATGTTGTCGCTCATTAAATCCCATAAGAAACGTCGCATCGAATGAATGTGATTGAATTCTCCCCGTCTGGAAGAGCGGAATTGAATGGTGCAACTGATTTTGCTGTGCTGTGAAAATTCAGATATTTGCATGACTGCTTTTGTTTTATTTTGTGAATAGCAAAAAGCATTAAACCCCATAATACATGTTGTTTTATTGGTCGCTCGTCCATTTCATATCCCATAGCTTAACAACTCATATATTTGGATTCCTCTCGAAAAGGCGAGCAGTACGAGTACCACCTTGATGGGTCTGCGACGTTTTCTTCCAGAGTTATTACCAAAAAACCACAAACATCCCAGAATCCTCTCGGTTTGGGGTCAAAATGTTGTCGCTCATTAAATCCCATAAGAAACGTCGCATCGAATGAATGTGATTGAATTCTCCCCGTCTGGACGAGCGGAATTGAATGGTGCAACTGATTTTGCTGTGCTGTGAAAATTCGGATATTTGCATGACTGCTTTTGTTTTATTTTGTGAATAGCAAAAAGCATTCAACCCCATAATACATGCTGTTTTATTGGTCGCTCGTCCATTTCATATCACATAGCTTAACCATTCATATATTTGGATTCCTCTCGACGAGGCGAGCAGTACGAGTACCACCTTGATGCGTCTGCGACGTTTCCTTCCAGAGTTATTACCAAAAACACACAAACATCCCAGAATCCTCTCGGTTTGGGGTCAAAATGTTGTCGCTCATTAAATCCCATAAGAAACGTCGCATCGAATGAATGTGATTGAATTCTCCCCGTCTGGAAGAGCGGAATTGAATGGTGCAACTGATTTTGCTGTGCTGTGAAAATTCAGATATTTGCATGACTGCTTTTTTTTATTTTGTGAATAGCAAAAAGCATTCAACCCCATAATACATGCTGTTTTATTGGTCGCTCGTCCATTTCATATCACATAGCGTAACCATTCATATATTTGGATTCCTCTCAACGAGGCGAGCAGTACGAGTACCACCTTGATGGGTCTGCGACGTTTCCTTCCAGAGTTATTACCAAAAAACCACAAAAATCCCAGAATCCTCTCGGTTTGGGGTCAAAATGTTGTCGCTCATTAAATCCCATAAGAAACGTCGCATCGAATGAATGTGATTGAATTCTCCCCGTCTGGACGAGCGGAATTGAATGGTGCAACTGATTTTGCTGTGCTGTGAAAATTCAGATATTTGCATGACTGCTTTTGTTTTATTTTGTGAATAGCAAAAAGCATTCAAACCCATAATACATGCTGTTTTATTGGTCGCTCGTCCATTTCATATCCCATAGCTTAACCATTCATATATTTGGATTCCTTTCGACGATGCGAGCAGTACGAGTACCACCTTGATGGGTATGCGACGTTTCCTTCCAGAGTTATTACCAAAAAAACACAAACATCCCAGAATCCTCTCGGTTTGGGCTCAAAATGTTGTCGCTCATTAAATCCCATAAGAAACGTCGCATCGAATGAATGTGATTGAATTCTCCCCGTCTGGAAGAGCGGAATTGAATGGTGCAACTGATTTTGCTGTGCTGTGAAAATTCAGATATTTGCATGACTGCTTTTGTTTTATTTTGTGAATAGCAAAAAGCATTCAACCCCATAATACATGCTGTTTTATTGGTCGCTCGTCCATTTCATATCCCATAGCTTAACCATTCATATATTTGGATTCCTTTCGACGAGGCGAGCAGTACGAGTACCACCTTGATGGGTATGCGACGTTTCCTTCCAGAGTTATTACCAAAAAAACACAAACATCCCAGAATCCTCTCGGTTTGGGCTCAAAATGTTGTCGCTCATTAAATCCCATAAGAAACGTCGCATCGAATGAATGTGATTGAATTCTCCCCGTCTGGAAGAGCGGAATTGAATGGTGCAACTGATTTTGCTGTGCTGTGAAAATTCAGATATTTGCATGATTGCTATTGTTTTATTTTGTGAATAGCAAAAAGCATTCAACCCCATAATACATGCTGTTTTATTGGTCGCTCGTCCATTTCATATCACATAGCTTAACCATTCATATATTTGGATTCCTCTCGACGAGGCGAGCAGTACGAATACCACCTTGATGTGTCTGCGACGTTTCCTTCAAGAGTTATTACCAAAAAAACACAAACATCCCAGAATCCTCTCGGTTTGGGGTCAAAATGTTGTCGCTCATTAAATCCCATAAGAAACGTCGCATCGAATGAATGTGATTGAATTCTCCCCGTCTGGAAGAGCGGAATTGAATGGTGCAACTGATTTTGCTGTGCTGTGAAAATTCAGATATTTGCATGACTGCTTTTGTTTTATTTTGTGAATAGCAAAAAGCATTCAACCCCATAATACATGTTGTTTTATTGGTCGCTCGTCCATTTCATATCCCATAGCTTAAGCATTCATATATTTGGATTCCTCTCGACGAGGCGAGCAGTACGAGTACCACCTTGATGGGTCTGCGACGTTTCCTTCCAGAGTTATTACCAAAAAACCACAAACATCCCAGAATCCTCTCGGTTTGGGGTCAAAATGTTGTCGCTCATTAAATCCCATAAGAAACGTCGCATCGAATGAATGTGATTGAATTCTCCCCGTCTGGAAGAGCGGAATTGAATGGTGCAACTGATTTTGCTGTGCTGTGAAAATTCAGATATTTGCATGACTGCTTTTGTTTTATTTTGTGAATAGCAAAAAGCATTAAACCCCATAATACATGTTGTTTTATTGGTCGCTCGTCCATTTCATATCCCATAGCTTAACAACTCATATATTTGGATTCCTCTCGAAAAGGCGAGCAGTACGAGTACCACCTAGATGGGTCTGCGACGTTTTCTTCCAGAGTTATTACCAAAAAACCACAAACATCCCAGAATCCTCTCGGTTTGGGGTCAAAATGTTGTCGCTCATTAAATCCCATAAGAAACGTCGCATCGAATGAATGTGATTGAATTCTCCCCGTCTGGACGAGCGGAATTGAATGGTGCAACTGATTTTGCTGTGCTGTGAAAATTCAGATATTTGCATGACTGCTTTTGTTTTATTTTGTGAATAGCAAAAAGCATTCAACCCCATAATACATGCTGTTTTATTGGTCGCTCGTCCATTTCATATCACATAGCTTAACCATTCATATATTTGGATTCCTCTCGACGAGGCGAGCAGTACGAGTACCACCTTGATGCGTCTGCGACGTTTCCTTCCAGAGTTATTACCAAAAAAACACAAACATCCCAGAATCCTCTCGGTTTGGGGTCAAAATGTTGTCGCTCATTAAATCCCATAAGAAACGTCGCATCGAATGAATGTGATTGAATTCTCCCCGTCTGGAAGAGCGGAATTGAATGGTGCAACTGATTTTGCTGTGCTGTGAAAATTCAGATATTTGCATGACTGCTTTTTTTATTTTGTGAATAGCAAAAAGCATTCAACCCCATAATACATGCTGTTTTATTGGTCGCTCGTCCATTTCATATCACATAGCGTAACCATTCATATATTTGGATTCCTCTCAACGAGGCGAGCAGTACGAGTACCACCTTGATGGGTCTGCGACGTTTCCTTCCAGAGTTATTACCAAAAAACCACAAAAATCCCAGAATCCTCTCGGTTTGGGGTCAAAATGTTGTCGCTCATTAAATCCCATAAGAAACGTCGCATCGAATGAATGTGATTGAATTCTCCCCGTCTGGACGAGCGGAATTGAATGGTGCAACTGATTTTGCTGTGCTGTGAAAATTCAGATATTTGCATGACTGCTTTTGTTTTATTTTGTGAATAGCAAAAAGCATTCAACCCCATAATACATGCTGTTTTATTGGTCGCTCGTCCATTTCATATCCCATAGCTTAACCATTCATATATTTGGATTCCTTTCGACGATGCGAGCAGTACGAGTACCACCTTGATGGGTATGCGACGTTTCCTTCCAGAGTTATTACCAAAAAAACACAAACATCCCAGAATCCTCTCGGTTTGGGCTCAAAATGTTGTCGCTCATTAAATCCCATAAGAAACGTCGCATCGAATGAATGTGATTGAATTCTCCCCGTCTGGAAGAGCGGAATTGAATGGTGCAACTGATTTTGCTGTGCTATGAAAATTCAGATATTTGCATGACTGCTTTTGTTTTATTTTGTGAATAGCAAAAAGCATTCAACCCCATAATACATGCTGTTTTATTGGTCGCTCGTCCATTTCATATCACATAGCTTAACCATTCATATATTTGGATTCCTCTCGACGAGGCGAGCAGTACGAGTACCACCTTGATGCGTCTGCGACGTTTCCTTCCAGAGTTATTACCAAAAAAACACAAACATCCCAGAATCCTCTCGGTTTGGGGTCAAAATGTTGTCGCTCATTAAATCCCATAAGAAACGTCGCATCGAATGAATGTGATTGAATTCTCCCCGTCTGGAAGAGCGGAATTGAATGGTGCAACTGATTTTGCTGTGCTGTGAAAATTCAGATATTTGCATGACTGCTTTTTTTATTTTGTGAATAGCAAAAAGCATTCAACCCCATAATACATGCTGTTTTATTGGTCGCTCGTCCATTTCATATCACATAGCGTAACCATTCATATATTTGGATTCCTCTCAACGAGGCGAGCAGTACGAGTACCACCTTGATGGGTCTGCGACGTTTCCTTCCAGAGTTATTACCAAAAAACCACAAAAATCCCAGAATCCTCTCGGTTTGGGGTCAAAATGTTGTCGCTCATTAAATCCCATAAGAAACGTCGCATCGAATGAATGTGATTGAATTCTCCCCGTCTGGACGAGCGGAATTGAATGGTGCAACTGATTTTGCTGTGCTGTGAAAATTCAGATATTTGCATGACTGCTTTTGTTTTATTTTGTGAATAGCAAAAAGCATTCAACCCCATAATACATGCTGTTTTATTGGTCGCTCGTCCATTTCATATCCCATAGCTTAACCTTTCATATATTTGGATTCCTTTCGACGATGCGAGCAGTACGAGTACCACCTTGATGGGTATGCGACGTTTCCTTCCAGAGTTATTACCAAAAAAACACAAACATCCCAGAATCCTCTCGGTTTGGGCTCAAAATGTTGTCGCTCATTAAATCCCATAAGAAACGTCGCATCGAATGAATGTGATTGAATTCTCCCCGTCTGGAAGAGCGGAATTGAATGGTGCAACTGATTTTGCTGTGCTATGAAAATTCAGATATTTGCATGACTGCTTTTGTTTTATTTTGTGAATAGCAAAAAGCATTCAACCCCATAATACATGCTGTTTTATTGGTCGCTCGTCCATTTCATATCCCATAGCTTAACCATTCATATATTTGGATTCCTTTCGACGAGGCGAGCAGTACGAATACCACCTTGATGTGTCTGCGACGTTTCCTTCCAGAGTTATTACCAAAAAAACACAAACATCCCAGAATCCTCTCGGTTTGGGGTCAAAATGTTGTCGCTCATTAAATCCCATAAGAAACGTCGCATCGAATGAATGTGATTGAATTCTCCCCGTCTGGAAGAGCAGAATTGAATGGTGCAACTGATTTTGCTGTGCTGTGAAAATTCAGATATTTGCATGACTGCTTTTGTTTTATTTTGTGAATAGCAAAAAGCATTCAACCCCATAATACATGTTGTTTTATTGGTCGCTCGTCCATTTCATATCCCATAGCTTAAGCATTCATATATTTGGATTCCTCTCGACGAGGCGAGCAGTACGAGTACCACCTTGATGGGTCTGCGACGTTTCCTTCCAGAGTTATTACCAAAAATACACAAACATCCCAGAATCCTCTCGGTTTGGGGTCAAAATGTTGTCGCTCATTAAATCCCATAAGAAACGTCGCATCGAATGAATGTGATTGAATTCTCCCCGTCTGGAAGAGCGGAATTGAATGGTGCAACTGATTTTGCTGTTCTGTGAAAATTCAGATATTTGCATGACTGCTTTTGTTTTATTTTGTGAATAGCAAAAAGCATTAAACCCCATAATACATGTTGTTTTATTGGTCGCTCGTCTATTTCATATCCCATAGCTTAAGCATTCATATATTTGGATTCCTCTCGACGAGGCGAGCAGTACGAGTACCACCTTGATGGGTCTGCGACGTTTCCTTCCAGAGTTATTACCAAAAAACCACAAACATCCCAGAATCCTCTCGGTTTGGGGTCAAAATGTTGTCGCTCATTAAATCCCATAAGAAACGTCGCATCGAATGAATGTGATTGAATTCTCCCCGTCTGGAAGAGCGGAATTGAATGGTGCAACTGATTTTGCTGTGCTGTGAAAATTCAGATATTTGCATGACTGCTTTTGTTTTATTTTGTGAATAGCAAAAAGCATTCAACCCCATAATACATGTTGTTTTATTGGTCGCTCGTCCATTTCATATCCCATAGCTTAAGCATTCATATATTTGGATTCCGCTCGACGAGGCGAGCAGTACGAGTACCACCTTGATGGGTCTACGACGTTTCCTTCCAGAGTTATTACCAAAAATACACAAACATCCCAGAATCCTCTCGGTTTGGGGTCAAAATGTTGTCGCTCATTAAATCCCATAAGAAACGTCGCATCGAATGAATGTGATTGAATTCTCCCCGTCTGGAAGAGCGGAATTGAATGGTGCAACTGATTTTGCTGTGCTGTGAAAATTCAGATATTTGCATGACTGCTTTTGTTTTATTTTGTGAATAGCAAAAAGCATTAAACCCCATAATACATGTTGTTTTATTGGTCGCTCGTCCATTTCATATCACATAGCTTAAGCATTCATATATTTGGATTCCTCTCGACGAGGCGAGCAGTACGAGTACCACCTTGATGGGTCTGCGACGTTTCCTTCCAGAGTTATTACCAAAAAACCACAAACTTCCCAGAATCCTCTCGGTTTGGGGTCAAAATGTTGTCGCTCATTAAATCCCATAAGAAACGTCGCATCGAATGAATGTGATTGAATTCTCCCCGTCTGGACGAGCGGAATTGAATGGTGCAACTGATTTTGCTGTGCTGTGAAAATTCAGATATTTGCATGACTGCTTTTGTTTTATTTTGTGAATAGCAAAAAGCATTCAACCCCATAATACATGTTGTTTTATTGGTCGCTCGTCCATTTCATATCCCATAGCTTAACAACTCATATATTTGGATTTCTCTCGATAAGGCGAGCAGTACGAGTACCACCTTGATGGGTCTGCGACGTTTTCTTCCAGAGTTATTACCAAAAAACCACAAACATCCCAGAATCCTCTCGGTTTGGGGTCAAAATGTTGTCGCTCATTAAATCCCATAAGAAACGTCGCATCGAATGAATGTGATTGAATTCTCCCCGTCTGGACGAGCGGAATTGAATGGTGCAACTGATTTTGCTTTGCTGTGAAAATTCAGATATTTGCATGACTGCTTTTGTTTTATTTTGTGAATAGCAAAAAGCATTCAACCCCATAATACATGCTGTTTTATTGGTCGCTCGTCCATTTCATATCACATAGCTTAACCATTCATATATTTGGATTCCTCTCGACAAGGCGAGCAGTACGAGTACCACCTTGATGGGTCTGCGACGTTTCCTTCCAGAGTTATTACCAAAAAAACACAAACATCCCAGAATCCTCTCGGTTTGGGGTCAAAATGTTGTCGCTCATTAAATCCCATAAGAAACGTCGCATCGAATGAATGTGATTGAATTCTCCCCGTCTGGAAGAGCGGAATTGAATGGTGCAACTGATTTTGCTGTGCTGTGAAAATTCAGATATTTGCATGACTGCTTTTGTTTTATTTTGTGAATAGCAAAAAGCATTCAACCCCATAATACATGTTGTTTTATTGGTCGCTCGTCCATTTCATATCACATAGCGTAACCATTCATATATTTGGATTCCTCTCAACGAGGCGAGCAGTACGAGTACCACCTTGATGGGTCTGCGACGTTTCCTTCCAGAGTTATTACTAAAAATACACAAACATCCCAGAATCCTCTCGGTTTGGGGTCAAAATGTTGTCGCTCATTAAATCCCATAAGAAACGTCGCATCGAATGAATGTGATTGAATTCTCCCCGTCTGGAAGAGCGGAATTGAATGGTGCAACTGATTTTGCTGTGCTGTGAAAATTCAGATATTTGCATGACTGCTTTTGTTTTATTTTGTGAATAGCAAAAAGCATTAAACCCCATAATACATGTTGTTTTATTGGTCGCTCGTCTATTTCATATCCCATAGCTTAAGCATTCATATATTTGGATTCCTCTCGACGAGGCGAGCAGTACGAGTACCACCTTGATGGGTCTGCGACGTTTCCTTCCAGAGTTATTACCAAAAAACCACAAACATCCCAGAATCCTCTCGGTTTGGGGTCAAAATGTTGTCGCTCATTAAATCCCATAAGAAACGTCGCATCGAATGAATGTGATTGAATTCTCCCCGTCTGGAAGAGCGGAATTGAATGGTGCAACTGATTTTGCTGTGCTGTGAAAATTCAGATATTTGCATGACTGCTTTTGTTTTATTTTGTGAATAGCAAAAAGCATTCAACCCCATAATACATGTTGTTTTATTGGTCGCTCGTCCATTTCATATCCCATAGCTTAAGCATTCATATATTTGGATTCCGCTCGACGAGGCGAGCAGTACGAGTACCACCTTGATGGGTCTGCGACGTTTCCTTCCAGAGTTATTACCAAAAATACACAAACATCCAAGAATCCTCTCGGTTTGGGGTCAAAATGTTGTCGCTCATTAAATCCCATAAGAAACGTCGCATCGAATGAATGTGATTGAATTCTCCCCGTCTGGAAGAGCGGAATTGAATGGTGCAACTGATTTTGCTGTGCTGTGAAAATTCAGATATTTGCATGACTGCTTTTGTTTTATTTTGTGAATAGCAAAAAGCATTAAACCCCATAATACATGTTGTTTTATTGGTCGCTCGTCCATTTCATATCACATAGCTTAAGCATTCATATATTTGGATTCCTCTCGACGAGGCGAGCAGTACGAGTACCACCTTGATGGGTCTGCGACGTTTCCTTCCAGAGTTATTACCAAAAAACCACAAACTTCCCAGAATCCTCTCGGTTTGGGGTCAAAATGTTGTCGCTCATTAAATCCCATAAGAAACGTCGCATCGAATGAATGTGATTGAATTCTCCCCGTCTGGACGAGCGGAATTGAATGGTGCAACTGATTTTGCTGTGCTGTGAAAATTCAGATATTTGCATGACTGCTTTTGTTTTATTTTGTGAATAGCAAAAAGCATTCAACCCCATAATACATGTTGTTTTATTGGTCGCTCGTCCATTTCATATCCCATAGCTTAACAACTCATATATTTGGATTTCTCTCGATAAGGCGAGCAGTACGAGTACCACCTTGATGGGTCTGCGACGTTTTCTTCCAGAGTTATTACCAAAAAACCACAAACATCCCAGAATCCTCTCGGTTTGGGGTCAAAATGTTGTCGCTCATTAAATCCCATAAGAAACGTCGCATCGAATGAATGTGATTGAATTCTCCCCGTCTGGACGAGCGGAATTGAATGGTGCAACTGATTTTGCTTTGCTGTGAAAATTCAGATATTTGCATGACTGCTTTTGTTTTATTTTGTGAATAGCAAAAAGCATTCAACCCCATAATACATGCTGTTTTATTGGTCGCTCGTCCATTTCATATCACATAGCTTAACCATTCATATATTTGGATTCCTCTCGACAAGGCGAGCAGTACGAGTACCACCTTGATGGGTCTGCGACGTTTCCTTCCAGAGGTATTACCAAAAAAACACAAACATCCCAGAATCCTCTCGGTTTGGGGTCAAAATGTTGTCGCTCATTAAATCCCATAAGAAACGTCGCATCGAATGAATGTGATTGAATTCTCCCCGTCTGGAAGAGCGGAATTGAATGGTGCAACTGATTTTGCTGTGCTGTGAAAATTCAGATATTTGCATGACTGCTTTTTTTTATTTTGTGAATAGCAAAAAGCATTCAACCCCATAATACATGCTGTTTTATTGGTCGCTCGTCCATTTCATATCACATAGCGTAACCATTCATATATTTGGATTCCTCTCAACGAGGCGAGCAGTACGAGTACCACCTTGATGGGTAAGCGACGTTTCCTTCCAGAGTTATTACCAAAAAAACACAAACATCCCAGAATCCTCTCGGTTGGGCTCAAAATGTTGTCGCTCATTAAATCCCATAAGAAACGTCGCATCGAATGAATGTGATTGAATTCTCCCCGTCTGGACGAGCGGAATTGAATGGTGCAACTGATTTTGCTGTGCTGTGAAAATTCAGATATTTGCATGACTGCTTTTGTTTTATTTTGTGAATAGCAAAAAGCATTCAACCCCATAATACATGCTGTTTTATTGGTCGCTCGTCCATTTCATATCACATAGTTTAACCATTCATATATTTGGATTCCTCTCGACGAGGCGAGCAGTACGAATACCACCTTGATGTGTCTGCGACGTTTCCTTCCAGAGTTATTACCAAAAAAACACAAACATCCCAGAATCCTCTCGGTTTGGGGTCAAAATGTTGTCGCTCATTAAATCCCATAAGAAACGTCGCATCGAATGAATGTGATTGAATTCTCCCCGTCTGGAAGAGCGGAATTGAATGGTGCAACTGATTTTGCTGTGCTGTGAAAATTCAGATATTTGCATGACTGCTTTTGTTTTATTTTGTGAATAGCAAAAAGCATTCAACCCCATAATACATGCTGTTTTATTGGTCGCTCGTCCATTTCATATCACATAGCTTAACCATTCATATATTTGGATTCCTCTCGACGAGGCGAGCAGTACGACTACCACCTTGATGGGTCTGCGACGTTTCCTTCCAGAGTTATTACCAAAAAAACACAAACATCCCAGAATCCTCTCGGTTTGGGCTCAAAATGTTGTCGCTCATTAAATCCCATAAGAAACGTCGCATCGAATGAATGTGATTGAATTCTCCCCGTCTGGACGAGCGGAATTGAATGGTGCAACTGATTTTGCTGTGCTGTGAAAATTCAGATATTTGCATGACTGCTTTTGTTTTATTTTGTGAATAGCAAAAAGCATTCAACCCCATAATACATGTTGTTTTATTGGTCGCTCGTCCATTTCATATCCCATAGCTTAACCATTCATATATTTGGATTCCTCTCGACTAGGCGAGAAGTACGTGTACCACCTTGATGGGTCTGCGACGTTTCCTTCCAGAGTTATTACCCAAAAACCACAAAAATCCCAGAATCCTCTCGGTTTGGGGTCAAAATGTTGTCGCTCATTAAATCCCATAAGAAACGTCGCATCGAATGAATGTGATTGAATTCTCCCCGTCTGGAAGAGCGGAATTGAATGGTGCAACTGATTTTGCTGTGCTGTGAAAATTCAGATATTTGCATGACTGCTTTTGTTTTATTTTGTGAATAGCAAAAAGCATTCAACCCCATAATACATGTTGTTTTATTGGTCGCTCGTCCATTTCATATCCCATAGCTTAAGCATTCATATATTTGGATTCCTCTCGACGAGGCGAGCAGTACGAGTACCACCTTGATGGGTCTGCGACGTTTCCTTCCAGAGTTATTACCAAAAATACACAAACATCCCAGAATCCTCTCGGTTTGGGGTCAAAATGTTGTCGCTCATTAAATCCCATAAGAAACGTCGCATCGAATGAATGTGATTGAATTCTCCCCGTCTGGACGAGCGGAATTGAATGGTGCAACTGATTTTGCTGTGCTGTGAAAATTCAGATATTTGCATGACTGCTTTTTTTTATTTTGTGAATAGCAAAAAGCATTCAACCCCATAATACATGCTGTTTTATTGGTCGCTCGTCCATTTCATATCACATAGCGTAACCATTCATATATTTGGATTCCTCTCAACGAGGCGAGCAGTACGAGTACCACCTTGATGGGTAAGCGACGTTTCCTTCCAGAGTTATTACCAAAAAAACACAAACATCCCAGAATCCTCTCGGTTTGGGGTCAAAATGTTGTCGCTCATTAAATCCCATAAGAAACGTCGCATCGAATGAATGTGATTGAATTCTCCCCGTCTGGAAGAGCGGAATTGAATGGTGCAACTGATTTTGCTGTGCTGTGAAAATTCAGATATTTGCATGACTGCTTTTGTTTTATTTTGTGAATAGCAAAAAGCATTCAACCCCATAATACATGTTGTTTTATTGGTCGCTCGTCCATTTCATATCCCATAGCTTAACAACTCATATATTTGGATTCCTCTCGATAAGGCGAGCAGTACGAGTACCACCTTGATGGGTCTGCGACGTTTTATTCCAGAGTTATTACCAAAAAACCACAAACATCCCAGAATCCTCTCGGTTTGGGGTCAAAATGATGTCGCTCATTAAATCCCATAAGAAACGTCGCATCGAATGAATGTGATTGAATTCTCCCCGTCTGGACGAGCGGAATTGAATGGTGCAACTGATTTTGCTGTGCTGTGAAAATTCAGATATTTGCATGACTGCTTTTGTTTTATTTTGTGAATAGCAAAAAGCATTCAACCCCATAATACATGCTGTTTTATTGGTCGCTCGTCCATTTCATATCACATAGCTTAACCATTCATATATTTGGATTCCTCTCGACGAGGCGAGCAGTACGAGTACCACCTTGATGGGTCTGCGACGTTTCCTTCCAGAGTTATTACCAAAAAAACACAAACATCCCAGAATCCTCTCGGTTTGGGGTCAAAATGTTGTCGCTCATTAAATCCCATAAGAAACGTCGCATAGAATGAATGTGATTGAATTCTCCCCGTCTGGAAGAGCGGAATTGAATGGTGCAACTGATTTTGCTGTGCTGTGAAAATTCAGATATTTGCATGACTGCTTTTGTTTTATTTTGTGAATAGCAAAAAGCATTCAACCCCATAATACATGTTGTTTTATTGGTCGCTCGTCCATTTCATATCCCATAGCTTAACCATTCATATATTTGGATTCCTCTCGACTAGGCGAGAAGTACGTGTACCACCTTGATGGGTCTGCGACGTTTCCTTCCAGAGTTATTACCCAAAAACCACAAAAATCCCAGAATCCTCTCGGTTTGGGGTCAAAATGTTGTCGCTCATTAAATCCCATAAGAAACGTCGCATCGAATGAATGTGATTGAATTCTCCCCGTCTGGAAGAGCGGAATTGAATGGTGCAACTGATTTTGCTGTGCTGTGAAAATTCAGATATTTGCATGACTGCTTTTGTTTTATTTTGTGAATAGCAAAAAGCATTCAACCCCATAATACATGTTGTTTTATTGGTCGCTCGTCCATTTCATATCCCATAGCTTAAGCATTCATATATTTGGATTCCTCTCGACGAGGCGAGCAGTACGAGTACCACCTTGATGGGTCTGCGACGTTTCCTTCCAGAGTTATTACCAAAAATACACAAACATCCCAGAATCCTCTCGGTTTGGGGTCAAAATGTTGTCGCTCATTAAATCCCATAAGAAACGTCGCATCGAATGAATGTGATTGAATTCTCCCCGTCTGGACGAGCGGAATTGAATGGTGCAACTGATTTTGCTGTGCTGTGAAAATTCAGATATTTGCATGACTGCTTTTTTTTATTTTGTGAATAGCAAAAAGCATTCAACCCCATAATACATGCTGTTTTATTGGTCGCTCGTCCATTTCATATCACATAGCGTAACCATTCATATATTTGGATTCCTCTCAACGAGGCGAGCAGTACGAGTACCACCTTGATGGGTAAGCGACGTTTCCTTCCAGAGTTATTACCAAAAAAACACAAACATCCCAGAATCCTCTCGGTTGGGCTCAAAATGTTGTCGCTCATTAAATCCCATAAGAAACGTCGCATCGAATGAATGTGATTGAATTCTCCCCGTCTGGACGAGCGGAATTGAATGGTGCAACTGATTTTGCTGTGCTGTGAAAATTCAGATATTTGCATGACTGCTTTTGTTTTATTTTGTGAATAGCAAAAAGCATTCAACCCCATAATACATGCTGTTTTATTGGTCGCTCGTCCATTTCATATCACATAGTTTAACCATTCATATATTTGGATTCCTCTCGACGAGGCGAGCAGTACGAATACCACCTTGATGTGTCTGCGACGTTTCCTTCCAGAGTTATTACCAAAAAAACACAAACATCCCAGAATCCTCTCGGTTTGGGGTCAAAATGTTGTCGCTCATTAAATCCCATAAGAAACGTCGCATCGAATGAATGTGATTGAATTCTCCCCGTCTGGAAGAGCGGAATTGAATGGTGCAACTGATTTTGCTGTGCTGTGAAAATTCAGATATTTGCATGACTGCTTTTGTTTTATTTTGTGAATAGCAAAAAGCATTCAACCCCATAATACATGTTGTTTTATTGGTCGCTCGTCCATTTCATATCCCATAGCTTAACAACTCATATATTTGGATTCCTCTCGATAAGGCGAGCAGTACGAGTACCACCTTGATGGGTCTGCGACGTTTTATTCCAGAGTTATTACCAAAAAACCACAAACATCCCAGAATCCTCTCGGTTTGGGGTCAAAATGATGTCGCTCATTAAATCCCATAAGAAACGTCGCATCGAATGAATGTGATTGAATTCTCCCCGTCTGGACGAGCGGAATTGAATGGTGCAACTGATTTTGCTGTGCTGTGAAAATTCAGATATTTGCATGACTGCTTTTGTTTTATTTTGTGAATAGCAAAAAGCATTCAACCCCATAATACATGCTGTTTTATTGGTCGCTCGTCCATTTCATATCACATAGCTTAACCATTCATATATTTGGATTCCTCTCGACGAGGCGAGCAGTACGAGTACCACCTTGATGGGTCTGCGACGTTTCCTTCCAGAGTTATTACCAAAAAAACACAAACATCCCAGAATCCTCTCGGTTTGGGGTCAAAATGTTGTCGCTCATTAAATCCCATAAGAAACGTCGCATAGAATGAATGTGATTGAATTCTCCCCGTCTGGAAGAGCGGAATTGAATGGTGCAACTGATTTTGCTGTGCTGTGAAAATTCAGATATTTGCATGACTGCTTTTGTTTTATTTTGTGAATAGCAAAAAGCATTCAACCCCATAATACATGTTGTTTTATTGGTCGCTCGTCCATTTCATATCCCATAGCTTAAGCATTCATATATTTGGATTCCTCTCGACGAGGCGAGCAGTACGACTACCACCTTGATGGGTCTGCGACGTTTCCTTCCAGAGTTATTACCAAAAAAACACAAACATCCCAGAATCCTCTCGGTTTGGGCTCAAAATGTTGTCGCTCATTAAATCCCATAAGAAACGTCGCATCGAATGAATGTGATTGAATTCTCCCCGTCTGGACGAGCGGAATTGAATGGTGCAACTGATTTTGCTGTGCTGTGAAAATTCAGATATTTGCATGACTGCTTTTGTTTTATTTTGTGAATAGCAAAAAGCATTCAACCCCATAATACATGTTGTTTTATTGGTCGCTCGTCCATTTCATATCCCATAGCTTAACCATTCATATATTTGGATTCCTCTCGACTAGGCGAGAAGTACGTGTACCACCTTGATGGGTCTGCGACGTTTCCTTCCAGAGTTATTACCCAAAAACCACAAAAATCCCAGAATCCTCTCGGTTTGGGGTCAAAATGTTGTCGCTCATTAAATCCCATAAGAAACGTCGCATCGAATGAATGTGATTGAATTCTCCCCGTCTGGAAGAGCGGAATTGAATGGTGCAACTGATTTTGCTGTGCTGTGAAAATTCAGATATTTGCATGACTGCTTTTGTTTTATTTTGTGAATAGCAAAAAGCATTCAACCCCATAATACATGTTGTTTTATTGGTCGCTCGTCCATTTCATATCCCATAGCTTAAGCATTCATATATTTGGATTCCTCTCGACGAGGCGAGCAGTACGAGTACCACCTTGATGGGTCTGCGACGTTTCCTTCCAGAGTTATTACCAAAAATACACAAACATCCCAGAATCCTCTCGGTTTGGGGTCAAAATGTTGTCGCTCATTAAATCCCATAAGAAACGTCGCATCGAATGAATGTGATTGAATTCTCCCCGTCTGGACGAGCGGAATTGAATGGTGCAACTGATTTTGCTGTGCTGTGAAAATTCAGATATTTGCATGACTGCTTTTGTTTTATTTTGTGAATAGCAAAAAGCATTCAACCCCATAATACATGTTGTTTTATTGGTCGCTCGTCCATTTCATATCCCATAGCTTAACCATTCATATATTTGGATTCCTCTCGACTAGGCGAGAAGTACGTGTACCACCTTGATGGGTCTGCGACGTTTCCTTCCAGAGTTATTACCCAAAAACCACAAAAATCCCAGAATCCTCTCGGTTTGGGGTCAAAATGTTGTCGCTCATTAAATCCCATAAGAAACGTCGCATCGAATGAATGTGATTGAATTCTCCCCGTCTGGAAGAGCGGAATTGAATGGTGCAACTGATTTTGCTGTGCTGTGAAAATTCAGATATTTGCATGACTGCTTTTGTTTTATTTTGTGAATAGCAAAAAGCATTCAACCCCATAATACATGTTGTTTTATTGGTCGCTCGTCCATTTCATATCCCATAGCTTAAGCATTCATATATTTGGATTCCTCTCGACGAGGCGAGCAGTACGAGTACCACCTTGATGGGTCTGCGACGTTTCCTTCCAGAGTTATTACCAAAAATACACAAACATCCCAGAATCCTCTCGGTTTGGGGTCAAAATGTTGTCGCTCATTAAATCCCATAAGAAACGTCGCATCGAATGAATGTGATTGAATTCTCCCCGTCTGGACGAGCGGAATTGAATGGTGCAACTGATTTTGCTGTGCTGTGAAAATTCAGATATTTGCATGACTGCTTTTGTTTTATTTTGTGAATAGCAAAAAGCATTCAACCCCATAATACATGCTGTTTTCTTGGTCGCTCGTCCATTTCATATCACATAGCTTAACCATTCATATATTTGGATTCCTCTCGACGAGGCGAGCAGTACGAGTACCACCTTGATGGGTCTGCGACGTTTCCTTCCAGAGTTATTACCAAAAAAACACAAACATCCCAGAATCCTCTCGGTTTGGGGTCAAAATGTTGTCGCTCATTAAATCCCATAAGAAACGTCGCATCGAATGAATGTGATTGAATTCTCCCCGTCTGGAAGAGCGGAATTGAATGGTGCAACTGATTTTGCTGTGCTGTGAAAATTCAGATATTTGCATGACTGCTTTTGTTTTATTTTGTGAATAGCAAAAAGCATTCAACCCCATAATACATGTTGTTTTATTGGTTGCTCGTCCATTTCATATCCCATAGCTTAAGCATTCATATATTTGGATTCCTCTCGACGAGGCGAGCAGTACGAGTACCACCTTGATGGGTCTGCGACGTTTCCTTCCAGAGTTATTACCAAAAAACCACAAACATCCCAGAATCCTCTCGGTTTGGGGTCAAAATGTTGTCGCTCATTAAATCCCATAAGAAACGTCGCATCGAATGAATGTGATTGAATTCTCCCCGTCTGGACGAGCGGAATTGAATGGTGCAACTGATTTTGCTGTGCTGTGAAAATTCAGATATTTGCATGACTGCTTTTGTTTTATTTTGTGAATAGCAAAAAGCATTCAACCCCATAATACATGTTGTTTTATTGGTCGCTCGTCCATTTCATATCCCATAGCTTAACAACTCATATATTTGGATTCCTCTCGATAAGGCGAGCAGTAGGAGTACCACCTTGATGGGTCTGCGACGTTTTCTTCCAGAGTTATTACCAAAAAACCACAAACATCCCAGAATCCTCTCGGTTTGGGGTCAAAATGTTGTCGCTCATTAAATCCCATAAGAAACGTCGCATCGAATGAATGTGATTGAATTCTCCCCGTCTGGACGAGCGGAATTGAATGGTGCAACTGATTTTGCTGTGCTGTGAAAATTCAGATATTTGCATGACTGCTTTTGTTTTATTTTGTGAATAGCAAAAAGCATTCAACCCCATAATACATGTTGTTTTATTGGTCGCTCGTCCATTTCATATCCCATAGCTTAACCATTCATATATTTGGATTCCTCTCGACTAGGCGAGCAGTACGAGTACCACCTTGATGGGTCTGCGACGTTTCCTTCCAGAGTTATTACCCAAAAACCACAAAAATCCCAGAATCCTCTCGGTTTGGGGTCAAAATGTTGTCGCTCATTAAATCCCATAAGAAACGTCGCATCGAATGAATGTGATTGAATTCTCCCCGTCTGGAAGAGCGGAATTGAATGGTGCAACTGATTTTGCTGTGCTGTGAAAATTCAGATATTTGCATGACTGCTTTTGTTTTATTTTGTGAATAGCAAAAAGCATTCAACCCCATAATACATGTTGTTTTATTGGTCGCTCGTCCATTTCATATCCCATAGCTTAAGCATTCATATATTTGGATTCCTCTCGACGAGGCGAGCAGTACGAGTACCACCTTGATGGGTCTGCGACGTTTCCTTCCAGAGTTATTACCAAAAATACACAAACATCCCAGAATCCTCTCGGTTTGGGGTCAAAATGTTGTCGCTCATTAAATCCCATAAGAAACGTCGCATCGATTGAATTTGATTGAATTCTCCCCGTCTGGACGAGCGGAATTGAATGGTGCAACTGATTTTGCTGTGCTGTGAAAATTCAGATATTTGCATGACTGCTTTTGTTTTATTTTGTGAATAGCAAAAAGCATTCAACCCCATAATACATGTTGTTTTATTGGTCGCTCGTCCATTTCATATCCCATAGCTTAAGCATTCATATATTTGGATTCCTCTCGACGAGGCGAGCAGTACGAGTACCACCTTGATGGGGCTGCGACGTTTCCTTCCAGAGTTATTACCAAAAAACCACAAACATCCCAGAATCCTCTCGGTTTGGGGTCAAAATGTTGTCGCTCATTAAATCCCATAAGAAACGTCGCATCGAATGAATGTGATTGAATTCTCCCCGTCTGGACGAGCGGAATTGAATGGTGCAACTGATTTTGCTGTGCTGTGAAAATTCAGATATTTGCATGACTGCTTTTGTTTTATTTTGTGAATAGCAAAAAGCATTCAACCCCATAATACATGCTGTTTTATTGGTCGCTCGTCCATTTCATATCACATAGCTTAACCATTCATATATTTGGATTCCTCTCGACGAGGCGAGCAGTACGAGTACCACCTTGATGGGTCTGCGACGTTTCCTTCCAGAGTTATTACCAAAAAAACACAAACATCCCAGAATCCTCTCGGTTTGGGGTCAAAATGTTGTCGCTCATTAAATCCCATAAGAAACGTCGCATCGAATGAATGTGATTGAATTCTCCCCGTCTGGAAGAGCGGAATTGAATGGTGCAACTGATTTTGCTGTGCTGTGAAAATTCAGATATTTGCATGACTGCTTTTGTTTTATTTTGTGAATAGCAAAAAGCATTCAACCCCATAATACATGTTGTTTTATTGGTCGCTCGTCCATTTCATATCCCATAGCTTAAGAATTCATATATTTGGATTCCTCTCGACGAGGCGAGCAGTACGAGTACCACCTTGATGGGTCTGCGACGTTTCCTTCCAGAGTTATTACCAAAAAACCACAAACATCCCAGAATCCTCTCGGTTTGGGGTCAAAATGTTGTCGCTCATTAAATCCCATAAGAAACGTCGCATCGAATGAATGTGATTGAATTCTCCCCGTCTGGACGAGCGGAATTGAATGGTGCAACTGATTTTGCTGTGCTGTGAAAATTCAGATATTTGCATGACTGCTTTTGTTTTATTTTGTGAATAGCAAAAAGCATTCAACCCCATAATACATGTTGTTTTATTGGTCGCTCGTCCATTTCATATCCCATAGCTTAACAACTCATATATTTGGATTCCTCTCGATAAGGCGAGCAGTACGAGTACCACCTTGATGGGTCTGCGACGTTTTCTTCCAGAGATATTACCAAAAAACCACAAACATCCCAGAATCCTCTCGGTTTGGGGTCAAAATGTTGTCGCTCATTAAATCCCATAAGAAACGTCGCATCGAATGAATGTGATTGAATTCTCCCCGTCTGGAAGAGCGGAATTGAATGGTGCAACTGATTTTGCTGTGCTGTGAAAATTCAGATATTTGCATGACTGCTTTTGTTTTATTTTGTGAATAGCAAAAAGCATTCAACCCCATAATACATGTTGTTTTATTGGTCGCTCGTCCATTTCATATCCCATAGCTTAAGCATTCATATATTTGGATTCCTCTCGACGAGGCGAGCAGTACGAGTACCACCTTGATGGGGCTGCGACGTTTCCTTCCAGAGTTATTACCAAAAAACCACAAACATCCCAGAATCCTCTCGGTTTGGGGTCAAAATGTTGTCGCTCATTAAATCCCATAAGAAACGTCGCATCGAATGAATGTGATTGAATTCTCCCCGTCTGGACGAGCGGAATTGAATGGTGCAACTGATTTTGCTGTGCTGTGAAAATTCAGATATTTGCATGACTGCTTTTGTTTTATTTTGTGAATAGCAAAAAGCATTCAACCCCATAATACATGTTGTTTTATTGGTCGCTCGTCCATTTCATATCCCATAGCTTAACAACTCATATATTTGGATTCCTCTCGATAAGGCGAGCAGTACGAGTACCACCTTGATGGGTCTGCGACGTTTTCTTCCAGAGATATTACCAAAAAACCACAAACATCCCAGAATCCTCTCGGTTTGGGGTCAAAATGTTGTCGCTCATTAAATCCCATAAGAAACGTCGCATCGAATGAATGTGATTGAATTCTCCCCGTCTGGAAGAGCGGAATTGAATGGTGCAACTGATTTTGCTGTGCTGTGAAAATTCAGATATTTGCATGACTGCTTTTGTTTTATTTTGTGAATAGCAAAAAGCATTCAACCCCATAATACATGTTGTTTTATTGGTCGCTCGTCCATTTCATATCCCATAGCTTAAGCATTCATATATTTGGATTCCTCTCGACGAGGCGAGCAGTACGAGTACCACCTTGATGGGGCTGCGACGTTTCCTTCCAGAGTTATTACCAAAAAACCACAAACATCCCAGAATCCTCTCGGTTTGGGGTCAAAATGTTGTCGCTCATTAAATCCCATAAGAAACGTCGCATCGAATGAATGTGATTGAATTCTCCCCGTCTGGACGAGCGGAATTGAATGGTGCAACTGATTTTGCTGTGCTGTGAAAATTCAGATATTTGCATGACTGCTTTTGTTTTATTTTGTGAATAGCAAAAAGCATTCAACCCCATAATACATGTTGTTTTATTGGTCGCTCGTCCATTTCATATCACATAGCTTAACCATTCATATATTTGGATTCCTCTCGACGAGGCGAGCAGTACGAGTACCACCTTGATGGGTCTGCGACGTTTCCTTCCAGAGTTATTACCAAAAATACACAAACATCCCAGAATCCTCTCGGTTTGGGGTCAAAATGTTGTCGCTCATTAAATCCCATAAGAAACGTCGCATCGATTGAATTTGATTGAATTCTCCCCGTCTGGACGAGCGGAATTGAATGGTGCAACTGATTTTGCTGTGCTGTGAAAATTCAGATATTTGCATGACTGCTTTTGTTTTATTTTGTGAATAGCAAAAAGCATTCAACCCCATAATACATGTTGTTTTATTGGTCGCTCGTCCATTTCATATCCCATAGCTTAAGCATTCATATATTTGGATTCCTCTCGACGAGGCGAGCAGTACGAGTACCACCTTGATGGGGCTGCGACGTTTCCTTCCAGAGTTATTACCAAAAAACCACAAACATCCCAGAATCCTCTCGGTTTGGGGTCAAAATGTTGTCGCTCATTAAATCCCATAAGAAACGTCGCATCGAATGAATGTGATTGAATTCTCCCCGTCTGGACGAGCGGAATTGAATGGTGCAACTGATTTTGCTGTGCTGTGAAAATTCAGATATTTGCATGACTGCTTTTGTTTTATTTTGTGAATAGCAAAAAGCATTCAACCCCATAATACATGCTGTTTTATTGGTCGCTCGTCCATTTCATATCACATAGCTTAACCATTCATATATTTGGATTCCTCTCGATAAGGCGAGCAGTACGAGTACCACCTTGATGGGTCTGCGACGTTTTCTTCCAGAGATATTACCAAAAAACCACAAACATCCCAGAATCCTCTCGGTTTGGGGTCAAAATGTTGTCGCTCATTAAATCCCATAAGAAACGTCGCATCGAATGAATGTGATTGAATTCTCCCCGTCTGGAAGAGCGGAATTGAATGGTGCAACTGATTTTGCTGTGCTGTGAAAATTCAGATATTTGCATGACTGCTTTTGTTTTATTTTGTGAATAGAAAAAGCATTCAACCCCATAATACATGTTGTTTTATTGGTCGCTCGTCCATTTCATATCCCATAGCTTAAGAATTCATATATTTGGATTCCTCTCGACGAGGCGAGCAGTACGAGTACCACCTTGATGGGTCTGCGACGTTTCCTTCCAGAGTTATTACCAAAAAACCACAAACATCCCAGAATCCTCTCGGTTTGGGGTCAAAATGTTGTCGCTCATTAAATCCCATAAGAAACGTCGCATCGAATGAATGTGATTGAATTCTCCCCGTCTGGACGAGCGGAATTGAATGGTGCAACTGATTTTGCTGTGCTGTGAAAATTCAGATATTTGCATGACTGCTTTTGTTTTATGTTGTGAATAGCAAAAAGCATTCAACCCCATAATACATGTTGTTTTATTGGTCGCTCGTCCATTTCATATGCCATAGCTTAACAACTCATATATTTGGATTCCTCTCGATAAGGCGAGCAGTACGAGTACCACCTTGATGGGTCTGCGACGTTTTCTTCCAGAGATATTACCAAAAAACCACAAACATCCCAGAATCCTCTCGGTTTGGGGTCAAAATGTTGTCGCTCATTAAATCCCATAAGAAACGTCGCATCGAATGAATGTGATTGAATTCTCCCCGTCTGGAAGAGCGGAATTGAATGGTGCAACTGATTTTGCTGTGCTGTGAAAATTCAGATATTTGCATGACTGCTTTTGTTTTATTTTGTGAATAGCAAAAAGCATTCAACCCCATAATACATGTTGTTTTATTGGTCGCTCGTCCATTTCATATCCCATAGCTTAAGCATTCATATATTTGGATTCCTCTCGACGAGGCGAGCAGTACGAGTACCACCTTGATGGGTCTGCGACGTTTCCTTCCAGAGTTATTACCAAAAAACCACAAACATCCCAGAATCCTCTCGGTTTGGGGTCAAAATGTTGTCGCTCATTAAATCCCATAAGAAACGTCGCATCGAATGAATGTGATTGAATTCTCCCCGTCTGGACGAGCGGAATTGAATGGTGCAACTGATTTTGCTGTGCTGTGAAAATTCAGATATTTGCATGACTGCTTTTGTTTTATTTTGTGAATAGCAAAAAGCATTCAACCCCATAATACATGCTGTTTTATTGGTCGCTCGTCCATTTCATATCACATAGCTTAACAACTCATATATTTGGATTCCTCTCGACGAGGCGAGCAGTACGAGTACCACCTTGATGGGTCTGCGACGTTTCCTTCCAGAGTTATTACCAAAAAACCACAAACATCCCAGAATCCTCTCGGTTTGGGGTCAAAATGTTGTCGCTCATTAAATCCCATAAGAAACGTCGCATCGAATGAATGTGATTGAATTCTCCCCGTCTGGAAGAGCGGAATTGAATGGTGCAACTGATTTTGCTGTGCTGTGAAAATTCAGATATTTGCATGACTGCTTTTGTTTTATTTTGTGAATAGCAAAAAGCATTCAACCCCATAATACATGTTGTTTTATTGGTCGCTCGTCCATTTCATATCACATAGCTTAACCATTCATATATTTGGATTCCTCTCGACGAGGCGAGCAGTACGAGTACCACCTTGATGGGTCTGCGACGTTTCCTTCCAGAGTTATTACCAAAAAAACACAAACATCCCAGAATCCTCTCGGTTTGGGGTCAAAATGTTGTCGCTCATTAAATCCCATAAGAAACGTCGCATCGAATGAATGTGATTGAATTCTCCCCGTCTGGACGAGCGGAATTGAATGGTGCAACTGATTTTGCTGTGCTGTGAAAATTCAGATATTTGCATGACTGCTTTTGTTTTATTTTGTGAATAGCAAAAAGCATTCAACCCCATAATACATGTTGTTTTATTGGTCGCTCGTCCATTTCATATCCCATAGCTTAACAACTCATATATTTGGATTCCTCTCGATAAGGCGAGCAGTACGAGTACCACCTTGATGGGTCTGCGACGTTTTCTTCCAGAGTTATTACCAAAAAACCACAAACATCCCAGAATCCTCTCGGTTTGGGGTCAAAATGTTGTCGCTCATTAAATCCCATAAGAAACGTCGCATCGAATGAATGTGATTGAATTCTCCCCGTCTGGAAGAGCGGAATTGAATGGTGCAACTGATTTTGCTGTGCTGTGAAAATTCAGATATTTGCATGACTGCTTTTGTTTTATTTTGTGAATAGCAAAAAGCATTCAACCCCATAATACATGTTGTTTTATTGGTCGCTCGTCCATTTCATATCCCATAGCTTAAGCATTCATATATTTGGATTCCTCTCGACGAGGCGAGCAGTACGAGTACCACCTTGATGGGTCTGCGACGTTTCCTTCCAGAGTTATTACCAAAAAACCACAAACATCCCAGAATCCTCTCGGTTTGGGGTCAAAATGTTGTCGCTCATTAAATCCCATAAGAAACGTCGCATCGAATGAATGTGATTGAATTCTCCCCGTCTGGAAGAGCGGAATTGAATGGTGCAACTGATTTTGCTGTGCTGTGAAAATTCAGATATTTGCATGACTGCTTTTGTTTTATTTTGTGAATAGCAAAAAGCATTCAACCCCATAATACATGTTGTTTTATTGGTCGCTCGTCCATTTCATATCCCATAGCTTAACAACTCATATATTTCGATTCCTCTCGATAAGGCGAGCAGTACGAGTACCACCTTGATGGGTCTGCGACGTTTTCTTCCAGAGATATTACCAAAAAACCACAAACATCCCAGAATCCTCTCGGTTTGGGGTCAAAATGTTGTCGCTCATGAAATCCCATAAGAAACGTCGCATCGAATGAATGTGATTGAATTCTCCCCGTCTGGAAGAGCGGAATTGAATGGTGCAACTGATTTTGCTGTGCTGTGAAAATTCAGATATTTGCATGACTGCTTTTGTTTTATTTTGTGAATAGCAAAAAGCATTCAACCCCATAATACATGTTGTTTTATTGGTCGCTCGTCCATTTCATATCCCATAGCTTAAGCATTCATATATTTGGATTCCTCTCGACGAGGCGAGCAGTACGAGTACCACCTTGATGGGTCTGCGACGTTTCCTTCCAGAGTTATTACCAAAAAACCACAAACATCCCAGAATCCTCTCGGTTTGGGGTCAAAATGTTGTCGCTCATTAAATCCCATAAGAAACGTCGCATCGAATGAATGTGATTGAATTCTCCCCGTCTGGACGAGCGGAATTGAATGGTGCAACTGATTTTGCTGTGCTGTGAAAATTCAGATATTTGCATGACTGCTTTTGTTTTATTTTGTGAATAGCAAAAAGCATTCAACCCCATAATACATGTTGTTTTATTGGTCGCTCGTCCATTTCATATCCCATAGCTTAACAACTCATATATTTGGATTCCTCTCGATAAGGCGAGCAGTACGAGTACCACCTTGATGGGTCTGCGACGTTTTCTTCCAGAGTTATTACCAAAAAACCACAAACATCCCAGAATCCTCTCGGTTTGGGGTCAAAATGTTGTCGCTCATTAAATCCCATAAGAAACGTCGCATCGAATGAATGTGATTGAATTCTCCCCGTCTGGAAGAGCGGAATTGAATGGTGCAACTGATTTTGCTGTGCTGTGAAAATTCAGATATTTGCATGACTGCTTTTGTTTTATTTTGTGAATAGCAAAAAGCATTCAACCCCATAATACATGTTGTTTTATTGGTCGCTCGTCCATTTCATATCCCATAGCTTAAGCATTCATATATTTGGATTCCTCTCGACGAGGCGAGCAGTACGAGTACCACCTTGATGGGTCTGCGACGTTTCCTTCCAGAGTTATTACCAAAAAACCACAAACATCCCAGAATCCTCTCGGTTTGGGGTCAAAATGTTGTCGCTCATTAAATCCCATAAGAAACGTCGCATCGAATGAATGTGATTGAATTATCCCCGTCTGGACGAGCGGAATTGAATGGTGCAACTGATTTTGCTGTGCTGTGAAAATTCAGATATTTGCATGACTGCTTTTGTTTTATTTTGTGAATAGCAAAAAGCATTCAACCCCATAATACATGTTGTTTTATTGGTCGCTCGTCCATTTCATATCCCATAGCTTAACAACTCATATATTTGGATTCCTCTCGATAAGGCGAGCAGTACGAGTACCACCTTGATGGGTCTGCGACGTTTTCTTCCAGAGTTATTACCAAAAAACCACAAACATCCCAGAATCCTCTCGGTTTGGGGTCAAAATGTTGTCGCTCATTAAATCCCATAAGAAACGTCGCATCGAATGAATGTGATTGAATTCTCCCCGTCTGGACGAGCGGAATTGAATGGTGCAACTGATTTTGCTGTGCTGTGAAAATTCAGATATTTGCATGACTGCTTTTGTTTTATTTTGTGAATAGCAAAAAGCATTCAACCCCATAATACATGCTGTTTTATTGGTCGCTCGTCCATTTCATATCACATAGCTTAACCATTCATATATTTGGATTCCTCTCGACGAGGCGAGCAGTACGAGTACCACCTTGATGGGTCTGCGACGTTTCCTTCCAGAGTTATTACCAAAAAAACACAAACATCCCAGAATCCTCTCGGTTTGGGGTCAAAATGTTGTCGCTCATTAAATCCCATAAGAAACGTCGCATCGAATGAATGTGATTGAATTCTCCCCGTCTGGAAGAGCGGAATTGAATGGTGCAACTGATTTTGCTGTGCTGTGAAAATTCAGATATTTGCATGACTGCTTTTGTTTTATTTTGTGAATAGCAAAAAGCATTCAACCCCATAATACATGTTGTTTTATTGGTCGCTCGTCCATTTCATATCCCATAGCTTAAGAATTCATATATTTGGATTCCTCTCGACGAGGCGAGCAGTACGAGTACCACCTTGATGGGTCTGCGACGTTTCCTTCCAGAGTTATTACCAAAAAACCACAAACATCCCAGAATCCTCTCGGTTTGGGGTCAAAATGTTGTCGCTCATTAAATCCCATAAGAAACGTCGCATCGAATGAATGTGATTGAATTCTCCCCGTCTGGACGAGCGGAATTGAATGGTGCAACTGATTTTGCTGTGCTGTGAAAATTCAGATATTTGCATGACTGCTTTTGTTTTATTTTGTGAATAGCAAAAAGCATTCAACCCCATAATACATGTTGTTTTATTGGTCGCTCGTCCATTTCATATCCCATAGCTTAACAACTCATATATTTGGATTCCTCTCGATAAGGCGAGCAGTACGAGTACCACCTTGATGGGTCTGCGACGTTTTCTTCCAGAGTTATTACCAAAAAACCACAAACATCCCAGAATCCTCTCGGTTTGGGGTCAAAATGTTGTCGCTCATTAAATCCCATAAGAAACGTCGCATCGAATGAATGTGATTGAATTCTCCCCGTCTGGACGAGCGGAATTGAATGGTGCAACTGATTTTGCTGTGCTGTGAAAATTCAGATATTTGCATGACTGCTTTTGTTTTATTTTGTGAATAGCAAAAAGCATTCAACCCCATAATACATGCTGTTTTATTGGTCGCTCGTCCATTTCATATCACATAGCTTAACCATTCATATATTTGGATTCCTCTCGACGAGGCGAGCAGTACGAGTACCACCTTGATGGGTCTGCGACGTTTCCTTCCAGAGTTATTACCAAAAAACCACAAACATCCCAGAATCCTCTCGGTTTGGGGTCAAAATGTTGTCGCTCATTAAATCCCATAAGAAACGTCGCATCGAATGAATGTGATTGAATTCTCCCCGTCTGGACGAGCGGAATTGAATGGTGCAACTGATTTTGCTGTGCTGTGAAAATTCAGATATTTGCATGACTGCTTTTGTTTTATTTTGTGAATAGCAAAAAGAATTCAACCCCATAATACATGCTGTTTTATTGGTCGCTCGTCCATTTCATATCCCATAGCTTAACCATTCATATATTTGGATTCCTTTCGACGAGACGAGCAGTACGAGTACCACCTTGATGGGTATGCGACGTTTCCTTCCAGAGTTATTACCAAAAAAACACAAACATCCCAGAATCCTCTCGGTTTGGGGTCAAAATGTTGTCGCTCATTAAATCCCATAAGAAACGTCGCATCGAATGAATGTGATTGAATTCTCCCCGTCTGGACGAGCGGAATTGAATGGTGCAACTGATTTTGCTTTGCTGTGAAAATTCAGATATTTGCATGACTGCTTTTGTTTTATTTTGTGAATAGCAAAAAGCATTCAACCCCATAATACATGCTGTTTTATTGGTCGCTCGTCCATTTCATATCACATAGCTTAACCATTCATATATTTGGATTCCTCTCGACGAGGCGAGCAGTACGAGTACCACCTTGATGGGTCTGCGACGTTTCCTTCCAGAGTTATTACCAAAAAAACACAAACATCCCAGAATCCTCTCGGTTTGGGGTCAAAATGTTGTCGCTCATTAAATCCCATAAGAAACGTCGCATCGAATGAATGTGATTGAATTCTCCCCGTCTGGAAGAGCGGAATTGAATGGTGCAACTGATTTTGCTGTGCTGTGAAAATTCAGATATTTGCATGACTGCTTTTGTTTTATTTTGTGAATAGCAAAAAGCATTCAACCCCATAATACATGTTGTTTTATTGGTCGCTCGTCCATTTCATATCCCATAGCTTAAGAATTCATATATTTGGATTCCTCTCGACGAGGCGAGCAGTACGAGTACCACCTTGATGGGTCTGCGACGTTTCCTTCCAGAGTTATTACCAAAAAACCACAAACATCCCAGAATCCTCTCGGTTTGGGGTCAAAATGTTGTCGCTCATTAAATCCCATAAGAAACGTCGCATCGAATGAATGTGATTGAATTCTCCCCGTCTGGACGAGCGGAATTGAATGGTCCAACTGATTTTGCTGTGCTGTGAAAATTCAGATATTTGCATGACTGCTTTTGTTTTATTTTGTGAATAGCAAAAAGCATTCAACCCCATAATACATGTTGTTTTATTGGTCGCTCGTCCATTTCATATCCCATAGCTTAACAACTCATATATTTGGATTCCTCTCGATAAGGCGAGCAGTACGAGTACCACCTTGATGGGTCTGCGACGTTTTCTTCCAGAGTTATTACCAAAAAACCACAAACATCCCAGAATCCTCTCGGTTTGGGGTCAAAATGTTGTCGCTCATTAAATCCCATAAGAAACGTCGCATCGAATGAATGTGATTGAATTCTCCCCGTCTGGACGAGCGGAATTGAATGGTGCAACTGATTTTGCTGTGCTGTGAAAATTCAGATATTTGCATGACTGCTTTTGTTTTATTTTGTGAATAGCAAAAAGCATTCAACCCCATAATACATGCTGTTTTATTGGTCGCTCGTCCATTTCATATCACATAGCTTAACCATTCATATATTTGGATTCCTCTCGACGAGGCGAGCAGTACGAGTACCACCTTGATGGGTCTGCGACGTTTCCTTCCAGAGTTATTACCAAAAAACCACAAACATCCCAGAATCCTCTCGGTTTGGGGTCAAAATGTTGTCGCTCATTAAATCCCATAAGAAACGTCGCATCGAATGAATGTGATTGAATTCTCCCCGTCTGGACGAGCGGAATTGAATGGTGCAACTGATTTTGCTGTGCTGTGAAAATTCAGATATTTGCATGACTGCTTTTGTTTTATTTTGTGAATAGCAAAAAGCATTCAACCCCATAATACATGTTGTTTTATTGGTCGCTCGTCCATTTCATATCCCATAGCTTAAGCATTCATATATTTGGATTCCTCTCGACGAGGCGAGCAGTACGAGTACCACCTTGATGGGTCTGCGACGTTTCCTTCCAGAGTTATTACCAAAAAACCACAAACATCCCAGAATCCTCTCGGTTTGGGGTCAAAATGTTGTCGCTCATTAAATCCCATAAGAAACGTCGCATCGAATGAATGTGATTGAATTCTCCCCGTCTGGACGAGCGGAATTGAATGGTGCAACTGATTTTGCTGTGCTGTGAAAATTCAGATATTTGCATGACTGCTTTTGTTTTATTTTGTGAATAGCAAAAAGCATTCAACCCCATAATACATGTTGTTTTATTGGTCGCTCGTCCATTTCATATCCCATAGCTTAACAACTCATATATTTGGATTCCTCTCGATAAGGCGAGCAGTACGAGTACCACCTTGATGGGTCTGCGACGTTTTCTTCCAGAGTTATTACCAAAAAACCACAAACATCCCAGAATCCTCTCGGTTTGGGGTCAAAATGTTGTCGCTCATTAAATCCCATAAGAAACGTCGCATCGAATGAATGTGATTGAATTCTCCCCGTCTGGAAGAGCGGAATTGAATGGTGCAACTGATTTTGCTGTGCTGTGAAAATTCAGATATTTGCATGACTGCTTTTGTTTTATTTTGTGAATAGCAAAAAGCATTCAACCCCATAATACATGTTGTTTTATTGGTCGCTCGTCCATTTCATATCCCATAGCTTAAGCATTCATATATTTGGATTCCTCTCGACGAGGCGAGCAGTACGAGTACCACCTTGATGGGTCTGCGACGTTTCCTTCCAGAGTTATTACCAAAAAACCACAAACATCCCAGAATCCTCTCGGTTTGGGGTCAAAATGTTGTCGCTCATTAAATCCCATAAGAAACGTCGCATCGAATGAATGTGATTGAATTATCCCCGTCTGGACGAGCGGAATTGAATGGTGCAACTGATTTTGCTGTGCTGTGAAAATTCAGATATTTGCATGACTGCTTTTGTTTTATTTTGTGAATAGCAAAAAGCATTCAACCCCATAATACATGTTGTTTTATTGGTCGCTCGTCCATTTCATATCCCATAGCTTAACAACTCATATATTTGGATTCCTCTCGATAAGGCGAGCAGTACGAGTACCACCTTGATGGGTCTGCGACGTTTTCTTCCAGAGTTATTACCAAAAAACCACAAACATCCCAGAATCCTCTCGGTTTGGGGTCAAAATGTTGTCGCTCATTAAATCCCATAAGAAACGTCGCATCGAATGAATGTGATTGAATTCTCCCCGTCTGGACGAGCGGAATTGAATGGTGCAACTGATTTTGCTGTGCTGTGAAAATTCAGATATTTGCATGACTGCTTTTGTTTTATTTTGTGAATAGCAAAAAGCATTCAACCCCATAATACATGCTGTTTTATTGGTCGCTCGTCCATTTCATATCACATAGCTTAACCATTCATATATTTGGATTCCTCTCGACGAGGCGAGCAGTACGAGTACCACCTTGATGGGTCTGCGACGTTTCCTTCCAGAGTTATTACCAAAAAAACACAAACATCCCAGAATCCTCTCGGTTTGGGGTCAAAATGTTGTCGCTCATTAAATCCCATAAGAAACGTCGCATCGAATGAATGTGATTGAATTCTCCCCGTCTGGAAGAGCGGAATTGAATGGTGCAACTGATTTTGCTGTGCTGTGAAAATTCAGATATTTGCATGACTGCTTTTGTTTTATTTTGTGAATAGCAAAAAGCATTCAACCCCATAATACATGTTGTTTTATTGGTCGCTCGTCCATTTCATATCCCATAGCTTAAGAATTCATATATTTGGATTCCTCTCGACGAGGCGAGCAGTACGAGTACCACCTTGATGGGTCTGCGACGTTTCCTTCCAGAGTTATTACCAAAAAACCACAAACATCCCAGAATCCTCTCGGTTTGGGGTCAAAATGTTGTCGCTCATTAAATCCCATAAGAAACGTCGCATCGAATGAATGTGATTGAATTCTCCCCGTCTGGACGAGCGGAATTGAATGGTGCAACTGATTTTGCTGTGCTGTGAAAATTCAGATATTTGCATGACTGCTTTTGTTTTATTTTGTGAATAGCAAAAAGCATTCAACCCCATAATACATGTTGTTTTATTGGTCGCTCGTCCATTTCATATCCCATAGCTTAACAACTCATATATTTGGATTCCTCTCGATAAGGCGAGCAGTACGAGTACCACCTTGATGGGTCTGCGACGTTTTCTTCCAGAGTTATTACCAAAAAACCACAAACATCCCAGAATCCTCTCGGTTTGGGGTCAAAATGTTGTCGCTCATTAAATCCCATAAGAAACGTCGCATCGAATGAATGTGATTGAATTCTCCCCGTCTGGACGAGCGGAATTGAATGGTGCAACTGATTTTGCTGTGCTGTGAAAATTCAGATATTTGCATGACTGCTTTTGTTTTATTTTGTGAATAGCAAAAAGCATTCAACCCCATAATACATGCTGTTTTATTGGTCGCTCGTCCATTTCATATCACATAGCTTAACCATTCATATATTTGGATTCCTCTCGACGAGGCGAGCAGTACGAGTACCACCTTGATGGGTCTGCGACGTTTCCTTCCAGAGTTATTACCAAAAAACCACAAACATCCCAGAATCCTCTCGGTTTGGGGTCAAAATGTTGTCGCTCATTAAATCCCATAAGAAACGTCGCATCGAATGAATGTGATTGAATTCTCCCCGTCTGGACGAGCGGAATTGAATGGTGCAACTGATTTTGCTGTGCTGTGAAAATTCAGATATTTGCATGACTGCTTTTGTTTTATTTTGTGAATAGCAAAAAGAATTCAACCCCATAATACATGCTGTTTTATTGGTCGCTCGTCCATTTCATATCCCATAGCTTAACCATTCATATATTTGGATTCCTTTCGACGAGACGAGCAGTACGAGTACCACCTTGATGGGTATGCGACGTTTCCTTCCAGAGTTATTACCAAAAAAACACAAACATCCCAGAATCCTCTCGGTTTGGGGTCAAAATGTTGTCGCTCATTAAATCCCATAAGAAACGTCGCATCGAATGAATGTGATTGAATTCTCCCCGTCTGGACGAGCGGAATTGAATGGTGCAACTGATTTTGCTTTGCTGTGAAAATTCAGATATTTGCATGACTGCTTTTGTTTTATTTTGTGAATAGCAAAAAGCATTCAACCCCATAATACATGCTGTTTTATTGGTCGCTCGTCCATTTCATATCACATAGCTTAACCATTCATATATTTGGATTCCTCTCGACGAGGCGAGCAGTACGAGTACCACCTTGATGGGTCTGCGACGTTTCCTTCCAGAGTTATTACCAAAAAAACACAAACATCCCAGAATCCTCTCGGTTTGGGGTCAAAATGTTGTCGCTCATTAAATCCCATAAGAAACGTCGCATCGAATGAATGTGATTGAATTCTCCCCGTCTGGAAGAGCGGAATTGAATGGTGCAACTGATTTTGCTGTGCTGTGAAAATTCAGATATTTGCATGACTGCTTTTGTTTTATTTTGTGAATAGCAAAAAGCATTCAACCCCATAATACATGTTGTTTTATTGGTCGCTCGTCCATTTCATATCCCATAGCTTAAGAATTCATATATTTGGATTCCTCTCGACGAGGCGAGCAGTACGAGTACCACCTTGATGGGTCTGCGACGTTTCCTTCCAGAGTTATTACCAAAAAACCACAAACATCCCAGAATCCTCTCGGTTTGGGGTCAAAATGTTGTCGCTCATTAAATCCCATAAGAAACGTCGCATCGAATGAATGTGATTGAATTCTCCCCGTCTGGACGAGCGGAATTGAATGGTCCAACTGATTTTGCTGTGCTGTGAAAATTCAGATATTTGCATGACTGCTTTTGTTTTATTTTGTGAATAGCAAAAAGCATTCAACCCCATAATACATGTTGTTTTATTGGTCGCTCGTCCATTTCATATCCCATAGCTTAACAACTCATATATTTGGATTCCTCTCGATAAGGCGAGCAGTACGAGTACCACCTTGATGGGTCTGCGACGTTTTCTTCCAGAGTTATTACCAAAAAACCACAAACATCCCAGAATCCTCTCGGTTTGGGGTCAAAATGTTGTCGCTCATTAAATCCCATAAGAAACGTCGCATCGAATGAATGTGATTGAATTCTCCCCGTCTGGACGAGCGGAATTGAATGGTGCAACTGATTTTGCTGTGCTGTGAAAATTCAGATATTTGCATGACTGCTTTTGTTTTATTTTGTGAATAGCAAAAAGCATTCAACCCCATAATACATGCTGTTTTATTGGTCGCTCGTCCATTTCATATCACATAGCTTAACCATTCATATATTTGGATTCCTCTCGACGAGGCGAGCAGTACGAGTACCACCTTGATGGGTCTGCGACGTTTCCTTCCAGAGTTATTACCAAAAAACCACAAACATCCCAGAATCCTCTCGGTTTGGGGTCAAAATGTTGTCGCTCATTAAATCCCATAAGAAACGTCGCATCGAATGAATGTGATTGAATTCTCCCCGTCTGGACGAGCGGAATTGAATGGTGCAACTGATTTTGCTGTGCTGTGAAAATTCAGATATTTGCATGACTGCTTTTGTTTTATTTTGTGAATAGCAAAAAGCATTCAACCCCATAATACATGCTGTTTTATTGGTCGCTCGTCCATTTCATATCACATAGCTTAACCATTCATATATTTGGATTCCTCTCGACGAGGCGAGCAGTACGAGTACCACCTTGATGGGTCTGCGACGTTTCCTTCCAGAGTTATTACCAAAAAAACACAAACATCCCAGAATCCTCTCGGTTTGGGGTCAAAATGTTGTCGCTCATTAAATCCCATAAGAAACGTCGCATCGAATGAATGTGATTGAATTCTCCCCGTCTGGAAGAGCGGAATTGAATGGTGCAACTGATTTTGCTGTGCTGTGAAAATTCAGATATTTGCATGACTGCTTTTGTTTTATTTTGTGAATAGCAAAAAGCATTCAACCCCATAATACATGTTGTTTTATTGGTCGCTCGTCCATTTCATATCCCATAGCTTAAGAATTCATATATTTGGATTCCTCTCGACGAGGCGAGCAGTACGAGTACCACCTTGATGGGTCTGCGACGTTTCCTTCCAGAGTTATTACCAAAAAACCACAAACATCCCAGAATCCTCTCGGTTTGGGGTCAAAATGTTGTCGCTCATTAAATCCCATAAGAAACGTCGCATCGAATGAATGTGATTGAATTCTCCCCGTCTGGACGAGCGGAATTGAATGGTCCAACTGATTTTGCTGTGCTGTGAAAATTCAGATATTTGCATGACTGCTTTTGTTTTATTTTGTGAATAGCAAAAAGCATTCAACCCCATAATACATGTTGTTTTATTGGTCGCTCGTCCATTTCATATCCCATAGCTTAACAACTCATATATTTGGATTCCTCTCGATAAGGCGAGCAGTACGAGTACCACCTTGATGGGTCTGCGACGTTTTCTTCCAGAGTTATTACCAAAAAACCACAAACATCCCAGAATCCTCTCGGTTTGGGGTCAAAATGTTGTCGCTCATTAAATCCCATAAGAAACGTCGCATCGAATGAATGTGATTGAATTCTCCCCGTCTGGACGAGCGGAATTGAATGGTGCAACTGATTTTGCTGTGCTGTGAAAATTCAGATATTTGCATGACTGCTTTTGTTTTATTTTGTGAATAGCAAAAAGCATTCAACCCCATAATACATGCTGTTTTATTGGTCGCTCGTCCATTTCATATCACATAGCTTAACCATTCATATATTTGGATTCCTCTCGACGAGGCGAGCAGTACGAGTACCACCTTGATGGGTCTGCGACGTTTCCTTCCAGAGTTATTACCAAAAAACCACAAACATCCCAGAATCCTCTCGGTTTGGGGTCAAAATGTTGTCGCTCATTAAATCCCATAAGAAACGTCGCATCGAATGAATGTGATTGAATTCTCCCCGTCTGGACGAGCGGAATTGAATGGTGCAACTGATTTTGCTGTGCTGTGAAAATTCAGATATTTGCATGACTGCTTTTGTTTTATTTTGTGAATAGCAAAAAGCATTCAACCCCATAATACATGCTGTTTTATTGGTCGCTCGTCCATTTCATATCCCATAGCTTAACCATTCATATATTTGGATTCCTTTCGACGAGACGAGCAGTACGAGTACCACCTTGATGGGTATGCGACGTTTCCTTCCAGAGTTATTACCAAAAAAACACAAACATCCCAGAATCCTCTCGGTTTGGGGTCAAAATGTTGTCGCTCATTAAATCCCATAAGAAACGTCGCATCGAATGAATGTGATTGAATTCTCCCCGTCTGGACGAGCGGAATTGAATGGTGCAACTGATTTTGCTTTGCTGTGAAAATTCAGATATTTGCATGACTGCTTTTGTTTTATTTTGTGAATAGCAAAAAGCATTCAACCCCATAATACATGCTGTTTTATTGGTCGCTCGTCCATTTCATATCACATAGCTTAACCATTCATATATTTGGATTCCTCTCGACGAGGCGAGCAGTACGAGTACCACCTTGATGGGTCTGCGACGTTTCCTTCCAGAGTTATTACCAAAAAACCACAAAAATCCCAGAATCCTCTCGGTTTGGGGTCAAAATGTTGTCGCTCATTAAATCCCCTAAGAAACGTCGCATCGAATGAATGTGATTGAATTCTCCCCGTCTGGACGAGCGGAATTGAATGGTGCAACTGATTTTGCTGTGCTGTGAAAATTCAGATATTTGCATGACTGCTTTTGTTTTATTTTGTGAATAGCAAAAAGCATTCAACCCCATAATACATGCTGTTTTATTGGTCGCTCGTCCATTTCATATCCCATAGCTTAACCATTCATATATTTGGATTCCTTTCGACGAGACGAGCAGTACGAGTACCACCTTGATGGGTATGCGACGTTTCCTTCCAGAGTTATTACCAAAAAAACACAAACATCCCAGAATCCTCTCGGTTTGGGGTCAAAATGTTGTCGCTCATTAAATCCCATAAGAAACGTCGCATCGAATGAATGTGATTGAATTCTCCCCGTCTGGACGAGCGGAATTGAATGGTGCAACTGATTTTGCTTTGCTGTGAAAATTCAGATATTTGCATGACTGCTTTTGTTTTATTTTGTGAATAGCAAAAAGCATTCAACCCCATAATACATGCTGTTTTATTGGTCGCTCGTCCATTTCATATCACATAGCTTAACCATTCATATATTTGGATTCCTCTCGACGAGGCGAGCAGTACGAGTACCACCTTGATGGGTCTGCGACGTTTCCTTCCAGAGTTATTACCAAAAAAACACAAAAATCCCAGAATCCTCTCGGTTTGGGGTCAAAATGTTGTCGCTCATTAAATCCCCTAAGAAACGTCGCATCGAATGAATGTGATTGAATTCTCCCCGTCTGGAAGAGCGGAATTGAATGGTGCAACTGATTTTGCTGTGCTGTGAAAATTCAGATATTTGCATGACTGCTTTTGTTTTATTTTGTGAATAGCAAAAAGCATTCAACCCCATAATACATGTTGTTTTATTGGTCGCTCGTCCATTTCATATCCCATAGCTTAAGCATTCATATATTTGGATTCCTCTCGACGAGGCGAGCAGTACGAGTACCACCTTGATGGGTCTGCGACGTTTCCTTCCAGAGTTATTACCAAAAATACACAAACATCCCAGAATCCTCTCGGTTTGGGGTCAAAATGTTGTCGCTCATTAAATCCCATAAGAAACGTCGCATCGAATGAATGTGATTGAATTCTCCCTGTCTGGACGAGCGGAATTGAATGGTGCAACTGATTTTGCTGTGCTGTGAAAATTCAGATATTTGCATGACTGCTTTTGTTTTATTTTGTGAATAGCAAAAAGCATTCAACCCCATAATACATGCTGTTTTATTGGTCGCTCGTCCATTTCATATCCCATAGCTTAACCATTCATATATTTGGATTCCTTTCGACGAGGCGAGCAGTACGAGTACCACCTTGATGGGTATGCGACGTTTCCTTCCAGAGTTATTACCAAAAAAACACAAACATCCCAGAATCCTCTCGGTTTGGGCTCAAAATGTTGTCGCTCATTAAATCCCATAAGAAACGTCGCATCGAATGAATGTGATTGAATTCTCCCCGTCTGGACGAGCGGAATTGAATGGTGCAACTGATTTTGCTGTGCTGTGAAAATTCAGATATTTGCATGACTGCTTTTGTTTTATTTTGTGAATAGCAAAAAGCATTCAACCCCATAATACATGCTGTTTTATTGGTCGCTCGTCCATTTCATATCACATAGCTTAACCATTCATATATTTGGATTCCTCTCGACGAGGCGAGCAGTACGAGTACCACCTTGATGGGTCTGCGACGTTTCCTTCCAGAGTTATTACCAAAAAAACACAAAAATCCCAGAATCCTCTCGGTTTGGGGTCAAAATGTTGTCGCTCATTAAATCCCATAAGAAACGTCGCATCGAATGAATGTGATTGAATTCTCCCCGTCTGGACGAGCGGAATTGAATGGTGCAACTGATTTTGCTGTGCTGTGAAAATTCAGATATTTGCATGACTGCTTTTATTTTATTTTGTGAATAGCAAAAAGCATTCAACCCCATAATACATGTTGTTTTATTGGTCGCTCGTCCATTTCATATCCCATAGCTTAACAACTCATATATTTGGATTCCTCTCGATAAGGCGAGCAGTACGAGTACCACCTTGATGGGTCTGCGACGTTTCCTTCCAGAGTTATTACCAAAAAAACACAAACATCCCAGAATCCTCTCGGTTTGGGGTCAAAATGTTGTCGCTCATTAAATCCCATAAGAAACGTCGCATCGAATGAATGTGATTGAATTCTCCCCGTCTGGACGAGCGGAATTGAATGGTGCAACTGATTTTGCTGTGCTGTGAAAATTCAGATATTTGCATGACTGCTTTTGTTTTATTTTGTGGATAGCAAAAAGCATTCAACCCCATAATACATGTTGTTTTATTGGTCGCTCGTCCATTTCATATCCCATAGCTTAACAACTCATATATTTGGATTCCTCTCGATAAGGCGAGCAGTACGAGTACCACCTTGATGGCTCTGCGACGTTTTCTTCCAGAGTTATTACCAAAAAACCACAAACATCCCAGAATCCTCTCGGTTTGGGGTCAAAATGTTGTCGCTCATTAAATCCCATAAGAAACGTCGCATCGAATGTATGTGATTGAATTCTCCCCGTCTGGACGAGCGGAATTGAATGGTGCAACTGATTTTGCTGTGCTGTGAAAATTCAGATATTTGCATGACTGCTTTTGTTTTATTTTGTGAATAGCAAAAAGCATTGAACCCCATAATACATGCTGTTTTATTGGTCGCTCGTCCATTTCATATACCATAGCTTAACCATTCATATATTTGGATTCCTTTCGACGAGGCGAGCAGTACGAGTACCACCTTGATGGGTCTGCGACGTTTCCTTCCAGAGTTATTACCAAAAAACCACAAACATCCCAGCATCCTCTCGGTTTGGGGTCAAAATGTTGTCGCTCATTAAATCCCATAAGAAACGTCGCATCGAATGAATGTGATTGAATTCTCCCCGTCTGGACGAGCGGAATTGAATGGTGCAACTGATTTTGCTGTGCTGTGAAAATTCAGATATTTGCATGATTGCTTTTGTTTTATTTTGTGAATAGCAAAAAGCATTCAACCCCATAATACATGTTGTTTTATTGGTCGCTCGTCCATTTCATATCCCATAGCTTAACAACTCATATATTTGGATTCCTCTCGATAAGGCGAGCAGTACGAGTACCACCTTGATGGGTCTGCGACGTTTTCTTCCAGAGTTATTACCAAAAAACCACAAACATCCCAGAATCCTCTCGGTTTGGGGTCAAAATGTTGTCGCTCATTAAATCCCATAAGAAACGTCGCATCGAATGAATGTGATTGAATTCTCCCCGTCTGGACGAGCGGAATTGAATGGTGCAACTGATTTTGCTGTGCTGTGAAAATTCAGATATTTGCATGACTGCTTTTGTTTTATTTTGTGAATAGCAAAAAGCATTCAACCCCATAATACATGCTGTTTTATTGGTCGCTCGTCCATTTCATATCCCATAGCTTAACCATTCATATATTTGGATTCCTTTCGACGAGACGAGCAGTACGAGTACCACCTTGATGGGTATGCGACGTTTCCTTCCAGAGTTATTACCAAAAAAACACAAACATCCCAGAATCCTCTCGGTTTGGGCTCAAAATGTTGTCGCTCATTAAATCCCATAAGAAACGTCGCATCGAATGAATGTGATTGAATTCTCCCCGTCTGGACGAGCGGAATTGAATGGTGCAACTGATTTTGCTGTGCTGTGAAAATTCAGATATTTGACATGACTGCTTTTGTTTTATTTTGTGAATAGCAAAAAGCATTCAACCCCATAATACATGCTGTTTTATTGGTCGCCCGTCCATTTCATATCACATAGCTTAACCATTCATATATTTGGATTCCTCTCGACGAGGCGAGCAGTACGAGTACCACCTTGATGGGTCTGCGACGTTTCCTTCCAGAGTTATTACCAAAAAACCACAAAAATCCCAGAATCCTCTCGGTTTGGGGTCAAAATGTTGTCGCTCATTAAATCCCCTAAGAAACGTCGCATCGAATGAATGTGATTGAATTCTCCCCGTCTGGAAGAGCGGAATTGAATGGTGCAACTGATTTTGCTGTGCTGTGAAAATTCAGATATTTGCATGACTGCTTTTGTTTTATTTTGTGAATAGCAAAAAGCATTCAACCCCATAATACATGTTGTTTTATTGGTCGCTCGTCCATTTCATATCCCATAGCTTAAGCATTCATATATTTGGATTCCTCTCGACGAGGCGAGCAGTACGAGTACCACCTTGATGGGTCCGCGACGTTTCCTTCCAGAGTTATTACCAAAAATACACAAACATCCCAGAATCCTCTCGGTTTGGGGTCAAAATGTTGTCGCTCATTAAATCCCATAAGAAACGTCGCATCGAATGAATGTGATTGAATTCTCCCTGTCTGGACGAGCGGAATTGAATGGTGCAACTGATTTTGCTGTGCTGTGAAAATTCAGATATTTGCATGACTGCTTTTGTTTTATTTTGTGAATAGCAAAAAGCATTCAACCCCATAATACATGCTGTTTTATTGGTCGCTCGTCCATTTCATATCCCATAGCTTAACCATTCATATATTTGGATTCCTTTCGACGAGGCGAGCAGTACGAGTACCACCTTGATGGGTATGCGACGTTTCCTTCCAGAGTTATTACCAAAAAAACACAAACATCCCAGAATCCTCTCGGTTTGGGCTCAAAATGTTGTCGCTCATTAAATCCCATAAGAAACGTCGCATCGAATGAATGTGATTGAATTCTCCCCGTCTGGACGAGCGGAATTGAATGGTGCAACTGATTTTGCTGTGCTGTGAAAATTCAGATATTTGCATGACTGCTTTTGTTTTATTTTGTGAATAGCAAAAAGCATTCAACCCCATAATACATGCTGTTTTATTGGTCGCTCGTCCATTTCATATCCCATAGCTTAACAACTCATATATTTGGATTCCTTTCGACGAGGCGAGCAGTACGAGTACCAGCTTGATGGGTATGCGACGTTTCCTTCCAGAGTTATTACCAAAAAAACACAAACATCCCAGAATCCTCTCGGTTTGGGCTCAAAATGTTGTCGCTCATTAAATCCCATAAGAAACGTCGCATCGAATGAATGTGATTGAATTCTCCCCGTCTGGACGAGCGGAATTGAATGGTGCAACTGATTTTGCTGTGCTGTGAAAATTCAGATATTTGCATGACTGCTTTTGTTTTATTTTGTGAATAGCAAAAAGCATTCAACCCCATAATACATGCTGTTTTATTGGTCGCTCGTCCATTTCATATCACATAGCTTAACCATTCATATATTTGGATTCCTTTCGACGAGGCGAGCAGTACGAGTACCACCTTGATGGGTATGCGACGTTTCCTTCCAGAGTTATTACCAAAAAAACACAAACATCCCAGAATCCTCTCGGTTTGGTCTCAAAATGTTGTCGCTCATTAAATCCCATAAGAAACGTCGCATCGAATGAATGTGGTTGAATTCTCCCCGTCTGGACGAGCGGAATTGAATGGTGCAACTGATTTTGCTGTGCTGTGAAAATTCAGATATTTGCATGACTGCTTTTGTTTTATTTTGTGAATAGCAAAAAGCATTCAACCCCATAATACATGCTGATTTATTGGTCGCTCGTCCATTTCATATCACATAGCTTAACCATTCATATATTTGGATTCCTCTCGACGAGGCGAGCAGTACGAGTACCACCTTGATGGGTCTGCGACGTTTCCTTCCAGAGTTATTACCAAAAAAACACAAACATCCCAGAATCCTCTCGGTTTGGGGTCAAAATGTTGTCGCTCATTAAATCCCATAAGAAACGTCGCATCGAATGAATGTGATTGAATTCTCCCCGTCTGGACGAGCGGAATTGAATGGTGCAACTGATTTTGCTGTGCTGTGAAAATTCAGATATTTGCATGACTGCTTTTATTTTATTTTGTGAATAGCAAAAAGCATTCAACCCCATAATACATGCTGTTTTATTGGTCGCTCGTCCATTTCATATCCCATAGCTTAACCATTCATATATTTGGATTCCTTTCGACGAGGCGAGCAGTACGAGTACCACCTTGATGGGTATGCGACGTTTCCTTCCAGAGTTATTACCAAAAAAACACAAACATCCCAGAATCCTCTCGGTTTGGTCTCAAAATGTTGTCGCTCATTAAATCCCATAAGAAACGTCGCATCGAATGAATGTGATTGAATTCTCCCCGTCTGGACGAGCGGAATTGAATGGTGCAACTGATTTTGCTGTGCTGTGAAAATTCAGATATTTGCATGACTGCTTTTGTTTTATTTTGTGAATAGCAAAAAGCATTCAACCCCATAATACATGCTGTTTTATTGGTCGCTCGTCCATTTCATATCCCATAGCTTAGGCATTCACATATTTGGATTCCTCTCGACGAGGCGAGCAGTACGAGTACCACCTTGATGGGTCTGCGACGTTTCCTTCCAGAGTTATTACCAAAAAACCACAAACATCCCAGAATCCTCTCGGTTTGGGGTCAAAATGTTGTCGCTCATTAAATCCCATAAGAAACGTCGCATCGAATGAATGTGATTGAATTCTCCCCGTCTGGAAGAGCGGAATTGAATGGTGCAACTGATTTTGCTGTGCTGTGAAAATTCAAATGTTTGCATGACTGCTTTTGTTTTATTTTGTGAATAGCAAAAAGCATTCAACCCCATAATACATGTTGTTTTATTGGTCGCTCGTCCATTTCATATCCCATAGCTTAGGCATTCACATATTTGGATTCCTCTCGACGAGGCGAGCAGTACGAGTACCACCTTGATGGGTCTGCGACGTTTCCTTCCAGAGTTATTACCAAAAAACCACAAACATCCCAGAATCCTCTCGGTTTGGGGTCAAAATGTTGTCGCTCATTAAATCCCATAAGAAACGTCGCATCGAATGAATGTGATTGAATTCTCCCCGTCTGGACGAGCGGAATTGAATGGTGCAACTGATTTTGCTGTGCTGTGAAAATTCGGATATTTGCATGACTGCTTTTGTTTTATTTTGTGAATAGCAAAAAGCATTCAACCCCATAATACATGTTGTTTTATTGGTCGCTCGTCCATTTCATATCCCATAGCTTAGGCATTCACATATTTGGATTCCTCTCGACGAGGCGAGCAGTACGAGTACCACCTTGATGGGTCTGCGACGTTTCCTTCCAGAGTTATTACCAAAAAACCACAAACATCCCAGAATCCTCTCGGTTTGGGGTCAAAATGTTGTCGCTCATTAAATCCCATAAGAAACGTCGCATCGAATGAATGTGATTGAATTCTCCCCGTCTGGACGAGCGGAATTGAATGGTGCAACTGATTTTGCTGTGCTGTGAAAATTCAGATATTTGCATGACTGCTTTTGTTTTATTTTGTGAATAGCAAAAAGCATTCAACCCCATAATACATGTTGTTTTATTGGTCGCTCGTCCATTTCATATCCCATAGCTTAACAACTCATATATTTGGATTCCTCTCGATAAGGCGAGCAGTACGAGTACCACCTTGATGGGTCTGCGACGTTTTCTTCCAGAGTTATTACCAAAAAACCACAAACATCCCAGAATCCTCTCGGTTTGGGGTCAAAATGTTGTCGCTCATTAAATCCCATAAGAAACGTCGCATCGAATGAATGTGATTGAATTCTCCCCGTCTGGACGAGCGGAATTGAATGGTGCAACTGATTTTGCTGTGCTGTGAAAATTCAGATATTTGCATGACTGCTTTTGTTTTATTTTGTGAATAGCAAAAAGCATTCAACCCCATAATACATGTTGTTTTATTGGTCGCTCGTCCATTTCATATCCCATAGCTTAGGCATTCACATATTTGGATTCCTCTCGACGAGGCGAGCAGTACGAGTACCACCTTGATGGGTCTGCGACGTTTCCTTCCAGAGTTATTACCAAAAAACCACAAACATCCCAGCATCCTCTCGGTTTGGGGTCAAAATGTTGTCGCTCATTAAATCCCATAAGAAACGTCGCATCGAATGAATGTGATTGAATTCTCCCCGTCTGGACGAGCGGAATTGAATGGTGCAACTGATTTTGCTGTGCTGTGAAAATTCAGATATTTGCATGATTGCTTTTGTTTTATTTTGTGAATAGCAAAAAGCATTCAACCCCATAATACATGTTGTTTTATTGGTCGCTCGTCCATTTCATATCCCATAGCTTAACAACTCATATATTTGGATTCCTCTCGATAAGGCGAGCAGTACGAGTACCACCTTGATGGGTCTGCGACGTTTTCTTCCAGAGTTATTACCAAAAAACCACAAACATCCCAGAATCCTCTCGGTTTGGGGTCAAAATGTTGTCGCTCATTAAATCCCATAAGAAACGTCGCATCGAATGAATGTGATTGAATTCTCCCCGTCTGGACGAGCGGAATTGAATGGTGCAACTGATTTTGCTGTGCTGTGAAAATTCAGATATTTGCATGACTGCTTTTGTTTTATTTTGTGAATAGCAAAAAGCATTCAACCCCATAATACATGCTGTTTTATTGGTCGCTCGTCCATTTCATATCCCATAGCTTAACCATTCATATATTTGGATTCCTTTCGACGAGACGAGCAGTACGAGTACCACCTTGATGGGTATGCGACGTTTCCTTCCAGAGTTATTACCAAAAAAACACAAACATCCCAGAATCCTCTCGGTTTGGGCTCAAAATGTTGTCGCTCATTAAATCCCATAAGAAACGTCGCATCGAATGAATGTGATTGAATTCTCCCCGTCTGGACGAGCGGAATTGAATGGTGCAACTGATTTTGCTGTGCTGTGAAAATTCAGATATTTGACATGACTGCTTTTGTTTTATTTTGTGAATAGCAAAAAGCATTCAACCCCATAATACATGCTGTTTTATTGGTCGCCCGTCCATTTCATATCACATAGCTTAACCATTCATATATTTGGATTCCTCTCGACGAGGCGAGCAGTACGAGTACCACCTTGATGGGTCTGCGACGTTTCCTTCCAGAGTTATTACCAAAAAACCACAAAAATCCCAGAATCCTCTCGGTTTGGGGTCAAAATGTTGTCGCTCATTAAATCCCCTAAGAAACGTCGCATCGAATGAATGTGATTGAATTCTCCCCGTCTGGAAGAGCGGAATTGAATGGTGCAACTGATTTTGCTGTGCTGTGAAAATTCAGATATTTGCATGACTGCTTTTGTTTTATTTTGTGAATAGCAAAAAGCATTCAACCCCATAATACATGTTGTTTTATTGGTCGCTCGTCCATTTCATATCCCATAGCTTAACAACTCATATATTTGGATTCCTTTCGACGAGGCGAACAGTACGAGTACCAGCTTGATGGGTATGCGACGTTTCCTTCCAGAGTTATTACCAAAAAAACACAAACATCCCAGAATCCTCTCGGTTTGGGCTCAAAATGTTGTCGCTCATTAAATCCCATAAGAAACGTCGCATCGAATGAATGTGATTGAATTCTCCCCGTCTGGACGAGCGGAATTGAATGGTGCAACTGATTTTGCTGTGCTGTGAAAATTCAGATATTTGCATGACTGCTTTTGTTTTATTTTGTGAATAGCAAAAAGCATTCAACCCCATAATACATGCTGTTTTATTGGTCGCTCGTCCATTTCATATCACATAGCTTAACCATTCATATATTTGGATTCCTTTCGACGAGGCGAGCAGTACGAGTACCACCTTGATGGGTATGCGACGTTTCCTTCCAGAGTTATTACCAAAAAAACACAAACATCCCAGAATCCTCTCGGTTTGGTCTCAAAATGTTGTCGCTCATTAAATCCCATAAGAAACGTCGCATCGAATGAATGTGGTTGAATTCTCCCCGTCTGGACGAGCGGAATTGAATGGTGCAACTGATTTTGCTGTGCTGTGAAAATTCAGATATTTGCATGACTGCTTTTGTTTTATTTTGTGAATAGCAAAAAGCATTCAACCCCATAATACATGCTGATTTATTGGTCGCTCGTCCATTTCATATCACATAGCTTAACCATTCATATATTTGGATTCCTCTCGACGAGGCGAGCAGTACGAGTACCACCTTGATGGGTCTGCGACGTTTCCTTCCAGAGTTATTACCAAAAAAACACAAACATCCCAGAATCCTCTCGGTTTGGGGTCAAAATGTTGTCGCTCATTAAATCCCATAAGAAACGTCGCATCGAATGAATGTGATTGAATTCTCCCCGTCTGGACGAGCGGAATTGAATGGTGCAACTGATTTTGCTGTGCTGTGAAAATTCAGATATTTGCATGACTGCTTTTGTTTTATTTTGTGAATAGCAAAAAGCATTCAACCCCATAATACATGCTGTTTTATTGGTCGCTCGTCCATTTCATATCCCATAGCTTAGGCATTCACATATTTGGATTCCTCTCGACGAGGCGAGCAGTACGAGTACCACCTTGATGGGTCTGCGACGTTTCCTTCCAGAGTTATTACCAAAAAACCACAAACATCCCAGAATCCTCTCGGTTTGGGGTCAAAATGTTGTCGCTCATTAAATCCCATAAGAAACGTCGCATCGAATGAATGTGATTGAATTCTCCCCGTCTGGAAGAGCGGAATTGAATGGTGCAACTGATTTTGCTGTGCTGTGAAAATTCAAATGTTTGCATGACTGCTTTTGTTTTATTTTGTGAATAGCAAAAAGCATTCAACCCCATAATACATGTTGTTTTATTGGTCGCTCGTCCATTTCATATCCCATAGCTTAGGCATTCACATATTTGGATTCCTCTCGACGAGGCGAGCAGTACGAGTACCACCTTGATGGGTCTGCGACGTTTCCTTCCAGAGTTATTACCAAAAAACCACAAACATCCCAGAATCCTCTCGGTTTGGGGTCAAAATGTTGTCGCTCATTAAATCCCATAAGAAACGTCGCATCGAATGAATGTGATTGAATTCTCCCCGTCTGGACGAGCGGAATTGAATGGTGCAACTGATTTTGCTGTGCTGTGAAAATTCGGATATTTGCATGACTGCTTTTGTTTTATTTTGTGAATAGCAAAAAGCATTCAACCCCATAATACATGTTGTTTTATTGGTCGCTCGTCCATTTCATATCCCATAGCTTAGGCATTCACATATTTGGATTCCTCTCGACGAGGCGAGCAGTACGAGTACCACCTTGATGGGTCTGCGACGTTTCCTTCCAGAGTTATTACCAAAAAACCACAAACATCCCAGAATCCTCTCGGTTTGGGGTCAAAATGTTGTCGCTCATTAAATCCCATAAGAAACGTCGCATCGAATGAATGTGATTGAATTCTCCCCGTCTGGACGAGCGGAATTGAATGGTGCAACTGATTTTGCTGTGCTGTGAAAATTCAGATATTTGCATGACTGCTTTTGTTTTATTTTGTGAATAGCAAAAAGCATTCAACCCCATAATACATGTTGTTTTATTGGTCGCTCGTCCATTTCATATCCCATAGCTTAACAACTCATATATTTGGATTCCTCTCGATAAGGCGAGCAGTACGAGTACCACCTTGATGGGTCTGCGACGTTTTCTTCCAGAGTTATTACCAAAAAACCACAAACATCCCAGAATCCTCTCGGTTTGGGGTCAAAATGTTGTCGCTCATTAAATCCCATAAGAAACGTCGCATCGAATGAATGTGATTGAATTCTCCCCGTCTGGACGAGCGGAATTGAATGGTGCAACTGATTTTGCTGTGCTGTGAAAATTCAGATATTTGCATGACTGCTTTTGTTTTATTTTGTGAATAGCAAAAAGCATTCAACCCCATAATACATGCTGTTTTATTGGTCGCTCGTCCATTTCATATACCATAGCTTAACCATTCATATATTTGGATTCCTTTCGACGAGGCGAGCAGTACGAGTACCACCTTGATGGGTCTGCGACGTTTCCTTCCAGAGTTATTACCAAAAAACCACAAACATCCCAGCATCCTCTCGGTTTGGGGTCAAAATGTTGTCGCTCATTAAATCCCATAAGAAACGTCGCATCGAATGAATGTGATTGAATTCTCCCCGTCTGGACGAGCGGAATTGAATGGTGCAACTGATTTTGCTGTGCTGTGAAAATTCAGATATTTGCATGATTGCTTTTGTTTTATTTTGTGAATAGCAAAAAGCATTCAACCCCATAATACATGTTGTTTTATTGGTCGCTCGTCCATTTCATATCCCATAGCTTAACAACTCATATATTTGGATTCCTCTCGATAAGGCGAGCAGTACGAGTACCACCTTGATGGGTCTGCGACGTTTTCTTCCAGAGTTATTACCAAAAAACCACAAACATCCCAGAATCCTCTCGGTTTGGGGTCAAAATGTTGTCGCTCATTAAATCCCATAAGAAACGTCGCATCGAATGAATGTGATTGAATTCTCCCCGTCTGGACGAGCGGAATTGAATGGTGCAACTGATTTTGCTGTGCTGTGAAAATTCAGATATTTGCATGACTGCTTTTGTTTTATTTTGTGAATAGCAAAAAGCATTCAACCCCATAATACATGCTGTTTTATTGGTCGCTCGTCCATTTCATATCCCATAGCTTAACCATTCATATATTTGGATTCCTTTCGACGAGACGAGCAGTACGAGTACCACCTTGATGGGTATGCGACGTTTCCTTCCAGAGTTATTACCAAAAAAACACAAACATCCCAGAATCCTCTCGGTTTGGGCTCAAAATGTTGTCGCTCATTAAATCCCATAAGAAACGTCGCATCGAATGAATGTGATTGAATTCTCCCCGTCTGGACGAGCGGAATTGAATGGTGCAACTGATTTTGCTGTGCTGTGAAAATTCAGATATTTGACATGACTGCTTTTGTTTTATTTTGTGAATAGCAAAAAGCATTCAACCCCATAATACATGCTGTTTTATTGGTCGCCCGTCCATTTCATATCACATAGCTTAACCATTCATATATTTGGATTCCTCTCGACGAGGCGAGCAGTACGAGTACCACCTTGATGGGTCTGCGACGTTTCCTTCCAGAGTTATTACCAAAAAACCACAAAAATCCCAGAATCCTCTCGGTTTGGGGTCAAAATGTTGTCGCTCATTAAATCCCCTAAGAAACGTCGCATCGAATGAATGTGATTGAATTCTCCCCGTCTGGAAGAGCGGAATTGAATGGTGCAACTGATTTTGCTGTGCTGTGAAAATTCAGATATTTGCATGACTGCTTTTGTTTTATTTTGTGAATAGCAAAAAGCATTCAACCCCATAATACATGTTGTTTTATTGGTCGCTCGTCCATTTCATATCCCATAGCTTAAGCATTCATATATTTGGATTCCTCTCGACGAGGCGAGCAGTACGAGTACCACCTTGATGGGTCCGCGACGTTTCCTTCCAGAGTTATTACCAAAAATACACAAACATCCCAGAATCCTCTCGGTTTGGGGTCAAAATGTTGTCGCTCATTAAATCCCATAAGAAACGTCGCATCGAATGAATGTGATTGAATTCTCCCTGTCTGGACGAGCGGAATTGAATGGTGCAACTGATTTTGCTGTGCTGTGAAAATTCAGATATTTGCATGACTGCTTTTGTTTTATTTTGTGAATAGCAAAAAGCATTCAACCCCATAATACATGCTGTTTTATTGGTCGCTCGTCCATTTCATATCCCATAGCTTAACCATTCATATATTTGGATTCCTTTCGACGAGGCGAGCAGTACGAGTACCACCTTGATGGGTATGCGACGTTTCCTTCCAGAGTTATTACCAAAAAAACACAAACATCCCAGAATCCTCTCGGTTTGGGCTCAAAATGTTGTCGCTCATTAAATCCCATAAGAAACGTCGCATCGAATGAATGTGATTGAATTCTCCCCGTCTGGACGAGCGGAATTGAATGGTGCAACTGATTTTGCTGTGCTGTGAAAATTCAGATATTTGCATGACTGCTTTTGTTTTATTTTGTGAATAGCAAAAAGCATTCAACCCCATAATACATGCTGTTTTATTGGTCGCTCGTCCATTTCATATCACATAGCTTAACCAATCATATATTTGGATTCCTCTCGACGAGGCGAGCAGTACGAGTACCATCTTGATGGGTCTGCGACGTTTCCTTCCAGAGTTATTACCAAAAAAACACAAAAATCCCAGAATCCTCTCGGTTTGGGGTCAAAATGTTGTCGCTCATTAAATCCCATAAGAAACGTCGCATCGAATGAATGTGATTGAATTCTCCCCGTCTGGACGAGCGGAATTGAATGGTGCAACTGATTTTGCTGTGCTGTGAAAATTCAGATATTTGCATGACTGCTTTTATTTTATTTTGTGAATAGCAAAAAGCATTCAACCCCATAATACATGTTGTTTTATTGGTCGCTCGTCCATTTCATATCCCATAGCTTAACAACTCATATATTTGGATTCCTTTCGACGAGGCGAGCAGTACGAGTACCAGCTTGATGGGTATGCGACGTTTCCTTCCAGAGTTATTACCAAAAAAACACAAACATCCCAGAATCCTCTCGGTTTGGGCTCAAAATGTTGTCGCTCATTAAATCCCATAAGAAACGTCGCATCGAATGAATGTGATTGAATTCTCCCCGTCTGGACGAGCGGAATTGAATGGTGCAACTGATTTTGCTGTGCTGTGAAAATTCAGATATTTGCATGACTGCTTTTGTTTTATTTTGTGAATAGCAAAAAGCATTCAACCCCATAATACATGCTGTTTTATTGGTCGCTCGTCCATTTCATATCACATAGCTTAACCATTCATATATTTGGATTCCTCTCGACGAGGCGAGCAGTACGAGTACCACCTTGATGGGTCTGCGACGTTTCCTTCCAGAGTTATTACCAAAAAAACACAAAAATCCCAGAATCCTCTCGGTTTGGGGTCAAAATGTTGTCGCTCATTAAATCCCATAAGAAACGTCGCATCGAATGAATGTGATTGAATTCTCCCCGTCTGGACGAGCGGAATTGAATGGTGCAACTGATTTTGCTGTGCTGTGAAAATTCAGATATTTGCATGACTGCTTTTATTTTATTTTGTGAATAGCAAAAAGCATTCAACCCCATAATACATGTTGTTTTATTGGTCGCTCGTCCATTTCATATCCCATAGCTTAACAACTCATATATTTGGATTCCTCTCGATAAGGCGAGCAGTACGAGTACCACCTTGATGGGTCTGCGACGTTTTCTTCCAGAGTTATTACCAAAAAACCACAAACATCCCAAAATCCTCTCGGTTTGGGGTCAAAATGTTTTCGCTCATTAAATCCCATAAGAAACGTCGCATCGAATGAATGTGATTGAATTCTCCCCGTCTGGACGAGCGGAATTGAATGGTGCAACTGATTTTGCTGTGCTGTGAAAATTCAGATATTTGCATGACTGCTTTTGTTTTATTTTGTGAATAGCAAAAAGCATTCAACCCCATAATACATGCTGTTTTATTGGTCGCTCGTCCATTTCATATCCCATAGCTTAACCATTCATATATTTGGATTCCTTTCGACGAGGCGAGCAGTACGAGTACCACCTTGATGGGTATGCGACGTTTCCTTCCAGAGTTATTACCAAAAAAACACAAACATCCCAGAATCCTCTCGGTTTGGTCTCAAAATGTTGTCGCTCATTAAATCCCATAAGAAACGTCGCATCGAATGAATGTGGTTGAATTCTCCCCGTCTGGACGAGCGGAATTGAATGGTGCAACTGATTTTGCTGTGCTGTGAAAATTCAGATATTTGCATGACTGCTTTTGTTTTATTTTGTGAATAGCAAAAAGCATTCAACCCCATAATACATGCTGATTTATTGGTCGCTCGTCCATTTCATATCACATAGCTTAACCATTCATATATTTGGATTCCTCTCGACGAGGCGAGCAGTACGAGTACCACCTTGATGGGTCTGCGACGTTTCCTTCCAGAGTTATTACCAAAAAAACACAAACATCCCAGAATCCTCTCGGTTTGGGGTCAAAATGTTGTCGCTCATTAAATCCCATAAGAAACGTCGCATCGAATGAATGTGATTGAATTCTCCCCGTCTGGACGAGCGGAATTGAATGGTGCAACTGATTTTGCTGTGCTGTGAAAATTCAGATATTTGCATGACTGCTTTTATTTTATTTTGTGAATAGCAAAAAGCATTCAACCCCATAATACATGCTGTTTTATTGGTCGCTCGTCCATTTCATATCCCATAGCTTAACCATTCATATATTTGGATTCCTTTCGACGAGGCGAGCAGTACGAGTACCACCTTGATGGGTATGCGACGTTTCCTTCCAGAGTTATTACCAAAAAAACACAAACATCCCAGAATCCTCTCGGTTTGGTCTCAAAATGTTGTCGCTCATTAAATCCCATAAGAAACGTCGCATCGAATGAATGTGATTGAATTCTCCCCGTCTGGACGAGCGGAATTGAATGGTGCAACTGATTTTGCTGTGCTGTGAAAATTCAGATATTTGCATGACTGCTTTTGTTTTATTTTGTGAATAGCAAAAAGCATTCAACCCCATAATACATGCTGTTTTATTGGTCGCTCGTCCATTTCATATCCCATAGCTTAGGCATTCACATATTTGGATTCCTCTCGACGAGGCGAGCAGTACGAGTACCACCTTGATGGGTCTGCGACGTTTCCTTCCAGAGTTATTACCAAAAAACCACAAACATCCCAGAATCCTCTCGGTTTGGGGTCAAAATGTTGTCGCTCATTAAATCCCATAAGAAACGTCGCATCGAATGAATGTGATTGAATTCTCCCCGTCTGGAAGAGCGGAATTGAATGGTGCAACTGATTTTGCTGTGCTGTGAAAATTCAAATGTTTGCATGACTGCTTTTGTTTTATTTTGTGAATAGCAAAAAGCATTCAACCCCATAATACATGTTGTTTTATTGGTCGCTCGTCCATTTCATATCCCATAGCTTAGGCATTCACATATTTGGATTCCTCTCGACGAGGCGAGCAGTACGAGTACCACCTTGATGGGTCTGCGACGTTTCCTTCCAGAGTTATTACCAAAAAACCACAAACATCCCAGAATCCTCTCGGTTTGGGGTCAAAATGTTGTCGCTCATTAAATCCCATAAGAAACGTCGCATCGAATGAATGTGATTGAATTCTCCCCGTCTGGACGAGCGGAATTGAATGGTGCAACTGATTTTGCTGTGCTGTGAAAATTCGGATATTTGCATGACTGCTTTTGTTTTATTTTGTGAATAGCAAAAAGCATTCAACCCCATAATACATGTTGTTTTATTGGTCGCTCGTCCATTTCATATCCCATAGCTTAGGCATTCACATATTTGGATTCCTCTCGACGAGGCGAGCAGTACGAGTACCACCTTGATGGGTCTGCGACGTTTCCTTCCAGAGTTATTACCAAAAAACCACAAACATCCCAGAATCCTCTCGGTTTGGGGTCAAAATGTTGTCGCTCATTAAATCCCATAAGAAACGTCGCATCGAATGAATGTGATTGAATTCTCCCCGTCTGGACGAGCGGAATTGAATGGTGCAACTGATTTTGCTGTGCTGTGAAAATTCGGATATTTGCATGACTGCTTTTGTTTTATTTTGTGAATAGCAAAAAGCATTCAACCCCATAATACATGTTGTTTTATTGGTCGCTCGTCCATTTCATATCCCATAGCTTAACAACTCATATATTTGGATTCCTCTCGATAAGGCGAGCAGTACGAGTACCACCTTGATGGGTCTGCGACGTTTTCTTCCAGAGTTATTACCAAAAAACCACAAACATCCCAGAATCCTCTCGGTTTGGGCTCAAAATGTTGTCGCTCATTAAATCCCATAAGAAACGTCGCATCGAATGAATGTGATTGAATTCTCCCCGTCTGGACGAGCGGAATTGAATGGTGCAACTGATTTTGCTGTGAAGTGAAAATTCAGATATTTGCATGACTGATTTTGCTTTATTTTGTGAATAGCAAAAAGCATTCAACCCCATAATACATGCTGTTTTATTGGTCGCTCGTCCATTTCATATCACATAGCTTAACCATTCATATATTTGGATTCCTCTCGACGAGGCGAGCAGTACGAGTACCACCCTGATGGGTCTGTGACGTTTCCTTCCAGAGTTATTACCAAAAAACCACAAAAATCCCAGAATCCTCTCGGTTTGGGGTCAAAATGTTGTCGCTCATTAAATCCCATAAGAAACGTCGCATCGAATGAATGTGATTGAATTCTCCCCGTCTGGAAGAGCGGAATTGAATGGTGCAACTGATTTTGCTGTGCTGTGAAAATTCAGATATTTGCATGACTGCTTTTGTTTTATTTTGTGAATAGCAAAAAGCATTCAACCCCATAATACATGTTGTTTTATTAGTCGCTCGTCCATTTCATATCCCATAGCTGAACCACTCATATATTTGGATTCTGCTCGACGAGCCGAGCAGTACGAGTACCATCTTGATGGGTCTGCGACGTTTCCTTTCAGAGTTATTACCAAAAAAACACAAACATCCCAGAATCCTCTCGGTTTGGGGTCAAAATGTTGTCGCTTATTAAATCCCATAAGTAACGTCGCATCGAATGAATGTGATTGAATTCTCCCCGTCTGGACGAGCGGATAGGGGGGTTCACGAGGGGGGCATAGGTGGGGGTTGCCAGGGGGGGCAAGGGGGGTGGTCGTGGAGGGGTCGTGTGGGGGGAATGGGGGGTTGTGAAGGGGGAGGGGCTGGGGGGGAAAGGGGGAGCATGGGGGAGGAGCTTAGGTGAGGGGGAGGAGCTAATGGCTATTACACCACGCCGCGTCTCGCGCCACGTGCTTCCCCTGGCAGTTTGGCCGTTAGGCGTGGAACCGAGCTGTGGGTGAGTGGTGGCGGTGGTGGTGTGAGTCTTTCTATGTGAGTCTGTGTGTGAGTCTCTCTAAGTGAGTCTCTGTGTGAGTCTCTCTGTGTGAGTCTGTGTACGTGTGTCTGGGTCAGTGTGAGTCTGTGTGTAGCAGTGACCCGATCTCAAATGAGTACCTGGTGCGATGCGTAAACATCGCCACTGGGGAGACAAAGGCGGTCGGGCATGGTGCTAACCACCCACCCCTTCGTGTACCGTGCCGGCCTTCATACGTACTGCTGGCTAACAGCACTTGCCCCTACAGCCTGTTAAGGCTCTATGAGGATCGTTGTCTTTGGTGTCCTGTATTAGCAGGAGGAGTGGTGGTGTTAATGTTGGTGGTATTAGTGGTGGTGGTGTTAGTGATGGTGGTGTTAGTGGTGGTGTTTGTGGTGTTAATAATGGTGGTGTTGGTGTTAGTGATGGTGGTGTTAGTGGTGGTGGTGGTTGTTCGAGGTATTGTTGCTGGTGTTAGTGATGGTGGTGTTGGTGGTATTAGTGGTGGTCGTGTTAGTGATGGTGGTATTATTGGTGGTATTATTGGTGGTAGTGTTAGTGGTGGTGGTGTTTTTGGTGGTGGTGTTGGTGGTGGTAGAGTTGATGTTGGTGGTGGTGTTTTTAGGGTTCGTAGTGTTAGTGGTGGTGTTAGGAGTGGTGTTAGTGCTGGTGTTAGTTGTGGTGTTAGTTGAGTGGAGCGGTAGTGTAGCGGTTAACGTGCTGCACTACAAACCTGGCGACCCGGGTTCGATTTCCGCTCACGGCCAACACCAGTAACGATTATCTGAACCGGTCCTGGGCCTCCCCTAGGTAGACTCAGCCTCAAATGAATACCTGGTACGATGTGTAAACATCGCTGCTAGGGAGACAAAGGTGGCCAGGCGTGGTGTTAGCCACCCACCCCCTCGTGTGCCATGCCGACCTTTATAGGTGCTCGCTAGCAGAAATTGCCCCTACAGTATATTCAGGCTATACGGGGGATCTGTCTTTGTTAGTGGTGGTGGTGTTAGCAGTGGTGTTAGTGGTGGTGCTAGTGGTGGTGTTTGTCGCGGTGTTGCTGGTGTCCGAACAAAGGAGCGATGGTCACAACAACGACCTTTGACCTGGGCGGCTGAAATGTAGCACGTTGGCACAGTCATCTCAGTCAGTCAACTCTTGGCATCTGGGTCTGACCTGTGACCTGTCAGTGAGCCTTCAGCATTTCACGTGGTCTCAAAGTGCACCTGGCCTGGCATTTGCCGCTACTTAGTGGCAAATGGCGGTCTTTGTTGTTTTTGTTGTGTTTCGTGTTGTGGGTGAGTGGTGAGGTTGTGAGTCTGTGATGATGATGTGAGTCCGTGTTGATGATGAGAGTCCGCATTGTGACATGACGCGTGTTTAGACATGAGTATTGTCGCACACCATCGGTTTTGTGTGACCCTCGCCTGCGTCTCCCGCTCTCCACGCAGAGACCCGGACCGTGCGAGAAACGCAGTGAGCTCTGAGCACCCTACTCTGCAAGTTGCTGCCATGGAGGTACGTGTGGCTCTTCAACTCGTGTGGTAAAATATGGGTGGACGTGTGTTTTCCCCTCGACTTGTGCCTACCTGTCACCTACTTGTATACCTGGATGTGCTTCTCCTTGTCCGCCTGAGTATGTGTATGTCTATCAGAGCGTGTCTCCGAGATCCTGTTGGTGTGCCTGCCTGTCTACGCGTGAGCATTTACAGCACTATTATCTATCCACTGATGAATGAGAATGCCTTCCTCCCTTGGACCTTGCTACCCCTCAAATGCTGTGATGGAATAATCCGCCAAGCGCCGATTTTGTCGCACCATCTCTCTGGTGGCTCTCCTCTCCGATGTGTTTCCTTCCTTGGCTGCTGCTCCGTTATTATTCTTCACTATCAGCCATTGTTGTCCCTCCTTGCCATGGCTCGTCATGCCCGATCCCCAATCACTCTTTAACAATTTGAACAACCCCTGCGTGTGACCTCAAAATCCACGCATCTTTCATTGTGAATCCAAGCATGGCATCTGATATTGGCCAAATATCCCAATGCTGAGAAACGACAACATCTCGGCAGGACCCTCCTGAATGTGGAGCCCAGGATCTCAGAGATGCTGGCTCAGTGCTCGCCTTCTGCACTTGCTCCAACATCTTAATCAAGCCTATGTGGTGGACCTTTGTCTTTGTGTGTGTGTAGATGAGCCGAGCTGGAGAGGCTCGGAGTAACGACACGTCTTGCACCACGTGGAGTGCGCTGTCCTCAGAGGGCACCGGCTCCATCTGTAGCAAATCGCCGAAAGGTAAGAACAGTAATGAGGGACGTCACAGTGGCCACGGTAAATAGTGGGACATCACGATGGCCATGTTGCATGGGGGACGTAACAGTGCCTTTGGTGTATGAGAGATTTTATGGTGATTGTATGGGTGATGTCAAGATAGCAATGCTACATGGGGGACTTAATGGTAATCATGTTTTGATTTAAAGCTTTCGTGGCTGCAGGGATTCATATTCTTGGTTCTTTCGGTAAACTCACGTAGAAGGGCAACAATACAATTATAAAAATATAAAACAATAAAATTCTCACGACGTTTCGACTGCAACACAAGTAATCATCATCAGGTGTGAAAACCACAGCAAGAACCACAGCAAGAAAAATTGAAATTTTCTTGCTGTGGTTTTCACACCTGATGATGATTGCTTGTGTTGCAGTCGAAACGTCGTGAGAATTGTATTATTTTATTATTTTATTGTTTCCCTTCTACGTGACTTTACCGAAAGAACCAAGAATATGGTAATCATGTTGCATTAGAGACTGCATAATGGTTGCCATGTTACATGGGGGACTTCATGGTGGCCATGTTGCATGGGGATAATTATCTGTGCTCTGGCCTCAGTACTGAAACAACATCAAACGCTTTCAGAATTGCTTCTGCGGCCATCTTGAATGCTCTTCCAATATTAGGAAACCACTGAAGCTATGCGCGTTTAAATCATCTAGTTTGACAACTAATATCTATACTCATTCGCTCTTTCGGTAATGTCACGTAGGTAGAAATAAAATAAAACAAATCACGACGTTTCTATCGCAACACAATCAATCTTCATCAGGTGGAACAACCACAGCAATAATAAAATGCTGAAGTAGGTGAGAGAGCTGCTGTGGCAAGAGGTTATCGGTAAGAAAGGGGGGAGGAGCAAGGGGGGGAGAGAGAGGGGAGCTGCGTGAGCGCTAGGGGGAGAAGAAGTGAGGCTGGGGGGGACGTAGGCGGAGGTAGAAGTGGTAAGCTGAGTATGGGACATGGTGGGAAAGTAAATCTGAAAAATCTACCAGTACCTGGCGCGTGTGATGGAAACAACCACAACCAGTTAAGGCTTTACCTAGTTAATAACATCCATCGAATGATTGCTCAATTTGTATCCATCTTCTCGGTTGAAGTTATGTCTATGTTAGTATATCTTTATGGCTTCATGAAAAAACCTTTGATAGTTACCTGAAGGTTTGCAGAGTACCTTGGTCTCGGAAAAAAACAATATCACGCGAGCCCACAGCGTTATAACAATGGTCAGACACGGCAGAGGTATTGGTTCTGCGATGTTTCAGATCTGCCTTGTGTTCGCTAACACGGTCCGCGACATGTCAATTCGTTTTCCCAATGTAACTGCTACCGCAGGTACAACTCAGTTTGTCGACTCCAGGATATTGCATGTCAGGATGGGATTAGATCACGGATTTTGTGTACTGTATTGAATCGGACTTGGATCTTGTGTTTGTTTAAGATTTTGGAAATATTTTTGGTAACACCTGCTATGTATGGTAAAGTGATGGTCTTGATAGGCGTCTCAGTGGATTGTTTCTACATGGTTGGAGAAACAGCTTTGCGAATAATGCTGTCCCAGTACCCATTCATCTTAAGAGTCTGGTGTACGTGTTCCAGTTCACTGGCTTGGTGGTGTTGGTTGCAAATGCAGTGGCCCTATGGTGTAGTGGTTTGATGAGGGAATTCTTCTGCGCCGGATGGTGGTGGGAATTAGGTTTTAGATAGGTCTCTTCTCAAACAAAACATCCAGGAATTAGTAGCTTACCATCCTTCTCCACTTCCATGGTGAATTTGATGGATGGGTGTATGGAATTTATGTTGTTGAGAAATTGATTCAATGTTGGCAGGCCATGTGGCCAAATGACGAAAGTGTGATCTATGTATTTCTTCCCAAGGAAGGACGTTGGGTGCATGTCTGGATGACATCAGTTTCAAATTTCTCCATGAAAACATTCGCTATCACTGGTGATAAGGGGGGACCCATGTGGGTACCTTGATTTTGTTTGTAGAAAGTACCATTCCTGGTGAAGTAAGTGCCGGTTCAGCGTTTCTACTGCTGCATGATTTTTTTCCGCCTGAGGACGACCGCTTGTGTTGCGATCGAAACGTCGTCATTTATTTTATTTTATCCATATGTGACTTTATCGAAAAAAACAAAGAGTAAATGTTAGTAAGGCAGTTCCTAACCAAAGTTGGTCCATGTTGGACCAAGTCTTCAATTATTGCTAAGGTGTCAGGTACAGGAACCTTGGTGAACAGAGAGACTACATCAAAGCTGACGAGCAAATCATCTGGGGACAGTGAAATGCCTTTGATTAGAGAGATAAAGTGAGCTGAGTTTCATACTGCTGAGGTAGTCTTGCCCGTGAATGGAAGCAAGGTCTCAGACAGAAATTGGGCCAGTTTGTAGGGAGGTGAGTTGATAGTGGAAACGATGGGTCGAAGTGGAGTATCTTCTTTATGGATTTTTGGAAGACCATATAATCTGGGTGGTCTATTAGCAGAAGGTTTTAGGGAGAACTGCTTGAATGGTTCGATTAGAGAAGTCGAATTGGTAATGATATTGTTTGTTTTTATAGCCAGGCAGTTGGTCGGATCTTTGTTGATTTTGGTGTAATTGCTATCATTAAGAAGGTCCTGGATTATGTTGCTGAATGTGGTTTTATCCATGATGACAGTAGCATTGCCCTTGTCGGCTGAGAGGATGACTTTGTCCTCTCTATTTTTTAATTTGGTGAATTCAGAGCGCTCGTCCTTGCTGATGTTATTAATAGGATTCTTAGCATTTTTAAAGATGGTGGCAATTTTAAATCTTGCCACGTCTGTCGGGATGTGTCCCAAGCCTTTGAGGGCTACATCTACCTGGGTTTTTATATCATCCACTGGGATGTGTTTGAGGGTGACAGCAAAATTCAGCCCTCTAGCTAGTACCGATTTTAGGCTATCGGAGATTGTGCTGTTACTCTGATTAATAGCAGTCTTTTTAAGTGTGGATCTGGTTTCTTTTTTGACAAGTTATTGAATTTAGCAATAAGGTTAACCTTGCATTTGGAAGACATTGTTGTGGCAGAAGAAGCAGTCATGTTATCTACAAGGTTCCAATCAGATGCGGACATTTTATCTTTTGATTTAAAGCTTTCGTGACTGCAGTAATTCATATTCTTAGTTTTTTCGGTAAAGTCACGTTGAAGGGAAACAACAAAATAATAAAATATATATAACAATAAAAAATTCTCACGACGTTTCGACCATAACTCAAACGGTCGTCTTCAGGTGTGTTGGACCAACACCTCGGCCGTGACAGATCATTGTTATAATTCAGTAGGCTCACATGACATTGACTTTTCCAAGACAGAGGTTCTTTGTAAGCCATCTGGCTTCCATGAGAGATTCGTTCATGAGGCTATCCACATATACAAGCACAGAGACAATTTCAACCGAGAAGATTGATTCTATCTTAGCAATCATTGGAAAGATTTGATAAACCATTTCAGGTCTTAATTGATTGTTCACGCTTACAGTGGCTTTCAGACAGCATACATTATAAAAAATAAAAAAATAAAAAAATTGTCTCCCCCCTCCTCTTTTCAGAATATAGATGGACTAGTCCTAAATAAACTGCCAAATCGTTGCGCATGGCGCTAACGTTTTTTTATAAATAAATAAATGCGCCGTTTACAAATAAATTTATGCAAACCAACACACCTGAAGACGACTGTTTGAGTTATGGTCGAAACGTCGTGAGAATTTTTTATTGTTTTATATATATTATTATTTTGTTGTTTCCCTTCAACGTGACTTTACCGAAAAAACTAAGATTATGACTTTTTATCTGTTAATGTTAAGTGTGATTGTAGGAGACATTTGTCTAAATTATCAAGTTCAAGCCGGAGTATTCTTATCCTCTCTGAGATTAGAGAAAGGCTAGCTCTGAATAAGATCCGTTTAGAGTTGGGTTAAGTGACAGAAGCAGATGTGAGTTTAAATGTGGTCGGTATTATCTTGTTGTCGCGGCATCTCTTCAGAAAGGTGAGTGACTCGATCATGTGAGCCTTCTTGTCTCGCAGTCTGTTAAAGGTTCTAACAGATGTGTGGAACCTATTTGCGTGGTTAGTTTATTAACCTTCCCCCACACTGTTGATTAGCACCATTGGCTACATGCGGTGCAAAAGAATTTCAACATACATAGCTGGGATTGGCAAAAACATCCCAATCCTGAAATATTTACCCTATAAATTGCTCAAAATTTAGGTTCACACACCTGTTGTTGTTATTCTCCTCGTGCCTACAGAAATCCTGGCTCACTTTGGCCCTCACTTGACCGACCGCGAAAAGCTGGAGCTCGCAGCCATGCAAGAAGTGTGGTACTTTGCGCTCGACAACAAACCCAAGGGATGCAACAGGCATGGATATGATGACGACGAACGTAATTACATTCTGGTGAGGCTCACGACAAAACTACAGCCTTGGGGGCGGTCACAGGGCCCAGAGATAGCGGGGTTTGTGGCTTCTTATTATTGCACCTGAATTACCAACCAGGGCACACACCAACGCGCTTCAAAATCAGAATGTTTAATCCCGAGTAAAGCCCTTTTAGATAAGAAGCAATTTTTCAAGGGAATCTTCGCCAGCAGACAGTATCAAAGCATTCGACAATTACACCCACTCACACACTTACTCACCCACCCCCAGACGCACTCACTTGCTGACTCACTCACTCATTCACCCACTCAATCACTCACCGACCCACTCGCCCACTCACCAATGCACTCACCCGCACACATCTGAATCAGAAGTTTATTTCCCGAGTAAAGCCCATTGAGCTCAGAAGCTCTTTTTAAGGGTGACTCAGCCAGCAGACATCTGAGCATTCCAAATTATGGTTAAAAATAACTTCATAATTCCAAGCAAATTTTTTTGTTAAAATTACATTCGCACTTCTTAAACGTTGTGATTTTAACAATAGTCAGTTTAAATGATTGTACCTTTTGTTCAGTTCCGACATGATCACCTCCACTACCGCTATGAGGTGCTCAAGATGATTGGGGAAGGAGGTCAAGGCCAGGTGATCCAGTGCCTTGACCACAAGAGGAACACCCTGGTAGCTGTAAAGATCCTGGTGTCACCGTCGAGGTAAGACTTCAGAGACGTGCCATCACGAGGCCGACGTTGTTAAGTCCATTGCCGTGCAATGCGGTGGTGACACTCATGCTTCACAGCGAGAAGGGGGGCCTTGGTTCGGCTCCTGACTCGGGCACCATCGTGTGTGGAGTGTGTACCTTCTACCCCTGTTCTGCATCGGTTCCTTCTAGGTACTCTGGTTTTTCGTCTCTAAAGCTTAAAATACATACACACAGTGTGAACTGGTATCGGCCAAAACATCCCATTGCTACAAGATTACCTCCACATTACAGTAAGTCATCATTTAATGCTGTAGATACATTCATGAAAAGTTCCGCATTAAGCGAAAAAGCATTGAGCGAAAAGAATCTCTCCATAAATAATGTAACAATAAAGTTTGCCGAGATGCAATGTATGCATACACTGTGAGATGATGATACCAATAACTGAGGCTATGCTATAGTAATAGGTTTTACCCTTTTAACTGGCACAAAAACTGACACCTTCTTTGGTTCTTTCGGTAATGTCACGTAGAATGAGAATAAAATAATAAAATAATACAATAAATTTTCTCACGACGTTTCGGCCACAACGCAAGCGGCCGTCTTCAGGTGAAAGTTACAGACCTGTCGGGACGACAGAGCTCAACACACCCGAGACGGCTTTTCTTAGAGCTTAGTCTCCACTGGTGTTGGACCAGAAGAGTGGAGACTAGGCTCTAAGAAAAGCCGTCTCGGGTGTGGACCAATCAAATTCAAGGACAGTGCATATTATTATTATCAGAGTTGTCTCTTTTGTTTGCATTTTGACTGCTTGTGTTGTGGTTATTGCAAACATGATGCCTTGAATAAAGGTGTCAGTTTTTGTGCCAGTTAAAAGGGTAAAACCTATTACTATATCTTGTTACTGGCAAAGGAGGTCTCATAATGAGGCTATGCTGTCACGTTACTTTTATCATTCCGAGTACTGTATCATACCGCTCAACAGTGCAGCTCAAAAAAGTATTTTGTTGTCGACTACTCACAAACCACGTTATGATGGGCTTATTCCGTGTTATAATGGGTGCGTATCTTGTTAGAATGTGCGTGTTCCATGTTGTAATGGTCGCGTTTCTTGTTACAACGGACACATTCTGCATTGTGTAAAAAGTGTTGAAGAACCACGTTATAACGAAAACGCGTTGTTTTAACGGGCGTTTGCATTTAGTTTTCCCGAATGACCAATCCGATTTGAATGGCTCTTCACCTTCAAATCCTATTGGGTACCCTAAGCCAGCTCCTGCGCCCCGTATGGTACCAATGAGAGTCGAGAACGCTACTCTAGCTCACAATGCCGTTAGACCTGGTGAAAGTATATTTAATTATTAATTCTGAATAGCATTTGCCTCTGGGTGTCCCTTAAGCAAGTGTAAGTTATTAATTTGTGGACTTCCTCTGCGCAGCTCCAAGGAAGAAACATTGCAGAGGATGGAGCTCCAGATAGCTCTGGAACTTCAGAGTGAGGACAGCAATGAAGATTACAACGTCATCAAAGTCCTAAACAGCTTTGATTTCAGGGGACACCACTGCCTTGTCCTGGAGCTGTTGAAGTATGTACCGCGTGTTCCATCTCCCCCTCCCTCCGCTAATAGCGTGGTTAACTGATTAACTAAAAAAACTTTTTTTGTTTTCGTGGGAAAGTCCACTGACCTATTAGTTATTTTTTTGTAAGCGACCTGCCCACAAATGATAGCTTAACAAAGTAACTTATCACGTGGAAATGTATAGCAGCCAAATACTATGAATGCATGTCGATTCGAAATGTGGAAGGGAAAACCAGAGGACCTACAGAATAATCCACATGATCACAGGGAGAACATGCAAACTCCAAATGTACATGCGTCAGGTTCGGGATCAAACCCCACGACCTTACCAGGCGGAGTTGTTATCTTCTCCCCATGGATAACCCTCTACCACCTGGCAAAAATGCCAATGAAATCAAGTTGTCAAGTGGGCAAATGAGCCAACTAATTTGGTTCATCGACAAACCAACGACCTGAACCTACACTGAACTATGACTCTGAATATTGGTCGTGAACATGCACGAACAATATTAAGATTGTTGTTAGCAGAATCAGCACAGCATTTAAGGAGATGACACTGACACTGTGTTGGTGTTGTTTCTGCTTTTGTCTCTCTCACAGGGAGAGCCTTTATGATGTGATGAGAGAATCGGGGTTCCGGTTGGACATGGAAATGGTGAAAAGTTATACCAGGGGAATCCTCATGTTCCTGTCCCACATCTCTTCCAGGAACATAGTTCACGCGGACATCAAGCCAGTGAGTGGACACAGCATTCAGTATGATTTTGTTGCAGAGGCGTATTGTTAGTAGGGAATCGTTCCACGGAGAAAACCGGCCACATTAGTCACAAGGTCTATGCGTTCGCTGTTTCCATCTAACTGGAAGGAGGCAGGGTCATTGTACCCCTGGTGAAGATAATGCGGTATGAATTAAACTGTAGTGTAGAGTCGTGTCGGTATTGGGGACTCACCATAGACAAAACCGGCAACGTTGATCACAGCGTTGCCCCAGTCCTTCGGAGACAGAAACTGGAGCAAATAAAGACTATTTCCTAAGTGTGCCAAACGTGTATTTTGACCTGACAGCTGCCCGTTGTCGGCTTCCACACTGCGAATGGAAAACTTCCGAAGACAAACGCGCGGTGGATAGCGTCATGGAATACGCGAGCTCTCATGTGTAGCTTTTGGTCCGTAACCCGTTAAAGGGCACTCTTGCAGCTGTGAGCTCAATGCACTCTCCTGTCAGAGGAACCATGATCAGTTGTCAATAGAGCTGCCCTCCTTTACTTCGATGGTCCCTTAGAGTGCTTTGAACATGAGCCTCAAATCAAATCTCTTTTCTAGATGCAATTGAAAGGGGCAACCCCCAGTAATAGCTGTCAACAAACATCAAATGTTGCACTTGACTGACGCTCGTTGACGGCACTACGCCTCGTCTAGTTCCCCTGTTTAGCGTAGGTGGTGGTACGTGATCGTTCCACTGCTGGCTGAATGTTATCGGCATAACCTCTGCATTTGAATTCATTCTGCCCCTTCTCCTGCAGGAAAATGTTCTCATCAAGGACACCGTGACCGGCACTGTGAGGGTCACGGACTTTGGCACGAGCTTTTTTGTGGAAAGTCAACGTGAGTGACCTCTCCTGGGTGTGTGAGCGTCTGCGTGTGGGTGTTTGTCTGATTGTGGATATGTGTGAGTATCTGCATCTCTGTACATGTGACTGTTCATGTGTGTGATGAAGATGCTGTTTAAGAAACAGTGAGTACACAAACACATATATGTGTTGTTCTTGTGATTGGTGTGCAGCTATGAATGTTGGTGGGACTCTGGAATACTCGGCTCCGGAGCTGCACTTGGGCTACAGCTTGACCTGTGGCGTAGACATGTGGGCGCTGGGTTGCACGGTGGCGGAGTTGGCGACGGGCAGGCAATTATTTCAGTCCGACAGTGACAAAGATTACCTCCCGCGCTGCATTGAGGTATTTCCCACTGGGCGTCCATCCGCTCGTGATGCCCCTCTCTTTCCTTGGAGTCGTGGGTTTTGGGGGTGGCAGGAGGGGAGGTGGCCACTTAGTGATCTGGCGAATAGCGGCCGTCGTATGTTGTGTATGAGTGTACACGTGTCCATCTTGTACGTGTGAGGGGAGCAGTAGTGTAGCGGTTAGCATGCTGCGCTCATGGCCCACACTAGTGATGATTATCTGAACCGGTCCTGGGCCTCCCTTAGTTAGACTCAGCCTTAAATGAGTACCTAGTGCAGTGTGTAAAATACCTGGGTCAATGTGGCCCACCACCCCCTGTCTCTATGTGCCATAATGCTTGCCCTCAACAAGCGCTGCTGCTGTTGTTACGCTATACTAACAGCACTTGCCCCTACAGTCAGCTGAGGATACACGGGTGACCTTTGTCTTTGTCTCAACCATGTGCAGATTCTGGGAATGCCTCCACGATACATGGTGAATTCAGCTCCCGACAGAAGGCAGTTTTTTGGTGAGTTAAAGGGTGGTGCGAGTGACGGACCGGATTCAGTTTTAAGAAGAGGCCTGCGGCTGTTGTTATTTTTTTGGTGGGAGGGGGGGGGGGGAATGGCCTCTTTTTATTTTAAATTCCTTGGGTGAGTGGGTGGGTAAGTCGGTGTGTGGGCAAGTAGGTTGTAGGGTAAGTGGGCGAATTGGTCAGTGGGTAAGCGGGTGGGCGGGTGAGTGGGAGGTGGTTCGGTGATTGGGTAGGTGAGTGAGTGATTGTGTAGGTGGAAGAGTGGGTGGGTGGGTGAGTAGGTTGATGGATGGGTCGGTAAGTGGGTAAGTAGGTGACGTGGTGGTTGGTGACTGCATCTGTCCCGCTGTGCATGGCTCCCTCAGACCGTCAAGGGAAGATGTTGTGCCCAGGCAAGAAAAGGGTACCGGGGAGCTTCCCACTTGAAAGTGTGCTCAAAAGCCACGACCCGGCGTTTGTGGAATTCGTCAGCTTCTGTCTGCGGTAAGACACACCCACCACCCCCTCCCAATGAGGATCCCCCCCCCTCCAATTGATCGGCGATCACTCTCCACCGATCGCCAGGAAAATGTGGAGCTGAGTGGGACTGCCGATGTGCAGTACCACCGGTGTCAAAATCGCCCTCTGTGGAGGATGGGGAGGTCCGTGCAAGATGCTGCTGGCCAATGCGATGCTCGGGGCATTTTTAGTCTACTGGGCATCAGAGGATTGCCACTGTTCCTGCTGCTTCCGCTGCTGCCGTGCATTCCTGACCTTGTAGGAGAAGGGAAGCAACTTCAATGCTCTCACCACACTTCTCTCACTACGTGTGGCGCGTGTGTCTCCCACGCGTCTCTCAACAGATGGGTTCCGGATTCTCGTATGACGCCAGCGCAGGCGCTGGATCACAGCTGGCTCCGGACCGCGGCCACCAGCACCACCAGCAATGCCACCACCACTGCTACTCTTGGCCGTGTCCAGTGCTTTGGAGCTGCTGAACGACGGTAACCCACATTCTGCTGACCAATTTTCAAGGCAGTCCATAGAGAGGTGTGGGGCCCAGTGCAAGTCACAACTCCCACATGGAGAAAGTGGCCCAAGTATGGGCATCAAACCCAGGTCCCTCTTTGGCTGTGAGTTCCAGCCCTGCCGCCCACAAACTAACACACGGAGAGTTCAAATCTCACCTGTACATTCGGTTATATACGGATGTATTTTTATAATTGCTTTCTGGGTGAGGACAAATAATGAAGTGGCCATATCTTTGCCATGTAGGTAACCCTTCATCCACTGTGACATCGCCAGCTCCCCCCCTCCCCCCCGATGGTGGGGGAGGGGATGGCTGCGATCTCTGCTGCAGCAGTAAGTTGGAACAATGTCGTGCGCATATCTTCACAGAGCGGAGCCGGCGCTGCCCCCATTCTCTTTGCTCGCCTGGGCCTCTGATTGGAGGCTGAAGGTTGTGGAGGAAGAGGAAACCCAGGTGGAGGAGCTGGTGTTGCAGGAGGAAGAGACCCTGGTGGAGGAGCTGGTGGTGCAAGAGGAGGAGACTCTGGTGGAAGAGCTGGTGGTGCAGGAGGAGGAGACCTTGGTTGAGGAGCTGGTTTTGCAGGAGGAGGAGGCCTTGGTGGAGGAGCTGGTTTTGCAGGAGGAGGAGACCTTAGTGGAGGAGCTGGTTTTGCCAGAGGAGGAGACTCTGGTGGAGGAGCTGGTGGTGCAGGAGGAGGACACCCTGGTGGAGGAGATCGTTGTGGAAGAGATGGTGGTGGAGGAGAAGGAGAAAACAAGGAAAGAGGATCAAGTGATGGTGATGCAGGAGAAGAGGAAGCCAGGGGGCCTGGCCCGCATGGGGAGAGTCATCCGCTCACTCCTCCGACGCGTGCTGCTGTGTGGTGGCCGGTCCACCGCACAGTAGAGATGGAGGTGGTCGTTGATCGGTCTGATCCATGACCACTATCACCACACCTACCACACACACCCTGTACCCACCCACCCCGTGACACCCACCACACTCCACACACACCCTGCACCCACCCACCCCGTGACACCCACCATCCACCACACTCCACACACACCCTGCACCCACCCCATGACACCCGCCACACTCCACACACACCCTGCACCTACCCACACTGTGACACCCACCACCCACCACACTCCACACACACCCTGCACCCACCCACCCCGTGACACCCACCATCCACCACACTCCACACACACACCCTGCACCCACCCACCCCGTGACACCCGCCACCCACCACACTCCACACACACACCCTGCACCCACCCACCCCGTGGCACCAACCACCCATCACACACCACACACACCCTGCACCCATCCACCCCGTGACACCCACCATCCACCACATTCCACACACACCCTGCACCCACCCACCCCGTGACACCCATCACCCACCACACACCCTGCACCCACCCACCCCGTGACACCCACCACACTCCACACACCCTGCACCCACCCACACCGTTACACCCACCACACACCACACTCCACACACCCTGCACCCACCCACCCCGTGACACCCACCACACTCCACACACCACACACCCTGCACCCACCCACCCCGTGACACCCGCCACCCACCACACTCCACACACACACCCTGCACCCACCCACCCCGTGGCACCAACCACCCATCACACACCACTCACACCCTGCACCCATCCACCCCGTGACACCCACCATCCACCACATTCCACACACACCCTGCACCCACCCACCCCGTGACACCCATCACCCACCACACACCCTGCACCCACCCACCCCGTGACACCCACCACACTCCACACACCCTGTACCCACCCACGCCGTGACACCCACCACACACCACACTCCAAACACCCTGCACCCACCCACCCCGTGACACCCACCACACTCCACACACCACACACCCTGCAACCACCCAACCCGTGACACCCACCACACACCACACACCCTGCACCCACCCACCCCCTTGACACCCACCACCCACCACAATCCACTCACACCCTGCACCCACCCACCCTGTGACACCCAACACACTCCACACACCCTGCACTCACCCACCCCATGACACCCACCACTCACCACACACCCTGCAACCACCCACCCCGTGGCACCCATCACCCACCACACACCCTGTACCCACCCACCCCATGACACCCACCACCCACCACACTCCACACACACCCTGCACCCACCCACCCCGTGACACCCATCACCCACCACATACCCTGCACCCACCCACCCCGTGACACGCACCACCCACCACACTCCACACACCCTGCACCCACTCACCCTGTGACACCAACCACACTCCACACACACCCTGCACCCACCCCGTGACACCCACCAGCCACCACACTCCACACACCCCCTGCACCCACCCACTCCGTGACACCCACCACCCACCACACTCCACACACACCCTGCACCCACCTACCCCGTGACAACCACCACACACCACACTCCACACAAAGGGTTAAGGGTTTTGAGGGTTACGTGTTTAAAGGATTAGGGGTGGAGAGATCTAGGGGTTTATAGAATTATGGTTTTAACAGTAAAGGGGTATAGAGTGTTAGGGGGTTTGGGATTTTTTGTTGTATTTGGGTTATGGTTTCAAAAGGTGAGGAGTTTAGATGGATAGGGTTTTATGGGTAAATCGGTTTAAAGGGTTAGGGATTTAGAGGATTATAAGTTAAGGGTTTAGAGGTTTACAGGGTGATGGGTTTAGGGGTTTAGAGGGTTAGGTATTAAGAGGGTGTGTGGTTTAGAGGTTTAGGGGTTTAGAGGCTGAGGGTTTTAAGGGTAAAATGTTTTAGAGGTTTAGCGGTTTAGAAGGTGATTAGCTTAGAGGGTTAGGGTTTTAGAGGGGTACAGTTTAGAAGGTTATGGGTTTATAGGGTTATAATTGTAAGGAGTTTGGTGTCCTGAGGTTTAGACGGTTTATGGGTTTCGATTGTTAAAGGGTTAGTGGTTTAGAGGGCTTGGAGTTTATAAGGTTACGTGTTAAGGGTTTAGAGGTTTTTTAGGGGATAAGCGTCTTCGATGTTTTGGGGGTTTCTAGGGTTATGGTGTTTAGGGGTTGAGCGTTTTAGGGGTTGAGGATTTTAAGGGTTAGGGGTTTAGAGGGTTGGTGTTTAGAGGGTTAGGGGTGCAGAGATCTAGGGCTTTTGAGAATTCGGATTTTAACGGTAAAGGGGTTTAGAGTGTTAGGGGGTTTGGGGTTTCAGGGTATTTGGGTTCTGGTTTCAAAGGGTGAGGAGTTTAGAAAGGATTTGATTTAATGGGTAAAGGCGTTTAGAGGGTTTGGGATTTAGAGGATTATAAGTTGAGCCGTTTAGAGGTTTACAGGGTTATGGGTTTAGGGGTTTAGAGGTTTAGGGGGTTAGAGGGTGAAGGTTTTAAGGATAAAGGGGTTTAGAGTGTTATGGGTTTCGAGAAGTAGCTGTTTAATGGGTTTATGGGTTTCGATTGTTATAGGTTAAGTGGTTTAGAGGGTTAGGAGCTTAGAAGTTTCGGGGTGTTTCGGGGATAAGGGGTTTCGTGGTTTATAGACTTCGAGGGTTTAGGGGTTGAGAGTGTTAGCGCTTGAGGGGATTCAAGGGTTAGGGGTTTAGAGGGTTAGGGTTTTAAGGTTAAAGGGCTTTATAGTGTTAGGTGTTTAGAGGATTGGGCTATTAGTGGTGTAGGAGTTTAGAGGGTGAGGGGTTTAGCAGGTTAGGTGCCGAGAGGGTTACGGTTTTAGGGGTTGCGGAGTTTAGAGGGTTTGGTGTTTAGACAGTTAGAGTTTTGGGGGTTTATGGGTGGGGTTTTCGAGGGAGAGGTTTTTAGACAGTTAGGGTTTTAAGGGTAAGGTCGTTTAGAGGATTAGGTGTTTAGAATGTTAGAGTTTAGAAGATTTTGGGGTAAAGAGGGTTGGGGGTTTAGAGAGTTAGGTGTTTAGAGATGTATGGGTTTCGATTGTTAGAGGTTGAATGGTTTAGATGGTTAGGAGTTTAGGAGGTTATAATTGTATGTGTTTAGGGGTTTAGAGGTATGGGGGTTTTGAGGGTTAGGGGTTTATAGGGTAATGGGGTTTAGCGGTATAGAGGGTTATGGGTTTTGGGATTTGGGAGTTTAGAGGGTTTAACACCAAGACTTTGACAACTAATATTATCCATACTAAAGGTGTTTTGGATTTCTCTCCGACACTTAATGGCACTTTTTTATTGTCATGACAAACTTTACTAATTGGCTGTGTCGGGTGGTGTCTGGTTTAACGACACATTTATATTTACACGATCTAACCCGAAAATATATTTATTATGCGTTTAGAGGGTTAGGGGCTTAGAGTGTTATGTGTTTAGAGGGTTAGCGTTTTAGGGGTATAGGTGTTTTAAGGGTTAGGTGTCTTGAGGGTTAGTTCTTTAGAGGGTATGGGTGTTAAATGTAGATTTGAAGTTTTCGTGACTGCAGGGATCCATATTCTTTGGTTCTTTCGGTAAAGTGACATAGATAGAAATAAAATAAAACAAATCGCGACGTTTTGATCGCAACACAAGCGATCTTCATCAGGTGGGACAAAACACAAGCGATCTTCATCAGGTGGGACAACCACAGCAAGAAATGCTGAAGTCGGCGGGAGAGCTGCCATGGCAAGAGGTTATATAGTTAAGAGAGAGGGGAAGAGGCAAGGGGACAGAGAGAAAAGGGGGGGGTGTGGGGTAGGAAAAGGGGGGGGGCACGTAAGCGCTAGGGGAAGAGGACGTTAGGCTGGTGGGGGGACATGGGCGGGGCAGCAGTAAAACCGGCAGGTAATGATGGAAACAACAACACAAGTTAAGGCATTACCTGATTGATAACATCCTTCCAGTGATTGTTTAATTTGTATCCATCTTCTCGGTTGAAGTTTTGTCTATACCCTGGAGTCTACAAACTGAGTTGTAACTTCGGCCGCAGTTACGTTGGAGAAATAAAACGACACGTCTCGGACCGTGTTCGCGAACACAAGGCGGATCTGAAACATGGCAGAACCAATACCTCTGCCGTAGTGGCCATTGTTATAACGCTGTGGGCTCGCATGATATTGTTATTTTCGGAGGCCAAGGACAAAACTTCAATCGAGAAGATGGATACAAATTAAACAATCACTGGAAGGATGTTATCAACCAGGTAATGCCTTAACTTGTGTTGTTGTTTCCATCGTTACCTGCCGATTACTGCTAGCCCCGCCCACGTCCCCCCACCCCAGCCTCACGTCCTCTTCTCCTAGCGCTCACGCGGCCCCCCTTCCTCTCCCTACCCCACACCCTCCCCTCTCTCTCTCCCCCCTTGCCTCCTCCCCCATCTCATACCTGTATAACCTCTTGCCACGGCAGCTCTCCCGCCGACTTCAGCATTTTCTTGCTGTGGTTGTCCCACCTGAAAATATCACTTATGTTGCGATCGAAACGTCGTGATTTGTTTAATTTTATTTAATTTATACCTACGTGACTTTACTGAAAGAACCAAAGAGTATGGATTCCTGCAGTCACGAAAGCTTCAAATAAAGATTAAAATAGTTTAGTTTAATTTGTTTATTTTTGAACAGTTTGTCTTTCCTGTCATTTTTTGTATTTTTTTAGTTATGTTCTGACCTGCCCGATTGGACAGCTGTGAAAACAGATCTTTGTAGCTCATCGATTTCATCCAGTGTAAATAAATATTCAGATTTAAATTTTATTGACCTCTGTGCAAGTCTATGGATTTCTGAGTTTGTGGGCCTCTGTGAGTGTATGGGTCTCTGTCTGAGTCTATGGATCCCTGTGTCAGTATATAGGGTCGCCGTATGAGTCTGAGTGTCTGAAGGAATGTATGGGTCTCTGTTGGAGTCTATGGGTTTCTGGTTCTGGGTCTGAGTGGGAATCTATGGTTCTCTGAGTATGGTTGTTTGTGCGAGTCTTAAGTGCACAAACTGAACTTAAAAAGGGCATTGAGGGGTGCGGAATCCAAGTTGACTATTAAGCTCCCCGCAGTGCAAGCCAGCTCTCTAGTCGTGTCATCATACAGCCCCTGTAATTCTTTATAATAATAATTAGACTTACTCCAGCAAAGCCACGCTGAGTCATAGTAAGGTCCTGAATTTGTTTTTTATTGTAAGATCTTTTCAATCAATGAATAACGAATTCTTACACAAGTGGGGGGAAACCGGAGCACCCGGAGAAAACAAACGTATGTGAAGGGGCAGCAGGCAGCATTTTAAACCGTACAAGTGACGATGGCGATGATCCCACTTGCTATAATGCCTTCTCCTGGCCAGTCAGATGCTTTCTCCTGGCCAGCCAGGAGAAGGCACCTCAATGTCCACGGGAAGGGGGTTTCACAATATTTACTGTGTGATCCACCAACCCTTGCTGCCTTCTACAGTGCTGGATCGCAGGCTTGCGTCACCACCTTCTGGCGAGTATTTGTAGTTATTATTTAAAGCTATATAGCACTCACAAGAACGACTCAAGAGGCACGAGGAGCCACAGACATGCAGGAAGGAAGCCACGTGGTGAGCCAGCACCAACGATTGTCCAGGCTCTACGGTACTCTATGTATGGAGGCATTATTGGCTAATTAATAACGAGTGTTTGTACAAGTGGGGGAAATCGGAGCACCCAGAGAAAAGCCACGTGTGTGAAGGGCAGCATTTTAAACCGTACAGGTGACGATGGCGATGAGTCCACTTGCTGTACTGCCTTCTCCTGGCGAGGCAGGTTATGCACCTCGACGCCCACGGGAAGAGGATTTCACAACATCATTGTGCGGTGATTTACGAACCCTCGCTGCCTTCCCCAGTGCTGGATTTGAGACGTGCACCACTAACACCAGGCGAATGATAACAACAACAACAATAACTATACTTATTACTTGGTAGCAACAGGCGAAAGAAAACAACAGGCAAATTATAACAGTCCAATTAAAACAGGCGAATGATAACAGGCAAATGAAAACAGGCGAATGATAACAGGCGAATGATAACAACAGGCGTATGTTTAGAACAGGCGAGTAGTAACAACAACAATTATTATTTACACTTAGAACTTGATAACAACAATATTTATACTTATAACGTGATCAAGCATGCCTCAGAGGTGCGAGGAACCACAGACAATCAGGAAGGAAGCCACTTGGTAAGCTGGCACCAACGATTGCCCAAGCTCTGTGACCCTATTGATACGTTTTTATCGACCAGATAGGGAGCGTTACGTGTGGGGGGGAAACCGCCCCCTTCGGTGCCTCCATGGTCCAATAGCTGGTCTTCTTGGCGCCACGGTCCCGAGCCCCCTAAAAGTTCCTCATGGAGCAAATCAACGGGTGGGCCATTGCCTTGTCAGGGCTCATTCATTGCTCCGGATCCCACCTGAAAATGCCAGGCGCAGATCCCCACATCATTAAAGCCACGGGTGCATTTATCCCAGATATAAACAATCGCAAACTATTTGACTATTTTTTTTTACTTTAACCAGGCAAGGCCCACTGAGCTATACAGCTCTCTTTCAGAAGCGGCCACACAATTACAGCTCAACAAATTGGCTTATTACGTGGACATTAGTAGCCAAATACTCTAAACATGTGTTAATAAATGTGGAGGGAAAACCCGGAGGATCCGGAGAAAAATACACGCGACCACGGGGAGATAACATACAAACTCCAAATACAAAGGTGTCAGGGTAAGGATTGAATACACGACCTCCTGTATACCCTACAAAATAGTTAACATCTCGCCACCGTGGCGCCCAATTCTGATCACATGACATAGCAAAACGAACGTCGCGGTGCATAGCAATAATTCAATTGGGCAATTACTGAGCGTTCATAAACGTGAGGGGATACAGGAGTACCCAGAGAAAACCCACTCGTGCAAGGGGGCAACCCTCTATCCCATGCAGACAGAGATGGTGCTTATCCCACTTGCTGTACTGCCTTCTCCTGGCCAGCCAGGATATGCCACCTCAACACCCACTACACCATGAACTTTGTGAACCGAGTTCAATGATAGCGATGGTGTCACCATCGCTATCATTGAAGACCTGGTTCATCAAGGACTGCATACTGATGTACCCCCCCTGGTGAGACATTGCTTAACCAACACTTACTTCACCTGGAATGGAACTTTCTACAAACAAACTGAGGGCACCCCAATGGTCTCCCCCCTATCTCCGGTTGTAGCCAACGTATTCATGGAAAAATTTGAAACTGACGCCATCCAGACTGCCACTCTACGCCCGACCTTATGGAAGAGGTACGTTGATGACACCTTTGTCATCTGGCCACATGGCCAGCCTGCTCTAGACCAATTCCGCGACCACATCAATTCCATACACCCAGCCATCAGATTTACCATGGAGGTCGAAAAAGATGGCAAACTACCCTTTTTGGATGTCTTAATTAAAAGAAGACATGATGGTTCAATGAGCCACTCTGTCTACAGGAAAGCTACCCATACAGATGCTTACTTGAAACCGGATTCCCACCACCATCCATCCCAAAAAAACTCCCTCATCAAGACTCTATACCATAGAGCCCAATGCATTTCCGACCAGGAACACATTACCAGTGAACTCAAGCACGTACACCAGGCTCTCAGGGCTAATGGCTACTCCGACTACACAATCCGCAAAGCCATCACTCCAGTCATGAAGAAGGATCCTCTTTTGGAGCCACTCAAAACCATCACCTTACCCTACATTGCAGGGGTCACTAAAAAGATCTCCAAAATCCTGAACAAACACAAGATCCAGGTCCGATTCAACACAGTACATAAAATCCGTGATTTAGTTCCATCTGTAAAAGATGCTGTTCCAGACATACAGTACCCAGGCGTTTACAAACTAAAGTGCCTCTGTGGTAGTAGCTACATTGGAGAAACCAAAAGACATATCTCGGACCGCATCCGCGAACACAAAGCAGACTTGAAACACGGTAGGACGAACTCCTCTGCCGTGGCAGATCACTGTTATAATTCAGTGGGCTCACATGACATTGACTTCTCCAAGACGGAGGTTCTTTGCAAACCAACCGGCTACCATGAGAGATTCGTTCATGAGGCCATTCACATATACAAGCACAGAGACAATTTCAACCGAGAAGATGGATTCAGGCTTAGTAACCACTGGAAAGATGTTTTAAATCATTTCTGTTCTTAATTAATTGTATTTTTACGATGACCTTCAGACCGCAGCTCTTTCGCCAGCATTGCCTCTTAATACCTCTCACACCACGGTTAATGGTATAGTTTTACAATATGGAGCATACTAGGGCCTCGCAGCTGTCTCTCTCCCCCTCCTCTGTTCCGACCATGGACGAACTCGTCCGTCTGAACGGGACCCGTAGCTATCCGTGGGGCTGAAATTTGAGGGTAAGAATCCACCCATTTTTTCGCCATATAGCATTGTGATATATAACGACTTATTGTTGGTAGCTTAGCTGATTGGAGAATATAGAGTTTATTGATAACATGAAGGTAATTTATATTTTAGTTTTTATTGGTTCACTATATAGTACTGTGAATAGCTCAGATGTGTAGTCATTTCTGTGACCAGTCACTAGCTAATCACTCAGTTGTTTCAATGCTGGATTCGCCTAGTTATTTCAATGCTAAATTCTCCTGTTTGATTTGTACTAAGGGCCTCGGTTAATGTGTATGCTCTGACTTTAACGTAGCTATTTCTGCAGCAGGTACAAGCTAACCACTCAGCTATCTCAATGCTAAATTCTATGCTAATTCCATTGTCAAGATGTGTATGCCTTAACTTAGCTATTTCAATGCTAAATTCTATGCTAATCCCTTTAACAATGGGTGCCTCTGCGGGTGTGTATGCTTTAACTTTTAACATAGCTATTTCTGTGACCAGTCACAAGCTAATCATTCAGCCATTTCAATGCTAAAATCTATGCTAATTCCTTTGTCAAGGCGCTTTGTTCCTCTCACACAGCTTAAAGGCCGTATCTGAACGTGGCTCTTTCACTCCAGCGCTGTCCTACCAGACAGTCTCGCTCCCTTCACCTGATGAAAGCCGCTTGTGTTGTGGCCGAAACGTCGTGAGAATATTATTGTGTTATTTTATTTTATCAATTTATTATTTTATTATCATTCTACGTGACTTTACCGAAAGAACCAAAGAAGATGAATCATTGCAGTCACGAAAGCTTTAAATCGAAACTCTAAACATGTGTTAATAAATGTGGAGGGAAAACCCGGAGGATCCGGAGAAAAATACACGCGACCACGGGGAGATAACATACAAACTCCAAATACAAAGGTGTCAGGGTAAGGATTTAATACACGACCTCCTGTATACCCTACAAAATAGTTAACATCTCGCCACCGTGGCGCCCAATTCTGATCACATGACATAGCAAAACGAACGTCGCGGTGCATAGCAATAATTCAATTGGGCAATTACTGAGCGTTCATAAACGTGAGGGGATACAGGAGTACCCAGAGAAAACCCACTCGTGCAAGGGGGCAACCCTCTATCCCATGCAGACAGAGATGGTGCTTATCCCACTTGCTGTACTGCCTTCTCCTGGCCAGCCAGGATATGCCACCTCAACACCCACTACACCATGAACTTTGTGAACCGAGTTTAAATTTCTGGCCACGGCGAACATCAGTGGCTATCTCCCTCTTCCTCTCTCGTCCCTGCTATTATCTCCCTCTTCTTCCCGCGTCCCTCCCACTATCTACCTCTCCAATCCGTCCCACCATCTTCCTCCCTCGTCCCTCCCACCATCTCCCACTTCCTCCCCAGTACCTTCCACTATCTCCCTCTTCCTCCCACTTGGCTCTACTATCTCCCTCTTCTCCCGTCCCTCGCACCATCTCCCTTTTCTTCCCCCATCCTTCCCACTATCTCCCTCTGCATCTCCAATCCCTCGCACTCTCTCCCTCTTCCTTCCCCTTCCTTCCCACTATCACCTTCTTACTCTAACCGATCTGCCTAATCCTCCCAAATCACTCCCACTATCTCCCTCTACTTCCCCAGTCGCTCCAACTATCTCCCTCTTCATTCCCCTTTCCTGCCACTATCTCCCTCTTCCACTCCCTTCCCTCCCACTATCTCCCTCTTCCTCTGCCGTCCCCCCCGCTATCTCCTTCTTTCTCTCCCATCCCTCCCACTTTCTTCCTCCCCCGTCCCTCCCACTATCTTCTCATCCTCCCCCATCCATCCCACGATCTTCCTCATCCTCTCCCGTACCTTCCGCACCTTCCTTATTTAACACCATCAGGTTCACAGACTCGCCCTCGCGTCTCCCAAGTCAAATAGCCTAGCTTAGACACAACCCTCACCATGTTACACTGACGGCATCGACCGAGACAGCCAACAACTATCCGGCCGCCCAATTATCTAGTGAAGACGGCAGCGACCAAGTCGGCAAAGACAGTGCCAACGAGACGACTCCACTTCCCAGAACCTGCAACCACGAGCTCTCGCTCTCCGCTGCTTTTATCCGACTCGGCGCGGCCTGGCTCCGCCCTGGCCGCGCCTCCCTTCTCCAACCCACGAGCGGGTTCCAGGGTCTTCCAGACAGGGTCTCTGTGATCCTTGCCCCAGTGCCTCCGCCCTGCTGACAAACACGCGTGAGGCTCACTGGCGTGTGTACTCCCCGTCCACCGCAGTTGCCGCTGCTGGACAACAACTATTACTCTACAGTTGTACTGCCCTTCTGTACCGTGCCCCCGAGCCATCAACACGGACTCACAGCATCAACACAGACTCACATGATCAACAGACTCCCACGATCAACACTCACAGCATCAATACGGACTCACACCATCAACACGGAAACACAGGGTCAGTGAGCGAGATGGCGGATGAGTGCATACATGATGTGAGTCGTGGTGAGTTCAAGTTGAGCACCCAGTTTTAAATCTCATTTACTCCCACCACCCTACACACCCTACATACAACAGTCGGAAGTAAATGCCTACACACCCTACATACAATCGTCAGTAGTAGGAGTGGGGAGAAGAGGGCATCAGTGGGGGCGAGGCATGAAGCGTTGAGAAGCCCTCAGATACTCCATAAAACCCCGAGTTTCATGGAGTATAATTTTCAGCATTACAGTTCCATTTTTTTTTACGTTAACAAATGTCTCGCGATATAGTACACCGTATAGGTAACTAGATTGGGCGAGGGATGGTCTTTTTTGTTGAACAATCAATAAAGCTACGGTGTCGTACTGTGCCCGTATCCGTGTACGGTACTGTGCACTAAAGGAAGAAAAATCGAGCGGCTGAACCTCACTGCCTCCTTACCGGAGGCTGTAAACATCAAGTGACCTGAAAACTGCGATGGGACGTGAAAGACAATATGGAGAGACAAGAGGGCGCCACGTGTGTTCTTCCATGCCAGCAGCAGCATCATCGCAGGCAATGAGGTTCAAATGGGCACAGGAACTTTGAGGTGGACCCACGAGTGGTCGAGCCACAGGGGCGCGCAATCGGCGACCTCTATACGCTTGGCGCAATCCGCATCGTCATTTCACGGAGCCCTTGTCCACTCGACGAGTGCGACGACGCCGTCCCACCGTCATTCGGCGCCTCGTGGTGACATCACAACAGCAAAGCGACAGATGTTGATTATTCATTTCTTGAGGCAATTCGAGGGCCCGGTTACATCACGTTGTGATACACGCACACACCATCAACATATACTACACCGGTCATAAAAAAAAGCAGGGGATAGAAAGGTGGGGGAGCGGACCCGACCACAGGTATTGTTTAAAAGACGTCAAGCGGACCGGTGGTTTTAAATGCAAGTCCATGCAAACACCAACATCCGAACGATTGTACCAATAAATCCTGAACCTTCTGGAAGATTTCAGCTCCCGCTGGTTTGGATCAGGGTGATGTTGGGGCAAATTCCATTAATTGGGAAAGGTGGCAATCTTGTGGGAATGTCCTCGCCAGAGAAGAAACTTGTCGCTTCCATGTTTTATTTTCATCCAACGTCCCATTAGCGAGATCCAGAGCGTGACGGACTCATATGGAGTCGGCCTCCTGTAATTTTTCTGGTCTCATTCTCACCACAGGTGAAAGCAGAGCCACACATCAACGTGCCAATGGGGCCACGGTTGAAGTGGTGGGGCCACGGTTGAAGTGGCGGTGGCCACGGGTCATGTGGCCTCGATGTATTTTCCATGTTGAAGGCCGATTGCCCCAAACATTGCCCGTCATATGCAGTGTCACTGAATAACGTGTGAAACATACTGTAGCATATACAAAATTTTATTTTCTTCATACATTAAATACAATAAACACAATAAACATGAAATGCATATAGGACATTTATAACTCTCTCAATGACCAAACTTGTATTTTATGAACACACTTATACAAGCAAAATATGACAAAAGTGTTCCAGATTACAGTTTCAATTGAGACTGAAATCCGGAATCATTACCCCCTACTGACAGACTAATAATACCCGCTCGCAGGCCAAGTGCTGATTCACCTTGGGGCCTCGCCTGGTATAGAGGTCGTGGGTTAAATCCCGACGCCTGTATATCTGGAGTTTGCATGTTCTCCCCGTGACCACGTGGATTTTTCTCTGGGTCCTTCGGTTTTTCCCTCCACATTTAGAAACATGCGTTTAAAAGTATTTGGCTGCTATATATTTCTGCGTGACAAGCCACTTTATAGCACTTTCATTTGTGGCCCGGTCGTTCCTGAAAGAGAGCTATACAGCTGAGTGGGCCTTACCTGGTAAAATAAAAATAGATTAGTTTTGTTAGTTTATTTTGTGCCACAGGGGGACAGCTACAGGGGGGGGGGGTGCCCATTAAAATGGTCGAGATGAGATGCAACTTAAGGCGCTTGTGACTTCCCAAAAATATTATTTATGGCAGGTTTTCACATCTAAACATCCCGGGTGGCATTGAAGCCAAGAGCTCCCACCCTAGGCGAGTAGCTACGAGAGCGGTGCTGTGCACGGCGACACGCCACTTTCTCCATCTGCCTGACTTGGTATTTTCTTTTTTGTTACTTAAATAAATGTTAATGTTTCGTTTTGTGTATGCATGTATGTACACCGTTTGGGGAGCGGTGGTGCAGCAGTTAGCGCACTACGAACTCAGACATCTGAGTACATCGTGTGGTGTGTATAACATCGCAAAACTGGGGAGGACAAAGGCAGCCAGACGTGGGGCTGGCCACACAACCACTTCTGTGCCATGCCGGCCATCATAGGTGCTACCCGTTAACAGCACTTGCCCCAGCAATCTGTTAACGGCGATACGGAGTACCATTGTCTTTTTGTGCAATTGTGTGCTTCTGTGTGCCACGCATGCGACGATGTAAATGTTTGTGTTTGATAAATGTACATCTGCAATGTGTGTGTGACGCGTATAATGCACGTGTGTGACGACGGTTGGAACAGCGATTCACGCACTGCCCTATCCACGCGGCGACCTCTCCTCAACGTCTCGAGCCTCGGCGGAGAGCGCCGCGAGGTTCGACTCCAACTCCGGCTTTCCAGGGACAAACCCCCCCCCCAATGCCCCACCCCCCAGGCCCATGGGGGGGGGGGAAGTCGCTCCCCTCCCTCACTCCACGCTCAGGAACTTCCTCTTCTTCGCCGTGTTCATGTACGGTCGCCAAGGCCACTCCACCTCGGCGGTGGCCGCGTTGTCCAGCGTGCCCAGTTTAATCTCATAGACTGCGCGACACACAAAAGCAAAGATCCCCCCCATGCAGCCTTTAACAGACGGCGTGGGAAAAGCGCTGTTCGTGTGTTAGCATGTAGGAAAGCCAGCACGGCACACCAAGGGGTGGGTGTGGGTGGCCAGCATTACGTCCGATCATCTTTGAATTTACACATCGCATCTGGGGTGGGGGAATGCGAGTCGGGTCACGGTACAGCGAATGCGACCAGAGCAGCGACCCCACCGACTCAAGTTCCGATCCGCTCTACAAGTCACCCGCGGGCCACCTAGCCTGGGGTGGGGGAATGCGAGTCGGGTCACGGTACAGCGAATGCGACCAGAGCAGCGACCCCACCGACTCAAGTTCCGATCCGCTCTACAAGTCACCCGCGGGCCACCTAGCCCGAGGTTAGACTCTTACATTCAGCCCATCATCCTCTCAGGGGTCGATAAAATTTACAACCACTTCGTAGGGAAGTCCACAAGGAATGTGGAATTTCCACCGCCTCTGCTGGGGTGTAAAGTGGAGACGAGTAACAATGTGTCAGGCAGACTTACGCTCCATCTCGAATCACGGTCCCACCTCCTTCAACTCGATGTCCTTGCCGTCGCGCTTGTAGACGTTGTGCCTGTTGGGAGGGGGGAAGGGGGGCACAGAAGTCACGGGAGGGGTCGCGGCAAGTCACACGGACGGCGCTGGACTCTCATTACGCGTCCTCGCAGACGTTTGCCAGTTAGAGGCCAGCGGCCACCCTGTTTAAAACTGCGTATGCATTAACAAATGAACAACATTACGCGCCTTCAGCTTCAGAGATGGCGTTAAATAAAAACTCTGTACTGTTGCTCAAAAACTAAAGTAAAACGAAACTATTTTTATTTACCACTGAGCTATGTAGCTCTTTTTCACATAAAAATGTATAGCAGCAAAATACTCGAAATTCAAGTTTCTAAATGTGTAGGGAAAAACCCGGAGGACCCGGAGAAAAATCAAAGTGACCAGGAGGAGAACATGCAAACTCCGAATATACAGGCGGACACACAGCACCTGGCCCAAAAGTCTGCTCACTCTTTCCCATTCCGAGACATCTGCAAGTTGCCGGGTGGTAGGTGTCACGTTCACCGCTGAATCTCGGTACGTGCGAGCGGCTCGGCGTTAATTTTATTTATAGAGGCGTAGCGCTGCTGTTTTTAAAAGGCGTTGCCCTCACCGCAGAGAACCGTAGTGACACGACCGGCACTCTATGGAACAAAACTGTGCCACACGCCCTCCCGCATGGTCTTATGGGAGCCTCGGTATGTCTTCAGGTCAGAAGACGTACTTGAGTTTTTCTTACGGTTCCGTTTCGACGACGTATATGTACATCATGAAAATGAGAAAGGGTTATAGCCTATACGAGGGATCTTTGTGCTTTGGGGATGGGGGAGGAAGATGTGGGTGAGACTGGCACGGTGCCCGCACGCACCCTCTTTCCGAGTCGCGACGTGAAGTTGTGCATCACGAGGTGTGGGAATGCATCGGACATCATGTCCACGTCCGGATGTCGTGCCGCATCACCACGCTCGAGAGTGTCAAGTACACCGTGGCATCGTACCACGTGTCACATGAACAGCATGCCGGAAAGTTAGACACACCACAGGTGTCACACAGACTGTACTGGAGAGTTAAACACACTGCCCTTCCATCAGCGGCATCATACCATATCACACCACATACACAGTTAAGACACCACAATTCCATGTCTGCAGCGTCATACTACACACCGCACATCGTACGCACAGCTAAATACACCTCCATCCCCCGTCTGTTGCACCGCATCACACACGTCACACCATGCATCACACCGGGGAGCGGAGTGGCTATCTCATTACACTACAAATCCGGTGACCTGACTTCGACTTCCGGTGTGTCCAAGCATCGACAGTGGGGAGACAAAAGGGGCCAGATGCGGTAATGACCACACCACCCACCCCGCCGTGTGCCCTGCCGGCCTTCGTAGGTCGCTCGACAAACAGCACTTGCCCTGACAGCCTGTTAAAGGCTACACGGGGGAGCTTTGTCGACTGTGGTGCATGCGCGTGCCTGGCATACCGCGGTGCTCATGCAGGACGATGAAGTCGTTGACGGCGTTGGCGCAGCACGCCCACACCAGCGCCTGCAGCTTGTGGCCTCCGTGGTTCATCGGCTGAGCGTTCGGCAGGATCAGCTTCATCTCCTGCGGTGGTGGTGGGATGGTGGTGGTGGTGTGGTAACATGACAGCAACCGGTCACACGCCAAGTCCGCTCTTCCCACCGGCGTCCGTCCCGGCCACGCTGCGTTCGCCCCCCCACCTCCCCGCCCTCCCACTGTATCCGACTCGGGTTGTGTTGTTTGTTTTTTCCATTGCGGAAGCCGAGCCGAGCCGTACCGGTATACGGGGTCGCCAAACCCCGTGTTGGCACAACTGGGATGCACCATTGGAAAAACTTTACTATTTTTATTTTACCAGGTAAGGCCCACTGAGCTATGCAGCTCTTTTCCAGAAGCAACCTGGCCACAAATCATAGCTCAACTAAGTGGCTTATCGTCATGTGGAAATTTATAGCAGCCAAATACTCTTAAACGGACGTCGATTCTAAATGCGGAGGGAAAAACCGGAGGACCTGGAGAGAAATCCACGCGACTCCTCGGAAAGAGGCACGCAACTCCAAATATACAGCAGGCATCAGGGTCAGGATTGAACCTGCGACCTCCTGGATACCAGGTGAGGGAGTTAACATCTCGCCACAGTGGCGCCCCCAATGGTACATCTTTCCGTGACCACCGACCGTGCGTAGTGCTACAGTAGATACATTTTCGATGAATGGAAGGGATCGGTCATCGGGAAAAGGCGGACTGAATCGCGAGGAATGAAGTTGGCAAAAGCTGCATGCACCAAACCAAAGTGTCCAACGCTCCACCACTTACGACCCCCCCCCCCCACACAGCCTCCACGTTTCATCAACAACCAGATTTCTTCTGGTTAACTCAACGGATGCGAGTTGTCTCACACCGCACAAGCCCGATGATTGGTCGACACGGCTCGTGTGAGGTGAAAGGAACTGATTCTAAAGCCGATAGAGAACACGTGTGTGTGTGCGGTAATTTAGCAGTTAGCATGCTGCCCCACAAACCTAGTGACCCGAGGTTGATTTCCGTTCATGGCCAACACCAGTGGCGATTATCTGAACTGGTCCTGGGCCTCCCCTAGATCAACTCAGCCTCAAATGAGTACCTAGTGCGGTGTGTAAACATCATTACCAGAGAGATAAAGGTGGCCAGTTGTGGTGCTAGCCACCTACACCCTCGCAAACAGCACCTGTCCCAAAAGCCTGTTAAGGCTATATGGGGGACCTCTGTCTTTGCGCGCTTGTACACATGCAATACACGAGGACCCACATTCCTCGTGTGACCCCAAACCCTGTAGCCCCTGTGACCCCGTGCCCGCACCTTGATGAACTGCTTGAGGAGGGAGCTGGGGTCGCGTGAGGTCATCGCCATGATGTGTGGGTCCTTCACGCCGGCTCAGCGGTACTCGTCATCCATGTGGCTGCTCACTCCTACTGACACGGGGGGGGGGGGGTGGATAGAAAGAGGTGGTAGATGGGGCAGGGGGGACGGAGAGGGTAGGTTATCATTTGCCATACTTCCCCGTGCAGGTGAGTGAAGGTGTGTGTGTGGGTGGATGGAAGGAGCGACCAGGAATGGTTTAGAATATCACTCTGCAGTGGTCGCGTTGATTTTGTGTAGCGAGCGGAGCACTAATGAGACCTGGATGAGTCCCAATTGCAAGAGTGGGTGGGTGATATGGCAGGTGAGTGGGTAAATTGAGTAAAATGATGAGTGAGTGAATGAGTGGGTCAGTGCATGTTAAACCTCTTTGTTACAGCACGTAGCCAACCGTGGTAATCGGAAGTGTGACAAACTAACCACAAAAAGTAGTTCTCAAGAAATGAGTTTGTCAATCTAGACGATGATTTAAAAGTGCAAAGCTCCAGTGGCTTCCTAATATTGTAAGGAAGACCGCTGCAGAAGGAAGACTGCTCCAGAAGCACACGTTATGTGGTGACCACGGCCTTCATTTGACAATCCACCAAAATTTACGCCAGCCACCACACACACACACGGCCGACTCTTTTTCCGCGTTCACGCCACGGGATTTTTCAAAGTCCACTTGGGAAGCAATCGCCGTGCAGTATTTACGGTCAACGCAACTGCGGCATTAAACCCATTAAACCGGTGGGGGGGGGGGGGGGGGGGGTTGAGGGCCCGCCGTTCTCGAACCGCGAACCTCCGCGGCAAAATACGGTGCCACCGCTTGGCAGGAAGGACCGACGGCGAGCCGGGGATGCGCGCCGACTCGGCGTGTCTAGCGGGCGGAGACGCGCGACGCTTATCCCTCTGCCTCGGGAGTCTCGCGGGAAGGAAGAGAGAGAGAGATGCGAGGAGACGTGATGGTGAGGGATGTGAGATCACCCTCCCCTCCCTGGTCGAACTCCACGGCCTTCTGGAGTTCAAGCGCCTCCCACCGCAGGTCCGTAGGCAGCACCAGGTTTTCTTCGGTGACGACGTCAGGGGGACAGGGGGCAGTGGGTGGGGGGCGGGCAGGGGAGAATTAACAAGGAAGAAAAATCATGCGCACGCATGGATTCATTCGGAAACGCTTTCCAACGCGCGGTTGTCTTCTCGCCTGTATTGTCAGACCGTCTTGTCCCATCTTAGTCCGTCTTGCGTGTCTCATTTTCTCTAGATCCGTCTCTAGTCTGTCTTGCGTGTCTCAACGTCTCTAGTCTGTCTCACTGTCTCTCGTCTGTCTTGTCGTCGCGAGCCCATCTCTAGATCCGTCTCGCCGCCCGTTACCATCGAGCGCCCTCTTGAGCTGCGCCTTCTCCTCTACGAGGACCTTCTTGGCCTCCTGCGCCTTGCGGTAGAGGTACTCGCCGTGCAGTTGCGCCTCCTCAGCTGCACCACCAAACAAAGACAAAGATCCCCCATGTAGCCTTCGACAGGACTGTCGGGTGCAAGTGCTGTTAACGAGCAGCACCTTTGATACACGAAGGGGGGTAGGTAGCCAGCACCACATCCGGCCGCCTTAATTTCCCCAGTGGCGATGTTTACACAACGCACCAGGTACTCATTTGAGGCTGAGTTGACCAAGGGGAGGCCCAGGAACGGAATCGTCACCAGTGTTGGCCGTGAGCGGGAATTGAACTCGGGTCGCTGGGTTAGTAGTGCAGCGTAGTGCTAATCGCGAGACGACCATAAACAACAACCGCCATTCGCCACGAAGTGGTGGAGATGTCACCACGGCGCTCGTGCCAGGCTACGTGCAGGTTAAGGCCACATGAAGCGTCGAACGCCCGCTGGCAGCAGGAGGTCACAGACAGACAGACCCAGGTTGCCATTGGTTGCTTGACTGAGATGACTGGCCGATGCACCACCTGTGCCCCCTACTGTGCTACACTACCGCTCCCACCTACACAAACTCTCTTGGGCTATACTCTTTGGTTCTTTCGGTAAAGTCACATAGGCATAAAATATAAAATAAATTAAATCACGACGTTTCGGGCACAACACAAGCGTCCATCATCAGGTGGGACAAACCACAGCAAGAAACAATTGCCGACGTGGGCAAAAGAGCTGCTGTAAACAAGAGACTATATAGGTAAGAGAAGGGGGGAGGATCAGGGAGGAGAGATAGAGAGAGGGGGTATGAGGGGAGTGCTGAAGAGAGCGGGGCTGGGAGTGGGAAGCTTAAGAAATTAGAGATGCGGAAAGTTAAGGCAACACCATAAAGCAGTTAAGGTTTTACCTGGTTAATAACATTCTTCCAATGATTACTCAATTTGTATCCATCTTCTCGGTTGAAGTTATGTCTGTGTTTATATATCTGGATGGCTTGATGAACAAACCTTTGATAGTAGCCCGAAGGTTTGCAGAGCGGCACCACGATACTCCTAGCGACGTCGTTGATTAATGTCTGTAATTAATATCGATGGTGAATCTCTGTAATTAATATCGATGATTCGATTCCACGAGAACAGATTCCACAAGAATCGATTCCACAACTATTTTAGTAAAGCGAAGTACGCGATTCGATTCAAACGTGTTCGTTCCGGTCTCATCAGAATCGGTATTGATTCTGTGCTGGAGGAATCCAATGAGCTATAAAGCTCTTTGATCAAAGATGTGCCAGTAGGGGGCACGGGGTCATAACGTCACAACAACAAACAATACAAAAACGATAGGAGTGCAAAGGGAATGGTAGCAAACCACTAAAAATAGGTTAAATAAACCATATAAGTTCATACTCTTTGGTTCTTTCGGTAAGAAGTCTCGCTCTCCGTTCCACCCACTACAACTGGCGTCAGAAGTAGCCAAATAGTAAGATGAATCGCTATAATGGAGACGCGAAGAAAAACTCGTACCAGGGCTCCAGTGGAAGAGGAGGACGACTCAACACCACCGGGGTTGGCAGCCCAGGAAGGGGGAGGAGAAGCGACGACGGCCGAGCTGCTCACTGCCCGGCCGCCCGGCGGCTCACCACCGTCGGAGAGGGCGCTTCAGGTGGCTCACTCCCGCCTCGCCCAACTCCTGCACGCGGCGGCATCCATCCTCGACGAAATACATCGCGGGTTATAACCACAACAAATATAATCACAATCACTGCGACCATAATCGCCGTAACCACAAATATAATCATAACCACCAGCTACATAACCACAAGTATAAACACTACTGCCACAAATATAACCATAACCACCACAACCATAACAACCAACATAACCACCACAACAACCACAATGATGCTGATACACTCTCACACCATATGGGTCCCCTTGTCTCCTTGTGTCTCCCTGTGGGTGAGTGGATGGGTTGGCGAGAGAGTCGGTGGGTTGGCAAGAGAGTCGGTGGGTTGGTGAGAGAGTGGGTGGGTGGCAGAGTGAGTGACCGGTGGCAGAGTGAATGACCGGTGGCAGTGGGTGACCGGTGACTAAGTGGGTGGGTGGCAGTGGGTGACCGGTGACCAAGTGGGTGGGTGGCAGTGGGTGACCGGTGACCAAGTGGGTGAGAGAGTGGGTGGCTGAGTGGGTGGCCGAGTGGGTGGCTGAGTGAATTGGTGAGTGGATGAGTGCCAGAGTGGGTGGGTGAATGGCTGAGTGGGTGGGTGAGAATCAGTATGTTTTTGCTGGAGGAATCCGATGAGCTATGAAGCTCTTTTTTCATAGATGCCCAGAGAGTGGCTGAGTGGGTGGCTGAGTGAGTGTCGGTGGGTGTGAGTGGGAATGAAATCTAACCTGCACCTCTGCATTGCAAATCCAGCGAGCTAACGCCCTGCGTGTGGTGGGGTAAAGTGTGGGCATGGCCACTTTGCTCCAACACGTCCGGACCAGCGTGGAAGAGTAGACCAAATACCTCTATATAGCGGCCTCTAGTGGATGCCTTTTCCAGCAGCAGGCGATTCGCATCCACAACAAACCCGTCCCTCCAGGGATAAAAACACACGGCAGTCTGGGAGTGCCTCTCATCAGCTATGGCTCAACACGAGGGCCACTCTGGGGCCGGTTTCCACCGTCAGCGCCTCATCATCAGCAGCAGCAGGGCCGGGCTCTGCTTGAAGCAGCGCCGTGAACTCAGCAGGCGTCTAGGACGTGACGGCTGTGGGCCAGGCGCCTCCTCCTCTGTCTCCCCCCACCACCGCCGCCACTGCTGATGTGTGCACACCGCGCGAGGTTCTCACCTTCAGGCTGAGTCGACGTAGAGGAGGCCCAGCGAGCCGCCGCTTCAGAAGCTTTCGCGAGCCACTGACGGTGGCCGTGAGCGGGAAACCAAATCAGCCGCTCGCCACCCACAATCCACAGCGCGCGCCGCCTCCACTCGCCCCCTGCCTGACTGTAAGTAGCAGCGGGGGGAGGGGGGTGGGCAATGGGGGCGTGAGGGGGGGGGTTTGAGGGGGAGCATGGGCGGGGGTTGCCAGGGGGGGCAAGGGGGGTCGCGAGGGGGGGGATGCTTGGGGGGGGGGTTGTGAAGGGGGAGGGGCAGGGGGGGAAAGAGGGAGCATGGGGGAGGAGCTTAGGTGAGGGGGAGGAGCTAATGGCTATTACACCACGCCGCGTCTCGCGCCACGTGCTTCCCCTGGCAGTTTGGCCGTTAGGCGTGGAACCGAGCTGTGGGTGAGTGGTGGCGGTGGTGGTGTGAGTCTTTCTATGTGAGTCTGTGTGTGAGTCTCTCTAAGTGAGTCTCTGTGTGAGTCTGTGTGCGTGTGTGTGGGTCTGTGTGAGTCTGTGTGTAGCAGTGACCCGGTCTCAAATGAGTACCTGGTGCGATGCGTAAACATCGCCACTGGGGAGACAAAGGCGGTCGGGCGTGGTGCTAACCACCCACCCCTTCGTTTACCGTGCCGGCCTTCATACGTACTGCTTGCTAACAGCACTTGCCCCTACAGCCTGTTAAGGCTCTATGAGGATCGTTGTCTTTGGTGTCCTGTATTAGCAGGAGGAGGAGTGGTGGTGTTAATGTTGGTGGTATTAGTGGTGGTGGTGTTAGTGATGGTGGTGTTAGTGGTGGTGTTTGTGGTCTTAATAATGGTGGTGTTGGTGTTAGTGATGGTGGTGTTAGTGGTGGTGGTTCGAGGTATTGTTGCTGGTGTTAGTGATGGTGGTGTTGGTGGTATTAGTGGTGGTCGTGTTAGTGATGGTGGTATTATTGGTGGTATTATTGGTGGTAGTGTTAGTGGTGGTGGTGTTAGTGGTGTTGGTGGTGGTGGAGTTGATGTTGGTGGTGGTGTTTTTAGGGTTCGTAGTGTTAGTGGTGGTGTTAGGAGTGGTGTTAGTGCTGGTGTTAGTTGTGGTGTTAGTTGAGGGGAGCGGTAGTGTAGCGGTTAACGTGCTGCGCTACAAACCTGGCGACCCGGGTTCGATTTCCGCTCACGGCCAACACCAGCAACGATTATCTGAACCGGTCCTGGGCCTCCCCTAGGTAAACTCAGCCTCAAATGAATACCTGGTACGATGTGTAAACATCGCCGCTAGGGAGACAAAGGCGGCCAGGCGTGGTGTTAGCCACCCACCCCCTCGTGTGCCATGCCGACCTTTATAGGTGCTCGCTAGCAGAAATTGCCCCTACAGTATATTCAGGCTATACGGGGGATCTGTCTTTGTGAGTGATGGTGGTGTTAGTAGTGGTGTTAGTGGTGGTGCTAGTGGTGGTGTTTGTCGCGGTGTTGCTGGTGTCCGAACAAAGGAGCGACGCTCACAACAACGACCTTTGACCTGGGCGGCTGAAATGTAGCACGTTGGCAGTCATCTCAGTCAGTCAACTCTTGGCACCTGGGTCTGACCTGTGACCTGTCAGTGAGCCTTCAGCATTTCACGTGGTCTCAAAGTGCACCTGGCCTGGCATTTGCTGCTGCTTAGTGGCAAATGGCGGTCTTTGTTGTTTTTGTTGTGTTTCGTGTTGTGGGTGAGTGGTGAGGTTGTGAGTCTGTGATGATGATGTGAGTCCGTGTTGATGATGAGAGTCCGCATTGTGACATGACGCGTGTTTAGACATGAGTATTGTCGCACACCATCGGTTTTGTGTGACCCTCACCTGCGTCTCCCGCTCTCCACGCAGAGACCCGGACCGTGCGAGAAACGCAGTGAGCTCTGAGCACCCTACTCTGCAAGTTGCTGCCATGGAGGTACGTGTGGCTCTTCAACTCGTGTGGTAAAATATGGGTGGACGTGTGTTTTCCCCTCGACTTGTGCCTACCTGTCACCTACCTGTATACCTGGATGTGCTTCTCCTTGTCCGCCTGAGTATGTGTATGTCTATCAGAGTGTGTCTCCGAGATCCTGTTGGTGTGCCTGCCTGTCTACGCGTGAGCATTTACAGCACTATTATCTATCCACTGATGAATGAGAATGCCTTCCTCCCTGAGACCTTGCTACCCCTCAAATGCTGTGATGGAATAATCCGCCAAGCGCCGATTTTGTCGCACCATCTCTCTGGTGGCTCTCCTCTCCGATGTGTTTCCTTCCTTGGCTGCCGCTCCGTTATTATTCTTCACTATCAGCCATTGTTGTCCCTCCTTGCCATGGCTCGTCATGCCCGATCCCCAATCACTCTTTAACAATTTGAACAATCCCTGCGTGTGACCTCAAAATCCACGCATCTTTCATTGTTAATCCAAGCATGGCATCTGATATTGGCCAAATATTCCAATGCTGAGAAACGACAACATCTCGGCAGGACCCTCCTGAATGTGGAGCCCAGGATCTCAGAGATGCTGGCTCAGTGCTCGCCTTCTGCACTTGCTCCAACATCTTAATCAAGCCTATGTGGTGGACCTTTGTCTTTGTGTGTGTGTAGATGAGCCGAGCTGGAGAGGCTCGGAGTAACGACACGTCTTGCACCACGTGGAGTGCGCTGTCCTCAGACGGCACCGGCTCCATCTGTAGCAAATCGCCGAAAGGTAAGAACAGTAATGAGGGACGTCACAGTGGCCACGGTAAATAGTGGGACATCATGATGGCCATGTTGCATGGGGGACGTCACAGTGCCTTTGGTGTATGAGAGATTTTATGGTGATTGTATGGGTGATATCAAGATAGCAATGCTACATGGGGGACTTAATGGTAATCATGTTTTGATTTAAAGCTTTCGTGGCTGCAGGGATTCATATTCTTGGTTCTTTCGGTAAAATCACGTAGAAGGGCAACAATAAAATTATAAAAATATAAAACAATAAAAATCTCACAACGTTTCGACTGCAACACAAGTAATCATCATCAGGTGTGAAAACCACAGCAAGAACCACAGCAAGAAAAATTGAAATTTTCTTGCTGTGGTTTTCACACCTGATGATGATTGCTTGTGTTGCAGTCGAAACGTCGTGAGAATTGTATTATTTTATTATTTTATTGTTTCCCTTCTACGTGACTTTACCGAAAGAACCAAGAATATGGTAATCATGTTGCATTAGAGACTGCATCATGGTTGCCATGTTACATGGGGGACTTCATGGTGGCCATGTTGCATGGGGATAATTATCTGTGCTCTGGCCTCAGTACTGAAACAACATCAAACGCTTTCAGAATTGCTTCTGCGGCCATCTTGAATGCTCTTCCAATATTAGGAAACCACTGAAGCTATCCGCGTTTAAATCATCAAGTTTGACAACTAATATCTATACTCATTCGCTCTTTCGGTAATGTCACCTAGGTAGAAATAAAATAAAACAAATCACGACGTTTCTATCGCAACACAATCAATCTTCATCAGGTGGAACAACCACAGCAATAATAAAATGCTGAAGTAGGTGAGAGAGCTGCTGTGGCAAGAGGTTATCGGTAAGAAAGGGGGGAGGAGCAAGCGGGGGAGAGAGAGGGGAGCTGCGTGAGCGCTAGGGGGAGAAGAAGTGAGGCTGGGGGGGGACGTAGGCGGAGGTAGAAGTGGTAAGCTGAGTATGGGACATGGTGGGAAAGTAAATCTGAAAAATCTACTAGTACCTGGCGCGTGTGATGGAAACAACCACAACCAGTTAAGGCTTTACCTAGTTAATAACATCCATCGAATGATTGCTCAATTTGTATCCATCTTCTCGGTTGAAGTTATGTCTATGTTTGTATATCTGGATGGCTTCATGAAAAAACCTTTGATAGTTACCTGAAGGTTTGCAGAGTACCTTGGTCTCGGAAAAAAACAATATCACGCGAGCCCACAGCGTTATAACAATGGTCAGACACGGCAGAGGTATTGGTTCTGCGATGTTTCAGATCTGCCTTGTGTTCGCTAACACGGTCTGCGACATGTCAATTCGTTTTCCCAATGTAACTGCTACCGCAGGTACAACTCAGTTTGTCGACTCCAGGATATTGCATGTCAGGATGGGATTAGATCACGGATTTTGTGTACTGTATTGAATCGGACTTGGATCTTGTGTTTGTTTAAGATTTTGGAAATATTTTTGGTAACACCTGCTATGTATGGTAAAGTGATGGTCTTGATAGGCGTCTCAGTGGATTGTTTCTACATGGTTGGAGAAACAGCTTTGCGAATAATGCTGTCCCAGTACCCATTCATCTTAAGAGTCTGGTGTACGTGTTCCAGTTCACTGGCTTGGTGGTGTTGGTTGCAAATGCAGTGGCCCTATGGTGTAGTGGTTTGATGAGGGAATTCTTCTGCGCCGGATGGTGGTGGGAATTAGGTTTTAGATAGGTCTCTTCTCAAACAAAACATCCAAGAATTAGTAGCTTACCATCATTCTCCACTTCCATGGTGAATTTGATGGATGGGTGTATGGAATTTATGTTGTTGAGAAATTGATTCAATGTTGGCAGGCCATGTGGCCAAATGACGAAAGTGTGATCTACGTATCTCTTCCACAAGGAAGGACGTTGGGTGCATGTCTGGATGACATCAGTTTCAAATTTCTCCATGAAAACATTCGCTATCACTGGTGATAAGGGGGGACCCATGTGGGTACCTTCATTTTGTTTGTAGAAAGTACCATTCCTGGTGAAGTAAGTGCTGGTTCAGCGTTTCTACTGCTGCATGCATTTTTTTTCCGCCTGAGGACGACCGCTTGTGTTGCGATCGAAACGTCGTCATTTATTTTATTTTATCCATATGTGACTTTACCGAAAAAAACAAAGAGGAAGTGTTAGTAAGGCAGTTCCTAACCAAAGTTGGTACATCAGCATTCAGTCCATGTTGGACCAAGTCTTCAATTATTGCTAAGGTGTCAGGTACAGGAACCTTGGTGAACAGAAAGACTACATCAAAGCTGACGAGCAAATCATCTGGGGACAGTGAAATGCCTTTGATTAGAGAGATAAAGTGAGCTGAGTTTCATACTGCTGAGGTAGTCTTGCCCGTGAATGGAAGCAAGGTCTCAGACAGAAATTGGGCCAGTTTGTAGGGAGGTGAGTTGATAGTGGAAACGATGGGTCGAAGTGGAGTATCTTCTTTATGGATTTTTGGAAGACCATATAATCTGGGTGGTCTATTAGCAGAAGGTTTTAGGGAGAACTGCTTGAATGGTTCGATTAGAGAAGTCGAATTGGTAATGATATTGTTTGTTTTTAAAGCCAGGCAGTTGGTCGGATCTTTGTTGATTTTGGTGTAATTGCTATCATTAAGAAGGTCCTGGATTATGTTGCTGAATGTGGTTTTATCCATGACGACAGTAGCATTGCCCTTGTTGGCTGAGAGGATGACTTTGTCCTCTCTATTTTTTAATTTGGTGAGTTCAGAGCGCTCGTCCTTGCTGATGTTATTAATAGGATTCTTAGCATTTTTAAAGATGGTGGCAATTTTAAATCTTGCCACGTCTGTCGGGATGTGTCCCAAGCCTTTGAGGGCTACATCTACCTGGGTTTTTATATCATCCACTGGGATGTGTTTGAGGGTGACAGCAAAATTCAGCCCTCTAGCTAGTACCGATTTTAGGCTATCGGAGATTGTGCTGTTACTCTGATTAATAGCAGTCTTTTTTATGTGTGGATCTGGTTTCTTTTTTGACAAGTTATTGAATTTAGCAATAAGGTTAACCTTGCATTTGGAAGACATTGTTGTGGCAGAAGAAGCAGTCATGTTATCTACAAGGTTCCAATCAGATGCGGACATTTTATCTGTTAATGTTAAGTGTTATTGTAGGAGACATTTGTCTAAATTATCAAGTTCAAGCCGGAGTAGTCTTATCCTCTCTGAGATTAGAGAAAGGCTAGCTCTGAATAAGATCCGTTTAGAGTTGGGTTAAGTGACAGAAGCAGATGTGAGTTTAAATGTGGTCGGTATTATCTTGTTGTCGCGGCATCTCTTCAGAAAGGTGAGTGACTCGATCATGTGAGCCTTCTTGTCTCGCAGTCTGTTAATGGTTCTAACAGATGTGTGGAACCTATTTGCGTGGTTAGTTTATTAACCTTCCCCCACACTGTTCATTAGCACCATTGGCTACATGCGGTGCAAAAGAATTTCAACATACATAGCTGGGATTGGCAAAAACATCCCAATCCTGAAATATTTACTCTATAAATTGCTCAAAAGTTTGGTTCACACACCTGTTGTTGTTATTCTCCTCGTGCCTACAGAAATCCTGGCTCACTTTGGCCCTCACTTGACCGACCGCGAAAAGCTGGAGCTCGCAGCCATGCAAGAAGTGTGGTACTTTGCACTCGACAACAAACCCAAGGGATGCAACAGGCATGGATATGATGACGACGAACGTAATTACATTCTGGTGAGGCTCACCACAAAACTACAGCCTTGGGGGCGGTCACAGGGCCCAGAGATAGCGGGGTTTGTGGCTTCTTATTATTGCACCTGAATTACCAACCAGGGCACACACCAACGCGCTTCAAAATCAGAATGTTTAATCCCGAGTAAAGCCCTTTTAGATAAGAAGCAATTTTTCAAGGGAATCTTCGCCAGCAGACAGTATCAAAGCATTCGACAATTACACCCACTCACACACTTACTCACCCACCCCCAGATGCACTCACTTGCTGACTCACTCACTCATTCACCCACTCAATCACTCACCGACCCACTCGCCCACTCACCAATGCACTCACCCGCACACATCTGAATCAGAAGTTTATTTCCCGAGTAAAGCCCATTGAGCTCAGAAGCTCTTTTTAAGGGTGACTCAGCCAGCAGACATCTGAGCATTCCAAATTATGGTTAAAATAACTTCATAATTCCAAGCAAATGTTTTTGTTAAAATTACATTCTCACTTCTTAAACGTTGTGATTTTAACAATAGTCAGTTTAAATGATTGTACCTTTTGTTCAGTTCCGACATGATCACCTCCACTACCGCTATGAGGTGCTCAAGATGATTGGGGAAGGAGGTCAAGGCCAGGTGATCCAGTGCCTTGACCACAAGAGGAACACCCTGGTAGCTGTAAAGATCCTGGTGTCACCGTCGAGGTAAGACTTCAGAGACGTGCCATCACGAGGCCGACGTTGTTAAGTCCATTGCCATGCAATGCGGTGGTGACACTCATGCTTCACAGCGAGAAGGGGGGCCTTGGTTCGGCTCCTGACTCGGGCACCATCGTGTGTGGAGTGTGTACCTTCTACCCCTGTTCTGCATCGGTTCCTTCTAGGTACTCTGGTTTTTCGTCTCTAAAGCTTAAAATACATACACACACAGTGTGAACTGGTATCGGCCAAAACATCCCATTGCTACAAGATTACCTCCACATTACAGTAAGTCATCATTTAATGCTGTAGATACATTCATGAAAAGTTCCGCGTTAAGCGAAAAAGCATTGAGCGAAAAGAATCTCTCCATAAATAATGTAACAATAAAGTTTGGCGAGATGCAATGTATGCATACACTGTGAGATGATGAGACCAATAACTGAGGCTATGCTATAGTAATAGGTTTTACCCTTTTAACTGGCACAAAAACTGACACCTTCTTTGGTTCTTTCGGTAATGTCACGTAGAATGAGAATAAAATAATAAAATAATACAATAAAATTCTCACGACGTTTCGGCCACAATGCAAGCGGCCGTCTTCAGGTGAAAGTTACAGACCTGTCGGGACGACAGAGCTCAACACACCCGAGACGGCTTTTCTTAGAGCTTAGTCTCCACTGGTGTTGGACCAGAAGAGTGGAGACTAGGCTCTAAGAAAAGCCGTCTCGGGTGTGGACCAATCAAATTCAAGGACAGTGCATATTATTATCAGAGTTGTCTCTTTTGTTTGCATTTTGACTGCTTGTGTTGTGGTTATTGCAAACATGATGCCTTGAATAAAGGTGTCAGTTTTTGTGCCAGTTAAAAGGGTAAAACCTATTACTATATCTTGTTACTGGCAAAGGAGGTCTCATAATGAGGCTATGCTGTCACGTTACTTTTATCATTCCGAGTACTGTATCATACCGCTCAACAGTGCAGCTCAAAAAAGTATTTTGTTGTCGACTACTCACAAACCACGTCATGATGGGCTTATTCCGTGTTATAATGGGTGCGTATCTTCTTAGAATGTGCGTGTTCCATGTTTAATGGTCGCGTTTCTTGTTACAACGGACACATTCTGCATTGTGTAAAAAGTGTTGAAGAACCACGTTATAACGAAAACGCGTTGTTTTAACGGGCGTTTGCATTTAGTTTTCCCGAATGACCAATCCAATTTGAATGGCTCTTCACCTTCAAATCCTATTGGGTACCCTACGCCAGCTCCTGCGCCCCGTATGGTACCAATGAGAGTCGAGAACGCTACTCTAGCTCACAATGCCGTTAGACCTGGTGAAAGTATATTTAATTATTAATTCTGAATAGCATTTGCCTCTGGGTGTGCCTTAAGCAAGTGTAAGTTATTAATTTGTGGACTTCCTCTGCGCAGCTCCAAGGAAGAAACATTGCAGAGGATGGAGCTCCAGATAGCTCTGGAACTTCAGAGTGAGGACAGCAATGAAGATTACAACGTCATCAAAGTCCTAAACAGCTTTGATTTCAGGGGACACCACTGCCTTGTCCTGGAGCTGTTGAAGTATGTACCGCGTGTTCCATCTCCCCCTCCCTCCGCTAATAGCGTGGTTAACTGATTAACTAAACAAACTTTTTTTGTTTTCGTGGGAAAGTCCACTGACCTATTAGTTATTTTTTTGTTTAAGCGACCTGCCCACAAATGATAGCTTAACAAAGTAACTTATCACGTGGAAATGTATAGCAGCCAAATACTACGAATGCATGTCGATTCGAAATGTGGAGGGGAAAACCAGAGGACCTACAGAATAATCCACATGATCACAGGGAGAACATGCAAACTCCAAATGTACATGCGTCAGGTTCGGGATCAAACCCCACGACCTTACCAGGCGGAGTTGTTATCTTCTCCCCATGGATAACCCTCTACCACCTGGCAAAAATTCCAATGAAATCAAGTTGTCAAGTGGGCAAATGAGCCAACTAATTTGGTTTATCGACAAACCAACGACCTGAACCTACACTGAACTATGACTCTGAATATTGGTCGTGAACATGCACGAACAATATTAAGATTGTTGTTAGCAGAATCAGCACAGCATTTAAGGAGATGACACTGACACTGTGTTGGTGTTGTTTCTGCTTTTGTCTCTCTCACAGGGAGAGCCTTTATGATGTGATGAGAGAATCGGGGTTCCGGTTGGACATGGAAATGGTGAAAAGTTATACCAGGGGAATCCTCATGTTCCTGTCCCACATCTCTTCCAGGAACATAGTTCACGCGGACATCAAGCCAGTGAGTGGACACAGCATTCAGTATGATTTTGTTGCAGAGGCGTATTGTTAGTAGGGAATCGTTCCACGGAGAAAACCGGCCACATTAGTCACAAGGTCTATGCGTTCGCTGTTTCCATCTAACTGGAAGGAGGCAGGGTCATTGTACCCCTGGTGAAGATAATGCAGTATGAATTAAACTGTAGTGTAGAGTTGTGTCGGTATTGGGGACTCACCATAGACAAAACCGGCAACGTTGATCACAGCGTTGCCCCAGTCCTTCGGAGACAGAAACTGGAGCAAATAAAGACTATTTCCTAAGTGTGCCAAACGTGTATTTTGACCTGACAGCTGCCCGTTGTCGGCTTCCACACTGCGAATGGAAAACTTCCGAAGACAAACGCGCGGTGGATAGCGTCATGGAATACGCGAGCTCTCATGTGTAGCTTTTGGTCCGTAACCCGTTAAAGGGCACTCTTGCAGCTGTGAGCTCAATGCACTCTCCTGTCAGAGGAACCATGATCAGTTGTCAATAGAGCTGCCCTCCTTTACTTCGATGGTCCCTTAGAGTGCTTTGAACATGAGCCTCAAATCAAATCTCTTTTCTAGATGCAATTGAAAGGGGCAACCCCCAGTAATAGCTGTCAACAAACATCAAATGTTGCACTTGACTGACGCTCGTTGACGGCACTACGCCTCGTCTAGTTCCCCTGTTTAGCGTAGGTGGTGGTACGGTGATCGTTCCACTGCTGGCTGAATGTTATCGGCATAACCTCTGCATTTGAATTCATTCTGCCCCTTCTCCTGCAGGAAAATGTTCTCATCAAGGACACCGTGACCGGCACTGTGAGGGTCACGGACTTTGGCACGAGCTTTTTTGTGGAAAGTCAACGTGAGTGACCTCTCCTGGGTGTGTGAGCGTCTGCGTGTGGGTGTTTGTCTGATTGTGGATATGTGTGAGTATCTGCATCTCTGTACATGTGACTGTTCATGTGTGTGATGAAGATGCTGTTTAAGAAACAGTGAGTACACAAACACATATATGTGTTGTTCTTGTGATTGGTGTGCAGCTATGAATGTTGGTGGGACTCTGGAATACTCGGCTCCGGAGCTGCACTTGGGCTACAGCTTGACCTGTGGCGTAGACATGTGGGCGCTGGGTTGCACGGTGGCGGAGTTGGCGACGGGCAGGCAATTATTTCAGTCCGACAGTGACAAAGATTACCTCCCGCGCTGCATTGAGGTATTTCCCACTGGGCGTCCATCCGCTCGTGATGCCCCTCTCTTTCCTTGGAGTCGTGGGTTTTGGGGGTGGCAGGAGGGGAGGTGGCCACTTAGTGATCTGGCGAATAGCGGCCGTCGTATGTTGTGTATGAGTGTACACGTGTCCATCTTGTACGTGTGAGGGGAGCAGTAGTGTAGCGGTTAGCATGCTGCGCTCATGGCCCACACTAGTGATGATTATCTGAACCGGTCCTGGGCCTCCCTTAGTTAGACTCAGCCTTAAATGAGTACCTAGTGCAGTGTGTAAAATACCTGGGTCAATGTGGCCCACCACCCCCTGTCTCTATGTGCCATAATGCTTGCCCTCAACAAGCGCTGCTGCTGTTGTTACGCTATACTAACAGCACTTGCCCCTACAGTCAGCTGAGGATACACGGGTGACCTTTGTCTTTGTCTCAACCATGTGCAGATTCTGGGAATGCCTCCACGATACATGGTGAATTCAGCTCCCGACAGAAGGCAGTTTTTTGGTGAGTTAAAGGGTGGTGCGAGTGACGGACCGGATTCAGTTTTAAGAAGAGGCCTGCGGCTGTTGTTATTTTTTTGGTGGGAGGGGGGGGGGAATGGCCTCTTTTTATTTTAAATTCCTTGGGTGAGTGGGTGGGTAAGTCGGTGTGTGGGCAAGTAGGTTGTAGGGTAAGTGGGCGAATTGGTCAGTGGGTAAGCGGGTGGGCGGGTGAGTGGGAGGTGGTTCGGTGATTGGGTAGGTGAGTGAGTGATTGTGTAGGTGGAAGAGTGGGTGGGTGGGTGAGTAGGTTGATGGATGGGTCGGTAAGTGGGTAAGTAGGTGACGTGGTGGTTGGTGACTGCATCTGTCCCGCTGTGCATGGCTCCCGCAGACCGTCAAGGGAAGATGTTGTGCCCAGGCAAGAAAAGGGTACCGGGGAGCTTCCCACTTGAAAGTGTGCTCAAAAGCCACGACCCGGCGTTTGTGGAATTCGTCAGCTTCTGTCTGCGGTAAGACACACCCACCACCCCCTCCCAATGAGGATCCCCCCCCCTCCAATTGATCGGTGATCACTCTCCACCGATCGCCAGGAAAATGTGGAGCTGAGTGGGACTGCCGATGTGCAGTACCACCGGTGTCAAGATCGCCCTCTGTGGAGGATGGGGAGGTCCGTGCAAGATGCTGCTGGCCAATGCGATGCTCGGGGCATTTTTAGTCTACTGGGCATCAGAGGATTGCCACTGTTCCTGCTGCTTCCGCTGCTGCCGTGCATTCCTGACCTTGTAGGAGAAGGGAAGCAACTTCAATGCTCTCACCACACTTCTCTCACTACGTGTGGCGCGTGTGTCTCCCACGCGTCTCTCAACAGATGGGTTCCGGATTCTCGTATGACGCCAGCGCAGGCGCTGGATCACAGCTGGTTCCGGACCGCAGCCACCAGCACCACCAGCAATGCCACCACCACTGCTACTCCTGGCCGTGTCCAGTGCTTTGGAGCTGCTGAACGACGGTAACCCACATTCTGCTGACCAATTTTCAAGGCAGTCCATAGAGAGGTGTGGGGCCCAGGGCAAGTCACAACTCCCACATGGAGAAAGTGGCCCAAGTATGGGCATCAAACCCAGGTCCCTCTTTGGCTGTGAGTTCCAGCCCTGCCGCCCACAAACTAACACACGGAGAGTTCAAATCTCACCTGTACATTCGGTTATATACGGATGTATTTTTATAATTGCTTTCTGGGTGAGGACAAATAATGAAGTGGCCATATCTTTGCCATGTAGGTAACCCTTCATCCACTGTGACATCGCCAGCTCCCCCCCTCCCCCCCGATGGTGGGGGAGGGGATGGCTGCGATCTCTGCTGCAGCAGTAAGTTGGAACAATGTCGTGCGCATATCTTCACAGAGCGGAGCCGGCGCTGCCCCCATTCTCTTTGCTCGCCTGGGCCTCTGATTGGAGGCTGAAGGTTGTGGAAGAAGAGGAAACCCAGGTGGAGGAGCTGGTGTTGCAGGAGGAAGAGACCCTGGTGGAGGAGCTGGTGGTGCAAGAGGAGGAGACTCTGGTGGAAGAGCTGGTGGTGCAGGAGGAGGAGACCTTGGTTGAGGAGCTGGTTTTGCAGGAGGAGGAGGCCTTGGTGGAGGAGCTGGTTTTGCAGGAGGAGGAGACCTTAGTGGAGGAGCTGGTTTTGCCAGAGGAGGAGACTCTGGTGGAGGAGCTGGTGGTGCAGGAGGAGGACACCCTGGTGGAGGAGATCGTTGTGGAAGAGATGGTGGTGGAGGAGAAGGAGAAAACAAGGAAAGAGGATCAAGTGATGGTGATGCAGGAGAAGAGGAAGCCAGGGGGCCTGGCCCGCATGGGGAGAGTCATCCGCTCACTCCTCCGACGCGTGCTGCTGTGTGGTGGCCGGTCCACCGCACAGTAGAGATGGAGGTGGTCGTTGATCGGTCTGATCCATGACCACTATCACCACACCTACCACACACACCCTGTACCCACCCACCCCGTGACACCCACCACACTCCACACACACCCTGCACCCACCCACCCCGTGACACCCACTATCCACCACACTCCACACACACCCTGCACCCACCCCATGACACCCGCCACACTCCACACACACCCTGCACCTACCCACACTGTGACACCCACCACCCACCACACTCCACACACACCCTGCACCCACCCACCCCGTGACACCCACCATCCACCACACTCCACACACACACCCTGCACCCACCCACCCCGTGACACCCGCCACCCACCACACTCCACACAAACACCCTGCACCCACCCACCCCGTGGCACCAACCACCCATCACACACCACACACACCCTGCACCCATCCACCCCGTGACACCCACCATCCACCACATTCCACACACACCCTGCACCCACCCACACCGTGACACCCATCACCCACCACACACCCTGCACCCACCCACCCCGTGACACCCACCACACTCCACACACCCTGCACCCACCCACACCGTTACACCCACCACACACCACACTCCACACACCCTGCACCCACCCACCCCGTGACACCCACCACACTCCACACACCACACACCCTGCACCCACCCACCCCGTGACACCCGCCACCCACCACACTCCACACACACACCCTGCACCCACCCACCCCGTGGCACCAACCACCCATCACACACCACTCACACCCTGCACCCATCCACCCCGTGACACCCACCATCCACCACATTCCACACACACCCTGCACCCACCCACCCCGTGACACCCATCACCCACCACACACCCTGCACCCACCCACCCCGTGACACCCACCACACTCCACACACCCTGTACCCACCCACGCCGTGACACCCACCACACACCACACTCCAAACACCCTGCACCCACCCACCCCGTGACACCCACCACACTCCACACACCACACACCCTGCAACCACCCACCCCGTGACACCCACCACACACCACACACCCTGCACCCACCCACCCCCTTGACACCCACCACCCACCACAATCCACTCACACCCTGCACCCACCCACCCTGTGACACCCAACACACTCCACACACCCTGCACTCACCCACCCCATGACACCCACCACTCACCACACACCATGCAACCACCCACCCCGTGGCACCCATCACCCACCACACACCCTGTACCCACCCACCCCATGACACCCACCACCCACCACACTCCACACACACCCTGCACCCACCCACCCCGTGACACCCATCACCCACCACATACCCTGCACCCACCCACCCCGTGACACGCACCACCCACCACACTCCACACACCCTGCACCCACTCACCCTGTGACACCAACCACACTCCACACACACCCTGCACCCACCCCGTGACACCCACCAGCCACCACACTCCACACACCCCCTGCACCCACCCACTCCGTGACACCCACCACCCACCACACTCCACACACACCCTGCACCCACCTACCCCGTGACAACCACCACACACCACACTCCACACAAAGGGTTAAGGGTTTTGAGGGTTACGTGTTTAAAGGATTAGGGGTGGAGAGATCTAGGGGTTTATAGAATTATGGTTTTAACAGTAAAGGGGTATAGAGTGTTAGGGGGTTTGGGATTTTTTGTTGTATTTGGGTTATGGTTTCAAAAGGTGAGGAGTTTAGATGGATAGGGTTTTATGGGTAAATCGGTTTAAAGGGTTAGGGATTTAGAGGATTATAAGTTAAGGGTTTAGAGGTTTACAGGGTGATGGGTTTAGGGGTTTAGAGGGTTAGGTATTTAGAGGGTGTGTGGTTTAGAGGTTTAGGGGTTTAGAGGCTGAGGGTTTTAAGGGTAAAATGTTTTAGAGGTTTAGCGGTTTAGAAGGTGATTAGCTTAGAGGGTTAGGGTTTTAGAGGGGTACAGTTTAGAAGGTTATGGGTTTATAGGGTTATAATTGTAAGGAGTTTGGTGTCCTGAGGTTTAGACGGTTTATGGGTTTCGATTGTTAAAGGGTTAGTGGTTTAGAGGGCTTGGAGTTTATAAGGTTACGTGTTAAGGGTTTAGAGGTTTTTTAGGGGATAAGCGTCTTCGATGTTAAGGGGGTTTCTAGGGTTATGGTGTTTAGGGGTTGAGCGTTTTAGGGGTTGAGGATTTTAAGGGTTAGGGGTTTAGAGGGTTGGTGTTTAGAGGGTTAGGGGTGCAGAGATCTAGGGCTTTTGAGAATTCGGATTTTAACGGTAAAGCGGTTTAGAGTGTTAGGGGGTTTGGGGTTTCAGGGTATTTGGGTTCTGGTTTCAAAGGGTGAGGAGTTTAGAAAGGATTTGATTTAATGGGTAAAGGCGTTTAGAGGGTTTGGAATTTAGAGGATTATAAGTTGAGCCGTTTAGAGGTTTACAGGGTTATGGGTTTAGGGGTTTAGAGGTTTAGGGGGTTAGAGGGTGAAGGTTTTAAGGATAAAGGGGTTTAGAGTGTTATGGGTTTCGAGAAGTAGCTGTTTAATGGGTTTATGGGTTTCGATTGTTATAGGTTAAGTGGTTTAGAGGGTTAGGAGCTTAGAAGTTTCGGGGTGTTTCGGTGATAAGGGGTTTCGTGGTTTATAGACTTCGAGGGTTTAGGGGTTGAGAGTGTTAGCGCTTGAGGGGATTCAAGGGTTAGGGGTTTAGAGGGTTAGGGTTTTAAGGTTAAAGGGCTTTATAGTGTTAGGTGTTTAGAGGATTGGGCTATTAGTGGTGTAGGAGTTTAGAGGGTGAGGGGTTTAGCAGGTTAGGTGCCGAGAGGGTTACGGTTTTAGGGGTTGCGGAGTTTAGAGGGTTTGGTGTTTAGACAGTTAGAGTTTTGGGGGTTTATGGGTGGGGTTTTCGAGGGAGAGGTTTTTAGACAGTTAGGGTTTTAAGGGTAAGGTCGTTTAGAGGATTAGGTGTTTAGAATGTTAGAGTTTAGAAGATTTTGGGGTAAAGAGGGTTGGGGGTTTAGAGAGTTAGGTGTTTAGAGATGTATGGGTTTCGATTGTTAGAGGTTGAATGGTTTAGATGGTTAGGAGTTTAGGAGGTTATAATTGTATGTGTTTAGGGGTTTAGAGGTATGGGGGTTTTGAGGGTTAGGGGTTTATAGGGTAATGGGGTTTAGCGGTTTAGAGGGTTATGGGTTTTGGGATTTGGGAGTTTAGAGGGTTTAACACCAAGACTTTGACAACTAATATTATCCATACTAAAGGTGTTTTGGATTTCTCTCCGACACTTAATGGCACTTTTTTATTGTCATGACAAACTTTACTAATTGGCTGTGTCGGGTGGTGTCTGGTTTAACGACACATTTATATTTACACGATCTAACCCGAAAATATATTTATTATGGGTTTAGAGGGTTAGGGGCTTAGAGTGTTATGTGTTTAGAGGGTTAGCGTTTTAGGGGTATAGGTGTTTTAAGGGTTAGGTGTCTTGAGGGTTAGTTCTTTAGAGGGTATGGGTGTTAAATGTAGATTTGAAGTTTTCGTGACTGCAGGGATCCATATTCTTTGGTTCTTTCGGTAAAGTGACATAGATAGAAATAAAATAAAACAAATCGCGACGTTTTGATCGCAACACAAGCGATCTTCATCAGGTGGGACAAAACACAAGCGATCTTCATCAGGTGGGACAACCACAGCAAGAAATGCTGAAGTCGGCGGGAGAGCTGCCATGGCAAGAGGTTATATAGTTAAGAGAGAGGGGAAGAGGCAAGGGGACAGAGAGAAAAGGGGGGGGTGTGGGGTAGGAAAAGGGGGGGGGCACGTAAGCGCTAGGGGAAGAGGACGTTAGGCTGGTGGGGGGACATGGGCGGGGCAGCAGTAAAACCGGCAGGTAATGATGGAAACAACAACACAAGTTAAGGCATTACCTGATTGATAACATCCTTCCAGTGATTGTTTAATTTGTATCCATCTTCTCGGTTGAAGTTTTGTCTATACCCTGGAGTCTACAAACTGAGTTGTAACTTCGGCCGCAGTTACGTTGGAGAAATAAAACGACACGTCTCGGACCGTGTTCGCGAACACAAGGCGGATCTGAAACATGGCAGAACCAATACCTCTGCCGTAGTGGCCATTGTTATAACGCTGTGGGCTCGCATGATATTGTTATTTTCGGAGGCCAAGGACAAAACTTCAATCGAGAAGATGGATACAAATTAAACAATCACTGGAAGGATGTTATCAACCAGGTAATGCCTTAACTTGTGTTGTTGTTTCCATCGTTACCTGCCGATTACTGCTAGCCCCGCCCATGTCCCCCCACCCCAGCCTCACGTCCTCTTCTCCTAGCGCTCACGCGGCCCCCCTTCCTCTCCCTACCCCACACCCTCCCCTCTGTCTCTCCCCCCTTGCCTCCGCCCCCATCTCATACCTGTATAACCTCTTGCCACGGCAGCTCTCCCGCCGACTTCAGCATTTTCTTGCTGTGGTTGTCCCACCTGAAAATATCACTTATGTTGCGATCGAAACGTCGTGATTTGTTTAATTTTATTTAATTTATACCTACGTGACTTTACTGAAAGAACCAAAGAGTATGGATTCCTGCAGTCACGAAAGCTTCAAATAAAGATTAAAATAGTTTAGTTTAATTTGTTTATTTTTGAACAGTTTGTCTTTCCTGTCATTTTTTGTATTTTTTTAGTTATGTTCTGACCTGCCCGATTGGACAGCTGTGAAAACAGATCTTTGTAGCTCATCGATTTCATCCAGTGTAAATAAATATTCAGATTTAAATTTTATTGACCTCTGTGCGAGTCTATGGATTTCTGAGTTTGTGGGCCTCTGTGAGTGTATGGGTCTCTGTCTGAGTCTATGGATCCCTGTGTCAGTATATAGGGTCGCCGTATGAGTCTGAGTGTCTGAAGGAATGTATGGGTCTCTGTTGGAGTCTATGGGTTTCTGGTTCTGGGTCTGAGTGGGAATCTATGGTTCTCTGAGTATGGTTGTTTGTGCGAGTCTTAAGTGCACAAACTGAACTTAAAAAGGGCATTGAGGGGTGCGGAATCCAAGTTGACTATTAAGCTCCCCGCAGTGCAAGCCAGCTCTCTAGTCGTGTCATCATACAGCCCCTGTAATTCTTTATAATAATAATTAGACTTACTCCAGGAAAGCCACGCTGAGTCATAGTAAGGTCCTGAATTTGTTTTTTATTGTAAGATCTTTTCAATCAATGAATAACGAATTCTTACACAAGTGGGGGGAAACCGGAGCACCCGGAGAAAACAAACGTATGTGAAGGGGCAGCAGGCAGCATTTTAAACCGTACAAGTGACGATGGCGATGATCCCACTTGCTATAATGCCTTCTCCTGGCCAGTCAGATGCTTTCTCCTGGCCAGCCAGGAGAAGGCACCTCAATGTCCACGGGAAGGGGGTTTCACAATATTTACTGTGTGATCCACCAACCCTTGCTGCCTTCTACAGTGCTGGATCGCAGGCTTGCGTCACCACCTTCTGGCGAGTATTTGTAGTTATTATTTAAAGCTATATAGCACTCACAAGAACGACTCAAGAGGCACGAGGAGCCACAGACATGCAGGAAGGAAGCCACGTGGTGAGCCAGCACCAACGATTGTCCAGGCTCTACGGTACTCTATGTATGGAGGCATTATTGGCTAATTAATAACGAGTGTTTGTACAAGTGGGGGAAATCGGAGCACCCAGAGAAAAGCCACGTGTGTGAAGGGCAGCATTTTAAACCGTACAGGTGACGATGGCGATGAGTCCACTTGCTGTACTGCCTTCTCCTGGCGAGGCAGGTTATGCACCTCGACGCCCACGGGAAGAGGATTTCACAACATCATTGTGCGGTGATTTACGAACCCTCGCTGCCTTCCCCAGTGCTGGATTTGAGACGTGCACCACTAACACCAGGCGAATGATAACAACAACAACAATAACTATACTTATTACTTGGTAGCAACAGGCGAAAGAAAACAACAGGCAAATTATAACAGTCCAATTAAAACAGGCGAATGATAACAGGCAAATGAAAACAGGCGAATGATAACAGGCGAATGATAACAACAGGCGTATGTTTAGAACAGGCGAGTAGTAACAACAACAATTATTATTTACACTTAGAACTTGATAACAACAATATTTATACTTATAACGTGATCAAGCATGCCTCAGAGGTGCGAGGAACCACAGACAATCAGGAAGGAAGCCACTTGGTAAGCTGGCACCAACGATTGCCCAAGCTCTGTGACCCTATTGATACGTTTTTATCGACCAGATACGGAGCGTTACGTGTGGGGGGGAAACCGCCCCCTTCGGTGCCTCCATGGTCCAATAGCTGGTCTTCTTGGCGCCACGGTCCCGAGCCCCCTAAAAGTTCCTCATGGAGCAAATCAACGGGTGGGCCATTGCCTTGTCAGGGCTCATTCATTGCTCCGGATCCCACCTGAAAATGCCAGGCGCAGATCCCCACATCATTAAAGCCACGGGTGCATTTATCCCAGATATAAACAATCGCAAACTATTTGACTATTTTTTTTTACTTTAACCAGGCAAGGCCCACTGAGCTATACAGCTCTCTTTCAGAAGCGGCCACACAATTACAGCTCAACAAATTGGCTTATTACGTGGACATTAGTAGCCAAATACTCTAAACATGTGTTAATAAATGTGGAGGGAAAACCCGGAGGATCCGGAGAAAAATACACGCGACCACGGGGAGATAACATACAAACTCCAAATACAAAGGTGTCAGGGTAAGGATTGAATACACGACCTCCTGTATACCCTACAAAATAGTTAACATCTCGCCACCGTGGCGCCCAATTCTGATCACATGACATAGCAAAACGAACGTCGCGGTGCATAGCAATAATTCAATTGGGCAATTACTGAGCGTTCATAAACGTGAGGGGATACAGGAGTACCCAGAGAAAACCCACTCGTGCAAGGGGGCAACCCTCTATCCCATGCAGACAGAGATGGTGCTTATCCCACTTGCTGTACTGCCTTCTCCTGGCCAGCCAGGATATGCCACCTCAACACCCACTACACCATGAACTTTGTGAACCGAGTTCAATGATAGCGATGGTGTCACCATCGCTATCATTGAAGACCTGGTTCATCAAGGACTGCATACTGATGTACCCCCCCTGGTGAGACATTGCTTAACCAACACTTACTTCACCTGGAATGGAACTTTCTACAAACAAACTGAGGGCACCCCAATGGTCTCCCCCCTATCTCCGGTTGTAGCCAACGTATTCATGGAAAAATTTGAAACTGACGCCATCCAGACTGCCACTCTACGCCCGACCTTATGGAAGAGGTACGTTGATGACACCTTTGTCATCTGGCCACATGGCCAGCCTGCTCTAGACCAATTCCGCGACCACATCAATTCCATACACCCAGCCATCAGATTTACCATGGAGGTCGAAAAAGATGGCAAACTACCCTTTTTGGATGTCTTAATTAAAAGAAGACATGATGGTTCAATGAGCCACTCTGTCTACAGGAAAGCTACCCATACAGATGCTTACTTGAAACCGGATTCCCACCACCATCCATCCCAAAAAAACTCCCTCATCAAGACTCTATACCATAGAGCCCAATGCATTTCCGACCAGGAACACATTACCAGTGAACTCAAGCACGTACACCAGGCTCTCAGGGCTAATGGCTACTCCGACTACACAATCCGCAAAGCCATCACTCCAGTCATGAAGAAGGATCCTCTTTTGGAGCCACTCAAAACCATCACCTTACCCTACATTGCAGGGGTCACTAAAAAGATCTCCAAAATCCTGAACAAACACAAGATCCAGGTCCGATTCAACACAGTACATAAAATCCGTGATTTAGTTCCATCTGTAAAAGATGCTGTTCCAGACATACAGTACCCAGGCGTTTACAAACTAAAGTGCCTCTGTGGTAGTAGCTACATTGGAGAAACCAAAAGACATATCTCGGACCGCATCCGCGAACACAAAGCAGACTTGAAACACGGTAGGACGAACTCCTCTGCCGTGGCAGATCACTGTTATAATTCAGTGGGCTCACATGACATTGACTTCTCCAAGACGGAGGTTCTTTGCAAACCAACCGGCTACCATGAGAGATTCGTTCATGAGGCCATTCACATATACAAGCACAGAGACAATTTCAACCGAGAAGATGGATTCAGGCTTAGTAACCACTGGAAAGATGTTTTAAATCATTTCTGTTCTTAATTAATTGTATTTTTACGATGACCTTCAGACCGCAGCTCTTTCGCCAGCATTGCCTCTTAATACCTCTCACACCACGGTTAATGGTATAGTTTTACAATATGGAGCATACTAGGGCCTCGCAGCTGTCTCTCTCCCCCTCCTCTGTTCCGACCATGGACGAACTCGTCCGTCTGAACGGGACCCGTAGCTATCCGTGGGGCTGAAATTTGAGGGTAAGAATCCACCCATTTTTTCGCCATATAGCATTGTGATATATAACGACTTATTGTTGGTAGCTTAGCTGATTGGAGAATATAGAGTTTATTGATAACATGAAGGTAATTTATATTTTAGTTTTTATTGGTTCACTATATAGTACTGTGAATAGCTCAGATGTGTAGTCATTTCTGTGACCAGTCACTAGCTAATCACTCAGTTGTTTCAATGCTGGATTCGCCTAGTTATTTCAATGCTAAATTCTCCTGTTTGATTTGTACTAAGGGCCTCGGTGAATGTGTATGCTCTGACTTTAACGTAGCTATTTCTGCAGCAGGTACAAGCTAACCACTCAGCTATCTCAATGCTAAATTCTATGCTAATTCCATTGTCAAGATGTGTATGCCTTAACTTAGCTATTTCAATACTAAATTCTATGCTAATCCCTTTAACAATGGGTGCCTCTGCGGGTGTGTATGCTTTAACTTTTAACATAGCTATTTCTGTGACCAGTCACAAGCTAATCATTCAGCCATTTCAATGCTAAAATCTATGCTAATTCCTTTGTCAAGGCGCTTTGTTCCTCTCACACAGCTTAAAGGCCGTATCTGAACGTGGCTCTTTCACTCCAGCGCTGTCCTACCAGACAGTCTCGCTCCCTTCACCTGATGAAAGCCGCTTGTGTTGTGGCCGAAACGTCGTGAGAATATTATTGTGTTATTTTATTTTATCAATTTATTATTTTATTATCATTCTACGTGACTTTACCGAAAGAACCAAAGAAGATGAATCATTGCAGTCACGAAAGCTTTAAATCGAAACTCTAAACATGTGTTAATAAATGTGGAGGGAAAACCCGGAGGATCCGGAGAAAAATACACGCGACCACGGGGAGATAACATACAAACTCCAAATACAAAGGTGTCAGGGTAAGGATTGAATACACGACCTCCTGTATACCCTACAAAATAGTTAACATCTCGCCACCGTGGCGCCCAATTCTGATCACATGACATAGCAAAACGAACGTCGCGGTGCATAGCAATAATTCAATTGGGCAATTACTGAGCGTTCATAAACGTGAGGGGATACAGGAGTACCCAGAGAAAACCCACTCGTGCAAGGGGGCAACCCTCTATCCCATGCAGACAGAGATGGTGCTTATCCCACTTGCTGTACTGCCTTCTCCTGGCCAGCCAGGATATGCCACCTCAACACCCACTACACCATGAACTTTGTGAACCGAGTTTAAATTTCTGGCCACGGCGAACATCAGTGGCTATCTCCCTCTTCCTCTCTCGTCCCTGCTATTATCTCCCTCTTCTTCCCGCGTCCCTCCCACTATCTACCTCTCCAATCCGTCCCACCATCTTCCTCCCTCGTCCCTCCCACCATCTCCCACTTCCTCCCCAGTACCTTCCACTATCTCCCTCTTCCTCCCACTTGGCTCTACTATCTCCCTCTTCTCCCGTCCCTCGCACCATCTCCCTTTTCTTCCCCCATCCTTCCCACTATCTCCCTCTGCATCTCCAATCCCTCGCACTCTCTCCCTCTTCCTTCCCCTTCCTTCCCACTATCACCTTCTTACTCTAACCGATCTGCCTAATCCTCCCAAATCACTCCCACTATCTCACTCTACTTCCCCAGTCGCTCCAACTATCTCCCTCTTCATTCCCCTTTCCTGCCACTATCTCCCTCTTCCACTCCCTTCCCTCCCACTATCTCCCTCTTCCTCTGCCGTCCCCCCCGCTATCTCCTTCTTTCTCTCCCATCCCTCCCACTTTCTTCCTCCCCCGTCCCTCCCACTATCTTCTCATCCTCCCCCATCCATCCCACGATCTTCCTCATCCTCTCCCGTACCTTCCGCACCTTCCTTATTTAACACCATCAGGTTCACAGACTCGCCCTCGCGTCTCCCAAGTCAAATAGCCTAGCTTAGACACAACCCTCACCATGTTACACTGACGGCATTGACCGAGACAGCCAACAACTATCCGGCCGCCCAATTATCTAGTGAAGACGGCAGCGACCAAGTCGGCAAAGACAGTGCCAACGAGACGACTCCACTTCCCAGAACCTGCAACCACGAGCTCTCGCTCTCCGCTGCTTTTATCCGACTCGGCGCGGCCTGGCTCCGCCCTGGCCGCGCCTCCCTTCTCCAACCCACGAGCGGGTTCCAGGGTCTTCCAGACAGGGTCTCTGTGATCCTTGCCCCAGTGCCTCCGCCCTGCTGACAAACACGCGTGAGGCTCACTGGCGTGTGTACTCCCCGTCCACCGCAGTTGCCGCTGCTGGACAACAACTATTACTCTACAGTTGTACTGCCCTTCTGTACCGTGCCCCCGAGCCATCAACACGGACTCACAGCATCAACACAGACTCACATGATCAACAGACTCCCACGATCAACACTCACAGCATCAATACGGACTCACACCATCAACACGGAAACACAGGGTCAGTGAGCGAGATGGCGGATGAGTGCATACATGATGTGAGTCGTGGTGAGTTCAAGTTGAGCACCCAGTTTTAAATCTCATTTACTCCCACCACCCTACACACCCTACATACAACAGTCGGAAGTAAATGCCTACACACCCTACATACAATCGTCAGTAGTAGGAGTGGGGAGAAGAGGGCATCAGTGGGGGCGAGGCATGAAGCGTTGAGAAGCCCTCAGATACTCCATAAAACCCCGAGTTTCATGGAGTATAATTTTCAGCATTACAGTTCCATTTTTTTTTACGTTAACAAATGTCTCGCGATATATTACACCGTATAGGTAACTAGATTGGGCGAGGGATGGTCTTTTTTGTTGAACAATCAATAAAGCTACGGTGTCGTACTGTGCCCGTATCCGTGTACGGTACTGTGCACTAAAGGAAGAAAAATCGAGCGGCTGAACCTCACTGCCTCCTTACCGGAGGCTGTAAACATCAAGTGACCTGAAAACTGCGATGGGACGTGAAAGACAATATGGAGAGACAAGAGGGCGCCACGTGTGTTCTTCCATGCCAGCAGCAGCATCATCGCAGGCAATGAGGTTCAAATGGGCACAGGAACTTTGAGGTGGACCCACGAGTGGTCGAGCCACAGGGGCGCGCAATCGGCGACCTCTATACGCTTGGCGCAATCCGCATCGTCATTTCACGGAGCCCTTGTCCGCTCGACGAGTGCGACGACGCCGTCCCACCGTCATTCGGCGCCTCGTGGTGACATCACAACAGCAAAGCGACAGATGTTGATTATTCATTTCTTGAGGCAATTCGAGGGCCCGGTTACATCACGTTGTGATACACGCACACACCGTCAACATATACTACACCGGTCATAAAAAAAAGCAGGGGATAGAAAGGTGGGGGAGCGGACCCGACCACAGGTATTGTTTAAAAGACGTCAAGCGGACCGGTGGTTTTAAATGCAAGTCCATGCAAACACCAACATCCGAACGATTGTACCAATAAATCCTGAACCTTCTGGAAGATTTCAGCTCCCGCTGGTTTGGATCAGGGTGATGTTGGGGCAAATTCCATTAATTGGGAAAGGTGGCAATCTTGTGGGAATGTCCTCGCCAGAGAAGAAACTTGTCGCTTCCATGTTTTATTTTCATCCAACGTCCCATTAGCGAGATCCAGAGCGTGACGGACTCATATGGAGTCGGCCTCCTGTAATTTTTCTGGTCTCATTCTCACCACAGGTGAAAGCAGAGCCACACATCAACGTGCCAATGGGGCCACGGTTGAAGTGGTGGGGCCACGGTTGAAGTGGCGGTGGCCACGGGTCATGTGGCCTCGATGTATTTTCCATGTTGAAGGCCGATTGCCCCAAACATTGCCCGTCATATGCAGTGTCACTGAATAACGTGTGAAACATACTGTAGCATATACAAAATTTTATTTTCTTCATACATTAAATACAATAAACACAATAAACATAAAATGCATATAGGACATTTATAACTCTCTCAATGACCAAACTTGTATTTTATGAACACACTTATACAAGCAAAATATGACAAAAGTGTTCCAGATTACAGTTTCAATTGAGACTGAAATCCGGAATCATTACCCCCTACTGACAGACTAATAATACCCGCTCGCAGGCCAAGTGCTGATTCACCTTGGGGCCTCGCCTGGTATAGAGGTCGTGGGTTAAATCCCGACGCCTGTATATCTGGAGTTTGCATGTTCTCCCCGTGACCACGTGGATTTTTCTCTGGGTCCTTCGGTTTTTCCCTCCACATTTAGAAACATGCGTTTAAAAGTATTTGGCTGCTATATATTTCTGCGTGACAAGCCACTTTATAGCACTTTCATTTGTGGCCCGGTCGTTCCTGAAAGAGAGCTATACAGCTGAGTGGGCCTTACCTGGTAAAATAAAAATAGATTAGTTTTGTTAGTTTATTTTGTGCCACAGGGGGACAGCTACAGGGGGGGGGGGGGTGCCCATTAAAATGGTCGAGATGAGATGCAACTTAAGGCGCTTGTGACTTCCCAAAAATATTATTTATGGCAGGTTTTCACATCTAAACATCCCGGGTGGCATTGAAGCCAAGAGCTCCCACCCTAGGTGAGTAGCTACGAGAGCGGTGCTGTGCACGGCGACACGCCACTTTCTCCATCTGCCTGACTTGGTATTTTCTTTTTTGTTACTTAAATAAATGTTAATGTTTCGTTTTGTGTATGCATGTATGTACACCGTTTGGGGAGCGGTGGTGCAGCAGTTAGCGCACTACGAACTCAGACATCTGAGTACATCGTGTGGTGTGTATAACATCGCAAAACTGGGGAGGACAAAGGCAGCCAGACGTGGGGCTGGCCACACAACCACTTCTGTGCCATGCCGGCCATCATAGGTGCTACCCGTTAAAAGCACTTGCCCCAGCAATCTGTTAACGGCGATACGGAGTACCATTGTCTTTTTGTGCAATTGTGTGCTTCTGTGTGCCACGCATGCGACGATGTAAATGTTTGTGTTTGATAAATGTACATCCGCAATGTGTGTGTGACGCGTATAATGCACGTGTGTGACGACGGTTGGAACAGCGATTCACGCACTGCCCTATCCACGCGGCGACCTCTCCTCAACGTCTCGAGCCTCGGCGGAGAGCGCAGCGAGGTTCGACTCCAACTCCGGCTTTCCAGGGACAAACCCCCCCCCCAATGCCCCACCCCCCAGGCCCATGGGGGGGGGGGAAGTCGCTCCCCTCCCTCACTCCACGCACAGGAACTTCCTCTTCTTCGCCGTGTTCATGTACGGTCGCCAAGGCCACTCCACCTCGGCGGTGGCCGCGTTGTCCAGCGTGCCCAGTTTAATCTCACAGACTGCGCGACACACAAAAGCAAAGATCCCCCCTATGCAGCCTTTAACAGACGGCGTGGGAAAAGCACTGTTCGTGTGTTAGCATGTAGGAAAGCCAGCACGGCACACCAAGGGGTGGGTGTGGGTGGCCAGCATTACGTCCGATCATCTTTGAATTTACACATCGCATCTGGGGTGGGGGAATGCGAGTCGGGTCACGGTACAGCGAATGCGACCAGAGCAGCGACCCCACCGACTCAAGTTCCGATCCGCTCTACAAGTCACCCGCGGGCCACCTAGCCCGAGGTTAGACTCTTACATTCAGCCCATCATCCTCTCAGGGGTCGATAAAATTTACAACCACTTCGTAGGGAAGTCCACAAGGAATGTGGAATTTCCACCGCCTCTGCTGGGGTGTAAAGTGGAGACGAGTAACAATGTGTCAGGCAGACTTACGCTCCATCTCGAATCACGGTCCCACCTCCTTCAACTCGATGTCCTTGCCGTCGCGCTTGTAGACGTTGTGCCTGTTGGGAGGGGGGAAGGGGGGCACAGAAGTCACGGGAGGGGTCGCGGCAAGTCACACGGACGGCGCTGGACTCTCATTACGCGTCCTCGCAGACGTTTGCCAGTTAGAGGCCAGCGGCCACCCTGTTTAAAACTGCGGATGCATTAACAAATGAACAACATTACGCGCCTTCAGCTTCAGAGATGGCGTTAAATAAAAACTCTGTACTGTTGCTCAAAAACTAAAGTAAAACGAAACTATTTTTATTTTACCACTGAGCTATGTAGCTCTTTTTCACATAAAAATGTATAGCAGCAAAATACTCGAAATTCAAGTTTCTAAATGTGTAGGGAAAAACCCGGAGGACCCGGAGAAAAATCAAAGTGACCAGGAGGAGAACATGCAAACTCCGAATATACAGGTGGACACACAGCACCTGGCCCAAAAGTCTGCTCACTCTTTCCCATTCCGAGACATCTGCAAGTTGCCGGGTGGTAGGTGTCACGTTCACCGCTGAATCTCGGTACGCGCGAGCGGCTCGGCGTTAATTTTATTTATAGAGGCGTAGCGCTGCTGTTTTTAAAAGGCGTTGCCCTCACCGCAGAGAACCGTAGTGACACGACCGGCACTCTATGGAACAAAACTGTGCCACACGCCCTCCCGCATGGTCTTATGGGAGCCTCGGTATGTCTTCAGGTCAGAAGACGTACTTGAGTTTTTCTTAAGGTTCCGTTTCGACGACGTATATGTACATCATGAAAATGAGAAAGGGTTATAGCCTATACGAGGGATCTTTGTGCTTTGGGGATGGGGGAGGAAGATGTGGGTGAGACTGGCACGGTGCCCGCACGCACCCTCTTTCCGAGTCGCGACGTGAAGTTGTGCATCACGAGGTGTGGGAATGCATCGGACATCATGTCCACGTCCGGATGTCGTGCCGCATCACCACGCTCGAGAGTGTCAAGTACACCGTGGTATCGTACCACGTGTCACATGAACAGCATGCCGGAAAGTTAGACACACCACAGGTGTCACACAGACTGTACTGGAGAGTTAAACACACTGCCCTTCCATCAGCGGCATCATACCATATCACACCACATACACAGTTAAGACACCACAATTCCATGTCTGCAGCGTCATACTACACACCGCACATCGTACGCACAGCTAAATACACCTCCATCCCCCGTCTGTTGCACCGCATCACACACGTCACACCATGCATCACACCGGGGAGCGGAGTGGCTATCTCATTACACTACAAATCCGGTGACCTGACTTCGACTTCCGGTGTGTCCAAGCATCGACAGTGGGGAGACAAAAGGGGCCAGATGCGGTAATGACCACACCACCCACCCCGCCGTGTGCCCTGCCGGCCTTCGTAGGTCGCTCGACAAACAGCACTTGCCCTGACAGCCTGTTAAAGGCTACACGGGGGAGCTTTGTCGACTGTGGTGCATGCGCGTGCCTGGCATACCGCGGTGCTCATGCAGGACGATGAAGTCGTTGACGGCGTTGGCGCAGCACGCCCACACCAGCGCCTGCAGCTTGTGGCCTCCGTGGTTCATCGGCTGAGCGTTCGGCAGGATCAGCTTCATCTCCTGCGGTGGTGGTGGGATGGTGGTGGTGGTGTGGTAACATGACAGCAACCGGTCACACGCCAAGTCCGCTCTTCCCACCGGCGTCCGTCCCGGCCACGCTGCGTTCGCCCCCCCACCTCCCCGCCCTCCCACTGTATCCGACTCGGGTTGTGTTGTTTGTTTTTTCCATTGCGGAAGCCGAGCCGAGCCGTACCGGTATACGGGGTCGCCAAACCCCGTGTTGGCACAACTGGGATGCACCATTGGAAAAACTTTACTATTTTTATTTTACCAGGTAAGGCCCACTGAGCTATGCAGCTCTTTTCCAGAAGCAACCTGGCCACAAATCATAGCTCAACTAAGTGGCTTATCGTCATGTGGAAATTTATAGCAGCCAAATACTCTTAAACGGACGTCGATTCTAAATGCGGAGGGAAAAACCGGAGGACCTGGAGAGAAATCCACGCGACTCCTCGGAAAGAGGCACGCAACTCCAAATATACAGCAGGCATCAGGGTCAGGATTGAACCTGCGACCTCCTGGATACCAGGTGAGGGAGTTAACATCTCGCCACAGTGGCGCCCCCAATGGTACATCTTTCCGTGACCACCGACCGTGCGTAGTGCTACAGTAGATACATTTTCGATGAATGGAAGGGATCAGTCATCGGGAAAAGGCGGACTGAATCGCGAGGAATGAAGTTGGCAAAAGCTGCATGCACCAAACCAAAGTGTCCAACGCTCCACCACTTACGACCCCCCCCCCCCCACACAGCCTCCACGTTTCATCAACAACCAGATTTCTTCTGGTTAACTCAACGGATGCGAGTTGTCTCACACCGCACAAGCCCGATGATTGGTCGACACGGCTCGTGTGAGGTGAAAGGAACTGATTCTAAAGCCGATAGAGAACACGTGTGTGTGTGCGGTAATTTAGCAGTTAGCATGCTGCCCCACAAACCTAGTGACCCGAGGTTGATTTCCGTTCATGGCCAACACCAGTGGCGATTATCTGAACTGGTCCTGGGCCTCCCCTAGATCAACTCAGCCTCAAATGAGTACCTAGTGCGGTGTGTAAACATCATTACCAGAGAGATAAAGGTGGCCAGTTGTGGTGCTAGCCACCTACACCCTCGCAAACAGCACCTGTCCCAAAAGCCTGTTAAGGCTATATGGGGGACCTCTGTCTTTGCGCGCTTGTACACATGCAATACACGAGGACCCACATTCCTCGTGTGACCCCAAACCCTGTAGCCCCTGTGACCCCGTGCCCGCACCTTGATGAACTGCTTGAGGAGGGAGCTGGGGTCGCGTGAGGTCATCGCCATGATGTGTGGGTCCTTCACGCCGGCTCAGCGGTACTCGTCATCCATGTGGCTGCTCACTCCTACTGACACGGGGGGGGGGGGTGGATAGAAAGAGGTGGTAGATGGGGCAGGGGGGACGGAGAGGGTAGGTTATCATTTGCCATACTTCCCCGTGCAGGTGAGTGAAGGTGTGTGTGTGGGTGGATGGAAGGAGCGACCAGGAATGGTTTAGAATATCACTCTGCAGTGGTCGCGTTGATTTTGTGTAGCGAGCGGAGCACTAATGAGACCTGGATGAGTCCCAATTGCAAGAGTGGGTGGGTGATATGGCAGGTGAGTGGGTAAATTGAGTAAAATGATGAGTGAGTGAATGAGTGGGTCAGTGCATGTTAAACCTCTTTGTTACAGCACGTAGCCAACCGTGGTAATCGGAAGTGTGACAAACTAACCACAAAAAGTAGTTCTCAAGAAATGAGTTTGTCAATCTAGACGATGATTTAAAAGTGCAAAGCTCCAGTGGCTTCCTAATATTGTAAGGAAGACCGCTGCAGAAGGAAGACTGCTCCAGAAGCACACGTTATGTGGTGACCACGGCCTTCATTCGACAATCCACCAAAATTTACGCCAGCCACCACACACACACACACACGGCCGACTCTTTTCCGCGTTCACGCCACGGGATTTTTCAAAGTCCACTTGGGAAGCAATCGCCGTGCAGTATTTACGGTCAACGCAACTGCGGCATTAAACCCATTAAACCGGTGGGGGGGGGGGGGGTTGAGGGCCCGCCGTTCTCGAACCGCGAACCTCCGCGGCAAAATGCGGTGCCACCGCTTGGCAGGAAGGACCGACGGCGAGCCGGGGATGCGCGCCGACTCGGCGTGTCTAGCGGGCGGAGACGCGCGACGCTTATCCCTCTGCCTCGGGAGTCTCGCGGGAAGGAAGAGAGAGAGAGATGCGAGGAGACGTGATGGTGAGGGATGTGAGATCACCCTCCCCTCCCTGGTCGAACTCCACGGCCTTCTGGAGTTCAAGCGCCTCCCACCGCAGGTCCGTAGGCAGCACCAGGTTTTCTTCGGTGACGACGTCAGGGGGACAGGGGGCAGTGGGTGGGGGGCGGGCAGGGGAGAATTAACAAGGAAGAAAAATCATGCGCACGCATGGATTCATTCGGAAACGCTTTCCAACGCGCGGTTGTCTTCTCGCCTGTATTGTCAGACCGTCTTGTCCCATCTTAGTCCGTCTTGCGTGTCTCATTTTCTCTAGATCCGTCTCTAGTCTGTCTTGCGTGTCTCAACGTCTCTAGTCTGTCTCACTGTCTCTCGTCTGTCTTGTCGTCGCGAGCCCATCTCTAGATCCGTCTCGCCGCCCGTTACCATCGAGCGCCCTCTTGAGCTGCGCCTTCTCCTCTACGAGGACCTTCTTGGCCTCCTGCGCCTTGCGGTAGAGGTACTCGCCGTGCAGTTGCGCCTCCTCAGCTGCACCACCAAACAAAGACAAAGATCCCCCATGTAGCCTTCGACAGGACTGTCGGGTGCAAGTGCTGTTAACGAGCAGCACCTTTGATACACGAAGGGGGGTAGGTGGCCAGCACCACATCCGGCCGCCTTAATTTCCCCAGTGGCGATGTTTACACAACGCACCAGGTACTCATTTGAGGCTGAGTTGACCAAGGGGAGGCCCAGGAACGGAATCGTCACCAGTGTTGGCCGTGAGCGGGAATTGAACTCGGGTCGCTGGGTTAGTAGTGCAGCGTAGTGCTAATCGCGAGACGACCATAAACAACAACCGCCATTCGCCACGAAGTGGTGGAGATGTCACCACGGCGCTCGTGCCAGGCTACGTGCAGGTTAAGGCCACATGAAGCGTCGAACGCCCGCTGGCAGCAGGAGGTCACAGACAGACAGACCCAGGTTGCCATTGGTTGCTTGACTGAGATGACTGGCCGATGCACCACCTGTGCCCCCTACTGTGCTACACTACCGCTCCCACCTACACAAACTCTCTTGGGCTATACTCTTTGGTTCTTTCGGTAAAGTCACATAGGCATAAAATATAAAATAAATTAAATCACGACGTTTCGGGCACAACACAAGCGTCCATCATCAGGTGGGACAAACCACAGCAAGAAACAATTGCCGACGTGGGCAAAAGAGCTGCTGTAAACAAGAGACTATATAGGTAAGAGAAGGGGGGAGGATCAGGGAGGAGAGATAGAGAGAGGGGGTATGAGGGGAGTGCTGAAGAGAGCGGGGCTGGGAGTGGGAAGCTTAAGAAATTAGAGATGCGGAAAGTTAAGGCAACACCATAAAGCAGTTAAGGTTTTACCTGGTTAATAACATTCTTCCAATGATTACTCAATTTGTATCCATCTTCTCGGTTGAAGTTATGTCTGTGTTTATATATCTGGATGGCTTGATGAACAAACCTTTGATAGTAGCCCGAAGGTTTGCAGAGCGGCACCACGATACTCCTAGCGACGTCGTTGATTAATGTCTGTAATTAATATCGATGGTGAATCTCTGTAATTAATATCGATGATTCGATTCCACGAGAACAGATTCCACAAGAATCGATTCCACAACTATTTTAGTAAAGCGAAGTACGCGATTCGATTCAAACGTGTTCGTTCCGGTCTCATCAGAATCGGTATTGATTCTGTGCTGGAGGAATCCAATGAGCTATAAAGCTCTTTGATCAAAGATGTGCCAGTAGGGGGCACGGGGTCATAACGTCACAACAACAAACAATACAAAAACGATAGGAGTGCAAAGGGAATGGTAGCAAACCACTAAAAATAGGTTAAATAAACCATATAAGTTCATACTCTTTGGTTCTTTCGGTAAGAAGTCTCGCTCTCCGTTCCACCCACTACAACTGGCGTCAGAAGTAGCCAAATAGTAAGATGAATCGCTATAATGGAGACGCGAAGAAAAACTCGTACCAGGGCTCCAGTGGAAGAGGAGGACGACTCAACACCACCGGGGTTGGCAGCCCAGGAAGGGGGAGGAGAAGCGACGACGGCCGAGCTGCTCACTGCCCGGCCGCCCGGCGGCTCACCACCGTCGGAGAGGGCGCTTCAGGTGGCTCACTCCCGCCTCGCCCAACTCCTGCACGCGGCGGCATCCATCCTCGACGAAATACATCGCGGGTTATAACCACAACAAATATAATCACAATCACTGCGACCATAATCGCCGTAACCACAAATATAATCATAACCACCAGCTACATAACCACAAGTATAAACACTACTGCCACAAATATAACCATAACCACCACAACCATAACAACCAACATAACCACCACAACAACCACAATGATGCTGATACACTCTCACACCATGTGGGTCCCCTTGTCTCCTTGTGTCTCCCTGTGGGTGAGTGGATGGGTTGGCGAGAGAGTCGGTGGGTTGGCAAGAGAGTCGGTGGGTTGGTGAGAGAGTGGGTGGGTGGCAGAGTGAGTGACCGGTGGCAGAGTGAATGACCGGTGGCAGTGGGTGACCGGTGACTAAGTGGGTGGGTGGCAGTGGGTGACCGGTGACCAAGTGGGTGGGTGGCAGTGGGTGACCAGTGACGAAGTGGGTGAGAGAGTGGGTGGCTGAGTGGGTGGCCGAGTGGGTGGCTGAGTGAATTGGTGAGTGGATGAGTGCCAGAGTGGGTGGGTGAATGGCTGAGTGGGTGGGTGAGAATCAGTATGTTTTTGCTGGAGGAATCCGATGAGCTATGAAGCTCTTTTTCATAGATGCCCAAAGAGTGGCTGAGTGGGTGGCTGAGTGAGTGTCGGTGGGTGTGAGTGGGAATGAAATCTAACCTGCACCTCTGCATTGCAAATCCAGCGAGCTAACGCCCTGCGTGTGGTGGGGTAAAGTGTGGGCATGGCCACTTTGCTCCAACACGTCCGGACCAGCGTGGAAGAGTAGACCAAATACCTCTATATAGCGGCCTCTAGTGGATGCCTTTTCCAGCAGCAGGCGGTTCGCATCCACAACAAACCCGTCCCTCCAGGGATAAAAACACACGGCAGTCTGGGAGTGCTTCTCATCAGCTATGGCTCAACACGAGGGCCACTCTGGGGCCGGTTTCCACCGTCAGCGCCTCATCATCAGCAGCAGCAGGGCCGGGCTCTGCTTGAAGCAGCGCCGTGAACTCAGCAGGCGTCTAGGACGTGACGGCTGTGGGCCAGGCGCCTCCTCCTCTGTCTCCCCCCACCACCGCCGCCACTGCTGATGTGTGCACACCGCGCGAGGTTCTCACCTTCAGGCTGAGTCGACGTAGAGGAGGCCCAGCGAGCCGCCGCTTCAGAAGCTTTCGCGAGCCACTGACGGTGGCCGTGAGCGGGAAACCAAATCAGCCGCTCGCCACCCACAATCCACAGCGCGCGCCGCCTCCACTCGCCCCCTGCCTGACTGTAAGTAGCAGCGGGGGGAGGGGGGTGGGCAATGGGGGCGTGAGGGGGGGGGGGTTTGAGGGGGAGCATGGGCGGGGGTTGCCAGGGGGGGCAAGGGGGGTCGCGAGGGGGGGGATGCTTGGGGGGGGGGTTGTGAAGGGGGAGGGGCAGGGGGGGAAAGAGGGAGCATGGGGGAGGAGCTTAGGTGAGGGGGAGGAGCTAATGGCTATTACACCACGCCGCGTCTCGCGCCACGTGCTTCCCCTGGCAGTTTGGCCGTTAGGCGTGGAACCGAGCTGTGGGTGAGTGGTGGCGGTGGTGGTGTGAGTCTTTCTATGTGAGTCTGTGTGTGAGTCTCTCTAAGTGAGTCTGTGTGTGAGTCTCTCTGTGTGAGTCTGTGTACGTGTGTGTGGGTCTGTGTGAGTCTGTGTGTAGCAGTGACCCGGTCTCAAATGAGTACCTGGTGCGATGCGTAAACATCGCCACTGGGGAGACAAAGGCGGTCGGGCGTGGTGCTAACCACCCACCCCTTCGTTTACCGTGCCGGCCTTCATATGTACTGCTTGCTAACAGCACTTGCCCCTACAGCCTGTTAAGGCTCTATGAGGATCGTTGTCTTTGGTGTCCTGTATTAGCAGGAGGAGGAGTGGTGGTGTTAATGTTGGTGGTATTAGTGGTGGTGGTGTTAGTGATGGTGGTGTTAGTGGTGGTGTTTGTGGTCTTAATAATGGTGGTGTTGGTGTTAGTGATGGTGGTGTTAGTGGTGGTGGTTGTTCGAGGTATTGTTGCTGGTGTTAGTGATGGTGGTGTTGGTGGTATTAGTGGTGGTCGTGTTAGTGATGGTGGTATTATTGGTGGTATTATTGGTGGTAGTGTTAGTGGTGTTAGTGGTAGTGGTGTTGGTGGTGGTGGAGTTGATGTTGGTGGTGGTGTTTTTAGGGTTCGTAGTGTTAGTGGTGGTGTTAGGAGTGGTGTTAGTGCTGGTGTTAGTTGTGGTGTTAGTTGAGGGGAGCGGTAGTGTAGCGGTTAACGTGCTGCGCTACAAACCTGGCGACCCGGGTTCGATTTCCGCTCACGGCCAACACCAGCAACGATTATCTGAACCGGTCCTGGGCCTCCCCTAGGTAGACTCAGCCTCAAATGAATACCTGGTACGATGTGTAAACATCGCCGCTAGGGAGACAAAGGCGGCCAGGCGTGGTGTTAGCCACCCACCCCCTCGTGTGCCATGCCGACCTTTATAGGTGCTCGCTAGCAGAAATTGCCCCTACAGTATATTCAGGCTATACGGGGGATCTGTCTTTGTTAGTGGTGGTGGTGTTAGTAGTGGTGTTAGTGGTGGTGCTAGTGGTGGTGTTCGTCGCGGTGTTGCTGGTGTCCGAACAAAGGAGCGACGCTCACAACAACGACCTTTGACCTGGGCGGCTGAAATGTAGCACGTTGGCACAGTCATCTCAGTCAGTCAACTCTTGGCACCTGGGTCTGACCTGTGACCTGTCAGTGAGCCTTCAGCATTTCACGTGGTCTCAAAGTGCACCTGGCCTGGCATTTGCTGCTGCTTAGTGGCAAATGGCGGTCTTTGTTGTTTTTGTTGTGTTTCGTGTTGTGGGTGAGTGGTGAGGTTGTGAGTCTGTGATGATGATGTGAGTCCGTGTTGATGATGAGAGTCCGCATTGTGACATGACGCGTGTTTAGACATGAGTATTGTCGCACACCATCGGTTTTGTGTGACCCTCACCTGCGTCTCCCGCTCTCCACGCAGAGACCCGGACCGTGCGAGAAACGCAGTGAGCTCTGAGCACCCTACTCTGCAAGTTGCTGCCATGGAGGTACGTGTGGCTCTTCAACTCGTGTGGTAAAATATGGGTGGACGTGTGTTTTCCCCTCGACTTGTGCCTACCTGTCACCTACCTGTATACCTGGATGTGCTTCTCCTTGTCCGCCTGAGTATGTGTATGTCTATCAGAGTGTGTCTCCGAGATCCTGTTGGTGTGCCTGCCTGTCTACGCTTGAGCATTTACAGCACTATTATCTATCCACTGATGAATGAGAATGCCTTCCTCCCTGAGACCTTGCTACCCCTCAAATGCTGTGATGGAATAATCCGCCAAGCGCCGATTTTGTCGCACCATCTCTCTGGTGGCTCTCCTCTCCGATGTGTTTCCTTCCTTGGCTGCCGCTCCATTATTATTCTTCACTATCAGCCATTGTTGTCCCTCCTTGCCATGGCTCGTCATGCCCGATCCCCAATCACTCTTTAACAATTTGAACAATCCCTGCGTGTGACCTCAAAATCCACGCATCTTTCATTGTTAATCCAAGCATGGCATCTGATATTGGCCAAATATTCCAATGCTGAGAAACGACAACATCTCGGCAGGACCCTCCTGAATGTGGAGCCCAGGATCTCAGAGATGCTGGCTCAGTGCTCGCCTTCTGCACTTGCTCCAACATCTTAATCAAGCCTATGTGGTGGACCTTTGTCTTTGTGTGTGTGTAGATGAGCCGAGCTGGAGAGGCTCGGAGTAACGACACGTCTTGCACCACGTGGAGTGCGCTGTCCTCAGACGGCACCGGCTCCATCTGTAGCAAATCGCCGAAAGGTAAGAACAGTAATGAGGGACGTCACAGTGGCCACGGTAAATAGTGGGACATCATGATGGCCATGTTGCATGGGGGACGTCACAGTGCCTTTGGTGTATGAGAGATTTTATGGTGATTGTATGGGTGATATCAAGATAGCAATGCTACATGGGGGACTTAATGGTAATCATGTTTTGATTTAAAGCTTTCGTGGCTGCAGGGATTCATATTCTTGGTTCTTTCGGTAAAATCACGTAGAAGGGCAACAATAAAATTATAAAAATATAAAACAATAAAAATCTCACGACGTTTCGACTGCAACACAAGTAATCATCATCAGGTGTGAAAACCACAGCAAGAACCACAGCAAGAAAAATTGAAATTTTCTTGCTGTGGTTTTCACACCTGATGATGATTGCTTGTGTTGCAGTCGAAACGTCGTGAGAATTGTATTATTTTATTATTTTATTGTTTCCCTTCTACGTGACTTTACCGAAAGAACCAAGAATATGGTAATCATGTTGCATTAGAGACTGCATCATGGTTGCCATGTTACATGGGGGACTTCATGGTGGCCATGTTGCATGGGGATAATTATCTGTGCTCTGGCCTCAGTACTGAAACAACATCAAACGCTTTCAGAATTGCTTCTGCGGCCATCTTGAATGCTCTTCCAATATTAGGAAACCACTGAAGCTATCCGCGTTTAAATCATCAAGTTTGACAACTAATATCTATACTCATTCGCTCTTTTGGTAATGTCACCTAGGTAGAAATAAAATAAAACAAATCACGACGTTTCTATCGCAACACAATCAATCTTCATCAGGTGGAACAACCACAGCAATAATAAAATGCTGAAGTAGGTGAGAGAGCTGCTGTGGCAAGAGGTTATCGGTAAGAAAGGGGGGAGGAGCAAGCGGGGGAGAGAGAGGGGAGCTGCGTGAGCGCTAGGGGGAGAAGAAGTGAGGCTGGGGGGGGATGTAGGCGGAGGTAGAAGTGGTAAGCTGAGTATGGGACATGGTGGGAAAGTAAATCTGAAAAATCTACTAGTACCTGGCGCGTGTGATGGAAACAACCACAACCAGTTAAGGCTTTACCTAGTTAAAAACATCCATCGAATGATTGCTCAATTTGTATCCATCTTCTCGGTTGAAGTTATGTCTATGTTTGTATATCTGGATGGCTTCATGAAAAAACCTTTGATAGTTACCTGAAGGTTTGCAGAGTACCTTGGTCTCGGAAAAAAACAATATCACGCGAGCCCACAGCGTTATAACAATGGTCAGACACGGCAGAGGTATTGGTTCTGCGATGTTTCAGATCTGCCTTGTGTTCGCTAACACGGTCCGCGACATGTCAATTCGTTTTCCCAATGTAACTGCTACCGCAGGTACAACTCAGTTTGTCGACTCCAGGATATTGCATGTCAGGATGGGATTAGATCACGGATTTTGTGTACTGTATTGAATCGGACTTGGATCTTGTGTTTGTTTAAAATTTTGGAAATATTTTTGGTAACACCTGCTATGTATGGTAAAGTGATGGTCTTGATAGGCGTCTCAGTGGATTGTTTCTACATGGTTGGAGAAACAGCTTTGCGAATAATGCTGTCCCAGTACCCATTCATCTTAAGAGTCTGGTGTACGTGTTCCAGTTCACTGGCTTGGTGGTGTTGGTTGCAAATGCAGTGGCCCTATGGTGTAGTGGTTTGATGAGGGAATTCTTCTGCGCCGGATGGTGGTGGGAATTAGGTTTTAGATAGGTCTCTTCTCAAACAAAACATCCAGGAATTAGTAGCTTACCATCATTCTCCACTTCCATGGTGAATTTGATGGATGGGTGTATGGAATTTATGTTGTTGAGAAATTGATTCAATGTTGGCAGGCCATGTGGCCAAATGACGAAAGTGTGATCTACGTATCTCTTCCACAAGGAAGGACGTTGGGTGCATGTCTGGATGACATCAGTTTCAAATTTCTCCATGAAAACATTCGCTATCACTGGTGATAAGGGGGGACCCATGTGGGTACCTTCATTTTGTTTGTAGAAAGTACCATTCCTGGTGAAGTAAGTGCTGGTTCAGCGTTTCTACTGCTGCATGCATTTTTTTTCCGCCTGAGGACGACCGCTTGTGTTGCGATCGAAACGTCGTCATTTATTTTATTTTATCCATATGTGACTTTACCGAAAAAAACAAAGAGGAAGTGTTAGTAAGGCAGTTCCTAACCAAAGTTGGTACATCAACATTCAGTCCATGTTGGACCAAGTCTTCAATTATTGCTAAGGTGTCAGGTACAGGAACCTTGGTGAACAGAAAGACTACATCAAAGCTGACGAGCAAATCATCTGGGGACAGTGAAATGCCTTTGATTAGAGAGATAAAGTGAGCTGAGTTTCATACTGCTGAGGTAGTCTTGCCCGTGAATGGAAGCAAGGTCTCAGACAGAAATTGGGCCAGTTTGTAGGGAGGTGAGTTGATAGTGGAAATGATGGGTCGAAGTGGAGTATCTTCTTTATGGATTTTTGGAAGACCATATAATCTGGGTGGTCTATTAGCAGAAGGTTTTAGGGAGAACTGCTTGAATGGTTCGATTAGAGAAGTCGAATTGGTAATGATATTGTTTGTTTTTAAAGCCAGGCAGTTGGTCGGATCTTTGTTGATTTTGGTGTAATTGCTATCATTAAGAAGGTCCTGGATTATGTTGCTGAATGTGGTTTTATCCATGACGACAGTAGCATTGCCCTTGTTGGCTGAGAGGATGACTTTGTCCTCTCTATTTTTTAATTTGGTGAGTTCAGAGCGCTCGTCCTTGCTGATGTTATTAATAGGATTCTTAGCATTTTTAAAGATGGTGGCAATTTTAAATCTTGCCACGTCTGTCGGGATGTGTCCCAAGCCTTTGAGGGCTACATCTACCTGGGTTTTTATATCATCCACTGGGATGTGTTTGAGGGTGACAGCAAAATTCAGCCCTCTAGCTAGTACTGATTTTAGGCTATCGGAGATTGTGCTGTTACTCTGATTAATAGCAGTCTTTTTTATGTGTGGATCTGGTTTCTTTTTTGACAAGTTATTGAATTTAGCAATAAGGTTAACCTTGCATTTGGAAGACATTGTTGTGGCAGAAGAAGCAGTCATGTTATCTACAAGGTTCCAATCAGATGCGGACATTTCATCTGTTAATGTTAAGTGTGATTGTAGGAGACATTTGTCTAAATTATCAAGTTCAAGCCGGAGTAGTCTTATCCTCTCTGAGATTAGAGAAAGGCTAGCTCTGAATAAGATCCGTTTAGAGTTGGGTTAAGTGACAGAAGCAGATGTGAGTTTAAATGTGGTCGGTATTATCTTGTTGTCGCGGCATCTCTTCAGAAAGGTGAGTGACTCGATCATGTGAGCCTTCTTGTCTCGCAGTCTGTTAATGGTTCTAACAGATGTGTGGAACCTATTTGCGTGGTTAGTTTATTAACCTTCCCCCACACTGTTGATTAGCACCATTGGCTACATGCGGTGCAAAAGAATTTCAACATACATAGCTGGGATTGGCAAAAACATCCCAATCCTGAAATATTTACTCTATAAATTGCTCAAAATTTAGGTTCACACACCTGTTGTTGTTATTCTCCTCGTGCCTACAGAAATCCTGGCTCACTTTGGCCCTCACTTGACCGACCGCGAAAAGCTGGAGCTCGCAGCCATGCAAGAAGTGTGGTACTTTGCGCTCGACAACAAACCCAAGGGATGCAACAGGCATGGATATGATGACGACGAACGTAATTACATTCTGGTGAGGCTCACCACAAAACTACAGCCTTGGGGGCGGTCACAGGGCCCAGAGATAGCGGGTTTTGTGGCTTCTTATTATTGCACCTGAATTACCAACCAGGGCACACACCAACGCGCTTCAAAATCAGAATGTTTAATCCCGAGTAAAGCCCTTTTAGATAAGAAGCAATTTTTCAAGGGAATCTTCGCCAGCAGACAGTATCAAAGCATTCGACAATTACACCCACTCACACACTTACTCACCCACCCCCAGACGCACTCACTTGCTGACTCACTCACTCATTCACCCACTCAATCACTCACCGACCCACTCGCCCACTCACCAATGCACTCACCCGCACACATCTGAATCAGAAGTTTATTTCCCGAGTAAAGCCCATTGAGCTCAGAAGCTCTTTTTAAGGGTGACTCAGCCAGCAGACATCTGAGCATTCCAAATTATGGTTAAAATAACTTCATAATTCCAAGCAAATGTTTTTGTTAAAATTACATTCTCACTTCTTAAACGTTGTGATTTTAACAATAGTCAGTTTAAATGATTGTACCTTTTGTTCAGTTCCGACATGATCACCTCCACTACCGCTATGAGGTGCTCAAGATGATTGGGGAAGGAGGTCAAGGCCAGGTGATCCAGTGCCTTGACCACAAGAGGAACACCCTGGTAGCTGTAAAGATCCTGGTGTCACCGTCGAGGTAAGACTTCAGAGACGTGCCATCACGAGGCCGACGTTGTTAAGTCCATTGCCATGCAATGCGGTGGTGACACTCATGCTTCACAGCGAGAAGGGGGGCCTTGGTTCGGCTCCTGACTCGGGCACCATCGTGTGTGGAGTGTGTACCTTCTACCCCTGTTCTGCATCGGTTCCTTCTAGGTACTCTGGTTTTTCGTCTCTAAAGCTTAAAATACATACACACACAGTGTGAACTGGTATCGGCCAAAACATCCCATTGCTACAAGATTACCTCCACATTACAGTAAGTCATCATTTAATGCTGTAGATACATTCATGAAAAGTTCCGCGTTAAGCGAAAAAGCATTGAGCGAAAATAATCTCTCCATAAATAATGTAACAATAAAGTTTGGCGAGATGCAATGTATGCATACACTGTGAGATGATGAGACCAATAACTGAGGCTATGCTATAGTAATAGGTTTTACCCTTTTAACTGGCACAAAAACTGACACCTTCTTTGGTTCTTTCGGTAATGTCACGTAGAATGAGAATAAAATAATAAAATAATACAATAAAATTCTCACGACGTTTCGGCCACAATGCAAGCGGCCGTCTTCAGGTGAAAGTTACAGACCTGTCGGGACGACAGAGCTCAACACACCCGAGACGGCTTTTCTTAGAGCTTAGTCTCCACTGGTGTTGGACCAGAAGAGTGGAGACTAGGCTCTAAGAAAAGCCGTCTCGGGTGTGGACCAATCAAATTCAAGGACAGTGCATATTATTATCAGAGTTGTCTCTTTTGTTTGCATTTTGACTGCTTGTGTTGTGGTTATTGCAAACATGATGCCTTGAATAAAGGTGTCAGTTTTTGTGCCAGTTAAAAGGGTAAAACCTATTACTATATCTTGTTACTGGCAAAGGAGGTCTCATAATGAGGCTATGCTGTCACGTTACTTTTATCATTCCGAGTACTGTATCATACCGCTCAACAGTGCAGCTCAAAAAAGTATTTTGTTGTCGACTACTCACAAACCACGTCATGATGGGCTTATTCCGTGTTATAATGGGTGCGTATCTTGTTAGAATGTGCGTGTTCCATGTTGTAATGGTCGCGTTTCTTGTTACAACGGACACATTCTGCATTGTGTAAAAAGTGTTGAAGAACCACGTTATAACGAAAACGCGTTGTTTTAACGGGCGTTTGCATTTAGTTTTCCCGAATGACCAATCCGATTTGAATGGCTCTTCACCTTCAAATCCTATTGGGTACCCTACGCCAGCTCCTGCGCCCCGTATGGTACCAATGAGAGTCGAGAACGCTACTCTAGCTCACAATGCCGTTAGACCTGGTGAAAGTATATTTAATTATTAATTCTGAATAGCATTTGCCTCTGGGTGACCCTTAAGCAAGTGTAAGTTATTAATTTGTGGACTTCCTCTGCGCAGCTCCAAGGAAGAAACATTGCAGAGGATGGAGCTCCAGATAGCTCTGGAACTTCAGAGTGAGGACAGCAATGAAGATTACAACGTCATCAAAGTCCTAAACAGCTTTGATTTCAGGGGACACCACTGCCTTGTCCTGGAGCTGTTGAAGTATGTACCGCGTGTTCCATCTCCCCCTCCCTCCGCTAATAGCGTGGTTAACTGATTAACTAAACAAACTTTTTTGTTTTCGTGGGAAAGTCCACTGACCTATTAGTTATTTTTTTGTAAGCGACCTGCCCACAAATGATAGCTTAACAAAGTAACTTATCACGTGGAAATGTACGGCAGCCAAATACTATGAATGCATGTCGATTCTAAATGTGGAGTGGAAAACCAGAGGACCTACAGAATAATCCACATGATCACAGGAAGAACATGCAAACTCCAAATGTACATGCGTCAGGTTCGGGATCAAACCCCACGACCTTACCAGGCGGAGTTGTTATCTTCTCCCCATGGATAACCCTCTACCACCTGGCAAAAATGCCAATGAAATCAAGTTGTCAAGTGGGCAAATGAGCCAACTAATTTGGTTCATCGACAAACCAACGACCTGAACCTACACTGAACTATGACTCTGAATATTGGTCATGAACATGCACGAACAATATTAAGATTGTTGTTAGCAGAATCAGCACAGCATTTAAGGAGATGACACTGACACTGTGTTGGTGTTGTTTCTGCTTTTGTCTCTCTCACAGGGAGAGCCTTTATGATGTGATGAGAGAATCGGGGTTCCGGTTGGACATGGAAATGGTGAAAAGTTATACCAGGGGAATCCTCATGTTCCTGTCCCACATCTCTTCCAGGAACATAGTTCACGCGGACATCAAGCCAGTGAGTGGACACAGCATTCAGTATGATTTTGTTGCAGAGGCGTATTGTTAGTAGGGAATCGTTCCACGGAGAAAACCGGCCACATTAGTCACAAGGTCTATGCGTTCGCTGTTTCCATCTAACTGGAAGGAGGCAGGGTCATTGTACCCCTGGTGAAGATAATGCAGTATGAATTAAACTGTAGTGTAGAGTCGTGTCGGTATTGGGGACTCACCATAGACAAAACCGGCAACGTTGATCACAGCGTTGCCCCAGTCCTTCGGAGACAGAAACTGGAGCAAATAAAGACTATTTCCTAAGTGTGCCAAACGTGTATTTTGACCTGACAGCTGCCCGTTGTCGGCTTCCACACTGCGAATGGAAAACTTCCGAAGACAAACGCGCGGTGGATAGCGTCATGGAATACGCGAGCTCTCATGTGTAGCTTTTGGTCCGTAACCCGTTAAAGGGCACTATTGCAGCTGTGAGCTCAATGCACTCTCCTGTCAGAGGAACCATGATCAGTTGTCAATAGAGCTGCCCTCCTTTACTTCGATGGTCCCTTAGAGTGCTTTGAACATGAGCCTCAAATCAAATCTCTTTTCTAGATGCAATTGAAAGGGGCAACCCCCAGTAATAGCTGTCAACAAACATCAAATGTTGCACTTGACTGACGCTCGTTGACGGCACTACGCCTCGTCTAGTTCCCCTGTTTAGCGTAGGTGGTGGTACGTGATCGTTCCACTGCTGGCTGAATGTTATCGGCATAACCTCTGCATTTGAATTCATTCTGCCCCTTCTCCTGCAGGAAAATGTTCTCATCAAGGACACCGTGACCGGCACTGTGAGGGTCACGGACTTTGGCACGAGCTTTTTTGTGGAAAGTCAACGTGAGTGACCTCTCCTGGGTGTGTGAGCGTCTGCGTGTGGGTGTTTGTCTGATTGTGTATATGTGTGAGTATCTGCGTGTCTGTACATGTGACTGTTCATGTGTGTGATGAGGATGCTGTTTAAGAAACAGTGAGTACACAAACACATATATGTGTTGTTCTTGTGATTGGTGTGCAGCTATGAATGTTGGTGGGACTCTGGAATACTCGGCTCCGGAGCTGCACTTGGGCTACAGCTTGACCTGTGGCGTAGACATGTGGGCGCTGGGTTGCACGGTGGCGGAGTTGGCGACGGGCAGGCAATTATTTCAGTCCGACAGTGACAAAGATTACCTCCCGCGCTGCATTGAGGTATTTCCCACTGGGCGTCCATCCGCTCGTGATGCCCCTCTCTTTCCTTGGAGTCGTGGGTTTTGGGGGTGGCAGGAGGGGAGGTGGCCACTTAGTGATCTGGCGAATAGCGGCCGTCGTATGTTGTGTATGAGTGTACACGTGTCCATCTTGTACGTGTGAGGGGAGCAGTAGTGTAGCGGTTAGCATGCGGCGCTCATGGCCCACACTAGTGATGATTATCTGAACCGGTCCTGGGCCTCCCTTAGTTAGACTCAGCCTTAAATGAGTACCTAGTGCAGTGTGTAAAATACCTGGGTCAATGTGGCCCACCACCCCCTGTCTCTGTGTGCCATAATGCTTGCCCTCAACAAGCGCTGCTGCTGTTGTTACGCTATACTAACATCACTTGCCCCTACAGTCAGCCGAGGATACACGGGTGACCTTTGTCTTTGTCTCAACCATGTGCAGATTCTGGGAATGCCTCCACGATACATGGTGAATTCAGCTCCCGACAGAAGGCAGTTTTTTGGTGAGTTAAAGGGTGGTGCGAGTGACGGACCGGATTCAGTTTTAAGAAGAGGCCTGCGGCTGTTGTTATTTTTTTGGTGGGAGGGGGGGGGAATGGCCTCTTTTTATTTTAAATTCCTTTGGTGAGTGGGTGGGTAAGTCGGTGTGTGGGCAAGTAGGTTGTAGGGTAAGTGGGCGAATTGGTCAGTGGGTAAGCGGGTGGGCGGGTGAGTGGGGGGGGGGGGTTCGGTGATTGGGTAGGTGGGTAGGTGAGTGAGTGATTGTGTAGGTGGAAGAGTGGGTGGGTGGGTGAGTAGGTTGATGGATGGGTCGGTAAGTGGGTAAGTAGGTGACGTGGTGGTTGGTGACTGCATCTGTCCCGCTGTGCATGGCTCCCGCAGACCGTCAAGGGAAGATGTTGTGCCCAGGCAAGAAAAGGGTACCGGGGAGCTTCCCACTTGAAAGTGTGCTCAAAAGCCACGACCCGGCGTTTGTGGAATTCGTCAGCTTCTGTCTGCGGTAAGACACACCCACCACCCCCTCCCAATGAGGATCCCCCCCCCCCTCCAATTGATCGGCGATCACTCTCCACCGATCGCCAGGAAAATGTGGAGCTGAGTGGGACTGCCGATGTGCAGTACCACCGGTGTCAAGATCGCCCTCTGTGGAGGATGGGGAGGTCCGTGCAAGATGCTGCTGGCCAATGCGATGCTCGGGGCATTTTTAGTCTACTGGGCATCAGAGGATTGCCACTGTTCCTGCTGCTTCTGCTGCTGCCGTGCATTCCTGACCTTGTAGGAGAAGGGAAGCAACTTCAATGCTCTCACCACGCTTCTCTCACTACGTTTGGCGCGTGTGTCTCCCACGCGTCTCTCAACAGATGGGTTCCGGATTCTCGTATGACGCCAGCGCAGGCGCTGGATCACAGCTGGCTCCGGACCGCGGCCACCAGCACCACCAGCAATGCCACCACCACTGCTACTCCTGGCCGTGTCCAGTGCTTTGGAGCTGCTGAACGACGGTAACCCACATTCTGCTGACCAATTTTCAAGGCAGTCCATAGAGAGGTGTGGGGCCCAGGGCAAGTCACAACTCCCACATGGAGAAAGTGGCCCAAGTATGGGCATCAAACCCAGGTCCCTCTTTGGCTGTGAGTTCCAGCCCTGCCGCCCACAAACTAACACACGGAGAGTTCAAATCTCACCTGTACATTCGGTTATATACGGATGTATTTTTATAATTGCTTTCTGGGTGAGGACAAATAATGAAGTGGCCATATCTTTGCCATGTAGGTAACCCTTCATCCACTGTGACATCGCCAGCTCCCCCCCTCCCCCCCGATGGTGGGGGAGGGGATGGCTGCGATCTCTGCTGCAGCAGTAAGTTGGAACAATGTCGTGCGCATATCTTCACAGAGCGGAGCCGGCGCTGCCCCCATTCTCTTTGCTCGCCTGGGCCTCTGATTGGAGGCTGAAGGTTGTGGAGGAAGAGGAAACCCAGGTGGAGGAGCTGGTGTTGCAGGAGGAAGAGACCCTGGTGGAGGAGCTGGTGGTGCAAGAGGAGGAGACTCTGGTGGAAGAGCTGGTGGTGCAGGAGGAGGAGACCTTGGTTGAGGAGCTGGTTTTGCAGGAGGAGGAGGCCTTGGTGGAGGAGCTGGTTTTGCAGGAGGAGGAGACCTTAGTGGAGGAGCTGGTTTTGCCAGAGGAGGAGACTCTGGTGGAGGAGCTGGTGGTGCAGGAGGAGGACACCCTGGTGGAGGAGATCGTTGTGGAAGAGATGGTGGTGGAGGAGAAGGAGAAAACAAGGAAAGAGGATCAAGTGATGGTGATGCAGGAGAAGAGGAAGCCAGGGGGCCTGGCCCGCATGGGGAGAGTCATCCGCTCACTCCTCCGACGCGTGCTGCTGTGTGGTGGCCGGTCCACCGCACAGTAGAGATGGAGGTGGTCGTTGATCGGTCTGATCCATGACCACTATCACCACACCTACCACACACACCCTGTACCCACCCACCCCGTGACACCCACCACACTCCACACACACCCTGCACCCACCCACCCCGTGACACCCACCATCCACCACACTCCACACACACCCTGCACCCACCCCATGACACCCGCCACACTCCACACACACCCTGCACCTACCCACACTGTGACACCCACCACCCACCACACTCCACACACACCCTGCACCCACCCACCCCGTGACACCCACCATCCACCACACTCCACACACACACCCTGCACCACCCACCCCGTGACACCCGCCACCCACCACACTCCACACACACACCCTGCACCCACCCACCCCGTGGCACCAACCACCCATCACACACCACACACACCCTGCACCCATCCACCCCGTGACACCCACCATCCACCACATTCCACACACACCCTGCACCCACCCACCCCGTGACACCCACCACACTCCACACACCCTGCACCCACCCACACCGTTACACCCACCACACACCACACTCCACACACCCTGCACCCACCCACCCCGTGACACCCACCACACTCCACACACCACACACCCTGCACCCACCCACCCCGTGACACCCGCCACCCACCACACTCCACACACACACCCTGCACCCACCCACCCCGTGGCACCAACCACCCATCACACACCACTCACACCCTGCACCCATCCACCCCGTGACACCCACCATCCACCACATTCCACACACACCCTGCACCCACCCACCCCGTGACACCCATCACCCACCACACACCCTGCACCCACCCACCCCGTGACACCCACCACACTCCACACACCCTGTACCCACCCACGCCGTGACACCCACCACACACCACACTCCAAACACCCTGCACCCACCCACCCCGTGACACCCACCACACTCCACACACCACACACCCTGCAACCACCCACCCCGTGACACCCACCACACACCACACACCCTGCACCCACCCACCCCCTTGACACCCACCACCCACCACAATCCACTCACACCCTGCACCCACCCACCCTGTGACACCCAACACACTCCACACACCCTGCACTCACCCACCCCATGACACCCACCACTCACCACACACCCTGCAACCACCCACCCCGTGGCACCCATCACCCACCACACACCCTGTACCCACCCACCCCATGACACCCACCACCCACCACACTCCACACACACCCTGCACCCACCCACCCCGTGACACCCATCACCCACCACATACCCTGCATCCACCCACCCCGTGACACGCACCACCCACCACACTCCACACACCCTGCACCCACTCACCCTGTGACACCAACCACACTCCACACACACCCTGCACCCACCCCGTGACACCCACCAGCCACCACACTCCACACACCCCCTGCACCCACCCACTCCGTGACACCCACCACCCACCACACTCCACACACACCCTGCACCCACCTACCCCGTGACAACCACCACACACCACACTCCACACAAAGGGTTAAGGGTTTTGAGGGTTACGTGTTTAAAGGATTAGGGGTGGAGAGATCTAGGGGTTTATAGAATTATGGTTTTAACAGTAAAGGGGTATAGAGTGTTAGGGGGTTTGGGATTTTTTGTTGTATTTGGGTTATGGTTTCAAAAGGTGAGGAGTTTAGATGGATAGGGTTTTATGGGTAAATCGGTTTAAAGGGTTAGGGATTTAGAGGATTATAAGTTAAGGGTTTAGAGGTTTACAGGGTGATGGGTTTAGGGGTTTAGAGGGTTAGGTATTTAGAGGGTGTGTGGTTTAGAGGTTTAGGGGTTTAGAGGCTGAGGGTTTTAAGGGTAAAATGTTTTAGAGGTTTAGCGGTTTAGAAGGTGATTAGCTTAGAGGGTTAGGGTTTTAGAGGGGTACAGTTTAGAAGGTTATGGGTTTATAGGGTTATAATTGTAAGGAGTTTGGTGTCCTGAGGTTTAGACGGTTTATGGGTTTCGATTGTTAAAGGGTTAGTGGTTTAGAGGGCTTGGAGTTTATAAGGTTACGTGTTAAGGGTTTAGAGGTTTTTTAGGGGATAAGCGTCTTCGATGTTTTGGGGGTTTCTAGGGTTATGGTGTTTAGGGGTTGAGCGTTTTAGGGGTTGAGGATTTTAAGGGTTAGGGGTTTAGAGGGTTGGTGTTTAGAGGGTTAGGGGTGCAGAGATCTAGTGCTTTTGAGAATTCGGATTTTAACGGTAAAGGGGTTTAGAGTGTTAGGGGGTTTGGGGTTTCAGGGTATTTGGGTTCTGGTTTCAAAGGGTGAGGAGTTTAGAAAGGATTTGATTTAATGGGTAAAGGCGTTTAGAGGGTTTGGGATTTAGAGGATTATAAGTTGAGCCATTTAGAGGTTTACAGGGTTATGGGTTTAGGGGTTTAGAGGTTTAGGGGGTTAGAGGGTGAAGGTTTTAAGGATAAAGGGGTTTAGAGTGTTATGGGTTTCGAGAAGTAGCTGTTTAATGGGTTTATGGGTTTCGATTGTTATAGGTTAAGTGGTTTAGAGGGTTAGGAGCTTAGAAGTTTCGGGGTGTTTCGGGGATAAGGGGTTTCGTGGTTTATAGACTTCGAGGGTTTAGGGGTTGAGAGTGTTAGCGCTTGAGGGGATTCAAGGGTTAGGGGTTTAGAGGGTTAGGGTTTTAAGGTTAAAGGGCTTTATAGTGTTAGGTGTTTAGAGGATTGGGCTATTAGTGGTGTAGGAGTTTAGAGGGTGAGGGGTTTAGCAGGTTAGGTGCCGAGAGGGTTACGGTTTTAGGGGTTGCGGAGTTTAGAGGGTTTGGTGTTTATACAGTTAGAGTTTTGGGGGTTTATGGGTGGGGTTTTCGAGGGAGAGGTTTTTAGACAGTTAGGGTTTTAAGGGTAAGGTCGTTTAGAGGATTAGGTGTTTAGAATGTTAGAGTTTAGAAGATTTTGGGGTAAAGAGGGTTGGGGGTTTAGAGAGTTAGGTGTTTAGAGATGTATGGGTTTCGATTGTTAGAGGTTGAATGGTTTAGATGGTTAGGAGTTTAGGAGGTTATAATTGTATGTGTTTAGGGGTTTAGAGGTATGGGGGTTTTGAGGGTTAGGGGTTTATAGGGTAATGGGGTTTAGCGGTTTAGAGGGTTATGGGTTTTGGGATTTGGGAGTTTAGAGGGTTTAACACCAAGACTTTGACAACTAATATTATCCATACTAAAGGTGTTTTGGATTTCTCTCCGACACTTAATGGCACTTTTTATTGTCATGACAAACTTTACTAATTGGCTGTGTCGGGTGGTGTCTGGTTTAACGACACATTTATATTTACACGATCTAACCCGAAAATATATTTATTATGGGTTTAGAGGGTTAGGGGCTTAGAGTGTTATGTGTTTAGAGGGTTAGCGTTTTAGGGGTATAGGTGTTTTAAGGGTTAGGTGTCTTGAGGGTTAGTTCTTTAGAGGGTATGGGTGTTAAATGTAGATTTGAAGTTTTCGTGACTGCAGGGATCCATATTCTTTGGTTCTTTCGGTAAAGTGACATAGATAGAAATAAAATAAAACAAATCGCGACGTTTTGATCGCAACACAAGCGATCTTCATCAGGTGGGACAAAACACAAGCGATCTTCATCAGGTGGGACAACCACAGCAAGAAATGCTGAAGTCGGCGGGAGAGCTGCCATGGCAAGAGGTTATATAGTTAAGAGAGAGGGGAAGAGGCAAGGGGACAGAGAGAAAAGGGGGGGGTGTGGGGTAGGAAAAGGGGGGGGGCACGTAAGCGCTAGGGGAAGAGGACGTTAGGCTGGTGGGGGGACATGGGCGGGGCAGCAGTAAAACCGGCAGGTAATGATGGAAACAACAACACAAGTTAAGGCATTACCTGATTGATAACATCCTTCCAGTGATTGTTTAATTTGTATCCATCTTCTCGGTTGAAGTTTTGTCTATACCCTGGAGTCTACAAACTGAGTTGTAACTTCGGCCGCAGTTACGTTGGAGAAATAAAACGACACGTCTCGGACCGTGTTCGCGAACACAAGGCGGATCTGAAACATGGCAGAACCAATACCTCTGCCGTAGTGGCCATTGTTATAACGCTGTGGGCTCGCATGATATTGTTATTTTCGGAGGCCAAGGACAAAACTTCAATCGAGAAGATGGATACAAATTAAACAATCACTGGAAGGATGTTATCAACCAGGTAATGCCTTAACTTGTGTTGTTGTTTCCATCGTTACCTGCCGATTACTGCTAGCCCCGCCCACGTCCCCCCACCCCAGCCTCACGTCCTCTTCTCCTAGCGCTCACGCGGCCCCCCTTCCTCTCCCTACCCCACACTCTCCCCTCTCTCTCTCCCCCCTTGCCTCCGCCCCCATCTCATACCTGTATAACCTCTTGCCACGGCAGCTCTCCCGCCGACTTCAGCATTTTCTTGCTGTGGTTGTCCCACCTGAAAATATCACTTATGTTGCGATCGAAACGTCGTGATTTGTTTAATTTTATTTAATTTATACCTACGTGACTTTACTGAAAGAACCAAAGAGTATGGATTCCTGCAGTCACGAAAGCTTCAAATAAAGATTAAAATAGTTTAGTTTAATTTGTTTATTTTTGAACAGTTTGTCTTTCCTGTCATTTTTTGTATTTTTTTAGTTATGTTCTGACCTGCCCGATTGGACAGCTGTGAAAACAGATCTTTGTAGCTCATCGATTTCATCCAGTGTAAATAAATATTCAGATTTAAATTTTATTGACCTCTGTGCGAGTCTATGGATTTCTGAGTTTGTGGGCCTCTGTGAGTGTATGGGTCTCTGTCTGAGTCTATGGATCCCTGTGTCAGTATATAGGGTCGCCGTATGAGTCTGAGTGTCTGAAGGAATGTATGGGTCTCTGTTGGAGTCTATGGGTTTCTGGTTCTGGGTCTGAGTGGGAATCTATGGTTCTCTGAGTATGGTTGTTTGTGCGAGTCTTAAGTGCACAAACTGAACTTAAAAAGGGCATTGAGGGGTGCGGAATCCAAGTTGACTATTAAGCTCCCCGCAGTGCAAGCCAGCTCTCTAGTCGTGTCATCATACAGCCCCTGTAATTCTTTATAATAATAATTAGACTTACTCCAGGAAAGCCACGCTGAGTCATAGTAAGGTCCTGAATTTGTTTTTTATTGTAAGATCTTTTCAATCAATGAATAACGAATTCTTACACAAGTGGGGGGAAACCGGAGCACCCGGAGAAAACAAACGTATGTGAAGGGGCAGCAGGCAGCATTTTAAACCGTACAAGTGACGATGGCGATGATCCCACTTGCTATAATGCCTTCTCCTGGCCAGTCAGATGCTTTCTCCTGGCCAGCCAGGAGAAGGCACCTCAATGTCCACGGGAAGGGGGTTTCACAATATTTACTGTGTGATCCAGCAACCCTTGCTGCCTTCTACAGTGCTGGATCGCAGGCTTGCGTCACCACCTTCTGGCGAGTATTTGTAGTTATTATTTAAAGCTATATAGCACTCACAAGAACGACTCAAGAGGCACGAGGAGCCACAGACATGCAGGAAGGAAGCCACGTGGTGAGCCAGCACCAACGATTGTCCAGGCTCTACGGTACTCTATGTATGGAGGCATTATTGGCTAATTAATAACGAGTGTTTGTACAAGTGGGGGAAATCGGAGCACCCAGAGAAAAGCCACGTGTGTGAAGGGCAGCATTTTAAACCGTACAGGTGACGATGGCGATGAGTCCACTTGCTGTACTGCCTTCTCCTGGCGAGGCAGGTTATGCACCTCGACGCCCACGGGAAGAGGATTTCACAACATCATTGTGCGGTGATTTACGAACCCTCGCTGCCTTCCCCAGTGCTGGATTTGAGACGTGCACCACTAACACCAGGCGAATGATAACAACAACAACAATAACTATACTTATTACTTGGTAGCAACAGGCGAAAGAAAACAACAGGCAAATTATAACAGTCCAATTAAAACAGGCGAATGATAACAGGCAAATGAAAACAGGCGAATGATAACAGGCGAATGATAACAACAGGCGTATGTTTAGAACAGGCGAGTAGTAACAACAACAATTATTATTTACACTTAGAACTTGATAACAACAATATTTATACTTATAACGTGATCAAGCATGCCTCAGAGGTGCGAGGAACCACAGACAATCAGGAAAGAAGCCACTTGGTAAGCTGGCACCAACGATTGCCCAAGCTCTGTGACCCTATTGATACGTTTTTATCGACCAGATAGGGAGCGTTACGTGTGGGGGGGAAACCGCCCCCTTCGGTGCCTCCATGGTCCAATAGCTGGTCTTCTTGGCGCCACGGTCCCGAGCCCCCTAAAAGTTCCTCATGGAGCAAATCAACGGGTGGGCCATTGCCTTGTCAGGGCTCATTCATTGCTCCGGATCCCACCTGAAAATGCCAGGCGCAGATCCCCACATCATTAAAGCCACGGGTGCATTTATCCCAGATATAAACAATCGCAAACTATTTGACTATTTTTTTTTACTTTAACCAGGCAAGGCCCACTGAGCTATACAGCTCTCTTTCAGAAGCGGCCACACAATTACAGCTCAACAAATTGGCTTATTACGTGGACATTAGTAGCCAAATACTCTAAACATGTGTTAATAAATGTGGAGGGAAAACCCGGAGGATCCGGAGAAAAATACACGCGACCACGGGGAGATAACATACAAACTCCAAATACAAAGGTGTCAGGGTAAGGATTGAATACACGACCTCCTGTATACCCTACAAAATAGTTAACATCTCGCCACCGTGGCGCCCAATTCTGATCACATGACATAGCAAAACGAACGTCGCGGTGCATAGCAATAATTCAATTGGGCAATTACTGAGCGTTCATAAACGTGAGGGGATACAGGAGTACCCAGAGAAAACCCACTCGTGCAAGGGGGCAACCCTCTATCCCATGCAGACAGAGATGGTGCTTATCCCACTTGCTGTACTGCCTTCTCCTGGCCAGCCAGGATATGCCACCTCAACACCCACTACACCATGAACTTTGTGAACCGAGTTCAATGATAGCGATGGTGTCACCATCGCTATCATTGAAGACCTGGTTCATCAAGGACTGCATACTGATGTACCCCCCCTGGTGAGACATTGCTTAACCAACACTTACTTCACCTGGAATGGAACTTTCTACAAACAAACTGAGGGCACCCCAATGGTCTCCCCCCTATCTCCGGTTGTAGCCAACGTATTCATGGAAAAATTTGAAACTGACGCCATCCAGACTGCCACTCTACGCCCGACCTTATGGAAGAGGTACGTTGATGACACCTTTGTCATCTGGCCACATGGCCAGCCTGCTCTAGACCAATTCCGCGACCACATCAATTCCATACACCCAGCCATCAGATTTACCATGGAGGTCGAAAAAGATGGCAAACTACCCTTTTTGGATGTCTTAATTAAAAGAAGACATGATGGTTCAATGAGCCACTCTGTCTACAGGAAAGCTACCCATACAGATGCTTACTTGAAACCGGATTCCCACCACCATCCATCCCAAAAAAACTCCCTCATCAAGACTCTATACCATAGAGCCCAATGCATTTCCGACCAGGAACACATTACCAGTGAACTCAAGCACGTACACCAGGCTCTCAGGGCTAATGGCTACTCCGACTACACAATCCGCAAAGCCATCACTCCAGTCATGAAGAAGGATCCTCTTTTGGAGCCACTCAAAACCATCACCTTACCCTACATTGCAGGGGTCACTAAAAAGATCTCCAAAATCCTGAACAAACACAAGATCCAGGTCCGATTCAACACAGTACATAAAATCCGTGATTTAGTTCCATCTGTAAAAGATGCTGTTCCAGACATACAGTACCCAGGCGTTTACAAACTAAAGTGCCTCTGTGGTAGTAGCTACATTGGAGAAACCAAAAGACATATCTCGGACCGCATCCGCGAACACAAAGCAGACTTGAAACACGGTAGGACGAACTCCTCTGCCGTGGCAGATCACTGTTATAATTCAGTGGGCTCACATGACATTGACTTCTCCAAGACGGAGGTTCTTTGCAAACCAACCGGCTACCATGAGAGATTCGTTCATGAGGCCATTCACATATACAAGCACAGAGACAATTTCAACCGAGAAGATGGATTCAGGCTTAGTAACCACTGGAAAGATGTTTTAAATCATTTCTGTTCTTAATTAATTGTATTTTTACGATGACCTTCAGACCGCAGCTCTTTCGCCAGCATTGCCTCTTAATACCTCTCACACCACGGTTAATGGTATAGTTTTACAATATGGAGCATACTAGGGCCTCGCAGCTGTCTCTCTCCCCCTCCTCTGTTCCGACCATGGACGAACTCGTCCGTCTGAACGGGACCCGTAGCTATCCGTGGGGCTGAAATTTGAGGGTAAGAATCCACCCATTTTTTCGCCATATAGCATTGTGATATATAACGACTTATTGTTGGTAGCTTAGCTGATTGGAGAATATAGAGTTTATTGATAACATGAAGGTAATTTATATTTTAGTTTTTATTGGTTCACTATATAGTACTGTGAATAGCTCAGATGTGTAGTCATTTCTGTGACCAGTCACTAGCTAATCACTCAGTTGTTTCAATGCTGGATTCGCCTAGTTATTTCAATGCTAAATTCTCCTGTTTGATTTGTACTAAGGGCCTCGGTGAATGTGTATGCTCTGACTTTAACGTAGCTATTTCTGCAGCAGGTACAAGCTAACCACTCAGCTATCTCAATGCTAAATTCTATGCTAATTCCATTGTCAAGATGTGTATGCCTTAACTTAGCTATTTCAATGCTAAATTCTATGCTAATCCCTTTAACAATGGGTGCCTCTGCGGGTGTGTATGCTTTAACTTTTAACATAGCTATTTCTGTGACCAGTCACAAGCTAATCATTCAGCCATTTCAATGCTAAAATCTATGCTAATTCCTTTGTCAAGGCGCTTTGTTCCTCTCACACAGCTTAAAGGCCGTATCTGAACGTGGCTCTTTCACTCCAGCGCTGTCATACCAGACAGTCTCGCTCCCTTCACCTGATGAAAGCCGCTTGTGTTGTGGCCGAAACGTCGTGAGAATATTATTGTGTTATTTTATTTTATCAATTTATTATTTTATTATCATTCTACGTGACTTTACCGAAAGAACCAAAGAAGATGAATCATTGCAGTCACGAAAGCTTTAAATCGAAACTCTAAACATGTGTTAATAAATGTGGAGGGAAAACCCGGAGGATCCGGAGAAAAATACACGCGACCACGGGGAGATAACATACAAACTCCAAATACAAAGGTGTCAGGGTAAGGATTGAATACACGACCTCCTGTATACCCTACAAAATAGTTAACATCTCGCCACCGTGGCGCCCAATTCTGATCACATGACATAGCAAAACGAACGTCGCGGTGCATAGCAATAATTCAATTGGGCAATTACTGAGCGTTCATAAACGTGAGGGGATACAGGAGTACCCAGAGAAAACCCACTCGTGCAAGGGGGCAACCCTCTATCCCATGCAGACAGAGATGGTGCTTATCCCACTTGCTGTACTGCCTTCTCCTGGCCAGCCAGGATATGCCACCTCAACACCCACTACACCATGAACTTTGTGAACCGAGTTTAAATTTCTGGCCACGGCGAACATCAGTGGCTATCTCCCTCTTCCTCTCTCGTCCCTGCTATTATCTCCCTCTTCTTCCCGCGTCCCTCCCACTATCTACCTCTCCAATCCGTCCCACCATCTTCCTCCCTCGTCCCTCCCACCATCTCCCACTTCCTCCCCAGTACCTTCCACTATCTCCCTCTTCCTCCCACTTGGCTCTACTATCTCCCTCTTCTCCCGTCCCTCGCACCATCTCCCTTTTCTTCCCCCATCCTTCCCACTATCTCCCTCTGCATCTCCAATCCCTCGCACTCTCTCCCTCTTCCTTCCCCTTCCTTCCCACTATCACCTTCTTACTCTAACCGATCTGCCTAATCCTCCCAAATCACTCCCACTATCTCCCTCTACTTCCCCAGTCGCTCCAACTATCTCCCTCTTCATTCCCCTTTCCTGCCACTATCTCCCTCTTCCACTCCCTTCCCTCCCACTATCTCCCTCTTCCTCTGCCGTCCCCCCCGCTATCTCCTTCTTTCTCTCCCATCCCTCCCACTTTCTTCCTCCCCCGTCCCTCCCACTATCTTCTCATCCTCCCCCATCCATCCCACGATCTTCCTCATCCTCTCCCGTACCTTCCGCACCTTCCTTATTTAACACCATCAGGTTCACAGACTCGCCCTCGCGTCTCCCAAGTCAAATAGCCTAGCTTAGACACAACCCTCACCATGTTACACTGACGGCATCGACCGAGACAGCCAACAACTATCCGGCCGCCCAATTATCTAGTGAAGACGGCAGCGACCAAGTCGGCAAAGACAGTGCCAACGAGACGACTCCACTTCCCAGAACCTGCAACCACGAGCTCTCGCTCTCCGCTGCTTTTATCCGACTCGGCGCGGCCTGGCTCCGCCCTGGCCGCGCCTCCCTTCTCCAACCCACGAGCGGGTTCCAGGGTCTTCCAGACAGGGTCTCTGTGATCCTTGCCCCAGTGCCTCCGCCCTGCTGACAAACACGCGTGAGGCTCACTGGCGTGTGTACTCCCCGTCCACCGCAGTTGCCGCTGCTGGACAACAACTATTACTCTACAGTTGTACTGCCCTTCTGTACCGTGCCCCCGAGCCATCAACACGGACTCACAGCATCAACACAGACTCACATGATCAACAGACTCCCACGATCAACACTCACAGCATCAATACGGACTCACACCATCAACACGGAAACACAGGGTCAGTGAGCGAGATGGCGGATGGTTTGGATCAGGGTGATGTTGGGGCAAATTGCATTAATTGGGAAAGGTGGCAATCTTGTGGGAATGTCCTCGCCAGAGAAGAAACTTGTCGCTTCCATGTTTTATTTTCATCCAACGTCCCATTAGCGAGATCCAGAGCGTGACGGACTCATATGGAGTCGGCCTCCTGTAATTTTTCTGGTCTCATTCTCACCACAGGTGAAAGCAGAGCCACACATCAACGTGCCAATGGGGCCACGGTTGAAGTGGTGGGGCCACGGTTGAAGTGGCGGTGGCCACGGGTCATGTGGCCTCGATGTATTTTCCATGTTGAAGGCCGATTGCCCCAAACATTGCCCGTCATATGCAGTGTCACTGAATAACGTGTGAAACATACTGTAGCATATACAAAATTTTATTTTCTTCATACATTAAATACAATAAACACAATAAACATGAAATGCATATAGGACATTTATAACTCTCTCAATGACCAAACTTGTATTTTATGAACACACTTATACAAGCAAAATATGACAAAAGTGTTCCAGATTACAGTTTCAATTGAGACTGAAATCCGGAATCATTATCCCCTACTGACAGACTAATAATACCCGCTCGCAGGCCAAGTGCAGATTCACCTTGGGGCCTCGCCTGGTATAGAGGTCGTGGGTTAAATCCCGACGCCTGTATATCTGGAGTTTGCATGTTCTCCCCGTGACCACGTGGATTTTTCTCTGGGTCCTTCGGTTTTTCCCTCCACATTTAGAAACATGCGTTTAAAAGTATTTGGCTGCTATATATTTCTGCGTGACAAGCCACTTTATAGCACTTTCATTTGTGGCCCGGTCGTTCCTGAAAGAGAGCTATACAGCTGAGTGGGCCTTACCTGGTAAAATAAAAATAGATTAGTTTTGTTAGTTTATTTTGTGCCACAGGGGGACAGCTACAGGGGGGGGGGTGCCCATTAAAATGGTCGAGATGAGATGCAACTTAAGGCGCTTGTGACTTCCCAAAAATATTATTTATGGCAGGTTTTCACATCTAAACATCCCGGGTGGCATTGAAGCCAAGAGCTCCCACCCTAGGCGAGTAGCTACGAGAGCGGTGCTGTGCACGGCGACACGCCACTTTCTCCATCTGCCTGACTTGGTATTTTCTTTTTTGATACTTAAATAAATGTTAATGTTTCGTTTTGTGTATGCATGTATGTACACCGTTTGGGGAGCGGTGGTGCAGCAGTTAGCGCACTACGAACTCAGACATCTGAGTACATCGTGTGGTGTGTATAACATCGCAAAACTGGGGAGGACAAAGGCAGCCAGACGTGGGGCTGGCCACACAACCACTTCTGTGCCATGCCGGCCATCATAGGTGCTACCCGTTAAAAGCACTTGCCCCAGCAATCTGTTAACGGCGATACGGAGTACCATTGTCTTTTTGTGCAATTGTGTGCTTCTGTGTGCCACGCATGCGACGATGTAAATGTTTGTGTTTGATAAATGTACATCCACAATGTGTGTGTGACGCGTATAATGCACGTGTGTGACGACGGTTGGAACAGCGATTCACGCACTGCCCTATCCACGCGGCGACCTCTCCTCAACGTCTCGAGCCTCGGCGGAGAGCGCCGCGAGGTTCGACTCCAACTCCGGCTTTCCAGGGACAAACCCCCCCCCCAATGCCCCACCCCCCAGGCCCATGGGGGGGGGGGGAAGTCGCTCCCCTCCCTCACTCCACGCTCAGGAACTTCCTCTTCTTCGCCGTGTTCATGTACGGTCGCCAAGGCCACTCCACCTCGGCGGTGGCCGCGTTGTCCAGCGTGCCCAGTTTAATCTCATAGACTGCGCGACACACAAAAGCAAAGATCCCCCCCATGCAGCCTTTAACAGACGGCGTGGGAAAAGCGCTGTTCGTGTGTTAGCATGTAGGAAAGCCAGCACGGCACACCAAGGGGTGGGTGTGGGTGGCCAGCATTACGTCCGATCATCTTTGAATTTACACATCGCATCTGGGGTGGGGGAATGCGAGTCGGGTCACGGTACAGCGAATGCGACCAGAGCAGCGACCCCACCGACTCAAGTTCCGATCCGCTCTACAAGTCACCCGCGGGCCACCTAGCCCGAGGTTAGACTCTTACATTCAGCCCATCATCCTCTCAGGGGTCGATAAAATTTACAACCACTTCGTAGGGAAGTCCACAAGGAATGTGGAATTTCCACCGCCTCTGCTGGGGTGTAAAGTGGAGACGAGTAACAATGTGTCAGGCAGACTTACGCTCCATCTCGAATCACGGTCCCACCTCCTTCAACTCGATGTCCTTGCCGTCGCGCTTGTAGACGTTGTGCCTGTTGGGAGGGGGGAAGGGGGGCACAGAAGTCACGGGAGGGGTCGCGGCAAGTCACACGGACGGCGCTGGACTCTCATTACGCGTCCTCGCAGACGTTTGCCAGTTAGAGGCCAGCGGCCACCCTGTTTAAAACTGCGGATGCATTAACAAATGAACAACATTACGCGCCTTCAGCTTCAGAGATGGCGTTAAATAAAAACTCTGTACTGTTGCTCAAAAACTAAAGTAAAACGAAACTATTTTTATTTTACCACTGAGCTATGTAGCTCTTTTTCACATAAAAATGTATAGCAGCAAAATACTCGAAATTCAAGATTCTAAATGTGTAGGGAAAAACCCGGAGGACCCGGAGAAAAATCAAAGTGACCAGGAGGAGAACATGCAAACTCCGAATATACAGGCGGACACACAGCACCTGGCCCAAAAGTCTGCTCACTCTTTCCCATTCCGAGACATCTGCAAGTTGCCGGGTGGTAGGTGTCACGTTCACCGCTGAATCTCGGTACGCGCGAGCGGCTCGGCGTTAATTTTATTTATAGAGGCGTAGCGCTGCTGTTTTTAAAAGGCGTTGCCCTCACCGCAGAGAACCGTAGTGACACGACCGGCACTCTATGGAACAAAACTGTGCCACACGCCCTCCCGCATGGTCTTATGGGAGCCTCGGTATGTCTTCAGGTCAGAAGACGTACTTGAGTTTTTCTTACGGTTCCGTTTCGACGACGTATATGTACATCATGAAAATGAGAAAGGGTTATAGCCTATACGAGGGATCTTTGTGCTTTGGGGATGGGGGAGGAAGATGTGGGTGAGACTGGCACGGTGCCCGCACGCACCCTCTTTCCGAGTCGCGACGTGAAGTTGTGCATCACGAGGTGTGGGAATGCCTCGGACATCATGTCCACGTCCGGATGTCGTGCCGCATCACCACGCTCGAGAGTGTCAAGTACACCGTGGCATCGTACCACGTGTCACATGAACAGCATGCCGGAAAGTTAGACACACCACAGGTGTCACACAGACTGTACTGGAGAGTTAAACACACTGCCCTTCCATCAGCGGCATCATACCATATCACACCACATACACAGTTAAGACACCACAATTCCATGTCTGCAGCGTCATACTACACACCGCACATCGTACGCACAGCTAAATACACCTCCATCCCCCGTCTGTTGCACCGCATCACACACGTCACACCATGCATCACACCGGGGAGCGGAGTGGCTATCTCATTACACTACAAATCCGGTGACCTGACTTCGACTTCCGGTGTGTCCAAGCATCGACAGTGGGGAGACAAAAGGGGCCAGATGCGGTAATGACCACACCACCCACCCCGCCGTGTGCCCTGCCGGCCTTCGTAGGTCGCTCGACAAACAGCACTTGCCCTGACAGCCTGTTAAAGGCTACACGGGGGAGCTTTGTCGACTGTGGTGCATGCGCGTGCCTGGCATACCGCGGTGCTCATGCAGGACGATGAAGTCGTTGACGGCGTTGGCGCAGCACGCCCACACCAGCGCCTGCAGCTTGTGGCCTCCGTGGTTCATCGGCTGAGCGTTCGGCAGGATCAGCTTCATCTCCTGCGGTGGTGGTGGGATGGTGGTGGTGGTGTGGTAACATGACAGCAACCGGTCACACGCCAAGTCCGCTCTTCCCACCGGCGTCCGTCCCGGCCACGCTGCGTTCGCCCCCCCACCTCCCCGCCCTCCCACTGTATCCGACTCGGGTTGTGTTGTTTGTTTTTTCCATTGCGGAAGCCGAGCCGAGCCGTACCGGTATACGGGGTCGCCAAACCCCGTGTTGGCACAACTGGGATGCACCATTGGAAAAACTTTACTATTTTTATTTTACCAGGTAAGGCCCACTGAGCTATGCAGCTCTTTTCCAGAAGCAACCTGGCCACAAATCATAGCTCAACTAAGTGGCTTATCGTCATGTGGAAATTTATAGCAGCCAAATACTCTTAAACGGACGTCGATTCTAAATGCGGAGGGAAAAACCGGAGGACCTGGAGAGAAATCCACGCGACTCCTCGGAAAGAGGCACGCAACTCCAAATATACAGCAGGCATCAGGGTCAGGATTGAACCTGCGACCTCCTGGATACCAGGTGAGGGAGTTAACATCTCGCCACAGTGGCGCCCCCAATGGTACATCTTTCCGTGACCACCGACCGTGCGTAGTGCTACAGTAGATACATTTTCGATGAATGGAAGGGATCGGTCATCGGGAAAAGGCGGACTGAATCGCGAGGAATGAAGTTGGCAAAAGCTGCATGCACCAAACCAAAGTGTCCAACGCTCCACCACTTACGACCCCCCCCCCCCCACACAGCCTCCACGTTTCATCAACAACCAGATTTCTTCTGGTTAACTCAACGGATGCGAGTTGTCTCACACCGCACAAGCCCGATGATTGGTCGACACGGCTCGTGTGAGGTGAAAGGAACTGATTCTAAAGCCGATAGAGAACACGTGTGTGTGTGCGGTAATTTAGCAGTTAGCATGCTGCCCCACAAACCTAGTGACCCGAGGTTGATTTCCGTTCATGGCCAACACCAGTGGCGATTATCTGAACTGGTCCTGGGCCTCCCCTAGATCAACTCAGCCTCAAATGAGTACCTAGTGCGGTGTGTAAACATCATTACCAGAGAGATAAAGGTGGCCAGTTGTGGTGCTAGCCACCTACACCCTCGCAAACAGCACCTGTCCCAAAAGCCTGTTAAGGCTATATGGGGGACCTCTGTCTTTGCGCGCTTGTACACATGCAATACACGAGGACCCACATTCCTCGTGTGACCCCAAACCCTGTAGCCCCTGTGACCCCGTGCCCGCACCTTGATGAACTGCTTGAGGAGGGAGCTGGGGTCGCGTGAGGTCATCGCCATGATGTGTGGGTACTTCACGCCGGCTCAGCGGTACTCGTCATCCATGTGGCTGCTCACTCCTACTGACACGGGGGGGGGGGGGGGGGTGGATAGAAAGAGGTGGTAGATGGGGCAGGGGGGACGGAGAGGGTAGGTTATCATTTGCCATACTTCACCGTGCAGGTGAGTGAAGGTGTGTGTGTGGGTGGATGGAAGGAGCGACCAGGAATGGTTTAGAATATCACTCTGCAGTGATCGCGTTGATTTTGTGTAGCGAGCTGAGCACTAATGAGACCTGGATGAGTTCCAATTGCAAGAGTGGGTGGGTGATATGGCAGGTGAGTGGGTAAATTGAGTAAAATGATGAGTGAGTGAATGAGTGCGTCAGTGCATGTTAAACCTCTTTGTTACAGCACGTAGCCAACCGTGGTAATCGGAAGTGTGACAAACTAACCACAAAAAGTAGTTCTCAAGAAATGAGTTTGTCAATCTAGACGATGATTTAAAAGTGCAAAGCTCCAGTGGCTTCCTAATATTGTAAGGAAGACCGCTCCAGAAGGAAGACTGCTCCAGAAGCACACGTTATGTGGTGACCACGGCCTTCATTTGACATTCCACCAAAATTTACGCCAGCCATCACACACACACGGCCGACTCTTTTCCGCGTTCACGCCACGGGATTTTTCAAAGTCCACTTGGGAAGCAATCGCCGTGCAGTATTTACGGTCAACGCAACTGCGGCATTAAACCCATTAAACCGGTGGGGGGGGGGGGGGGTTGAGGGCCCGCCGTTCTCAAACCGCGAACCTCCGCGGCAAAATACGGTGCCACCGCTTGGCAGGAAGGACCGACGGCGAGCCGGGGATGCGCGCCGACTCGGCGTGTCTAGCGGGCGGAGACGCGCGACGCTTATCCCTCTGCCTCGGGAGTCTCGCGGGAAGGAAGAGAGAGAGAGATGCGAGGAGACGTGATGGTGAGGGATGTGAGATCACCCTCCCCTCCCTGGTCGAACTCCACGGCCTTCTGGAGTTCAAGCGCCTCCCACCGCAGGTCCGTAGGCAGCACCAGGTTTTCTTCGGTGACGACGTCAGGGGGACAGGGGGCAGTGGGTGGGGGGCGGGCAGGGGAGAATTAACAAGGAAGAAAAATCATGCGCACGCATGGATTCATTCGGAAACGCTTTCCAACGCGCGGTTGTCTTCTCGCCTGTATTGTCAGACCGTCTTGTCCCATCTTAGTCCGTTTTGCGTGTCTCATTTTCTCTAGATCCGTCTCTAGTCTGTCTTGCGTGTCTCAACGTCTCTAGTCTGTCTCACTGTCTCTCGTCTGTCTTGTCGTCGCGAGCCCATCTCTAGATCCGTCTCGCCGCCCGTTACCATCGAGCGCCCTCTTGAGCTGCGCCTTCTCCTCTACGAGGACCTTCTTGGCCTCCTGCGCCTTGCGGTAGAGGTACTCGCCGTGCAGTTGCGCCTCCTCAGCTGCACCACCAAACAAAGACAAAGATCCCCCATGTAGCCTTCGACAGGACTGTCGGGTGCAAGTGCTGTTAACGAGCAGCACCTTTGATACACGAAGGGGGGTAGGTAGCCAGCACCACATCCGGCCGCCTTAATTTCCCCAGTGGCGATGTTTACACAACGCACCAGGTACTCATTTGAGGCTGAGTTGACCAAGGGGAGGCCCAGGAACGGAATCGTCACCAGTGTTGGCCGTGAGCGGGAATTGAACTCGGGTCGCTGGGTTAGTAGTGCAGCGTAGTGCTAATCGCGAGACGACCATAAACAACAACCGCCATTCGCCACGAAGTGGTGGAGATGTCACCACGGCGCTCGTGCCAGGCTACGTGCAGGTTAAGGCCACATGAAGCGTCGAACGCCCGCTGGCAGCAGGAGGTCACAGACAGACAGACCCAGGTTGCCATTGGTTGCTTGACTGAGATGACTGGCCGATGCACCACCTGTGCCCCCTACTGTGCTACACTACCGCTCCCACCTACACAAACTCTCTTGGGCTATACTCTTTGGTTCTTTCGGTAAAGTCACATAGGCATAAAATATAAAATAAATTAAATCACGACGTTTCGGGCACAACACAAGCGTCCATCATCAGGTGGGACAAACCACAGCAAGAAACAATTGCCGACGTGGGCAAAAGAGCTGCTGTAAACAAGAGACTATATAGGTAAGAGAAGGGGGGAGGATCAGGGAGGAGAGATAGAGAGAGGGGGTATGAGGGGAGTGCTGAAGAGAGCGGGGCTGGGAGTGGGAAGCTTAAGAAATTAGAGATGCGGAAAGTTAAGGCAACACCATAAAGCAGTTAAGGTTTTACCTGGTTAATAACATTCTTCCAATGATTACTCAATTTGTATCCATCTTCTCGGTTGAAGTTATGTCTGTGTTTATATATCTGGATGGCTTGATGAACAAACCTTTGATAGTAGCCCGAAGGTTTGCAGAGCGGCACCACGATACTCCTAGCGACGTCGTTGATTAATGTCTGTAATTAATATCGATGGTGAATCTCTGTAATTAATATCGATGATTCGATTCCACGAGAACAGATTCCACAAGAATCGATTCCACAACTATTTTAGTAAAGCGAAGTACGCGATTCGATTCAAACGTGTTCGTTCCGGTCTCATCAGAATCGGTATTGATTCTGTGCTGGAGGAATCCAATGAGCTATAAAGCTCTTTGATCAAAGATGTGCCAGTAGGGGGCACGGGGTCATAACGTCACAACAACAAACAATACAAAAACGATAGGAGTGCAAAGGGAATGGTAGCAAACCACTAAAAATAGGTTAAATAAACCATATAAGTTCATACTCTTTGGTTCTTTCGGTAAGAAGTCTCGCTCTCCGTTCCACCCACTACAACTGGCGTCAGAAGTAGCCAAATAGTAAGATGAATCGCTATAATGGAGACGCGAAGAAAAACTCGTACCAGGGCTCCAGTGGAAGAGGAGGACGACTCAACACCACCGGGGTTGGCAGCCCAGGAAGGGGGAGAAGCGACGACGGCCGAGCTGCTCACTGCCCGGCCGCCCGGCGGCTCACCACCGTCGGAGAGGGCGCTTCAGGTGGCTCACTCCCGCCTCGCCCAACTCCTGCACGCGGCGGCATCCATCCTCGACGAAATACATCGCGGGTTATAACCACAACAAATATAATCACAATCACTGCGACCATAATCGCCGTAACCACAAATATAATCATAACCACCAGCTACATAACCACAAGTATAAACACTACTGCCACAAATATAACCATAACCACCACAACCATAACAACCAACATAACCACCACAACAACCACAATGATGCTGATACACTCTCACACCATGTGGGTCCCCTTGTCTCCTTGTGTCTCCCTGTGGGTGAGTGGATGGGTTGGCGAGAGAGTCGGTGGGTTGGCAAGAGAGTCGGTGGGTTGGTGAGAGAGTGGGTGGGTGGCAGAGTGAGTGACCGGTGGCAGAGTGAATGACCGGTGGCAGTGGGTGACCGGTGACTAAGTGGGTGGGTGGCAGTGGGTGACCGGTGACCAAGTGGGTGGGTGGCAGTGGGTGACCGGTGACGAAGTGGGTGAGAGAGTGGGTGGCTGAGTGGGTGGCCGAGTGGGTGGCTGAGTGAATTGGTGAGTGGATGAGTGCCAGAGTGGGTGGGTGAATGGCTGAGTGGGTGGGTGAGAATCAGTATGTTTTTGCTGGAGGAATCCGATGAGCTATGAAGCTCTTTTTCATAGATGCCCAGAGAGTGGCTGAGTGGGTGGCTGAGTGAGTGTCGGTGGGTGTGAGTGGGAATGAAATCTAACCTGCACCTCTGCATTGCAAATCCAGCGAGCTAACGCCCTGCGTGTGGTGGGGTAAAGTGTGGGCATGGCCACTTTGCTCCAACACGTCCGGACCAGCGTGGAAGAGTAGACCAAATACCTCTATATAGCGGCCTCTAGTGGATGCCTTTTCCAGCAGCAGGCGATTCGCATCCACAACAAACCCGTCCCTCCAGGGATAAAAACACACGGCAGTCTGGGAGTGCCTCTCATCAGCTATGGCTCAACACGAGGGCCACTCTGGGGCCGGTTTCCACCGTCAGCGCCTCATCAGCAGCAGCAGCAGGGCCGGGCTCTGCTTGAAGCAGCGCCGTGAACTCAGCAGGCGTCTAGGACGTGACGGCTGTGGGCCAGGCGCCTCCTCCTCTGTCTCCCCCCACCACCGCCGCCACTGCTGATGTGTGCACACCGCGCGAGGTTCTCACCTTCAGGCTGAGTCGACGTAGAGGAGGCTCAGCGAGCCGCCGCTTCAGAAGCTTTCGCGAGCCACTGACGGTGGCCGTGAGCGGAAAACCAAATCAGCCGCTCGCCACCCACAATCCACAGCGCGCGCCGCCTCCACTCGCCCCCTGCCTGACTGTAAGTAGCAGCGGGGGGAGGGGGGTGGGCAATGGGGGCGTGAGGGGGGGGGGTTTGAGGGGGAGCATGGGCGGGGGTTGCCAGGGGGGGCAAGGGGGGTCGCGAGGGGGGGGATGCTTGGGGGGGGGGTTGTGAAGGGGGAGGGGCAGGGGGGGAAAGAGAGAGCATGGGGGAGGAGCTTAGGTGAGGGGGAGGAGCTAATGGCTATTACACCACGCCGCGTCTCGCGCCACGTGCTTCCCCTGGCAGTTTGGCCGTTAGGCGTGGAACCGAGCTGTGGGTGAGTGGTGGCGGTGGTGGTGTGAGTCTTTCTATGTGAGTCTGTGTGTGAGTCTCTCTAAGTGAGTCTCTCTGTGTGAGTCTGTGTACGTGTGTGTGGGTCTGTGTGAGTCTGTGTGTAGCAGTGACCCGGTCTCAAATGAGTACCTGGTGCGATGCGTAAACATCGCCACTGGGGAGACAAAGGCGGTCGGGCGTGGTGCTAACCACCCACCCCTTCGTTTACCGTGCCGGCCTTCATACGTACTGCTTGCTAACAGCACTTGCCCCTACAGCCTGTTAAGGCTCTATGAGGATCGTTGTCTTTGGTGTCTTGTATTAGCAGGAGGAGGAGTGGTGGTGTTAATGTTGGTGGTATTAGTGGTGGTGGTGTTAGTGATGGTGGTGTTAGTGGTGGTGTTTGTGGTCTTAATAATGGTGGTGTTGGTGTTAGTGATGGTGGTGTTAGTGGTGGTGGTTGTTCGAGGTATTGTTGCTGGTGTTAGTGATGGTGGTGTTGGTGGTATTAGTGGTGGTCGTGTTAGTGATGGTGGTATTATTGGTGGTATTATTGGTGGTAGTGTTAGTGGTGGTGGTGTTAGTGGTAGTGGTGTTGGTGGTGGTGGAGTTGATGTTGGTGGTGGTGTTTTTAGGGTTCGTAGTGTTAGTGGTGGTGTTAGGAGTGGTGTTAGTGCTGGTGTTAGTTGTGGTGTTAGTTGAGGGGAGCGGTAGTGTAGCGGTTAACGTGCTGCGCTACAAACCTGGCGACCCGGGTTCGATTTCCGCTCACGGCCAACACCAGCAACGATTATCTGAACCGGTCCTGGGCCTCCCCTAGGTAGACTCAGCCTCAAATGAATACCTGGTACGATGTGTAAACATCGCCGCTAGGGAGACAAAGGCGGCCAGGCGTGGTGTTAGCCACCCACCCCCTCGTGTGCCATGCCGACCTTTATAGGTGCTCGCTAGCAGAAATTGCCCCTACAGTATATTCAGGCTATACGGGGGATCTGTCTTTGTTAGTGGTGGTGGTGTTAGTAGTGGTGTTAGTGGTGGTGCTAGTGGTGGTGTTTGTCGCGGTGTTGCTGGTGTCCGAACAAAGGAGCGACGCTCACAACAACGACCTTTGACCTGGGCGGCTGAAATGTAGCACGTTGGCACAGTCATCTCAGTCAGTCAACTCTTGGCACCTGGGTCTGACCTGTGACCTGTCAGTGAGCCTTCAGCATTTCACGTGGTCTCAAAGTGCACCTGGCCTGGCATTTGCTGCTGCTTAGTGGCAAATGGCGGTCTTTGTTGTTTTTGTTGTGTTTCGTGTTGTGGGTGAGTGGTGAGGTTGTGAGTCTGTGATGATGATGATGTGAGTCCGTGTTGATGATGAGAGTCCGCATTGTGACATGACGCGTGTTTAGACATGAGTATTGTCGCACACCATCGGTTTTGTGTGACCCTCACCTGCGTCTCCCGCTCTCCACGCAGAGACCCGGACCGTGCGAGAAACGCAGTGAGCTCTGAGCACCCTACTCTGCAAGTTGCTGCCATGGAGGTACGTGTGGCTCTTCAACTCGTGTGGTAAAATATGGGTGGACGTGTGTTTTCCCCTCGACTTGTGCCTACCTGTCACCTACCTGTATACCTGGATGTGCTTCTCCTTGTCCGCCTGAGTATGTGTATGTCTATCAGAGTGTGTCTCCGAGATCCTGTTGGTGTGCCTGCCTGTCTACGCGTGAGCATTTACAGCACTATTATCTATCCACTGATGAATGAGAATGCCTTCCTCCCTGAGACCTTGCTACCCCTCAAATGCTGTGATGGAATAATCCGCCAAGCGCCGATTTTGTCGCACCATCTCTCTGGTGGCTCTTCTCTCCGATGTGTTTCCTTCCTTGGCTGCCGCTCCGTTATTATTCTTCACTATCAGCCATTGTTGTCCCTCCTTGCCATGGCTCGTCATGCCCGATCCCCAATCACTCTTTAACAATTTGAACAATCCCTGCGTGTGACCTCAAAATCCACGCATCTTTCATTGTTAATCCAAGCATGGCATCTGATATTGGCCAAATATTCCAATGCTGAGAAACGACAACATCTCGGCAGGACCCTCCTGATTGTGGAGCCCAGGATCTCAGAGATGCTGGCTCAGTGCTCGCCTTCTGCACTTGCTCCAACATCTTAATCAAGCCTATGTGGTGGACCTTTGTCTTTGTGTGTGTGTAGATGAGCCGAGCTGGAGAGGCTCGGAGTAACGACACGTCTTGCACCACGTGGAGTGCGCTGTCCTCAGACGGCACCGGCTCCATCTGTAGCAAATCGCCGAAAGGTAAGAACAGTAATGAGGGACGTCACAGTGGCCACGGTAAATAGTGGGACATCATGATGGCCATGTTGCATGGGGGACGTCACAGTGCCTTTGGTGTATGAGAGATTTTATGGTGATTGTATGGGTGATATCAAGATAGCAATGCTACATGGGGGACTTAATGGTAATCATGTTTTGATTTAAAGCTTTCGTGGCTGCAGGGATTCATATTCTTGGTTCTTTCGGTAAAATCACGTAGAAGGGCAACAATAAAATTATAAAAATATAAAACAATAAAAATCTCACGACGTTTCGACTGCAACACAAGTAATCATCATCAGGTGTGAAAACCACAGCAAGAACCACAGCAAGAAAAATTGAAATTTTCTTGCTGTGGTTTTCACACCTGATGATGATTGCTTGTGTTGCAGTCGAAACGTCGTGAGAATTGTATTATTTTATTATTTTATTGTTTCCCTTCTACGTGACTTTACCGAAAGAACCAAGAATATGGTAATCATGTTGCATTAGAGACTGCATCATGGTTGCCATGTTACATGGGGGACTTCATGGTGGCCATGTTGCATGGGGATAATTATCTGTGCTCTGGCCTCAGTACTGAAACAACATCAAACGCTTTCAGAATTGCTTCTGCGGCCATCTTGAATGCTCTTCCAATATTAGGAAACCACTGAAGCTATCCGCGTTTAAATCATCAAGTTTGACAACTAATATCTATACTCATTCGCTCTTTCGGTAATGTCACCTAGGTAGAAATAAAATAAAACAAATCACGACGTTTCTATCGCAACACAATCAATCTTCATCAGGTGGAACAACCACAGCAATAATAAAATGCTGAAGTAGGTGAGAGAGCTGCTGTGGCAAGAGGTTATCGGTAAGAAAGGGGGGAGGAGCAAGCGGGGGAGAGAGAGGGGAGCTGCGTGAGCGCTAGGGGGAGAAGAAGTGAGGCTGGGGGGGGATGTAGGCGGAGGTAGAAGTGGTAAGCTGAGTATGGGACATGGTGGGAAAGTAAATCTGAAAAATCTACTAGTACCTGGCGCGTGTGATGGAAACAACCACAACCAGTTAAGGCTTTACCTAGTTAAAAACATCCATCGAATGATTGCTCAATTTGTATCCATCTTCTCGGTTGAAGTTATGTCTATGTTTGTATATCTGGATGGCTTCATGAAAAAACCTTTGATAGTTACCTGAAGGTTTGCAGAGTACCTTGGTCTCGGAAAAAAACAATATCACGCGAGCCCACAGCGTTATAACAATGGTCAGACACGGCAGAGGTATTGGTTCTGCGATGTTTCAGATCTGCCTTGTGTTCGCTAACACGGTCCGCGACATGTCAATTCGTTTTCCCAATGTAACTGCTACCGCAGGTACAACTCAGTTTGTCGACTCCAGGATATTGCATGTCAGGATGGGATTAGATCACGGATTTTGTGTACTGTATTGAATCGGACTTGGATCTTGTGTTTGTTTAAGATTTTGGAAATATTTTTGGTAACACCTGCTATGTATGGTAAAGTGATGGTCTTGATAGGCGTCTCAGTGGATTGTTTCTACATGGTTGGAGAAACAGCTTTGCGAATAATGCTGTCCCAGTACCCATTCATCTTAAGAGTCTGGTGTACGTGTTCCAGTTCACTGGCTTGGTGGTGTTGGTTGCAAATGCAGTGGCCCTATGGTGTAGTGGTTTGATGAGGGAATTCTTCTGCGCCGGATGGTGGTGGGAATTAGGTTTTAGATAGGTCTCTTCTCAAACAAAACATCCAGGAATTAGTAGCTTACCATCATTCTCCACTTCCATGGTGAATTTGATGGATGGGTGTATGGAATTTATGTTGTTGAGAAATTGATTCAATGTTGGCAGGCCATGTGGCCAAATGACGAAAGTGTGATCTACGTATCTCTTCCACAAGGAAGGACGTTGGGTGCATGTCTGGATGACATCAGTTTCAAATTTCTCCATGAAAACATTCGCTATCACTGGTGATAAGGGGGGACCCATGTGGGTACCTTCATTTTGTTTGTAGAAAGTACCATTCCTGGTGAAGTAAGTGCTGGTTCAGCGTTTCTACTGCTGCATGCATTTTTTTTCCGCCTGAGGACGACCGCTTGTGTTGCGATCGAAACGTCGTCATTTATTTTATTTTATCCATATGTGACTTTACCGAAAAAAACAAAGAGGAAGTGTTAGTAAGGCAGTTCCTAACCAAAGTTGGTACATCAGCATTCAGTCCATGTTGGACCAAGTCTTCAATTATTGCTAAGGTGTCAGGTACAGGAACCTTGGTGAACAGAAAGACTACATCAAAGCTGACGAGCAAATCATCTGGGGACAGTGAAATGCCTTTGATTAGAGAGATAAAGTGAGCTGAGTTTCATACTGCTGAGGTAGTCTTGCCCGTGAATGGAAGCAAGGTCTCAGACAGAAATTGGGCCAGTTTGTAGGGAGGTGAGTTGATAGTGGAAACGATGGGTCGAAGTGGAGTATCTTCTTTATGGATTTTTGGAAGACCATATAATCTGGGTGGTCTATTAGCAGAAGGTTTTAGGGAGAACTGCTTGAATGGTTCGATTAGAGAAGTCGAATTGGTAATGATATTGTTTGTTTTTAAAGCCAGGCAGTTGGTCGGATCTTTGTTGATTTTGGTGTAATTGCTATCATTAAGAAGGTCCTGGATTATGTTGCTGAATGTGGTTTTATCCATGACGACAGTAGCATTGCCCTTGTTGGCTGAGAGGATGACTTTGTCCTCTCTATTTTTTAATTTGGTGAGTTCAGAGCGCTCGTCCTTGCTGATGTTATTAATAGGATTCTTAGCATTTTTAAAGATGGTGGCAATTTTAAATCTTGCCACGTCTGTCGGGATGTGTCCCAAGCCTTTGAGGGCTACATCTACCTGGGTTTTTATATCATCCACTGGGATGTGTTTGAGGGTGACAGCAAAATTCAGCCCTCTAGCTAGTACCGATTTTAGGCTATCGGAGATTGTGCTGTTACTCTGATTAATAGCAGTCTTTTTTATGTGTGGATCTGGTTTCTTTTTTGACAAGTTATTGAATTTAGCAATAAGGTTAACCTTGCATTTGGAAGACATTGTTGTGGCAGAAGAAGCAGTCATGTTATCTACAAGGTTCCAATCAGATGCGGACATTTCATCTGTTAATGTTAAGTGTGATTGTAGGAGACATTTGTCTAAATTATCAAGTTCAAGCCGGAGTAGTCTTATCCTCTCTGAGATTAGAGAAAGGCTAGCTCTGAATAAGATCCGTTTAGAGTTGGGTTAAGTGACAGAAGCAGATGTGAGTTTAAATGTGGTCGGTATTATCTTGTTGTCGCGGCATCTCTTCAGAAAGGTGAGTGACTCGATCATGTGAGCCTTCTTGTCTCGCAGTCTGTTAATGGTTCTAACAGATGTGTGGAACCTATTTGCGTGGTTAGTTTATTAACCTTCCCCCACACTGTTGATTAGCACCATTGGCTACATGCGGTGCAAAAGAATTTCAACATACATAGATGGGATTGGCAAAAACATCCCAATCCTGAAATATTTACTCTATAAATTGCTCAAAATTTAGGTTCACACACCTGTTGTTGTTATTCTCCTCGTGCCTACAGAAATCCTGGCTCACTTTGGCCCTCACTTGACCGACCGCGAAAAGCTGGAGCTCGCAGCCATGCAAGAAGTGTGGTACTTTGCGCTCGACAACAAACCCAAGGGATGCAACAGGCATGGATATGATGACGACGAACGTAATTACATTCTGGTGAGGCTCACCACAAAACTACAGCCTTGGGGGCGGTCACAGGGCCCAGAGATAGCGGGTTTTGTGGCTTCTTATTATTGCACCTGAATTACCAACCAGGGCACACACCAACGCGCTTCAAAATCAGAATGTTTAATCCCGAGTAAAGCCCTTTTAGATAAGAAGCAATTTTTCAAGGGAATCTTCGCCAGCAGACAGTATCAAAGCATTCGACAATTACACCCACTCACACACTTACTCACCCACCCCCAGACGCACTCACTTGCTGACTCACTCACTCATTCACCCACTCAATCACTCACCGACCCACTCGCCCACTCACCAATGCACTCACCCGCACACATCTGAATCAGAAGTTTATTTCCCGAGTAAAGCCCATTGAGCTCAGAAGCTCTTTTTAAGGGTGACTCAGCCAGCAGACATCTGAGCATTCCAAATTATGGTTAAAATAACTTCATAATTCCAAGCAAATGTTTTTGTTAAAATTACATTCTCACTTCTTAAACGTTGTGATTTTAACAATAGTCAGTTTAAATGATTGTACCTTTTGTTCAGTTCCGACATGATCACCTCCACTACCGCTATGAGGTGCTCAAGATGATTGGGGAAGGAGGTCAAGGCCAGGTGATCCAGTGCCTTGACCACAAGAGGAACACCCTGGTAGCTGTAAAGATCCTGGTGTCACCGTCGAGGTAAGACTTCAGAGACGTGCCATCACGAGGCCGACGTTGTTAAGTCCATTGCCATGCAATGCGGTGGTGACACTCATGCTTCACAGCGAGAAGGGGGGCCTTGGTTCGGCTCCTGACTCGGGCACCATCGTGTGTGGAGTGTGTACCTTCTACCCCTGTTCTGCATCGGTTCCTTCTAGGTACTCTGGTTTTTCGTCTCTAAAGCTTAAAATACATACACACACAGTGTGAACTGGTATCGGCCAAAACATCCCATTGCTACAAGATTACCTCCACATTACAGTAAGTCATCATTTAATGCTGTAGATACATTCATGAAAAGTTCCGCGTTAAGCGAAAAAGCATTGAGCGAAAAGAATCTCTCCATAAATAATGTAACAATAAAGTTTGGCGAGATGCAATGTATGCATACACTGTGAGATGATGAGACCAATAACTGAGGCTATGCTATAGTAATAGGTTTTACCCTTTTAACTGGCACAAAAACTGACACCTTCTTTGGTTCTTTCGGTAATGTCACGTAGAATGAGAATAAAATAATAAAATAATACAATAAAATTCTCACGACGTTTCGGCCACAATGCAAGCGGCCGTCTTCAGGTGAAAGTTACAGACCTGTCGGGACGACAGAGCTCAACACACCCGAGACGGCTTTTCTTAGAGCTTAGTCTCCACTGGTGTTGGACCAGAAGAGTGGAGACTAGGCTCTAAGAAAAGCCGTCTCGGGTGTGGACCAATCAAATTCAAGGACAGTGCATATTATTATCAGAGTTGTCTCTTTTGTTTGCATTTTGACTGCTTGTGTTGTGGTTATTGCAAACATGATGCCTTGAATAAAGGTGTCAGTTTTTGTGCCAGTTAAAAGGGTAAAACCTATTACTATATCTTGTTACTGGCAAAGGAGGTCTCATAATGAGGCTATGCTGTCACGTTACTTTTATCATTCCGAGTACTGTATCATACCGCTCAACAGTGCAGCTCAAAAAAGTATTTTGTTGTCGACTACTCACAAACCACGTCATGATGGGCTTATTCCGTGTTATAATGGGTGCGTATCTTGTTAGAATGTGCGTGTTCCATGTTGTAATGGTCGCGTTTCTTGTTACAACGGACACATTCTGCATTGTGTAAAAAGTGTTGAAGAACCACGTTATAACGAAAACGCGTTGTTTTAACGGGCGTTTGCATTTAGTTTTCCCGAATGACCAATCCGATTTGAATGGCTCTTCACCTTCAAATCCTATTGGGTACCCTACGCCAGCTCCTGCGCCCCGTATGGTACCAATGAGAGTCGAGAACGCTACTCTAGCTCACAATGCCGTTAGACCTGGTGAAAGTATATTTAATTATTAATTCTGAATAGCATTTGCCTCTGGGTGTCCCTTAAGCAAGTGTAAGTTATTAATTTGTGGACTTCCTCTGCGCAGCTCCAAGGAAGAAACATTGCAGAGGATGGAGCTCCAGATAGCTCTGGAACTTCAGAGTGAGGACAGCAATGAAGATTACAACGTCATCAAAGTCCTAAACAGCTTTGATTTCAGGGGACACCACTGCCTTGTCCTGGAGCTGTTGAAGTATGTACCACGTGTTACATCTCCCCCTCCCTCCGCTAATAGCGTGGTTAACTGATTAACTAAACAAACTTTTTTGTTTTTGTGGGAAAGTCCACTGACCTATTAGTTATTTTTTTGTAAGCGACCTGCCCACAAATGATAGCTTAACAAAGTAACTTATCACGTGGAAATGTATAGCAGCCAAATACTATGAATGCATGTCGATTCTAAATGTGGAGTGGAAAACCAGAGGACCTACAGAATAATCCACATGATCACAGGGAGAACATGCAAACTCCAAATGTACATGCGTCAGGTTCGGGATCAAACCCCACGACCTTACCAGGCGGAGTTGTTATCTTCTCCCCATGGATAACCCTCTACCACCTGGCAAAAATGCCAATGAAATCAAGTTGTCAAGTGGGCAAATGAGCCAACTAATTTGGTTCATCGACAAACCAACGACCTGAACCTACACTGAACTATGACTCTGAATATTGGTCGTGAACATGCACGAACAATATTAAGATTGTTGTTAGCAGAATCAGCACAGCATTTAAGGAGATGACACTGACACTGTGTTGGTGTTGTTTCTGCTTTTGTCTCTCTCACAGGGAGAGCCTTTATGATGTGATGAGAGAATCGGGGTTCCGGTTGGACATGGAAATGGTGAAAAGTTATACCAGGGGAATCCTCATGTTCCTGTCCCACATCTCTTCCAGGAACATAGTTCACGCGGACATCAAGCCAGTGAGTGGACACAGCATTCAGTATGATTTTGTTGCAGAGGCGTATTGTTAGTAGGGAATCGTTCCACGGAGAAAACCGGCCACATTAGTCACAAGGTCTATGCGTTCGCTGTTTCCATCTAACTGGAAGGAGGCAGGGTCATTGTACCCCTGGTGAAGATAATGCGGTATGAATTAAACTGTAGTGTAGAGTCGTGTCGGTATTGGGGACTCACCATAGACAAAACCGGCAACGTTGATCACAGCGTTGCCCCAGTCCTTCGGAGACAGAAACTGGAGCAAATAAAGACTATTTCCTAAGTGTGCCAAACGTGTATTTTGACCTGACAGCTGCCCGTTGTCGGCTTCCACACTGCGAATGGAAAACTTCCGAAGACAAACGCGCGGTGGATAGCGTCATGGAATACGCGAGCTCTCATGTGTAGCTTTTGGTCCGTAACCCGTTAAAGGGCACTCTTGCAGCTGTGATCTCAATGCACTCTCCTGTCAGATGAACCATGATCAGTTGTCAATAGAGCTGCCCTCCTTTACTTCGATGGTCCCTTAGTGTGCTTTGAACATGAGCCTCAAATCAAATATCTTTTCTAGATGCAATTGAAAGGGGCAACCCCCAGTAATAGCTGTCAACAAACATCAAATGTTGCACTTGACTGACGCTCGTTGACGGCACTACGCCTCGTCTAGTTCCCCTGTTTAGCGTAGGTGGTGGTACGTGATCGTTCCACTGCTGGCTGAATGTTATCGGCATAACCTCTGCATTTGAATTCATTCTGCCCCTTCTCCTGCAGGAAAATGTTCTCATCAAGGACACCGTGACCGGCACTGTGAGGGTCACGGACTTTGGCACGAGCTTTTTTGTGGAAAGTCAACGTGAGTGACCTCTCCTGGGTGTGTGAGCGTCTGCGTGTGGGTGTTTGTCTGATTGTGTATATGTGTGAGTATCTGCATCTCTGTACATGTGACTGTTCATGTGTGTGATGAAGATGCTGTTTAAGAAACAGTGAGTACACAAACACATATATGTGTTGTTCTTGTGATTGGTGTGCAGCTATGAATGTTGGTGGGACTCTGGAATACTCGGCTCCGGAGCTGCACTTGGGCTACAGCTTGACCTGTGGCGTAGACATGTGGGCGCTGGGTTGCACGGTGGCGGAGTTGGCGACGGGCAGGCAATTATTTCAGTCCGACAGTGACAAAGATTACCTCCCGCGCTGCATTGAGGTATTTCCCACTGGGCGTCCATCCGCTCGTGATGCCCCTCTCTTTCCTTGGAGTCGTGGGTTTTGGGGGTGGCAGGAGGGGACGTGGCCACTTAGTGATCTGGCGAATAGCGGCCGTCGTATGTTGTGTATGAGTGTACACGTGTCCATCTTGTACGTGTGAGGGGAGCAGTAGTGTAGCGGTTAGCATGCTGCGCTCATGGCCCACACTAGTGATGATTATCTGAACCGGTCCTGGGCCTCCCTTAGTTAGACTCAGCCTTAAATGAGTACCTAGTGCAGTGTGTAAAATACCTGGGTCAATGTGGCCCACCACCCCCTGTCTCTGTGTGCCATAATGCTTGCCCTCAACAAGCGCTGCTGCTGTTGTTACGCTATACTAACATCACTTGCCCCTACAGTCAGCCGAGGATACACAGGTGACCTTTGTCTTTGTCTCAACCATGTGCAGATTCTGGGAATGCCTCCACGATACATGGTGAATTCAGCTCCCGACAGAAGGCAGTTTTTTGGTGAGTTAAAGGGTGGTGCGAGTGACGGACCGGATTCAGTTTTAAGAAGAGGCCTGCGGCTGTTGTTATTTTTTTGGTGGGAGGGGGGGGGGGAATGGCCTCTTTTTATTTTAAATTCCTTTGGTGAGTGGGTGGGTAAGTCGGTGTGTGGGCAAGTAGGTTGTAGGGTAAGTGGGCGAATTGGTCAGTGGTTAAGCGGGTGGGCGGGTGAGTGGGGGGGGGGGTGGTTCGGTGATTGGGTAGGTGGGTAGGTGAGTGAGTGATTGTGTAGGTGGAAGAGTGGGTGGGTGGGTGAGTAGGTTGATGGATGGGTCGGTAAGTGGGTAAGTAGGTGACGTGGTGGTTGGTGACTGCATCTGTCCCGCTGTGCATGGCTCCCGCAGACCGTCAAGGGAAGATGTTGTGCCCAGGCAAGAAAAGGGTACCGGGGAGCTTCCCACTTGAAAGTGTGCTCAAAAGCCACGACCCGGCGTTTGTGGAATTCGTCAGCTTCTGTCTGCGGTAAGACACACCCACCACCCCCTCCCAATGAGGATCCCCCCCCCTCCAATTGATCGGCGATCACTCTCCACCGATCACCAGGAAAATGTGGAGCTGAGTGGGACTGCCGATGTGCAGTACCACCGGTGTCAAGATCGACCTCTGTGGAGGATGGGGAGGTCCGTGCAAGATGCTGCTGGCCAATGCGATGCTCGGGGCATTTTTAGTCTACTGGGCATCAGAGGATTGCCACTGTTCCTGCTGCTTCCGCTGCTGCCGTGCATTCCTAACCTTGTAGGAGAAGGGAAGCAACTTCAATGCTCTCACCACGCTTCTCTCACTACGTGTGGCGCGTGTGTCTCCCACGCGTCTCTCAACAGATGGGTTCCGGATTCTCGTATGACGCCAGCGCAGGCGCTGGATCACAGCTGGCTCCGGACCGCGGCCACCAGCACCACCAGCAATGCCACCACCACTGCTACTCCTGGCCGTGTCCAGTGCTTTGGAGCTGCTGAACGACGGTAACCCACATTCTGCTGACCAATTTTCAAGGCAGTCCATAGAGAGGTGTGGGGCCCAGGGCAAGTCACAACTCCCACATGGAGAAAGTGGCCCAAGTATGGGCATCAAACCCAGGTCCCTCTTTGGCTGTGAGTTCCAGCCCTGCCGCCCACAAACTAACACACGGAGAGTTCAAATCTCACCTGTACATTCGGTTATATACGGATGTATTTTTATAATTGCTTTCTGGGTGAGGACAAATAATGAAGTGGCCATATCTTTGCCATGTAGGTAACCCTTCATCCACTGTGACATCGCCAGCTCCCCCCCTCCCCCCCGATGGTGGGGGAGGGGATGGCTGCGATCCCTGCTGTAGCAGTAAGTTGGAACAATGTCGTGCGCATCTCTTCACAGAGCGGAGCCGGCGCTGCCCCCATTCTCTTTGCTCGCCTGGGCCTCTGATTGGAGGCTGAAGGTTGTGGAGGAAGAGGAAACCCAGGTGGAGGAGCTGGTGTTGCAGGAGGAAGAGACCCTGGTGGAGGAGCTGGTGGTGCAAGAGGAGGAGACTCTGGTGGAAGAGCTGGTGGTGCAGGAGGAGGAGACCTTGGTTGAGGAGCTGGTTTTGCAGGAGGAGGAGGCCTTGGTGGAGGAGCTGGTGGTGCAGGAGGAGGAGACTCTGGTGGAGGAGCTGGTGGTGCAGGAGGAGGAGACCTTGGTGGAGGAGCTGGTTTTGCAGGAGGAGGAGACCTTGGTGGAGGAGCTGGTGGTGCAGGAGGAGGACACCCTGGTGGAGGAGATCGTTGTGGAAGAGATGGTGGTGGAGGAGAAGGAGAAAACAAGGAAAGAGGATCAAGTGATGGTGATGCAGGAGAAGAGGAAGCCAGGGGGCCTGGCCCGCATGGGGAGAGTCATCCGCTCACTCCTCCGACGCGTGCTGCTGTGTGGTGGCCGGTCCACCGCACAGTAGAGATGGTGGTGGTCGTTGATCGGTCTGATCCATGACCACTATCACCACACCTACCACACACACCCTGCACCCACCCACCCCGTGACACCCACCACACTCCACACACACCCTGCACCCACCCACCCCGTGACACCCACCATCCACCACACTCCACACACACACCCTGCACCCACCCACCCCATGACACCCGCCACACTCCACACACACCCTGCACCTACCCACACTGTGACACCCACCACCCACCACACTCCACACACACCCTGCACCCACCCACCCCGTGACACCCACCATCCACCACACTCCACACACACACCCTGCACCCACCCACCCCGTGACACCCGCCACCCACCACACTCCACACACACACCCTGCACCCACCCACCCCGTGGCACCAACCACCCATCACACACCACACACACCCTGCACCCATTCACCCCGTGACACCCACCATCCACCACATTCCACACACACCCTGCACCCACCCACCCCGTGACACCCATCACCCACCACACACCCTGCACCCACCCACCCCGTGACACCCACCACACTCCACACACCCTGCACCCACCCACGCCGTGACACCCACCACACACCACACTCCACACACCCTGCACCCACCCACCCCGTGACACCCACCACACTCCACACACCACACACCCTGCACCCACCCACCCCGTGGCACCAACCACCCATCACACACCACTCACACCCTGCACCCATCCACCCCGTGACACCCACCATCCACCACATTCCACACACACCCTGCACCCACCCACCCCGTGACACCCATCACCCACCACACACCCTGCACCCACCCACCCCGTGACACCCACCACACTCCACACACCACACACCCTGCAACCACCCACCCCGTGACACCCACCACACACCACACACCCTGCACCCACCCACCCCCTTGACACCCACCACCCACCACAATCCACTCACACCCTGCACCCACCCACCCTGTGACACCCAACACACTCCACACACCCTGCAACCACCCACCCCGTGGCACCCATCACCCACCACACACCCTGTACCCACCCACCCCATGACACCCACCACCCACCACACTCCACACACACCCTGCACCCACCCACCCCGTGACACCCATCACCCACCACATACCCTGCACCCACCCACCCCGTGACACGCACCACCCACCACACTCCACACACCCTGCACCCACTCACCCTGTGACACCAACCACACTCCACACACACCCTGCACCCACCCCGTGACACCCACCAGCCACCACACTCCACACACCCCCTGCACCCACCCACTCCGTGACACCCACCACCCACCACACTCCACACACACCCTGCACCCACCTACCCCGTGACAACCACCACACACCACACTCCACACAAAGGGTTAAGGGTTTTGAGGGTTACGTGTTTAAAGGATTATGGGTGGAGAGATCTAGGGGTTTATAGAATTATGGTTTTAACAGTAAAGGGGTATAGAGTGTTAGGGGGTTTGGGATTTTTTGTTGTATTTGGGTTATGGTTTCAAAAGGTGAGGAGTTTAGATGGATAGGGTTTTATGGGTAAATCGGTTTAAAGGGTTAGGGATTTAGAGGATTATAAGTTAAGGGTTTAGAGGTTTACAGGGTGATGGGTTTAGGGGTTTAGAGGGTTAGGTATTTAGAGGGTGTGTGGTTTAGAGGTTTAGGGGTTTAGAGGCTGAGGGTTTTAAGGGTAAAATGTTTTAGAGGTTTAGCGGTTTAGAGGGTGATTAGCTTAGAGGGTTAGGGTTTTAGAGGGGTACAGTTTAGAAGGTTATGGGTTTATAGGGTTATAATTGTAAGGAGTTTGGTGTCCTGAGGTTTAGACGGTTTATGGGTTTCGATTGTTAAAGGGTTAGTGGTTTAGAGGGCTTGGAGTTTATAAGGTTACGTGTTAAGGGTTTAGAGGTTTTGGGGTTTTTTAGGGGATAAGCGTCTTAGATGTTTTGGGGGTTTCTAGGCTTATGGTGTTTAGGGGTTGAGCGTTTTAGGGGTTGAGGATTTTAAGGGTTAGGGGTTTAGAGGGTTGGTGTTTAGAGGGTTAGGGGTGCAGAGATCTAGGGCTTTTGAGAATTCGGATTTTAACGGTAAAGGGGTTTAGAGTGTTAGGGGGTTTGGGGTTTCAGGGTATTTGGGTTCTGGTTTCAAAGGGTGAGGAGTTTAGAAAGGATTTGATTTAATGGGTAAAGGCGTTTAGAGGGTTAGGGATTTAGAGGATTATAAGTTGAGCCGTTTAGAGGTTTACAGGGTTAGGGGTTTAGAGGTTTAGGGGGTTAGAGGGTGAAGGTTTTAAGGATAAAGGGGTTTAGAGTGTTATGGGTTTTGAGAAGTAGCTGTTTAATGGGTTTATGGGTTTCGATTGTTATAGGTTAAGTGGTTTAGAGGGTTAGGAGCTTAGAAGTTTCGGGGTGTTTCGGGGATAAGGGGTTTCGTGGTTTATAGACTTCGAGGGTTTAGGGGTTGAGAGTGTTAGCGCTTGAGGGGATTCAAGGGTTAGGGGTTTAGATGCTTAGGGTTTTAAGGTTAAAGGGCTTTATAGTGTTAGATGTTTAGAGGATTGGGCTATTAGTGGTGTAGGAGTTTAGAGGGTGAGGGGTTTAGCAGGTTAGGTGCCGAGAGGGTTACGGTTTTAGGGGTTGCGGAGTTTAGAGGGTTTGGGGTTTAGACAGTTAGAGTTTTGGGGGTTTATGGGTGGGGTTTTCGAGGGAGAGGTTTTTAGACAGTTAGGGTTTTAAGGGTAAGGTCGTTTAGAGGATTAGGTGTTTAGGATGTTAGAGTTTAGAAGATTTTGGGGTTAGAGGGTTGGGGGTTTAGAGAGTTAGGTGTTTAGAGATGTATGGGTTTCGATTGTTAGAAGTTGAATGGTTTAGATGGTTAGGAGTTGAGGAGGTTATAATTGTATGTGTTTAGGGGTTTAGAGGTATGGGGGTTTTGAGGGTTAGGGGTTTATAGGGTAATGGGGTTTAGCGGTTTAGAGGGTTATGGGTTTTGGGATTTGGGAGTTTAGAGGGTTTAACACCAAGACTTTGACAACTAATATTATCCATACTAAACGTGTTTTGGATTTCTCTCCAACACTTAATGGCACTTTTTTATTGTCATGACAAACTTTACTAATTGGCTGTGTCGGGTGGTGTCTGGTTTAACGACACATTTATATTTACACGATCTAACCCGAAAATATATTTATTATGGGTTTAGAGGGTTAGGGGCTTAGAGTGTTATGTGTTTAGAGGGTTAGCGTTTTAGGGGTATAGGTGTTTTAAGGGTTAGGTGTCTTGAGGGTTAGTTCTTTAGAGGGTATGGGTGTTAAATGTAGATTTGAAGTTTTCGTGACTGCAGGGATCCATACTCTTTGGTTCTTTCGGTAAAGTCACATAGGTAGAAATAAAATAAAACAAATCGCGACGTTTTGATCGCAACACAAGCGATCTTCATCAGGTGGGACAACCACAGCAAGAAATGCTGAAGTCGGCGGGAGAGCTGCCATGGCAAGAGGTTATATAGTTTAGAGAGGGGGGAAGAGGCAAGGGGACAGAGAGAAAAGGGGGGGGGTGTGGGGTAGGAAGAGGGGGGGGCACGTAAGCGCTAGAGGAAGAGGACGTTGGGCTGGTGGGGGGACATGGGCGGGGCAGCAGTAAAACCGGCAGGTAATGATGGAAACAACACAAGTTAAGGCATTACCTGGTTGATAACATCCTTCCAGTGATTGTTTAATTTGTATCCATCTTCTCGGTTGAAGTTTTGTCTATACCCTGGAGTCTACAAACTGAGTTGTAACTTCGGCCGCAGTTACGTTGGAGAAATAAAACCGTGTTTGCGAACACAAGGCGGATCTGAAACATGGCAAACCAATACCTCTGCCGTAGTGGCCATTGTTATAACGCTGTGGGCTCGCATGATATTGTTATTTTCGGAGGCCAAGGACAAAACTTCAATCGAGAAGATGGATACAAATTAAACAATCACTGGAAGGATGTTATCAACCAGGTAATGCCTTAACTTGTGTTGTTGTTTCCATCATTACCTGCCGATTACTGCTAGCCCCGCCCACGTCCCCCCACCCCAGCCTCACGTCCTCTTCCCCTAGCGCTCACGCGGCCCCCCTTCCTCTCCCTACCCCACACCCTCCCCTCTCTCTCTCCCCCCTTGCCTCCTCCCCCATCTCATACCTGTATAACCTCTTGCCACGGCAGCTCTCCCGCCGACTTCAGCATTTTCTTGCTGTGGTTGTCCCACCTGAAAATATCACTTATGTTGCGATCGAAACGTCGTGATTTGTTTAATTTTATTTAATTTATACCTACGTGACTTTACCGAAAGAACCAAAGAGTATGGATTCCTGCAGTCACGAAAGCTTCAAATAAAGATTAAAATAGTTTAGTTTAATTTGTTTATTTTTGAACAGTTTGTCTTTCCTGTCATTTTTTGTATTTTTTTTAGTTATGTTCTGACCTGCCCGATTGGACAGCTGTGAAAACAGATCTTTGTAGCTCATCGATTTCATCCAGTGTAAATAAATATTCAGATTTAAATTTTATTGACCTCTGTGCGAGTCTATGGATTTCTGAGTTTGTGGGCCTCTGTGAGTGTATGGGTCTCTGTCTGAGTCTATGGATCCCTGTGTCAGTATATAGGGTCGCCGTATGAGTCTGAGTGTCTGAAGGAATGTATGGGTCTCTGTTGGAGTCTATGGGTTTCTGGTTCTGGGTCTGAGTGGGAATCTATGGTTCTCTGAGTATGGTTGTTTGTGCGAGTCTTAAGTGCACAAACTGAACTTAAAAAGGGCATTGAGGGGTGCGGAATCCAAGTCGACTATTAAGCTCCCCGCAGTGCAAGCCAGCTCTCTAGTCGTGTCATCATACAGCCCCTGTAATTCTTTATAATAATAATTAGACTTACTCCAGGAAAGCCACGCTGAGTCATAGTAAGGTCCTGAATTTGGTTTTTATTGTAAGATCTTTTCAATCAATGAATAACGAATGCTTACACAAGTGGTGGGAAACCGGAGCACCCGGAGAAAACAAACGTATGTGAAGGGGCAGCAGGCAGCATTTTAAACCGTACAGGTGACGATGGCGATGATCCCACTTGCTATAATGCCTTCTCCTGGCCAGTCAGATGCTTTCTCCTGGCCAGCCAGGAGAAGGCACCTCAATGTCCACGGGAATGGGGTTTCACAATATTTACTGTGTGATCCACCAACCCTTGCTGCCTTCTACAGTGCTGGATCGCAGGCTTGCGTCACCACCTTCTGGCGAGTATTTGTAGTTATTATTTAAAGCTATATAGCACTCACAAGAACGACTCAAGAGGCACGAGGAGCCACTGACATGCAGGAAGGAAGCCACGTGGTGAGCCAGCACCAACGATTGTCCAGGCTCTACGGTACTCTATGTATGGAGGCATTATTGGCTAATTAATAACGAGTGTTTGTACAAGTGGGGGAAATCGGAGCACCCAGAGAAAAGCCACGTGTGTGAAGGGCAGCATTTTAAACCGTACAGGTGACGATGGCGATGAGTCCACTTGCTGTACTGCCTTCTCCTGGCGAGGCAGGTTATGCACCTCGACGCCCACGGGAAGAGGATTTCACAACATCATTGTGCGGTGATTTACGAACCCTCGCTGCCTTCCCCAGTGCTGGATTTGAGACGTGCACCACTAACACCAGGCGAATGATAACAACAACAACAATAACTATACTTATTACTTGGTAGCAACAGGCGAAAGAAAACAACAGGCAAATTATAACAGTCCAATTAAAACAGGCGAATGATAACAGGCAAATGAAAACAGGCGAATGATAACAGGCGAATCATAACAACAGGCGTATGTTGTGAACAGGCGAGTAATAACAACAACAATTATTATTTACACTTAGAACTTGATAACAACAATATTTATACTTATAACGTGATCAAGCAGGCCTCAGAGGTGCGAGGAACCACAGACAATCAGGAAGGAAGCCACTTGGTAAGCTGGCACCAACGATTGCCCAAGCTCTGTGACCCTATTGATACATTTTGATCGACCAGATAGGGAGCGTTACGTGTGGGGGGGAAACCGCCCCTTTCGGTGCCTCCATGGTCCAATAGCTGGTCTTCTTGGCGCCACGGTCCCGAGCCCCCTAAAAGTTCCTCATGGAGCAAATCAACGGGTGGCCCATTGCCTTGTCAGGGCTCATTCATTGCTCCGGATCCCACCTGAAAATGCCAGGCGCAGATCCCCACATCATTAAAGCCACGGGTGCATTTATCCCAGATATAAACAATTGCAAACTATTTGACTATTTTTTTTTACTTTAACCAGGCAAGGCCCACTGAGCTATACAGCTCTCTTTCAGAAGCGGCCACACAATTACAGCTCAACAAATTGGCTTATTACGTGGACATTAGTAGCCAAATACTCTAAACATGTGTTAATAAATGTGGAGGGAAAACCCGGAGGATCCGGAGAAAAATACACGCGACCACGGGGAGATAACATACAAACTCCAAATACAAAGGTGTCAGGGTAAGGATTTAATACACGACCTCCTGTATACCCTACAAAATAGTTAACATCTCGCCACCGTGGCGCCCAATTCTGATCACATGACATAGCAAAACGAACGTCGCGGTGCATAGCAATAATTCAATTGGGCAATTACTGAGCGTTCATAAACGTGAGGGGATACAGGAGTACCCAGAGAAAACCCACTCGTGCAAGGGGGCAACCCTCTATCCCATGCAGACAGAGATGGTGCTTATCCCACTTGCTGTACTGCCTTCTCCTGGCCAGCCAGGATATGCCACCTCAACACCCACTACACCATGAACTTTGTGAACCGAGTTTAAATTTCTGGCCACGGCGAACATCAGTGGCTATCTCCCTCTTCCTCTCTCGTCCCTGCTATTATCTCCCTCTTCTTCCCGCGTCCCTCCCACTATCTACCTCTCCAATCCGTCCCACCATCTCCCTCTTCCTTCCTCGTCCCTCCCACCATCTCCCACTTCCTCCCCAGTACCTTCCACTATCTCCCTCTTCCTCCCACTTGGCTCTACTATCTCCCTCTTCTCCCGTCCCTCGCACCATCTCCATTTTCTTCCCCCATCCTTCCCACTATCTCCCTCTGCATCTCCAATCCCTCGCACTCTCTCCCTCTTCCTTCCCCTTCCTTCCCACTATCACCTTCTTACTCTAACCGATCTGCCTAATCCTCCCAAATCACTCCCACTATCTCCCTCTACTTCCCCAGTCGCTCCAACTATCTCCCTCTTCATTACCCTTTCCTGCCACTATCTCCCTCTTCCACCCCCTTCCCTCCCACTATCTCCCTCTTCCTCTCCCGTCCCCCCCGCTATCTCCTTCTTTCTCTCCCATCCCTCCCACTTTCTTCCTCCCCCGTCCCTCCCACTATCTTCTCATCCTCCCCCATCCATCCCACGATCTTCCTCATCCTCTCCCGTACCTTCCGCACCTTCCTTATTTAACACCATCAGGTTCACAGACTCGCCCTCGCTTCTCCCAAGTCAAATAGCCTAGCTTAGACACAACCCTCACCATGTTACACTGACGGCATCGACCGAGACAGCCAACAACTATCCGGCCGCCCAATTATCTAGTGAAGACGGCAGCGACCAAGTCGGCAAAGACAGTGCCAACGAGACGACTCCACTTCCCAGAACCTGCAACCACGAGCTCTCGCTCTCCGCTGCTTTTATCCGACTCGGCGCGGCCTGGCTCCGCCCTGGCCGCGCCTCCCTTCTCCAACCCACGAGCGGGTTCCAGGGTCTTCCAGACAGGGTCTCTGTGATCCTTGCCCCAGTGCCTCCGCCCTGCTGACATCCCAGAATCCTCTCGGTTTGGGGTCAAAATGTTGTCGCTCATTAAATCCCATAAGAAACGTCGCATCGAATGAATGTGATTGAATTCTCCCCGTCTGGACGAGCGGAATTGAATGGTGCAACTGATTTTGCTGTGCTGTGAAAATTCAGATATTTGCATGACTGCTTTTGTTTTATTTTGTGAATAGCAAAAAGCATTCAACCCCATAATACATGTTGTTTTATTGGTCGCTCGTCCATTTCATATCCCATAGCTTAAACATTTATATATTTGGATTCTTCTCGACGAGGCGAGCAGTACGAGTACCACCTTGATGGGTCTGCGACGTTTCCTTCCAGTGTTATTACCAAAAAACCACAAACATCCCAGAATTCTCTCGGTTTGGGGTCAAAATGTTGTCGCTCATTAAATCCCACAAGAAACGTCGCATCGAATGAATGTGATTGAATTCTCCCCGTCTGGACGAGCGGAATTGAATTGTGCAACTGATTTTGCTGTGCTGTGAAAATTCAGATATTTGCATGACTGCTTTTGTTTTATTTGTGAATAGCAAAAAGCATTCCACCCAATAATACATGTTGTTTTATTGGTCGTTCGTCCATTTCATATCCCATAGCTTAACAACTCATATATTTGGATTCCTCTCGACGAGGCGAGCAGTACGCGTACCACCTTGATGGGTTTCCGACGTTTCCTTCCAGAGTTATTACCAAAAAACCACAAACATCCCAGAATCCTCTCGGTTTGCTGTCAAAATGTTGTCGCTCATTAAATCCCATAAGAAACGTCGCATCGAATTAATGTGATTGAATTCTCCCCGTCTGGACGAGCGGAATTGAATGGTGCAACTGATTTTGCTGTGCTGTGAAAATTCAGATATTTGCATGACTGCTTTTGTTTTATTTTGTGAATAGCAAAAAGCATTCAACCCCATAATACATGCTGATTTATTGGTCGCTCGTCCATTTCATATCCCATAGCTTAACCATTCACATATTTGGATTCCTCTCGACGAGGCGAGCAGTACGAGTACCACCTTGATGGGTCTGCGACGTTTCCTTCCAGAGTTATTACTAAAAAAACACAAACATCCCAGAATCCTCTCGGTTTGGGGTCAAAATGTTGTCGCTCATTAAATCCCACAAGAAACGTCGCATCAAATGAATGTGATTGAATTCTCCCCGTCTGGACGAGCGGAATTGAATGGTGCAACTGATTTTGCTGTGCTGTGAAAATTCAGATATTTGCATGACTGCTTTTGTTTTATTTTGTGAATAGCAAAAAGCATTCAACCCCATAATACATGTTGTTTTATTGGTCGCTCGTCAATTTCATATCCCATAGCTTAACAACTCATGTATTTGGATTCCTCTCGATGAGGCGAGCAGTACGAGTACCACCTTGATGGGTCTACGACGTTTCCTTCCAGAGTTATTACCAAAAAACCACAAACATCCCAGAATCCTCTCGATTTGGGGTCAAAATGTTGTCGCTCATTAAATTCCATAAGAAACGTCGCATCGAATGAATGTGATTGAATTCTCCCCGTCTGGACGAGCGGAATTGAATGGTGCAACTGATTTTGCTGTGCTGTGAAAATTCAGATATTTGCATGACTGCTTTTGTTTTATTTTGTGAATAGCAAAAAGCATTCAACCCCATAATACATGCTGTTTTATTGGTCGCTCGTCCATTTCATATCCCATAGCTTAACCATTCACATATTTGGATTCCTCTCGACGAGGCGAGCAGTACGAGTACCACCTTGATGGGTCTGCGACGTTTCCTTCCAGAGTTATTACTAAAAAAACACAAACATCCCAGAATCCTCTCGGTTTGGGGTCAAAATGTTGTCGCTCATTAAATCCCACAAGAAACGTCGCATCAAATGAATGTGATTGAATTCTCCCCGTCTGGACGAGCGGAATTGAATGGTGCAACTGATTTTGCTGTGCTGTGAAAATTCAGATATTTGCATGACTGCTTTTGTTTTATTTTGTGAATAGCAAAAAGCATTCAACCCCATAATACATGTTGTTTTATTGGTCGCTCGTCAATTTCATATCCCATAGCTTAACAACTCATGTATTTGGATTCCTCTCGATGAGGCGAGCAGTACGAGTACCACCTTGATGGGTCTACGACGTTTCCTTCCAGAGTTATTACCAAAAAACCACAAACATCCCAGAATCCTCTCGATTTGGGGTCAAAATGTTGTCGCTCATTAAATTCCATAAGAAACGTCGCATCGAATGAATGTGATTGAATTCTCCCCGTCTGGACGAGCGGAATTGAATGGTGCAACTGATTTTGCTGTGCTGTGAAAATTCAGATATTTGCATGACTGCTTTTGTTTTATTTTGTGAATAGCAAAAAGCATTCAACCCCATAATACATGCTGTTTTATTGGTCGCTCGTCCATTTCATATCCCATAGCTTAACCATTCATATATTTGGATTTCTATCGACGAGGCGAGCAGTACGAGTTCCACCTTGATGGCTCTGCGACGTTTCCTTCCAGAGTTATTACCAAAAAAACACAAACATCCCAGAATCCTCTCGGTTTGGGGTCAAAATGTTGTCGCTCATTAAATCCCATAAGAAACGTCGCATCGAATGAATGTGATTGAATTCTCCCCGTCTGGACGAGCGGAATTGAATGGTGCAACTGATTTTGCTGTGCTGTGAAAATTCAGATATTTGCATGACTGCTTTTGTTTTATTTTGTGAATAGCAAAAAGCATTCAACCCCATAATACATGTTGTTTTATTGGTCGCTCGTCCATTTCATATCCTATAGCTTAAACATTCATATATTTGGATTCTTCTCGACGAGGCGAGCAGTACGAGTACCACCTTGATGGGTCTGCGACGTTTCCTTCCAGAGTTATTACCAAAAAACCACAAACATCCCAGAATTCTCTCGATTTGGGGTCAAAATGTTGTCGCTCATTAAATTCCATAAGAAACGTCGCATCGAATGAATGTGATTGAATTCTCCCCGTCTGGACGAGCGGAATTGAATGGTGCAACTGATTTTGCTGTGCTGTGAAAATTCAGATATTTGCATGACTGCTTTTGTTTTATTTTGTGAATAGCAAAAAGCATTCAACCCCATAATACATGCTGTTTTATTGGTCGCTCGTCCATTTCATATCCCATAGCTTAACCATTCACATATTTGGATTCCTCTCGACGAGGCGAGCAGTACGAGTACCACCTTGATGGGTCTGCGACGTTTCCTTCCAGAGTTTTACTAAAAAAACACAAACATCCCAGAATCCTCTCGGTTTGGGGTCAAAATGTTGTCGCTCATTAAATCCCACAAGAAACGTCGCATCAAATGAATGTGATTGAATTCTCCCCGTCTGGACGAGCGGAATTGAATGGTGCAACTGATTTTGCTGTGCTGTGAAAATTCAGATATTTGCATGACTGCTTTTGTTTTATTTTGTGAATAGCAAAAAGCATTCAACCCCATAATACATGTTGTTTTATTGGTCGCTCGTCAATTTCATATCCCATAGCTTAACAACTCATGTATTTGGATTCCTCTCGATGAGGCGAGCAGTACGAGTACCACCTTGATGGGTCTACGACGTTTCCTTCCAGAGTTATTACCAAAAAACCACAAACATCCCAGAATCCTCTCGATTTGGGGTCAAAATGTTGTCGCTCATTAAATTCCATAAGAAACGTCGCATCGAATGAATGTGATTGAATTCTCCCCGTCTGGACGAGCGGAATTGAATGGTGCAACTGATTTTGCTGTGCTGTGAAAATTCAGATATTTGCATGACTGCTTTTGTTTTATTTTGTGAATAGCAAAAAGCATTCAACCCCATAATACATGCTGTTTTATTGATCGCTCGTCCATTTCATATCCCATAGCTTAAGCATTCATATATTTGGATTCTTCTCGACGAGGCGAGCAGTACGAGTACCACCTTGATGGGTCTGCGACGTTTCCTTCCAGAGTTATTACCAAAAATACACAAACATCCCAGAATCCTCTCGGTTTGGGGTCAAAATGTTGTCGCTCATTAAATCCAATAAGAAACGTCGCATCGAATGAATGTGATTGAATTCTCCCCGTCTGGACGAGCGGAATTGAATGGTGCAACTGATTTTGCTGTGCTGTGAAAATTCAGATATTTGCATGACTGCTTTTGTTTTATTTTATGAATAGCAAAAAGCATTCAACCCATAATACATGTTGTTTTATTGGTCGCTCGTCCATTTCATATCCCATAGCTTAACCATTCATATATTTGGATTCCTCTCGACGAGGCGAGCAGTACGAGTACCACCTTGATGGGTCTGCGACGTTTCCTTCCAGAGTTATTACCAAAAAACCACAAACATCCCAGAATTCTCTCGGTTTGGGGTCAAAATGTTGTCGCTCATTAAATCCCACAAGAAACGTCGCATCGAATGAATGTGATTGAATTCTCCCCGTCTGGAAGAGCGGAATTGAATGGTGCAACTGATTTTGCTGTGCTGTGAAAATTCAGATATTTGCATGACTGCTTTTGTTTTATTTTGTGAATAGCAAAAAGCATTCAACCCCATAATACATGTTGTTTTATTGGTCGCTCGTCCATTTCATATCCCATAGCTTAAACATTCATATATTTGGATTCTTCTCGACGAGGCGAGCAGTACGAGTACCAGCTTGATGGGTCTGCGACGTTTCCTTCCAGAGTTATTACCAAAAAACCACAAACATCCCAGAATTCTCTCGGTTTGGGGTCAAAATGTTGTCGCTCATTAAATCCCACAAGAAACGTCGCATCGAATGAATGTGATTGAATTCTCCCCGTCTGGACGAGCGGAATTGAATGGTGCAACTGATTTTGCTGTGCTGTGAAAATTCAGATATTTGCATGACTGCTTTTGTTTTATTTTGTGAATAGCAAAAAGCATTCAACCCCATAATACATGTTGTTTTATTGGTCGCTCGTCCATTTCATATCCCATAGCTTAACAACTCATATATTTGGATTCCTCTCGATGAGGCGAGCAGTACGAGTACCACCTTGATGGGTCTACGACGTTTCCTTCCAGAGTTATTACCAAAAAACCACAAACATCCCAGAATCCTCTCGATTTGGGGTCAAAATGTTGTCGCTCATTAAATTCCATAAGAAACGTCGCATCGAATGAATGTGATTGAATTCTCCCCGTCTGGACGAGCGGAATTGAATGGTGCAACTGATTTTGCTGTGCTGTGAAAATTAAGATATTTGCATGACTGCTTTTGTTTTATTTTGTGAATAGCAAAAAGCATTCAACCCCATAATACATGCTGTTTTATTGGTCGCTCGTCCATTTCATATCCCATAGCTTAACCATTCATATATTTGGATTTCTCTCGACGAGGCGAGCAGTACGAGTACCACCTTCATGGGTCTGCGACGTTTCCTTCCAGAGTTATTACCAAAAAACCACAAACATCCCAGAATCCTCTCGATTTGGGGTCAAAATGTTGTCGCTCATTAAATTCCATAAGAAACGTCGCATCGAATGAATGTGATTGAATTCTCCCCGTCTGGACGAGCGGAATTGAATGGTGCAACTGATTTTGCTGTGCTGTGAAAATTCAGATATTTGCATGACTGCTTTTGTTTTATTTTGTGAATAGCAAAAAGCATTCAACCCCATAATACATGTTGTTTTATTGGTCGTTCGTCCATTTCATATCCCATAGCTTAACAACTCATATATTTGGAATCCTCTCGATGAGGCGAGCAGTACGAGTACCACCTTGATGGTTCTGCGACGTTTCCTTCCAGAGTTATTACCAAAAAACCACAAACATCCCAGAACCCTCTCGGTTTGGGGTCAAAATTTTGTCGCTCATTAAATCCCATAAGAAACGTCGCATCGAATGAAAGTGATTGAATTCTCCCCGTCTGGACGAGCGGAATTGAATGGTGCAACTGATTTTGCTGTGCTGTGAAAATTCAGATATTTGCATGACTGCTTTTGTTTTATTTTATGAAAAGCAAAAAGAATTCAACCCCATAATACATGTTGTTTTATTGGTCGCTCGTCCATTTCATATCCCATAGCTTAACAACTCATGTATTTGGATTGCTCTCGATGAGGCGAGCAGTACGAGTACCACCTTGATGGTTCTGCGACGTTTCCTTCCAGAGTTATTACCAAAAAACCACAAACATCCCAGAACCCTCTCGGTTTGGGGTCAAAATTTTGTCGCTCATTAAATCCCATAAGAAACGTCGCATCGAATGAAAGTGATTGAATTCTCCCCGTCTGGACGAGCGGAATTGAATGGTGCAACTGATTTTGCTGTGCTGTGAAAATTCAGATATTTGCATGACTGCTTTTGTTTTATTTTGTGAATAGCAAAAAGCATTCAACCCCATAATACATGCTGTTTTATTGGTAGCTCGTCCATTTCATATCCCATAGCTTAACCATTCACATATTTGGATTCCTCTCGACGAGGCGAACAGTACGAGTACCACCTTGATGGGTCTGCGACGTTTCCTTCCAGAGTTATTACTAAAAAAACACAAACATCCCAGAATCCTCTCGGTTTGGGGTCAAAATGTTGTCGCTCATTAAATCCCACAAGAAACGTCGCATCAAATGAATGTGATTGAATTCTCCCGGTCTGGACGAGCGGAATTGAATGGTGCAACTGATTTTGCTGTGCTGTGAAAATTCAGATATTTGCATGACTGCTTTTGTTTTATTTTGTGAATAGCAAAAAGAATTCAACCCCATAATACATGTTGTTTTATTGGTCGCTCGTCCATTTCATATCCCATAGCTTAACAACTCATGTATTTGGATTGCTCTCGATGAGGCGAGCAGTACGAGTACCACCTTGATGGTTCTGCGACGTTTCCTTCCAGAGTTATTACGAAAAAACCACAAACATCCCAGAACCCTCTCGGTTTGGGGTCAAAATTTTGTCGCTCATTAAATCCCATAAGAAACGTCGCATCGAATGAAAGTGATTGAATTTTCTCCGTCTGGACGAGCGGAATTGAATGGTGCAACTGATTTTGCTGTGCTGTGAAAATTCAGATATTTGCATGACTGATTTTGTTTTATTTTGTGAATAGCAAAAAGCATTCAACCCCATAATACATGCTGTTTTATTATTAGCTCGTCCATTTCATATCCCATAGCTTAACCATTCACATATTTGGATTCCTCTCGACGAGGCGAACAGTACGAGTACCACCTTGATGGGTCTGCGACGTTTCCTTCCAGAGTTATTACTAAAAAAACACAAACATCCCAGAATCTTCTTTGTTTGGGGTCAAAATGTTGTCGCTCATTAAATCCCACAAGAAACGTCGCATCGAATGAATGTGATTGAATTCTCCCGGTCTGGACGAGCGGAATTGAATGGTGCAACTGATTTTGCTGTGCTGTGAAAATTCAGATATTTGCATGACTGCTTTTGTTTTATTTTGTGAATAGCAAAAAGAATTCAACCCCATAATACATGTTGTTTTATTGGTCGCTCGTCCATTTCATATCCCATAGCTTAACAACTCATGTAATTGGATTACTCTCGATGAGGCGAGCAGTACGAGTACCACCTTGATGGGTCTACGACGTTTCCTTCCAGAGTTATTACCAAAAAACCACAAACATCCCAGAATCCTCTCGATTTGGGGTCAAAATGTTGTCGCTCATTAAATTCCATAAGAAACGTCGCATCGAATGAATGTGATTGAATTCTCCCCGTCTGGACGAGCGGAATTGAATGGTGCAACTGATTTTGCTGTGCTGTGAAAATTCAGATATTTGCATGACTGCTTTTGTTTTATTTTGTGAATAGCAAAAAGCATTCAACCCCATAATACATGCTGTTTTATTGGTCGCTCGTCCATTTCATATCCCATAGCTTAACCATTCATATATTTGGATTTCTCTCGACGAGGCGAGCAGTACGAGTACCACCTTGATGGGTCTGCGACGTTTCCTTCCAGAGTTATTACCAAAAAACCACAAACATCCCAGAATCCTCTCGATTTGGGGTCAAAATGTTGTCGCTCATTAAATTCCATAAGAAACGTCGCATCGAATGAATGTGATTGAATTCTCCCCGTCTGGACGAGCGGAATTGAATGGTGCAACTGATTTTGCTGTGCTGTAAAAATTCAGATATTTGCATGACTGCTTTTGTTTTATTTTGTGAATAGCAAAAAGCATTCAACCCCATAATACATGTTGTTTTATTGGTCGCTCGTCCATTTCATATCCCATAGCTTAAACATTCATATATTTGGATTCTTCTCGACGAGGCGAGCAGTAGGAGTACCAGCTTGATGGGGCTGCGACGTTTCCTTCCAGAGTTATTACCAAAAAACCACAAACATCCCAGAATTCTCTCGGTTTGGGGTCAAAATGTTGTCGCTCATTAAATCCCACAAGAAACGTCGCATCGAATGAATGTGATTGAATTCTCCCCGTCTGGACGAGCGGAATTGAATGGTGCAACTGATTTTGCTGTGCTGTGAAAATTCAGATATTTGCATGACTGCTTTTGTTTTATTTTGTGAATAGCAAAAAGCATTCAACCCCATAATACATGTTGTTTTATTGGTCGTTCGTCCATTTCATATCCCATAGCTTAACAACTCATATATTTGGATTCCTCTCGATGAGGCGAGCAGTACGAGTACCACCTTGATGGGTCTGCGACGTTTCCTTCCAGAGTTATTACCAAAAAACCACAAACATCCCAGAATCCTCTCGATTTGGGGTCAAAATGTTGTCGCTCATTAAATTCCATAAGAAACGTCGCATCGAATGAATGTGATTGAATTCTCCCTGTCTGGACGAGCGGAATTGAATGGTGCAACTGATTTTGCTGTGCTGTAAAAATTCAGATATTTGCATGACTGCTTTTGTTTTATTTTGTGAATAGCAAAAAGCATTCAACCCCATAATACATGTTGTTTTATTGGTCGCTCGTCCATTTCATATCCCATAGCTTAAACATTCATATATTTGGATTCTTCTCGACGAGGCGAGCAGTAGGAGTACCAGCTTGATGGGTCTGCGACGTTTCCTTCCAGAGTTATTACCAAAAAACCACAAACATCCAAGAATTCTCTCGGTTTGGGGTCAAAATGTTGTCGCTCATTAAATCCCACAAGAAACGTCGCATCGAATGAATGTGATTGAATTCTCCCCGTCTGGACGAGCGGAATTGAATGGTGCAACTGATTTTGCTGTGCTGTGAAAATTCAGATATTTGCATGACTGCTTTTGTTTTATTTTGTGAATAGCAAAAAGCATTCAACCCCATAATACATGTTGTTTTATTGGTCGTTCGTCCATTTCATATCCCATAGCTTAACAACTCATATATTTGGATTCCTCTCGATGAGGCGAGCAGTACGAGTACCACCTTGATGGTTCTGCGACGTTTCCTTCCAGAGTTATTACCAAAAAACCACAAACATCCCAGAATCCTCTCGGTTTGGGGTCAAAATTTTGTCGCTCATTAAATCCCATAAGAAACGTCGCATCGAATGAAAGTGATTGAATTCTCCCCGTCTGGACGAGCGGAATTGAATGGTGCAACTGATTTTGCTGTGCTGTGAAAATTCAGATATTTGCATGACTGCTTTTGTTTTATTTTGTGAATAGCAAAAAGCATTCAACCCCATAATACATGCTGTTTTATTGGTCGCTCGTCCATTTCATATCCCATAGCTTAACCATTCATATATTTGGATTTCTCTCGACGAGGCGAGCAGTACGAGTACCACCTTGATGGGTCTGCGACGTTTCCTTCCAGAGTTATTACCAAAAAACCACAAACATCCCAGAATCCTCTCGATTTGGGGTCAAAATGTTGTCGCTCATTAAATTCCATAAGAAACGTCGCATCGAATGAATGTGATTGAATTCTCCCCGTCTGGACGAGCGGAATTGAATGGTGCAACTGATTTTGCTGTGCTGTAAAAATTCAGATATTTGCATGACTGCTTTTGTTTTATTTTGTGAATAGCAAAAAGCATTCAACCCCATAATACATGTTGTTTTATTGGTCGCTCGTCCATTTCATATCCCATAGCTTAAACATTCATATATTTGGATTCTTCTCGACGAGGCGAGCAGTAGGAGTACCAGCTTGATGGGGCTGCGACGTTTCCTTCCAGAGTTATTACCAAAAAACCACAAACATCCCAGAATTCTCTCGGTTTGGGGTCAAAATGTTGTCGCTCATTAAATCCCACAAGAAACGTCGCATCGAATGAATGTGATTGAATTCTCCCCGTCTGGACGAGCGGAATTGAATGGTGCAACTGATTTAGCTGTGCTGTGAAAATTCAGATATTTGCATGACTGCTTTTGTTTTATTTTGTGAATAGCAAAAAGCATTCAACCCCATAATACATGTTGTTTTATTGGTCGTTCGTCCATTTCATATCCCATAGCTTAACAACTCATATATTTGGATTCCTCTCGATGAGGCGAGCAGTACGAGTACCACCTTGATGGGTCTGCGACGTTTCCTTCCAGAGTTATTACCAAAAAACCACAAACATCCCAGAATCCTCTCGATTTGGGGTCAAAATGTTGTCGCTCATTAAATTCCATAAGAAACGTCGCATCGAATGAATGTGATTGAATTCTCCCTGTCTGGACGAGCGGAATTGAATGGTGCAACTGATTTTGCTGTGCTGTAAAAATTCAGATATTTGCATGACTGCTTTTGTTTTATTTTGTGAATAGCAAAAAGCATTCAACCCCATAATACATGTTGTTTTATTGGTCGCTCGTCCATTTCATATCCCATAGCTTAAACATTCATATATTTGGATTCTTCTCGACGAGGCGAGCAGTAGGAGTACCAGCTTGATGGGTCTGCGACGTTTCCTTCCAGAGTTATTACCAAAAAACCACAAACATCCAAGAATTCTCTCGGTTTGGGGTCAAAATGTTGTCGCTCATTAAATCCCACAAGAAACGTCGCATCGAATGAATGTGATTGAATTCTCCCCGTCTGGACGAGCGGAATTGAATGGTGCAACTGATTTTGCTGTGCTGTGAAAATTCAGATATTTGCATGACTGCTTTTGTTTTATTTTGTGAATAGCAAAAAGCATTCAACCCCATAATACATGTTGTTTTATTGGTCGTTCGTCCATTTCATATCCCATAGCTTAACAACTCATATATTTGGATTCCTCTCGATGAGGCGAGCAGTACGAGTACCACCTTGATGGTTCTGCGACGTTTCCTTCCAGAGTTATTACCAAAAAACCACAAACATCCCAGAATCCTCTCGGTTTGGGGTCAAAATTTTGTCGCTCATTAAATCCCATAAGAAACGTCGCATCGAATGAAAGTGATTGAATTCTCCCCGTCTGGACGAGCGGAATTGAATGGTGCAACTGATTTTGCTGTGCTGTGAAAATTCAGATATTTGCATGACTGCTTTTGTTTTATTTTGTGAATAGCAAAAAGCATTCAACCCCATAATACATGCTGTTTTATTGGTAGCTCGTCCATTTCATATCCCATAGCTTAACCATTCACATATTTGGATTCCTCTCGACGAGGCGAGCAGTACGAGTACCACCTTGATGGGTCTGCGACGTTTCCTTCCAGAGTTATTACCAAAAAACCACAAACATCCCAGAATCCTCTCGGTTTGGGGTCAAAATGTTGTCGCTTATTAAATCCCATAAGAAACGTCGCATCGAATGAATGTGATTGAATTCTCCCCGTCTGGACGAGCGGAATTGAATGGTGCAACTGATTTTGCTGTGCTGTGAAAATTCAGATATTTGCATGACTGCTTTTTTTTATTTTGTGAATAGCAAAAAGCATTCAACCCCATAATACATGTTGTTTTATTGGTCGCTCGTCCATTTCATATCCCATAGCTTAAGCATTCATATATTTGGATTCCTCTCGACGAGGCGAGCAGTACGAGTACCACCTTGATGGGTCTGCGACGTTTCCTTCCAGAGTTATTACCAAAAAACCACAAACATCCCATAATCCTCTAGGTTTTGGGGTCAAAATGTTGTCGCTCATTAAATCCCATAAGAAACGTCGCATCGAATGAATGTGATTGAATTCTCCCCGTCTGGACGAGCGGAATTGAATGGTGCAACTGATATTGCTGTTCTGTGAAAATTCAGATATTTGCATGAATGCTTTTGTTTTATTTTGTGAATAGCAAAAAGCATTCAACCCCATAATACATGTTGTTTTATTGGTCGCTCGTCCATTTCATATTCCATAGCTTAAGCATTCATATATTTGGATTCCTCTCGACGAGGCGAGCAGTACGAGTACCACCTTGATGGGTCTGCGACGTTTCCTTCCAGAGTTATTACCAAAAAACCACAAACATCCCAGAATCCTCTCGGTTTAGGGGTCAAAATGTTGTCGCTCATTAAATTCCATAAGAAACGTCGCATCGAATGAATGTGATTGAATTCTCCCCGTCTGGACGAGCGGAATTGAATGGTGCAACTGATTTTGCTGTGCTGTAAAAATTCAGATATTTGCATGACTGCTTTTGTTTTATTTTGTGAATAGCAAAAAGCATTCAACCCCATAATACATGTTGTTTTATTGGTCGCTCGTCCATTTCATATCCCATAGCTTAAACATTCATATATTTGGATTCTTCTCGACGAGGCGAGCAGTAGGAGTACCAGCTTGATGGGGCTGCGACGTTTCCTTCCAGAGTTATTACCAAAAAACCACAAACATCCCAGAATTCTCTCGGTTTGGGGTCAAAATGTTGTCGCTCATTAAATCCCACAAGAAACGTCGCATCGAATGAATGTGATTGAATTCTCCCCGTCTGGACGAGCGGAATTGAATGGTGCAACTGATTTTGCTGTGCTGTGAAAATTCAGATATTTGCATGACTGCTTTTGTTTTATTTTGTGAATAGCAAAAAGCATTCAACCCCATAATACATGTTGTTTTATTGGTCGTTCGTCCATTTCATATCCCATAGCTTAACAACTCATATATTTGGATTCCTCTCGATGAGGCGAGCAGTACGAGTACCACCTTGATGGGTCTGCGACGTTTCCTTCCAGAGTTATTACCAAAAAACCACAAACATCCCAGAATCCTCTCGATTTGGGGTCAAAATGTTGTCGCTCATTAAATTCCATAAGAAACGTCGCATCGAATGAATGTGATTGAATTCTCCCCGTCTGGACGAGCGGAATTGAATGGTGCAACTGATTTTGCTGTGCTGTAAAAATTCAGATATTTGCATGACTGCTTTTGTTTTATTTTGTGAATAGCAAAAAGCATTCAACCCCATAATACATGTTGTTTTATTGGTCGCTCGTCCATTTCATATCCCATAGCTTAAACATTCATATATTTGGATTCTTCTCGACGAGGCGAGCAGTAGGAGTACCAGCTTGATGGGTCTGCGACGTTTCCTTCCAGAGTTATTACCAAAAAACCACAAACATCCCAGAATTCTCTCGGTTTGGGGTCAAAATGTTGTCGCTCATTAAATCCCACAAGAAACGTCGCATCGAATGAATGTGATTGAATTCTCCCCGTCTGGACGAGCGGAATTGAATGGTGCAACTGATTTTGCTGTGCTGTGAAAATTCAGATATTTGCATGACTGCTTTTGTTTTATTTTGTGAATAGCAAAAAGCATTCAACCCCATAATACATGTTGTTTTATTGGTCGTTCGTCCATTTCATATCCCATAGCTTAACAACTCATATATTTGGATTCCTCTCGATGAGGCGAGCAGTACGAGTACCACCTTGATGGTTCTGCGACGTTTCCTTCCAGAGTTATTACCAAAAAACCACAAACATCCCAGAATCCTCTCGGTTTGGGGTCAAAATTTTGTCGCTCATTAAATCCCATAAGAAACGTCGCATCGAATGAAAGTGATTGAATTCTCCCCGTCTGGACGAGCGGAATTGAATGGTGCAACTGATTTTGCTGTGCTGTGAAAATTCAGATATTTGCATGACTGCTTTTGTTTTATTTTGTGAATAGCAAAAAGCATTCAACCCCATAATACATGCTGTTTTATTGGTAGCTCGTCCATTTCATATCCCATAGCTTAAAAATTCACATATTTGGATTCCTCTCGACGAGGCGAGCAGTACGAGTACCACCTTGATGGGTCTGCGACGTTTCCTTCCAGAGTTATTACCAAAAAACCACAAACATCCCAGAATCCTCTCGGTTTGGGGTCAAAATGTTGTCGCTCATTAAATCCCATAAGAAACGTCGCATCGAATGAATGTGATTGAATTCTCCCCGTCTGGACGAGCGGAATTGAATGGTGCAACTGATTTTGCTGTGCTGTGAAAATTCAGATATTTGCATGACTGCTTTTTTTTATTTTGTGAATAGCAAAAAGCATTCAACCCCATAATACATGTTGTTTTATTGGTCGCTCGTCCATTTCATATCCCATAGCTTAAGCATTCATATATTTGGATTCCTCTCGACGAGGCGAGCAGTACGAGTACCACCTTGATGGGTCTGCGACGTTTCCTTCCAGAGTTATTACCAAAAAACCACAAACATCCCATAATCCTCTCGGTTTTGGGGTCAAAATGTTGTCGCTCATTAAATCCCATAAGAAACGTCGCATCGAATGAATGTGATTGAATTCTCCCCGTCTGGACGAGCGGAATTGAATGGTGCAACTGATATTGCTGTCCTGTGAAAATTCAGATATTTGCATGAATGCTTTTGTTTTATTTTGTGAATAGCAAAAAGCATTCAACCCCATAATACATGTTGTTTTATTGGTCGCTCGTCCATTTCATATTCCATAGCTTAAGCATTCATATATTTGGATTCCTCTCGACGAGGCGAGCAGTACGAGTACCACCTTGATGGGTCTGCGACGTTTCCTTCCAGAGTTATTACCAAAAAACCACAAACATCCCAGAATCCTCTCGGTTTAGGGGTCAAAATGTTGCCGCTCATTAAATCCCAAAAGACACGTCGCATCGAATGAATGTGATTGAATTATCCCCGTCTGGACGAGCGGAATTGAATGGTGCAACTGATTTTGCTGTGCTGTGAAAATTCAGATATTTGCATGACTTCTTTTGTTTTATTTTGTGAATAGCAAAAAGCATTCAACCCCATAATACATGTTGTTTTATTGGTCGCTCGTCCATTTCATATCCGATAGCTTAACCATTCATATATTTGGATTCCTCTCGACGAGGCGAGCAGTTCGAGTACCACCTTTATGGGTCTGCGACGTTTCCTTCCAGAGTTATTACCAAAAAACCACAAACATCCCAGAATCCTCTCGATTTGGGGTCAAAATGTTGTCGCTCATTAAATTCCATAAGAAACGTCGCATCGAATGAATGTGATTGAATTCTCTCCGTCGGGACGAGCGGAATTGAATGGTGCAACTGATTTTGCTGTGCTGTGAAAATTCAGATATTTGCATGACTGCTTTTGTTTTATTTTGTGAATAGCAAAAAGCATTCAACCGCATAATACATGCTGTTTTATTGGTCGCTCGTCCATTTCATATCCAATAGCTTAACGATTCACATATTTGGATTCCTCTCGACGAGGCGAGCAGTACGAGTACCACCTTGATGGGTCTGCGACGTTTCCTTCCAGAGTTATTACCAAAAAAACACAAACATCCCAGAATCCTCTCGGTTTGGGGTCAAAATGTTGTCGCTCATTAAATTCCATAAGACACGTCGCATCGAATGAATGTGATTGAATTCTCCCCGTCTGGACGAGCGGAATTGAATGGTGCAACTGATTTTGCTGTGCTGTGAAAATTCAGATATTTGCATTACTGCTTTTGTTTTATTTTGTGAATAGCAAAATGCATTCAACCCCATAATACATGCTGTTTTATTGGTCGCTCGTCCATTTCATATCCCATAGCTTAAGCATTCATATATTTGGATTCCTCTCGACGAGGCGAGCAGTACGAGTACAAACTTGATGGGTCTGCGACGTTTCCTTCCAGAGTTATTACCAAAAAAACACAAACATCCCGGAATCCTCTCGGTTTGGGGTCAAAATGTTGTCGCTCATTAAATCCCATAAGACACGTCGCATCGAATGAATGTGATTGAATTATCCCCGTCTGGACGAGCGGAATTGAATGGTGCAACTGATTTTGCTGTGCTGTGAAAATTCAGATATTTGCATGACTGCTTTTGTTTTATTTTGTGAATAGCAAAAAGCATTCAACCGCATAATACATGCTGTTTTATTGGTCGCTCGTCCATTTCATATCCGATAGCTTAACCATTCATATATTTGGATTTCTCTCGACGAGGCGAGCAGTACGAGTACCACCTTGATGGGTCTGCGACGTTTCCTTCCAGAGTTATTACCAAAAAAACACAAACATCCCAGAATCCTCTCGGTTTGGGGTCAAAATGTTGTCGCTCATTAAATTCCATAAGAAACGTCACATCGAATGAATGTGATTGAATTCTCCCCGTCTGGACGAGCGGAATTGAATGGTGCAACTGATTTTGCTGTGCTGTGAAAATTCAGATATTTGCATGACTTCTTTTGTTTTATTTTGTGAATAGCAAAAAGCATTCAACCCCATAATACATGTTGTTTTATTGGTCGCTCGTCCATTTCATATCCCATAGCTTAAGCATTCATATATTTGGATTCCTCTCGATGAGGCGAGCAGTACGAGTACCACCTTGATGGGTCTGCGACGTTTCCTTCCAGAGTTATTACCAAAAATACACAAACATCCCAGAATCCTCTCGATTTGGGGTCAAAATGTTGTCGCTCATTAAATTCCATAAGAAACGTCGCATCGAATGAATGTGATTGAATTCTCTCCGTCTGGACGAGCGGAATTGAATGGTGCAACTGATTTTGCTGTGCTGTGAAAATTCAGATATTTGCATGACTGCTTTTGTTTTATTTTGTGAATAGCAAAAAGCATTCAACCGCATAATACATGCTGTTTTATTGGTCGCTCGTCCATTTCATATCCCATAGCTTAACCATTCATATATTTGAATTTCTCTCGACGAGGCGAGCAGTACGAGTACCACCTTGATGGGTCTGCGACGTTTCCTTCCAGAGTTATTACCAAAAAAACACAAACATCCCAGAATCCTCTCGGTTTGGGGTCAAAATGTTGTCGCTCATTAAATTCCATAAGAAACGTCACATCGAATGAATGTGATTGAATTCTCCCCGTCTGGACGAGCGGAATTGAATGGTGCAACTGATTTTGCTGTGCTGTGAAAATTCAGATATTTGCATGACTGCTTTTGTTTTATTTTGTGAATAGCAAAAAGCATTCAACCGCATAATACATGCTGTTTTATTGGTCGCTCGTCCATTTCATATCCCATAGCTTAACCATTCATATATTTGGATTTCTCTCGACGAGGCGAGCAGTACGAGTACCACCTTGATGGGTCTGCGACGTTTCCTTCCAGAGTTATTACCAAAAAAACACAAACATCCCAGAATCCTCTCGGTTTGGGGTCAAAATGTTGTCGCTCATTAAATTCCATAAGAAACGTCACATCGAATGAATGTGATTGAATTCTCCCCGTCTGGACGAGCGGAATTGAATGGTGCAACTGATTTTGCTGTGCTGTGAAAATTCAGATATTTGCATGACTTCTTTTGTTTTATTTTGTGAATAGCAAAAAGCATTCAACCCCATAATACATGTTGTTTTATTGGTCGCTCGTCCATTTCATATCCCATAGCTTAACCATTCATATATTTGGATTCCTCTCGATGAGGCGAGCAGTACGAGTACCACCTTGATGGGTCTGCGACGTTTCCTTCCAGAGTTATTACCAAAAATACACAAACATCCCAGAATCCTCTCGGTTTGGGGTCAAAATGTTGTCGCTCATTAAATTCCATAAGAAACGTCACATCGAATGAATGTGATTGAATTCTCCCCGTCTGGACGAGCGGAATTGAATGGTGCAACTGATTTTGCTGTGCTGTGAAAATTCAGATATTTGCATGACTGCTTTTGTTTTATTTTGTGAATAGCAAAAAGCATTCAACCGCATAATACATGCTGTTTTATTGGTCGCTCGTCCATTTCATATCCCATAGCTTAACCATTCATATATTTGGATTTCTCCCGACGAGGCGAGCAGTTCGAGTACCACCTTGATGGGTCTGCGACGTTTCCTTCCAGAGTTATTACCAAAAAAACACAAACATCCCAGAATCCTCTCGGTTTGGGGTCAAAATGTTGTCGCTCATTAAATTCCATAAGAAACGTCACATCGAATGAATGTGATTGAATTCTCCCCGTCTGGACGAGCGGAATTGAATGGTGCAACTGATTTTGCTGTGCTGTGAAAATTCAGATATTTGCATGACTTCTTTTGTTTTATTTTGTGAATAGCAAAAAGCATTCAACCCCATAATACATGTTGTTTTATTGGTCGCTCGTCCATTTCATATCCCATAGCTTAAGCATTCATATATTTGGATTCCTCTCGATGAGGCGAGCAGTACGAGTACCACCTTGATGGGTCTGCGACGTTTCCTTCCAGAGTTATTACCAAAAATACACAAACATCCCAGAATCCTCTCGGTTTGGGGTCAAAATGTTGTCGCTCATTAAATCCAATAAGAAACGTCGCATCGAATGAATGTGATTGAATTCTCCCCGTCTGGACGAGCGGAATTGAATGGTGCAACTGATTTTGCTGTGCTGTGAAAATTCAGATATTTGCATGACTGCTTTTGTTTTATTTTGTGAATAGCAAAAAGCATTCAACCCCATAATACATGTTGTTTTATTGGTCGCTCGTCCATTTCATATCCGATAGCTTAACCATTCATATATTTGGATTCCTCTCGACGAGGCGAGCAGTTCGAGTCCCACCTTGATGGGTCTGCGACGTTTCCTTCCAGAGTTATTACCAAAAAACCACAAACATCCCAGAATCCTCTCGATTTGGGGTCAAAATGTTGTCGCTCATTAAATTCCATAAGAAACGTCACATCGAATGAATGTGATTGAATTCTCCCCGTCTGGACGAGCGGAATTGAATGGTGCAACTGATTTTGCTGTGCTGTGAAAATTCAGATATTTGCATTACTGCTTTTGTTTTATTTTGTGAATAGCAAAATGCATTCAACCCCATAATACATGCTGTTTTATTGGTCGCTCGTCCATTTCATATCCAATAGCTTAACGATTCACATATTTGGATTCCTCTCGACGAGGCGAGCATTTCGAGTACAACCTTGATGGGTCTGCGACGTTTCCTTCCAGAGTTATTACCAAAAAAACACAAACATCCCAGAATCCTCTCGGTTTGGGGTCAAAATGTTGTCGCTCATTAAATCCCATAAGACACGTCGCATCGAATGAATGTGATTGAATTATCCCCGTCTGGACGAGCGGAATTGAATGGTGCAACTGATTTTGCTGTGCTGTGAAAATTCAGATATTTGCATGACTGCTTTTGTTTTATTTTGTGAATAGCAAAAAGCATTCAACCGCATAATACATGCTGTTTTATTGGTCGCTCGTCCATTTCATATCCCATAGCTTAACCATTCATATATTTGGATTTCTCTCGACGAGGCGAGCAGTACGAGTACCACCTTGATGGGTCTGCGACGTTTCCTTCCAGAGGTATTACCAAAAAAACACAAACATCCCAGAATCCTCTCGGTTTGGGGTCAAAATGTTGTCGCTCATTAAATTCCATAAGAAACGTCACATCGAATGAATGTGATTGAATTCTCCCCGTCTGGACGAGCGGAATTGAATGGTGCAACTGATTTTGCTGTGCTGTGAAAATTCAGATATTTGCATGACTGCTTTTGTTTTATGTTGTGAATAGCAAAAAGCATTCAACCGCATAATACATGCTGTTTTATTGGTCGCTCGTCCATTTCATATCCCATAGCTTAACCATTCATATATTTGGATTTCTCTCGACGAGGCGAGCAGTACGAGTACCACCTTGATGGGTCTGCGACGTTTCCTTCCAGAGTTATTACCAAAAAAACACAAACATCCCAGAATCCTCTCGGTTTGGGGTCAAAATGTTGTCGCTCATTAAATTCCATAAGAAACGTCACATCGAATGAATGTGATTGAATTCTCCCCGTCTGGACGAGCGGAATTGAATGGTGCAACTGATTTTGCTGTGCTGTGAAAATTCAGATATTTGCATGACTTCTTTTGTTTTATTTTGTGAATAGCAAAAAGCATTCAACCCCATAATACATGTTGTTTTATTGGTCGCTCGTCCATTTCATATCCCATAGCTTAAGCATTCATATATTTGGATTCCTCTCGATGAGGCGAGCAGTACGAGTACCACCTTGATGGGTCTGCGACGTTTCCTTCCAGAGTTATTACCAAAAATACACAAACATCCCAGAATCCTCTCGGTTTGGGGTCAAAATGTTGTAGCTCATTAAATTCCATAAGAAACGTCACATCGAATGAATGTGATTGAATTCTCCCCGTCTGGACGAGCGGAATTGAATGGTGCAACTGATTTTGCTGTGCTGTGAAAATTCAGATATTTGCATGACTGCTTTTGTTTTATTTTGTGAATAGCAAAAAGCATTCAACCGCATAATACATGCTGTTTTATTGGTCGCTCGTCCATTTCATATCCCATAGCTTAACCATTCATATATTTGGATTTCTCCCGACGAGGCGAGCAGTTCGAGTACCACCTTGATGGGTCTGCGACGTTTCCTTCCAGAGTTATTACCAAAAAAACACAAACATCCCAGAATCCTCTCGGTTTGGGGTCAAAATGTTGTCGCTCATTAAATTCCATAAGAAACGTCACATCGAATGAATGTGATTGAATTCTCCCCGTCTGGACGAGCGGAATTGAATGGTGCAACTGATTTTGCTGTGCTGTGAAAATTCAGATATTTGCATGACTTCTTTTGTTTTATTTTGTGAATAGCAAAAAGCATTCAACCCCATAATACATGTTGTTTTATTGGTCGCTCGTCCATTTCATATCCCATAGCTTAAGCATTCATATATTTGGATTCCTCTCGATGAGGCGAGCAGTACGAGTACCACCTTGATGGGTCTGCGACGTTTCCTTCCAGAGTTATTACCAAAAATACACAAACATCCCAGAATCCTCTCGGTTTGGGGTCAAAATGTTGTCGCTCATTAAATTCCATAAGAAACGTCACATCGAATGAATGTGATTGAATTCTCCCCGTCTGGACGAGCGGAATTGAATGGTGCAACTGATTTTGCTGTGCTGTGAAAATTCAGATATTTGCATGACTGCTTTTGTTTTATTTTGTGAATAGCAAAAAGCATTCAACCGCATAATACATGCTGTTTTATTGGTCGCTCGTCCATTTCATATCCCATAGCTTAACCATTCATATATTTGGATTTCTCCCGACGAGGCGAGCAGTTCGAGTACCACCTTGATGGGTCTGCGACGTTTCCTTCCAGAGTTATTACCAAAAAAACACAAACATCCCAGAATCCTCTCGGTTTGGGGTCAAAATGTTGTCGCTCATTAAATTCCATAAGAAACGTCACATCGAATGAATGTGATTGAATTCTCCCCGTCTGGACGAGCGGAATTGAATGGTGCAACTGATTTTGCTGTGCTGTGAAAATTCAGATATTTGCATGACTTCTTTTGTTTTATTTTGTGAATAGCAAAAAGCATTCAACCCCATAATACATGTTGTTTTATTGGTCGCTCGTCCATTTCATATCCCATAGCTTAAGCATTCATATATTTGGATTCCTCTCGATGAGGCGAGCAGTACGAGTACCACCTTGATGGGTCTGCGACGTTTCCTTCCAGAGTTATTACCAAAAATACACAAACATCCCAGAATCCTCTCGGTTTGGGGTCAAAATGTTGTCGCTCATTAAATCCAATAAGAAACGTCGCATCGAATGAATGTGATTGAATTCTCCCCGTCTGGACGAGCGGAATTGAATGGTGCAACTGATTTTGCTGTGCTGTGAAAATTCAGATATTTGCATGACTGCTTTTGTTTTATTTTGTGAATAGCAAAAAGCATTCAACCCCATAATACATGTTGTTTTATTGGTCGCTCGTCCATTTCATATCCGATAGCTTAACCATTCATATATTTGGATTCCTCTCGACGAGGCGAGCAGTTCGAGTCCCACCTTGATGGGTCTGCGACGTTTCCTTCCAGAGTTATTACCAAAAAACCACAAACATCCCAGAATCCTCTCGATTTGGGGTCAAAATGTTGTCGCTCATTAAATTCCATAAGAAACGTCGCATCGAATGAATGTGATTGAATTCTCTCCGTCTGGACGAGCGGAATTGAATGGTGCAACTGATTTTGCTGTGCTGTGAAAATTCAGATATTTGCATGACTGCTTTTGTTTTATTTTGTGAATAGCAAAAAGCATTCAACCGCATAATACATGCTGTTTTATTGGTCGCTCGTCCATTTCATATCCCATAGCTTAACCATTCATATATTTGGATTTCTCTCGACGAGGCGAGCAGTACGAGTACCACCTTGATGGGTCTGCGACGTTTCCTTCCAGAGTTATTACCAAAAAAACACAAACATCCCAGAATCCTCTCGGTTTGGGGTCAAAATGTTGTCGCTCATTAAATTCCATAAGAAACGTCACATCGAATGAATGTGATTGAATTCTCCCCGTCTGGACGAGCGGAATTGAATGGTGCAACTGATTTTGCTGTGCTGTGAAAATTCAGATATTTGCATTACTGCTTTTGTTTTATTTTGTGAATAGCAAAATGCATTCAACCCCATAATACATGCTGTTTTATTGGTCGCTCGTCCATTTCATATCCAATAGCTTAACGATTCACATATTTGGATTCCTCTCGACGAGGCGAGCATTTCGAGTACAACCTTGATGGGTCTGCGACGTTTCCTTCCAGAGTTATTACCAAAAAAACACAAACATCCCAGAATCCTCTCGGTTTGGGGTCAAAATGTTGTCGCTCATTAAATCCCATAAGACACGTCGCATCGAATGAATGTGATTGAATTATCCCCGTCTGGACGAGCGGAATTGAATGGTGCAACTGATTTTGCTGTGCTGTGAAAATTCAGATATTTGCATGACTGCTTTTGTTTTATTTTGTGAATAGCAAAAAGCATTCAACCCCATAATACATGTTGTTTTATTGGTCGCTCGTCCATTTCATATCCCATAGCTTAAGCATTCATATATTTGGATTCCTCTCTACGAGGCGAGCAGTACGAGTACCACCTTGATGGGTCTGCGACGTTTCCTTCCAGAGTTATTACCAAAAAACACAAACATCCCAGAATCCTCTCGGTTTGGGGTCAAAATGTTGTCGCTCATTAAATCCCAAAAGACATGTCGCATCGAATGAATGTGATTGAATTATCCCCGTCTGGACGAGCGGAATTGAATGGTGCAACTGATTTTGCTGTGCTGTGAAAATTCAGATATTTGCATGACTTCTTTTGTTTTATTTTGTGAATAGCAAAAAGCATTCAACCCCATAATACATGTTGTTTTATTGGTCGCTCGTCCATTTCACATCCCATAGCTTAAGCATTCATATATTTGGATTCCTCTCGACGAGGCGAGCAGTACGAGTACCACCTTGATGGGTCTGCGACGTTTCCTTCCAGAGTTATTACCAAAAAACCACAAACATCCCAGAATCCTCTCGGTTTTGGGGTCAAAATGTTGTCGCTCATTAAATCCCATAAGAAACGTCGCATCGAATGAATGTGATTGAATTCTCCCCGTCTGGACGAGCGGAATTGAATGGTGCAACTGATTTTGCTGTGCTGTGAAAATTCAGATATTTGCATGACTTCTTTTGTTTTATTTTGTGAATAGCAAAAAGCATTCAACCCCATAATACATGTTGTTTTATTGGTCGCTCGTCCATTTCATATCCCATAGCTTAAGCATTCATATATTTGGATTCCTCTCGATGAGGCGAGCAGTACGAGTACCACCTTGATGGGTCTGCGACGTTTCCTTCCAGAGTTATTACCAAAAATACACAAACATCCCAGAATCCTCTCGGTTTGGGGTCAAAATGTTGTCGCTCATTAAATTCCATAAGAAACGTCACATCGAATGAATGTGATTGAATTCTCCCCGTCTGGACGAGCGGAATTGAATGGTGCAACTGATTTTGCTGTGCTGTGAAAATTCAGATATTTGCATGACTGCTTTTGTTTTATTTTGTGAATAGCAAAAAGCATTCAACCGCATAATACATGCTGTTTTATTGGTCGCTCGTCCATTTCATATCCCATAGCTTAACCATTCATATATTTGGATTTCTCCCGACGAGGCGAGCAGTTCGAGTACCACCTTGATGGGTCTGCGACGTTTCCTTCCAGAGTTATTACCAAAAAAACACAAACATCCCAGAATCCTCTCGGTTTGGGGTCAAAATGTTGTCGCTCATTAAATTCCATAAGAAACGTCACATCGAATGAATGTGATTGAATTCTCCCCGTCTGGACGAGCGGAATTGAATGGTGCAACTGATTTTGCTGTGCTGTGAAAATTCAGATATTTGCATGACTTCTTTTGTTTTATTTTGTGAATAGCAAAAAGCATTCAACCCCATAATACATGTTGTTTTATTGGTCGCTCGTCCATTTCATATCCCATAGCTTAAGCATTCATATATTTGGATTCCTCTCGATGAGGCGAGCAGTACGAGTACCACCTTGATGGGTCTGCGACGTTTCCTTCCAGAGTTATTACCAAAAATACACAAACATCCCAGAATCCTCTCGGTTTGGGGTCAAAATGTTGTCGCTCATTAAATCCAATAAGAAACGTCGCATCGAATGAATGTGATTGAATTCTCCCCGTCTGGACGAGCGGAATTGAATGGTGCAACTGATTTTGCTGTGCTGTGAAAATTCAGATATTTGCATGACTGCTTTTGTTTTATTTTGTGAATAGCAAAAAGCATTCAACCCCATAATACATGTTGTTTTATTGGTCGCTCGTCCATTTCATATCCGATAGCTTAACCATTCATATATTTGGATTCCTCTCGACGAGGCGAGCAGTTCGAGTCCCACCTTGATGGGTCTGCGACGTTTCCTTCCAGAGTTATTACCAAAAAACCACAAACATCCCAGAATCCTCTCGATTTGGGGTCAAAATGTTGTCGCTCATTAAATTCCATAAGAAACGTCGCATCGAATGAATGTGATTGAATTCTCTCCGTCTGGACGAGCGGAATTGAATGGTGCAACTGATTTTGCTGTGCTGTGAAAATTCAGATATTTGCATGACTGCTTTTGTTTTATTTTGTGAATAGCAAAAAGCATTCAACCGCATAATACATGCTGTTTTATTGGTCGCTCGTCCATTTCATATCCCATAGCTTAACCATTCATATATTTGGATTTCTCTCGACGAGGCGAGCAGTACGAGTACCACCTTGATGGGTCTGCGACGTTTCCTTCCAGAGTTATTACCAAAAAAACACAAACATCCCAGAATCCTCTCGGTTTGGGGTCAAAATGTTGTCGCTCATTAAATTCCATAAGAAACGTCACATCGAATGAATGTGATTGAATTCTCCCCGTCTGGACGAGCGGAATTGAATGGTGCAACTGATTTTGCTGTGCTGTGAAAATTCAGATATTTGCATTACTGCTTTTGTTTTATTTTGTGAATAGCAAAATGCATTCAACCCCATAATACATGCTGTTTTATTGGTCGCTCGTCCATTTCATATCCAATAGCTTAACGATTCACATATTTGGATTCCTCTCGACGAGGCGAGCATTTCGAGTACAACCTTGATGGGTCTGCGACGTTTCCTTCCAGAGTTATTACCAAAAAAACACAAACATCCCAGAATCCTCTCGGTTTGGGGTCAAAATGTTGTCGCTCATTAAATCCCATAAGACACGTCGCATCGAATGAATGTGATTGAATTATCCCCGTCTGGACGAGCGGAATTGAATGGTGCAACTGATTTTGCTGTGCTGTGAAAATTCAGATATTTGCATGACTGCTTTTGTTTTATTTTGTGAATAGCAAAAAGCATTCAACCCCATAATACATGTTGTTTTATTGGTCGCTCGTCCATTTCATATCCCATAGCTTAAGCATTCATATATTTGGATTCCTCTCTACGAGGCGAGCAGTACGAGTACCACCTTGATGGGTCTGCGACGTTTCCTTCCAGAGTTATTACCAAAAAACACAAACATCCCAGAATCCTCTCGGTTTGGGGTCAAAATGTTGTCGCTCATTAAATCCCAAAAGACATGTCGCATCGAATGAATGTGATTGAATTATCCCCGTCTGGACGAGCGGAATTGAATGGTGCAACTGATTTTGCTGTGCTGTGAAAATTCAGATATTTGCATGACTTCTTTTGTTTTATTTTGTGAATAGCAAAAAGCATTCAACCCCATAATACATGTTGTTTTATTGGTCGCTCGTCCATTTCACATCCCATAGCTTAAGCATTCATATATTTGGATTCCTCTCGACGAGGCGAGCAGTACGAGTACCACCTTGATGGGTCTGCGACGTTTCCTTCCAGAGTTATTACCAAAAAACCACAAACATCCCAGAATCCTCTCGGTTTTGGGGTCAAAATGTTGTCGCTCATTAAATCCCATAAGAAACGTCGCATCGAATGAATGTGATTGAATTCTCCCCGTCTGGACGAGCGGAATTGAATGATGCAACTGATATTGCTGTCCTGTGAAAATTCAGATATTTGCATGACTGCTTTTGTTTTATTTTGTGAATAGCAAAAAGCATTCAACCCCATAATACATGTTGTTTTATTGGTCGCTCGTCCATTTCATATCACATAGCTTAACCATTCATATATTTCGATTCCGCTCGACGAGCCGGGCAGTACGAGTACCACCATGATGGTTCTGCGACGTTTCCTTCCAGAGTTATTAAACCAAAAAACCACAAACATCCCAGAATCCTCTCGGTTTGGGGTGAAAATGTTGTCGCTTATTAAATCCCATAAAAAACGTCGCATCGAATGAATGTGATTGAATTCTCCTCGTCTGGACGAGCGGAATTGAATGGTGCAACTGATTTTGCTGTGCTGTGAAAATTCAGATATTTGCATGACTGCTTTTGTTTTATTTTGTGAATAGCAAAAAGCATTCAACCCCATAATACATGTTGTTTTATTGGTCGCTCGTCCATTTCATATCCAATAGCTTAACGATTCACATATTTGGATTCCTCTCGACGAGGCGAGCATTTCGAGTACAACCTTGATGGGTCTGCGACGTTTCCTTCCAGAGTTATTACCAAAAAAACACAAACATCCCAGAATCCTCTCGGTTTGGGGTCAAAATGTTGTCGCTCATTAAATCCCATAAGACACGTCGCATCGAATGAATGTGATTGAATTATCCCCGTCTGGACGAGCGGAATTGAATGGTGCAACTGATTTTGCTGTGCTATGAAAATTCAGATATTTGCATGACTGCTTTTGTTTTATTTTGTGAATAGCAAAAAGCATTCAACCCCATAATACATGTTGTTTTATTGGTCGCTCGTCCATTTCATATCCCATAGCTTAAGCATTCATATATTTGGATTCCTCTCGACGAGGCGAGCAGTACGAGTACCACCTTGATGGGTCTACGACGTTTCCTTCCAGAGTTATTACTAAAAAAACACAAACATCCCAGAATCCTCTCGGTTTGGGGTCAAAATGTTGTCGCTCATTAAATCCCACTAGAAACGTCGCATCGAATGAATGTGATTGAATTCTCTCCGTCTGGACGAGCGGAATTGAATGGTGCAACTGATTTTGCTGTGCTGTGAAAATTCAGATATTTGCATGACTTCTTTTGTTTTATTTTGTGAATAGCAAAAAGCATTCAACCCCATAATACATGTTGTTTTATTGGTCGCTCGTCCATTTCATATCCCATAGCTTAACCATTCACATATTTGGATTCCTCTCGACGAGGCGAGCAGTACGAGTACAACGTTGATGGGTCTGCGACGTTTCTTTCCAGAGTTATTACCAAAAAAACACAAACATCCCAGAATCCTCTCGGTTTGGGGTCAAAATGTTGTCGCTCATTAAATCCCATAAGACACGTCGCATCGAATGAATGTGATTGAATTATCCCCGTCTTGACGAGCGGAATTGAATGGTGCAACTGATTTTGCTGTGCTGTGAAAATTCAGATATTTGCATGACTGCTTTTGTTTTATTTTGTGAATAGCAAAAAGCATTCAACCCCATAATACATGTTGTTTTATTGGTCGCTCGTCCATTTCATATCCCATAGCTTAAGCATTCATATATTTGGATTCCTCTCTACGAGGCGAGCAGTACGACTACCACCTTGATGGGTCTGCGACGTTTCCTTCCAGAGTTATTACCAAAAAAACACAAACATCCCAGAATCCTCTCGGTTTGGGGTCAAAATGTTGTCGCTCATTAAATCCCAAAAGACACGTCGCATCGAATGAATGTGATTGAATTATCCCCGTCTGGACGAGCGGAATTGAATGGTGCAACTGATTTTGCTGTGCTGTGAAAATTCAGATATTTGCATGACTTCTTTTGTTTTATTTTGTGAATAGCAAAAAGCATTCAACCCCATAATACATGTTGTTTTATTGGTCGCTCGTCCATTTCACATCCCATAGCTTAAGCATTCATATATTTGGATTCCTCTCGACGTGGCGAGCAGTACGAGTACCACCTTGATGGGTCTGCGACGTTTCCTTCCAGAGTTATTACCAAAAAACCACAAACATCCCAGAATCCTCTCGGTTTTGGGGTCAAAATGTTGTCGCTCATTAAATCCCATAAGAAACGTCGCATCGAATGAATGTGATTGAATTCTCCCCGTCTGGACGAGCGGAATTGAATGGTGCAACTGATTTTGCTGTGCTGTGAAAATTCAGATATTTGCATGACTGCTTTTGTTTTATTTTGTGAATAGCAAAAAGCATTCAACCCCATAATACATGTTGTTTTATTGGTCGCTCGTCCATTTCATATCCGATAGCTTAACCATTCATATATTTGGATTCCTCTCGACGAGGCGAGCAGTTCGAGTCCCACCTTGATGGGTCTGCGACGTTTCCTTCCAGAGTTATTACCAAAAAACCACAAACATCCCAGAATCCTCTCGATTTGGGGTCAAAATGTTGTCGCTCATTAAATTCCATAAGAAACGTCGCATCGAATGAATGTGATTGAATTCTCTCCGTCTGGACGAGCGGAATTGAATGGTGCAACTGATTTTGCTGTGCTGTGAAAATTCAGATATTTGCATGACTGCTTTTGTTTTATTTTGTGAATAGCAAAAAGCATTCAACCGCATAATACATGCTGTTTTATTGGTCGCTCGTCCATTTCATATCCCATAGCTTAACCATTCATATATTTGGATTTCTCTCGACGAGGCGAGCAGTACGAGTACCACCTTGATGGGTCTGCGACGTTTCCTTCCAGAGTTATTACCAAAAAAACACAAACATCCCAGAATCCTCTCGGTTTGGGGTCAAAATGTTGTCGCTCATTAAATTCCATAAGAAACGTCACATCGAATGAATGTGATTGAATTCTCCCCGTCTGGACGAGCGGAATTGAATGGTGCAACTGATTTTGCTGTGCTGTGAAAATTCAGATATTTGCATTACTGCTTTTGTTTTATTTTGTGAATAGCAAAATGCATTCAACCCCATAATACATGCTGTTTTATTGGTCGCTCGTCCATTTCATATCCAATAGCTTAACGATTCACATATTTGGATTCCTCTCGACGAGGCGAGCATTTCGAGTACAACCTTGATGGGTCTGCGACGTTTCCTTCCAGAGTTATTACCAAAAAAACACAAACATCCCAGAATCCTCTCGGTTTGGGGTCCAAATGTTGTCGCTCATTAAATCCCATAAGACACGTCGCATCGAATGAATGTGATTGAATTATCCCCGTCTGGACGAGCGGAATTGAATGGTGCAACTGATTTTGCTGTGCTGTGAAAATTCAGATATTTGCATGACTGCTTTTGTTTTATTTTGTGAATAGCAAAAAGCATTCAACCGCATAATACATGCTGTTTTATTGGTCGCTCGTCCATTTCATATCCCATAGCTTAACCATTCATATATTTGGATTTCTCTCGACGAGGCGAGCAGTACGAGTACCACCTTGATGGGTCTGCGACGTTTCCTTCCAGAGTTATTACCAAAAAAACACAAACATCCCAGAATCCTCTCGGTTTGGGGTCAAAATGTTGTCGCTCATTAAATTCCATAAGAAACGTCACATCGAATGAATGTGATTGAATTCTCCCCGTCTGGACGAGCGGAATTGAATGGTGCAACTGATTTTGCTGTGCTGTGAAAATTCACATATTTGCATGACTGCTTTTGTTTTATTTTGTGAATAGCAAAAAGCATTCAACCGCATAATACATGCTGTTTTATTGGTCGCTCGTCCATTTCATATCCCATAGCTTAACCATTCATATATTTGGATTTCTCTCGACGAGGCGAGCAGTACGAGTACCACCTTGATGGGTCTGCGACGTTTCCTTCCAGAGTTATTACCAAAAAAACACAAACATCCCAGAATCCTCTCGGTTTGGGGTCAAAATGTTGTCGCTCATTAAATTCCATAAGAAACGTCACATCGAATGAATGTGATTGAATTCTCCCCGTCTGGACGAGCGGAATTGAATGGTGCAACTGATTTTGCTGTGCTGTGAAAATTCAGATATTTGCATGACTTCTTTTGTTTTATTTTGTGAATAGCAAAAAGCATTCAACCCCATAATACATGTTGTTTTATTGGTCGCTCGTCCATTTCATATCCCATAGCTTAAGCATTCATATATTTGGATTCCTCTCGATGAGGCGAGCAGTACGAGTACCACCTTGATGGGTCTGCGACGTTTCCTTCCAGAGTTATTACCAAAAATACACAAACATCCCAGAATCCTCTCGGTTTGGGGTCAAAATGTTGTCGCTCATTAAATTCCATAAGAAACGTCACATCGAATGAATGTGATTGAATTCTCCCCGTCTGGACGAGCGGAATTGAATGGTGCAACTGATTTTGCTGTGCTGTGAAAATTCAGATATTTGCATGACTGCTTTTGTTTTATTTTGTGAATAGCAAAAAGCATTCAACCGCATAATACATGCTGTTTTATTGGTCGCTCGTCCATTTCATATCCCATAGCTTAACCATTCATATATTTGGATTTCTCCCGACGAGGCGAGCAGTTCGAGTACCACCTTGATGGGTCTGCGACGTTTCCTTCCAGAGTTATTACCAAAAAAACACAAACATCCCAGAATCCTCTCGGTTTGGGGTCAAAATGTTGTCGCTCATTAAATTCCATAAGAAACGTCACATCGAATGAATGTGATTGAATTCTCCCCGTCTGGACGAGCGGAATTGAATGGTGCAACTGATTTTGCTGTGCTGTGAAAATTCAGATATTTGCATGACTTCTTTTGTTTTATTTTGTGAATAGCAAAAAGCATTCAACCCCATAATACATGTTGTTTTATTGGTCGCTCGTCCATTTCATATCCCATAGCTTAAGCATTCATATATTTGGATTCCTCTCGATGAGGCGAGCAGTACGAGTACCACCTTGATGGGTCTGCGACGTTTCCTTCCAGAGTTATTACCAAAAATACACAAACATCCCAGAATCCTCTCGGTTTGGGGTCAAAATGTTGTCGCTCATTAAATCCAATAAGAAACGTCGCATCGAATGAATGTGATTGAATTCTCCCCGTCTGGACGAGCAGAATTGAATGGTGCAACTGATTTTGCTGTGCTGTGAAAATTCAGATATTTGCATGACTGCTTTTGTTTTATTTTGTGAATAGCAAAAAGCATTCAACCCCATAATACATGTTGTTTTATTGGTCGCTCGTCCATTTCATATCCGATAGCTTAACCATTCATATATTTGGATTCCTCTCGACGAGGCGAGCAGTTCGAGTCCCACCTTGATGGGTCTGCGACGTTTCCTTCCAGAGTTATTACCAAAAAACCACAAACATCCCAGAATCCTCTCGATTTGGGGTCAAAATGTTGTCGCTCATTAAATCCCATAAGAAACGTCGCATCGAATGAATGTGATTGAATTCTCTCCGTCTGGACGAGCGGAATTGAATGGTGCAACTGATTTTGCTGTGCTGTGAAAATTCAGATATTTGCATGACTGCTTTTGTTTTATTTTGTGAATAGCAAAAAGCATTCAACCGCATAATACATGCTGTTTTATTGGTCGCTCGTCCATTTCATATCCCATAGCTTAACCATTCATATATTTGGATTTCTCTCGACGAGGCGAGCAGTACGAGTACCACCTTGATGGGTCTGCGACGTTTCCTTCCAGAGTTATTACCAAAAAAACACAAACATCCCAGAATCCTCTCGGTTTGGGGTCAAAATGTTGTCGCTCATTAAATTCCATAAGAAACGTCACATCGAATGAATGTGATTGAATTCTCCCCGTCTGGACGAGCGGAATTGAATGGTGCAACTGATTTTGCTGTGCTGTGAAAATTCAGATATTTGCATTACTGCTTTTGTTTTATTTTGTGAATAGCAAAATGCATTCAACCCCATAATACATGCTGTTTTATTGGTCGCTCGTCCATTTCATATCCAATAGCTTAACGATTCACATATTTGGATTCCTCTCGACGAGGCGAGCATTTCGAGTACAACCTTGATGGGTCTGCGACGTTTCCTTCCAGAGTTATTACCAAAAAAACACAAACATCCCAGAATCCTCTCGGTTTGGGGTCAAAATGTTGTCGCTCATTAAATCCCATAAGACACGTCGCATCGAATGAATGTGATTGAATTATCCCCGTCTGGACGAGCGGAATTGAATGGTGCAACTGATTTTGCTGTGCTGTGAAAATTCAGATATTTGCATGACTGCTTTTGTTTTATTTTGTGAATAGCAAAAAGCATTCAACCCCATAATACATGTTGTTTTATTGGTCGCTCGTCCATTTCATATCCCATAGCTTAAGCATTCATATATTTGGATTCCTCTCTACGAGGCGAGCAGTACGAGTACCACCTTGATGGGTCTGCGACGTTTCCTTCCAGAGTTATTACCAAAAAACACAAACATCCCAGAATCCTCTCGGTTTGGGGTCAAAATGTTGTCGCTCATTAAATCCCAAAAGACATGTCGCATCGAATGAATGTGATTGAATTATCCCCGTCTGGACGAGCGGAATTGAATGGTGCAACTGATTTTGCTGTGCTGTGAAAATTCAGATATTTGCATGACTTCTTTTGTTTTATTTTGTGAATAGCAAAAAGCATTCAACCCCATAATACATGTTGTTTTATTGGTCGCTCGTCCATTTCACATCCCATAGCTTAAGCATTCATATATTTGGATTCCTCTCGACGAGGCGAGCAGTACGAGTACCACCTTGATGGGTCTGCGACGTTTCCTTCCAGAGTTATTACCAAAAAACCACAAACATCCCAGAATCCTCTCGGTTTTGGGGTCAAAATGTTGTCGCTCATTAAATCCCATAAGAAACGTCGCATCGAATGAATGTGATTGAATTCTCCCCGTCTGGACGAGCGGAATTGAATGGTGCAACTGATATTGCTGTCCTGTGAAAATTCAGATATTTGCATGACTGCTTTTGTTTTATTTTGTGAATAGCAAAAAGCATTCAACCCCATAATACATGTTGTTTTATTGGTCGCTCGTCCATTTCATATCACATAGCTTAACCATTCATATATTTCGATTCCGCTCGACGAGCCGGGCAGTACGAGTACCACCATGATGGTTCTGCGACGTTTCCTTCCAGAGTTATTAAACCAAAAAACCACAAACATCCCAGAATCCTCTCGGTTTGGGGTCAAAATGTTGTCGCTTATTAAATCCCATAAAAAACGTCGCATCGAATGAATGTGATTGAATTCTCCCCGTCTGGACGAGCGGAATTGAATGGTGCAACTGATTTTGCTGTGCTGTGAAAATTCAGATATTTGCATGACTGCTTTTGTTTTATTTTGTGAATAGCAAAAAGCATTCAACCCCATAATACATGTTGTTTTATTGGTCGCTCGTCCATTTCATATCCAATAGCTTAACGATTCACATATTTGGATTCCTCTCGACGAGGCGAGCATTTCGAGTACAACCTTGATGGGTCTGCGACGTTTCCTTCCAGAGTTATTACCAAAAAAACACAAACATCCCAGAATCCTCTCGGTTTGGGGTCAAAATGTTGTCGCTCATTAAATCCCATAAGACACGTCGCATCGAATGAATGTGATTGAATTATCCCCGTCTGGACGAGCGGAATTGAATGGTGCAACTGATTTTGCTGTGCTATGAAAATTCAGATATTTGCATGACTGCTTTTGTTTTATTTTGTGAATAGCAAAAAGCATTCAACCCCATAATACATGTTGTTTTATTGGTCGCTCGTCCATTTCATATCCCATAGCTTAAGCATTCATATATTTGGATTCCTCTCGACGAGGCGAGCAGTACGAGTACCACCTTGATGGGTCTACGACGTTTCCTTCCAGAGTTATTACTAAAAAAACACAAACATCCCAGAATCCTCTCGGTTTGGGGTCAAAATGTTGTCGCTCATTAAATCCCACTAGAAACGTCGCATCGAATGAATGTGATTGAATTCTCTCCGTCTGGACGAGCGGAATTGAATGGTGCAACTGATTTTGCTGTGCTGTGAAAATTCAGATATTTGCATGACTTCTTTTGTTTTATTTTGTGAATAGCAAAAAGCATTCAACCCCATAATACATGTTGTTTTATTGGTCGCTCGTCCATTTCATATCCCATAGCTTAACCATTCACATATTTGGATTCCTCTCGACGAGGCGAGCAGTACGAGTACAACGTTGATGGGTCTGCGACGTTTCTTTCCAGAGTTATTACCAAAAAAACACAAACATCCCAGAATCCTCTCGGTTTGGGGTCAAAATGTTGTCGCTCATTAAATCCCATAAGACACGTCGCATCGAATGAATGTGATTGAATTATCCCCGTCTTGACGAGCGGAATTGAATGGTGCAACTGATTTTGCTGTGCTGTGAAAATTCAGATATTTGCATGACTGCTTTTGTTTTATTTTGTGAATAGCAAAAAGCATTCAACCCCATAATACATGTTGTTTTATTGGTCGCTCGTCCATTTCATATCCCATAGCTTAAGCATTCATATATTTGGATTCCTCTCTACGAGGCGAGCAGTACGACTACCACCTTGATGGGTCTGCGACGTTTCCTTCCAGAGTTATTACCAAAAAAACACAAACATCCCAGAATCCTCTCGGTTTGGGGTCAAAATGTTGTCGCTCATTAAATCCCAAAAGACACGTCGCATCGAATGAATGTGATTGAATTATCCCCGTCTGGACGAGCGGAATTGAATGGTGCAACTGATTTTGCTGTGCTGTGAAAATTCAGATATTTGCATGACTTCCTTTGTTTTATTTTGTGAATAGCAAAAAGCATTCAACCCCATAATACATGTTGTTTTATTGGTCGCTCGTCCATTTCACATCCCATAGCTTAAGCATTCATATATTTGGATTCCTCTCGACGTGGCGAGCAGTACGAGTACCACCTTGATGGGTCTGCGACGTTTCCTTCCAGAGTTATTACCAAAAAACCACAAACATCCCAGAATCCTCTCGGTTTTGGGGTCAAAATGTTGTCGCTCATTAAATCCCATAAGAAACGTCGCATCGAATGAATGTGATTGAATTCTCCCCGTCTGGACGAGCGGAATTGAATGGTGCAACTGATATTGCTGTCCTGTGAAAATTCAGATATTTGCATGACTGCTTTTGTTTTATTTTGTGAATAGCAAAAAGCATTCAACCCCATAATACATGTTGTTTTATTGGTCGCTCGTCCATTTCATATCACATAGCTTAACCATTCATATATTTCGATTCCGCTCGACGAGCCGGGCAGTACGAGTACCACCATGATGGTTCTGCGACGTTTCCTTCCAGAGTTATTAAACCAAAAAACCACAAACATTCCAGAATCCTCTCGGTTTGGGGTCAAAATGTTGTCGCTTATTAAATACCATAAGAAACGTCGCATCGAATGAATGTGATTGAATTCTCCCCGTCTGGACGAGCGGAATTTAATGGTGCAACTGATTTTGCTGTGCTGTGAAAATTCAGATATTTGCATGACTGCTTTTGTTTTATTTTGTGAATAGCAAAACGCATTCCACCCCATAATACATGCTGTTTTATTGGTCGCTCGTCCATTTCATATCCCATAGCTTAACCATTCATATATTTGGATTCCTCTCGACGAGGCGAGCAGTACGAGTACCACATTGATGGGTCTGCGACGTTTCCTTCCAGAGTTATTACCAAAAAAACACAAACATCCCAGAATCCTCTCGGTTTGGGATCAAAATGTTGTCGCTCATTAAATCCCATAAGACACGTCGCATCGAATGAATGTGATTGAATTATCCCCGTCTGGACGAGCGGAATTGAATGGTGCAACTGATTTTGCTGTGCTGTGAAAATTCAGATATTTGCATCACTGCTTTTGTTTTATTTTGTGAATAGCAAAAAGCATTCAACCCCATAATACATGTTGTTTTATTGGTCGCTCGTCCATTTCATATCCCATAGCTTAAGCATTCATATATTTGGATTCCTCTCTACGAGGCGAGCATTTCGAGTACAACCTTGATGGGTCTGCGACGTTTCCTTCCAGAGTTATTACCAAAAAAACACAAACATCCCAGAATCCTCTCGGTTTGGGGTCAAAATGTTGTCGCTCATTAAATCCCAAAAGACATGTCGCATCGAATGAATGTGATTGAATTATCCCCGTCTGGACGAGCGGAATTGAATGGTGCAACTGATTTTGCTGTGCTGTGAAAATTCAGATATTTGCATGACTTCTTTTGTTTTATTTTGTGAATAGCAAAAAGCATTCAACCCCATAATACATGTTGTTTTATTGGTCGCTCGTCCATTTCACATCCCATAGCTTAAGCATTCATATATTTGGATTCCTCTCGACGAGGCGAGCAGTACGAGTACCACCTTGATGGGTCTGCGACGTTTCCTTCCAGAGTTATTACCAAAAAACCACAAACATCCCAGAATCCTCTCGGTTTTGGGGTCAAAATGTTGTCGCTCATTAAATCCCATAAGAAACGTCGCATCGAATGAATGTGATTGAATTCTCCCCGTCTGGACGAGCGGAATTGAATGGTGCAACTGATATTGCTGTCCTGTGAAAATTCAGATATTTGCATGACTGCTTTTGTTTTATTTTGTGAATAGCAAAAAGCATTCAACCCCATAATACATGTTGTTTTATTGGTCGCTCGTCCATTTCATATCACATAGCTTAACCATTCATATATTTCGATTCCGCTCGACGAGCCGGGCAGTACGAGTACCACCATGATGGTTCTGCGACGTTTCCTTCCAGAGTTATTAAACCAAAAAACCACAAACATCCCAGAATCCTCTCGGTTTGGGGTCAAAATGTTGTCGCTTATTAAATCCCATAAGAAACGTCGCATCGAATGAATGTGATTGAATTCTCCCCGTCTGGACGAGCGGAATTGAATGGTGCAACTGATTTTGCTGTGCTGTGAAAATTCAGATATTTGCATGACTGCTTTTGTTTTATTTTGTGAATAGCAAAACGCATTCCACCCCATAATACATGCTGTTTTATTGGTCGCTCGTCCATTTCATATCCCATAGCTTAACCATTCATATATTTGGATTCCTCTCGACGAGGCGAGCAGTACGAGTACCACATTGATGGGTCTGCGACGTTTCCTTCCAGAGTTATTACCAAAAAAACACAAACATCCCAGAATCCTCTCGGTTTGGGGTCAAAATGTTGTCGCTCATTAAATCCCATAAGACACGTCGCATCGAATGAATGTGATTGAATTATCCCCGTCTGGACGAGCGGAATTGAATGGTGCAACTGATTTTGCTGTGCTATGAAAATTCAGATATTTGCATGACTGCTTTTGTTTTATTTTGTGAATAGCAAAAAGCATTCAACCCCATAATACATGTTGTTTTATTGGTCGCTCGTCCATTTCATATCCCATAGCTTAAGCATTCATATATTTGGATTCCTCTCGACGAGGCGAGCAGTACGAGTACCACCTTGATGGGTCTACGACGTTTCCTTCCAGAGTTATTACTAAAAAAACACAAACATCCCAGAATCCTCTCGGTTTGGGGTCAAAATGTTGTCGCTCATTAAATCCCACTAGAAACGTCGCATCGAATGAATGTGATTGAATTCTCTCCGTCTGGACGAGCGGAATTGAATGGTGCAACTGATTTTGCTGTGCTGTGAAAATTCAGATATTTGCATGACTTCTTTTGTTTTATTTTGTGAATAGCAAAAAGCATTCAACCCCATAATACATGTTGTTTTATTGGTCGCTCGTCCATTTCATATCCCATAGCTTAACCATTCACATATTTGGATTCCTCTCGACGAGGCGAGCAGTACGAGTACAACGTTGATGGGTCTGCGACGTTTCTTTCCAGAGTTATTACCAAAAAAACACAAACATCCCAGAATCCTCTCGGTTTGGGGTCAAAATGTTGTCGCTCATTAAATCCCATAAGACACGTCGCATCGAATGAATGTGATTGAATTATCCCCGTCTTGACGAGCGGAATTGAATGGTGCAACTGATTTTGCTGTGCTGTGAAAATTCAGATATTTGCATGACTGCTTTTGTTTTATTTTGTGAATAGCAAAAAGCATTCAACCCCATAATACATGTTGTTTTATTGGTCGCTCGTCCATTTCATATCCCATAGCTTAAGCATTCATATATTTGGATTCCTCTCTACGAGGCGAGCAGTACGACTACCACCTTGATGGGTCTGCGACGTTTCCTTCCAGAGTTATTACCAAAAAAACACAAACATCCCAGAATCCTCTCGGTTTGGGGTCAAAATGTTGTCGCTCATTAAATCCCAAAAGACACGTCGCATCGAATGAATGTGATTGAATTATCCCCGTCTGGACGAGCGGAATTGAATGGTGCAACTGATTTTGCTGTGCTGTGAAAATTCAGATATTTGCATGACTTCTTTTGTTTTATTTTGTGAATAGCAAAAAGCATTCAACCCCATAATACATGTTGTTTTATTGGTCGCTCGTCCATTTCACATCCCATAGCTTAAGCATTCATATATTTGGATTCCTCTCGACGAGGCGAGCAGTACGAGTACCACCTTGATGGGTCTGCGACGTTTCCTTCCAGAGTTATTACCAAAAAACCACAAACATCCCAGAATCCTCTCGGTTTTGGGGTCAAAATGTTGTCGCTCATTAAATCCCATAAGAAACGTCGCATCGAATGAATGTGATTGAATTCTCCCCGTCTGGACGAGCGGAATTGAATGGTGCAACTGATATTGCTGTCCTGTGAAAATTCAGATATTTGCATGACTGCTTTTGTTTTATTTTGTGAATAGCAAAAAGCATTCAACCCCATAATACATGTTGTTTTATTGGTCGCTCGTCCATTTCATATCACATAGCTTAACCATTCATATATTTCGATTCCGCTCGACGAGCCGGGCAGTACGAGTACCACCATGATGGTTCTGCGACGTTTCCTTCCAGAGTTATTAAACCAAAAAACCACAAACATTCCAGAATCCTCTCGGTTTGGGGTCAAAATGTTGTCGCTTATTAAATACCATAAGAAACGTCGCATCGAATGAATGTGATTGAATTCTCCCCGTCTGGACGAGCGGAATTTAATGGTGCAACTGATTTTGCTGTGCTGTGAAAATTCAGATATTTGCATGACTGCTTTTGTTTTATTTTGTGAATAGCAAAACGCATTCCACCCCATAATACATGCTGTTTTATTGGTCGCTCGTCCATTTCATATCCCATAGCTTAACCATTCATATATTTGGATTCCTCTCGACGAGGCGAGCAGTACGAGTACCACATTGATGGGTCTGCGACGTTTCCTTCCAGAGTTATTACCAAAAAAACACAAACATCCCAGAATCCTCTCGGTTTGGGATCAAAATGTTGTCGCTCATTAAATCCCATAAGACACGTCGCATCGAATGAATGTGATTGAATTATCCCCGTCTGGACGAGCGGAATTGAATGGTGCAACTGATTTTGCTGTGCTATGAAAATTCAGATATTTGCATGACTGCTTTTGTTTTATTTTGTGAATAGCAAAAAGCATTCAACCCCATAATACATGTTGTTTTATTGGTCGCTCGTCCATTTCATATCCCATAGCTTAAGCATTCATATATTTGGATTCCTCTCTACGAGGCGAGCAGTACGACTACCACCTTGATGGGTCTGCGACGTTTCCTTCCAGAGTTATTACCAAAAAAACACAAACATCCCAGAATCCTCTCGGTTTGGGGTCAAAATGTTGTCGCTCATTAAATCCCAAAAGACACGTCACATCGAGTGAATGTGATTGAATTATCCCCGTCTGGACGAGCGGAATTGAATGGTGCAACTGATTTTGCTGTGCTGTGAAAATTCAGATATTTGCATGACTTCTTTTGTTTTATTTTGTGAATAGCAAAAAGCATTCAACCCCATAATACATGTTGTTTTATTGGTCGCTCGTCCATTTCACATCCCATAGCTTAAGCATTCATATATTTGGATTCCTCTCGACGAGGCGAGCAGTACGAGTACCACCTTGATGGGTCTGCGACGTTTGCTTCCAGAGTTATTACCAAAAAACCACAAACATCCCAGAATCCTCTCGGTTTTGGGGTCAAAATGTTGTCGCTCATTAAATCCCATAAGAAACGTCGCATCGAATGAATGTGATTGAATTCTCCCCGTCTGGACGAGCGGAATTGAATGGTGCAACTGATATTGCTGTCCTGTGAAAATTCAGATATTTGCATGACTGCTTTTGTTTTATTTTGTGAATAGCAAAAAGCATTCAACCCCATAATACATGTTGTTTTATTGGTCGCTCGTCCATTTCATATCACATAGCTTAACCATTCATATATTTCGATTCCGCTCGACGAGCCGGGCAGTACGAGTACCACCATGATGGTTCTGCGACGTTTCCTTCCAGAGTTATTAAACCAAAAAACCACAAACATTCCAGAATCCTCTCGGTTTGGGGTCAAAATGTTGTCGCTTATTAAATACCATAAGAAACGTCGCATCGAATGAATGTGATTGAATTCTCCCCGTCTGGACGAGCGGAATTTAATGGTGCAACTGATTTTGCTGTGCTGTGAAAATTCAGATATTTGCATGACTGCTTTTGTTTTATTTTGTGAATAGCAAAACGCATTCCACCCCATAATACATGCTGTTTTATTGGTCGCTCGTCCATTTCATATCCCATAGCTTAACCATTCATATATTTGGATTCCTCTCGACGAGGCGAGCAGTACGAGTACCACATTGATGGGTCTGCGACGTTTCCTTCCAGAGTTATTACCAAAAAAACACAAACATCCCAGAATCCTCTCGGTTTGGGATCAAAATGTTGTCGCTCATTAAATCCCATAAGACACGTCGCATCGAATGAATGTGATTGAATTATCCCCGTCTGGACGAGCGGAATTGAATGGTGCAACTGATTTTGCTGTGCTATGAAAATTCAGATATTTGCATGACTGCTTTTGTTTTATTTTGTGAATAGCAAAAAGCATTCAACCCCATAATACATGTTGTTTTATTGGTCGCTCGTCCATTTCATATCCCATAGCTTAAGCATTCATATATTTGGATTCCTCTCGACGAGGCGAGCAGTACGAGTACCACCTTGATGGGGCTACGACGTTTCCTTCCAGAGTTATTACTAAAAAAACACAAACATCCCAGAATCCTCTCGGTTTGGGGTCAAAATGTTGTCGCTCATTAAATCCCACTAGAAACGTCGCATCGAATGAATGTGATTGAATTCTCCCCGTCTGGACGAGCGGAATTGAATGGTGCAACTGATTTTGCTGTGCTGTGAAAATTCAGATATTTGCATGACTTCTTTTGTTTTATTTTGTGAATAGCAAAAAGCATTCAACCCCATAATACATGTTGTTTTATTGGTCGCTCGTCCATTTCATATCCCATAGCTTAACCATTCACATATTTGGATTCCTCTCGACGAGGCGAGCAGTACGAGTACAACGTTGATGGGTCTGCGACGTTTCCTTCCAGAGTTATTACCAAAAAAACACAAACATCCCAGAATCCTCTCGGTTTGGGGTCAAAATGTTGTCGCTCATTAAATCCCATAAGACACGTCGCATCGAATGAATGTGATTGAATTATCCCCGCCTGGACGAGCGGAATTGAATGGTGCAACTGATTTTGCTGTGCTGTGAAAATTCAGATATTTGCATGACTGCTTTTGATTTATTTTGTGAATAGCAAAAAGCATTCAACCCCATAATACATGTTGTTTTATTGGTCGCTCGTCCATTTCATATCCCATAGCTTAAGCATTCATATATTTGGATTCCTCTCTATGAGGCGAGCAGTACGAGTACCACCTTGATGGGTCTGCGACGTTTCCTTCCAGAGTTATTACCAAAAAAACACAAACATCCCAGAATCCTCTCGGTTTGGGGTCAAAATGTTGTCGCTCATTAAATCCCAAAAGACACGTCGCATCGAATGAATGTGATTGAATTATCCCCGTCTGGACGAGCGGAATTGAATGGTGCAACTGATTTTGCTGTGCTGTGAAAATTCAGATATTTGCATGACTTCTTTTGTTTTATTTTGTGAATAGCAAAATGCATTCAACCCCATAATACATGTTGTTTTATTGGTCGCTCGTCCATTTCACATCCCATAGCTTAAGCATTCATACATTTGGATTCCTCTCGACGAGGCGAGCAGTACGAGTACCACCTTGATGGGTCTGCGACGTTTCCTTCCAGAGTTATTACCAAAAAACCACAAACATCCCAGAATCCTCTCGGTTTTGGGGTCAAAATGTTGTCGCTCATTAAATCCCATAAGAAACGTCGCATCGAATGAATGTGATTGAATTCTCCCCGTCTGGACGAGCGGAATTGAATGGTGCAACTGATATTGCTGTCCTGTGAAAATTCAGATATTTGCATGACTGCTTTTGTTTTATTTTGTGAATAGCAAAAAGCATTCAACACCATAATACATGTTGTTTTATTGGTCGCTCGTCCATTTCATATCACATAGCTTAACCATTCATATATTTCGATTCCGCTCGACGAGCCGGGCAGTACGAGTACCACCATGATGGTTCTGCAACGTTTCCTTCAAGAGTTATTAAACCAAAAAACCACAAACATCCCAGAATCCTCTCGGTTTGGGGTCAAAATGTTGTCGCTCATTAAATCCCACTAGAAACGTCGCATCGAATGAATGTGATTGAATTCTCCCCGTCTGGACGAGCGGAATTGAATGGTGCAACTGATTTTGCTGTGCTGTGAAAATTCAGATATTTGCATGATTTCTTTTGTTTTATTTTGTGAATAGCAAAACGCATTCAACCCCATAATACATGTTGTTTTATTGGTCGCTCGTCCATTTCATATCCCATAGCTTAACCATTCACATATTTGGATTCCTCTCGACGAGGCGAGCAGTACGAGTACAACGTTGATGGGTCTGCGACGTTTCCTTCCAGAGTTATTACCAAAAAAACACAAACATCCCAGAATCCTCTCGGTTTGGGGTCAAAATGTTGTCGCTCATTAAATCCCATAAGACACGTCGCATCGAATGAATGTGATTGAATTATCCCCGTCTGGACGAGCGGAATTGAATGGTGCAACTGATTTTGCTGTGCTGTGAAAATTCAGATATTTGCATGACTGCTTTTGATTTATTTTGTGAATAGCAAAAAGCATTCAACCCCATAATACATGTTGTTTTATTGGTCGCTCGTCCATTTCATATCCCATAGCTTAAGCATTCATATATTTGGATTCCTCTCTACGAGGCGAGCAGTACGAGTACCACCTTGATGGGTCTGCGACGTTTCCTTCCAGAGTAATTACCAAAAAAACACAAACATCCCAGAATCCTCTCGGTTTGGGGTCAAAATGTTGTCGCTCATTAAATCCCAAAAGACACGTCGCATCGAATGAATGTGATTGAATTATCCCCGTCTGGACGAGCGGAATTGAATGGTGCAACTGATTTTGCTGTGCTGTGAAAATTCAGATATTTGCATGACTTCTTTTGTTTTATTTTGTGAATAGCAAAAAGCATTCAACCCCATAATACATGTTGTTTTATTGGTCGCTCGTCCATTTCACATCCCATAGCTTAAGCATTCATATATTTGGATTCCTCTCGACGAGGCGAGCAGTACGAATACCACCTTGATGGGTCTGCGACGTTTCCTTCCAGAGTTATTACCAAAAAAACACAAACATCCCAGAATCCTCTCGGTTTTGGGGTCAAAATGTTGTCGCTCATTAAATCCCATAAGAAACGTCGCATCGAATGAATGTGATTGAATTCTCCCCGTCTGGACGAGCGGAATTGAATGGTGCAACTGATATTGCTGTCCTGTGAAAATTCAGATATTTGCATGACTGCTTTTGTTTTATTTTGTGAATAGCAAAAAGCATTCAACCCCATAATACATGTTGTTTTATTGGTCGCTCGTCCATTTCATATCACATAGCTTAACCATTCATATATTTCGATTCCGCTCGACGAGCCGGGCAGTACGAGTACCACCATGATGGTTCTGCGACGTTTCCTTCCAGAGTTATTAAACCAAAAAACCACAAACATCCCAGAATCCTCTCGGTTTGGGGTCAAAATGTTGTCGCTTATTAAATCCCATAAGAAACGTCGCATCGAATGAATGTGATTGAATTCTCCCCGTCTGGACGAGCGGAATTGAATGGTGCAACTGATTTTGCTGTGCTGTGAAAATTCAGATATTTGCATGACTTCTTTTGTTTTATTTTGTGAATAGCAAAAAGCATTCAACCCCATAATACATGTTGTTTTATTGGTCGCTCGTCCATTTCACATCCCATAGCTTAAGCATTCATATATTTGGATTCCTCTCGACGAGGCGAGCAGTACGAATACCACCTTGATGGGTCTGCGACGTTTCCTTCCAGAGTTATTACCAAAAAAACACAAACATCCCAGAATCCTCTCGGTTTGGGGTCAAAATGTTGTCGCTCATTAAATCCCAAAAGACACGTCGCATCGAATGAATGTGATTGAATTATCCCCGTCTGGACGAGCGGAATTGAATGGTGCAACTGATTTTGCTGTGCTGTGAAAATTCAGATATTTGCATGACTTCTTTTGTTTTATTTTGTGAATAGCAAAATGCATTCAACCCCATAATACATGTTGTTTTATTGGTCGCTCGTCCATTTCACATCCCATAGCTTAAGCATTCATACATTTGGATTCCTCTCGACGAGGCGAGCAGTACGAGTACCACCTTGATGGGTCTGCGACGTTTCCTTCCAGAGTTATTACCAAAAAACCACAAACATCCCAGAATCCTCTCGGTTTTGGGGTCAAAATGTTGTCGCTCATTAAATCCCATAAGAAACGTCGCATCGAATGAATGTGATTGAATTCTCCCCGTCTGGACGAGCGGAATTGAATGGTGCAACTGATATTGCTGTCCTGTGAAAATTCAGATATTTGCATGACTGCTTTTGTTTTATTTTGTGAATAGCAAAAAGCATTCAACACCATAATACATGTTGTTTTATTGGTCGCTCGTCCATTTCATATCACATAGCTTAACCATTCATATATTTCGATTCCGCTCGACGAGCCGGGCAGTACGAGTACCACCATGATGGTTCTGCAACGTTTCCTTCAAGAGTTATTAAACCAAAAAACCACAAACATCCCAGAATCCTCTCGGTTTGGGGTCAAAATGTTGTCGCTCATTAAATCCCACTAGAAACGTCGCATCGAATGAATGTGATTGAATTCTCCCCGTCTGGACGAGCGGAATTGAATGGTGCAACTGATTTTGCTGTGCTGTGAAAATTCAGATATTTGCATGATTTCTTTTGTTTTATTTTGTGAATAGCAAAACGCATTCAACCCCATAATACATGTTGTTTTATTGGTCGCTCGTCCATTTCATATCCCATAGCTTAACCATTCACATATTTGGATTCCTCTCGACGAGGCGAGCAGTACGAGTACAACGTTGATGGGTCTGCGACGTTTCCTTCCAGAGTTATTACCAAAAAAACACAAACATCCCAGAATCCTCTCGGTTTGGGGTCAAAATGTTGTCGCTCATTAAATCCCATAAGACACGTCGCATCGAATGAATGTGATTGAATTATCCCCGTCTGGACGAGCGGAATTGAATGGTGCAACTGATTTTGCTGTGCTGTGAAAATTCAGATATTTGCATGACTGCTTTTGATTTATTTTGTGAATAGCAAAAAGCATTCAACCCCATAATACATGTTGTTTTATTGGTCGCTCGTCCATTTCATATCCCATAGCTTAAGCATTCATATATTTGGATTCCTCTCTACGAGGCGAGCAGTACGAGTACCACCTTGATGGGTCTGCGACGTTTCCTTCCAGAGTAATTACCAAAAAAACACAAACATCCCAGAATCCTCTCGGTTTGGGGTCAAAATGTTGTCGCTCATTAAATCCCAAAAGACACGTCGCATCGAATGAATGTGATTGAATTATCCCCGTCTGGACGAGCGGAATTGAATGGTGCAACTGATTTTGCTGTGCTGTGAAAATTCAGATATTTGCATGACTTCTTTTGTTTTATTTTGTGAATAGCAAAAAGCATTCAACCCCATAATACATGTTGTTTTATTGGTCGCTCGTCCATTTCACATCCCATAGCTTAAGCATTCATATATTTGGATTCCTCTCGACGAGGCGAGCAGTACGAATACCACCTTGATGGGTCTGCGACGTTTCCTTCCAGAGTTATTACCAAAAAAACACAAACATCCCAGAATCCTCTCGGTTTTGGGGTCAAAATGTTGTCGCTCATTAAATCCCATAAGAAACGTCGCATCGAATGAATGTGATTGAATTCTCCCCGTCTGGACGAGCGGAATTGAATGGTGCAACTGATATTGCTGTCCTGTGAAAATTCAGATATTTGCATGACTGCTTTTGTTTTATTTTGTGAATAGCAAAAAGCATTCAACCCCATAATACATGTTGTTTTATTGGTCGCTCGTCCATTTCATATCACATAGCTTAACCATTCATATATTTCGATTCCGCTCGACGAGCCGGGCAGTACGAGTACCACCATGATGGTTCTGCGACGTTTCCTTCCAGAGTTATTAAACCAAAAAACCACAAACATCCCAGAATCCTCTCGGTTTGGGGTCAAAATGTTGTCGCTTATTAAATCCCATAAGAAACGTCGCATCGAATGAATGTGATTGAATTCTCCCCGTCTGGACGAGCGGAATTGAATGGTGCAACTGATTTTGCTGTGCTGTGAAAATTCAGATATTTGCATGACTGCTTTTGTTTTATTTTGTGAATAGCAAAACGCATTCCACCCCATAATACATGCTGTTTTATTGGTCGCTCGTCCATTTCATATCCCATATCTTAACCATTCATATATTTGGATTCCTCTCGACGAGGCGAGCAGTACGAGTACCACATTGATGGGTCTGCGACGTTTCCTTCCAGAGTTATTACCAAAAAAACACAAACATCCCAGAATCCTCTCGGTTTGGGGTCAAAATGTTGTCGCTCATTAAATCCCATAAGACACGTCGCATCGAATGAATGTGATTGAATTATCCCCGTCTGGACGAGCGGAATTGAATGGTGCAACTGATTTTGCTGTGCTATGAAAATTCAGATATTTGCATGACTGCTTTTGTTTTATTTTGTGAATAGCAAAAAGCATTCAACCCCATAATACATGTTGTTTTATTGGTCGCTCGTCCATTTCATATCCCATAGCTTAAGCATTCATATATTTGGATTCCTCTCGACGAGGCGAGCAGTACGAGTACCACCTTGATGGGTCTACGACGTTTCCTTCCAGAGTTATTACTAAAAAAACACAAACATCCCAGAATCCTCTCGGTTTGGGGTCAAAATGTTGTCGCTCATTAAATCCCACTAGAAACGTCGCATCGAATGAATGTGATTGAATTCTCCCCGTCTGGACGAGCGGAATTGAATGGTGCAACTGATTTTGCTGTGCTGTGAAAATTCAGATATTTGCATGACTTCTTTTGTTTTATTTTGTGAATAGCAAAAAGCATTCAACCCCATAATACATGTTGTTTTATTGGTCGCTCGTCCATTTCATATCCCATAGCTTAACCATTCACATATTTGGATTCCTCTCGACGAGGCGAGCAGTACGAGTACAACGTTGATGGGTCTGCGACGTTTCCTTCCAGAGTTATTACCAAAAAAACACAAACATCCCAGAATCCTCTCGGTTTGGGGTCAAAATGTTGTCGCTCATTAAATCCCATAAGACACGTCGCATCGAATGAATGTGATTGAATTATCCCCGTCAGGACGAGCGGAATTGAATGGTGCAACTGATTTTGCTGTGCTGTGAAAATTCAGATATTTGCATGACTGCTTTTGTTTTATTTTGTGAATAGCAAAAAGCATTCAACCCCATAATACATGCTGTTTTATTGGTCGCTCGTCCATTTCATATCCCATAGCTTAAGCATTCATATATTTGGATTCCTCTCGACGAGGCGAGCAGTACGAGTACCACCTTGATGGGTCTGCGACGTTTCCTTCCAGAGTTATTACCAAAAAACCACAAACATCACAGAATCCTCTCGGTTTGGGGTCAAACTGTTGTCGCTTATTAAATCCCATAAGAAACGTCGCATCGAATGAATGTGATTGAATTCTCCCCGTCTGGACGAGCGGAATTGAATGGTGCAACTGATTTTGCTGTGCTGTGAAAATTCAGATATTTGCATGACTGCTTTTGTTTTATTTTGTGAATAGCAAAACGCATTCAACCCCATAATACATGCTGTTTTATTGGTCGCTCGTCCATTTCATATCCCATAGCTTAACCATTCATATATTTGGATTCCTCTCGACGAGGCGAGCAGTACGAGTACCACCTTGATGGGTCTGCGACGTTTCCTTCCAGAGTTATTACCAAAAAAACACAAACATCCCAGAATCCTCTCGGTTTGGGGTCAAAATGTTGTCGCTCATTAAATCCCATAAGACACGTCGCATCGAATGAATGTGATTGAATTATCCCCGTCGGGACGAGCGGAATTGAATGGTGCAACTGATTTTGCTGTGCTGTGAAAATTCAGATATTTGCATGACTGCTTTTGTTTTATTTTGTGAATAGCAAAAAGCATTCAACCCCATAATACATGCTGTTTTATTGGTCGATCGTCCATTTCATATCCCATAGCTTAAGCATTCATATATTTGGATTCCTTTCGACGAGGCGAGCAGTACGAGTACCACCTTGATGGGTCTGCGACGTTTCCTTCCAGAGTTATTACCAAAAAACCACAAACATCACAGAATCCTCTCGGTTTGGGGTCAAACTGTTGTCGCTTATTAAATCCCATAAGAAACGTCGCATCGAATGAATGTGATTGAATTCTCCCCGTCTGGACGAGCGGAATTGAATGGTGCAACTGATTTTGCTGTGCTGTGAAAATTCAGATATTTGCATGACTGCTTTTGTTTTATTTTGTGAATAGCAAAAAGCATTCAACCCCATAATACATGTTGTTTTATTGGTCGCTCGTTCATTTCATATCACATAGCTTAACCATTCATATATTTCGATTCTGCTCGACGAGCCGGGCAGTACGAGTACCACCATGATGGTTCTGCGACGTTTCCTTCCAGAGTTATTAAACCAAAAAACCACAAACATCCCAGAATCCTCTCGGTTTGGGGTCAAAATGTTGTCGCTTATTAAATCCCATAAGAAACGTCGCATCGAATGAATGTGATTGAATTCTCCCCGTCTGGACGAGCGGAATTGAATGGTGCAACTGATTTTGCTGTGCTGTGAAAATTCAGATATTTGCATGACTGCTTTTGTTTTATTTTGTGAATAGCAAAACGCATTCAACCCCATAATACATGCTGTTTTATTGGTCGCTCGTCCATTTCATATCACATAGCTTAACCATTCATATATTTGGATTCCTCTCGACGAGGCGAGCAGTACGAGTACCACCTTGATGGGTCTGCGACGTTTCCTTCCAGAGTGATTACCAAAAAAACACAAACATCCCAGAATCCTCTCGGTTTGGGGTCAAAATGTTGTCGCTCATTAAATCCCATAAGACACGTCGCATCGAATGAATGTGATTGAATTATCCCCGTCGGGACGAGCGGAATTGAATGGTGCAACTGATTTTGCTGTGCTGTGAAAATTCAGATATTTGCATGACTGCTTTTGTTTTATTTTGTGAATAGCATAAAGCATTCAACCCCATAATACATGTTGTTTTATTGGTCGCTCGTCCATTTCATATCCCATAGCTTAAGCATTCATATATTTGGATTCCTCTCGACGAGGCGAGCAGTACGAGTACCACCTTGATGGGTCTACGACGTTTCCTTCCAGAGTTATTACTAAAAAACACACAAACATCCCAGAATCCTCTCGGTTTGGGGTCAAAATGTTGTCGCTCATTAAATCCCACTAGAAACGTCGCATCGAATGAATGTGATTGAATTCTCCCCGTCTGGACGAGCGGAATTGAATGGTGCAACTGATTTTGCTGTGCTGTGAAAATTCAGATATTTGCATGACTTCTTTTGTTTTATTTTGTGAATAGCAAAAAGCATTCAACCCCATAATACATGTTGTTTTATTGGTCGCTCGTCCATTTCATATCCCATAGCTTAAGCATTCATATATTTGGATTCCTCTCGACGAGGCGAGCAGTACGAGTACCATCTTGATGGGTCTGCGACGTTTCCTTCCAGAGTTATTACCAAAAATACACAAACATTCCAGAATCCTCTCGGTTTGGGGTCAAAATGTTGTCGCTCATTAAATCCCATAAGACACGTCGCATCGAATGAATGTGATTGAATTCTCCCCGTCTGGACGAGCGGAATTGAATGGTGCAACTGATTTTGCTGTGCTGTGAAAATTCAGATATTTGCATGACTGCTTTTGTTTTATTTTGTGAATAGCATAAAGCATTCAACCCCATAATACATGCTGTTTTATTGGTCGCTCGTCCATTTCATATCCCATAGCTTAACCATTCATATATTTGGATTTCTCTCGACGAGGCGAGCAGTACGAGTACCACCTTGTTGGGTCTGCGACGTTTCCTTCCAGAGTTATTACCAAAAAACCACAAAAATCCCAGAATCCTCTCGGTTTAGGGGTCAAAATGTTGTCGCTCATTTAATCCCATAAGAAACGTCGCATCGAATGAATGTGATTGAATTCTCCCCGTCTGGACGAGCGGAATTGAATGGTGCAACTGATATTGCTGTCCTGTGAAAATTCAGATATTTGCATTATATGCTTTTGTTTTATTTTGTGAATAGCATAAAGCATTCAACCCCATAATACATGCTGTTTTATTGGTCGCTCGTCCATTTCATATCCCATAGCTTAACCATTCATATATTTGGATTTCTCTCGACGAGGCGAGCAGTACGAGTACCACCTTGTTGGGTCTGCGACGTTTCCTTCCAGAGTTATTACCAAAAAACCACAAAAATCCCAGAATCCTCTCGGTTTAGGGGTCAAAATGTTGTCGCTCATTTAATCCCATAAGAAACGTCGCATCGAATGAATGTGATTGAATTCTCCCCGTCTGGACGAGCGGAATTGAATGGTGCAACTGATATTGCTGTCCTGTGAAAATTCAGATATTTGCATTATATGCTTTTGTTTTATTTTGTGAATAGCATAAAGCATTCAACCCCATAATACATGCTGTTTTATTGGTCGCTCGTCCATTTCATATCCCATAGCTTAACCATTCATATATTTGGATTTCTCTTGACGAGGCGAGCAGTACGAGTACCACCTTGTTGGGTCTGCGACGTTTCCTTCCAGAGTTATTACCAAAAAACCACAAAAATCCCAGAATCCTCTCGGTTTAGGGGTCAAAATGTTGTCGCTCATTTAATCCCATAAGAAACGTCGCATCGAATGAATGTGATTGAATTCTCCCCGTCTGGACGAGCGGAATTGAATGGTGCAACTGATATTGCTGTCCTGTGAAAATTCAGATATTTGCATGATATGCTTTTGTTTTATTTTGTGAATAGCAAAAAGCATTCACCCCATAATACATGTTGTTTTATTGGTCGCTCGTCCATTTCATATTCCATAGCTTAAGCATTCATATATTTGGATTCCTCTCGACGAGGCGAGCAGTACGAGTACCACCTTGATGGGTCTGCGACGTTTCCTTCCAGAGTTATTACCAAAAAACCACAAACATCCCAGAATCCTCTCGGTTTTGGGGTCAAACTGTTGTCGCTCATTAAATCCCATAAGAAACGTCGCATCGAATGAATGTGATTGAATTCTCCCCGTCTGGACGAGCGGAATTGAATGGTACAACTGATTTTGCTGTGCTGTGAAAATTCAGATATTTGCATGACTGCTTTTGTTTTATTTTGTGAATAGCATAAAGCATTCAACCCCATAATACATGCTGTTTTATTTGTCGCTCGTCCATTTCATATCCCATACCTTAACCATTCATATATTTGGATTTCTCTTGACGAGGCGAGCAGTACGAGTACCACCTTGATGGGTCTGCGACGTTTCCTTCCAGAGTCATTACCAAAAAACCACAAAAATCTCAGAATCCTCTCGGTTTAGGGTCAAAATGTTGTCGCTCATTAAATCCCATAAGAAACGTCGCATCGAATGAATGTGATTGAATTCTCCCCGTCTGGACGAGCGGAATTGAATGGTGCAACTGATTTTGCTGTGCTGTGAAAATTCAGATATTTGCATGATATGCTTTTGTTTTATTTTGTGAATAGCAAAAAGCATTCACCCCATAATACATGTTGTTTTATTAGTCGCTCGTTCATTTCATATCCCATAGCTGAACCACTCATATATTTGGATTCCTCTCGACGAGGCGAGCAGTACAAGTACAACCTTGATGGGTCTGCGACGTTTCCTTCCAGAGTTATTACCAAAAAACCACAAACATCCCAGAATCCTCTCGGTTTGGGGTCAAACTGTTGTCGCTCATTAAATCCAATAAGAAACGTCGCATCGAATGAATGTGATTGAATTCTCCCCGTCTGGACGAGCGGAATTGAATGGTGCAACTGATTTTGCTGTGCTGTGAAAATTCAGATATTTGCATGACTGCTTTTGTTTTATTTTGTGAATAGCCAAAAGCATTCAACCCCATAATACATGTTGTTTTATTGGTCGCTCGTCCATTTCATATCCGATAGTTTAACCATTCATATATTTGGATTCCTCTCGACGAGGCGAGCAGTTCGAGTACCACCTTGATGGGTCTGCGACGTTTCCTTCCAGAGCTATTACCAAAAAACCACAAACATCCCAGAATCCTCTGGATTTGGGGTCAAAATGTTGTCGCTCATTAAATTCCATAAGAAACGTCGCATCGAATGAATGTGATTGAATTCTCCCCGTCTGGACGAGCGGAATTGAATGGTGCAACTGATTTTGCTGTGCTGTGAAAATTCAGATATTTGCATGACTGCTTTTGTTTTATTTTGTGAATAGCATAAAGCATTCAACCCCATAATACATGCTGTTTTATTTGTCGCTCGTCCATTTCATATCCCATAGCTTAACCATTCATATATTTGGATTTCTCTCGACGAGGCGAGCAGTACGAGTACCACCTTGATGGGTCTGCGACGTTTCCTTCCAGAGTTATTACCAAAAAACCACAAAAATCCCAGAATCCTCTCGGTTTAGGGTCAAAATGTTGTCGCTCATTACATCCCATAAGAAACGTCGCATAGAATGAATGTGATTGAATTCTCCCCGTCTGGACGAGCGGAATTGAATGGTGCAACTGATTTTGCTGTGCTGTGAAAATTCAGATATTTGCATGACTGCTTTTGTTTTATTTTGTGAATAGCAAAAAGCATTCAACCCCATAATACATGCTGTTTTATTTGTCGCTCGTCCATTTCATATCCCATAGCTTAACCATTCATATATTTGGATTTCTCTCGTCGAGGCGAGCAGTACGAGTACCACCTTGATGGGTCTGCGACGTTTCTTTCCAGAGTTATTACCAAAAAACCACAAAAATCCCAGAATCCTCTCGATTTAGGGTCAAAATGTTGTCGCTCATTAAATCCCATAAGAAACGTCGCATCGAATGAATGTGATTGAATTCTCCCCGTCTGGACGAGCGGAATTGAATGGTGCAACTGATTTTGCTGTGCTGTGAAAATTCAGATATTTGCATGATATGCTTTTGTTTTATTTTGTGAATAGCAAAAAGCATTCAACCCCATAATACATGTTGTTTTATTGGTCGCTCGTCCATTTCATATTCCATAGCTTAAGCATTCATATATTTGGATTCCTCTCGACGAGGCGAGCAGTACGAGTACCACCTTGATGGGTCTGCGACGTTTCCTTCCAGAGTTATTACCAAAAATACACAAACATCCCAGAATCCTCTCGGTTTGGGGTCAAAATGTTGTCGCTCATTAAATCCAATAAGAAACGTCGCATCGAATGAAAGTGATTGAATTCTCCCCGTCTGGACGAGCGGAATTGAATGGTGCAACTGATTTTGCTGTGCTGTGAAAATTCAGATATTTGCATGACTGCTTTTGTTTTATTTTGTGAATAGCCAAAAGCATTCAACCCCATAATACATGTTGTTTTATTGGTCGCTCGTCCATTTCATATCCCATAGCTTAAGCATTCATATATTTGGATTCCTCTCGACGAGGCGAGCAGTACGAGTACCACTTGATGGGACTGCGACGTTTCCTTCCAGAGTTATTACCAAAAAACCACAAACATCCCAGAATCCTCTCGGTTTTGGGGTCAAAATGTTGTCGCTCATTAAATCCCATAAGAAACGTCGCATCGAATGAATGTGATTGAATTCTCCCCGTCTGGACGAGCGGAATTGAATGGTGCAACTGATATTGCTGTCCTGTGAAAATTCAGATATTTGCATGACTGCTTTTGTTTTATTTTGTGAATAGCAAAAAGCATTCAACCCCATAATACATGTTGTTTTATTGGTCGCTCGTCCATTTCATATTCCATAGCTTAAGCATTCATATATTTGGATTCCTCTCGACGAGGCGAGCAGTACGAGTACCACCTTGATGGGTCTGCGACGTTTCCTTCCAGAGTTATTACCAAAAATACACAAACATCCCAGAATCCTCTCGGTTTGGGGTCAAAATGTTGTCGCTCATTAAATCCAATAAGAAACGTCGCATCGAATGAATATGATTGAATTCTCCCCGTCTGGACGAGCAGAATTGAATGGTGCAACTGATTTTGCTGTGCTGTGAAAATTCAGATATTTGCATGACTGCTTTTGTTTTATTTTGTGAATAGCCAAAAGCATTCAACCCCATAATACATGCTGTTTTATTGGTCGCTCGTCCATTTCATATCCCATAGCTTAACCATTCATATATTTGGATTCCTCTCGACGAGGCGAGCAGTAGGAGTACCACCTTGATGGGTCTGCGACGTTTCCTTCCAGAGTTATTACCAAAAAACCACAAACATCCCAGAATCCTCTCGGTTTTGGGGTCAAACTGTTGTCGCTCATTAAATCCCATAAGAAACGTCGCATCGAATGAATGTGATTGAATTCTCCCCGTCTGGACGAGCGGAATTGAATGGTACAACTGATTTTGCTGTGCTGTGAAAATTCAGATATTTGCATGACTGCTTTTGTTTTATTTTGTGAATAGCATAAAGCATTCAACCCCATAATACATGCTGTTTTATTTGTCGCTCGTCCATTTCATATCCCATAGCTTAACCATTCATATATTTGGATTTCTCTCGACGAGGCGAGCAGTACGAGTACCACCTTGATGGGTCTGCGACATTTTCCTTCCAGAGTTATTTCCAAAAAACCACAAAAATCCCAGAATCCTCTCGGTTTAGGGTCAAAATGTTGTCGCTCATTATATCCCATAAGAAACGTCGCATCGAATGAATGTGATTGAATTCTCCCCGTCTGGACGAGCGGAATTGAATGGTGCAACTGATTTTGCTGTGCTGTGAAAATTCAGATATTTGCATGATATGCTTTTGTTTTATTTTGTGAATAGCAAAAAGCATTCACCCCATAATACATGTTGTTTTATTAGTCGCTCGTTCATTTCATATCCCATAGCTGAACCACTCATATATTTGGATTCCTCTCGACGAGGCGAGCAGTACAAGTACAACCTTGATGGGTCTGCGACGTTTCCTTCCAGAGTTATTACCAAAAAACCACAAACATCCCAGAATCCTCTCGGTTTGGGGTCAAAATGTTGTCGCTCATTAAATCCCATAAGAAACGTCGCATCGAATTAATGTGATTGAATTTTCCCCGTCTGGACGAGCGCAATTGAATGGTGCAACTGATTTTGCTGTGCTGTGAAAATTCAGATATTTGCATGACTGCTTTTGTTTTATTTTGTGAATAGCAAAAAGCATTCAACCCCATAATACATGCTGTTTTATTTGTCGCTCGTCCATTTCATATCCCATAGCTTAACCATTCATATATTTGGATTTCTCTCGTCGAGGCGAGCAGTACGAGTACCACCTTGATGGGTCTGCGACGTTTCTTTCCAGAGTTATTACCAAAAAACCACAAAAATCCCAGAATCCTCTCGATTTAGGGTCAAAATGTTGTCGCTCATTAAATCCCATAAGAAACGTCGCATCGAATGAATGTGATTGAATTCTCCCCGTCTGGACGAGCGGAATTGAATGGTGCAACTGATTTTGCTGTGCTGTGAAAATTCAGATATTTGCATGATATGCTTTTGTTTTATTTTGTGAATAGCAAAAAGCATTCAACCCCATAATACATGTTGTTTTATTGGTCGCTCGTCCATTTCATATTCCATAGCTTAAGCATTCATATATTTGGATTCCTCTCGACGAGGCGAGCAGTACGAGTACCACCTTGATGGGTCTGCGACGTTTCCTTCCAGAGTTATTACCAAAAATACACAAACATCCCAGAATCCTCTCGGTTTGGGGTCAAAATGTTGTCGCTCATTAAATCCAATAAGAAACGTCGCATCGAATGAATGTGATTGAATTCTCCCCGTCTGGACGAGCGGAATTGAATGGTGCAACTGATTTTGCTGTGCTGTGAAAATTCAGATATTTGCATGACTGCTTTGGTTTTATTTTGTGAATAGCCAAAAGCATTCAACCCCATAATACATGTTGTTTTATTGGTCGCTCGTCCATTTCATATCCCATAGCTTAAGCATTCATATATTTGGATTCCTCTCGACGAGGCGAGCAGTACGAGTACCACTTGATGGGACTGCGACGTTTCCTTCCAGAGTTATTACCAAAAAACCACAAACATCCCAGAATCCTCTCGGTTTTGGGGTCAAAATGTTGTCGCTCATTAAATCCCATAAGAAACGTCGCATCGAATGAATGTGATTGATTTCTCCCCGTCTGGACGAGCGGGATTGAATGGTGCAACTGATATTGCTGTCCTGTGAAAATTCAGATATTTGCATGACTGCTTTTGTTTTATTTTGTGAATAGCAAAAAGCATTCAACCCCATAATACATGTTGTTTTATTGGTCGCTCGTCCATTTCATATTCCATAGCTTAAGCATTCATATATTTGGATTCCTCTCGACGAGGCGAGCAGTACGAGTACCACCTTGATGGGTCTGCGACGTTTCCTTCCAGAGTTATTACCAAAAATACACAAACATCCCAGAATCCTCTCGATTTAGGGTCAAAATGTTGTCGCTCATTAAATCCCATAAGAAACGTCGCATCGAATGAATGTGATTGAATTCTCCCCGTCTGGACGAGCGGAATTGAATGGTGCAACTGATTTTGCTGTGCTGTGAAAATTCAGATATTTGCATGATATGCTTTTGTTTTATTTTGTGAATAGCAAAAAGCATTCAACCCCATAATACATGTTGTTTTATTGGTCGCTCGTCCATTTCATATTCCATAGCTTAAGCATTCATATATTTGGATTCCTCTCGACGAGGCGAGCAGTACGAGTACCACCTTGATGGGTCTGCGACGTTTCCTTCCAGAGTTATTACCAAAAATACACAAACATCCCAGAATCCTCTCGGTTTGGGGTCAAAATGTTGTCGCTCATTAAATCCAATAAGAAACGTCGCATCGAATGAATGTGATTGAATTCTCCCCGTCTGGACGAGCGGAATTGAATGGTGCAACTGATTTTGCTGTGCTGTGAAAATTCAGATATTTGCATGACTGCTTTGGTTTTATTTTGTGAATAGCCAAAAGCATTCAACCCCATAATACATGTTGTTTTATTGGTCGCTCGTCCATTTCATATCCCATAGCTTAAGCATTCATATATTTGGATTCCTCTCGACGAGGCGAGCAGTACGAGTACCACTTGATGGGACTGCGACGTTTCCTTCCAGAGTTATTACCAAAAAACCACAAACATCCCAGAATCCTCTCGGTTTTGGGGTCAAAATGTTGTCGCTCATTAAATCCCATAAGAAACGTCGCATCGAATGAATGTGATTGATTTCTCCCCGTCTGGACGAGCGGGATTGAATGGTGCAACTGATATTGCTGTCCTGTGAAAATTCAGATATTTGCATGACTGCTTTTGTTTTATTTTGTGAATAGCAAAAAGCATTCAACCCCATAATACATGTTGTTTTATTGGTCGCTCGTCCATTTCATATTCCATAGCTTAAGCATTCATATATTTGGATTCCTCTCGACGAGGCGAGCAGTACGAGTACCACCTTGATGGGTCTGCGACGTTTCCTTCCAGAGTTATTACCAAAAATACACAAACATCCCAGAATCCTCTCGATTTAGGGTCAAAATGTTGTCGCTCATTAAATCCCATAAGAAACGTCGCATCGAATGAATGTGATTGAATTCTCCCCGTCTGGACGAGCGGAATTGAATGGTGCAACTGATTTTGCTGTGCTGTGAAAATTCAGATATTTGCATGACTGCTTTTGTTTTATTTTGTGAATAGCCAAAAGCATTCAACCCCATAATACATGTTGTTTTATTGGTCGCTCGTCCATTTCATATCCAATAGCTTAACCATTCATATATTTGGATTCCTCTCGACGAGGCGAGCAGTTCGAGTACCACCTTGATGGGTCTGCGACGTTTCCTTCCAGAGTTATTACCAAAAAACCACAAACATCCCAGAATCCTCTCGATTTGGGGTCAAAATGTTGTCGCTCATTAAATTCCATAAGAAACGTCGCATCGAATGAATGTGATTGAATTCTCCCCGTCTGGACGAGCGGAATTGAATGGTGCAACTGATTTTGCTGTGCTGTGAAAATTCAGATATTTGCATGACTGCTTTTGTTTTATTTTGTGAATAGCAAAAAGCATTCAACCCCATAATACATGCTGTTTTATTTGTCGCTCGTCCATTTCATATCCCATAGCTTAACCATTCATATATTTGGATTTCTCTCGACGAGGCGAGCAGTACGAGTACCACCTTGATGGGTCTGCGACGTTTCTTTCCAGAGTTATTACCAAAAAACCACAAAAATCCCAGAATCCTCTCGATTTAGGGTCAAAATGTTGTCGCTCATTAAATCCCATCTGAAACGTCGCATCGAATGAATGTGATTGAATTCTCCCCGTCTGGACGAGCGGAATTGAATGGTGCAACTGATTTTGCTGTGCTGTGAAAATTCAGATATTTGCATGACTGCTTTTTTTTTTATTTTGTGAATAGCCAAAAGCATTCAACCCCATAATACATGTTGTTTTATTGGTCGCTCGTCCATTTCATATTCCATAGCTTAAGCATTCATATATTTGGATTCCTCTCGACGAGCCGAGCAGTACGAGTACCACCTTGATGGGTCTGCGACGTTTCCTTCCAGAGTTATTACCAAAAAAACACAAACATCCCAGAATCCTCTCGGTTTGGGGTCAAAATGTTGTCGCTCATTAAATCCCATAAGAAACGTCGCATCGAATGAATGTGATTGAATTCTCCCCGTCTGGACGAGCGGAATTGAATGGTGCAACTGATTTTGCTGTGCTGTGAAAATTCAGATATTTGCATGACTGCTTTTGTTTTATTTTGTGAATAGCCAAAAGCATTCAACCCCATAATACATGTTGTTTTATTGGTCGCTCGTCCATTTCATATCCAATAGCTTATCCATTCATATATTTGGATTCCTCTCGACGAGGCGAGCAGTTCGAGTACCACCTTGATGGGTCTGCGACGTTTCCTTCCAGAGTTATTACCAAAAAACCACAAACATCCCAGAATCCTCTCGGTTTGGGGTCAAAATGCTGTCGCTCATTAAATCCCATAAGACACGTCGCATCGAATGAATGTGATTGAATTCTCCCCGTCTGGACGAGCGGAATTGAATGGTGCAACTGATTTTGCTGTGCTGTGAAAATTCAGATATTTGCATGACTGCTTTTTTTTTTATTTTGTGAATAGCCAAAAGCATTCAACCCCATAATACATGTTGTTTTATTGGTCGCTCGTCCATTTCATATCCCATAGCTTAAGCATTCATATATTTGGATTCCTCTCGACGAGGCGAGCAGTACGAGTACCACTTGATGGGACTGCGACGTTTCCTTCCAGAGTTATTACCAAAAAACCACAAACATCCCAGAATCCTCTCGGTTTTGGGGTCAAAATGTTGTCGCTCATTAAATCCCATAAGAAACGTCGCATCGAATGAATGTGATTGAATTCTCCCCGTCTGGACGAGCGGAATTGAATGGTGCAACTGATATTGCTGTCCTGTGAAAATTCAGATATTTGCATGACTGCTTTTGTTTTATTTTGTGAATAGCAAAAAGCATTCAACTCCATAATACATGTTGTTTTATTGGTCGCTCGTCCATTTCATATTCCATAGCTTAAGCATTCATATATTTGGATTCCTCTCGACGAGGCGAGCAGTACGAGTACCACCTTGATGGGTCTGCGACGTTTCCTTCCAGAGTTATTACCAAAAATACACAAACATCCCAGAATCCTCTCGGTTTAGGGTCAAAATGTTGTCGCTCATTAAATCCAATAAGAAACGTCGCATCGAATGAATGTGATTGAATTCTCCCCGTCTGGACGAGCGGAATTGAATGGTGCAACTGATTTTGCTGTGCTGTGAAAATTCAGATATTTGCATGACTGCTTTTGTTTTATTTTGTGAATAGCCAAAAGCATTGAACCCCATAATACATGTTGTTTTATTGGTCGCTCGTCCATTTCATATCCAATAGCTTAACCATTCATATATTTGGATTCCTCTCGACGAGGCGAGCAGTTCGAGTACCACCTTGATGGGTCTGCGACGTTTCCTTCCAGAGTTATTACCAAAAAACCACAAACATCCCAGAATCCTCTCGATTTGGGGTCAAAATGTTGTCGCTCATTAAATTCCATAAGAAACGTCGCATCGAATGAATGTGATTGAATTCTCCCCGTCTGGACGAGCGGAATTGAATGGTGCAACTGATTTTGCTGTGCTGTGAAAATTCAGATATTTGCATGACTGCTTTTGTTTTATTTTGTGAATAGCAAAAAGCATTCAACCCCATAATACATGCTGTTTTATTTTTCGCTCGTCCATTTCATATCCCATAGCTTAACCATTCATATATTTGGATTTCTCTCGACGAGGCGAGCAGTACGAGTACCACCTTGATGGGTCTGCGACGTTTCTTTCCAGAGTTATTACCAAAAAACCACAAAAATCCCAGAATCCTCTCGATTTAGGGTCAAAATGTTGTCGCTCATTAAATCCCATCTGAAACGTCGCATCGAATGAATGTGATTGAATTCTCCCCGTCTGGACGAGCGGAATTGAATGGTGCAACTGATTTTGCTGTGCTGTGAAAATTCAGATATTTGCATGATATTCTTTTGTTTTATTTTGTGAATAGCAAAAAGCATTCACCCCATAATACATGTTGTTTTATTAGTCGCTCGTTCATTTCATATCCCATAGCTGAACCACTCATATATTTGGATTCCGCTCGACGAGCCGGGCAGTACGAGTACCACCTTGATGGGTCTGCGACGTTTCCTTCCAGAGTTATTACCAAAAAACCACAAGCATCCCAGAATCTTCTCGGTTTGGGGTCAAAATGTTGTCGCTTATTAAATCCCATAAGAAACGTCGCATCGAATGAATGTGATTGAATTCTCCCCGTCTGGACGAGCAGAATTGAATGGTGCAACTGATTTTGCTGTGCTGTGAAAATTCAGATATTTGCATGACTGCTTTTGTTTTATTTTGTGAATAGCAAAACGCATTCAACCCCATAATACATGCTGTTTTATTGGTCTCTCGTCCATTTCATATTCCATAGCTTAACCATTCATAAATTTGGATTCCTCTCGACGAGGCGAGCAGTACGAGTACCACCTTGATGGGTCTGCGACGTTTCCTTCCAGAGTTATTACCAAAAAAACACAAACATCCCAGAATCCTCTCGGTTTGGGGTCAAAATGCTGTCGCTCATTAAATCCCATAAGACACGTCGCATCGAATGAATGTGATTGAATTCTCCCCGTCTGGACGAGCGGAATTGAATGGTGCAATTGATTTTGCTGTGCTGTGAAAATTCAGATATTTGCATGACTGCTTTTTTTTATTTTGTGAATAGCAAAAAGCATTCAACCCCATAATACATGCTGTTTTATTGGTCGCTCGTCCATTTCATATCCCATAGCTTAACCATTCATATATTTGGATTTCTCTCGACGAGCCGAGCAGTAGGAGTACCACCTTGATGGGTCTGCGACGTTTCCTTCCAGAGTTATTACCAAAAAACCACAAACATCCCAGAATCCTCTCGGTTTTGGGGTCAAACTGTTGTCGCTCATTAAATCCCATAAGAAACGTCGCATCGAATGAATGTGATTGAATTCTCCCCGTCTGGACGAGCGGAATTGAATGGTACAACTGATTTTGCTGTGCTGTGAAAATTCAGATATTTGCATGACTGCTTTTGTTTTATTTTGTGAATAGCATAAAGCATTCAACCCCATAATACATGCTGTTTTATTTGTCGCTCGTCCATTTCATATCCCATAGCTTAACCATTCATATATTTGGATTTCTCTCGACGAGGCGAGCAGTACGAGTACCACCTTGATGGGTCTGCGACGTTTCCTTCCAGAGTTATTTCCAAAAAACCACAAAAATCCCAGAATCCTCTCGGTTTAGGGTCAAAATGTTGTCGCTCATTAAATCCCATAAGAAACGTCGCATCGAATGAATGTGATTGAATTCTCCCCGTCTGGACGAGCGGAATTGAATGGTGCAACTGATTTTGCTGTGCTGTGAAAATTCAGATATTTGCATGATATGCTTTTGTTTTATTTTGTGAATAGCAAAAAGCATTCACCCCATAATACATGTTGTTTTATTAGTCGCTCGTTCATTTCATATCCCATAGCTGAACCACTCATATATTTGGATTCCTCTCGACGAGGCGAGTAGTACAAGTACAACCTTGATGGGTCTGCGACGTTTCCTTCCAGAGTTATTACCAAAAAACCACAAACATCCCAGAATCCTCTCGGTTTGGGGTCAAAATGTTGTCGCTCATTAAATCCCATAAGAAACGTCGCATCGAATTAATGTGATTGAATTTTCCCCGTCTGGACGAGCGCAATTGAATGGTGCAACTGATTTTGCTGTGCTGTGAAAATTCAGATATTTGCATGACTGCTTTTGTTTTATTTTGTGAATAGCAAAAAGCATTCAACCCCATAATACATGCTGTTTTATTGGTCGCTCGTCCATTTCATATCCCATAGCTTAACCATTCATATACTTGGATTCCTCTCGACGAGGCGAGCAGTACGAGTACCACCTTGATGGGTCTGCGACGTTTCCTTCCAGAGTTATTACCAAAAAACCACAAAAATCCCAGAATCCTCTCGGTTTAGGGTCAAAATGTTGTCGCTCATTACATCCCATAAGAAACGTCGCATCGAATGAATGTGATTGAATTCTCCCCGTCTGGACGAGCGGAATTGAATGGTGCAACTGATTTTGCTGTGCTGTGAAAATTCACATATTTGCATGACTGCTTTTGTTTTATTTTGTGAATAGCAAAAAGCATTCAACCCCATAATACATGCTGTTTTATTTGTAGCTCGTCCATTTCATATCCCATAGCTTAACCATTCATATATTTGGATTTCTCTCGTCGAGGCGAGCAGTACGAGTACCACCTTGATGGGTCTGCGACGTTTCTTTCCAGAGTTATTACCAAAAAAACACAAAAAATCCCAGAATCCTCTCGATTTAGGGTCAAAATGTTGTCGCTCATTAAATCCCATAAGAAACGTCGCATCGAATGAATGTGATTGAATTCTCCCCGTCTGGACGAGCGGAATTGAATGGTGCAACTGATTTTGCTGTGCTGTGAAAATTCAGATATTTGCATGATATGCTTTTGTTTTATTTTGTGAATAGCAAAAAGCATTCAACCCCATAATACATGTTGTTTTATTGGTCGCTCGTCCATTTCATATTCCATAGCTTAAGCATTCATATATTTGGATTCCTCTCGACGAGGCGAGCAGTACGAGTACCACCTTGATGGGTCTGCGACGTTTCCTTCCAGAGTTATTACCAAAAATACACAAACATCCCAGAATCCTCTCGGTTTGGGGTCAAAATGTTGTCGCTCATTAAATCCAATAAGAAACGTCGCATCGAATGAATGTGATTGAATTCTCCCCGTCTGGACGAGCGGAATTGAATGGTGCAACTGATTTTGCTGTGCTGTGAAAATTCAGATATTTGCATGACTGCTTTGGTTTTATTTTGTGAATAGCCAAAAGCATTCAACCCCATAATACATGTTGTTTTATTGGTCGCTCGTCCATTTCATATCCCATAGCTTAAGCATTCATATATTTGGATTCCTCTCGACGAGGCGAGCAGTACGAGTACCACTTGATGGGACTGCGACGTTTCCTTCCAGAGTTATTACCAAAAAACCACAAACATCCCAGAATCCTCTCGGTTTTGGGGTCAAAATGTTGTCGCTCATTAAATCCCATAAGAAACGTCGCATCGAATGAATGTGATTGATTTCTCCCCGTCTGGACGAGCGGAATTGAATGGTGCAACTGATATTGCTGTCCTGTGAAAATTCAGATATTTGCATGACTGCTTTTGTTTTATTTTGTGAATAGCAAAAAGCATTCAACCCCATAATACATGTTGTTTTATTGGTCGCTCGTCCATTTCATATTCCATAGCTTAAGCATTCATATATTTGGATTCCTCTCGACGAGGCGAGCAGTACGAGTACCACCTTGATGGGTCTGCGACGTTTCCTTCCAGAGTTATTACCAAAAATACACAAACATCCCAGAATCCTCTCGGTTTGGGGTCAAAATGTTGTCGCTCATTAAATCCAATAAGAAACGTCGCATCGAATGAATGTGATTGAATTCTCCCCGTCTGGACGAGCGGAATTGAATGGTGCAACTGATTTTGCTGTGCTGTGAAAATTCAGATATTTGCATGACTGCTTTTGTTTTATTTTGTGAATAGCCAAAAGCATTCAACCCCATAATACATGTTGTTTTATTGGTCGCTCGTCCATTTCATATCCAATAGCTTAACCATTCATATATTTGGATTCCTCTCGACGAGGCGAGCAGTTCGAGTACCACCTTGATGGGTCTCCGACGTTTCCTTCCAGAGTTATTACCAAAAAACCACAAACATCCCAGAATCCTCTCGATTTGGGGTCAAAATGTTGTCGCTCATTAAATTCCATAAGAAACGTCGCATCGAATGAATGTGATTGAATTCTCCCCGTCTGGACGAGCGGAATTGAATGGTGCAACTGATTTTGCTGTGCTGTGAAAATTCAGATATTTGCATGACTGCTTTTGTTTTATTTTGTGAATAGCAAAAAGCATTCAACCCCATAATACATGCTGTTTTATTTGTCGCTCGTCCATTTCATATCCCATAGCTTAACCATTCATATATTTGGATTTCTCTCGACGAGGCGAGCAGTACGAGTACCACCTTGATGGGTCTGCGACGTTTCTTTCCAGAGTTATTACCAAAAAACCACAAAAATCCCAGAATCCTCTCGATTTAGGGTCAAAATGTTGTCGCTCATTAAATCCCATCTGAAACGTCGCATCGAATGAATGTGATTGAATTCTCCCCGTCTGGACGAGCGGAATTGAATGGTGCAACTGATTTTGCTGTGCTGTGAAAATTCAGATATTTGCATGACTGCTTTTGTTTTATTTTGTGAATAGCAAAAAGCATTCACCCCATAATACATGTTGTTTATTAGTCGCTCGGTCATTTCATATCCCATAGCTGAACCACTCATATATTTGGATTCCGCTCGACGAGCCGGGCAGTACGAGTACCACCTTGATGGGTCTGCGACGTTTCCTTCCAGAGTTATTACCAAAAAACCACAAGCATCCCAGAATCTTCTCGGTTTGGGGTCAAAATGTTGTCGCTTATTAAATCCCATAAGAAACGTCGCATCGAATGAATGTGATTGAATTCTCCCCGTCTGGACGAGCAGAATTGAATGGTGCAACTGATTTTGCTGTGCTGTGAAAATTCAGATATTTGCATGACTGCTTTTGTTTTATTTTGTGAATAGCAAAACGCATTCAACCCCATAATACATGCTGTTTTATTGGTCGCTCGTCCATTTCATATCCCATAGCTTAACCATTCATATATTTGGATTTCTCTCGACGAGCCGAGCAGTACGAGTACCACCTTGATGGGTCTGCGACGTTTCCTTCCAGAGTTATTACCAAAAAAACACAAACATCCCAGAATCCTCTCGGTTTGGGGTCAAAATGTTGTCGCTCATTAAATCCCATAAGAAACGTCGCATCGAATGAATGTGATTGAATTCTCCCCGTCTGGACGAGCGGAATTGAATGGTGCAACTGATTTTGCTGTGCTGTGAAAATTCAGATATTTGCATGACTGCTTTTGTTTTATTTTGTGAATAGCCAAAAGCATTCAACCCCATAATACATGTTGTTTTATTGGTCGCTCGTCCATTTCATATCCAATAGCTTAACCATTCATATATTTGGATTCCTCTCGACGAGGCGAGCAGTTCGAGTACCACCTTGATGGGTCTGCGACGTTTCCTTCCAGAGTTATTACCAAAAAACCACAAACATCCCAGAATCCTCTCGGTTTGGGGTCAAAATGCTGTCGCTCATTAAATCCCATAAGACACGTCGCATCGAATGAATGTGATTGAATTCTCCCCGTCTGGACGAGCGGAATTGAATGGTGCAACTGATTTTGCTGTGCTGTGAAAATTCAGATATTTGCATGACTGCTTTTGTTTTATTTTGTGAATAGCCAAAAGCATTCAACCCCATAATACATGTTGTTTTATTGGTCGCTCGTCCATTTCATATCCCATAGCTTAAGCATTCATATATTTGGATTCCTCTCGACGAGGCGAGCAGTACGAGTACCACTTGATGGGACTGCGACGTTTCCTTCCAGAGTTATTACCAAAAAACCACAAACATCCCAGAATCCTCTCGGTTTTGGGGTCAAAATGTTGTCGCTCATTAAATCCCATAAGAAACGTCGCATCGAATGAATGTGATTGAATTCTCCCCGTCTGGACGAGCGGAATTGAATGGTGCAACTGATATTGCTGTCCTGTGAAAATTCAGATATTTGCATGACTGCTTTTGTTTTATTTTGTGAATAGCAAAAAGCATTCAACCCCATAATACATGTTGTTTTATTGGTCGCTCGTCCATTTCATATTCCATAGCTTAAGCATTCATATATTTGGATTCCTCTCGACGAGGCGAGCAGTACGAGTACCACCTTGATGGGTCTGCGACGTTTCCTTCCAGAGTTATTACCAAAAAAACACAAACATCCCAGAATCCTCTCGGTTTGGGGTCAAAATGTTGTCGCTCATTAAATCCCATAAGAAACGTCGCATCGAATGAATGTGATTGAATTCTCCCCGTCTGGACGAGCGGAATTGAATGGTGCAACTGATTTTGCTGTGCTGTGAAAATTCAGATATTTGCATGACTGCTTTTGTTTTATTTTGTGAATAGCCAAAAGCATTCAACCCCATAATACATGTTGTTTTATTGGTCGCTCGTCCATTTCATATCCAATAGCTTAACCATTCATATATTTGGATTCCTCTCGACGAGGCGAGCAGTTCGAGTACCACCTTGATGGGTCTGCGACGTTTCCTTCCAGAGTTATTACCAAAAAACCACAAACATCCCAGAATCCTCTCGGTTTGGGGTCAAAATGCTGTCGCTCATTAAATCCCATAAGACACGTCGCATCGAATGAATGTGATTGAATTCTCCCCGTCTGGACGAGCGGAATTGAATGGTGCAACTGATTTTGCTGTGCTGTGAAAATTCAGATATTTGCATTATATGCTTTTGTTTTATTTTGTGAATAGCAAGAAGCATTCACCCCATAATACATGTTGTTTTATTGGTCGCTCGTCCATTTCATATTCCATAGCTTAAGCATTCATATATTTGGATTCCTCTCGACGAGGCGAGCAGTACGAGTACCACCTTGATGGGTCTGCGACGTTTCCTTCCAGAGTTATTACCAAAAATACACAAACATCCCAGAATCCTCTCGGTTTGGGGTCAAAATGTTGTCGCTCATTAAATCCCATAAGAAACGTCGCATCGAATTAATGTGATTGAATTTTCCCCGTCTGGACGAGCGCAATTGAATGGTGCAACTGATTTTGCTGTGCTGTGAAAATTCAGATATTTGCATGACTGCTTTGGTTTTATTTTGTGAATAGCCAAAAGCATTCAACCCCATAATACATGTTGTTTTATTGGTCGCTCGTCCATTTCATATCCCATAGCTTAAGCATTCATATATTTGGATTCCTCTCGACGAGGCGAGCAGTACGAGTACCACTTGATGGGACTGCGACGTTTCCTTCCAGAGTTATTACCAAAAAACCACAAACATCCCAGAATCCTCTCGGTTTTGGGGTCAAAATGTTGTCGCTCATTAAATCCCATAAGAAACGTCGCATCGAATGAATGTGATTGATTTCTCCCCGTCTGGACGAGCGGAATTGAATGGTGCAACTGATATTGCTGTCCTGTGAAAATTCAGATATTTGCATGACTGCTTTTGTTTTATTTTGTGAATAGCAAAAAGCATTCAACCCCATAATACATGTTGTTTTATTGGTCGCTCGTCCATTTCATATTCCATAGCTTAACCATTCATATATTTGGATTCCTCTCGACGAGGCGAGCAGTACGAGTACCACCTTGATGGGTCTGCGACGTTTCCTTCCAGAGTTATTACCAAAAATACACAAACATCCCAGAATCCTCTCGGTTTGGGGTCAAAATGTTGTCGTTCATTAAATCCAATAAGAAACGTCGCATCGAATGAATGTGATTGAATTCTCCCCGTCTGGACGAGCGGAATTGAATGGTGCAACTGATTTTGCTGTGCTGTGAAAATTCAGATATTTGCATGACTGCTTTTGTTTTATTTTGTGAATAGCCAAAAGCATTCAACCCCATAATACATGTTGTTTTATTGGTCGCTCGTCCATTTCATATCCAATAGCTTAACCATTCATATATTTGGATTCCTCTCGACGAGGCGAGCAGTTCGAGTACCACCTTGATGGGTCTGCGACGTTTCCTTCCAGAGTTATTACCAAAAAACCACAAACATCCCAGAATCCTCTCGATTTGGGGTCAAAATGTTGTCGCTCATTAAATTCCATAAGAAACGTCGCATCGAATGAATGTGATTGAATTCTCCCCGTCTGGACGAGCGGAATTGAATGGTGCAACTGATTTTGCTGTGCTGTGAAAATTCAGATATTTGCATGACTGCTTTTGTTTTATTTTGTGAATAGCAAAAAGCATTCAACCCCATAATACATGCTGTTTTATTTGTCGCTCGTCCATTTCATATCCCATAGCTTAACCATTCATATATTTGGATTTCTCTCGACGAGGCGAGCAGTACGAGTACCACCTTGATGGGTCTGCGACGTTTCTTTCCAGAGTTATTACCAAAAAACCACAAAAATCCCAGAATCCTCTCGATTTAGGGTCAAAATGTTGTCGCTCATTAAATCCCATCTGAAACGTCGCATCGAATGAATGTGATTGAATTCTCCCCGTCTGGACGAGCGGAATTGAATGGTGCAACTGATTTTGCTGTGCTGTGAAAATTCAGATATTTGCATGACTGCTTTTGTTTTATTTTGTGAATAGCAAAAAGCATTCACCCCATAATACATGTTGTTTATTAGTCGCTCGGTCATTTCATATCCCATAGCTGAACCACTCATATATTTGGATTCCGCTCGACGAGCCGGGCAGTACGAGTACCACCTTGATGGGTCTGCGACGTTTCCTTCCAGAGTTATTACCAAAAAACCACAAGCATCCCAGAATCTTCTCGGTTTGGGGTCAAAATGTTGTCGCTTATTAAATCCCATAAGAAACGTCGCATCGAATGAATGTGATTGAATTCTCCCCGTCTGGACGAGCAGAATTGAATGGTGCAACTGATTTTGCTGTGCTGTGAAAATTCAGATATTTGCATGACTGCTTTTGTTTTATTTTGTGAATAGCAAAACGCATTCAACCCCATAATACATGCTGTTTTATTGGTCGCTCGTCCATTTCATATCCCATAGCTTAACCATTCATATATTTGGATTTCTCTCGACGAGCCGAGCAGTACGAGTACCACCTTGATGGGTCTGCGACGTTTCCTTCCAGAGTTATTACCAAAAAAACACAAACATCCCAGAATCCTCTCGGTTTGGGGTCAAAATGTTGTCGCTCATTAAATCCCATAAGAAACGTCGCATCGAATGAATGTGATTGAATTCTCCCCGTCTGGACGAGCGGAATTGAATGGTGCAACTGATTTTGCTGTGCTGTGAAAATTCAGATATTTGCATGACTGCTTTTGTTTTATTTTGTGAATAGCCAAAAGCATTCAACCCCATAATACATGTTGTTTTATTGGTCGCTCGTCCATTTCATATCCAATAGCTTAACCATTCATATATTTGGATTCCTCTCGACGAGGCGAGCAGTTCGAGTACCACCTTGATGGGTCTGCGACGTTTGCTTCCAGAGTTATTACCAAAAAACCACAAACATCCCAGAATCCTCTCGGTTTGGGGTCAAAATGCTGTCGCTCATTAAATCCCATAAGACACGTCGCATCGAATGAATGTGATTGAATTCTCCCCGTCTGGACGAGCGGAATTGAATGGTGCAACTGATTTTGCTGTGCTGTGAAAATTCAGATATTTGCATGACTGCTTTTGTTTTATTTTGTGAATAGCCAAAAGCATTCAACCCCATAATACATGTTGTTTTATTGGTCGCTCGTCCATTTCATATCCCATAGCTTAAGCATTCATATATTTGGATTCCTCTCGACGAGGTGAGCAGTACGAGTACCACTTGATGGGACTGCGACGTTTCCTTCCAGAGTTATTACCAAAAAACCACAAACATCCCAGAATCCTCTCGGTTTGGGGTCAAAATGTTGTCGCTCATTAAATTCCATAAGAAACGTCGCATCGAATGAATGTGATTGAATTCTCCCCGTCTGGACGAGCGGAATTGAATGGTGCAACTGATTTTGCTGTGCTGTGAAAATTCAGATATTTGCATGACTGCTTTTGTTTTATTTTGTGAATAGCAAAAAGCATTCAACCCCATAATACATGCTGTTTTATTTGTCGCTCGTCCATTTCATATCCCATAGCTTAACCATTCATATATTTGGATTTCTCTCGACGAGGCGAGCAGTACGAGTACCACCTTGATGGGTCTGCGACGTTTCTTTCCAGAGTTATTACCAAAAAACCACAAAAATCCCAGAATCCTCTCGATTTAGGGTCAAAATGTTGTCGCTCATTAAATCCCATCTGAAACGTCGCATCGAATGAATGTGATTGAATTCTCCCCGTCTGGACGAGCGGAATTGAATGGTGCAACTGATTTTGCTGTGCTGTGAAAATTCAGATATTTGCATGACTGCTTTTGTTTTATTTTGTGAATAGCAAAAAGCATTCACCCCATAATACATGTTGTTTATTAGTCGCTCGGTCATTTCATATCCCATAGCTGAACCACTCATATATTTGGATTCCGCTCGACGAGCCGGGCAGTACGAGTACCACCTTGATGGGTCTGCGACGTTTCCTTCCAGAGTTATTACCAAAAAACCACAAGCATCCCAGAATCTTCTCGGTTTGGGGTCAAAATGTTGTCGCTTATTAAATCCCATAAGAAACGTCGCATCGAATGAATGTGATTGAATTCTCCCCGTCTGGACGAGCAGAATTGAATGGTGCAACTGATTTTGCTGTGCTGTGAAAATTCAGATATTTGCATGACTGCTTTTGTTTTATTTTGTGAATAGCAAAACGCATTCAACCCCATAATACATGCTGTTTTATTGGTCGCTCGTCCATTTCATATCCCATAGCTTAACCATTCATATATTTGGATTTCTCTCGACGAGCCGAGCAGTACGAGTACCACCTTGATGGGTCTGCGACGTTTCCTTCCAGAGTTATTACCAAAAAACCACAAGCATCCCAGAATCTTCTCGGTTTGGGGTCAAAATGTTGTCGCTTATTAAATCCCATAAGAAACGTCGCATCGAATGAATGTGATTGAATTCTCCCCGTCTGGACGAGCAGAATTGAATGGTGCAACTGATTTTGCTGTGCTGTGAAAATTCAGATATTTGCATGACTGCTTTTGTTTTATTTTGTGAATAGCAAAACGCATTCAACCCCATAATACATGCTGTTTTATTGGTCGCTCGTCCATTTCATATCCCATAGCTTAACCATTCATATATTTGGATTTCTCTCGACGAGCCGAGCAGTACGAGTACCACCTTGATGGGTCTGCGACGTTTCCTTCCAGAGTTATTACCAAAAAAACACAAACATCCCAGAATCCTCTCGGTTTGGGGTCAAAATGTTGTCGCTCATTAAATCCCATAAGAAACGTCGCATCGAATGAATGTGATTGAATTCTCCCCGTCTGGACGAGCGGAATTGAATGGTGCAACTGATTTTGCTGTGCTGTGAAAATTCAGATATTTGCATGACTGCTTTTGTTTTATTTTGTGAATAGCCAAAAGCATTCAACCCCATAATACATGTTGTTTTATTGGTCGCTCGTCCATTTCATATCCAATAGCTTAACCATTCATATATTTGGATTCCTCTCGACGAGGCGAGCAGTTCGAGTACCACCTTGATGGGTCTGCGACGTTTCCTTCCAGAGTTATTACCAAAAAACCACAAACATCCCAGAATCCTCTCGGTTTGGGGTCAAAATGCTGTCGCTCATTAAATCCCATAAGACACGTCGCATCGAATGAATGTGATTGAATTCTCCCCGTCTGGACGAGCGGAATTGAATGGTGCAACTGATTTTGCTGTGCTGTGAAAATTCAGATATTTGCATGACTGCTTTTGTTTTATTTTGTGAATAGCCAAAAGCATTCAACCCCATAATACATGTTGTTTTATTGGTCGCTCGTCCATTTCATATCCCATAGCTTAAGCATTCATATATTTGGATTCCTCTCGACGAGGTGAGCAGTACGAGTACCACTTGATGGGACTGCGACGTTTCCTTCCAGAGTTATTACCAAAAAACCACAAACATCCCAGAATCCTCTCGGTTTGGGGTCAAAATGTTGTCGCTCATTAAATTCCATAAGAAACGTCGCATCGAATGAATGTGATTGAATTCTCCCCGTCTGGACGAGCGGAATTGAATGGTGCAACTGATTTTGCTGTGCTGTGAAAATTCAGATATTTGCATGACTGCTTTTGTTTTATTTTGTGAATAGCAAAAAGCATTCAACCCCATAATACATGCTGTTTTATTTGTCGCTCGTCCATTTCATATCCCATAGCTTAACCATTCATATATTTGGATTTCTCTCGACGAGGCGAGCAGTACGAGTACCACCTTGATGGGTCTGCGACGTTTCTTTCCAGAGTTATTACCAAAAAACCACAAAAATCCCAGAATCCTCTCGATTTAGGGTCAAAATGTTGTCGCTCATTAAATCCCATCTGAAACGTCGCATCGAATGAATGTGATTGAATTCTCCCCGTCTGGACGAGCGGAATTGAATGGTGCAACTGATTTTGCTGTGCTGTGAAAATTCAGATATTTGCATGACTGCTTTTGTTTTATTTTGTGAATAGCAAAAAGCATTCACCCCATAATACATGTTGTTTATTAGTCGCTCGGTCATTTCATATCCCATAGCTGAACCACTCATATATTTGGATTCCGCTCGACGAGCCGGGCAGTACGAGTACCACCTTGATGGGTCTGCGACGTTTCCTTCCAGAGTTATTACCAAAAAACCACAAGCATCCCAGAATCTTCTCGGTTTGGGGTCAAAATGTTGTCGCTTATTAAATCCCATAAGAAACGTCGCATCGAATGAATGTGATTGAATTCTCCCCGTCTGGACGAGCAGAATTGAATGGTGCAACTGATTTTGCTGTGCTGTGAAAATTCAGATATTTGCATGACTGCTTTTGTTTTATTTTGTGAATAGCAAAACGCATTCAACCCCATAATACATGCTGTTTTATTGGTCGCTCGTCCATTTCATATCCCATAGCTTAACCATTCATATATTTGGATTTCTCTCGACGAGCCGAGCAGTACGAGTACCACCTTGATGGGTCTGCGACGTTTCCTTCCAGAGTTATTACCAAAAAAACACAAACATCCCAGAATCCTCTCGGTTTGGGGTCAAAATGTTGTCGCTCATTAAATCCCATAAGAAACGTCGCATCGAATGAATGTGATTGAATTCTCCCCGTCTGGACGAGCGGAATTGAATGGTGCAACTGATTTTGCTGTGCTGTGAAAATTCAGATATTTGCATGACTGCTTTTGTTTTATTTTGTGAATAGCAAAAAGCATTCACCCCATAATACATGTTGTTTATTAGTCGCTCGGTCATTTCATATCCCATAGCTGAACCACTCATATATTTGGATTCCGCTCGACGAGCCGGGCAGTACGAGTACCACCTTGATGGGTCTGCGACGTTTCCTTCCAGAGTTATTACCAAAAAACCACAAGCATCCCAGAATCTTCTCGGTTTGGGGTCAAAATGTTGTCGCTTATTAAATCCCATAAGAAACGTCGCATCGAATGAATGTGATTGAATTCTCCCCGTCTGGACGAGCAGAATTGAATGGTGCAACTGATTTTGCTGTGCTGTGAAAATTCAGATATTTGCATGACTGCTTTTGTTTTATTTTGTGAATAGCAAAACGCATTCAACCCCATAATACATGCTGTTTTATTGGTCGCTCGTCCATTTCATATCCCATAGCTTAACCATTCATATATTTGGATTTCTCTCGACGAGCCGAGCAGTACGAGTACCACCTTGATGGGTCTGCGACGTTTCCTTCCAGAGTTATTACCAAAAAAACACAAACATCCCAGAATCCTCTCGGTTTGGGGTCAAAATGTTGTCGCTCATTAAATCCCATAAGAAACGTCGCATCGAATGAATGTGATTGAATTCTCCCCGTCTGGACGAGCGGAATTGAATGGTGCAACTGATTTTGCTGTGCTGTGAAAATTCAGATATTTGCATGACTGCTTTTGTTTTATTTTGTGAATAGCCAAAAGCATTCAACCCCATAATACATGTTGTTTTATTGGTCGCTCGTCCATTTCATATCCAATAGCTTAACCATTCATATATTTGGATTCCTCTCGACGAGGCGAGCAGTTCGAGTACCACCTTGATGGGTCTGCGACGTTTCCTTCCAGAGTTATTACCAAAAAACCACAAACATCCCAGAATCCTCTCGGTTTGGGGTCAAAATGCTGTCGCTCATTAAATCCCATAAGACACGTCGCATCGAATGAATGTGATTGAATTCTCCCCGTCTGGACGAGCGGAATTGAATGGTGCAACTGATTTTGCTGTGCTGTGAAAATTCAGATATTTGCATGACTGCTTTTGTTTTATTTTGTGAATAGCCAAAAGCATTCAACCCCATAATACATGTTGTTTTATTGGTCGCTCGTCCATTTCATATCCCATAGCTTAAGCATTCATATATTTGGATTCCTCTCGACGAGGCGAGCAGTACGAGTACCACTTGATGGGACTGCGACGTTTCCTTCCAGAGTTATTACCAAAAAACCACAAACATCCCAGAATCCTCTCGGTTTTGGGGTCAAAATGTTGTCGCTCATTAAATCCCATAAGAAACGTCGCATCGAATGAATGTGATTGAATTCTCCCCGTCTGGACGAGCGGAATTGAATGGTGCAACTGATATTGCTGTCCTGTGAAAATTCAGATATTTGCATGACTGCTTTTGTTTTATTTTGTGAATAGCAAAAAGCATTCAACCCCATAATACATGTTGTTTTATTGGTCGCTCGTCCATTTCATATTCCATAGCTTAAGCATTCATATATTTGGATTCCTCTCGACGAGGCGAGCAGTACGAGTACCACCTTGATGGGTCTGCGACGTTTCCTTCCAGAGTTATTACCAAAAAAACACAAACATCCCAGAATCCTCTCGGTTTGGGGTCAAAATGTTGTCGCTCATTAAATCCCATAAGAAACGTCGCATCGAATGAATGTGATTGAATTCTCCCCGTCTGGACGAGCGGAATTGAATGGTGCAACTGATTTTGCTGTGCTGTGAAAATTCAGATATTTGCATGACTGCTTTTGTTTTATTTTGTGAATAGCCAAAAGCATTCAACCCCATAATACATGTTGTTTTATTGGTCGCTCGTCCATTTCATATCCAATAGCTTAACCATTCATATATTTGGATTCCTCTCGACGAGGCGAGCAGTTCGAGTACCACCTTGATGGGTCTGCGACGTTTCCTTCCAGAGTTATTACCAAAAAACCACAAACATCCCAGAATCCTCTCGGTTTGGGGTCAAAATGCTGTCGCTCATTAAATCCCATAAGACACGTCGCATCGAATGAATGTGATTGAATTCTCCCCGTCTGGACGAGCGGAATTGAATGGTGCAACTGATTTTGCTGTGCTGTGAAAATTCAGATATTTGCATGACTGCTTTTTTTTTATTTTGTGAATAGCCAAAAGCATTCAACCCCATAATACATGTTGTTTTATTGGTCGCTCGTCCATTTCATATCCCATAGCTTAAGCATTCATATATTTGGATTCCTCTCGACGAGGCGAGCAGTACGAGTACCACTTGATGGGACTGCGACGTTTCCTTCCAGAGTTATTACCAAAAAACCACAAACATCCCAGAATCCTCTCGGTTTTGGGGTCAAAATGTTGTCGCTCATTAAATCCCATAAGAAACGTCGCATCGAATGAATGTGATTGAATTCTCCCCGTCTGGACGAGCGGAATTGAATGGTGCAACTGATATTGCTGTCCTGTGAAAATTCAGATATTTGCATGACTGCTTTTGTTTTATTTTGTGAATAGCAAAAAGCATTCAACCCCATAATACATGTTGTTTTATTGGTCGCTCGTCCATTTCATATTCCATAGCTTAAGCATTCATATATTTGGATTCCTCTCGACGAGGCGAGCAGTACGAGTACCACCTTGATGGGTCTGCGACGTTTCCTTCCAGAGTTATTACCAAAAATACACAAACATCCCAGAATCCTCTCGGTTTAGGGTCAAAATGTTGTCGCTCATTAAATCCAATAAGAAACGTCGCATCGAATGAATGTGATTGAATTCTCCCCGTCTGGACGAGCGGAATTGAATGGTGCAACTGATTTTGCTGTGCTGTGAAAATTCAGATATTTGCATGACTGCTTTTGTTTTATTTTGTGAATAGCCAAAAGCATTGAACCCCATAATACATGTTGTTTTATTGGTCGCTCGTCCATTTCATATCCAATAGCTTAACCATTCATATATTTGGATTCCTCTCGACGAGGCGAGCAGTTCGAGTACCACCTTGATGGGTCTGCGACGTTTCCTTCCAGAGTTATTACCAAAAAACCACAAACATCCCAGAATCCTCTCGATTTGGGGTCAAAATGTTGTCGCTCATTAAATTCCATAAGAAACGTCGCATCGAATGAATGTGATTGAATTCTCCCCGTCTGGACGAGCGGAATTGAATGGTGCAACTGATTTTGCTGTGCTGTGAAAATTCAGATATTTGCATGACTGCTTTTGTTTTATTTTGTGAATAGCAAAAAGCATTCAACCCCATAATACATGCTGTTTTATTTTTCGCTCGTCCATTTCATATCCCATAGCTTAACCATTCATATATTTGGATTTCTCTCGACGAGGCGAGCAGTACGAGTACCACCTTGATGGGTCTGCGACGTTTCTTTCCAGAGTTATTACCAAAAAACCACAAAAATCCCAGAATCCTCTCGATTTAGGGTCAAAATGTTGTCGCTCATTAAATCCCATCTGAAACGTCGCATCGAATGAATGTGATTGAATTCTCCCCGTCTGGACGAGCGGAATTGAATGGTGCAACTGATTTTGCTGTGCTGTGAAAATTCAGATATTTGCATGATATTCTTTTGTTTTATTTTGTGAATAGCAAAAAGCATTCACCCCATAATACATGTTGTTTTATTAGTCGCTCGTTCATTTCATATCCCATAGCTGAACCACTCATATATTTGGATTCCGCTCGACGAGCCGGGCAGTACGAGTACCACCTTGATGGGTCTGCGACGTTTCCTTCCAGAGTTATTACCAAAAAACCACAAGCATCCCAGAATCTTCTCGGTTTGGGGTCAAAATGTTGTCGCTTATTAAATCCCATAAGAAACGTCGCATCGAATGAATGTGATTGAATTCTCCCCGTCTGGACGAGCAGAATTGAATGGTGCAACTGATTTTGCTGAGCTGTGAAAATTCAGATATTTGCATGACTGCTTTTGTTTTATTTTGTGAATAGCAAAACGCATTCAACCCCATAATACATGCTGTTTTATTGGTCTCTCGTCCATTTCATATTCCATAGCTTAACCATTCATAAATTTGGATTCCTCTCGACGAGGCGAGCAGTACGAGTACCACCTTGATGGGTCTGCGACGTTTCCTTCCAGAGTTATTACCAAAAAAACACAAACATCCCAGAATCCTCTCGGTTTGGGGTCAAAATGCTGTCGCTCATTAAATCCCATAAGACACGTCGCATCGAATGAATGTGATTGAATTCTCCCCGTCTGGACGAGCGGAATTGAATGGTGCAATTGATTTTGCTGTGCTGTGAAAATTCAGATATTTGCATGACTGCTTTTTTTTATTTTGTGAATAGCAAAAAGCATTCAACCCCATAATACATGCTGTTTTATTGGTCGCTCGTCCATTTCATATCCCATAGCTTAACCATTCATATATTTGGATTTCTCTCGACGAGCCGAGCAGTACGAGTACCACCTTGATGGGTCTGCGACGTTTCCTTCCAGAGTTATTACCAAAAAAACACAAACATCCCAGAATCCTCTCGGTTTGGGGTCAAAATGTTGTCGCTCATTAAATCCCATAAGAAACGTCGCATCGAATGAATGTGATTGAATTCTCCCCGTCTGGACGAGCGGAATTGAATGGTGCAATTGATTTTGCTGTGCTGTGAAAATTCAGATATTTGCATGACTGCTTTTTTTTAATTTTGTGAATAGCAAAAAGCATTCAACCCCATAATACATGCTGTTTTATTGGTCGCTCGTCCATTTCATATCCCATAGCTTAACCATTCATATATTTGGATTTCTCTCGACGAGCCGAGCAGTACGAGTACCACCTTGATGGGTCTGCGACGTTTCCTTCCAGAGTTATTACCAAAAAAACACAAACATCCCAGAATCCTCTCGGTTTGGGGTCAAAATGTTGTCGCTCATTAAATCCCATAAGAAACGTCGCATCGAATGAATGTGATTGAATTCTCCCCGTCTGGACGAGCGGAATTGAATGGTGCAACTGATTTTGCTGTGCTGTGAAAATTCAGATATTTGCATGACTGCTTTTGTTTTATTTTGTGAATAGCAAAAAGCATTCAACCCCATAATACATGCTGTTTTATTTGTCGCTCGTCCATTTCATATCCCATAGCTTAACCATTCATATACTTGGATTTCTCTCGACGAGGCGAGCAGTACGAGTACCACCTTGATGGGTCTGCGACGTTTCTTTCCAGAGTTATTACCAAAAAACCACAAAAATCCCAGAATCCTCTCGATTTAGGGTCAAAATGTTGTCGCTCATTAAATCCCATAAGAAACGTCGCATCGAATGATTGTGATTGAATTCTCCCCGTCTGGACGAGCGGAATTGAATGGTGCAACTGATTTTGCTGTACTGTGAAAATTCAGATATTTGCATGATATGCTTTTGTTTTATTTTGTGAATAGCAAAAAGCATTCACCCCATAATACATGTTGTTTTATTAGTCGCTCGTTCATTTCATATCTCATAGCTGAACCACTCATATATTTGGATTCCGCTCGACGAGCCGGGCAGTACGAGTACCACCTTGATGGGTCTGCGACGTTTCCTTCCAGAGTTATTACCAAAAAACCACAAGCATCCCAGAATCCTCTCGGTTTGGGGTCAAAATGTTGTCGCTTATTAAATCCCATAAGAAACGTCGCATCGAATGAATGTGATTGAATTCTCCCCGTTTGGACGAGCGGAATTGAATGGTGCAACTGATTTTGCTGTGCTGTGAAAATTCAGATATTTGCATGACTGCTTTTGTTTTATTTTGTGAATAGCAAAAAGCATTCAACCCCATAATACATGCTGTTTTATTGGTCGCTCGTCCATTTCATATCCAATAGCTTAACCATTCACATATTTGGATTCCTCTCGACGAGGCGAGCAGTACGAGTGCAACCTTGATGGGTCTGCTACGTTTCCTTCCAGAGTTATTACCAAAAAACCACAAACATCTCAGAATCCTCTCGGTTTGGGGTCAAACTGTTGTCGCTTATTAAATCCCATAAGAAACGTCGCATCGAATGAATGTGATTGAATTCTCCCCGTCTGGACGAGCGGAATTGAATGGTGCAACTGATTTTGCTGTGCTGTGAAAATTCAGATATTTGCATGACTGCTTTTGTTTTATTTTGTGAATAGCAAAAAGCATTCAACCCCATAATACATGTTGTTTTATTGGTCGCTCGTTCATTTCATATCACATAGCTTAACCAATCATATATTTGGATTCCTCTCGACGAGGCGAGTAGTACGATTACCACCTTGATGGGTCTGCGACGTGTCCTTGCAGAGTTATTACCAAAAAACCACAAAAATCCCAGAATCCTCTCGGTTTAGGGTCAAAATGTTGTCGCTCATTAAATCCCATAAGAAACGTCGCATCGAATGAATGTGATTGAATTCTCCCCGTCTGGACGAGCGGAATTGAATGGTGCAACTGATTTTGCTGTGCTGTGAAAATTCAGATATTTGCATGATATGCTTTTGTTTTATTTTGTGAATAGCAAAAAGCATTCACCCCATAATACATGTTGTTTTATTAGTCGCTCGTTCATTTCATATCCCATAGCTGAACCACTCATATATTTGGATTCCGCTCGACGAGCCGGGCAGTACGAGTACCACCATGATGGTTCTGCGACGTTTCCTTCCAGAGTTATTACCAAAAAACCACAAACATCCCAGAATCCTCTCGGTTTGGGGTCAAAATGTTGTCACTTATTAAATCCCATAAGAAACGTCGCATCCAATGAATGTGATTGAATTCTCCCCGTCTGGACGAGCGGAATTGAATGGTGCAACTGATTTTGCTGTGCTGTGAAAATTCAGATATTTGCATGACTGCTTTTGTTTTATTTTGTGAATAGCAAAACGCATTCAACCCCATAATACATGCTGTTTTAATGGTCGCTCCTCCATTTCATATCCCATAGCTTAACCATTCATATATTTGGATTCCTCTCGACGAGGCGAGCAGTACGAGTACCACCTTGATGGGTCTGCGACGTTTCCTTCCAGAGTTATTACCAAAAAACCACAAAAATCCCAGAATCCTCTCGGTTTAGGGTCAAAATGTTGTCGCTCATTACATCCCATAAGAAACGTCGCATCGAATGAATGTGATTGAATTCTCCCCGTCTGGACGAGCGGAATTGAATGGTGCAACTGATTTTGCTGTGCTGTGAAAATTCAGATATTTGCATGACTGCTTTTGTTTTATTTTGTGAATAGCAAAAAGCATTCAACCCCATAATACATGCTGTTTTATTTGTCGCTCGTCCATTTCATATCCCATAGCTTAACCATTCATATATTTGGATTTCTCTCGACGAGGCGAGCAGTACGAGTACCACCTTGATGGGTCTGCGACGTTTCTTTCCAGAGTTATTACCAAAAAACCACAAAAATCCCAGAATCCTCTCGATTTAGGGTCAAAATGTTGTCGCTCATTAAATCCCATAAGAAACGTCGCATCGAATGATTGTGATTGAATTCTCCCCGTCTGGACGAGCGGAATTGAATGGTGCAACTGATTTTGCTGTACTGTGAAAATTCAGATATTTGCATGATATGCTTTTGTTTTATTTTGTGAATAGCAAAAAGCATTCACCCCATAATACATGTTGTTTTATTAGTCGCTCGTTCATTTCATATCTCATAGCTGAACCACTCATATATTTGGATTCCGCTCGACGAGCCGGGCAGTACGAGTACCACCTTGATGGGTCTGCGACGTTTCCTTCCAGAGTTATTACCAAAAAACCACAAGCATCCCAGAATCCTCTCGGTTTGGGGTCAAAATGTTGTCGCTTATTAAATCCCATAAGAAACGTCGCATCGAATGAATGTGATTGAATTCTCCCCGTTTGGACGAGCGGAATTGAATGGTGCAACTGATTTTGCTGTGCTGTGAAAATTCAGATATTTGCATGACTGCTTTTGTTTTATTTTGTGAATAGCAAAAAGCATTCAACCCCATAATACATGCTGTTTTATTGGTCGCTCGTCCATTTCATATCCAATAGCTTAACCATTCACATATTTGGATTCCTCTCGACGAGGCGAGCAGTACGAGTGCAACCTTGATGGGTCTGCTACGTTTCCTTCCAGAGTTATTACCAAAAAACCACAAACATCTCAGAATCCTCTCGGTTTGGGGTCAAACTGTTGTCGCTTATTAAATCCCATAAGAAACGTCGCATCGAATGAATGTGATTGAATTCTCCCCGTCTGGACGAGCGGAATTGAATGGTGCAACTGATTTTGCTGTGCTGTGAAAATTCAGATATTTGCATGACTGCTTTTGTTTTATTTTGTGAATAGCAAAAAGCATTCAACCCCATAATACATGTTGTTTTATTGGTCGCTCGTTCATTTCATATCACATAGCTTAACCAATCATATATTTGGATTCCTCTCGACGAGGCGAGCAGTACGATTACCACCTTGATGGGTCTGCGACGTGTCCTTGCAGAGTTATTACCAAAAAACCACAAAAATCCCAGAATCCTCTCGGTTTAGGGTCAAAATGTTGTCGCTCATTAAATCCCATAAGAAACGTCGCATCGAATGAATGTGATTGAATTCTCCCCGTCTGGACGAGCGGAATTGAATGGTGCAACTGATTTTGCTGTGCTGTGAAAATTCAGATATTTGCATGATATGCTTTTGTTTTATTTTGTGAATAGCAAAAAGCATTCACCCCATAATACATGTTGTTTTATTAGTCGCTCGTTCATTTCATATCCCATAGCTGAACCACTCATATATTTGGATTCCGCTCGACGAGCCGGGCAGTACGAGTACCACCATGATGGTTCTGCGACGTTTCCTTCCAGAGTTATTACCAAAAAACCACAAACATCCCAGAATCCTCTCGGTTTGGGGTCAAAATGTTGTCACTTATTAAATCCCATAAGAAACGTCGCATCCAATGAATGTGATTGAATTCTCCCCGTCTGGACGAGCGGAATTGAATGGTGCAACTGATTTTGCTGTGCTGTGAAAATTCAGATATTTGCATGACTGCTTTTGTTTTATTTTGTGAATAGCAAAACGCATTCAACCCCATAATACATGCTGTTTTAATGGTCGCTCCTCCATTTCATATCCCATAGCTTAACCATTCATATATTTGGATTCCTCTCGACGAGGCGAGCAGTACGAGTACCACCTTGATGGGTCTGCGACGTTTCCTTCCAGAGTTATTACCAAAAAACCACAAAAATCCCAGAATCCTCTCGGTTTAGGGTCAAAATGTTGTCGCTCATTACATCCCATAAGAAACGTCGCATCGAATGAATGTGATTGAATTCTCCCCGTCTGGACGAGCGGAATTGAATGGTGCAACTGATTTTGCTGTGCTGTGAAAATTCAGATATTTGCATGACTGCTTTTGTTTTATTTTGTGAATAGCAAAAAGCATTCAACCCCATAATACATGCTGTTTTATTTGTCGCTCGTCCATTTCATATCCCATAGCTTAACCATTCATATATTTGGATTTCTCTCGTCGAGGCGAGCAGTACGAGTACCACCTTGATGGGTCTGCGACGTTTCTTTCCAGAGTTATTACCAAAAAACCACAAAAATCCCAGAATCCTCTCGATTTAGGGTCAAAATGTTGTCGCTCATTAAATCCCATAAGAAACGTCGCATCGAATGAATGTGATTGAATTCTCCCCGTCTGGACGAGCGGAATTGAATGGTGCAACTGATTTTGCTGTGCTGTGAAAATTCAGATATTTGCATGATATGCTTTTGTTTTATTTTGTGAATAGCAAAAAGCATTCAACCCCATAATACATGTTGTTTTATTGGTCGCTCGTCCATTTCATATTCCATAGCTTAAGCATTCATATATTTGGATTCCTCTCGACGAGGCGAGCAGTACGAGTACCACCTTGATGGGTCTGCGACGTTTCCTTCCAGAGTTATTACCAAAAATACACAAACATCCCAGAATCCTCTCGGTTTGGGGTCAAAATGTTGTCGCTCATTAAATCCAATAAGAAACGTCGCATCGAATGAATGTGATTGAATTCTCCCCGTCTGGACGAGCGGAATTGAATGGTGCAACTGATTTTGCTGTGCTGTGAAAATTCAGATATTTGCATGACTGCTTTGGTTTTATTTTGTGAATAGCCAAAAGCATTCAACCCCATAATACATGTTGTTTTATTGGTCGCTCGTCCATTTCATATCCCATAGCTTAAGCATTCATATATTTGGATTCCTCTCGACGAGGCGAGCAGTACGAGTACCACTTGATGGGACTGCGACGTTTCCTTCCAGAGTTATTACCAAAAAACCACAAACATCCCAGAATCCTCTCGGTTTTGGGGTCAAAATGTTGTCGCTCATTAAATCCCATAAGAAACGTCGCATCGAATGAATGTGATTGAATTCTCCCCGTCTGGACGAGCGGAATTGAATGGTGCAACTGATATTGCTGTCCTGTGAAAATTCAGATATTTGCATGACTGCTTTTGTTTTATTTTGTGAATAGCAAAAAGCATTCAACCCCATAATACATGTTGTTTTATTGGTCGCTCGTCCATTTCATATTCCATAGCTTAAGCATTCATATATTTGGATTCCTCTCGACGAGGCGAGCAGTACGAGTACCACCTTGATGGGTCTGCGACGTTTCCTTCCAGAGTTATTACCAAAAATACACAAACATCCCAGAATCCTCTCGGTTTAGGGTCAAAATGTTGTCGCTCATTAAATCCAATAAGAAACGTCGCATCGAATGAATGTGATTGAATTCTCCCCGTCTGGACGAGCGGAATTGAATGGTGCAACTGATTTTGCTGTGCTGTGAAAATTCAGATATTTGCATGACTGCTTTTGTTTTATTTTGTGAATAGCCAAAAGCATTGAACCCCATAATACATGTTGTTTTATTGGTCGCTCGTCCATTTCATATCCAATAGCTTAACCATTCATATATTTGGATTCCTCTCGACGAGGCGAGCAGTACGAGTACCACCTTGATGGGTCTGCGACGTTTCCTTCCAGAGTTATTACCAAAAAACCACAAAAATCCCAGAATCCTCTCGGTTTAGGGTCAAAATGTTGTCGCTCATTACATCCCATAAGAAACGTCGCATCGAATGAATGTGATTGAATTCTCCCCGTCTGGACGAGCGGAATTGAATGGTGCAACTGATTTTGCTGTGCTGTGAAAATTCAGATATTTGCATGACTGCTTTTGTTTTATTTTGTGAATAGCAAAAAGCATTCAACCCCATAATACATGCTGTTTTATTTGTCGCTCGTCCATTTCATATCCCATAGCTTAACCATTCATATATTTGGATTTCTCTCGTCGAGGCGAGCAGTACGAGTACCACCTTGATGGGTCTGCGACGTTTCTTTCCAGAGTTATTACCAAAAAACCACAAAAATCCCAGAATCCTCTCGATTTAGGGTCAAAATGTTGTCGCTCATTAAATCCCATAAGAAACGTCGCATCGAATGAATGTGATTGAATTCTCCCCGTCTGGACGAGCGGAATTGAATGGTGCAACTGATTTTGCTGTGCTGTGAAAATTCAGATATTTGCATGATATGCTTTTGTTTTATTTTGTGAATAGCAAAAAGCATTCAACCCCATAATACATGTTGTTTTATTGGTCGCTCGTCCATTTCATATTCCATAGCTTAAGCATTCATATATTTGGATTCCTCTCGACGAGGCGAGCAGTACGAGTACCACCTTGATGGGTCTGCGACGTTTCCTTCCAGAGTTATTACCAAAAATACACAAACATCCCAGAATCCTCTCGGTTTGGGGTCAAAATGTTGTCGCTCATTAAATCCAATAAGAAACGTCGCATCGAATGAATGTGATTGAATTCTCCCCGTCTGGACGAGCGGAATTGAATGGTGCAACTGATTTTGCTGTGCTGTGAAAATTCAGATATTTGCATGACTGCTTTTGTTTTATTTTGTGAATAGCAAAAAGCATTCAACCCCATAATACATGCTGTTTTATTTGTCGCTCGTCCATTTCATATCCCATAGCTTAACCATTCATATATTTGGATTTCTCTCGTCGAGGCGAGCAGTACGAGTACCACCTTGATGGGTCTGCGACGTTTCTTTCCAGAGTTATTACCAAAAAACCACAAAAATCCCAGAATCCTCTCGATTTAGGGTCAAAATGTTGTCGCTCATTAAATCCCATAAGAAACGTCGCATCGAATGAATGTGATTGAATTCTCCCCGTCTGGACGAGCGGAATTGAATGGTGCAACTGATTTTGCTGTGCTGTGAAAATTCAGATATTTGCATGATATGCTTTTGTTTTATTTTGTGAATAGCAAAAAGCATTCAACCCCATAATACATGTTGTTTTATTGGTCGCTCGTCCATTTCATATTCCATAGCTTAAGCATTCATATATTTGGATTCCTCTCGACGAGGCGAGCAGTACGAGTACCACCTTGATGGGTCTGCGACGTTTCCTTCCAGAGTTATTACCAAAAATACACAAACATCCCAGAATCCTCTCGGTTTGGGGTCAAAATGTTGTCGCTCATTAAATCCAATAAGAAACGTCGCATCGAATGAATGTGATTGAATTCTCCCCGTCTGGACGAGCGGAATTGAATGGTGCAACTGATTTTGCTGTGCTGTGAAAATTCAGATATTTGCATGACTGCTTTGGTTTTATTTTGTGAATAGCCAAAAGCATTCAACCCCATAATACATGTTGTTTTATTGGTCGCTCGTCCATTTCATATCCCATAGCTTAAGCATTCATATATTTGGATTCCTCTCGACGAGGCGAGCAGTACGAGTACCACTTGATGGGACTGCGACGTTTCCTTCCAGAGTTATTACCAAAAAACCACAAACATCCCAGAATCCTCTCGGTTTTGGGGTCAAAATGTTGTCGCTCATTAAATCCCATAAGAAACGTCGCATCGAATGAATGTGATTGAATTCTCCCCGTCTGGACGAGCGGAATTGAATGGTGCAACTGATATTGCTGTCCTGTGAAAATTCAGATATTTGCATGACTGCTTTTGTTTTATTTTGTGAATAGCAAAAAGCATTCAACCCCATAATACATGTTGTTTTATTGGTCGCTCGTCCATTTCATATTCCATAGCTTAAGCATTCATATATTTGGATTCCTCTCGACGAGGCGAGCAGTACGAGTACCACCTTGATGGGTCTGCGACGTTTCCTTCCAGAGTTATTACCAAAAATACACAAACATCCCAGAATCCTCTCGGTTTAGGGTCAAAATGTTGTCGCTCATTAAATCCAATAAGAAACGTCGCATCGAATGAATGTGATTGAATTCTCCCCGTCTGGACGAGCGGAATTGAATGGTGCAACTGATTTTGCTGTGCTGTGAAAATTCAGATATTTGCATGACTGCTTTTGTTTTATTTTGTGAATAGCCAAAAGCATTGAACCCCATAATACATGTTGTTTTATTGGTCGCTCGTCCATTTCATATCCAATAGCTTAACCATTCATATATTTGGATTCCTCTCGACGAGGCGAGCAGTACGAGTACCACCTTGATGGGTCTGCGACGTTTCCTTCCAGAGTTATTACCAAAAAACCACAAAAATCCCAGAATCCTCTCGGTTTAGGGTCAAAATGTTGTCGCTCATTACATCCCATAAGAAACGTCGCATCGAATGAATGTGATTGAATTCTCCCCGTCTGGACGAGCGGAATTGAATGGTGCAACTGATTTTGCTGTGCTGTGAAAATTCAGATATTTGCATGACTGCTTTTGTTTTATTTTGTGAATAGCAAAAAGCATTCAACCCCATAATACATGCTGTTTTATTTGTCGCTCGTCCATTTCATATCCCATAGCTTAACCATTCATATATTTGGATTTCTCTCGTCGAGGCGAGCAGTACGAGTACCACCTTGATGGGTCTGCGACGTTTCTTTCCAGAGTTATTACCAAAAAACCACAAAAATCCCAGAATCCTCTCGATTTAGGGTCAAAATGTTGTCGCTCATTAAATCCCATAAGAAACGTCGCATCGAATGAATGTGATTGAATTCTCCCCGTCTGGACGAGCGGAATTGAATGGTGCAACTGATTTTGCTGTGCTGTGAAAATTCAGATATTTGCATGATATGCTTTTGTTTTATTTTGTGAATAGCAAAAAGCATTCAACCCCATAATACATGTTGTTTTATTGGTCGCTCGTCCATTTCATATTCCATAGCTTAAGCATTCATATATTTGGATTCCTCTCGACGAGGCGAGCAGTACGAGTACCACCTTGATGGGTCTGCGACGTTTCCTTCCAGAGTTATTACCAAAAATACACAAACATCCCAGAATCCTCTCGGTTTGGGGTCAAAATGTTGTCGCTCATTAAATCCAATAAGAAACGTCGCATCGAATGAATGTGATTGAATTCTCCCCGTCTGGACGAGCGGAATTGAATGGTGCAACTGATTTTGCTGTGCTGTGAAAATTCAGATATTTGCATGACTGCTTTGGTTTTATTTTGTGAATAGCCAAAAGCATTCAACCCCATAATACATGTTGTTTTATTGGTCGCTCGTCCATTTCATATCCCATAGCTTAAGCATTCATATATTTGGATTCCTCTCGACGAGGCGAGCAGTACGAGTACCACTTGATGGGACTGCGACGTTTCCTTCCAGAGTTATTACCAAAAAACCACAAACATCCCAGAATCCTCTCGGTTTTGGGGTCAAAATGTTGTCGCTCATTAAATCCCATAAGAAACGTCGCATCGAATGAATGTGATTGAATTCTCCCCGTCTGGACGAGCGGAATTGAATGGTGCAACTGATATTGCTGTCCTGTGAAAATTCAGATATTTGCATGACTGCTTTTGTTTTATTTTGTGAATAGCAAAAAGCATTCAACCCCATAATACATGTTGTTTTATTGGTCGCTCGTCCATTTCATATTCCATAGCTTAAGCATTCATATATTTGGATTCCTCTCGACGAGGCGAGCAGTACGAGTACCACCTTGATGGGTCTGCGACGTTTCCTTCCAGAGTTATTACCAAAAATGCACAAACATCCCAGAATCCTCTCGGTTTAGGGTCAAAATGTTGTCGCTCATTAAATCCAATAAGAAACGTCGCATCGAATGAATGTGATTGAATTCTCCCCGTCTGGACGAGCGGAATTGAATGGTGCAACTGATTTTGCTGTGCTGTGAAAATTCAGATATTTGCATGACTGCTTTTGTTTTATTTTGTGAATAGCCAAAAGCATTGAACCCCATAATACATGTTGTTTTATTGGTCGCTCGTCCATTTCATATCCAATAGCTTAACCATTCATATATTTGGATTCCTCTCGACGAGGCGAGCAGTTCGAGTACCACCTTGATGGGTCTGCGACGTTTCCTTCCAGAGTTATTACCAAAAAACCACAAACATCCCAGAATCCTCTCGATTTGGGGTCAAAATGTTGTCGCTCATTAAATTCCATAAGAAACGTCGCATCGAATGAATGTGATTGAATTCTCCCCGTCTGGACGAGCGGAATTGAATGGTGCAACTGATTTTGCTGTGCTGTGAAAATTCAGATATTTGCATGACTGCTTTTGTTTTATTTTGTGAATAGCAAAAAGCATTCAACCCCATAATACATGCTGTTTTATTTGTCGCTCGTCCATTTCATATCCCATAGCTTAACCATTCATATATTTGGATTTCTCTCGACGAGGCGAGCAGTACGAGTACCACCTTGATGGGTCTGCGACGTTTCTTTCCAGAGTTATTACCAAAAAACCACAAAAATCCCAGAATCCTCTCGATTTAGGGTCAAAATGTTGTCGCTCATTAAATCCCATCTGAAACGTCGCATCGAATGAATGTGATTGAATTCTCCCCGTCTGGACGAGCGGAATTGAATGGTGCAACTGATTTTGCTGTGCTGTGAAAATTCAGATATTTGCATGATATTCTTTTGTTTTATTTTGTGAATAGCAAAAAGCATTCACCCCATAATACATGTTGTTTTATTAGTCGCTCGTTCATTTCATATCCCATAGCTGAACCACTCATATATTTGGATTCCGCTCGACGAGCCGGGCAGTACGAGTACCACCTTGATGGGTCTGCGACGTTTCCTTCCAGAGTTATTACCAAAAAACCACAAGCATCCCAGAATCTTCTCGGTTTGGGGTCAAAATGTTGTCGCTTATTAAATCCCATAAGAAACGTTGCATCGAATGAATGTGATTGAATTCTCCCCGTCTGGACGAGCAGAATTGAATGGTGCAACTGATTTTGCTGTGCTGTGAAAATTCAGATATTTGCATGACTGCTTTTGTTTTATTTTGTGAATAGCAAAACGCATTCAACCCCATAATACATGCTGTTTTATTGGTCTCTCGTCCATTTCATATTCCATAGCTTAACCATTCATAAATTTGGATTCCTCTCGACGAGGCGAGCAGTACGAGTACCACCTTGATGGGTCTGCGACGTTTCCTTCCAGAGTTATTACCAAAAAAACACAAACATCCCAGAATCCTCTCGGTTTGGGGTCAAAATGTTGTCGCTCATTAAATCCCATAAGAAACGTCGCATCGAATGAATGTGATTGAATTCTCCCCGTCTGGACGAGCAGAATTGAATGGTGCAATTGATTTTGCTGTGCTGTGAAAATTCAGATATTTGCATGACTGCTTTTTTTTATTTTGTGAATAGCAAAAAGCATTCAACCCCATAATACATGCTGTTTTATTGGTCGCTCGTCCATTTCATATCCCATAGCTTAACCATTCATATATTTGGATTTCTCTCGACGAGCCGAGCAGTACGAGTACCACCTTGATGGGTCTGCGACGTTTCCTTCCAGAGTTATTACCAAAAAAACACAAACATCCCAGAATCCTCTCGGTTTGGGGTCAAAATGTTGTCGCTCATTAAATCCCATAAGAAACGTCGCATCGAATGAATGTGATTGAATTCTCCCCGTCTGGACGAGCAGAATTGAATGGTGCAACTGATTTTGCTGTGCTGTGAAAATTCAGATATTTGCATGACTGCTTTTGTTTTATTTTGTGAATAGCAAAACGCATTCAACCCCATAATACATGCTGTTTTATTGGTCTCTCGTCCATTTCATATTCCATAGCTTAACCATTCATAAATTTGGATTCCTCTCGACGAGGCGAGCAGTACGAGTACCACCTTGATGGGTCTGCGACGTTTCCTTCCAGAGTTATTACCAAAAAAACACAAACATCCCAGAATCCTCTCGGTTTGGGGTCAAAATGCTGTCGCTCATTAAATCCCATAAGACACGTCGCATCGAATGAATGTGATTGAATTCTCCCCGTCTGGACGAGCGGAATTGAATGGTGCAATTGATTTTGCTGTGCTGTGAAAATTCAGATATTTGCATGACTGCTTTTTTTTTAATTTTGTGAATAGCAAAAAGCATTCAACCCCATAATACATGCTGTTTTATTGGTCGCTCGTCCATTTCATATCCCATAGCTTAACCATTCATATATTTGGATTTCTCTCGACGAGCCGAGCAGTACGAGTACCACCTTGATGGGTCTGCGACGTTTCCTTCCAGAGTTATTACCAAAAAAACACAAACATCCCAGAATCCTCTCGGTTTGGGGTCAAAATGTTGTCGCTCATTAAATCCCATAAGAAACGTCGCATCGAATGAATGTGATTGAATTCTCCCCGTCTGGACGAGCGGAATTGAATGGTGCAACTGATTTTGCTGTGCTGTGAAAATTCAGATATTTGCATGACTGCTTTTGTTTTATTTTGTGAATAGCAAAAAGCATTCAACCCCATAATACATGCTGTTTTATTTGTCGCTCGTCCATTTCATATCCCATAGCTTAACCATTCATATATTTGGATTTCTCTCGACGAGGCGAGCAGTACGAGTACCACCTTGATGGGTCTGCGACGTTTCTTTCCAGAGTTATTACCAAAAAACCACAAAAATCCCAGAATCCTCTCGATTTAGGGTCAAAATGTTGTCGCTCATTAAATCCCATAAGAAACGTCGCATCGAATGATTGTGATTGAATTCTCCCCGTCTGGACGAGCGGAATTGAATGGTGCAACTGATTTTGCTGTACTGTGAAAATTCAGATATTTGCATGATATGCTTTTGTTTTATTTTGTGAATAGCAAAAAGCATTCACCCCATAATACATGTTGTTTTATTAGTCGCTCGTTCATTTCATATCTCATAGCTGAACCACTCATATATTTGGATTCCGCTCGACGAGCCGGGCAGTACGAGTACCACCTTAATGGGTCTGCGACGTTTCCTTCCAGAGTTATTACCAAAAAACCACAAGCATCCCAGAATCCTCTCGGTTTGGGGTCAAAATGTTGTCGCTTATTAAATCCCATAAGAAACGTCGCATCGAATGAATGTGATTGAATTCTCCCCGTTTGGACGAGCGGAATTGAATGGTGCAACTGATTTTGCTGTGCTGTGAAAATTCAGATATTTGCATGACTGCTTTTGTTTTATTTTGTGAATAGCAAAAAGCATTCAACCCCATAATACATGCTGTTTTATTGGTCGCTCGTCCATTTCATATCCAATAGCTTAACCATTCACATATTTGGATTCCTCTCGACGAGGCGAGCAGTACGAGTGCAACCTTGATGGGTCTGCTACGTTTCCTTCCAGAGTTATTACCAAAAAACCACAAACATCTCAGAATCCTCTCGGTTTGGGGTCAAACTGTTGTCGCTTATTAAATCCCATAAGAAACGTCGCATCGAATGAATGTGATTGAATTCTCCCCGTCTGGACGAGCGGAATTGAATGGTGCAACTGATTTTGCTGTGCTATGAAAATTCAGATATTTGCATGACTGCTTTTGTTTTATTTTGTGAATAGCAAAAAGCATTCAACCCCATAATACATGTTGTTTTATTGGTCGCTCGTTCATTTCATATCACATAGCTTAACCAATCATATATTTGGATTCCTCTCGACGAGGCGAGCAGTACGATTACCACCTTGATGGGTCTGCGACGTGTCCTTGCAGAGTTATTACCAAAAAACCACAAAAATCCCAGAATCCTCTCGGTTTAGGGTCAAAATGTTGTCGCTCATTAAATCCCATAAGAAACGTCGCATCGAATGAATGTGATTGAATTCTCCCCGTCTGGACGAGCGGAATTGAATGGTGCAACTGATTTTGCTGTGCTGTGAAAATTCAGATATTTGCATGATATGCTTTTGTTTTATTTTGTGAATAGCAAAAAGCATTCACCCCATAATACATGTTGTTTTATTAGTCGCTCGTTCATTTCATATCCCATAGCTGAACCACTCATATATTTGGATTCCGCTCGACGAGCCGGGCAGTACGAGTACCACCATGATGGTTCTGCGACGTTTCCTTCCAGAGTTATTACCAAAAAACCACAAACATCCCAGAATCCTCTCGGTTTGGGGTCAAAATGTTGTCACTTATTAAATCCCATAAGAAACGTCGCATCCAATGAATGTGATTGAATTCTCCCCGTCTGGACGAGCGGAATTGAATGGTGCAACTGATTTTGCTGTGCTGTGAAAATTCAGATATTTGCATGACTGCTTTTGTTTTATTTTGTGAATAGCAAAACGCATTCAACCCCATAATACATGCTGTTTTAATGGTCGCTCCTCCATTTCATATCCCATAGCTTAACCATTCATATATTTGGATTCCTCTCGACGAGGCGAGCAGTACGAGTACCACCTTGATGGGTCTGCGACGTTTCCTTCCAGAGTTATTACCAAAAAACCACAAAAATCCCAGAATCCTCTCGGTTTAGGGTCAAAATGTTGTCGCTCATTACATCCCATAAGAAACGTCGCATCGAATGAATGTGATTGAATTCTCCCCGTCTGGACGAGCGGAATTGAATGGTGCAACTGATTTTGCTGTGCTGTGAAAATTCAGATATTTGCATGACTGCTTTTGTTTTATTTTGTGAATAGCAAAAAGCATTCAACCCCATAATACATGCTGTTTTATTTGTCGCTCGTCCATTTCATATCCCATAGCTTAACCATTCATATATTTGGATTTCTCTCGTCGAGGCGAGCAGTACGAGTACCACCTTGATGGGTCTGCGACGTTTCTTTCCAGAGTTATTACCAAAAAACCACAAAAATCCCAGAATCCTCTCGATTTAGGGTCAAAATGTTGTCGTTCATTAAATCCCATAAGAAACGTCGCATCGAATGAATGTGATTGAATTCTCCCCGTCTGGACGAGCGGAATTGAATGGTGCAACTGATTTTGCTGTGCTGTGAAAATTCAGATATTTGCATGATATGCTTTTGTTTTATTTTGTGAATAGCAAAAAGCATTCAACCCCATAATACATGTTGTTTTATTGGTCGCTCGTCCATTTCATATTCCATAGCTTAAGCATTCATATATTTGGATTCCTCTCGACGAGGCGAGCAGTACGAGTACCACCTTGATGGGTCTGCGACGTTTCCTTCCAGAGTTATTACCAAAAATACACAAACATCCCAGAATCCTCTCGGTTTGGGGTCAAAATGTTGTCGCTCATTAAATCCAATAAGAAACGTCGCATCGAATGAATGTGATTGAATTCTCCCCGTCTGGACGAGCGGAATTGAATGGTGCAACTGATTTTGCTGTGCTGTGAAAATTCAGATATTTGCATGACTGCTTTGGTTTTATTTTGTGAATAGCCAAAAGCATTCAACCCCATAATACATGTTGTTTTATTGGTCGCTCGTCCATTTCATATCCCATAGCTTAAGCATTCATATATTTGGATTCCTCTCGACGAGGCGAGCAGTACGAGTACCACTTGATGGGACTGCGACGTTTCCTTCCAGAGTTATTACCAAAAAACCACAAACATCCCAGAATCCTCTCGGTTTTGGGGTCAAAATGTTGTCGCTCATTAAATCCCATAAGAAACGTCGCATCGAATGAATGTGATTGAATTCTCCCCGTCTGGACGAGCGGAATTGAATGGTGCAACTGATATTGCTGTCCTGTGAAAATTCAGATATTTGCATGACTGCTTTTGTTTTATTTTGTGAATAGCAAAAAGCATTCAACCCCATAATACATGTTGTTTTATTGGTCGCTCGTCCATTTCATATTCCATAGCTTAAGCATTCATATATTTGGATTCCTCTCGACGAGGCGAGCAGTACGAGTACCACCTTGATGGATCTGCGACGTTTCCTTCCAGAGTTATTACCAAAAATACACAAACATCCCAGAATCCTCTCGGTTTGGGGTCAAAATGTTGTCGCTCATTAAATCCAATAAGAAACGTCGCATCGAATGAATGTGATTGAATTCTCCCCGTCTGGACGAGCGGAATTGAATGGTGCAACTGATTTTGCTGTGCTGTGAAAATTCAGATATTTGCATGACTGCTTTTGTTTTATTTTGTGAATAGCCAAAAGCATTCAACCCCATAATACATGTTGTTTTATTGGTCGCTCGTCCATTTCATATCCAATAGCTTAACCATTCATATATTTGGATTCCTCTCGACGAGGCGAGCAGTTCGAGTACCACCTTGATGGGTCTGCGACGTTTCCTTCCAGAGTTATTACCAAAAAACCACAAACATCCCAGAATCCTCTCGATTTGGGATCAAAATGTTGTCGCTCATTAAATTCCATAAGAAACGTCGCATCGAATGAATGTGATTGAATTCTCCCCGTCTGGACGAGCGGAATTGAATGGTGCAACTGATTTTGCTGTGCTGTGAAAATTCAGATATTTGCATGACTGCTTTTGTTTTATTTTGTGAATAGCAAAAAGCATTCAACCCCATAATACATGCTGTTTTATTTGTCGCTCGTCCATTTCATATCCCATAGCTTAACCATTCATATATTTGGATTTCTCTCGACGAGGCGAGCAGTACGAGTACCACCTTGATGGGTCTGCGACGTTTCTTTCCAGAGTTATTACCAAAAAACCACAAAAATCCCAGAATCCTCTCGATTTAGGGTCAAAATGTTGTCGCTCATTAAATCCCATCTGAAACGTCGCATCGAATGAATGTGATTGAATTCTCCCCGTCTGGACGAGCGGAATTGAATGGTGCAACTGATTTTGCTGTGCTGTGAAAATTCAGATATTTGCATGATATGCTTTTGTTTTATTTTGTGAATAGCAAAAAGCATTCACCCCATAATACATGTTGTTTTATTAGTCGCTCGTTCATTTCATATCCCATAGCTGAACCACTCATATATTTGGATTCCGCTCGACGAGCCGGGCAGTACGAGTACCACCTTGATGGGTCTGCGACGTTTCCTTCCAGAGTTATTACCAAAAAACCACAAAAATCCCAGAATCCTCTCGGTTTAGGGTCAAAATGTTGTCGCTCATTACATCCCATAAGAAACGTCGCATCGAATGAATGTGATTGAATTCTCCCCGTCTGGACGAGCGGAATTGAATGGTGCAACTGATTTTGCTGTGCTGTGAAAATTCAGATATTTGCATGACTGCTTTTGTTTTATTTTGTGAATAGCAAAAAGCATTCAACCCCATAATACATGCTGTTTTATTTGTCGCTCGTCCATTTCATATCCCATAGCTTAACCATTCATATATTTGGATTTCTCTCGTCGAGGCGAGCAGTACGAGTACCACCTTGATGGGTCTGCGACGTTTCTTTCCAGAGTTATTACCAAAAAACCACAAAAATCCCAGAATCCTCTCGATTTAGGGTCAAAATGTTGTCGCTCATTAAATCCCATAAGAAACGTCGCATCGAATGAATGTGATTGAATTCTCCCCGTCTGGACGAGCGGAATTGAATGGTGCAACTGATTTTGCTGTGCTGTGAAAATTCAGATATTTGCATGATATGCTTTTGTTTTATTTTGTGAATAGCAAAAAGCATTCAACCCCATAATACATGTTGTTTTATTGGTCGCTCGTCCATTTCATATTCCATAGCTTAAGCATTCATATATTTGGATTCCTCTCGACGAGGCGAGCAGTACGAGTACCACCTTGATGGGTCTGCGACGTTTCCTTCCAGAGTTATTACCAAAAATACACAAACATCCCAGAATCCTCTCGGTTTGGGGTCAAAATGTTGTCGCTCATTAAATCCAATAAGAAACGTCGCATCGAATGAATGTGATTGAATTCTCCCCGTCTGGACGAGCGGAATTGAATGGTGCAACTGATTTTGCTGTGCTGTGAAAATTCAGATATTTGCATGACTGCTTTGGTTTTATTTTGTGAATAGCCAAAAGCATTCAACCCCATAATACATGTTGTTTTATTGGTCGCTCGTCCATTTCATATCCCATAGCTTAAGCATTCATATATTTGGATTCCTCTCGACGAGGCGAGCAGTACGAGTACCACTTGATGGGACTGCGACGTTTCCTTCCAGAGTTATTACCAAAAAACCACAAACATCCCAGAATCCTCTCGGTTTTGGGGTCAAAATGTTGTCGCTCATTAAATCCCATAAGAAACGTCGCATCGAATGAAGGTGATTGAATTCTCCCCGTCTGGACGAGCGGAATTGAATGGTGCAACTGATATTGCTGTCCTGTGAAAATTCAGATATTTGCATGACTGCTTTTGTTTTATTTTGTGAATAGCAAAAAGCATTCAACCCCATAATACATGTTGTTTTATTGGTCGCTCGTCCATTTCATATTTCATAGCTTAAGCATTCATATATTTGGATTCCTCTCGACGAGGCGAGCAGTACGAGTACCACCTTGATGGGTCTGCGACGTTTCCTTCCAGAGTTATTACCAAAAATACACAAACATCCCAGAATCCTCTCGGTTTGGGGTCAAAATGTTGTCGCTCATTAAATCCAATAAGAAACGTCGCATCGAATGAATGTGATTGAATTCTCCCCGTCTGGACGAGCGGAATTGAATGGTGCAACTGATTTTGCTGTGCTGTGAAAATTCAGATATTTGCATGACTGCTTTTGTTTTATTTTGTGAATAGCCAAAAGCATTCAACCCCATAATACATGCTGTTTTATTTGTCGCTCGTCCATTTCATATCCCATAGCTTAACCATTCATATATTTGGATTTCTCTCGACGAGGCGAGCAGTACGAGTACCACCTTGATGGGTCTGCGACGTTTCTTTCCAGAGTTATTACCAAAAAACCACAAAAATCCCAGAATCCTCTCGATTTAGGGTCAAAATGTTGTCGCTCATTAAATCCCATCTGAAACGTCGCATCGAATGAATGTGATTGAATTCTCCCCGTCTGGACGAGCGGAATTGAATGGTGCAACTGATTTTGCTGTGCTGTGAAAATTCAGATATTTGCATGATATGCTTTTGTTTTATTTTGTGAATAGCAAAAAGCATTCACCCCATAATACATGTTGTTTTATTAGTCGCTCGTTCATTTCATATCCCATAGCTGAACCACTCATATATTTGGATTCCGCTCGACGAGCCGGGCAGTACGAGTACCACCTTGATGGGTCTGCGACGTTTCCTTCCAGAGTTATTACCAAAAAACCACAAGCATCCCAGAATCTTCTCGGTTTGGGGTCAAAATGTTGTCGCTTATTAAATCCCATAAGAAACGTCGCATCGAATGAATGTGATTGAATTCTCCCCGTCTGGACGAGCAGAATTGAATGGTGCAACTGATTTTGCTGTGCTGTGAAAATTCAGATATTTGCATGACTGCTTTTGTTTTATTTTGTGAATAGCAAAACGCATTCAACCCCATAATACATGCTGTTTTATTGGTCGCTCGTCCATTTCATATCCCATAGCTTAACCATTCATATATTTGGATTTCTCTCGACGAGCCGAGCAGTACGAGTACCACCTTGATGGGTCTGCGACGTTTCCTTCCAGAGTTATTACCAAAAAAACACAAACATCCCAGAATCCTCTCGGTTTGGGGTCAAAATGTTGTCGCTCATTAAATCCCATAAGAAACGTCGCATCGAATGAATGTGATTGAATTCTCCCCGTCTGGACGAGCGGAATTGAATGGTGCAACTGATTTTGCTGTGCTGTGAAAATTCAGATATTTGCATGACTGCTTTTGTTTTATTTTGTGAATAGCCAAAAGCATTCAACCCCATAATACATGTTGTTTTATTGGTCGCTCGTCCATTTCATATCCAATAGCTTAACCATTCATATATTTGGATTCCTCTCGACGAGGCGAGCAGTTCGAGTACCAACTTGATGGGTCTGCGACGTTTCCTTCCAGAGTTATTACCAAAAAACCACAAACATCCCAGAATCCTCTCGGTTTGGGGTCAAAATGCTGTCGCTCATTAAATCCCATAAGACACGTCGCATCGAATGAATGTGATTGAATTCTCCCCGTCTGGATGAGCGGAATTGAATGGTGCAACTGATTTTGCTGTGCTGTGAAAATTCAGATATTTGCATGACTGCTTTTGTTTTATTTTGTGAATAGCAAAAAGCATTCAACCCCATAATACATGTTGTTTTATTGGTCGCTCGTCCATTTCATATTCCATAGCTTAAGCATTCATATATTTGGATTCCTCTCGACGAGGCGAGCAGTACGAGTACCACCTTGATGGGTCTGCGACGTTTCCTTCCAGAGTTATTACCAAAAATACACAAACATCCCAGAATCCTCTCGGTTTAGGGTCAAAATGTTGTCGCTCATTAAATCCAATAAGAAACGTCGCATCGAATGAATGTGATTGAATTCTCCCCGTCTGGACGAGCGGAATTGAATGGTGCAACTGATTTTGCTGTGCTGTGAAAATTCAGATATTTGCATGACTGCTTTTGTTTTATTTTGTGAATAGCCAAAAGCATTCAACCCCATAATACATGTTGTTTTATTGGTCGCTCGTCCATTTCATATCCAATAGCTTAACCATTCATATATTTGGATTCCTCTCGACGAGGCGAGCAGTTCGAGTACCAACTTGATGGGTCTGCGACGTTTCCTTCCAGAGTTATTACCAAAAAACCACAAACATCCCAGAATCCTCTCGGTTTGGGGTCAAAATGCTGTCGCTCATTAAATCCCATAAGACACGTCGCATCGAATGAATGTGATTGAATTCTCCCCGTCTGGATGAGCGGAATTGAATGGTGCAACTGATTTTGCTGTGCTGTGAAAATTCAGATATTTGCATGACTGCTTTTGTTTTATTTTGTGAATAGCAAAAAGCATTCAACCCCATAATACATGTTGTTTTATTGGTCGCTCGTCCATTTCATATTCCATAGCTTAAGCATTCATATATTTGGATTCCTCTCGACGAGGCGAGCAGTACGAGTACCACCTTGATGGGTCTGCGACGTTTCCTTCCAGAGTTATTACCAAAAATACACAAACATCCCAGAATCCTCTCGGTTTAGGGTCAAAATGTTGTCGCTCATTAAATCCAATAAGAAACGTCGCATCGAATGAATGTGATTGAATTCTCCCCGTCTGGACGAGCGGAATTGAATGGTGCAACTGATTTTGCTGTGCTGTGAAAATTCAGATATTTGCATGACTGCTTTTGTTTTATTTTGTGAATAGCCAAAAGCATTGAACCCCATAATACATGTTGTTTTATTGGTCGCTCGTCCATTTCATATCCCATAGCTTAAGCATTCATATATTTGGATTCCTCTCGAAGAGGCGAGCAGTACGAGTACCACTTTATGGGACTGCGACGTTTCCTTCCAGAGTTATTACCAAAAAACCACAAACATCCCAGAATCCTCTCGGTTTTGGGGTCAAAATGTTGTCGCTCATTAAATCCCATAAGAAACGTCGCATCGAATGAATGTGATTGAATTCTCCCCGTCTGGACGAGCGGAATTGAATGGTGCAACTGATATTGCTGTCCTGTGAAAATTCAGATATTTGCATGACTGCTTTTGTTTTATTTTGTGAATAGCAAAAAGCATTCAACCCCATAATACATGTTGTTTTATTGGTCGCTCGTCCATTTCATATTCCATAGCTTAAGCATTCATATATTTGGATTCCTCTCGACGAGGCGAGCAGTACGAGTACCACCTTGATGGGTCTGCGACGTTTCCTTCCAGAGTTATTACCAAAAATACACAAACATCCCAGAATCCTCTCGGTTTGGGGTCAAAATGTTGTCGCTCATTAAATCCAATAAGAAACGTCGCATCGAATGAATGTGATTGAATTCTCCCCGTCTGGACGAGCGGAATTGAATGGTGCAACTGATTTTGCTGTGCTGTGAAAATTCAGATATTTGCATGACTGCTTTTGTTTTATTTTGTGAATAGCCAAAAGCATTCAACCCCATAATACATGTTGTTTTATTGGTCGCTCGTCCATTTCATATCCAATAGCTTAACCATTCATATATTTGGATTCCTCTCGACGAGGCGAGCAGTTCGAGTACCACCTTGATGGGTCTGCGACGTTTCCTTCCAGAGTTATTACCAAAAAACCACAAACATCCCAGAATCCTCTCGATTTGGGGTCAAAATGTTGTCGCTCATTAAATTCCATAAGAAACGTCGCATCGAATGAATGTGATTGAATTCTCCCCGTCTGGACGAGCGGAATTGAATGGTGCAACTGATTTTGCTGTGCTGTGAAAATTCAGATATTTGCATGACTGCTTTTGTTTTATTTTGTGAATAGCAAAAAGCATTCAACCCCATAATACATGCTGTTTTATTTGTCGCTCGTCCATTTCATATCCCATAGCTTAACCATTCATATATTTGGATTTCTCTCGACGAGGCGAGCAGTACGAGTACCACCTTGATGGGTCTGCGACGTTTCTTTCCAGAGTTATTACCAAAAAACCACAAAAATCCCAGAATCCTCTCGATTTAGGGTCAAAATGTTGTCGCTCATTAAATCCCATCTGAAACGTCGCATCGAATGAATGTGATTGAATTCTCCCCGTCTGGACGAGCGGAATTGAATGGTGCAACTGATTTTGCTGTGCTGTGAAAATTCAGATATTTGCATGATATGCTTTTGTTTTATTTTGTGAATAGCAAAAAGCATTCACCCCATAATACATGTTGTTTTATTAGTCGCTCGTTCATTTCATATCCCATAGCTGAACCACTCATATATTTGGATTCCGCTCGACGAGCCGGGCAGTACGAGTACCACCTTGATGGGTCTGCGACGTTTCCTTCCAGAGTTATTACCAAAAAACCACAAAAATCCCAGAATCCTCTCGGTTTAGGGTCAAAATGTTGTCGCTCATTACATCCCATAAGAAACGTCGCATCGAATGAATGTGATTGAATTCTCCCCGTCTGGACGAGCGGAATTGAATGGTGCAACTGATTTTGCTGTGCTGTGAAAATTCAGATATTTGCATGACTGCTTTTGTTTTATTTTGTGAATAGCAAAAAGCATTCAACCCCATAATACATGCTGTTTTATTTGTCGCTCGTCCATTTCATATCCCATAGCTTAACCATTCATATATTTGGATTTCTCTCGTCGAGGCGAGCAGTACGAGTACCACCTTGATGGGTCTGCGACGTTTCTTTCCAGAGTTATTACCAAAAAACCACAAAAATCCCAGAATCCTCTCGATTTAGGGTCAAAATGTTGTCGCTCATTAAATCCCATAAGAAACGTCGCATCGAATGAATGTGATTGAATTCTCCCCGTCTGGACGAGCGGAATTGAATGGTGCAACTGATTTTGCTGTGCTGTGAAAATTCAGATATTTGCATGATATGCTTTTGTTTTATTTTGTGAATAGCAAAAAGCATTCAACCCCATAATACATGTTGTTTTATTGGTCGCTCGTCCATTTCATATCCCATAGCTTAACCATTCATATATTTGGATTTCTCTCGTCGAGGCGAGCAGTACGAGTACCACCTTGATGGGTCTGCGACGTTTCTTTCCAGAGTTATTACCAAAAAACCACAAAAATCCCAGAATCCTCTCGATTTAGGGTCAAAATGTTGTCGCTCATTAAATCCCATAAGAAACGTCGCATCGAATGAATGTGATTGAATTCTCCCCGTCTGGACGAGCGGAATTGAATGGTGCAACTGATTTTGCTGTGCTGTGAAAATTCAGATATTTGCATGATATGCTTTTGTTTTATTTTGTGAATAGCAAAAAGCATTCAACCCCATAATACATGTTGTTTTATTGGTCGCTCGTCCATTTCATATTCCATAGCTTAAGCATTCATATATTTGGATTCCTCTCGACGAGGCGAGCAGTACGAGTACCACCTTGATGGGTCTGCGACGTTTCCTTCCAGAGTTATTACCAAAAATACACAAACATCCCAGAATCCTCTCGGTTTGGGGTCAAAATGTTGTCGCTCATTAAATCCAATAAGAAACGTCGCATCGAATGAATGTGATTGAATTCTCCCCGTCTGGACGAGCGGAATTGAATGGTGCAACTGATTTTGCTGTGCTGTGAAAATTCAGATATTTGCATGACTGCTTTGGTTTTATTTTGTGAATAGCCAAAAGCATTCAACCCCATAATACATGTTGTTTTATTGGTCGCTCGTCCATTTCATATCCCATAGCTTAAGCATTCATATATTTGGATTCCTCTCGACGAGGCGAGCAGTACGAGTACCACTTGATGGGACTGCGACGTTTCCTTCCAGAGTTATTACCAAAAAACCACAAACATCCCAGAATCCTCTCGGTTTTGGGGTCAAAATGTTGTCGCTCATTAAATCCCATAAGAAACGTCGCATCGAATGAAGGTGATTGAATTCTCCCCGTCTGGACGAGCGGAATTGAATGGTGCAACTGATATTGCTGTCCTGTGAAAATTCAGATATTTGCATGACTGCTTTTGTTTTATTTTGTGAATAGCAAAAAGCATTCAACCCCATAATACATGTTGTTTTATTGGTCGCTCGTCCATTTCATATTCCATAGCTTAAGCATTCATATATTTGGATTCCTCTCGACGAGGCGAGCAGTACGAGTACCACCTTGATGGGTCTGCGACGTTTCCTTCCAGAGTTATTACCAAAAATACACAAACATCCCAGAATCCTCTCGGTTTGGGGTCAAAATGTTGTCGCTCATTAAATCCAATAAGAAACGTCGCATCGAATGAATGTGATTGAATTCTCCCCGTCTGGACGAGCGGAATTGAATGGTGCAACTGATTTTGCTGTGCTGTGAAAATTCAGATATTTGCATGACTGCTTTTGTTTTATTTTGTGAATAGCCAAAAGCATTCAACCCCATAATACATGTTGTTTTATTGGTCGCTCGTCCATTTCATATCCAATAGCTTAACCATTCATATATTTGGATTCCTCTCGACGAGGCGAGCAGTTCGAGTACCACCTTGATGGGTCTGCGACGTTTCCTTCCAGAGTTATTACGAAAAAACCACAAACATCCCAGAATCCTCTCGATTTGGGGTCAAAATGTTGTCGCTCATTAAATTCCATAAGAAACGTCGCATCGAATGAATGTGATTGAATTCTCCCCGTCTGGACGAGCGGAATTGAATGGTGCAACTGATTTTGCTGTGCTGTGAAAATTCAGATATTTGCATGACTGCTTTTGTTTTATTTTGTGAATAGCAAAAAGCATTCAACCCCATAATACATGCTGTTTTATTTGTCGCTCGTCCATTTCATATCCCATAGCTTAACCATTCATATATTTGGATTTCTCTCGACGAGGCGAGCAGTACGAGTACCACCTTGATGGGTCTGCGACGTTTCTTTCCAGAGTTATTACCAAAAAACCACAAAAATCCCAGAATCCTCTCGATTTAGGGTCAAAATGTTGTCGCTCATTAAATCCCATCTGAAACGTCGCATCGAATGAATGTGATTGAATTCTCCCCGTCTGGACGAGCGGAATTGAATGGTGCAACTGATTTTGCTGTGCTGTGAAAATTCAGATATTTGCATGATATGCTTTTGTTTTATTTTGTGAATAGCAAAAAGCATTCACCCCATAATACATGTTGTTTTATTAGTCGCTCGTTCATTTCATATCCCATAGCTGAAACACTCATATATTTGGATTCCGCTCGACGAGCCGGGCAGTACGAGTACCACCTTGATGGGTCTGCGACGTTTCCTTCCAGAGTTATTACCAAAAAACCACAAGCATCCCAGAATCTTCTCGGTTTGGGGTCAAAATGTTGTCGCTTATTAAATCCCATAAGAAACGTCGCATCGAATGAATGTGATTGAATTCTCCCCGTCTGGACGAGCAGAATTGAATGGTGCAACTGATTTTGCTGTGCTGTGAAAATTCAGATATTTGCATGACTGCTTTTGTTTTATTTTGTGAATAGCAAAACGCATTCAACCCCATAATACATGCTGTTTTATTGGTCGCTCGTCCATTTCATATCCCATAGCTTAACCATTCATATATTTGGATTTCTCTCGACGAGCCGAGCAGTACGAGTACCACCTTGATGGGTCTGCGACGTTTCCTTCCAGAGTTATTACCAAAAAAACACAAACATCCCAGAATCCTCTCGGTTTGGGGTCAAAATGTTGTCGCTCATTAAATCCCATAAGAAACGTCGCATCGAATGAATGTGATTGAATTCTCCCCGTCTGGACGAGCGGAATTGAATGGTGCAACTGATTTTGCTGTGCTGTGAAAATTCAGATATTTGCATGACTGCTTTTGTTTTATTTTGTGAATAGCCAAAAGCATTCAACCCCATAATACATGTTGTTTTATTGGTCGCTCGTCCATTTCATATCCAATAGCTTAACCATTCATATATTTGGATTCCTCTCGACGAGGCGAGCAGTTCGAGTACCACCTTGATGGGTCTGCGACGTTTCCTTCCAGAGTTATTACCAAAAAACCACAAACATCCCAGAATCCTCTCGGTTTGGGGTCAAAATGCTGTCGCTCATTAAATCCCATAAGACACGTCGCATCGAATGAATGTGATTGAATTCTCCCCGTCTGGACGAGCGGAATTGAATGGTGCAACTGATTTTGCTGTGCTGTGAAAATTCAGATATTTGCATGACTGCTTTTGTTTTATTTTGTGAATAGCAAAAAGCATTCAACCCCATAATACATGTTGTTTTATTGGTCGCTCGTCCATTTCATATTCCATAGCTTAAGCATTCATATATTTGGATTCCTCTCGACGAGGCGAGCAGTACGAGTACCACCTTGATGGGTCTGCGACGTTTCCTTCCAGAGTTATTACCAAAAATACACAAACATCCCAGAATCCTCTCGGTTTAGGGTCAAAATGTTGTCGCTCATTAAATCCAATAAGAAACGTCGCATCGAATGAATGTGATTGAATTCTCCCCGTCTGGACGAGCGGAATTGAATGGTGCAACTGATTTTGCTGTGCTGTGAAAATTCAGATATTTGCATGACTGCTTTTGTTTTATTTTGTGAATAGCCAAAAGCATTGAACCCCATAATACATGTTGTTTTATTGGTCGCTCGTCCATTTCATATCCAATAGCTTAACCATTCATATATTTGGATTCCTCTCGACGAGGCGAGCAGTTCGAGTACCACCTTGATGGGTCTGCGACGTTTCCTTCCAGAGTTATTACCAAAAAACCACAAACATCCCAGAATCCTCTCGATTTGGGGTCAAAATGTTGTCGCTCATTAAATTCCATAAGAAACGTCGCATCGAATGAATGTGATTGAATTCTCCCCGTCTGGACGAGCGGAATTGAATGGTGCAACTGATTTTGCTGTGCTGTGAAAATTCAGATATTTGCATGACTGCTTTTGTTTTATTTTGTGAATAGCAAAAAGCATTCAACCCCATAATACATGCTGTTTTATTTGTCGCTCGTCCATTTCATATCCCATAGCTTAACCATTCATATATTTGGATTTCTCTCGACGAGTCGAGCAGTACGAGTACCACCTTGATGGGTCTGCGACGTTTCTTTCCAGAGTTATTACCAAAAAACCACAAAAATCCCAGAATCCTCTCGATTTAGGGTCAAAATGTTGTCGCTCATTAAATCCCATCTGAAACGTCGCATCGAATGAATGTGATTGAATTCTCCCCGTCTGGACGAGCGGAATTGAATGGTGCAACTGATTTTGCTGTGCTGTGAAAATTCAGATATTTGCATGATATTCTTTTGTTTTATTTTGTGAATAGCAAAAAGCATTCAACCTATAATACATGTTGTTTTATTAGTCGCTCGTTCATTTCATATCCCATAGCTGAACCACTCATATATTTGGATTCCGCTCGACGAGCCGGGCAGTACGAGTACCACCTTGATGGGTCTGCGACGTTTCCTTCCAGAGTTATTACCAAAAAACCACAAGCATCCCAGAATCTTCTCGGTTTGGGGTCAAAATGTTGTCGCTTATTAAATCCCATAAGAAACGTCGCATCGAATGAATGTGATTGAATTCTCCCCGTCTGGACGAGCAGAATTGAATGGTGCAACTGATTTTGCTGTGCTGTGAAAATTCAGATATTTGCATGACTGCTTTTGTTTTATTTTGTGAATAGCAAAACGCATTCAACCCCATAATACATGCTGTTTTATTGGTCTCTCGTCCATTTCATATTCCATAGCTTAACCATTCATAAATTTGGATTCCTCTCGACGAGGCGAGCAGTACGAGTACCACCTTGATGGGTCTGCGACGTTTCCTTCCAGAGTTATTACCAAAAAACCACAAACATCCCAGAATCCTCTCGATTTGGGGTCAAAATGTTGTCGCTCATTAAATTCCATAAGAAACGTCGCATCGAATGAATGTGATTGAATTCTCCCCGTCTGGACGAGCGGAATTGAATGGTGCAACTGATTTTGCTGTGCTGTGAAAATTCAGATATTTGCATGACTGCTTTTGTTTTATTTTGTGAATAGCAAAAAGCATTCAACCCCATAATACATGCTGTTTTATTTGTCGCTCGTCCATTTCATATCCCATAGCTTAACCATTCATATATTTGGATTTCTCTCGACGAGGCGAGCAGTACGAGTACCACCTTGATGGGTCTGCGACGTTTCTTTCCAGAGTTATTACCAAAAAACCACAAAAATCCCAGAATCCTCTCGATTTAGGGTCAAAATGTTGTCGCTCATTAAATCCCATCTGAAACGTCGCATCGAATGAATGTGATTGAATTCTCCCCGTCTGGACGAGCGGAATTGAATGGTGCAACTGATTTTGCTGTGCTGTGAAAATTCAGATATTTGCATGATATTCTTTTGTTTTATTTTGTGAATAGCAAAAAGCATTCACCCCATAATACATGTTGTTTTATTAGTCGCTCGTTCATTTCATATCCCATAGCTGAACCACTCATATATTTGGATTCCGCTCGACGAGCCGGGCAGTACGAGTACCACCTTGATGGGTCTGCGACGTTTCCTTCCAGAGTTATTACCAAAAAACCACAAGCATCCCAGAATCTTCTCGGTTTGGGGTCAAAATGTTGTCGCTTATTAAATCCCATAAGAAACGTCGCATCGAATGAATGTGATTGAATTCTCCCCGTCTGGACGAGCAGAATTGAATGGTGCAACTGATTTTGCTGTGCTGTGAAAATTCAGATATTTGCATGACTGCTTTTGTTTTATTTTGTGAATAGCAAAACGCATTCAACCCCATAATACATGCTGTTTTATTGGTCTCTCGTCCATTTCATATTCCATAGCTTAACCATTCATAAATTTGGATTCCTCTCGACGAGGCGAGCAGTACGAGTACCACCTTGATGGGTCTGCGACGTTTCCTTCCAGAGTTATTACCAAAAAAACACAAACATCCCAGAATCCTCTCGGTTTGGGGTCAAAATGCTGTCGCTCATTAAATCCCATAAGACACGTCGCATCGAATGAATGTGATTGAATTCTCCCCGTCTGGACGAGCGGAATTGAATGGTGCAATTGATTTTGCTGTGCTGTGAAAATTCAGATATTTGCATGACTGCTTTTGTTTTATTTTGTGAATAGCCAAAAGCATTGAACCCCATAATACATGTTGTTTTATTGGTCGCTCGTCCATTTCATATCCAATAGCTTAACCATTCATATATTTGGATTCCTCTCGACGAGGCGAGCAGTTCGAGTACCACCTTGATGGGTCTGCGACGTTTCCTTCCAGAGTTATTACCAAAAAACCACAAACATCCCAGAATCCTCTCGATTTGGGGTCAAAATGTTGTCGCTCATTAAATTCCATAAGAAACGTCGCATCGAATGAATGTGATTGAATTCTCCCCGTCTGGACGAGCGGAATTGAATGGTGCAACTGATTTTGCTGTGCTGTGAAAATTCAGATATTTGCATGACTGCTTTTGTTTTATTTTGTGAATAGCAAAAAGCATTCAACCCCATAATACATGCTGTTTTATTTGTCGCTCGTCCATTTCATATCCCATAGCTTAACCATTCATATATTTGGATTTCTCTCGACGAGTCGAGCAGTACGAGTACCACCTTGATGGGTCTGCGACGTTTCTTTCCAGAGTTATTACCAAAAAACCACAAAAATCCCAGAATCCTCTCGATTTAGGGTCAAAATGTTGTCGCTCATTAAATCCCATCTGAAACGTCGCATCGAATGAATGTGATTGAATTCTCCCCGTCTGGACGAGCGGAATTGAATGGTGCAACTGATTTTGCTGTGCTGTGAAAATTCAGATATTTGCATGATATTCTTTTGTTTTATTTTGTGAATAGCAAAAAGCATTCACCCCATAATACATGTTGTTTTATTAGTCGCTCGTTCATTTCATATCCCATAGCTGAACCACTCATATATTTGGATTCCGCTCGACGAGCCGGGCAGTACGAGTACCACCTTGATGGGTCTGCGACGTTTCCTTCCAGAGTTATTACCAAAAAACCACAAGCATCCCAGAATCTTCTCGGTTTGGGGTCAAAATGTTGTCGCTTATTAAATCCCATAAGAAACGTCGCATCGAATGAATGTGATTGAATTCTCCCCGTCTGGACGAGCAGAATTGAATGGTGCAACTGATTTTGCTGTGCTGTGAAAATTCAGATATTTGCATGACTGCTTTTGTTTTATTTTGTGAATAGCAAAACGCATTCAACCCCATAATACATGCTGTTTTATTGGTCTCTCGTCCATTTCATATTCCATAGCTTAACCATTCATAAATTTGGATTCCTCTCGACGAGGCGAGCAGTACGAGTACCACCTTGATGGGTCTGCGACGTTTCCTTCCAGAGTTATTACCAAAAAACCACAAACATCCCAGAATCCTCTCGATTTGGGGTCAAAATGTTGTCGCTCATTAAATTCCATAAGAAACGTCGCATCGAATGAATGTGATTGAATTCTCCCCGTCTGGACGAGCGGAATTGAATGGTGCAACTGATTTTGCTGTGCTGTGAAAATTCAGATATTTGCATGACTGCTTTTGTTTTATTTTGTGAATAGCAAAAAGCATTCAACCCCATAATACATGCTGTTTTATTTGTCGCTCGTCCATTTCATATCCCATAGCTTAACCATTCATATATTTTGATTTCTCTCGACGAGGCGAGCAGTACGAGTACCACCTTGATGGGTCTGCGACGTTTCTTTCCAGAGTTATTACCAAAAAACCACAAAAATCCCAGAATCCTCTCGATTTAGGGTCAAAATGTTGTCGCTCATTAAATCCCATCTGAAACGTCGCATCGAATGAATGTGATTGAATTCTCCCCGTCTGGACGAGCGGAATTGAATGGTGCAACTGATTTTGCTGTGCTGTGAAAATTCAGATATTTGCATGATATTCTTTTGTTTTATTTTGTGAATAGCAAAACGCATTCACCCCATAATACATGTTGTTTTATTAGTCGCTCGTTCATTTCATATCCCATAGCTGAACCACTCATATATTTGGATTCCGCTCGACGAGCCGGGCAGTACGAGTACCACCTTGATGGGTCTGCGACGTTTCCTTCCAGAGTTATTACCAAAAAACCACAAGCATTCCAGAATCTTCTCGGTTTGGGGTCAAAATGTTGTCGCTTATTAAATCCCATAAGAAACGTCGCATCGAATGAATGTGATTGAATTCTCCCCGTCTGGACGAGCAGAATTGAATGGTGCAACTGATTTTGCTGTGCTGTGAAAATTCAGATATTTGCATGACTGCTTTTGTTTTATTTTGTGAATAGCAAAACGCATTCAACCCCATAATACATGCTGTTTTATTGGTCTCTCGTCCATTTCATATTCCATAGCTTAACCATTCATAAATTTGGATTCCTCTCGACGAGGCGAGCAGTACGAGTACCACCTTGATGGGTCTGCGACGTTTCCTTCCAGAGTTATTACCAAAAAAACACAAACATCCCAGAATCCTCTCGGTTTGGGGTCAAAATGCTGTCGCTCATTAAATCCCATAAGACACGTCGCATCGAATGAATGTGATTGAATTCTCCCCGTCTGGACGAGCGGAATTGAATGGTGCAATTGATTTTGCTGTGCTGTGAAAATTCAGATATTTGCATGACTGCTTTTTTTTTATTTTGTGAATAGCAAAAAGCATTCAACCCCATAATACATGCTGTTTTATTGGTCGCTCGTCCATTTCATATCCCATAGCTTAACCATTCATATATTTGGATTTCTCTCGACGAGCCGAGCAGTACGAGTACCACCTTGATGGGTCTGCGACGTTTCCTTCCAGAGTTATTACCAAAAAAACACAAACATCCCAGAATCCTCTCGGTTTGGGGTCAAAATGTTGTCGCTCATTAAATCCCATAAGAAACGTCGCATCGAATGAATGTGATTGAATTCTCCCCGTCTGGACGAGCAGAATTGAATGGTGCAATTGATTTTGCTGTGCTGTGAAAATTCAGATATTTGCATGACTGCTTTTTTTTTATTTTGTGAATAGCAAAAAGCATTCAACCCCATAATACATGCTGTTTTATTGGTCGCTCGTCCATTTCATATCCCATAGCTTAACCATTCATATATTTGGATTTCTCTCGACGAGGCGAGCAGTACGAGTACCACCTTGATGGGTCTGCGACGTTTCTTTCCAGAGTTATTACCAAAAAACCACAAAAATCCCAGAATCCTCTCGATTTAGGGTCAAAATGTTGTCGCTCATTAAATCCCATAAGAAACGTCGCATCGAATGATTGTGATTGAATTCTCCCCGTCTGGACGAGCGGAATTGAATGGTGCAACTGATTTTGCTGTACTGTGAAAATTCAGATATTTGCATGATATGCTTTTGTTTTATTTTGTGAATAGCAAAAAGCATTCACCCCATAATACATGTTGTTTTATTAGTCGCTCGTTCATTTCATATCTCATAGCTGAACCACTCATATATTTGGATTCCGCTCGACGAGCCGGGCAGTACGAGTACCACCTTGATGGGTCTGGGACGTTTCCTTCCAGAGTTATTACCAAAAAACCACAAGCATCCCAGAATCCTCTCGGTTTGGGGTCAAAATGTTGTCGCTTATTAAATCCCATAAGAAACGTCGCATCGAATGAATGTGATTGAATTCTCCCCGTTTGGACGAGCGGAATTGAATGGTGCAACTGATTTTGCTGTGCTGTGAAAATTCAGATATTTGCATGACTGCTTTTGTTTTATTTTGTGAATAGCAAAAAGCATTCAACCCCATAATACATGCTGTTTTATTGGTCGCTCGTCCATTTCATATCCAATAGCTTAACCATTCACATATTTGGATTCCTCTCGACGAGGCGAGCAGTACGAGTGCAACCTTGATGGGTCTGCGACGTTTCCTTCCAGAGTTATTACCAAAAAACCACAAACATCCCAGAATCCTCTCGGTTTGGGGTCAAACTGTTGTCGCTTATTAAATCCCATAAGAAACGTCGCATCGAATGAATGTGATTGAATTCTCCCCGTCTGGACGAGCGGAATTGAATGGTGCAACTGATTTTGCTGTGCTGTGAAAATTCAGATATTTGCATGACTGCTTTTGTTTTATTTTGTGAATAGCAAAAAGCATTCAACCCCATAATACATGCTGTTTTATTGGTCGCTCGTCCATTTCATATCCAATAGCTTAACCATTCACATATTTGGATTCCTCTCGACGAGGCGAGCAGTACGAGTGCAACCTTGATGGGTCTGCGACGTTTCCTTCCAGAGTTATTACCAAAAAACCACAAACATCCCAGAATCCTCTCGGTTTGGGGTCAAACTGTTGTCGCTTATTAAATCCCATAAGAAACGTCGCATCGAATGAATGTGATTGAATTCTCCCCGTCTGGACGAGCGGAATTGAATGGTGCAACTGATTTTGCTGTGCTGTGAAAATTCAGATATTTGCATGACTGCTTTTGTTTTATTTTGTGAATAGCAAAAAGCATTCAACCCCATAATACATGTTGTTTTATTGGTCGCTCGTTCATTTCATATCACATAGCTTAACCAATCATATATTTGGATTCCTCTCGACGAGGCGAGCAGTACGATTACCACCTTGATGGGTCTGCGACGTGTCCTTGCAGAGTTATTACCAAAAAACCACAAAAATCCCAGAATCCTCTCGGTTTAGGGTCAAAATGTTGTCGCTCATTAAATCCCATAAGAAACGTCGCATCGAATGAATGTGATGGAATTCTCCCCGTCTGGACGAGCGGAATTGAATGGTGCAACTGATTTTGCTGTGCTGTGAAAATTCAGATATTTGCATGATATGCTTTTGTTTTATTTTGTGAATAGCAAAAAGCATTCACCCCATAATACATGTTGTTTTATTAGTCGCTCGTTCATTTCATATCCCATAGCTGAACCACTCATATATTTGGATTCCGCTCGACGAGCCGGGCAGTACGAGTACCACCATGATGGTTCTGCGACGTTTCCTTCCAGAGTTATTACCAAAAAACCACAAACATCCCAGAATCCTCTCGGTTTGGGGTCAAAATGTTGTCACTTATTAAATCCCATAAGAAACGTCGCATCCAATGAATGTGATTGAATTCTCCCCGTCTGGACGAGCGGAATTGAATGGTGCAACTGATTTTGCTGTGCTGTGAAAATTCAGATATTTGCATGACTGCTTTTGTTTTATTTTGTGAATAGCAAAACGCATTCAACCCCATAATACATGCTGTTTTAATGGTCGCTCCTCCATTTCATATCCCATAGCTTAACCATTCATATATTTGGATTCCTCTCGACGAGGCGAGCAGTACGAGTACCACCTTGATGGGTCTGCGACGTTTCCTTCCAGAGTTATTACCAAAAAAACACAAACATCCCAGAATCCTCTCGGTTTGGGGTCAAAATGTTGTCGCTCATTAAATCCCATAAGACACGTCGCATCGAATGAATGTGATTGAATTCTCCCCGTCTGGACGAGCGGAATTGAATGGTGCAACTGATTTTGCTGTGCTGTGAAAATTCAGATATTTGCATGACTGCTTTTGTTTTATTTTGTGAATAGCAAAAAGCATTCAACCCCATAATACATGCTGTTTTATTGGTCGCTCGTCCATTTCATATCCAATAGCTTAACCATTCACATATTTGGATTCCTCTCGACGAGGCGAGCAGTACGAGTACAACCTTGATGGGTCTGCGACGTTTCCTTCCAGAGTTATTACCAAAAAACCACAAACATCCCAGAATCCTCTCGGTTTGGGGTCAAACTGTTGTCGCTTATTAAATCCCATAAGAAAAGTCGCATCGAATGAATGTGATTGAATTCTCCCCGTCTGGACGAGCGGAATTGAATGGTGCAACTGATTTTGCTGTGCTGTGAAAATTCAGATATTTGCATGACTGCTTTTGTTTTATTTTGTGAATAGCAAAAAGCATTCAACCCCATAATACATGTTGTTTTATTGGTCGCTCGTTCATTTCATATCACATAGCTTAACCAATCATATATTTGGATTCCTCTCGACGAGGCGAGCAGTACGATTACCACCTTGATGGGTCTGCGACGTGTCCTTGCAGAGTTATTACCAAAAAACCACAAAAATCCCAGAATCCTCTCGGTTTAGGGTCAAAATGTTGTCGCTCATTAAATCCCATAAGAAACGTCGCATCGAATGAATGTGATTGAATTCTCCCCGTCTGGACGAGCGGAATTGAATGGTGCAACTGATTTTGCTGTGCTGTGAAAATTCAGATATTTGCATGATATGCTTTTGTTTTATTTTGTGAATAGCAAAAAGCATTCACCCCATAATACATGTTGTTTTATTAGTCGCTCGTTCATTTCATATCCCATAGCTGAACCACTCATATATTTGGATTCCGCTCGACGAGCCGGGCAGTACGAGTACCACCATGATGGTTCTGCGACGTTTCCTTCCAGAGTTATTACCAAAAAACCACAAACATCACAGAATCCTCTCGGTTTGGGGTCAAAATGTTGTCACTTATTAAATCCCATAAGAAACGTCGCATCGAATGAATGTGATTGAATTCTCCCCGTCTGGACGAGCGGAATTGAATGGTGCAACTGATTTTGCTGTGCTGTGAAAATTCAGATATTTGCATGACTGCTTTTGTTTTATTTTGTGAATAGCAAAACGCATTCAACCCCATAATACATGCTGTTTTAATGGTCGCTCCTCCATTTCATATCCCATAGCTTAACCATTCATATATTTGGATTCCTCTCGACGAGGCGAGCAGTACGAGTACCACCTTGATGGGTCTGCGACGTTTCCTTCCAGAGTTATTACCAAAAAAACACAAACATCCCAGAATCCTCTCGGTTTGGGGTGAAAATGTTGTCGCTCATTAAATCCCATAAGACACGTCGCATCGAATGAATGTGATTGAATTCTCCCCGTCTGGACGAGCGGAATTGAATGGTGCAACTGATTTTGCTGTGCTGTGAAAATTCAGATATTTGCATGACTGCTTTTGTTTTATTTTGTGAATAGCAAAAAGCATTCAACCCCATAATACATGTTGTTTTATTGGTCGCTCGTCCATTTCATATCCCATAGCTTAAGCATTCATATATTTGGATTCCTCTCGACGAGGCGAGCAGTACGATTACCACCTTGATGGGTCTGCGACGTTTCCTTCCAGAGTTATTACCAAAAAACCACAAACATCCCAGAATCCTCTCGGTTTGGGGTCAAACTGTTGTCGCTTATTAAATCCCATAAGAAACGTCGCATCGAATGAATGTGATTGAATTCTCCCCGTCTGGACGAGCGGAATTGAATGGTGCAACTGATTTTGCTGTGCTGTGAAAATTCAGATATTTGCATGATATGCTTTTGTTTTATTTTGTGAATAGCAAAAAGCATTCACCCCATAATACATGTTGTTTTATTAGTCGCTCGTTCATTTCATATCCCATAGCTGAACCACTCATATATTTGGATTCCGCTCGACGAGCCGGGCAGTACGAGTACCACCATGTTGGTTCTGCGACGTTTCCTTCCAGAGTTATTACCAAAAAACCACAAACATCCCAGAATCCTCTCGGTTTGGGGTCAAAATGTTGTCACTTATTAAATCCCATAAGAAACGTCGCATCGAATGAATGTGATTGAATTCTCCCCGTCTGGACGAGCGGAATTGAATGGTGCAACTGATTTTGCTGTGCTGTGAAAATTCAGATATTTGCATGACTGCTTTTGTTTTATTTTGTGAATAGCAAAACGCATTCAACCCCATAATACATGCTGTTTTATTGGTCGCTCCTCCATTTCATATCCCATAGCTTAACCATTCATATATTTGGATTCCTCTCGACGAGGCGAACAGTACGAGTACCACCTTGATGGGTCTGCGACGTTTCCTTCCAGAGTTATTACCAAAAAAACACAAACATCCCAGAATCCTCTCGGTTTGGGGTCAAAATGTTGTCGCTCATTAAATCCCACAAGAAACGTCGAATCGAATGAATGTGATTGAATTCTCCCCGTCTGGACGAGCGGAATTGAATGGTGCAACTGATTTTGCTGTGCTGTGAAAATTCAGATATTTGCATGACTGCTTTTTTTTTATTTTGTGAATAGAAAAACGCATTCAACCCCATAATACATGCTGTTTTATTGGTCGCTCCTCCATTTCATATCCCATAGCTTAACCATTCATATATTTGGATTCCTCTCGACGAGGCGAGCAGTACGAGTACCAACTTGATGGGTCTGCGACGTTTCCTTCCAGAGTTATTACCAAAAAAACACAAACATCCCAGAATCCTCTCGGTTTGGGGTCAAAATGTTGTCGCTCATTAAATCCCACAAGAAACGTCGAATCGAATGAATGTGATTGAATTCTCCCCGTCTGGACGAGCGGAATTGAATGGTGCAACTGATTTTGCTGTGCTGTGAAAATTCAGATATTTGCATGACTGCATTTTTTTAATTTTGTGAATAGCAAAAAGCATTCAACCCGATAATACATGCTGTTTTATTGGTCGCTCGTCCATTTCATATCCCAAAGCTTAACGATTCATATATTTGGATTTCTCTCGACGAGGCGAGCAGTACGAGTACCACCTTGATGGGTCTGCGACGTTTCCTTCCAGAGTTATTACCAAAAAAACACAAACATCCCAGAATCCTCTCGGTTTGGGGTCAAAATGTTGTCGCTCATTAAATCCCATAAGAAACGTCGCATCGAATGAATGTGATTGAATTTTTCCCGTCTGGACGAGCGGAATTGAATGGTGCAACTGATTTTGCTGTGCTGTGAAAATTCAGATATTTGCATGACTGCTTTTGTTTTATTTTGTGAATAGCAAAAAGCATTCAACCCCATAATACATGCTGTTTTATTGGTCGCTCGTCCATTTCATATCCAATAGCTTAACCATTCACATATTTGGATTCCTCTCGACGAGGCGAGCAGTACGAGTACAACCTTGATGGGTCTGCGACGTTTCCTTCCAGAGTTATTACCAAAAAACCACAAACATCCCAGAATCCTCTCGGTTTGGGGTCAAACTGTTGTCGCTTATTAAATCCCATAAGAAAAGTCGCATCGAATGAATGTGATTGAATTCTCCCCGTCTGGACGAGCGGAATTGAATGGTGCAACTGATTTTGCTGTGCTGTGAAAATTCAGATATTTGCATGACTGCTTTTGTTTTATTTTGTGAATAGCAAAAAGCATTCAACCCCATAATACATGTTGTTTTATTGGTCGCTCGTTCATTTCATATCACATAGCTTAACCAATCATATATTTGGATTCCTCTCGACGAGGCGAGCAGTACGATTACCACCTTGATGGGTCTGCGACGTGTCCTTGCAGAGTTATTACCAAAAAACCACAAAAATCCCAGAATCCTCTCGGTTTAGGGTCAAAATGTTGTCGCTCATTAAATCCCATAAGAAACGTCGCATCGAATGAATGTGATTGAATTCTCCCCGTCTGGACGAGCGGAATTGAATGGTGCAACTGATTTTGCTGTGCTGTGAAAATTCAGATATTTGCATGATATGCTTTTGTTTTATTTTGTGAATAGCAAAAAGCATTCACCCCATAATACATGTTGTTTTATTAGTCGCTCGTTCATTTCATATCCCATAGCTGAACCACTCATATATTTGGATTCCGCTCGACGAGCCGGGCAGTACGAGTACCACCATGATGGTTCTGCGACGTTTCCTTCCAGAGTTATTACCAAAAAACCACAAACATCCCAGAATCCTCTCGGTTTGGGGTCAAAATGTTGTCGCTCATTAAATCCCATAAGACACGTCGCATCGAATGAATGTGATTGAATTCTCCCCGTCTGGACGAGCGGAATTGAATGGTGCAACTGATTTTGCTGTGCTGTGAAAATTCAGATATTTGCATGACTGCTTTTGTTTTATTTTGTGAATAGCAAAAAGCATTCAACCCCATAATACATGCTGTTTTATTGGTCGCTCGTCCATTTCATATCCAATAGCTTAACCATTCACATATTTGGATTCCTCGCGACGAGGCGAGCAGTACGAGTACAACCTTGATGGGTCTGCGACGTTTCCTTCCAGAGTTATTACCAAAAAACCACAAACATCCCAGAATCCTCTCGGTTTGGGGTCAAACTGTTGTCGCTTATTAAATCCCATAAGAAAAGTCGCATCGAATGAATGTGATTGAATTCTCCCCGTCTGGACGAGCGGAATTGAATGGTGCAACTGATTTTGCTGTGCTGTGAAAATTCAGATATTTGCATGACTGCATTTTTTTAATTTTGTGAATAGCAAAAAGCATTCAACCCCATAATACATGCTGTTTTATTGGTCGCTCGTCCATTTCATATCCCAAAGCTTAACGATTCATTGATTTGGATTTCTCTCGACGAGGCGAGCAGTACGAGTACCACCTTGATGGGTCTGCGACGTTTCCTTCCAGAGTTATTACCAAAAATACACAAACATCCCAGAATCCTCTCGGTTTGGGGTCAAAATGTTGTCGCTCATTAAATCCCATAAGAAACGTCGCATCGAATGAATGTGATTGAATTTTTCCCGTCTGGACGAGCGGAATTGAATGGTGCAACTGATTTTGCTGTGCTGTGAAAATTCAGATATTTGCATGACTGCTTTTGTTTTATTTTGTGAATAGCAAAAAGCATTCAACCCCATAATACATGCTGTTTTATTGGTCGCTCGTCCATTTCATATCCAATAGCTTAACCATTCACATATTTGGATTCCTCTCGACGAGGCGAGCAGTACGAGTACAACCTTGATGGGTCTGCGACGTTTCCTTCCAGAGTTATTACCAAAAAACCACAAACATCCCAGAATCCTCTCGGTTTGGGGTCAAACTGTTGTCGCTTATTAAATCCCATAAGAAAAGTCGCATCGAATGAATGTGATTGAATTCTCCCCGTCTGGACGAGCGGAATTGAATGGTGCAACTGATTTTGCTGTGCTGTGAAAATTCAGATATTTGCATGACTGCTTTTGTTTTATTTTGTGAATAGCAAAAAGCATTCAACCCCATAATACATGTTGTTTTATTGGTCGCTCGTTCATTTCATATCACATAGCTTAACCAATCATATATTTGGATTCCTCTCGACGAGGCGAGCAGTACGATTACCACCTTGATGGGTCTGCGACGTGTCCTTGCAGAGTTATTACCAAAAAACCACAAAAATCCCAGAATCCTCTCGGTTTAGGGTCAAAATGTTGTCGCTCATTAAATCCCATAAGAAACGTCGCATCGAATGAATGTGATTGAATTCTCCCCGTCTGGACGAGCGGAATTGAATGGTGCAACTGATTTTGCTGTGCTGTGAAAATTCAGATATTTGCATGATATGCTTTTGTTTTATTTTGTGAATAGCAAAAAGCATTCACCCCATAATACATGTTGTTTTATTAGTCGCTCGTTCATTTCATATCCCATAGCTGAACCACTCATATATTTGGATTCTGCTCGACGAGCCGGGCAGTACGAGTACCACCATGATGGTTCTGCGACGTTTCATTCCAGAGTTATTACCAAAAAACCACAAACATCCCAGAATCCTCTCGGTTTGGGGTCAAAATGTTGTCGCTCATTAAATCCCATAAGACACGTCGCATCGAATGAATGTGATTGAATTCTCCCCGTCTGGACGAGCGGAATTGAATGGTGCAACTGATTTTGCTGTGCTGTGAAAATTCAGATATTTGCATGACTGCTTTTGTTTTATTTTGTGAATAGCAAAAAGCATTCAACCCCATAATACATGCTGTTTTATTGGTCGCTCGTCCATTTCATATCCAATAGCTTAACCATTCACATATTTGGATTCCTCTCGACGAGGCGAGCAGTACGAGTACAACCTTGATGGGTCTGCGACGTTTCCTTCCAGAGTTATTACCAAAAAACCACAAACATCCCAGAATCCTCTCGGTTTGGGGTCAAACTGTTGTCGCTTATTAAATCCCATAAGAAAAGTCGCATCGAATGAATGTGATTGAATTCTCCCCGTCTGGACGAGCGGAATTGAATGGTGCAACTGATTTTGCTGTGCTGTGAAAATTCAGATATTTGCATGACTGCTTTTGTTTTATTTTGTGAATAGCAAAAAGCATTCAACCCCATAATACATGTTGTTTTATTGGTCGCTCGTTCATTTCATATCACATAGCTTAACCAATCATATATTTGGATTCCTCTCGACGAGGCGAGCAGTACGATTACCACCTTGATGGGTCTGCGACGTGTCCTTGCAGAGTTATTACCAAAAAACCACAAAAATCCCAGAATCCTCTCGGTTTAGGGTCAAAATGTTGTCGCTCATTAAATCCCATAAGAAACGTCGCCTCGAATGAATGTGATTGAATTCTCCCCGTCTGGACGAGCGGAATTGAATGGTGCAACTGATTTTGCTGTGCTGTGAAAATTCAGATATTTGCATGATATGCTTTTGTTTTATTTTGTGAATAGCAAAAAGCATTCACCCCATAATACATGTTGTTTTATTAGTCGCTCGTTCATTTCATATCCCATAGCTGAACCACTCATATATTTGGATTCCGCTCGACGAGCCGGGCAGTACGAGTACCACCATGATGGTTCTGCGACGTTTCCTTCCAGAGTTATTACCAAAAAACCACAAACATCCCAGAATCCTCTCGGTTTGGGGTCAAAATGTTGTCACTTATTAAATCCCATAAGAAACGTCGCATCGAATGAATGTGATTGAATTCTCCCCGTCTGGACGAGCGGAATTGAATGGTGCAACTGATTTTGCTGTGCTGTGAAAATTCAGATATTTGCATGACTGCTTTTGTTTTATTTTGTGAATAGCAAAAAGCATTCAACCCCATAATACATGTTGTTTTATTGGTCGCTCGTCCATTTCATATCCCATAGCTTAAGCATTCATATATTTGGATTCCTCTCGACGAGGCGAGCAGTACGATTACCACCTTGATGGGTCTGCGACGTTTCCTTCCAGAGTTATTACCAAAAAACCACAAACATCCCAGAATCCTCTCGGTTTGGGGTCAAACTGTTGTCGCTTATTAAATCCCATAAGAAACGTCGCATCGAATGAATGTGATTGAATTCTCCCCGTCTGGACGAGCGGAATTGAATGGTGCAACTGATTTTGCTGTGCTGTGAAAATTCAGATATTTGCATGACTGCTTTTGTTTTATTTTGTGAATAGCAAAAAGCATTCAACCCCATAATACATGTTGTTTTATTGGTCGCTCGTTCATTTCATATCACATAGCTTAACCAATCATATATTTGGATTCCTCTCGACGAGGCGAGCAGTACGATTACCACGTTGATGGGTCTGCGACGTGTCCTTGCAGAGTTATTACCAAAAAAACACAAAAATCCCAGAATCCTCTAGGTTTAGGGTCAAAATGTTGTCGCTCATTAAATCTCATAAGAAACGTCGCATCGAATGAATGTGATTGAATTCTCCCCGTCTGGACGAGCAGAATTGAATGGTGCAACTGATTTTGCTGTGCTGTGAAAATTCAGATATTTGCATGATATGCTTTTGTTTTATTTTGTGAATAGCAAAAAGCATTCACCCCATAATACATGTTGTTTTATTAGTCGCTCGTTCATTTCATATCCCATAGCTGAACCACTCATATATTTGGATTCCGCTCGACGAGCCGGGCAGTACGAGTACCACCATGTTGGTTATGCGACGTTTCCTTCCAGAGTTATTACCAAAAAACCACAAACATCCCAGAATCCTCTCGGTTTGGGGTCAAAATGTTGTCACTTATTAAATCCCATAAGAAACGTCGCATCGAATGAATGTGATTGAATTCTCCCCGTCTGGACGAGCGGAATTGAATGGTGCAACTGATTTTGCTGTGCTGTGAAAATTCAGATATTTGCATGACTGCTTTTGTTTTATTTTGTGAATAGCAAAACGCATTCAACCCCATAATACATGCTGTTTTATTGGTCGCTCCTCCATTTCATATCCCATAGCTTAAACATTCATATATTTGGATTCCTCTCGACGAGGCGAGCAGTACGAGTACCACCTTGATGGGTCTGCGACGTTTCCTTCCAGAGTTATTACCAAAAAAACACAAACATCCCAGAATCCTCTCGGTTTGGGGTCAAAATGTTGTCGCTCATTAAATCCCACAAGAAACGTCGAATCGAATGAATGTGATTGAATTCTCCCCGTCTGGACGAGCGGAATTGAATGGTGCAACTGATTTTGCTGTGCTGTGAAAATTCAGATATTTGCATGACTGCTTTTTTTATTTTGTGAATAGAAAAACGCATTCAACCCCATAATACATGCTGTTTTATTGGTCGCTCCTCCATTTCATATCCCATAGCTTAACCATTCATATATTTGGATTCCTCTCGACGAGGCGAGCAGTACGAGTACCAACTTGATGGGTCTGCGACGTTTCCTTCCAGAGTTATTACCAAAAAAACACAAACATCCCAGAATCCTCTCGGTTTGGGGTTAAAATGTTGTCGCTCATTAAATCCCACAAGAAACGTCGAATCGAATGAATGTGATTGAATTCTCCCCGTCTGGACGAGCGGAATTGAATGGTGCAACTGATTTTGCTGTGCTGTGAAAATTCAGATATTTGCATGACTGCATTTTTTTAATTTTGTGAATAGCAAAAAGCATTCAACCCCATAATACATGCTGTTTTATTGGTCGCTCGTCCATTTCATATCCCAAAGCTTAACGATTCATATATTTGGATTTCTCTCGACGAGGCGAGCAGTACGAGTACCACCTTGATGGGTCTGCGACGTTTCCTTCCAGAGTTATTACTAAAAAAACACAAACATCCCAGAATCCTCTCGGTTTGGGGTCAAAATGTTGTCGCTCATTAAATCCCATAAGAAACGTCGCATCGAATGAATGTGATTGAATTTTTCCCGTCTGGACGAGCGGAATTGAATGGTGCAACTGATTTTGCTGTGCTGTGAAAATTCAGATATTTGCATGACTGCTTTTGTTTTATTTTGTGAATAGCAAAAAGCATTCAACCCCATAATACATGCTGTTTTATTGGTCGCTCGTCCATTTCATATCCAATAGCTTAACCATTCACATATTTGGATTCCTCTCGACGAGGCGAGCAGTACGAGTACAACCTTGATGGGTCTGCGACGTTTCCTTCCAGAGTTATTACCAAAAAACCACAAACATCCCAGAATCCTCTCGGTTTGGGGTCAAACTGTTGTCGCTTATTAAATCCCATAAGAAACGTCGCATCGAATGAATGTGATTGAATTCTCCCCGTCTGGACGAGCGGAATTGAATGGTGCAACTGATTTTGCTGTGCTGTGAAAATTCAGATATTTGCATGACTGCTTTTGTTTTATTTTGTGAATAGCCAAAAGCATTCAACCCCATAATACATGTTGTTTTATTGGTCGCTCGTCCATTTCATATCACATAGCTTAACCATTCACATATTTGGATTCCTCTCGACGAGGCGAGCAGTACGAGTACAACCTTGATGGGTCTGCGACGTTTCCTTCCAGAGTTATTACCAAAAAACCACAAACATCCCAGAATCCTCTCGGTTTGGGGTCAAACTGTTGTCGCTTATTAAATCCCATAAGAAACGTCGCATCGAATGAATGTGATTGAATTCTCCCCGTCTGGACGAGCGGAATTGAATGGTGCAACTGATTTTGCTGTGCTGTGAAAATTCAGATATTTGCATGACTGCTTTTGTTTTATTTTGTGAATAGCCAAAAGCATTCAACCCCATAATACATGTTGTTTTATTGGTCGCTCGTTCATTTCATATCACATAGCTTAACCAATCATATATTTGGATTCCTCTCGACGAGGCGAGCAGTACGATTACCACCTTGATGGGTCTGCGACGTGTCCTTGCAGAGTTATTACCAAAAAACCACAAAAATCCCAGAATCCTCTCGGTTTAGGGTCAAAATGTTGTCGCTCATTAAATCCCATAAGAAACGTCGCATCGAATGAATGTGATTGAATTCTCCCCGTCTGGACGAGCGGAATTGAATGGTGCAACTGATTTTGCTGTGCTGTGAAAATTCAGATATTTGCATGATATGCTTTTGTTTTATTTTGTGAATAGCAAAAAGCATTCACCCCATAATACATGTTGTTTTATTAGTCGCTCGTTCATTTCATATGCCATAGCTAAACCACTCATATATTTGGATTCCGCTCGACGAGCCGGGCAGTACGAGTACCACCATGATGGTTCTGCGACGTTTCCTTCCAGAGTTATTACCAAAAAACCACAAACATCCCAGAATCCTCTCGGTTTGGGGTCAAAATGTTGTCACTTATTAAATCCCATAAGAAACGTCGCATCGAATGAATGTGATTGAATTCTCCCCGTCTGGACGAGCGGAATTGAATGGTGCAACTGATTTTGCTGTGCTGTGAAAATTCAGATATTTGCATGACTGCTTTTGTTTTATTTTGTGAATAGCAAAACGCATTCAACCCCATAATACATGCTGTTTTATTGGTCGCTCCTCCATTTCATATCCCATAGCTTACCCATTCATATATTTGGATTCCTCTCGACGAGGCGAGCAGTACGAGTACCACCTTGATTGGTCTGCGACGTTTCCTTCCAGAGTTATTACCAAAAAAACACAAACATCCCAGAATCCTCTCGGTTTGGGGTGAAAATGTTGTCGCTCATTAAATCCCATAAGACACGTCGCATCGAATGAATGTGATTGAATTCTCCCCGTCTGGACGAGCGGAATTGAATGGTGCAACTGATTTTGCTGTGCTGTGAAAATTCAGATATTTGCATGACTGCTTTTGTTTTATTTTGTGAATAGCAAAAAGCATCCAACCCCATAATACATGTTGTTTTATTGGTCGCTAGTCCAATTAATATCCCATAGCTTAAGCATTCATATATTTGGATTCCTCTCGACGAGGTGAGCAGTACGATTACCACCTTGATGGGTCTGCGACGTGTCCTTCCAGAGTTATTACCAAAAAACCACAAAAATCCCAGAATCCTCTCGGTTTAGGGTCAAAATGTTGTCGCTCATTAAATCCCATAAGAAACGTCGCATCGAATGAATGTGATTGAATTCTCCCCGTCTGGACGAGCGGAATTGAATGGTGCAACTGATTTTGCTGTGCTGTGAAAATTCAGATATTTGCATGATATGCTTTTGTTTTATTTTGTGAATAGCAAAAAGCATTCACCCCATAATACATGTTGTTTTATTAGTCGCTCGTTCATTTCATATCCCATAGCTGAACCACTCATATATTTGGATTCTGCTCTACGAGCGGGGCAGTACGAGTACCACCATGATTGTTCTGCGACGTTTCCTTCCAGAGTTATTACCAAAAAACCACAAACATCCCAGAATCCTCTCGGTTTGGGGTCAAAATGTTGTCGCTTATTAAATCCCATAAGAAACGTCGCATCGAATGAATGTGATTGAATTCTCCCCGTCTGGACGAGCGGAATTGAATGGTGCAACTGATTTTGCTGTGCTGTGAAAATTCAGATATTTGCATGACTGCTTTTGTTTTATTTTGTGAATAGCAAAACGCATTCAACCCCATAATACATGCTGTTTTATTGGTCGCTCGTCCATTTCATATCCCATAGCTTAAACATTCATATATTTGGATTCCTCTCGACGAGGCGAGCAGTACGAGTACCACCTTGATGGGTCTGCGACGTTTCCTTCCAGAGTTATTACCAAAAAAACACAAACATCCCAGAATCCTCTCGGTTTGGGGTCAAAATGTTGTCGCTCATTAAATCCCATAAGACACGTCGCATCGAATGAATGTGATTGAATTCTCCCCAGCTGGACGAGCGGAATTGAATGGTGCAACTGATTTTGCTGTGCTGTGAAAATTCAGATATTTGCATGACTGCTTTTGTTTTATTTTGTAAATAGCAAAAAGCATTCAACCCCATAATACATGTTGTTTTATTGGTCGCTCGTCCATTTCATATCCCATAGCTTAAGCATTCATATATTTGGATTCCTCTCGACGACGCGAGCAGGACGAGTACCACCTTGATGGGTCTGCGACGTTTCCTTCCATAGTTATTACCAAAAAACCACAAACATCCCAGAATCCTCTCGGTTTGGGGTCAAAATGTTGTCGCTCATTAAATCCCATAAGAAACGTCGCATCGAATGAATGTGATTGAATTCTCCCCGTCTGGACGAGCGGAATTGAATGGTGCAACTGATATTGCTGTCCTGTGAAAATTCAGATATTTGCATGACTGCTTTTGTTTTATTTTGTGAATAGCAAAAAGCATTCAAACCCATAATACATGTTGTTTTATTGGTCGCTAGTCCAATTAATATCCCATAGCTTAAGCATTCATATATTTGGATTCCTCTCGACGAGGTGAGCAGTACGATTACCACCTTGATGGGTCTGCGACGTGTCCTTCCAGAGTTATTACCAAAAAACCACAAAAATCCCAGAATCCTCTCGGTTTAGGGTCAAAATGTTGTCGCTCATTAAATCCCATAAGAAACGTCGCATCGAATGAATGTGATTGAATTCTCCCCGTCTGGACGAGCGGAATTGAATGGTGCAACTGATTTTGCTGTGCTGTGAAAATTCAGATATTTGCATGATATGCTTTTGTTTTATTTTGTGAATAGCAAAAAGCATTCACCCCATAATACATGTTGTTTTATTAGTCGCTCGTTCATTTCATATCCCATAGCTGAACCACTCATATATTTGGATTCTGCTCTACGAGCGGGGCAGTACGAGTACCACCATGATTGTTCTGCGACGTTTCCTTCCAGAGTTATTACCAAAAAACCACAAACATCCCAGAATCCTCTCGGTTTGGGGTCAAAATGTTGTCGCTTATTAAATCCCATAAGAAACGTCGCATCGAATGAATGTGATTGAATTCTCCCCGTCTGGACGAGCGGAATTGAATGGTGCAACTGATTTTGCTGTGCTGTGAAAATTCAGATATTTGCATGATATGCTTTTGTTTTATTTTGTGAATAGCAAAAAGCATTCACCCCATAATACATGTTGTTTTATTAGTCGCTCGTTCATTACATATGCCATAGCTGAACCACTCATATATTTGGATTCCGCTCGACGAGCCGGGCAGTACGAGTACCACCATGATGGTTCTGCGACGTTTCCTTCCAGAGTTATTACCAAAAAACCACAAACATCCCAGAATCCTCTCGGTTTGGGGTCAAAATGTTGTCACTTATTAAATCCCATAAGAAACGTCGCATCGAATGAATGTGATTGAATTCTCCCCGTCTGGACGAGCGGAATTGAATGGTGCAACTGATTTTGCTGTGCTGTGAAAATTCAGATATTTGCATGACTGCTTTTGTTTTATTTTGTGAATAGCAAAACGCATTCAACCCCATAATACATGCTGTTTTATTGGTCGCTCCTCCATTTCATATCCCATAGCTTACCCATTCATATATTTGGATTCCTCTCGACGAGGCGAGCAGTACGAGTACCACCTTGATTGGTCTGCGACGTTTCCTTCCAGAGTTATTACCAAAAAAACACAAACATCCCAGAATCCTCTCGGTTTGGGGTGAAAATGTTGTCGCTCATTAAATCCCATAAGACACGTCGCATCGAATGAATGTGATTGAATTCTCCCCGTCTGGACGAGCGGAATTGAATGGTGCAACTGATTTTGCTGTGCTGTGAAAATTCAGATATTTGCATGACTGCTTTTGTTTTATTTTGTGAATAGCAAAAAGCATCCAACCCCATAATACATGTTGTTTTATTGGTCGCTAGTCCAATTAATATCCCATAGCTTAAGCATTCATATATTTGGATTCCTCTCGACGAGGTGAGCAGTACGATTACCACCTTGATGGGTCTGCGACGTGTCCTTCCAGAGTTATTACCAAAAAACCACAAAAATCCCAGAATCCTCTCGGTTTAGGGTCAAAATGTTGTCGCTCATTAAATCCCATAAGAAACGTCGCATCGAATGAATGTGATTGAATTCTCCCCGTCTGGACGAGCGGAATTGAATGGTGCAACTGATTTTGCTGTGCTGTGAAAATTCAGATATTTGCATGATATGCTTTTGTTTTATTTTGTGAATAGCAAAAAGCATTCACCCCATAATACATGTTGTTTTATTAGTCGCTCGTTCATTTCATATCCCATAGCTGAACCACTCATATATTTGGATTCTGCTCTACGAGCGGGGCAGTACGAGTACCACCATGATTGTTCTGCGACGTTTCCTTCCAGAGTTATTACCAAAAAACCACAAACATCCCAGAATCCTCTCGGTTTGGGGTCAAAATGTTGTCGCTTATTAAATCCCATAAGAAACGTCGCATCGAATGAATGTGATTGAATTCTCCCCGTCTGGACGAGCGGAATTGAATGGTGCAACTGATTTTGCTGTGCTGTGAAAATTCAGATATTTGCATGACTGCTTTTGTTTTATTTTGTGAATAGCAAAACGCATTCAACCCCATAATACATGCTGTTTTATTGGTCGCTCGTCCATTTCATATCCCATAGCTTAAATATTCATATATTTGGATTCCTCTCGACGAGGCGAGCAGTACGAGTACCACCTTGATGGGTCTGCGACGTTTCCTTCCAGAGTTATTACCAAAAAAACACAAACATCCCAGAATCCTCTCGGTTTGGGGTCAAAATGTTGTCGCTCATTAAATCCCATAAGACACGTCGCATCGAATGAATGTGATTGAATTCTCCCCAGCTGGACGAGCGGAATTGAATGGTGCAACTGATTTTGCTGTGCTGTGAAAATTCAGATATTTGCATGACTGCTTTTGTTTTATTTTGTAAATAGCAAAAAGCATTCAACCCCATAATACATGTTGTTTTATTGGTCGCTCGTCCATTTCATATCCCATAGCTTAAGCATTCATATATTTGGATTCCTCTCGACGACGCGAGCAGGACGAGTACCACCTTGATGGGTCTGCGACGTTTCCTTCCATAGTTATTACCAAAAAACCACAAACATCCCAGAATCCTCTCGGTTTGGGGTCAAAATGTTGTCGCTCATTAAATCCCATAAGAAACGTCGCATCGAATGAATGTGATTGAATTCTCCCCGTCTGGACGAGCGGAATTGAATGGTGCAACTGATATTGCTGTCCTGTGAAAATTCAGATATTTGCATGACTGCTTTTGTTTTATTTTGTGAATAGCAAAAAGCATTCAAACCCATAATACATGTTGTTTTATTGGTCGCTAGTCCAATTAATATCCCATAGCTTAAGCATTCATATATTTGGATTCCTCTCGACGAGGTGAGCAGTACGATTACCACCTTGATGGGTCTGCGACGTGTCCTTCCAGAGTTATTACCAAAAAACCACAAAAATCCCAGAATCCTCTCGGTTTAGGGTCAAAATGTTGTCGCTCATTAAATCCCATAAGAAACGTCGCATCGAATGAATGTGATTGAATTCTCCCCGTCTGGACGAGCGGAATTGAATGGTGCAACTGATTTTGCTGTGCTGTGAAAATTCAGATATTTGCATGATATGCTTTTGTTTTATTTTGTGAATAGCAAAAAGCATTCACCCCATAATACATGTTGTTTTATTAGTCGCTCGTTCATTTCATATCCCATAGCTGAACCACTCATATATTTGGATTCTGCTCTACGAGCGGGGCAGTACGAGTACCACCATGATTGTTCTGCGACGTTTCCTTCCAGAGTTATTACCAAAAAACCACAAACATCCCAGAATCCTCTCGGTTTGGGGTCAAAATGTTGTCGCTTATTAAATCCCATAAGAAACGTCGCATCGAATGAATGTGATTGAATTCTCCCCGTCTGGACGAGCGGAATTAAATGGTGCAACTGATTTTGCTGTGCTGTGAAAATTCAGATATTTGCATGACTGCTTTTGTTTTATTTTGTGAATAGCCAAAAGCATTCAACCCCATAATACATGTTGTTTTATTGGTCGCTCGTTCATTTCATATCACATAGCTTAACCAATCATATATTTGGATTCCTCTCGACGAGGCGAGCAGTACGATTACCACCTTGATGGGTCTGCGACGTGTCCTTGCAGAGTTATTACCAAAAAACCACAAAAATCCCAGAATCCTCTCGGTTTAGGGTCAAAATGTTGTCGCTCATTAAATCCCATAAGAAACGTCGCATCGAATGAATGTGATTGAATTCTCCCCGTCTGGACGAGCGGAATTGAATGGTGCAACTGATTTTGCTGTGCTGTGAAAATTCAGATATTTGCATGATATGCTTTTGTTTTATTTTGTGAATAGCAAAAAGCATTCACCCCATAATACATGTTGTTTTATTAGTCGCTCGTTCATTTCATATGCCATAGCTGAACCACTCATATATTTGGATTCCGCTCGACGAGCCGGGCAGTACGAGTACCACCATGATGGTTCTGCGACGTTTCCTTCCAGAGTTATTACCAAAAAACCACAAACATCCCAGAATCCTCTCGGTTTGGGGTCAAAATGTTGTCACTTATTAAATCCCATAAGAAACGTCGCATCGAATGAATGTGATTGAATTCTCCCCGTCTGGACGAGCGGAATTGAATGGTGCAACTGATTTTGCTGTGCTGTGAAAATTCAGATATTTGCATGACTGCTTTTGTTTTATTTTGTGAATAGCAAAACGCATTCAACCCCATAATACATGCTGTTTTATTGGTCGCTCCTCCATTTCATATCCCATAGCTTACCCATTCATATATTTGGATTCCTCTCGACGAGGCGAGCAGTACGAGTACCACCTTGATTGGTCTGCGACGTTTCCTTCCAGAGTTATTACCAAAAAAACACAAACATCCCAGAATCCTCTCGGTTTGGGGTGAAAATGTTGTCGCTCATTAAATCCCATAAGACACGTCGCATCGAATGAATGTGATTGAATTCTCCCCGTCTGGACGAGCGGAATTGAATGGTGCAACTGATTTTGCTGTGCTGTGAAAATTCAGATATTTGCATGACTGCTTTTGTTTTATTTTGTGAATAGCAAAAAGCATCCAACCCCATAATACATGTTGTTTTATTGGTCGCTAGTCCAATTAATATCCCATAGCTTAAGCATTCATATATTTGGATTCCTCTCGACGAGGTGAGCAGTACGATTACCACCTTGATGGGTCTGTGACGTGTCCTTCCAGAGTTATTACCAAAAAACCACAAAAATCCCAGAATCCTCTCGGTTTAGGGTCAAAATGTTGTCGCTCATTAAATCCCATAAGAAACGTCGCATCGAATGAATGTGATTGAATTCTCCCCGTCTGGACGAGCGGAATTGAATGGTGCAACTGATTTTGCTGTGCTGTGAAAATTCAGATATTTGCATGATATGCTTTTGTTTTATTTTGTGAATAGCAAAAAGCATTCACCCCATAATACATGTTGTTTTATTAGTCGCTCGTTCATTTCATATCCCATAGCTGAACCACTCATATATTTGGATTCTGCTCTACGAGCGGGGCAGTACGAGTACCACCTTGATGGGTCTGCGACGTTTCCTTCCAGAGTTATTACCAAAAAAACACAAACATCCCAGAATCCTCTCGGTTTGGGGTCAAAATGTTGTCGCTCATTAAATCCCATAAGACACGTCGCATCGAATGAATGTGATTGAATTCTCCCCAGCTGGACGAGCGGAATTGAATGGTGCAACTGATTTTGCTGTGCTGTGAAAATTCAGATATTTGCATGACTGCTTTTGTTTTATTTTGTGAATAGCAAAAAGCATTCAACCCCATAATACATGTTGTTTTATTGGTCGCTCGTCCATTTCATATCCCATAGCTTAAGCATTCATATATTTGGATTCCTCTCGACGACGCGAGCAGGACGAGTACCACCTTGATGGGTCTGCGACGTTTCCTTCCATAGTTATTACCAAAAAACCACAAACATCCCAGAATCCTCTCGGTTTGGGGTCAAAATGTTGTCGCTCATTAAATCCCATAAGAAACGTCGCATCGAATGAATGTGATTGAATTCTCCCCGTCTGGACGAGCGGAATTGAATGGTGCAACTGATATTGCTGTCCTGTGAAAATTCAGATATTTGCATGACTGCTTTTGTTTTATTTTGTGAATAGCAAAAAGCATTCAAACCCATAATACATGTTGTTTTATTGGTCGCTCGTCCATTTCATATTCCATAGCTTAAGCATTCATATATTTGGATTCCTCTCGACGAGGCGAGCAGTACGAGTACCACCTTGATGGGTCTGCGACGTTTCCTTCCAGAGTTATTACCAAAAATACACAAACATCCCAGAATCCTCTCGGTTTGGGGTCAAAATGTTGTCGCTCATTAAATCCCATAAGAAACGTCGCATCGAATGAATGTGATTGAATTCTCCCCGTCTGGACGAGCGGAATTGAATGGTGCAACTGATTTTGCTGTGCTGTGAAAATTCAGATATTTGCATGACTGCTTTTGTTTTATTTTGTGAATAGCAAAAAGCATTCAACCCCATAATACATGTTGTTTTATTGGTCGCTCGTTCATTTCATATCACATAGCTTAACCAATCATATATTTGGATTCCTCTCGACGAGGCGAGCAGTACGATTACCACCTTGATGGGTCTGGGACGTGTCCTTGCAGAGTTATTACCAAAAAAACAGAAAATCCCAGAATCCTCTCGGTTTAGGGTCAAAATGTTGTCGCTCATTAAATCCCATAAGAAACGTCGCATCGAATGAATGTGATTGAATTCTCCCCGTCTGGACGACCGGAATTTAATGGTGCAACTGATTTTGCTGTGCTGTGAAAATTCAGATATTTGCATGATATGCTTTTGTTTTATTTTGTGAATAGCAAAAAGCATTCACCTCATAATACATGTTGTTTTATTAGTCGCTCGTTCATTTCATATCCCATAGCTGAACCACTCATATATTTGGATTCCGCTCGACGAGCCGGGCAGTACGAGTACCACCATGATGGTTCTGCGACGTTTCCTTCCAGATTTATTACCAAAAAACCACAAACATCCCAGAATCCTCTCGGTTTGGGGTCAAAATGTTGTCACTTATTAAATCCCATAAGAAACGTCGCATCGAATGAATGTGATTGAATTCTCCCCGTCTGGACGAGCGGAATTGAATGGTGCAACTGATTTTGCTGTGCTGTGAAAATTCAGATATTTGCATGACTGCTTTTGTTTTATTTTGTGAATAGCAAAACGCATTCAACCCCATAATACATGTTGTTTTATTGGTCGCTCGTCCATTTCATATCCGATAGCTTAACGATTCATAGATTTGGATTCCTCTCGACGAGGCGAGCAGTACGAGTACCACCTTGATGGGTCTGCGACGTTTCCTTCCAGAGTTATTACCAAAAAAACACAAACATCCCAGAATCCTCTCGGTTTGGGGTCAAAATGTTGTCGCTCATTAAATCCAATAAGAAACGTCGCATCGAATGAATGTTATTGAATTCTCCCCGTCTGGACGAGCGGAATTGAATGGTGCAACTGATTTTGCTGTGCTGTGAAAATTCAGATATTTGCATGACTGCTTTTGTTTTATTTTATGAATAGCAAAAAGCATTCAACCCATAATACATGTTGTTTTATTGGTCGCTCGTCCATTTCATATCCCATAGCTTAACCATTCATATATTTGGATTCCTCTCGACGAGGCGAGCAGTGCGAGTACCACCTTAATGGGTCTGCGACGTTTCCTTCCACAGTTATTACCAAAAAACCACAAACATCCCAGAATCCTCTCGGTTTGGGGTCAAAATGTTGTCGCTCATTAAATCCCATAAGAAACGTCGCATCGAATGAATGTGATTGAATTCTCCCCGTCTGGATGAGCGGAATTGAATGGTGCAACTGATATTGCTGTCCTGTGAAAATTCAGATATTTGCATGACTGCTTTTGTTTTATTTTGTGAATAGCAAAAAGCATTCAACCCCATAATACATGTTGTTTTATTAGTCGCTCGTCCATTTCATATCCCATAGCTTAAGCATTCATATATTTGGATTTCTCTCGACGAGGCGAGCAGTACGAGTACCACCTTGATGGGTCTGCGACGTTTCCTTCCAGAGTTATTACCAAAAATACACAAACATCCCAGAATCCTCTCGGTTTGGGGTCAAAATGTTGTCGCTCATTAAATCCAATAAGAAACGTCGCATCGAATGAATGTGATTGAATTCTCCCCGTCTGGACGAGCGGAATTGAATGGTGCAACTGATTTTGCTGTGCTGTGAAAATTCAGATATTTGCATGACTGCTTTTGTTTTATTTTATGAATAGCAAAAAGCATTCAACCCCATAATACATGTTGTTTTATTGGTCGCTCGTCCATTTCATATCCGATAGCTTAACCATTCATATATTTGGATTTCTCTCGACGAGGCGAGCAGTACGAGTACCACCTTGATGGGTCTGCGACGTTTCCTTCCAGAGTTATTACCAAAAATACACAAACATCCCAGAATCCTCTCGGTTTGGGGTCAAAATGTTGTCGCTCATTAAATACCATAAGAAACGTCGCATCGAATGAATGTGATTGAATTATCCCCGTCTGGACGAGCGGAATTGAATGGTGCAACTGATTTTGCTGTGCTGTGAAAATTCAGATATTTGCATGACTGCTTTTGTTTTATTTTGTGAATAGCAAAAAGCATTCAACCCCATAATACATGTTGTTTTATTGGTCGCTCGTCCATTTCATATCCGATAGCTTAACCATTCATAGATTTGGATTCCTCTCGACGAGCCGAGCAGTACGAGTACCACCTTGATGGGTCTGCGACGTTTCCTTCCAGAGTTATTACAAAAAAACCACAAACATCCCAGAATCCTCTCAGTTTGGGGTAAAAATGTTGTCGCTCATTAAATCCCATAAGAAACGTCGCATCGAATGAATGTGATTGAATTCTCCCCGTCTGGACGAGCAGAATTGAATGATGCAACTGATATTGCTGTCCTGTGAAAATTCAGATATTTGCATGACTTCTTTTGTTTTATTTTGTGAATAGCAAAAAGCATTCAACCCCATAATACATGTTGTTTTATTGGTCGCTCGTCCATTTCATATTCCATAGCTTAAGCATTCATATATTTGGATTCCTCTCGACGAGGCGAGCAGTACGAGTACCACCTTGATGGGTCTGCGACGTTTCCTTCCAGAGTTATTACCAAAAATACACAAACATCCCAGAATCCTCTCGGTTTGGGGTCAAAATGTTGTCGCTCATTAAATCCAATAAGAAACGTCGCATCGAATGAATGTGATTGAATTCTCCCCATCTTGACGAGCGGAATTGAATGGTGCAACTGATTTTGCTGTGCTGTGAAAATTCAGATATTTGCATGACTTCTTTTGTTTTATTTTGTGAATAGCAAAAAGCATTCAACCCCATAATACATGTTGTTTTATTGGTCGCTCGTCCATTTCATATCCGATAGCTTAACCATTCATAGATTTGGATTCCTCTCGACGAGCCGAGCAGTACGATTACCACCTTGATGGGTCTGCGACGTTTCCTTCCAGAGTTATTACCAAAAAAACCACAAACATCCCAGAATCCTCTCGGTTTGGGGTCAAAATGTTGTCGCTCATTAAATCCCACAAGAAACGTCGAATCGAATGAATGTGATTGAATTCTCCCCGTCTGGACGAGCGGAATTGAATGGTGCAACTGATTTTGCTGTGCTGTGAAAATTCAGATATTTGCATGACTTCTTTTGTTTTATTTTGTGAATAGCAAAAAGCATTCAACCCCATAATACATGTTGTTTTATTGGTCGCTAGTCCATTTCATATCCCATAGCTTAAGCATTCATATATTTGGATTTCTCTCGACGAGGCGAGCAGTACGAGTACCACCTTGATGGGTCTGCGACGTTTCGTTCCAGAGTTATTACCAAAAATACACAAACATCCCAGAATCCTCTCGGTTTGGGGTCAAAATGTTGTCGCTCATTAAATCCAATAAGAAACGTCGCATCGAATGAATGTGATTGAATTCTCCCCATCTTGACGAGCGGAATTGAATGGTGCAACTGATTTTGCTGTGCTGTGAAAATTCAGATATTTGCATGACTTCTTTTGTTTTATTTTGTGAATAGCAAAAAGCATTCAACCCCATAATACATGTTGTTTTATTGGTCGCTCGTCCATTTCATATCCGATAGCTTAACCATTCATAGATTTGGATTCCTCTCGACGAGCCGAGCAGTACGATTACCACCTTGATGGGTCTGCGACGTTTCCTTCCAGAGTTATTACCAAAAAAACCACAAACATCCCAGAATCCTCTCGGTTTGGGGTCAAAATGTTGTCGCTCATTAAATCCCACAAGAAACGTCGAATCGAATGAATGTGATTGAATTCTCCCCGTCTGGACGAGCGGAATTGAATGGTGCAACTGATTTTGCTGTGCTGTGAAAATTCAGATATTTGCATGACTTCTTTTGTTTTATTTTGTGAATAGCAAAAAGCATTCAACCCCATAATACATGTTGTTTTATTGGTCGCTAGTCCATTTCATATCCCATAGCTTAAGCATTCATATATTTGGATTTCTCTCGACGAGGCGAGCAGTACGAGTACCACCTTGATGGGTCTGCGACGTTTCGTTCCAGAGTTATTACCAAAAATACACAAACATCCCAGAATCCTCTCGGTTTGGGGTCAAAATGTTGTCGCTCATTAAATCCAATAAGAAACGTCGCATCGAATGAATGTGATTGAATTCTCCCCGTCTGGACGAGCGGAATTGAATGGTGCAACTGATTTTGCTGTGCTGTGAAAATTCAGATATTTGCATGACTGGTTTTGTTTTATTTTGTGAATAGCAAAAAGCATTCAACCCCATAATACATGTTGTTTTATTAGTCGCTCGTCCATTTCATATCCCATAGCTTAAGCATTCATATATTTGGATTTCTCTCGACGAGGCGAGCAGTACGAGTACCACCTTGATGGGTCTGCGACGTTTCCTTCCAGAGTTATTACCAAAAATACACAAACATCCCAGAATCCTCTCGGTTTGGGGTCAAAATGTTGTCGCTCATTAAATCCAATAAGAAACGTCGCATCGAATGAATGTGATTGAATTCTCCCCGTCTGGACGAGCGGAATTGAATGGTGCAACTGATTTTACTGTGCTGTGAAAATTCAGATATTTGCATGACTGCTTTTGTTTTATTTTGTGAATAGCAAAAAGCATTCAACCCCATAATACATGTTGTTTTATTGGTCGCTCGTCCATTTCATATCCGATAGCTTAACCATTCATAGATTTGGATTCCTCTCGACGAGCCGAGCAGTACGAGTACCACCTTGATGGGTCTGCGACGTTTCCTTCCAGAGTTATTACAAAAAAACCACAAACATCCCAGAATCCTCTCGGTTTGGGGTCAAAATGTTGTCGCTCATTAAATCCCATAAGAAACGTCGCATCGAATGAATGTGATTGAATTCTCCCCGTCTGGACGAGCGGAATTGAATGGTGCAACTGATTTTGCTGTGCTGTGAAAATTCAGATATTTGCATGACTTCTTTTGTTTTATTTTGTGAATAGCAAAAAGCATTGAACCCCATAATACATGTTGTTTTATTGGTCGCTAGTCCATTTCATATCCCATAGCTTAAGCATTCATATATTTGGATTTCTCTCGACGAGGCGAGCAGTTCGAGTACCACCTTGATGGGTCTGCGACGTTTCCTTCCAGAGTTATTACCAAAAATACACAAACATCCCAGAATCCTCTCGGTTTGGGGTCAAAATGTTGTCGCTCATTAAATCCAATAAGAAACGTCGCATCGAATAAATGTGATTGAATTCTCCCCGTCTGGACGAGCGGAATTGAATGGTGCAACTGATTTTACTGTGCTGTGAAAATTCAGATATTTGCATGACTGCTTTTGTTTTATTTTGTGAATAGCAAAAAGCATTCAACCCCATAATACATGTTGTTTTATTGGTCGCTCGTCCATTTCATATCCGATAGCTTAACCATTCATAGATTTGGATTCCTCTCGACGAGCCGAGCAGTACGAGTACCACCTTGATGGGTCTGCGACGTTTCCTTCCAGAGTTATTACCAAAAATACACAAACATCCCAGAATCCTCTCGGTTTGGGGTCAAAATGTTGTCGCTCATTAAATCCAATAAGAAACGTCGCATCGAATGAATGTGATTGAATTCTCCCCGTCTGGACGAGCGGAATTGAATGGTGCAACTGATTTTACTGTGCTGTGAAAATTCAGATATTTGCATGACTGCTTTTGTTTTATTTTGTGAATAGCAAAAAGCATTCAACCCCATAATACATGTTGTTTTATTGGTCGCTCGTCCATTTCATATCCGATAGCTTAACCATTCATAGATTTGGATTCCTCTCGACGAGCCGAGCAGTACGAGTACCACCTTGATGGGTCTGCGACGTTTCCTTCCAGAGTTATTACAAAAAAACCACAAACATCCCAGAATCCTCTCGGTTTGGGGTCAAAATGTTGTCGCTCATTAAATCCCATAAGAAACGTCGCATCGAATGAATGTGATTGAATTCTCCCCGTCTGGACGAGCAGAATTGAATGATGCAACTGATATTGCTGTCCTGTGAAAATTCAGATATTTGCATGACTTCTTTTGTTTTATTTTGTGAATAGCAAAAAGCATTCAACCCCATAATACATGTTGTTTTATTGGTCGCTCGTCCATTTCATATTCCATAGCTTAAGCATTCATATATTTGGATTCCTCTCGACGAGGCGAGCAGTACTAGTACCACCTTGATGGGTCTGCGACGTTTCCTTCCAGAGTTATTACCAAAAAACCACAAACATCCCAGAATCCTCTCGGTTTGGGGTCAAAATGTTTTCGCTCATTAAATCCAATAAGAAACGTCGCATCGAATGAATGTGATTGAATTCTCCCCGTCTGGACGAGCTGAATTGAATGGTGCAACTGATTTTGCTGTGCTGTGAAAATTCAGATATTTGCATGACTGCTTTTGTTTTATTTTATGAATAGCAAAAAGCATTCAACCCATAATACATGTTGTTTTATTGGTCGCTCGTCCATTTCATATCCCATAGCTTAACCATTCATATATTTGGATTCCTCTCGACGAGGCGAGCAGTTCGAGTACCACCTTGATGGGTCTGCGACGTTTCCTTCCATAGTTATTATCAAAAAACCACAAACATCCCAGAATCCTCTCGGTTTGGGGTCAAAATGTTGTCGCTCATTAAATCCCATAAGAAACGTCGCATCGAATGAATGTGATTGAATTCTCCCCGTCTGGACGAGCGGAATTGAATGGTGCAACTGATATTGCTGTCCTGTGAAAATTCAGATATTTGCATGACTGCTTTTGTTTTATTTTGTGAATAGCAAAAAGCATTCAACCCCATAATACATTTCGATTTAAAGCTTTCGTGACTGCAATGATTCATCTTCTTTGGTTCTTTCGGTAAAGTCACGTAGAATGAGAATAAAATAATAAATTGATAAAATAAAATAACACAATAATATTCTCACGACGTTTCGGCCACAACACAAGCGGCCTTCATCAGGTGAAGGGGGGCGAGACTGTCTGGTAGGACAGCGCTGGAGTGAGGCTCCAGCGCTGTCCTACCAGACAGTCTCGCCCCCCTTCACCTGATGAAGGCCGCTTGTGTTGTGGCCGAAACGTCGTGAGAATATTATTGTGTTATTTTATTTTATCAATTTATTATTTTATTCTCATTCTACGTGACTTTACCGAAAGCCCCATAATACATGTTGTTTTATTAGTCGCTCGTCCATTTCATATCCCATAGCTTAAGCATTCATATATTTGGATTTCTCTCGACGAGGCGAGCAGTACGAGTACCACCTTGATGGGTCTGCGACGTTTCCTTCCAGAGTTATTACCAAAAATACACAAACATCCCAGAATCCTCTCGGTTTGGGGTCAAAATGTTGTCGCTCATTAAATCCAATAAGAAACGTCGCATCGAATGTGATTGAATTCTCCCCGTCTGGACGAGCGGAATTGAATGGTGCAACTGATTTTGCTGTGCTGTGAAAATTCAGATATTTGCATGACTGCTTTTGTTTTATTTTGTGAATAGCAAAAAGCATTCAACCCCATAATACATGTTGTTTTATTGGTCGCTCGTCCATTTCATATCCGATAGCTTAACCATTCATATATTTGGATTTCTCTCGATGAGGCGAGCAGTACGAGTACCACCTTGATGGGTCTGCGACGTTTCCTTCCAGAGTTATTACCAAAAATACACAAACATCCCAGAATCCTCTCGGTTTGGGGTCAAAATGTTGTCGCTCATTAAATCCAAAAAGAAACGTCGCATCGAATGAATGTGATTGAATTCTCCCCGTCTGGACGAGCGGAATTGAATGGTGCAACTGATTTTGCTGTGCTGTGAAAATTCAGATATTTGCATGACTGCTTTTGTTTTATTTTGTGAATAGCAAAAAGCATTCAACCCCATAATACATGTTGTTTTATTGGTCGCTCGTCCATTTCATATCCGATAGCTTAACCATTCATAGATTTGGATTCCTCTCGACGAGCCGAGCAGTACGAGTACCACCTTGATGGGTCTGCGACGTTTCCTTCCAGAGTTATTACAAAAAAACCACAAACATCCCAGAATCCTCTCAGTTTGGGGTCAAAATGTTGTCGCTCATTAAATCCCATAAGAAACGTCGCATCGAATGAATGTGATTGAATTCTCCCCGTCTGGACGAGCAGAATTGAATGATGCAACTGATATTGCTGTCCTGTGAAAATTCAGATATTTGCATGACTTCTTTTGTTTTATTTTGTGAATAGCAAAAAGCATTCAACCCCATAATACATGTTGTTTTATTGGTCGCTCGTCCATTTCATATTCCATAGCTTAAGCATTCATATATTTGGATTCCTCTCGACGAGGCGAGCAGTACGAGTACCACCTTGATGGGTCTGCGACGTTTCCTTCCAGAGTTATTACCAAAAATACACAAACATCCCAGAATCCTCTCGGTTTGGGGTCAAAATGTTGTCGCTCATTAAATCCAATAAGAAACGTCGCATCGAATGAATGTGATTGAATTCTCCCCATCTTGACGAGCGGAATTGAATGGTGCAACTGATTTTGCTGTGCTGTGAAAATTCAGATATTTGCATGACTTCTTTTGTTTTATTTTGTGAATAGCAAAAAGCATTCAACCCCATAATACATGTTGTTTTATTGGTCGCTCGTCCATTTCATATCCGATAGCTTAACCATTCATAGATTTGGATTCCTCTCGACGAGCCGAGCAGTACGATTACCACCTTGATGGGTCTGCGACGTTTCCTTCCAGAGTTATTACCAAAAAACCACAAACATCCCAGAATCCTCTCGGTTTGGGGTCAAAATGTTGTCGCTCATTAAATCCCACAAGAAACGTCGAATCGAATGAATGTGATTGAATTCTCCCCGTCTGGACGAGCGGAATTGAATGGTGCAACTGATTTTGCTGTGCTGTGAAAATTCAGATATTTGCATGACTTCTTTTGTTTTATTTTGTGAATAGCAAAAAGCATTCAACCCCATAATACATGTTGTTTTATTGGTCGCTAGTCCATTTCATATCCCATAGCTTAAGCATTCATATATTTGGATTTCTCTCGACGAGGCGAGCAGTACGAGTACCACCTTGATGGGTCTGCGACGTTTCGTTCCAGAGTTATTACCAAAAATACACAAACATCCCAGAATCCTCTCGGTTTGGGGTCAAAATGTTGTCGCTCATTAAATCCAATAAGAAACGTCGCATCGAATGAATGTGATTGAATTCTCCCCGTCTGGACGAGCGGAATTGAATGGTGCAACTGATTTTGCTGTGCTGTGAAAATTCAGATATTTGCATGACTGGTTTTGTTTTATTTTGTGAATAGCAAAAAGCATTCAACCCCATAATACATGTTGTTTTATTAGTCGCTCGTCCATTTCATATCCCATAGCTTAAGCATTCATATATTTGGATTTCTCTCGACGAGGCGAGCAGTACGAGTACCACCTTGATGGGTCTGCGACGTTTCCTTCCAGAGTTATTACCAAAAATACACAAACATCCCAGAATCCTCTCGGTTTGGGGTCAAAATGTTGTCGCTCATTAAATCCAATAAGAAACGTCGCATCGAATAAATGTGATTGAATTCTCCCCGTCTGGACGAGCGGAATTGAATGGTGCAACTGATTTTACTGTGCTGTGAAAATTCAGATATTTGCATGACTGCTTTTGTTTTATTTTGTGAATAGCAAAAAGCATTCAACCCCATAATACATGTTGTTTTATTGGTCGCTCGTCCATTTCATATCCGATAGCTTAACCATTCATAGATTTGGATTCCTCTCGACGAGCCGAGCAGTACGAGTACCACCTTGATGGGTCTGCGACGTTTCCTTCCAGAGTTATTACAAAAAAACCACAAACATCCCAGAATCCTCTCGGTTTGGGGTCAAAATGTTGTCGCTCATTAAATCCCATAAGAAACGTCGCATCGAATGAATGTGATTGAATTCTCCCCGTCTGGACGAGCAGAATTGAATGATGCAACTGATATTGCTGTCCTGTGAAAATTCAGATATTTGCATGACTTCTTTTGTTTTATTTTGTGAATAGCAAAAAGCATTCAACCCCATAATACATGTTGTTTTATTGGTCGCTCGTCCATTTCATATTCCATAGCTTAAGCATTCATATATTTGGATTCCTCTCGACGAGGCGAGCAGTACGAGTACCACCTTGATGGGTCTGCGACGTTTCCTTCCAGAGTTATTACCAAAAATACACAAACATCCCAGAATCCTCTCGGTTTGGGGTCAAAATGTTGTCGCTCATTAAATCCAATAAGAAACGTCGCATCGAATGAATGTGATTGAATTCTCCCCATCTTGACGAGCGGAATTGAATGGTGCAACTGATTTTGCTGTGCTGTGAAAATTCAGATATTTGCATGACTTCTTTTGTTTTATTTTGTGAATAGCAAAAAGCATTCAACCCCATAATACATGTTGTTTTATTGGTCGCTCGTCCATTTCATATCCGATAGCTTAACCATTCATAGATTTGGATTCCTCTCGACGAGCCGAGCAGTACGATTACCACCTTGATGGGTCTGCGACGTTTCCTTCCAGAGTTATTACCAAAAAACCACAAACATCCCAGAATCCTCTCGGTTTGGGGTCAAAATGTTGTCGCTCATTAAATCCCACAAGAAACGTCGAATCGAATGAATGTGATTGAATTCTCCCCGTCTGGACGAGCGGAATTGAATGGTGCAACTGATTTTGCTGTGCTGTGAAAATTCAGATATTTGCATGACTTCTTTTGTTTTATTTTGTGAATAGCAAAAAGCATTCAACCCCATAATACATGTTGTTTTATTGGTCGCTAGTCCATTTCATATCCCATAGCTTAAGCATTCATATATTTAGATTTCTCTCGACGAGGCGAGCAGTACGAGTACCACCTTGATGGGTCTGCGACGTTTCGTTCCAGAGTTATTACCAAAAATACACAAACATCCCAGAATCCTCTCGGTTTGGGGTCAAAATGTTGTCGCTCATTAAATCCAATAAGAAACGTCGCATCGAATGAATGTGATTGAATTCTCCCCGTCTGGACGAGCGGAATTGAATGGTGCAACTGATTTTGCTGTGCTGTGAAAATTCAGATATTTGCATGACTGGTTTTGTTTTATTTTGTGAATAGCAAAAAGCATTCAACCCCATAATACATGTTGTTTTATTAGTCGCTCGTCCATTTCATATCCCATAGCTTAAGCATTCATATATTTGGATTTCTCTCGACGAGGCGAGCAGTACGAGTACCACCTTGATGGGTCTGCGACGTTTCCTTCCAGAGTTATTACCAAAAATACACAAACATCCCAGAATCCTCTCGGTTTGGGGTCAAAATGTTGTCGCTCATTAAATCCAATAAGAAACGTCGCATCGAATAAATGTGATTGAATTCTCCCCGTCTGGACGAGCGGAATTGAATGGTGCAACTGATTTTACTGTGCTGTGAAAATTCAGATATTTGCATGACTGCTTTTGTTTTATTTTGTGAATAGCAAAAAGCATTCAACCCCATAATACATGTTGTTTTATTGGTCGCTCGTCCATTTCATATCCGATAGCTTAACCATTCATAGATTTGGATTCCTCTCGACGAGCCGAGCAGTACGAGTACCACCTTGATGGGTCTGCGACGTTTCCTTCCAGAGTTATTACAAAAAAACCACAAACATCCCAGAATCCTCTCGGTTTGGGGTCAAAATGTTGTCGCTCATTAAATCCCATAAGAAACGTCGCATCGAATGAATGTGATTGAATTCTCCCCGTCTGGACGAGCAGAATTGAATGATGCAACTGATATTGCTGTCCTGTGAAAATTCAGATATTTGCATGACTTCTTTTGTTTTATTTTGTGAATAGCACAAAGCATTCAACCCCATAATACATGTTGTTTTATTGGTCGCTCGTCCATTTCATATTCCATAGCTTAAGCATTCATATATTTGGATTCCTCTCGACGAGGCGAGCAGTACTAGTACCACCTTGATGGGTCTGCGACGTTTCCTTCCAGAGTTATTACCAAAAATACACAAACATCCCAGAATCCTCTCGGTTTGGGGTCAAAATGTTGTCGCTCATTAAATCCAATAAGAAACGTCGCATCGAATGAATGTGATTGAATTCTCCCCATCTTGACGAGCGGAATTGAATGGTGCAACTGATTTTGCTGTGCTGTGAAAATTCAGATATTTGCATGACTTCTTTTGTTTAATTTTGTGAATAGCAAAAAGCATTCAACCCCATAATACATGTTGTTTTATTGGTCGCTCGTCCATTTCATATCCGATAGCTTAACCATTCATAGATTTGGATTCCTCTCGACGAGCCGAGCAGTACGATTACCACCTTGATGGGTCTGCGACGTTTCCTTCCAGAGTTATTACCAAAAAACCACAAACATCCCAGAATCCTCTCGGTTTGGGGTCAAAATGTTGTCGCTCATTAAATCCCATAAGAAACGTCGAATCGAATGAATGTGATTGAATTCTCCCCGTCTGGACGAGCGGAATTGAATGGTGCAACTGATTTTGCTGTGCTGTGAAAATTCAGATATTTGCATGACTTCTTTTGTTTTATTTTGTGAATAGCAAAAAGCATTCAACCCCATAATACATGTTGTTTTATTGGTCGCTAGTCCATTTCATATCCCATAGCTTAAGCATTCATATATTTGGATTTCTCTCGACGAGGCGAGCAGTACGAGTACCACCTTGATGGGTCTGCGACGTTTCCTTCCAGAGTTATTACCAAAAATACACAAACATCCCAGAATCCTCTCGGTTTGGGGTCAAAATGTTGTCGCTCATTAAATCCAATAAGAAACGTCGCATCGAATGAATGTGATTGAATTCTCCCCGTCTGGACGAGCGGAATTGAATGGTGCAACTGATTTTGCTGTACTGTGAAAATTCAGATATTTGCATGACTGCTTTTGTTTTATTTTATGAATAGCAAAAAGCATTCAACCCATAATACATGTTGTTTTATTGGTCGCTCGTCCATTTCATATCCCATAGCTTAACCATTCATATATTTGGATTCCTCTCGACGAGGCGAGCAGTACGAGTACCACCTTGATGGGTCTGCGACGTTTCCTTCCAGAGTTATTACCAAAAATACACAAACATCCCAGAATCCTCTCGGTTTGGGGTCAAAATGTTGTCGCTCATTAAATCCAATAAGAAACGTCGCATCGAATGAATGTGATTGAATTCTCCCCGTCTGGACGAGCGGAATTGAATGGTGCAACTGATTTTGCTGTGCTGTGAAAATTCAGATATTTGCATGACTGCTTTTGTTTTATTTTGTGAATAGCAAAAAGAATTCAACCCCATAATACATGTTGTTTTATTGGTCGCTCGTCCATTTCATATCCGATAGCTTAACCATTCATAGATTTGGATTCCTCTCGACGAGCCGAGCAGTACGAGTACCAACTTGATGGGTCTGCGACGTTTCCTTCCAGAGTTATTACAAAAAAACCACAAACATCCCAGAATCCTCTCGGTTTGGGGTCAAAATGTTGTCGCTCATTAAATACCATAAGAAACGTCGCATCGAATGAATGTGATTGAATTCTCCCCGTCTGGACGAGCAGAATTGAATGATGCAACTGATATTGCTGTCCTGTGAAAATTCAGATATTTGCATGACTTCTTTTGTTTTATTTTGTGAATAGCAAAAAGCATTCAACCCCATAATACATGTTGTTTTATTGGTCGCTCGTCCATTTCATATTCCATAGCTTAAGCAATCATATATTTGGATTCCTCTCGACGAGGCGAGCAGTACGAGTACCACCTTGATGGGTCTGCGACGTTTCCTTCCAGAGTTATTACCAAAAATACACAAACATCCCAGAATCCTCTCGGTTTGGGGTCAAAATGTTGTCGCTCATTAAATCCAATAAGAAACGTCGCATCGAATGAATGTGATTGAATTCTCCCCATCTTGACGAGCGGAATTGAATGGTGCAACTGATTTTGCTGTGCTGTGAAAATTCAGATATTTGCATGACTTCTTTTGTTTTATTTTGTGAATAGCAAAAAGCATTCAACCCCATAATACATGTTGTTTTATTGGTCGCTCGTCCATTTCATATCCGATAGCTTAACCATTCATAGATTTGGATTCCTCTCGACGAGCCGAGCAGTACGATTACCACCTTGATGGGTCTGCGACGTTTCCTTCCAGAGTTATTACCAAAAAACCACAAACATCCCAGAATCCTCTCGGTTTGGGGTCAAAATGTTGTCGCTCATTAAATCCCACAAGAAACGTCGAATCGAATGAATGTGATTGAATTCTCCCCGTCTGGACGAGCGGAATTGAATGGTGCAACTGATATTGCTGTCCTGTGAAAATTCAGATATTTGCATGACTTCTTTTGTTTTATTTTGTGAATAGCAAAAAGCATTCAACCCCATAATACATGTTGTTTTATTGGTCGCTCGTCCATTTCATATTCCATAGCTTAAGCAATCATATATTTGGATTCCACTCGACGAGGCGAGCAGTACGAGTACCACCTTGATGGGTCTGCGACGTTTCCTTCCAGAGTTATTACCAAAAATACACAAACATCCCAGAATCCTCTCGGTTTGGGGTCAAAATGTTGTCGCTCATTAAATCCAATAAGAAACGTCGCATCGAATGAATGTGATTGAATTCTCCCCATCTTGACGAGCGGAATTGAATGGTGCAACTGATTTTGCTGTGCTGTGAAAATTCAGATATTTGCATGACTTCTTTTGTTTTATTTTGTGAATAGCAAAAAGCATTCAACCCCATAATACATGTTGTTTTATTGGTCGCTCGTCCATTTCATATCCGATAGCTTAACCATTCATAGATTTGGATTCCTCTCGACGAGCCGAGCAGTACGATTACCACCTTGATGGGTCTGCGACGTTTCCTTCCAGAGTTATTACCAAAAAACCACAAACATCCCAGAATCCTCTCGGTTTGGGGTCAAAATGTTGTCGCTCATTAAATCCCACAAGAAACGTCGAATCGAATGAATGTGATTGAATTCTCCCCGTCTGGACGAGCGGAATTGAATGGTGCAACTGATATTGCTGTCCTGTGAAAATTCAGATATTTGCATGACTGCTTTTGTTTTATTTTGTGAATAGCAAAAAGCATTCAACCCCATAATACATGTTGTTTTATTAGTCGCTCGTCCATTTCATATCCCATAGCTTAAGCATTCATATATTTGGATTTCTCTCGACGAGGCGAGCAGTACGAGTACCACCTTGATGGGTCTGCGACGTTTCCTTCCAGAGTTATTACCAAAAATACACAAACATCCCAGAATCCTCTCGGTTTGGGGTCAAAATGTTGTCGCTCATTAAATCCAATAAGAAACGTCGCATCGAATGAATGTGATTGAATTCTCCCCGTCTGGACGAGCGGAATTGAATGGTGCAACTGATTTTGCTGTGCTGTGAAAATTCAGATATTTGCATGACTGCTTTTGTTTTATTTTGTGAATAGCAAAAAGCATTCAACCCCATAATACATGTTGTTTTATTGGTCGCTCGTCCATTTCATATCCGATAGCTTAACCATTCATAGATTTGGATTCCTCTCGACGAGGCGAGCAGTACTAGTACCACCTTGATGGGTCTGCGACGTTTCCTTCCAGAGTTATTACCAAAAATACACAAACATCCCAGAATCCTCTCGGTTTGGGGTCAAAATGTTGTCGCTCATTAAATCCCACAAGAAACGTCGAATCGAATGAATGTGATTGAATTCTCCCCGTCTGGACGAGCGGAATTGAATGGTACAACTGATATTGCTGTCCTGTGAAAATTCAGATATTTGCATGACTTCTTTTGTTTTATTTTGTGAATAGCAAAAAGCATTCAACCCCATAATACATGTTGTTTTATTGGTCGCTCGTCCATTTCATATCCCATAGCTTAAGCATTCATATATTTGGATTTCTCTCGACGAGGCGAGCAGTACGAGTACCACCTTGATGGGTCTGCGACGTTTCCTTCCAGAGTTATTACCAAAAATACACAAACATCCCAGAATCCTCTCGGTTTGGGGTCAAAATGTTGTCGCTCATTAAATCCAATAAGAAACGTCGCATCGAATGAATGTGATTGAATTCTCCCCGTCTGGACGAGCGGAATTGAATGGTGCAACTGATTTTGCTGTGCTGTGAAAATTCAGATATTTGCATGACTGCTTTTGTTTTATTTTGTGAATAGCAAAAAGCATTCAACCCCATAATACATGTTGTTTTATTGGTCGCTCGTCCATTTCATATCCGATAGCTTAACCATTCATAGATTTGGATTCCTCTCAACGAGCCGAGCAGTACGAGTACCACCTTGATGGGTCTGCGACGTTTCCTTCCAGAGTTATTACAAAAAAACCACAAACATCCCAGAATCCTCTCGGTTTGGGGTCAAAATGTTGTCGCTCATTAAATCCCATAAGAAACGTCGCATCGAATGAATGTGATTGAATTTTCCCCGTCTGGACGAGCAGAATTGAATGATGCAACTGATATTGCTGTCCTGTGAAAATTCAGATATTTGCATGACTTCTTTTGTTTTATTTTGTGAATAGCAAAAAGCATTCAACCCCATAATACATGTTGTTTTATTGGTCGCTCGTCCATTTCATATTCCATAGCTTAAGCATTCATATATTTGGATTCCTCTCGACGAGGCGAGCAGTACTAGTACCACCTTGATGGGTCTGCGACGTTTCCTTCCAGAGTTATTACCAAAAATACACAAACATCCCAGAATCCTCTCGGTTTGGGGTCAAATTGTTGTCGCTCATTAAATCCAATAAGAAACGTCGCATCGAATGAATGTGATTGAATTCTCCCCATCTTGACGAGCGGAATTGAATGGTGCAACTGATTTTGCTGTGCTGTGAAAATTCAGATATTTGCATGACTTCTTTTGTTTTATTTTGTGAATAGCAAAAAGCATTCAACCCCATAATACATGTTGTTTTATTGGTCGCTCGTCCATTTCATATCCGATAGCTTAACCATTCATAGATTTGGATTCCTCTCAACGAGCCGAGCAGTACGAGTACCACCTTGATGGGTCTGCGACGTTTCCTTCCAGAGTTATTACAAAAAAACCACAAACATCCCAGAATCCTCTCGGTTTGGGGTCAAAATGTTGTCGCTCATTAAATCCCATAAGAAACGTCGCATCGAATGAATGTGATTGAATTTTCCCCGTCTGGACGAGCAGAATTGAATGATGCAACTGATATTGCTGTCCTGTGAAAATTCAGATATTTGCATGACTTCTTTTGTTTTATTTTGTGAATAGCAAAAAGCATTCAACCCCATAATACATGTTGTTTTATTGGTCGCTCGTCCATTTCATATTCCATAGCTTAAGCATTCATATATTTGGATTCCTCTCGACGAGGCGAGCAGTACTAGTACCACCTTGATGGGTCTGCGACGTTTCCTTCCAGAGTTATTACCAAAAATACACAAACATCCCAGAATCCTCTCGGTTTGGGGTCAAATTGTTGTCGCTCATTAAATCCAATAAGAAACGTCGCATCGAATGAATGTGATTGAATTCTCCCCATCTTGACGAGCGGAATTGAATGGTGCAACTGATTTTGCTGTGCTGTGAAAATTCAGATATTTGCATGACTTCTTTTGTTTTATTTTGTGAATAGCAAAAAGCATTCAACCCCATAATACATATTGTTTTATTGGTCGCTCGTCCATTTCATATCCGATAGCTTAACCATTCATAGATTTGGATTCCTCTCGACGAGCCGAGCAGTATGATTACCACCTTGATGGGTCTGCGACGTTTCCTTCCAGAGTTATTACCAAAAATACACAAACATCCCAGAATCCTCTCGGTTTGGGGTCAAAATGTTGTCGCTCATTAAATCCAATAAGAAACGTCGCATCGAATGAATGTGATTGAATTCTCCCCGTCTGGACGAGCGGAATTGAATGGTGCAACTGATTTTGCTGTGCTGTGAAAATTCAGATATTTGCATGACTTCTTTTGTTTTATTTTGTGAATAGCAAAAAGCATTCAACCCCATAATACATGTTGTTTTATTGGTCGCTCGTCCATTTCATATCCGATAGCTTAACCATTCATAGATTTGGATTCCTCTCGACGAGCCGAGCAGTACGAGTACCACCTTGATGGGTCTGCGACGTTTCCTTCCAGAGTTATTACAAAAAAACCACAAACATCCCAGAATCCTCTCGGTTTGGGGTCAAAATGTTGTCGCTCATTAAATCCCATAAGAAACGTCGCATCGAATGAATGTGATTGAATTCTCCCCGTCTGGACGAGCGGAATTGAATGGTGCAACTGATATTGCTGTCCTGTGAAAATTCAGATATTTGCATGACTGCTTTTGTTTTATTTTGTGAATAGCAAAAAGCATTCAACCCCATAATACATGTTGTTTTATTAGTCGCTCGTCCATTTCATATCCCATAGCTTAAGCATTCATATATTTGGATTTCTCTCGACGAGCCGAGCAGTACGAGTACCACCTTGATGGGTCTGCGACGTTTCCTTCCAGAGTTATTACCAAAAATACACAAACATCCCAGAATCCTCTCGGTTTGGGGTCAAAATGTTGTCGCTCATTAAATCCAATAAGAAACGTCGCATCGAATGAATGTGATTGAATTCTCCCCGTCTGGACGAGCGGAATTGAATGGTGCAACTGATTTTGCTGTGCTGTGAAAATTCAGATATTTGCATGACTGCTTTTGTTTTATTTTGTGAATAGCAAAAAGCATTCAACCCCATAATACATGTTGTTTTATTGGTCGCTCGTCCATTTCATATCCGATAGCTTAACCATTCATAGATTTGGATTCCTCTCAACGAGCCGAGCAGTACGAGTACCACCTTGATGGGTCTGCGACGTTTCCTTCCAGAGTTATTACAAAAAAACCACAAACATCCCAGAATCCTCTCGGTTTGGGGTCAAAATGTTGTCGCTCATTAAATCCCATAAGAAACGTCGCATCGAATGAATGTGATTGAATTTCCCCCGTCTGGACGAGCAGAATTGAATGATGCAACTGATATTGCTGTCCTGTGAAAATTCAGATATTTGCATGACTTCTTTTGTTTTATTTTGTGAATAGCAAAAAGCATTCAACCCCATAATACATGTTGTTTTATTGGTCGCTCGTCCATTTCATATTCCATAGCTTAAGCATTCATATATTTGGATTCCTCTCGACGAGGCGAGCAGTACTAGTACCACCTTGATGGGTCTGCGACGTTTCCTTCCAGAGTTATTACCAAAAATACACAAACATCCCAGAATCCTCTCGGTTTGGGGTCAAATTGTTGTCGCTCATTAAATCCAATAAGAAACGTCGCATCGAATGAATGTGATTGAATTCTCCCCATCTTGACGAGCGGAATTGAATGGTGCAACTGATTTTGCTGTGCTGTGAAAATTCAGATATTTGCATGACTTCTTTTGTTTTATTTTGTGAATAGCAAAAAGCATTCAACCCCATAATACATGTTGTTTTATTGGTCGCTCGTCCATTTCATATCCGATAGCTTAACCATTCATAGATTTGGATTCCTCTCGACGAGCCGAGCAGTATGATTACCACCTTGATGGGTCTGCGACGTTTCCTTCCAGAGTTATTACCAAAAATACACAAACATCCCAGAATACTCTCGGTTTGGGGTCAAAATGTTGTCGCTCATTAAATCCAATAAGAAACGTCGCATCGAATTAATGTGATTGAATTCTCCCCGTCTGGACGAGCGGAATTGAATGGTGCAACTGATTTTGCTGTGCTGTGAAAATTCAGATATTTGCATGACTTCTTTTGTTTTATTTTGTGAATAGCAAAAAGCATTCAACCCCATAATACATGTTGTTTTATTGGTCGCTCGTCCATTTCATATCCGATAGCTTAACCATTCATAGATTTGGATTCCTCTCGACGAGCCGAGCAGTACGAGTACCACCTTGATGGGTCTGCGACGTTTCCTTCCAGAGTTATTACAAAAAAACCACAAACATCCCAGAATCCTCTCGGTTTGGGGTCAAAATGTTGTCGCTCATTAAATCCCATAAGAAACGTCGCATCGAATGAATGTGATTGAATTCTCCCCGTCTGGACGAGCAGAATTGAATGATGCAACTGATATTGCTGTCCTGTGAAAATTCAGATATTTGCATGACTTCTTTTGTTTTATTTTGTGAATAGCAAAAAGCATTCAACCCCATAATACATGTTGTTTTATTGGTCGCTCGTCCATTTCATATTCCATAGCTTAAGCATTCATATATTTGGATTCCTCTCGACGAGGCGAGCAGTACGAGTACCACCTTGATGGGTCTGCGACGTTTCCTTCCAGAGTTATTACCAAAAATACACAAACATCCCAGAATCCTCTCGGTTTGGGGTCAAAATGTTGTCGCTCATTAAATCCAATAAGAAACGTCGCATCGAATGAATGTGATTGAATTCTCCCCATCTTGACGAGCGGAATTGAATGGTGCAACTGATTTTGATGTGCTGTGAAAATTCAGATATTTGCATGACTTCTTTTGTTTTATTTTGTGAATAGCAAAAAGCATTCAACCCCATAATACATGTTGTTTTATTGGTCGCTCGTCCATTTCATATCCGATAGCTTAACCATTCATAGATTTGGATTCCTCTCGACGAGCCGAGCAGTATGATTACCACCTTGATGGGACTGCGACGTTTCCTTCCAGAGTTATTACCAAAAATACACAAACATCCCAGAATCCTCTCGGTTTGGGGTCAAAATGTTGTCGCTCATTAATTCCCACAAGAAACGTCGAATCGAATGAATGTGATTGAATTCTCCCCGTCTGGACGAGCGGAATTGAATGGTGCAACTGATTTTGCTGTGCTGTGAAAATTCAGATATTTGCATGACTGCTTTTGTTTTATTTTGTGAATAGCAAAAAGCATTCAACCCCATAATACATGTTGTTTTATTGGTCGCTCGTCCATTTCATATTCCATAGCTTAAGCATTCATATATTTGGATTCCTCTCGACGAGGCGAGCAGTACGAGTACCACCTTGATGGGTCTGCGACGTTTCCTTCCAGAGTTATTACCAAAAATACACAAACATCCCAGAATCCTCTCGGTTTGGGGTCAAAATGTTGTCGCTCATTAAATCCAATAAGAAACGTCGCATCGAATGAATGTGATTGAATTCTCCCCATCTTGACGAGCGGAATTGAATGGTGCAACTGATTTTGCTGTGCTGTGAAAATTCAGATATTTGCATGACTTCTTTTGTTTTATTTTGTGAATAGCAAAAAGCATTCAACCCCATAATACATGTTGTTTTATTGGTCGCTCGTCCATTTCATATCCGATAGCTTAACCATTCATAGATTTGGATTCCTCTCGACGAGCCGAGCAGTACGATTACCACCTTGATGGGTCTGCGACGTTTCCTTCCAGAGTTATTACCAAAAAACCACAAACATCCCAGAATCCTCTCGGTTTGGGGTCAAAATGTTGTCGCTCATTAAATCCCACAAGAAACGTCGAATCGAATGAATGTGATTGAATTCTCCCCGTCTGGACGAGCGGAATTGAATGGTGCAACTGATTTTGCTGTGCTGTGAAAATTCAGATATTTGCATGACTTCTTTTGTTTTATTTTGTGAATAGCAAAAAGCATTCAACCCCATAATACATGTTGTTTTATTGGTCGCTAGTCCATTTCATATCCCATAGCTTAAGCATTCATATATTTGGATTTCTCTCGACGAGGCGAGCAGTACGAGTACCACCTTGATGGGTCTGCGACGTTTCCTTCCAGAGTTATTACCAAAAATACACAAACATCCCAGAATCCTCTCGGTTTGGGGTCAAAATGTTGTCGCTCATTAAATCCAATAAGAAACGTCGCATCGAATGAATGTGATTGAATTCTCCCCGTCTGGACGAGCGGAATTGAATGGTGCAACTGATATTGCTGTCCTGTGAAAATTCAGATATTTGCATGACTTCTTTTGTTTTATTTTGTGAATAGCAAAAAGCATTCAACCCCATAATACATGTTGTTTTATTAGTCGCTCGTCCATTTCATATCCCATAGCTTAAGCATTCATATATTTGGATTTCTCTCGACGAGCCGAGCAGTACGAGTACCACCTTGATGGGTCTGCGACGTTTCCTTCCAGAGTTATTACCAAAAATACACAAACATCCCAGAATCCTCTCGGTTTGGGGTCAAAATGTTGTCGCTCATTAAATCCAATAAGAAACGTCGCATCGAATGAATGTGATTGAATTCTCCCCGTCTGGACGAGCGGAATTGAATGGTGCAACTGATTTTGCTGTGCTGTGAAAATTCAGATATTTGCATGACTGCTTTTGTTTTATTTTATGAATAGCAAAAAGCATTCAACCCATAATACATGTTGTTTTATTGGTCGCTCGTCCATTTCATATCCCATAGCTTAACCATTCATATATTTGGATTTCTCTCGACGAGCCGAGCAGTACGAGTACCACCTTGATGGGTCTGCGACGTTTCCTTCCAGAGTTATTACAAAAAAACCACAAACATCCCAGAATCCTCTCGGTTTGGGGTCAAAATGTTGTCGCTCATTAAATCCCATAAGAAACGTCGCATCGAATGAATGTGATTGAATTCTCCCCGTCTGGACGAGCGGAATTGAATGGTGCAACTGATATTGCTGTCCTGTGAAAATTCAGATATTTGCATGACTGCTTTTGTTTTATTTTGTGAATAGCAAAAAGCATTCAACCCCATAATACATGTTGTTTTATTGGTCGCTCGTCCATTTCATATTCCATAGCTTAAGCATTCATATATTTGGATTCCTCTCGACGAGGCGAGCAGTTCGAGTACCACCTTGATGGGTCTGCGACGTTTCCTTCCAGAGTTATTACAAAAAAACCACAAACATCCCAGAATCCTCTCGGTTTGGGGTCAAAATGTTGTCGCTCATTAAATCCCATAAGAAACGTCGCATCGAATGAATGTGATTGAATTCTCCCCGTCTGGACGAGCAGAATTGAATGATGCAACTGATATTGCTGTCCTGTGAAAATTCAGATATTTGCATGACTTCTTTTGTTTAATTTTGTGAATAGCAAAAAGCATTCAACCCCATAATACATGTTGTTTTATTGGTCGCTCGTCCATTTCATATCCCATAGCTTAACATTCATATATTTGGATTCCTCTCGACGAGGCGAGCAGTACGAGTACCACCTTGATGGGTCTGCGACGTTTCCTTCCAGAGTTATTACCAAAAATACACAAACATCCCAGAATCCTCTCGGTTTGGGGTCAAAATGTTGTCGCTCATTAAATCCAATAAGAAACGTCGCATCGAATGAATGTGATTGAATTCTCCCCATCTTGACGAGCGGAATTGAATGGTGCAACTGATTTTGCTGTGCTGTGAAAATTCAGATATTTGCATGACTGCTTTTGTTTTATTTTGTGAATAGCAAAAAGCATTCAACCCCATAATACATGTTGTTTTATTGGTCGCTCGTCCATTTCATATCCGATAGCTTAACCATTCATAGATTTGGATTCCTCTCGACGAGCCGAGCAGTACGAGTACCACCTTGATGGGTCTGCGACGTTTCCTTCCAGAGTTATTACAAAAAAACCACAAACATCCCAGAATCCTCTCGGTTTGGGGTCAAAATGTTGTCGCTCATTAAATCCCACAAGAAACGTCGAATCGAATGAATGTGATTGAATTCTCCCCGTCTGGACGAGCGGAATTGAATGGTGCAACTGATATTGCTGTCCTGTGAAAATTCAGATATTTGCATGACTGCTTTTGTTTTATTTTGTGAATAGCAAAAAGCATTCAACCCCATAATACATGTTGTTTTATTAGTCGCTCGTCCATTTCATATTCCATAGCTTAAGCATTCATATATTTGGATTTCTCTCGACGAGGCGAGCAGTACGAGTACCACCTTGATGGGTCTGCGACGTTTCCTTCCAGAGTTATTACCAAAAATACACAAACATCCCAGAATCCTCTCGGTTTGGGGTCAAAATGTTGTCGCTCATTAAATCCAATAAGAAACGTCGCATCGAATGAATGTGATTGAATTCTCCCCGTCTGAACGAGCGGAATTGAATGGTGCAACTGATTTTGCTGTGCTGTGAAAATTCAGATATTTGCATGACTGCTTTTGTTTTATTTTGTGAATAGCAAAAAGCATTCAACCCCATAATACATGTTGTTTTATTGGTCGCTCGTCCATTTCATATCCGATAGCTTAACCATTCATAGATTTGGATTCCTCTCGACGAGCCGAGCAGTACGAGTACCACCTTGATGGGTCTGCGACGTTTCCTTCCAGAGTTATTACAAAAAAACCACAAACATCCCAGAATCCTCTCGGTTTGGGGTCAAAATGTTGTCGCTCATTAAATCCCATAAGAAACGTCGCATCGAATGAATGTGATTGAATTCTCCCCGTCTGGACGAGCAGAATTGAATGATGCAACTGATATTGCTGTCCTGTGAAAATTCAGATATTTGCATGACTTCTTTTGTTTTATTTTGTGAATAGCAAAAAGCATTCAACCCCATAATACATGTTGTTTTATTGGTCGCTCGTCCATTTCATATTCCATAGCTTAAGCATTCATATATTTGGATTCCTCTCGACGAGGCGAGCAGTACGAGTACCACCTTGATGGGTCTGCGACGTTTCCTTCCAGAGTTATTACCAAAAATACACAAACATCCCAGAATCCTCTCGGTTTGGGGTCAAAATGTTGTCGCTCATTAAATCCAATAAGAAACGTCGCATCGAATGAATGTGATTGAATTCTCCCCATCTTGACGAGCGGAATTGAATGGTGCAACTGATTTTGCTGTGCTGTGAAAATTCAGATATTTGCATGACTTCTTTTGTTTTATTTTGTGAATAGCAAAAAGCATTCAACCCCATAATACATGTTGTTTTATTGGTCGCTCGTCCATTTCATATCCGATAGCTTAACCATTCATAGATTTGGATTCCTCTCGACGAGCCGAGCAGTACGATTACCACCTTGATGGGTCTGCGACGTTTCCTTCCAGAGTTATTACCAAAAAACCACAAACATCCCAGAATCCTCTCGGTTTGGGGTCAAAATGTTGTCGCTCATTAAATCCCACAAGAAACGTCGAATCGAATGAATGTGATTGAATTCTCCCCGTCTGGACGAGCGGAATTGAATGGTGCAACTGATTTTGCTGTGCTGTGAAAATTCAGATATTTGCATGACTTCTTTTGTTTTATTTTGTGAATAGCAAAAAGCATTCAACCCCATAATACATGTTGTTTTATTGGTCGCTCGTCCATTTCATATTCCATAGCTTAAGCATTCATATATTTGGATTCCTCTCGACGAGGCGAGCAGTACTAGTACCACCTTGATGGGTCTGCGACGTTTCCTTCCAGAGTTATTACCAAAAATACACAAACATCCCAGAATCCTCTCGGTTTGGGGTCAAATTGTTGTCGCTCATTAAATCCAATAAGAAACGTCGCATCGAATGAATGTGATTGAATTCTCCCCATCTTGACGAGCGGAATTGAATGGTGCAACTGATTTTGCTGTGCTGTGAAAATTCAGATATTTGCATGACTTCTTTTGTTTTATTTTGTGAATAGCAAAAAGCATTCAACCCCATAATACATGTTGTTTTATTGGTCGCTCGTCCATTTCATATCCGATAGCTTAACCATTCATAGATTTGGATTCCTCTCGACGAGCCGAGCAGTACGAGTACCACCTTGATGGGTCTGCGACGTTTCCTTCCAGAGTTATTACAAAAAAACCACAAACATCCCAGAATCCTCTCGGTTTGGGGTCAAAATGTTGTCGCTCATTAAATCCCATAAGAAACGTCGCATCGAATGAATGTGATTGAATTCTCCCCGTCTGGACGAGCAGAATTGAATGATGCAACTGATATTGCTGTCCTGTGAAAATTCAGATATTTGCATGACTTCTTTTGTTTTATTTTGTGAATAGCAAAAAGCATTCAACCCCATAATACATGTTGTTTTATTGGTCGCTCGTCCATTTCATATTCCATAGCTTAAGCATTCATATATTTGGATTCCTCTCGACGAGGCGAGCAGTACGAGTACCACCTTGATGGGTCTGCGACGTTTCCTTCCAGAGTTATTACCAAAAATACACAAACATCCCAGAATCCTCTCGGTTTGGGGTCAAAATGTTGTCGCTCATTAAATCCAATAAGAAACGTCGCATCGAATGAATGTGATTGAATTCTCCCCATCTTGACGAGCGGAATTGAATGGTGCAACTGATTTTGCTGTGCTGTGAAAATTCAGATATTTGCATGACTTCTTTTGTTTTATTTTGTGAATAGCAAAAAGCATTCAACCCCATAATACATGTTGTTTTATTGGTCGCTCGTCCATTTCATATCCGATAGCTTAACCATTCATAGATTTGGATTCCTCTCGACGAGCCGAGCAGTATGATTACCACCTTGATGGGACTGCGACGTTTCCTTCCAGAGTTATTACCAAAAATACACAAACATCCCAGAATCCTCTCGGTTTGGGGTCAAAATGTTGTCGCTCATTAAATCCAATAAGAAACGTTGCATCGAATGAATGTGATTGAATTCTCCCCGTCTGGACGAGCGGAATTGAATGGTGCAACTGATTTTGCTGTGCTGTGAAAATTCAGATATTTGCATGACTGCTTTTGTTTTATTTTGTGAATAGCAAAAAGCATTCAACCCCATAATACATGTTGTTTTATTGGTCGCTCGTCCATTTCATATCCGATAGCTTAACCATTCATAGATTTGGATTCCTCTCGACGAGCCGAGCAGTACGAGTACCACCTTGATGGGTCTGCGACGTTTCCTTCCAGAGTTATTACAAAAAAACCACAAACATCCCAGAATCCTCTCGGTTTGGGGTCAAAATGTTGTCGCTCATTAAATCCCATAAGAAACGTCGCATCGAATGAATGTGATTGAATTCTCCCCGTCTGGACGAGCAGAATTGAATGATGCAACTGATATTGCTGTCCTGTGAAAATTCAGATATTTGCATGACTTCTTTTGTTTTATTTTGTGAATAGCAAAAAGCATTCAACCCCATAATACATGTTGTTTTATTGGTCGCTCGTCCATTTCATATTCCATAGCTTAAGCATTCATATATTTGGATTCCTCTCGACGAGGCGAGCAGTACGAGTACTACCTTGATGGGTCTGCGACGTTTCCTTCCAGAGTTATTACCAAAAATACACAAACATCCCAGAATCCTCTCGGTTTGGGGTCAAAATGTTGTCGCTCATTAAATCCAATAAGAAACGTCGCATCGAATGAATGTGATTGAATTCTCCCCATCTTGACGAGCGGAATTGAATGGTGCAACTGATTTTGCTGTGCTGTGAAAATTCAGATATTTGCATGACTTCTTTTGTTTTATTTTGTGAATAGCAAAAAGCATTCAACCCCATAATACATGTTGTTTTATTGGTCGCTCGTCCATTTCATATCCGATAGCTTAACCATTCATAGATTTGGATTCCTCTCGACGAGCCGAGCAGTATGATTACCACCTTGATGGGTCTGCGACGTTTCCTTCCAGAGTTATTACCAAAAAACCACAAACATCCCAGAATCCTCTCGGTTTGGGGTCAAAATGTTGTCGCTCATTAAATCCCACAAGAAACGTCGAATCGAATGAATGTGATTGAATTCTCCCCGTCTGGACGAGCGGAATTGAATGGTGCAACTGATTTTGCTGTGCTGTGAAAATTCAGATATTTGCATGACTTCTTTTGTTTTATTTTGTGAATAGCAAAAAGCATTCAACCCCATAATACATGTTGTTTTATTGGTCGCTAGTCCATTTCATATCCCATAGCTTAAGCATTCATATATTTGGATTTCTCTCGACGAGGCGAGCAGTACGAGTACCACCTTGATGGGTCTGCGACGTTTCCTTCCAGAGTTATTACCAAAAATACACAAACATCCCAGAATCCTCTCGGTTTGGGGTCAAAATGTTGTCGCTCATTAAATCCAATAAGAAACGTCGCATCGAATGAATGTGATTGAATTCTCCCCGTCTGGACGAGCGGAATTGACTGGTGCAACTGATTTTGCTGTGCTGTGAAAATTCAGATATTTGCATGACTGCTTTTGTTTTATTTTATGAATAGCAAAAAGCATTCAACCCATAATACATGTTGTTTTATTGGTCGCTCTTCCATTTCATATCCCATAGCTTAACCATTCATATATTTGGATTCCTCTCGACGAGGCGAGCAGTTCGAGTACCACCTTGATGGGTCTGCGACGTTTCCTTCCAGAGTTATTACAAAAAAACCACAAACATCCCAGAATCCTCTCGGTTTGGGGTCAAAATGTTGTCGCTCATTAAATCCCATAAGAAACGTCGCATCGAATGAATGTGATTGAATTCTCCCCGTCTGGACGAGCGGAATTGAATGGTGCAACTGATATTGCTGTCCTGTGAAAATTCAGATATTTGCATGACTGCTTTTGTTTTATTTTGTGAATAGCAAAAAGCATTCAACCCCATAATACATGTTGTTTTATTGGTCGCTCGTCCATTTCATATTCCATAGCTTAAGCATTCATATATTTGGATTCCTCTCGACGAGGCGAGCAGTTCGAGTACCACCTTGATGGGTCTGCGACGTTTCCTTCCAGAGTTATTACAAAAAAACCACAAACATCCCAGAATCCTCTCGGTTTGGGGTCAAAATGTTGTCGCTCATTAAATCCAATAAGAAACGTCGCATCGAATGAATGTGATTGAATTCTCCCCGTCTGGACGAGCGGAATTGAATGGTGCAACTGATATTGCTGTCCTGTGAAAATTCAGATATTTGCATGACTGCTTTTGTTTTATTTTGTGAATAGCAAAAAGCATTCAACCCCATAATACATGTTGTTTTATTAGTCGCTCGTCCATTTCATATCCCATAGCTTAAGCATTCATATATTTGGATTTCTCTCGACGAGGCGAGCAGTACGAGTACCACCTTGATGGGTCTGCGACGTTTCCTTCCAGAGTTATTACCAAAAATACACAAACATCCCAGAATCCTCTCGGTTTGGGGTCAAAATGTTGTCGCTCATTAAATCCAATAAGAAACGTCGCATCGAATGAATGTGATTGAATTCTCCCCGTCTGGACGAGCGGAATTGAATGGTGCAACTGATTTTGCTGTGCTGTGAAAATTCAGATATTTGCATGACTGCTTTTGTTTTATTTTGTGAATAGCAAAAAGCATTCAACCCCATAATACATGTTGTTTTATTGGTCGCTCGTCCATTTCATATCCGATAGCTTAACCATTCATAGATTTGGATTCCTCTCGACGAGCCGAGCAGTACGAGTACCACCTTGATGGGTCTGCGACGTTTCCTTCCAGAGTTATTACAAAAAAACCACAAACATCCCAGAATCCTCTCGGTTTGGGGTCAAAATGTTGTCGCTCATTAAATCCCATAAGAAACGTCGCATCGAATGAATGTGATTGAATTCTCCCCGTCTGGACGAGCAGAATTGAATGATGCAACTGATATTGCTGTCCTGTGAAAATTCAGATATTTGCATGACTTCTTTTGTTTTATTTTGTGAATAGCAAAAAGCATTCAACCCCATAATACATGTTGTTTTATTGGTCGCTCGTCCATTTCATATTCCATAGCTTAAGCATTCATATATTTGGATTCCTCTCGACGAGGCGAGCAGTACGAGTACCACCTTGATGGGTCTGCGACGTTTCCTTCCAGAGTTATTACCAAAAATACACAAACATCCCAGAATCCTCTCGGTTTGGGGTCAAAATGTTGTCGCTCATTAAATCCAATAAGAAACGTCGCATCGAATGAATGTGATTGAATTCTCCCCATCTTGACGAGCGGAATTGAATGGTGCAACTGATTTTGCTGTGCTGTGAAAATTCAGATATTTGCATGACTTCTTTTGTTTTATTTTGTGAATAGCAAAAAGCATTCAACCCCATAATACATGTTGTTTTATTGGTCGCTCGTCCATTTCATATCCGATAGCTTAACCATTCATAGATTTGGATTCCTCTCGACGAGCCGAGCAGTACGATTACCACCTTGATGGGTCTGCGACGTTTCCTTCCAGAGTTATTACCAAAAAACCACAAACATCCCAGAATCCTCTCGGTTTGGGGTCAAAATGTTGTCGCTCATTAAATCCCACAAGAAACGTCGAATCGAATGAATGTGATTGAATTCTCCCCGTCTGGACGAGCGGAATTGAATGGTGCAACTGATTTTGCTGTGCTGTGAAAATTCAGATATTTGCATGACTGCTTTTGTTTTATTTTGTGAATAGCAAAAAGCATTCAACCCCATAATACATGTTGTTTTATTGGTCGCTCGTCCATTTCATATTCCATAGCTTAAGCATTCATATATTTGGATTCCTCTCGACGAGGCGAGCAGTACGAGTACCACCTTGATGGGTCTGCGACGTTTCCTTCCAGAGTTATTACCAAAAATACACAAACATCCCAGAATCCTCTCGGTTTGGGGTCAAAATGTTGTCGCTCATTAAATCCAATAAGAAACGTCGCATCGAATGAATGTGATTGAATTCTCCCCATCTTGACGAGCGGAATTGAATGGTGCAACTGATTTTGCTGTGCTGTGAAAATTCAGATATTTGCATGACTTCTTTTGTTTTATTTTGTGAATAGCAAAAAGCATTCAACCCCATAATACATGTTGTTTTATTGGTCGCTCGTCCATTTCATATCCGATAGCTTAACCATTCATAGATTTGGATTCCTCTCGACGAGCCGAGCAGTACGATTACCACCTTGATGGGTCTGCGACGTTTCCTTCCAGAGTTATTACCAAAAAACCACAAACATCCCAGAATCCTCTCGGTTTGGGGTCAAAATGTTGTCGCTCATTAAATCCCACAAGAAACGTCGAATCGAATGAATGTGATTGAATTCTCCCCGTCTGGACGAGCGGAATTGAATGGTGCAACTGATTTTGCTGTGCTGTGAAAATTCAGATATTTGCATGACTTCTTTTGTTTTATTTTGTGAATAGCAAAAAGCATTCAACCCCATAATACATGTTGTTTTATTGGTCGCTAGTCCATTTCATATCCCATAGCTTAAGCATTCATATATTTGGATTTCTCTCGACGAGGCGAGCAGTACGAGTACCACCTTGATGGGTCTGCGACGTTTCCTTCCAGAGTTATTACCAAAAATACACAAACATCCCAGAATCCTCTCGGTTTGGGGTCAAAATGTTGTCGCTCATTAAATCCAATAAGAAACGTCGCATCGAATGAATGTGATTGAATTCTCCCCGTCTGGACGAGCGGAATTGAATGGTGCAACTGATATTGCTGTCCTGTGAAAATTCAGATATTTGCATGACTTCTTTTGTTTTATTTTGTGAATAGCAAAAAGCATTCAACCCCATAATACATGTTGTTTTATTAGTCGCTCGTCCATTTCATATCCCATAGCTTAAGCATTCATATATTTGGATTTCTCTCGACGAGCCGAGCAGTACGAGTACCACCTTGATGGGTCTGCGACGTTTCGTTCCAGAGTTATTACCAAAAAACCACAAACATCCCAGAATCCTCTCGGTTTGGGGTCAAAATGTTGTCGCTCATTAAATCCAATAAGAAACGTCGCATCGAATGAATGTGATTGAATTCTCCCCGTCTGGACGAGCGGAATTGAATGGTGCAACTGATTTTGCTGTGCTGTGAAAATTCAGATATTTGCATGACTGCTTTTGTTTTATTTTATGAATAGCAAAAAGCATTCAACCCATACTACATGTTGTTTTATTGGTCGCTCGTCCATTTCATATCCCATAGCTTAACCATTCATATATTTGGATTTCTCTCGACGAGCCGAGCAGTACGAGTACCACCTTGATGGGTCTGCGACGTTTCCTTCCAGAGTTATTACAAAAAAACCACAAACATCCCAGAATCCTCTCGGTTTGGGGTCAAAATGTTGTCGCTCATTAAATCCCATAAGAAACGTCGCATCGAATGAATGTGATTGAATTCTCCCCGTCTGGACGAGCGGAATTGAATGGTGCAACTGATATTGCTGTCCTGTGAAAATTCAGATATTTGCATGACTGCTTTTGTTTTATTTTGTGAATAGCAAAAAGCATTCAACCCCATAATACATGTTGTTTTATTGGTCGCTCGTCCATTTCATATCCGATAGCTTAACCATTCATAGATTTGGATTCCTCTCGACGAGCCGAGCAGTACGAGTACCACCTTGATGGGTCTGCGACGTTTCCTTCCAGAGTTATTACAAAAAAACCACAAACATCCCAGAATCCTCTCGGTTTGGGGTCAAAATGTTGTCGCTCATTAAATCCCATAAGAAACGTCGCATCGAATGAATGTGATTGAATTCTCCCCGTCTGGACGAGCAGAATTGAATGATGCAACTGATATTGCTGTCCTGTGAAAATTCAGATATTTGCATGACTTCTTTTGTTTAATTTTGTGAATAGCAAAAAGCATTCAACCCCATAATACATGTTGTTTTATTGGTCGCTCGTCCATTTCATATTCCATAGCTTAAGCATTCATATATTTGGATTCCTCTCGACGAGGCGAGCAGTACGAGTACCACCTTGATGGGTCTGCGACGTTTCCTTCCAGAGTTATTACCAAAAATACACAAACATCCCAGAATCCTCTCGGTTTGGGGTCAAAATGTTGTCGCTCATTAAATCCAATAAGAAACGTCGCATCGAATGAATGTGATTGAATTCTCCCCATCTTGACGAGCGGAATTGAATGGTGCAACTGATTTTGCTGTGCTGTGAAAATTCAGATATTTGCATGACTTCTTTTGTTTTATTTTGTGAATAGCAAAAAGCATTCAACCCCATAATACATGTTGTTTTATTGGTCGCTCGTCCATTTCATATCCGATAGCTTAACCATTCATAGATTTGGATTCCTCTCGACGAGCCGAGCAGTACGATTACCACCTTGATGGGTCTGCGACGTTTCCTTCCAGAGTTATTACCAAAAAACCACAAACATCCCAGAATCCTCTCGGTTTGGGGTCAAAATGTTGTCGCTCATTAAATCCCACAAGAAACGTCGAATCGAATGAATGTGATTGAATTCTCCCCGTCTGGACGAGCGGAATTGAATGGTGCAACTGATATTGCTGTCCTGTGAAAATTCAGATATTTGCATGACTGCTTTTGTTTTATTTTGTGAATAGCAAAAAGCATTCAACCCCATAATACATGTTGTTTTATTAGTCGCTCGTCCATTTCATATCCCATAGCTTAAGCATTCATATATTTGGATTTCTCTCGACGAGGCGAGCAGTACGAGTACCACCTTGATGGGTCTGCGACGTTTCCTTCCAGAGTTATTACCAAAAATACACAAACATCCCAGAATCCTCTCGGTTTGGGGTCAAAATGTTGTCGCTCATTAAATCCAATAAGAAACGTCGCATCGAATGAATGTGATTGAATTCTCCCCGTCTGGACGAGCGGAATTGAATGGTGCAACTGATTTTGCTGTGCTGTGAAAATTCAGATATTTGCATGACTGCTTTTGTTTTATTTTGTGAATAGCAAAAAGCATTCAACCCCATAATACATGTTGTTTTATTGGTCGCTCGTCCATTTCATATCCGATAGCTTAACCATTCATAGATTTGGATTCCTCTCGACGAGCCGAGCAGTACGAGTACCACCTTGATGGGTCTGCGACGTTTCCTTCCAGAGTTATTACAAAAAAACCACAAACATCCCAGAATCCTCTCGGTTTGGGGTCAAAATGTTGTCGCTCATTAAATCCCATAAGAAACGTCGCATCGAATGAATGTGATTGAATTCTCCCCGTCTGGACGAGCAGAATTGAATGATGCAACTGATATTGCTGTCCTGTGAAAATTCAGATATTTGCATGACTTCTTTTGTTTTATTTTGTGAATAGCAAAAAGCATTCAACCCCATAATACATGTTGTTTTATTGGTCGCTCGTCCATTTCATATTCCATAGCTTAAGCATTCATATATTTGGATTCCTCTCGACGAGGCGAGCAGTACGAGTACCACCTTGATGGGTCTGCGACGTTTCCTTCCAGAGTTATTACCAAAAATACACAAACATCCCAGAATCCTCTCGGTTTGGGGTCAAAATGTTGTCGCTCATTAAATCCAATAAGAAACGTCGCATCGAATGAATGTGATTGAATTCTCCCCATCTTGACGAGCGGAATTGAATGGTGCAACTGATTTTGCTGTGCTGTGAAAATTCAGATATTTGCATGACTTCTTTTGTTTTATTTTGTGAATAGCAAAAAGCATTCAACCCCATAATACATGTTGTTTTATTGGTCGCTCGTCCATTTCATATCCGATAGCTTAACCATTCATAGATTTGGATTCCTCTCTACGAGCCGAGCAGTACGATTACCACCTTGATGGGTCTGCGACGTTTCCTTCCAGAGTTATTACCAAAAAACCACAAACATCCCAGAATCCTCTCGGTTTGGGGTCAAAATGTTGTCGCTCATTAAATCCCACAAGAAACGTCGAATCGAATGAATGTGATTGAATTCTCCCCGTCTGGACGAGCGGAATTGAATGGTGCAACTGATTTTGCTGTGCTGTGAAAATTCAGATATTTGCATGACTTCTTTTGTTTTATTTTGTGAATAGCAAAAAGCATTCAACGCCATAATACATGTTGTTTTATTGGTCGCTAGTCCATTTCATATCCCATAGCTTAACCATTCATATATTTGGATTCCTCTCGACGAGGCGAGCAGTTCGAGTACCACCTTGATGGGTCTCCGACGTTTCCTTCCAGAGTTATTACAAAAAAACCACAAACATCCCAGAATCCTCTCGGTTTGGGGTCAAAATGTTGTCGCTCATTAAATCCCATAAGAAACGTCGCATCGAATGAATGTGATTGAATTCTCCCCGTCTGGACGAGCGGAATTGAATGGTGCAACTGATATTGCTGTCCTGTGAAAATTCAGATATTTGCATGACTGCTTTTGTTTTATTTTGTGAATAGCAAAAAGCATTCAACCCCATAATACATGTTGTTTTATTGGTCGCTCGTCCATTTCATATTCCATAGCTTAAGCATTCATATATTTGGATTCCTCTCGACGAGGCGAGCAGTACGAGTACCACCTTGATGGGTCTGCGACGTTTCCTTCCAGAGTTATTACCAAAAATACACAAACATCCCAGAATCCTCTCGGTTTGGGGTCAAAATGTTGTCGCTCATTAAATCCAATAAGAAACGTCGCATCGAATGAATGTGATTGAATTCTCCCCATCTTGACGAGCGGAATTGAATGGTGCAACTGATTTTGCTGTGCTGTGAAAATTCAGATATTTGCATGACTTCTTTTGTTTTATTTTGTGAATAGCAAAAAGCATTCAACCCCATAATACATGTTGTTTTATTGGTCGCTCGTCCATTTCATATCCGATAGCTTAACCATTCATAGATTTGGATTCCTCTCTACGAGCCGAGCAGTACGATTACCACCTTGATGGGTCTGCGACGTTTCCTTCCAGAGTTATTACCAAAAAACCACAAACATCCCAGAATCCTCTCGGTTTGGGGTCAAAATGTTGTCGCTCATTAAATCCCACAAGAAACGTCGAATCGAATGAATGTGATTGAATTCTCCCCGTCTGGACGAGCGGAATTGAATGGTGCAACTGATTTTGCTGTGCTGTGAAAATTCAGATATTTGCATGACTTCTTTTGTTTTATTTTGTGAATAGCAAAAAGCATTCAACGCCATAATACATGTTGTTTTATTGGTCGCTAGTCCATTTCATATCCCATAGCTTAACCATTCATATATTTGGATTCCTCTCGACGAGGCGAGCAGTTCGAGTACCACCTTGATGGGTCTCCGACGTTTCCTTCCAGAGTTATTACAAAAAAACCACAAACATCCCAGAATCCTCTCGGTTTGGGGTCAAAATGTTGTCGCTCATTAAATCCCATAAGAAACGTCGCATCGAATGAATGTGATTGAATTCTCCCCGTCTGGACGAGCGGAATTGAATGGTGCAACTGATATTGCTGTCCTGTGAAAATTCAGATATTTGCATGACTGCTTTTGTTTTATTTTGTGAATAGCAAAAAGCATTCAACCCCATAATACATGTTGTTTTATTGGTCGCTCGTCCATTTCATATTCCATAGCTTAAGCATTCATATATTTGGATTCCTCTCGACGAGGCGAGCAGTACGAGTACCACCTTGATGGGTCTGCGACGTTTCCTTCCAGAGTTATTACCAAAAATACACAAACATCCCAGAATCCTCTCGGTTTGGGGTCAAAATGTTGTCGCTCATTAAATCCAATAAGAAACGTCGCATCGAATGAATGTGATTGAATTCTCCCCGTCTGGACGAGCGGAATTGAATGGTGCAACTGATATTGCTGTCCTGTGAAAATTCAGATATTTGCATGACTTCTTTTGTTTTATTTTGTGAATAGCAAAAAGCATTCAACCCCATAATACATGTTGTTTTATTAGTCGCTCGTCCATTTCATATCCCATAGCTTAAGCATTCATATATTTGGATTTCTCTCGACGAGCCGAGCAGTACGAGTACCACCTTGATGGGTCTGCGACGTTTCGTTCCAGAGTTATTACCAAAAAACCACAAACATCCCAGAATCCTCTCGGTTTGGGGTCAAAATGTTGTCGCTCATTAAATCCAATAAGAAACGTCGCATCGAATGAATGTGATTGAATTCTCCCCGTCTGGACGAGCGGAATTGAATGGTGCAACTGATTTTGCTGTGCTGTGAAAATTCAGATATTTGCATGACTGCTTTTGTTTTATTTTATGAATAGCAAAAAGCATTCAACCCATAATACATGTTGTTTTATTGGTCGCTCGTCCATTTCATATCCCATAGCTTAACTATTCATATATTTGGATTTCTCTCGACGAGGCGAGCAGTTCGAGTACCACCTTGATGGGTCTGCGACGTTTCCTTCCAGAGTTATTACAAAAAAACCACAAACATCCCAGAATCCTCTCGGTTTGGGGTCAAAATGTTGTCGCTCATTAAATCCCATAAGAAACGTCGCATCGAATGAATGTGATTGAATTCTCCCCGTCTGGACGAGCAGAATTGAATGATGCAACTGATATTGCTGTCCTGTGAAAATTCAGATATTTGCATGACTTCTTTTGTTTTATTTTGTGAATAGCAAAAAGCATTCAACCCCATAATACATGTTGTTTTATTGGTCGCTCGTCCATTTCATATTCCATAGCTTAACCATTCATATATTTGGATTCCTCTCGACGAGGCGAGCAGTTCGAGTACCACCTTGATGGGTCTCCGACGTTTCCTTCCAGAGTTATTACAAAAAAACCACAAACATCCCAGAATCCTCTCGGTTTGGGGTCAAAATGTTGTCGCTCATTAAATCCCATAAGAAACGTCGCATCGAATGAATGTGATTGAATTCTCCCCGTCTGGACGAGCGGAATTGAATGGTGCAACTGATATTGCTGTCCTGTGAAAATTCAGATATTTGCATGACTGCTTTTGTTTTATTTTGTGAATAGCAAAAAGCATTCAACCCCATAATACATGTTGTTTTATTGGTCGCTCGTCCATTTCATATTCCATAGCTTAAGCATTCATATATTTGGATTCCTCTCGACGAGGCGAGCAGTACGAGTACCACCTTGATGGGTCTGCGACGTTTCCTTCCAGAGTTATTACCAAAAATACACAAACATCCCAGAATCCTCTCGGTTTGGGGTCAAAATGTTGTCGCTCATTAAATCCAATAAGAAACGTCGCATCGAATGAATGTGATTGAATTCTCCCCGTCTGGACGAGCGGAATTGAATGGTGCAACTGATATTGCTGTCCTGTGAAAATTCAGATATTTGCATGACTTCTTTTGTTTTATTTTGTGAATAGCAAAAAGCATTCAACCCCATAATACATGTTGTTTTATTAGTCGCTCGTCCATTTCATATCCCATAGCTTAAGCATTCATATATTTGGATTTCTCTCGACGAGCCGAGCAGTACGAGTACCACCTTGATGGGTCTGCGACGTTTCGTTCCAGAGTTATTACCAAAAAACCACAAACATCCCAGAATCCTCTCGGTTTGGGGTCAAAATGTTGTCGCTCATTAAATCCAATAAGAAACGTCGCATCGAATGAATGTGATTGAATTCTCCCCGTCTGGACGAGCGGAATTGAATGGTGCAACTGATTTTGCTGTGCTGTGAAAATTCAGATATTTGCATGACTGCTTTTGTTTTATTTTATGAATAGCAAAAAGCATTCAACCCATAATACATGTTGTTTTATTGGTCGCTCGTCCATTTCATATCCCATAGCTTAACTATTCATATATTTGGATTTCTCTCGACGAGGCGAGCAGTTCGAGTACCACCTTGATGGGTCTGCGACGTTTCCTTCCAGAGTTATTACAAAAAAACCACAAACATCCCAGAATCCTCTCGGTTTGGGGTCAAAATGTTGTCGCTCATTAAATCCCATAAGAAACGTCGCATCGAATGAATGTGATTGAATTCTCCCCGTCTGGACGAGCAGAATTGAATGATGCAACTGATATTGCTGTCCTGTGAAAATTCAGATATTTGCATGACTTCTTTTGTTTTATTTTGTGAATAGCAAAAAGCATTCAACCCCATAATACATGTTGTTTTATTGGTCGCTCGTCCATTTCATATTCCATAGCTTAAGCATTCATATATTTGGATTCCTCTCGACGAGGCGAGCAGTACGAGTACCACCTTGATGGGTCTGCGACGTTTCCTTCCAGAGTTATTACCAAAAATACACAAACATCCCAGAATCCTCTCGGTTTGGGGTCAAAATGTTGTCGCTCATTAAATCCAATAAGAAACGTCGCATCGAATGAATGTGATTGAATTCTCCCCATCTTGACGAGCGGAATTGAATGGTGCAACTGATTTTGCTGTGCTGTGAAAATTCAGATATTTGCATGACTTCTTTTGTTTTATTTTGTGAATAGCAAAAAGCATTCAACCCCATAATACATGTTGTTTTATTGGTCGCTCGTCCATTTCATATCCGATAGCTTAACCATTCATAGATTTGGATTCCTCTCGACGAGCCGAGCAGTACGATTACCACCTTGATGGGTCTGCGACGTTTCCTTCCAGAGTTATTACCAAAAAACCACAAACATCCCAGAATCCTCTCGGTTTGGGGTCAAAATGTTGTCGCTCATTAAATCCCACAAGAAACGTCGAATCGAATGAATGTGATTGAATTCTCCCCGTCTGGACGAGCGGAATTGAATGGTGCAACTGATTTTGCTGTGCTGTGAAAATTCAGATATTTGCATGACTTCTTTTGTTTTATTTTGTGAATAGCAAAAAGCATTCAACCCCATAATACATGTTGTTTTATTGGTCGCTAGTCCATTTCATATCCCATAGCTTAACCATTCATATATTTGGATTCCTCTCGACGAGGCGAGCAGTTCGAGTACCACCTTGATGGGTCTCCGACGTTTCCTTCCAGAGTTATTACAAAAAAACCACAAACATCCCAGAATCCTCTCGGTTTGGGGTCAAAATGTTGTCGCTCATTAAATCCCATAAGAAACGTCGCATCGAATGAATGTGATTGAATTCTCCCCGTCTGGACGAGCGGAATTGAATGGTGCAACTGATATTGCTGTCCTGTGAAAATTCAGATATTTGCATGACTGCTTTTGTTTTATTTTGTGAATAGCAAAAAGCATTCAACCCCATAATACATGTTGTTTTATTGGTCGCTCGTCCATTTCATATTCCATAGTTTAAGCATTCATATATTTGGATTCCTCTCGACGAGGCGAGCAGTACGAGTACCACCTTGATGGGTCTGCGACGTTTCCTTCCAGAGTTATTACCAAAAATACACAAACATCCCAGAATCCTCTCGGTTTGGGGTCAAAATGTTGTCGCTCATTAAATCCAATAAGAAACGTCGCATCGAATGAATGTGATTGAATTCTCCCCGTCTGGACGAGCGGAATTGAATGGTGCAACTGATATTGCTGTCCTGTGAAAATTCAGATATTTGCATGACTTCTTTTGTTTTATTTTGTGAATAGCAAAAAGCATTCAACCCCATAATACATGTTGTTTTATTAGTCGCTCGTCCATTTCATATCCCATAGCTTAAGCATTCATATATTTGGATTTCTCTCGACGAGCCGAGCAGTACGAGTACCACCTTGATGGGTCTGCGACGTTTCGTTCCAGAGTTATTACCAAAAAACCACAAACATCCCAGAATCCTCTCGGTTTGGGGTCAAAATGTTGTCGCTCATTAAATCCCATAAGAAACGTCGCATCGAATGAATGTGATTGAATTCTCCCCGTCTGGACGAGCGGAATTGAATGGTGCAACTGATATTGCTGTCCTGTGAAAATTCAGATATTTGCATGACTGCTTTTGTTTTATTTTGTGAATAGCAAAAAGCATTCAACCCCATAATACATGTTGTTTTATTGGTCGCTCGTCCATTTCATATTCCATAGTTTAAGCATTCATATATTTGGATTCCTCTCGACGAGGCGAGCAGTACGAGTACCACCTTGATGGGTCTGCGACGTTTCCTTCCAGAGTTATTACCAAAAATACACAAACATCCCAGAATCCTCTCGGTTTGGGGTCAAAATGTTGTCGCTCATTAAATCCAATAAGAAACGTCGCATCGAATGAATGTGATTGAATTCTCCCCGTCTGGACGAGCGGAATTGAATGGTGCAACTGATATTGCTGTCCTGTGAAAATTCAGATATTTGCATGACTTCTTTTGTTTTATTTTGTGAATAGCAAAAAGCATTCAACCCCATAATACATGTTGTTTTATTAGTCGCTCGTCCATTTCATATCCCATAGCTTAAGCATTCATATATTTGGATTTCTCTCGACGAGCCGAGCAGTACGAGTACCACCTTGATGGGTCTGCGACGTTTCGTTCCAGAGTTATTACCAAAAAACCACAAACATCCCAGAATCCTCTCGGTTTGGGGTCAAAATGTTGTCGCTCATTAAATCCAATAAGAAACGTCGCATCGAATGAATGTGATTGAATTCTCCCCGTCTGGACGAGCGGAATTGAATGGTGCAACTGATTTTGCTGTGCTGTGAAAATTCAGATATTTGCATGACTGCTTTTGTTTTATTTTATGAATAGCAAAAAGCATTCAACCCATAATACATGTTGTTTTATTGGTCGCTCGTCCATTTCATATCCCATAGCTTAACTATTCATATATTTGGATTTCTCTCGACGAGGCGAGCAGTTCGAGTACCACCTTGATGGGTCTGCGACGTTTCCTTCCAGAGTTATTACAAAAAAACCACAAACATCCCAGAATCCTCTCGGTTTGGGGTCAAAATGTTGTCGCTCATTAAATCCCATAAGAAACGTCGCATCGAATGAATGTGATTGAATTCTCCCCGTCTGGACGAGCAGAATTGAATGATGCAACTGATATTGCTGTCCTGTGAAAATTCAGATATTTGCATGACTTCTTTTGTTTTATTTTGTGAATAGCAAAAAGCATTCAACCCCATAATACATGTTGTTTTATTGGTCGCTCGTCCATTTCATATTCCATAGCTTAAGCATTCATATATTTGGATTCCTCTCGACGAGGCGAGCAGTACGAGTACCACCTTGATGGGTCTGCGACGTTTCCTTCCAGAGTTATTACCAAAAATACACAAACATCCCAGAATCCTCTCGGTTTGGGGTCAAAATGTTGTCGCTCATTAAATCCAATAAGAAACGTCGCATCGAATGAATGTGATTGAATTCTCCCCATCTTGACGAGCGGAATTGAATGGTGCAACTGATTTTGCTGTGCTGTGAAAATTCAGATATTTGCATGACTTCTTTTGTTTTATTTTGTGAATAGCAAAAAGCATTCAACCCCATAATACATGTTGTTTTATTGGTCGCTCGTCCATTTCATATCCGATAGCTTAACCATTCATAGATTTGGATTCCTCTCGACGAGCCGAGCAGTACGAGTACCACCTTGATGGGTCTGCGACGTTTCCTTCCAGAGTTATTACCAAAAATACACAAACATCCCAGAATCCTCTCGGTTTGGGGTCAAAATGTTGTCGCTCATTAAATCCAATAAGAAACGTCGCATCGAATGAATGTGATTGAATTCTCCCCATCTTGACGAGCGGAATTGAATGGTGCAACTGATTTTGCTGTGCTGTGAAAATTCAGATATTTGCATGACTTCTTTTGTTTTATTTTGTGAATAGCAAAAAGCATTCAACCCCATAATACATGTTGTTTTATTGGTCGCTCGTCCATTTCATATCCGATAGCTTAACCATTCATAGATTTGGATTCCTCTCGACGAGCCGAGCAGTACGATTACCACCTTGATGGGTCTGCGACGTTTCCTTCCAGAGTTATTACCAAAAAACCACAAACATCCCAGAATCCTCTCGGTTTGGGGTCAAAATGTTGTCGCTCATTAAATCCCACAAGAAACGTCGAATCGAATGAATGTGATTGAATTCTCCCCGTCTGGACGAGCGGAATTGAATGGTGCAACTGATTTTGCTGTGCTGTGAAAATTCAGATATTTGCATGACTTCTTTTGTTTTATTTTGTGAATAGCAAAAAGCATTCAACCCCATAATACATGTTGTTTTATTGGTCGCTAGTCCATTTCATATCCCATAGCTTAACCATTCATATATTTGGATTCCTCTCGACGAGGCGAGCAGTTCGAGTACCACCTTGATGGGTCTCCGACGTTTCCTTCCAGAGTTATTACAAAAAAACCACAAACATCCCAGAATCCTCTCGGTTTGGGGTCAAAATGTTGTCGCTCATTAAATCCCATAAGAAACGTCGCATCGAATGAATGTGATTGAATTCTCCCCGTCTGGACGAGCGGAATTGAATGGTGCAACTGATATTGCTGTCCTGTGAAAATTCAGATATTTGCATGACTGCTTTTGTTTTATTTTGTGAATAGCAAAAAGCATTCAACCCCATAATACATGTTGTTTTATTGGTCGCTCGTCCATTTCATATTCCATAGTTTAAGCATTCATATATTTGGATTCCTCTCGACGAGGCGAGCAGTACGAGTACCACCTTGATGGGTCTGCGACGTTTCCTTCCAGAGTTATTACCAAAAATACACAAACATCCCAGAATCCTCTCGGTTTGGGGTCAAAATGTTGTCGCTCATTAAATCCAATAAGAAACGTCGCATCGAATGAATGTGATTGAATTCTCCCCGTCTGGACGAGCGGAATTGAATGGTGCAACTGATATTGCTGTCCTGTGAAAATTCAGATATTTGCATGACTTCTTTTGTTTTATTTTGTGAATAGCAAAAAGCATTCAACCCCATAATACATGTTGTTTTATTAGTCGCTCGTCCATTTCATATCCCATAGCTTAAGCATTCATATATTTGGATTTCTCTCGACGAGCCGAGCAGTACGAGTACCACCTTGATGGGTCTGCGACGTTTCGTTCCAGAGTTATTACCAAAAAACCACAAACATCCCAGAATCCTCTCGGTTTGGGGTCAAAATGTTGTCGCTCATTAAATCCCATAAGAAACGTCGCATCGAATGAATGTGATTGAATTCTCCCCGTCTGGACGAGCGGAATTGAATGGTGCAACTGATATTGCTGTCCTGTGAAAATTCAGATATTTGCATGACTGCTTTTGTTTTATTTTGTGAATAGCAAAAAGCATTCAACCCCATAATACATGTTGTTTTATTGGTCGCTCGTCCATTTCATATTCCATAGTTTAAGCATTCATATATTTGGATTCCTCTCGACGAGGCGAGCAGTACGAGTACCACCTTGATGGGTCTGCGACGTTTCCTTCCAGAGTTATTACCAAAAATACACAAACATCCCAGAATCCTCTCGGTTTGGGGTCAAAATGTTGTCGCTCATTAAATCCAATAAGAAACGTCGCATCGAATGAATGTGATTGAATTCTCCCCGTCTGGACGAGCGGAATTGAATGGTGCAACTGATATTGCTGTCCTGTGAAAATTCAGATATTTGCATGACTTCTTTTGTTTTATTTTGTGAATAGCAAAAAGCATTCAACCCCATAATACATGTTGTTTTATTAGTCGCTCGTCCATTTCATATCCCATAGCTTAAGCATTCATATATTTGGATTTCTCTCGACGAGCCGAGCAGTACGAGTACCACCTTGATGGGTCTGCGACGTTTCGTTCCAGAGTTATTACCAAAAAACCACAAACATCCCAGAATCCTCTCGGTTTGGGGTCAAAATGTTGTCGCTCATTAAATCCAATAAGAAACGTCGCATCGAATGAATGTGATTGAATTCTCCCCGTCTGGACGAGCGGAATTGAATGGTGCAACTGATTTTGCTGTGCTGTGAAAATTCAGATATTTGCATGACTGCTTTTGTTTTATTTTATGAATAGCAAAAAGCATTCAACCCATAATACATGTTGTTTTATTGGTCGCTCGTCCATTTCATATCCCATAGCTTAACTATTCATATATTTGGATTTCTCTCGACGAGGCGAGCAGTTCGAGTACCACCTTGATGGGTCTGCGACGTTTCCTTCCAGAGTTATTACAAAAAAACCACAAACATCCCAGAATCCTCTCGGTTTGGGGTCAAAATGTTGTCGCTCATTAAATCCCATAAGAAACGTCGCATCGAATGAATGTGATTGAATTCTCCCCGTCTGGACGAGCAGAATTGAATGATGCAACTGATATTGCTGTCCTGTGAAAATTCAGATATTTGCATGACTTCTTTTGTTTTATTTTGTGAATAGCAAAAAGCATTCAACCCCATAATACATGTTGTTTTATTGGTCGCTCGTCCATTTCATATTCCATAGCTTAAGCATTCATATATTTGGATTCCTCTCGACGAGGCGAGCAGTACGAGTACCACCTTGATGGGTCTGCGACGTTTCCTTCCAGAGTTATTACCAAAAATACACAAACATCCCAGAATCCTCTCGGTTTGGGGTCAAAATGTTGTCGCTCATTAAATCCAATAAGAAACGTCGCATCGAATGAATGTGATTGAATTCTCCCCATCTTGACGAGCGGAATTGAATGGTGCAACTGATTTTGCTGTGCTGTGAAAATTCAGATATTTGCATGACTTCTTTTGTTTTATTTTGTGAATAGCAAAAAGCATTCAACCCCATAATACATGTTGTTTTATTGGTCGCTCGTCCATTTCATATCCGATAGCTTAACCATTCATAGATTTGGATTCCTCTCGACGAGCCGAGCAGTACGAGTACCACCTTGATGGGTCTGCGACGTTTCCTTCCAGAGTTATTACCAAAAAACCACAAACATCCCAGAATCCTCTCGGTTTGGGGTCAAAATGTTGTCGCTCATTAAATCCAATAAGAAACGTCGCATCGAATGAATGTGATTGAATTCTCCCCGTCTGGACGAGCGGAATTGAATGGTGCAACTGATTTTGCTGTGCTGTGAAAATTCAGATATTTGCATGACTGCTTTTGTTTTATTTTATGAATAGCAAAAAGCATTCAACCCATAATACATGTTGTTTTATTGGTCGCTCGTCCATTTCATATCCCATAGCTTAACCATTCATATATTTGGATTCCTCTCGACGAGGCGAGCAGTTCGAGTACCACCTTGATGGGTCTGCGACGTTTCCTTCCAGAGTTATTACAAAAAACCACAAACATCCCAGAATCCTCTCGGTTTGGGGTCAAAATGTTGTCGCTCATTAAATCCCATAAGAAACGTCGCATCGAATGAATGTGATTGAATTCTCCCCGTCTGGACGAGCGGAATTGAATGGTGCAACTGGTATTGCTGTCCTGTGAAAATTCAGATATTTGCATGACTGCTTTTGTTTTATTTTGTGAATAGCAAAAAGCATTCAACCCCATAATACATGTTGTTTTATTGGTCGCTCGTCCATTTCATATTCCATAGCTTAAGCATTCATATATTTGGATTCCTCTCGACGAGGCGAGAAGTACGAGTACCACCTTGATGGGTCTGCGACGTTTCCTTCCAGAGTTATTACCAAAAATACACAAACATCCCAGAATCCTCTCGGTTTGGGGTCAAAATGTTGTCGCTCATTAAATCCCATAAGAAACGTCGCATCGAATGAATGTGATTGAATTCTCCCCGTCTGGACGAGCGGAATTGAATGGTGCAACTGATTTTGCTGTGCTGTGAAAATTCAGATATTTGCATGACTGCTTTTGTTTTATTTTATGAATAGCAAAAAGCATTCAACCCATAATACATGTTGTTTTATTGGTCGCTCGTCCATTTCATATCCCATAGCTTAACCATTCATATATTTGGATTCCTCTCGACGAGGCGAGCAGTTCGAGTACCACCTTGATGGGTCTGCGACGTTTCCTTCCAGAGTTATTACAAAAAAACCACAAACATCCCAGAATCCTCTCGGTTTGGGGTCAAAATGTTGTCGCTCATTAAATCCCATAAGAAACGTCGCATCGAATGAATGTGATTGAATTCTCCCCGTCTGGACGAGCGGAATTGAATGGTGCAACTGGTATTGCTGTCCTGTGAAAATTCAGATATTTGCATGACTGCTTTTGTTTTATTTTGTGAATAGCAAAAAGCATTCAACCCCATAATACATGTTGTTTTATTGGTCGCTCGTCCATTTCATATTCCATAGCTTAAGCATTCATATATTTGGATTCCTCTCGACGAGGCGAGAAGTACGAGTACCACCTTGATGGGTCTGCGACGTTTCCTTCCAGAGTTATTACCAAAAATACACAAACATCCCAGAATCCTCTCGGTTTGGGGTCAAAATGTTTTCGCTCATTAAATCCAATAAGAAACGTCGCATCGAATGAATGTGATTGAATTATACCCCGTCTGGACGAGCGGAATTGAATGGTGCAACTGATATTGCTGTCCTGTGAAAATTCAGATTTTTGCATGACTTCTTTTGTTTTATTTTGTGAATAGCAAAAAGCATTCAACCCCATAATACATGTTGTTTTATTAGTCGCTCGTCCATTTCATATCCCATAGCTTAAGCATTCATATATTTTGATTTCTCTCGACGAGCCGAGCAGTACGAGTACCACCTTGATGGGTCTGCGACGTTTCGTTCCAGAGTTATTACCAAAAAACCACAAACATCCCAGAATCCTCTCGGTTTGGGGTCAAAATGTTGTCGCTCATTAAATCCAATAAGAAACGTCGCATCGAATGAATGTGATTGAATTCTCCCCGTCTGGACGAGCGGAATTGAATGGTGCAACTGATTTTGCTGTGCTGTGAAAATTCAGATATTTGCATGACTGCTTTTGTTTTATTTTATGAATAGCAAAAAGCATTCAACCCATAATACATGTTGTTTTATTGGTCGCTCGTCCATTTCATATCCCATAGCTTAACCATTCATATATTTGGATTTCTCTCGACGAGGCGAGCAGTTCGAGTACCACCTTGATGGGTCTGCGACGTTTCCTTCCAGAGTTATTACAAAAAAACCACAAACATCCCAGAATCCTCTCGGTTTGGGGTCAAAATGTTGTCGCTCATTAAATCCCATAATAAACGTCGCATCGAATGAATGTGATTGAATTCTCCCCGTCTGGACGAGCAGAATTGAATGATGCAACTGATATTGCTGTCCTGTGAAAATTCAGATATTTGCATGACTTCTTTTGTTTTATTTTGTGAATAGCAAAAAGCATTCAACCCCATAATACATGTTGTTTTATTGGTCGCTCGTCCATTTCATATTCCATAGCTTAAGCATTCATATATTTGGATTCCTCTCGACGAGGCGAGCAGTACGAGTACCACCTTGATGGGTCTGCGACGTTTCCTTCCAGAGTTATTACCAAAAATACACAAACATCCCAGAATCCTCTCGGTTTGGGGTCAAAATGTTGTCGCTCATTAAATCCAATAAGAAACGTCGCATCGAATGAATGTGATTGAATTCTCCCCATCTTGACGAGCGGAATTGAATGGTGCAACTGATTTTGCTGTGCTGTGAAAATTCAGATATTTGCATGACTTCTTTTGTTTTATTTTGTGAATAGCAAAAAGCATTCAACCCCATAATACATGTTGTTTTATTGGTCGCTCGTCCATTTCATATCCGATAGCTTAACCATTCATAGATTTGGATTCCTCTCGACGAGCCGAGCAGTACGAGTACCACCTTGATGGGTCTGCGACGTTTCCTTCCAGAGTTATTACCAAAAAACCACAAACATCCCAGAATCCTCTCGGTTTGGGGTCAAAATGTTGTCGCTCATTAAATCCAATAAGAAACGTCGCATCGAATGAATGTGATTGAATTCTCCCCGTCTGGACGAGCGGAATTGAATGGTGCAACTGATTTTGCTGTGCTGTGAAAATTCAGATATTTGCATGACTTCTTTTGTTTTATTTTGTGAATAGCAAAAAGCATTCAACCCCATAATACATGTTGTTTTATTGGTCGCTCGTCCATTTCATATCCGATAGCTTAACCATTCATAGATTTGGATTCCTCTCGACGAGCCGAGCAGTACGAGTACCACCTTGATGGGTCTGCGACGTTTCCTTCCAGAGTTATTACCAAAAAACCACAAACATCCCAGAATCCTCTCGGTTTGGGGTCAAAATGTTGTCGCTCATTAAATCCAATAAGAAACGTCGCATCGAATGAATGTGATTGAATTCTCCCCGTCTGGACGAGCGGAATTGAATGGTGCAACTGATTTTGCTGTGCTGTGAAAATTCAGATATTTGCATGACTGCTTTTGTTTTATTTTATGAATAGCAAAAAGCATTCAACCCATAATACATGTTGTTTTATTGGTCGCTCGTCCATTTCATATCCCATAGCTTAACCATTCATATATTTGGATTCCTCTCGACGAGGCGAGCAGTTCGAGTACCACCTTGATGGGTCTGCGACGTTTCCTTCCAGAGTTATTACAAAAAAACCACAAACATCCCAGAATCCTCTCGGTTTGGGGTCAAAATGTTGTCGCTCATTAAATCCCATAAGAAACGTCGCATCGAATGAATGTGATTGAATTCTCCCCGTCTGGACGAGCGGAATTGAATGGTGCAACTGGTATTGCTGTCCTGTGAAAATTCAGATATTTGCATGACTGCTTTTGTTTTATTTTGTGAATAGCAAAAAGCATTCAACCCCATAATACATGTTGTTTTATTGGTCGCTCGTCCATTTCATATTCCATAGCTTAAGCATTCATATATTTGGATTCCTCTCGACGAGGCGAGAAGTACGAGTACCACCTTGATGGGTCTGCGACGTTTCCTTCCAGAGTTATTACCAAAAATACACAAACATCCCAGAATCCTCTCGGTTTGGGGTCAAAATGTTTTCGCTCATTAAATCCAATAAGAAACGTCGCATCGAATGAATGTGATTGAATTATACCCCGTCTGGACGAGCGGAATTGAATGGTGCAACTGATATTGCTGTCCTGTGAAAATTCAGATTTTTGCATGACTTCTTTTGTTTTATTTTGTGAATAGCAAAAAGCATTCAACCCCATAATACATGTTGTTTTATTAGTCGCTCGTCCATTTCATATCCCATAGCTTAAGCATTCATATATTTTGATTTCTCTCGACGAGCCGAGCAGTACGAGTACCACCTTGATGGGTCTGCGACGTTTCGTTCCAGAGTTATTACCAAAAAACCACAAACATCCCAGAATCCTCTCGGTTTGGGGTCAAAATGTTGTCGCTCATTAAATCCAATAAGAAACGTCGCATCGAATGAATGTGATTGAATTCTCCCCGTCTGGACGAGCGGAATTGAATGGTGCAACTGATTTTGCTGTGCTGTGAAAATTCAGATATTTGCATGACTGCTTTTGTTTTATTTTATGAATAGCAAAAAGCATTCAACCCATAATACATGTTGTTTTATTGGTCGCTCGTCCATTTCATATCCCATAGCTTAACCATTCATATATTTGGATTTCTCTCGACGAGGCGAGCAGTTCGAGTACCACCTTGATGGGTCTGCGACGTTTCCTTCCAGAGTTATTACAAAAAAACCACAAACATCCCAGAATCCTCTCGGTTTGGGGTCAAAATGTTGTCGCTCATTAAATCCCATAATAAACGTCGCATCGAATGAATGTGATTGAATTCTCCCCGTCTGGACGAGCAGAATTGAATGATGCAACTGATATTGCTGTCCTGTGAAAATTCAGATATTTGCATGACTTCTTTTGTTTTATTTTGTGAATAGCAAAAAGCATTCAACCCCATAATACATGTTGTTTTATTGGTCGCTCGTCCATTTCATATTCCATAGCTTAAGCATTCATATATTTGGATTCCTCTCGACGAGGCGAGCAGTACGAGTACCACCTTGATGGGTCTGCGACGTTTCCTTCCAGAGTTATTACCAAAAATACACAAACATCCCAGAATCCTCTCGGTTTGGGGTCAAAATGTTGTCGCTCATTAAATCCAATAAGAAACGTCGCATCGAATGAATGTGATTGAATTCTCCCCATCTTGACGAGCGGAATTGAATGGTGCAACTGATTTTGCTGTGCTGTGAAAATTCAGATATTTGCATGACTTCTTTTGTTTTATTTTGTGAATAGCAAAAAGCATTCAACCCCATAATACATGTTGTTTTATTGGTCGCTCGTCCATTTCATATCCGATAGCTTAACCATTCATAGATTTGGATTCCTCTCGACGAGCCGAGCAGTACGAGTACCACCTTGATGGGTCTGCGACGTTTCCTTCCAGAGTTATTACCAAAAAACCACAAACATCCCAGAATCCTCTCGGTTTGGGGTCAAAATGTTGTCGCTCATTAAATCCAATAAGAAACGTCGCATCGAATGAATGTGATTGAATTCTCCCCGTCTGGACGAGCGGAATTGAATGGTGCAACTGATTTTGCTGTGCTGTGAAAATTCAGATATTTGCATGACTTCTTTTGTTTTATTTTGTGAATAGCAAAAAGCATTCAACCCCATAATACATGTTGTTTTATTGGTCGCTCGTCCATTTCATATCCGATAGCTTAACCATTCATAGATTTGGATTCCTCTCGACGAGCCGAGCAGTACGAGTACCACCTTGATGGGTCTGCGACGTTTCCTTCCAGAGTTATTACCAAAAAACCACAAACATCCCAGAATCCTCTCGGTTTGGGGTCAAAATGTTGTCGCTCATTAAATCCAATAAGAAACGTCGCATCGAATGAATGTGATTGAATTCTCCCCGTCTGGACGAGCGGAATTGAATGGTGCAACTGATTTTGCTGTGCTGTGAAAATTCAGATATTTGCATGACTGCTTTTGTTTTATTTTATGAATAGCAAAAAGCATTCAACCCATAATACATGTTGTTTTATTGGTCGCTCGTCCATTTCATATCCCATAGCTTAACCATTCATATATTTGGATTCCTCTCGACGAGGCGAGCAGTTCGAGTACCACCTGGATGGGTCTGCGACGTTTCCTTCCAGAGTTATTACCAAAAAACCACAAACATCCCAGAATCCTCTCGGTTTGGGGTCAAAATGTTGTCGCTCATTAAATCCCATAAGAAACGTCGCATCGAATGAATGTGATTGAATTCTCCCCGTCTGGACGAGCGGAATTGAATGGTGCAACTGATTTTGCTGTGCTGTGAAAATTCAGATATTTGCATGACTGCTTTTGTTTTATTTTATGAATAGCAAAAAGCATTCAACCCATAATACATGTTGTTTTATTGGTCGCTCGTCCATTTCATATCCCATAGCTTAACCATTCATATATTTGGATTCCTCTCGACGAGGCGAGCAGTTCGAGTACCACCTTGATGGGTCTGCGACGTTTCCTTCCAGAGTTATTACAAAAAAAACACAAACATCCCAGAATCCTCTCGGTTTGGGGTCAAAATGTTGTCGCTCATTAAATCCCATAAGAAACGTCGCATCGAATGAATGTGATTGAATTCTCCCCGTCTGGACGAGCGGAATTGAATGGTGCAACTGGTATTGCTGTCCTGTGAAAATTCAGATATTTGCATGACTGCTTTTGTTTTATTTTGTGAATAGCAAAAAGCATTCAACCCCATAATACATGTTGTTTTATTGGTCGCTCGTCCATTTCATATTCCATAGCTTAAGCATTCATATATTTGGATTCCTCTCGACGAGGCGAGAAGTACGAGTACCACCTTGATGGGTCTGCGACGTTTCCTTCCAGAGTTATTACCAAAAATACACAAACATCCCAGAATCCTCTCGGTTTGGGGTCAAAATGTTGTCGCTCATTAAATCCAATAAGAAACGTCGCATCGAATGAATGTGATTGAATTCTCCCCGTCTGGACGAGTGGAATTGAATGGTGCAACTGATTTTGCTGTGCTGTGAAAATTCAGATATTTGCATGACTGCTTTTGTTTTATTTTATGAATAGCAAAAAGCATTCAACCCATAATACATGTTGTTTTATTGGTCGCTCGTCCATTTCATATCCCATAGCTTAACCATTCATATATTTGGATTCCTCTCGACGAGGCGAGCAGTTCGAGTACCACCTTGATGGGTCTGCGCCGTTTCCTTCCAGAGTTATTACCAAAAATACACAAACATCCCAGAATCCTCTCGGTTTGGGGTCAAAATGTTGTCGCTCATTAAATCCAATAAGAAACGTCGCATCGAATGAATGTGATTGAATTCTCCCCATCTTGACGAGCGGAATTGAATGGTGCAACTGATTTTGCTGTGCTGTGAAAATTCAGATATTTGCATGACTTCTTTTGTTTTATTTTGTGAATAGCAAAAAGCATTCAACCCCATAATACATGTTGTTTTATTGGTCGCTCGTCCATTTCATATCCGATAGCTTAACCATTCATAGATTTGGATTCCTCTCGACGAGCCGAGCAGTACGAGTACCACCTTGATGGGTCTGCGACGTTTCCTTCCAGAGTTATTACCAAAAAACCACAAACATCCCAGAATCCTCTCGGTTTGGGGTCAAAATGTTGTCGCTCATTAAATCCAATAAGAAACGTCGCATCGAATGAATGTGATTGAATTCTCCCCGTCAAGACGAGCGGAATTGAATGGTGCAACTGATTTTGCTGTGCTGTGATAATTCAGATATTTGCATGACTGCTTTTGTTTTATTTTATGAATAGCAAAAAGCATTCAACCCATAATACATGTTGTTTTATTGGTCGCTCGTCCATTTCATATCCCATAGCTTAACCATTCATATATTTGGATTCCTCTCGACGAGGCGAGCAGTTCGAGTACCACCTTGATGGGTCTGCGACGTTTCCTTCCAGAGTTATTACCAAAAAACCACAAACATCCCAGAATCCTCTCGGTTTGGGGTCAAAATGTTGTCGCTCATTAAATCCAATAAGAAACGTCGCATCGAATGAATGTGATTGAATTCTCCCCATCTTGACGAGCGGAATTGAATGGTGCAACTGATATTGCTGTCCTGTGAAAATTCAGATATTTGCATGACTGCTTTTGTTTTATTTTGTGAATAGCAAAAAGCATTCAACCCCATAATACATGTTGTTTTATTGGTCGCTCGTCCATTTCATATTCCATAGCTTAAGCATTCATAAATTTGGATTCCTCTCGACGAGGCGAGCAGTACGAGTACCACCTTGATGGGTCTGCGACGTTTCCTTCCAGAGTTATTACCAAAAATACACAAACATCCCAGAATCCTCTCGGTTTGGGGTCAAAATGTTGTCGCTCATTAAATCCAATAAGAAACGTCGCATCGAATGAATGTGATTGAATTCTCCCCATCTTGACGAGCGGAATTGAATGGTGCAACTGATTTTGCTGTGCTGTGAAAATTCAGATATTTGCATGACTTCTTTTGTTTTATTTTGTGAATAGCAAAAAGCATTCAACCCCATAATACATGTTGTTTTATTGGTCGCTCGTCCATTTCATATCCGATAGCTTAACCATTCATAGATTTGGATTCCTCTCGACGAGCCGAGCAGTACGAGTACCACCTTGATGGGTCTGCGACGTTTCCTTCCAGAGTTATTACCAAAAAACCACAAACATCCCAGAATCCTCTCGGTTTGGGGTCAAAATGTTGTCGCTCATTAAATCCCATAAGAAACGTCGCATCGAATGAATGTGATTGAATTCTCCCCGTCTGGACGAGCGGAATTGAATGGTGCAACTGATATTGCTGTCCTGTGAAAATTCAGATATTTGCATGACTGCTTTTGTTTTATTTTGTGAATAGCAAAAAGCATTCAACCCCATAATACATGTTGTTTTATTGGTCGCTCGTCCATTTCATATTCCATAGCTTAAGCATTCATATATTTGGATTCCTCTCGACGAGGCGAGCAGTACGAGTACCACCTTGATGGGTCTGCGACGTTTCCTTCCAGAGTTATTACCAAAAATACCCAAACATCCCAGAATCCTCTCGGTTTGGGGTCAAAATGTTGTCGCTCATTAAATCCAATAAGAAACGTCGCATCGAATGAATGTGATTGAATTCTCCCCATCTTGACGAGCGGAATTGAATGGTGCAACTGATTTTGCTGTGCTGTGAAAATTCAGATATTTGCATGACTTCTTTTGTTTTATTTTGTGAATAGCAAAAAGCATTCAACCCCATAATACATGTTGTTTTATTGGTCGCTCGTCCATTTCATATTCCATAGCTTAAGCATTCATATATTTGGATTCCTCTCGACGAGGCGAGCAGTTCGAGTACCACCTTGATGGGTCTGCGACGTTTCCTTCCAGAGTTATTACAAAAAAACCACAAACATCCCAGAATCCTCTCGGTTTGGGGTCAAAATGTTGTCGCTCATTAAATCCCATAAGAAACGTCGCATCGAATGAATGTGATTGAATTCTCCCCGTCTGGACGAGCGGAATTGAATGGTGCAACTGGTATTGCTGTCCTGTGAAAATTCAGATATTTGCATGACTGCTTTTGTTTTATTTTGTGAATAGCAAAAAGCATTCAACCCCATAATACATGTTGTTTTATTGGTCGCTCGTCCATTTCATATTCCATAGCTTAAGCATTCATATATTTGGATTCCTCTCGACGAGGCGAGAAGTACGAGTACCACCTTGATGGGTCTGCGACGTTACTTCCAGAGTTATTACCAAAAATACACAAACATCCCAGAATCCTCTCGGTTTGGGGTCAAAATGTTTTCGCTCATTAAATCCAATAAGAAACGTCGCATCGAATGAATGTGATTGAATTCTCCCCGTCTGGACGAGCGGAATTGAATGGTGCAACTGATATTGCTGTCCTGTGAAAATTCAGATATTTGCATGACTTCTTTTGTTTTATTTTGTGAATAGCAAAAAGCATTCAACCCCATAATACATGTTGTTTTATTAGTCGCTCGTCCATTTCATATCCCATAGCTTAAGCATTCATATATTTGGATTTCTCTCGACGAGCCGAGCAGTACGAGTACCACCTTGATGGGTCTGCGACGTTTCGTTCCAGAGTTATTACCAAAAAACCACAAACATCCCAGAATCCTCTCGGTTTGGGGTCAAAATGTTGTCGCTCATTAAATCCAATAAGAAACGTCGCATCGAATGAATGTGATTGAATTCTCCCCGTCTGGACGAGCGGAATTGAATGGTGCAACTGATTTTGCTGTGCTGTGAAAATTCAGATATTTGCATGACTGCTTTTGTTTTATTTTATGAATAGCAAAAAGCATTCAACCCATAATACATGTTGTTTTATTGGTCGCTCGTCCATTTCATATCCCATAGCTTAACCATTCATATATTTGGATTTCTCTCGACGAGGCGAGCAGTTCGAGTACCACCTTGATGGGTCTGCGACGTTTCCTTCCAGAGTTATTACAAAAAAACCACAAACATCCCAGAATCCTCTCGGTTTGGGGTCAAAATGTTGTCGCTCATTAAATCCCATAATAAACGTCGCATCGAATGAATGTGATTGAATTCTCCCCGTCTGGACGAGCAGAATTGAATGATGCAACTGATATTGCTGTCCTGTGAAAATTCAGATATTTGCATGACTTCTTTTGTTTTATTTTGTGAATAGCAAAAAGCATTCAACCCCATAATACATGTTGTTTTATTGGTCGCTCGTCCATTTCATATTCCATAGCTTAAGCATTCATATATTTGGATTCCTCTCGACGAGGCGAGCAGTACGAGTACCACCTTGATGGGTCTGCGACGTTTCCTTCCAGAGTTATTACCAAAAATACACAAACATCCCAGAATCCTCTCGGTTTGGGGTCAAAATGTTGTCGCTCATTAAATCCAATAAGAAACGTCGCATCGAATGAATGTGATTGAATTCTCCCCATCTTGACGAGCGGAATTGAATGGTGCAACTGATTTTGCTGTGCTGTGAAAATTCAGATATTTGCATGACTTCTTTTGTTTTATTTTGTGAATAGCAAAAAGCATTCAACCCCATAATACATGTTGTTTTATTGGTCGCTCGTCCATTTCATATCCGATAGCTTAACCATTCATAGATTTGGATTCCTCTCGACGAGCCGAGCAGTACGAGTACCACCTTGATGGGTCTGCGACGTTTCCTTCCAGAGTTATTACCAAAAAACCACAAACATCCCAGAATCCTCTCGGTTTGGGGTCAAAATGTTGTCGCTCATTAAATCCAATAAGAAACGTCGCATCGAATGAATGTGATTGAATTCTCCCCGTCTGGACGAGCGGAATTGAATGGTGCAACTGATTTTGCTGTGCTGTGAAAATTCAGATATTTGCATGACTTCTTTTGTTTTATTTTGTGAATAGCAAAAAGCATTCAACCCCATAATACATGTTGTTTTATTGGTCGCTCGTCCATTTCATATCCGATAGCTTAACCATTCATAGATTTGGATTTCTCTCGACGAGCCGAGCAGTACGAGTACCACCTTGATGGGTCTGCGACGTTTCCTTCCAGAGTTATTACCAAAAAACCACAAACATCCCAGAATCCTCTCGGTTTGGGGTCAAAATGTTGTCGCTCATTAAATCCAATAAGAAACGTCGCATCGAATGAATGTGATTGAATTCTCCCCGTCTGGACGAGCGGAATTGAATGGTGCAACTGATTTTGCTGTGCTGTGAAAATTCAGATATTTGCATGACTGCTTTTGTTTTATTTTATGAATAGCAAAAAGCATTCAACCCATAATACATGTTGTTTTATTGGTCGCTCGTCCATTTCATATCCGATAGCTTAACCATTCATAGATTTGGATTTCTCTCGACGAGCCGAGCAGTACGAGTACCACCTTGATGGGTCTGCGACGTTTCCTTCCAGAGTTATTACCAAAAAACCACAAACATCCCAGAATCCTCTCGGTTTGGGGTCAAAATGTTGTCGCTCATTAAATCCAATAAGAAACGTCGCATCGAATGAATGTGATTGAATTCTCCCCGTCTGGACGAGCGGAATTGAATGGTGCAACTGATTTTGCTGTGCTGTGAAAATTCAGATATTTGCATGACTGCTTTTGTTTTATTTTATGAATAGCAAAAAGCATTCAACCCATAATACATGTTGTTTTATTGGTCGCTCGTCCATTTCATATCCCATAGCTTAACCATTCATATATTTGAATTCCTCTCGACGAGGCGAGCAGTTCGAGTACCACCTGGATGGGTCTGCGACGTTTCCTTCCATAGTTATTACCAAAAAACCACAAACATCCCAGAATCCTCTCGGTTTGGGGTCAAAATGTTGTCGCTCATTAAATCCCATAAGAAACGTCGCATCGAATGAATGTGATTGAATTCTCCCCGTCTGGACGAGCGGAATTGAATGGTGCAACTGATTTTGCTGTGCTGTGAAAATTCAGATATTTGCATGACTGCTTTTGTTTTATTTTATGAATAGCAAAAAGCATTCAACCCATAATACATGTTGTTTTATTGGTCGCTCGTCCATTTCATATCCCATAGCTTAACCATTCATATATTTGGATTCCTCTCGACGAGGCGAGCAGTTCGAGTACCACCTTGATGGGTCTGCGACGTTTCCTTCCAGAGTTATTACAAAAAAACCACAAACATCCCAGAATCCTCTCGGTTTGGGGTCAAAATGTTGTCGCTCATTAAATCCCATAAGAAACGTCGCATCGAATGAATGTGATTGAATTCTCCCCGTCTGGACGAGCGGAATTGAATGGTGCAACTGGTATTGCTGTCCTGTGAAAATTCAGATATTTGCATGACTGCTTTTGTTTTATTTTGTGAATAGCAAAAAGCATTCAACCCCATAATACATGTTGTTGTATTGGTCGCTCGTCCATTTCATATTCCATAGCTTAAGCATTCATATATTTGGATTCCTCTCGATGAGGCGAGAAGTACGAGTACCACCTTGATGGGTCTGCGACGTTTCCTTCCAGAGTTATTACCAAAAATACACAAACATCCCAGAATCCTCTCGGTTTGGGGTCAAAATGATTTCGCTCATTAAATCCAATAAGAAACGTCGCATCGAATGAATGTGATTGAATTCTCCCCGTCTGGACGAGCGGAATTGAATGGTGCAACTGATATTGCTGTCCTGTGAAAATTCAGATATTTGCATGACTTCTTTTGTTTTATTTTGTGAATAGCAAAAAGCATTCAACCCCATAATACATGTTGTTTTATTAGTCGCTCGTCCATTTCATATCCCATAGCTTAAGCATTCATATATTTGGATTTCTCTCGACGAGCCGAGCAGTACGAGTACCACCTTGATGGGTCTGCGACGTTTCGTTCCAGAGTTATTACCAAAAAACCACAAACATCCCAGAATCCTCTCGGTTTGGGGTCAAAATGTTGTCGCTCATTAAATCCAATAAGAAACGTCGCATCGAATGAATGTGATTGAATTCTCCCCGTCTGGACGAGCGGAATTGAATGGTGCAACTGATTTTGCTGTGCTGTGAAAATTCAGATATTTGCATGACTGCTTTTGTTTTATTTTATGAATAGCAAAAAGCATTCAACCCATAATACATGTTGTTTTATTGGTCGCTCGTCCATTTCATATCCCATAGCTTAACCATTCATATATTTGGATTTCTCTCGACGAGGCGAGCAGTTCGAGTACGACCTTGATGGGTCTGCGACGTTTCCTTCCAGAGTTATTACAAAAAAACCACAAACATCCCAGAATCCTCTCGGTTTGGGGTCAAAATGTTGTCGCTCATTAAATCCCATAATAAACGTCGCATCGAATGAATGTGATTGAATTCTCCCCGTCTGGACGAGCAGAATTGAATGATGCAACTGATATTGCTGTCCTGTGAAAATTCAGATATTTGCATGACTTCTTTTGTTTTATTTTGTGAATAGCAAAAAGCATTCAACCCCATAATACATGTTGTTTTATTGGTCGCTCGTCCATTTCATATTCCATAGCTTAAGCATTCATATATTTGGATTCCTCTCGACGAGGCGAGCAGTACGAGTACCACCTTGATGGGTCTGCGACGTTTCCTTCCAGAGTTATTACCAAAAATACACAAACATCCCAGAATCCTCTCGGTTTGGGGTCAAAATGTTGTCGCTCATTAAATCCAATAAGAAACGTCGCATCGAATGAATGTGATTGAATTCTCCCCATCTTGACGAGCGGAATTGAATGGTGCAACTGATTTTGCTGTGCTGTGAAAATTCAGATATTTGCATGACTTCTTTTGTTTTATTTTGTGAATAGCAAAAAGCATTCAACCCCATAATACATGTTGTTTTATTGGTCGCTCGTCCATTTCATATCCGATAGCTTAACCATTCATAGATTTGGATTCCTCTCGACGAGCCGAGCAGTACGAGTACCACCTTGATGGGACTGCGACGTTTCCTTCCAGAGTTATTACCAAAAAACCACAAACATCCCAGAATCCTCTCGGTTTGGGGTCAAAATGTTGTCGCTCATTAAATCCAATAAGAAACGTCGCATCGAATGAATGTGATTGAATTCTCCCCGTCTGGACGAGCGGAATTGAATGGTGCAACTGATTTTGCTGTGCTGTGAAAATTCAGATATTTGCATGACTTCTTTTGTTTTATTTTGTGAATAGCAAAAAGCATTCAACCCCATAATACATGTTGTTTTATTGGTCGCTCGCCCATTTCATATCCGATAGCTTAACCATTCATAGATTTGGATTCCGCTCGACGAGCCGAGCAGTACGAGTACCACCTTGATGGGTCTGCGACGTTTCCTTCCAGAGTTATTACCAAAAAACCACAAACATCCCAGAATCCTCTCGGTTTGGGGTCAAAATGTTGTCGCTCATTAAATCCAATAAGAAACGTCGCATCGAATGAATGTGATTGAATTCTCCCCGTCTGGACGAGCGGAATTGAATGGTGCAACTGATTTTGCTGTGCTGTGAAAATTCAGATATTTGCATGACTGCTTTTGTTTTATTTTATGAATAGCAAAAAGCATTCAACCCATAATACATGTTGTTTTATTGGTCGCTCGTCCATTTCATATCCCATAGCTTAACCATTCATATATTTGGATTCCTCTCGACGAGGCGAGCAGTTCGAGTACCACCTGGATGGGTCTGCGACGTTTCCTTCCATAGTTATTACCAAAAAACCACAAACATCCCAGAATCCTCTCGGTTTGGGGTCAAAATGTTGTCGCTCATTAAATCCCATAAGAAACGTCGCATCGAATGAATGTGATTGAATTCTCCCCGTCTGGACGAGCGGAATTGAATGGTGCAACTGATTTTGCTGTGCTGTGAAAATTCAGATATTTGCATGACTGCTTTTGTTTTATTTTATGAATAGCAAAAAGCATTCAACCCATAATACATGTTGTTTTATTGGTCGCTCGTCCATTTCATATCCCATAGCTTAACCATTCATATATTTGGATTCCTCTCGACGAGGCGAGCAGTTCGAGTACCACCTTGATGGGTCTGCGACGTTTCGTTCCAGAGTTATTACAAAAAAACCACAAACATCCCAGAATCCTCTCGGTTTGGGGTCAAAATGTTGTCGCTCATTAAATCCCATAAGAAACGTCGCATCGAATGAATGTGATTGAATTCTCCCCGTCTGGACGAGCGGAATTGAATGGTGCAACTGGTATTGCTGTCCTGTGAAAATTCAGATATTTGCATGACTGCTTTTGTTTTATTTTGTGAATAGCAAAAAGCATTCAACCCCATAATACATGTTGTTTTATTGGTCGCTCGTCCATTTCATATTCCATAGCTTAAGCATTCATATATTTGGATTCCTCTCGACGAGGCGAGAAGTACGAGTACCACCTTGATGGGTCTGCGACGTTTCCTTCCAGAGTTATTACCAAAAATACACAAACATCCCAGAATCCTCTCGGTTTGGGGTCAAAATGTTTTCGCTCATTAAATCCAATAAGAAACGTCGCATCGAATGAATGTGATTGAATTCTCCCCGTCTGGACGAGCGGAATTGAATGGTGCAACTGATATTGCTGTCCTGTGAAAATTCAGATATTTGCATGACTGCTTTTGTTTTATTTTGTGAATAGCAAAAAGCATTCAACCCCATAATACATGTTGTTTTATTGGTCGCTCGTCCATTTCATATTCCATAGCTTAAGCATTCATATATTTGGATTCCTCTCGAGGAGGCGAGCAGTACGAGTACCACCTTGATGGGTCTGCGACGTTTCCTTCCAGAGTTATTACCAAAAATACACAAACATCCCAGAATCCTCTCGGTTTGGGGTCAAAATGTTGTCGCTCATTAAATCCAATAAGAAACGTCGCATCGAATGAATGTGATTGAATTCTCCCCGTCTGGACGAGTGGAATTGAATGGTGCAACTGATTTTGCTGTGCTGTGAAAATTCAGATATTTGCATGACTGCTTTTGTTTTATTTTATGAATAGCAAAAAGCATTCAACCCATAATACATGTTGTTTTATTGGTCGCTCGTCCATTTCATATCCCATAGCTTAACCATTCATATATTTGGATTCCTCTCGACGAGGCGAGCAGTTCGAGTACCACCTTGATGGGTCTGCGACGTTTCCTTTCAGAGTTATTACCAAAAATACACAAACATCCCAGAATCCTCTCGGTTTGGGGTCAAAATGTTGTCGCTCATTAAATCCAATAAGAAACGTCGCATCGAATGAATGTGATTGAATTCTCCCCATCTTGACGAGCGGAATTGAATGGTGCAACTGATTTTGCTGTGCTGTGAAAATTCAGATATTTGCATGACTGCTTTTGTTTTATTTTATGAATAGCAAAAAGCATTCAACCCATAATACATGTTGTTTTATTGGTCGCTCGTCCATTTCATATCCCATAGCTTAACCATTCATATATTTGGATTCCTCTCGACGAGGCGAGCAGTTCGAGTACCACCTTGATGGGTCTGCGACGTTTCCTTCCAGAGTTATTACCAAAAAACCACAAACATCCCAGAATCCTCTCGGTTTGGGGTCAAAATGTTGTCGCTCATTAAATCCCATAAGAAACGTCGCATCGAATGAATGTGATTGAATTCTCCCCGTCTGGACGAGCGGAATTGAATGGTGCAACTGATATTGCTGTCCTGTGAAAATTCAGATATTTGCATGACTGCTTTTGTTTTATTTTGTGAATAGCAAAAAGCATTCAACCCCATAATACATGTTGTTTTATTGGTCGCTCGTCCATTTCATATCCGATAGCTTAACCATTCATAGATTTGGATTCCTCTCGACGAGCCGAGCAGTACGAGTACCACCTTGATGGGTCTGCGACGTTTCCTTTCAGAGTTATTACCAAAAAACCACAAACATCCCAGAATCCTCTCGGTTTGGGGTCAAAATGTTGTCGCTCATTAAATCCAATAAGAAACGTCGCATCGAATGAATGTGATTGAATTCTCCCCATCTTGACGAGCGGAATTGAATGGTGCAACTGGTATTGCTGTCCTGTGAAAATTCAGATATTTGCATGACTGCTTTTGTTTTATTTTGTGAATAGCAAAAAGCATTCAACCCCATAATACATGTTGTTTTATTGGTCGCTCGTCCATTTCATATTCCATAGCTTAAGCATTCATATATATATTTGGATTCCTCTCGACGAGGCGAGCAGTACGAGTACCACCTTGATGGGTCTGCGACGTTTCCTTCCAGAGTTATTACCAAAAATACACAAACATCCCAGAATCCTCTCGGTTTGGGGTCAAAATGTTGTCGCTCATTAAATCCAATAAGAAACGTCGCATCGAATGAATGTGATTGAATTCTCCCCATCTTGACGAGCGGAATTGAATGGTGCAACTGATTTTGCTGTGCTGTGAAAATTCAGATATTTGCATGACTTCTTTTGTTTTATTTTGTGAATAGCAAAAAGCATTCAACCCCATAATACATGTTGTTTTATTGGTCGCTCGTCCATTTCATATCCGATAGCTTAACCATTCATAGATTTGGATTCCTCTCGACGAGCCGAGCAGTACGAGTACCACCTTGATGGGTCTGCGACGTTTCCTTCTAGAGTTATTACCAAAAAACCACAAACATCCCAGAATCCTCTCGGTTTGGGGTCAAAATGTTGTCGCTCATTAAATCCCATAAGAAACGTCGCATCGAATGAATGTGATTGAATTCTCCCCGTCTGGACGAGCGGAATTGAATGGTGCAACTGATATTGCTGTCCTGTGAAAATTCAGATATTTGCATGACTGCTTTTGTTTTATTTTGTGAATAGCAAAAAGCATTCAACCCCATAATACATGTTGTTTTATTGGTCGCTCGTCCATTTCATATTCCATAGCTTAAGCATTCATATATTTGGATTCCGCTCGACGAGGCGAGCAGTACGAGTACCACCTTGATGGGTCTGCGACGTTTCCTTCCAGAGTTATTACCAAAAATACACAAACATCCCAGAATCCTCTCGGTTTGGGGTCAAAATGTTGTCGCTCATTAAATCCAATAAGAAACGTCGCATCGAATGAATGTGATTGAATTCTCCCCATCTTGACGAGCGGAATTGAATGGTGCAACTGATTTTGCTGTGCTGTGAAAATTCAGATATTTGCATGACTTCTTTTGTTTTATTTTGTGAATAGCAAAAAGCATTCAACCCCATAATACATGTTGTTTTATTGGTCGCTCGTCCATTTCATATCCGATAGCTTAACCATTCATAGATTTGGATTCCTCTCGACGAGCCGAGCAGTACGAGTACCACCTTGATGGGTCTGCGACGTTTCCTTCTAGAGTTATTACCAAAAAACCACAAACATCCCAGAATCCTCTCGGTTTGGGGTCAAAATGTTGTCGCTCATTAAATCCCATAAGAAACGTCGCATCGAATGAATGTGATTGAATTCTCCCCGTCTGGACGAGCGGAATTGAATGGTGCAACTGATATTGCTGTCCTGTGAAAATTCAGATATTTGCATGACTGCTTTTGTTTTATTTTGTGAATAGCAAAAAGCATTCAACCCCATAATACATGTTGTTTTATTGGTCGCTCGTCCATTTCATATTCCATAGCTTAAGCATTCATATATTTGGATTCCGCTCGACGAGGCGAGCAGTACGAGTACCACCTTGATGGGTCTGCGACGTTTCCTTCCAGAGTTATTACCAAAAATACACAAACATCCCAGAATCCTCTCGGTTTGGGGTCAAAATGTTGTCGCTCATTAAATCCAATAAGAAACGTCGCATCGAATGAATGTGATTGAATTCTCCCCATCTTGACGAGCGGAATTGAATGGTGCAACTGATTTTGCTGTGCTGTGAAAATTCAGATATTTGCATGACTTCTTTTGTTTTATTTTGTGAATAGCAAAAAGCATTCAACCCCATAATACATGTTGTTTTATTGGTCGCTCGTCCATTTCATATCCGATAGCTTAACCATTCATAGATTTGGATTCCTCTCGACGAGCCGAGCAGTACGAGTACCACCTTGATGGGTCTACGACGTTTCCTTCCAGAGTTATTACCAAAAAACCACAAACATCCCAGAATCCTCTCGGTTTGGGGTCAAAATGTTGTCGCTCATTAAATCCCATAAGAAACGTCGCATCGAATGAATGTGATTGAATTCTCCCCGTCTGGACGAGCGGAATTGAATGGTGCAACTGATATTGCTGTCCTGTGAAAATTCAGATATTTGCATGACTGCTTTTGTTTTATTTTGTGAATAGCAAAAAGCATTCAACCCCATAATACATGTTGTTTTATTGGTCGCTCGTCCATTTCATATTCCATAGCTTAAGCATTCATATATTTGGATTCCTCTCGACGAGCCGAGCAGTACGAGTACCACCTTGATGGGTCTGCGACGTTTCCTTCCAGAGTTATTACCAAAAATACACAAACATCCCAGAATCCTCTCGGTTTGGGGTCAAAATGTTGTCGCTCATTAAATCCAATAAGAAACGTCGCATCGAATGAATGTGATTGAATTCTCCCCATCTTGACGAGCGGAATTGAATGGTGCAACTGATTTTGCTGTGCTGTGAAAATTCAGATATTTGCATGACTTCTTTTGTTTTATTTTGTGAATAGCAAAAAGCATTCAACCCCATAATACATGTTGTTTTATTGGTCGCTCGTCCATTTCATATCCGATAGCTTAACCATTCATAGATTTGGATTCCTCTCGACGAGCCGAGCAGTACGAGTACCACCTTGATGGGTCTGCGACGTTTCCTTCCAGAGTTATTACCAAAAAACCACAAACATCCCAGAATCCTCTCGGTTTGGGGTCAAAATGTTGTCGCTCATTAAATCCCATAAGAAACGTCGCATCGAATGAATGTGATTGAATTCTCCCCGTCTGGACGAGCGGAATTGAATGGTGCAACTGATATTGCTGTCCTGTGAAAATTCAGATATTTGCATGACTGCTTTTGTTTTATTTTGTGAATAGCAAAAAGCATTCAACCCCATAATACATGTTGTTTTATTGGTCGCTCGTCCATTTCATATTCCATAGCTTAAGCATTCATATATTTGGATTCCTCTCGACGAGGCGAGCAGTACGAGTACCACCTTGATGGGTCTGCGACGTTTCCTTCCAGAGTTATTACCAAAAATACACAAACATCCCAGAATCCTCTCGGTTTGGGGTCAAAATGTTGTCGCTCATTAAATCCAATAAGAAACGTCGCATCGAATGAATGTGATTGAATTCTCCCCATCTTGACGAGCGGAATTGAATGGTGCAACTGATTTTGCTGTGCTGTGAAAATTCAGATATTTGCATGACTTCTTTTGTTTTATTTTGTGAATAGCAAAAAGCATTCAACCCCATAATACATGTTGTTTTATTGGTCGCTCGTCCATTTCATATTCCATAGCTTAAGCATTCATATATTTGGATTCCTCTCGACGAGCCGAGCAGTACGAGTACCACCTTGATGGGTCTGCGACGTTTCCTTCCAGAGTTATTACCAAAAATACACAAACATCCCAGAATCCTCTCGGTTTGGGGTCAAAATGTTGTCGCTCATTAAATACAATAAGAAACGTCGCATCGAATGAATGTGATTGAATTCTCCCCATCTTGACGAGCGGAATTGAATGGTGCAACTGATTTTGCTGTGCTGTGAAAATTCAGATATTTGCATGACTTCTTTTGTTTTATTTTGTGAATAGCAAAAAGCATTCAACCCCATAATACATGTTGTTTTATTGGTCGCTCGTCCATTTCATATCCGATAGCTTAACCATTCATAGATTTGGATTCCTCTCGACGAGCCGAGCAGTACGAGTACCACCTTGATGGGTCTGCGACGTTTCCTTCCAGAGTTATTACCAAAAAACCACAAACATCCCAGAATCCTCTCGGTTTGGGGTCAAAATGTTGTCGCTCATTAAATCCCATAAGAAACGTCGCATCGAATGAATGTGATTGAATTCTCCCCGTCTGGACGAGCGGAATTGAATGGTGCAACTGATATTGCTGTCCTGTGAAAATTCAGATATTTGCATGACTGCTTTTGTTTTATTTTGTGAATAGCAAAAAGCATTCAACCCCATAATACATGTTGTTTTATTGGTCGCTCGTCCATTTCATATTCCATAGCTTAAGCATTCATATATTTGGATTCCTCTCGACGAGGCGAGCAGTACGAGTACCACCTTGATGGGTCTGCGACGTTTCCTTCCAGAGTTATTACCAAAAATACACAAACATCCCAGAATCCTCTCGGTTTGGGGTCAAAATGTTGTCGCTCATTAAATCCAATAAGAAACGTCGCATCGAATGAATGTGATTGAATTCTCCCCATCTTGACGAGCGGAATTGAATGGTGCAACTGATTTTGCTGTGCTGTGAAAATTCAGATATTTGCATGACTTCTTTTGTTTTATTTTGTGAATAGCAAAAAGCATTCAACCCCATAATACATGTTGTTTTATTGGTCGCTCGTCCATTTCATATCCGATAGCTTAACCATTCATAGATTTGGATTCCTCTCGACGAGCCGAGCAGTACGAGTACCACCTTGATGGGTCTGCGACGTTTCCTTTCAGAGTTATTACCAAAAAACCACAAAAATCCCAGAATCCTCTCGGTTTGGGGTCAAAATGTTGTCGCTCATTAAATCCAATAAGAAACGTCGCATCGAATGAATGTGATTGAATTCTCCCCATCTTGACGAGAGGAATTGAATGGTGCAACTGATATTGCTGTCCTGTGAAAATTCAGATATTTGCATGACTGCTTTTGTTTTATTTTGTGAATAGCAAAAAGCATTCAACACCATAATACATGTTGTTTTATTGGTCGCTCGTCCATTTCATATTCCATAGCTTAAGCATTCATATATTTGGATTCCTCTCGACGAGGCGAGCAGTACGAGTACCACCTTGATGGGTCTGCGACGTTTCCTTCCAGAGTTATTACCAAAAATACACAAACATCCCAGAATCCTCTCGGTTTGGGGTCAAAATGTTGTCGCTCATTAAATCCAATAAGAAACGTCGCATCGAATGAATGTGATTGAATTCTCCCCATCTTGACGAGCGGAATTGAATGGTGCAACTGATTTTGCTGTGCTGTGAAAATTCAGATATTTGCATGACTTCTTTTGTTTTATTTTGTGAATAGCAAAAAGCATTCAACCCCATAATACATGTTGTTTTATTGGTCGCTCGTCCATTTCATATCCGATAGCTTAACCATTCATAGATTTGGATTCCTCTCGACGAGCCGAGCAGTACGAGTACCACCTTGATGGGTCTGCGACGTTTCCTTCCAGAGTTATTACCAAAAAACCACAAACATCCCAGAATCCTCTCGGTTTGGGGTCAAAATGTTGTCGCTCATTAAATCCCATAAGAAACGTCGCATCGAATGAATGTGATTGAATTCTCCCCGTCTGGACGAGCGGAATTGAATGGTGCAACTGATATTGCTGTCCTGTGAAAATTCAGATATTTGCATGACTGCTTTTGTTTTATTTTGTGAATAGCAAAAAGCATTCAACCCCATAATACATGTTGTTTTATTGGTCGCTCGTCCATTTCATATTCCATAGCTTAAGCATTCATATATTTGGATTCCGCTCGACGAGGCGAGCAGTACGAGTACCACCTTGATGGGTCTGCGACGTTTCCTTCCAGAGTTATTACCAAAAATACACAAACATCCCAGAATCCTCTCGGTTTGGGGTCAAAATGTTGTCGCTCATTAAATCCAATAAGAAACGTCGCATCGAATGAATGTGATTGAATTCTCCCCATCTTGACGAGCGGAATTGAATGGTGCAACTGATTTTGCTGTGCTGTGAAAATTCAGATATTTGCATGACTTCTTTTGTTTTATTTTGTGAATAGCAAAAAGCATTCAACCCCATAATACATGTTGTTTTATTGGTCGCTCGTCCATTTCATATCCGATAGCTTAACCATTCATAGATTTGGATTCCTCTCGACGAGCCGAGCAGTACGAGTACCACCTTGATGGGTCTACGACGTTTCCTTCCAGAGTTATTACCAAAAAACCACAAACATCCCAGAATCCTCTCGGTTTGGGGTCAAAATGTTGTCGCTCATTAAATCCCATAAGAAACGTCGCATCGAATGAATGTGATTGAATTCTCCCCGTCTGGACGAGCGGAATTGAATGGTGCAACTGATATTGCTGTCCTGTGAAAATTCAGATATTTGCATGACTGCTTTTGTTTTATTTTGTGAATAGCAAAAAGCATTCAACCCCATAATACATGTTGTTTTATTGGTCGCTCGTCCATTTCATATTCCATAGCTTAAGCATTCATATATTTGGATTCCTCTCGACGAGCCGAGCAGTACGAGTACCACCTTGATGGGTCTGCGACGTTTCCTTCCAGAGTTATTACCAAAAATACACAAACATCCCAGAATCCTCTCGGTTTGGGGTCAAAATGTTGTCGCTCATTAAATCCAATAAGAAACGTCGCATCGAATGAATGTGATTGAATTCTCCCCATCTTGACGAGCGGAATTGAATGGTGCAACTGATTTTGCTGTGCTGTGAAAATTCAGATATTTGCATGACTTCTTTTGTTTTATTTTGTGAATAGCAAAAAGCATTCAACCCCATAATACATGTTGTTTTATTGGTCGCTCGTCCATTTCATATCCGATAGCTTAACCATTCATAGATTTGGATTCCTCTCGACGAGCCGAGCAGTACGAGTACCACCTTGATGGGTCTGCGACGTTTCCTTCCAGAGTTATTACCAAAAAACCACAAACATCCCAGAATCCTCTCGGTTTGGGGTCAAAATGTTGTCGCTCATTAAATCCCATAAGAAACGTCGCATCGAATGAATGTGATTGAATTCTCCCCGTCTGGACGAGCGGAATTGAATGGTGCAACTGATATTGCTGTCCTGTGAAAATTCAGATATTTGCATGACTGCTTTTGTTTTATTTTGTGAATAGCAAAAAGCATTCAACCCCATAATACATGTTGTTTTATTGGTCGCTCGTCCATTTCATATTCCATAGCTTAAGCATTCATATATTTGGATTCCTCTCGACGAGGCGAGCAGTACGAGTACCACCTTGATGGGTCTGCGACGTTTCCTTCCAGAGTTATTACCAAAAATACACAAACATCCCAGAATCCTCTCGGTTTGGGGTCAAAATGTTGTCGCTCATTAAATCCAATAAGAAACGTCGCATCGAATGAATGTGATTGAATTCTCCCCATCTTGACGAGCGGAATTGAATGGTGCAACTGATTTTGCTGTGCTGTGAAAATTCAGATATTTGCATGACTTCTTTTGTTTTATTTTGTGAATAGCAAAAAGCATTCAACCCCATAATACATGTTGTTTTATTGGTCGCTCGTCCATTTCATATTCCATAGCTTAAGCATTCATATATTTGGATTCCTCTCGACGAGCCGAGCAGTACGAGTACCACCTTGATGGGTCTGCGACGTTTCCTTCCAGAGTTATTACCAAAAATACACAAACATCCCAGAATCCTCTCGGTTTGGGGTCAAAATGTTGTCGCTCATTAAATACAATAAGAAACGTCGCATCGAATGAATGTGATTGAATTCTCCCCATCTTGACGAGCGGAATTGAATGGTGCAACTGATTTTGCTGTGCTGTGAAAATTCAGATATTTGCATGACTTCTTTTGTTTTATTTTGTGAATAGCAAAAAGCATTCAACCCCATAATACATGTTGTTTTATTGGTCGCTCGTCCATTTCATATCCGATAGCTTAACCATTCATAGATTTGGATTCCTCTCGACGAGCCGAGCAGTACGAGTACCACCTTGATGGGTCTGCGACGTTTCCTTCCAGAGTTATTACCAAAAAACCACAAACATCCCAGAATCCTCTCGGTTTGGGGTCAAAATGTTGTCGCTCATTAAATCCCATAAGAAACGTCGCATCGAATGAATGTGATTGAATTCTCCCCGTCTGGACGAGCGGAATTGAATGGTGCAACTGATATTGCTGTCCTGTGAAAATTCAGATATTTGCATGACTGCTTTTGTTTTATTTTGTGAATAGCAAAAAGCATTCAACCCCATAATACATGTTGTTTTATTGGTCGCTCGTCCATTTCATATTCCATAGCTTAAGCATTCATATATTTGGATTCCTCTCGACGAGGCGAGCAGTACGAGTACCACCTTGATGGGTCTGCGACGTTTCCTTCCAGAGTTATTACCAAAAATACACAAACATCCCAGAATCCTCTCGGTTTGGGGTCAAAATGTTGTCGCTCATTAAATCCAATAAGAAACGTCGCATCGAATGAATGTGATTGAATTCTCCCCATCTTGACGAGCGGAATTGAATGGTGCAACTGATTTTGCTGTGCTGTGAAAATTCAGATATTTGCATGACTTCTTTTGTTTTATTTTGTGAATAGCAAAAAGCATTCAACCCCATAATACATGTTGTTTTATTGGTCGCTCGTCCATTTCATATCCGATAGCTTAACCATTCATAGATTTGGATTCCTCTCGACGAGCCGAGCAGTACGAGTACCACCTTGATGGGTCTGCGACGTTTCCTTTCAGAGTTATTACCAAAAAACCACAAAAATCCCAGAATCCTCTCGGTTTGGGGTCAAAATGTTGTCGCTCATTAAATCCAATAAGAAACGTCGCATCGAATGAATGTGATTGAATTCTCCCCATCTTGACGAGAGGAATTGAATGGTGCAACTGATATTGCTGTCCTGTGAAAATTCAGATATTTGCATGACTGCTTTTGTTTTATTTTGTGAATAGCAAAAAGCATTCAACACCATAATACATGTTGTTTTATTGGTCGCTCGTCCATTTCATATTCCATAGCTTAAGCATTCATATATTTGGATTCCTCTCGACGAGGCGAGCAGTACGAGTACCACCTTGATGGGTCTGCGACGTTTCCTTCCAGAGTTATTACCAAAAATACACAAACATCCCAGAATCCTCTCGGTTTGGGGTCAAAATGTTGTCGCTCATTAAATCCAATAAGAAACGTCGCATCGAATGAATGTGATTGAATTCTCCCCATCTTGACGAGCGGAATTGAATGGTGCAACTGATTTTGCTGTGCTGTGAAAATTCAGATATTTGCATGACTTCTTTTGTTTTATTTTGTGAATAGCAAAAAGCATTCAACCCCATAATACATGTTGTTTTATTGGTCGCTCGTCCATTTCATATCCGATAGCTTAACCATTCATAGATTTGGATTCCTCTCGACGAGCCGAGCAGTACGAGTACCACCTTGATGGGTCTGCGACGTTTCCTTCCAGAGTTATTACCAAAAAACCACAAACATCCCAGAATCCTCTCGGTTTGGGGTCAAAATGTTGTCGCTCATTAAATCCCATAAGAAACGTCGCATCGAATGAATGTGATTGAATTCTCCCCGTCTGGACGAGCGGAATTGAATGGTGCAACTGATATTGCTGTCCTGTGAAAATTCAGATATTTGCATGACTGCTTTTGTTTTATTTTGTGAATAGCAAAAAGCATTCAACCCCATAATACATGTTGTTTTATTGGTCGCTCGTCCATTTCATATTCCATAGCTTAAGCATTCATATATTTGGATTCCTCTCGACGAGGCGAGCAGTACGAGTACCACCTTGATGGGTCTGCGACGTTTCCTTCCAGAGTTATTACCAAAAATACACAAACATCCCAGAATCCTCTCGGTTTGGGGTCAAAATGTTGTCGCTCATTAAATCCAATAAGAAACGTCGCATCGAATGAATGTGATTGAATTCTCCCCATCTTGACGAGCGGAATTGAATGGTGCAACTGATTTTGCTGTGCTGTGAAAATTCAGATATTTGCATGACTTCTTTTGTTTTATTTTGTGAATAGCAAAAAGCATTCAACCCCATAATACATGTTGTTTTATTGGTCGCTCGTCCATTTCATATCCGATAGCTTAACCATTCATAGATTTGGATTCCTCTCGACGAGCCGAGCAGTACGAGTACCACCTTGATGGGTCTGCGACGTTTCCTTTCAGAGTTATTACCAAAAAACCACAAAAATCCCAGAATCCTCTCGGTTTGGGGTCAAAATGTTGTCGCTCATTAAATCCAATAAGAAACGTCGCATCGAATGAATGTGATTGAATTCTCCCCATCTTGACGAGCGGAATTGAATGGTGCAACTGATTTTGCTGTGCTGTGAAAATTCAGATATTTGCATGACTTCTTTTGTTTTATTTTGTGAATAGCAAAAAGCATTCAACCCCATAATACATGTTGTTTTATTGGTCGCTCGTCCATTTCATATCCGATAGCTTAATCATTCATAGATTTGGATTCCTCTCGACGAGCCGAGCAGTACGAGTACCACCTTGATGGGTCTGCGACGTTTCCTTCCAGAGTTATTACCAAAAACCACAAACATCCCAGAATCCTCTCGGTTTGGGGTCAAAATGTTGTCGCTCATTAAATCCCATAAGAAACGTCGCATCGAATGAATGTGATTGAATTCTCCCCGTCTGGACGAGCGGAATTGAATGGTGCAACTGATATTGCTGTCCTGTGAAAATTCAGATATTTGCATGACTGCTTTTGTTTTATTTTGTGAATAGCAAAAAGCATTCAACCCCATAATACATGTTGTTTTATTGGTCGCTCGTCCATTTCATATTCCATAGCTTAAGCATTCATATATTTGGATTCCTCTCGACGAGGCGAGCAGTACGAGTACCACCTTGATGGGTCTGCGACGTTTCCTTCCAGAGTTATTACCAAAAATACACAAACATCCCAGAATCCTCTCGGTTTGGGGTCAAAATGTTGTCGCTCATTAAATCCAATAAGAAACGTCGCATCGAATGAATGTGATTGAATTCTCCCCATCTTGACGAGCGGAATTGAATGGTGCAACTGATTTTGCTGTGCTGTGAAAATTCAGATATTTGCATGACTTCTTTTGTTTTATTTTGTGAATAGCAAAAAGCATTCAACCCCATAATACATGTTGTTTTATTGGTCGCTCGTCCATTTCATATCCGATAGCTTAACCATTCATAGATTTGGATTCCTCTCGACGAGCCGAGCAGTACGATTACCACGTTGATGGGTCTGCGACGTTTCCTTCCAGAGTTATTACCAAAAAACCACAAACATCCCAGAATCCTCTCGGTTTGGGGTCAAAATGTTGTCGCTCATTAAATCCCATAAGAAACGTCGCATCGAATGAATGTGATTGAATTCTCCCCGTCTGGACGAGCGGAATTGAATGGTGCAACTGATATTGCTGTCCTGTGAAAATTCAGATATTTGCATGACTGCTTTTGTTTTATTTTGTGAATAGCAAAAAGCATTCAACCCCATAATACATGTTGTTTTATTGGTCGCTCGTCCATTTCATATTCCATAGCTTAAGCATTCATATATTTGGATTCCTCTCGACGAGGCGAGCAGTACGAGTACCACCTTGATGGGTCTGCGACGTTTCCTTCCAGAGTTATTACCAAAAAACCACAAACATCCCAGAATCCTCTCGGTTTGGGGTCAAAATGTTGTCGCTCATTAAATCCAATAAGAAACGTCGCATCGAATGAATGTGATTGAATTCTCCCCATCTTGACGAGCGGAATTGAATGGTGCAACTGATTTTGCTGTGCTGTGAAAATTCAGATATTTGCATGACTTCTTTTGTTTTATTTTGTGAATAGCAAAAAGCATTCAACCCCATAATACATGTTGTTTTATTGGTCGCTCGTCCATTTCATATCCGATAGCTTAACCATTCATAGATTTGGATTCCTCTCGACGAGCCGAGCAGTACGAGTACCACCTTGATGGGTCTGCGACGTTTCCTTTCAGAGTTATTACCAAAAAACCACAAACATCCCAGAATCCTCTCGGTTTGGGGTCAAAATGTTGTCGCTCATTAAATCCAATAAGAAACGTCGCATCGAATGAATGTGATTGAATTCTCCCCATCTTGACGAGCGGAATTGAATGGTGCAACTGATATTGCTGTCCTGTGAAAATTCAGATATTTGCATGACTGCTTTTGTTTTATTTTGTGAATAGCAAAAAGCATTCAACCCCATAATACATGTTGTTTTATTGGTCGCTCGTCCATTTCATATTCCATAGCTTAAGCATTCATATATTTGGATTCCTCTCGACGAGGCGAGCAGTACGAGTACCACCTTGATGGGTCTGCGACGTTTCCTTCCAGAGTTATTACCAAAAATACACAAACATCCCAGAATCCTCTCGGTTTGGGGTCAAAATGTTGTCGCTCATTAAATCCAATAAGAAACGTCGCATAGAATGAATGTGATTGAATTCTCCCCATCTTGACGAGCGGAATTGAATGGTGCAACTGATTTTGCTGTGCTGTGAAAATTCAGATATTTGCATGACTTCTTTTGTTTTATTTTGTGAATAGCAAAAAGCATTCAACCCATTAATACATGTTGTTTTATTGGTCGCTCGTCCATTTCATATCCGATAGCTTAACCATTCATAGATTTGGATTCCTCTCGACGAGCCGAGCAGTACGAGTACCACCTTGATGGGTCTGCGACGTTTCATTTCAGAGTTATTACCAAAAAACCACAAACATCCCAGAATCCTCTCGGTTTGGGGTCAAAATGTTGTCGCTCATTAAATCCAATAAGAAACGTCGCATCGAATGAATGTGATTGAATTCTCCCCATCTTGACGAGCGGAATTGAATGGTGCAACTTATTTTGCTGTGCTGTGAAAATTCAGATATTTGCATGACTTCTTTTGTTTTATTTTGTGAATAGCAAAAAGCATTCAACCCCATAATACATGTTGTTTTATTGGTCGCTCGTCCATTTCATATCCGATAGCTTAACCATTCATAGATTTGGATTCCTCTCGACGAGCCGAGCAGTACGAGTACCACCTTGATGGGTCTGCGACGTTTCCTTTCAGAGTTATTACCAAAAAACCACAAACATCCCAGAATCCTCTCGGTTTGGGGTCAAAATGTTGTCGCTCATTAAATCCAATAAGAAACGTCGCATCGAATGAATGTGATTGAATTCTCCCCATCTTGACGAGCGGAATTGAATGGTGCAACTGATATTGCTGTCCTGTGAAAATTCAGATATTTGCATGACTGCTTTTGTTTTATTTTGTGAATAGCAAAAAGCATTCAACCCCATAATACATGTTGTTTTATTGGTCGCTCGTCCATTTCATATTCCATAGCTTAAGCATTCATATATTTGGATTCCTCTCGACGAGGCGAGCAGTACGAGTACCACCTTGATGGGTCTGCGACGTTTCCTTCCAGAGTTATTACCAAAAATACACAAACATCCCAGAATCCTCTCGGTTTGGGGTCAAAATGTTGTCGCTCATTAAATCCAATAAGAAACGTCGCATCGAATGAATGTGATTGAATTCTCCCCATCTTGACGAGCGGAATTGAATGGTGCAACTGATTTTGCTGTGCTGTGAAAATTCAGATATTTGCATGACTTCTTTTGTTTTATTTTGTGAATAGCAAAAAGCATTCAACCCCATAATACATGTTGTTTTATTGGTCGCTCGTCCATTTCATATCCGATAGCTTAACCATTCATAGATTTGGATTCCTCTCGACGAGCCGAGCAGTACGAGTACCACCTTGATGGGTCTGCGACGTTTCATTTCAGAGTTATTACCAAAAAACCACAAACATCCCAGAATCCTCTCGGTTTGGGGTCAAAATGTTGTCGCTCATTAAATCCAATAAGAAACGTCGCATCGAATGAATGTGATTGAATTCTCCCCATCTTGACGAGCGGAATTGAATGGTGCAACTTATTTTGCTGTGCTGTGAAAATTCAGATATTTGCATGACTTCTTTTGTTTTATTTTGTGAATAGCAAAAAGCATTCAACCCCATAATACATGTTGTTTTATTGGTCGCTCGTCCATTTCATATCCGATAGCTTAACCATTCATAGATTTGGATTCCTCTCGACGAGCCGAGCAGTACGAGTACCACCTTGATGGGTCTGCGACGTTTCCTTCCAGAGTTATTACCAAAAAACCACAAACATCCCAGAATCCTCTCGGTTTGGGGTCAAAATGTTGTCGCTCATTAAATCCCATAAGAAACGTCGCATCGAATGAATGTGATTGAATTCTCCCCGTCTGGACGAGCGGAATTGAATGGTGCAACTGATATTGCTGTCCTGTGAAAATTCAGATATTTGCATGACTGCTTTTGTTTTAATTTGTGAATAGCAAAAAGCATTCAACCCCATAATACATGTTGTTTTATTGGTCGCTCGTCCATTTCATATTCCATAGCTTAAGCATTCATATATTTGGATTCCTCTCGACGAGGCGAGCAGTACGAGTACCACCTTGATGGGTCTGCGACGTTTCCTTCCAGAGTTATTACCAAAAAACCACAAACATCCCAGAATCCTCTCGGTTTGGGGTCAAAATGTTGTCGCTCATTAAATCCAATAAGAAACGTCACATCGAATGAATGTGATTGAATTCTCCCCATCTTGACGAGCGGAATTGAATGGTGCAACTGATTTTGCTGTGCTGTGAAAATTCAGATATTTGCATGACTTCTTTTGTTTTATTTTGTGAATAGCAAAAAGCATTCAACCCCATAATACATGTTGTTTTATTGGTCGCTCGTCCATTTCATATTCCATAGCTTAAGCATTCATATATTTGGATTCCTCTCGACGAGGCGAGCAGTACGAGTACCACCTTGATGGGTCTGCGACGTTTCCTTCCAGAGTTATTACCAAAAATACACAAACATCCCAGAATCCTCTCGGTTTGGGGTCAAAATGTTGTCGCTCATTAAATCCAATAAGAAACGTCGCATCGAATGAATGTGATTGAATTCTCCCCATCTTGACGAGCGGAATTGAATGGTGCAACTGATTTTGCTGTGCTGTGAAAATTCAGATATTTGCATGACTTCTTTTGTTTTATTTTGTGAATAGCAAAAAGCATTCAACCCCATAATACATGTTGTTTTATTGGTCGCTCGTCCATTTCATATCCGATAGCTTAACCATTCATAGATTTGGATTCCTCTCGACGAGCCGAGCAGTACGAGTACCACCTTGATGGGTCTGCGACGTTTCATTTCAGAGTTATTACCAAAAAACCACAAACATCCCAGAATCCTCTCGGTTTGGGGTCAAAATGTTGTCGCTCATTAAATCCAATAAGAAACGTCGCATCGAATGAATGTGATTGAATTCTCCCCATCTTGACGAGCGGAATTGAATGGTACAACTTATTTTGCTGTGCTGTGAAAATTCAGATATTTGCATGACTTCTTTTGTTTTATTTTGTGAATAGCAAAAAGCATTCAACCCCATAATACATGTTGTTTTATTGGTCGCTCGTCCATTTCATATCCGATAGCTTAACCATTCATAGATTTGGATTCCTCTCGACGAGCCGAGCAGTACGAGTACCACCTTGATGGGTCTGCGACGTTTCCTTTCAGAGTTATTACCAAAAAACCACAAACATCCCAGAATCCTCTCGGTTTGGGGTCAAAATGTTGTCGCTCATTAAATCCAATAAGAAACGTCGCATCGAATGAATGTGATTGAATTCTCCCCATCTTGACGAGCGGAATTGAATGGTGCAACTGATATTGCTGTCCTGTGAAAATTCAGATATTTGCATGACTGCTTTTGTTTTATTTTGTGAATAGCAAAAAGCATTCAACCCCATAATACATGTTGTTTTATTGGTCGCTCGTCCATTTCATATTCCATAGCTTAAGCATTCATATATTTGGATTCCTCTCGACGAGGCGAGCAGTACGAGTACCACCTTGATGGGTCTGCGACGTTTCCTTCCAGAGTTATTACCAAAAAACCACAAACATCCCAGAATCCTCTCGGTTTGGGGTCAAAATGTTGTCGCTCATTAAATCCAATAAGAAACGTCGCATCGAATGAATGTGATTGAATTCTCCCCATCTTGACGAGCGGAATTGAATGGTGCAACTGATTTTGCTGTGCTGTGAAAATTCAGATATTTGCATGACTTCTTTTGTTTTATTTTGTGAATAGCAAAAAGCATTCAACCCCATAATACATGTTGTTTTATTGGTCGCTCGTCCATTTCATATTCCATAGCTTAAGCATTCATATATTTGGATTCCTCTCGACGAGGCGAGCAGTACGAGTACCACCTTGATGGGTCTGCGACGTTTCCTTCCAGAGTTATTACCAAAAATACACAAACATCCCAGAATCCTCTCGGTTTGGGGTCAAAATGTTGTCGCTCATTAAATCCAATAAGAAACGTCGCATCGAATGAATGTGATTGAATTCTCCCCATCTTGACGAGCGGAATTGAATGGTGCAACTGATTTTGCTGTGCTGTGAAAATTCAGATATTTGCATGACTTCTTTTGTTTTATTTTGTGAATAGCAAAAAGCATTCAACCCCATAATACATGTTGTTTTATTGGTCGCTCGTCCATTTCATATCCGATAGCTTAACCATTCATAGATTTGGATTCCTCTCGACGAGCCGAGCAGTACGAGTACCACCTTGATGGGTCTGCGACGTTTCATTTCAGAGTTATTACCAAAAAACCACAAACATCCCAGAATCCTCTCGGTTTGGGGTCAAAATGTTGTCGCTCATTAAATCCAATAAGAAACGTCGCATCGAATGAATGTGATTGAATTCTCCCCATCTTGACGAGCGGAATTGAATGGTGCAACTTATTTTGCTGTGCTGTGAAAATTCAGATATTTGCATGACTTCTTTTGTTTTATTTTGTGAATAGCAAAAAGCATTCAACCCCATAATACATGTTGTTTTATTGGTCGCTCGTCCATTTCATATCCGATAGCTTAACCATTCATAGATTTGGATTCCTCTCGACGAGCCGAGCAGTACGAGTACCACCTTGATGGGTCTGCGACGTTTCCTTTCAGAGTTATTACCAAAAAAACACAAACATCCCAGAATCCTCTCGGTTTGGGGTCAAAATGTTGTCGCTCATTAAATCCAATAAGAAACGTCGCATCGAATGAATGTGATTGAATTCTCCCCATCTTGACGAGCGGAATTGAATGGTGCAACTGATATTGCTGTCCTGTGAAAATTCAGATATTTGCATGACTGCTTTTGTTTTATTTTGTGAATAGCAAAAAGCATTCAACCCCATAATACATGTTGTTTTATTGGTCGCTCGTCCATTTCATATTCCATAGCTTAAGCATTCATATATTTGGATTCCTCTCGACGAGGCGAGCAGTACGAGTACCACCTTGATGGGTCTGCGACGTTTCCTTCCAGAGTTATTACCAAAAATACACAAACATCCCAGAATCCTCTCGGTTTGGGGTCAAAATGTTGTCGCTCATTAAATCCAATAAGAAACGTCGCATCGAATGAATGTGATTGAATTCTCCCCATCTTGACGAGCGGAATTGAATGGTGCAACTGATTTTGCTGTGCTGTGAAAATTCAGATATTTGCATGACTTCTTTTGTTTTATTTTGTGAATAGCAAAAAGCATTCAACCCCATAATACATGTTGTTTTATTGGTCGCTCGTCCATTTCATATCCGATAGCTTAACCATTCATAGATTTGGATTCCTCTCGACGAGCCGAGCAGTACGAGTACCACCTTGATGGGTCTGCGACGTTTCATTTCAGAGTTATTACCAAAAAACCACAAACATCCCAGAATCCTCTCGGTTTGGGGTCAAAATGTTGTCGCTCATTAAATCCAATAAGAAACGTCGCATCGAATGAATGTGATTGAATTCTCCCCATCTTGACGAGCGGAATTGAATGGTGCAACTTATTTTGCTGTGCTGTGAAAATTCAGATATTTGCATGACTTCTTTTGTTTTATTTTGTGAATAGCAAAAAGCATTCAACCCCATAATACATGTTGTTTTATTGGTCGCTCGTCCATTTCATATCCGATAGCTTAACCATTCATAGATTTGGATTCCTCTCGACGAGCCGAGCAGTACGAGTACCACCTTGATGGGTCTGCGACGTTTCCTTTCAGAGTTATTACCAAAAAACCACAAACATCCCAGAATCCTCTCGGTTTGGGGTCAAAATGTTGTCGCTCATTAAATCCAATAAGAAACGTCGCATCGAATGAATGTGATTGAATTCTCCCCATCTTGACGAGCGGAATTGAATGGTGCAACTTATTTTGCTGTGCTGTGAAAATTCAGATATTTGCATGACTTCTTTTGTTTTATTTTGTGAATAGCAAAAAGCATTCAACCCCATAATACATGTTGTTTTATTGGTCGCTCGTCCATTTCATATCCGATAGCTTAACCATTCATAGATTTGGATTCCTCTCGACGAGCCGAGCAGTACGAGTACCACCTTGATGGGTCTGCGACGTTTCCTTCCAGAGTTATTACCAAAAAACCACAAACATCCCAGAATCCTCTCGGTTTGGGGTCAAAATGTTGTCGCTCATTAAATCCCATAAGAAACGTCGCATCGAATGAATGTGATTGAATTCTCCCCGTCTGGACGAGCGGAATTGAATGGTGCAACTGATATTGCTGTCCTGTGAAAATTCAGATATTTGCATGACTGCTTTTGTTTTATTTTGTGAATAGCAAAAAGCATTCAACCCCATAATACATGTTGTTTTATTGGTCGCTCGTCCATTTCATATTCCATAGCTTAAGCATTCATATATTTGGATTCCTCTCGACGAGGCGAGCAGTACGAGTACCACCTTGATGGGTCTGCGACGTTTCCTTCCAGAGTTATTACCAAAAAACCACAAACATCCCAGAATCCTCTCGGTTTGGGGTCAAAATGTTGTCGCTCATTAAATCCAATAAGAAACGTCGCATCGAATGAATGTGATTGAATTCTCCCCATCTTGACGAGCGGAATTGAATGGTGCAACTGATTTTGCTGTGCTGTGAAAATTCAGATATTTGCATGACTTCTTTTGTTTTATTTTGTGAATAGCAAAAAGCATTCAACCCCATAATACATGTTGTTTTATTGGTCGCTCGTCCATTTCATATTCCATAGCTTAAGCATTCATATATTTGGATTCCTCTCGACGAGGCGAGCAGTACGAGTACCACCTTGATGGGTCTGCGACGTTTCCTTCCAGAGTTATTACCAAAAATACACAAACATCCCAGAATCCTCTCGGTTTGGGGTCAAAATGTTGTCGCTCATTAAATCCAATAAGAAACGTCGCATCGAATGAATGTGATTGAATTCTCCCCATCTTGACGAGCGGAATTGAATGGTGCAACTGATTTTGCTGTGCTGTGAAAATTCAGATATTTGCATGACTTCTTTTGTTTTATTTTGTGAATAGCAAAAAGCATTCAACCCCATAATACATGTTGTTTTATTGGTCGCTCGTCCATTTCATATCCGATAGCTTAACCATTCATAGATTTGGATTCCTCTCGACGAGCCGAGCAGTACGAGTACCACCTTGATGGGTCTGCGACGTTTCATTTCAGAGTTATTACCAAAAAACCACAAACATCCCAGAATCCTCTCGGTTTGGGGTCAAAATGTTGTCGCTCATTAAATCCAATAAGAAACGTCGCATCGAATGAATGTGATTGAATTCTCCCCATCTTGACGAGCGGAATTGAATGGTGCAACTGATATTGCTGTCCTGTGAAAATTCAGATATTTGCATGACTGCTTTTGTTTTATTTTGTGAATAGCAAAAAGCATTCAACCCCATAATACATGTTGTTTTATTGGTCGCTCGTCCATTTCATATTCCATAGCTTAAGCATTCATATATTTGGATTCCTCTCGACGAGGCGAGCAGTACGAGTACCACCTTGATGGGTCTGCGACGTTTCCTTCCAGAGTTATTACCAAAAATACACAAACATCCCAGAATCCTCTCGGTTTGGGGTCAAAATGTTGTCGCTCATTAAATCCAATAAGAAACGTCGCATCGAATGAATGTGATTGAATTCTCCCCATCTTGACGAGCGGAATTGAATGGTGCAACTGATTTTGCTGTGCTGTGAAAATTCAGATATTTGCATGACTTCTTTTGTTTTATTTTGTGAATAGCAAAAAGCATTCAACCCCATAATACATGTTGTTTTATTGGTCGCTCGTCCATTTCATATCCGATAGCTTAACCATTCATAGATTTGGATTCCTCTCGACGAGCCGAGCAGTACGAGTACCACCTTGATGGGTCTGCGACGTTTCATTTCAGAGTTATTACCAAAAAACCACAAACATCCCAGAATCCTCTCGGTTTGGGGTCAAAATGTTGTCGCTCATTAAATCCAATAAGAAACGTCGCATCGAATGAATGTGATTGAATTCTCCCCATCTTGACGAGCGGAATTGAATGGTGCAACTTATTTTGCTGTGCTGTGAAAATTCAGATATTTGCATGACTTCTTTTGTTTTATTTTGTGAATAGCAAAAAGCATTCAACCCCATAATACATGTTGTTTTATTGGTCGCTCGTCCATTTCATATCCGATAGCTTAACCATTCATAGATTTGGATTCCTCTCGACGAGCCGAGCAGTACGAGTACCACCTTGATGGGTCTGCGACGTTTCCTTTCAGAGTTATTACCAAAAAACCACAAACATCCCAGAATCCTCTCGGTTTGGGGTCAAAATGTTGTCGCTCATTAAATCCAATAAGAAACGTCGCATCGAATGAATGTGATTGAATTCTCCCCATCTTGACGAGCGGAATTGAATGGTGCAACTGATATTGCTGTCCTGTGAAAATTCAGATATTTGCATGACTGCTTTTGTTTTATTTTGTGAATAGCAAAAAGCATTCAACCCCATAATACATGTTGTTTTATTGGTCGCTCGTCCATTTCATATTCCATAGCTTAAGCATTCATATATTTGGATTCCTCTCGACGAGGCGAGCAGTACGAGTACCACCTTGATGGGTCTGCGACGTTTCCTTCCAGAGTTATTACCAAAAATACACAAACATCCCAGAATCCTCTCGGTTTGGGGTCAAAATGTTGTCGCTCATTAAATCCAATAAGAAACGTCGCATCGAATGAATGTGATTGAATTCTCCCCATCTTGACGAGCGGAATTGAATGGTGCAACTGATTTTGCTGTGCTGTGAAAATTCAGATATTTGCATGACTTCTTTTGTTTTATTTTGTGAATAGCAAAAAGCATTCAACCCCATAATACATGTTGTTTTATTGGTCGCTCGTCCATTTCATATCCGATAGCTTAACCATTCATAGATTTGGATTCCTCTCGACGAGCCGAGCAGTACGAGTACCACCTTGATGGGTCTGCGACGTTTCATTTCAGAGTTATTACCAAAAAACCACAAACATCCCAGAATCCTCTCGGTTTGGGGTCAAAATGTTGTCGCTCATTAAATCCAATAAGAAACGTCGCATCGAATGAATGTGATTGAATTCTCCCCATCTTGACGAGCGGAATTGAATGGTGCAACTTATTTTGCTGTGCTGTGAAAATTCAGATATTTGCATGACTTCTTTTGTTTTATTTTGTGAATAGCAAAAAGCATTCAACCCCATAATACATGTTGTTTTATTGGTCGCTCGTCCATTTCATATCCGATAGCTTAACCATTCATAGATTTGGATTCCTCTCGACGAGCCGAGCAGTACGAGTACCACCTTGATGGGTCTGCGACGTTTCCTTCCAGAGTTATTACCAAAAAACCACAAACATCCCAGAATCCTCTCGGTTTGGGGTCAAAATGTTGTCGCTCATTAAATCCCATAAGAAACGTCGCATCGAATGAATGTGATTGAATTCTCCCCGTCTGGACGAGCGGAATTGAATGGTGCAACTGATATTGCTGTCCTGTGAAAATTCAGATATTTGCATGACTGCTTTTGTTTTATTTTGTGAATAGCAAAAAGCATTCAACCCCATAATACATGTTGTTTTATTGGTCGCTCGTCCATTTCATATTCCATAGCTTAAGCATTCATATATTTGGATTCCTCTCGACGAGGCGAGCAGTACGAGTACCACCTTGATGGGTCTGCGACGTTTCCTTCCAGAGTTATTACCAAAAAACCACAAACATCCCAGAATCCTCTCGGTTTGGGGTCAAAATGTTGTCGCTCATTAAATCCAATAAGAAACGTCGCATCGAATGAATGTGATTGAATTCTCCCCATCTTGACGAGCGGAATTGAATGGTGCAACTGATTTTGCTGTGCTGTGAAAATTCAGATATTTGCATGACTTCTTTTGTTTTATTTTGTGAATAGCAAAAAGCATTCAACCCCATAATACATGTTGTTTTATTGGTCGCTCGTCCATTTCATATTCCATAGCTTAAGCATTCATATATTTGGATTCCTCTCGACGAGGCGAGCAGTACGAGTACCACCTTGATGGGTCTGCGACGTTTCCTTCCAGAGTTATTACCAAAAATACACAAACATCCCAGAATCCTCTCGGTTTGGGGTCAAAATGTTGTCGCTCATTAAATCCAATAAGAAACGTCGCATCGAATGAATGTGATTGAATTCTCCCCATCTTGACGAGCGGAATTGAATGGTGCAACTGATTTTGCTGTGCTGTGAAAATTCAGATATTTGCATGACTTCTTTTGTTTTATTTTGTGAATAGCAAAAAGCATTCAACCCCATAATACATGTTGTTTTATTGGTCGCTCGTCCATTTCATATCCGATAGCTTAACCATTCATAGATTTGGATTCCTCTCGACGAGCCGAGCAGTACGAGTACCACCTTGATGGGTCTGCGACGTTTCATTTCAGAGTTATTACCAAAAAACCACAAACATCCCAGAATCCTCTCGGTTTGGGGTCAAAATGTTGTCGCTCATTAAATCCAATAAGAAACGTCGCATCGAATGAATGTGATTGAATTCTCCCCATCTTGACGAGCGGAATTGAATGGTGCAACTTATTTTGCTGTGCTGTGAAAATTCAGATATTTGCATGACTTCTTTTGTTTTATTTTGTGAATAGCAAAAAGCATTCAACCCCATAATACATGTTGTTTTATTGGTCGCTCGTCCATTTCATATCCGATAGCTTAACCATTCATAGATTTGGATTCCTCTCGACGAGCCGAGCAGTACGAGTACCACCTTGATGGGTCTGCGACGTTTCCTTCCAGAGTTATTACCAAAAAACCACAAACATCCCAGAATCCTCTCGGTTTGGGGTCAAAATGTTGTCGCTCATTAAATCCCATAAGAAACGTCGCATCGAATGAATGTGATTGAATTCTCCCCGTCTGGACGAGCGGAATTGAATGGTGCAACTGATATTGCTGTCCTGTGAAAATTCAGATATTTGCATGACTGCTTTTGTTTTATTTTGTGAATAGCAAAAAGCATTCAACCCCATAATACATGTTGTTTTATTGGTCGCTCGTCCATTTCATATTCCATAGCTTAAGCATTCATATATTTGGATTCCTCTCGACGAGGCGAGCAGTACGAGTACCACCTTGATGGGTCTGCGACGTTTCCTTCCAGAGTTATTACCAAAAAACCACAAACATCCCAGAATCCTCTCGGTTTGGGGTCAAAATGTTGTCGCTCATTAAATCCAATAAGAAACGTCGCATCGAATGAATGTGATTGAATTCTCCCCATCTTGACGAGCGGAATTGAATGGTGCAACTGATTTTGCTGTGCTGTGAAAATTCAGATATTTGCATGACTTCTTTTGTTTTATTTTGTGAATAGCAAAAAGCATTCAACCCCATAATACATGTTGTTTTATTGGTCGCTCGTCCATTTCATATTCCATAGCTTAAGCATTCATATATTTGGATTCCTCTCGACGAGGCGAGCAGTACGAGTACCACCTTGATGGGTCTGCGACGTTTCCTTCCAGAGTTATTACCAAAAATACACAAACATCCCAGAATCCTCTCGGTTTGGGGTCAAAATGTTGTCGCTCATTAAATCCAATAAGAAACGTCGCATCGAATGAATGTGATTGAATTCTCCCCATCTTGACGAGCGGAATTGAATGGTGCAACTGATTTTGCTGTGCTGTGAAAATTCAGATATTTGCATGACTTCTTTTGTTTTATTTTGTGAATAGCAAAAAGCATTCAACCCCATAATACATGTTGTTTTATTGGTCGCTCGTCCATTTCATATCCGATAGCTTAACCATTCATAGATTTGGATTCCTCTCGACGAGCCGAGCAGTACGAGTACCACCTTGATGGGTCTGCGACGTTTCATTTCAGAGTTATTACCAAAAAACCACAAACATCCCAGAATCCTCTCGGTTTGGGGTCAAAATGTTGTCGCTCATTAAATCCAATAAGAAACGTCGCATCGAATGAATGTGATTGAATTCTCCCCATCTTGACGAGCGGAATTGAATGGTGCAACTTATTTTGCTGTGCTGTGAAAATTCAGATATTTGCATGACTTCTTTTGTTTTATTTTGTGAATAGCAAAAAGCATTCAACCCCATAATACATGTTGTTTTATTGGTCGCTCGTCCATTTCATATCCGATAGCTTAACCATTCATAGATTTGGATTCCTCTCGACGAGCCGAGCAGTACGAGTACCACCTTGATGGGTCTGCGACGTTTCCTTCCAGAGTTATTACCAAAAAACCACAAACATCCCAGAATCCTCTCGGTTTGGGGTCAAAATGTTGTCGCTCATTAAATCCCATAAGAAACGTCGCATCGAATGAATGTGATTGAATTCTCCCCGTCTGGACGAGCGGAATTGAATGGTGCAACTGATATTGCTGTCCTGTGAAAATTCAGATATTTGCATGACTGCTTTTGTTTTATTTTGTGAATAGCAAAAAGCATTCAACCCCATAATACATGTTGTTTTATTGGTCGCTCGTCCATTTCATATTCCATAGCTTAAGCATTCATATATTTGGATTCCTCTCGACGAGGCGAGCAGTACGAGTACCACCTTGATGGGTCTGCGACGTTTCCTTCCAGAGTTATTACCAAAAAACCACAAACATCCCAGAATCCTCTCGGTTTGGGGTCAAAATGTTGTCGCTCATTAAATCCAATAAGAAACGTCGCATCGAATGAATGTGATTGAATTCTCCCCATCTTGACGAGCGGAATTGAATGGTGCAACTGATTTTGCTGTGCTGTGAAAATTCAGATATTTGCATGACTTCTTTTGTTTTATTTTGTGAATAGCAAAAAGCATTCAACCCCATAATACATGTTGTTTTATTGGTCGCTCGTCCATTTCATATTCCATAGCTTAAGCATTCATATATTTGGATTCCTCTCGACGAGGCGAGCAGTACGAGTACCACCTTGATGGGTCTGCGACGTTTCTTTCCAGAGTTATTACCAAAAATACACAAACATCCCAGAATCCTCTCGGTTTGGGGTCAAAATGTTGTCGCTCATTAAATCCAATAAGAAACGTCGCATCGAATGAATGTGATTGAATTCTCCCCATCTTGACGAGCGGAATTGAATGGTGCAACTGATTTTGCTGTGCTGTGAAAATTCAGATATTTGCATGACTTCTTTTGTTTTATTTTGTGAATAGCAAAAAGCATTCAACCCCATAATACATGTTGTTTTATTGGTCGCTCGTCCATTTCATATCCGATAGCTTAACCATTCATAGATTTGGATTCCTCTCGACGAGCCGAGCAGTACGAGTACCACCTTGATGGGTCTGCGACGTTTCATTTCAGAGTTATTACCAAAAAACCACAAACATCCCAGAATCCTCTCGGTTTGGGGTCAAAATGTTGTCGCTCATTAAATCCAATAAGAAACGTCGCATCGAATGAATGTGATTGAATTCTCCCCATCTTGACGAGCGGAATTGAATGGTGCAACTTATTTTGCTGTGCTGTGAAAATTCAGATATTTGCATGACTTCTTTTGTTTTATTTTGTGAATAGCAAAAAGCATTCAACCCCATAATACATGTTGTTTTATTGGTCGCTCGTCCATTTCATATCCGATAGCTTAACCATTCATAGATTTGGATTCCTCTCGACGAGCCGAGCAGTACGAGTACCACCTTGATGGGTCTGCGACGTTTCCTTCCAGAGTTATTACCAAAAAACCACAAACATCCCAGAATCCTCTCGGTTTGGGGTCAAAATGTTGTCGCTCATTAAATCCCATAAGAAACGTCGCATCGAATGAATGTGATTGAATTCTCCCCGTCTGGACGAGCGGAATTGAATGGTGCAACTGATATTGCTGTCCTGTGAAAATTCAGATATTTGCATGACTGCTTTTGTTTTATTTTGTGAATAGCAAAAAGCATTCAACCCCATAATACATGTTGTTTTATTGGTCGCTCGTCCATTTCATATTCCATAGCTTAAGCATTCATATATTTGGATTCCTCTCGACGAGGCGAGCAGTACGAGTACCACCTTGATGGGTCTGCGACGTTTCCTTCCAGAGTTATTACCAAAAAACCACAAACATCCCAGAATCCTCTCGGTTTGGGGTCAAAATGTTGTCGCTCATTAAATCCAATAAGAAACGTCGCATCGAATGAATGTGATTGAATTCTCCCCATCTTGACGAGCGGAATTGAATGGTGCAACTGATTTTGCTGTGCTGTGAAAATTCAGATATTTGCATGACTTCTTTTGTTTTATTTTGTGAATAGCAAAAAGCATTCAACCCCATAATACATGTTGTTTTATTGGTCGCTCGTCCATTTCATATTCCATAGCTTAAGCATTCATATATTTGGATTCCTCTCGACGAGGCGAGCAGTACGAGTACCACCTTGATGGGTCTGCGACGTTTCCTTCCAGAGTTATTACCAAAAATACACAAACATCCCAGAATCCTCTCGGTTTGGGGTCAAAATGTTGTCGCTCATTAAATCCAATAAGAAACGTCGCATCGAATGAATGTGATTGAATTCTCCCCATCTTGACGAGCGGAATTGAATGGTGCAACTGATTTTGCTGTGCTGTGAAAATTCAGATATTTGCATGACTTCTTTTGTTTTATTTTGTGAATAGCAAAAAGCATTCAACCCCATAATACATGTTGTTTTATTGGTCGCTCGTCCATTTCATATCCGATAGCTTAACCATTCATAGATTTGGATTCCTCTCGACGAGCCGAGCAGTACGAGTACCACCTTGATGGGTCTGCGACGTTTCATTTCAGAGTTATTACCAAAAAACCACAAACATCCCAGAATCCTCTCGGTTTGGGGTCAAAATGTTGTCGCTCATTAAATCCAATAAGAAACGTCGCATCGAATGAATGTGATTGAATTCTCCCCATCTTGACGAGCGGAATTGAATGGTGCAACTGATATTGCTGTCCTGTGAAAATTCAGATATTTGCATGACTGCTTTTGTTTTATTTTGTGAATAGCAAAAAGCATTCAACCCCATAATACATGTTGTTTTATTGGTCGCTCGTCCATTTCATATTCCATAGCTTAAGCATTCATATATTTGGATTCCTCTCGACGAGGCGAGCAGTACGAGTACCACCTTGATGGGTCTGCGACGTTTCCTTCCAGAGTTATTACCAAAAATACACAAACATCCCAGAATCCTCTCGGTTTGGGGTCAAAATGTTGTCGCTCATTAAATCCAATAAGAAACGTCGCATCGAATGAATGTGATTGAATTCTCCCCATCTTGACGAGCGGAATTGAATGGTGCAACTGATTTTGCTGTGCTGTGAAAATTCAGATATTTGCATGACTTCTTTTGTTTTATTTTGTGAATAGCAAAAAGCATTCAACCCCATAATACATGTTGTTTTATTGGTCGCTCGTCCATTTCATATCCGATAGCTTAACCATTCATAGATTTGGATTCCTCTCGACGAGCCGAGCAGTACGAGTACCACCTTGATGGGTCTGCGACGTTTCATTTCAGAGTTATTACCAAAAAACCACAAACATCCCAGAATCCTCTCGGTTTGGGGTCAAAATGTTGTCGCTCATTAAATCCAATAAGAAACGTCGCATCGAATGAATGTGATTGAATTCTCCCCATCTTGACGAGCGGAATTGAATGGTGCAACTTATTTTGCTGTGCTGTGAAAATTCAGATATTTGCATGACTTCTTTTGTTTTATTTTGTGAATAGCAAAAAGCATTCAACCCCATAATACATGTTGTTTTATTGGTCGCTCGTCCATTTCATATCCGATAGCTTAACCATTCATAGATTTGGATTCCTTTCGACGAGCCGAGCAGTACGAGTACCACCTTGATGGGTCTGCGACGTTTCCTTCCAGAGTTATTACCAAAAAACCACAAACATCCCAGAATCCTCTCGGTTTGGGGTCAAAATGTTGTCGCTCATTAAATCCAATAAGAAACGTCGCATCGAATGAATGTGATTGAATTCTCCCCGTCTGGACGAGCGGAATTGAATGGTGCAACTGATTTTGCTGTGCTGTGAAAATTCAGATATTTGCATGACTGCTTTTGTTTTATTTTATGAATAGCAAAAAGCATTCAACCCATAATACATGTTGTTTTATTGGTCGCTCGTCCATTTCATATCCCATAGCTTAACCATTCATATATTTGGATTCCTCTCGACGAGCCGAGCAGTACGAGTACCACCTTGATGGGTCTGCGACGTTTCCTTCCAGAGTTATTACCAAAAAACCACAAACATCCCAGAATCCTCTCGGTTTGGGGTCAAAATGTTGTCGCTCATTAAATCCAATAAGAAACGTCGCATCGAATGAATGTGATTGAATTCTCCCCGTCTGGACGAGCGGAATTGAATGGTGCAACTGATTTTGCTGTGCTGTGAAAATTCAGATATTTGCATGACTGCTTTTGTTTTATTTTATGAATAGCAAAAAGCATTCAACCCATAATACATGTTGTTTTATTGGTCGCTCGTCCATTTCATATCCCATAGCTTAACCATTCATATATTTGGATTCCTCTCGACGAGCCGAGCAGTACGAGTACCACCTTGATGGGTCTGCGACGTTTCCTTCCAGAGTTATTACCAAAAAACCACAAACATCCCAGAATCCTCTCGGTTTGGGGTCAAAATGTTGTCGCTCATTAAATCCCATAAGAAACGTCGCATCGAATGAATGTGATTGAATTCTCCCCGTCTGGACGAGCGGAATTGAATGGTGCAACTGATATTGCTGTCCTGTGAAAATTCAGATATTTGCATGACTGCTTTTGTTTTATTTTGTGAATAGCAAAAAGCATTCAACCCCATAATACATGTTGTTTTATTGGTCGCTCGTCCATTTCATATCCCATAGCTTAACCATTCATATATTTGGATTCCTCTCGACGAGGCGAGCAGTTCGAGTACCACCTTGATGGGTCTGCGACGTTTCATTTCAGAGTTATTACCAAAAAACCACAAACATCCCAGAATCCTCTCGGTTTGGGGTCAAAATGTTGTCGCTCATTAAATCCAATAAGAAACGTCGCATCGAATGAATGTGATTGAATTCTCCCCATCTTGACGAGCGGAATTGAATGGTGCAACTGATATTGCTGTCCTGTGAAAATTCAGATATTTGCATGACTGCTTTTGTTTTATTTTGTGAATAGCAAAAAGCATTCAACCCCATAATACATGTTGTTTTATTGGTCGCTCGTCCATTTCATATTCCATAGCTTAAGCATTCATATATTTGGATTCCTCTCGACGAGGCGAGCAGTACGAGTACCACCTTGATGGGTCTGCGACGTTTCCTTCCAGAGTTATTACCAAAAATACACAAACATCCCAGAATCCTCTCGGTTTGGGGTCAAAATGTTGTCGCTCATTAAATCCAATAAGAAACGTCGCATCGAATGAATGTGATTGAATTCTCCCCATCTTGACGAGCGGAATTGAATGGTGCAACTGATTTTGCTGTGCTGTGAAAATTCAGATATTTGCATGACTTCTTTTGTTTTATTTTGTGAATAGCAAAAAGCATTCAACCCCATAATACATGTTGTTTTATTGGTCGCTCGTCCATTTCATATCCGATAGCTTAACCATTCATAGATTTGGATTCCTCTCGACGAGCCGAGCAGTACGAGTACCACCTTGATGGGTCTGCGACGTTTCATTTCAGAGTTATTACCAAAAAACCACAAACATCCCAGAATCCTCTCGGTTTGGGGTCAAAATGTTGTCGCTCATTAAATCCAATAAGAAACGTCGCATCGAATGAATGTGATTGAATTCTCCCCATCTTGACGAGCGGAATTGAATGGTGCAACTTATTTTGCTGTGCTGTGAAAATTCAGATATTTGCATGACTTCTTTTGTTTTATTTTGTGAATAGCAAAAAGCATTCAACCCCATAATACATGTTGTTTTATTGGTCGCTCGTCCATTTCATATCCGATAGCTTAACCATTCATAGATTTGGATTCCTTTCGACGAGCCGAGCAGTACGAGTACCACCTTGATGGGTCTGCGACGTTTCCTTCCAGAGTTATTACCAAAAAACCACAAACATCCCAGAATCCTCTCGGTTTGGGGTCAAAATGTTGTCGCTCATTAAATCCAATAAGAAACGTCGCATCGAATGAATGTGATTGAATTCTCCCCGTCTGGACGAGCGGAATTGAATGGTGCAACTGATTTTGCTGTGCTGTGAAAATTCAGATATTTGCATGACTGCTTTTGTTTTATTTTATGAATAGCAAAAAGCATTCAACCCATAATACATGTTGTTTTATTGGTCGCTCGTCCATTTCATATCCCATAGCTTAACCATTCATATATTTGGATTCCTCTCGACGAGCCGAGCAGTACGAGTACCACCTTGATGGGTCTGCGACGTTTCCTTCCAGAGTTATTACCAAAAAACCACAAACATCCCAGAATCCTCTCGGTTTGGGGTCAAAATGTTGTCGCTCATTAAATCCAATAAGAAACGTCGCATCGAATGAATGTGATTGAATTCTCCCCGTCTGGACGAGCGGAATTGAATGGTGCAACTGATTTTGCTGTGCTGTGAAAATTCAGATATTTGCATGACTGCTTTTGTTTTATTTTATGAATAGCAAAAAGCATTCAACCCATAATACATGTTGTTTTATTGGTCGCTCGTCCATTTCATATCCCATAGCTTAACCATTCATATATTTGGATTCCTCTCGACGAGCCGAGCAGTACGAGTACCACCTTGATGGGTCTGCGACGTTTCCTTCCAGAGTTATTACCAAAAAACCACAAACATCCCAGAATCCTCTCGGTTTGGGGTCAAAATGTTGTCGCTCATTAAATCCCATAAGAAACGTCGCATCGAATGAATGTGATTGAATTCTCCCCGTCTGGACGAGCGGAATTGAATGGTGCAACTGATATTGCTGTCCTGTGAAAATTCAGATATTTGCATGACTGCTTTTGTTTTATTTTGTGAATAGCAAAAAGCATTCAACCCCATAATACATGTTGTTTTATTGGTCGCTCGTCCATTTCATATCCCATAGCTTAACCATTCATATATTTGGATTCCTCTCGACGAGGCGAGCAGTTCGAGTACCACCTTGATGGGTCTGCGACGTTTCCTTCCAGAGTTATTACCAAAAAACCACAAACATCCCAGAATCCTCTCGGTTTGGGGTCAAAATGTTGTCGCTCATTAAATCCCATAAGAAACGTCGCATCGAATGAATGTGATTGAATTCTCCCCGTCTGGACGAGCGGAATTGAATGGTGCAACTGATATTGCTGTCCTGTGAAAATTCAGATATTTGCATGACTGCTTTTGTTTTATTTTGTGAATAGCAAAAAGCATTCAACCCCATAATACATGTTGTTTTATTGGTCGCTCGTCCATTTCATATTCCATAGCTTAAGCATTCATATATATATTTGGATTCCTCTCGACGAGGCGAGCAGTACGAGTACCACCTTGATGGGTCTGCGACGTTTCCTTCCAGAGTTATTACCAAAAATACACAAACATCCCAGAATCCTCTCGGTTTGGGGTCAAAATGTTGTCGCTCATTAAATCCAATAAGAAACGTCGCATCGAATGAATGTGATTGAATTCTCCCCATCTTGACGAGCGGAATTGAATGGTGCAACTGATTTTGCTGTGCTGTGAAAATTCAGATATTTGCATGACTTCTTTTGTTTTATTTTGTGAATAGCAAAAAGCATTCAACCCCATAATACATGTTGTTTTATTGGTCGCTCGTCCATTTCATATCCGATAGCTTAACCATTCATAGATTTGGATTCCTCTCGACGAGCCGAGCAGTACGAGTACCACCTTGATGGGTCTGCGACGTTTCCTTCTAGAGTTATTACCAAAAAACCACAAACATCCCAGAATCCTCTCGGTTTGGGGTCAAAATGTTGTCGCTCATTAAATCCCATAAGAAACGTCGCATCGAATGAATGTGATTGAATTCTCCCCGTCTGGACGAGCGGAATTGAATGGTGCAACTGATATTGCTGTCCTGTGAAAATTCAGATATTTGCATGACTGCTTTTGTTTTATTTTGTGAATAGTAAAAAGCATTCAACCCCATAATACATGTTGTTTTATTGGTCGCTCGTCCATTTCATATTCCATAGCTTAAGCATTCATATATTTGGATTCCTCTCGACGAGGCGAGCAGTACGAGTACCACCTTGATGGGTCTGCGACGTTTCCTTCCAGAGTTATTACCAAAAATACACAAACATCCCAGAATCCTCTCGGTTTGGGGTCAAAATGTTGTCGCTCATTAAATCCAATAAGAAACGTCGCATCGAATGAATGTGATTGAATTCTCCCCTTCTGGACGAGCGGAATTGAATGGTGCAACTGATATTGCTGTCCTGTGAAAATTCAGATATTTGCATGACTGCTTTTGTTTTATTTTGTGAATAGCAAAAAGCATTCAACCCCATAATACATGTTGTTTTATTGGTCGCTCGTCCATTTCATATTCCATAGCTTAAGCATTCATATATTTGGATTCCTCTCGACGAGGCGAGCAGTACGAGTACCACCTTGATGGGTCTACGACGTTTCCTTCCAGAGTTATTACCAAAAATACACAAACATCCCAGAATCCTCTCGGTTTGGGGTCAAAATGTTGTCGCTCATTAAATCCAATAAGAAACGTCGCACCGAATGAATGTGATTGAATTCTCCCCATCTTGACGAGCGGAATTGAATGGTGCAACTGATTTTGCTGTGCTGTGAAAATTCAGATATTTGCATGACTTCTTTTGTTTTATTTTGTGAATAGCAAAAAGCATTCAACCCCATAATACATGTTGTTTTATTGGTCGCTCGTCCATTTCATATCCGATAGCTTAACCATTCATAGATTTGGATTCCTCTCGACGAGGCGAGCAGTACGAGTACCACCTTGATGGGTCTGCGACGTTTCCTTCCAGAGTTATTACCAAAAATACACAAACATCCCAGAATCCTCTCGGTTTGGGGTCAAAATGTTGTCGCTCATTAAATCCAATAAGAAACGTCGCATCGAATGAATGTGATTGAATTCTCCCCGTCTGGACGAGCGGAATTGAATGGTGCAACTGATATTGCTGTCCTGTGAAAATTCAGATATTTGCATGACTGCTTTTGTTTTATTTTGTGAATAGCAAAAAGCATTCAACCCCATAATACATGTTGTTTTATTGGTCGCTCGTCCATTTCATATTCCATAGCTTAAGCATTCATATATTTGGATTCCTCTCGACGAGGCGAGCAGTACGAGTACCACCTTGATGGGTCTACGACGTTTCCTTCCAGAGTTATTACCAAAAATACACAAACATCCCAGAATCCTCTCGGTTTGGGGTCAAAATGTTGTCGCTCATTAAATCCAATAAGAAACGTCGCATCGAATGAATGTGATTGAATTCTCCCCATCTTGACGAGCGGAATTGAATGGTGCAACTGATTTTGCTGTGCTGTGAAAATTCAGATATTTGCATGACTTCTTTTGTTTTATTTTGTGAATAGCAAAAAGCATTCAACCCCATAATACATGTTGTTTTATTGGTCGCTCGTCCATTTCATATCCGATAGCTTAACCATTCATAGATTTGGATTCCTCTCGACGAGCCGAGCAGTACGAGTACCACCTTGATGGGTCTGCGACGTTTCCTTCCAGAGTTATTACCAAAAAACCACAAACATCCCAGAATCCTCTCGGTTTGGGGTCAAAATGTTGTCGCTCATTAAATCCCATAAGAAACGTCGCATCGAATGAATGTGATTGAATTCTCCCCGTCTGGACGAGCGGAATTGAATGGTGCAACTGATATTGCTGTCCTGTGAAAATTCAGATATTTGCATGAATGCTTTTGTTTTATTTTGTGAATAGCAAATAGCATTCAACCCCATAATACATGTTGTTTTATTGGTCGCTCGTCCATTTCATATTCCATAGCTTAAGCATTCATATATTTGGATTCCTCTCGACGAGGCGAGCAGTACGAGTACCACCTTGATGGGTCTGCGACGTTTCCTTCCAGAGTTATTACCAAAAAACCACAAACATCCCAGAATCCTCTCGGTTTGGGGTCAAAATGTTGTCGCTCATTAAATCCAATAAGAAACGTCGCATCGAATGAATGTGATTGAATTATCCCCGTCTGGACGAGCGGAATTGAATGGTGCAACTGATATTGCTGTCCTGTGAAAATTCAGATATTTGCATGACTGCTTTTGTTTTATTTTGTGAATAGCAAAAAGCATTCAACCCCATAATACATGTTGTTTTATTGGTCGCTCGTCCATTTCATATTCCATAGCTTAAGCATTCATATATATATTTGGATACCTCTCGACGAGGCGAGCAGTACGAGTACCACCTTGATGGGTCTGCGACGTTTCCTTCCAGAGTTATTACCAAAAATACACAAACATCCCAGAATCCTCTCGGTTTGGGGTCAAAATGTTGTCGCTCATTAAATCCAATAAGAAACGTCGCATCGAATGAATGTGATTGAATTCTCCCCATCTTGACGAGCGGAATTGAATGGTGCAACTGATTTTGCTGTGCTGTGAAAATTCAGATATTTGCATGACTTCTTTTGTTTTATTTTGTGAATAGCAAAAAGCATTCAACCCCATAATACATGTTGTTTTATTGGTCGCTCGTCCATTTCATATCCGATAGCTTAACCATTCATAGATTTGGATTCCTCTCGACGAGCCGAGCAGTACGAGTACCACCTTGATGGGTCTGCGACGTTTCATTTCAGAGTTATTACCAAAAAACCACAAACATCCCAGAATCCTCTCGGTTTGGGGTCAAAATGTTGTCGCTCATTAAATCCCATAAGAAACGTCGCATCGAATGAATGTGATTGAATTCTCCCCGTCTGGACGAGCGGAATTGAATGGTGCAACTGATATTGCTGTCCTGTGAAAATTCAGATATTTGCATGACTGCTTTTGTTTTATTTTGTGAATAGTAAAAAGCATTCAACCCCATAATACATGTTGTTTTATTGGTCGCTCGTCCATTTCATATTCCATAGCTTAAGCATTCATATATTTGGATTCCTCTCGACGAGGCGAGCAGTACGAGTACCACCTTGATGGGTCTGCGACGTTTCCTTCCAGAGTTATTACCAAAAATACACAAACATCCCAGAATCCTCTCGGTTTGGGGTCAAAATGTTGTCGCTCATTAAATCCAATAAGAAACGTCGCATCGAATGAATGTGATTGAATTCTCCCCGTCTGGACGAGCGGAATTGAATGGTGCAACTGATATTGCTGTCCTGTGAAAATTCAGATATTTGCATGACTGCTTTTGTTTTATTTTGTAAATAGCAAAAAGCATTCAACCCCATAATACATGTTGTTTTATTGGTCGCTCGTCCATTTCATATTCCATAGCTTAAGCATTCATATATTTGGATTCCTCTCGACGAGGCGAGCAGTACGAGTACCACCTTGATGGGTCTACGACGTTTCCTTCCAGAGTTATTACCAAAAATACACAAACATCCCAGAATCCTCTCGGTTTGGGGTCAAAATGTTGTCGCTCATTAAATCCAATAAGAAACGTCGCATCGAATGAATGTGATTGAATTCTCCCCATCTTGACGAGCGGAATTGAATGGTGCAACTGATTTTGCTGTGCTGTGAAAATTCAGATATTTGCATGACTTCTTTTGTTTTATTTTGTGAATAGCAAAAAGCATTCAACCCCATAATACATGTTGTTTTATTGGTCGCTCGTCCATTTCATATCCGATAGCTTAACCATTCATAGATTTGGATTCCTCTCGACGAGCCGAGCAGTACGAGTACCACCTTGATGGGTCTGCGACGTTTCCTTCCAGAGTTATTACCAAAAAACCACAAACATCCCAGAATCCTCTCGGTTTGGGGTCAAAATGTTGTCGCTCATTAAATCCCATAAGAAACGTCGCATCGAATGAATGTGATTGAATTCTCCCCGTCTGGACGAGCGGAATTGAATGGTGCAACTGATATTGCTGTCCTGTGAAAATTCAGATATTTGCATGACTGCTTTTGTTTTATTTTGTGAATAGCAAAAAGCATTCAACCCCATAATACATGTTGTTTTATTGGTCGCTCGTCCATTTCATATTCCATAGCTTAAGCATTCATATATTTGGATTCCTCTCGACGAGGCGAGCAGTACGAGTACCACCTTGATGGGTCTACGACGTTTCCTTCCAGAGTTATTACCAAAAATACACAAACATCCCAGAATCCTCTCGGTTTGGGGTCAAAATGTTGTCGCTCATTAAATCCAATAAGAAACGTCGCATCGAATGAATGTGATTGAATTCTCCCCATCTTGACGAGCGGAATTGAATGGTGCAACTGATTTTGCTGTGCTGTGAAAATTCAGATATTTGCATGACTTCTTTTGTTTTATTTTGTGAATAGCAAAAAGCATTCAACCCCATAATACATGTTGTTTTATTGGTCGCTCGTCCATTTCATATCCGATAGCTTAACCATTCATAGATTTGGATTCCTCTCGACGAGCCGAGCAGTACGAGTACCACCTTGATGGGTCTGCGACGTTTCCTTCCAGAGTTATTACCAAAAAACCACAAACATCCCAGAATCCTCTCGGTTTGGGGTCAAAATGTTGTCGCTCATTAAATCCCATAAGAAACGTCGCATCGAATGAATGTGATTGAATTCTCCCCGTCTGGACGAGCGGAATTGAATGGTGCAACTGATATTGCTGTCCTGTGAAAATTCAGATATTTGCATGACTGCTTTTGTTTTATTTTGTGAATAGCAAAAAGCATTCAACCCCATAATACATGTTGTTTTATTGGTCGCTCGTCCATTTCATATTCCATAGCTTAAGCATTCATATATTTGGATTCCTCTCGACGAGGCGAGCAGTACGAGTACCACCTTGATGGGTCTGCGACGTTTCCTTCCAGAGTTATTACCAAAAAACCACAAACATCCCAGAATCCTCTCGGTTTGGGGTCAAAATGTTGTCGCTCATTAAATCCCATAAGAAACGTCGCATCGAATGAATGTGATTGAATTCTCCCCGTCTGGACGAGCGGAATTGAATGGTGCAACTGATATTGCTGTCCTGTGAAAATTCAGATATTTGCATGACTGCTTTTGTTTTATTTTGTGAATAGCAAAAAGCATTCAACCCCATAATACATGTTGTTTTATTGGTCGCTCGTCCATTTCATATTCCATAGCTTAAGCATTCATATATATATTTGGATACCTCTCGACGAGGCGAGCAGTACGAGTACCACCTTGATGGGTCTGCGACGTTTCCTTCCAGAGTTATTACCAAAAATACACAAACATCCCAGAATCCTCTCGGTTTGGGGTCAAAATGTTGTCGCTCATTAAATCCAATAAGAAACGTCGCATCGAATGAATGTGATTGAATTCTCCCCATCTTGACGAGCGGAATTGAATGGTGCAACTGATTTTGCTGTGCTGTGAAAATTCAGATATTTGCATGACTTCTTTTGTTTTATTTTGTGAATAGCAAAAAGCATTCAACCCCATAATACATGTTGTTTTATTGGTCGCTCGTCCATTTCATATCCGATAGCTTAACCATTCATAGATTTGGATTCCTCTCGACGAGCCGAGCAGTACGAGTACCACCTTGATGGGTCTGCGACGTTTCATTTCAGAGTTATTACCAAAAAACCACAAACATCCCAGAATCCTCTCGGTTTGGGGTCAAAATGTTGTCGCTCATTAAATCCCATAAGAAACGTCGCATCGAATGAATGTGATTGAATTCTCCCCGTCTGGACGAGCGGAATTGAATGGTGCAACTGATATTGCTGTCCTGTGAAAATTCAGATATTTGCATGACTGCTTTTGTTTTATTTTGTGAATAGTAAAAAGCATTCAACCCCATAATACATGTTGTTTTATTGGTCGCTCGTCCATTTCATATTCCATAGCTTAAGCATTCATATATTTGGATTCCTCTCGACGAGGCGAGCAGTACGAGTACCACCTTGATGGGTCTGCGACGTTTCCTTCCAGAGTTATTACCAAAAATACACAAACATCCCAGAATCCTCTCGGTTTGGGGTCAAAATGTTGTCGCTCATTAAATCCAATAAGAAACGTCGCATCGAATGAATGTGATTGAATTCTCCCCGTCTGGACGAGCGGAATTGAATGGTGCAACTGATATTGCTGTCCTGTGAAAATTCAGATATTTGCATGACTGCTTTTGTTTTATTTTGTGAATAGCAAAAAGCATTCAACCCCATAATACATGTTGTTTTATTGGTCGCTCGTCCATTTCATATTCCATAGCTTAAGCATTCATATATTTGGATTCCTCTCGACGAGGCGAGCAGTACGAGTACCACCTTGATGGGTCTACGACGTTTCCTTCCAGAGTTATTACCAAAAATACACAAACATCCCAGAATCCTCTCGGTTTGGGGTCAAAATGTTGTCGCTCATTAAATCCAATAAGAAACGTCGCATCGAATGAATGTGATTGAATTCTCCCCATCTTGACGAGCGGAATTGAATGGTGCAACTGATTTTGCTGTGCTGTGAAAATTCAGATATTTGCATGACTTCTTTTGTTTTATTTTGTGAATAGCAAAAAGCATTCAACCCCATAATACATGTTGTTTTATTGGTCGCTCGTCCATTTCATATCCGATAGCTTAACCATTCATAGATTTGGATTCCTCTCGACGAGCCGAGCAGTACGAGTACCACCTTGATGGGTCTGCGACGTTTCATTTCAGAGTTATTACCAAAAAACCACAAACATCCCAGAATCCTCTCGGTTTGGGGTCAAAATGTTGTCGCTCATTAAATCCCATAAGAAACGTCGCATCGAATGAATGTGATTGAATTCTCCCCGTCTGGACGAGCGGAATTGAATGGTGCAACTGATATTGCTGTCCTGTGAAAATTCAGATATTTGCATGACTGCTTTTGTTTTATTTTGTGAATAGTAAAAAGCATTCAACCCCATAATACATGTTGTTTTATTGGTCGCTCGTCCATTTCATATTCCATAGCTTAAGCATTCATATATTTGGATTCCTCTCGACGAGGCGAGCAGTACGAGTACCACCTTGATGGGTCTGCGACGTTTCCTTCCAGAGTTATTACCAAAAATACACAAACATCCCAGAATCCTCTCGGTTTGGGGTCAAAATGTTGTCGCTCATTAAATCCAATAAGAAACGTCGCATCGAATGAATGTGATTGAATTCTCCCCGTCTGGACGAGCGGAATTGAATGGTGCAACTGATATTGCTGTCCTGTGAAAATTCAGATATTTGCATGACTGCTTTTGTTTTATTTTGTGAATAGCAAAAAGCATTCAACCCCATAATACATGTTGTTTTATTGGTCGCTCGTCCATTTCATATTCCATAGCTTAAGCATTCATATATTTGGATTCCTCTCGACGAGGCGAGCAGTACGAGTACCACCTTGATGGGTCTACGACGTTTCCTTCCAGAGTTATTACCAAAAATACACAAACATCCCAGAATCCTCTCGGTTTGGGGTCAAAATGTTGTCGCTCATTAAATCCAATAAGAAACGTCGCATCGAATGAATGTGATTGAATTCTCCCCATCTTGACGAGCGGAATTGAATGGTGCAACTGATTTTGCTGTGCTGTGAAAATTCAGATATTTGCATGACTTCTTTTGTTTTATTTTGTGAATAGCAAAAAGCATTCAACCCCATAATACATGTTGTTTTATTGGTCGCTCGTCCATTTCATATCCGATAGCTTAACCATTCATAGATTTGGATTCCTCTCGACGAGCCGAGCAGTACGAGTACCACCTTGATGGGTCTGCGACGTTTCCTTCCAGAGTTATTACCAAAAAACCACAAACATCCCAGAATCCTCTCGGTTTGGGGTCAAAATGTTGTCGCTCATTAAATCCCATAAGAAACGTCGCATCGAATGAATGTGATTGAATTCTCCCCGTCTGGACGAGCGGAATTGAATGGTGCAACTGATATTGCTGTCCTGTGAAAATTCAGATATTTGCATGACTGCTTTTGTTTTATTTTGTGAATAGCAAAAAGCATTCAACCCCATAATACATGTTGTTTTATTGGTCGCTCGTCCATTTCATATTCCATAGCTTAAGCATTCATATATTTGGATTCCTCTCGACGAGGCGAGCAGTACGAGTACCACCTTGATGGGTCTGCGACGTTTCCTTCCAGAGTTATTACCAAAAAACCACAAACATCCCAGAATCCTCTCGGTTTGGGGTCAAAATGTTGTCGCTCATTAAATCCCATAAGAAACGTCGCATCGAATGAATGTGATTGAATTCTCCCCGTCTGGACGAGCGGAATTGAATGGTGCAACTGATATTGCTGTCCTGTGAAAATTCAGATATTTGCATGACTGCTTTTGTTTTATTTTGTGAATAGCAAAAAGCATTCAACCCCATAATACATGTTGTTTTATTGGTCGCTCGTCCATTTCATATCCCATAGCTTAACCATTCATATATTTGGATTCCTCTCGACGAGCCGAGCAGTACGAGTACCACCTTGATGGGTCTGCGACGTTTCCTTCCAGAGTTATTACCAAAAAACCACAAACATCCCAGAATCCTCTCGGTTTGGGGTCAAAATGTTGTCGCTCATTAAATCCCATAAGAAACGTCGCATCGAATGAATGTGATTGAATTCTCCCCGTCTGGACGAGCGGAATTGAATGGTGCAACTGATATTGCTGTCCTGTGAAAATTCAGATATTTGCATGACTGCTTTTGTTTTATTTTGTGAATAGCAAAAAGCATTCAACCCCATAATACATGTTGTTTTATTGTTCGCTCGTCCATTTCATATTCCATAGCTTAAGCATTCATATATTTGGATTCCTCTCGACGAGGCGAGCAGTACGAGTACCACCTTGATGGGTCTGCGACGTTTCCTTCCAGAGTTATTACCAAAAATACACAAACATCCCAGAATCCTCTCGGTTTGGGGTCAAAATGTTGTCGCTCATTAAATCCAATAAGAAACGTCGCATCGAATGAATGTGATTGAATTCTCCCCATCTTGACGAGCGGAATTGAATGGTGCAACTGATTTTGCTGTGCTGTGAAAATTCAGATATTTGCATGACTTCTTTTGTTTTATTTTGTGAATAGCAAAAAGCATTCAACCCCATAATACATGTTGTTTTATTGGTCGCTCGTCCATTTCATATCCGATAGCTTAACCATTCATAGATTTGGATTCCTCTCGACGAGCCGAGCAGTACGAGTACCACCTTGATGGGTCTGCGACGTTTCCTTTCAGAGTTATTACCAAAAAAACACAAACATCCCAGAATCCTCTCGGTTTGGGGTCAAAATGTTGTCGCTCATTAAATCCAATAAGAAACGTCGCATCGAATGAATGTGATTGAATTCTCCCCATCTTGACGAGCAGAATTGAATGGTGCAACTGATATTGCTGTCCTGTGAAAATTCAGATATTTGCATGACTGCTTTTGTTTTATTTTGTGAATATCAAAAAGCATTCAACCCCATAATACATGTTGTTTTATTGGTCGCTCGTCCATTTCATATTCCATAGCTTAAGCATTCATATATTTGGATTCCTCTCGACGAGGCGAGCAGTACGAGTACCACCTTGATGGGTCTGCGACGTTTCCTTTCAGAGTTATTACCAAAAAACCACAAACATCCCAGAATCCTCTCGGTTTGGGGTCACAATGTTGTCGCTCATTAAATCCAATAAGAAACGTCGCATCGAATGAATGTGATTGAATTCTCCCCATCTTGACGAGCGGAATTGAATGGTGCAACTGATATTGCTGTGCTGTGAAAATTCAGATATTTGCATGACTGCTTTTGTTTTATTTTATGAATAGCAAAAAGCATTCAACCCATAATACATGTTGTTTTATTGGTCGCTCGTCCATTTCATATCCCATAGCTTAACCATTCATATATTTGGATTCCTCTCGACGAGGCGAGCAGTTCGAGTACCACCTTGATGGGTCTGCGACGTTTCCTCCAGAGTTATCACCAAAAAACCACAAACATCCCAGAATCCTCTCGGTTTGGGGTCAAAATGTTGTCGCTCATTAAATCCCATAAGAAACGTCGCACCGAATGAATGTGATTGAATTTTCCCCGTCTCGACGAGCGGAATTGAATGGTGCAACTGATTTTGCTGTGCTGTGAAAATTCAGATATTTGCATGACTTCTTTTGTTTTATTTTGTGAATAGCAAAAAGCATTCAACCCCATAATACATGTTGTTTTATTGGTCGCTCGTCCATTTCATATCCGAAAGCTTAACCATTCATATATTTGGATTCCTCTCGACGAGCCGAGCAGTACGAGTACCACCTTGATGGGTCTGCGACGTTTCCTTCCAGAGTTATTACCAAAAAACCACAAACATCCCAGAATCCTCTCGGTTTGGGGTCAAAATGTTGTCGCTCATTAAATCCAATAAGAAACGTCGCATCGAATGAATGTGATTGAATTCTCCCCGTCTGGACGAGCGGAATTGAATGGTGCAACTGATTTTGCTGTGCTGTGAAAATTCAGATATTTGCATGACTGCTTTTGTTTTATTTTATGAATAGCAAAAAGCATTCAACCCATAATACATGTTGTTTTATTGGTCGCTCGTCCATTTCATATCCCATAGCTTAACCATTCATATATTTGGATTCCTCTCGACGAGGCGAGCAGTTCGAGTACCACCTTGATGGGTCTGCGACGTTTCCTTCCAGAGTTATTACCAAAAAACCACAAACATCCCAGAATCCTCTCGGTTTGGGGTCAAAATGTTGTCGCTCATTAAATCCCATAAGAAACGTCGCATCGAATGAATGTGATTGAATTCTCCCCGTCTGGACGAGCGGAATTGAATGGTGCAACTGATATTGCTGTCCTGTGAAAATTCAGATATTTGCATGACTGCTTTTGTTTTATTTTGTGAATAGCAAAAAGCATTCAACCCCATAATACATGTTGTTTTATTGGTCGCTCGTCCATTTCATATTCCATAGCTTAAGCATTCATATATTTGGATTCCTCTCGACGAGGCGAGAAGTACGAGTACCACCTTGATGGGTCTGCGACGTTTCCTTCCAGAGTTATTACCAAAAATACACAAACATCCCAGAATCCTCTCGGTTTGGGGTCAAAATGTTTTCGCTCATTAAATCCAATAAGAAACGTCGCATCGAATGAATGTGATTGAATTCTCCCCGTCTGGACGAGCGGAATTGAATGGTGCAACTGATATTGCTGTCCTGTGAAAATTCAGATAATTGCATGACTGTTTTTGTTTTATTTTGTGAATAGCAAAAAGCATTCAACCCCATAATACATGTTGTTTTATTGGTCGCTCGTCCATTTCATATTCCATAGCTTAAGCATTCATATATTTGGATTCCTCTCGACGAGGCGAGCAGTACGAGTACCACCTTGATGGGTCTGCGACGTTTCCTTCCAGAGTTATTACCAAAAATACACAAACATCCAGGAATCCTCTCGGTTTGGGGTCAAAATGTTGTCGCTCATTAAATCCAATAAGAAACGTCGCATCGAATGAATGTGATTGAATTCTCCCCGTCTGGACGAGCGGAATTGAATGGTGCAACTGATTTTGCTGTGCTGTGAAAATTCAGATATTTGCATGACTGCTTTTGTTTTATTTTTTGAATAGCAAAAAGCATTCAACCCATAATACATGTTGTTTTATTGGTCGCTCGTCCATTTCATATCCCATAGCTTAACCATTCATATATTTGGATTCCTCTCGACGAGGCGAGAAGTACGAGTACCACCTTGATGGGTCTGCGACGTTTCCTTCCAGAGTTATTACCAAAAATACACAAACATCCCAGAATCCTCTCCGTTTGGGGTCAAAATGTTGTCGCTCATTAAATCCAATTAGAAACGTCGCATCGAATGAATGTGATTGAATTCTCCCCGTCTGGACGAGCGGAATTGAATGGTGCAACTGATTTTGCTGTGCTGTGAAAATTCAGATATTTGCATGACTTCTTTTGTTTTATTTTGTGAATAGCAAAAAGCATTCAACCCCATAATACATGTTGTTTTATTGGTCGCTCGTCCATTTCATATCCGAAAGCTTAACCATTCATATATTTGGATTCCTCTCGACGAGCCGAGCAGTACGAGTACCACCTTGATGGGTCTGCGACGTTTCCTTCCAGAGTTATTACCAAAAAACCACAAACATCCCAGAATCCTCTCGGTTTGGGGTCAAAATGTTGTCGCTCATTAAATCCAATAAGAAACGTCGCATCGAATGAATGTGATTGAATTCTCCCCGTCTGGACGAGCGGAATTGAATGGTGCAACTGATTTTGCTGTGCTGTGAAAATTCAGATATTTGCATGACTGCTTTTGTTTTATTTTATGAATAGCAAAAAGCATTCAACCCATAATACATGTTGTTTTATTGGTCGCTCGTCCATTTCATGTCCCATAGCTTAACCATTCATATATTTGGATTCCTCTCGACGAGGCGAGCAGTTCGAGTACCACCTTGATGGGTCTGCGACGTTTCCTTCCAGAGTTATTACCAAAAAACCACAAACATCCCAGAATCCTCTCGGTTTGGGGTCAAAATGTTGTCGCTCATTAAATCCCATAAGAAACGTCGCATCGAATGAATGTGATTGAATTCTCCCCGTCTGGACGAGCGGAATTGAATGGTGCAACTGATATTGCTGTCCTGTGAAAATTCAGATATTTGCATGACTGCTTTTGTTTTATTTTGTGAATAGCAAAAAGCATTCAACCCCATAATACATGTTGTTTTATTGGTCGCTCGTCCATTTCATATTCCATAGCTTAAGCATTCATATATTTGGATTCCTCTCGACGAGGCAAGAAGTACGAGTACCACCTTGATGGGTCTGCGACGTTTCCTTCCAGAGTTATTACCAAAAATACACAAACATCCCAGAATCCTCTCGGTTTGGGGTCAAAATGTTTTCGCTCATTAAATCCAATAAGAAACGTCGCATCGAATGAATGTGATTGAATTCTCCCCGTCTGGACGAGCGGAATTGAATGGTGCAACTGATATTGCTGTCCTGTGAAAATTCAGATAATTGCATGACTGCTTTTGTTTTATTTTGTGAATAGCAAAAAGCATTCAACCCCATAATACATGTTGTTTTATTGGTCGCTCGTCCATTTCATATTCCATAGCTTAAGCATTCATATATTTGGATTCCTCTCGACGAGGCGAGCAGTACGAGTACCACCTTGATGGGTCTGCGACGTTTCCTTCCAGAGTTATTACCAAAAATACACAAACATCCAGGAATCCTCTCGGTTTGGGGTCAAAATGTTGTCGCTCATTAAATCCAATAAGAAACGTCGCATCGAATGAATGTGATTGAATTCTCCCCGTCTGGACGAGCGGAATTGAATGGTGCAACTGATTTTGCTGTGCTGTGAAAATTCAGATATTTGCATGACTGCTTTTGTTTTATTTTATGAATAGCAAAAAGCATTCAACCCATAATACATGTTGTTTTATTGGTCGCTCGTCCATTTCATATCCCATAGCTTAACCATTCATATATTTGGATTCCTCTCGACGAGGCGAGCAGTTCGAGTACCACCTTGATGGGTCTGCGACGTTTCCTTCCAGAGTTATTACCAAAAAACCACAAACATCCCAGAATCCTCTCGGTTTGGGGTCAAAATGTTGTCGCTCATTAAATCCCATAAGAAACGTCGCACCGAATGAATGTGATTGAATTTTCCCCGTCTCGACGAGCGGAATTGAATGGTGCAACTGATTTTGCTGTGCTGTGAAAATTCAGATATTTGCATGACTGCTTTTGTTTTATTTTGTGAATAGCAAAAAGCATTCAACCCCATAATACATGCTGTTTTATTGGTCGCTCGTCCATTTCATATCCCATAGCTTAACCATTCATATATTTGGATTCGTCTCGACGAGCCGAGCAGTACGAGTACCACCTTGATGGGTCTGCGACGTTTCCTTCCAGAGTTATTACCAAAAAAACACAAACATCCCAGAATCCTCTCGGTTTGGGGTCAAAATGTTGTCGCTCATTAAATCCCATAAGAAACGTCGCATCGAATGAATGTGATGGAATTCTCCCCGTCTGGAAGAGCGGAATTGAATGGTGCAACTGATTTTGCTGTGCTGTGAAAATTCAGATATTTGCATGACTGCTTTTGTTTTATTTTGTGAATAGCAAAAAGCATTAAACCCCATAATACATGTTGTTTTATTGGTCGCTCGTCCATTTCATATCCCATAGCTTAAGCATTCATATATTTGGATTCCTCTCGACGAGGCGAGCAGTTCGAGTACCACCTTGATGGGTCTGCGACGTTTCCTTCCAGAGTTATTACCAAAAAACCACAAACATCCCAGAATCCTCTCGGTTTGGGGTCAAAATGTTGTCGCTCATTAAATCCCATAAGAAACGTTGCATCGAATGAATGTGATTGAATTCTCCCCGTCTGGACGAGCGGAATTGAATGGTGCAACTGATATTGCTGTCCTGTGAAAATTCAGATATTTGCATGACTGCTTTTGTTTTATTTTGTAAATAGCAAAAAGCATTCAACCCCATAATACATGTTGTTTTATTGGTCGCTCGTCCATTTCATATTCCATAGCTTAAGCATTCATATATTTGGATTCCTCTCAACGAGGCGAGAAGGACGAGTACCACCTTGATGGGTCTGCGACGTTTCCTTCCGGAGTTATTACCAAAAATACACAAACATCCCAGAATCCTCTCGGTTTGGGGTCAAAATGTTTTCGCTCATTAAATCCAATAAGAAACGTCGCATCGAATGAATGTGATTGAATTCTCCCCGTCTGGACGAGCGGAATTGAATGGTGCAACTGATTTTGCTGTGCTGTGAAAATTCAGATATTTGCATGACTGCTTTTGTTTTATTTTGTGAATAGCAAAAAGCATTCAACCCCATAATACATGTTGTTTTATTGGTCGCTCGTCCATTTCATATTCCATAGCTTAAGCATTCATATATTTGGATTCCTCTCGACGAGGCGAGAAGTACGAGTACCACCTTGATGGGTCTGCGACGTTTCCTTCCAGAGTTATTACCAAAAAACCACAAACATCCCAAAATCCTCTCGGTTTGGGGTCAAAATGTTGTCGCTCATTAAATCCAATAAGAAACGTCGCATCGAATGAATGTGATTGAATTCTCCCCGTCTGGATGAGCGGAATTGAATGGTGCAACTGATTTTGCTGTGCTGTGAAAATTCAGATATTTGCATGACTGCTTTTGTTTTATTTTTTGAATAGCAAAAAGCATTCAACCCATAATACATGTTGTTTTATTGGTCGCTCGTCCATTTCATATCCCATAGCTTAACCATTCATATATTTGGATTCCTCTCGACGAGGCGAGAAGTACGAGTACCACCTTGATGGGTCTGCGACGTTTCCTTCCAGAGTTATTACCAAAAATACACAAACATCCCAGAATCCTCTCCGTTTGGGGTCAAAATGTTGTCGCTCATTAAATCCAATTAGAAACGTCGCATCGAATGAATGTGATTGAATTCTCCCCGTCTGGACGAGCGGAATTGAATGGTGCAACTTATTTTGCTGTGCTGTGAAAATTCAGATATTTGCATGACTGCTTTTGTTTTATTTTATGAATAGCAAAAAGCATTCAACCCATAATACATGTTGTTTTATTGGTCGCTCGTCCATTTCATATCCCATAGCTTAACCATTCATATATTTGGATTCCTCTCGACGAGGCGAGCAGTTCGAGTACCACCTTGATGGGTCTGCGACGTTTCCTTCCAGAGTTATTACCAAAAAACCACAAACATCCCAGAATCCTCTCGGTTTGGGGTCAAAATGTTGTCGCTCATTAAATCCCATAAGAAACGTCGCACCGAATGAATGTGATTGAATTTTCCCCGTCTCGACGAGCGGAATTGAATGGTGCAACTGATTTTGCTGTGCTGTGAAAATTCAGATATTTGCATGACTGCTTTTGTTTTATTTTGTGAATAGCAAAAAGCATTCAACCCCATAATACATGCTGTTTTATTGGTCGCTCGTCCATTTCATATCCCATAGCTTAACCATTCATATATTTGGATTCGTCTCGACGAGCCGAGCAGTACGAGTACCACCTTGATGGGTCTGCGACGTTTCCTTCCAGAGTTATTACCAAAAAAACACAAACATCCCAGAATCCTCTCGGTTTGGGGTCAAAATGTTGTCGCTCATTAAATCCCATAAGAAACGTCGCATCGAATGAATGTGATGGAATTCTCCCCGTCTGGAAGAGCGGAATTGAATGGTGCAACTGATTTTGCTGTGCTGTGAAAATTCAGATATTTGCATGACTGCTTTTGTTTTATTTTGTGAATAGCAAAAAGCATTAAACCCCATAATACATGTTGTTTTATTGGTCGCTCGTCCATTTCATATCCCATAGCTTAAGCATTCATATATTTGGATTCCTCTCGACGAGGCGAGCAGTTCGAGTACCACCTTAATGGGTCTGCGACGTTTCCTTCCAGAGTTATTACCAAAAAACCACAAACATCCCAGAATCCTCTCGGTTTGGGGTCAAAATGTTGTCGCTCATTAAATCCCATAAGAAACGTTGCATCGAATGAATGTGATTGAATTCTCCCCGTCTGGACGAGCGGAATTGAATGGTGCAACTGATATTGCTGTCCTGTGAAAATTCAGATATTTGCATGACTGCTTTTGTTTTATTTTGTAAATAGCAAAAAGCATTCAACCCCATAATACATGTTGTTTTATTGGTCGCTCGTCCATTTCATATTCCATAGCTTAAGCATTCATATATTTGGATTCCTCTCAACGAGGCGAGAAGGATGAGTACCACCTTGATGGGTCTGCGACGTTTCCTTCCGGAGTTATTACCAAAAATACACAAACATCCCAGAATCCTCTCGGTTTGGGGTCAAAATGTTTTCGCTCATTAAATCCAATAAGAAACGTCGCATCGAATGAATGTGATTGAATTCTCCCCGTCTGGACGAGCGGAATTGAATGGTGCAACTGATTTTGCTGTGCTGTGAAAATTCAGATATTTGCATGACTGCTTTTGTTTTATTTTGTGAATAGCAAAAAGCATTCAACCCCATAATACATGTTGTTTTATTGGTCGCTCGTCCATTTCATATTCCATAGCTTAAGCATTCATATATTTGGATTCCTCTCGACGAGGCGAGAAGTACGAGTACCACCTTGATGGGTCTGCGACGTTTCCTTCCAGAGTTATTACCAAAAAACCACAAACATCCCAGAATCCTCTCGGTTTGGGGTCAAAATGTTGTCGCTCATTAAATCCAATAAGAAACGTCGCATCGAATGAATGTGATTGAATTCTCCCCGTCTGGACGAGCGGAATTGAATGGTGCAACTGATTTTGCTGTGCTGTGAAAATTCAGATATTTGCATGACTGCTTTTGTTTTATTTTATGAATAGCAAAAAGCATTCAACCCATAATACATGTTGTTTTATTGGTCGCTCGTCCATTTCATATCCCATAGCTTAAACATTCATATATTTCGATTCCTCTCGACGAGGCGAGCAGTTCGAGTACCACCTTGATGGGTCTGCGACGTTTCCTTCCAGAGTTATCACCAAAAAACCACAAACATCCCAGAATCCTCTCGGTTTGGGGTCAAAATGTTGTCGCTCATTAAATCCCATAAGAAACGTCGCACCGAATGAATGTGATTGAATTTTCCCCGTCTCGACGAGCGGAATTGAATGGTGCAACTGATTTTGCTGTGCTGTGAAAATTCAGATATTTGCATGACTGCTTTTGTTTTATTTTGTGAATAGCAAAAAGCATTAAACCCCATAATACATGTTGTTTTATTGGTCGCTCGTCCATTTCATATCCCATAGCTTAAGCATTCATATATTTGGATTCCTCTCGAAGAGGCGAGCAGTTCGAGTACCACCTTGATGGGTCTGCGACGTTTCCTTCCAGAGTTATTACCAAAAAACCACAAACATCCCAGAATCCTCTCGATTTGGGGTCAAAATGTTGTCGCTCATTAAATCCCATAAGAAACGTTGCATCGAATGAATGTGATTGAATTCTCCCCGTCTGGACGAGCGGAATTGAATGGTGCAATTGATATTGCTGTCCTGTGAAAATTCAGATATTTGCATGACTGCTTTTGTTTTATTTTGTAAATAGCAAAAAGCATTCAACCCCATAATACATGTTGTTTTATTGGTCGCTCGTCCATTTCATATTCCATAGCTTAAGCATTCATATATTTGGATTCCTCTCGACGAGGCGAGAAGGACGAGTACCACCTTGATGGGTCTGCGACGTTTCCTTCCGGAGTTATTACCAAAAATACACAAACATCCCAGAATCCTCTCGGTTTGGGGTCAAAATGTTTTCGCTCATTAAATCCAATAAGAAACGTCGCATCGAATGAATGTGATTGAATTCTCCCCGTCTGGACGAGCGGAATTGAATGGTGCAACTGATTTTGCTGTGCTGTGAAAATTCAGATATTTGCATGACTGCTTTTGTTTTATTTTGTGAATAGCAAAAAGCATTCAACCCCATAATACATGTTGTTTTATTGGTCGCTCGTCCATTTCATATTCCATAGCTTAAGCATTCATATATTTGGATTCCTCTCGACGAGGCGAGAAGTACGAGTACCACCTTGATGGGTCTGCGACGTTTCCTTCCAGAGTTATTACCAAAAAACCACAAACATCCCAGAATCCTCTCGGTTTGGGGTCAAAATGTTGTCGCTCATTAAATCCAATAAGAAACGTCGCATCGAATGAATGTGATTGAATTCTCCCCGTCTGGACGAGCGGAATTGAATGGTGCAACTGATTTTGCTGTGCTGTGAAAATTCAGATATTTGCATGACTGCTTTTGTTTTATTTTATGAATAGCAAAAAGCATTCAACCCATAATACATGTTGTTTTATTGGTCGCTCGTCCATTTCATATCCCATAGCTTAAACATTCATATATTTGGATTCCTCTCGACGAGGCGAGCAGTTCGAGCACCACCTTGATGGGTCTGCGACGTTTCCTTCCAGAGTTATCACCAAAAAACCACAAACATCCCAGAATCCTCTCAGTTTGGGGTCAAAATGTTGTCGCTCATTAAATCCCATAAGAAACGTCGCACCGAATGAATGTGATTGAATTTTCCCCGTCTCGACGAGCGGAATTGAATGGTGCAACTGATTTTGCTGTGCTGTGAAAATTCAGATATTTGCATGACTGCTTTTGTTTTATTTTGTGAATAGCAAAAAGCATTCAACCCCATAATACATGCTGTTTTATTGGTCGCTCGTCCATTTCATATCCCATAGCTTAACCATTCATATATTTGGATTCGTCTCGACGAGCCGAGCAGTACGAGTACCACCTTGATGGGTCTGCGACGTTTCCTTCCAGAGTTATTACCAAAAAAACACAAACATCCCAGAATCCTCTCGGTTTGGGGTCAAAATGTTGTCGCTCATTAAATCCCATAAGAAACGTCGCATCGAATGAATGTGATTGAATTCTCCCCGTCTGGAAGAGCGGAATTGAATGGTGCAACTGATTTTGCTGTGCTGTGAAAATTCAGATATTTGCATGACTGCTTTTGTTTTATTTTGTGAATAGCAAAAAGCATTTAACCCCATAATACATGTTGTTTTATTGGTCGCTAGTCCATTTCATATCCCATAGCTTAATCATTCATATATTTGGATTCCTCTCGACGAGGCGAGCAGTACGAGTACCACCTTGATGGGTCTGCGACGTTTCCTTCCAGAGTTATTACCAAAAAACCACAAACATCCCAGAATCCTCTCGGTTTGGGGTCAAAATGTTGTCGCTCATTAAATCCCATAAGAAACGTCGCATCGAATGAATGTGATTGAATTCTCCCCGTCTGGACGAGCGGAATTGAATGGTGCAACTGATTTTGCTGTGCTGTGAAAATTCAGATATTTGCATGACTGCTTTTGTTTTATTTTGTGAATAGCAAAAGCATTCAAACCCATAATACATGTTGTTTTATTGGTCGCTCGTCCATTTCATATCCCATAGCTTAACAACTCATATATTTGGATTCCTCTCGATAAGGCGAGCAGTACGAGTACCACCTTGATGGGTCTGCGACGTTTTCTTCCAGAGTTATTACCAAAAAACCACAAACATCCCAGAATCCTCTCGGTTTGGGGTCAAAATGTTGTCGCTCATTAAATCCCATAAGAAACGTCGCATCGAATGAATGTGATTGAATTCTCCCCGTCTGGACGAGCGTAATTGAATGGTGCAACTGTTTTTGCTGTGTTGTGAAAATTCAGATATTTGCATGACTGCTTTTGTTTTATTTTGTGAATAGCAAAAAGCATTCAACCCCATAATACATGCTGTTTTATTGGTCGATCGTCCATTTCATATCACATAGCTTAACCATTCATATATTTGGATTCCTCTCGACGAGGCGAGAAGTACGAGTACCACCTTGATGGGTCTGCGACGTTTCCTTCCAGAGTTATTACCAAAAAACCACAAACATCCCAGAATCCTCTCGGTTTGGGGTCAAAATGTTGTCGCTCATTAAATCCAATAAGAAACGTCGCATCGAATGAATGTGATTGAATTCTCCCCGTCTGGACGAGCGGAATTGAATGGTGCAACTGATTTTGCTGTGCTGTGAAAATTCAGATATTTGCATGACTGCTTTTGTTTTATTTTATGAATAGCAAAAAGCATTCAACCCATAATACATGTTGTTTTATTGGTCGCTCGTCCATTTCATATCCCATAGCTTAAACATTCATATATTTCGATTCCTCTCGACGAGGCGAGCAGTTCGAGTACCACCTTGATGGGTCTGCGACGTTTCCTTCCAGAGTTATCACCAAAAAACCACAAACATCCCAGAATCCTCTCGGTTTGGGGTCAAAATGTTGTCGCTCATTAAATCCCATAAGAAACGTCGCACCGAATGAATGTGATTGAATTTTCCCCGTCTCGACGAGCGGAATTGAATGGTGCAACTGATTTTGCTGTGCTGTGAAAATTCAGATATTTGCATGACTGCTTTTGTTTTATTTTGTGAATAGCAAAAAGCATTCAACCCCATAATACATGTTGTTTTATTGGTCGCTCGTCCATTTCATATTCCATAGCTTAAGCATTCATATATTTGGATTCCTCTCGACGAGGCGAGAAGGACGAGTACCTACCTTGATGGGTCTGCGACGTTTCCTTCCGGAGTTATTACCAAAAATACACAAACATCCCAGAATCCTCTCGGTTTGGGGTCAAAATGTTTTCGCTCATTAAATCCAATAAGAAACGTCGCATCGAATGAATGTGATTGAATTCTCCCCGTCTGGACGAGCGGAATTGAATGGTGCAACTGATTTTGCTGTGCTGTGAAAATTCAGATATTTGCATGACTGCTTTTGTTTTATTTTGTGAATAGCAAAAAGCATTCAACCCCATAATACATGTTGTTTTATTGGTCGCTCGTCCATTTCATATTCCATAGCTTAAGCATTCATATATTTGGATTCCTCTCGACGAGGCGAGAAGTACGAGTACCACCTTGATGGGTCTGCGACGTTTCCTTCCAGAGTTATTACCAAAAAACCACAAACATCCCAGAATCCTCTCGGTTTGGGGTCAAAATGTTGTCGCTCATTAAATCCAATAAGAAACGTCGCATCGAATGAATGTGATTGAATTCTCCCCGTCTGGACGAGCGGAATTGAATGGTGCAACTGATTTTGCTGTGCTGTGAAAATTCAGATATTTGCATGACTGCTTTTGTTTTATTTTATGAATAGCAAAAAGCATTCAACCCATAATACATGTTGTTTTATTGGTCGCTCGTCCATTTCATATCCCATAGCTTAAACATTCATATATTTGGATTCCTCTCGACGAGGCGAGCAGTTCGAGCACCACCTTGATGGGTCTGCGACGTTTCCTTCCAGAGTTATCACCAAAAAACCACAAACATCCCAGAATCCTCTCAGTTTGGGGTCAAAATGTTGTCGCTCATTAAATCCCATAAGAAACGTCGCACCGAATGAATGTGATTGAATTTTCCCCGTCTCGACGAGCGGAATTGAATGGTGCAACTGATTTTGCTGTGCTGTGAAAATTCAGATATTTGCATGACTGCTTTTGTTTTATTTTGTGAATAGCAAAAAGCATTCAACCCCATAATACATGCTGTTTTATTGGTCGCTCGTCCATTTCATATCCCATAGCTTAACCATTCATATATTTGGATTCGTCTCGACGAGCCGAGCAGTACGAGTACCACCTTGATGGGTCTGCGACGTTTCCTTCCAGAGTTATTACCAAAAAAACACAAACATCCCAGAATCCTCTCGGTTTGGGGTCAAAATGTTGTCGCTCATTAAATCCCATAAGAAACGTCGCATCGAATGAATGTGATTGAATTCTCCCCGTCTGGAAGAGCGGAATTGAATGGTGCAACTGATTTTGCTGTGCTGTGAAAATTCAGATATTTGCATGACTGCTTTTGTTTTATTTTGTGAATAGCAAAAAGCATTAAACCCCATAATACATGTTGTTTTATTGGTCGCTAGTCCATTTCATATCCCATAGCTTAATCATTCATATATTTGGATTCCTCTCGACGAGGCGAGCAGTACGAGTACCACCTTGATGGGTCTGCGACGTTTCCTTCCAGAGTTATTACCAAAAAACCACAAACATCCCAGAATCCTCTCGGTTTGGGGTCAAAATGTTGTCGCTCATTAAATCCCATAAGAAACGTCGCATCGAATGAATGTGATTGAATTCTCCCCGTCTGGACGAGCGGAATTGAATGGTGCAACTGATTTTGCTGTGCTGTGAAAATTCAGATATTTGCATGACTGCTTTTGTTTTATTTTGTGAATAGCAAAAGCATTCAAACCCATAATACATGTTGTTTTATTGGTCGCTCGTCCATTTCATATCCCATAGCTTAACAACTCATATATTTGGATTCCTCTCGATAAGGCGAGCAGTACGAGTACCACCTTGATGGGTCTGCGACGTTTTCTTCCAGAGTTATTACCAAAAAACCACAAACATCCCAGAATCCTCTCGGTTTGGGGTCAAAATGTTGTCGCTCATTAAATCCCATAAGAAACGTCGCATCGAATGAATGTGATTGAATTCTCCCCGTCTGGACGAGCGTAATTGAATGGTGCAACTGTTTTTGCTGTGTTGTGAAAATTCAGATATTTGCATGACTGCTTTTGTTTTATTTTGTGAATAGCAAAAAGCATTCAACCCCATAATACATGCTGTTTTATTGGTCGATCGTCCATTTCATATCACATAGCTTAACCATTCATATATTTGGATTCCTCTCGACGAGGCGAGCAGTACGAGTACAACCTTGATGGGTCTGCGACGTTTCCTTCCAGAGTTATTACCAAAAAAACACAAACATCCCAGAATCCTCTCGGTTTGGGGTCAAAATGTTGTCGCTCATTAAATCCCATAAGAAACGTCGCATCGAATGAATGTGATTGAATTCTCCCCGTCTGGAAGAGCGGAATTGAATGGTGCAACTGATTTTGCTGTGCTGTGAAAATTCAGATATTTGCATGACTGCTTTTGTTTTATTTTGTGAATAGCAAAAAGCATTCAACCCCATAATACATGTTGTTTTATTGGTCGCTCGTCCATTTCATATCCCATAGCTTAAGCATTCATATATTTGGATTCCTCTCGACGAGGCAAGCAGTACGAGTACAACCTTGATGGGTCTGCGACGTTTCCTTCCAGAGTTATTACCAAAAAACCACAAACATCCCAGAATCCTCTCGGTTTGGGGTCAAAATGTTGTCGCTCATTAAATCCCATAAGAAACGTCGCATCGAATGAATGTGATTGAATTCTCCCCGTCTGGACGAGCGGAATTGAATGGTGCAACTGATTTTGCTGTGCTGTGAAAATTCAGATATTTGCATGACTGCTTTTGTTTTATTTTGTGAATAGCAAAAAGCATTCAACCCCATAATACATGCTGTTTTATTGGTCGCTCGTCCATTTCATATCCCATAGCTTAACCATTCATATATTTGGATTCGTCTCGACGAGCCGAGCAGTACGAGTACCACCTTGATGGGTCTGCGACGTTTCCTTCCAGAGTTATTACCAAAAAAACACAAACATCCCAGAATCCTCTCGGTTTGGGGTCAAAATGTTGTCGCTCATTAAATCCCATAAGAAACGTCGCATCGAATGAATGTGATTGAATTCTCCCCGTCTGGACGAGCGGAATTGAATGGTGCAACTGATTTTGCTGTGCTGTGAAAATTCAGATATTTGCATGACTGCTTTTGTTTTATTTTGTGAATAGCAAAAAGCATTCAACCCCATAATACATGCTGTTTTATTGGTCGCTCGTCCATTTCATATCCCATAGCTTAACCATTCATATATTTGGATTCGTCTCGACGAGCCGAGCAGTACGAGTACCACCTTGATGGGTCTGCGACGTTTCCTTCCAGAGTTATTACCAAAAAAACACAAACATCCCAGAATCCTCTCGGTTTGGGGTCAAAATGTTGTCGCTCATTAAATCCCATAAGAAACGTCGCATCGAATGAATGTGATTGAATTCTCCCCGTCTGGACGAGCGAAATTGAATGGTGCAACTGATTTTGCTGTGCTGTGAAAATTCAGATATTTGCATGACTGCTTTTGTTTTATTTTGTGAATAGCAAAAAGCATTAAACCCCATAATACATGTTGTTTTATTGGTCGCTAGTCCATTTCATATCCCATAGCTTAATCATTCATATATTTGGATTCCTCTCGACGAGGCGAGCAGTACGAGTACCACCTTGATGGGTCTGCGACGTTTCCTTCCAGAGTTATTACCAAAAAACCACAAACATCCCAGAATCCTCTCGGTTTGGGGTCAAAATGTTGTCGCTCATTAAATCCCATAAGAAACGTCGCATCGAATGAATGTGATTGAATTCTCCCCGTCTGGACGAGCGGAATTGAATGGTGCAACTGATTTTGCTGTGCTGTGAAAATTCAGATATTTGCATGACTGCTTTTGTTTTATTTTGTGAATAGCAAAAGCATTCAAACCCATAATACATGTTGTTTTATTGGTCGCTCGTCCATTTCATATCCCATAGCTTAACAACTCATATATTTGGATTCCTCTCGATAAGGCGAGCAGTACGAGTACCACCTTGATGGGTCTGCAACGTTTTCTTCCAGAGTTATTACCAAAAAACCACAAACATCCCAGAATCCTCTCGGTTTGGGGTCAAAATGTTGTCGCTCATTAAATCCCATAAGAAACGTCGCATCGAATGAATGTGATTGAATTCTCCCCGTCTGGACGAGCGTAATTGAATGGTGCAACTGTTTTTGCTGTGTTGTGAAAATTCAGATATTTGCATGACTGCTTTTGTTTTATTTTGTGAATAGCAAAAAGCATTCAACCCCATAATACATGCTGTTTTATTGGTCGATCGTCCATTTCATATCACATAGCTTAACCATTCATATATTTGGATTCCTCTCGACGAGGCGAGCAGTACGAGTACAACCTTGATGGGTCTGCGACGTTTCCTTCCAGAGTTATTACCAAAAAAACACAAACATCCCAGAATCCTCTCGGTTTGGGGTCAAAATGTTGTCGCTCATTAAATCCCATAAGAAACGTCGCATCGAATGAATGTGATTGAATTCTCCCCGTCTGGAAGAGCGGAATTGAATGGTGCAACTGATTTTGCTGTGCTGTGAAAATTCAGATATTTGCATGACTGCTTTTGTTTTATTTTGTGAATAGCAAAAAGCATTCAACCCCATAATACATGTTGTTTTATTGGTCGCTCGTCCATTTCATATCCCATAGCTTAAGCATTCATATATTTGGATTCCTCTCGACGAGGCGAGCAGTACGAGTACCACCTTGATGGGTCTGCGACGTTTCCTTCCAGAGTTATTACCAAAAAACCACAAACATCCCAGAATCCTCTCGGTTTGGGGTCAAAATGTTGTCGCTCATTAAATCCCATAAGAAACGTCGCATCGAATGAATGTGATTGAATTCTCCCCGTCTGGACGAGCGGAATTGAATGGTGCAACTGATTTTGCTGTGCTGTGAAAATTCAGATATTTGCATGACTGCTTTTGTTTTATTTTGTGAATAGCAAAAAGCATTCAACCCCATAATACATGCTGTTTTATTGGTCGCTCGTCCATTTCATATCCCATAGCTTAACCATTCATATATTTGGATTCGTCTCGACGAGCCGAGCAGTACGAGTACCACCTTGATGGGTCTGCGACGTTTCCTTCCAGAGTTATTACCAAAAAAACACAAACATCCCAGAATCCTCTCGGTTTGGGGTCAAAATGTTGTCGCTCATTAAATCCCATAAGAAACGTCGCATCGAATGAATGTGATTGAATTCTCCCCGTCTGGACGAGCGGAATTGAATGGTGCAACTGATTTTGCTGTGCTGTGAAAATTCAGATATTTGCATGACTGCTTTTGTTTTATTTTGTGAATAGCAAAAAGCATTCAACCCCATAATACATGCTGTTTTATTGGTCGCTCGTCCATTTCATATCCCATAGCTTAACCATTCATATATTTGGATTCGTCTCGACGAGCCGAGCAGTACGAGTACCACCTTGATGGGTCTGCGACGTTTCCTTCCAGAGTTATTACCAAAAAAACACAAACATCCCAGAATCCTCTCGGTTTGGGGTCAAAATGTTGTCGCTCATTAAATCCCATAAGAAACGTCGCATCGAATGAATGTGATTGAATTCTCCCCGTCTGGACGAGCGGAATTGAATGGTGCAACTGATTTTGCTGTGCTGTGAAAATTCAGATATTTGCATGACTGCTTTTGTTTTATTTTGTGAATAGCAAAAAGCATTCAACCCCATAATACATGCTGTTTTATTGGTCGCTCGTCCATTTCATATCCCATAGCTTAACCATTCATATATTTGGATTCGTCTCGACGAGCCGAGCAGTACGAGTACCACCTTGATGGGTCTGCGACGTTTCCTTCCAGAGTTATTACCAAAAAAACACAAACATCCCAGAATCCTCTCGGTTTGGGGTCAAAATGTTGTCGCTCATTAAATCCCATAAGAAACGTCGCATCGAATTAATGTGATTGAATTCTCCCCGTCTGGACGAGCGGAATTGAATGGTGCAACTGATTTTGCTGTGCCGTGAAAATTCAGATATTTGCATGACTGCTTTTGTTTTATTTTGTGAATAGCAAAAAGCATTCAACCCCATAATACATGCTGTTTTATTGGTCGCTCGTCCATTTCATATCCCATAGCTTAACCATTCATATATTTGGATTCGTCTCGACGAGCCGAGCAGTACGAGTACCACCTTGATGGGTCTGCGACGTTTCCTTCCAGAGTTATTACCAAAAAAACACAAACATCCCAGAATCCTCTCGGTTTGGGGTCAAAATGTTGTCGCTCATTAAATCCCATAAGAAACGTCGCATCGAATGAATGTGATTGAATTCTCCCCGTCTGGAAGAGCGGAATTGAATGGTGCAACTGATTTTGCTGTGCTGTGAAAATTCAGATATTTGCATGACTGCTTTTGTTTTATTTTGTGAATAGCAAAAAGCATTAAACCCCATAATACATGTTGTTTTATTGGTCGCTAGTCCATTTCATATCCCATAGCTTAAGCATTCATATATTTGGATTCCTCTCGACGAGGCGAGCAGTACGAGTACCACCTTGATGGGTCTGCGACGTTTCCTTCCAGAGTTATTACCAAAAAACCACAAACATCCCAGAATCCTCTCGGTTTGGGGTCAAAATGTTGTCGCTCATTAAATCCCATAAGAAACGTCGCATCGAATGAATGTGATTGAATTCTCCCCGTCTGGACGAGCGTAATTGAATGGTGCAACTGTTTTTGCTGTGTTGTGAAAATTCAGATATTTGCATGACTGCTTTTGTTTTATTTTGTGAATAGCAAAAAGCATTCAACCCCATAATACATGCTGTTTTATTGGTCGATCGTCCATTTCATATCACATAGCTTAACCATTCATATATTTGGATTCCTCTCGACGAGGCGAGCAGTACGAGTACAACCTTGATGGGTCTGCGACGTTTCCTTCCAGAGTTATTACCAAAAAAACACAAACATCCCAGAATCCTCTCGGTTTGGGGTCAAAATGTTGTCGCTCATTAAATCCCATAAGAAACGTCGCATCGAATGAATGTGATTGAATTCTCCCCGTCTGGAAGAGCGGAATTGAATGGTGCAACTGTTTTTGCTGTGTTGTGAAAATTCAGATATTTGCATGACTGCTTTTGTTTTATTTTGTGAATAGCAAAAAGCATTCAACCCCATAATACATGCTGTTTTATTGGTCGATCGTCCATTTCATATCACATAGCTTAACCATTCATATATTTGGATTCCTCTCGACGAGGCGAGCAGTACGAGTACAACCTTGATGGGTCTGCGACGTTTCCTTCCAGAGTTATTACCAAAAAAACACAAACATCCCAGAATCCTCTCGGTTTGGGGTCAAAATGTTGTCGCTCATTAAATCCCATAAGAAACGTCGCATCGAATGAATGTGATTGAATTCTCCCCGTCTGGAAGAGCGGAATTGAATGGTGCAACTGATTTTGCTGTGCTGTGAAAATTCAGATATTTGCATGACTGCTTTTGTTTTATTTTGTGAATAGCAAAAAGCATTCAACCCCATAATACATGTTGTTTTATTGGTCGCTCGTCCATTTCATATCCCATAGCTTAAGCATTCATATATTTGGATTCCTCTCGACGAGGCGAGCAGTACGAGTACCACCTTGATGGGTCTGCGACGTTTCCTTCCAGAGTTATTACCAAAAAACCACAAACATCCCAGAATCCTCTCGGTTTGGGGTCAAAATGTTGTCGCTCATTAAATCCCATAAGAAACGTCGCATCGAATGAATGTGATTGAATTCTCCCCGTCTGGACGAGCGGAATTGAATGGTGCAACTGATTTTGCTGTGCTGTGAAAATTCAGATATTTGCATGACTGCTTTTGTTTTATTTTGTGAATAGCAAAAAGCATTCAACCCCATAATACATGTTGTTTTATTGGTCGCTCGTCCATTTCATATCCCATAGCTTAAGCATTCATATATTTGGATTCCTCTCGACGAGGCGAGCAGTACGAGTACCACCTTGATGGGTCTGCGACGTTTCCTTCCAGAGTTATTACCAAAAAACCACAAACATCCCAGAATCCTCTCGGTTTGGGGTCAAAATGTTGTCGCTCATTAAATCCCATAAGAAACGTCGCATCGAATGAATGTGATTGAATTCTCCCCGTCTGGACGAGCGGAATTGAATGGTGCAACTGATTTTGCTGTGCCGTGAAAATTCAGATATTTGCATGACTGCTTTTGTTTTATTTTGTGAATAGCAAAAAGCATTCAACCCCATAATACATGTTGTTTTATTGGTCGCTCGTCCATTTCATATCCCATAGCTTAACAACTCATATATTTGGATTCCTCTCGATAAGGCGAGCAGTACGAGTACCACCTTGATGGGTCTGCGACGTTTTCTTCCAGAGTTATTACCAAAAAACCACAAACATCCCAGAATCCTCTCGGTTTGGGGTCAAAATGATGTCGCTCATTAAATCCCATAAGAAACGTCGCATCGAATGAATGTGATTGAATTCTCCCCGTCTGGACGAGCGGAATTGAATGGTGCAACTGATTTTGCTGTGCTGTGAAAATTCAGATATTTGCATGACTGCTTTTGTTTTATTTTGTGAATAGCAAAAAGCATTCAACCCCATAATACATGCTGTTTTATTGGTCGCTCGTCCATTTCATATCCCATAGCTTAACCATTCATATATTTGGATTCCTTTCGACGAGGCGAGCAGTACGAGTACCACCTTGATGGGTATGCGACGTTTCCTTCCAGAGTTATTACCAAAAAAACACAAACATCCCAGAATCCTCTCGGTTTGGGCTCAAAATGTTGTCGCTCATTAAATCCCATAAGAAACGTCGCATCGAATGAATGTGATTGAATTCTCCCCGTCTGGACGAGTGGAATTGAATGGTGCAACTGATTTTGCTGTGCTGTGAAAATTCAGATATTTGCATGACTGCTTTTGTTTTATTTTGTGAATAGCAAAAAGCATTCAACCCCATAATACATGCTGTTTTATTGGTCGCTCGTCCATTTCATATCACATAGCTTAACCATTCATATATTTGGATTCCTCTCGACGAGGCGAGCAGTACGAGTACCACCTTGATGGGTCTGCGACGTTTCCTTCCAGAGTTATTACCAAAAAACCACAAAAATCCCAGAATCCTCTCGGTTTGGGGTCAAAATGTTGTCGCTCATTAAATCCCATAAGAAACGTCGCATCGAATGAATGTGATTGAATTCTCCCCGTCTGGAAGAGCGGAATTGAATGGTGCAACTGATTTTGCTGTGCTGTGAAAATTCAGATATTTGCATGACTGCTTTTGTTTTATTTTGTGAATAGCAAAAAGCATTCAACCCCATAATACATGTTGTTTTATTGGTCGCTCGTCCATTTCATATCCCATAGCTTAAGCATTCATATATTTGGATTCCTCTCGACGAGGCGAGCAGTACGAGTACAACCTTGATGGGTCTGCGACGTTTCCTTCCAGAGTTATTACCAAAAAAACACAAACATCCCAGAATCCTCTCGGTTTGGGGTCAAAATGTTGTCGCTCATTAAATCCCATAAGAAACGTCGCATCGAATTAATGTGATTGAATTCTCCCCGTCTGGACGAGCGGAATTGAATGGTGCAACTGATTTTGCTGTGCTGTGAAAATTCAGATATTTGCATGACTGCTTTTGTTTTATTTTGTTAATAGCAAAAAGCATTCAACCCCATAATACATGCTGTTTTATTGGTCGCTCGTCCATTTCATATCCCATAGCTTAACCATTCATATATTTGGATTCCTTTCGACGAGGCGAGCAGTACGAGTACCACCTTGATGGGTATGCGACGTTTCCTTCCAGAGTTATTTCCAAAAAAACACAAACATCCCAGAATCCTCTCGGTTTGGGCTCAAAATGTTGTCGCTCATTAAATCCCATAAGAAACGTCGCATCGAATGAATGTGATTGAATTCTCCCCGTCTGGACGAGCGGAATTGAATGGTGCAACTGATTTTGCTGTGCTGTGAAAATTCAGATATTTGCATGACTGCTTTTGTTTTATTTTGTGAATAGCAAAAAGCATTCAACCCCATAATACATGCTGTTTTATTGGTCGCTCGTCCATTTCATATCACATAGCTTAACCATTCATATATTTGGATTCCTCTCGACGAGCCGAGCAGTACGAGTACCACCTTGATGGGTCTGCGACGTTTCCTTCCAGAGTTATTACCAAAAAACCACAAAAATCCCAGAATCCTCTCGGTTTGGGGTCAAAATGTTGTCGCTCATTAAATCCCATAAGAAACGTCGCATCGAATGAATGTGATTGAATTATCCCCGTCTGGAAGAGCGGAATTGAATGGTGCAACTGATTTTGCTGTGCTGTAAAAATTCAGATATTTGCATGACTGCTTTTGTTTTATTTTGTGAATAGCAAAAATCATTCAACCCCATAATACATGCTGTTTTATTGGTCGCTCGTCCATTTCATATCCCATAGCTTAACCATTCATATATTTGGATTCCTTTCGACGAGGCGAGCAGTACGAGTACCACCTTGATGGGTATGCGACGTTTCCTTCCAGAGTTATTACCAAAAAAACACAAACATCCCAGAATCCTCTCGGTTTGGGCTCAAAATGTTGTCGCTCATTAAATCCCATAAGAAACGTCGCATCGAATGAATGTGATTGAATTCTCCCCGTCTGGACGAGTGGAATTGAATGGTGCAACTGATTTTGCTGTGCTGTGAAAATTCAGATATTTGCATGACTGCTTTTGTTTTATTTTGTGAATAGCAAAAAGCATTCAACCCCATAATACATGCTGTTTTATTGGTCGCTCGTCCATTTCATATCCCATAGCTTAACCATTCATATATTTGGATTCCTCTCGACGAGGCGAGCAGTACGAGTACCACCTTGATGGGTCTGCGACGTTTCCTTCCAGAGTTATTACCAAAAAACACAAACATCCCAGAATCCTCTCGGTTTGGGCTCAAAATGTTGTCGCTCATTAAATCCCATAAGAAACGTCGCATCGAATGAATGTGATTGAATTCTCCCCGTCTGGAAGAGCGGAATTGAATGGTGCAACTGATTTTGCTGTGCTGTGAAAATTCAGATATTTGCATGACTGCTTTTGTTTTATTTTGTGAATAGCAAAAAGCATTCAACCCCATAATACATGCTGTTTTATTGGTCGCTCGTCCATTTCATATCCCATAGCTTAAGCATTCATATATTTGGATTCCTCTCGACGAGGCGAGCAGTACGAGTACAACCTTGATGGGTCTGCGACGTTTCCTTCCAGAGTTATTACCAAAAAAACACAAACATCCCAGAATCCTCTCGGTTTGGGGTCAAAATGTTGTCGCTCATTAAATCCCATAAGAAACGTCGCATCGAATTAATGTGATTGAATTCTCCCCGTCTGGACGAGCGGAATTGAATGGTGCAACTGATTTTGCTGTGCTGTGAAAATTCAGATATTTGCATGACTGCTTTTGTTTTATTTTGTTAATAGCAAAAAGCATTCAACCCCATAATACATGCTGTTTTATTGGTCGCTCGTCCATTTCATATCCCATAGCTTAACCATTCATATATTTGGATTCCTTTCGACGAGGCGAGCAGTACGAGTACCACCTTGATGGGTATGCGACGTTTCCTTCCAGAGTTATTTCCAAAAAAACACAAACATCCCAGAATCCTCTCGGTTTGGGCTCAAAATGTTGTCGCTCATTAAATCCCATAAGAAACGTCGCATCGAATGAATGTGATTGAATTCTCCCCGTCTGGACGAGCGGAATTGAATGGTGCAACTGATTTTGCTGTGCTGTGAAAATTCAGATATTTGCATGACTGCTTTTGTTTTATTTTGTGAATAGCAAAAAGCATTCAACCCCATAATACATGCTGTTTTATTGGTCGCTCGTCCATTTCATATCACATAGCTTAACCATTCATATATTTGGATTCCTCTCGACGAGCCGAGCAGTACGAGTACCACCTTGATGGGTCTGCGACGTTTCCTTCCAGAGTTATTACCAAAAAACCACAAAAATCCCAGAATCCTCTCGGTTTGGGGTCAAAATGTTGTCGCTCATTAAATCCCATAAGAAACGTCGCATCGAATGAATGTGATTGAATTATCCCCGTCTGGAAGAGCGGAATTGAATGGTGCAACTGATTTTGCTGTGCTGTAAAAATTCAGATATTTGCATGACTGCTTTTGTTTTATTTTGTGAATAGCAAAAATCATTCAACCCCATAATACATGTTGTTTTATTGGTCGCTCGTCCATTTCATATCCCATAGCTTAAGCATTCATATATTTGGATTCCTCTCGACGAGGCGAGCAGTACGAGTACCACCTTGATGGGTCTGCGACGTTTCCTTCCAGAGTTATTACCAAAAATACACAAACATCCCAGAATCCTCTCGGTTTGGGGTCGAAATGTTGTCGCTCATTAAATCCCATAAGAAACGTCGCATCGAATGAATGTGATTGAATTCTCCCCGTCTGGACGAGCGGAATTGAATGGTGCAACTGATTTTGCTGTGCTGTGAAAATTCAGATATTTGCATGACTGCTTTTGTTTTATTTTGTGAATAGCAAAAAGCATTCAACCCCATAATACATGTTGTTTTATTGGTCGCTCGTCCATTTCATATCCCATAGCTTAACCATTCATATATTTGGATTCCTTTCGACGAGGCGAGCAGTACGAGTACCACCTTGATGGGTATGCGACGTTTCCTTCCAGAGTTATTACCAAAAAACACAAACATCCCAGAATCCTCTCGGTTTGGGCTCAAAATGTTGTCGCTCATTAAATCCCATAAGAAACGTCGCATCGAATGAATGTGATTGAATTCTCCCCGTCTGGACGAGCGGAATTGAATGGTGCAACTGATTTTGCTGTGCTGTGAAAATTCAGATATTTGCATGACTGCTTTTGTTTTATTTTGTGAATAGCAAAAAGCATTCAACCCCATAATACATGCTGTTTTATTGGTCGCTCGTCCATTTCATATCACATAGCTTAACCATTCATATATTTGGATTCCTCTCGACGAGGCGAGCAGTACGAGTACCACCTTGATGGGTCTGCGACGTTTCCTTCCAGAGTTATTACCAAAAAACCACAAAAATCCCAGAATCCTCTCGGTTTGGGGTCAAAATGTTGTCGCTCATTAAATCCCATAAGAAACGTCGCATCGAATGAATGTGATTGAATTCTCCCCGTCTGGAAGAGCGGAATTGAATGGTCCAACTGATTTTGCTGTGCTGTAAAAATTCAGATATTTGCATGACTGCTTTTGTTTTATTTTGTGAATAGCAAAAAGCATTCAACCCCATAATACATGTTGTTTTATTGGTCGCTCGTCCATTTCATATCCCATAGCTTAAGCATTCATATATTTGGATTCCTCTCGACGAGGCGAGCAGTACGAGTACCACCTTGATGGGTCTGCGACGTTTCCTTCCAGAGTTATTACCAAAAATACACAAACATCCCAGAATCCTCTCGGTTTGGGGTCAAAATGTTGTCGCTCATTAAATCCCATAAGAAACGTCGCATCGAATGAATGTGATTGAATTCTCCCCGTCTGGACGAGCGGAATTGAATGGTGCAACTGATTTTGCTGTGCTGTGAAAATTCAGATATTTGCATGACTGCTTTTGTTTTATTTTGTGAATAGCAAAAAGCATTCAACCCCATAATACATGTTGTTTTATTGGTCGCTCGTCCATTTCATATCCCATAGCTTAACCATTCATATATTTGGATTCCTCTCGACTAGGCAAGCAGTACGAGTACCACCTTGATGGGTCTGCGACGTTTCCTTCCAGAGTTATTACCAAAAAAACACAAAAATCCCAGAATCCTCTCGGTTTGGGGTCAAAATGTTGTCGCTCATTAAATCCCATAAGAAACGTCGCATCGAATGAATGTGATTGAATTCTCCCCGTCTGGAAGAGCGGAATTGAATGGTGCAACTGATTTTGCTGTGCTGTGAAAATTCAGATATTTGCATGACTGCTTTTGTTTTATTTTGTGAATAGCAAAAAGCATTCAACCCCATAATACATGTTGTTTTATTGGTCGCTCGTCCATTTCATATCCCATAGCTTAAGCATTCATATATTTGGATTCCTCTCGACGAGGCGAGCAGTACGACTACCACCTTGATGGGTCTGCGACGTTTCCTTCCAGAGTTATTACCAAAAAAACACAAACATCCCAGAATCCTCTCGGTTTGGGGTCAAAATGTTGTCGCTCATTAAATCCCATAAGAAACGTCGCATCGAATGAATGTGATTGAATTCTCCCCGTCTGGACGAGCGGAATTGAATGGTGCAACTGATTTTGCTGTGCTGTGAAAATTCAGATATTTGCATGACTGCTTTTGTTTTATTTTGTGAATATCAAAAAATTCAACCCCATAATACATGTTGTTTTATTGGTCGCTCGTCCATTTCATATCCCATAGCTTAAGCATTCATATATTTGGATTCCTCTCGACGAGTCGAGCAGTACGAGTACCACCTTGATGGGTCTGCGACGTTTCCTTCCAGAGTTATTACCAAAAAACCACAAACATCCCAGAATCCTCTCGGTTTGGGGTCAAAATGTTGTCGCTCATTAAATCCCATAAGAAACGTCGCATCGAATGAATGTGATTGAATTCTCCCCGTCTGGACGAGCGGAATTGAATGGTGCAACTGATTTTGCTGTGCTGTGAAAATTCAGATATTTGCATGACTGCTTTTGTTTTATTTTGTGAATAGCAAAAAGCATTCAACCCCATAATACATGTTGTTTTATTGGTCGCTCGTCCATTTCATATCCCATAGTTTAACAACTCATATATTTGGATTCCTCTCGATAAGGCGAGCAGTACGAGTACCACCTTGATGGGTCTGCGACGTTTTCTTCCAGAGTTATTACCAAAAAAACACAAACATCCCAGAATCCTCTCGGTTTGGGGTCAAAATGTTGTCGCTCATTAAATCCCATAAGAAACGTCGCATCGAATGAATGTGATTGAATTCTCCCCGTCTGGAAGAGCGGAATTGAATGGTACAACTGATTTTGCTGTGCTGTGAAAATTCAGATATTTGCATGACTGCTTTTGTTTTATTTTGTGAATAGCAAAAAGCATTCAACCCCATAATACATGCTGTTTTATTGGTCGCTCGTCCATTTCATATCCCATAGCTTAACCATTCATATATTTGGATTCCTTTCGACGAGACGAGCAGTACGAGTACCACCTTGATGGGTATGCGACGTTTCCTTCCAGAGTTATTACCAAAAAAACACAAACATCCCAGAATCCTCTCGGTTTGGGCTCAAAATGTTGTCGCTCATTAAATCCCATAAGAAACGTCGCATCGAATGAATGTGATTGAATTCTCCCCGTCTGGACGAGCGGAATTGAATGGTGCAACTGATTTTGCTGTGCTGTGAAAATTCAGATATTTGCATGACTGCTTTTGTTTTATTTTGTGAATAGCAAAAAGCATTCAACCCCATAATACATGTTGTTTTATTGGTCGCTCGTCCATTTCATATCCCATAGCTTAAGCATTCATATATTTGGATTCCTCTCGACGAGGCGAGCAGTACGACTACCACCTTGATGGGTCTGCGACGTTTCCTTCCAGAGTTATTACCAAAAAAACACAAACATCCCAGAATCCTCTCGGTTTGGGGTCAAAATGTTGTCGCTCATTAAATCCCATAAGAAACGTCGCATCGAATGAATGTGATTGAATTCTCCCCGTCTGGACGAGCGGAATTGAATGGTGCAACTGATTTTGCTGTGCTGTAAAAATTCAGATATTTGCATGACTGCTTTTGTTTTATTTTGTGAATATCAAAAACATTCAACCCCATAATACATGTTGTTTTATTGGTCGCTCGTCCATTTCATATCCCATAGCTTAAGCATTCATATATTTGGATTCCTCTCGACGAGTCGAGCAGTACGAGTACCACCTTGATGGGTCTGCGACGTTTCCTTCCAGAGTTATTACCAAAAAACCACAAACATCCCAGAATCCTCTCGGTTTGGGGTCAAAATGTTGTCGCTCATTAAATCCCATAAGAAACGTCGCATCGAATGAATGTGATTGAATTCTCCCCGTCTGGACGAGCGGAATTGAATGGTGCAACTGATTTTGCTGTGCTGTGAAAATTCAGATATTTGCATGACTGCTTTTGTTTTATTTTGTGAATAGCAAAAAGCATTCAACCCCATAATACATGTTGTTTTATTGGTCGCTCGTCCATTTCATATCCCATAGTTTAACAACTCATATATTTGGATTCCTCTCGATAAGGCGAGCAGTACGAGTACCACCTTGATGGGTCTGCGACGTTTTCTTCCAGAGTTATTACCAAAAAAACACAAACATCCCAGAATCCTCTCGGTTTGGGGTCAAAATGTTGTCGCTCATTAAATCCCATAAGAAACGTCGCATCGAATGAATGTGATTGAATTCTCCCCGTCTGGAAGAGCGGAATTGAATGGTACAACTGATTTTGCTGTGCTGTGAAAATTCAGATATTTGCATGACTGCTTTTGTTTTATTTTGTGAATAGCAAAAAGCATTCAACCCCATAATACATGCTGTTTTATTGGTCGCTCGTCCATTTCATATCCCATAGCTTAACCATTCATATATTTGGATTCCTTTCGACGAGGCGAGCAGTACGAGTACCAGCTTGATGGGTATGCGACGTTTCCTTCCAGAGTTATTACCAAAAATACACAAACATCCCAGAATCCTCTCGGTTTGGGGTCAAAATGTTGTCGCTCATTAAATCCCATAAGAAACGTCGCATCGAATGAATGTGATTGAATTCTCCCCGTCTGGACGAGCGGAATTGAATGGTGCAACTGATTTTGCTGTGCTGTGAAAATTCAGATATTTGCATGACTGCTTTTGTTTTATTTTGTGAATAGCAAAAAGCATTCAACCCCATAATACATGTTGTTTTATTGGTCGCTCGTCCATTTCATATCCCATAGCTTAACCATTCATATATTTGGATTCCTTTCGACGAGGCGAGCAGTACGAGTACCACCTTGATGGGTATGCGACGTTTCCTTCCAGAGTTATTACCAAAAAACACAAACATCCCAGAATCCTCTCGGTTTGGGCTCAAAATGTTGTCGCTCACTAAATCCCATAAGAAACGTCGCATCGAATGAATGTGATTGAATTCTCCCCGTCTGGACGAGCGGAATTGAATGGTGCAACTGATTTTGCTGTGCTGTGAAAATTCAGATATTTGCATGACTGCTTTTGTTTTATTTTGTGAATAGCAAAAAGCATTCAACCCCATAATACATGCTGTTTTATTGGTCGCTCGTCCATTTCATATCACATAGCTTAACCATTCATATATTTGGATTCCTCTCGACGAGGCGAGCAGTACGAGTACCACCTTGATGGGTCTGCGACGTTTCCTTCCAGAGTTATTACCAAAAAACCACAAAAATCCCAGAATCCTCTCGGTTTGGGGTCAAAATGTTGTCGCTCATTAAATCCCATAAGAAACGTCGCATCGAATGAATGTGATTGAATTCTCCCCGTCTGGAAGAGCGGAATTGAATGGTCCAACTGATTTTGCTGTGCTGTAAAAATTCAGATATTTGCATGACTGCTTTTGTTTTATTTTGTGAATAGCAAAAAGCATTCAACCCCATAATACATGTTGTTTTATTGGTCGCTCGTCCATTTCATATCCCATAGCTTAAGCATTCATATATTTGGATTCCTCTCGACGAGGCGAGCAGTACGAGTACCACCTTGATGGGTCTGCGACGTTTCCTTCCAGAGTTATTACCAAAAATACACAAACATCCCAGAATCCTCTCGGTTTGGGGTCAAAATGTTGTCGCTCATTAAATCCCATAAGAAACGTCGCATCGAATGAATGTGATTGAATTCTCCCCGTCTGGACGAGCGGAATTGAATGGTGCAACTGATTTTGCTGTGCTGTGAAAATTCAGATATTTGCATGACTGCTTTTGTTTTATTTTGTGAATAGCAAAAAGCATTCAACCCCATAATACATGTTGTTTTATTGGTCGCTCGTCCATTTCATATCCCATAGCTTAACCATTCATATATTTGGATTCCTCTCGACTAGGCAAGCAGTACGAGTACCACCTTGATGGGTCTGCGACGTTTCCTTCCAGAGTTATTACCAAAAAAACACAAAAATCCCAGAATCCTCTCGGTTTGGGGTCAAAATGTTGTCGCTCATTAAATCCCATAAGAAACGTCGCATCGAATGAATGTGATTGAATTCTCCCCGTCTGGAAGAGCGGAATTGAATGGTGCAACTGATTTTGCTGTGCTGTGAAAATTCAGATATTTGCATGACTGCTTTTGTTTTATTTTGTGAATAGCAAAAAGCATTCAACCCCATAATACATGTTGTTTTATTGGTCGCTCGTCCATTTCATATCCCATAGCTTAAGCATTCATATATTTGGATTCCTCTCGACGTGGCGAGCAGTACGACTACCACCTTGATGGGTCTGCGACGTTTCCTTCCAGAGTTATTACCAAAAAAACACAAACATCCCAGAATCCTCTCGGTTTGGGGTCAAAATGTTGTCGCTCATTAAATCCCATAAGAAACGTCGCATCGAATGAATGTGATTGAATTCTCCCCGTCTGGACGAGCGGAATTGAATGGTGCAACTGATTTTGCTGTGCTGTGAAAATTCAGATATTTGCATGACTGCTTTTGTTTTATTTTGTGAATATCAAAAACATTCAACCCCATAATACATGTTGTTTTATTGGTCGCTCGTCCATTTCATATCCCATAGCTTAACCATTCATATATTTGGATTCCTCTCGACGAGTCGAGCAGTACGAGTACCACCTTGATGGGTCTGCGACGTTTCCTTCCAGAGTTATTACCAAAAAACCACAAACATCCCAGAATCCTCTCGGTTTGGGGTCAAAATGTTGTCGCTCATTAAATCCCATAAGAAACGTCGCATCGAATGAATGTGATTGAATTCTCCCCGTCTGGACGAGCGGAATTGAATGGTGCAACTGATTTTGCTGTGCTGTGAAAATTCAGATATTTGCATGACTGCTTTTGTTTTATTTTGTGAATAGCAAAAAGCATTCAACCCCATAATACATGTTGTTTTATTGGTCGCTCGTCCATTTCATATCCCATAGTTTAACAACTCATATATTTGGATTCCTCTCGATAAGGCGAGCAGTACGAGTACCACCTTGATGGGTCTGCGACGTTTTCTTCCAGAGTTATTACCAAAAAAACACAAACATCCCAGAATCCTCTCGGTTTGGGGTCAAAATGTTGTCGCTCATTAAATCCCATAAGAAACGTCGCATCGAATGAATGTGATTGAATTCTCCCCGTCTGGAAGAGCGGAATTGAATGGTACAACTGATTTTGCTGTGCTGTGAAAATTCAGATATTTGCATGACTGCTTTTGTTTTATTTTGTGAATAGCAAAAAGCATTCAACCCCATAATACATGCTGTTTTATTGGTCGCTCGTCCATTTCATATCCCATAGCTTAACCATTCATATATTTGGATTCCTTTCGACGAGACGAGCAGTACGAGTACCACCTTGATGGGTATGCGACGTTTCCTTCCAGAGTTATTACCAAAAAAACACAAACATCCCAGAATCCTCTCGGTTTGGGCTCAAAATGTTGTCGCTCATTAAATCCCATAAGAAACGTCGCATCGAATGAATGTGATTGAATTCTCCCCGTCTGGACGAGCGGAATTGAATGGTGCAACTGATTTTGCTGTGCTGTGAAAATTCAGATATTTGCATGACTGCTTTTGTTTTATTTTGTGAATAGCAAAAAGCAGTCAACCCCATAATACATGCTGTTTTATTGGTCGCTCGTCCATTTCATATCACATAGCTTAACCATTCATATATTTGGATTCCTCTCGACCAGGCGAGCAGTACGAGTACCACCTTGATGGGTCTGCGACGTTTCCTTCCAGAGTTATTACCAAAAAACCACAAAAATCCCAGAATCCTCTCGGTTTGGGGTCAACATGTTGTCGCTCATTAAATCCCATAAGAAACGTCGCATCGAATGAATGTGATTGAATTCTCCCCGTCTGGAAGAGCGGAATTGAATGGTGCAACTGATTTTGCTGTGCTGTGAAAATTCAGATATTTGCATGACTGCTTTTGTTTTATTTTGTGAATAGCAAAAAGCATTCAACCCCATAATACATGTTGTTTTATTGGTCGCTCGTCCATTTCATATCCCATAGCTTAAGCATTCATATATTTGGATTCCTCTCGACGAGGCGAGCAGTACGAGTACCACCTTGATGGGTCTGCGACGTTTCCTTCCAGAGTTATTACCAAAAATACACAAACATCCCAGAATCCTCTCGGTTTGGGGTCAAAATGTTGTCGCTCATTAAATCCCATAAGAAACGTCGCATCGAATGAATGTGATTGAATTCTCCCCGTCTGGACGAGCGGAATTGAATGGTGCAACTGATTTTGCTGTGCTGTGAAAATTCAGATATTTGCATGACTGCTTTTGTTTTATTTTGTGAATAGCAAAAAGCATTCAACCCCATAATACATGCTGTTTTATTGGTCGCTCGTCCATTTCATATCCCATAGCTTAACCATTCATATATTTGGATTCCTTTCGACGAGACGAGCAGTACGAGTACCACCTTGATGGGTATGCGACGTTTCCTTCCAGAGTTATTACCAAAAAAACACAAACATCCCAGAATCCTCTCGGTTTGGGCTCAAAATGTTGTCGCTCATTAAATCCCATAAGAAACGTCGCATCGAATGAATGTGATTGAATTCTCCCCGTCTGGACGAGCGGAATTGAATGGTGCAACTGATTTTGCTGTGCTATGAAAATTCAGATATTTGCATGACTGCTTTTGTTTTATTTTGTGAATAGCAAAAAGCAGTCAACCCCATAATACATGCTGTTTTATTGGTCGCTCGTCCATTTCATATCACATAGCTTAACCATTCATATATTTGGATTCCTCTCGACGAGGCGAGCAGTACGAGTACCACCTTGATGGGTCTGCGACGTTTCCTTCCAGAGTTATTACCAAAAAACCACAAAAATCCCAGCATCCTCTCGGTTTGGGGTCAAAATGTTGTCGCTCATTAAATCCCATAAGAAACGTCGCATCGAATGAATGTGATTGAATTCTCCCCGTCTGGAAGAGCGGAATTGAATGGTGCAACTGATTTTGCTGTGCTGTGAAAATTCAGATATTTGCATGACTGCTTTTGTTTTATTTTGTGAATAGCAAAAAGCATTCAACCCCATAATACATGTTGTTTTATTGGTCGCTCGTCCATTTCATATCCCATAGCTTAAGCATTCATATATTTGGATTCCTCTCGACGAGGCGAGCAGTACGAGTACCACCTTGATGGGTCTGCGACGTTTCCTTCCAGAGTTATTACCAAAAATACACAAACATCCCAGAATCCTCTCGGTTTGGGGTCAAAATGTTGTCGCTCATTAAATCCCATAAGAAACGTCGCATCGAATGAATGTGATTGAATTCTCCCCGTCTGGACGAGCGGAATTGAATGGTGCAACTGATTTTGCTGTGCTGTGAAAATTCAGATATTTGCATGACTGCTTTTGTTTTATTTTGTGAATAGCAAAAAGCATTCAACCCCATAATACATGCTGTTTTATTGGTCGCTCGTCCATTTCATATCCCATAGCTTAACCATTCATATATTTGGATTCCTTTCGACGAGGCGAGCAGTACGAGTACCACCTTGATGGGTCTGCGACGTTTCCTTCCAGAGTTATTACCAAAAATACACAAACATCCCAGAATCCTCTCGGTTTGGGGTCAAAATGTTGTCGCTCATTAAATCCCATAAGAAACGTCGCATCGAATGAATGTGATTGAATTCTCCCCGTCTGGACGAGCGGAATTGAATGGTGCAACTGATTTTGCTGTGCTGTGAAAATTCAGATATTTGCATGACTGCTTTTGTTTTATTTTGTGAATAGCAAAAAGCATTCAACCCCATAATACATGCTGTTTTATTGGTCGCTCGTCCATTTCATATCCCATAGCTTAACCATTCATATATTTGGATTCCTTTCGACGAGACGAGCAGTACGAGTACCACCTTGATGGGTATGCGACGTTTCCTTCCAGAGTTATTACCAAAAAAACACAAACATCCCAGAATCCTCTCGGTTTGGGCTCAAAATGTTGTCGCTCATTAAATCCCATAAGAAACGTCGCATCGAATGAATGTGATTGAATTCTCCCCGTCTGGACGAGCGGAATTGAATGGTGCAACTGATTTTGCTGTGCTATGAAAATTCAGATATTTGCATGACTGCTTTTGTTTTATTTTGTGAATAGCAAAAAGCAGTCAACCCCATAATACATGCTGTTTTATTGGTCGCTCGTCCATTTCATATCACATAGCTTAACCATTCATATATTTGGATTCCTCTCGACGAGGCGAGCAGTACGAGTACCACCTTGATGGGTCTGCGACGTTTCCTTCCAGAGTTATTACCAAAAAACCACAAAAATCCCAGAATCCTCTCGGTTTGGGGTCAAAATGTTGTCGCTCATTAAATCCCATAAGAAACGTCGCATCGAATGAATGTGATTGAATTCTCCCCGTCTGGAAGAGCGGAATTGAATGGTGCAACTGATTTTGCTGTGCTGTGAAAATTCAGATATTTGCATGACTGCTTTTGTTTTATTTTGTGAATAGCAAAAAGCATTCAACCCCATAATACATGTTGTTTTATTGGTCGCTCGTCCATTTCATATCCCATAGCTTAAGCATTCATATATTTGGATTCCTCTCGACGAGGCGAGCAGTACGAGTACCACCTTGATGGGTCTGCGACGTTTCCTTCCAGAGTTATTACCAAAAATACACAAACATCCCAGAATCCTCTCGGTTTGGGGTCAAAATGTTGTCGCTCATTAAATCCCATAAGAAACGTCGCATCGAATGAATGTGATTGAATTCTCCCCGTCTGGACGAGCGGAATTGAATGGTGCAACTGATTTTGCTGTGCTGTGAAAATTCAGATATTTGCATGACTGCTTTTGTTTTATTTTGTGAATAGCAAAAAGCATTCAACCCCATAATACATGCTGTTTTATTGGTCGCTCAGCCATTTCATATCCCATAGCTTAACCATTCATATATTTGGATTCCTTTCGACGAGGCGAGCAGTACGAGTACCACCTTGATGGGTATGCGACGTTTCCTTCCAGAGTTATTACCAAAAAAACACAAACATCCCAGAATCCTCTCGGTTTGGGCTCAAAATGTTGTCGCTCATTAAATCCCATAAGAAACGTCGCATCGAATGAATGTGATTGAATTCTCCCCGTCTGGACGAGCGGAATTGAATGGTGCAACTGATTTTGCTGTGCTGTGAAAATTCAGATATTTGCATGACTGCTTTTGTTTTATTTTGTGAATAGCAAAAAGCATTCAACCCCATAATACATGCTGTTTTATTGGTCGCTCGTCCATTTCATATCACATAGCTTAACCATTCATATATTTGGATTCCTCTCGACGAGGCGAGTAGTACGAATACCACCTTGATGTGTCTGCGACGTTTCCTTCCAGAGTTATTACCAAAAAAACACAAACATCCGAGAATCCTCTCGGTTTGGGGTCAAAATGTTGTCGCTCATTAAATCCCATAAGAAACGTCGCATCGAATGAATGTGATTGAATTCTCCCCGTCTGGACGAGCGGAATTGAATGGTGCAACTGATTTTGCTGTGCTGTGAAAATTCAGATATTTGCATGACTGCTTTTGTTTTATTTTGTGAATAGCAAAAAGCATTCAACCCCATAATACATGTTGTTTTATTGGTCGCTCGTCCATTTCATATCCCATAGCTTAACCATTCATATATTTGGATTCCTTTCGACGAGGCGAGCAGTACGAGTACCACCTTGATGGGTATGCGACGTTTCCTTCCAGAGTTATTACCAAAAAACACAAACATCCCAGAATCCTCTCGGTTTGGGCTCAAAATGTTGTCGCTCATTAAATCCCATAAGAAACGTCGCATCGAATGAATGTGATTGAATTCTCCCCGTCTGGACGAGCGGAATTGAATGGTGCAACTGATTTTGCTGTGCTGTGAAAATTCAGATATTTGCATGACTGCTTTTGTTTTATTTTGTGAATAGCAAAAAGCATTCAACCCCATAATACATGCTGTTTTATTGGTCGCTCGTCCATTTCATATCACATAGCTTAACCATTCATATATTTGGATTCCTCTCGACGAGGCGAGCAGTACGAGTACCACCTTGATGGGTCTGCGACGTTTCCTTCCAGAGTTATTACCAAAAAACCACAAAAATCCCAGAATCCTCTCGGTTTGGGGTCAAAATGTTGTCGCTCATTAAATCCCATAAGAAACGTCGCATCGAATGAATGTGATTGAATTCTCCCCGTCTGGAAGAGCGGAATTGAATGGTCCAACTGATTTTGCTGTGCTGTAAAAATTCAGATATTTGCATGACTGCTTTTGTTTTATTTTGTGAATAGCAAAAAGCATTCAACCCCATAATACATGTTGTTTTATTGGTCGCTCGTCCATTTCATATCCCATAGCATAAGCATTCATATATTTGGATTCCTCTCGACGAGGCGAGCAGTACGAGTACCACCTTGATGGGTCTGCGACGTTTCCTTCCAGAGTTATTACCAAAAATACACAAACATCCCAGAATCCCCTCGGTTTGGGGTCAAAATGTTGTCGCTCATTAAATCCCATAAGAAACGTCGCATCGAATGAATGTGATTGAATTCTCCCCGTCTGGACGAGCGGAATTGAATGGTGCAACTGATTTTGCTGTGCTGTGAAAATTCAGATATTTGCATGACTGCTTTTGTTTTATTTTGTGAATAGCAAAAAGCATTCAACCCCATAATACATGTTGTTTTATTGGTCGCTCGTCCATTTCATATCCCATAGCTTAACCATTCATATATTTGGATTCCTCTCGACTAGGCGAGCAGTACGAGTACCACCTTGATGGGTCTGCGACGTTTCCTTCCAGAGTTATTACCAAAAATACACAAACATCCCAGAATCCTCTCGGTTTGGGGTCAAAATGTTGTCGCTCATTAAATCCCATAAGAAACGTCGCATCGAATGAATGTGATTGAATTCTCCCCGTCTGGACGAGCGGAATTGAATGGTGCAACTGATTTTGCTGTGCTGTGAAAATTCAGATATTTGCATGACTGCTTTTGTTTTATTTTGTGAATAGCAAAAAGCATTCAACCCCATAATACATGCTGTTTTATTGGTCGCTCAGCCATTTCATATCCCATAGCTTAACCATTCATATATTTGGATTCCTTTCGACGAGGCGAGCAGTACGAGTACCACCTTGATGGGTATGCGACGTTTCCTTCCAGAGTTATTACCAAAAAAACACAAACATCCCAGAATCCTCTCGGTTTGGGCTCAAAATGTTGTCGCTCATTAAATCCCATAAGAAACGTCGCATCGAATGAATGTGATTGAATTCTCCCCGTCTGGACGAGCGGAATTGAATGGTGCAACTGATTTTGCTGTGCTGTGAAAATTCAGATATTTGCATGACTGCTTTTGTTTTATTTTGTGAATAGCAAAAAGCATTCAACCCCATAATACATGCTGTTTTATTGGTCGCTCGTCCATTTCATATCACATAGCTTAACCATTCATATATTTGGATTCCTCTCGACGAGGCGAGTAGTACGAATACCACCTTGATGTGTCTGCGACGTTTCCTTCCAGAGTTATTACCAAAAAAAACACAAACATCCGAGAATCCTCTCGGTTTGGGGTCAAAATGTTGTCGCTCATTAAATCCCATAAGAAACGTCGCATCGAATGAATGTGATTGAATTCTCCCCGTCTGGACGAGCGGAATTGAATGGTGCAACTGATTTTGCTGTGCTGTGAAAATTCAGATATTTGCATGACTGCTTTTGTTTTATTTTGTGAATAGCAAAAAGCATTCAACCCCATAATACATGTTGTTTTATTGGTCGCTCGTCCATTTCATATCCCATAGCTTAACCATTCATATATTTGGATTCCTTTCGACGAGGCGAGCAGTACGAGTACCACCTTGATGGGTATGCGACGTTTCCTTCCAGAGTTATTACCAAAAAACACAAACATCCCAGAATCCTCTCGGTTTGGGCTCAAAATGTTGTCGCTCATTAAATCCCATAAGAAACGTCGCATCGAATGAATGTGATTGAATTCTCCCCGTCTGGACGAGCGGAATTGAATGGTGCAACTGATTTTGCTGTGCTGTGAAAATTCAGATATTTGCATGACTGCTTTTGTTTTATTTTGTGAATAGCAAAAAGCATTCAACCCCATAATACATGCTGTTTTATTGGTCGCTCGTCCATTTCATATCACATAGCTTAACCATTCATATATTTGGATTCCTCTCGACGAGGCGAGCAGTACGAGTACCACCTTGATGGGTCTGCGACGTTTCCTTCCAGAGTTATTACCAAAAAACCACAAAAATCCCAGAATCCTCTCGGTTTGGGGTCAAAATGTTGTCGCTCATTAAATCCCATAAGAAACGTCGCATCGAATGAATGTGATTGAATTCTCCCCGTCTGGAAGAGCGGAATTGAATGGTCCAACTGATTTTGCTGTGCTGTAAAAATTCAGATATTTGCATGACTGCTTTTGTTTTATTTTGTGAATAGCAAAAAGCATTCAACCCCATAATACATGTTGTTTTATTGGTCGCTCGTCCATTTCATATCCCATAGCATAAGCATTCATATATTTGGATTCCTCTCGACGAGGCGAGCAGTACGAGTACCACCTTGATGGGTCTGCGACGTTTCCTTCCAGAGTTATTACCAAAAATACACAAACATCCCAGAATCCCCTCGGTTTGGGGTCAAAATGTTGTCGCTCATTAAATCCCATAAGAAACGTCGCATCGAATGAATGTGATTGAATTCTCCCCGTCTGGACGAGCGGAATTGAATGGTGCAACTGATTTTGCTGTGCTGTGAAAATTCAGATATTTGCATGACTGCTTTTGTTTTATTTTGTGAATAGCAAAAAGCATTCAACCCCATAATACATGTTGTTTTATTGGTCGCTCGTCCATTTCATATCCCATAGCTTAACCATTCATATATTTGGATTCCTCTCGACTAGGCAAGCAGTACGAGTACCACCTTGATGGGTCTGCGACGTTTCCTTCCAGAGTTATTACCAAAAAAACACAAAAATCCCAGAATCCTCTCGGTTTGGGGTCAAAATGTTGTCGCTCATTAAATCCCATAAGAAACGTCGCATCGAATGAATGTGATTGAATTCTCCCCGTCTGGAAGAGCGGAATTGAATGGTGCAACTGATTTTGCTGTGCTGTGAAAATTCAGATATTTGCATGACTGCTTTTGTTTTATTTTGTGAATAGCAAAAAGCATTCAACCCCATAATACATGTTGTTTTATTGGTCGCTCGTCCATTTCATATCCCATAGCTTAAGCATTCATATATTTGGATTCCTCTCGACGAGGCGAGCAGTACGACTACCACCTTGATGGGTCTGCGACGTTTCCTTCCAGAGTTATTACCAAAAAAACACAAACATCCCAGAATCCTCTCGGTTTGGGCTCAAAATGTTGTCGCTCATTAAATCCCATAAGAAACGTCGCATCGAATGAATGTGATTGAATTCTCCCCGTCTGGACGAGCGGAATTGAAAGGTGCAACTGATTTTGCTGTGCTGTGAAAATTCAGATATTTGCATGACTGCTTTTGTTTTATTTTGTGAATAGCAAAAAGCATTCAACCCCATAATACATGCTGTTTTATTGGTCGCTCGTCCATTTCATATCACATAGCTTAACCATTCATATATTTGGATTCCTCTCGACGAGGCGAGCAGTACGAGTACCACCTTGATGGGGCTGCGACGTTTCCTTCCAGAGTTATTACCAAAAAAACCACAAACATCCCAGAATCCTCTCGGTTTGGGGTCAAAATGTTGTCGCTCATTAAATCCCATAAGAAACGTCGCATCGAATGAATGTGATTGAATTCTCCCCGTCTGGACGAGCGGAATTGAATGGTGCAACTGATTTTGCTGTGCTGTGAAAATTCAGATATTTGCATGACTGCTTTTGTTTTATTTTGTGAATATCAAAAACATTCAACCCCATAATACATGTTGTTTTATTGGTCGCTCGTCCATTTCATATCCCATAGCTTAAGCATTCATATATTTGGATTCCTCTCGACGAGGCGAGCAGTACGAGTACCACCTTGATGGGTCTGCGACGTTTCCTTCCAGAGTTATTACCAAAAAACCACAAACATCCCAGAATCCTCTCGGTTTGGGGTCAAAATGTTGTCGCTCATTAAATCCCATAAGAAACGTCGCATCGAATGAATGTGATTGAATTCTCCCCGTCTGGACGAGCGGAATTGAATGGTGCAACTGATTTTGCTGTGCTGTGAAAATTCAGATATTTGCATGACTGCTTTTGTTTTATTTTGTGAATAGCAAAAAGCATTCAACCCCATAATACATGTTGTTTTATTGGTCGCTCGTCCATTTCATATCCCATAGTTTAACAACTCATATATTTGGATTCCTCTCGATAAGGCGAGCAGTACGAGTACCACCTTGATGGGTCTGCGACGTTTTCTTCCAGAGTTATTACCAAAAAAACACAAACATCCCAGAATCCTCTCTGTTTGGGGTCAAAATGTTGTCGCTCATTAAATCCCATAAGAAACGTCGCATCGAATGAATGTGATTGAATTCTCCCCGTCTGGAAGAGCGGAATTGAATGGTACAACTGATTTTGCTGTGCTGTGAAAATTCAGATATTTGCATGACTGCTTTTGTTTTATTTTGTGAATAGCAAAAAGCATTCAACCCCATAATACATGCTGTTTTATTGGTCGCTCGTCCATTTCATATCCCATAGCTTAACCATTCATATATTTGGATTCCTTTCGACGAGACGAGCAGTACGAGTACCACCTTGATGGGTATGCGACGTTTCCTTCCAGAGTTATTAGCAAAAAAACACAAACATCCCAGAATCCTCTCGGTTTGGGCTCAAAATGTTGTCGCTCATTAAATCCCATAAGAAACGTCGCATCGAATGAATGTGATTGAATTCTCCCCGTCTGGACGAGCGGAATTGAATGGTGCAACTGATTTTGCTGTGCTGTGAAAATTCAGATATTTGCATGACTGCTTTTGTTTTATTTTGTGAATAGCAAAAAGCAGTCAACCCCATAATACATGCTGTTTTATTGGTCGCTCGTCCATTTCATATCACATAGCTTAACCATTCATATATTTGGATTCCTCTCGACCAGGCGAGCAGTACGAGTACCACCTTGATGGGTCTGCGACGTTTCCTTCCAGAGTTATTACCAAAAAACCACAAAAATCCCAGAATCCTCTCGGTTTGGGGTCAACATGTTGTCGCTCATTAAATCCCATAAGAAACGTCGCATCGAATGAATGTGATTGAATTCTCCCCGTCTGGAAGAGCGGAATTGAATGGTGCAACTGATTTTGCTGTGCTGTGAAAATTCAGATATTTGCATGACTGCTTTTGTTTTATTTTGTGAATAGCAAAAAGCATTCAACCCCATAATACATGTTGTTTTATTGGTCGCTCGTCCATTTCATATCCCATAGCTTAAGCATTCATATATTTGGATTCCTCTCGACGAGGCGAGCAGTACGAGTACCACCTTGATGGGTCTGCGACGTTTCCTTCCAGAGTTATTACCAAAAATACACAAACATCCCAGAATCCTCTCGGTTTGGGGTCAAAATGTTGTCGCTCATTAAATCCCATAAGAAACGTCGCATCGAATGAATGTGATTGAATTCTCCCCGTCTGGACGAGCGGAATTGAATGGTGCAACTGATTTTGCTGTGCTGTGAAAATTCAGATATTTGCATGACTGCTTTTGTTTTATTTTGTGAATAGCAAAAAGCATTCAACCCCATAATACATGCTGTTTTATTGGTCGCTCGTCCATTTCATATCCCATAGCTTAACCATTCATATATTTGGATTCCTTTCGACGAGACGAGCAGTACGAGTACCACCTTGATGGGTATGCGACGTTTCCTTCCAGAGTTATTACCAAAAAAACACAAACATCCCAGAATCCTCTCGGTTTGGGCTCAAAATGTTGTCGCTCATTAAATCCCATAAGAAACGTCGCATCGAATGAATGTGATTGAATTCTCCCCGTCCGGACGAGCGGAATTGAATGGTGCAACTGATTTTGCTGTGCTATGAAAATTCAGATATTTGCATGACTGCTTTTGTTTTATTTTGTGAATAGCAAAAAGCAGTCAACCCCATAATACATGCTGTTTTATTGGTCGCTCGTCCATTTCATATCACATAGCTTAACCATTCATATATTTGGATTCCTCTCGACGAGGCGAGCAGTACGAGTACCACCTTGATGGGTCTGCGACGTTTCCTTCCAGAGTTATTACCAAAAAACCACAAAAATCCCAGAATCCTCTCGGTTTGGGGTCAAAATGTTGTCGCTCATTAAATCCCATAAGAAACGTCGCATCGAATGAATGTGATTGAATTCTCCCCGTCTGGAAGAGCGGAATTGAATGGTGCAACTGATTTTGCTGTGCTGTGAAAATTCAGATATTTGCATGACTGCTTTTGTTTTATTTTGTGAATAGCAAAAAGCATTCAACCCCATAATACATGTTGTTTTATTGGTCGCTCGTCCATTTCATATCCCATAGCTTAAGCATTCATATATTTGGATTCCTCTCGACGAGGCGAGCAGTACGAGTACCACCTTGATGGGTCTGCGACGTTTCCTTCCAGAGTTATTACCAAAAATACACAAACATCCCAGAATCCTCTCGGTTTGGGGTCAAAATGTTGTCGCTCATTAAATCCCATAAGAAACGTCGCATCGAATGAATGTGATTGAATTCTCCCCGTCTGGACGAGCGGAATTGAATGGTGCAACTGATTTTGCTGTGCTGTGAAAATTCAGATATTTGCATGACTGCTTTTGTTTTATTTTGTGAATAGCAAAAAGCATTCAACCCCATAATACATGTTGTTTTATTGGTCGCTCGTCCATTTCATATCCCATAGCTTAAGCATTCATATATATGGATTCCTCTCGACGAGGCGAGCAGTATGAGTACCACCTTGATGGGTCTGCGACGTTTCCTTCCAGAGTTATTACCAAAAAACCACAAACATCCCAGAATCCTCTCGGTTTGGGGTCAAAATGTTGTCGCTCATTAAATCCCATAAGAAACGTCGCATCGAATGAATGTGATTGAATTCTCCCCGTCTGGAAGAGCGGAATTGAATGGTGCAACTGATTTTGCTGTGCTGTGAAAATTCAGATATTTGCATGACTGCTTTTGTTTTATTTTGTGAATAGCAAAAAGCATTAAACCCCATAATACATGTTGTTTTATTGGTCGCTCGTCCATTTCATATCCCATAGCTTAACCATTCATATATTTGGATTCCTTTCGACGAGACGAGCAGTACGAGTACCACCTTGATGGGTATGCGACGTTTCCTTCCAGAGTTATTACCAAAAAAACACAAACATCCCAGAATCCTCTCGGTTTGGGCTCAAAATGTTGTCGCTCATTAAATCCCATAAGAAACGTCGCATCGAATGAATGTGATTGAATTCTCCCCGTCTGGACGAGCGGAATTGAATGGTGCAACTGATTTTGCTGTGCTATGAAAATTCAGATATTTGCATGACTGCTTTTGTTTTATTTTGTGAATAGCAAAAAGCAGTCAACCCCATAATACATGCTGTTTTATTGGTCGCTCGTCCATTTCAGATCACATAGCTTAACCATTCATATCTTTGGATTCCTCTCGACGAGGCGAGCAGTACGAGTACCACCTTGATGGGTCTGCGACGTTTCCTTCCAGAGTTATTACCAAAAAACCACAAAAATCCCAGAATCCTCTCGGTTTGGGGTCAAAATGTTGTCGCTCATTAAATCCCATAAGAAACGTCGCATCGAATGAATGTGATTGAATTCTCCCCGTCTGGAAGAGCGGAATTGAATGGTGCAACTGATTTTGCTGTGCTGTGAAAATTCAGATATTTGCATGACTGCTTTTGTTTTATTTTGTGAATAGCAAAAAGCATTCAACCCCATAATACATGTTGTTTTATTGGTCGCTCGTCCATTTCATATCCCATAGCTTAAGCATTCATATATTTGGATTCCTCTCGACGAGGCGAGCAGTACGAGTACCACCTTGATGGGTCTGTGACGTTTCCTTCCAGAGTTATTACCAAAAATACACAAACATCCCAGAATCCTCTCGGTTTGGGGTCAAAATGTTGTCGCTCATTAAATCCCATAAGAAACGTCGCATCGAATGAATGTGATTGAATTCTCCCCGTCTGGACGAGCGGAATTGAATGGTGCAACTGATTTTGCTGTGCTGTGAAAATTCAGATATTTGCATGACTGCTTTTGTTTTATTTTGTGAATAGCAAAAAGCATTCAACCCCATAATACATGCTGTTTTATTGGTCGCTCGTCCATTTCATATCCCATAGCTTAACCATTCATATATTTGGATTCCTTTCGACGAGGCGAGCAGTACGAGTACCACCTTGATGGGTATGCGACGTTTCCTTCCAGAGTTATTACCAAAAAAACACAAACATCCCAGAATCCTCTCGGTTTGGGCTCAAAATGTTGTCGCTCATTAAATCCCATAATAAACGTCGCATCGAATGAATGTGATTGAATTCTCCCCGTCTGGACGAGCGGAATTGAATGGTGCAACTGATTTTGCTGTGCTGTGAAAATTCAGATATTTGCATGACTGCTTTTGTTTTATTTTGTGAATAGCAAAAAGCATTCAACCCCATAATACATGCTGTTTTATTGGTCGCTCGTCCATTTCATATCACATAGCTTAACCATTCATATATTTGGATTCCTCTCGACGAGGCGAGTAGTACGAATACCACCTTGATGTGTCTGCGACGTTTCCTTCCAGAGTTATTACCAAAAAAACACAAACATCCGAGAATCCTCTCGGTTTGGGGTCAAAATGTTGTCGCTCATTAAATCCCATAAGAAACGTCGCATCGAATGAATGTGATTGAATTCTCCCCGTCTGGAAGAGCGGAATTGAATGGTGCAACTGATTTTGGTGTGCTGTGAAAATTCAGATATTTGCATGACTGCTTTTGTTTTATTTTGTGAATAGCAAAAAGCATTCAACCCCATAATACATGCTGTTTTATTGGTCGCTCGTCCATTTCATATCCCATAGCTTAAGCATTCATATATTTGGATTCCTTTCGACGAGGCGAGCAGTACGAGTACCACCTTGATGGGTATGCGACGTTTCCTTCCAGAGTTATTACCAAAAAAACACAAACATCCCAGAATCCTCTCGGTTTGGGCTCAAAATGTTGTCGCTCATTAAATCCCATAAGAAACGTCGCATCGAATGAATGTGATTGAATTCTCCCCGTCTGGACGAGCGGAATTGAATGGTGCAACTGATTTTGCTGTGCTGTGAAAATTCAGATATTTGCATGACTGCTTTTGTTTTATTTTGTGAATAGCAAAAAGCATTCAACCCCATAATACATGCTGTTTTATTGGTCGCTCGTCCATTTCATATCACATAGCTTAACCATTCATATATTTGGATTCCTCTCGACGAGGCGAGCAGTACGAGTACCACCTTGATGGGTCTGCGACGTTTCCTTCCAGAGTTATTACCAAAAAACCACAAAAATCCCAGAATCCTCTCGGTTTGGGGTCAAAATGTTGTCGCTCATTAAATCCCATAAGAAACGTCGCATCGAATGAATGTGATTGAATTCTCCCCGTCTGGACGAGCGGAATTGAATGGTGCAACTGATTTTGCTGTGCTGTGAAAATTCAGATATTTGCATGACTGCTTTTGTTTTATTTTGTGAATAGCAAAAAGCATTCAACCCCATAATACATGCTGTTTTATTGGTCGCTCGTCCATTTCATATCCCATAGCTTAACCATTCATATATTTGGATTCCTTTCGACGAGGCGAGCAGTACGAGTACCACCTTGATGGGTATGCGACGTTTCCTTCCAGAGTTATTACCAAAAAAACACAAACATCCCAGAATCCTCTCGGTTTGGGCTCAAAATGTTGTCGCTCATTAAATCCCATAAGAAACGTCGCATCGAATGAATGTGATTGAATTCTCCCCGTCTGGACGAGCGGAATTGAATGGTGCAACTGATTTTGCTGTGCTGTGAAAATTCAGATATTTGCATGACTGCTTTTGTTTTATTTTGTGAATAGCAAAAAGCATTCAACCCCATAATACATGCTGTTTTATTGGTCGCTCGTCCATTTCATATCCCATAGCTTAACCATTCATATATTTGGATTCCTTTCGACGAGGCGAGCAGTACGAGTACCACCTTGATGGGTATGCGACGTTTCCTTCCAGAGTTATTACCAAAAAAACACAAACATCCCAGAATCCTCTCGGTTTGGGCTCAAAATGTTGTCGCTCATTAAATCCCATAAGAAACGTCGCATCGAATGAATGTGATTGAATTCTCCCCGTCTGGACGAGCGGAATTGAATGGTGCAACTGATTTTGCTGTGCTGTGAAAATTCAGATATTTGCATGACTGCTTTTGTTTTATTTTGTGAATAGCAAAAAGCATTCAACCCCATAATACATGCTGTTTTATTGGTCGCTCGTCCATTTCATATCACATAGCTTAACCATTCATATATTTGGATTCCTCTCGACGAGGCGAGCAGTACGAGTACCACCTTGATGGGTCTGCGACGTTTCCTTCCAGAGTTATTACCAAAAAACCACAAAAATCCCAGAATCCTCTCGGTTTGGGGTCAAAATGTTGTCGCTCATTAAATCCCATAAGAAACGTCGCATCGAATGAATGTGATTGAATTCTCCCCGTCTGGAAGAGCGGAATTGAATGGTGCAACTGATTTTGCTGTGCTGTGAAAATTCAGATATTTGCATGACTGCTTTTGTTTTATTTTGTGAATAGCAAAAAGCATTCAACCCCATAATACATGCTGTTTTATTGGTCGCTCGTCCATTTCATATCACATAGCTTAACCATTCATATATTTGGATTCCTCTCGACGAGGCGAGCAGTACGAGTACCACCTTGATGGGTCTGCGACGTTTCCTTCCAGAGTTATTACCAAAAAACAACAAAAATCCCAGAATCCTCTCGGTTTGGGGTCAAAATGTTGTCGCTCATTAAATCCCATAAGAAACGTCGCTAAGAATGAATGTGATTGAATTATCCCCGTCTGGACGAGCGGAATTGAATGGTGCAACTGATTTTGCTGTGCTGTGAAAATTCAGATATTTGCATGACTGCTTTTGTTTTATTTTGTGAATAGCAAAAAGCATTCAACCCCATAATACATGCTGTTTTATTGGTCGCTCGTCCATTTCATATCCAATAGCTTAACCATTCATATATTTGGATTCCTTTCGACGAGGCGAGCAGTACGAGTACCACCTTGATGGGTATGCGACGTTTCCTTCCAGAGTTATTACCAAAAAAACACAAACATCCCAGAATCCTCTCGGTTTGGGCTCAAAATGTTGTCGCTCATTAAATCCCATAAGAAACGTCGCATCGAATGAATGTGATTGAATTCTCCCCGTCTGGACGAGCGGAATTGAATGGTGCAACTGATTTTGCTGTGCTGTGAAAATTCAGATATTTGCATGACTGCTTTTGTTTTATTTTGTGAATAGCAAAAAGCATTCAACCCCATAATACATGCTGTTTTATTGGTCGCTCGTCCATTTCATATCCCATAGCTTAACCATTCATATATTTGGATTCCTTTCGACGAGGCGAGCAGTACGAGTACCACCTTGATGGGTATGCGACGTTTCCTTCCAGAGTTATTACCAAAAAAACACAAACATCCCAGAATCCTCTCGGTTTGGGCTCAAAATGTTGTCGCTCATTAAATCCCATAAGAAACGTCGCATCGAATGAATGTGATTGAATTCTCCCCGTCTGGACGAGCGGAATTGAATGGTGCAACTGATTTTGCTGTGCTGTGAAAATTCAGATATTTGCATGACTGCTTTTGTTTTATTTTGTGAATAGCAAAAAGCATTCAACCCCATAATACATGCTGTTTTATTGGTCGCTCGTCCATTTCATATCACATAGCTTAATCATTCATATATTTGGATTCCTCTCGACGAGGCGAGCAGTACGAGTACCACCTTGATGGGTCTGCGACGTTTCCTTCCAGAGTTATTACCAAAAAACCACAAAAATCCCAGAATCCTCTCGGTTTGGGGTCAAAATGTTGTCGCTCATTAAATCCCATAAGAAACGTCGCATCGAATGAATGTGATTGAATTCTCCCCGTCTGGAAGAGCGGAATTGAATGGTGCAACTGATTTTGCTGTGCTGTGAAAATTCAGATATTTGCATGACTGCTTTTGTTTTATTTTGTGAATAGCAAAAAGCATTCAACCCCATAATACATGTTGTTTTATTGGTCGCTCGTCCATTTCATATCCCATAGCTTAAGCATTCATATATTTGGATTCCTCTCGACGAGGCGAGCAGTACGAGTACCACCTTGATGGGTCTGCGACGTTTCCTTCCAGAGTTATTACCAAAAATACACAAACATCCCAGAATCCTCTCGGTTTGGGGTCAAAATGTTGTCGCTCATTAAATCCCATAAGAAACGTCGCATCGAATGAATGTGATTATATTCTCCCCGTCTGGACGAGCGGAATTGAATGGTGCAACTGATTTTGCTGTGCTGTGAAAATTCAGATATTTGCATGACTGCTTTTGTTTTATTTTGTGAATAGCAAAAAGCATTCAACCCCATAATACATGTTGTTTTATTGGTCGCTCGTCCATTTCATATCCCATAGCTTAACAACTCATATATTTGCATTCCTCTCGATAAGGCGAGCAGTACGAGTACCACCTTGATGGGTCTGCGACGTTTTCTTCCAGAGTTATTACCAAAAAACCACAAACATCCCAGAATCCTCTCGGTTTGGGGTCAAAATGTTGTCGCTCATTAAATCCCATAAGAAACGTCGCATCGAATGAATGTGATTGAATTATCCCCGTCTGGACGAGCGGAATTGAATGGTGCAACTGATTTTGCTGTGCTGTGAAAATTCAGATATTTGCATGACTGCTTTTGTTTTATTTTGTTAATAGCAAAAAGCATTCAACCCCATAATACATGCTGTTTTATTGGTCGCTCGTCCATTTCATATCCCATAGCTTAACCATTCATATATTTGGATTCCTCTCGACGAGCCGAGCAGTACGAGTACCACCTTGATGGGTCTGCGACGTTTCCTTCCAGAGTTATTACCAAAAAACCACAAAAATCCCAGAATCCTCTCGGTTTGGGGTCAAAATGTTGTCGCTCATTAAATCCCATAAGAAACGTCGCATCGAATGAATGTGATTGAATTATCCCCGTCTGGAAGAGCGGAATTGAATGGTGCAACTGATTTTGCTGTGCGGTAAAAATTCAGATATTTGCATGACTGCTTTTGTTTTATTTTGTGAATAGCAAAAATCATTCAACCCCATAATACATGTTGTTTTATTGGTCGCTCGTCCATTTCATATCCCATAGCTTAAGCATTCATATATTTGGATTCCTCTCGACGAGGCGAGCAGTACGAGTACCACCTTGATGGGTCTGCGACGTTTCCTTCCAGAGTTATTACCAAAAATACACAAACATCCCAGAATCCTCTCGGTTTGGGGTCAAAATGTTGTCGCTCATTAAATCCCATAAGAAACGTCGCATCGAATGAATGTGATTGAATTCTCCCCGTCTGGACGAGCGGAATTGAATGGTGCAACTGATTTTGCTGTGCTGTGAAAATTCAGATATTTGCATGACTGCTTTTGTTTTATTTTGTGAATAGCAAAAAGCATTCAACCCCATAATACATGTTGTTTTATTGGTCGCTCGTCCATTTCATATCCCATAGCTTAACCATTCATATATTTGGATTCCTTTCGACGAGGCGAGCAGTACGAGTACCACCTTGATGGGTATGCGACGTTTCCTTCCAGAGTTATTACCAAAAAACACAAACATCCCAGAATCCTCTCGGTTTGGGCTCAAAATGTTGTCGCTCATTAAATCCCATAAGAAACGTCGCATCGAATGAATGTGATTGAATTCTCCCCGTCTGGACGAGCGGAATTGAATGGTGCAACTGATTTTGCTGTGCTGTGAAAATTCAGATATTTGCATGACTGCTTTTGTTTTATTTTGTGAATAGCAAAAAGCATTCAACCCCATAATACATGCTGTTTTATTGGTCGCTCGTCCATTTCATATCACATAGCTTAACCATTCATATATTTGGATTCCTCTCGACGAGGCGAGCAGTACGAGTACCACCTTGATGGGTCTGCGACGTTTCCTTCCAGAGTTATTACCAAAAAACCACAAAAATCCCAGAATCCTCTCGGTTTGGGGTCAAAATGTTGTCGCTCATTAAATCCCATAAGAAACGTCGCATCGAATGAATGTGATTGAATTCTCCCCGTCTGGAAGAGCGGAATTGAATGGTGCAACTGATTTTGCTGTGCTGTGAAAATTCAGATATTTGCATGACTGCTTTTGTTTTATTTTGTGAATAGCAAAAAGCATTCAACCCCATAATACATGTTTTTTTATTGGTCGCTCGTCCATTTCATATCCCATAGCTTAAGCATTCATATATTTGGATTCCTCTCGACGAGGCGAGCAGTACGACTACCACCTTGATGGGTCTGCGACGTTTCCTTCCAGAGTTATTACCAAAAAACCACAAAAATCCCAGAATCCTCTCGGTTTGGGGTCAAAATGTTGTCGCTCATTAAATCCCATAAGAAACGTCGCATCGAATGAATGTGATTGAATTATCCCCGTCTGGAAGAGCGGAATTGAATGGTGCAACTGATTTTGCTGTGCTGTAAAAATTCAGATATTTGCATGACTGCTTTTGTTTTATTTTGTGAATAGCAAAAATCATTCAACCCCATAATACATGTTGTTTTATTGGTCGCTCGTCCATTTCATATCCCATAGCTTAAGCATTCATATATTTGGATTCCTCTCGACGAGGCGAGCAGTACGAGTACCACCTTGATGGGTCTGCGACGTTTCCTTCCAGAGTTATTACCAAAAATACACAAACATCCCAGAATCCTCTCGGTTTGGGGTCAAAATGTTGTCGCTCATTAAATCCCATAAGAAACGTCGCATCGAATGAATGTGATTGAATTCTCCCCGTCTGGACGAGCAGAATTGAATGGTGCAACTGATTTTGCTGTGCTGTGAAAATTCAGATATTTGCATGACTGCTTTTGTTTTATTTTGTGAATAGCAAAAAGCATTCAACCCCATAATACATGTTGTTTTATTGGTCGCTCGTCCATTTCATATCCCATAGCTTAACCATTCATATATTTGGATTCCTTTCGACGAGGCGAGCAGTACGAGTACCACCTTGATGGGTATGCGACGTTTCCTTCCAGAGTTATTACCAAAAAACACAAACATCCCAGAATCCTCTCGGTTTGGGCTCAAAATGTTGTCGCTCATTAAATCCCATAAGAAACGTCGCATCGAATGAATGTGATTGAATTCTCCCCGTCTGGACGAGCGGAATTGAATGGTGCAACTGATTTTGCTGTGCTGTGAAAATTCAGATATTTGCATGACTGCTTTTGTTTTATTTTGTGAATAGCAAAAAGCATTCAACCCCATAATACATGCTGTTTTATTGGTCGCTCGTCCATTTCATATCACATAGCTTAACCATTCATATATTTGGATTCCTCTCGACGAGGCGAGCAGTACGAGTCCCACCTTGATGGGTCTGCGACGTTTCCTTCCAGAGTTATTACCAAAAAACCACAAAAATCCCAGAATCCTCTCGGTTTGGGGTCAAAATGTTGTCGCTCATTAAATCCCATAAGAAACGTCGCATCGAATGAATGTGATTGAATTCTCCCCGTCTGGAAGAGCGGAATTGAATGGTGCAACTGATTTTGCTGTGCTGTGAAAATTCAGATATTTGCATGACTGCTTTTGTTTTATTTTGTGAATAGCAAAAAGCATTCAACCCCATAATACATGTTGTTTTATTGGTCGCTCGTCCATTTCATATCCCATAGCTTAAGCATTCATATATTTGGATTCCTCTCGACGAGGCGAGCAGTACGACTACCACCTTGATGGGTCTGCGACGTTTCCTTCCAGAGTTATTACCAAAAAAACACAAACATCCCAGAATCCTCTCGGTTTGGGCTCAAAATGTTGTCGCTCATTAAATCCCATAAGAAACGTCGCATCGAATGAATGTGATTGAATTCTCCCCGTCTGGACGAGCGGAATTGAATGGTGCAACTGATTTTGCTGTGCTGTGAAAATTCAGATATTTGCATGACTGCTTTTGTTTTATTTTGTTAATAGCAAAAAGCATTCAACCCCATAATACATGCTGTTTTATTGGTCGCTCGTCCATTTCATATCCCATAGCTTAACCATTCATATATTTGGATTCCTTTCGACGAGGCGAGCAGTACGAGTACCACCTTGATGGGTATGCGACGTTTCCTTCCAGAGTTATTACCAAAAAACACAAACATCCCAGAATCCTCTCGGTTTGGGCTCAAAATGTTGTCGCTCATTAAATCCCATAAGAAACGTCGCATCGAATGAATGTGATTGAATTCTCCCCGTCTGGACGAGCGGAATTGAATGGTGCAACTGATTTTGCTGTGCTGTGAAAATTCAGATATTTGCATGACTGCTTTTGTTTTATTTTGTGAATAGCAAAAAGCATTCAACCCCATAATACATGCTGTTTTATTGGTCGCTCGTCCATTTCATATCACATAGCTTAACCATTCATATATTTGGATTCCTCTCGACGAGGCGAGCAGTACGAGTACCACCTTGATGGGTCTGCGACGTTTCCTTCCAGAGTTATTACCAAAAAACCACAAAAATCCCAGAATCCTCTCGGTTTGGGGTCAAAATGTTGTCGCTCATTAAATCCCATAAGAAACGTCGCATCGAATGAATGTGATTGAATTCTCCCCGTCTGGAAGAGCGGAATTGAATGGTGCAACTGATTTTGCTGTGCTGTGAAAATTCAGATATTTGCATGACTGCTTTTGTTTTATTTTGTGAATAGCAAAAAGCATTCAACCCCATAATACATGCTTTTTTATTGGTCGCTCTTCCATTTCATATCACATAGCTTAACCATTCATATATTTGGATTCCTCTCGACGAGGCGAGCAGTACGAGTACCACCTTGATGGGTCTGCGACGTTTCCTTCCAGAGTTATTACCAAAAAACCAAAAAAATCCCAGAATCCTCTCGGTTTGGGGTCAAAATGTTGTCGCTCATTAAATCCCATAAGAAACGTCGCATCGAATGAATGTGATTGAATTCTCCCCGTCTGGACGAGCGGAATTGAATGGTGCAACTGATTTTGCTGTGCTGTGAAAATTCAGATATTTGCATGACTGCTTTTGTTTTATTTTGTTAATAGCAAAATGCATTCAACCCCATAATACATGCTGTTTTATTGGTCGCTCGTCCATTTCATATCCCATAGCTTAACCATTCATATATTTGGATTCCTTTCGACGAGGCGAGCAGTACGAGTACCACCTTGATGGGTATGCGACGTTTCCTTCCAGAGTTATTACCAAAAAACACAAACATCCCAGAATCCTCTCGGTTTGGGCTCAAAATGTTGTCGCTCATTAAATCCCATAAGAAACGTCGCATCGAATGAATGTGATTGAATTCTCCCCGTCTGGACGAGCGGAATTGAATGGTGCAACTGATTTTGCTGTGCTGTGAAAATTCAGATATTTGCATGACTGCTTTTGTTTTATTTTGTGAATAGCAAAAAGCATTCAACCCCATAATACATGCGGTTTTATTGGTCGCTCGTCCATTTCATATCACATAGCTTAACCATTCATATATTTGGATTCCTCTCGACGAGGCGAGCAGTACGAGTACCACCTTGATGGGTCTGCGACGTTTCCTTCCAGAGTTATTACCAAAAAACCACAAAAATCCCAGAATCCTCTCGGTTTGGGGTCAAAATGTTGTCGCTCATTAAATCCCATAAGAAACGTCGCATCGAATGAATGTGATTGAATTCTCCCCGTCTGGAAGAGCGGAATTGAATGGTGCAACTGATTTTGCTGTGCTGTGAAAATTCAGATATTTGCATGACTGCTTTTGTTTTATTTTGTGAATAGCAAAAAGCATTCAACCCCATAATACATGCTTTTTTATTGGTCGCTCTTCCATTTCATATCACATAGCTTAACCATTCATATATTTGGATTCCTCTCGACGAGGCGAGCAGTACGAGTACCACCTTGATGGGTCTGCGACGTTTCCTTCCAGAGTTATTACCAAAAAACCAAAAAAATCCCAGAATCCTCTCGGTTTGGGGTCAAAATGTTGTCGCTCATTAAATCCCATAAGAAACGTCGCATCGAATGAATGTGATTGAATTATCCCCGTCTGGAAGAGCGGAATTGAATGGTGCAACTGATTTTGCTGTGCTGTAAAAATTCAGATATTTGCATGACTGCTTTTGTTTTATTTTGTGAATAGCAAAAATCATTCAACCCCATAATACATGTTGTTTTATTGGTCGCTCGTCCATTTCATATCCCATAGCTTAAGCATTCATATATTTGGATTCCTCTCGACGAGGCGAGCAGTACGAGTACCACCTGGATGGGTCTGCGACGTTTCCTTCCAGAGTTATTACCAAAAATACACAAACATCCCAGAATCCTCTCGGTTTGGGGTCAAAATGTTGTCGCTCATTAAATCCCATAAGAAACGTCGCATCGAATGAATGTGATTGAATTCTCCCCGTCTGGACGAGCGGAATTGAATGGTGCAACTGATTTTGCTGTGCTGTGAAAATTCAGATATTTGCATGACTGCTTTTGTTTTATTTTGTGAATAGCAAAAAGCATTCAACCCCATAATACATGTTGTTTTATTGGTCGCTCGTCCATTTCATATCCCATAGCTTAACCATTCATATATTTGGATTCCTTTCGACGAGGCGAGCAGTACGAGTACCACCTTGATGGGTATGCGACGTTTCCTTCCAGAGTTATTACCAAAAAACACAAACATCCCAGAATCCTCTCGGTTTGGGCTCAAAATGTTGTCGCTCATTAAATCCCATAAGAAACGTCGCATCGAATGAATGTGATTGAATTCTCCCCGTCTGGACGAGCGGAATTGAATGGTGCAACTGATTTTGCTGTGCTTTGAAAATTCAGATATTTGCATGACTGCTTTTGTTTTATTTTGTGAATAGCAAAAAGCATTCAACCCCATAATGCATGCTGTTTTATTGGTCGCTCGTCCATTTCATATCACATAGCTTAACCATTCATATATTTGGATTCCTCTCGACGAGGCGAGCAGTACGAGTACCACCTTGATGGGTCTGCGACGTTTCCTTCCAGAGTTATTACCAAAAAACCACAAAAATCCCAGAATCCTCTCGGTTTGGGGTCAAAATGTTGTCGCTCATTAAATCCCATAAGAAACGTCGCATCGAATGAATGTGATTGAATTCTCCCCGTCTGGAAGAGCGGAATTGAATGGTGCAACTGATTTTGCTGTGCTGTAAAAATTCAGATATTTGCATGACTGCTTTTGTTTTATTTTGTGAATAGCAAAAAGCATTCAACCCCATAATACATGTTGTTTTATTGGTCGCTCGTCCATTTCATATCCCATAGCTTAAGCATTCATATATTTGGATTCCTCTCGACGAGGCGAGCAGTACGAGTACCACCTTGATGGGTCTGCGACGTTTCCTTCCAGAGTTATTACCAAAAATACACAAACATCCCAGAATCCTCTCGGTTTGGGGTCAAAATGTTGTCGCTCATTAAATCCCATAAGAAACGTCGCATCGAATGAATGTGATTGAATTCTCCCCGTCTGGACGAGCGGAATTGAATGGTGCAACTGATTTTGCTGTGCTTTGAAAATTCAGATATTTGCATGACTGCTTTTGTTTTATTTTGTGAATAGCAAAAAGCATTCAACCCCATAATACATGCTGTTTTATTGGTCGCTCGTCCATTTCATATCACATAGCTTAACCATTCATATATTTGGATTCCTCTCGACGAGGCGAGCAGTACGAGTACCACCTTGATGGGTCTGCGACGTTTCCTTCCAGAGTTATTACCAAAAAACCACAAAAATCCCAGAATCCTCTCGGTTTGGGGTCAAAATGTTGTCGCTCATTAAATCCCATAAGAAACGTCGCATCGAATGAATGTGATTGAATTCTCCCCGTCTGGAAGAGCGGAATTGAATGGTGCAACTGATTTTGCTGTGCTGTAAAAATTCAGATATTTGCATGACTGCTTTTGTTTTATTTTGTGAATAGCAAAAAGCATTCAACCCCATAATACATGTTGTTTTATTGGTCGCTCGTCCATTTCATATCCCATAGCTTAAGCATTCATATATTTGGATTCCTCTCGACGAGGCGAGCAGTACGAGTACCACCTTGATGGGTCTGCGACGTTTCCTTCCAGAGTTATTACCAAAAATACACAAACATCCCAGAATCCTCTCGGTTTGGGGTCAAAATGTTGTCGCTCATTAAATCCCATAAGAAACGTCGCATCGAATGAATGTGATTGAATTCTCCCCGTCTGGACGAGCGGAATTGAATGGTGCAACTGATTTTGCTGTGCTTTGAAAATTCAGATATTTGCATGACTGCTTTTGTTTTATTTTGTGAATAGCAAAAAGCATTCAACCCCATAATACATGTTGTTTTATTGGTCGCTCGTCCATTTCATATCCCATAGCTTAACCATTCATATATTTGGATTCCTCTCGACTAGGCAAGCAGTACGAGTACCACCTTGATGGGTCTGCGACGTTTCCTTCCAGAGTTATTACCAAAAAACCACAAAAATCCCAGAATCCTCTCGGTTTGGGGTCAAAATGTTGTCGCTCATTAAATCCCATAAGAAACGTCGCATCGAATGAATGTGATTGAATTCTCCCCGTCTGGAAGAGCGGAATTGAATGGTGCAACTGATTTTGCTGTGCTGTGAAAATTCAGATATTTGCATGACTGCTTTTGTTTTATTTTGTGAATAGCAAAAAGCATTCAACCCCATAATACATGTTGTTTTATTGGTCGCTCGTCCATTTCATATCCCATAGCTTAAGCATTCATATATTTGGATTCCTCTCGACGAGGCGAGCAGTACGACTACCACCTTGATGGGTCTGCGACGTTTCCTTCCAGAGTTATTACCAAAAAAACACAAACATCCCAGAATCCTCTCGGTTTGGGCTCAAAATGTTGTCGCTCATTAAATCCCATAAGAAACGTCGCATCGAATGAATGTGATTGAATTCTCCCCGTCTGGACGAGCGGAATTGAATGGTGCAACTGATTTTGCTGTGCTGTGAAAATTCAGATATTTGCATGACTGCTTTTGTTTTATTTTGTGAATAGCAAAAAGCATTCAACCCCATAATACATGTTGTTTTATTGGTCGCTCGTCCATTTCATATCCCATAGTTTAACAACTCATATATTTGGATTCCTCTCGATAAGGCGAGCAGTACGAGTACCACCTTGATGGGTCTGCGACGTTTTCTTCCAGAGTTATTACCAAAAAAACACAAACATCCCAGAATCCTCTCGGTTTGGGGTCAAAATGTTGTCGCTCATTAAATCCCATAAGAAACGTCGCATCGAATGAATGTGATTGAATTCTCCCCGTCTGGAAGAGCGGAATTGAATGGTGCAACTGATTTTGCTGTGCTGTGAAAATTCAGATATTTGCATGACTGCTTTTGTTTTATTTTGTGAATAGCAAAAAGCATTCAACCCCATAATACATGCTGTTTTATTGGTCGCTCGTCCATTTCATATCACATAGCTTAACCATTCATATATTTGGATTCCTCTCGACGAGGCGAGCAGTACGAGTACCACCTTGATGGGTCTGCGACGTTTCCTTCCAGAGTTATTACCAAAAAAACACAAACATCCCAGAATCCTCTCGGTTTGGGGTCAAAATGTTGTCGCTCATTAAATCCCATAAGAAACGTCGCATCGAATGAATGTGATTGAATTCTCCCCGTCTGGAAGAGCGGAATTGAATGGTGCAACTGATTTTGCTGTGCTGTGAAAATTCAGATATTTGCATGACTGCTTTTGTTTTATTTTGTGAATAGCAAAAAGCATTCAACCCCATAATACATGCTGTTTTATTGGTCGCTCGTCCATTTCATATCCCATAGCTTAACCATTCATATATTTGGATTCCTTTCGACGAGACGAGCAGTACGAGTACCACCTTGATGGGTATGCGACGTTTCCTTCCAGAGTTATTACCAAAAAAACACAAACATCCCAGAATCCTCTCGGTTTGGGCTCAAAATGTTGTCGCTCATTAAATCCCATAAGAAACGTCGCATCGAATGAATGTGATTGAATTCTCCCCGTCTGGACGAGCGGAATTGAATGGTGCAACTGATTTTGCTGTGCTGTGAAAATTCAGATATTTGCATGACTGCTTTTGTTTTATTTTGTGAATAGCAAAAAGCAGTCAACCCCATAATACATGCTGTTTTATTGGTCGCTCGTCCATTTCATATCACATAGCTTAACCATTCATATATTTGGATTCCTCTCGACGAGGCGAGCAGTACGAGTACCACCTTGATGGGTCTGCGACGTTTCCTTCCAGAGTTATTACCAAAAAACCACAAAAATCCCAGAATCCTCTCGGTTTGGGGTCAAAATGTTGTCGCTCATTAAATCCCATAAGAAACGTCGCATCGAATGAATGTGATTGAATTCTCCCCGTCTGGAAGAGCGGAATTGAATGGTGCAACTGATTTTGCTGTGCTGTGAAAATTCAGATATTTGCATGACTGCTTTTGTTTTATTTTGTGAATAGCAAAAAGCATTCAACCCCATAATACATGTTGTTTTATTGGTCGCTCGTCCATTTCATATCCCATAGCTTAAGCATTCATATATTTGGATTCCTCTCGACGAGGCGAGCAGTACGAGTACCACCTTGATGGGTCTGCGACGTTTCCTTCCAGAGTTATTACCAAAAATACACAAACATCCCAGAATCCTCTCGGTTTGGGGTCAAAATGTTGTCGCTCATTAAATCCCATAAGAAACGTCGCATCGAATGAATGTGATTGAATTCTCCCCGTCTGGACGAGCGGAATTGAATGGTGCAACTGATTTTGCTGTGCTGTGAAAATTCAGATATTTGCATGACTGCTTTTGTTTTATTTTGTGAATAGCAAAAAGCATTCAACCCCATAATACATGCTGTTTTATTGGTCGCTCGTCCATTTCATATCCCATAGCTTAACCATTCATATATTTGGATTCCTTTCGACGAGGCGAGCAGTACGAGTACCACCTTGATGGGTATGCGACGTTTCCTTCCAGAGTTATTACCAAAAAAACACAAAGATCCCAGAATCCTCTCGGTTTGGGCTCAAAATGTTGTCGCTGATTAAATCCCATAAGAAACGTCGCATCGAATGAATGTGATTGAATTCTCCCCGTCTAGACGACCGGAATTGAATGGTGCAACTGATTTTGCTGTGCTGTGAAAATTCAGATATTTGCATGACTGCTTTTGTTTTATTTTGTGAATAGCAAAAAGCAGTCAACCCCATAATACATGCTGTTTTATTGGTCGCTCGTCCATTTCATATCACATAGCTTAACCATTCATATATTTGGATTCCTCTCGACGAGGCGAGCAGTAAGAGTACCACCTTGATGGGTCTGCGACGTTTCCTTCCAGAGTTATTACCAAAAAACCACAAATATCCCAGAATCCTCTCGGTTTGGGGTCAAAATGTTGTCGCTCATTAAATCCCATAAGAAACGTCGCATCGAATGAATGTGATTGAATTCTCCCCGTCTGGAAGAGCGGAATTGAATGGTGCAACTGATTTTGCTGTGCTGTGAAAATTCAGATATTTGCATGACTGCTTTTGTTTTATTTTGTGAATAGCAAAAAGCATTCAACCCCATAATACATGTTGTTTTATTGGTCGCTCGTCCATTTCATATCCCATAGCTTAAGCATTCATATATTTGGATTCCTCTCGACGAGGCGAGCAGTACGAGTACCACCTTGATGGGTCTGCGACGTTTCCTTCCAGAGTTATTACCAAAAATACACAAACATCCCAGAATCCTCTCGGTTTGGGGTCAAAATGTTGTCGCTCATTAAATCCCATAAGAAACGTCGCATCGAATGAATGTGATTGAATTCTCCCCGTCTGGACGAGCGGAATTGAATGGTGCAACTGATTTTGCTGTGCTGTGAAAATTCAGATATTTGCATGACTGCTTTTGTTTTATTTTGTGAATAGCAAAAAGCATTCAACCCCATAATACATGCTGTTTTATTGGTCGCTCGTCCATTTCATATCCCATAGCTTAACCATTCATATATTTGGATTCCTTTCGACGAGGCGAGCAGTACGAGTACCACCTTGATGGGTATGCGACGTTTCCTTCCAGAGTTATTACCAAAAAAACACAAAGATCCCAGAATCCTCTCGGTTTGGGCTCAAAATGTTGTCGCTGATTAAATCCCATAAGAAACGTCGCATCGAATGAATGTGATTGAATTCTCCCCGTCTAGACGACCGGAATTGAATGGTGCAACTGATTTTGCTGTGCTGTGAAAATTCAGATATTTGCATGACTGCTTTTTTTTATTTTGTGAATAGCAAAAAGCATTCAACCCCATAATACATGCTGTTTTATTGGTCGCTCGTCCATTTCATATCACATAGCGTAACCATTCATATATTTGGATTCCTTTCAACGAGACGAGCAGTACGAGTACCACCTTGATGGGTCTGCGACGTTTCCTTCCAGAGTTATTACCAAAAAACCACAAAAATCCCAGAATCCTCTCGGTTTGGGGTCAAAATGTTGTCGCTCATTAAATCCCATAAGAAACGTCGCATCGAATGAATGTGATTGAATTCTCCCCGTCTGGACGAGCGGAATTGAATGGTGCAACTGATTTTGCTGTGCTGTGAAAATTCAGATATTTGCATGACTGCTTTTGTTTTATTTTGTGAATAGCAAAAAGCATTCAACCCCATAATACATGCTGTTTTATTGGTCGCTCGTCCATTTCATATCCCATAGCTTAACCATTCATATATTTGGATTCCTTTCGACGAGGCGAGCAGTACGAGTACCACCTTGATGGGTATGCGACGTTTCCTTCCAGAGTTATTACCAAAAAAACACAAACATCCCAGAATCCTCTCGGTTTGGGCCCAAAATGTTGTCGCTCATTAAATCCCATAATAAGCGTCGCATCGAATGAATGTGATTGAATTCTCCCCGTCTGGACGAGCGGAATTGAATGGTGCAACTGATTTTGCTGTGCTGTGAAAATTCAGATATTTGCATGACTGCTTTTGTTTTATTTTGTGAATAGCAAAAAGCATTCAACCCCATAATACATGCTGTTTTATTGGTCGCTCGTCCATTTCATATCACATAGCTTAACCATTTATATATTTGGATTCCTCTCGACGAGGCGAGCAGTACGAATACCACCTTGATGTGTCTGCGACGTTTCCTTCCAGAGTTATTACCAAAAAAACACAAACATCCCAGAATCCTCTCGGTTTGGGGTCAAAATGTTGTCGCTCATTAAATCCCATAAGAAACGTCGCATCGAATGAATGTGATTGAATTCTCCCCGTCTGGAAGAGCGGAATTGAATGGTGCAACTGATTTTGCTGTGCTGTGAAAATTCAGATATTTGCATGACTGCTTTTGTTTTATTTTGTGAATAGCAAAAAGCATTCAACCCCATAATACATGTTGTTTTATTGGTCGCTCGTCCATTTCATATCCCATAGCTTAAGCATTCATATATTTGGATTCCTCTCGACGAGGCGAGCAGTACGAGTACCACCTTGATGGGTCTGCGACGTTTCCTTCCAGAGTTATTACCAAAAAACCACAAACATCCCAGAATCCTCTCGGTTTGGGGTCAAAATGTTGTCGCTCATTAAATCCCATAAGAAACGTCGCATCGAATGAATGTGATTGAATTCTCCCCGTCTGGAAGAGCGGAATTGAATGGTGCAACTGATTTTGCTGTGCTGTGAAAATTCAGATATTTGCATGACTGCTTTTGTTTTATTTTGTGAATAGCAAAAAGCATTAAACCCCATAATACATGTTGTTTTATTGGTCGCTCGTCCATTTCATATCCCATAGCTTAACAACTCATATATTTGGATTCCTCTCGAAAAGGCGAGCAGTACGAGTACCACCTTGATGGGTCTGCGACGTTTTCTTCCAGAGTTATTACCAAAAAACCACAAACATCCCAGAATCCTCTCGGTTTGGGGTCAAAATGTTGTCGCTCATTAAATCCCATAAGAAACGTCGCATCGAATGAATGTGATTGAATTCTCCCCGTCTGGACGAGCGGAATTGAATGGTGCAACTGATTTTGCTGTGCTGTGAAAATTCAGATATTTGCATGACTGCTTTTGTTTTATTTTGTGAATAGCAAAAAGCATTCAACCCCATAATACATGCTGTTTTATTGGTCGCTCGTCCATTTCATATCACATAGCTTAACCATTCATATATTTGGATTCCTCTCGACGAGGCGAGCAGTACGAGTACCACCTTGATGCATCTGCGACGTTTCCTTCCAGAGTTATTACCAAAAAAACACAAACATCCCAGAATCCTCTCGGTTTGGGGTCAAAATGTTGTCGCTCATTAAATCCCATAAGAAACGTCGCATCGAATGAATGTGATTGAATTCTCCCCGTCTGGAAGAGCGGAATTGAATGGTGCAACTGATTTTGCTGTGCTGTGAAAATTCAGATATTTGCATGACTGCTTTTTTTATTTTGTGAATAGCAAAAAGCATTCAACCCCATAATACATGCTGTTTTATTGGTCGCTCGTCCATTTCATATCACATAGCGTAACCATTCATATATTTGGATTCCTCTCAACGAGGCGAGCAGTACGAGTACCACCTTGATGGGTCTGCGACGTTTCCTTCCAGAGTTATTACCAAAAAACCACAAAAATCCCAGAATCCTCTCGGTTTGGGGTCAAAATGTTGTCGCTCATTAAATCCCATAAGAAACGTCGCATCGAATGAATGTGATTGAATTCTCCCCGTCTGGACGAGCGGAATTGAATGGTGCAACTGATTTTGCTGTGCTGTGAAAATTCAGATATTTGCATGACTGCTTTTGTTTTATTTTGTGAATAGCAAAAAGCATTCAACCCCATAAGACATGCTGTTTTATTGGTCGCTCGTCCATTTCATATCCCATAGCTTAACCATTCATATATTTGGATTCCTTTCGACGAGGCGAGCAGTACGAGTACCACCTTGATGGGTATGCGACGTTTCCTTCCAGAGTTATTACCAAAAAAACACAAACATCCCAGAATCCTCTCGGTTTGGGCTCAAAATGTTGTCGCTCATTAAATCCCATAAGAAACGTCGCATCGAATGAATGTGATTGAATTCTCCCCGTCTGGACGAGCGGAATTGAATGGTGCAACTGATTTTGCTGTGCTGTGAAAATTCAGATATTTGCATGACTGCTATTGTTTTATTTTGTGAATAGCAAAAAGCATTCAACCCCATAATACATGCTGTTTTATTGGTCGCTCGTCCATTTCATATCACATAGCTTAACCATTCATATATTTGGATTCCTCTCGACGAGGCGAGCAGCACGAATACCACCTTGATGTCTCTGCGACGTTTCCTTCCAGAGTTATTACCAAAAAAACACAAACATCCCAGAATCCTCTCGGTTTGGGGTCAAAATGTTGTCGCTCATTAAATCCCATAAGAAACGTCGCATCGAATGAATGTGATTGAATTCTCCCCGTCTGGAAGAGCGGAATTGAATGGTGCAACTGATTTTGCTGTGCTGTGAAAATTCAGATATTTGCATGACTGCTTTTGTTTTATTTTGTGAATAGCAAAAAGCATTCAACCCCATAATACATGTTGTTTTATTGGTCGCTCGTCCATTTCATATCCCATAGCTTAAGCATTCATATATTTGGATTCCTCTCGACGAGGCGAGCAGTACGAGTACCACCTTGATGGGTCTGCGACGTTTCCTTCCAGAGTTATTACCAAAAAACCACAAACATCCCAGAATCCTCTCGGTTTGGGGTCAAAATGTTGTCGCTCATTAAATCCCATAAGAAACGTCGCATCGAATGAATGTGATTGAATTCTCCCCGTCTGGAAGAGCGGAATTGAATGGTGCAACTGATTTTGCTGTGCTGTGAAAATTCAGATATTTGCATGACTGCTTTTGTTTTATTTTGTGAATAGCAAAAAGCATTAAACCCCATAATACATGTTGTTTTATTGGTCGCTCGTCCATTTCATATCACATAGCGTAACCATTCATATATTTGGATTCCTCTCAACGAGGCGAGCAGTACGAGTACCACCTTGATGGGTCTGCGACGTTTCCTTCCAGAGTTATTACCAAAAAACCACAAAAATCCCAGAATCCTCTCGGTTTGGGGTCAAAATGTTGTCGCTCATTAAATCCCATAAGAAACGTCGCATCGAATGAATGTGATTGAATTCTCCCCGTCTGGACGAGCGGAATTGAATGGTGCAACTGATTTTGCTGTGCTGTGAAAATTCAGATATTTGCATGACTGCTTTTGTTTTATTTTGTGAATAGCAAAAAGCATTCAACCCCATAATACATGCTGTTTTATTGGTCGCTCGTCCATTTCATATCCCATAGCTTAACCATTCATATATTTGGATTCCTTTCGACGATGCGAGCAGTACGAGTACCACCTTGATGGGTATGCGACGTTTCCTTCCAGAGTTATTACCAAAAAAACACAAACATCCCAGAATCCTCTCGGTTTGGGCTCAAAATGTTGTCGCTCATTAAATCCCATAAGAAACGTCGCATCGAATGAATGTGATTGAATTCTCCCCGTCTGGAAGAGCGGAATTGAATGGTGCAACTGATTTTGCTGTGCTGTGAAAATTCAGATATTTGCATGACTGCTTTTGTTTTATTTTGTGAATAGCAAAAAGCATTCAACCCCATAATACATGCTGTTTTATTGGTCGCTCGTCCATTTCATATCCCATAGCTTAACCATTCATATATTTGGATTCCTTTCGACGAGGCGAGCAGTACGAGTAACACCTTGATGGGTATGCGACGTTTCCTTCCAGAGTTATTACCAAAAAAACACAAACATCCCAGAATCCTCTCGGTTTGGGCTCAAAATGTTGTCGCTCATTAAATCCCATAAGAAACGTCGCATCGAATGAATGTGATTGAATTCTCCCCGTCTGGACGAGCGGAATTGAATGGTGCAACTGATTTTGCTGTGCTGTGAAAATTCAGATATTTGCATGACTGCTATTGTTTTATTTTGTGAATAGCAAAAAGCATTCAACCCCATAATACATGCTGTTTTATTGGTCGCTCGTCCATTTCATATCACATAGCTTAACCATTCATATATTTGGATTCCTCTCGACGAGGCGAGCAGTACGAATACCACCTTGATGTGTCTGCGACGTTTCCTTCCAGAGTTATTACCAAAAAAACACAAACATCCCAGAATCCTCTCGGTTTGGGGTCAAAATGTTGTCGCTCATTAAATCCCATAAGAAACGTTGCATCGAATGAATGTGATTGAATTCTCCCCGTCTGGAAGAGCGGAATTGAATGGTGCAACTGATTTTGCTGTGCTGTGAAAATTCAGATATTTGCATGACTGCTTTTGTTTTATTTTGTGAATAGCAAAAAGCATTCAACCCCATAATACATGTTGTTTTATTGGTCGCTCGTCCATTTCATATCCCATAGCTTAAGCATTCATATATTTGGATTCCTCTCGACGAGGCGAGCAGTACGAGTACCACCTTGATGGGTCTGCGACGTTTCCTTCCAGAGTTATTACCAAAAATACACAAACATCCCAGAATCCTCTCGGTTTGGGGTCAAAATGTTGTCGCTCATTAAATCCCATAAGAAACGTCGCATCGAATGAATGTGATTGAATTCTCCCCGTCTGGAAGAGCGGAATTGAATGGTGCAACTGATTTTGCTGTGCTGTGAAAATTCAGATATTTGCATGACTGCTTTTGTTTTATTTTGTGAATAGCAAAAAGCATTAAACCCCATAATACATGTTGTTTTATTGGTCGCTCGTCTATTTCATATCCCATAGCTTAAGCATTCATATATTTGGATTCCTCTCGACGAGGCGAGCAGTACGAGTACCACCTTGATGGGTCTGCGACGTTTCCTTCCAGAGTTATTACCAAAAAACCACAAACATCCCAGAATCCTCTCGGTTTGGGGTCAAAATGTTGTCGCTCATTAAATCCCATAAGAAACGTCGCATCGAATGAATGTGATTGAATTCTCCCCGTCTGGAAGAGCGGAATTGAATGGTGCAACTGATTTTGCTGTGCTGTGAAAATTCAGATATTTGCATGACTGCTTTTGTTTTATTTTGTGAATAGCAAAAAGCATTCAACCCCATAATACATGTTGTTTTATTGGTCGCTCGTCCATTTCATATCCCATAGCTTAAGCATTCATATATTTGGATTCCGCTCGACGAGGCGAGCAGTACGAGTACCACCTTGATGGGTCTGCGACGTTTCCTTCCAGAGTTATTACCAAAAATACACAAACATCCCAGAATCCTCTCGGTTTGGGGTCAAAATGTTGTCGCTCATTAAATCCCATAAGAAACGTCGCATCGAATGAATGTGATTGAATTCTCCCCGTCTGGACGAGCGGAATTGAATGGTGCAACTGATTTTGCTTTGCTGTGAAAATTCAGATATTTGCATGACTGCTTTTGTTTTATTTTGTGAATAGCAAAAAGCATTCAACCCCATAATACATGCTGTTTTATTGGTCGCTCGTCCATTTCATATCACATAGCTTAACCATTCATATATTTGGATTCCTCTCGATAAGGCGAGCAGTACGAGTACCACCTTGATGGGTCTGCGACGTTTCCTTCCAGAGTTATTACCAAAAATACACAAACATCCCAGAATCCTCTCGGTTTGGGGTCAAAATGTTGTCGCTCATTAAATCCCATAAGAAACGTCGCATCGAATGAATGTGATTGAATTCTCCCCGTCTGGAAGAGCGGAATTGAATGGTGCAACTGATTTTGCTGTGCTGTGAAAATTCAGATATTTGCATGACTGCTTTTGTTTTATTTTGTGAATAGCAAAAAGCATTAAACCCCTTAATACATGTTGTTTTATTGGTCGCTCGTCCATTTCATATCACATAGCTTAAGCATTCATATATTTGGATTCCTCTCGACGAGGCGAGCAGTACGAGTACCACCTTGATGGGTCTGCGACGTTTCCTTCCAGAGTTATTACCAAAAAACCACAAACTTCCCAGAATCCTCTCGGTTTGGGGTCAAAATGTTGTCGCTCATTAAATCCCATAAGAAACGTCGCATCGAATGAATGTGATTGAATTCTCCCCGTCTGGAAGAGCGGAATTGAATGGTGCAACTGATTTTGCTGTGCTGTGAAAATTCAGATATTTGCATGACTGCTTTTGTTTTATTTTGTGAATAGCAAAAAGCATTAAACCCCTTAATACATGTTGTTTTATTGGTCGCTCGTCCATTTCATATCACATAGCTTAAGCATTCATATATTTGGATTCCTCTCGACGAGGCGAGCAGTACGAGTACCACCTTGATGGGTCTGCGACGTTTCCTTCCAGAGTTATTACCAAAAAACCACAAACTTCCCAGAATCCTCTCGGTTTGGGGTCAAAATGTTGTCGCTCATTAAATCCCATAAGAAACGTCGCATCGAATGAATGTGATTGAATTCTCCCAGTCTGGACGAGCGGAATTGAATGGTGCAACTGATTTTGCTGTGCTGTGAAAATTCAGATATTTGCATGACTGCTTTTGTTTTATTTTGTGAATAGCAAAAAGCATTCAACCCCATAATACATGTTGTTTTATTGGTCGCTCGTCCATTTCATATCCCATAGCTTAACAACTCATATATTTGGATTTCTCTCGATAAGGCGAGCAGTACGAGTACCACCTTGATGGGTCTGCGACGTTTTCTTCCAGAGTTATTACCAAAAAACCACAAACATCCCAGAATCCTCTCGGTTTGGGGTCAAAATGTTGTCGCTCATTAAATCCCATAAGAAACGTCGCATCGAATGAATGTGATTGAATTCTCCCCGTCTGGACGAGCGGAATTGAATGGTGCAACTGATTTTGCTTTGCTGTGAAAATTCAGATATTTGCATGACTGCTTTTGTTTTATTTTGTGAATAGCAAAAAGCATTCAACCCCATAATACATGCTGTTTTATTGGTCGCTCGTCCATTTCATATCACATAGCTTAACCATTCATATATTTGGATTCCTCTCGACAAGGCGAGCAGTACGAGTACCACCTTGATGGGTCTGCGACGTTTCCTTCCAGAGTTATTACCAAAAAAACACAAACATCCCAGAATCCTCTCGGTTTGGGGTCAAAATGTTGTCGCTCATTAAATCCCATAAGAAACGTCGCATCGAATGAATGTGATTGAATTCTCCCCGTCTGGAAGAGCGGAATTGAATGGTGCAACTGATTTTGCTGTGCTGTGAAAATTCAGATATTTGCATGACTGCTTTTTTTTATTTTGTGAATAGCAAAAAGCATTCAACCCCATAATACATGCTGTTTTATTGGTCGCTCGTCCATTTCATATCACATAGCGTAATCATTCATATATTTGGATTCCTCTCAACGAGGCAAGCAGTACGAGTACCACCTTGATGGGTCTGCGAGGTTTCCTTCCAGAGTTATTACCAAAAAACCACAAAAATCCCAGAATCCTCTCGGTTTGGGGTCAAAATGTTGTCGCTCATTAAATCCCATAAGAAACGTCGCATCGAATGAATGTGATTGAATTCTCCCCGTCTGGACGAGCGGAATTGAATGGTGCAACTGATTTTGCTGTGCTGTGAAAATTCAGATATTTGCATGACTGCTTTTGTTTTTTTTTGTGAATAGCAAAAAGCATCCAACCCCATAATACATGCTGTTTTATTGGTCGCTCGTCCATTTCATATCCCATAGCTTAACCCTTCATATATTTGGATTCCTCTCGACGAGGCGAGCAGTACGAATACCACCTTGATGTGTCTGCGACGTTTCCTTCCAGAGTTATTACCAAAAAAACACAAACATCCCAGAATCCTCTCGGTTTGGGGTCAAAATGTTGTCGCTCATTAAATCCCATAAGAAACGTTGCATCGAATGAATGTGATTGAATTCTCCCCGTCTGGAAGAGCGGAATTGAATGGTGCAACTGATTTTGCTGTGCTGTGAAAATTCAGATATTTGCATGACTGCTTTTGTTTTATTTTGTGAATAGCAAAAAGCATTCAACCCCATAATACATGTTGTTTTATTGGTCGCTCGTCCATTTCATATCCCATAGCTTAAGCATTCATATATTTGGATTCCTCTCGACGAGGCGAGCAGTACGAGTACCACCTTGATGGGTCTGCGACGTTTCCTTCCAGAGTTATTACCAAAAATACACAAACATCCCAGAATCCTCTCGGTTTGGGGTCAAAATGTTGTCGCTCATTAAATCCCATAAGAAACGTCGCATCGAATGAATGTGATTGAATTCTCCCCGTCTGGAAGAGCGGAATTGAATGGTGCAACTGATTTTGCTGTGCTGTGAAAATTCAGATATTTGCATGACTGCTTTTGTTTTATTTTGTGAATAGCAAAAAGCATTAAACCCCATAATACATGTTGTTTTATTGGTCGCTCGTCTATTTCATATCCCATAGCTTAAGCATTCATATATTTGGATTCCTCTCGACGAGGCGAGCAGTACGAGTACCACCTTGATGGGTCTGCGACGTTTCCTTCCAGAGTTATTACCAAAAAACCACAAACATCCCAGAATCCTCTCGGTTTGGGGTCAAAATGTTGTCGCTCATTAAATCCCATAAGAAACGTCGCATCGAATGAATGTGATTGAATTCTCCCCGTCTGGAAGAGCGGAATTGAATGGTGCAACTGATTTTGCTGTGCTGTGAAAATTCAGATATTTGCATGACTGCTTTTGTTTTATTTTGTGAATAGCAAAAAGCATTCAACCCCATAATACATGTTGTTTTATTGGTCGCTCGTCCATTTCATATCCCATAGCTTAAGCATTCATATATTTGGATTCCGCTCGACGAGGCGAGCAGTACGAGTACCACCTTGATGGGTCTGCGACGTTTCCTTCCAGAGTTATTACCAAAAATACACAAACATCCCAGAATCCTCTCGGTTTGGGGTCAAAATGTTGTCGCTCATTAAATCCCATAAGAAACGTCGCATCGAATGAATGTGATTGAATTCTCCCCGTCTGGACGAGCGGAATTGAATGGTGCAACTGATTTTGCTTTGCTGTGAAAATTCAGATATTTGCATGACTGCTTTTGTTTTATTTTGTGAATAGCAAAAAGCATTCAACCCCATAATACATGCTGTTTTATTGGTCGCTCGTCCATTTCATATCACATAGCTTAACCATTCATATATTTGGATTCCTCTCGATAAGGCGAGCAGTACGAGTACCACCTTGATGGGTCTGCGACGTTTCCTTCCAGAGTTATTACCAAAAATACACAAACATCCCAGAATCCTCTCGGTTTGGGGTCAAAATGTTGTCGCTCATTAAATCCCATAAGAAACGTCGCATCGAATGAATGTGATTGAATTCTCCCCGTCTGGAAGAGCGGAATTGAATGGTGCAACTGATTTTGCTGTGCTGTGAAAATTCAGATATTTGCATGACTGCTTTTGTTTTATTTTGTGAATAGCAAAAAGCATTAAACCCCTTAATACATGTTGTTTTATTGGTCGCTCGTCCATTTCATATCACATAGCTTAAGCATTCATATATTTGGATTCCTCTCGACGAGGCGAGCAGTACGAGTACCACCTTGATGGGTCTGCGACGTTTCCTTCCAGAGTTATTACCAAAAAACCACAAACTTCCCAGAATCCTCTCGGTTTGGGGTCAAAATGTTGTCGCTCATTAAATCCCATAAGAAACGTCGCATCGAATGAATGTGATTGAATTCTCCCCGTCTGGAAGAGCGGAATTGAATGGTGCAACTGATTTTGCTGTGCTGTGAAAATTCAGATATTTGCATGACTGCTTTTGTTTTATTTTGTGAATAGCAAAAAGCATTAAACCCCTTAATACATGTTGTTTTATTGGTCGCTCGTCCATTTCATATCACATAGCTTAAGCATTCATATATTTGGATTCCTCTCGACGAGGCGAGCAGTACGAGTACCACCTTGATGGGTCTGCGACGTTTCCTTCCAGAGTTATTACCAAAAAACCACAAACTTCCCAGAATCCTCTCGGTTTGGGGTCAAAATGTTGTCGCTCATTAAATCCCATAAGAAACGTCGCATCGAATGAATGTGATTGAATTCTCCCAGTCTGGACGAGCGGAATTGAATGGTGCAACTGATTTTGCTGTGCTGTGAAAATTCAGATATTTGCATGACTGCTTTTGTTTTATTTTGTGAATAGCAAAAAGCATTCAACCCCATAATACATGTTGTTTTATTGGTCGCTCGTCCATTTCATATCCCATAGCTTAACAACTCATATATTTGGATTTCTCTCGATAAGGCGAGCAGTACGAGTACCACCTTGATGGGTCTGCGACGTTTTCTTCCAGAGTTATTACCAAAAAACCACAAACATCCCAGAATCCTCTCGGTTTGGGGTCAAAATGTTGTCGCTCATTAAATCCCATAAGAAACGTCGCATCGAATGAATGTGATTGAATTCTCCCCGTCTGGACGAGCGGAATTGAATGGTGCAACTGATTTTGCTTTGCTGTGAAAATTCAGATATTTGCATGACTGCTTTTGTTTTATTTTGTGAATAGCAAAAAGCATTCAACCCCATAATACATGCTGTTTTATTGGTCGCTCGTCCATTTCATATCACATAGCTTAACCATTCATATATTTGGATTCCTCTCGACAAGGCGAGCAGTACGAGTACCACCTTGATGGGTCTGCGACGTTTCCTTCCAGAGTTATTACCAAAAAAACACAAACATCCCAGAATCCTCTCGGTTTGGGGTCAAAATGTTGTCGCTCATTAAATCCCATAAGAAACGTCGCATCGAATGAATGTGATTGAATTCTCCCCGTCTGGAAGAGCGGAATTGAATGGTGCAACTGATTTTGCTGTGCTGTGAAAATTCAGATATTTGCATGACTGCTTTTTTTTATTTTGTGAATAGCAAAAAGCATTCAACCCCATAATACATGCTGTTTTATTGGTCGCTCGTCCATTTCATATCACATAGCGTAATCATTCATATATTTGGATTCCTCTCAACGAGGCAAGCAGTACGAGTACCACCTTGATGGGTCTGCGAGGTTTCCTTCCAGAGTTATTACCAAAAAACCACAAAAATCCCAGAATCCTCTCGGTTTGGGGTCAAAATGTTGTCGCTCATTAAATCCCATAAGAAACGTCGCATCGAATGAATGTGATTGAATTCTCCCCGTCTGGACGAGCGGAATTGAATGGTGCAACTGATTTTGCTGTGCTGTGAAAATTCAGATATTTGCATGACTGCTTTTGTTTTTTTTTGTGAATAGCAAAAAGCATCCAACCCCATAATACATGCTGTTTTATTGGTCGCTCGTCCATTTCATATCCCATAGCTTAACCATTCATATATTTGGATTCCTTTCGACGAGGCGAGCAGTACGAGTACCACCTTGATGGGTAAGCGACGTTTCCTTCCAGAGTTATTACCAAAAAAACACAAACATCCCAGAATCCTCTCGGTTGGGCTCAAAATGTTGTCGCTCATTAAATCCAATAAGAAACGTCGCATCGAATGAATGTGATTGAATTCTCCCCGTCTGGACGAGCGGAATTGAATGGTGCAACTGATTTTGCTGTGCTGTGAAAATTCAGATATTTGCATGACTGCTTTTGTTTTATTTTGTGAATAGCAAAAAGCATTCAACCCCATAATACATGCTGTTTTATTGGTCGCTCGTCCATTTCATATCACATAGTTTAACCATTCATATATTTGGATTCCTCTCGACGAGGCGAGCAGTACGAATACCACCTTGATGTGTCTGCGACGTTTCCTTCCAGAGTTATTACCAAAAAAACACAAACATCCCAGAATCCTCTCGGTTTGGGGTCAAAATGTTGTCGCTCATTAAATCCCATAAGAAACGTCGCATCGAATGAATGTGATTGAATTCTCCCCGTCTGGAAGAGCGGAATTGAATGGTGCAACTGATTTTGCTGTGCTGTGAAAATTCAGATATTTGCATGACTGCTTTTGTTTTATTTTGTGAATAGCAAAAAGCATTCAACCCCATAATACATGTTGTTTTATTGGTCGCTCGTCCATTTCATATCCCATAGCTTAAGCATTCATATATTTGGATTCCTCTCGACGAGGCGAGCAGTACGAGTACCACCTTGATGGGTCTGCGACGTTTCCTTCCAGAGTTATTACCAAAAATACACAAACATCCCAGAATCCTCTGGGTTTGGGGTCAAAATGTTGTCGCTCATTAAATCCCAAAAGAAACGTCGCATCGAATGAATGTGATTGAATTCTCCCCGTCTGGAAGAGCGGAATTGAATGGTGCAACTGATTTTGCTGTGCTGTGAAAATTCAGATATTTGCATGACTGCTTTTGTTTTATTTTGTGAATAGCAAAAAGCATTCAACCCCATAATACATGTTGTTTTATTGGTCGCTCGTCCATTTCATATCCCATAGCTTAACAACTCATATATTTGGATTCCTCTCGATAAGGCGAGCAGTACGAGTACCACCTTGATGGGTCTGCGACGTTTTATTCCAGAGTTATTACCAAAAAACCACAAACATCCCAGAATCCTCTCGGTTTGGGGTCAAAATGATGTCGCTCATTAAATCCCATAAGAAACGTCGCATCGAATGAATGTGATTGAATTCTCCCCGTCTGGACGAGCGGAATTGAATGGTGCAACTGATTTTGCTGTGCTGTGAAAATTCAGATATTTGCATGACTGCTTTTGTTTTATTTTGTGAATAGCAAAAAGCATTCAACCCCATAATACATGTTTTTTTATTGGTCGCTCGTCCATTTCATATCACATAGCTTAACCATTCATATATTTGGATTCCTCTCGACGAGGCGAGCAGTACGAGTACCACCTTGATGGGTCTGCGACGTTTCCTTCCAGAGTTATTACCAAAAAAACACAAACATCCCAGAATCCTCTCGGTTTGGGGTCAAAATGTTGTCGCTCATTAAATCCCATAAGAAACGTCGCATCGAATGAATGTGATTGAATTCTCCCCGTCTGGAAGAGCGGAATTGAATGGTGCAACTGATTTTGCTGTGCTGTGAAAATTCAGATATTTGCATGACTGCTTTTGTTTTATTTTGTGAATAGCAAAAAGCATTCAACCCCATAATACATGTTGTTTTATTGGTCGCTCGTCCATTTCATATCCCATAGCTTAAGAATTCATATATTTGGATTCCTCTCGACGAGGCGAGCAGTACGAGTACCACCTTGATGGGTCTGCGACGTTTCCTTCCAGAGTTATTACCAAAAAACCACAAACATCCCAGAATCCTCTCGGTTTGGGGTCAAAATGTTGTCGCTCATTAAATCCCATAAGAAACGTCGCATCGAATGAATGTGATTGAATTCTCCCCGTCTGGACGAGCGGAATTGAATGGTGCAACTGATTTTGCTGTGCTGTGAAAATTCAGATATTTGCATGACTGCTTTTGTTTTATTTTGTGAATAGCAAAAAGCATTCAACCCCATAATACATGTTGTTTTATTGGTCGCTCGTCCATTTCATATCCCATAGCTTAACAACTCATATATTTGGATTCCTCTCGATAAGGCGAGCAGTACGAGTACCACCTTGATGGGTCTGCGACGTTTTCTTCCAGAGATATTACCAAAAAACCACAAACATCCCAGAATCCTCTCGGTTTGGGGTCAAAATGTTGTCGCTCATTAAATCCCATAAGAAACGTCGCATCGAATGAATGTGATTGAATTCTCCCCGTCTGGAAGAGCGGAATTGAATGGTGCAACTGATTTTGCTGTGCTGTGAAAATTCAGATATTTGCATGACTGCTTTTGTTTTATTTTGTGAATAGCAAAAAGCATTCAACCCCATAATACATGTTGTTTTATTGGTCGCTCGTCCATTTCATATCCCATAGCTTAACAACTCATATATTTGGATTCCTCTCGATAAGGCGAGCAGTACGAGTACCACCTTGATGGGTCTGCGACGTTTTCTTCCAGAGATATTACCAAAAAACCACAAACATCCCAGAATCCTCTCGGTTTGGGGTCAAAATGTTGTCGCTCATTAAATCCCATAAGAAACGTCGCATCGAATGAATGTGATTGAATTCTCCCCGTCTGGAAGAGCGGAATTGAATGGTGCAACTGATTTTGCTGTGCTGTGAAAATTCAGATATTTGCATGACTGCTTTTGTTTTATTTTGTGAATAGCAAAAAGCATTCAACCCCATAATACATGTTGTTTTATTGGTCGCTCGTCCATTTCATATCCCATAGCTTAAGCATTCATATATTTGGATTCCTCTCGACGAGGCGAGCAGTACGAGTACCACCTTGATGGGTCTGCGACGTTTCCTTCCAGAGTTATTACCAAAAAACCACAAACATCCCAGAATCCTCTCGGTTTGGGGTCAAAATGTTGTCGCTCATTAAATCCCATAAGAAACGTCGCATCGAATGAATGTGATTGAATTCTCCCCGTCTGGACGAGCGGAATTGAATGGTGCAACTGATTTTGCTGTGCTGTGAAAATTCAGATATTTGCATGACTGCTTTTGTTTTATTTTGTGAATAGCAAAAAGCATTCAACCCCATAATACATGTTGTTTTATTGGTCGCTCGTCCATTTCATATCCCATAGCTTAACAACTCATATATTTGGATTCCTCTCGATAAGGCGAGCAGTACGAGTACCACCTTGATGGGTCTGCGAAGTTTTCTTCCAGAGTTATTACCAAAAAACCACAAACATCCCAGAATCCTCTCGGTTTGGGGTCAAAATGTTGTCGCTCATTAAATCCCATAAGAAACGTCGCATCGAATGAATGTGATTGAATTCTCCCCGTCTGGACGAGCGGAATTGAATGGTGCAACTGATTTTGCTGTGCTGTGAAAATTCAGATATTTGCATGACTGCTTTTGTTTTATTTTGTGAATAGCAAAAAGCATTCAACCCCATAATACATGCTGTTTTATTGGTCGCTCGTCCATTTCATATCACATAGCTTAACCATTCATATATTTGGATTCCTCTCGACGAGGCGAGCAGTACGAGTACCACCTTGATGGGTCTGCGACGTTTCCTTCCAGAGTTATTACCAAAAAAACACAAACATCCCAGAATCCTCTCGGTTTGGGGTCAAAATGTTGTCGCTCATTAAATCCCATAAGAAACGTCGCATCGAATGAATGTGATTGAATTCTCCCCGTCTGGAAGAGCGGAATTGAATGGTGCAACTGATTTTGCTGTGCTGTGAAAATTCAGATATTTGCATGACTGCTTTTGTTTTATTTTGTGAATAGCAAAAAGCATTCAACCCCATAATACATGTTGTTTTATTGGTCGCTCGTCCATTTCATATCCCATAGCTTAAGAATTCATATATTTGGATTCCTCTCGACGAGGCGAGCAGTACGAGTACCACCTTGATGGGTCTGCGACGTTTCCTTCCAGAGTTATTACCAAAAAACCACAAACATCCCAGAATCCTCTCGGTTTGGGGTCAAAATGTTGTCGCTCATTAAATCCCATAAGAAACGTCGCATCGAATGAATGTGATTGAATTCTCCCCGTCTGGACGAGCGGAATTGAATGGTGCAACTGATTTTGCTGTGCTGTGAAAATTCAGATATTTGCATGACTGCTTTTGTTTTATTTTGTGAATAGCAAAAAGCATTCAACCCCATAATACATGTTGTTTTATTGGTCGCTCGTCCATTTCATATCCCATAGCTTAAGCATTCATATATTTGGATTCCTCTCGACGAGGCGAGCAGTACGAGTACCACCTTGATGGGTCTGCGACGTTTCCTTCCAGAGTTATTACCAAAAAACCACAAACATCCCAGAATCCTCTCGGTTTGGGGTCAAAATGTTGTCGCTCATTAAATCCCATAAGAAACGTCGCATCGAATGAATGTGATTGAATTCTCCCCGTCTGGACGAGCGGAATTGAATGGTGCAACTGATTTTGCTGTGCTGTGAAAATTCAGATATTTGCATGACTGCTTTTGTTTTATGTTGTGAATAGCAAAAAGCATTCAACCCCATAATACATGTTGTTTTATTGGTCGCTCGTCCATTTCATATCCCATAGCTTAACAACTCATATATTTGGATTCCTCTCGATAAGGCGAGCAGTACGAGTACCACCTTGATGGGTCTGCGACGTTTTCTTCCAGAGATATTACCAAAAAACCACAAACATCCCAGAATCCTCTCGGTTTGGGGTCAAAATGTTGTCGCTCATTAAATCCCATAAGAAACGTCGCATCGAATGAATGTGATTGAATTCTCCCCGTCTGGACGAGCGGAATTGAATGGTGCAACTGATTTTGCTGTGCTGTGAAAATTCAGATATTTGCATGACTGCTTTTGTTTTATTTTGTGAATAGCAAAAAGCATTCAACCCCATAATACATGCTGTTTTATTGGTCGCTCGTCCATTTCATATCACATAGCTTAACCATTCATATATTTGGATTCCTCTCGACGAGGCGAGCAGTACGAGTACCACCTTGATGGGTCTGCGACGTTTCCTTCCAGAGTTATTACCAAAAAAACACAAACATCCCAGAATCCTCTCGGTTTGGGGTCAAAATGTTGTCGCTCATTAAATCCCATAAGAAACGTCGCATCGAATGAATGTGATTGAATTCTCCCCGTCTGGAAGAGCGGAATTGAATGGTGCAACTGATTTTGCTGTGCTGTGAAAATTCAGATATTTGCATGACTGCTTTTGTTTTATTTTGTGAATAGCAAAAAGCATTCAACCCCATAATACATGTTGTTTTATTGGTCGCTCGTCCATTTCATATCCCATAGCTTAAGAATTCATATATTTGGATTCCTCTCGACGAGGCGAGCAGTACGAGTACCACCTTGATGGGTCTGCGACGTTTCCTTCCAGAGTTATTACCAAAAAACCACAAACATCCCAGAATCCTCTCGGTTTGGGGTCAAAATGTTGTCGCTCATTAAATCCCATAAGAAACGTCGCATCGAATGAATGTGATTGAATTCTCCCCGTCTGGACGAGCGGAATTGAATGGTGCAACTGATTTTGCTGTGCTGTGAAAATTCAGATATTTGCATGACTGCTTTTGTTTTATTTTGTGAATAGCAAAAAGCATTCAACCCCATAATACATGTTGTTTTATTGGTCGCTCGTCCATTTCATATCCCATAGCTTAACAACTCATATATTTGGATTCCTCTCGATAAGGCGAGCAGTACGAGTACCACCTTGATGGGTCTGCGACGTTTTCTTCCAGAGATATTACCAAAAAACCACAAACATCCCAGAATCCTCTCGGTTTGGGGTCAAAATGTTGTCGCTCATTAAATCCCATAAGAAACGTCGCATCGAATGAATGTGATTGAATTCTCCCCGTCTGGAAGAGCGGAATTGAATGGTGCAACTGATTTTGCTGTGCTGTGAAAATTCAGATATTTGCATGACTGCTTTTGTTTTATTTTGTGAATAGCAAAAAGCATTCAACCCCATAATACATGTTGTTTTATTGGTCGCTCGTCCATTTCATATCCCATAGCTTAACAACTCATATATTTGGATTCCTCTCGATAAGGCGAGCAGTACGAGTACCACCTTGATGGGTCTGCGACGTTTTCTTCCAGAGATATTACCAAAAAACCACAAACATCCCAGAATCCTCTCGGTTTGGGGTCAAAATGTTGTCGCTCATTAAATCCCATAAGAAACGTCGCATCGAATGAATGTGATTGAATTCTCCCCGTCTGGAAGAGCGGAATTGAATGGTGCAACTGATTTTGCTGTGCTGTGAAAATTCAGATATTTGCATGACTGCTTTTGTTTTATTTTGTGAATAGCAAAAAGCATTCAACCCCATAATACATGTTGTTTTATTGGTCGCTCGTCCATTTCATATCCCATAGCTTAAGCATTCATATATTTGGATTCCTCTCGATAAGGCGAGCAGTACGAGTACCACCTTGATGGGTCTGCGACGTTTTCTTCCAGAGATATTACCAAAAAACCACAAACATCCCAGAATCCTCTCGGTTTGGGGTCAAAATGTTGTCGCTCATTAAATCCCATAAGAAACGTCGCATCGAATGAATGTGATTGAATTCTCCCCGTCTGGAAGAGCGGAATTGAATGGTGCAACTGATTTTGCTGTGCTGTGAAAATTCAGATATTTGCATGACTGCTTTTGTTTTATTTTGTGAATAGCAAAAAGCATTCAACCCCATAATACATGTTGTTTTATTGGTCGCTCGTCCATTTCATATCCCATAGCTTAAGCATTCATATATTTGGATTCCTCTCGACGAGGCGAGCAGTACGAGTACCACCTTGATGGGTCTGCGACGTTTCCTTCCAGAGTTATTACCAAAAAACCACAAACATCCCAGAATCCTCTCGGTTTGGGGTCAAAATGTTGTCGCTCATTAAATCCCATAAGAAACGTCGCATCGAATGAATGTGATTGAATTCTCCCCGTCTGGACGAGCGGAATTGAATGGTGCAACTGATTTTGCTGTGCTGTGAAAATTCAGATATTTGCATGACTGCTTTTGTTTTATTTTGTGAATAGCAAAAAGCATTCAACCCCATAATACATGTTGTTTTATTGGTCGCTCGTCCATTTCATATCCCATAGCTTAACAACTCATATATTTGGATTCCTCTCGATAAGGCGAGCAGTACGAGTACCACCTTGATGGGTCTGCGACGTTTTCTTCCAGAGTTATTACCAAAAAACCACAAACATCCCAGAATCCTCTCGGTTTGGGGTCAAAATGTTGTCGCTCATTAAATCCCATAAGAAACGTCGCATCGAATGAATGTGATTGAATTCTCCCCGTCTGGACGAGCGGAATTGAATGGTGCAACTGATTTTGCTGTGCTGTGAAAATTCAGATATTTGCATGACTGCTTTTGTTTTATTTTGTGAATAGCAAAAAGCATTCAACCCCATAATACATGCTGTTTTATTGGTCGCTCGTCCATTTCATATCACATAGCTTAACCATTCATATATTTGGATTCCTCTCGACGAGGCGAGCAGTACGAGTACCACCTTGATGGGTCTGCGACGTTTCCTTCCAGAGTTATTACCAAAAAACCACAAACATCCCAGAATCCTCTCGGTTTGGGGTCAAAATGTTGTCGCTCATTAAATCCCATAAGAAACGTCGCATCGAATGAATGTGATTGAATTCTCCCCGTCTGGACGAGCGGAATTGAATGGTGCAACTGATTTTGCTGTGCTGTGAAAATTCAGATATTTGCATGACTGCTTTTGTTTTATGTTGTGAATAGCAAAAAGCATTCAACCCCATAATACATGTTGTTTTATTGGTCGCTCGTCCATTTCATATCCCATAGCTTAACAACTCATATATTTGGATTCCTCTCGATAAGGCGAGCAGTACGAGTACCACCTTGATGGGTCTGCGACGTTTTCTTCCAGAGATATTACCAAAAAACCACAAACATCCCAGAATCCTCTCGGTTTGGGGTCAAAATGTTGTCGCTCATTAAATCCCATAAGAAACGTCGCATCGAATGAATGTGATTGAATTCTCCCCGTCTGGACGAGCGGAATTGAATGGTGCAACTGATTTTGCTGTGCTGTGAAAATTCAGATATTTGCATGACTGCTTTTGTTTTATTTTGTGAATAGCAAAAAGCATTCAACCCCATAATACATGCTGTTTTATTGGTCGCTCGTCCATTTCATATCACATAGCTTAACCATTCATATATTTGGATTCCTCTCGACGAGGCGAGCAGTACGAGTACCACCTTGATGGGTCTGCGACGTTTCCTTCCAGAGTTATTACCAAAAAAACACAAACATCCCAGAATCCTCTCGGTTTGGGGTCAAAATGTTGTCGCTCATTAAATCCCATAAGAAACGTCGCATCGAATGAATGTGATTGAATTCTCCCCGTCTGGAAGAGCGGAATTGAATGGTGCAACTGATTTTGCTGTGCTGTGAAAATTCAGATATTTGCATGACTGCTTTTGTTTTATTTTGTGAATAGCAAAAAGCATTCAACCCCATAATACATGTTGTTTTATTGGTCGCTCGTCCATTTCATATCCCATAGCTTAAGAATTCATATATTTGGATTCCTCTCGACGAGGCGAGCAGTACGAGTACCACCTTGATGGGTCTGCGACGTTTCCTTCCAGAGTTATTACCAAAAAACCACAAACATCCCAGAATCCTCTCGGTTTGGGGTCAAAATGTTGTCGCTCATTAAATCCCATAAGAAACGTCGCATCGAATGAATGTGATTGAATTCTCCCCGTCTGGACGAGCGGAATTGAATGGTGCAACTGATTTTGCTGTGCTGTGAAAATTCAGATATTTGCATGACTGCTTTTGTTTTATTTTGTGAATAGCAAAAAGCATTCAACCCCATAATACATGTTGTTTTATTGGTCGCTCGTCCATTTCATATCCCATAGCTTAACAACTCATATATTTGGATTCCTCTCGATAAGGCGAGCAGTACGAGTACCACCTTGATGGGTCTGCGACGTTTTCTTCCAGAGATATTACCAAAAAACCACAAACATCCCAGAATCCTCTCGGTTTGGGGTCAAAATGTTGTCGCTCATTAAATCCCATAAGAAACGTCGCATCGAATGAATGTGATTGAATTCTCCCCGTCTGGAAGAGCGGAATTGAATGGTGCAACTGATTTTGCTGTGCTGTGAAAATTCAGATATTTGCATGACTGCTTTTGTTTTATTTTGTGAATAGCAAAAAGCATTCAACCCCATAATACATGTTGTTTTATTGGTCGCTCGTCCATTTCATATCCCATAGCTTAACAACTCATATATTTGGATTCCTCTCGATAAGGCGAGCAGTACGAGTACCACCTTGATGGGTCTGCGACGTTTTCTTCCAGAGATATTACCAAAAAACCACAAACATCCCAGAATCCTCTCGGTTTGGGGTCAAAATGTTGTCGCTCATTAAATCCCATAAGAAACGTCGCATCGAATGAATGTGATTGAATTCTCCCCGTCTGGAAGAGCGGAATTGAATGGTGCAACTGATTTTGCTGTGCTGTGAAAATTCAGATATTTGCATGACTGCTTTTGTTTTATTTTGTGAATAGCAAAAAGCATTCAACCCCATAATACATGTTGTTTTATTGGTCGCTCGTCCATTTCATATCCCATAGCTTAAGCATTCATATATTTGGATTCCTCTCGACGAGGCGAGCAGTACGAGTACCACCTTGATGGGTCTGCGACGTTTCCTTCCAGAGTTATTACCAAAAAACCACAAACATCCCAGAATCCTCTCGGTTTGGGGTCAAAATGTTGTCGCTCATTAAATCCCATAAGAAACGTCGCATCGAATGAATGTGATTGAATTCTCCCCGTCTGGACGAGCGGAATTGAATGGTGCAACTGATTTTGCTGTGCTGTGAAAATTCAGATATTTGCATGACTGCTTTTGTTTTATTTTGTGAATAGCAAAAAGCATTCAACCCCATAATACATGTTGTTTTATTGGTCGCTCGTCCATTTCATATCCCATAGCTTAACAACTCATATATTTGGATTCCTCTCGATAAGGCGAGCAGTACGAGTACCACCTTGATGGGTCTGCGACGTTTTCTTCCAGAGTTATTACCAAAAAACCACAAACATCCCAGAATCCTCTCGGTTTGGGGTCAAAATGTTGTCGCTCATTAAATCCCATAAGAAACGTCGCATCGAATGAATGTGATTGAATTCTCCCCGTCTGGACGAGCGGAATTGAATGGTGCAACTGATTTTGCTGTGCTGTGAAAATTCAGATATTTGCATGACTGCTTTTGTTTTATTTTGTGAATAGCAAAAAGCATTCAACCCCATAATACATGCTGTTTTATTGGTCGCTCGTCCATTTCATATCACATAGCTTAACCATTCATATATTTGGATTCCTCTCGACGAGGCGAGCAGTACGAGTACCACCTTGATGGGTCTGCGACGTTTCCTTCCAGAGTTATTACCAAAAAACCACAAACATCCCAGAATCCTCTCGGTTTGGGGTCAAAATGTTGTCGCTCATTAAATCCCATAAGAAACGTCGCATCGAATGAATGTGATTGAATTCTCCCCGTCTGGACGAGCGGAATTGAATGGTGCAACTGATTTTGCTGTGCTGTGAAAATTCAGATATTTGCATGACTGCTTTTGTTTTATTTTGTGAATAGCAAAAAGCATTCAACCCCATAATACATGTTGTTTTATTGGTCGCTCGTCCATTTCATATCCCATAGCTTAAGCATTCATATATTTGGATTCCTCTCGACGAGGCGAGCAGTACGAGTACCACCTTGATGGGTCTGCGACGTTTCCTTCCAGAGTTATTACCAAAAAACCACAAACATCCCAGAATCCTCTCGGTTTGGGGTCAAAATGTTGTCGCTCATTAAATCCCATAAGAAACGTCGCATCGAATGAATGTGATTGAATTCTCCCCGTCTGGACGAGCGGAATTGAATGGTGCAACTGATTTTGCTGTGCTGTGAAAATTCAGATATTTGCATGACTGCTTTTGTTTTATGTTGTGAATAGCAAAAAGCATTCAACCCCATAATACATGTTGTTTTATTGGTCGCTCGTCCATTTCATATCCCATAGCTTAACAACTCATATATTTGGATTCCTCTCGATAAGGCGAGCAGTACGAGTACCACCTTGATGGGTCTGCGACGTTTTCTTCCAGAGATATTACCAAAAAACCACAAACATCCCAGAATCCTCTCGGTTTGGGGTCAAAATGTTGTCGCTCATTAAATCCCATAAGAAACGTCGCATCGAATGAATGTGATTGAATTCTCCCCGTCTGGAAGAGCGGAATTGAATGGTGCAACTGATTTTGCTGTGCTATGAAAATTCAGATATTTGCATGACTGCTTTTGTTTTATTTTGTGAATAGCAAAAAGCATTCAACCACATAATACATGTTGTTTTATTGGTCGCTCGTCCATTTCATATCCCATAGCTTAAGCATTCATATATTTGGATTCCTCTCGACGAGGCGAGCAGTACGAGTACCACCTTGATGGGTCTGCGACGTTTCCTTCCAGAGTTATTACCAAAAAACCACAAACATCCCAGAATCCTCTCGGTTTGGGGTCAAAATGTTGTCGCTCATTAAATCCCATATGAAACGTCGCATCGAATGAATGTGATTGAATTCTCCCCGTCTGGACGAGCGGAATTGAATGGTGCAACTGATTTTGCTGTGCTGTGAAAATTCAGATATTTGCATGACTGCTTTTGTTTTATTTTGTGAATAGCAAAAAGCATTCAACCCCATAATACATGTTGTTTTATTGGTCGCTCGTCCATTTCATATCCCATAGCTTAACAACTCATATATTTGGATTCCTCTCGATAAGGCGAGCAGTACGAGTACCACCTTGATGGGTCTGCGACGTTTTCTTCCAGAGTTATTACCAAAAAACCACAAACATCCCAGAATCCTCTCGGTTTGGGGTCAAAATGTTGTCGCTCATTAAATCCCATAAGAAACGTCGCATCGAATGAATGTGATTGAATTCTCCCCGTCTGGACGAGCGGAATTGAATGGTGCAACTGATTTTGCTGTGCTGTGAAAATTCAGATATTTGCATGACTGCTTTTGTTTTATTTTGTGAATAGCAAAAAGCATTCAACCCCATAATACATGCTGTTTTATTGGTCGCTCGTCCATTTCATATCACATAGCTTAACCATTCATATATTTGGATTCCTCTCGACGAGGCGAGCAGTACGAGTACCACCTTGATGGGTCTGCGACGTTTCCTTCCAGAGTTATTACCAAAAAAACACAAACATCCCAGAATCCTCTCGGTTTGGGGTCAAAATGTTGTCGCTCATTAAATCCCATAAGAAACGTCGCATCGAATGAATGTGATTGAATTCTCCCCGTCTGGAAGAGCGGAATTGAATGGTGCAACTGATTTTGCTGTGCTGTGAAAATTCAGATATTTGCATGACTGCTTTTGTTTTATTTTGTGAATAGCAAAAAGCATTCAACCCCATAATACATGTTGTTTTATTGGTCGCTCGTCCATTTCATATCCCATAGCTTAAGAATTCATATATTTGGATTCCTCTCGACGAGGCGAGCAGTACGAGTACCACCTTGATGGGTCTGCGACGTTTCCTTCCAGAGTTATTACCAAAAAACCACAAACATCCCAGAATCCTCTCGGTTTGGGGTCAAAATGTTGTCGCTCATTAAATCCCATAAGAAACGTCGCATCGAATGAATGTGATTGAATTCTCCCCGTCTGGACGAGCGGAATTGAATGGTGCAACTGATTTTGCTGTGCTGTGAAAATTCAGATATTTGCATGACTGCTTTTGTTTTATTTTGTGAATAGCAAAAAGCATTCAACCCCATAATACATGTTGTTTTATTGGTCGCTCGTCCATTTCATATCCCATAGCTTAAGCATTCATATATTTGGATTCCTCTCGACGAGGCGAGCAGTACGAGTACCACCTTGATGGGTCTGCGACGTTTCCTTCCAGAGTTATTACCAAAAAACCACAAACATCCCAGAATCCTCTCGGTTTGGGGTCAAAATGTTGTCGCTCATTAAATCCCATAAGAAACGTCGCATCGAATGAATGTGATTGAATTCTCCCCGTCTGGACGAGCGGAATTGAATGGTGCAACTGATTTTGCTGTGCTGTGAAAATTCAGATATTTGCATGACTGCTTTTGTTTTATGTTGTGAATAGCAAAAAGCATTCAACCCCATAATACATGTTGTTTTATTGGTCGCTCGTCCATTTCATATCCCATAGCTTAACAACTCATATATTTGGATTCCTCTCGATAAGGCGAGCAGTACGAGTACCACCTTGATGGGTCTGCGACGTTTTCTTCCAGAGATATTACCAAAAAACCACAAACATCCCAGAATCCTCTCGGTTTGGGGTCAAAATGTTGTCGCTCATTAAATCCCATAAGAAACGTCGCATCGAATGAATGTGATTGAATTCTCCCCGTCTGGAAGAGCGGAATTGAATGGTGCAACTGATTTTGCTGTGCTGTGAAAATTCAGATATTTGCATGACTGCTTTTGTTTTATTTTGTGAATAGCAAAAAGCATTCAACCCCATAATACATGTTGTTTTATTGGTCGCTCGTCCATTTCATATCCCATAGCTTAAGCATTCATATATTTGGATTCCTCTCGACGAGGCGAGCAGTACGAGTACCACCTTGATGGGTCTGCGACGTTTCCTTCCAGAGTTATTACCAAAAAACCACAAACATCCCAGAATCCTCTCGGTTTGGGGTCAAAATGTTGTCGCTCATTAAATCCCATAAGAAACGTCGCATCGAATGAATGTGATTGAATTCTCCCCGTCTGGACGAGCGGAATTGAATGGTGCAACTGATTTTGCTGTGCTGTGAAAATTCAGATATTTGCATGACTGCTTTTGTTTTATTTTGTGAATAGCAAAAAGCATTCAACCCCATAATACATGTTGTTTTATTGGTCGCTCGTCCATTTCATATCCCATAGCTTAACCATTCATATATTTGGATTCCTTTCGACGAGGCGAGCAGTACGAGTACCACCTTGATGGGTCTGCGACGTTTTCTTCCAGAGATATTACCAAAAAACCACAAACATCCCAGAATCCTCTCGGTTTGGGGTCAAAATGTTGTCGCTCATTAAATCCCATAAGAAACGTCGCATCGAATGAATGTGATTGAATTCTCCCCGTCTGGAAGAGCGGAATTGAATGGTGCAACTGATTTTGCTGTGCTGTGAAAATTCAGATATTTGCATGACTGCTTTTGTTTTATTTTGTGAATAGCAAAAAGCATTCAACCCCATAATACATGTTGTTTTATTGGTCGCTCGTCCATTTCATATCCCATAGCTTAAGCATTCATATATTTGGATTCCTCTCGACGAGGCGAGCAGTACGAGTACCACCTTGATGGGTCTGCGACGTTTCCTTCCAGAGTTATTACCAAAAAACCACAAACATCCCAGAATCCTCTCGGTTTGGGGTCAAAATGTTGTCGCTCATTAAATCCCATAAGAAACGTCGCATCGAATGAATGTGATTGAATTCTCCCCGTCTGGACGAGCGGAATTGAATGGTGCAACTGATTTTGCTGTGCTGTGAAAATTCAGATATTTGCATGACTGCTTTTGTTTTATTTTGTGAATAGCAAAAAGCATTCAACCCCATAATACATGTTGTTTTATTGGTCGCTCGTCCATTTCATATCCCATAGCTTAACAACTCATATATTTGGATTCCTCTCGATAAGGCGAGCAGTACGAGTACCACCTTGATGGGTCTGCGACGTTTTCTTCCAGAGTTATTACCAAAAAACCACAAACATCCCAGAATCCTCTCGGTTTGGGGTCAAAATGTTGTCGCTCATTAAATCCCATAAGAAACGTCGCATCGAATGAATGTGATTGAATTCTCCCCGTCTGGACGAGCGGAATTGAATGGTGCAACTGATTTTGCTGTGCTGTGAAAATTCAGATATTTGCATGACTGCTTTTGTTTTATTTTGTGAATAGCAAAAAGCATTCAACCCCATAATACATGCTGTTTTATTGGTCGCTCGTCCATTTCATATCACATAGCTTAACCATTCATATATTTGGATTCCTCTCGACGAGGCGAGCAGTACGAGTACCACCTTGATGGGTCTGCGACGTTTCCTTCCAGAGTTATTACCAAAAAAACACAAACATCCCAGAATCCTCTCGGTTTGGGGTCAAAATGTTGTCGCTCATTAAATCCCATAAGAAACGTCGCATCGAATGAATGTGATTGAATTCTCCCCGTCTGGAAGAGCGGAATTGAATGGTGCAACTGATTTTGCTGTGCTGTGAAAATTCAGATATTTGCATGACTGCTTTTGTTTTATTTTGTGAATAGCAAAAAGCATTCAACCCCATAATACATGTTGTTTTATTGGTCGCTCGTCCATTTCATATCCCATAGCTTAAGAATTCATATATTTGGATTCCTCTCGACGAGGCGAGCAGTACGAGTACCACCTTGATGGGTCTGCGACGTTTCCTTCCAGAGATATTACCAAAAAACCACAAACATCCCAGAATCCTCTCGGTTTGGGGTCAAAATGTTGTCGCTCATTAAATCCCATAAGAAACGTCGCATCGAATGAATGTGATTGAATTCTCCCCGTCTGGAAGAGCGGAATTGAATGGTGCAACTGATTTTGCTGTGCTGTGAAAATTCAGATATTTGCATGACTGCTTTTGTTTTATTTTGTGAATAGCAAAAAGCATTCAACCCCATAATACATGTTGTTTTATTGGTCGCTCGTCCATTTCATATCCCATAGCTTAACAACTCATATATTTGGATTCCTCTCGATAAGGCGAGCAGTACGAGTACCACCTTGATGGGTCTGCGACGTTTTCTTCCAGAGATATTACCAAAAAACCACAAACATCCCAGAATCCTCTCGGTTTGGGGTCAAAATGTTGTCGCTCATTAAATCCCATAAGAAACGTCGCATCGAATGAATGTGATTGAATTCTCCCCGTCTGGAAGAGCGGAATTGAATGGTGCAACTGATTTTGCTGTGCTGTGAAAATTCAGATATTTGCATGACTGCTTTTGTTTTATTTTGTGAATAGCAAAAAGCATTCAACCCCATAATACATGTTGTTTTATTGGTCGCTCGTCCATTTCATATCCCATAGCTTAAGCATTCATATATTTGGATTCCTCTCGACGAGGCGAGCAGTACGAGTACCACCTTGATGGGTCTGCGACGTTTCCTTCCAGAGTTATTACCAAAAAACCACAAACATCCCAGAATCCTCTCGGTTTGGGGTCAAAATGTTGTCGCTCATTAAATCCCATAAGAAACGTCGCATCGAATGAATGTGATTGAATTCTCCCCGTCTGGACGAGCGGAATTGAATGGTGCAACTGATTTTGCTGTGCTGTGAAAATTCAGATATTTGCATGACTGCTTTTGTTTTATTTTGTGAATAGCAAAAAGCATTCAACCCCATAATACATGTTGTTTTATTGGTCGCTCGTCCATTTCATATCCCATAGCTTAACAACTCATATATTTGGATTCCTCTCGATAAGGCGAGCAGTACGAGTACCACCTTGATGGGTCTGCGACGTTTTCTTCCAGAGTTATTACCAAAAAACCACAAACATCCCAGAATCCTCTCGGTTTGGGGTCAAAATGTTGTCGCTCATTAAATCCCATAAGAAACGTCGCATCGAATGAATGTGATTGAATTCTCCCCGTCTGGACGAGCGGAATTGAATGGTGCAACTGATTTTGCTGTGCTGTGAAAATTCAGATATTTGCATGACTGCTTTTGTTTTATTTTGTGAATAGCAAAAAGCATTCAACCCCATAATACATGCTGTTTTATTGGTCGCTCGTCCATTTCATATCACATAGCTTAACCATTCATATATTTGGATTCCTCTCGACGAGGCGAGCAGTACGAGTACCACCTTGATGGGTCTGCGACGTTTCCTTCCAGAGTTATTACCAAAAAACCACAAACATCCCAGAATCCTCTCGGTTTGGGGTCAAAATGTTGTCGCTCATTAAATCCCATAAGAAACGTCGCATCGAATGAATGTGATTGAATTCTCCCCGTCTGGAAGAGCGGAATTGAATGGTGCAACTGATTTTGCTGTGCTGTGAAAATTCAGATATTTGCATGACTGCTTTTGTTTTATTTTGTGAATAGCAAAAAGCATTCAACCCCATAATACATGCTGTTTTATTGGTCGCTCGTCCATTTCATATCCCATAGCTTAACCATTCATATATTTGGATTCCTTTCGACGAGACGAGCAGTACGAGTACCACCTTGATGGGTATGCGACGTTTCCTTCCAGAGTTATTACCAAAAAAACACAAACATCCCAGAATCCTCTCGGTTTGGGGTCAAAATGTTGTCGCTCATTAAATCCCATAAGAAACGTCGCATCGAATGAATGTGATTGAATTCTCCCCGTCTGGACGAGCGGAATTGAATGGTGCAACTGATTTTGCTTTGCTGTGAAAATTCAGATATTTGCATGACTGCTTTTGTTTTATTTTGTGAATAGCAAAAAGCATTCAACCCCATAATACATGCTGTTTTATTGGTCGCTCGTCCATTTCATATCACATAGCTTAACCATTCATATATTTGGATTCCTCTCGACGAGGCGAGCAGTACGAGTACCACCTTGTTGGGTCTGCGACGTTTCCTTCCAGAGTTATTACCAAAAATACACAAACATCCCAGAATCCTCTCGGTTTGGGGTCAAAATGTTGTCGCTCATTAAATCCCATAAGAAACGTCGCATCGAATGAATGTGATTGAATTCTCCCTGTCTGGACGAGCGGAATTGAATGGTGCAACTGATTTTGCTGTGCTGTGAAAATTCAGATATTTGCATGACTGCTTTTGTTTTATTTTGTGAATAGCAAAAAGCATTCAACCCCATAATACATGCTGTTTTATTGGTCGCTCGTCCATTTCATATCTCATAGCTTAACCATTCATATATTTGGATTCCTTTCGACGAGGCGAGCAGTACGAGTACCACCTTGATGGGTATGCGACGTTTCCTTCCAGAGTTATTACCAAAAAAACACAAACATCCCAGAATCCTCTCGGTTTGGGCTCAAAATGTTGTCGCTCATTAAATCCCATAAGAAACGTCGCATCGAATGAATGTGATTGAATTCTCCCCGTCTGGACGAGCGGAATTGAATGGTGCAACTGATTTTGCTGTGCTGTGAAAATTCAGATATTTGCATGACTGCTTTTGTTTTATTTTGTGAATAGCAAAAAGCATTCAACCCCATAATACATGCTGTTTTATTGGTCGCTCGTCCATTTCATATCACATAGCTTAACCATTCATATATTTGGATTCCTCTCGACGAGGCGAGCAGTACGAGTACCACCTTGATGGGTCTGCGACGTTTCCTTCCAGAGTTATTACCAAAAAAACACAAAAATCCCAGAATCCTCTCGGTTTGGGGTCAAAATGTTGTCGCTCATTAAATCCCATAAGAAACGTCGCATCGAATGAATGTGATTGAATTCTCCCCGTCTGGACGAGCGGAATTGAATGATGCAACTGATTTTGCTGTGCTGTGAAAATTCAGATATTTGCATGACTGCTTTTATTTTATTTTGTGAATAGCAAAAAGCATTCAACCCCATAATACATGTTGTTTTATTGGTCGCTCGTCCATTTCATATCCCATAGCTTAACAACTCATATATTTGGATTCCTCTCGATAAGGCGAGCAGTACGAGTACCACCTTGATGGGTCTGCGACGTTTCCTTCCAGAGTTATTACCAAAAAACCACAAACATCCCAGAATCCTCTCGGTTTGGGGTCAAAATGTTGTCGCTCATTAAATCCCATAAGAAACGTCGCATCGAATGAATGTGATTGAATTCTCCCCGTCTGGACGAGCGGAATTGAATGGTGCAACTGATTTTGCTGTGCTGTGAAAATTCAGATATTTGCATGACTGCTTTTGTTTTATTTTGTGAATAGCAAAAAGCATTCAACCCCATAATACATGTTGTTTTATTGGTCGCTCGTCCATTTCATATCCCATAGCTTAACAACTCATATATTTGGATTCCTCTCGATAAGGCGAGCAGTACGAGTACCACCTTGATGGGTCTGCGACGTTTTCTTCCAGAGTTATTACCAAAAAACCACAAACATCCCAGAATCCTCTCGGTTTGGGGTCAAAATGTTGTCGCTCATTAAATCCCATAAGAAACGTCGCATCGAATGAATGTGATTGAATTCTCCCCGTCTGGACGAGCGGAATTGAATGGTGCAACTGATTTTGCTGTGCTGTGAAAATTCAGATATTTGCATGACTGCTTTTGTTTTATTTTGTGAATAGCAAAAAGCATTCAACCCCATAATACATGCTGTTTTATTGGTCGCTCGTCCATTTCATATACCATAGCTTAACCATTCATATATTTGGATTCCTTTCGACGAGGCGAGCAGTACGAGTACCACCTTGATGGGTCTGCGACGTTTCCTTCCAGAGTTATTACCAAAAAACCACAAACATCCCAGCATCCTCTCGGTTTGGGGTCAAAATGTTGTCGCTCATTAAATCCCATAAGAAACGTCGCATCGAATGAATGTGATTGAATTCTCCCCGTCTGGACGAGCGGAATTGAATGGTGCAACTGATTTTGCTGTGCTGTGAAAATTCAGATATTTGCATGACTGCTTTTGTTTTATTTTGTGAATAGCAAAAAGCATTCAACCCCATAATACATGCTGTTTTATTGGTCGCTCGTCCATTTCATATACCATAGCTTAACCATTCATATATTTGGATTCCTTTCGACGAGGCGAGCAGTACGAGTACCACCTTGATGGGTCTGCGACGTTTCCTTCCAGAGTTATTACCAAAAAACCACAAACATCCCAGCATCCTCTCGGTTTGGGGTCAAAATGTTGTCGCTCATTAAATCCCATAAGAAACGTCGCATCGAATGAATGTGATTGAATTCTCCCCGTCTGGACGAGCGGAATTGAATGGTGCAACTGATTTTGCTGTGCTGTGAAAATTCAGATATTTGCATGACTGCTTTTGTTTTATTTTGTGAATAGCAAAAAGCATTCAACCCCATAATACATGTTGTTTTATTGGTCGCTCGTCCATTTCATATCCCATAGCTTAACAACTCATATATTTGGATTCCTCTCGATAAGGCGAGCAGTACGAGTACCACCTTGATGGGTCTGCGACGTTTTCTTCTAGAGTTATTACCAAAAAACCACAAACATCCCAGAATCCTCTCGGTTTGGGGTCAAAATGTTGTCGCTCATTAAATCCCATAAGAAACGTCGCATCGAATGAATGTGATTGAATTCTCCCCGTCTGGACGAGCGGAATTGAATGGTGCAACTGATTTTGCTGTGCTGTGAAAATTCAGATATTTGCATGACTGCTTTTGTTTTATTTTGTGAATAGCAAAAAGCATTCAACCCCATAATACATGCTGTTTTATTGGTCGCTCGTCCATTTCATATCCCATAGCTTAACCATTCATATATTTGGATTCCTTTCGACGAGACGAGCAGTACGAGTACCACCTTGATGGGTATGCGACGTTTCCTTCCAGAGTTATTACCAAAAAAACACAAACATCCCAGAATCCTCTCGGTTTGGGCTCAAAATGTTGTCGCTCATTAAATCCCATAAGAAACGTCGCATCGAATGAATGTGATTGAATTCTCCCCGTCTGGACGAGCGGAATTGAATGGTGCAACTGATTTTGCTGTGCTGTGAAAATTCAGATATTTGACATGACTGCTTTTGTTTTATTTTGTGAATAGCAAAAAGCATTCAACCCCATAATACATGCTGTTTTATTGGTCGCCCGTCCATTTCATATCACATAGCTTAACCATTCATATATTTGGATTCCTCTCGACGAGGCGAGCAGTACGAGTACCACCTTGATGGGTCTGCGACGTTTCCTTCCAGAGTTATTACCAAAAAACCACAAAAATCCCAGAATCCTCTCGGTTTGGGGTCAAAATGTTGTCGCTCATTAAATCCCCTAAGATACGTCGCATCGAATGAATGTGATTGAATTCTCCCCGTCTGGAAGAGCGGAATTGAATGGTGCAACTGATTTTGCTGTGCTGTGAAAATTCAGATATTTGCATGACTGCTTTTGTTTTATTTTGTGAATAGCAAAAAGCATTCAACCCCATAATACATGTTGTTTTATTGGTCGCTCGTCCATTTCATATCCCATAGCTTAAGCATTCATATATTTGGATTCCTCTCGACGAGGCGAGCAGTACGAGTACCACCTTGATGGGTCTGCGACGTTTCCTTCCAGAGTTATTACCAAAAATACACAAACATCCCAGAATCCTCTCGGTTTGGGGTCAAAATGTTGTCGCTCATTAAATCCCATAAGAAACGTCGCATCGAATGAATGTGATTGAATTCTCCCTGTCTGGACGAGCGGAATTGAATGGTGCAACTGATTTTGCTGTGCTGTGAAAATTCAGATATTTGCATGACTGCTTTTGTTTTATTTTGTGAATAGCAAAAAGCATTCAACCCCATAATACATGCTGTTTTATTGGTCGCTCGTCCATTTCATATCCCATAGCTTAACCATTCATATATTTGGATTCCTTTCGACGAGGCGAGCAGTACGAGTACCACCTTGATGGGTATGCGACGTTTCCTTCCAGAGTTATTACCAAAAAAACACAAACATCCCAGAATCCTCTCGGTTTGGGCTCAAAATGTTGTCGCTCATTAAATCCCATAAGAAACGTCGCATCGAATGAATGTGATTGAATTCTCCCCGTCTGGACGAGCGGAATTGAATGGTGCAACTGATTTTGCTGTGCTGTGAAAATTCAGATATTTTCATGACTGCTTTTGTTTTATTTTGTGAATAGCAAAAAGCATTCAACCCCATAATACATGCTGTTTTATTGGTCGCTCGTCCATTTCATATCACATAGCTTAACCATTCATATATTTCGATTCCTCTCGACGAGGCGAGCAGTACGAGTACCACCTTGATGGGTCTGCGACGTTTCCTTCCAGAGTTATTACCAAAAAAACACAAAAATCCCAGAATCCTCTCGGTTTGGGGTCAAAATGTTGTCGCTCATTAAATCCCATAAGAAACGTCGCATCGAATGAATGTGATTGAATTCTCCCCGTCTGGACGAGCGGAATTGAATGGTGCAACTGATTTTGCTGTGCTGTGAAAATTCAGATATTTGCATGACTGCTTTTATTTTATTTTGTGAATAGCAAAAAGCATTCAACCCCATAATACATGTTGTTTTATTGGTCGCTCGTCCATTTCATATCCCATAGCTTAACAACTCGTATATTTGGATTCCTTTCGACGAGGCGAGCAGTACGAGTACCACCTTGATGGGTCTGCGACGTTTCCTTCCAGAGTTATTACCAAAAAAACACAAACATCCCAGAATCCTCTCGGTTTGGGCTCAAAATGTTGTCGCTCATTAAATCCCATAAGAAACGTCGCATCGAATGAATGTGATTGAATTCTCCCCGTCTGGACGAGCGGAATTGAATGGTGCAACTGATTTTGCTGTGCTGTGAAAATTCAGATATTTGCATGACTGCTTTTGTTTTATTTTGTGAATAGCAAAAAGCATTCAACCCCATAATACATGCTGTTTTATTGGTCGCTCGTCCATTTCATATCACATAGCTTAACCATTCATATATTTGGATTCCTCTCGACGAGGCGAGCAGTACAAGTACCACCTTGATGGGTCTGCGACGTTTCCTTCCAGAGTTATTACCAAAAAAACACAAAAATCCCAGAATCCTCTCGGTTTGGGGTCAAAATGTTGTCGCTCATTAAATCCCATAAGAAACGTCGCATCGAATGAATGTGATTGAATTCTCCCCGTCTGGACGAGCGGAATTGAATGGTGCAACTGATTTTGCTGTGCTGTGAAAATTCAGATATTTGCATGACTGCTTTTATTTTATTTTGTGAATAGCAAAAAGCATTCAACCCCATAATACATGTTGTTTTATTGGTCGCTCGTCCATTTCATATCCCATAGCTTAACAACTCATATATTTGGATTCCTCTCGATAAGGCGAGCAGTACGAGTACCACCTTGATGGGTCTGCGACGTTTTCTTCCAGAGTTATTACCAAAAAACCACAAACATCCCAAAATCCTCTCGGTTTGGGGTCAAAATGTTTTCGCTCATTAAATCCCATAAGAAACGTCGCATCGAATGAATGTGATTGAATTCTCCCCGTCTGGACGAGCGGAATTGAATGGTGCAACTGATTTTGCTGTGCTGTGAAAATTCAGATATTTGCATGACTGCTTTTGTTTTATTTTGTGAATAGCAAAAAGCATTCAACCCCATAATACATGCTGTTTTATTGGTCGCTCGTCCATTTCATATCCCATAGCTTAACCATTCATATATTTGGATTCCTTTCGACGAGGCGAGCAGTACGAGTACCACCTTGATGGGTATGCGACGTTTCCTTCCAGAGTTATTACCAAAAAAACACAAACATCCCAGAATCCTCTCGGTTTGGTCTCAAAATGTTGTCGCTCATTAAATCCCATAAGAAACGTCGCATCGAATGAATGTGGTTGAATTCTCCCCGTCTGGACGAGCGGAATTGAATGGTGCAACTGATTTTGCTGTGCTGTGAAAATTCAGATATTTGCATGACTGCTTTTGTTTTATTTTGTGAATAGCAAAAAGCATTCAACCCCATAATACATGCTGATTTATTGGTCGCTCGTCCATTTCATATCACATAGCTTAACCATTCATATATTTGGATTCCTCTCGACGAGGCGAGCAGTACGAGTACCACCTTGATGGGTCTGCGACGTTTCCTTCCAGAGTTATTACCAAAAAAACACAAACATCCCAGAATCCTCTCGGTTTGGGGTCAAAATGTTGTCGCTCATTAAATCCCATAAGAAACGTCGCATCGAATGAATGTGATTGAATTCTCCCCGTCTGGACGAGCGGAATTGAATGGTGCAACTGATTTTGCTGTGCTGTGAAAATTCAGATATTTGCATGACTGCTTTTATTTTATTTTGTGAATAGCAAAAAGCATTCAACCCCATAATACATGTTGTTTTATTGGTCGCTCGTCCATTTCATATCCCATAGCTTAACAACTCATATATTTGGATTCCTCTCGATAAGGCGAGCAGTACGAGTACCACCTTGATGGGTCTGCGACGTTTTCTTCCAGAGTTATTACCAAAAAACCACAAACATCCCAAAATCCTCTCGGTTTGGGGTCAAAATATTTTCGCTCATTAAATCCCATAAGAAACGTCGCATCGAATGAATGTGATTGAATTCTCCCCGTCTGGACGAGCGGAATTGAATGGTGCAACTGATTTTGCTGTGCTGTGAAAATTCAGATATTTGCATGACTGCTTTTGTTTTATTTTGTGAATAGCAAAAAGCATTCAACCCCATAATACATGCTGTTTTATTGGTCGCTCGTCCATTTCATATACCATAGCTTAACCATTCATATATTTGGATTCCTTTCGACGAGGCGAGCAGTACGAGTACCACCTTGATGGGTCTGCGACGTTTCCTTCCAGAGTTATTACCAAAAAACCACAAACATCCCAGCATCCTCTCGGTTTGGGGTCAAAATGTTGTCGCTCATTAAATCCCATAAGAAACGTCGCATCGAATGAATGTGATTGAATTCTCCCCGTCTGGACGAGCGGAATTGAATGGTGCAACTGATTTTGCTGTGCTGTGAAAATTCAGATATTTGCATGACTGCTTTTGTTTTATTTTGTGAATAGCAAAAAGCATTCAACCCCATAATACATGTTGTTTTATTGGTCGCTCGTCCATTTCATATCCCATAGCTTAACAACTCATATATTTGGATTCCTCTCGATAAGGCGAGCAGTACGAGTACCACCTTGATGGGTCTGCGACGTTTTCTTCTAGAGTTATTACCAAAAAACCACAAACATCCCAGAATCCTCTCGGTTTGGGGTCAAAATGTTGTCGCTCATTAAATCCCATAAGAAACGTCGCATCGAATGAATGTGATTGAATTCTCCCCGTCTGGACGAGCGGAATTGAATGGTGCAACTGATTTTGCTGTGCTGTGAAAATTCAGATATTTGCATGACTGCTTTTGTTTTATTTTGTGAATAGCAAAAAGCATTCAACCCCATAATACATGCTGTTTTATTGGTCGCTCGTCCATTTCATATCCCATAGCTTAACCATTCATATATTTGGATTCCTTTCGACGAGACGAGCAGTACGAGTACCACCTTGATGGGTATGCGACGTTTCCTTCCAGAGTTATTACCAAAAAAACACAAACATCCCAGAATCCTCTCGGTTTGGGCTCAAAATGTTGTCGCTCATTAAATCCCATAAGAAACGTCGCATCGAATGAATGTGATTGAATTCTCCCCGTCTGGACGAGCGGAATTGAATGGTGCAACTGATTTTGCTGTGCTGTGAAAATTCAGATATTTGACATGACTGCTTTTGTTTTATTTTGTGAATAGCAAAAAGCATTCAACCCCATAATACATGCTGTTTTATTGGTCGCCCGTCCATTTCATATCACATAGCTTAACCATTCATATATTTGGATTCCTCTCGACGAGGCGAGCAGTACGAGTACCACCTTGATGGGTCTGCGACGTTTCCTTCCAGAGTTATTACCAAAAAACCACAAAAATCCCAGAATCCTCTCGGTTTGGGGTCAAAATGTTGTCGCTCATTAAATCCCCTAAGATACGTCGCATCGAATGAATGTGATTGAATTCTCCCCGTCTGGAAGAGCGGAATTGAATGGTGCAACTGATTTTGCTGTGCTGTGAAAATTCAGATATTTGCATGACTGCTTTTGTTTTATTTTGTGAATAGCAAAAAGCATTCAACCCCATAATACATGTTGTTTTATTGGTCGCTCGTCCATTTCATATCCCATAGCTTAAGCATTCATATATTTGGATTCCTCTCGACGAGGCGAGCAGTACGAGTACCACCTTGATGGGTCTGCGACGTTTCCTTCCAGAGTTATTACCAAAAATACACAAACATCCCAGAATCCTCTCGGTTTGGGGTCAAAATGTTGTCGCTCATTAAATCCCATAAGAAACGTCGCATCGAATGAATGTGATTGAATTCTCCCTGTCTGGACGAGCGGAATTGAATGGTGCAACTGATTTTGCTGTGCTGTGAAAATTCAGATATTTGCATGACTGCTTTTGTTTTATTTTGTGAATAGCAAAAAGCATTCAACCCCATAATACATGCTGTTTTATTGGTCGCTCGTCCATTTCATATCCCATAGCTTAACCATTCATATATTTGGATTCCTTTCGACGAGGCGAGCAGTACGAGTACCACCTTGATGGGTATGCGACGTTTCCTTCCAGAGTTATTACCAAAAAAACACAAACATCCCAGAATCCTCTCGGTTTGGGCTCAAAATGTTGTCGCTCATTAAATCCCATAAGAAACGTCGCATCGAATGAATGTGATTGAATTCTCCCCGTCTGGACGAGCGGAATTGAATGGTGCAACTGATTTTGCTGTGCTGTGAAAATTCAGATATTTTCATGACTGCTTTTGTTTTATTTTGTGAATAGCAAAAAGCATTCAACCCCATAATACATGCTGTTTTATTGGTCGCTCGTCCATTTCATATCACATAGCTTAACCATTCATATATTTCGATTCCTCTCGACGAGGCGAGCAGTACGAGTACCACCTTGATGGGTCTGCGACGTTTCCTTCCAGAGTTATTACCAAAAAAACACAAAAATCCCAGAATCCTCTCGGTTTGGGGTCAAAATGTTGTCGCTCATTAAATCCCATAAGAAACGTCGCATCGAATGAATGTGATTGAATTCTCCCCGTCTGGACGAGCGGAATTGAATGGTGCAACTGATTTTGCTGTGCTGTGAAAATTCAGATATTTGCATGACTGCTTTTATTTTATTTTGTGAATAGCAAAAAGCATTCAACCCCATAATACATGTTGTTTTATTGGTCGCTCGTCCATTTCATATCCCATAGCTTAACAACTCGTATATTTGGATTCCTTTCGACGAGGCGAGCAGTACGAGTACCACCTTGATGGGTCTGCGACGTTTCCTTCCAGAGTTATTACCAAAAAAACACAAACATCCCAGAATCCTCTCGGTTTGGGCTCAAAATGTTGTCGCTCATTAAATCCCATAAGAAACGTCGCATCGAATGAATGTGATTGAATTCTCCCCGTCTGGACGAGCGGAATTGAATGGTGCAACTGATTTTGCTGTGCTGTGAAAATTCAGATATTTGCATGACTGCTTTTGTTTTATTTTGTGAATAGCAAAAAGCATTCAACCCCATAATACATGCTGTTTTATTGGTCGCTCGTCCATTTCATATCACATAGCTTAACCATTCATATATTTGGATTCCTCTCGACGAGGCGAGCAGTACAAGTACCACCTTGATGGGTCTGCGACGTTTCCTTCCAGAGTTATTACCAAAAAAACACAAAAATCCCAGAATCCTCTCGGTTTGGGGTCAAAATGTTGTCGCTCATTAAATCCCATAAGAAACGTCGCATCGAATGAATGTGATTGAATTCTCCCCGTCTGGACGAGCGGAATTGAATGGTGCAACTGATTTTGCTGTGCTGTGAAAATTCAGATATTTGCATGACTGCTTTTATTTTATTTTGTGAATAGCAAAAAGCATTCAACCCCATAATACATGTTGTTTTATTGGTCGCTCGTCCATTTCATATCCCATAGCTTAACAACTCATATATTTGGATTCCTCTCGATAAGGCGAGCAGTACGAGTACCACCTTGATGGGTCTGCGACGTTTTCTTCCAGAGTTATTACCAAAAAACCACAAACATCCCAAAATCCTCTCGGTTTGGGGTCAAAATGTTTTCGCTCATTAAATCCCATAAGAAACGTCGCATCGAATGAATGTGATTGAATTCTCCCCGTCTGGACGAGCGGAATTGAATGGTGCAACTGATTTTGCTGTGCTGTGAAAATTCAGATATTTGCATGACTGCTTTTGTTTTATTTTGTGAATAGCAAAAAGCATTCAACCCCATAATACATGCTGTTTTATTGGTCGCTCGTCCATTTCATATCCCATAGCTTAACCATTCATATATTTGGATTCCTTTCGACGAGGCGAGCAGTACGAGTACCACCTTGATGGGTATGCGACGTTTCCTTCCAGAGTTATTACCAAAAAAACACAAACATCCCAGAATCCTCTCGGTTTGGTCTCAAAATGTTGTCGCTCATTAAATCCCATAAGAAACGTCGCATCGAATGAATGTGGTTGAATTCTCCCCGTCTGGACGAGCGGAATTGAATGGTGCAACTGATTTTGCTGTGCTGTGAAAATTCAGATATTTGCATGACTGCTTTTGTTTTATTTTGTGAATAGCAAAAAGCATTCAACCCCATAATACATGCTGATTTATTGGTCGCTCGTCCATTTCATATCACATAGCTTAACCATTCATATATTTGGATTCCTCTCGACGAGGCGAGCAGTACGAGTACCACCTTGATGGGTCTGCGACGTTTCCTTCCAGAGTTATTACCAAAAAAACACAAACATCCCAGAATCCTCTCGGTTTGGGGTCAAAATGTTGTCGCTCATTAAATCCCATAAGAAACGTCGCATCGAATGAATGTGATTGAATTCTCCCCGTCTGGACGAGCGGAATTGAATGGTGCAACTGATTTTGCTGTGCTGTGAAAATTCAGATATTTGCATGACTGCTTTTATTTTATTTTGTGAATAGCAAAAAGCATTCAACCCCATAATACATGTTGTTTTATTGGTCGCTCGTCCATTTCATATCCCATAGCTTAACAACTCATATATTTGGATTCCTCTCGATAAGGCGAGCAGTACGAGTACCACCTTGATGGGTCTGCGACGTTTTCTTCCAGAGTTATTACCAAAAAACCACAAACATCCCAAAATCCTCTCGGTTTGGGGTCAAAATATTTTCGCTCATTAAATCCCATAAGAAACGTCGCATCGAATGAATGTGATTGAATTCTCCCCGTCTGGACGAGCGGAATTGAATGGTGCAACTGATTTTGCTGTGCTGTGAAAATTCAGATATTTGCATGACTGCTTTTGTTTTATTTTGTGAATAGCAAAAAGCATTCAACCCCATAATACATGCTGTTTTATTGGTCGCTCGTCCATTTCATATCCCATAGCTTAACCATTCATATATTTGGATTCCTTTCGACGAGGCGAGCAGTACGAGTACCACCTTGATGGGTATGCGACGTTTCCTTCCAGAGTTATTACCAAAAAAACACAAACATCCCAGAATCCTCTCGGTTTGGTCTCAAAATGTTGTCGCTCATTAAATCCCATAAGAAACGTCGCATCGAATGAATGTGATTGAATTCTCCCCGTCTGGACGAGCGGAATTGAATGGTGCAACTGATTTTGCTGTGCTGTGAAAATTCAGATATTTGCATGACTGCTTTTGTTTTATTTTGTGAATAGCAAAAAGCATTCAACCCCATAATACATGCTGTTTTATTGGTCGCTCGTCCATTTCATATCACATAGCTTAACCATTCATATATTTGGATTCCTCTCGACGAGGCGAGCAGTACGAATACCACCTTGATGTGTCTGCGACTTTTCCTTCCAGAGTTATTACCAAAAAAACACAAACATCCCAGAATCCTCTCGGTTTGGGGTCAAAATGTTGTCGCTCATTAAATCCCATAAGAAACGTCGCATCGAATGAATGTGATTGAATTCTCCCCGTCTGGAAGAGCGGAATTGAATGGTGCAACTGATTTTGCTGTGCTGTGAAAATTCAAATGTTTGCATGACTGCTTTTGTTTTATTTTGTGAATAGCAAAAAGCATTCAACCCCATAATACATGTTGTTTTATTGGTCGCTCGTCCATTTCATATCCCATAGCTTAGGCATTCACATATTTGGATTCCTCTCGACGAGGCGAGCAGTACGAGTACCACCTTGATGGGTCTGCGACGTTTCCTTCCAGAGTTATTACCAAAAAACCACAAACATCCCAGAATCCTCTCGGTTTGGGGTCAAAATGTTGTCGCTCATTAAATCCCATAAGAAACGTCGCATCGAATGAATGTGATTGAATTCTCCCCGTCTGGACGAGCGGAATTGAATGGTGCAACTGATTTTGCTGTGCTGTGAAAATTCGGATATTTGCATGACTGCTTTTGTTTTATTTTGTGAATAGCAAAAAGCATTCAACCCCATAATACATGTTGTTTTATTGGTCGCTCGTCCATTTCATATCCCATAGCTTAACAACTCATATATTTGGATTCCTCTCGATAAGGCGAGCAGTACGAGTACCACCTTGATGGGTCTGCGACGTTTTCTTCCAGAGTTATTACCAAAAAACCACAAACATCCCAGAATCCTCTCGGTTTGGGCTCAAAATGTTGTCGCTCATTAAATCCCATAAGAAACGTCGCATCGAATGAATGTGATTGAATTCTCCCCGTCTGGACGAGCGGAATTGAATGGTGCAACTGATTTTGCTGTGCTGTGAAAATTCAGATATTTGCATGACTGCTTTTGCTTTATTTTGTGAATAGCAAAAAGCATTCAACCCCATAATACATGCTGTTTTATTGGTCGCTCGTCCATTTCATATCACATAGCTTAACCATTCATATATTTGGATTCCTCTCGACGAGGCGAGCAGTACGAGTACCACCCTGATGGGTCTGTGACGTTTCCTTCCAGAGTTATTACCAAAAAACCACAAAAATCCCAGAATCCTCTCGGTTTGGGGTCAAAATGTTGTCGCTCATTAAATCCCATAAGAAACGTCGCATCGAATGAATGTGATTGAATTCTCCCCGTCTGGAAGAGCGGAATTGAATGGTGCAACTGATTTTGCTGTGCTGTGAAAATTCAGATATTTGCATGACTGCTTTTGTTTTATTTTGTGAATAGCAAAAAGCATTCAACCCCATAATACATGTTGTTTTATTAGTCGCTCGTCCATTTCATATCCCATAGCTGAACCACTCATATATTTGGATTCTGCTCGACGAGCCGAGCAGTACGAGTACCATCTTGATGGGTCTGCGACGTTTCCTTTCAGAGTTATTACCAAAAAAACACAAACATCCCAGAATCCTCTCGGTTTGGGGTCAAAATGTTGTCGCTTATTAAATCCCATAAGTAACGTCGCATCGAATGAATGTGATTGAATTCTCCCCGTCTGGACGAGCGGATAGGGGGGTTCACGAGGGGGGCATAGGTGGGGGTTGCCAGGGGGGGCAAGGGGGGTGGTCGTGGAGGGGTCGTGTGGGGGGAATGGGGGGTTGTGAAGGGCGAGGGGCTGGGGGGGAAAGGGGGAGCATGGGGGAGGAGCTTAGGTGAGGGGGAGGAGCTAATGGCTATTACACCACGCCGCGTCTCGCGCCACGTGCTTCCCCTGGCAGTTTGGCCGTTAGGCGTGGAACCGAGCTGTGGGTGAGTGGTGGCGGTGGTGGTGTGAGTCTTTCTATGTGAGTCTGTGTGTGAGTCTCTCTAAGTGAGTCTCTGTGTGAGTCTCTCTGTGTGAGTCTGTGTACGTGTGTCTGGGTCAGTGTGAGTCTGTGTGTAGCAGTGACCCGATTTCAAATGAGTACCTGGTGCGATGCGTAAACATCGCCACTGGGGAGACAAAGGCGGTCGGGCATGGTGCTAACCACCCACCCCTTCGTGTACCGTGCCGGCCTTCATACGTACTGCTGGCTAACAGCACTTGCCCCTACAGCCTGTTAAGGCTCTATGAGGATCGTTGTCTTTGGTGTCCTGTATTAGCAGGAGGAGTGGTGGTGTTAATGTTGGTGGTATTAGTGGTGGTGGTGTTAGTGATGGTGGTGTTAGTGGTGGTGTTTGTGGTGTTAATAATGGTGGTGTTGGTGTTAGTGATGGTGGTGTTAGTGGTGGTGGTGGTTGTTCGAGGTATTGTTGCTGGTGTTAGTGATGGTGGTGTTGGTGGTATTAGTGGTGGTCGTGTTAGTGATGGTGGTATTATTGGTGGTATTATTGGTGGTAGTGTTAGTGGTGGTGGTGTTTTTGGTGGTGGTGTTGGTGGTGGTGGAGTTGATGTTGGTGGTGGTGTTTTTAGGGTTCGTAGTGTTAGTGGTGGTGTTAGGAGTGGTGTTAGTGCTGGTGTTAGTTGTGGTGTTAGTTGAGTGGAGCGGTAGTGTAGCGGTTAACGTGCTGCACTACAAACCTGGCGACCCGGGTTCGATTTCCGCTCACGGCCAACACCAGTAACGATTATCTGAACCGGTCCTGGGCCTCCCCTAGGTAGACTCAGCCTCAAATGAATACCTGGTACGATGTGTAAACATCGCTGCTAGGGAGACAAAGGTGGCCAGGCGTGGTGTTAGCCACCCACCCCCTCGTGTGCCATGCCGACCTTTATAGGTGCTCGCTAGCAGAAATTGCCCCTACAGTATATTCAGGCTATACGGGAGATCTGTCTTTGTTAGTGGTGGTGGTGTTAGCAGTGGTGTTAGTGGTGGTGCTAGTGGTGGTGTTTGTCGCGGTGTTGCTGGTGTCCGAACAAAGGAGCGATGGTCACAACAACGACCTTTGACCTGGGCGGCTGAAATGTAGCACGTTGGCACAGTCATCTCAGTCAGTCAACTCTTGGCATCTGGGTCTGACCTGTGACCTGTCAGTGAGCCTTCAGCATTTCACTTGGTCTCAAAGTGCACCTGGCCTGGCATTTGCCGCTACTTAGTGGCAAATGGCGGTCTTTGTTGTTTTTGTTGTGTTTCGTGTTGTGGGTGAGTGGTGAGGTTGTGAGTCTGTGATGATGATGTGAGTCCGTGTTGATGATGAGAGTCCGCATTGTGACATGACGCGTGTTTAGACATGAGTATTGTCGCACACCATCGGTTTTGTGTGACCCTCGCCTGCGTCTCCCGCTCTCCACGCAGAGACCCGGACCGTGCGAGAAACGCAGTGAGCTCTGAGCACCCTACTCTGCAAGTTGCTGCCATGGAGGTACGTGTGGCTCTTCAACTCGTGTGGTAAAATATGGGTGGACGTGTGTTTTCCCCTCGACTTGTGCCTACCTGTCACCTACTTGTATACCTGGATGTGCTTCTCCTTGTCCGCCTGAGTATGTGTATGTCTATCAGAGCGTGTCTCCGAGATCCTGTTGGTGTGCCTGCCTGTCTACGCGTGAGCATTTACAGCACTATTATCTATCCACTGATGAATGAGAATGCCTTCCTCCCTTGGACCTTGCTACCCCTCAAATGCTGTGATGGAATAATCCGCCAAGCGCCGATTTTGTCGCACCATCTCTCTGGTGGCTCTCCTCTCCGATGTGTTTCCTTCCTTGGCTGCTGCTCCGTTATTATTCTTCACTATCAGCCATTGTTGTCCCTCCTTGCCATGGCTCGTCATGCCCGATCCCCAATCACTCTTTAACAATTTGAACAACCCCTGCGTGTGACCTCAAAATCCACGCATCTTTCATTGTGAATCCAAGCATGGCATCTGATATTGGCCAAATATCCCAATGCTGAGAAACGACAACATCTCGGCAGGACCCTCCTGAATGTGGAGCCCAGGATCTCAGAGATGCTGGCTCAGTGCTCGCCTTCTGCACTTGCTCCAACATCTTAATCAAGCCTATGTGGTGGACCTTTGTCTTTGTGTGTGTGTAGATGAGCCGAGCTGGAGAGGCTCGGAGTAACGACACGTCTTGCACCACGTGGAGTGCGCTGTCCTCAGAGGGCACCGGCTCCATCTGTAGCAAATCGCCGAAAGGTAAGAACAGTAATGAGGGACGTCACAGTGGCCACGGTAAATAGTGGGACATCACGATGGCCATGTTGCATGGGGGACGTAACAGTGCCTTTGGTGTATGAGAGATTTTATGGTGATTGTATGGGTGATGTCAAGATAGCAATGCTACATGGGGGACTTAATGGTAATCATGTTTTGATTTAAAGCTTTCGTGGCTGCAGGGATTCATATTCTTGGTTCTTTCGGTAAACTCACGTAGAAGGGCAACAATACAATTATAAAAATATAAAACAATAAAATTCTCACGACGTTTCGACTGCAACACAAGTAATCATCATCAGGTGTGAAAACCACAGCAAGAACCACAGCAAGAAAAATTGAAATTTTCTTGCTGTGGTTTTCACACCTGATGATGATTGCTTGTGTTGCAGTCGAAACGTCGTGAGAATTGTATTATTTTATTATTTTATTGTTTCCCTTCTACGTGACTTTACCGAAAGAACCAAGAATATGGTAATCATGTTGCATTAGAGACTGCATAATGGTTGCCATGTTACATGGGGGACTTCATGGTGGCCATGTTGCATGGGGATAATTATCTGTGCTCTGGCCTCAGTACTGAAACAACATCAAACGCTTTCAGAATTGCTTCTGCGGCCATCTTGAATGCTCTTCCAATATTAGGAAACCACTGAAGCTATGCGCGTTTAAATCATCTAGTTTGACAACTAATATCTATACTCATTCGCTCTTTCGGTAATGTCACGTAGGTAGAAATAAAATAAAACAAATCACGACGTTTCTATCGCAACACAATCAATCTTCATCAGGTGGAACAACCACAGCAATAATAAAATGCTGAAGTAGGTGAGAGAGCTGCTGTGGCAAGAGGTTATCGGTAAGAAAGGGGGGAGGAGCAAGGGGGGGAGAGAGAGGGGAGCTGCGTGAGCGCTAGGGGGAGAAGAAGTGAGGCTGGGGGGGACGTAGGCGGAGGTAGAAGTGGTAAGCTGAGTATGGGACATGGTGGGAAAGTAAATCTGAAAAATCTACCAGTACCTGGCGCGTGTGATGGAAACAACCACAACCAGTTAAGGCTTTACCTAGTTAATAACATCCATCGAATGATTGCTCAATTTGTATCCATCTTCTCGGTTGAAGTTATGTCTATGTTAGTATATCTTTATGGCTTCATGAAAAAACCTTTGATAGTTACCTGAAGGTTTGCAGAGTACCTTGGTCTCGGAAAAAAACAATATCACGCGAGCCCACAGCGTTATAACAATGGTCAGACACGGCAGAGGTATTGGTTCTGCGATGTTTCAGATCTGCCTTGTGTTCGCTAACACGGTCCGCGACATGTCAATTCGTTTTCCCAATGTAACTGCTACCGCAGGTACAACTCAGTTTGTCGACTCCAGGATATTGCATGTCAGGATGGGATTAGATCACGGATTTTGTGTACTGTATTGAATCGGACTTGGATCTTGTGTTTGTTTAAGATTTTGGAAATATTTTTGGTAACACCTGCTATGTATGGTAAAGTGATGGTCTTGATAGGCGTCTCAGTGGATTGTTTCTACATGGTTGGAGAAACAGCTTTGCGAATAATGCTGTCCCAGTACCCATTCATCTTAAGAGTCTGGTGTACGTGTTCCAGTTCACTGGCTTGGTGGTGTTGGTTGCAAATGCAGTGGCCCTATGGTGTAGTGGTTTGATGAGGGAATTCTTCTGCGCCGGATGGTGGTGGGAATTAGGTTTTAGATAGGTCTCTTCTCAAACAAAACATCCAGGAATTAGTAGCTTACCATCCTTCTCCACTTCCATGGTGAATTTGATGGATGGGTGTATGGAATTTATGTTGTTGAGAAATTGATTCAATGTTGGCAGGCCATGTGGCCAAATGACGAAAGTGTGATCTATGTATCTCTTCCCAAGGAAGGACGTTGGGTGCATGTCTGGATGACATCAGTTTCAAATTTCTCCATGAAAACATTCGCTATCACTGGTGATAAGGGGGGACCCATGTGGGTACCTTGATTTTGTTTGTAGAAAGTACCATTCCTGGTGAAGTAAGTGCCGGTTCAGCGTTTCTACTGCTGCATGATTTTTTTCCGCCTGAGGACGACCGCTTGTGTTGCGATCGAAACGTCGTCATTTATTTTATTTTATCCATATGTGACTTTATCGAAAAAAACAAAGAGTAAATGTTAGTAAGGCAGTTCCTAACCAAAGTTGGTCCATGTTGGACCAAGTCTTCAATTATTGCTAAGGTGTCAGGTACAGGAACCTTGGTGAACAGAGAGACTACATCAAAGCTGACGAGCAAATCATCTGGGGACAGTGAAATGCCTTTGATTAGAGAGATAAAGTGAGCTGAGTTTCATACTGCTGAGGTAGTCTTGCCCGTGAATGGAAGCAAGGTCTCAGACAGAAATTGGGCCAGTTTGTAGGGAGGTGAGTTGATAGTGGAAACGATGGGTCGAAGTGGAGTATCTTCTTTATGGATTTTTGGAAGACCATATAATCTGGGTGGTCTATTAGCAGAAGGTTTTAGGGAGAACTGCTTGAATGGTTCGATTAGAGAAGTCGAATTGGTAATGATATTGTTTGTTTTTATAGCCAGGCAGTTGGTCGGATCTTTGTTGATTTTGGTGTAATTGCTATCATTAAGAAGGTCCTGGATTATGTTGCTGAATGTGGTTTTATCCATGATGACAGTAGCATTGCCCTTGTCGGCTGAGAGGATGACTTTGTCCTCTCTATTTTTTAATTTGGTGAATTCAGAGCGCTCGTCCTTGCTGATGTTATTAATAGGATTCTTAGCATTTTTAAAGATGGTGGCAATTTTAAATCTTGCCACGTCTGTCGGGATGTGTCCCAAGCCTTTGAGGGCTACATCTACCTGGGTTTTTATATCATCCACTGGGATGTGTTTGAGGGTGACAGCAAAATTCAGCCCTCTAGCTAGTACCGATTTTAGGCTATCGGAGATTGTGCTGTTACTCTGATTAATAGCAGTCTTTTTAAGTGTGGATCTGGTTTCTTTTTTGACAAGTTATTGAATTTAGCAATAAGGTTAACCTTGCATTTGGAAGACATTGTTGTGGCAGAAGAAGCAGTCATGTTATCTACAAGGTTCCAATCAGATGCGGACATTTTATCTTTTGATTTAAAGCTTTCGTGACTGCAGTAATTCATATTCTTAGTTTTTTCGGTAAAGTCACGTTGAAGGGAAACAACAAAATAATAAAATATATATATAACAATAAAAAATTCTCACGACGTTTCGACCATAACTCAAACGGTCGTCTTCAGGTGTGTTGGACCAACACCTCGGCCGTGACAGATCATTGTTATAATTCAGTAGGCTCACATGACATTGACTTTTCCAAGACAGAGGTTCTTTGTAAGCCATCTGGCTTCCATGAGAGATTCGTTCATGAGGCTATCCACATATACAAGCACAGAGACAATTTCAACCGAGAAGATTGATTCTATCTTAGCAATCATTGGAAAGATTTGATAAACCATTTCAGGTCTTAATTGATTGTTCACGCTTACAGTGGCTTTCAGACAGCATACATTATAAAAAATAAAAAAATAAAAAAAAATTGTCTCACCCCTCCTCTTTTCAGAATATAGATGGACTAGTCCTAAATAAACTGCCAAATCGTTGCGCATGGCGCTAACGTTTTTTTTATAAATAAATAAATGCGCCGTTTACAAATAAATTTATGCAAACCAACACACCTGAAGACGACTGTTTGAGTTATGGTCGAAACGTCGTGAGAATTTTTTATTGTTTTATATATATTATTATTTTGTTGTTTCCCTTCAACGTGACTTTACCGAAAAAACTAAGATTATGACTTTTTATCTGTTAATGTTAAGTGTGATTGTAGGAGACATTTGTCTAAATTATCAAGTTCAAGCCGGAGTATTCTTATCCTCTCTGAGATTAGAGAAAGGCTAGCTCTGAATAAGATCCGTTTAGAGTTGGGTTAAGTGACAGAAGCAGATGTGAGTTTAAATGTGGTCGGTATTATCTTGTTGTCGCGGCATCTCTTCAGAAAGGTGAGTGACTCGATCATGTGAGCCTTCTTGTCTCGCAGTCTGTTAAAGGTTCTAACAGATGTGTGGAACCTATTTGCGTGGTTAGTTTATTAACCTTCCCCCACACTGTTGATTAGCACCATTGGCTACATGCGGTGCAAAAGAATTTCAACATACATAGCTGGGATTGGCAAAAACATCCCAATCCTGAAATATTTACTCTATAAATTGCTCAAAATTTAGGTTCACACACCTGTTGTTGTTATTCTCCTCGTGCCTACAGAAATCCTGGCTCACTTTGGCCCTCACTTGACCGACCGCGAAAAGCTGGAGCTCGCAGCCATGCAAGAAGTGTGGTACTTTGCACTCGACAACAAACCCAAGGGATGCAACAGGCATGGATATGATGACGATGAACGTAATTACATTCTGGTGAGGCTCACCACAAAACTACAGCCTTGGGGGCGGTCACAGGGCCCAGAGGTAGCGGGGTTTGTGGTTTCTTATTATTGCACCTGAATTACCAACCAGGGCACACACCAACGCACTTCAAAATCAGAATGTTTAATCCCGAGTAAAGCCCTTTTAGATAAGAAGCAATTTTTCAAGGGAATCTTCGCCAGCAGACAGTATCAAAGCATTCGACAATTACACCCACTCACACACTTACTCACCCACCCCCAGACGCACTCACTTGCTGACTCACTCACTCATTCACCCACTCAATCACTCACCGACCCACTCGCCCACTCACCAATGCACTCACCCGCACACATCTGAATCAGAAGTTTATTTCCCGAGTAAAGCCCATTGAGCTCAGAAGCTCTTTTTAAGGGTGACTCAGCCAGCAGACATCTGAGCATTCCAAATTATGGTTAAAAATAACTTCATAATTCCAAGCAATTTTTTTTGTTAAAATTACATTCGCACTTCTTAAACGTTGTGATTTTAACAATAGTCAGTTTAAATGATTGTACCTTTTGTTCAGTTCCGACATGATCACCTCCACTACCGCTATGAGGTGCTCAAGATGATTGGGGAAGGAGGTCAAGGCCAGGTGATCCAGTGCCTTGACCACAAGAGGAACACCCTGGTAGCTGTAAAGATCCTGGTGTCACCGTCGAGGTAAGACTTCAGAGACGTGCCATCACGAGGCCGACGTTGTTAAGTCCATTGCCGTGCAATGCGGTGGTGACACTCATGCTTCACAGCGAGAAGGGGGGCCTTGGTTCGGCTCCTGACTCGGGCACCATCGTGTGTGGAGTGTGTACCTTCTACCCCTGTTCTGCATCGGTTCCTTCTAGGTACTCTGGTTTTTCGTCTCTAAAGCTTAAAATACATACACACAGTGTGAACTGGTATCGGCCAAAACATCCCATTGCTACAAGATTACCTCCACATTACAGTAAGTCATCATTTAATGCTGTAGATACATTCATGAAAAGTTCCGCGTTAAGCGAAAAAGCATTGAGCGAAAAGAATCTCTCCATAAATAATGTAACAATAAAGTTTGCCGAGATGCAATGTATGCATACACTGTGAGATGATGATACCAATAACTGAGGCTATGCTATAGTAATAGGTTTTACCCTTTTAACTGGCACAAAAACTGACACCTTCTTTGGTTCTTTCGGTAATGTCACGTAGAATGAGAATAAAATAATAAAATAATACAATAAATTTTCTCACGACGTTTCGGCCACAACGCAAGCGGCCGTCTTCAGGTGAAAGTTACAGACCTGTCGGGACGACAGAGCTCAACACACCCGAGACGGCTTTTCTTAGAGCTTAGTCTCCACTGGTGTTGGACCAGAAGAGTGGAGACTAGGCTCTAAGAAAAGCCGTCTCGGGTGTGGACCAATCAAATTCAAGGACAGTGCATATTATTATTATCAGAGTTGTCTCTTTTGTTTGCATTTTGACTGCTTGTGTTGTGGTTATTGCAAACATGATGCCTTGAATAAAGGTGTCAGTTTTTGTGCCAGTTAAAAGGGTAAAACCTATTACTATATCTTGTTACTGGCAAAGGAGGTCTCATAATGAGGCTATGCTGTCACGTTACTTTTATCATTCCGAGTACTGTATCATACCGCTCAACAGTGCAGCTCAAAAAAGTATTTTGTTGTCGACTACTCACAAACCACGTTATGATGGGCTTATTCCGTGTTATAATGGGTGCGTATCTTGTTAGAATGTGCGTGTTCCATGTTGTAATGGTCGCGTTTCTTGTTACAACGGACACATTCTGCATTGTGTAAAAAGTGTTGAAGAACCACGTTATAACGAAAACGCGTTGTTTTAACGGGCGTTTGCATTTAGTTTTCCCGAATGACCAATCCGATTTGAATGGCTCTTCACCTTCAAATCCTATTGGGTACCCTAAGCCAGCTCCTGCGCCCCGTATGGTACCAATGAGAGTCGAGAACGCTACTCTAGCTCACAATGCCGTTAGACCTGGTGAAAGTATATTTAATTATTAATTCTGAATAGCATTTGCCTCTGGGTGTCCCTTAAGCAAGTGTAAGTTATTAATTTGTGGACTTCCTCTGCGCAGCTCCAAGGAAGAAACATTGCAGAGGATGGAGCTCCAGATAGCTCTGGAACTTCAGAGTGAGGACAGCAATGAAGATTACAACGTCATCAAAGTCCTAAACAGCTTTGATTTCAGGGGACACCACTGCCTTGTCCTGGAGCTGTTGAAGTATGTACCGCGTGTTCCATCTCCCCCTCCCTCCGCTAATAGCGTGGTTAACTGATTAACTAAAAAAACTTTTTTTGTTTTCGTGGGAAAGTCCACTGACCTATTAGTTATTTTTTTGTAAGCGACCTGCCCACAAATGATAGCTTAACAAAGTAACTTATCACGTGGAAATGTATAGCAGCCAAATACTATGAATGCATGTCGATTCGAAATGTGGAAGGGAAAACCAGAGGACCTACAGAATAATCCACATGATCACAGGGAGAACATGCAAACTCCAAATGTACATGCGTCAGGTTCGGGATCAAACCCCACGACCTTACCAGGCGGAGTTGTTATCTTCTCCCCATGGATAACCCTCTACCACCTGGCAAAAATGCCAATGAAATCAAGTTGTCAAGTGGGCAAATGAGCCAACTAATTTGGTTCATCGACAAACCAACGACCTGAACCTACACTGAACTATGACTCTGAATATTGGTCGTGAACATGCACGAACAATATTAAGATTGTTGTTAGCAGAATCAGCACAGCATTTAAGGAGATGACACTGACACTGTGTTGGTGTTGTTTCTGCTTTTGTCTCTCTCACAGGGAGAGCCTTTATGATGTGATGAGAGAATCGGGGTTCCGGTTGGACATGGAAATGGTGAAAAGTTATACCAGGGGAATCCTCATGTTCCTGTCCCACATCTCTTCCAGGAACATAGTTCACGCGGACATCAAGCCAGTGAGTGGACACAGCATTCAGTATGATTTTGTTGCAGAGGCGTATTGTTAGTAGGGAATCGTTCCACGGAGAAAACCGGCCACATTAGTCACAAGGTCTATGCGTTCGCTGTTTCCATCTAACTGGAAGGAGGCAGGGTCATTGTACCCCTGGTGAAGATAATGCGGTATGAATTAAACTGTAGTGTAGAGTCGTGTCGGTATTGGGGACTCACCATAGACAAAACCGGCAACGTTGATCACAGCGTTGCCCCAGTCCTTCGGAGACAGAAACTGGAGCAAATAAAGACTATTTCCTAAGTGTGCCAAACGTGTATTTTGACCTGACAGCTGCCCGTTGTCGGCTTCCACACTGCGAATGGAAAACTTCCGAAGACAAACGCGCGGTGGATAGCGTCATGGAATACGCGAGCTCTCATGTGTAGCTTTTGGTCCGTAACCCGTTAAAGGGCACTCTTGCAGCTGTGAGCTCAATGCACTCTCCTGTCAGAGGAACCATGATCAGTTGTCAATAGAGCTGCCCTCCTTTACTTCGATGGTCCCTTAGAGTGCTTTGAACATGAGCCTCAAATCAAATCTCTTTTCTAGATGCAATTGAAAGGGGCAACCCCCAGTAATAGCTGTCAACAAACATCAAATGTTGCACTTGACTGACGCTCGTTGACGGCACTACGCCTCGTCTAGTTCCCCTGTTTAGCGTAGGTGGTGGTACGTGATCGTTCCACTGCTGGCTGAATGTTATCGGCATAACCTCTGCATTTGAATTCATTCTGCCCCTTCTCCTGCAGGAAAATGTTCTCATCAAGGACACCGTGACCGGCACTGTGAGGGTCACGGACTTTGGCACGAGCTTTTTTGTGGAAAGTCAACGTGAGTGACCTCTCCTGGGTGTGTGAGCGTCTGCGTGTGGGTGTTTGTCTGATTGTGGATATGTGTGAGTATCTGCATCTCTGTACATGTGACTGTTCATGTGTGTGATGAAGATGCTGTTTAAGAAACAGTGAGTACACAAACACATATATGTGTTGTTCTTGTGATTGGTGTGCAGCTATGAATGTTGGTGGGACTCTGGAATACTCGGCTCCGGAGCTGCACTTGGGCTACAGCTTGACCTGTGGCGTAGACATGTGGGCGCTGGGTTGCACGGTGGCGGAGTTGGCGACGGGCAGGCAATTATTTCAGTCCGACAGTGACAAAGATTACCTCCCGCTCTGCATTGAGGTATTTCCCACTGGGCGTCCATCCGCTCGTGATGCCCCTCTCTTTCCTTGGAGTCGTGGGTTTTGGGGGTGGCAGGAGGGGAGGTGGCCACTTAGTGATCTGGCGAATAGCGGCCGTCGTATGTTGTGTATGAGTGTACACGTGTCCATCTTGTACGTGTGAGGGGAGCAGTAGTGTAGCGGTTAGCATGCTGCGCTCATGGCCCACACTAGTGATGATTATCTGAACCGGTCCTGGGCCTCCCTTAGTTAGACTCAGCCTTAAATGAGTACCTAGTGCAGTGTGTAAAATACCTGGGTCAATGTGGCCCACCACCCCCTGTCTCTATGTGCCATAATGCTTGCCCTCAACAAGCGCTGCTGCTGTTGTTACGCTATACTAACAGCACTTGCCCCTACAGTCAGCTGAGGATACACGGGTGACCTTTGTCTTTGTCTCAACCATGTGCAGATTCTGGGAATGCCTCCACGATACATGGTGAATTCAGCTCCCGACAGAAGGCAGTTTTTTGGTGAGTTAAAGGGTGGTGCGAGTGACGGACCGGATTCAGTTTTAAGAAGAGACCTGCGGCTGTTGTTATTTTTTTGGTGGGAGGGGGGGGGGGAATGGCCTCTTTTTATTTTAAATTCCTTGGGTGAGTGGGTGGGTAAGTCGGTGTGTGGGCAAGTAGGTTGTAGGGTAAGTGGGCGAATTGGTCAGTGGGTAAGCGGGTGGGCGGGTGAGTGGGAGGTGGTTCGGTGATTGGGTAGGTGAGTGAGTGATTGTGTAGGTGGAAGAGTGGGTGGGTGGGTGAGTAGGTTGATGGATGGGTCGGTAAGTGGGTAAGTAGGTGACGTGGTGGTTGGTGACTGCATCTGTCCCGCTGTGCATGGCTCCCGCAGACCGTCAAGGGAAGATGTTGTGCCCAGGCAAGAAAAGGGTACCGGGGAGCTTCCCACTTGAAAGTGTGCTCAAAAGCCACGACCCGGCGTTTGTGGAATTCGTCAGCTTCTGTCTGCGGTAAGACACACCCACCACCCCCTCCCAATGAGGATCCCCCCCCCTCCAATTGATCGGCGATCACTCTCCACCGATCGCCAGGAAAATGTGGAGCTGAGTGGGACTGCCGATGTGCAGTACCACCGGTGTCAAAATCGCCCTCTGTGGAGGATGGGGAGGTCCGTGCAAGATGCTGCTGGCCAATGCGATGCTCGGGGCATTTTTAGTCTACTGGGCATCAGAGGATTGCCACTGTTCCTGCTGCTTCCGCTGCTGCCGTGCATTCCTGACCTTGTAGGAGAAGGGAAGCAACTTCAATGCTCTCACCACACTTCTCTCACTACGTGTGGCGCGTGTGTCTCCCACGCGTCTCTCAACAGATGGGTTCCGGATTCTCGTATGACGCCAGCGCAGGCGCTGGATCACAGCTGGCTCCGGACCGCGGCCACCAGCACCACCAGCAATGCCACCACCACTGCTACTCCTGGCCGTGTCCAGTGCTTTGGAGCTGCTGAACGACGGTAACCCACATTCTGCTGACCAATTTTCAAGGCAGTCCATAGAGAGGTGTGGGGCCCAGTGCAAGTCACAACTCCCACATGGAGAAAGTGGCCCAAGTATGGGCATCAAACCCAGGTCCCTCTTTGGCTGTGAGTTCCAGCCCTGCCGCCCACAAACTAACACACGGAGAGTTCAAATCTCACCTGTACATTCGGTTATATACGGATGTATTTTTATAATTGCTTTCTGGGTGAGGACAAATAATGAAGTGGCCATATCTTTGCCATGTAGGTAACCCTTCATCCACTGTGACATCGCCAGCTCCCCCCCTCCCCCCCGATGGTGGGGGAGGGGATGGCTGCGATCTCTGCTGCAGCAGTAAGTTGGAACAATGTCGTGCGCATATCTTCACAGAGCGGAGCCGGCGCTGCCCCCATTCTCTTTGCTCGCCTGGGCCTCTGATTGGAGGCTGAAGGTTGTGGAGGAAGAGGAAACCCAGGTGGAGGAGCTGGTGTTGCAGGAGGAAGAGACCCTGGTGGAGGAGCTGGTGGTGCAAGAGGAGGAGACTCTGGTGGAAGAGCTGGTGGTGCAGGAGGAGGAGACCTTGGTTGAGGAGCTGGTTTTGCAGGAGGAGGAGGCCTTGGTGGAGGAGCTGGTTTTGCAGGAGGAGGAGACCTTAGTGGAGGAGCTGGTTTTGCCAGAGGAGGAGACTCTGGTGGAGGAGCTGGTGGTGCAGGAGGAGGACACCCTGGTGGAGGAGATCGTTGTGGAAGAGATGGTGGTGGAGGAGAAGGAGAAAACAAGGAAAGAGGATCAAGTGATGGTGATGCAGGAGAAGAGGAAGCCAGGGGGCCTGGCCCGCATGGGGAGAGTCATCCGCTCACTCCTCCGACGCGTGCTGCTGTGTGGTGGCCGGTCCACCGCACAGTAGAGATGGAGGTGGTCGTTGATCGGTCTGATCCATGACCACTATCACCACACCTACCACACACACCCTGTACCCACCCACCCCGTGACACCCACCACACTCCACACACACCCTGCACCCACCCACCCCGTGACACCCACCATCCACCACACTCCACACACACCCTGCACCCACCCCATGACACCCGCCACACTCCACACACACCCTGCACCTACCCACACTGTGACACCCACCACCCACCACACTCCACACACACCCTGCACCCACCCACCCCGTGACACCCACCATCCACCACACTCCACACACACACCCTGCACCCACCCACCCCGTGACACCCGCCACCCACCACACTCCACACACACACCCTGCACCCACCCACCCCGTGGCACCAACCACCCATCACACACCACACACACCCTGCACCCATCCACCCCGTGACACCCACCATCCACCACATTCCACACACACCCTGCACCCACCCACCCCGTGACACCCATCACCCACCACACACCCTGCACCCACCCACCCCGTGACACCCACCACACTCCACACACCCTGCACCCACCCACACCGTTACACCCACCACACACCACACTCCACACACCCTGCACCCACCCACCCCGTGACACCCACCACACTCCACACACCACACACCCTGCACCCACCCACCCCGTGACACCCGCCACCCACCACACTCCACACACACACCCTGCACCCACCCACCCCGTGGCACCAACCACCCATCACACACCACTCACACCCTGCACCCATCCACCCCGTGACACCCACCATCCACCACATTCCACACACACCCTGCACCCACCCACCCCGTGACACCCATCACCCACCACACACCCTGCACCCACCCACCCCGTGACACCCACCACACTCCACACACCCTGTACCCACCCACGCCGTGACACCCACCACACACCACACTCCAAACACCCTGCACCCACCCACCCCGTGACACCCACCACACTCCACACACCACACACCCTGCAACCACCCAACCCGTGACACCCACCACACACCACACACCCTGCACCCACCCACCCCCTTGACACCCACCACCCACCACAATCCACTCACACCCTGCACCCACCCACCCTGTGACACCCAACACACTCCACACACCCTGCACTCACCCACCCCATGACACCCACCACTCACCACACACCCTGCAACCACCCACCCCGTGGCACCCATCACCCACCACACACCCTGTACCCACCCACCCCATGACACCCACCACCCACCACACTCCACACACACCCTGCACCCACCCACCCCGTGACACCCATCACCCACCACATACCCTGCACCCACCCACCCCGTGACACGCACCACCCACCACACTCCACACACCCTGCACCCACTCACCCTGTGACACCAACCACACTCCACACACACCCTGCACCCACCCCGTGACACCCACCAGCCACCACACTCCACACACCCCCTGCACCCACCCACTCCGTGACACCCACCACCCACCACACTCCACACACACCCTGCACCCACCTACCCCGTGACAACCACCACACACCACACTCCACACAAAGGGTTAAGGGTTTTGAGGGTTACGTGTTTAAAGGATTAGGGGTGGAGAGATCTAGGGGTTTATAGAATTATGGTTTTAACAGTAAAGGGGTATAGAGTGTTAGGGGGTTTGGGATTTTTTGTTGTATTTGGGTTATGGTTTCAAAAGGTGAGGAGTTTAGATGGATAGGGTTTTATGGGTAAATCGGTTTAAAGGGTTAGGGATTTAGAGGATTATAAGTTAAGGGTTTAGAGGTTTACAGGGTGATGGGTTTAGGGGTTTAGAGGGTTAGGTATTAAGAGGGTGTGTGGTTTAGAGGTTTAGGGGTTTAGAGGCTGAGGGTTTTAAGGGTAAAATGTTTTAGAGGTTTAGCGGTTTAGAAGGTGATTAGCTTAGAGGGTTAGGGTTTTAGAGGGGTACAGTTTAGAAGGTTATGGGTTTATAGGGTTATAATTGTAAGGAGTTTGGTGTCCTGAGGTTTAGACGGTTTATGGGTTTCGATTGTTAAAGGGTTAGTGGTTTAGAGGGCTTGGAGTTTATAAGGTTACGTGTTAAGGGTTTAGAGGTTTTTTAGGGGATAAGCGTCTTCGATGTTTTGGGGGTTTCTAGGGTTATGGTGTTTAGGGGTTGAGCGTTTTAGGGGTTGAGGATTTTAAGGGTTAGGGGTTTAGAGGGTTGGTGTTTAGAGGGTTAGGGGTGCAGAGATCTAGGGCTTTTGAGAATTCGGATTTTAACGGTAAAGGGGTTTAGAGTGTTAGGGGGTTTGGGGTTTCAGGGTATTTGGGTTCTGGTTTCAAAGGGTGAGGAGTTTAGAAAGGATTTGATTTAATGGGTAAAGGCGTTTAGAGGGTTTGGGATTTAGAGGATTATAAGTTGAGCCGTTTAGAGGTTTACAGGGTTATGGGTTTAGGGGTTTAGAGGTTTAGGGGGTTAGAGGGTGAAGGTTTTAAGGATAAAGGGGTTTAGAGTGTTATGGGTTTCGAGAAGTAGCTGTTTAATGGGTTTATGGGTTTCGATTGTTATAGGTTAAGTGGTTTAGAGGGTTAGGAGCTTAGAAGTTTCGGGGTGTTTCGGGGATAAGGGGTTTCGTGGTTTATAGACTTCGAGGGTTTAGGGGTTGAGAGTGTTAGCGCTTGAGGGGATTCAAGGGTTAGGGGTTTAGAGGGTTAGGGTTTTAAGGTTAAAGGGCTTTATAGTGTTAGGTGTTTATAGGATTGGGCTATTAGTGGTGTAGGAGTTTAGAGGGTGAGGGGTTTAGCAGGTTAGGTGCCGAGAAGGTTACGGTTTTAGGGGTTGCGGAGTTTAGAGGGTTTGGTGTTTAGACAGTTAGAGTTTTGGGGGTTTATGGGTGGGGTTTTCGAGGGAGAGGTTTTTAGACAGTTAGGGTTTTAAGGGTAAGGTCGTTTAGAGGATTAGGTGTTTAGAATGTTAGAGTTTAGAAGATTTTGGGGTAAAGAGGGTTGGGGGTTTAGAGAGTTAGGTGTTTAGAGATGTATGGGTTTCGATTGTTAGAGGTTGAATGGTTTAGATGGTTAGGAGTTTAGGAGGTTATAATTGTATGTGTTTAGGGGTTTAGAGGTATGGGGGTTTTGAGGGTTAGGGGTTTATAGGGTAATGGGGTTTAGCGGTATAGAGGGTTATGGGTTTTGGGATTTGGGAGTTTAGAGGGTTTAACACCAAGACTTTGACAACTAATATTATCCATACTAAAGGTGTTTTGGATTTCTCTCCGACACTTAATGGCACTTTTTTATTGTCATGACAAACTTTACTAATTGGCTGTGTCGGGTGGTGTCTGGTTTAACGACACATTTATATTTACACGATCTAACCCGAAAATATATTTATTATGGGTTTAGAGGGTTAGGGGCTTAGAGTGTTATGTGTTTAGAGGGTTAGCGTTTTAGGGGTATAGGTGTTTTAAGGGTTAGGTGTCTTGAGGGTTAGTTCTTTAGAGGGTATGGGTGTTAAATGTAGATTTGAAGTTTTCGTGACTGCAGGGATCCATATTCTTTGGTTCTTTCGGTAAAGTGACATAGATAGAAATAAAATAAAACAAATCGCGACGTTTTGATCGCAACACAAGCGATCTTCATCAGGTGGGACAAAACACAAGCGATCTTCATCAGGTGGGACAACCACAGCAAGAAATGCTGAAGTCGGCGGGAGAGCTGCCATGGCAAGAGGTTATATAGTTAAGAGAGAGGGGAAGAGGCAAGGGGACAGAGAGAAAAGGGGGGGGTGTGGGGTAGGAAAAGGGGGGGGGGCACGTAAGCGCTAGGGGAAGAGGACGTTAGGCTGGTGGGGGGACATGGGCGGGGCAGCAGTAAAACCGGCAGGTAATGATGGAAACAACAACACAAGTTAAGGCATTACCTGATTGATAACATCCTTCCAGTGATTGTTTAATTTGTATCCATCTTCTCGGTTGAAGTTTTGTCTATACCCTGGAGTCTACAAACTGAGTTGTAACTTCGGCCGCAGTTACGTTGGAGAAATAAAACGACACGTCTCGGACCGTGTTCGCGAACACAAGGCGGATCTGAAACATGGCAGAACCAATACCTCTGCCGTAGTGGCCATTGTTATAACGCTGTGGGCTCGCATGATATTGTTATTTTCGGAGGCCAAGGACAAAACTTCAATCGAGAAGATGGATACAAATTAAACAATCACTGGAAGGATGTTATCAACCAGGTAATGCCTTAACTTGTGTTGTTGTTTCCATCGTTACCTGCCGATTACTGCTAGCCCCGCCCACGTCCCCCCACCCCAGCCTCACGTCCTCTTCTCCTAGCGCTCACGCGGCCCCCCTTCCTCTCCCTACCCCACACCCTCCCCTCTCTCTCTCCCCCCTTGCCTCCTCCCCCATCTCATACCTGTATAACCTCTTGCCACGGCAGCTCTCCCGCCGACTTCAGCATTTTCTTGCTGTGGTTGTCCCACCTGAAAATATCACTTATGTTGCGATCGAAACGTCGTGATTTGTTTAATTTTATTTAATTTATACCTACGTGACTTTACTGAAATAACCAAAGAGTATGGATTCCTGCAGTCACGAAAGCTTCAAATAAAGATTAAAATAGTTTAGTTTAATTTGTTTATTTTTGAACAGTTTGTCTTTCCTGTCATTTTTTGTATTTTTTTAGTTATGTTCTGACCTGCCCGATTGGACAGCTGTGAAAACAGATCTTTGTAGCTCATCGATTTCATCCAGTGTAAATAAATATTCAGATTTAAATTTTATTGACCTCTGTGCGAGTCTATGGATTTCTGAGTTTGTGGGCCTCTGTGAGTGTATGGGTCTCTGTCTGAGTCTATGGATCCCTGTGTCAGTATATAGGGTCGCCGTATGAGTCTGAGTGTCTGAAGGAATGTATGGGTCTCTGTTGGAGTCTATGGGTTTCTGGTTCTGGGTCTGAGTGGGAATCTATGGTTCTCTGAGTATGGTTGTTTGTGCGAGTCTTAAGTGCACAAACTGAACTTAAAAAGGGCATTGAGGGGTGCGGAATCCAAGTTGACTATTAAGCTCCCCGCAGTGCAAGCCAGCTCTCTAGTCGTGTCATCATACAGCCCCTGTAATTCTTTATAATAATAATTAGACTTACTCCAGCAAAGCCACGCTGAGTCATAGTAAGGTCCTGAATTTGTTTTTTATTGTAAGATCTTTTCAATCAATGAATAACGAATTCTTACACAAGTGGGGGGAAACCGGAGCACCCGGAGAAAACAAACGTATGTGAAGGGGCAGCAGGCAGCATTTTAAACCGTACAAGTGACGATGGCGATGATCCCACTTGCTATAATGCCTTCTCCTGGCCAGTCAGATGCTTTCTCCTGGCCAGCCAGGAGAAGGCACCTCAATGTCCACGGGAAGGGGGTTTCACAATATTTACTGTGTGATCCACCAACCCTTGCTGCCTTCTACAGTGCTGGATCGCAGGCTTGCGTCACCACCTTCTGGCGAGTATTTGTAGTTATTATTTAAAGCTATATAGCACTCACAAGAACGACTCAAGAGGCACGAGGAGCCACAGACATGCAGGAAGGAAGCCACGTGGTGAGCCAGCACCAACGATTGTCCAGGCTCTACGGTACTCTATGTATGGAGGCATTATTGGCTAATTAATAACGAGTGTTTGTACAAGTGGGGGAAATCGGAGCACCCAGAGAAAAGCCACGTGTGTGAAGGGCAGCATTTTAAACCGTACAGGTGACGATGGCGATGAGTCCACTTGCTGTACTGCCTTCTCCTGGCGAGGCAGGTTATGCACCTCGACGCCCACGGGAAGAGGATTTCACAACATCATTGTGCGGTGATTTACGAACCCTCGCTGCCTTCCCCAGTGCTGGATTTGAGACGTGCACCACTAACACCAGGCGAATGATAACAACAACAACAATAACTATACTTATTACTTGGTAGCAACAGGCGAAAGAAAACAACAGGCAAATTATAACAGTCCAATTAAAACAGGCGAATGATAACAGGCAAATGAAAACAGGCGAATGATAACAGGCGAATGATAACAACAGGCGTATGTTTAGAACAGGCGAGTAGTAACAACAACAATTATTATTTACACTTAGAACTTGATAACAACAATATTTATACTTATAACGTGATCAAGCATGCCTCAGAGGTGCGAGGAACCACAGACAATCAGGAAGGAAGCCACTTGGTAAGCTGGCACCAACGATTGCCCAAGCTCTGTGACCCTATTGATACGTTTTTATCGACCAGATAGGGAGCGTTACGTGTGGGGGGGAAACCGCCCCCTTCGGTGCCTCCATGGTCCAATAGCTGGTCTTCTTGGCGCCACGGTCCCGAGCCCCCTAAAAGTTCCTCATGGAGCAAATCAACGGGTGGGCCATTGCCTTGTCAGGGCTCATTCATTGCTCCGGATCCCACCTGAAAATGCCAGGCGCAGATCCCCACATCATTAAAGCCACGGGTGCATTTATCCCAGATATAAACAATCGCAAACTATTTGACTATTTTTTTTTACTTTAACCAGGCAAGGCCCACTGAGCTATACAGCTCTCTTTCAGAAGCGGCCACACAATTACAGCTCAACAAATTGGCTTATTACGTGGACATTAGTAGCCAAATACTCTAAACATGTGTTAATAAATGTGGAGGGAAAACCCGGAGGATCCGGAGAAAAATACACGCGACCACGGGGAGATAACATACAAACTCCAAATACAAAGGTGTCAGGGTAAGGATTTAATACACGACCTCCTGTATACCCTACAAAATAGTTAACATCTCGCCACCGTGGCACCCAATTCTGATCACATGACATAGCAAAACGAACGTCGCGGTGCATAGCAATAATTCAATTGGGCAATTACTGAGCGTTCATAAACGTGAGGGGATACAGGAGTACCCAGAGAAAACCCACTCGTGCAAGGGGGCAACCCTCTATCCCATGCAGACAGAGATGGTGCTTATCCCACTTGCTGTACTGCCTTCTCCTGGCCAGCCAGGATATGCCACCTCAACACCCACTACACCATGAACTTTGTGAACCGAGTTCAATGATAGCGATGGTGTCACCATCGCTATCATTGAAGACCTGGTTCATCAAGGACTGCATACTGATGTACCCCCCCTGGTGAGACATTGCTTAACCAACACTTACTTCACCTGGAATGGAACTTTCTACAAACAAACTGAGGGCACCCCAATGGTCTCCCCCCTATCTCCGGTTGTAGCCAACGTATTCATGGAAAAATTTGAAACTGACGCCATCCAGACTGCCACTCTACGCCCGACCTTATGGAAGAGGTACGTTGATGACACCTTTGTCATCTGGCCACATGGCCAGCCTGCTCTAGACCAATTCCGCGACCACATCAATTCCATACACCCAGCCATCAGATTTACCATGGAGGTCGAAAAAGATGGCAAACTACCCTTTTTGGATGTCTTAATTAAAAGAAGACATGATGGTTCAATGAGCCACTCTGTCTACAGGAAAGCTACCCATACAGATGCTTACTTGAAACCGGATTCCCACCACCATCCATCCCAAAAAAACTCCCTCATCAAGACTCTATACCATAGAGCCCAATGCATTTCCGACCAGGAACACATTACCAGTGAACTCAAGCACGTACACCAGGCTCTCAGGGCTAATGGCTACTCCGACTACACAATCCGCAAAGCCATCACTCCAGTCATGAAGAAGGATCCTCTTTTGGAGCCACTCAAAACCATCACCTTACCCTACATTGCAGGGGTCACTAAAAAGATCTCCAAAATCCTGAACAAACACAAGATCCAGGTCCGATTCAACACAGTACATAAAATCCGTGATTTAGTTCCATCTGTAAAAGATGCTGTTCCAGACATACAGTACCCAGGCGTTTACAAACTAAAGTGCCTCTGTGGTAGTAGCTACATTGGAGAAACCAAAAGACATATCTCGGACCGCATCCGCGAACACAAAGCAGACTTGAAACACGGTAGGACGAACTCCTCTGCCGTGGCAGATCACTGTTATAATTCAGTGGGCTCACATGACATTGACTTCTCCAAGACGGAGGTTCTTTGCAAACCAACCGGCTACCATGAGAGATTCGTTCATGAGGCCATTCACATATACAAGCACAGAGACAATTTCAACCGAGAAGATGGATTCAGGCTTAGTAACCACTGGAAAGATGTTTTAAATCATTTCTGTTCTTAATTAATTGTATTTTTACGATGACCTTCAGACCGCAGCTCTTTCGCCAGCATTGCCTCTTAATACCTCTCACACCACGGTTAATGGTATAGTTTTACAATATGGAGCATACTAGGGCCTCGCAGCTGTCTCTCTCCCCCTCCTCTGTTCCGACCATGGACGAACTCGTCCGTCTGAACGGGACCCGTAGCTATCCGTGGGGCTGAAATTTGAGGGTAAGAATCCACCCATTTTTTCGCCATATAGCATTGTGATATATAACGACTTATTGTTGGTAGCTTAGCTGATTGGAGAATATAGAGTTTATTGATAACATGAAGGTAATTTATATTTTAGTTTTTATTGGTTCACTATATAGTACTGTGAATAGCTCAGATGTGTAGTCATTTCTGTGACCAGTCACTAGCTAATCACTCAGTTGTTTCAATGCTGGATTCGCCTAGTTATTTCAATGCTAAATTCTCCTGTTTGATTTGTACTAAGGGCCTCGGTGAATGTGTATGCTCTGACTTTAACGTAGCTATTTCTGCAGCAGGTACAAGCTAACCACTCAGCTATCTCAATGCTAAATTCTATGCTAATTCCATTGTCAAGATGTGTATGCCTTAACTTAGCTATTTCAATGCTAAATTCTATGCTAATCCCTTTAACAATGGGTGCCTCTGCGGGTGTGTATGCTTTAACTTTTAACATAGCTATTTCTGTGACCAGTCACAAGCTAATCATTCAGCCATTTCAATGCTAAAATCTATGCTAATTCCTTTGTCAAGGCGCTTTGTTCCTCTCACACAGCTTAAAGGCCGTATCTGAACGTGGCTCTTTCACTCCAGCGCTGTCATACCAGACAGTCTCGCTCCCTTCACCTGATGAAAGCCGCTTGTGTTGTGGCCGAAACGTCGTGAGAATATTATTGTGTTATTTTATTTTATCAATTTATTATTTTATTATCATTCTACGTGACTTTACCGAAAGAACCAAAGAAGATGAATCATTGCAGTCACGAAAGCTTTAAATCGAAACTCTAAACATGTGTTAATAAATGTGGAGGGAAAACCCGGAGGATCCGGAGAAAAATACACGCGACCACGGGGAGATAACATACAAACTCCAAATACAAAGGTGTCAGGGTAAGGATTGAATACACGACCTCCTGTATACCCTACAAAATAGTTAACATCTCGCCACCGTGGCGCCCAATTCTGATCACATGACATAGCAAAACGAACGTCGCGGTGCATAGCAATAATTCAATTGGGCAATTACTGAGCGTTCATAAACGTGAGGGGATACAGGAGTACCCAGAGAAAACCCACTCGTGCAAGGGGGCAACCCTCTATCCCATGCAGACAGAGATGGTGCTTATCCCACTTGCTGTACTGCCTTCTCCTGGCCAGCCAGGATATGCCACCTCAACACCCACTACACCATGAACTTTGTGAACCGAGTTTAAATTTCTGGCCACGGCGAACATCAGTGGCTATCTCCCTCTTCCTCTCTCGTCCCTGCTATTATCTCCCTCTTCTTCCCGCGTCCCTCCCACTATCTACCTCTCCAATCCGTCCCACCATCTTCCTCCCTCGTCCCTCCCACCATCTCCCACTTCCTCCCCAGTACCTTCCACTATCTCCCTCTTCCTCCCACTTGGCTCTACTATCTCCCTCTTCTCCCGTCCCTCGCACCATCTCCCTTTTCTTCCCCCATCCTTCCCACTATCTCCCTCTGCATCTCCAATCCCTCGCACTCTCTCCCTCTTCCTTCCCCTTCCTTCCCACTATCACCTTCTTACTCTAACCGATCTGCCTAATCCTCCCAAATCACTCCCACTATCTCCCTCTACTTCCCCAGTCGCTCCAACTATCTCCCTCTTCATTCCCCTTTCCTGCCACTATCTCCCTCTTCCACTCCCTTCCCTCCCACTATCTCCCTCTTCCTCTGCCGTCCCCCCCGCTATCTCCTTCTTTCTCTCCCATCCCTCCCACTTTCTTCCTCCCCCGTCCCTCCCACTATCTTCTCATCCTCCCCCATCCATCCCACGATCTTCCTCATCCTCTCCCGTACCTTCCGCACCTTCCTTATTTAACACCATCAGGTTCACAGACTCGCCCTCGCGTCTCCCAAGTCAAATAGCCTAGCTTAGACACAACCCTCACCATGTTACACTGACGGCATCGACCGAGACAGCCAACAACTATCCGGCCGCCCAATTATCTAGTGAAGACGGCAGCGACCAAGTCGGCAAAGACAGTGCCAACGAGACGACTCCACTTCCCAGAACCTGCAACCACGAGCTCTCGCTCTCTGCTGCTTTTATCCGACTCGGCGCGGCCTGGCTCCGCCCTGGCCGCGCCTCCCTTCTCCAACCCACGAGCGGGTTCCAGGGTCTTCCAGACAGGGTCTCTGTGATCCTTGCCCCAGTGCCTCCGCCCTGCTGACAAACACGCGTGAGGCTCACTGGCGTGTGTACTCCCCGTCCACCGCAGTTGCCGCTGCTGGACAACAACTATTACTCTACAGTTGTACTGCCCTTCTGTACCGTGCCCCCGAGCCATCAACACGGACTCACAGCATCAACACAGACTCACATGATCAACAGACTCCCACGATCAACACTCACAGCATCAATACGGACTCACACCATCAACACGGAAACACAGGGTCAGTGAGCGAGATGGCGGATGAGTGCATACATGATGTGAGTCGTGGTGAGTTCAAGTTGAGCACCCAGTTTTAAATCTCATTTACTCCCACCACCCTACACACCCTACATACAACAGTCGGAAGTAAATGCCTACACACCCTACATACAATCGTCAGTAGTAGGAGTGGGGAGAAGAGGGCATCAGTGGGGGCGAGGCATGAAGCGTTGAGAAGCCCTCAGATACTCCATAAAACCCCGAGTTTCATGGAGTATAATTTTCAGCATTACAGTTCCATTTTTTTTTACGTTAACAAATGTCTCGCGATATATTACACCGTATAGGTAACTAGATTGGGCGAGGGATGGTCTTTTTTGTTGAACAATCAATAAAGCTACGGTGTTGTACTGTGCCCGTATCCGTGTACGGTACTGTGCACTAAAGGAAGAAAAATCGAGCGGCTGAACCTCACTGCCTCCTTACCGGAGGCTGTAAACATCAAGTGACCTGAAAACTGCGATGGGACGTGAAAGACAATATGGAGAGACAAGAGGGCGCCACGTGTGTTCTTCCATGCCAGCAGCAGCATCATCGCAGGCAATGAGGTTCAAATGGGCACAGGAACTTTGAGGTGGACCCACGAGTGGTCGAGCCACAGGGGCGCGCAATCGGCGACCTCTATACGCTTGGCGCAATCCGCATCGTCATTTCACGGAGCCCTTGTCCACTCGACGAGTGCGACGACGCCGTCCCACCGTCATTCGGCGCCTCGTGGTGACATCACAACAGCAAAGCGACAGATGTTGATTATTCATTTCTTGAGGCAATTCGAGGGCCCGGTTACATCACGTTGTGATACACGCACACACCATCAACATATACTACACCGGTCATAAAAAAAAGCAGGGGATAGAAAGGTGGGGGAGCGGACCCGACCACAGGTATTGTTTAAAAGACGTCAAGCGGACCGGTGGTTTTAAATGCAAGTCCATGCAAACACCAACATCCGAACGATTGTACCAATAAATCCTGAACCTTCTGGAAGATTTCAGCTCCCGCTGGTTTGGATCAGGGTGATGTTGGGGCAAATTCCATTAATTGGGAAAGGTGGCAATCTTGTGGGAATGTCCTCGCCAGAGAAGAAACTTGTCGCTTCCATGTTTTATTTTCATCCAACGTCCCATTAGCGAGATCCAGAGCGTGACGGACTCATATGGAGTCGGCCTCCTGTAATTTTTCTGGTCTCATTCTCACCACAGGTGAAAGCAGAGCCACACATCAACGTGCCAATGGGGCCACGGTTGAAGTGGTGGGGCCACGGTTGAAGTGGCGGTGGCCACGGGTCATGTGGCCTCGATGTATTTTCCATGTTGAAGGCCGATTGCCCCAAACATTGCCCGTCATATGCAGTGTCACTGAATAACGTGTGAAACATACTGTAGCATATACAAAATTTTATTTTCTTCATACATTAAATACAATAAACACAATAAACATGAAATGCATATAGGACATTTATAACTCTCTCAATGACCAAACTTGTATTTTATGAACACACTTATACAAGCAAAATATGACAAAAGTGTTCCAGATTACAGTTTCAATTGAGACTGAAATCCGGAATCATTACCCCCTACTGACAGACTAATAATACCCGCTCGCAGGCCAAGTGCTGATTCACCTTGGGGCCTCGCCTGGTATAGAGGTCGTGGGTTAAATCCCGACGCCTGTATATCTGGAGTTTGCATGTTCTCCCCGTGACCACGTGGATTTTTCTCTGGGTCCTTCGGTTTTTCCCTCCACATTTAGAAACATGCGTTTAAAAGTATTTGGCTGCTATATATTTCTGCGTGACAAGCCACTTTATAGCACTTTCATTTGTGGCCCGGTCGTTCCTGAAAGAGAGCTATACAGCTGAGTGGGCCTTACCTGGTAAAATAAAAATAGATTAGTTTTGTTAGTTTATTTTGTGCCACAGGGGGACAGCTACAGGGGGGGGGGGTGCCCATTAAAATGGTCGAGATGAGATGCAACTTAAGGCGCTTGTGACTTCCCAAAAATATTATTTATGGCAGGTTTTCACATCTAAACATCCCGGGTGGCATTGAAGCCAAGAGCTCCCACCCTAGGTGAGTAGCTACGAGAGCGGTGCTGTGCACGGCGACACGCCACTTTCTCCATCTGCCTGACTTGGTATTTTCTTTTTTGTTACTTAAATAAATGTTAATGTTTCGTTTTGTGTATGCATGTATGTACACCGTTTGGGGAGCGGTGGTGCAGCAGTTAGCGCACTACGAACTCAGACATCTGAGTACATCGTGTGGTGTGTATAACATCGCAAAACTGGGGAGGACAAAGGCAGCCAGACGTGGGGCTGGCCACACAACCACTTCTGTGCCATGCCGGCCATCATAGGTGCTACCCGTTAACAGCACTTGCCCCAGCAATCTGTTAACGGCGATACGGAGTACCATTGTCTTTTTGTGCAATTGTGTGCTTCTGTGTGCCACGCATGCGACGATGTAAATGTTTGTGTTTGATAAATGTACATCTGCAATGTGTGTGTGACGCGTATAATGCACGTGTGTGACGACGGTTGGAACAGCGATTCACGCACTGCCCTATCCACGCGGCGACCTCTCCTCAACGTCTCGAGCCTCGGCGGAGAGCGCCGCGAGGTTCGACTCCAACTCCGGCTTTCCAGGGACAAACCCCCCCCCCAATGCCCCACCCCCCAGGCCCATGGGGGGGGGGGAAGTCGCTCCCCTCCCTCACTCCACGCTCAGGAACTTCCTCTTCTTCGCCGTGTTCATGTACGGTCGCCAAGGCCACTCCACCTCGGCGGTGGCCGCATTGTCCAGCGTGCCCAGTTTAATCTCATAGACTGCGCGACACACAAAAGCAAAGATCCCCCCCATGCAGCCTTTAACAGACGGCGTGGGAAAAGCGCTGTTCGTGTGTTAGCATGTAGGAAAGCCAGCACGGCACACCAAGGGGTGGGTGTGGGTGGCCAGCATTACGTCCGATCATCTTTGAATTTACACATCGCATCTGGGGTGGGGGAATGCGAGTCGGGTCACGGTACAGCGAATGCGACCAGAGCAGCGACCCCACCGACTCAAGTTCCGATCCGCTCTACAAGTCACCCGCGGGCCACCTAGCCCGAGGTTAGACTCTTACATTCAGCCCATCATCCTCTCAGGGGTCGATAAAATTTACAACCACTTCGTAGGGAAGTCCACAAGGAATGTGGAATTTCCACCGCCTCTGCTGGGGTGTAAAGTGGAGACGAGTAACAATGTGTCAGGCAGACTTACGCTCCATCTCGAATCACGGTCCCACCTCCTTCAACTCGATGTCCTTGCCGTCGCGCTTGTAGACGTTGTGCCTGTTGGGAGGGGGGAAGGGGGGCACAGAAGTCACGGGAGGGGTCGCGGCAAGTCACACGGACGGCGCTGGACTCTCATTACGCGTCCTCGCAGACGTTTGCCAGTTAGAGGCCAGCGGCCACCCTGTTTAAAACTGCGTATGCATTAACAAATGAACAACATTACGCGCCTTCAGCTTCAGAGATGGCGTTAAATAAAAACTCTGTACTGTTGCTCAAAAACTAAAGTAAAACGAAACTATTTTTATTTTACCACTGAGCTATGTAGCTCTTTTTCACATAAAAATGTATAGCAGCAAAATACTCGAAATTCAAGTTTCTAAATGTGTAGGGAAAAACCCGGAGGACCCGGAGAAAAATCAAAGTGACCAGGAGGAGAACATGCAAACTCCGAATATACAGGCGGACACACAGCACCTGGCCCAAAAGTCTGCTCACTCTTTCCCATTCCGAGACATCTGCAAGTTGCCGGGTGGTAGGTGTCACGTTCACCGCTGAATCTCGGTACGTGCGAGCGGCTCGGCGTTAATTTTATTTATAGAGGCGTAGCGCTGCTGTTTTTAAAAGGCGTTGCCCTCACCGCAGAGAACCGTAGTGACACGACCGGCACTCTATGGAACAAAACTGTGCCACACGCCCTCCCGCATGGTCTTATGGGAGCCTCGGTATGTCTTCAGGTCAGAAGACGTACTTGAGTTTTTCTTACGGTTCCGTTTCGACGACGTATATGTACATCATGAAAATGAGAAAGGGTTATAGCCTATACGAGGGATCTTTGTGCTTTGGGGATGGGGGAGGAAGATGTGGGTGAGACTGGCACGGTGCCCGCACGCACCCTCTTTCCGAGTCGCGACGTGAAGTTGTGCATCACGAGGTGTGGGAATGCATCGGACATCATGTCCACGTCCGGATGTCGTGCCGCATCACCACGCTCGAGAGTGTCAAGTACACCGTGGCATCGTACCACGTGTCACATGAACAGCATGCCGGAAAGTTAGACACACCACAGGTGTCACACAGACTGTACTGGAGAGTTAAACACACTGCCCTTCCATCAGCGGCATCATACCATATCACACCACATACACAGTTAAGACACCACAATTCCATGTCTGCAGCGTCATACTACACACCGCACATCGTACGCACAGCTAAATACACCTCCATCCCCCGTCTGTTGCACCGCATCACACACGTCACACCATGCATCACACCGGGGAGCGGAGTGGCTATCTCATTACACTACAAATCCGGTGACCTGACTTCGACTTCCGGTGTGTCCAAGCATCGACAGTGGGGAGACAAAAGGGGCCAGATGCGGTAATGACCACACCACCCACCCCGCCGTGTGCCCTGCCGGCCTTCGTAGGTCGCTCGACAAACAGCACTTGCCCTGACAGCCTGTTAAAGGCTACACGGGGGAGCTTTGTCGACTGTGGTGCATGCGCGTGCCTGGCATACCGCGGTGCTCATGCAGGACGATGAAGTCGTTGACGGCGTTGGCGCAGCACGCCCACACCAGCGCCTGCAGCTTGTGGCCTCCGTGGTTCATCGGCTGAGCGTTCGGCAGGATCAGCTTCATCTCCTGCGGTGGTGGTGGGATGGTGGTGGTGGTGTGGTAACATGACAGCAACTGGTCACACGCCAAGTCCGCTCTTCCCACCGGCGTCCGTCCCGGCCACGCTGCGTTCGCCCCCCCACCTCCCCGCCCTCCCACTGTATCCGACTCGGGTTGTGTTGTTTGTTTTTTCCATTGCGGAAGCCGAGCCGAGCCGTACCGGTATACGGGGTCGCCAAACCCCGTGTTGGCACAACTGGGATGCACCATTGGAAAAACTTTACTATTTTTATTTTACCAGGTAAGGCCCACTGAGCTATGCAGCTCTTTTCCAGAAGCAACCTGGCCACAAATCATAGCTCAACTAAGTGGCTTATCGTCATGTGGAAATTTATAGCAGCCAAATACTCTTAAACGGACGTCGATTCTAAATGCGGAGGGAAAAACCGGAGGACCTGGAGAGAAATCCACGCGACTCCTCGGAAAGAGGCACGCAACTCCAAATATACAGCAGGCATCAGGGTCAGGATTGAACCTGCGACCTCCTGGATACCAGGTGAGGGAGTTAACATCTCGCCACAGTGGCGCCCCCAATGGTACATCTTTCCGTGACCACCGACCGTGCGTAGTGCTACAGTAGATACATTTTCGATGAATGGAAGGGATCGGTCATCGGGAAAAGGCGGACTGAATCGCGAGGAATGAAGTTGGCAAAAGCTGCATGCACCAAACCAAAGTGTCCAACGCTCCACCACTTACGACCCCCCCCCCCCACACAGCCTCCACGTTTCATCAACAACCAGATTTCTTCTGGTTAACTCAACGGATGCGAGTTGTCTCACACCGCACAAGCCCGATGATTGGTCGACACGGCTCGTGTGAGGTGAAAGGAACTGATTCTAAAGCCGATAGAGAACACGTGTGTGTGTGCGGTAATTTAGCAGTTAGCATGCTGCCCCACAAACCTAGTGACCCGAGGTTGATTTTCGTTCATGGCCAACACCAGTGGCGATTATCTGAACTGGTCCTGGGCCTCCCCTAGATCAACTCAGCCTCAAATGAGTACCTAGTGCGGTGTGTAAACATCATTACCAGAGAGATAAAGGTGGCCAGTTGTGGTGCTAGCCACCTACACCCTCGCAAACAGCACCTGTCCCAAAAGCCTGTTAAGGCTATATGGGGGACCTCTGTCTTTGCGCGCTTGTACACATGCAATACACGAGGACCCACATTCCTCGTGTGACCCCAAACCCTGTAGCCCCTGTGACCCCGTGCCCGCACCTTGATGAACTGCTTGAGGAGGGAGCTGGGGTCGCGTGAGGTCATCGCCATGATGTGTGGGTCCTTCACGCCGGCTCAGCGGTACTCGTCATCCATGTGGCTGCTCACTCCTACTGACACGGGGGGGGGGGGGGTGGATAGAAAGAGGTGGTAGATGGGGCAGGGGGGACGGAGAGGGTAGGTTATCATTTGCCATACTTCCCCGTGCAGGTGAGTGAAGGTGTGTGTGTGGGTGGATGGAAGGAGCGACCAGGAATGGTTTAGAATATCACTCTGCAGTGGTCGCGTTGATTTTGTGTAGCGAGCGGAGCACTAATGAGACCTGGATGAGTCCCAATTGCAAGAGTGGGTGGGTGATATGGCAGGTGAGTGGGTAAATTGAGTAAAATGATGAGTGAGTGAATGAGTGGGTCAGTGCATGTTAAACCTCTTTGTTACAGCACGTAGCCAACCGTGGTAATCGGAAGTGTGACAAACTAACCACAAAAAGTAGTTCTCAAGAAATGAGTTTGTCAATCTAGACGATGATTTAAAAGTGCAAAGCTCCAGTGGCTTCCTAATATTGTAAGGAAGACCGCTGCAGAAGGAAGACTGCTCCAGAAGCACACGTTATGTGGTGACCACGGCCTTCATTTGACAATCCACCAAAATTTACGCCAGCCACCACACACACACACGGCCGACTCTTTTTCCGCGTTCACGCCACGGGATTTTTCAAAGTCCACTTGGGAAGCAATCGCCGTGCAGTATTTACGGTCAACGCAACTGCGGCATTAAACCCATTAAACCGGTGGGGGGGGGGGGGGGGGGGGTTGAGGGCCCGCCGTTCTCGAACCGCGAACCTCCGCGGCAAAATACGGTGCCACCGCTTGGCAGGAAGGACCGACGGCGAGCCGGGGATGCGCGCCGACTCGGCGTGTCTAGCGGGCGGAGACGCGCGACGCTTATCCCTCTGCCTCGGGAGTCTCGCGGGAAGGAAGAGAGAGAGAGATGCGAGGAGACGTGATGGTGAGGGATGTGAGATCACCCTCCCCTCCCTGGTCGAACTCCACGGCCTTCTGGAGTTCAAGCGCCTCCCACCGCAGGTCCGTAGGCAGCACCAGGTTTTCTTCGGTGACGACGTCAGGGGGACAGGGGGCAGTGGGTGGGGGGCGGGCAGGGGAGAATTAACAAGGAAGAAAAATCATGCGCACGCATGGATTCATTCGGAAACGCTTTCCAACGCGCGGTTGTCTTCTCGCCTGTATTGTCAGACCGTCTTGTCCCATCTTAGTCCGTCTTGCGTGTCTCATTTTCTCTAGATCCGTCTCTAGTCTGTCTTGCGTGTCTCAACGTCTCTAGTCTGTCTCACTGTCTCTCGTCTGTCTTGTCGTCGCGAGCCCATCTCTAGATCCGTCTCGCCGCCCGTTACCATCGAGCGCCCTCTTGAGCTGCGCCTTCTCCTCTACGAGGACCTTCTTGGCCTCCTGCGCCTTGCGGTAGAGGTACTCGCCGTGCAGTTGCGCCTCCTCAGCTGCACCACCAAACAAAGACAAAGATCCCCCATGTAGCCTTCGACAGGACTGTCGGGTGCAAGTGCTGTTAACGAGCAGCACCTTTGATACACGAAGGGGGGTAGGTAGCCAGCACCACATCCGGCCGCCTTAATTTCCCCAGTGGCGATGTTTACACAACGCACCAGGTACTCATTTGAGGCTGAGTTGACCAAGGGGAGGCCCAGGAACGGAATCGTCACCAGTGTTGGCCGTGAGCGGGAATTGAACTCGGGTCGCTGGGTTAGTAGTGCAGCGTAGTGCTAATCGCGAGACGACCATAAACAACAACCGCCATTCGCCACGAAGTGGTGGAGATGTCACCACGGCGCTCGTGCCAGGCTACGTGCAGGTTAAGGCCACATGAAGCGTCGAACGCCCGCTGGCAGCAGGAGGTCACAGACAGACAGACCCAGGTTGCCATTGGTTGCTTGACTGAGATGACTGGCCGATGCACCACCTGTGCCCCCTACTGTGCTACACTACCGCTCCCACCTACACAAACTCTCTTGGGCTATACTCTTTGGTTCTTTCGGTAAAGTCACATAGGCATAAAATATAAAATAAATTAAATCACGACGTTTCGGGCACAACACAAGCGTCCATCATCAGGTGGGACAAACCACAGCAAGAAACAATTGCCGACGTGGGCAAAAGAGCTGCTGTAAACAAGAGACTATATAGGTAAGAGAAGGGGGGAGGATCAGGGAGGAGAGATAGAGAGAGGGGGTATGAGGGGAGTGCTGAAGAGAGCGGGGCTGGGAGTGGGAAGCTTAAGAAATTAGAGATGCGGAAAGTTAAGGCAACACCATAAAGCAGTTAAGGTTTTACCTGGTTAATAACATTCTTCCAATGATTACTCAATTTGTATCCATCTTCTCGGTTGAAGTTATGTCTGTGTTTATATATCTGGATGGCTTGATGAACAAACCTTTGATAGTAGCCCGAAGGTTTGCAGAGCGGCACCACGATACTCCTAGCGACGTCGTTGATTAATGTCTGTAATTAATATCGATGGTGAATCTCTGTAATTAATATCGATGATTCGATTCCACGAGAACAGATTCCACAAGAATCGATTCCACAACTATTTTAGTAAAGCGAAGTACGCGATTCGATTCAAACGTGTTCGTTCCGGTCTCATCAGAATCGGTATTGATTCTGTGCTGGAGGAATCCAATGAGCTATAAAGCTCTTTGATCAAAGATGTGCCAGTAGGGGGCACGGGGTCATAACGTCACAACAACAAACAATACAAAAACGATAGGAGTGCAAAGGGAATGGTAGCAAACCACTAAAAATAGGTTAAATAAACCATATAAGTTCATACTCTTTGGTTCTTTCGGTAAGAAGTCTCGCTCTCCGTTCCACCCACTACAACTGGCGTCAGAAGTAGCCAAATAGTAAGATGAATCGCTATAATGGAGACGCGAAGAAAAACTCGTACCAGGGCTCCAGTGGAAGAGGAGGACGACTCAACACCACCGGGGTTGGCAGCCCAGGAAGGGGGAGGAGAAGCGACGACGGCCGAGCTGCTCACTGCCCGGCCGCCCGGCGGCTCACCACCGTCGGAGAGGGCGCTTCAGGTGGCTCACTCCCGCCTCGCCCAACTCCTGCACGCGGCGGCATCCATCCTCGACGAAATACATCGCGGGTTATAACCACAACAAATATAATCACAATCACTGCGACCATAATCGCCGTAACCACAAATATAATCATAACCACCAGCTACATAACCACAAGTATAAACACTACTGCCACAAATATAACCATAACCACCACAACCATAACAACCAACATAACCACCACAACAACCACAATGATGCTGATACACTCTCACACCATATGGGTCCCCTTGTCTCCTTGTGTCTCCCTGTGGGTGAGTGGATGGGTTGGCGAGAGAGTCGGTGGGTTGGCAAGAGAGTCGGTGGGTTGGTGAGAGAGTGGGTGGGTGGCAGAGTGAGTGACCGGTGGCAGAGTGAATGACCGGTGGCAGTGGGTGACCGGTGACTAAGTGGGTGGGTGGCAGTGGGTGACCGGTGACCAAGTGGGTGGGTGGCAGTGGGTGACCGGTGACCAAGTGGGTGAGAGAGTGGGTGGCTGAGTGGGTGGCCGAGTGGGTGGCTGAGTGAATTGGTGAGTGGATGAGTGCCAGAGTGGGTGGGTGAATGGCTGAGTGGGTGGGTGAGAATCAGTATGTTTTTGCTGGAGGAATCCGATGAGCTATGAAGCTCTTTTTTCATAGATGCCCAGAGAGTGGCTGAGTGGGTGGCTGAGTGAGTGTCGGTGGGTGTGAGTGGGAATGAAATCTAACCTGCACCTCTGCATTGCAAATCCAGCGAGCTAACGCCCTGCGTGTGGTGGGGTAAAGTGTGGGCATGGCCACTTTGCTCCAACACGTCCGGACCAGCGTGGAAGAGTAGACCAAATACCTCTATATAGCGGCCTCTAGTGGATGCCTTTTCCAGCAGCAGGCGATTCGCATCCACAACAAACCCGTCCCTCCAGGGATAAAAACACACGGCAGTCTGGGAGTGCCTCTCATCAGCTATGGCTCAACACGAGGGCCACTCTGGGGCCGGTTTCCACCGTCAGCGCCTCATCATCAGCAGCAGCAGGGCCGGGCTCTGCTTGAAGCAGCGCCGTGAACTCAGCAGGCGTCTAGGACGTGACGGCTGTGGGCCAGGCGCCTCCTCCTCTGTCTCCCCCCACCACCGCCGCCACTGCTGATGTGTGCACACCGCGCGAGGTTCTCACCTTCAGGCTGAGTCGACGTAGAGGAGGCCCAGCGAGCCGCCGCTTCAGAAGCTTTCGCGAGCCACTGACGGTGGCCGTGAGCGGGAAACCAAATCAGCCGCTCGCCACCCACAATCCACAGCGCGCGCCGCCTCCACTCGCCCCCTGCCTGACTGTAAGTAGCAGCGGGGGGAGGGGGGTGGGCAATGGGGGCGTGAGGGGGGGGGTTTGAGGGGGAGCATGGGCGGGGGTTGCCAGGGGGGGCAAGGGGGGTCGCGAGGGGGGGGATGCTTGGGGGGGGGGTTGTGAAGGGGGAGGGGCAGGGGGGGAAAGAGGGAGCATGGGGGAGGAGCTTAGGTGAGGGGGAGGAGCTAATGGCTATTACACCACGCCGCGTCTCGCGCCACGTGCTTCCCCTGGCAGTTTGGCCGTTAGGCGTGGAACCGAGCTGTGGGTGAGTGGTGGCGGTGGTGGTGTGAGTCTTTCTATGTGAGTCTGTGTGTGAGTCTCTCTAAGTGAGTCTCTGTGTGAGTCTGTGTGCGTGTGTGTGGGTCTGTGTGAGTCTGTGTGTAGCAGTGACCCGGTCTCAAATGAGTACCTGGTGCGATGCGTAAACATCGCCACTGGGGAGACAAAGGCGGTCGGGCGTGGTGCTAACCACCCACCCCTTCGTTTACCGTGCCGGCCTTCATACGTACTGCTTGCTAACAGCACTTGCCCCTACAGCCTGTTAAGGCTCTATGAGGATCGTTGTCTTTGGTGTCCTGTATTAGCAGGAGGAGGAGTGGTGGTGTTAATGTTGGTGGTATTAGTGGTGGTGGTGTTAGTGATGGTGGTGTTAGTGGTGGTGTTTGTGGTCTTAATAATGGTGGTGTTGGTGTTAGTGATGGTGGTGTTAGTGGTGGTGGTTCGAGGTATTGTTGCTGGTGTTAGTGATGGTGGTGTTGGTGGTATTAGTGGTGGTCGTGTTAGTGATGGTGGTATTATTGGTGGTATTATTGGTGGTATTGTTAGTGGTGGTGGTGTTAGTGGTGTTGGTGGTGGTGGAGTTGATGTTGGTGGTGGTGTTTTTAGGGTTCGTAGTGTTAGTGGTGGTGTTAGGAGTGGTGTTAGTGCTGGTGTTAGTTGTGGTGTTAGTTGAGGGGAGCGGTAGTGTAGCGGTTAACGTGCTGCGCTACAAACCTGGCGACCCGGGTTCGATTTCCGCTCACGGCCAACACCAGCAACGATTATCTGAACCGGTCCTGGGCCTCCCCTAGGTAAACTCAGCCTCAAATGAATACCTGGTACGATGTGTAAACATCGCCGCTAGGGAGACAAAGGCGGCCAGGCGTGGTGTTAGCCACCCACCCCCTCGTGTGCCATGCCGACCTTTATAGGTGCTCGCTAGCAGAAATTGCCCCTACAGTATATTCAGGCTATACGGGGGATCTGTCTTTGTGAGTGATGGTGGTGTTAGTAGTGGTGTTAGTGGTGGTGCTAGTGGTGGTGTTTGTCGCGGTGTTGCTGGTGTCCGAACAAAGGAGCGACGCTCACAACAACGACCTTTGACCTGGGCGGCTGAAATGTAGCACGTTGGCAGTCATCTCAGTCAGTCAACTCTTGGCACCTGGGTCTGACCTGTGACCTGTCAGTGAGCCTTCAGCATTTCACGTGGTCTCAAAGTGCACCTGGCCTGGCATTTGCTGCTGCTTAGTGGCAAATGGCGGTCTTTGTTGTTTTTGTTGTGTTTCGTGTTGTGGGTGAGTGGTGAGGTTGTGAGTCTGTGATGATGATGTGAGTCCGTGTTGATGATGAGAGTCCGCATTGTGACATGACGCGTGTTTAGACATGAGTATTGTCGCACACCATCGGTTTTGTGTGACCCTCACCTGCGTCTCCCGCTCTCCACGCAGAGACCCGGACCGTGCGAGAAACGCAGTGAGCTCTGAGCACCCTACTCTGCAAGTTGCTGCCATGGAGGTACGTGTGGCTCTTCAACTCGTGTGGTAAAATATGGGTGGACGTGTGTTTTCCCCTCGACTTGTGCCTACCTGTCACCTACCTGTATACCTGGATGTGCTTCTCCTTGTCCGCCTGAGTATGTGTATGTCTATCAGAGTGTGTCTCCGAGATCCTGTTGGTGTGCCTGCCTGTCTACGCGTGAGCATTTACAGCACTATTATCTATCCACTGATGAATGAGAATGCCTTCCTCCCTGAGACCTTGCTACCCCTCAAATGCTGTGATGGAATAATCCGCCAAGCGCCGATTTTGTCGCACCATCTCTCTGGTGGCTCTCCTCTCCGATGTGTTTCCTTCCTTGGCTGCCGCTCCGTTATTATTCTTCACTATCAGCCATTGTTGTCCCTCCTTGCCATGGCTCGTCATGCCCGATCCCCAATCACTCTTTAACAATTTGAACAATCCCTGCGTGTGACCTCAAAATCCACGCATCTTTCATTGTTAATCCAAGCATGGCATCTGATATTGGCCAAATATTCCAATGCTGAGAAACGACAACATCTCGGCAGGACCCTCCTGAATGTGGAGCCCAGGATCTCAGAGATGCTGGCTCAGTGCTCGCCTTCTGCACTTGCTCCAACATCTTAATCAAGCCTATGTGGTGGACCTTTGTCTTTGTGTGTGTGTAGATGAGCCGAGCTGGAGAGGCTCGGAGTAACGACACGTCTTGCACCACGTGGAGTGCGCTGTCCTCAGACGGCACCGGCTCCATCTGTAGCAAATCGCCGAAAGGTAAGAACAGTAATGAGGGACGTCACAGTGGCCACGGTAAATAGTGGGACATCATGATGGCCATGTTGCATGGGGGACGTCACAGTGCCTTTGGTGTATGAGAGATTTTATGGTGATTGTATGGGTGATATCAAGATAGCAATGCTACATGGGGGACTTAATGGTAATCATGTTTTGATTTAAAGCTTTCGTGGCTGCAGGGATTCATATTCTTGGTTCTTTCGGTAAAATCACGTAGAAGGGCAACAATAAAATTATAAAAATATAAAACAATAAAAATCTCACAACGTTTCGACTGCAACACAAGTAATCATCATCAGGTGTGAAAACCACAGCAAGAACCACAGCAAGAAAAATTGAAATTTTCTTGCTGTGGTTTTCACACCTGATGATGATTGCTTGTGTTGCAGTCGAAACGTCGTGAGAATTGTATTATTTTATTATTTTATTGTTTCCCTTCTACGTGACTTTACCGAAAGAACCAAGAATATGGTAATCATGTTGCATTAGAGACTGCATCATGGTTGCCATGTTACATGGGGGACTTCATGGTGGCCATGTTGCATGGGGATAATTATCTGTGCTCTGGCCTCAGTACTGAAACAACATCAAACGCTTTCAGAATTGCTTCTGCGGCCATCTTGAATGCTCTTCCAATATTAGGAAACCACTGAAGCTATCCGCGTTTAAATCATCAAGTTTGACAACTAATATCTATACTCATTCGCTCTTTCGGTAATGTCACCTAGGTAGAAATAAAATAAAACAAATCACGACGTTTCTATCGCAACACAATCAATCTTCATCAGGTGGAACAACCACAGCAATAATAAAATGCTGAAGTAGGTGAGAGAGCTGCTGTGGCAAGAGGTTATCGGTAAGAAAGGGGGGAGGAGCAAGCGGGGGAGAGAGAGGGGAGCTGCGTGAGCGCTAGGGGGAGAAGAAGTGAGGCTGGGGGGGGACGTAGGCGGAGGTAGAAGTGGTAAGCTGAGTATGGGACATGGTGGGAAAGTAAATCTGAAAAATCTACTAGTACCTGGCGCGTGTGATGGAAACAACCACAACCAGTTAAGGCTTTACCTAGTTAATAACATCCATCGAATGATTGCTCAATTTGTATCCATCTTCTCGGTTGAAGTTATGTCTATGTTTGTATATCTGGATGGCTTCATGAAAAAACCTTTGATAGTTACCTGAAGGTTTGCAGAGTACCTTGGTCTCGGAAAAAAACAATATCACGCGAGCCCACAGCGTTATAACAATGGTCAGACACGGCAGAGGTATTGGTTCTGCGATGTTTCAGATCTGCCTTGTGTTCGCTAACACGGTCCGCGACATGTCAATTCGTTTTCCCAATGTAACTGCTACCGCAGGTACAACTCAGTTTGTCGACTCCAGGATATTGCATGTCAGGATGGGATTAGATCACGGATTTTGTGTACTGTATTGAATCGGACTTGGATCTTGTGTTTGTTTAAGATTTTGGAAATATTTTTGGTAACACCTGCTATGTATGGTAAAGTGATGGTCTTGATAGGCGTCTCAGTGGATTGTTTCTACATGGTTGGAGAAACAGCTTTGCGAATAATGCTGTCCCAGTACCCATTCATCTTAAGAGTCTGGTGTACGTGTTCCAGTTCACTGGCTTGGTGGTGTTGGTTGCAAATGCAGTGGCCCTATGGTGTAGTGGTTTGATGAGGGAATTCTTCTGCGCCGGATGGTGGTGGGAATTAGGTTTTAGATAGGTCTCTTCTCAAACAAAACATCCAAGAATTAGTAGCTTACCATCATTCTCCACTTCCATGGTGAATTTGATGGATGGGTGTATGGAATTTATGTTGTTGAGAAATTGATTCAATGTTGGCAGGCCATGTGGCCAAATGACGAAAGTGTGATCTACGTATCTCTTCCACAAGGAAGGACGTTGGGTGCATGTCTGGATGACATCAGTTTCAAATTTCTCCATGAAAACATTCGCTATCACTGGTGATAAGGGGGGACCCATGTGGGTACCTTCATTTTGTTTGTAGAAAGTACCATTCCTGGTGAAGTAAGTGCTGGTTCAGCGTTTCTACTGCTGCATGCATTTTTTTTCCGCCTGAGGACGACCGCTTGTGTTGCGATCGAAACGTCGTCATTTATTTTATTTTATCCATATGTGACTTTACCGAAAAAAACAAAGAGGAAGTGTTAGTAAGGCAGTTCCTAACCAAAGTTGGTACATCAGCATTCAGTCCATGTTGGACCAAGTCTTCAATTATTGCTAAGGTGTCAGGTACAGGAACCTTGGTGAACAGAAAGACTACATCAAAGCTGACGAGCAAATCATCTGGGGACAGTGAAATGCCTTTGATTAGAGAGATAAAGTGAGCTGAGTTTCATACTGCTGAGGTAGTCTTGCCCGTGAATGGAAGCAAGGTCTCAGACAGAAATTGGGCCAGTTTGTAGGGAGGTGAGTTGATAGTGGAAACGATGGGTCGAAGTGGAGTATCTTCTTTATGGATTTTTGGAAGACCATATAATCTGGGTGGTCTATTAGCAGAAGGTTTTAGGGAGAACTGCTTGAATGGTTCGATTAGAGAAGTCGAATTGGTAATGATATTGTTTGTTTTTAAAGCCAGGCAGTTGGTCGGATCTTTGTTGATTTTGGTGTAATTGCTATCATTAAGAAGGTCCTGGATTATGTTGCTGAATGTGGTTTTATCCATGACGACAGTAGCATTGCCCTTGTTGGCTGAGAGGATGACTTTGTCCTCTCTATTTTTTAATTTGGTGAGTTCAGAGCGCTCGTCCTTGCTGATGTTATTAATAGGATTCTTAGCATTTTTAAAGATGGTGGCAATTTTAAATCTTGCCACGTCTGTCGGGATGTGTCCCAAGCCTTTGAGGGCTACATCTACCTGGGTTTTTATATCATCCACTGGGATGTGTTTGAGGGTGACAGCAAAATTCAGCCCTCTAGCTAGTACCGATTTTAGGCTATCGGAGATTGTGCTGTTACTCTGATTAATAGCAGTCTTTTTTATGTGTGGATCTGGTTTCTTTTTTGACAAGTTATTGAATTTAGCAATAAGGTTAACCTTGCATTTGGAAGACATTGTTGTGGCAGAAGAAGCAGTCATGTTATCTACAAGGTTCCAATCAGATGCGGACATTTTATCTGTTAATGTTAAGTGTTATTGTAGGAGACATTTGTCTAAATTATCAAGTTCAAGCCGGAGTAGTCTTATCCTCTCTGAGATTAGAGAAAGGCTAGCTCTGAATAAGATCCGTTTAGAGTTGGGTTAAGTGACAGAAGCAGATGTGAGTTTAAATGTGGTCGGTATTATCTTGTTGTCGCGGCATCTCTTCAGAAAGGTGAGTGACTCGATCATGTGAGCCTTCTTGTCTCGCAGTCTGTTAATGGTTCTAACAGATGTGTGGAACCTATTTGCGTGGTTAGTTTATTAACCTTCCCCCACACTGTTCATTAGCACCATTGGCTACATGCGGTGCAAAAGAATTTCAACATACATAGCTGGGATTGGCAAAAACATCCCAATCCTGAAATATTTACTCTATAAATTGCTCAAAAGTTTGGTTCACACACCTGTTGTTGTTATTCTCCTCGTGCCTACAGAAATCCTGGCTCACTTTGGCCCTCACTTGACCGACCGCGAAAAGCTGGAGCTCGCAGCCATGCAAGAAGTGTGGTACTTTGCACTCGACAACAAACCCAAGGGATGCAACAGGCATAGATATGATGACGACGAACGTAATTACATTCTGGTGAGGCTCACCACAAAACTACAGCCTTGGGGGCGGTCACAGGGCCCAGAGATAGCGGGGTTTGTGGCTTCTTATTATTGCACCTGAATTACCAACCAGGGCACACACCAACGCGCTTCAAAATCAGAATGTTTAATCCCGAGTAAAGCCCTTTTAGATAAGAAGCAATTTTTCAAGGGAATCTTCGCCAGCAGACAGTATCAAAGCATTCGACAATTACACCCACTCACACACTTACTCACCCACCCCCAGACGCACTCACTTGCTGACTCACTCACTCATTCACCCACTCAATCACTCACCGACCCACTCGCCCACTCACCAATGCACTCACCCGCACACATCTGAATCAGAAGTTTATTTCCCGAGTAAAGCCCATTGAGCTCAGAAGCTCTTTTTAAGGGTGACTCAGCCAGCAGACATCTGAGCATTCCAAATTATGGTTAAAATAACTTCATAATTCCAAGCAAATGTTTTTGTTAAAATTACATTCTCACTTCTTAAACGTTGTGATTTTAACAATAGTCAGTTTAAATGATTGTACCTTTTGTTCAGTTCCGACATGATCACCTCCACTACCGCTATGAGGTGCTCAAGATGATTGGGGAAGGAGGTCAAGGCCAGGTGATCCAGTGCCTTGACCACAAGAGGAACACCCTGGTAGCTGTAAAGATCCTGGTGTCACCGTCGAGGTAAGACTTCAGAGACGTGCCATCACGAGGCCGACGTTGTTAAGTCCATTGCCATGCAATGCGGTGGTGACACTCATGCTTCACAGCGAGAAGGGGGGCCTTGGTTCGGCTCCTGACTCGGGCACCATCGTGTGTGGAGTGTGTACCTTCTACCCCTGTTCTGCATCGGTTCCTTCTAGGTACTCTGGTTTTTCGTCTCTAAAGCTTAAAATACATACACACACAGTGTGAACTGGTATCGGCCAAAACATCCCATTGCTACAAGATTACCTCCACATTACAGTAAGTCATCATTTAATGCTGTAGATACATTCATGAAAAGTTCCGCGTTAAGCGAAAAAGCATTGAGCGAAAAGAATCTCTCCATAAATAATGTAACAATAAAGTTTGGCGAGATGCAATGTATGCATACACTGTGAGATGATGAGACCAATAACTGAGGCTATGCTATAGTAATAGGTTTTACCCTTTTAACTGGCACAAAAACTGACACCTTCTTTGGTTCTTTCGGTAATGTCACGTAGAATGAGAATAAAATAATAAAATAATACAATAAAATTCTCACGACGTTTCGGCCACAATGCAAGCGGCCGTCTTCAGGTGAAAGTTACAGACCTGTCGGGACGACAGAGCTCAACACACCCGAGACGGCTTTTCTTAGAGCTTAGTCTCCACTGGTGTTGGACCAGAAGAGTGGAGACTAGGCTCTAAGAAAAGCCGTCTCGGGTGTGGACCAATCAAATTCAAGGACAGTGCATATTATTATCAGAGTTGTCTCTTTTGTTTGCATTTTGACTGCTTGTGTTGTGGTTATTGCAAACATGATGCCTTGAATAAAGGTGTCAGTTTTTGTGCCAGTTAAAAGGGTAAAACCTATTACTATATCTTGTTACTGGCAAAGGAGGTCTCATAATGAGGCTATGCTGTCACGTTACTTTTATCATTCCGAGTACTGTATCATACCGCTCAACAGTGCAGCTCAAAAAAGTATTTTGTTGTCGACTACTCACAAACCACGTCATGATGGGCTTATTCCGTGTTATAATGGGTGCGTATCTTCTTAGAATGTGCGTGTTCCATGTTGTAATGGTCGCGTTTCTTGTTACAACGGACACATTCTGCATTGTGTAAAAAGTGTTGAAGAACCACGTTATAACGAAAACGCGTTGTTTTAACGGGCGTTTGCATTTAGTTTTCCCGAATGACCAATCCAATTTGAATGGCTCTTCACCTTCAAATCCTATTGGGTACCCTACGCCAGCTCCTGCGCCCCGTATGGTACCAATGAGAGTCGAGAACGCTACTCTAGCTCACAATGCCGTTAGACCTGGTGAAAGTATATTTAATTATTAATTCTGAATAGCATTTGCCTCTGGGTGTCCCTTAAGCAAGTGTAAGTTATTAATTTGTGGACTTCCTCTGCGCAGCTCCAAGGAAGAAACATTGCAGAGGATGGAGCTCCAGATAGCTCTGGAACTTCAGAGTGAGGACAGCAATGAAGATTACAACGTCATCAAAGTCCTAAACAGCTTTGATTTCAGGGGACACCACTGCCTTGTCCTGGAGCTGTTGAAGTATGTACCGCGTGTTCCATCTCCCCCTCCCTCCGCTAATAGCGTGGTTAACTGATTAACTAAACAAACTTTTTTTGTTTTCGTGGGAAAGTCCACTGACCTATTAGTTATTTTTTTGTTTAAGCGACCTGCCCACAAATGATAGCTTAACAAAGTAACTTATCACGTGGAAATGTATAGCAGCCAAATACTACGAATGCATGTCGATTCGAAATGTGGAGGGGAAAACCAGAGGACCTACAGAATAATCCACATGATCACAGGGAGAACATGCAAACTCCAAATGTACATGCGTCAGGTTCGGGATCAAACCCCACGACCTTACCAGGCGGAGTTGTTATCTTCTCCCCATGGATAACCCTCTACCACCTGGCAAAAATTCCAATGAAATCAAGTTGTCAAGTGGGCAAATGAGCCAACTAATTTGGTTTATCGACAAACCAACGACCTGAACCTACACTGAACTATGACTCTGAATATTGGTCGTGAACATGCACGAACAATATTAAGATTGTTGTTAGCAGAATCAGCACAGCATTTAAGGAGATGACACTGACACTGTGTTGGTGTTGTTTCTGCTTTTGTCTCTCTCACAGGGAGAGCCTTTATGATGTGATGAGAGAATCGGGGTTCCGGTTGGACATGGAAATGGTGAAAAGTTATACCAGGGGAATCCTCATGTTCCTGTCCCACATCTCTTCCAGGAACATAGTTCACGCGGACATCAAGCCAGTGAGTGGACACAGCATTCAGTATGATTTTGTTGCAGAGGCGTATTGTTAGTAGGGAATCGTTCCACGGAGAAAACCGGCCACATTAGTCACAAGGTCTATGCGTTCGCTGTTTCCATCTAACTGGAAGGAGGCAAGGTCATTGTACCCCTGGTGAAGATAATGCAGTATGAATTAAACTGTAGTGTAGAGTCGTGTCGGTATTGGGGACTCACCATAGACAAAACCGGCAACGTTGATCACAGCGTTGCCCCAGTCCTTCGGAGACAGAAACTGGAGCAAATAAAGACTATTTCCTAAGTGTGCCAAACGTGTATTTTGACCTGACAGCTGCCCGTTGTCGGCTTCCACACTGCGAATGGAAAACTTCCGAAGACAAACGCGCGGTGGATAGCGTCATGGAATACGCGAGCTCTCATGTGTAGCTTTTGGTCCGTAACCCGTTAAAGGGCACTCTTGCAGCTGTGAGCTCAATGCACTCTCCTGTCAGAGGAACCATGATCAGTTGTCAATAGAGCTGCCCTCCTTTACTTCGATGGTCCCTTAGAGTGCTTTGAACATGAGCCTCAAATCAAATCTCTTTTCTAGATGCAATTGAAAGGGGCAACCCCCAGTAATAGCTGTCAACAAACATCAAATGTTGCACTTGACTGACGCTCGTTGACGGCACTACGCCTCGTCTAGTTCCCCTGTTTAGCGTAGGTGGTGGTACGGTGATCGTTCCACTGCTGGCTGAATGTTATCGGCATAACCTCTGCATTTGAATTCATTCTGCCCCTTCTCCTGCAGGAAAATGTTCTCATCAAGGACACCGTGACCGGCACTGTGAGGGTCACGGACTTTGGCACGAGCTTTTTTGTGGAAAGTCAACGTGAGTGACCTCTCCTGGGTGTGTGAGCGTCTGCGTGTGGGTGTTTGTCTGATTGTGGATATGTGTGAGTATCTGCATCTCTGTACATGTGACTGTTCATGTGTGTGATGAAGATGCTGTTTAAGAAACAGTGAGTACACAAACACATATATGTGTTGTTCTTGTGATTGGTGTGCAGCTATGAATGTTGGTGGGACTCTGGAATACTCGGCTCCGGAGCTGCACTTGGGCTACAGCTTGACCTGTGGCGTAGACATGTGGGCGCTGGGTTGCACGGTGGCGGAGTTGGCGACGGGCAGGCAATTATTTCAGTCCGACAGTGACAAAGATTACCTCCCGCGCTGCATTGAGGTATTTCCCACTGGGCGTCCATCCGCTCGTGATGCCCCTCTCTTTCCTTGGAGTCGTGGGTTTTGGGGGTGGCAGGAGGGGAGGTGGCCACTTAGTGATCTGGCGAATAGCGGCCGTCGTATGTTGTGTATGAGTGTACACGTGTCCATCTTGTACGTGTGAGGGGAGCAGTAGTGTAGCGGTTAGCATGCTGCGCTCATGGCCCACACTAGTGATGATTATCTGAACCGGTCCTGGGCCTCCCTTAGTTAGACTCAGCCTTAAATGAGTACCTAGTGCAGTGTGTAAAATACCTGGGTCAATGTGGCCCACCACCCCCTGTCTCTATGTGCCATAATGCTTGCCCTCAACAAGCGCTGCTGCTGTTGTTACGCTATACTAACAGCACTTGCCCCTACAGTCAGCTGAGGATACACGGGTGACCTTTGTCTTTGTCTCAACCATGTGCAGATTCTGGGAATGCCTCCACGATACATGGTGAATTCAGCTCCCGACAGAAGGCAGTTTTTTGGTGAGTTAAAGGGTGGTGCGAGTGACGGACCGGATTCAGTTTTAAGAAGAGGCCTGCGGCTGTTGTTATTTTTTTGGTGGGAGGGGGGGGGGAATGGCCTCTTTTTATTTTAAATTCCTTGGGTGAGTGGGTGGGTAAGTCGGTGTGTGGGCAAGTAGGTTGTAGGGTAAGTGGGCGAATTGGTCAGTGGGTAAGCGGGTGGGCGGGTGAGTGGGAGGTGGTTCGGTGATTGGGTAGGTGAGTGAGTGATTGTGTAGGTGGAAGAGTGGGTGGGTGGGTGAGTAGGTTGATGGATGGGTCGGTAAGTGGGTAAGTAGGTGACGTGGTGGTTGGTGACTGCATCTGTCCCGCTGTGCATGGCTCCCGCAGACCGTCAAGGGAAGATGTTGTGCCCAGGCAAGAAAAGGGTACCGGGGAGCTTCCCACTTGAAAGTGTGCTCAAAAGCCACGACCCGGCGTTTGTGGAATTCGTCAGCTTCTGTCTGCGGTAAGACACACCCACCACCCCCTCCCAATGAGGATCCCCCCCCCTCCAATTGATCGGTGATCACTCTCCACCGATCGCCAGGAAAATGTGGAGCTGAGTGGGACTGCCGATGTGCAGTACCACCGGTGTCAAGATCGCCCTCTGTGGAGGATGGGGAGGTCCGTGCAAGATGCTGCTGGCCAATGCGATGCTCGGGGCATTTTTAGTCTACTGGGCATCAGAGGATTGCCACTGTTCCTGCTGCTTCCGCTGCTGCCGTGCATTCCTGACCTTGTAGGAGAAGGGAAGCAACTTCAATGCTCTCACCACACTTCTCTCACTACGTGTGGCGCGTGTGTCTCCCACGCGTCTCTCAACAGATGGGTTCCGGATTCTCGTATGACGCCAGCGCAGGCGCTGGATCACAGCTGGCTCCGGACCGCAGCCACCAGCACCACCAGCAATGCCACCACCACTGCTACTCCTGGCCGTGTCCAGTGCTTTGGAGCTGCTGAACGACGGTAACCCACATTCTGCTGACCAATTTTCAAGGCAGTCCATAGAGAGGTGTGGGGCCCAGGGCAAGTCACAACTCCCACATGGAGAAAGTGGCCCAAGTATGGGCATCAAACCCAGGTCCCTCTTTGGCTGTGAGTTCCAGCCCTGCCGCCCACAAACTAACACACGGAGAGTTCAAATCTCACCTGTACATTCGGTTATATACGGATGTATTTTTATAATTGCTTTCTGGGTGAGGACAAATAATGAAGTGGCCATATCTTTGCCATGTAGGTAACCCTTCATCCACTGTGACATCGCCAGCTCCCCCCCTCCCCCCCGATGGTGGGGGAGGGGATGGCTGCGATCTCTGCTGCAGCAGTAAGTTGGAACAATGTCGTGCGCATATCTTCACAGAGCGGAGCCGGCGCTGCCCCCATTCTCTTTGCTCGCCTGGGCCTCTGATTGGAGGCTGAAGGTTGTGGAGGAAGAGGAAACCCAGGTGGAGGAGCTGGTGTTGCAGGAGGAAGAGACCCTGGTGGAGGAGCTGGTGGTGCAAGAGGAGGAGACTCTGGTGGAAGAGCTGGTGGTGCAGGAGGAGGAGACCTTGGTTGAGGAGCTGGTTTTGCAGGAGGAGGAGGCCTTGGTGGAGGAGCTGGTTTTGCAGGAGGAGGAGACCTTAGTGGAGGAGCTGGTTTTGCCAGAGGAGGAGACTCTGGTGGAGGAGCTGGTGGTGCAGGAGGAGGACACCCTGGTGGAGGAGATCGTTGTGGAAGAGATGGTGGTGGAGGAGAAGGAGAAAACAAGGAAAGAGGATCAAGTGATGGTGATGCAGGAGAAGAGGAAGCCAGGGGGCCTGGCCCGCATGGGGAGAGTCATCCGCTCACTCCTCCGACGCGTGCTGCTGTGTGGTGGCCGGTCCACCGCACAGTAGAGATGGAGGTGGTCGTTGATCGGTCTGATCCATGACCACTATCACCACACCTACCACACACACCCTGTACCCACCCACCCCGTGACACCCACCACACTCCACACACACCCTGCACCCACCCACCCCGTGACACCCACTATCCACCACACTCCACACACACCCTGCACCCACCCCATGACACCCGCCACACTCCACACACACCCTGCACCTACCCACACTGTGACACCCACCACCCACCACACTCCACACACACCCTGCACCCACCCACCCCGTGACACCCACCATCCACCACACTCCACACACACACCCTGCACCCACCCACCCCGTGACACCCGCCACCCACCACACTCCACACACACACCCTGCACCCACCCACCCCGTGGCACCAACCACCCATCACACACCACACACACCCTGCACCCATCCACCCCGTGACACCCACCATCCACCACATTCCACACACACCCTGCACCCACCCACACCGTGACACCCATCACCCACCACACACCCTGCACCCACCCACCCCGTGACACCCACCACACTCCACACACCCTGCACCCACCCACACCGTTACACCCACCACACACCACACTCCACACACCCTGCACCCACCCACCCCGTGACACCCACCACACTCCACACACCACACACCCTGCACCCACCCACCCCGTGACACCCGCCACCCACCACACTCCACACACACACCCTGCACCCACCCACCCCGTGGCACCAACCACCCATCACACACCACTCACACCCTGCACCCATCCACCCCGTGACACCCACCATCCACCACATTCCACACACACCCTGCACCCACCCACCCCGTGACACCCATCACCCACCACACACCCTGCACCCACCCCGTGACACCCACCACACTCCACACACCCTGTACCCACCCACGCCGTGACACCCACCACACACCACACTCCAAACACCCTGCACCCACCCACCCCGTGACACCCACCACACTCCACACACCACACACCCTGCAACCACCCACCCCGTGACACCCACCACACACCACACACCCTGCACCCACCCACCCCCTTGACACCCACCACCCACCACAATCCACTCACACCCTGCACCCACCCACCCTGTGACACCCAACACACTCCACACACCCTGCACTCACCCACCCCATGACACCCACCACTCACCACACACCATGCAACCACCCACCCCGTGGCACCCATCACCCACCACACACCCTGTACCCACCCACCCCATGACACCCACCACCCACCACACTCCACACACACCCTGCACCCACCCACCCCGTGACACCCATCACCCACCACATACCCTGCACCCACCCACCCCGTGACACGCACCACCCACCACACTCCACACACCCTGCACCCACTCACCCTGTGACACCAACCACACTCCACACACACCCTGCACCCACCCCGTGACACCCACCAGCCACCACACTCCACACACCCCCTGCACCCACCCACTCCGTGACACCCACCACCCACCACACTCCACACACACCCTGCACCCACCTACCCCGTGACAACCACCACACACCACACTCCACACAAAGGGTTAAGGGTTTTGAGGGTTACGTGTTTAAAGGATTAGGGGTGGAGAGATCTAGGGGTTTATAGAATTATGGTTTTAACAGTAAAGGGGTATAGAGTGTTAGGGGGTTTGGGATTTTTTGTTGTATTTGGGTTATGGTTTCAAAAGGTGAGGAGTTTAGATGGATAGGGTTTTATGGGTAAATCGGTTTAAAGGGTTAGGGATTTAGAGGATTATAAGTTAAGGGTTTAGAGGTTTACAGGGTGATGGGTTTAGGGGTTTAGAGGGTTAGGTATTTAGAGGGTGTGTGGTTTAGAGGTTTAGGGGTTTAGAGGCTGAGGGTTTTAAGGGTAAAATGTTTTAGAGGTTTAGCGGTTTAGAAGGTGATTAGCTTAGAGGGTTAGGGTTTTAGAGGGGTACAGTTTAGAAGGTTATGGGTTTATAGGGTTATAATTGTAAGGAGTTTGGTGTCCTGAGGTTTAGACGGTTTATGGGTTTCGATTGTTAAAGGGTTAGTGGTTTAGAGGGCTTGGAGTTTATAAGGTTACGTGTTAAGGGTTTAGAGGTTTTTTAGGGGATAAGCGTCTTCGATGTTAAGGGGGTTTCTAGGGTTATGGTGTTTAGGGGTTGAGCGTTTTAGGGGTTGAGGATTTTAAGGGTTAGGGGTTTAGAGGGTTGGTGTTTAGAGGGTTAGGGGTGCAGAGATCTAGGGCTTTTGAGAATTCGGATTTTAACGGTAAAGCGGTTTAGAGTGTTAGGGGGTTTGGGGTTTCAGGGTATTTGGGTTCTGGTTTCAAAGGGTGAGGAGTTTAGAAAGGATTTGATTGAATGGGTAAAGGCGTTTAGAGGGTTTGGGATTTAGAGGATTATAAGTTGAGCCGTTTAGAGGTTTACAGGGTTATGGGTTTAGGGGTTTAGAGGTTTAGGGGGTTAGAGGGTGAAGGTTTTAAGGATAAAGGGGTTTAGAGTGTTATGGGTTTCGAGAAGTAGCTGTTTAATGGGTTTATGGGTTTCGATTGTTATAGGTTAAGTGGTTTAGAGGGTTAGGAGCTTAGAAGTTTCGGGGTGTTTCGGTGATAAGGGGTTTCGTGGTTTATAGACTTCGAGGGTTTAGGGGTTGAGAGTGTTAGCGCTTGAGGGGATTCAAGGGTTAGGGGTTTAGAGGGTTAGGGTTTTAAGGTTAAAGGGCTTTATAGTGTTAGGTGTTTAGAGGATTGGGCTATTAGTGGTGTAGGAGTTTAGAGGGTGAGGGGTTTAGCAGGTTAGGTGCCGAGAGGGTTACGGTTTTAGGGGTTGCGGAGTTTAGAGGGTTTGGTGTTTAGACAGTTAGAGTTTTGGGGGTTTATGGGTGGGGTTTTCGAGGGAGAGGTTTTTAGACAGTTAGGGTTTTAAGGGTAAGGTCGTTTAGAGGATTAGGTGTTTAGAATGTTAGAGTTTAGAAGATTTTGGGGTAAAGAGGGTTGGGGGTTTAGAGAGTTAGGTGTTTAGAGATGTATGGGTTTCGATTGTTAGAGGTTGAATGGTTTAGATGGTTAGGAGTTTAGGAGGTTATAATTGTATGTGTTTAGGGGTTTAGAGGTATGGGGGTTTTGAGGGTTAGGGGTTTATAGGGTAATGGGGTTTAGCGGTTTAGAGGGTTATGGGTTTTGGGATTTGGGAGTTTAGAGGGTTTAACACCAAGACTTTGACAACTAATATTATCCATACTAAAGGTGTTTTGGATTTCTCTCCGACACTTAATGGCACTTTTTTATTGTCATGACAAACTTTACTAATTGGCTGTGTCGGGTGGTGTCTGGTTTAACGACACATTTATATTTACACGATCTAACCCGAAAATATATTTATTATGGGTTTAGAGGGTTAGGGGCTTAGAGTGTTATGTGTTTAGAGGGTTAGCGTTTTAGGGGTATAGGTGTTTTAAGGGTTAGGTGTCTTGAGGGTTAGTTCTTTAGAGGGTATGGGTGTTAAATGTAGATTTGAAGTTTTCGTGACTGCAGGGATCCATATTCTTTGGTTCTTTCGGTAAAGTGACATAGATAGAAATAAAATAAAACAAATCGCGACGTTTTGATCGCAACACAAGCGATCTTCATCAGGTGGGACAAAACACAAGCGATCTTCATCAGGTGGGACAACCACAGCAAGAAATGCTGAAGTCGGCGGGAGAGCTGCCATGGCAAGAGGTTATATAGTTAAGAGAGAGGGGAAGAGGCAAGGGGACAGAGAGAAAAGGGGGGGGTGTGGGGTAGGAAAAGGGGGGGGGCACGTAAGCGCTAGGGGAAGAGGACGTTAGGCTGGTGGGGGGACATGGGCGGGGCAGCAGTAAAACCGGCAGGTAATGATGGAAACAACAACACAAGTTAAGGCATTACCTGATTGATAACATCCTTCCAGTGATTGTTTAATTTGTATCCATCTTCTCGGTTGAAGTTTTGTCTATACCCTGGAGTCTACAAACTGAGTTGTAACTTCGGCCGCAGTTACGTTGGAGAAATAAAACGACACGTCTCGGACCGTGTTCGCGAACACAAGGCGGATCTGAAACATGGCAGAACCAATACCTCTGCCGTAGTGGCCATTGTTATAACGCTGTGGGCTCGCATGATATTGTTATTTTCGGAGGCCAAGGACAAAACTTCAATCGAGAAGATGGATACAAATTAAACAATCACTGGAAGGATGTTATCAACCAGGTAATGCCTTAACTTGTGTTGTTGTTTCCATCGTTACCTGCCGATTACTGCTAGCCCCGCCCATGTCCCCCCACCCCAGCCTCACGTCCTCTTCTCCTAGCGCTCACGCGGCCCCCCTTCCTCTCCCTACCCCACACCCTCCCCTCTGTCTCTCCCCCCTTGCCTCCGCCCCCATCTCATACCTGTATAACCTCTTGCCACGGCAGCTCTCCCGCCGACTTCAGCATTTTCTTGCTGTGGTTGTCCCACCTGAAAATATCACTTATGTTGCGATCGAAACGTCGTGATTTGTTTAATTTTATTTAATTTATACCTACGTGACTTTACTGAAAGAACCAAAGAGTATGGATTCCTGCAGTCACGAAAGCTTCAAATAAAGATTAAAATAGTTTAGTTTAATTTGTTTATTTTTGAACAGTTTGTCTTTCCTGTCATTTTTTGTATTTTTTTAGTTATGTTCTGACCTGCCCGATTGGACAGCTGTGAAAACAGATCTTTGTAGCTCATCGATTTCATCCAGTGTAAATAAATATTCAGATTTAAATTTTATTGACCTCTGTGCGAGTCTATGGATTTCTGAGTTTGTGGGCCTCTGTGAGTGTATGGGTCTCTGTCTGAGTCTATGGATCCCTGTGTCAGTATATAGGGTCGCCGTATGAGTCTGAGTGTCTGAAGGAATGTATGGGTCTCTGTTGGAGTCTATGGGTTTCTGGTTCTGGGTCTGAGTGGGAATCTATGGTTCTCTGAGTATGGTTGTTTGTGCGAGTCTTAAGTGCACAAACTGAACTTAAAAAGGGCATTGAGGGGTGCGGAATCCAAGTTGACTATTAAGCTCCCCGCAGTGCAAGCCAGCTCTCTAGTCGTGTCATCATACAGCCCCTGTAATTCTTTATAATAATAATTAGACTTACTCCAGGAAAGCCACGCTGAGTCATAGTAAGGTCCTGAATTTGTTTTTTATTGTAAGATCTTTTCAATCAATGAATAACGAATTCTTACACAAGTGGGGGGAAACCGGAGCACCCGGAGAAAACAAACGTATGTGAAGGGGCAGCAGGCAGCATTTTAAACCGTACAAGTGACGATGGCGATGATCCCACTTGCTATAATGCCTTCTCCTGGCCAGTCAGATGCTTTCTCCTGGCCAGCCAGGAGAAGGCACCTCAATGTCCACGGGAAGGGGGTTTCACAATATTTACTGTGTGATCCAGCAACCCTTGCTGCCTTCTACAGTGCTGGATCGCAGGCTTGCGTCACCACCTTCTGGCGAGTATTTGTAGTTATTATTTAAAGCTATATAGCACTCACAAGAACGACTCAAGATGCACGAGGAGCCACAGACATGCAGGAAGGAAGCCACGTGGTGAGCCAGCACCAACGATTGTCCAGGCTCTACGGTACTCTATGTATGGAGGCATTATTGGCTAATTAATAACGAGTGTTTGTACAAGTGGGGGAAATCGGAGCACCCAGAGAAAAGCCACGTGTGTGAAGGGCAGCATTTTAAACCGTACAGGTGACGATGGCGATGAGTCCACTTGCTGTACTGCCTTCTCCTGGCGAGGCAGGTTATGCACCTCGACGCCCACGGGAAGAGGATTTCACAACATCATTGTGCGGTGATTTACGAACCCTCGCTGCCTTCCCCAGTGCTGGATTTGAGACGTGCACCACTAACACCAGGCGAATGATAACAACAACAACAATAACTATACTTATTACTTGGTAGCAACAGGCGAAAGAAAACAACAGGCAAATTATAACAGTCCAATTAAAACAGGCGAATGATAACAGGCAAATGAAAACAGGCGAATGATAACAGGCGAATGATAACAACAGGCGTATGTTTAGAACAGGCGAGTAGTAACAACAACAATTATTATTTACACTTAGAACTTGATAACAACAATATTTATACTTATAACGTGATCAAGCATGCCTCAGAGGTGCGAGGAACCACAGACAATCAGGAAGGAAGCCACTTGGTAAGCTGGCACCAACGATTGCCCAAGCTCTGTGACCCTATTGATACGTTTTTATCGACCAGATACGGAGCGTTACGTGTGGGGGGGAAACCGCCCCCTTCGGTGCCTCCATGGTCCAATAGCTGGTCTTCTTGGCGCCACGGTCCCGAGCCCCCTAAAAGTTCCTCATGGAGCAAATCAACGGGTGGGCCATTGCCTTGTCAGGGCTCATTCATTGCTCCGGATCCCACCTGAAAATGCCAGGCGCAGATCCCCACATCATTAAAGCCACGGGTGCATGTATCCCAGATATAAACAATCGCAAACTATTTGACTATTTTTTTTTACTTTAACCAGGCAAGGCCCACTGAGCTATACAGCTCTCTTTCAGAAGCGGCCACACAATTACAGCTCAACAAATTGGCTTATTACGTGGACATTAGTAGCCAAATACTCTAAACATGTGTTAATAAATGTGGAGGGAAAACCCGGAGGATCCGGAGAAAAATACACGCGACCACGGGGAGATAACATACAAACTCCAAATACAAAGGTGTCAGGGTAAGGATTTAATACACGACCTCCTGTATACCCTACAAAATAGTTAACATCTCGCCACCGTGGCGCCCAATTCTGATCACATGACATAGCAAAACGAACGTCGCGGTGCATAGCAATAATTCAATTGGGCAATTACTGAGCGTTCATAAACGTGAGGGGATACAGGAGTACCCAGAGAAAACCCACTCGTGCAAGGGGGCAACCCTCTATCCCATGCAGACAGAGATGGTGCTTATCCCACTTGCTGTACTGCCTTCTCCTGGCCAGCCAGGATATGCCACCTCAACACCCACTACACCATGAACTTTGTGAACCGAGTTCAATGATAGCGATGGTGTCACCATCGCTATCATTGAAGACCTGGTTCATCAAGGACTGCATACTGATGTACCCCCCCTGGTGAGACATTGCTTAACCAACACTTACTTCACCTGGAATGGAACTTTCTACAAACAAACTGAGGGCACCCCAATGGTCTCCCCCCTATCTCCGGTTGTAGCCAACGTATTCATGGAAAAATTTGAAACTGACGCCATCCAGACTGCCACTCTACGCCCGACCTTATGGAAGAGGTACGTTGATGACACCTTTGTCATCTGGCCACATGGCCAGCCTGCTCTAGACCAATTCCGCGACCACATCAATTCCATACACCCAGCCATCAGATTTACCATGGAGGTCGAAAAAGATGGCAAACTACCCTTTTTGGATGTCTTAATTAAAAGAAGACATGATGGTTCAATGAGCCACTCTGTCTACAGGAAAGCTACCCATACAGATGCTTACTTGAAACCGGATTCCCACCACCATCCATCCCAAAAAAACTCCCTCATCAAGACTCTATACCATAGAGCCCAATGCATTTCCGACCAGGAACACATTACCAGTGAACTCAAGCACGTACACCAGGCTCTCAGGGCTAATGGCTACTCCGACTACACAATCCGCAAAGCCATCACTCCAGTCATGAAGAAGGATCCTCTTTTGGAGCCACTCAAAACCATCACCTTACCCTACATTGCAGGGGTCACTAAAAAGATCTCCAAAATCCTGAACAAACACAAGATCCAGGTCCGATTCAACACAGTACATAAAATCCGTGATTTAGTTCCATCTGTAAAAGATGCTGTTCCAGACATACAGTACCCAGGCGTTTACAAACTAAAGTGCCTCTGTGGTAGTAGCTACATTGGAGAAACCAAAAGACATATCTCGGACCGCATCCGCGAACACAAAGCAGACTTGAAACACGGTAGGACGAACTCCTCTGCCGTGGCAGATCACTGTTATAATTCAGTGGGCTCACATGACATTGACTTCTCCAAGACGGAGGTTCTTTGCAAACCAACCGGCTACCATGAGAGATTCGTTCATGAGGCCATTCACATATACAAGCACAGAGACAATTTCAACCGAGAAGATGGATTCAGGCTTAGTAACCACTGGAAAGATGTTTTAAATCATTTCTGTTCTTAATTAATTGTATTTTTACGATGACCTTCAGACCGCAGCTCTTTCGCCAGCATTGCCTCTTAATACCTCTCACACCACGGTTAATGGTATAGTTTTACAATATGGAGCATACTAGGGCCTCGCAGCTGTCTCTCTCCCCCTCCTCTGTTCCGACCATGGACGAACTCGTCCGTCTGAACGGGACCCGTAGCTATCCGTGGGGCTGAAATTTGAGGGTAAGAATCCACCCATTTTTTCGCCATATAGCATTGTGATATATAACGACTTATTGTTGGTAGCTTAGCTGATTGGAGAATATAGAGTTTATTGATAACATGAAGGTAATTTATATTTTAGTTTTTATTGGTTCACTATATAGTACTGTGAATAGCTCAGATGTGTAGTCATTTCTGTGACCAGTCACTAGCTAATCACTCAGTTGTTTCAATGCTGGATTCGCCTAGTTATTTCAATGCTAAATTCTCCTGTTTGATTTGTACTAAGGGCCTCGGTGAATGTGTATGCTCTGACTTTAACGTAGCTATTTCTGCAGCAGGTACAAGCTAACCACTCAGCTATCTCAATGCTAAATTCTATGCTAATTCCATTGTCAAGATGTGTATGCCTTAACTTAGCTATTTCAATACTAAATTCTATGCTAATCCCTTTAACAATGGGTGCCTCTGCGGGTGTGTATGCTTTAACTTTTAACATAGCTATTTCTGTGACCAGTCACAAGCTAATCATTCAGCCATTTCAATGCTAAAATCTATGCTAATTCCTTTGTCAAGGCGCTTTGTTCCTCTCACACAGCTTAAAGGCCGTATCTGAACGTGGCTCTTTCACTCCAGCGCTGTCCTACCAGACAGTCTCGCTCCCTTCACCTGATGAAAGCCGCTTGTGTTGTGGCCGAAACGTCGTGAGAATATTATTGTGTTATTTTATTTTATCAATTTATTATTTTATTATCATTCTACGTGACTTTACCGAAAGAACCAAAGAAGATGAATCATTGCAGTCACGAAAGCTTTAAATCGAAACTCTAAACATGTGTTAATAAATGTGGAGGGAAAACCCGGAGGATCCGGAGAAAAATACACGCGACCACGGGGAGATAACATACAAACTCCAAATACAAAGGTGTCAGGGTAAGGATTTAATACACGACCTCCTGTATACCCTACAAAATAGTTAACATCTCGCCACCGTGGCGCCCAATTCTGATCACATGACATAGCAAAACGAACGTCGCGGTGCATAGCAATAATTCAATTGGGCAATTACTGAGCGTTCATAAACGTGAGGGGATACAGGAGTACCCAGAGAAAACCCACTCGTGCAAGGGGGCAACCCTCTATCCCATGCAGACAGAGATGGTGCTTATCCCACTTGCTGTACTGCCTTCTCCTGGCCAGCCAGGATATGCCACCTCAACACCCACTACACCATGAACTTTGTGAACCGAGTTTAAATTTCTGGCCACGGCGAACATCAGTGGCTATCTCCCTCTTCCTCTCTCGTCCCTGCTATTATCTCCCTCTTCTTCCCGCGTCCCTCCCACTATCTACCTCTCCAATCCGTCCCACCATCTTCCTCCCTCGTCCCTCCCACCATCTCCCACTTCCTCCCCAGTACCTTCCACTATCTCCCTCTTCCTCCCACTTGGCTCTACTATCTCCCTCTTCTCCCGTCCCTCGCACCATCTCCCTTTTCTTCCCCCATCCTTCCCACTATCTCCCTCTGCATCTCCAATCCCTCGCACTCTCTCCCTCTTCCTTCCCCTTCCTTCCCACTATCACCTTCTTACTCTAACCGATCTGCCTAATCCTCCCAAATCACTCCCACTATCTCACTCTACTTCCCCAGTCGCTCCAACTATCTCCCTCTTCATTCCCCTTTCCTGCCACTATCTCCCTCTTCCACTCCCTTCCCTCCCACTATCTCCCTCTTCCTCTGCCGTCCCCCCCGCTATCTCCTTCTTTCTCTCCCATCCCTCCCACTTTCTTCCTCCCCCGTCCCTCCCACTATCTTCTCATCCTCCCCCATCCATCCCACGATCTTCCTCATCCTCTCCCGTACCTTCCGCACCTTCCTTATTTAACACCATCAGGTTCACAGACTCGCCCTCGCGTCTCCCAAGTCAAATAGCCTAGCTTAGACACAACCCTCACCATGTTACACTGACGGCATTGACCGAGACAGCCAACAACTATCCGGCCGCCCAATTATCTAGTGAAGACGGCAGCGACCAAGTCGGCAAAGACAGTGCCAACGAGACGACTCCACTTCCCAGAACCTGCAACCACGAGCTCTCGCTCTCCGCTGCTTTTATCCGACTCGGCGCGGCCTGGCTCCGCCCTGGCCGCGCCTCCCTTCTCCAACCCACGAGCGGGTTCCAGGGTCTTCCAGACAGGGTCTCTGTGATCCTTGCCCCAGTGCCTCCGCCCTGCTGACAAACACGCGTGAGGCTCACTGGCGTGTGTACTCCCCGTCCACCGCAGTTGCCGCTGCTGGACAACAACTATTACTCTACAGTTGTACTGCCCTTCTGTACCGTGCCCCCGAGCCATCAACACGGACTCACAGCATCAACACAGACTCACATGATCAACAGACTCCCACGATCAACACTCACAGCATCAATACGGACTCACACCATCAACACGGAAACACAGGGTCAGTGAGCGAGATGGCGGATGAGTGCATACATGATGTGAGTCGTGGTGAGTTCAAGTTGAGCACCCAGTTTTAAATCTCATTTACTCCCACCACCCTACACACCCTACATACAACAGTCGGAAGTAAATGCCTACACACCCTACATACAATCGTCAGTAGTAGGAGTGGGGAGAAGAGGGCATCAGTGGGGGCGAGGCATGAAGCGTTGAGAAGCCCTCAGATACTCCATAAAACCCCGAGTTTCATGGAGTATAATTTTCAGCATTACAGTTCCATTTTTTTTTACGTTAACAAATGTCTCGCGATATATTACACCGTATAGGTAACTAGATTGGGCGAGGGATGGTCTTTTTTGTTGAACAATCAATAAAGCTACGGTGTCGTACTGTGCCCGTATCCGTGTACGGTACTGTGCACTAAAGGAAGAAAAATCGAGCGGCTGAACCTCACTGCCTCCTTACCGGAGGCTGTAAACATCAAGTGACCTGAAAACTGCGATGGGACGTGAAAGACAATATGGAGAGACAAGAGGGCGCCACGTGTGTTCTTCCATGCCAGCAGCAGCATCATCGCAGGCAATGAGGTTCAAATGGGCACAGGAACTTTGAGGTGGACCCACGAGTGGTCGAGCCACAGGGGCGCGCAATCGGCGACCTCTATACGCTTGGCGCAATCCGCATCGTCATTTCACGGAGCCCTTGTCCGCTCGACGAGTGCGACGACGCCGTCCCACCGTCATTCGGCGCCTCGTGGTGACATCACAACAGCAAAGCGACAGATGTTGATTATTCATTTCTTGAGGCAATTCGAGGGCCCGGTTACATCACGTTGTGATACACGCACACACCGTCAACATATACTACACCGGTCATAAAAAAAAGCAGGGGATAGAAAGGTGGGGGAGCGGACCCGACCACAGGTATTGTTTAAAAGACGTCAAGCGGACCGGTGGTTTTAAATGCAAGTCCATGCAAACACCAACATCCGAACGATTGTACCAATAAATCCTGAACCTTCTGGAAGATTTCAGCTCCCGCTGGTTTGGATCAGGGTGATGTTGGGGCAAATTCCATTAATTGGGAAAGGTGGCAATCTTGTGGGAATGTCCTCGCCAGAGAAGAAACTTGTCGCTTCCATGTTTTATTTTCATCCAACGTCCCATTAGCGAGATCCAGAGCGTGACGGACTCATATGGAGTCGGCCTCCTGTAATTTTTCTGGTCTCATTCTCACCACAGGTGAAAGCAGAGCCACACATCAACGTGCCAATGGGGCCACGGTTGAAGTGGTGGGGCCACGGTTGAAGTGGCGGTGGCCACGGGTCATGTGGCCTCGATGTATTTTCCATGTTGAAGGCCGATTGCCCCAAACATTGCCCGTCATATGCAGTGTCACTGAATAACGTGTGAAACATACTGTAGCATATACAAAATTTTATTTTCTTCATACATTAAATACAATAAACACAATAAACATAAAATGCATATAGGACATTTATAACTCTCTCAATGACCAAACTTGTATTTTATGAACACACTTATACAAGCAAAATATGACAAAAGTGTTCCAGATTACAGTTTCAATTGAGACTGAAATCCGGAATCATTACCCCCTACTGACAGACTAATAATACCCGCTCGCAGGCCAAGTGCTGATTCACCTTGGGGCCTCGCCTGGTATAGAGGTCGTGGGTTAAATCCCGACGCCTGTATATCTGGAGTTTGCATGTTCTCCCCGTGACCACGTGGATTTTTCTCTGGGTCCTTCGGTTTTTCCCTCCACATTTAGAAACATGCGTTTAAAAGTATTTGGCTGCTATATATTTCTGCGTGACAAGCCACTTTATAGCACTTTCATTTGTGGCCCGGTCGTTCCTGAAAGAGAGCTATACAGCTGAGTGGGCCTTACCTGGTAAAATAAAAATAGATTAGTTTTGTTAGTTTATTTTGTGCCACAGGGGGACAGCTACAGGGGGGGGGTGCCCATTAAAATGGTCGAGATGAGATGCAACTTAAGGCGCTTGTGACTTCCCAAAAATATTATTTATGGCAGGTTTTCACATCTAAACATCCCGGGTGGCATTGAAGCCAAGAGCTCCCACCCTAGGTGAGTAGCTACGAGAGCGGTGCTGTGCACGGCGACACGCCACTTTCTCCATCTGCCTGACTTGGTATTTTCTTTTTTGTTACTTAAATAAATGTTAATGTTTCGTTTTGTGTATGCATGTATGTACACCGTTTGGGGAGCGGTGGTGCAGCAGTTAGCGCACTACGAACTCAGACATCTGAGTACATCGTGTGGTGTGTATAACATCGCAAAACTGGGGAGGACAAAGGCAGCCAGACGTGGGGCTGGCCACACAACCACTTCTGTGCCATGCCGGCCATCATAGGTGCTACCCGTTAAAAGCACTTGCCCCAGCAATCTGTTAACGGCGATACGGAGTACCATTGTCTTTTTGTGCAATTGTGTGCTTCTGTGTGCCACGCATGCGACGATGTAAATGTTTGTGTTTGATAAATGTACATCCGCAATGTGTGTGTGACGCGTATAATGCACGTGTGTGACGACGGTTGGAACAGCGATTCACGCACTGCCCTATCCACGCGGCGACCTCTCCTCAACGTCTCGAGCCTCGGCGGAGAGCGCAGCGAGGTTCGACTCCAACTCCGGCTTTCCAGGGACAAACCCCCCCCCAATGCCCCACCCCCCAGGCCCATGGGGGGGGGGGAAGTCGCTCCCCTCCCTCACTCCACGCACAGGAACTTCCTCTTCTTCGCCGTGTTCATGTACGGTCGCCAAGGCCACTCTACCTCGGCGGTGGCCGCGTTGTCCAGCGTGCCCAGTTTAATCTCACAGACTGCGCGACACACAAAAGCAAAGATCCCCCCCATGCAGCCTTTAACAGACGGCGTGGGAAAAGCACTGTTCGTGTGTTAGCATGTAGGAAAGCCAGCACGGCACACCAAGGGGTGGGTGTGGGTGGCCAGCATTACGTCCGATCATCTTTGAATTTACACATCGCATCTGGGGTGGGGGAATGCGAGTCGGGTCACGGTACAGCGAATGCGACCAGAGCAGCGACCCCACCGACTCAAGTTCCGATCCGCTCTACAAGTCACCCGCGGGCCACCTAGCCCGAGGTTAGACTCTTACATTCAGCCCATCATCCTCTCAGGGGTCGATAAAATTTACAACCACTTCGTAGGGAAGTCCACAAGGAATGTGGAATTTCCACCGCCTCTGCTGGGGTGTAAAGTGGAGACGAGTAACAATGTGTCAGGCAGACTTACGCTCCATCTCGAATCACGGTCCCACCTCCTTCAACTCGATGTCCTTGCCGTCGCGCTTGTAGACGTTGTGCCTGTTGGGAGGGGGGAAGGGGGGCACAGAAGTCACGGGAGGGGTCGCGGCAAGTCACACGGACGGCGCTGGACTCTCATTACGCGTCCTCGCAGACGTTTGCCAGTTAGAGGCCAGCGGCCACCCTGTTTAAAACTGCGTATGCATTAACAAATGAACAACATTACGCGCCTTCAGCTTCAGAGATGGCGTTAAATAAAAACTCTGTACTGTTGCTCAAAAACTAAAGTAAAACGAAACTATTTTTATTTTACCACTGAGCTATGTAGCTCTTTTTCACATAAAAATGTATAGCAGCAAAATACTCGAAATTCAAGTTTCTAAATGTGTAGGGAAAAACCCGGAGGACCCGGAGAAAAATCAAAGTGACCAGGAGGAGAACATGCAAACTCCGAATATACAGGCGGACACACAGCACCTGGCCCAAAAGTCTGCTCACTCTTTCCCATTCCGAGACATCTGCAAGTTGCCGGGTGGTAGGTGTCACGTTCACCGCTGAATCTCGGTACGCGCGAGCGGCTCGGCGTTAATTTTATTTATAGAGGCGTAGCGCTGCTGTTTTTAAAAGGCGTTGCCCTCACCGCAGAGAACCGTAGTGACACGACCGGCACTCTATGGAACAAAACTGTGCCACACGCCCTCCCGCATGGTCTTATGGGAGCCTCGGTATGTCTCTCAAGTACGTCAGAAGACGTACTTGAGTTTTTCTTAAGGTTCCGTTTCGACGACGTATATGTACATCATGAAAATGAGAAAGGGTTATAGCCTATACGAGGGATCTTTGTGCTTTGGGGATGGGGGAGGAAGATGTGGGTGAGACTGGCACGGTGCCCGCACGCACCCTCTTTCCGAGTCGCGACGTGAAGTTGTGCATCACGAGGTGTGGGAATGCATCGGACATCATGTCCACGTCCGGATGTCGTGCCGCATCACCACGCTCGAGAGTGTCAAGTACACCGTGGTATCGTACCACGTGTCACATGAACAGCATGCCGGAAAGTTAGACACACCACAGGTGTCACACAGACTGTACTGGAGAGTTAAACACACTGCCCTTCCATCAGCGGCATCATACCATATCACACCACATACACAGTTAAGACACCACAATTCCATGTCTGCAGCGTCATACTACACACCGCACATCGTACGCACAGCTAAATACACCTCCATCCCCCGTCTGTTGCACCGCATCACACACGTCACACCATGCATCACACCGGGGAGCGGAGTGGCTATCTCATTACACTACAAATCCGGTGACCTGACTTCGACTTCCGGTGTGTCCAAGCATCGACAGTGGGGAGACAAAAGGGGCCAGATGCGGTAATGACCACACCACCCACCCCGCCGTGTGCCCTGCCGGCCTTCGTAGGTCGCTCGACAAACAGCACTTGCCCTGACAGCCTGTTAAAGGCTACACGGGGGAGCTTTGTCGACTGTGGTGCATGCGCGTGCCTGGCATACCGCGGTGCTCATGCAGGACGATGAAGTCGTTGACGGCGTTGGCGCAGCACGCCCACACCAGCGCCTGCAGCTTGTGGCCTCCGTGGTTCATCGGCTGAGCGTTCGGCAGGATCAGCTTCATCTCCTGCGGTGGTGGTGGGATGGTGGTGGTGGTGTGGTAACATGACAGCTACCGGTCACACGCCAAGTCCGCTCTTCCCACCGGCGTCCGTCCCGGCCACGCTGCGTTCGCCCCCCCACCTCCCCGCCCTCCCACTGTATCCGACTCGGGTTGTGTTGTTTGTTTTTTCCATTGCGGAAGCCGAGCCGAGCCGTACCGGTATACGGGGTCGCCAAACCCCGTGTTGGCACAACTGGGATGCACCATTGGAAAAACTTTACTATTTTTATTTTACCAGGTAAGGCCCACTGAGCTATGCAGCTCTTTTCCAGAAGCAACCTGGCCACAAATCATAGCTCAACTAAGTGGCTTATCGTCATGTGGAAATTTATAGCAGCCAAATACTCTTAAACGGACGTCGATTCTAAATGCGGAGGGAAAAACCGGAGGACCTGGAGAGAAATCCACGCGACTCCTCGGAAAGAGGCACGCAACTCCAAATATACAGCAGGCATCAGGGTCAGGATTGAACCTGCGACCTCCTGGATACCAGGTGAGGGAGTTAACATCTCGCCACAGTGGCGCCCCCAATGGTACATCTTTCCGTGACCACCGACCGTGCGTAGTGCTACAGTAGATACATTTTCGATGAATGGAAGGGATCAGTCATCGGGAAAAGGCGGACTGAATCGCGAGGAATGAAGTTGGCAAAAGCTGCATGCACCAAACCAAAGTGTCCAACGCTCCACCACTTACGACCCCCCCCCCCCCACACAGCCTCCACGTTTCATCAACAACCAGATTTCTTCTGGTTAACTCAACGGATGCGAGTTGTCTCACACCGCACAAGCCCGATGATTGGTCGACACGGCTCGTGTGAGGTGAAAGGAACTGATTCTAAAGCCGATAGAGAACACGTGTGTGTGTGCGGTAATTTAGCAGTTAGCATGCTGCCCCACAAACCTAGTGACCCGAGGTTGATTTCCGTTCATGGCCAACACCAGTGGCGATTATCTGAACTGGTCCTGGGCCTCCCCTAGATCAACTCAGCCTCAAATGAGTACCTAGTGCGGTGTGTAAACATCATTACCAGAGAGATAAAGGTGGCCAGTTGTGGTGCTAGCCACCTACACCCTCGCAAACAGCACCTGTCCCAAAAGCCTGTTAAGGCTATATGGGGGACCTCTGTCTTTGCGCGCTTGTACACATGCAATACACGAGGACCCACATTCCTCGTGTGACCCCAAACCCTGTAGCCCCTGTGACCCCGTGCCCGCACCTTGATGAACTGCTTGAGGAGGGAGCTGGGGTCGCGTGAGGTCATCGCCATGATGTGTGGGTCCTTCACGCCGGCTCAGCGGTACTCGTCATCCATGTGGCTGCTCACTCCTACTGACACGGGGGGGGGGGGGGGTGGATAGAAAGAGGTGGTAGATGGGGCAGGGGGGACGGAGAGGGTAGGTTATCATTTGCCATACTTCCCCGTGCAGGTGAGTGAAGGTGTGTGTGTGGGTGGATGGAAGGAGCGACCAGGAATGGTTTAGAATATCACTCTGCAGTGGTCGCGTTGATTTTGTGTAGCGAGCGGAGCACTAATGAGACCTGGATGAGTCCCAATTGCAAGAGTGGGTGGGTGATATGGCAGGTGAGTGGGTAAATTGAGTAAAATGATGAGTGAGTGAATGAGTGGGTCAGTGCATGTTAAACCTCTTTGTTACAGCACGTAGCCAACCGTGGTAATCGGAAGTGTGACAAACTAACCACAAAAAGTAGTTCTCAAGAAATGAGTTTGTCAATCTAGACGATGATTTAAAAGTGCAAAGCTCCAGTGGCTTCCTAATATTGTAAGGAAGACCGCTGCAGAAGGAAGACTGCTCCAGAAGCACACGTTATGTGGTGACCACGGCCTTCATTCGACAATCCACCAAAATTTACGCCAGCCACCACACACACACACACACGGCCGACTCTTTTCCGCGTTCACGCCACGGGATTTTTCAAAGTCCACTTGGGAAGCAATCGCCGTGCAGTATTTACGGTCAACGCAACTGCGGCATTAAACCCATTAAACCGGTGGGGGGGGGGGGGGTTGAGGGCCCGCCGTTCTCGAACCGCGAACCTCCGCGGCAAAATACGGTGCCACCGCTTGGCAGGAAGGACCGACGGCGAGCCGGGGATGCGCGCCGACTCGGCGTGTCTAGCGGGCGGAGACGCGCGACGCTTATCCCTCTGCCTCGGGAGTCTCGCGGGAAGGAAGAGAGAGAGAGATGCGAGGAGACGTGATGGTGAGGGATGTGAGATCACCCTCCCCTCCCTGGTCGAACTCCACGGCCTTCTGGAGTTCAAGCGCCTCCCACCGCAGGTCCGTAGGCAGCACCAGGTTTTCTTCGGTGACGACGTCAGGGGGACAGGGGGCAGTGGGTGGGGGGCGGGCAGGGGAGAATTAACAAGGAAGAAAAATCATGCGCACGCATGGATTCATTCGGAAACGCTTTCCAACGCGCGGTTGTCTTCTCGCCTGTATTGTCAGACCGTCTTGTCCCATCTTAGTCCGTCTTGCGTGTCTCATTTTCTCTAGATCCGTCTCTAGTCTGTCTTGCGTGTCTCAACGTCTCTAGTCTGTCTCACTGTCTCTCGTCTGTCTTGTCGTCGCGAGCCCATCTCTAGATCCGTCTCGCCGCCCGTTACCATCGAGCGCCCTCTTGAGCTGCGCCTTCTCCTCTACGAGGACCTTCTTGGCCTCCTGCGCCTTGCGGTAGAGGTACTCGCCGTGCAGTTGCGCCTCCTCAGCTGCACCACCAAACAAAGACAAAGATCCCCCATGTAGCCTTCGACAGGACTGTCGGGTGCAAGTGCTGTTAACGAGCAGCACCTTTGATACACGAAGGGGGGTAGGTGGCCAGCACCACATCCGGCCGCCTTAATTTCCCCAGTGGCGATGTTTACACAACGCACCAGGTACTCATTTGAGGCTGAGTTGACCAAGGGGAGGCCCAGGAACGGAATCGTCACCAGGGTTGGCCGTGAGCGGGAATTGAACTCGGGTCGCTGGGTTAGTAGTGCAGCGTAGTGCTAATCGCGAGACGACCATAAACAACAACCGCCATTCGCCACGAAGTGGTGGAGATGTCACCACGGCGCTCGTGCCAGGCTACGTGCAGGTTAAGGCCACATGAAGCGTCGAACGCCCGCTGGCAGCAGGAGGTCACAGACAGACAGACCCAGGTTGCCATTGGTTGCTTGACTGAGATGACTGGCCGATGCACCACCTGTGCCCCCTACTGTGCTACACTACCGCTCCCACCTACACAAACTCTCTTGGGCTATACTCTTTGGTTCTTTCGGTAAAGTCACATAGGCATAAAATATAAAATAAATTAAATCACGACGTTTCGGGCACAACACAAGCGTCCATCATCAGGTGGGACAAACCACAGCAAGAAACAATTGCCGACGTGGGCAAAAGAGCTGCTGTAAACAAGAGACTATATAGGTAAGAGAAGGGGGGAGGATCAGGGAGGAGAGATAGAGAGAGGGGGTATGAGGGGAGTGCTGAAGAGAGCGGGGCTGGGAGTGGGAAGCTTAAGAAATTAGAGATGCGGAAAGTTAAGGCAACACCATAAAGCAGTTAAGGTTTTACCTGGTTAATAACATTCTTCCAATGATTACTCAATTTGTATCCATCTTCTCGGTTGAAGTTATGTCTGTGTTTATATATCTGGATGGCTTGATGAACAAACCTTTGATAGTAGCCCGAAGGTTTGCAGAGCGGCACCACGATACTCCTAGCGACGTCGTTGATTAATGTCTGTAATTAATATCGATGGTGAATCTCTGTAATTAATATCGATGATTCGATTCCACGAGAACAGATTCCACAAGAATCGATTCCACAACTATTTTAGTAAAGCGAAGTACGCGATTCGATTCAAACGTGTTCGTTCCGGTCTCATCAGAATCGGTATTGATTCTGTGCTGGAGGAATCCAATGAGCTATAAAGCTCTTTGATCAAAGATGTGCCAGTAGGGGGCACGGGGTCATAACGTCACAACAACAAACAATACAAAAACGATAGGAGTGCAAAGGGAATGGTAGCAAACCACTAAAAATAGGTTAAATAAACCATATAAGTTCATACTCTTTGGTTCTTTCGGTAAGAAGTCTCGCTCTCCGTTCCACCCACTACAACTGGCGTCAGAAGTAGCCAAATAGTAAGATGAATCGCTATAATGGAGACGCGAAGAAAAACTCGTACCAGGGCTCCAGTGGAAGAGGAGGACGACTCAACACCACCGGGGTTGGCAGCCCAGGAAGGGGGAGGAGAAGCGACGACGGCCGAGCTGCTCACTGCCCGGCCGCCCGGCGGCTCACCACCGTCGGAGAGGGCGCTTCAGGTGGCTCACTCCCGCCTCGCCCAACTCCTGCACGCGGCGGCATCCATCCTCGACGAAATACATCGCGGGTTATAACCACAACAAATATAATCACAATCACTGCGACCATAATCGCCGTAACCACAAATATAATCATAACCACCAGCTACATAACCACAAGTATAAACACTACTGCCACAAATATAACCATAACCACCACAACCATAACAACCAACATAACCACCACAACAACCACAATGATGCTGATACACTCTCACACCATGTGGGTCCCCTTGTCTCCTTGTGTCTCCCTGTGGGTGAGTGGATGGGTTGGCGAGAGAGTCGGTGGGTTGGCAAGAGAGTCGGTGGGTTGGTGAGAGAGTGGGTGGGTGGCAGAGTGAGTGACCGGTGGCAGAGTGAATGACCGGTGGCAGTGGGTGACCGGTGACTAAGTGGGTGGGTGGCAGTGGGTGACCGGTGACCAAGTGGGTGGGTGGCAGTGGGTGACCAGTGACGAAGTGGGTGAGAGAGTGGGTGGCTGAGTGGGTGGCCGAGTGGGTGGCTGAGTGAATTGGTGAGTGGATGAGTGCCAGAGTGGGTGGGTGAATGGCTGAGTGGGTGGGTGAGAATCAGTATGTTTTTGCTGGAGGAATCCGATGAGCTATGAAGCTCTTTTTCATAGATGCCCAAAGAGTGGCTGAGTGGGTGGCTGAGTGAGTGTCGGTGGGTGTGAGTGGGAATGAAATCTAACCTGCACCTCTGCATTGCAAATCCAGCGAGCTAACGCCCTGCGTGTGGTGGGGTAAAGTGTGGGCATGGCCACTTTGCTCCAACACGTCCGGACCAGCGTGGAAGAGTAGACCAAATACCTCTATATAGCGGCCTCTAGTGGATGCCTTTTCCAGCAGCAGGCGGTTCGCATCCACAACAAACCCGTCCCTCCAGGGATAAAAACACACGGCAGTCTGGGAGTGCTTCTCATCAGCTATGGCTCAACACGAGGGCCACTCTGGGGCCGGTTTCCACCGTCAGCGCCTCATCATCAGCAGCAGCAGGGCCGGGCTCTGCTTGAAGCAGCGCCGTGAACTCAGCAGGCGTCTAGGACGTGACGGCTGTGGGCCAGGCGCCTCCTCCTCTGTCTCCCCCCACCACCGCCGCCACTGCTGATGTGTGCACACCGCGCGAGGTTCTCACCTTCAGGCTGAGTCGACGTAGAGGAGGCCCAGCGAGCCGCCGCTTCAGAAGCTTTCGCGAGCCACTGACGGTGGCCGTGAGCGGGAAACCAAATCAGCCGCTCGCCACCCACAATCCACAGCGCGCGCCGCCTCCACTCGCCCCCTGCCTGACTGTAAGTAGCAGCGGGGGGAGGGGGGTGGGCAATGGGGGCGTGAGGGGGGGGGGTTTGAGGGGGAGCATGGGCGGGGGTTGCCAGGGGGGGCAAGGGGGGTCGCGAGGGGGGGGATGCTTGGGGGGGGGGTTGTGAAGGGGGAGGGGCAGGGGGGGAAAGAGGGAGCATGGGGGAGGAGCTTAGGTGAGGGGGAGGAGCTAATGGCTATTACACCACGCCGCGTCTCGCGCCACGTGCTTCCCCTGGCAGTTTGGCCGTTAGGCGTGGAACCGAGCTGTGGGTGAGTGGTGGCGGTGGTGGTGTGAGTCTTTCTATGTGAGTCTGTGTGTGAGTCTCTCTAAGTGAGTCTGTGTGTGAGTCTCTCTGTGTGAGTCTGTGTACGTGTGTGTGGGTCTGTGTGAGTCTGTGTGTAGCAGTGACCCGGTCTCAAATGAGTACCTGGTGCGATGCGTAAACATCGCCACTGGGGAGACAAAGGCGGTCGGGCGTGGTGCTAACCACCCACCCCTTCGTTTACCGTGCCGGCCTTCATATGTACTGCTTGCTAACAGCACTTGCCCCTACAGCCTGTTAAGGCTCTATGAGGATCGTTGTCTTTGGTGTCCTGTATTAGCAGGAGGAGGAGTGGTGGTGTTAATGTTGGTGGTATTAGTGGTGGTGGTGTTAGTGATGGTGGTGTTAGTGGTGGTGTTTGTGGTCTTAATAATGGTGGTGTTGGTGTTAGTGATGGTGGTGTTAGTGGTGGTGGTTGTTCGAGGTATTGTTGCTGGTGTTAGTGATGGTGGTGTTGGTGGTATTAGTGGTGGTCGTGTTAGTGATGGTGGTATTATTGGTGGTATTATTGGTGGTAGTGTTAGTGGTGGTGGTGTTAGTGGTAGTGGTGTTGGTGGTGGTGGAGTTGATGTTGGTGGTGGTGTTTTTAGGGTTCGTAGTGTTACTGGTGGTGTTAGGAGTGGTGTTAGTGCTGGTGTTAGTTGTGGTGTTAGTTGAGGGGAGCGGTAGTGTAGCGGTTAACGTGCTGCGCTACAAACCTGGCGACCCGGGTTCGATTTCCGCTCACGGCCAACACCAGCAACGATTATCTGAACCGGTCCTGGGCCTCCCCTAGGTAGACTCAGCCTCAAATGAATACCTGGTACGATGTGTAAACATCGCCGCTAGGGAGACAAAGGCGGCCAGGCGTGGTGTTAGCCACCCACCCCCTCGTGTGCCATGCCGACCTTTATAGGTGCTCGCTAGCAGAAATTGCCCCTACAGTATATTCAGGCTATACGGGGGATCTGTCTTTGTTAGTGGTGGTGGTGTTAGTAGTGGTGTTAGTGGTGGTGCTAGTGGTGGTGTTTGTCGCGGTGTTGCTGGTGTCCGAACAAAGGAGCGACGCTCACAACAACGACCTTTGACCTGGGCGGCTGAAATGTAGCACGTTGGCACAGTCATCTCAGTCAGTCAACTCTTGGCACCTGGGTCTGACCTGTGACCTGTCAGTGAGCCTTCAGCATTTCACGTGGTCTCAAAGTGCACCTGGCCTGGCATTTGCTGCTGCTTAGTGGCAAATGGCGGTCTTTGTTGTTTTTGTTGTGTTTCGTGTTGTGGGTGAGTGGTGAGGTTGTGAGTCTGTGATGATGATGTGAGTCCGTGTTGATGATGAGAGTCCGCATTGTGACATGACGCGTGTTTAGACATGAGTATTGTCGCACACCATCGGTTTTGTGTGACCCTCACCTGCGTCTCCCGCTCTCCACGCAGAGACCCGGACCGTGCGAGAAACGCAGTGAGCTCTGAGCACCCTACTCTGCAAGTTGCTGCCATGGAGGTACGTGTGGCTCTTCAACTCGTGTGGTAAAATATGGGTGGACGTGTGTTTTCCCCTCGACTTGTGCCTACCTGTCACCTACCTGTATACCTGGATGTGCTTCTCCTTGTCCGCCTGAGTATGTGTATGTCTATCAGAGTGTGTCTCCGAGATCCTGTTGGTGTGCCTGCCTGTCTACGCTTGAGCATTTACAGCACTATTATCTATCCACTGATGAATGAGAATGCCTTCCTCCCTGAGACCTTGCTACCCCTCAAATGCTGTGATGGAATAATCCGCCAAGCGCCGATTTTGTCGCACCATCTCTCTGGTGGCTCTCCTCTCCGATGTGTTTCCTTCCTTGGCTGCCGCTCCATTATTATTCTTCACTATCAGCCATTGTTGTCCCTCCTTGCCATGGCTCGTCATGCCCGATCCCCAATCACTCTTTAACAATTTGAACAATCCCTGCGTGTGACCTCAAAATCCACGCATCTTTCATTGTTAATCCAAGCATGGCATCTGATATTGGCCAAATATTCCAATGCTGAGAAACGACAACATCTCGGCAGGACCCTCCTGAATGTGGAGCCCAGGATCTCAGAGATGCTGGCTCAGTGCTCGCCTTCTGCACTTGCTCCAACATCTTAATCAAGCCTATGTGGTGGACCTTTGTCTTTGTGTGTGTGTAGATGAGCCGAGCTGGAGAGGCTCGGAGTAACGACACGTCTTGCACCACGTGGAGTGCGCTGTCCTCAGACGGCACCGGCTCCATCTGTAGCAAATCGCCGAAAGGTAAGAACAGTAATGAGGGACGTCACAGTGGCCACGGTAAATAGTGGGACATCATGATGGCCATGTTGCATGGGGGACGTCACAGTGCCTTTGGTGTATGAGAGATTTTATGGTGATTGTATGGGTGATATCAAGATAGCAATGCTACATGGGGGACTTAATGGTAATCATGTTTTGATTTAAAGCTTTCGTGGCTGCAGGGATTCATATTCTTGGTTCTTTCGGTAAAATCACGTAGAAGGGCAACAATAAAATTATAAAAATATAAAACAATAAAAATCTCACGACGTTTCGACTGCAACACAAGTAATCATCATCAGGTGTGAAAACCACAGCAAGAACCACAGCAAGAAAAATTGAAATTTTCTTGCTGTGGTTTTCACACCTGATGATGATTGCTTGTGTTGCAGTCGAAACGTCGTGAGAATTGTATTATTTTATTATTTTATTGTTTCCCTTCTACGTGACTTTACCGAAAGAACCAAGAATATGGTAATCATGTTGCATTAGAGACTGCATCATGGTTGCCATGTTACATGGGGGACTTCATGGTGGCCATGTTGCATGGGGATAATTATCTGTGCTCTGGCCTCAGTACTGAAACAACATCAAACGCTTTCAGAATTGCTTCTGCGGCCATCTTGAATGCTCTTCCAATATTAGGAAACCACTGAAGCTATCCGCGTTTAAATCATCAAGTTTGACAACTAATATCTATACTCATTCGCTCTTTTGGTAATGTCACCTAGGTAGAAATAAAATAAAACAAATCACGACGTTTCTATCGCAACACAATCAATCTTCATCAGGTGGAACAACCACAGCAATAATAAAATGCTGAAGTAGGTGAGAGAGCTGCTGTGGCAAGAGGTTATCGGTAAGAAAGGGGGGAGGAGCAAGCGGGGGAGAGAGAGGGGAGCTGCGTGAGCGCTAGGGGGAGAAGAAGTGAGGCTGGGGGGGGATGTAGGCGGAGGTAGAAGTGGTAAGCTGAGTATGGGACATGGTGGGAAAGTAAATCTGAAAAATCTACTAGTACCTGGCGCGTGTGATGGAAACAACCACAACCAGTTAAGGCTTTACCTAGTTAAAAACATCCATCGAATGATTGCTCAATTTGTATCCATCTTCTCGGTTGAAGTTATGTCTATGTTTGTATATCTGGATGGCTTCATGAAAAAACCTTTGATAGTTACCTGAAGGTTTGCAGAGTACCTTGGTCTCGGAAAAAAACAATATCACGCGAGCCCACAGCGTTATAACAATGGTCAGACACGGCAGAGGTATTGGTTCTGCGATGTTTCAGATCTGCCTTGTGTTCGCTAACACGGTCCGCGACATGTCAATTCGTTTTCCCAATGTAACTGCTACCGCAGGTACAACTCAGTTTGTCGACTCCAGGATATTGCATGTCAGGATGGGATTAGATCACGGATTTTGTGTACTGTATTGAATCGGACTTGGATCTTGTGTTTGTTTAAAATTTTGGAAATATTTTTGGTAACACCTGCTATGTATGGTAAAGTGATGGTCTTGATAGGCGTCTCAGTGGATTGTTTCTACATGGTTGGAGAAACAGCTTTGCGAATAATGCTGTCCCAGTACCCATTCATCTTAAGAGTCTGGTGTACGTGTTCCAGTTCACTGGCTTGGTGGTGTTGGTTGCAAATGCAGTGGCCCTATGGTGTAGTGGTTTGATGAGGGAATTCTTCTGCGCCGGATGGTGGTGGGAATTAGGTTTTAGATAGGTCTCTTCTCAAACAAAACATCCAGGAATTAGTAGCTTACCATCATTCTCCACTTCCATGGTGAATTTGATGGATGGGTGTATGGAATTTATGTTGTTGAGAAATTGATTCAATGTTGGCAGGCCATGTGGCCAAATGACGAAAGTGTGATCTACGTATCTCTTCCACAAGGAAGGACGTTGGGTGCATGTCTGGATGACATCAGTTTCAAATTTCTCCATGAAAACATTCGCTATCACTGGTGATAAGGGGGGACCCATGTGGGTACCTTCATTTTGTTTGTAGAAAGTACCATTCCTGGTGAAGTAAGTGCTGGTTCAGCGTTTCTACTGCTGCATGCATTTTTTTTCCGCCTGAGGACGACCGCTTGTGTTGCGATCGAAACGTCGTCATTTATTTTATTTTATCCATATGTGACTTTACCGAAAAAAACAAAGAGGAAGTGTTAGTAAGGCAGTTCCTAACCAAAGTTGGTACATCAACATTCAGTCCATGTTGGACCAAGTCTTCAATTATTGCTAAGGTGTCAGGTACAGGAACCTTGGTGAACAGAAAGACTACATCAAAGCTGACGAGCAAATCATCTGGGGACAGTGAAATGCCTTTGATTAGAGAGATAAAGTGAGCTGAGTTTCATACTGCTGAGGTAGTCTTGCCCGTGAATGGAAGCAAGGTCTCAGACAGAAATTGGGCCAGTTTGTAGGGAGGTGAGTTGATAGTGGAAATGATGGGTCGAAGTGGAGTATCTTCTTTATGGATTTTTGGAAGACCATATAATCTGGGTGGTCTATTAGCAGAAGGTTTTAGGGAGAACTGCTTGAATGGTTCGATTAGAGAAGTCGAATTGGTAATGATATTGTTTGTTTTTAAAGCCAGGCAGTTGGTCGGATCTTTGTTGATTTTGGTGTAATTGCTATCATTAAGAAGGTCCTGGATTATGTTGCTGAATGTGGTTTTATCCATGACGACAGTAGCATTGCCCTTGTTGGCTGAGAGGATGACTTTGTCCTCTCTATTTTTTAATTTGGTGAGTTCAGAGCGCTCGTCCTTGCTGATGTTATTAATAGGATTCTTAGCATTTTTAAAGATGGTGGCAATTTTAAATCTTGCCACGTCTGTCGGGATGTGTCCCAAGCCTTTGAGGGCTACATCTACCTGGGTTTTTATATCATCCACTGGGATGTGTTTGAGGGTGACAGCAAAATTCAGCCCTCTAGCTAGTACCGATTTTAGGCTATCGGAGATTGTGCTGTTACTCTGATTAATAGCAGTCTTTTTTATGTGTGGATCTGGTTTCTTTTTTGACAAGTTATTGAATTTAGCAATAAGGTTAACCTTGCATTTGGAAGACATTGTTGTGGCAGAAGAAGCAGTCATGTTATCTACAAGGTTCCAATCAGATGCGGACATTTCATCTGTTAATGTTAAGTGTGATTGTAGGAGACATTTGTCTAAATTATCAAGTTCAAGCCGGAGTAGTCTTATCCTCTCTGAGATTAGAGAAAGGCTAGCTCTGAATAAGATCCGTTTAGAGTTGGGTTAAGTGACAGAAGCAGATGTGAGTTTAAATGTGGTCGGTATTATCTTGTTGTCGCGGCATCTCTTCAGAAAGGTGAGTGACTCGATCATGTGAGCCTTCTTGTCTCGCAGTCTGTTAATGGTTCTAACAGATGTGTGGAACCTATTTGCGTGGTTAGTTTATTAACCTTCCCCCACACTGTTGATTAGCACCATTGGCTACATGCGGTGCAAAAGAATTTCAACATACATAGCTGGGATTGGCAAAAACATCCCAATCCTGAAATATTTACTCTATAAATTGCTCAAAATTTAGGTTCACACACCTGTTGTTGTTATTCTCCTCGTGCCTACAGAAATCCTGGCTCACTTTGGCCCTCACTTGACCGACCGCGAAAAGCTGGAGCTCGCAGCCATGCAAGAAGTGTGGTACTTTGCGCTCGACAACAAACCCAAGGGATGCAACAGGCATGGATATGATGACGACGAACGTAATTACATTCTGGTGAGGCTCACCACAAAACTACAGCCTTGGGGGCGGTCACAGGGCCCAGAGATAGCGGGTTTTGTGGCTTCTTATTATTGCACCTGAATTACCAACCAGGGCACACACCAACGCGCTTCAAAATCAGAATGTTTAATCCCGAGTAAAGCCCTTTTAGATAAGAAGCAATTTTTCAAGGGAATCTTCGCCAGCAGACAGTATCAAAGCATTCGACAATTACACCCACTCACACACTTACTCACCCACCCCCAGACGCACTCACTTGCTGACTCACTCACTCATTCACCCACTCAATCACTCACCGACCCACTCGCCCACTCACCAATGCACTCACCCGCACACATCTGAATCAGAAGTTTATTTCCCGAGTAAAGCCCATTGAGCTCAGAAGCTCTTTTTAAGGGTGACTCAGCCAGCAGACATCTGAGCATTCCAAATTATGGTTAAAATAACTTCATAATTCCAAGCAAATGTTTTTGTTAAAATTACATTCTCACTTCTTAAACGTTGTGATTTTAACAATAGTCAGTTTAAATGATTGTACCTTTTGTTCAGTTCCGACATGATCACCTCCACTACCGCTATGAGGTGCTCAAGATGATTGGGGAAGGAGGTCAAGGCCAGGTGATCCAGTGCCTTGACCACAAGAGGAACACCCTGGTAGCTGTAAAGATCCTGGTGTCACCGTCGAGGTAAGACTTCAGAGACGTGCCATCACGAGGCCGACGTTGTTAAGTCCATTGCCATGCAATGCGGTGGTGACACTCATGCTTCACAGCGAGAAGGGGGGCCTTGGTTCGGCTCCTGACTCGGGCACCATCGTGTGTGGAGTGTGTACCTTCTACCCCTGTTCTGCATCGGTTCCTTCTAGGTACTCTGGTTTTTCGTCTCTAAAGCTTAAAATACATACACACACAGTGTGAACTGGTATCGGCCAAAACATCCCATTGCTACAAGATTACCTCCACATTACAGTAAGTCATCATTTAATGCTGTAGATACATTCATGAAAAGTTCCGCGTTAAGCGAAAAAGCATTGAGCGAAAAGAATCTCTCCATAAATAATGTAACAATAAAGTTTGGCGAGATGCAATGTATGCATACACTGTGAGATGATGAGACCAATAACTGAGGCTATGCTATAGTAATAGGTTTTACCCTTTTAGCTGGCACAAAAACTGACACCTTCTTTGGTTCTTTCGGTAATGTCACGTAGAATGAGAATAAAATAATAAAATAATACAATAAAATTCTCACGACGTTTCGGCCACAATGCAAGCGGCCGTCTTCAGGTGAAAGTTACAGACCTGTCGGGACGACAGAGCTCAACACACCCGAGACGGCTTTTCTTAGAGCTTAGTCTCCACTGGTGTTGGACCAGAAGAGTGGAGACTAGGCTCTAAGAAAAGCCGTCTCGGGTGTGGACCAATCAAATTCAAGGACAGTGCATATTATTATCAGAGTTGTCTCTTTTGTTTGCATTTTGACTGCTTGTGTTGTGGTTATTGCAAACATGATGCCTTGAATAAAGGTGTCAGTTTTTGTGCCAGTTAAAAGGGTAAAACCTATTACTATATCTTGTTACTGGCAAAGGAGGTCTCATAATGAGGCTATGCTGTCACGTTACTTTTATCATTCCGAGTACTGTATCATACCGCTCAACAGTGCAGCTCAAAAAAGTATTTTGTTGTCGACTACTCACAAACCACGTCATGATGGGCTTATTCCGTGTTATAATGGGTGCGTATCTTGTTAGAATGTGCGTGTTCCATGTTGTAATGGTCGCGTTTCTTGTTACAACGGACACATTCTGCATTGTGTAAAAAGTGTTGAAGAACCACGTTATAACGAAAACGCGTTGTTTTAACGGGCGTTTGCATTTAGTTTTCCCGAATGACCAATCCGATTTGAATGGCTCTTCACCTTCAAATCCTATTGGGTACCCTACGCCAGCTCCTGCGCCCCGTATGGTACCAATGAGAGTCGAGAACGCTACTCTAGCTCACAATGCCGTTAGACCTGGTGAAAGTATATTTAATTATTAATTCTGAATAGCATTTGCCTCTGGGTGACCCTTAAGCAAGTGTAAGTTATTAATTTGTGGACTTCCTCTGCGCAGCTCCAAGGAAGAAACATTGCAGAGGATGGAGCTCCAGATAGCTCTGGAACTTCAGAGTGAGGACAGCAATGAAGATTACAACGTCATCAAAGTCCTAAACAGCTTTGATTTCAGGGGACACCACTGCCTTGTCCTGGAGCTGTTGAAGTATGTACCGCGTGTTCCATCTCCCCCTCCCTCCGCTAATAGCGTGGTTAACTGATTAACTAAACAAACTTTTTTGTTTTCGTGGGAAAGTCCACTGACCTATTAGTTATTTTTTTGTAAGCGACCTGCCCACAAATGATAGCTTAACAAAGTAACTTATCACGTGGAAATGTACGGCAGCCAAATACTATGAATGCATGTCGATTCGAAATGTGGAGTGGAAAACCAGAGGACCTACAGAATAATCCACATGATCACAGGAAGAACATGCAAACTCCAAATGTACATGCGTCAGGTTCGGGATCAAACCCCACGACCTTACCAGGCGGAGTTGTTATCTTCTCCCCATGGATAACCCTCTACCACCTGGCAAAAATGCCAATGAAATCAAGTTGTCAAGTGGGCAAATGAGCCAACTAATTTGGTTCATCGACAAACCAACGACCTGAACCTACACTGAACTATGACTCTGAATATTGGTCATGAACATGCACGAACAATATTAAGATTGTTGTTAGCAGAATCAGCACAGCATTTAAGGAGATAACACTGACACTGTGTTGGTGTTGTTTCTGCTTTTGTCTCTCTCACAGGGAGAGCCTTTATGATGTGATGAGAGAATCGGGGTTCCGGTTGGACATGGAAATGGTGAAAAGTTATACCAGGGGAATCCTCATGTTCCTGTCCCACATCTCTTCCAGGAACATAGTTCACGCGGACATCAAGCCAGTGAGTGGACACAGCATTCAGTATGATTTTGTTGCAGAGGCATATTGTTAGTAGGGAATCGTTCCACGGAGAAAACCGGCCACATTAGTCACAAGGTCTATGCGTTCGCTGTTTCCATCTAACTGGAAGGAGGCAGGGTCATTGTACCCCTGGTGAAGATAATGCGGTATGAATTAAACTGTAGTGTAGAGTCGTGTCGGTATTGGGGACTCACCATAGACAAAACCGGCAACGTTGATCACAGCGTTGCCCCAGTCCTTCGGAGACAGAAACTGGAGCAAATAAAGACTATTTCCTAAGTGTGCCAAACGTGTATTTTGACCTGACAGCTGCCCGCTGTCGGCTTCCACACTGCGAATGGAAAACTTCCGAAGACAAACGCGCGGTGGATAGCGTCATGGAATACGCGAGCTCTCATGTGTAGCTTTTGGTCCGTAACCCGTTAAAGGGCACTATTGCAGCTGTGAGCTCAATGCACTCTCCTGTCAGAGGAACCATGATCAGTTGTCAATAGAGCTGCCCTCCTTTACTTCGATGGTCCCTTAGAGTGCTTTGAACATGAGCCTCAAATCAAATCTCTTTTCTAGATGCAATTGAAAGGGGCAACCCCCAGTAATAGCTGTCAACAAACATCAAATGTTGCACTTGACTGACGCTCGTTGACGGCACTACGCCTCGTCTAGTTCCCCTGTTTAGCGTAGGTGGTGGTACGTGATCGTTCCACTGCTGGCTGAATGTTATCGGCATAACCTCTGCATTTGAATTCATTCTGCCCCTTCTCCTGCAGGAAAATGTTCTCATCAAGGACACCGTGACCGGCACTGTGAGGGTCACGGACTTTGGCACGAGCTTTTTTGTGGAAAGTCAACGTGAGTGACCTCTCCTGGGTGTGTGAGCGTCTGCGTGTGGGTGTTTGTCTGATTGTGTATATGTGTGAGTATCTGCGTGTCTGTACATGTGACTGTTCATGTGTGTGATGAGGATGCTGTTTAAGAAACAGTGAGTACACAAACACATATATGTGTTGTTCTTGTGATTGGTGTGCAGCTATGAATGTTGGTGGGACTCTGGAATACTCGGCTCCGGAGCTGCACTTGGGCTACAGCTTGACCTGTGGCGTAGACATGTGGGCGCTGGGTTGCACGGTGGCGGAGTTGGCGACGGGCAGGCAATTATTTCAGTCCGACAGTGACAAAGATTACCTCCCGCGCTGCATTGAGGTATTTCCCACTGGGCGTCCATCCGCTCGTGATGCCCCTCTCTTTCCTTGGAGTCGTGGGTTTTGGGGGTGGCAGGAGGGGAGGTGGCCACTTAGTGATCTGGCGAATAGCGGCCGTCGTATGTTGTGTATGAGTGTACACGTGTCCATCTTGTACGTGTGAGGGGAGCAGTAGTGTAGCGGTTAGCATGCGGCGCTCATGGCCCACACTAGTGATGATTATCTGAACCGGTCCTGGGCCTCCCTTAGTTAGACTCAGCCTTAAATGAGTACCTAGTGCAGTGTGTAAAATACCTGGGTCAATGTGGCCCACCACCCCCTGTCTCTGTGTGCCATAATGCTTGCCCTCAACAAGCGCTGCTGCTGTTGTTACGCTATACTAACATCACTTGCCCCTACAGTCAGCCGAGGATACACGGGTGACCTTTGTCTTTGTCTCAACCATGTGCAGATTCTGGGAATGCCTCCACGATACATGGTGAATTCAGCTCCCGACAGAAGGCAGTTTTTTGGTGAGTTAAAGGGTGGTGCGAGTGACGGACCGGATTCAGTTTTAAGAAGAGGCCTGCGGCTGTTGTTATTTTTTTGGTGGGAGGGGGGGGGAATGGCCTCTTTTTATTTTAAATTCCTTTGGTGAGTGGGTGGGTAAGTCGGTGTGTGGGCAAGTAGGTTGTAGGGTAAGTGGGCGAATTGGTCAGTGGGTAAGCGGGTGGGCGGGTGAGTGGGGGGGGTGGTTCGGTGATTGGGTAGGTGGGTAGGTGAGTGAGTGATTGTGTAGGTGGAAGAGTGGGTGGGTGGGTGAGTAGGTTGATGGATGGGTCGGTAAGTGGGTAAGTAGGTGACGTGGTGGTTGGTGACTGCATCTGTCCCGCTGTGCATGGCTCCCGCAGACCGTCAAGGGAAGATGTTGTGCCCAGGCAAGAAAAGGGTACCGGGGAGCTTCCCACTTGAAAGTGTGCTCAAAAGCCACGACCCGGCGTTTGTGGAATTCGTCAGCTTCTGTCTGCGGTAAGACACACCCACCACCCCCTCCCAATGAGGATCCCCCCCCCCCTCCAATTGATCGGCGATCACTCTCCACCGATCGCCAGGAAAATGTGGAGCTGAGTGGGACTGCCGATGTGCAGTACCACCGGTGTCAAGATCGCCCTCTGTGGAGGATGGGGAGGTCCGTGCAAGATGCTGCTGGCCAATGCGATGCTCGGGGCATTTTTAGTCTACTGGGCATCAGAGGATTGCCACTGTTCCTGCTGCTTCTGCTGCTGCCGTGCATTCCTGACCTTGTAGGAGAAGGGAAGCAACTTCAATGCTCTCACCACGCTTCTCTCACTACGTTTGGCGCGTGTGTCTCCCACGCGTCTCTCAACAGATGGGTTCCGGATTCTCGTATGACGCCAGCGCAGGCGCTGGATCACAGCTGGCTCCGGACCGCGGCCACCAGCACCACCAGCAATGCCACCACCACTGCTACTCCTGGCCGTGTCCAGTGCTTTGGAGCTGCTGAACGACGGTAACCCACATTCTGCTGACCAATTTTCAAGGCAGTCCATAGAGAGGTGTGGGGCCCAGGGCAAGTCACAACTCCCACATGGAGAAAGTGGCCCAAGTATGGGCATCAAACCCAGGTCCCTCTTTGGCTGTGAGTTCCAGCCCTGCCGCCCACAAACTAACACACGGAGAGTTAAAATCTCACCTGTACATTCGGTTATATACGGATGTATTTTTATAATTGCTTTCTGGGTGAGGACAAATAATGAAGTGGCCATATCTTTGCCATGTAGGTAACCCTTCATCCACTGTGACATCGCCAGCTCCCCCCCTCCCCCCCGATGGTGGGGGAGGGGATGGCTGCGATCTCTGCTGCAGCAGTAAGTTGGAACAATGTCGTGCGCATATCTTCACAGAGCGGAGCCGGCGCTGCCCCCATTCTCTTTGCTCGCCTGGGCCTCTGATTGGAGGCTGAAGGTTGTGGAGGAAGAGGAAACCCAGGTGGAGGAGCTGGTGTTGCAGGAGGAAGAGACCCTGGTGGAGGAGCTGGTGGTGCAAGAGGAGGAGACTCTGGTGGAAGAGCTGGTGGTGCAGGAGGAGGAGACCTTGGTTGAGGAGCTGGTTTTGCAGGAGGAGGAGGCCTTGGTGGAGGAGCTGGTTTTGCAGGAGGAGGAGACCTTAGTGGAGGAGCTGGTTTTGCCAGAGGAGGAGACTCTGGTGGAGGAGCTGGTGGTGCAGGAGGAGGACACCCTGGTGGAGGAGATCGTTGTGGAAGAGATGGTGGTGGAGGAGAAGGAGAAAACAAGGAAAGAGGATCAAGTGATGGTGATGCAGGAGAAGAGGAAGCCAGGGGGCCTGGCCCGCATGGGGAGAGTCATCCGCTCACTCCTCCGACGCGTGCTGCTGTGTGGTGGCCGGTCCACCGCACAGTAGAGATGGAGGTGGTCGTTGATCGGTCTGATCCATGACCACTATCACCACACCTACCACACACACCCTGTACCCACCCACCCCGTGACACCCACCACACTCCACACACACCCTGCACCCACCCACCCCGTGACACCCACCATCCACCACACTCCACACACACCCTGCACCCACCCCATGACACCCGCCACACTCCACACACACCCTGCACCTACCCACACTGTGACACCCACCACCCACCACACTCCACACACACCCTGCACCCACCCACCCCGTGACACCCATCACCCACCACACACCCTGCACCCACCCACCCCGTGACACCCACCACACTCCACACACCCTGCACCCACCCACACCGTTACACCCACCACACACCACACTCCACACACCCTGCACCCACCCACCCCGTGACACCCACCACACTCCACACACCACACACCCTGCACCCACCCACCCCGTGACACCCGCCACCCACCACACTCCACACACACACCCTGCACCCACCCACCCCGTGGCACCAACCACCCATCACACACCACTCACACCCTGCACCCATCCACCCCGTGACACCCACCATCCACCACATTCCACACACACCCTGCACCCACCCACCCCGTGACACCCATCACCCACCACACACCCTGCACCCACCCACCCCGTGACACCCACCACACTCCACACACCCTGTACCCACCCACGCCGTGACACCCACCACACACCACACTCCAAACACCCTGCACCCACCCACCCCGTGACACCCACCACACTCCACACACCACACACCCTGCAACCACCCACCCCGTGACACCCACCACACACCACACACCCTGCACCCACCCACCCCCTTGACACCCACCACCCACCACAATCCACTCACACCCTGCACCCACCCACCCTGTGACACCCAACACACTCCACACACCCTGCACTCACCCACCCCATGACACCCACCACTCACCACACACCCTGCAACCACCCACCCCGTGGCACCCATCACCCACCACACACCCTGTACCCACCCACCCCATGACACCCACCACCCACCACACTCCACACACACCCTGCACCCACCCACCCCGTGACACCCATCACCCACCACATACCCTGCATCCACCCACCCCGTGACACGCACCACCCACCACACTCCACACACCCTGCACCCACTCACCCTGTGACACCAACCACACTCCACACACACCCTGCACCCACCCCGTGACACCCACCAGCCACCACACTCCACACACCCCCTGCACCCACCCACTCCGTGACACCCACCACCCACCACACTCCACACACACCCTGCACCCACCTACCCCGTGACAACCACCACACACCACACTCCACACAAAGGGTTAAGGGTTTTGAGGGTTACGTGTTTAAAGGATTAGGGGTGGAGAGATCTAGGGGTTTATAGAATTATGGTTTTAACAGTAAAGGGGTATAGAGTGTTAGGGGGTTTGGGATTTTTTGTTGTATTTGGGTTATGGTTTCAAAAGGTGAGGAGTTTAGATGGATAGGGTTTTATGGGTAAATCGGTTTAAAGGGTTAGGGATTTAGAGGATTATAAGTTAAGGGTTTAGAGGTTTACAGGGTGATGGGTTTAGGGGTTTAGAGGGTTAGGTATTTAGAGGGTGTGTGGTTTAGAGGTTTAGGGGTTTAGAGGCTGAGGGTTTTAAGGGTAAAATGTTTTAGAGGTTTAGCGGTTTAGAAGGTGATTAGCTTAGAGGGTTAGGGTTTTAGAGGGGTACAGTTTAGAAGGTTATGGGTTTATAGGGTTATAATTGTAAGGAGTTTGGTGTCCTGAGGTTTAGACGGTTTATGGGTTTCGATTGTTAAAGGGTTAGTGGTTTAGAGGGCTTGGAGTTTATAAGGTTACGTGTTAAGGGTTTAGAGGTTTTTTAGGGGATAAGCGTCTTCGATGTTTTGGGGGTTTCTAGGGTTATGGTGTTTAGGGGTTGAGCGTTTTAGGGGTTGAGGATTTTAAGGGTTAGGGGTTTAGAGGGTTGGTGTTTAGAGGGTTAGGGGTGCAGAGATCTAGTGCTTTTGAGAATTCGGATTTTAACGGTAAAGGGGTTTAGAGTGTTAGGGGGTTTGGGGTTTCAGGGTATTTGGGTTCTGGTTTCAAAGGGTGAGGAGTTTAGAAAGGATTTGATTTAATGGGTAAAGGCGTTTAGAGGGTTTGGGATTTAGAGGATTATAAGTTGAGCCGTTTAGAGGTTTACAGGGTTATGGGTTTAGGGGTTTAGAGGTTTAGGGGGTTAGAGGGTGAAGGTTTTAAGGATAAAGGGGTTTAGAGTGTTATGGGTTTCGAGAAGTAGCTGTTTAATGGGTTTATGGGTTTCGATTGTTATAGGTTAAGTGGTTTAGAGGGTTAGGAGCTTAGAAGTTTCGGGGTGTTTCGGGGATAAGGGGTTTCATGGTTTATAGACTTCGAGGGTTTAGGGGTTGAGAGTGTTAGCGCTTGAGGGGATTCAAGGGTTAGGGGTTTAGAGGGTTAGGGTTTTAAGGTTAAAGGGCTTTATAGTGTTAGGTGTTTAGAGGATTGGGCTATTAGTGGTGTAGGAGTTTAGAGGGTGAGGGGTTTAGCAGGTTAGGTGCCGAGAGGGTTACGGTTTTAGGGGTTGCGGAGTTTAGAGGGTTTGGTGTTTATACAGTTAGAGTTTTGGGGGTTTATGGGTGGGGTTTTCGAGGGAGAGGTTTTTAGACAGTTAGGGTTTTAAGGGTAAGGTCGTTTAGAGGATTAGGTGTTTAGAATGTTAGAGTTTAGAAGATTTTGGGGTAAAGAGGGTTGGGGGTTTAGAGAGTTAGGTGTTTAGAGATGTATGGGTTTCGATTGTTAGAGGTTGAATGGTTTAGATGGTTAGGAGTTTAGGAGGTTATAATTGTATGTGTTTAGGGGTTTAGAGGTATGGGGGTTTTGAGGGTTAGGGGTTTATAGGGTAATGGGGTTTAGCGGTTTAGAGGGTTATGGGTTTTGGGATTTGGGAGTTTAGAGGGTTTAACACCAAGACTTTGACAACTAATATTATCCATACTAAAGGTGTTTTGGATTTCTCTCCGACACTTAATGGCACTTTTTATTGTCATGACAAACTTTACTAATTGGCTGTGTCGGGTGGTGTCTGGTTTAACGACACATTTATATTTACACGATCTAACCCGAAAATATATTTATTATGGGTTTAGAGGGTTAGGGGCTTAGAGTGTTATGTGTTTAGAGGGTTAGCGTTTTAGGGGTATAGGTGTTTTAAGGGTTAGGTGTCTTGAGGGTTAGTTCTTTAGAGGGTATGGGTGTTAAATGTAGATTTGAAGTTTTCGTGACTGCAGGGATCCATATTCTTTGGTTCTTTCGGTAAAGTGACATAGATAGAAATAAAATAAAACAAATCGCGACGTTTTGATCGCAACACAAGCGATCTTCATCAGGTGGGACAAAACACAAGCGATCTTCATCAGGTGGGACAACCACAGCAAGAAATGCTGAAGTCGGCGGGAGAGCTGCCATGGCAAGAGGTTATATAGTTAAGAGAGAGGGGAAGAGGCAAGGGGACAGAGAGAAAAGGGGGGGGGGTGTGGGGTAGGAAAAGGGGGGGGGCACGTAAGCGCTAGGGGAAGAGGACGTTAGGCTGGTGGGGGGACATGGGCGGGGCAGCAGTAAAACCGGCAGGTAATGATGGAAACAACAACACAAGTTAAGGCATTACCTGATTGATAACATCCTTCCAGTGATTGTTTAATTTGTATCCATCTTCTCGGTTGAAGTTTTGTCTATACCCTGGAGTCTACAAACTGAGTTGTAACTTCGGCCGCAGTTACGTTGGAGAAATAAAACGACACGTCTCGGACCGTGTTCGCGAACACAAGGCGGATCTGAAACATGGCAGAACCAATACCTCTGCCGTAGTGGCCATTGTTATAACGCTGTGGGCTCGCATGATATTGTTATTTTCGGAGGCCAAGGACAAAACTTCAATCGAGAAGATGGATACAAATTAAACAATCACTGGAAGGATGTTATCAACCAGGTAATGCCTTAACTTGTGTTGTTGTTTCCATCGTTACCTGCCGATTACTGCTAGCCCCGCCCACGTCCCCCCACCCCAGCCTCACGTCCTCTTCTCCTAGCGCTCACGCGGCCCCCCTTCCTCTCCCTACCCCACACCCTCCCCTCTCTCTCTCCCCCCTTGCCTCCTCCCCCATCTCATACCTGTATAACCTCTTGCCACGGCAGCTCTCCCGCCGACTTCAGCATTTTCTTGCTGTGGTTGTCCCACCTGAAAATATCACTTATGTTGCGATCGAAACGTCGTGATTTGTTTAATTTTATTTAATTTATACCTACGTGACTTTACTGAAAGAACCAAAGAGTATGGATTCCTGCAGTCACGAAAGCTTCAAATAAAGATTAAAATAGTTTAGTTTAATTTGTTTATTTTTGAACAGTTTGTCTTTCCTGTCATTTTTTGTATTTTTTTAGTTATGTTCTGACCTGCCCGATTGGACAGCTGTGAAAACAGATCTTTGTAGCTCATCGATTTCATCCAGTGTAAATAAATATTCAGATTTAAATTTTATTGACCTCTGTGCGAGTCTATGGATTTCTGAGTTTGTGGGCCTCTGTGAGTGTATGGGTCTCTGTCTGAGTCTATGGATCCCTGTGTCAGTATATAGGGTCGCCGTATGAGTCTGAGTGTCTGAAGGAATGTATGGGTCTCTGTTGGAGTCTATGGGTTTCTGGTTCTGGGTCTGAGTGGGAATCTATGGTTCTCTGAGTATGGTTGTTTGTGCGAGTCTTAAGTGCACAAACTGAACTTAAAAAGGGCATTGAGGGGTGCGGAATCCAAGTTGACTATTAAGCTCCCCGCAGTGCAAGCCAGCTCTCTAGTCGTGTCATCATACAGCCCCTGTAATTCTTTATAATAATAATTAGACTTACTCCAGGAAAGCCACGCTGAGTCATAGTAAGGTCCTGAATTTGTTTTTTATTGTAAGATCTTTTCAATCAATGAATAACGAATTCTTACACAAGTGGGGGGAAACCGGAGCACCCGGAGAAAACAAACGTATGTGAAGGGGCAGCAGGCAGCATTTTAAACCGTACAAGTGACGATGGCGATGATCCCACTTGCTATAATGCCTTCTCCTGGCCAGTCAGATGCTTTCTCCTGGCCAGCCAGGAGAAGGCACCTCAATGTCCACGGGAAGGGGGTTTCACAATATTTACTGTGTGATCCAGCAACCCTTGCTGCCTTCTACAGTGCTGGATCGCAGGCTTGCGTCACCACCTTCTGGCGAGTATTTGTAGTTATTATTTAAAGCTATATAGCACTCACAAGAACGACTCAAGAGGCACGAGGAGCCACAGACATGCAGGAAGGAAGCCACGTGGTGAGCCAGCACCAACGATTGTCCAGGCTCTACGGTACTCTATGTATGGAGGCATTATTGGCTAATTAATAACGAGTGTTTGTACAAGTGGGGGAAATCGGAGCACCCAGAGAAAAGCCACGTGTGTGAAGGGCAGCATTTTAAACCGTACAGGTGACGATGGCGATGAGTCCACTTGCTGTACTGCCTTCTCCTGGCGAGGCAGGTTATGCACCTCGACGCCCACGGGAAGAGGATTTCACAACATCATTGTGCGGTGATTTACGAACCCTCGCTGCCTTCCCCAGTGCTGGATTTGAGACGTGCACCACTAACACCAGGCGAATGATAACAACAACAACAATAACTATACTTATTACTTGGTAGCAACAGGCGAAAGAAAACAACAGGCAAATTATAACAGTCCAATTAAAACAGGCGAATGATAACAGGCAAATGAAAACAGGCGAATGATAACAGGCGAATGATAACAACAGGCGTATGTTTAGAACAGGCGAGTAGTAACAACAACAATTATTATTTACACTTAGAACTTGATAACAACAATATTTATACTTATAACGTGATCAAGCATGCCTCAGAGGTGCGAGGAACCACAGACAATCAGGAAAGAAGCCACTTGGTAAGCTGGCACCAACGATTGCCCAAGCTCTGTGACCCTATTGATACGTTTTTATCGACCAGATAGGGAGCGTTACGTGTGGGGGGGAAACCGCCCCCTTCGGTGCCTCCATGGTCCAATAGCTGGTCTTCTTGGCGCCACGGTCCCGAGCCCCCTAAAAGTTCCTCATGGAGCAAATCAACGGGTGGGCCATTGCCTTGTCAGGGCTCATTCATTGCTCCGGATCCCACCTGAAAATGCCAGGCGCAGATCCCCACATCATTAAAGCCACGGGTGCATTTATCCCAGATATAAACAATCGCAAACTATTTGACTATTTTTTTTTACTTTAACCAGGCAAGGCCCACTGAGCTATACAGCTCTCTTTCAGAAGCGGCCACACAATTACAGCTCAACAAATTGGCTTATTACGTGGACATTAGTAGCCAAATACTCTAAACATGTGTTAATAAATGTGGAGGGAAAACCCGGAGGATCCGGAGAAAAATACACGCGACCACGGGGAGATAACATACAAACTCCAAATACAAAGGTGTCAGGGTAAGGATTGAATACACGACCTCCTGTATACCCTACAAAATAGTTAACATCTCGCCACCGTGGCGCCCAATTCTGATCACATGACATAGCAAAACGAACGTCGCGGTGCATAGCAATAATTCAATTGGGCAATTACTGAGCGTTCATAAACGTGAGGGGATACAGGAGTACCCAGAGAAAACCCACTCGTGCAAGGGGGCAACCCTCTATCCCATGCAGACAGAGATGGTGCTTATCCCACTTGCTGTACTGCCTTCTCCTGGCCAGCCAGGATATGCCACCTCAACACCCACTACACCATGAACTTTGTGAACCGAGTTCAATGATAGCGATGGTGTCACCATCGCTATCATTGAAGACCTGGTTCATCAAGGACTGCATACTGATGTACCCCCCCTGGTGAGACATTGCTTAACCAACACTTACTTCACCTGGAATGGAACTTTCTACAAACAAACTGAGGGCACCCCAATGGTCTCCCCCCTATCTCCGGTTGTAGCCAACGTATTCATGGAAAAATTTGAAACTGACGCCATCCAGACTGCCACTCTACGCCCGACCTTATGGAAGAGGTACGTTGATGACACCTTTGTCATCTGGCCACATGGCCAGCCTGCTCTAGACCAATTCCGCGACCACATCAATTCCATACACCCAGCCATCAGATTTACCATGGAGGTCGAAAAAGATGGCAAACTACCCTTTTTGGATGTCTTAATTAAAAGAAGACATGATGGTTCAATGAGCCACTCTGTCTACAGGAAAGCTACCCATACAGATGCTTACTTGAAACCGGATTCCCACCACCATCCATCCCAAAAAAACTCCCTCATCAAGACTCTATACCATAGAGCCCAATGCATTTCCGACCAGGAACACATTACCAGTGAACTCAAGCACGTACACCAGGCTCTCAGGGCTAATGGCTACTCCGACTACACAATCCGCAAAGCCATCACTCCAGTCATGAAGAAGGATCCTCTTTTGGAGCCACTCAAAACCATCACCTTACCCTACATTGCAGGGGTCACTAAAAAGATCTCCAAAATCCTGAACAAACACAAGATCCAGGTCCGATTCAACACAGTACATAAAATCCGTGATTTAGTTCCATCTGTAAAAGATGCTGTTCCAGACATACAGTACCCAGGCGTTTACAAACTAAAGTGCCTCTGTGGTAGTAGCTACATTGGAGAAACCAAAAGACATATCTCGGACCGCATCCGCGAACACAAAGCAGACTTGAAACACGGTAGGACGAACTCCTCTGCCGTGGCAGATCACTGTTATAATTCAGTGGGCTCACATGACATTGACTTCTCCAAGACGGAGGTTCTTTGCAAACCAACCGGCTACCATGAGAGATTCGTTCATGAGGCCATTCACATATACAAGCACAGAGACAATTTCAACCGAGAAGATGGATTCAGGCTTAGTAACCACTGGAAAGATGTTTTAAATCATTTCTGTTCTTAATTAATTGTATTTTTACGATGACCTTCAGACCGCAGCTCTTTCGCCAGCATTGCCTCTTAATACCTCTCACACCACGGTTAATGGTATAGTTTTACAATATGGAGCATACTAGGGCCTCGCAGCTGTCTCTCTCCCCCTCCTCTGTTCCGACCATGGACGAACTCGTCCGTCTGAACGGGACCCGTAGCTATCCGTGGGGCTGAAATTTGAGGGTAAGAATCCACCCATTTTTTCGCCATATAGCATTGTGATATATAACGACTTATTGTTGGTAGCTTAGCTGATTGGAGAATATAGAGTTTATTGATAACATGAAGGTAATTTATATTTTAGTTTTTATTGGTTCACTATATAGTACTGTGAATAGCTCAGATGTGTAGTCATTTCTGTGACCAGTCACTAGCTAATCACTCAGTTGTTTCAATGCTGGATTCGCCTAGTTATTTCAATGCTAAATTCTCCTGTTTGATTTGTACTAAGGGCCTCGGTGAATGTGTATGCTCTGACTTTAACGTAGCTATTTCTGCAGCAGGTACAAGCTAACCACTCAGCTATCTCAATGCTAAATTCTATGCTAATTCCATTGTCAAGATGTGTATGCCTTAACTTAGCTATTTCAATGCTAAATTCTATGCTAATCCCTTTAACAATGGGTGCCTCTGCGGGTGTGTATGCTTTAACTTTTAACATAGCTATTTCTGTGACCAGTCACAAGCTAATCATTCAGCCATTTCAATGCTAAAATCTATGCTAATTCCTTTGTCAAGGCGCTTTGTTCCTCTCACACAGCTTAAAGGCCGTATCTGAACGTGGCTCTTTCACTCCAGCGCTGTCATACCAGACAGTCTCGCTCCCTTCACCTGATGAAAGCCGCTTGTGTTGTGGCCGAAACGTCGTGAGAATATTATTGTGTTATTTTATTTTATCAATTTATTATTTTATTATCATTCTACGTGACTTTACCGAAAGAACCAAAGAAGATGAATCATTGCAGTCACGAAAGCTTTAAATCGAAACTCTAAACATGTGTTAATAAATGTGGAGGGAAAACCCGGAGGATCCGGAGAAAAATACACGCGACCACGGGGAGATAACATACAAACTCCAAATACAAAGGTGTCAGGGTAAGGATTGAATACACGACCTCCTGTATACCCTACAAAATAGTTAACATCTCGCCACCGTGGCGCCCAATTCTGATCACATGACATAGCAAAACGAACGTCGCGGTGCATAGCAATAATTCAATTGGGCAATTACTGAGCGTTCATAAACGTGAGGGGATACAGGAGTACCCAGAGAAAACCCACTCGTGCAAGGGGGCAACCCTCTATCCCATGCAGACAGAGATGGTGCTTATCCCACTTGCTGTACTGCCTTCTCCTGGCCAGCCAGGATATGCCACCTCAACACCCACTACACCATGAACTTTGTGAACCGAGTTTAAATTTCTGGCCACGGCGAACATCAGTGGCTATCTCCCTCTTCCTCTCTCGTCCCTGCTATTATCTCCCTCTTCTTCCCGCGTCCCTCCCACTATCTACCTCTCCAATCCGTCCCACCATCTTCCTCCCTCGTCCCTCCCACCATCTCCCACTTCCTCCCCAGTACCTTCCACTATCTCCCTCTTCCTCCCACTTGGCTCTACTATCTCCCTCTTCTCCCGTCCCTCGCACCATCTCCCTTTTCTTCCCCCATCCTTCCCACTATCTCCCTCTGCATCTCCAATCCCTCGCACTCTCTCCCTCTTCCTTCCCCTTCCTTCCCACTATCACCTTCTTACTCTAACCGATCTGCCTAATCCTCCCAAATCACTCCCACTATCTCCCTCTACTTCCCCAGTCGCTCCAACTATCTCCCTCTTCATTCCCCTTTCCTGCCACTATCTCCCTCTTCCACTCCCTTCCCTCCCACTATCTCCCTCTTCCTCTGCCGTCCCCCCCGCTATCTCCTTCTTTCTCTCCCATCCCTCCCACTTTCTTCCTCCCCCGTCCCTCCCACTATCTTCTCATCCTCCCCCATCCATCCCACGATCTTCCTCATCCTCTCCCGTACCTTCCGCACCTTCCTTATTTAACACCATCAGGTTCACAGACTCGCCCTCGCGTCTCCCAAGTCAAATAGCCTAGCTTAGACACAACCCTCACCATGTTACACTGACGGCATCGACCGAGACAGCCAACAACTATCCGGCCGCCCAATTATCTAGTGAAGACGGCAGCGACCAAGTCGGCAAAGACAGTGCCAACGAGACGACTCCACTTCCCAGAACCTGCAACCACGAGCTCTCGCTCTCCGCTGCTTTTATCCGACTCGGCGCGGCCTGGCTCCGCCCTGGCCGCGCCTCCCTTCTCCAACCCACGAGCGGGTTCCAGGGTCTTCCAGACAGGGTCTCTGTGATCCTTGCCCCAGTGCCTCCGCCCTGCTGACAAACACGCGTGAGGCTCACTGGTGTGTGTACTCCCCGTCCACCGCAGTTGCCGCTGCTGGACAACAACTATTACTCTACAGTTGTACTGCCCTTCTGTACCGTGCCCCCGAGCCATCAACACGGACTCACAGCATCAACACAGACTCACATGATCAACAGACTCCCACGATCAACACTCACAGCATCAATACAGACTCACACCATCAACACGGAAACACAGGGTCAGTGAGCGAGATGGCGGATGGTTTGGATCAGGGTGATGTTGGGGCAAATTCCATTAATTGGGAAAGGTGGCAATCTTGTGGGAATGTCCTCGCCAGAGAAGAAACTTGTCGCTTCCATGTTTTATTTTCATCCAACGTCCCATTAGCGAGATCCAGAGCGTGACGGACTCATATGGAGTCGGCCTCCTGTAATTTTTCTGGTCTCATTCTCACCACAGGTGAAAGCAGAGCCACACATCAACGTGCCAATGGGGCCACGGTTGAAGTGGTGGGGCCACGGTTGAAGTGGCGGTGGCCACGGGTCATGTGGCCTCGATGTATTTTCCATGTTGAAGGCCGATTGCCCCAAACATTGCCCGTCATATGCAGTGTCACTGAATAACGTGTGAAACATACTGTAGCATATACAAAATTTTATTTTCTTCATACATTAAATACAATAAACACAATAAACATGAAATGCATATAGGACATTTATAACTCTCTCAATGACCAAACTTGTATTTTATGAACACACTTATACAAGCAAAATATGACAAAAGTGTTCCAGATTACAGTTTCAATTGAGACTGAAATCCGGAATCATTATCCCCTACTGACAGACTAATAATACCCGCTCGCAGGCCAAGTGCTGATTCACCTTGGGGCCTCGCCTGGTATAGAGGTCGTGGGTTAAATCCCGACGCCTGTATATCTGGAGTTTGCATGTTCTCCCCGTGACCACGTGGATTTTTCTCTGGGTCCTTCGGTTTTTCCCTCCACATTTAGAAACATGCGTTTAAAAGTATTTGGCTGCTATATATTTCTGCGTGACAAGCCACTTTATAGCACTTTCATTTGTGGCCCGGTCGTTCCTGAAAGAGAGCTATACAGCTGAGTGGGCCTTACCTGGTAAAATAAAAATAGATTAGTTTTGTTAGTTTATTTTGTGCCACAGGGGGACAGCTACAGGGGGGGGGGTGCCCATTAAAATGGTCGAGATGAGATGCAACTTAAGGCGCTTGTGACTTCCCAAAAATATTATTTATGGCAGGTTTTCACATCTAAACATCCCGGGTGGCATTGAAGCCAAGAGCTCCCACCCTAGGCGAGTAGCTACGAGAGCGGTGCTGTGCACGGCGACACGCCACTTTCTCCATCTGCCTGACTTGGTATTTTCTTTTTTGATACTTAAATAAATGTTAATGTTTCGTTTTGTGTATGCATGTATGTACACCGTTTGGGGAGCGGTGGTGCAGCAGTTAGCGCACTACGAACTCAGACATCTGAGTACATCGTGTGGTGTGTATAACATCGCAAAACTGGGGAGGACAAAGGCAGCCAGACGTGGGGCTGGCCACACAACCACTTCTGTGCCATGCCGGCCATCATAGGTGCTACCCGTTAAAAGCACTTGCCCCAGCAATCTGTTAACGGCGATACGGAGTACCATTGTCTTTTTGTGCAATTGTGTGCTTCTGTGTGCCACGCATGCGACGATGTAAATGTTTGTGTTTGATAAATGTACATCCGCAATGTGTGTGTGACGCGTATAATGCACGTGTGTGACGACGGTTGGAACAGCGATTCACGCACTGCCCTATCCACGCGGCGACCTCTCCTCAACGTCTCGAGCCTCGGCGGAGAGCGCCGCGAGGTTCGACTCCAACTCCGGCTTTCCAGGGACAAACCCCCCCCCCAATGCCCCACCCCCCAGGCCCATGGGGGGGGGGGGAAGTCGCTCCCCTCCCTCACTCCACGCTCAGGAACTTCCTCTTCTTCGCCGTGTTCATGTACGGTCGCCAAGGCCACTCCACCTCGGCGGTGGCCGCGTTGTCCAGCGTGCCCAGTTTAATCTCATAGACTGCGCGACACACAAAAGCAAAGATCCCCCCCATGCAGCCTTTAACAGACGGCGTGGGAAAAGCGCTGTTCGTGTGTTAGCATGTAGGAAAGCCAGCACGGCACACCAAGGGGTGGGTGTGGGTGGCCAGCATTACGTCCGATCATCTTTGAATTTACACATCGCATCTGGGGTGGGGGAATGCGAGTCGGGTCACGGTACAGCGAATGCGACCAGAGCAGCGACCCCACCGACTCAAGTTCCGATCCGCTCTACAAGTCACCCGCGGGCCACCTAGCCCGAGGTTAGACTCTTACATTCAGCCCATCATCCTCTCAGGGGTCGATAAAATTTACAACCACTTCGTAGGGAAGTCCACAAGGAATGTGGAATTTCCACCGCCTCTGCTGGGGTGTAAAGTGGAGACGAGTAACAATGTGTCAGGCAGACTTACGCTCCATCTCGAATCACGGTCCCACCTCCTTCAACTCGATGTCCTTGCCGTCGCGCTTGTAGACGTTGTGCCTGTTGGGAGGGGGGAAGGGGGGCACAGAAGTCACGGGAGGGGTCGCGGCAAGTCACACGGACGGCGCTGGACTCTCATTACGCGTCCTCGCAGACGTTTGCCAGTTAGAGGCCAGCGGCCACCCTGTTTAAAACTGCGGATGCATTAACAAATGAACAACATTACGCGCCTTCAGCTTCAGAGATGGCGTTAAATAAAAACTCTGTACTGTTGCTCAAAAACTAAAGTAAAACGAAACTATTTTTATTTTACCACTGAGCTATGTAGCTCTTTTTCACATAAAAATGTATAGCAGCAAAATACTCGAAATTCAAGATTCTAAATGTGTAGGGAAAAACCCGGAGGACCCGGAGAAAAATCAAAGTGACCAGGAGGAGAACATGCAAACTCCGAATATACAGGCGGACACACAGCACCTGGCCCAAAAGTCTGCTCACTCTTTCCCATTCCGAGACATCTGCAAGTTGCCGGGTGGTAGGTGTCACGTTCACCGCTGAATCTCGGTACGCGCGAGCGGCTCGGCGTTAATTTTATTTATAGAGGCGTAGCGCTGCTGTTTTTAAAAGGCGTTGCCCTCACCGCAGAGAACCGTAGTGACACGACCGGCACTCTATGGAACAAAACTGTGCCACACGCCCTCCCGCATGGTCTTATGGGAGCCTCGGTATGTCTTCAGGTCAGAAGACGTACTTGAGTTTTTCTTACGGTTCCGTTTCGACGACGTATATGTACATCATGAAAATGAGAAAGGGTTATAGCCTATACGAGGGATCTTTGTGCTTTGGGGATGGGGGAGGAAGATGTGGGTGAGACTGGCACGGTGCCCGCACGCACCCTCTTTCCGAGTCGCGACGTGAAGTTGTGCATCACGAGGTGTGGGAATGCCTCGGACATCATGTCCACGTCCGGATGTCGTGCCGCATCACCACGCTCGAGAGTGTCAAGTACACCGTGGCATCGTACCACGTGTCACATGAACAGCATGCCGGAAAGTTAGACACACCACAGGTGTCACACAGACTGTACTGGAGAGTTAAACACACTGCCCTTCCATCAGCGGCATCATACCATATCACACCACATACACAGTTAAGACACCACAATTCCATGTCTGCAGCGTCATACTACACACCGCACATCGTACGCACAGCTAAATACACCTCCATCCCCCGTCTGTTGCACCGCATCACACACGTCACACCATGCATCACACCGGGGAGCGGAGTGGCTATCTCATTACACTACAAATCCGGTGACCTGACTTCGACTTCCGGTGTGTCCAAGCATCGACAGTGGGGAGACAAAAGGGGCCAGATGCGGTAATGACCACACCACCCACCCCGCCGTGTGCCCTGCCGGCCTTCGTAGGTCGCTCGACAAACAGCACTTGCCCTGACAGCCTGTTAAAGGCTACACGGGGGAGCTTTGTCGACTGTGGTGCATGCGCGTGCCTGGCATACCGCGGTGCTCATGCAGGACGATGAAGTCGTTGACGGCGTTGGCGCAGCACGCCCACACCAGCGCCTGCAGCTTGTGGCCTCCGTGGTTCATCGGCTGAGCGTTCGGCAGGATCAGCTTCATCTCCTGCGGTGGTGGTGGGATGGTGGTGGTGGTGTGGTAACATGACAGCAACCGGTCACACGCCAAGTCCGCTCTTCCCACCGGCGTCCGTCCCGGCCACGCTGCGTTCGCCCCCCCACCTCCCCGCCCTCCCACTGTATCCGACTCGGGTTGTGTTGTTTGTTTTTTCCATTGCGGAAGCCGAGCCGAGCCGTACCGGTATACGGGGTCGCCAAACCCCGTGTTGGCACAACTGGGATGCACCATTGGAAAAACTTTACTATTTTTATTTTACCAGGTAAGGCCCACTGAGCTATGCAGCTCTTTTCCAGAAGCAACCTGGCCACAAATCATAGCTCAACTAAGTGGCTTATCGTCATGTGGAAATTTATAGCAGCCAAATACTCTTAAACGGACGTCGATTCTAAATGCGGAGGGAAAAACCGGAGGACCTGGAGAGAAATCCACGCGACTCCTCGGAAAGAGGCACGCAACTCCAAATATACAGCAGGCATCAGGGTCAGGATTGAACCTGCGACCTCCTGGATACCAGGTGAGGGAGTTAACATCTCGCCACAGTGGCGCCCCCAATGGTACATCTTTCCGTGACCACCGACCGTGCGTAGTGCTACAGTAGATACATTTTCGATGAATGGAAGGGATCGGTCATCGGGAAAAGGCGGACTGAATCGCGAGGAATGAAGTTGGCAAAAGCTGCATGCACCAAACCAAAGTGTCCAACGCTCCACCACTTACGACCCCCCCCCCCCCACACAGCCTCCACGTTTCATCAACAACCAGATTTCTTCTGGTTAACTCAACGGATGCGAGTTGTCTCACACCGCACAAGCCCGATGATTGGTCGACACGGCTCGTGTGAGGTGAAAGGAACTGATTCTAAAGCCGATAGAGAACACGTGTGTGTGTGCGGTAATTTAGCAGTTAGCATGCTGCCCCACAAACCTAGTGACCCGAGGTTGATTTCCGTTCATGGCCAACACCAGTGGCGATTATCTGAACTGGTCCTGGGCCTCCCCTAGATCAACTCAGCCTCAAATGAGTACCTAGTGCGGTGTGTAAACATCATTACCAGAGAGATAAAGGTGGCCAGTTGTGGTGCTAGCCACCTACACCCTCGCAAACAGCACCTGTCCCAAAAGCCTGTTAAGGCTATATGGGGGACCTCTGTCTTTGCGCGCTTGTACACATGCAATACACGAGGACCCACATTCCTCGTGTGACCCCAAACCCTGTAGCCCCTGTGACCCCGTGCCCGCACCTTGATGAACTGCTTGAGGAGGGAGCTGGGGTCGCGTGAGGTCATCGCCATGATGTGTGGGTACTTCACGCCGGCTCAGCGGTACTCGTCATCCATGTGGCTGCTCACTCCTACTGACACGGGGGGGGGGGGGGGGGGTGGATAGAAAGAGGTGGTAGATGGGGCAGGGGGGACGGAGAGGGTAGGTTATCATTTGCCATACTTCACCGTGCAGGTGAGTGAAGGTGTGTGTGTGGGTGGATGGAAGGAGCGACCAGGAATGGTTTAGAATATCACTCTGCAGTGATCGCGTTGATTTTGTGTAGCGAGCTGAGCACTAATGAGACCTGGATGAGTTCCAATTGCAAGAGTGGGTGGGTGATATGGCAGGTGAGTGGGTAAATTGAGTAAAATGATGAGTGAGTGAATGAGTGCGTCAGTGCATGTTAAACCTCTTTGTTACAGCACGTAGCCAACCGTGGTAATCGGAAGTGTGACAAACTAACCACAAAAAGTAGTTCTCAAGAAATGAGTTTGTCAATCTAGACGATGATTTAAAAGTGCAAAGCTCCAGTGGCTTCCTAATATTGTAAGGAAGACCGCTCCAGAAGGAAGACTGCTCCAGAAGCACACGTTATGTGGTGACCACGGCCTTCATTTGACATTCCACCAAAATTTACGCCAGCCATCACACACACACGGCCGACTCTTTTCCGCGTTCACGCCACGGGATTTTTCAAAGTCCACTTGGGAAGCAATCGCCGTGCAGTATTTACGGTCAACGCAACTGCGGCATTAAACCCATTAAACCGGTGGGGGGGGGGGGGGTTGAGGGCCCGCCGTTCTCAAACCGCGAACCTCCGCGGCAAAATACGGTGCCACCGCTTGGCAGGAAGGACCGACGGCGAGCCGGGGATGCGCGCCGACTCGGCGTGTCTAGCGGGCGGAGACGCGCGACGCTTATCCCTCTGCCTCGGGAGTCTCGCGGGAAGGAAGAGAGAGAGAGATGCGAGGAGACGTGATGGTGAGGGATGTGAGATCACCCTCCCCTCCCTGGTCGAACTCCACGGCCTTCTGGAGTTCAAGCGCCTCCCACCGCAGGTCCGTAGGCAGCACCAGGTTTTCTTCGGTGACGACGTCAGGGGGACAGGGGGCAGTGGGTGGGGGGCGGGCAGGGGAGAATTAACAAGGAAGAAAAATCATGCGCACGCATGGATTCATTCGGAAATGCTTTCCAACGCGCGGTTGTCTTCTCGCCTGTATTGGCAGACCGTCTTGTCCCATCTTAGTCCGTTTTGCGTGTCTCATTTTCTCTAGATCCGTCTCTAGTCTGTCTTGCGTGTCTCAACGTCTCTAGTCTGCCTCACTGTCTCTCGTCTGTCTTGTCGTCGCGAGCCCATCTCTAGATCCGTCTCGCCGCCCGTTACCATCGAGCGCCCTCTTGAGCTGCGCCTTCTCCTCTACGAGGACCTTCTTGGCCTCCTGCGCCTTGCGGTAGAGGTACTCGCCGTGCAGTTGCGCCTCCTCAGCTGCACCACCAAACAAAGACAAAGATCCCCCATGTAGCCTTCGACAGGACTGTCGGGTGCAAGTGCTGTTAACGAGCAGCACCTTTGATACACGAAGGGGGGTAGGTAGCCAGCACCACATCCGGCCGCCTTAATTTCCCCAGTGGCGATGTTTACACAACGCACCAGGTACTCATTTGAGGCTGAGTTGACCAAGGGGAGGCCCAGGAACGGAATCGTCACCAGTGTTGGCCGTGAGCGGGAATTGAACTCGGGTCGCTGGGTTAGTAGTGCAGCGTAGTGCTAATCGCGAGACGACCATAAACAACAACCGCCATTCGCCACGAAGTGGTGGAGATGTCACCACGGCGCTCGTGCCAGGCTACGTGCAGGTTAAGGCCACATGAAGCGTCGAACGCCCGCTGGCAGCAGGAGGTCACAGACAGACAGACCCAGGTTGCCATTGGTTGCTTGACTGAGATGACTGGCCGATGCACCACCTGTGCCCCCTACTGTGCTACACTACCGCTCCCACCTACACAAACTCTCTTGGGCTATACTCTTTGGTTCTTTCGGTAAAGTCACATAGGCATAAAATATAAAATAAATTAAATCACGACGTTTCGGGCACAACACAAGCGTCCATCATCAGGTGGGACAAACCACAGCAAGAAACAATTGCCGACGTGGGCAAAAGAGCTGCTGTAAACAAGAGACTATATAGGTAAGAGAAGGGGGGAGGATCAGGGAGGAGAGATAGAGAGAGGGGGTATGAGGGGAGTGCTGAAGAGAGCGGGGCTGGGAGTGGGAAGCTTAAGAAATTAGAGATGCGGAAAGTTAAGGCAACACCATAAAGCAGTTAAGGTTTTACCTGGTTAATAACATTCTTCCAATGATTACTCAATTTGTATCCATCTTCTCGGTTGAAGTTATGTCTGTGTTTATATATCTGGATGGCTTGATGAACAAACCTTTGATAGTAGCCCGAAGGTTTGCAGAGCGGCACCACGATACTCCTAGCGACGTCGTTGATTAATGTCTGTAATTAATATCGATGGTGAATCTCTGTAATTAATATCGATGATTCGATTCCACGAGAACAGATTCCACAAGAATCGATTCCACAACTATTTTAGTAAAGCGAAGTACGCGATTCGATTCAAACGTGTTCGTTCCGGTCTCATCAGAATCGGTATTGATTCTGTGCTGGAGGAATCCAATGAGCTATAAAGCTCTTTGATCAAAGATGTGCCAGTAGGGGGCACGGGGTCATAACGTCACAACAACAAACAATACAAAAACGATAGGAGTGCAAAGGGAATGGTAGCAAACCACTAAAAATAGATGAAATAAACCATATAAGTTCATACTCTTTGGTTCTTTCGGTAAGAAGTCTCGCTCTCCGTTCCACCCACTACAACTGGCGTCAGAAGTAGCCAAATAGTAAGATGAATCGCTATAATGGAGACGCGAAGAAAAACTCGTACCAGGGCTCCAGTGGAAGAGGAGGACGACTCAACACCACTGGGGTTGGCAGCCCCGGAAGGGGGAGGAGAAGCGACGACGGCCGAGCTGCTCACTGCCCGGCCGCCCGGCGGCTCACCACCGTCGGAGAGGGCGCTTCAGGTGGCTCACTCCCGCCTCGCCCAACTCCTGCACGCGGCGGCATCCATCCTCGACGAAATACATCGCGGGTTATAACCACAACAAATATAATCACAATCACTGCGACCATAATCGCCGTAACCACAAATATAATCATAACCACCAGCTACATAACCACAAGTATAAACACTACTGCCACAAATATAACCATAACCACCACAACCATAACAACCAACATAACCACCACAACAACCACAATGATGCTGATACACTCTCACACCATGTGGGTCCCCTTGTCTCCTTGTGTCTCCCTGTGGGTGAGTGGATGGGTTGGCGAGAGAGTCGGTGGGTTGGCAAGAGAGTCGGTGGGTTGGTGAGAGAGTGGGTGGGTGGCAGAGTGAGTGACCGGTGGCAGAGTGAGTGACCGGTGGCAGTGGGTGACCGGTGACTAAGTGGGTGGGTGGCAGTGGGTGACCGGTGACCAAGTGGGTGGGTGGCAGTGGGTGACCGGTGACGAAGTGGGTGAGAGAGTGGGTGGCTGAGTGGGTGGCCGAGTGGGTGGCTGAGTGAATTGGTGAGTGGATGAGTGCCAGAGTGGGTGGGTGAATGGCTGAGTGGGTGGGTGAGAATCAGTATGTTTTTGCTGGAGGAATCCGATGAGCTATGAAGCTCTTTTTCATAGATGCCCAGAGAGTGGCTGAGTGGGTGGCTGAGTGAGTGTCGGTGGGTGTGAGTGGGAATGAAATCTAACCTGCACCTCTGCATTGCAAATCCAGCGAGCTAACGTCCTGCGTGTGGTGGGGTAAAGTGTGGGCATGGCCACTTTGCTCCAACACGTCCGGACCAGCGTGGAAGAGTAGACCAAATACCTCTATATAGCGGCCTCTAGTGGATGCCTTTTCCAGCAGCAGGCGATTCGCCTCCACAACAAACCCGTCCCTCCAGGGATAAAAACACACGGCAGTCTGGGAGTGCCTCTCATCAGCTATGGCTCAACACGAGGGCCACTCTGGAGCCGGTTTCCACCGTCAGCGCCTCATCAGCAGCAGCAGCAGGGCCGGGCTCTGCTTGAAGCAGCGCCGTGAACTCAGCAGGCGTCTAGGACGTGACGGCTGTGGGCCAGGCGCCTCCTCCTCTGTCTCCCCCCACCACCGCCGCCACTGCTGATGTGTGCACACCGCGCGAGGTTCTCACCTTCAGGCTGAGTCGACGTAGAGGAGGCCCAGCGAGCCGCCGCTTCAGAAGCTTTCGCGAGCCACTGACGGTGGCCGTGAGCGGGAAACCAAATCAGCCGCTCGCCACCCACAATCCACAGCGCGCGCCGCCTCCACTCGCCCCCTGCCTGACCGGAAGTAGCAGCGGGGGGAGGGGGGTGGGCAATGGGGGCGTGAGGGGGGGGGTTGAGGGGGAGCATGGGCGGGGGTTGCCAGGGGGGGCAAGGGGGGTCGCGAGGGGGGGGGATGCTTGGGGGGGGGGGGGTTGTGAAGGGGGAGGGGCAGGGGGGGAAAGAGGGAGCATGGGGGAGGAGCTTAGGTGAGGGGGAGGAGCTAATGGCTATTACACCACGCCGCGTCTCGCGCCACGTGCTTCCCCTGGCAGTTTGGCCGTTAGGCGTGGAACCGAGCTGTGGGTGAGTGGTGGCGGTGGTGGTGTGAGTCTTTCTACGTGAGTCTGTGTGTGAGTCTCTCTAAGTGAGTCTCTCTAAGTGAGTCTCTCTGTGTGAGTCTGTGTACGTGTGTGTGGGTCTGTGTGAGTCTGTGTGTAGCAGTGACCCGGTCTCAAATGAGTACCTGGTGCGATGCGTAAACATCGCCACTGGGGAGACAAAGGCGGTCGGGCGTGGTGCTAACCACCCACCCCTTCGTTTACCGTGCCGGCCTTCATACGTACTGCTGGCTAACAGCACTTGCCCCTACAGCCTGTTAAGGCTCTATGAGGATCGTTGTCTTTGGTGTCCTGTATTAGCAGGAGGAGGAGTGGTGGTGTTAATGTTGGTGGTATTAGTGGTGGTGGTGTTAGTGATGGTGGTGTTAGTGGTGGTGTTTGTGGTCTTAATAATGGTGGTGTTGGTGTTAGTGATGGTGGTGTTAGTGGTGGTGGTTCGAGGTATTGTTGCTGGTGTTAGTGATGGTGGTGTTGGTGGTATTAATGGTGGTCGTGTTAGTGATGGTGGTATTATTGGTGGTATTATTGGTGGTAGTGTTAGTGGTGGTGGTGTTAGTGGTAGTGGTGTTGGTGGTGGTGGAGTTGATGTTGGTGGTGGTGTTTTTAGGGTTCGTAGTGTTAGTGGTGGTGTTAGGAGTGGTGTTAGTGCTGGTGTTAGTTGTGGTGTTAGTTGAGGGGAGCGGTAGTGTAGCGATTAACGTGCTGCGCTACAAACCTGGCGACCCGGGTTCGATTTCCGCTCACGGCCAACACCAGCAACGATTATCTGAACCGGTCCTGGGCCTCCCCTAGGTAGACTCAGCCTCAAATGAATACCTGGTACGATGTGTAAACATCGCCGCTAGGGAGACAAAGGCGGCCAGGCGTGGTGTTAGCCACCCACCCCCTCGTGTGCCATGCCGACCTTTATAGGTGCTCGCTAGCAGAAATTGCCCCTACAGTATATTCAGGCTATACGGGGGATCTGTCTTTGTTAGTGGTGGTGGTGTTAGTAGTGGTGTTAGTGGTGGTGCTAGTGGTGGTGTTTGTCGCGGTGTTGCTGGTGTCCGAACAAAGGAGCGACGCTCACAACAACGACCTTTGACCTGGGCGGCTGAAATGTAGCACGTTGGCACAGTCATCTCAGTCAGTCAACTCTTGGCACCTGGGTCTGACCTGTGACCTGTCAGTGAGCCTTCAGCATTTCACGTGGTCTCAAAGTGCACCTGGCCTGGCATTTGCTGCTACTTAGTGGCAAATGGCGGTCTTTGTTGTTTTTGTTGTGTTTCGTGTTGTGGGTGAGTGGTGAGGTTGTGAGTCTGTGATGATGATGTGAGTCCGTGTTGATGATGAGAGTCCGCATTGTGACATGACGCGTGTTTAGACATGAGTATTGTCGCACACCATCGGTTTTGTGTGACCCTCACCTGCGTCTCCCGCTCTCCACGCAGAGACCCGGACCGTGCGAGAAACGCAGTGAGCTCTGAGCACCCTACTCTGCAAGTTGCTGCCATGGAGGTACGTGTGGCTCTTCAACTCGTGTGGTAAAATATGGGTGGACGTGTGTTTTCCCCTCGACTTGTGCCTACCTGTCACCTACCTGTATACCTGGATGTGCTTCTCCTTGTCCGCCTGAGTATGTGTATGTCTATCAGAGTGTGTCTCCGAGATCCTGTTGGTGTGCCTGCCTGTCTACGCGTGAGCATTTACAGCACTATTATCTATCCACTGATGAATGAGAATGCCTTCCTCCCTGAGACCTTGCTACCCCTCAAATGCTGTGATGGAATAATCCGCCAAGCGCCGATTTTGTCGCACCATCTCTCTGGTGGCTCTCCTCTCCGATGTGTTTCCTTCCTTGGCTCCCGCTCCGTTATTATTCTTCACTATCAGCCATTGTTGTCCCTCCTTGCCATGGCTCGTCATGCCCGATCCCCAATCACTCTTTAACAATTTGAACAATCCCTGCGTGTGACCTCAAAATCCACGCATCTTTCATTGTTAATCCAAGCATGGCATCTGATATTGGCCAAATATTCCAATGCTGAGAAACGACAACATCTCGGCAGGACCCTCTTGAATGTGGAGCCCAGGATCTCAGAGATGCTGGCTCAGTGCTCGCCTTCTGCACTTGCTCCAACATCTTAATCAAGCCTATGTGGTGGACCTTTGTCTTTGTGTGTGTGTAGATGAGCCGAGCTGGAGAGGCTCGGAGTAACGACACGTCTTGCACCACGTGGAGTGCGCTGTCCTCAGACGGCACCGGCTCCATCTGTAGCAAATCGCCGAAAGGTAAGAACAGTAATGAGGGACGTCACAGTAGCCATGGTAAATAGTGGGACATCATGATGGCCATGTTGCATGGGGGACGTCACAGTGCCTTTGGTGTATGAGAGATTTTATGGTGATTGTATGGGTGATGTCAAGATAGCAATGCTACATGGGGGACTTAATGGTAATCATGTTTTGATTTAAAGCTTTCGTGGCTGCAGGGATTCATATTCTTGGTTCTTTCGGTAAAATCACGTAGAAGGGCAATAATAAAATTATAAAAATATAAAACAATAAAAATCTCACGACGTTTCGACTGCAACACAAGCAATCATCATCAGGTGTGAAAACCACAGCAAGAAAATTTCAATTTTTCTTGCTGTGGTTTTCACACCTGATGATGATTACTTGTGTTGCAGTCGAAACGTCGTGAGAATTGTATTATTTTATTATTTTATTGTTTCCCTTCTACGTGACTTTACCGAAAGAACCAAGAATATGGTAATCATGTTGCATTAGAGACTGCATCATGGTTGCCATGTTACATGGGGGACTTCATGGTGGCCATGTTGCATGGGGATAATTATCTGTGCTCTGGCCTCAGTACTGAAACAACATCAAACGCTTTCAGAATTGCTTCTGCGGCCATCTTGAATGCTCTTCCAATATTAGGAAACCACTGAAGCTATCCGCGTTTAAATCATCAAGTTTGACAACTAATATCTATACTCATTCGCTCTTTCGGTAATGTCACCTAGGTAGAAATAAAATAAAACAAATCACGACGTTTCTATCGCAACACAATCAATCTTCATCAGGTGGAACAACCACAGCAATAATAAAATGCTGAAGTAGGTGAGAGAGCTGCTGTGGCAAGAGGTTATCGGTAAGAAAGGGGGGAGGAGCAAGCGGGGGAGAGAGAGGGGAGCTGCGTCAGCGCTAGGGGGAGAAGAAGTGAGGCTGGGGGGGGACGTAGGCGGAGGTAGAAGTGGTAAGCTGAGTATGGGACATGGTGGGAAAGTAAATCTGAAAAATCTACTAGTACCTGGCGCGTGTGATGGAAACAACCACAACCAGTTAAGGCTTTACCTAGTTAATAACATCCATCGAATGATTGCTCAATTTGTATCCATCTTCTCGGTTGAAGTTATGTCTATGTTTGTATATCTGGATGGCTTCATGAAAAAACCTTTGATAGTTACCTGAAGGTTTGCAGAGTACCTTGGTCTCGGAAAAAAACAATATCACGCGAGCCCACAGCGTTATAACAATGGTCAGACACGGCAGAGGTATTGGTTCTGCGATGTTTCAGATCTGCCTTGTGTTCGCTAACACGGTCCGCGACATGTCAATTCGTTTTCCCAATGTAACTGCTACCGCAGGTACAACTCAGTTTGTCGACTCCAGGATATTGCATGTCAGGATGGGATTAGATCACGGATTTTGTGTACTGTATTGAATCGGACTTGGATCTTGTGTTTGTTTAAGATTTTGGAAATATTTTTGGTAACACCTGCTATGTATGGTAAAGTGATGGTCTTGATAGGCGTCTCAGTGGATTGTTTCTACATGGTTGGAGAAACAGCTTTGCGAATAATACTGTCCCAGTACCCATTCATCTTAAGAGTCTGGTGTACGTGTTCCAGTTCACTGGCTTGGTGGTGTTGGTTGCAAATGCAGTGGCCCTATGGTGTAGTGGTTTGATGAGGGAATTCTTCTGCGCCGGATGGTGGTGGGAATTAGGTTTTAGATAGGTCTCTTCTCAAACAAAACATCCAGGAATTAGTAGCTTACCATCATTCTCCACTTCCATGGTGAATTTGATGGATGGGTGTATGGAATTTATGTTGTTGAGAAATTGATTCAATGTTGGCAGGCCATGTGGCCAAATGACGAAAGTGTGATCTACGTATCTCTTCCACAAGGAAGGACGTTGGATGCATGTCTGGATGACATCAGTTTCAAATTTCTCCATGAAAACATTCGCTATCACTGGTGATAAGGGGGGACCCATGTGGGTACCTTCATTTTGTTTGTAGAAAGTACCATTCCTGGTGAAGTAAGTGCTGGTTCAGCGTTTCTACTGCTGCATGCATTTTTTTTTCCGCCTGAGGACGACCGCTTGTGTTGCGATCGAAACGTCGTCATTTATTTTATTTTATCCATATGTGACTTTACCGAAAAAAACAAAGAGGAAGTGTTAGTAAGGCAGTTCCTAACCAAAGTTGGTACATCAGCATTCAGTCCATGTTGGACCAAGTCTTCAATTATTGCTAAGGTGTCAGGTACAGGAACCTTGGTGAACAGAAAGACTACATCAAAGCTGACGAGCAAATCATCTGGGGACAGTGAAATGCCTTTGATTATATAGATAAAGTGAGCTGAGTTTCATACTGCTGAGGTAGTCTTGCCTGTGAATGGAAGCAAGGTCTCAGACAGAAATTGGGCCAGTTTGTAGGGAGGTGAGTTGATAGTGGAAACGATGGGTCGAAGTGGAGTATCTTCTTTATGGATTTTTGGAAGACCATATAATCTGGGTGGTCTATTAGCAGAAGGTTTTAGGGAGAACTGCTTGAATGGTTTGATTAGAGAAGTCGAATTGGTAATGATATTGTTTGTTTTTAAAGCCAGGCAGTTGGTCGGATCTTTGTTGATTTTGGTGTAATTGCTATCATTAAGAAGGTCCTGGATTATGTTGCTGAATGTGGTTTTATCCATGATGACAGTAGCATTGCCCTTGTCGGCTGAGAGGATGACTTTGTCCTCTCTATTTTTTAATTTGGTGAGTTCAGAGCGCTCGTCCTTGCTGATGTTATTAATAGGATTCTTAGCATTTTTAAAGATGGTGGCAATTTTAAATCTTGCCACGTCTGTCGGGATGTGTCCCAAGCCTTTGAGGGCTACATCTACCTGGGTTTTTATATCATCCACTGGGATGTGTTTGAGGGTGACAGCAAAATTCAGCCCTCTAGCTAGTACCGATTTTAGGCTATCGGAGATTGTGCTGTTACTCTGATTAATAGCAGTCTTTTTTATGTGTGGATCTGGTTTCTTTTTTGACAAGTTATTGAATTTAGCAATAAGGTTAACCTTGCATTTGGAAGACATTGTTGTGGCAGAAGAAGCAGTCATGTTATCTACAAGGTTCCAATCAGATGCGGACATTTTATCTGTTAATGTTAAGTGTGATTGTAGGAGACATTTGTCTAAATTATCAAGTTCAAGCCGGAGTAGTCTTATCCTCTCTGAGATTAGAGAAAGGCTAGCTCTGAATAATATCCGTTTAGAGTTGGGTTAAGTGACAGAAGCAGATGTGAGTTTAAATGTGGTCGGTATTATCTTGTTGTCGCGGCATCTCTTCAGAAAGGTGAGTGACTCGAACATGTGAGCCTTCTTGTCTCGCAGTCTGTTAATGGTTCTAACAGATGTGTGGAACCTATTTGCGTGGTTAGTTTATTAACCTTCCCCCACACTGTTGATTAGCACCATTGGCTACATGCGGTGCAAAAGAATTTCAACATACATAGCTGGGATTGGCAAAAACATCCCAATCCTGAAATATTTACCCTATAAATTGCACAAAAGTTTGGTTCACACACCTGTTGTTGTTATTCTCCTCGTGCCTACAGAAATCCTGGCTCACTTTGGCCCTCACTTGACCGACCGCGAAAAGCTGGAGCTCACAGCCATGCAAGAAGTGTGGTACTTTGCGCTCGACAACAAACCCAAGGGATGCAACAGGCATGGATATGATGACGACGAACGTAATTACATTCTGGTGAGGCTCACCACAAAACTACAGCCTTGGGGGCGGTCACAGGGCCCAGAGATAGCGGGGTTTGTGGCTTCTTATTATTGCACCTGAATTACCAACCAGGGCACACACCAACGCGCTTCAAAATCAGAATGTTTAATCCCGAGTAAAGCCCTTTTAGATAAGAAGCAATTTTTCAAGGGAATCTTCGCCAGCAGACAGTATCAAAGCATTCGACAATTACACCCACTCACACACTTACTCACCCACCCCCAGACGCACTCACTTGCTGACTCACTCACTCATTCACCCACTCAATCACTCACCGACCCACTCGCCCACTCACCAATGCACTCACCCGCACACATCTGAATCAGAAGTTTATTTCCCGAGTAAAGCCCATTGAGCTCAGAAGCTCTTTTTAAGGGTGACTCAGCCAGCAGACATCTGAGCATTCCAAATTATGGTTAAAAATAACTTCATAATTCCAAGCAAATTTTTTTGTTAAAATTACATTCGCACTTCTTAAACGTTGTGATTTTAACAATAGTCAGTTTAAATGATTGTACCTTTTGTTCAGTTCCGACATGATCACCTCCACTACCGCTATGAGGTGCTCAAGATGATTGGGGAAGGAGGTCAAGGCCAGGTGATCCAGTGCCTTGACCACAAGAGGAACACCCTGGTAGCTGTAAAGATCCTGGTGTCACCGTCGAGGTAAGACTTCAGAGACGTGCCATCACGAGGCCGACGTTAAGTCCATTGCCGTGCAATGCGGTGCTGACACTCATGCTTCACAGCGAGAAGGGGGGACTTGGTTCGGCTCCTGACTCGGGCACCATCGTGTGTGGAGTGTGTACCTTCTACCCCTGTTCTGCATCGGTTCCTTCTAGGTACTCTGGTTTTTCGTCTCTAAAGCTTAAAATACATACACACACAGTGTGAACTGGTATCGGCCAAAACATCCCATTGCTACAAGATTACCTCCACATTACAGTAAGTCATCATTTAATGCTGTAGATACATTCATGAAAAGTTCCGCGTTAAGCGAAAAAGCATTGAGCGAAAAGAATCTCTCCATAAATAATGTAACAATAAAGTTTGGCGAGATGCAATGTATGCATACACTGTGAGATGATGAGACCAATAACTGAGGCTATGCTATAGTAATAGGTTTTACCCTTTTAACTGGCACAAAAACTGACACCTTCTTTGGTTCTTTCGGTAATGTCACGTAGAATGAGAATAAAATAATAAAATAATACAATAAAATTATCACGACGTTTCGGCCACAACGCAAGCGGCCGTCTTCAGGTGAAAGTTACAGACCTGTCGGGACGACAGAGCTCAACACACCCGAGACGGCTTTTCTTAGAGCTTAGTCTCCACTGGTGTTGGACCAGAAGAGTGGAGACTAGGCTCTAAGAAAAGCCGTCTCGGGTGTGGACCAATCAAATTCAAGGACAGTGCATATTATTATCAGAGTTGTCTCTTTTGTTTGCATTTTGACTGCTTGTGTTGTGGTTATTGCAAACATGATGCCTTGAATAAAGGTGTCAGTTTTTGTGCCAGTTAAAAGGGTAAAACCTATTACTATATCTTGTTACTGGCAAAGGAGGTCTCATAATGAGGCTATGCTGTCACGTTACTTTTATCATTCCGAGTACTGTATCATACCGCTCAACAGTGCAGCTCAAAAAAGTATTTTGTTGTCGACTACTCACAAACCACGTTATGATGGGCGTATTCCGTGTTATAATGGGTGCGTATCTTGTTAGAATGTGCGTGTTCCATGTTGTAATGGTCGCGTTTCTTGTTACAACGGACACATTCTGCATTGTGTAAAAAGTGTTGAAGAACCACGTTATAACGAAAACGCGTTGTTTTAACGGGCGTTTGCATTTAGTTTTCCCGAATGACCAATCCAATTTGAATGGCTCTTCACCTTCAAATCCTATTGGGTACCCTACGCCAGCTCCTGTGCCCCGTATGGTACCAATGAGAGTCGAGAACGCTACTCTAGCTCACAATGCCGTTAGACCTGGTGAAAGTATATTTAATTATTAATTCTGAATAGCATTTGCCTCTGGGTGTCCCTTAAGCAAGTGTAAGTTATTAATTTGTGGACTTCCTCTGCGCAGCTCCAAGGAAGAAACATTGCAGAGGATGGAGCTCCAGATAGCTCTGGAACTTCAGAGTGAGGACAGCAATGAAGATTACAACGTCATCAAAGTCCTAAACAGCTTTGATTTCAGGGGACACCACTGCCTTGTCCTGGAGCTGTTGAAGTATGTACCGCGTGTTCCATCTCCCCCTCCCTCCGCTAATAGCGTGGTTAACTGATTAACTAAACAAACTTTTTTGTTTTCGTGGGAAAGTCCACTGACCTATTAGTTATTTTTTTGTAAGCGACCTGCCCACAAATGATAGCTTAACAAAGTAACTTATCACGTGGAAATGTATAGCAGCCAAATACTATGAATGCATGTCGATTCGAAATGTGGAGGGGAAAACCAGAGGACCTACAGAATAATCCACATGATCACAGGGAGAACATGCAAACTCCAAATGTACATGCGTCAGGTTCGGAATCAAACCCCACGACCTTACCAGGCGGAGTTGTTATCTTCTCCCCATGGATAACCCTCTACCACCTGGCAAAAATGCCAATGAAATCAAGTTGTCAAGTGGGCAAATGAGCCAACTAATTTGGTTCATCGACAAACCAACGACCTGAACCTACACTGAACTATGACTCTGAATATTGGTCGTGAACATGCACGAACAATATTAAGATTGTTGTTAGCAGAATCAGCACAGCATTTAAGGAGATGACACTGACACTGTGTTGGTGTTGTTTCTGCTTTTGTCTCTCTCACAGGGAGAGCCTTTATGATGTGATGAGAGAATCGGGGTTCCGGTTGGACATGGAAATGGTGAAAAGTTATACCAGGGGAATCCTCATGTTCCTGTCCCACATCTCTTCCAGGAACATAGTTCACGCGGACATCAAGCCAGTGAGTGGACACAGCATTCAGTATGATTTTGTTGCAGAGGCGTATTGTTAGTAGGGAATCGTTCCACGGAGAAAACCGGCCACATTAGTCACAAGGTCTATGCGTTCGCTGTTTCCATCTAACTGGAAGGAGGCAGGGTCATTGTACCCCTGGTGAAGATAATGCGGTATGAATTAAACTGTAGTGTAGAGTCGTGTCGGTATTGGGGACTCACCATAGACAAAACCGGCAACGTTGATCACAGCGTTGCCCCAGTCCTTCGGAGACAGAAACTGGAGCAAATAAAGACTATTTCCTAAGTGTGCCAAACGTGTATTTTGACCTGACAGCTGCCCGTTGTCGGCTTCCACACTGCGAATGGAAAACTTCCGAAGACAAACGCGCGGTGGATAGCGTCATGGAATACGCGAGCTCTCATGTGTAGCTTTTGGTCCGTAACCCGTTAAAGGGCACTCTTGCAGCTGTGAGCTCAATGCACTCTCCTGTCAGAGGAACCATGATCAGTTGTCAATAGAGCTGCCCTCCTTTACTTCGATGGTCCCTTAGAGTGCTTTGAACATGAGCCTCAAATCAAATCTCTTTTCTAGATGCAATTGAAAGGGGCAACCCCCAGTAATAGCTGTCAACAAACATCAAATGTTGCACTTGACTGACGCTCGTTGACGGCACTACGCCTCGTCTAGTTCCCCTGTTTAGCGTAGGTGGTGGTACGTGATCGTTCCACTGCTGGCTGAATGTTATCGGCATAACCTCTGCATTTGAATTCATTCTGCCCCTTCTCCTGCAGGAAAATGTTCTCATCAAGGACACCGTGACCGGCACTGTGAGGGTCACTGACTTTGGCACGAGCTATTTTGTGGAAAGTCAACGTGAGTGACCTCTCCTGGGTGTGAGCGTCTGCGTGTGGGTGTTTGTCTGATTGTGTATATGTGTGAGTATCTGCGTGTCTGTACATGTGACTGTTCATGTGTGTGATGAAGATGCTGTTTAAGAAACAGTGAGTACACAAACACATATATGTGTTGTTCTTGTGATTGGTGTGCAGCTATGAATGTTGGTGGGACTCTGGAATACTCGGCTCCGGAGCTGCACTTGGGCTACAGCTTGACCTGTGGCGTAGACATGTGGGCGCTGGGTTGCACGGTGGCGGAGTTGGCGACGGGCAGGCAATTATTTCAGTCCGACAGTGACAAAGATTACCTCCCGCGCTGCATTGAGGTATTTCCCACTGGGCGTCCATCCGCTCGTGATGCCCCTCTCTTTCCTTGGAGTCGTGGGTTTTGGGGGTGGCAGGAGGGGAGGTGGCCACTTAGTGATCTGGCGAATAGCGGCCGTCGTATGTTGTGTATGAGTGTACACGTGTCCATCTTGTACGTGTGAGGGGAGCAGTAGTGTAGCGGTTAGCATGCTGCGCTCATGGCCCACACTAGTGATGATTATCTGAACCGGTCCTGGGCCTCCCTTAGTTAGACTCAGCCTTAAATGAGTACCTAGTGCAGTGTGTAAAATACCTGGGTCAATGTGGCCCACCACCCCCTGTCTCTGTGTGCCATAATGCTTGCCCTCAACAAGCGCTGCTGCTGTTGTTACGCTCTTACTAACATCACTTGCCCCTACAGTCAGCCGAGGATACACGGGTGACCTTTGTCTTTGTCTCAACCATGTGCAGATTCTGGGAATGCCTCCACGATACATGGTGAATTCAGCTCCCGACAGAAGGCAGTTTTTTGGTGAGTTAAAGGGTGGTGCGAGTGACGGACCGGATTCAGTTTTAAGAAGAGGCCTGCGGCTGTTGTTATTTTTTTGGTGGGAGGGGGGGGGAATGGCCTCTTTTTATTTTAAATTCCTTTGGTGAGTGGGTGGGTAAGTCGGTGTGTGGGCAAGTAGGTTGTAGGGTAAGTGGGCGAATTGGTCAGTGGGTAAGCGGGTGGGCGGGTGAGTGGGGGGGGTGGTTCGGTGATTGGGTAGGTGGGTAAGTGAGTGAGTGATTGTGTAGGTGGAAGAGTTGGTGGGTGGGTGGGTGAGTAGGTTGATGGATGGGTCGGTAAGTGGGTAAGTAGGTGACGTGGTGGTTGGTGACTGCATCTGTCCCGCTGTGCATGGCTCCCGCAGACCGTCAAGGGAAGATGTTGTGCCCAGGCAAGAAAAGGGTACCGGGGAGCTTCCCACTTGAAAGTGTGCTCAAAAGCCACGACCCGGCGTTTGTGGAATTCGTCAGCTTCTGTCTGCGGTAAGACACACCCACCACCCCCTCCCAATGAGGATCCCCCCCCCTCCAATTGATCGGTGATCACTCTCCACCGATCGCCAGGAAAATGTGGAGCTGAGTAGGACTGCCGATGTGCAGTACCACCGGTGTCAAGATCGCCCTCTGTGGAGGATGGGGAGGTCCGTGCAAGATGCTGCTGGCCAATGCGATGCTCGGGGCATTTTTAGTCTACTGGGCATCAGAGGATTGCCACTGTTCCTGCTGCTTCCGCTGCTGCCGTGCATTCCTGACCTTGTAGGAGAAGGGAAGCAACTTCAATGCTCTCACCACGCTTCTCTCACTACGTGTGGCGCGTGTGTCTCCCACGCGTCTCTCAACAGATGGGTTCCGGATTCTCGTATGACGCCAGCGCAGGCGCTGGATCACAGCTGGCTCCGGACCGCGGCCACCAGCACCACCAGCAATGCCACCACCACTGCTACTCCTGGCCGTGTCCAGTGCTTTGGAGCTGCTGAACGACGGTAACCCACATTCTGCTGACCAATTTTCAAGGCAGTCCATAGAGAGGTGTGGGGCCCAGGGCAAGTCACAACTCCCACATGGAGAAAGTGGCCCAAGTATGGGCATCAAACCCAGGTCCCTCTTTGGCTGTGAGTTCCAGCCCTGCCGCCCACAAACTAACACACGGAGAGTTCAAATCTCACCTGTACATTCGGTTATATACGGATGTATTTTTATAATTGCTTTCTGGGTGAGGACAAATAATGAAGTGGCCATATCTTTGCCATGTAGGTAACCCTTCATCCACTGCGACATCGCCAGCTCCCCCCCTCCCCCCCGATGGTGGGGGGAGGGGATGGCTGCGATCTCTGCTGTAGCAGTAAGTTGGAACAATGTCGTGCGCATATCTTCACAGAGCGGAGCCGGCGCTGCCCCCATTCTCTTTGCTCGCCTGGGCCTCTGATTGGAGGCTGAAGGTTGTGGAGGAAGAGGAAACCCAGGTGGAGGAGCTGGTGTTGCAGGAGGAAGAGACCCTGGTGGAGGAGCTGGTGGTGCAAGAGGAGGAGACTCTGGTGGAAGAGCTGGTGGTACAGGAGGAGGAGACCTTGGTTGAGGAGCTGGTTTTGCAGGAGGAGGAGGCCTTGGTGGAGGAGCTGGTGGTGCAGGAGGAGGAGACCTTGGTGGAGGAGCTGGTTTTGCAGGAGGAGGAGACCTTGGTGGAGGAGCTGGTTTTGCAGGAGGAGACCTTAGTGGAGGAGCTGGTTTTGCCAGAGGAGGAGACTCTGGTGGAGGAGCTGGTGGTGCAGGAGGAGGACACCCTGGTGGAGGAGATCGTTGTGGAAGAGATGGTGGTGGAGGAGAAGGAGAAAACAAGGAAAGAGGATCAAGTGATGGTGATGCAGGAGAAGAGGAAGCCAGGGGGCCTGGCCCGCATGGGGAGAGTCATCCGCTCACTCCTCCGACGCGTGCTGCTGTGTGGTGGCCGGTCCACCGCACAGTAGAGATGGTGGTGGTCGTTGATCGGTCTGATCCATGACCACTATCACCACACCTACCACACACACCCTGTACCCACCCACCCCGTGACACCCACCACACTCCACACACACCCTGCACCCACCCACCCCGTGACACCCACCATCCACCACACTCCACACACACACCCTGCACCCACCCACCCCATGACACCCGCCACACTCCACACACACCCTGCACCTACCCACACTGTGACACCCACCACCCACCACACTCCGCACACACCCTGCACCCACCCACCCCGTGACACCCACCATCCACCACACTCCACACACACACCCTGCACCCACCCACCCCGTGACACCCGCCACCCACCACACTCCACACACACACCCTGCACCCACCCACCCCGTGGCACCAACCACCCATCACACACCACACACACCCTGCACCCATCCACCCCGTGACACCCATCATCCACCACATTCCACACACACCCTGCACCCACCCACCCCGTGACACCCATCACCCACCACACACCCTGCACCCACCCACCCCGTGACACCCGCCACCCACCACACTCCACACACACACCCTGCACCCACCCACCCCGTGACACCCACCATCCACCACATTCCACACACACCCTGCACCCACCCACCCCGTGACACCCATCACCCACCACACACCCTGCACCCACCCACCCCGTGACACCCACCACACTCCACACACCCTGTACCCACCCACGCCGTGACACCCACCACACACCACACTCCAAACACCCTGCACCCACCCACCCCGTGACACCCACCACACTCCACACACCCTGCAACCACCCACCCCGTGACACCCACCACACTCCACACACCCTGCACCCACCCACCCCGTGACACCCACCACCCACCACACACCCTGCAACCACCTACCCCGTGACACCCACCACACACCACACACCCTGCACCCACCCACCCCCTTGACACCCACCACCCACCACAATCCACTCACACCCTGCACCCACCCACCCTGTGACACCCACCACACTCCACACACCCTGCACTCACCCACCCCGTGGCACCCATCACCCACCACACACCCTGTACCCACCCACCCCATGACACCCACCACCCACCACACTCCACACACACCCTGCACCCACCCACCCCGTGACACCCATCACCCACCACATACCCTGCACCCACCCACCCCGTGACACGCACCACCCACCACACTCCACACACCCTGCACCCACTCACCCTGTGACACCAACCACACTCCACACACACCCTGCACCCTCCCCGTGACACCCACCAGCCACCACACTCCACACACCCCCTGCACCCACCCACTCCGTGACACCCACCACCCACCACACTCCACACACACCCTGCACCCACCTACCCCGTGACAACCACCACACACCACACTCCACACAAAGGGTTAAGGGTTTTGAGGGTTACGTGTTTAAAGTATTAGGGGTGGAGAGATCTAGGGGTTTATAGAATTATGGTTTTAACAGTAAAGGGGTATAGAGTGTTAGGGGGTTTTGGATTTTTTGTTGTATTTGGGTTATGGTTTCAAAAGGTGAGGAGTTTAGATGGATAGGGTTTTATGGGTAAATCGGTTTAAAGGGTTAGGGATTTAGAGGATTATAAGTTAAGGGTTTAGAGGTTTACAGGGTGATGGGTTTATGGGTTTAGAGGGTTAGGTATTTAGAGGGTGTGTGGTTTAGAGGTTTAGGGGTTTAGAGGCTGAGGGTTTTAAGGGTAAAATGTTTTAAAGGTTTAGCGGTTTAGAAGGTGATTAGCTTAGAGGGTTAGGGTTTTAGAGGGGTACAGTTTAGAAGGTTATGGGTTTATAGGGTTATAATTGTAAGGAGTTTGGTGTCCTGAGGTTTAGACGGTTTATGGGTTTCGATTGTTAAAGGGTTAGTGGTTTAGAGGGCTTGGAGTTTATAAGGTTACGTGTTAAGGGTTTAGAGGTTTTGGGTTTTTTTAGGGGATAAGCGTCTTCGATGTTTTGGGGGTTTCTAGGGTTATGGTGTTTAGGGGTTGAGCGTTTTAAGGGTTGAGGATTTTAAGGGTTAGGGGTTGAGAGGGTTGGTGTTTAGAGGGTTAGGGGTGCAGAGATCTAGGGCATTTGAGAATTCGGATTTTAACGGTAAAGGGGTTTAGAGCGTTAGGGGATTTGGGGTTTCAGGGTATTTGGGTTCTGGTTTCAAAGGGTGAGGAGTTTAGAAAGGATTTAATTTAATGGGTAAAGGCGTTTAGAGGGTTTGGGATTTAGAGGATTATAAGTTGAGCCGTTTAGAGGTTTACAGGGTTATGGGTTTAGGGGTTTAGAGGTTTAGGGGGTTAGAGGGTGAAGGTTTTAAGGATAAAGGGGTTTAGAGTGTTATGGGTTTCGAGAAGTAGCTGTTTAATGGGTTTATGGGTTTCGATTGTTATAGGTTAAGTGGTTTAGAGGGTTAGGAGCTTAGAAGTTTCAGGGTGTTTCGGGGATAAGGGGTTTCGTGGTTTATAGACTTCGAGGGTTTAGGGGTTGAGAGTGTTAGCGCTTGAGGGGATTCAAGGGTTAGGGGTTTAGAGGGTTAGGGTTTTAAGGTTAAAGGGCTTTATAGTGTTAGGTGTTTAGAGGATTGGGCTATTAGTGGTGTAGGAGTTTAGAGGGTGAGGGGTTTAGCAGGTTAGGTGCCGAGAGGGTTACGGTTTTAGGGGTTGCGGAGTTTAGAGGGTTTGGTGTTTAGACAGTTAGAGTTTTGGGGGTTTATGGGTGGGGTTTTCGAGGGAGAGGTTTTTAGACAGTTAGGGTTTTAAGGGTAAGGTCGTTTAGAGGATTAGGTGTTTAGAATGTTAGAGTTTAGAAGATTTTGGGGTAAAGAGGGTTGGGGGTTTAGAGTGTTAGGTGTTTAGAGATGTATGGGTTTCGATTGTTAGAGGTTGAATGGTTTAGATGGTTAGGAGTTTAGGAGGTTATAATTGTATGTGTTTAGGGGTTTAGAGGTATGGGGGTTTTGAGGGTTAGGGGTTTATAGGGTAATGGGGTTTAGCGGTTTAGAGGGTTATGGGTTTTGGGATTTGGGAGTTTAGAGGGTTTAACACCAAGACTTTGACAACTAATATTATCCATACTAAAGGTGTTTTGGATTTCTCTCCAACACTTAATGGCACTTTTTTATTGTCATGACAAACTTTACTAATTGGCTGTGTCGGGTGGTGTCTGGTTTAACGACACATTTATATTTACACGATCTAACCCGAAAATATATTTATTATGGGTTTAGAGGGTTAGGGGCTTAGAGTGTTATGTGTTTAGAGGGTTAGCGTTTTAGGGGTATAGGTGTTTTAAGGGTTAGGTGTCTTGAGGGTTAGTTCTTTAGAGGGTATGGGTGTTAAATGTAGATTTGAAGTTTTCGTGACTGCAGGGATCCATACTCTTTGGTTCTTTCGGTAAAGTCACATAGGTAGAAATAAAATAAAACAAATCGCGACGTTTTGATCGCAACACAAGCGATCTTCATCAGGTGGGACAAAACACAAGCGATCTTCATCAGGTGGGACAACCACAGCAAGAAATGATGAAGTCGGCGGGAGAGCTGCCATGGCAAGAGGTTATATAGTTAAGAGAGGGGGGAAGAGGCAAGGGGACAGAGAGAAAAGGGGGGGGGGGTGTGGGGTAGGAAGAGTGGGGGGGGGGCACGTAAGCGCTAGGGGAAGAGGACGTTAGGCTGGTGGGGGGACATGGGCGGGGCAGCAGTAAAAGCGGCAGGTAATGATGGAAACAACAACAACACCATTTAAGGCATTACCTGGTTGATAACATCCTTCCAGTGATTGTTTAATTTGTATCCATCTTCTGGGTTGAAGTTTTGTCTATACCCTGCAGTCTACAAACTGAGTTGTAACTTCGGCCGCAGTTACGTTGGAGAAATAAAACGACACGTCTCGGACCGTGTTCGCGAACACAAGGCTGATCTGAAACATGGCAGAACCAATACCTCTGCCGTAGTGGCCATTGTTAGAACGCTGTGGGCTCGAATGATATTGTTATTTTCGGAGGCCAAGGACAAAACTTCAATCGAGAAGATGGATACAAATTAAACAATCACTGGAAGGATGTTATCAACCAGGTAATGCCTTAACTTGTGTTGTTGTTTCCATCATTACCTGCCGATTACTGCTAGCCCCGCCCACGTCCCCCCACCCCAGCCTCACGTCCTCTTCTCCTAGCGCTCACGCGGCTCCCCTTCCTCTCCCTACCCCACACCCTCCCTTCTCTCTCTCCCCCCTTGCCTCCGCCCCCATCTCATACCTGTATAACCTCTTGCCATGGCAGCTCTCCCGCCGACTTCAGCATTTTCTTGCTGTGGTTGTCCCACCTGAAAATATCACTTATGTTGCGATCGAAACGTCGTGATTTGTTTAATTTTATTTAATTTATACCTACGTGACTTTACCGAAAGAACCAAAGAGTATGGATTCCTGCAGTCACGAAAGCTTCAAATAAAGATTAAAATAGTTTAGTTTAATTTGTTTATTTTTGAACAGTTTGTCTTTCCTGTCATGTTTTGTATTTTTTTAGTTATGTTCTGACCTGCCCGATTGGACAGCTGTGAAAACAGATCTTTGTAGCTCATCGATTTCATCCAGTGTAACTAAATATTCAGATTTAAATTTTATTGACCTCTGTGCGAGTCTATGGATTTCTGAGTTTGTGGGCCTCTGTGAGTGTATGGGTCTCTGTCTGAGTCTATGGATCCCTGTGTCAGTATATAGGGTCGCCGTATGAGTCTGAGTGTCTGAAGGAATGTATGGGTCTCTGTTGGAGTCTATGGGTTTCTGGTTCTGGGTCTGAGTGGGAATCTATGGTTCTCTGAGTATGGTTGTTTGTGCGAGTCTTAAGTGCACAAACTGAACTTAAAAAGGGCATTGAGGGGTGCGGAATCCAAGTTGACTATTAAGCTCCCCGCAGTGCAAGCCAGCTCTCTAGTCGTGTCATCATACAGCCCCTGTAATTCTTTATAATAATAATTAGACTTACTCCAGGAAAGCCACGCTGAGTCATAGTAAGGTCCTGAATTTGGTTTTTATTGTAAGATCTTTTCAATCAATGAATAACGAATGCTTACACAAGTGGGGGGAAACCGGAGCACCCGGAGAAAACAAACGTATGTGAAGGGGCAGCAGGCAGCATTTTAAACCGTACAGGTGACGATGGCGATGATCCCACTTGCTATAATGCCTTCTCCTGGCCAGTCAGATGCTTTCTCCTGGCCAGCCAGGAGAAGGCACCTCAACGTCCACGGGAAGGGGGTTTCACAATATTTACTGTGTGATCCACCAACCCTTGCTGCATTCTACAGTGCTGGATCGCAGGCTTGCGTCACCACCTTCTGGCGAGTATTTGTAGTTATTATTTAAAGCTATATAGCACTCACAAGAACGACTCAAGAGGCGCGAGGAGCCACAGACATGCAGGAAGGAAGCCACGTGGTGAGCCAGCACCAACGATTGTCCAGGCTCTACGGTACTCTATGTATGGAGGCATTATTGGCTAATTAATAACGAGTGTTTGTACAAGTGGGGGAAATCGGAGCACCCAGAGAAAAGCCACGTGTGTGAAGGGGCAGCATTTTAAACCGTACAGGTGACGATGGCGATGAGTCCACTTGCTGTACTGCCTTCTCCTGGCGAGGCAGGTTATGCACCTCGACGCCCACGGGAAGAGGATTTCACAACATCATTGTGCGGTGATTTACGAACCCTCGCTGCCTTCCCCAGTGCTGGATTTGAGACGTGCACCACTAACATCAGGCGAATGATAACAACAACAACAATAACTATACTTATTACTTGGTAGCAACAGGCGAAAGAAAACAACAGGCAAATTATAACAGGCCAATTAAAACAGGCGAATGATAACAGGCAAATGAAAACAGGCGAATGATAACAGGCGAATGATAACAACAGGCGTATGTTTAGAACAGGCGAGTAATAACAACAACAATTATTATTTACACTTAGAACTTGATAACAACAATATTTATACTTATAACGTGATCAAGCAGGCCTCAGAGGTGCGAGGAACCACAGACAATCAGGAAGGAAGCCACTTGGTAAGCTGGCACCAACGATTGCCCAAGCTCTGTGACCCTATTGATACGTTTTTATCGACCAGATAGGGAGCGTTACGTGTGGGGGGGAAACCGCCCCCTTCGGTGCCTCCATGGTCCAATAGCTGGTCTTCTTGGCGACACGGTCCCGAGCCCCCTAAAAGTTCCTCATGGAGCAAATCAACGGGTGGGCCATTGCCTTGTCAGGGCTCATTCATTGCTCCGGATCCCACCTGAAAATGGCAGGCGCAGATCCCCACATCATTAAAGCCACGGGTGCATTTATCCCAGATATAAACAATTGCAAACTATTTGACTATTTTTTTTTACTTTAACCAGGCAAGGCCCACTGAGCTATACAGCTCTCTTTCAGAAGCGGCCACACAATTACAGCTCAACAAATTGGCTTATTACGTGGACATTAGTAGCCAAATACTCTAAACATGTGCTAATAAATGTGGAGGGAAAACCCGGAGGATCCGGAGAAAAATACACGCGACCACGGGGAGATAGCATACAAACTCCAAATACAAAGGTGTCAGGGTAAGGATTTAATACACGACCTCCTGTATACCCTACAAAATAGTTAACATCTCGCCACCGTGGCGCCCAATTCTGATCACATGACATAGCAAAACGAACGTCGCGGTGCATAGCAATAATTCAATTGGGCAATTACTGAGCGTTCATAAACGTGAGGGGATACAGGAGTACCCAGAGAAAACCCACTCGTGCAAGGGGGCAACCCTCTATCCCATGCAGACAGAGATGGTGCTTATCCCACTTGCTGTACTGCCTTCTCCTGGCCAGCCAGGATATGCCACCTCAACACCCACTACACCATGAACTTTGTGAACCGAGTTTAAATTTCTGGCCACGGCGAACATCAGTGGCTATCTCCCTCTTCCTCTCTCGTCCCTGCTATTATCTCCCTCTTCTTCCCGCGTCCCTCCCACTATCTACCTCTCCAATCCGTCCCACCATCTCCCTCTTCCTCCCTCGTCCCTCCCACCATCTCCCACTTCCTCCCCAGTACCTTCCACTATCTCCCTCTTCCTCCCACTTGGCTCTACTAGTAATCTCCCTCTTCTCCCGTCCCTCGCACTATCTCCCTTTTCTTCCCCCATCCTTCCCACTATCTCCCTCTGCATCTCCAATCCCTCGCACTCTCTCCCTCTTCCTTCCTCTTCCTTCCCACTATCACCTTCTTACTCTAACCGATCTGCCTAATCCTCCCAAATAACTCCCACTATCTCCCTCTACTTCCCCAGTCGCTCCAACTATCTCCCTCTTCATTCCCCTTTCCTGCCACTATCTCCCTCTTCCGCCCCCTTCCCTCCCACCATCTCCCTCTTCCTCTCCCGTCCCCCCCGCTATCTCCTTCTTTCTCTCACATCCCTCCCACCTCCTTCCTCCCCCGTCCCTCCCACTATCTTCTCATCCTCCCCCATCCATCCCACGATCTTCCTCATCCTCTCCCGTACCTTCCGCACCTTCCTTATTTAACACCATCAGGTTCACAGACTCGCCCTCGCTTCTCCCAGTCAAATAGCCTAGCTTAGACACAACCCCCACCATGTTACACTGACGGCATCGACCGAGACAGCCAACAACTATCCGGCCGCCCAATTATCTAGTGAAGACGGCAGCGACCAAGTCGGCAAAGACGACAGTGCCGACGAGACGACTCCACTTCCCAGAACGTGCAACCACGAGCTCTCGCTCTCCGCTGCTTTTATCCTACTCGGCCGCGCCTCCCTTCTCCAACCCACGAGCGGGTTCCAGTGTCTTCCAGGGAGGGTCTCTGTGATCCTTGCCCCAGTGCCTCCGCCCTGCTGACAAACCCGCATGAGGCTCACTGGCGTGTGTACTCCCCGTCCACCGCAGTTGCCACTGCTGGACAACAACTATTACTCTACAGTTGTACTGCCCCTCTGTACCGTGCCCCCGAGCCATCAACACGGACTCACAGCATCAACACAGACTCACATGATCAACACAGACTCACAGCATCAACAGACTCACACGATCAACAGACTCACAGCATCAATACGGACTCACACCATCAACACGGAAACAGGGTCAGTGAGCAAGATGGCGGATGAGTGCATACATGATGTGAGTGGTGGTGAGTTCAAGTTAAGCACCCAGTTTTAAATCTCATTTACTCCCACCATCACCACCACCACCACCCTACATACAACAGTCGGAAGTAAATGCCTACACACCCTACATACAATCGTCAGTAGTAGTGGGGAGAAGAGGGCATCAGTGGGGGCGAGGCATGAAGCGTTGAGAAGCCCTCAGATACTCCATAAAACCCCGAGTTTCATGGAGTATAATTTTCAGCATTACAGTTCCATTTTTTTTACGTTAACAAATGTCTCGCCATATATTACACCGTATAGGTAACTAGATTGGGCGAGGGATGGTCTTTTTTGTTGAACAATCAATAAAGCTACGGTGTTGTACTGTGCCCGTATCCGTGTACGGTACTGTGCACTAAAGGAAGAAAAATGGAGCGGCTGAACCTCACTGCCTCCTTACCGGAGGCTGTAAACATCAAGTGACCTGAAAACTGCGATGGGACGTGAAAGACAACATGGAGAGACAAGAGGGCGCCACGTGTGTTCTTCCATGGCAGCAGCAGCATCATCGCAGGCAATGAGGTTCAAATGGGCACAGGAACTTTGAGGTGGACCCACGAGTGTTTGAGCCACAGCGGCGTGCAATCGGCGACCTCTATACGCTTGGCGCAATCCGCACCGTCATTTCACGGAGCCCTTGTCCACTCGACGAGTGCGACGACGCCGTCCCACCGTCATTCGGCGCCTCGTGGTAACATCACAACAGCAAAGCGACAGGTGTTGTTTATTCATTTCTTGAGGCAATTCGAGGGCCCGGTTACATCGCGTTGTGATACACGCACACACCGTCAACATATACTACACCGGTTATAAAAAAAAAGCAGGGGATAGAAAGGTGGGGGAGCGGACCCGACCACAGGTATTGTTTAAAAGACGTCAAGCGGACCGGGGGTTTTAAATGCAAGTCCATGCGGACACCAACATCCGAACGATTGTACCAATAAATCCTGAACCTTCTGGAAGATTTCAGCTCCCGCTGGTTTGGATCAGGGTGATGTTGGGGCAAATTCCATTAATTGGGAAAGGTGGCAATCTTGTGGGAATGTCCTCGCCAGAGAAGAAACTTGTCGCTTCCATGTTTTATTTTCATCCGACGTCCCATTAGCGAGATCCAGAGCGTGACGGACTCATATGGAGTCGGCCTCCTGTAATTTTTCTGGTCTCATTCTCACCACAGGTGAAGGCAGAGCCACACATCAACGTGCCAATGGGGCCACGGTTGAAGTGGTGGGGCCACGGTTGAAGTGGCGGTGGCCACGAGTCATGTGGCCTCTATGTATTTTCCATGTTGAAGGCCGATTGCCCCAAACATTGCCCGTCATATGCAGTGTCACTGAATAACGTGTGAAACATACTGTAGCATATACAAAATTTTATTTTCTTCATACATTAAATACAATAAACACAATAAACATGAAATGCGTATAGGACATTTATAACTCTCTCAATGACCAAACTTGTATTTTATGAACACACTTATACGAGCAAAATATGACAAAAGTGTTCCAGATTTCAGTTTCAATTGAGACTGAAATCCGGAATCATTACCCCCTACTGACAGACTAATAATACCCGCTCGCAGGCCAAGTGCTGATTCACCTTGGGGCCTCGCCTGGTATAGAGGTCGTGGGTTAAATCCCGACGCCTGTATATCTGGAGTTTGCATGTTCTCCCCGTGACCGCGTGGATTTTTCTCTGGGTCCTTCGGTTTTTCCCTCCACATTTAGAAACATGCGTTTAAAAGTATTTGGCTGCTATATATTTCTGCGTGACAAGCCACTTTATAGCGCTTTCATTTGTGGCCCGGTCGTTCCTGAAAGAGAGCTATACAGCTGAGTGGGCCTTACCTGGTAAAATAAAGAGATTAGTTTTGTTAGTTTATTTTGTGCCACAGGGGGACAGCTACAGGGGGGGGGGTGCCCATTAAAATGGTCGAGATGAGATGCAACTTAAGGTGCTTGTGACTTCCCAAAAATATTATTTATGGCAGGTTTTCACATCTAAACATCCCGGGTGGCATTGAAGCCAAGAGCTCCCACCCTAGGCGAGTAGCTACGAGAGCGGTGCTGTGCACGGCGACACGCCACTTTCTCCATCTGCCTGACTTGGTATTTTCTTTTTTGTTACTTAAATAAATGTTAATGTTTCGTTTTGTGTACGCGTGTATGTACACCGTTTGGGGAGCGGTGGTGCAGCAGTTAGCGCACTACGAACTCAGCCATCTGAGTACGTGGTGTGGGGTGTGTATAACATCGCAAAACTGGGGAGGACAAAGGCATCCAGACGTGGGGCTGGCCACACAACCACTTCTGTGCCATGCCGGCCATCATAGGTGCTACCCGTTAACAGCACTTGCCCCAGCAATCTGTTAACGGCGATACGGAGTACCTTTGTCTTTTTGTGCAATTGTGTGCTTCTGTGTGCGACGCATGCGACGATGTGCATGTTTGTGTTTGATAAATGTACATCCGCAATGTGTGTGTGACGCGTATGATGCGCGTGTGTGACGACGGTTGGAACAGCGATTCACGCACTGCCCTATCCACGCGGCGACCTCTCCTCAACGTCTCGAGCCTCGGGGGAGAGCGCCGCGAGGTTCGACTCCAACTCCGGCTTTCCAGGGACAAACCCCCCCCCCCCCAATGCCCCTCCCCCCAGGCCCATGGGGGGGGGGGAAGTCGCTCCCCTCCCTCACTCCACGCTCAGGAACTTCCTCTTCTTCGCCGTGTTCATGTACGGTCGCCAAGGCCACTCCACCTCGGCGGTGGCCGCGTTGTCCAGCGTGCCCAGTTTAATCTCATAGACTGCGCGACACACAAAAGCAAAGATCCCCCCCATGCAGCCTTTAACAGACGGCGTGGGAAAAGCGCTGTTCGTGTGTTAGCATGTAGGAAAGCCAGCACGGCACACCAAGGGGTGGGTGTGGGTGGCCAGCATTACGTCCGATCATCTTTGAATTTACACATCGCATCCGGGGTGGGGGAATGCGAGTCGGGTCACGGTACAGCGAATGCGACCAGAGCAGCGACCCCACCGACTCAAGTTCCGATCCACTCTACAAGTCACCCGCGGGCCACCTAGCCCGAGGCTAGACTCTTACATTCAGCCCATCATCCTCTCAGGGGTCGATAAAATGTACAACCACTTCGTAGGGAAGTCCACAAGGAATGTGGAATTTCCACCGCCTCTGCAGGGGTGTAAAGTGGAGACAAGTAACAATGTGTCAGGCAGACTTACGCTCCATCTCGAATCACGGTCCCACCTCCTTCAACTCGATGTCCTTGCCGTCGCGCTTGTAGACGTTGTGCCTGTTGGGAGGGGGGAAGGGGGGCACAGAAGTCACGGGAGGGGTCGCGGCAAGTCACACGGACGGCGCTGGACTCTCATTACGTGTCCTCGCAGACGTTTGCCAGTTAGAGGCCAGCGGCCACCCTGTTTAAAACTGCGGATGCATTAGCAAATGAACAACATTACGCGCCTTCAGTTTCAGAGATGGCGTTAAATAAAAACTCTGTGCTGTTGCTCGAAAACTAAAGCAAAACGAAACTATTTTTATTTTACCACTGAGCTATGTAGCTCTTTTTCACATAAAAATGTATAGCAGCAAAATACTCGAAATTCAAGTTTCTAAATGTGTAGGGAAAAACCCGGAGGACCCGGAGAAAAATCAAAGTGACCAGGAGGAGAACATGCAAACTCCGAATATACAGGCGGACACACAGCACCTGGCCCAAAAGTCTGCTCACTCTTTCCCATTCCGAGACATCTGCAAGTTGCCGGGTGGTAGGTGTCACGTTCACCGCTGAATCTCGGTACGCGCAAGCGGCTCGGCGTTAATTTTATTTATAGAGGCGTAGCGCTGCTGTTTTTAAAAGGCGTTGCCCTCACCGCAGAGAACCGTAGTGACACGACCGGCACTCTATGGAACAAAACTGTGCCACACGCCCTCCCGCATAGTCTTATGGGAGCAAAAGGTATGTCTTCAGGTCAGAAGACGTACTTGAGTTTTTCTTACGGTTCCGTTTCGACGACGTATATGTACATCATGGAAATGAGAAAGGGTTATAGCCTATACGAGGGATCTTTGTGCTTTGGGGATGGGGGAGGAAGATGTGGGTGAGACTGGCACGGTGCCCGCACGCACCGTCTTTCCGAGTCGCGACGTGAAGTTGTGCATCACGAGGTGTTGGAATGCCTCGGACATCATGTCCATGTCCGGATGTCGTGCCACATCACCACGCTCGAGAGTGTCAAGTACACCGTGGCATCGTACCACGTGTCACATGAACAGCATGCCGGAAAGTTAGACACACCACAGGTGTCACACAGACTGTACTGGAGAGTTAAACAGACTGCCCTTCCATCTGCGGCATCATACCACATCACACCACATACACAGTTAAAACACCACAATTCCATGTCTGCAGCATCATACTACACACCGCACATCGTACGCACAGCTAAATACACCTCCATCCCCGTCTGTTGCACCGCATCACACACGTCACACCATGCATCACACCGGGGAGCGGGAGCGGAGTGGCTATCTCATTACACTACAAATCCGGTGACCTGACTTCGATTTCCGGTGTGTCCAAGCATCGACAGTGGGGAGACAAAAGGGGCCAGATGCGGTAATGACCACACCACCCACCCCGCCATGTGCCCTGCCGGCCTTCGTAGGTCGCTCGACAAACAGCATTTGCCCTGACAGCCTGTTAAAGGCTACACGGGGGAGCTTTGTCGACTGCGGTGCGTGCGCGTGCCTGGCATACCGCGGTGCTCATGCAGGACGATGAAGTCGTTGACGGCGTTGGCGCAGCACGCCCACACCAGCGCCTGCAGCTTGTGGCCTCCGTGGTTCATCGGCTGAGCGTTCGGCAGGATCAGCTTCATCTCCTGCGGTGGTGGTGGGAGGGTGGTGGTGGTGTGGTAACATGACAGCAAGCGGTCACACGCCGAGTCCGCTCTTCCCACCGGCGTCCGTCCCGGCCACGCTGCTTTCGCCCCCCCCACTTCCCCGCCCCCCCACTGTATCCGACTCGGGTTGTGTTGTTTGTTTTTTCCATTGCGGAAGCCGAGCCGAGCCGTGCCGGTATACGGGGTCGCCAAACCCCGTGTTGGCACAACTGGGATGCACCATTGGAAAAACTTTACTATTTTTATTTTACCAGGTAAGGCCCACTGAGCTATGCAGCTCTTTTCCAGAAGCGACCTGGCCACAAATCATAGCTCAACTAAGTGGCTTATCGCCATGTGGAAATTTATAGCAGCCAAATACTCTTAAACGGACATTGATTCTAAATGCGGAGGGAAAAACCGGAGGACCTAGAGAGAAATCCACGCGACTCCTCGGAAAGAGGCACGCAACTCCAAATATACAGCAGGCATCAGGGTCAGGATTGAACCTGCGACCTCCTGTATACCAGGTGAGGGAGTTAACATCTCGCCACAGTGGCGCCCCCAATGGTACATCTTTCCGTGACCACCGACCGTGCGTAGTGCTACAGTAGATACATTTTCGATGAATGGAAGGGATCGGTCATCGCGAAAAGGCGGACTGAATCGCGAGGAATGAAGTTGACAAAAGCTGCATGCACCAAACCAAAGTGTCCAACGCTCCACCACTTACGACCCCCCCCCCCCCCCCCCACACAGCCTCCACCTTTCATCAACAACCAGATTTCTTCTGGTTAACTCAACGGATGCGAGTTGTCTCACACTGCACAAGCCCGATGATTGGTCGACACGACTCGTGTGAGGTGCAAGGAACTGATTCTAAAGCCGATAGAGAACACGTGTGTGTGTGCGGTAATTTAGCAGTTAGCATGCTGCCCCACAAACCTAGTGACCCGAGGTTTATTTCCGTTCATGGCCAACACCAGTGGCGATTATCTGAACTGGTCCTGGGCCTCCCCTAGATCAACTCAGCCTCAAACGAGTACCTAGTGCGGTGTTTAAACATCATTACCAGAGAGATAAAGGTGGCCAGTTGTGGTGCTAGCCACCTACACCCTCGCAAACAGCACCTGTCCCAAAAACCTGTTAAGGCTATATGGGGGACCTCTGTCTTTGCGCGCTTGTACACATGCAATACACGAGGACCCACATTCCTCGTGTGACCCCAAACCCTGTAGCCCCTGTGACCCCGTGCCCGCACCTTGATGAACTGCTTGAGGAGGGAGCTGGGGTCGCGTGAGGTCGTCGCCATGATGTGTGGGTCCTTCACGCCGGCTCAGCGGTACTCGTCATCCATGTGGCTGCTCACTCCTACTGACACGGGGGGGGGGGGGGTGGATAGAAAGAGGTGGTAGATGGGGCAGGGGGGACGGAGAGGGTAGGTTATCATTTGCCATACTTCACCGTGCAGGTGAGTGAAGGTGTGTGTGTGGGTGGATGGATGGAAGGAGCGACCAGGAATGGTTGAGAATATCACTCTGCAGTGATCGCGTTGATTTTGTGTAGCGAGCTGAGCAATAATGAGACCTGGATGAGTCCCAATTGCAAGAGTGGGTGGGTGATATGGCAGGTGAGTGGGTAAATTGAGTAAAATGATGAGTGAGTGAATGAGTGCGTCAGTGCATGTTAAACCTCTTTGTTACAGCACGTAGCCAACCGTGGTAATCGGAAGTGTGACAAACTAACCACAAAAAGTAGTTCTCAAGAAATGAGTTTGTCAATCTAGACGATGATTTAAAAGTGCAAAGCTCCAGTGGCTTCCTAATATTGTAAGGAAGACCGCTCCAGAAGGAAGACTGCTCCAGAAGCACACGTTATGTGGTGACCACGGCCTTCATTTGACATTCCACAAAAATTTACGCCAGCCATCACACACACACGGCCGACTCTTTTTCCACGTTCACGCCACGGGATTTTTCAAAGTCCACTTGGGAAGCAATCGCCGTGCAGTATTTACGGTCAACGCAACTGCGGCATTAAACCCATTAAACCGGTGGGGGGGGGGGGGGGGGGGTTGAGGGCCCGCCATTCTCGAACCGCGAACCTCCGCGGCAAAACACGGTGCCACCGCTTGGCAGGAAGGACCGACGGCGAGCCGGGGATGCGCGCCGACTCGGCGTGTCTAGCGGGCGGAGACGCGCGACGCTTATCCCTCTGCCTCGGGAGTCTCGCGGGAAGGAAGAGAGAGAGAGATGCGAGGAGACGTGATGGTGAGGGATGTGAGATCACCCTCCCCTCCCTGGTCGAACTCCACGGCCTTTTGGAGTTCAAGCGCCTCCCACCGCAGGTCCGTAGGCAGCACCAGGTTTTCTTCGGTGACGACGTCAGGGGGACAGGGGGCAGTGGGTGGGGGGCGGGCAGGGGAGAATTAACAAGGAAGAAAAATCATGCGCACGCATGGATTCATTCGGAAACGCTTTCCAACGCGCGGTTGTCTTCTCGCCTGTATTGTCAGACCGTCTTGTCCCATCTTAGTCCGTCTTGCGTGTCTCATTGTCTCTAGATCCATCTCTAGTCTGTCTTGCGTGTCTCAACGTCTCTAGTCTGTCTCGCTGTCTCTCGTCTGTCTTGTCGTCGCGAGCCCATCTCTAGATCCGTCTCGCCGCCCGTTACCATCGAGCGCCCTCTTGAGCTGCGCCTTCTCCTCTATGAGGAACTTCTTGGCCTCCTGCGCCTTGCGGTAGAGGTACTCGCCGTGCAGTTGCGCCTCCTCAGCTGCACCACCAAACAAAGACAAAGATCCCCCATGTAGCCTTCGACAGGACTGTCGGGTGCAAGTGCTGTTAACGAGCAGCACCTTTGATACACGAAGGGGGGTAGGTGGCCAGCACCACATCCGGCCGCCTTAATTTCCCCAGTGGCGATGTTTACACAACGCACCAGGTACTCATTTGAGGCTGAGTTGACCAAGGGGAGGCCCAGGAACGGAATCGTCACCAGTGTTGGCCGTGAGCGGGAATTGAACTCTGGTCGCTGGGTTAGTAGTGCAGCGTAGTGCTAATCGCGAGACGACCATAAACAACAACCGCCATTCGCCACGAAGTGGTGGAGATGTCACCACGGCGCTCGTGCCAGGCTACGTGCAGGTTAAGGCCACATGAAGCGTCGAACGCCCGCTGGCAGCAGGAGGTCACAGACAGACAGACCCAGGTTGCCATTGGTTGCTTGACTGAGATGACTGGCCGATGCACCACCTGTGCCCCCTACTGTGCTACACTACCGCTCCAACCTACACAAACTCTCTTGGGCTATACTCTTTGGTTCTTTCGGTAAAGTCACATAGGCATAAAATATAAAATAAATTAAATCACGACGTTTCGGGCACAACACAAGCGTCCATCATCAGGTGGGACAAACCACAGCAAGAAACAATTGCCGACGTGGGCAAAAGAGCTGCTGTAAACAAGAGACTATATAGGTAAGAGAAGGGGGGAGGATCAGGGAGGAGAGATAGAGAGGGGGGGTATGAGGGGAGTGCTGAAGAGAGCGGGGCTGGGAGTGGGAAGCTTAAGAAATTAGAGATGCGGAAAGTTAAGGCAACACCATAAAGCAGTTAAGGTTTTACCTGGTTAATAACATTCTTCCAATGATTACTCAATTTGTATCCATCTTCTCGGTTGAAGTTATGTCTGTGTTTATATATCTGGATGGCTTGATGAACAAACCTTTGATAGTAGCCCGAAGGTTTGCAGAGCGGCACCACGATACTCCTAGCGACGTCGTTGATTAATGTCTGTAATTAATATCGATGGTGAATCTCTGTAATTAATATCGATGATTCGATTCCACGAGAACAGATTCCACAAGAATCGATTCCACAACTATTTTAGTAAAGCGAAGTACGCGATTCGATTCAAACGTGTTCGTTCCGGTCTCATCAGAATCGGTATTGATTCTGTGCTGGAGGAATCCAATGAGCTATAAAGCTCTTTGATCAAAGATGTGCCAGTAGGGGGCACGGGGTCATAACGTCACAACAAACAATACAAAAACGATAGGAGTGCAAAGGGAATGGTAGCAAACCACTAAAAATAGATGAAATAAACCATATAAGTTCATACTCTTTGGTTCTTTCGGTAAGAAGTCTCGCTCTCCGTTCCACCCACTACAACTGGCGTCAGAAGTAGCCAAATAGTAAGATGAATCGCTATAATGGAGACGCGAAGAAAAACTCGTACCAGGGCTCCAGTGGAAGAGGAGGACGACTCAACACCACTGGGGTTGGCAGCCCCGGAAGGGGGAGGAGAAGCGACGACGGCCGAGCTGCTCACTGCCCGGCCGCCCGGCGGCTCACCACCGTCGGAGAGGGCGCTTCAGGTGGCTCACTCCCGCCTCGCCCAACTCCTGCACGCGGCGGCATCCATCCTCGACGAAATACATCGCGGGTTATAACCACAACAAATATAATCACAATCACTGCGACCATAATCGCCGTAACCACAAATATAATCATAATCACCAGCTACATAACCACAAGTATAAACACTACTGCCACAAATATAACCATAACCACCACAACCATAACAACCAACATAACCACCACAACAACCACAATGATGCTGATACACTCTCACACCATGTGGGTCCCCTTGTCTCCTTGTGTCTCCCTGTGGGTGAGTGGATGGGTTGGCGAGAGAGTCGGTGGGTTGGCAAGAGAGTCGGTGGGTTGGTGAGAGAGTGGGTGGGTGGCAGAGTGAGTGACCGGTGGCAGAGTGAGTGACCGGTGGCAGTGGGTGACCGGTGACTAAGTGGGTGGGTGGCAGTGGGTGACCGGTGACCAAGTGGGTGGGTGGCAGTGGGTGACCGGTGACGAAGTGGGTGAGAGAGTGGGTGGCCGAGTGGGTGGCTGAGTGAATTGGTGAGTGGATGAGTGCCAGAGTGGGTGGGTGAATGGCTGAGTGGGTGGGTGAGAATCAGTATGTTTTTGCTGGAGGAATCCGATGAGCTATGAAGCTCTTTTTCATAGATGCCCAGAGAGTGGCTGAGTGGGTGGCTGAGTGAGTGTCGGTGGGTGTGAGTGGGAATGAAATCTAACCTGCACCTCTGCATTGCAAATCCAGCGAGCTAACGCCCTGCGTGTGGTGGGGTAAAGTGTGGGCATGGCCACTTTGCTCCAACACGTCCGGACCAGCGTGGAAGAGTAGACCAAATACCTCTATATAGCGGCCTCTAGTGGATGCCTTTTCCAGCAGCAGGCGATTCGCATCCACAACAAACCCGTCCCTCCAGGGATAAAAACACACGGCAGTCTGGGAGTGCCTCTCATCAGCTATGGCTCAACACGAGGGCCACTCTGGGGCCGGTTTCCACCGTCAGCGCCTCATCAGCAGCAGCAGGGCCGGGCTCTGCTTGAAGCAGCGCCGTGAACTCAGCAGGCGTCTAGGACGTGACGGCTGTGGGCCAGGCGCCTCCTCCTCTGTCTCCCCCCACCACCGCCGCCACTGCTGATGTGTGCACACCGCGCGAGGTTCTCACCTTCAGGCTGAGTCGACGTAGAGGAGGCCCAGCGAGCCGCCGCTTCAGAAGCTTTCGCGAGCCACTGACGGTGGCCGTGAGCGGGAAACCAAATCAGCCGCTCGCCACCCACAATCCACAGCGCGCGCCGCCTCCACTCGCCCCCTGCCTGACTGTAAGTAGCAGCGGGGGGAGGGGGGTGGGCAATGGGGGCGTGAGGGGGGGGGGTTTGAGGGGGAGCATGGGCGGGGGTTGCCAGGGGGGGCAAGGGGGGTCGCGAGGGGGGGGATGCTTGGGGGGGGGGTTGTGAAGGGGGAGGGGCAGGGGGGGAAAGTGGGGGAGGAGCTTAGGTGAGGGGGAGGAGCTAATGGCTATTACACCACGCCGCGTCTCGCGCCACGTGCTTCCCCTGGCAGTTTGGCCGTTAGGCGTGGAACCGAGCTGTGGGTGAGTGGTGGCGGTGGTGGTGTGAGTCTTTCTATGTGAGTCTGTGTGTGAGTCTCTCTAAGTGAGTCTGTGTGTGAGTCTCTCTGTGTGAGTCTGTGTACGTGTGTGTGGGTCTGTGTGAGTCTGTGTGTAGCAGTGACCCGGTCTCAAATGAGTACCTGGTGCGATGCGTAAACATCGCCACTGGGGAGACAAAGGCGGTCGGGCGTGGTGCTAACCACCCACCCCTTCGTTTACCGTGCCGGCCTTCATATGTACTGCTTGCTAACAGCACTTGCCCCTACAGCCTGTTAAGGCTCTATGAGGATCGTTGTCTTTGGTGTCCTGTATTAGCAGGAGGAGGAGTGGTGGTGTTAATGTTGGTGGTATTAGTGGTGGTGGTGTTAGTGATGGTGGTGTTAGTGGTGGTGTTTGTGGTCTTAATAATGGTGGTGTTGGTGTTAGTGATGGTGGTGTTAGTGGTGGTGGTTGTTCGAGGTATTGTTGCTGGTGTTAGTGATGGTGGTGTTGGTGGTATTAGTGGTGGTCGTGTTAGTGATGGTGGTATTATTGGTGGTATTATTGGTGGTAGTGTTAGTGGTGGTGGTGTTAGTGGTAGTGGTGTTGGTGGTGGTGGAGTTGATGTTGGTGGTGGTGTTTTTAGGGTTCGTAGTGTTAGTGGTGGTGTTAGGAGTGGTGTTAGTGCTGGTGTTAGTTGTGGTGTTAGTTGAGGGGAGCGGTAGTGTAGCGGTTAACGTGCTGCGCTACAAACCTGGCGACCCGGGTTCGATTTCCGCTCACGGCCAACACCAGCAACGATTATCTGAACCGGTCCTGGGCCTCCCCTAGGTAGACTCAGCCTCAAATGAATACCTGGTACGATGTGTAAACATCGCCGCTAGGGAGACAAAGGCGGCCAGGCGTGGTGTTAGCCACCCACCCCCTCGTGTGCCATCCCGACCTTTATAGGTGCTCGCTAGCAGAAATTGCCCCTACAGTATATTCAGGCTATACGGGGGATCTGTCTTTGTTAGTGGTGGTGGTGTTAGCAGTGGTGTTAGTGGTGGTGCTAGTGGTGGTGTTTGTCGCGGTGTTGCTGGTGTCCGAACAAAGGAGCGACGCTCACAACAACGACCTTTGACCTGGGCGGCTGAAATGTAGCACGTTGGCACAGTCATCTCAGTCAGTCAACTCTTGGCACCTGGGTCTGACCTGTGACCTGTCAGTGAGCCTTCAGCATTTCACGTGGTCTCAAAGTGCACCTGGCCTGGCATTTGCTGCTGCTTAGTGGCAAATGGCGGTCTTTGTTGTTTTTGTTGTGTTTCGTGTTGTGGGTGAGTGGTGAGGTTGTGAGTCTGTGATGATGATGTGAGTCCGTGTTGATGATGAGAGTCCGCATTGTGACATGACGCGTGTTTAGACATGAGTATTGTCGCACACCATCGGTTTTGTGTGACCCTCACCTGCGTCTCCCGCTCTCCACGCAGAGACCCGGACCGTGCGAGAAACGCAGTGAGCTCTGAGCACCCTACTCTGCAAGTTGCTGCCATGGAGGTACGTGTGGCTCTTCAACTCGTGTGGTAAAATATGGGTGGACGTGTGTTTTCCCCTCGACTTGTGCCTACCTGTCACCTACCTGTATACCTGGATGTGCTTCTCCTTGTCCGCCTGAGTATGTGTATGTCTATCAGAGTGTGTCTCCGAGATCCTGTTGGTGTGCCTGCCTGTCTACGCGTGAGCATTTACAGCACTATTATCTATCCACTGATGAATGAGAATGCCTTCCTCCCTGAGACCTTGCTACCCCTCAAATGCTGTGATGGAATAATCCGCCAAGCGCCGATTTTGTCGCACCATCTCTCTGGTGGCTCTCCTCTCCGATGTGTTTCCTTCCTTGGCTGCCGCTCCATTATTATTCTTCACTATCAGCCATTGTTGTCCCTCCTTGCCATGGCTCGTCATGCCTGATCCCCAATCACTCTTTAACAATTTGAACAATCCCTGCGTGTGACCTCAAAATCCACGCATCTTTCATTGTTAATCCAAGCATGGCATCTGATATTGGCCAAATATTCCAATGCTGAGAAACGACAACATCTCGGCAGGACCCTCCTGAATGTGGAGCCCAGGATCTCAGAGATGCTGGCTCAGTGCTCGCCTTCTGCACTTGCTCCAACATCTTAATCAAGCCTATGTGGTGGACCTTTGTCTTTGTGTGTGTGTAGATGAGCCGAGCTGGAGAGGCTCGGAGTAACGACACGTCTTGCACCACGTGGAGTGCGCTGTCCTCAGACGGCACCGGCTCCATCTGTAGCAAATCGCCGAAAGGTAAGAACAGTAATGAGGGACGTCACAGTGGCCACGGTAAATAGTGGGACATCATGATGGCCATGTTGCATGGGGGACGTCACAGTGCCTTTGGTGTATGAGAGATTTTATGGTGATTGTATGGGTGATATCAAGATAGCAATGCTACATGGGGGACTTAATGGTAATCATGTTTTGATTTAAAGCTTTCGTGGCTGCAGGGATTCATATTCTTGGTTCTTTCGGTAAAATCACGTAGAAGGGCAACAATAAAATTATAAAAATATAAAACAATAAAAATCTCACGACGTTTCGACTGCAACACAAGTAATCATCATCAGGTGTGAAAACCACAGCAAGAACCACAGCAAGAAAAATTGAAATTTTCTTGCTGTGGTTTTCACACCTAATGATGATTGCTTGTGTTGCAGTCGAAACGTCGTGAGAATTGTATTATTTTATTATTTTATTGTTTCCCTTCTACGTGACTTTACCGAAAGAACCAAGAATATGGTAATCATGTTGCATTAGAGACTGCATCATGGTTGCCATGTTACATGGGGGACTTCATGGTGGCCATGTTGCATGGGGATAATTATCTGTGCTCTGGCCTCAGTACTGAAACAACATCAAACGCTTTCAGAATTGCTTCTGCGGCCATCTTGAATGCTCTTCCAATATTAGGAAACCACTGAAGCTATCCGCGTTTAAATCATCAAGTTTGACAACTAATATCTATACTCATTCGCTCTTTCGGTAATGTCACCTAGGTAGAAATAAAATAAAACAAATCACGACGTTTCTATCGCAACACAATCAATCTTCATCAGGTGGAACAACCACAGCAATAATAAAATGCTGAAGTAGGTGAGAGAGCTGTTGTGGCAAGAGGTTATTGGTAAGAAAGGGGGGAGGAGCAAGGGGGGGAGAGAGAGGGGAGCTGCGTGAGCGCTAGGGGGAGAAGAAGTGAGGCTGGGGGGGGACGTAGGCGGAGGTAGAAGTGGTAAGCTGAGTATGGGACATGGTGGGAAAGTAAATCTGAAAAATCTACTAGTACCTGGCGCGTGTGATGGAAACAACCACAACCAGTTAAGGCTTTACCTAGTTAATAACATCCATCGAATGATTGCTCAATTTGTATCCATCTTCTCGGTTGAAGTTATGTCCATGTTTGTATATCTGGATGGCTTCATGAAAAAACCTTTGATAGTTACCTGAAGGTTTGCAGAATACCTTGGTCTCGGAAAAAAAACAATATCACGCGAGCCCACAGCGTTATAACAATGGTCAGACACGGCAGAGGTATTGGTTCTGCGATGTTTCAGATCTGCCTTGTGTTCGCTAACACGGTCCGCGACATGTCAATTCGTTTTCCCAATGTAACTGCTACCGCAGGTACAACTCAGTTTGTCGACTCCAGGATATTGCATGTCAGGATGGGATTAGATCACGGATTTTGTGTACTGTATTGAATCGGACTTGGATCTTGTGTTTGTTTAAGATTTTGGAAATATTTTTGGTAACACCTGCTATGTATGGTAAAGTGATGGTCTTGATAGGCGTCTCAGTGGATTGTTTCTACATGGTTGGAGAAACAGCTTTGCGAATAATGCTGTCCCAGTACCCATTCATCTTAAGAGTCTGGTGTACGTGTTCCAGTTCACTGGCTTGGTGGTGTTGGTTGCAAATGCAGTGGCCCTATGGTGTAGTGGTTTGATGAGGGAATTCTTCTGCGCCGGATGGTGGTGGGAATTAGGTTTTAGATAGGTCTCTTCTCAAACAAAACATCCAGGAATTAGTAGCTTACCATCATTCTCCACTTCCATGGTGAATTTGATGGATGGGTGTATGGAATTTATGTTGTTGAGAAATTGATTCAATGTTGGCAGGCCATGTGGCCAAATGACGAAAGTGTGATCTACGTATCTCTTCCACAAGGAAGGACGTTGGGTGCATGTCTGGATGACATCAGTTTCAAATTTCTCCATGAAAACATTCGCTATCATTGGTGATAAGGGGGGACCCATGTGGGTACCTTCATTTTGTTTGTAGAAAGTACCATTCCTGGTGAAGTAAGTGCTGGTTCAGCGTTTCTACTGCTGCATGCATTTTTTTTCCGCCTGAGGACGACCGCTTGTGTTGCGATCGAAACGTCGTCATTTATTTTATTTTATCCATATGTGACTTTACCGAAAAAAACAAAGAGGAAGTGTTAGTAAGGCAGTTCCTAACCAAAGTTGGTACATCAGCATTCAGTCCATGTTGGACCAAGTCTTCAATTATTGCTAAGGTGTCAGGTACAGGAACCTTGGTGAACAGAAAGACTACATCAAAGCTGACGAGCAAATCATCTGGGGACAGTGAAATGCCTTTGATTAGAGAGATAAAGTGAGCTGAGTTTCATACTGCTGAGGTAGTCTTGCCCGTGAATGGAAGCAAGGTCTCAGACAGAAATTGGGCCAGTTTGTAGGGAGGTGAGTTGATAGTGAAAACGATGGGTCGAAGTGGAGTATCTTCTTTATGGATTTTTGGAAGACCATATAATCTGGGTGGTCTATTAGCAGAAGGTTTTAGGGAGAACTGCTTGAATGGTTCGATTAGAGAAGTCGAATTGGTAATGATATTGTTTGTTTTTAAAGCCAGGCAGTTGGTCGGATCTTTGTTGATTTTGGTGTAATTGCTATCATTAAGAAGGTCCTGGATTATGTTGCTGAATGTGGTTTTATCCATGATGACAGTAGCATTGCCCTTGTCGGCTGAGAGGATGACTTTGTCCTCTCTATTTTTTAATTTGGTGAGTTCAGAGCGCTCGTCCTTGCTGATGTTATTAATAGGATTCTTAGCATTTTTAAAGATGGTGGCAATTTTAAATCTTGCCACGTCTGTCGGGATGTGTCCCAAGCCTTTGAGGGCTACATCTACCTGGGTTTTTATATCATCCACTGGGATGTGTTTGAGGGTGACAGCAAAATTCAGCCCTCTAGCTAGTACCGATTTTAGGCTATCGGAGATTGTGCTGTTACTCTGATTAATAGCAGTCTTTTTTATGTGTGGATCTGGTTTCTTTTTTGACAAGTTATTGAATTTAGCAATAAGGTTAACCTTGCATTTGGAAGACATTGTTGTGGCAGAAGAAGCAGTCATGTTATCTACAAGGTTCCAATCAGATGCGGACATTTTATCTGTTAATGTTAAGTGTGATTGTAGGAGACATTTGTCTAAATTATCAAGTTCAAGCCGGAGTAGTCTTATCCTCTCTGAGATTAGAGAAAGGCTAGCTCTGAATAAGATCCGTTTAGAGTTGGGTTAAGTGACAGAAGCAGATGTGAGTTTAAATGTGGTCGGTATTATCTTGTTGTCGCGGCATCTCTTCAGAAAGGTGAGTGACTCGATCATGTGAGCCTTCTTGTCTCGCAGTCTGTTAATGGTTCTAACAGATGTGTGGAACCTATTTGCGTGGTTAGTTTATTAACCTTCCCCCACACTGTTGATTAGCACCATTGGCTACATGCGGTGCAAAATAATTTCAACATACATAGCTGGGATTGGCAAAAACATCCCAATCCTGAAATATTTACTCTATAAATTGCTCAAAAGTTTGGTTCACACACCTGTTGTTGTTATTCTCCTCGTGCCTACAGAAATCCTGGCTCACTTTGGCCCTCACTTGACCGACCGCGATAAGCTGGAGCTCGCAGCCATGCAAGAAGTGTGGTACTTTGCGCTCGACAACAAACCCAAGGGATGCAACAGGCATGGATATGATGACGACGAACGTAATTACATTCTGGTGAGGCTCACCACAAAACTACAGCCTTGGGGGCGGTCACAGGGCCCAGAGATAGCGGGGTTTGTGGCTTCTTATTATTGCACCTGAATTACCAACCAGGGCACACACCAACGCGCTTCAAAATCAGAATGTTTAATCCCGAGTAAAGCCCTTTTAGATAAGAAGCAATTTTTCAAGGGAATCTTCGCCAGCAGACAGTATCAAAGCATTCGACAATTACACCCACTCACACACTTACTCACCCACCCCCAGACGCACTCACTTGCTGACTCACTCACTCATTCACCCACTCAATCACTCACCGACCCACTCGCCCACTCACCAATGCACTCACCCGCACACATCTGAATCAGAAGTTTATTTCCCGAGTAAAGCCCATTGAGCTCAGAAGCTCTTTTTAAGGGTGACTCAGCCAGCAGACATCTGAGCATTCCAAATTATGGTTAAAATAACTTCATAATTCCAAGCAAATGTTTTTGTTAAAATTACATTCTCACTTCTTAAACGTTGTGATTTTAACAATAGTCAGTTTAAATGATTGTACCTTTTGTTCAGTTCCGACATGATCACCTCCACTACCGCTATGAGGTGCTCAAGATGATTGGGGAAGGAGGTCAAGGCCAGGTGATCCAGTGCCTTGACCACAAGAGGAACACCCTGGTAGCTGTAAAGATCCTGGTGTCACCGTCGAGGTAAGACTTTAGAGACGTGTCATCACGAGGCCGACGTTGTTAAGTCCATTGCCGTGCAATGCGGTGGTGACACTCATGCTTCACAGCGAGAAGGGGGGCCTTGGTTCGGCTCCTGACTCGGGCACCATCGTGTGTGGAGTGTGTACCTTCTACCCCTGTTTTGCATCGGTTCCTTCTAGGTACTCTGGTTTTTCGTCTCTAGGCTCTAAGAAAAGCCGTCTCGGGTGTGGACCAATCAAATTCAAGGACAGTGCATATTATTATCAGAGTTGTCTCTTTTGTTTGCATTTTGACTGCTTGTGTTGTGGTTATTGCAAACATGATGCCTTGAATAAAGGTGTCAGTTTTTGTGCCAGTTAAAAGGGTAAAACCTATTACTATATCTTGTTACTGGCAAAGGAGGTCTCATAATGAGGCTATGCTGTCACATTACTTTTATCATTCCGAGTACTGTATCATACCGCTCAACAGTGCAGCTCAAAAAAGTATTTTGTTGTCGACTACTCACAAACCACGTTATGATGGGCTTATTCCGTGTTATAATGGGTGCGTATCTTGTTAGAATGTGCGTGTTCCATGTTGTAATGGTCGCGTTTCTTGTTACAACGGACACATTCTGCATTGTGTAAAAAGTGTTGAAGAACCACGTTATAACGAAAACGCGTTGTTTTAACGGGCGTTTGCATTTAGTTTTCCCGAATGACCAATCCGATTTGAATGGCTCTTCACCTTCAAATCCTATTGGGTACCCTACGCCAGCTCCTGTGCCCCGTATGGTACCAATGAGAGTCGAGAACGCTACTCTAGCTCACAATGCCGTTAGACCTGGTGAAAGTATATTTAATTATTAATTCTGAATAGCATTTGCCTCTGGGTGTCCCTTAAGCAAGTGTAAGTTATTAATTTGTGGACTTCCTCTGCGCAGCTCCAAGGAAGAAACATTGCAGAGGATGGAGCTCCAGATAGCTCTGGAACTTCAGAGTGAGGACAGCAATGAAGATTACAACGTCATCAAAGTCCTAAACAGCTTTGATTTCAGGGGACACCACTGCCTTGTCCTGGAGCTGTTGAAGTATGTACCGCGTGTTCCATCTCCCTCTCCCTCCGCTAATAGCGTGGTTAACTGATTAACTAAACAAACTTTTTTGTTTTCGTGGGAAAGTCCACTGACCTATTAGTTATTTTTTTGTAAGCGACCTGCCCACAAATGATAGCTTAACAAAGTAACTTATCACGTGGAAATGTATAGCAGCCAAATACTATGAATGCATGTCGATTCGAAATGTGGAGGGGAAAACCAGAGGACCTACAGAATAATCCACATGATCACAGGGAGAACATGCAAACTCCAAATGTACATGCGTCAGGTTCGGGATCAAACCCCACGACCTTACCAGGCGGAGTTGTTATCTTCTCCCCATGGATAACCCTCTACCACCTGGCAAAAATGCCAATGAAATCAAGTTGTCAAGTGGGCAAATGAGCCAACTAATTTGGTTCATCGACAAACCAACGACCTGAACCTACACTGAACTATGACTCTGAATATTGGTCGTGAACATGCACGAACAATATTAAGATTGTTGTTAGCAGAATCAGCACAGCATTTAAGGAGATGACACTGACACTGTGTTGCTGTTGTTTCTGCTTTTGTCTCTCTCACAGGGAGAGCCTTTATGATGTGATGAGAGAATCGGGGTTCCGGTTGGACATGGAAATGGTGAAAAGTTATACCAGGGGAATCCTCATGTTCCTGTCCCACATCTCTTCCAGGAACATAGTTCACGCGGACATCAAGCCAGTGAGTGGACACAGCATTCAGTATGATTTTGTTGCAGAGGCGTATTGTTAGTAGGGAATCGTTCCACGGAGAAAACCGGCCACATTAGTCACAAGGTCTATGCGTTCGCTGTTTCCATCTAACTGGAAGGAGGCAGGGTCATTGTACCCCTGGTGAAGATAATGCAGTATGAATTAAACTGTAGTGTAGAGTCGTGTCGGTATTGGGGACTCACCATAGACAAAACCGGCAACGTTGATCACAGCGTTGCCCCAGTCCTTCGGAGACAGAAACTGGAGCAAATAAAGACTATTTCCTAAGTGTGCCAAACGTGTATTTTGACCTGACAGCTGCCCGTTGTCGGCTTCCACACTGCGAATGGAAAACTTCCGAAGACAAACGCGCGGTGGATAGCGTCATGGAATACGCGAGCTCTCATGTGTAGCTTTTGGTCCGTAACCCGTTAAAGGGCACTCTTGCAGCTGTGAGCTCAATGCACTCTCCTGTCAGAGGAACCATGATCAGTTGTCAATAGAGCTGCCCTCCTTTACTTCGATGGTCCCTTAGAGTGCTTTGAACATGAGCCTCAAATCAAATCTCTTTTCTAGATGCAATTGAAAGGGGCAACCCCCAGTAATAGCTGTCAACAAACATCAAATGTTGCACTTGACTGACGCTCGTTGACGGCACTACGCCTCGTCTAGTTCCCCTGTTTAGCGTAGGTGGTGGTACGTGATCGTTCCACTGCTGGCTGAATGTTATCGGCATAACCTCTGCATTTGAATTCATTCTGCCCCTTCTCCTGCAGGAAAATGTTCTCATCAAGGACACCGTGACCGGCACTGTGAGGGTCACTGACTTTGGCACGAGCTTTTTTGTGGAAAGTCAACGTGAGTGACCTCTCCTGGGTGTGAGCGTCTGCGTGTGGGTGTTTGTCTGATTGTGTATATGTGTGAGTATCTGCGTGTCTGTACATGTGACTGTTCATGTGTGTGATGAAGATGCTGTTTAAGAAACAGTGAGTACACAAACACATATATGTGTTGTTCTTGTGATTGGTGTGCAGCTATGAATGTTGGTGGGACTCTGGAATACTCGGCTCCGGAGCTGCACTTGGGCTACAGCTTGACCTGTGGCGTAGACATGTGGGCGCTGGGTTGCACGGTGGCGGAGTTGGCGACGGGCAGGCAATTATTTCAGTCCGACAGTGACAAAGATTACCTCCCGCGCTGCATTGAGGTATTTCCCACTGGGCGTCCATCCGCTCGTGATGCCCCTCTCTTTCCTTGGAGTCGTGGGTTTTGGGGGTGGCAGGAGGGGAGGTGGCCACTTAGTGATCTGGCGGATAGCGGCCGTCGTATGTTGTGTATGAGTGTACACGTGTCCATCTTGTACGTGTGAGGGGAGCAGTAGTGTAGCGGTTAGCATGCTGCGCTCATGGCCCACACTAGTGATGATTATCTGAACCGGTCCTGGGCCTCCCTTAGTTAGACTCAGCCTTAAATGAGTACCTAGTGCAGTGTGTAAAATACCTGGGTCAATGTGGCCCACCACCCCCTGTCTCTGTGTGCCATAATGCTTGCCCTCAACAAGCGCTGCTGCTGTTGTTACGCTATACTAACAGCACTTGCCCCTACAGTCAGCCGAGGATACACGGGTGACCTTTGTCTTTGTCTCAACCATGTGCAGATTCTGGGAATGCCTCCACGATACATGGTGAATTCAGCTCCCGACAGAAGGCAGTTTTTTGGTGAGTTAAAGGGTGGTGCGAGTAACGGACCGGATTCAGTTTTAAGAAGAGGCCTGCGGCTGTTGTTATTTTTTTGGTGGGAGGGGGGGGGGAATGGCCTCTTTTTATTTTAAATTCCTTGGGTGAGTGGGTGGGTAAGTCGGTGTGTGGGCAAGTAGGTTGTAGGGTAAGTGGGCGAATTGGTCAGTGGGTAAGCGGGTGGGCGGGTGAGTGGGAGGTGGTTCGGTGATTGGGTAGGTGAGTGAGTGATTGTGTAGGTGGAAGAGTGGGTGGGTGGGTGAGTAGGTTGATGGATGGGTCGGTAAGTGGGTAAGTAGGTGACGTGGTGGTTGGTGACTGCATCTGTCCCGCTGTGCATGGCTCCCGCAGACCGTCAAGGGAAGATGTTGTGCCCAGGCAAGAAAAGGGTACCGGGGAGCTTCCCACTTGAAAGTGTGCTCAAAAGCCACGACCCGGCGTTTGTGGAATTCGTCAGCTTCTGTCTGCGGTAAGACACACCCACCACCCCCTCCCAATGAGGATCCCCCCCCCCTCCAATTGATCGGCGATCACTCTCCACCGATCGCCAGGAAAATGTGGAGCTGAGTGGGACTGCCGATGTGCAGTACCACCGGTGTCAAGATCGCCCTCTGTGGAGGATGGAGAGGTCCGTGCAAGACGCTGCTGGCCAATGCGATGCTCGGGGCATTTTTAGTCTACTGGGCATCAGAGGATTGCCACTGTTCCTGCTGCTTCCGCTGCTGCCGTGCATTCCTGACCTTGTAGGAGAAGGGAAGCAACTTCAATGCTCTCACCACGCTTCTCTCACTACGTGTGGCGCGTGTGTCTCCCACGCGTCTCTCAACAGATGGGTTCCGGATTCTCGTATGACGCCAGCGCAGGCGCTGGATCACAGCTGGCTCCGGACCGCGGCCACCAGCACCACCAGCAATGCCACCACCACTGCTACTCCTGGCCGTGTCCAGTGCTTTGGAGCTGCTGAACGACGGTAACCCACATTCTGCTGACCAATTTTCAAGGCAGTCCATAGAGAGGTGTGGGGCCCAGGGCAAGTCACAACTCCCACATGGAGAAAGTGGCCCAAGTATGGGCATCAAACCCAGGTCCCTCTTTGGCTGTGAGTTCCAGCCCTGCCGCCCACAAACTAACACACGGAGAGTTCAAATCTCACCTGTACATTCGGTTATATACGGATGTATTTTTATAATTGCTTTCTGGGTGAGGACAAATAATGAAGTGGCCATATCTTTGCCATGTAGGTAACCCTTCATCCACTGTGACATCGCCAGCTCCCCCCCTCCCCCCTGATGGTGGGGGAGGGGATGGCTGCGATCTCTGCTGCAGCAGTAAGTTGGAACAATGTCGTGCGCATATCTTCACAGAGCGGAGCCGGCGCTGCCCCCATTCTCTTTGCTCGCCTGGGCCTCTGATTGGAGGCTGAAGGTTGTGGAGGAAGAGGAAACCCAGGTGGAGGAGCTGGTGTTGCAGGAGGAAGAGACCCTGGTGGAGGAGCTGGTGGTGCAAGAGGAGGAGACTCTGGTGGAAGAGCTGGTGGTGCAGGAGGAGGAGACCTTGGTTGAGGAGCTGGTTTTGCAGGAGGAGGAGGCCTTGGTGGAGGAGCTGGTTTTGCAGGAGGAGGAGACCTTAGTGGAGGAGCTGGTTTTGCCAGAGGAGGAGACTCTGGTGGAGGAGCTGGTGGTGCAGGAGGAGGACACCCTGGTGGAGGAGATCGTTGTGGAAGAGATGGTGGTGGAGGAGAAGGAGAAAACAAGGAAAGAGGATCAAGTGATGGTGATGCAGGAGAAGAGGAAGCCAGGGGGCCTGGCCCGCATGGGGAGAGTCATCCGCTCACTCCTCCGACGCGTGCTGCTGTGTGGTGGCCGGTCCACCGCACAGTAGAGATGGAGGTGGTCGTTGATCGGTCTGATCCATGACCACTATCACCACACCTACCACACACACCCTGTACCCACCCACCCCGTGACACCCACTACACTCCACACACACCCTGCACCCACCCCGTGACACCCACCATCCACCACACTCCACACACACCCTGCACCCACGCCATGACATCCGCCACACTCCACACACACCCTGCACCTACCCACACTGTGACACCCACCACCCACCACACTCCACACACACCCTGCACCCACCCACCCCGTTACACCCACCATCCACCACACTCCACACACACACCCTGCACCCACCCACCCCGTGACACCCGCCACCCACCACACTCCACACACACACCCTGCACCCACCCACCCCGTGGCACCAACCACCCATCACACACCACACACACCCTGCACCCATCCACCCCGTGACACCCACCATCCACCACATTCCACACACACCCTGCACCCACCCACCCCGTGACACCCATCACCCACCACACACCCTGCACCCACCCACCCCGTGACACCCACCACACTCCACACACCCTGCACCCACCCACACCGTTACACCCACCACACACCACACTCCACACACCCTGCACCCACCCACCCCGTGACACCCACCACACTCCACACACCACACACCCTGCACCCACCCACCCCGTGACACCCGCCACCCACCACACTCCACACACACACCCTGCACCCACCCACCCCGTGGCACCAACCACCCATCACACACCACTCACACCCTGCACCCATCCACCCCGTGACACCCACCATCCACCACATTCCACACACACCCTGCACCCACCCACCCCGTGACACCCATCACCCACCACACACCCTGCACCCACCCACCCCGTGACACCCACCACACTCCACACACCCTGTACCCACCCACGCCGTGACACCCACCACACACCACACTCCAAACACCCTGCACCCACCCACCCCGTGACACCCACCACACTCCACACACCACACACCCTGCAACCACCCACCCCGTGACACCCACCACACACCACACACCCTGCACCCACCCACCCCCTTGACACCCACCACCCACCACAATCCACTCACACCCTGCACCCACCCACCCTGTGACACCCAACACACTCCACACACCCTGCACTCACCCACCCCATGACACCCACCACTCACCACACACCCTGCAACCACCCACCCCGTGGCACCCATCACCCACCACACACCCTGTACCCACCCACCCCATGACACCCACCACCCACCACACTCCACACACACCCTGCACCCACCCACCCCGTGACACCCATCACCCACCACATACCCTGCACCCACCCACCCCGTGACACGCACCACCCACCACACTCCACACACCCTGCACCCACTCACCCTGTGACACCAACCACACTCCACACACACCCTGCACCCACCCCGTGACACCCACCAGCCACCACACTCCACACACCCCCTGCACCCACCCACTCCGTGACACCCACCACCCACCACACTCCACACACACCCTGCACCCACCTACCCCGTGACAACCACCACACACCACACTCCACACAAAGGGTTAAGGGTTTTGAGGGTTACGTGTTTAAAGGATTAGGGGTGGAGAGATCTAGGGGTTTATAGAATTATGGTTTTAACAGTAAAGGGGTATAGAGTGTTAGGGGGTTTGGGATTTTTTGTTGTATTTGGGTTATGGTTTCAAAAGGTGAGGAGTTTAGATGGATAGGGTTTTATGGGTAAATCGGTTTAAAGGGTTAGGGATTTAGAGGATTATAAGTTAAGGGTTTAGAGGTTTACAGGGTGATGGGTTTAGGGGTTTAGAGGGTTAGGTATTTAGAGGGTGTGTGGTTTAGAGGTTTAGGGGTTTAGAGGCTGAGGGTTTTAAGGGTAAAATGTTTTAGAGGTTTAGCGGTTTAGAAGGTGATTAGCTTAGAGGGTTAGGGTTTTAGAGGGGTACAGTTTAGAAGGTTATGGGTTTATAGGGTTATAATTGTAAGGAGTTTGGTGTCCTGAGGTTTAGACGGTTTATGGGTTTCGATTGTTAAAGGGTTAGTGGTTTAGAGGGCTTGGAGTTTATAAGGTTACGTGTTAAGGGTTTAGAGGTTTTTTAGGGGATAAGCGTCTTCGATGTTTTGGGGGTTTCTAGGGTTATGGTGTTTAGGGGTTGAGCGTTTTAGGGGTTGAGGATTTTAAGGGTTAGGGGTTTAGAGGGTTGGTGTTTAGAGGGTTAGGGGTGCAGAGATCTAGGGCTTTTGAGAATTCGGATTTTAACGGTAAAGGGGTTTAGAGTGTTAGGGGGTTTGGGGTTTCAGGGTATTTGGTTCTGGTTTCAAAGGGTGAGGAGTTTAGAAAGGATTTGATTTAATGGGTAAAGGCGTTTAGAGGGTTTGGGATTTAGAGGATTATAAGTTGAGCCGTTTAGAGGTTTATAGGGTTATGGGTTTAGGGGTTTAGAGGTTTAGGGGTTTAGAGGGTGATGGTTTTAAGGATAAAGGGGTTTAGAGTGTTATGGGTTTCGATTGTTATAGGTTAAGTGGTTTAGAGGGTTAGGAGCTTAGAAGTTTCGGGGTGTTTCGGGGATAAGGGGTTTCGTGGTTTATAGACTTCGAGGGTTTAGGGGTTGAGAGTGTTAGCGCTTGAGGGGATTCAAGGGTTAGGGGTTTAGAGGGTTAGGGTTTTAAGGTTAAAGGGCTTTATAGTGTTAGGTGTTTAGAGGATTGGGCTATTAGTGGTGTAGGAGTTTAGAGGGTGAGGGGTTTAGCAGGTTAGGTGCCGAGAGGGTTACGGTTTTAGGGGTTGCGGAGTTTAGAGGGTTTGGTGTTTAGACAGTTAGAGTTTTGGGGGTTTATGGGTGGGGTTTTCGAGGGAGAGGTTTTTAGACAGTTAGGGTTTTAAGGGTAAGGTCGTTTAGAGGATTAGGTGTTTAGAATGTTAGAGTTTAGAAGATTTTGGGGTAAAGAGGGTTGGGGGTTTAGAGAGTTAGGTGTTTAGAGATGTATGGGTTTCGATTGTTAGAGGTTGAATGGTTTAGATGGTTAGGAGTTTAGGAGGTTATAATTGTATGTGTTTAGGGGTTTAGAGGTATGGGGGTTTTGAGGGTTAGGGGTTTATAGGGTAATGGGGTTTAGCGGTTTAGAGGGTTATGGGTTTTGGGATTTGGGAGTTTAGAGGGTTTAACACCAAGACTTTGACAACTAATATTATCCACACTAAAGGTGTTTTGGATTTCTCTCCGACACTTAATGGCACTTTTTTATTGTCATGACAAACTTTACTAATTGGCTGTGTCGGGTGGTGTCTGGTTTAACGACACATTTATATTTACACGATCTAACCCGAAAATATATTTATTATGGGTTTAGAGGGTTAGGGGCTTAGAGTGTTATGTGTTTAGAGGGTTAGCGTTTTAGGGGTATAGGTGTTTTAAGGGTTAGGTGTCTTGAGGGTTAGTTCTTTAGAGGGTATGGGTGTTAAATGTAGATTTGAAGTTTTCGTGACTGCAGGGATCCATACTCGTTGGTTCTTTCGGTAAAGTGACATAGATAGAAATAAAATAAAACAAATCGCGACGTTTTGATCGCAACACAAGCGATCTTCATCAGGTGGGACAAAACACAAACGATCTTCATCAGGTGGGACAACCACAGCAAGAAATGCTGAAGTCGGCGGGAGAGCTGCCATGGCAAGAGGTTATATAGTTAAGAGAGGGGGGAAGAGGCAAGGGGACAGAGAGAAAAGGGGGGGGGGGGTGTGGGGTAGGAAAAGGGGGGGGCACGTAAGCGCTAGGGGAAGAGGACGTTAGGCTGGTGGGGGGACATGGGCGGGGCAGCAGTAAAACCGGCAGGTAATGATGGAAACAACAACACAAGTTAAGGCATTACCTGGTTGATAACATCCTTCCAGTGATTGTTTAATTTGTATCCATCTTCTCGGTTGAAGTTTTGTCTATACCCTGGAGTCTACAAACTGAGTTGTAACTTCGGCCGCAGTTACGTTGGAGAAATAAAACGACACGTCTCGGACCGTGTTCGCGAACACAAGGCGGATCTGAAACATGGCAGAACCAATACCTCTGCCGTAGTGGCCATTGTTATAACGCTGTGGGCTCGCATGATATTGTTATTTTCGGAGGCCAAGGACAAAACTTCAATCGAGAAGATGGATACAAATTAAACAATCACTGGAAGGATGTTATCAACCAGGTAATGCCTTAACTTGTGTTGTTGTTTCCATCATTACCTGCCGATTACTGCTAGCCCCGCCCACGTCCCCCCACCCCAGCCTCACGTCCTCTTCTCCTAGCGCTCACGCGGCCCCCCTTCCTCTCCCTACCCCACACCCTCCCCTCTCTCTCTCCCCCCTTGCCTCCGCCCCCATCTCATACCTGTATAACCTCTTGCCACGGCAGCTCTCCCGCCGACTTCAGCATTTTCTTGCTGTGGTTGTCCCACCTGAAAATATCACTTATGTTGCGATCGAAACGTCGTGATTTGTTTAATTTTATTTAATTTATACCTACGTGACTTTACTGAAAGAACCAAAGAGTATGGATTCCTGCAGTCACGAAAGCTTCAAATAAAGATTAAAATAGTTTAGTTTAATTTGTTTATTTTTGAACAGTTTGTCTTTCCTGTCATTTTTTGTATTTTTTTAGTTATGTTCTGACCTGCCAGATTGGACAGCTGTGAAAACAGATCTTTGTAGCTCATCGATTTCATCCAGTGTAAATAAATATTCAGATTTAAATTTTATTGACCTCTGTGCGAGTCTATGGATTTCTGAGTTTGTGGGCCTCTGTGAGTGTATGGGTCTCTGTCTGAGTCTATGGATCCCTGTGTCAGTATATAGGGTCGCCGTATGAGTCTGAGTGTCTGAAGGAATGTATGGGTCCCTGTTGGAGTCTATGGGTTTCTGGTTCTGGGTCTGAGTGGGAATCTATGGTTCTCTGAGTATGGTTGTTTGTGCGAGTCTTAAGTGCACAAACTGAACTTAAAAAGGGCATTGAGGGGTGCGGAATCCAAGTTGACTATTAAGCTCCCCGCAGTGCAAGCCAGCTCTCTAGTCGTGTCATCATACAGCCCCTGTAATTCTTTATAATAATAATTAGACTTACTCCAGGAAAGCCACGCTGAGTCATAGTAAGGTCCTGAATTTGGTGTTTATTGTAAGATCTTTTCAATCAATGAATAACGAATGCTTACACAAGTGGGGGGAAACCGGAGCACCCGGAGAAAACAAACGTATGTGAAGGGGCAGCAGGCACCATTTTAAACCGTACAGGTGACGATGGCGATGATCCCACTTGCTATAATGCCTTCTCCTGGCCAGTCAGATGCTTTCTCCTGGCCAGCCAGGAGAAGGCACCTCAATGTCCACGGGAAGGGGGTTTCACAATATTTACTGTGTGATCCACCAACCCTTGCTGCCTTCTACAGTGCTGGATCGCAGGCTTGCGTCACCACCTTCTGGCGAGTATTTGTAGTTATTATTTAAAGCTATATAGCACTCACAAGAACGACTCAAGAGGCGTGAGGAGCCACAGACATGCAGGAAGGAAGCCACGTGGTGAGCCAGCACCAACGATTGTCCAGGCTCTACGGTACTCTATGTATGGAGGCATTATTGGCTAATTAATAACGAGTGTTTGTACAAATGGGGGAAATCGGAGCACCCAGAGAAAAGCCACGTGTGTGAAGGGCAGCATTTTAAACCGTACAGGTGACGATGGCGATGAGTCCACTTGCTGTACTGCCTTCTCCTGGCGAGGCAGGTTATGCACCTCGACGCCCACGGGAAGAGGATTTCACAACATCATTGTGCGGTGATTTACGAACCCTCGCTGCCTTCCCCAGTGCTGGATTTGAGACGTGCACCACTAACACCAGGCGAATGATAACAACAACAACAATAACTATACTTATTACTTGGTAGCAACAGGCGAAAGAAAACAACAGGCAAATTATAACAGTCCAATTAAAACAGGCGAATGATAACAGGCAAATGAAAACAGGCGAATGATAACAACAGGCGTATGTTTAGAACAGGCGAGTAATAACAACAACAATTATTATTTACACTTAGAACTTGATAACAACAATATTTATACTTATAACGTGATCAAGCAGGCCTCAGAGGTGCGAGGAACCACAGACAATCAGGAAGGAAGCCACTTGGTAAGCTGGCACCAACGATTGCCCAAGCTCTGTGACCCTATTGATACGTTTTTATCGACCAGATAGGGAGCGTTACGTGTGGGGGGGAAACCGCCCCCTTCGGTGCCTCCATGGTCCAATAGCTGGTCTTCTTGGCGCCACGGTCCCGAGCCCCCTAAAAGTTCCTCATGGAGCAAATCAACGGGTGGGCCATTGCCTTGTCAGGGCTCATTCATTGCTCCGGATCCCACCTGAAAATGGCAGGCGCAGATCCCCACATCATTAAAGCCACGGGTGCATTTATCCCAGATATAAACAATTGCAAACTATTTGACTATTTTTTTTTACTTTAACCAGGCAAGGCCCACTGAGCTATACAGCTCTCTTTCAGAAGCGGCCACACAATTACAGCTCAACAAATTGGCTTATTACGTGGACATTAGTAGCCAAATACTCTAAACATGTGTTAATAAATGTGGAGGGAAAACCCGGAGGATCCGGAGAAAAATACACGCGACCACGGGGAGATAACATACAAACTCCAAATACAAAGGTGTCAGGGTAAGGATTTAATACACGACCTCCTGTATACCCTACAAAATAGTTAACATCTCGCCACCGTGGCGCCCAATTCTGATCACATGACATAGCAAAACGAACGTCGCGGTGCATAGCAATAATTCAATTGGGCAATTACTGAGCGTTCATAAACGTGAGGGGATACAGGAGTACCCAGAGAAAACCCACTCGTGCAAGGGGGCAACCCTCTATCCCATGCAGACAGAGATGGTGCTTATCCCACTTGCTGTACTGCCTTCTCCTGGCCAGCCAGGATATGCCACCTCAACACCCACTACACCATGAACTTTGTGAACCGAGTTCAATGATAGCGATGGTGTCACCATCGCTATCATTGAAGACCTGGTTCATCAAGGACTGCATACTGATGTACCCCCCCTGGTGAGACATTGCTTAACCAACACTTACTTCACCTGGAATGGAACTTTCTACAAACAAACTGAGGGCACCCCAATGGTCTCCCCCCTATCTCCGGTTGTAGCCAACGTATTCATGGAAAAATTTGAAACTGACGCCATCCAGACTGCCACTCTACGCCCGACCTTATGGAAGAGGTACGTTGATGACACCTTTGTCATCTGGCCACATGGCCAGCCTGCTCTAGACCAATTCCGCGACCACATCAATTCCATACACCCAGCCATCAGATTTACCATGGAGGTCGAAAAAGATGGCAAACTACCCTTTTTGGATGTCTTAATTAAAAGAAGACATGATGGTTCAATGAGCCACTCTGTCTACAGGAAAGCTACCCATACAGATGCTTACTTGAAACCGGATTCCCACCACCATCCATCCCAAAAAAACTCCCTCATCAAGACTCTATACCATAGAGCCCAATGCATTTCCGACCAGGAACACATTACCAGTGAACTCAAGCACGTACACCAGGCTCTCAGGGCTAATGGCTACTCCGACTACACAATCCGCAAAGCCATCACTCCAGTCATGAAGAAGGATCCTCTTGTGGAGCCACTCAAAACCATCACCTTACTCTACATTGCAGGGGTCACTAAAAAGATCTCCAAAATCCTGAACAAACTGAAGATCCAGGTCTGATTCAACACAGTACATAAAATCCGTGATTTAGTTCCATCTGTAAAAGATGCTGTTCCAGACATACAGTACCCGGGCGTTTACAAACTAAAGTGCCTCTGTGGTAGTAGCTACATTGGAGAAACCAAAAGACATATCTCGGACCGCATCCGCGAACACAAAGCAGACTTGAAACACGGTAGGACGAACTCCTCTGCCGTGGCAGATCACTGTTATAATTCAGTGGGCTCACATGACATTGACTTCTCCAAGACGGAGGTTCTTTGCAAACCAACCGGCTACCATGAGAGATTCGTTCATGAGGCCATTCACATATACAAGCACAGAGACAATTTCAACCGAGAAGATGGATTCAGGCTTAGTAACCACTAGAAAGATGTTTTAAATCATTTCTGTTCTTAATTAATTGTATTTTTACGATGACCTTCAGACCGCAGCTCTTTCGCCAGCATTGCCTCTTAATACCTCTCACACCACGGTTAATGGTATAGTTTTACAATATGGAGCATACTAGGGCCTCGCAGCTGTCTCTCTCCCCCTCCTCTGTTCCGACCATGGACGAACGCGTCCGTCTGAACGGGACCCGTAGCTATCCGTGGGGCTGAAATTTGAGGGTAAGAATCCACCCATTTTTTCGCCATATAGCATTGTGATATATAACGACTTATTGTTGGTAGCTTAGCTGATTGGAGAATATAGAGTTTATTGATAACATGAAGGTAATTTATATTTTAGTTTTTATTGGTTCACTATATAGTACTGTGAATAGCTCAGATGTGTAGTCATTTCTGTGACCAGTCACTAGCTAATCACTCAGTTGTTTCAATGCTGGATTCGCCTAGTTATTTCAATGCTAAATTCTCCTGTTTGATTTGTACTAAGGGCCTCGGTGAATGTGTATGCTCTGACTTTAACGTAGTTATTTCTGCAGCAGGTACAAGCTAACCACTCAGCTATCTCAATGCTAAATTCTATGCTAATTCCATTGTCAAGATGTGTATGCCTTAACTTAGCTATTTCAATGCTAAATTCTATGCTAATCCCTTTAACAATGGGTGCCTCTGCGGGTGTGTATGCTTTAACTTTTAACATAGCTATTTCTGTGACCAGTCACAAGCTAATCATTCAGCCATTTCAATGCTAAAATCTATGCTAATTCCTTTGTCAAGGCGCTTTGTTCCTCTCACACAGCTTAAAGGCCGTATCTGAACGTGGCTCTTTCACTCCAGCGCTGTCCTACCATACAGTCTCGCTCCCTTCACCTGATGAAGGCCGCTTGTGTTGTGGCCGAAACGTCGTGAGAATATTATTGTCTTATTTTATTTTATCAATTTATTATTTTATTATCATTCTACGTGACTTTACCGAAAGAACCAAAGAAGATGAATCATTGCAGTCACGAAAGCTTTAAATCGAAACTCTAAACATGTGTTAATAAATGTGGAGGGAAAACCCGGAGGATCCGGAGAAAAATACACGCGACCACGGGGAGATAACATACAAACTCCAAATACAAAGGTGTCAGGGTAAGGATTTAATACACGACCTCCTGTATACCCTACAAAATAGTTAACATCTCGCCACCGTGGCGCCCAATTCTGATCACATGACATAGCAAAACGAACGTCGCGGTGCATAGCAATAATTCAATTGGGCAATTACTGAGCGTTCATAAACGTGAGGGGATACAGGAGTACCCAGAGAAAACCCACTCGTGCAAGGGGGCAACCCTCTATCCCATGCAGACAGAGATGGTGCTTATCCCACTTGCTGTACTGCCTTCTCCTGGCCAGCCAGGATATGCCACCTCAACACCCACTACACCATGAACTTTGTGAACCGAGTTTAAATTTCTGGCCACGGCGAACATCAGTGGCTATCTCCCTCTTCCTCTCTCGTCCCTGCTATTATCTCCCTCTTCTTCCCGCGTCCCTCCCACTATCTACCTCTCCAATCCGTCCCACCATCTTCCTCCCTCGTCCCTCCCACCATCTCCCACTTCCTCCCCAGTACCTTCCACTATCTCCCTCTTCCTCCCACTTGGCTCTACTATCTCCCTCTTCTCCCGTCCCTCGCACCATCTCCCTTTTCTTCCCCCATCCTTCCCACTATCTCCCTCTGCATCTCCAATCCCTCGCACTCTCTCCCTCTTCCTTCCCCTTCCTTCCCACTATCACCTTCTTACTCTAACCGATCTGCCTAATCCTCCCAAATCACTCCCACTATCTCCCTCTACTTCCCCAGTCGCTCCAACTATCTCCCTCTTCATTCCCCTTTCCTGCCACTATCTCCCTCTTCCACTCCCTTCCCTCCCACTATCTCCCTCTTCCTCTCCCGTCCCCCCCGCTATCTCCTTCTTTCTCTCCCATCCCTCCCACTTTCTTCCTCCCCCGTCCCTCCCACTATCTTCTCATCCTCCCCCATCCATCCCACGATCTTCCTCATCCTCTCCCGTACCTTCCGCACCTTCCTTATTTAACACCATCAGGTTCACAGACTCGCCCTCGCTTCTCCCAAGTCAAATAGCCTAGCTTAGACACAACCCTCACCATGTTACACTGACGGCATCGACCGAGACAGCCAACAACTATCCGGCCGCCCAATTATCTAGTGAAGACGGCAGCGACCAAGTCGGCAAAGACAGTGCCAACGCGACGACTCCACTTCCCAGAACCTGCAACCACGAGCTCTCGCTCTCCGCTGCTTTTATCCGACTCGGCGCGGCCTGGCTCCGCCCTGGCCGCGCCTCCCTTCTCCAACCCACGAGCGGGTTCCAGGGTCTTCCAGACAGGGTCTCTGTGATCCTTGCCCCAGTGCCTCCGCCCTGCTGACAAACACGCGTGAGGCTCACTGGCGTGTGTACTCCCCGTCCACCGCAGTTGCCGCTGCTGGACAACAACTATTACTCTACAGTTGTACTGCCCTTCTGTACCGTGCCCCCGAGCCATCAACACGGACTCACAGCATCAACACAGACTCACATGATCAACACAGACTCCCACGATCAACACTCACAGCATCAATACGGACTCACACCATCAACACGGAAACACAGGGTCAGTGAGCGAGATGGCGGATGAGTGCATACATGATGTGAGTGGTGGTGAGTTCAAGTTGAGCACCCAGTTTTAAATCTCATTTACTCCCACCACCCTACACACCCTACATACAACAGTCGGAAGTAAATGCCTACACACCCTACATACAATCGTCAGTAGTAGGAGTGGGGAGAAGAGGGCATCAGTGGGGGCGAGGCATGAAGCGTTGAGAAGCCCTCAGATACTCCATAAAACCCCGAGTTTCATGGAGTATAATTTTCAGCATTACAGTTCCATTTTTTTTACGTTAACAAATGTCTCGCGATATATTACACCGTATAGGTAACTAGATTGGGCGAGGGATGGTCTTTTTTGTTGAACAATCAATAAAGCTACGGTGTCATACTGTGCCCGTATCCGTGTACGGTACTGTGCACTAAAGGAAGAAAAATGGAGCGGCTGAACCTCACTGCCTCCTTACCGGAGGCTGTAAACATCAAGTGACCTGAAAACTGCGATGGGACGTGAAAGACAACATGGAGAGACAAGAGGGCGCCACGTGTGTTCTTCCATGCCAGCAGCAGCATCATCGCAGGCAATGAGGTTCAAATGGGCACAGGAACTTTGAGGTGGACCCACGAGTGGTCGAGCCACAGCGGCGTGCAATCGGCGACCTCTATACGCTTGGCGCAATCCGCATCGTCATTTCACGGAGCCCTTGTCCACTCGACGAGTGCGACGACGCCGTCCCACCGTCATTCGGCGCCTCGTGGTGACATCACAACAGCAAAGCGACAGATGTTGATTATTCATTTCTTGAGGCAATTCGAGGGCCCGGTTACATCACGTTGTGATACACGCACACACCGTCAAGATATACTACACCGGTCATAAAAAAAGCAGGGGATAGAAAGGTGGGGGAGCGGACCCGACCACAGGTATTGTTTAAAAGACGTCAAGCGGACCGGTGGTTTTAAATGCAAGTCCATGCAAACACCAACATCCGAACGATTGTACCAATAAATCCTGAACCTTCTGGAAGATTTCAGCTCCCGCTGGTTTGGATCAGGGTGATGTTGGGGCAAATTCCATTAATTGGGAAAGGTGGCAATCTTGTGGGAATGTCCTCGCCAGAGAAGAAACTTGTCGCTTCCATGTTTTATTTTCATCCAACGTCCCATTAGCGAGATCCAGAGCGTGACGAACTCATATGGAGTCGGCCTCCTGTAATTTTTCTGGTCTCATTCTCACCACAGGTGAAAGCAGAGCCACACATCAACGTGCCAATGGGGCCACGGTTGAAGTGGTGGGGCCACAGTTGAAGTGGCGGTGGCCACGGGTCATGTGGCCTCGATGTATTTTCCATGTTGAAGGCCGATTGCCCCAAACATTGCCCGTCATATGCAGTGTCACTGAATAACGTGTGAAACATACTGTAGCATATACAAAATTTTATTTTCTTCATACATTAAATACAATAAACACAATAAACATGAAATGCATATAGGACATTTATAACTCTCTCAATGACCAAACTTGTATTTTATGAACACACTTATACAAGCAAAATATGACAAAAGTGTTCCAGATTACAGTTTCAATTGAGACTGAAATCCGGAATCATTACCCCCTACTGACAGACTAATAATACCCGCTCGCAGGCCAAGTGCTGATTCACCTTGGGGCCTCGCCTGGTATAGAGGTCGTGGGTTAAATCCCGACGCCTGTATATCTGGAGTTTGCATGTTCTCCCCGTGACCGCGTGGATTTTTCTCTGGGTCCTTCGGTTTTTCCCTCCACATTTAGAAACATGCGTTTAAAAGTATTTGGCTGCTATATATTTCTGCGTGACAAGCCACTTTATAGCACTTTCATTTGTGGCCCGGTCGTTCCTGAAAGAGAGCTATACAGCTGAGTGGGCCTTACCTGGTAAAATAAAAATAGATTAGTTTTGTTAGTTTATTTTGTGCCACAGGGGGACAGCTACAGGGGGGGGGGGGGGGTGCCCATTAAAATGGTCGAGATGAGATGCAACTTAAGGCGCTTGTGACTTCCCAAAAATATTATTTATGGCAGGTTTTCACATCTAAACATCCCGGGTGGCATTGAAGCCAAGAGCTCCCACCCTAGGTGAGTAGCTACGAGAGCGGTGCTGTGCACGGCGACACGCCACTTTCTCCATCTGCCTGACTTGGTATTTTCTTTTTTGTTACTTAAATAAATGTTAATGTTTCGTTTTGTGTACGCGTGTATGTACACCGTTTGGGGAGCGGTGGTGCAGCAGTTAGCGCACTACGAACTCAGACATCTGAGTACGTGGTGTGGGGTGTGTATAACATCGCAAAACTGGGGAGGACAAAGGCAGCCAGACGTGGGGCTGGCCACACAACCACTTCTGTGCCATGCCGGCCATCATAGGTGCTACCCGTTAACAGCACTTGCCCCAGCAATCTGTTAACGGCGATACGGAGTACCTTTGTCTTTTTGTGCAATTGTGTGCTTCTGTGTGCGACGCATGCGACGATGTGCATGTTTGTGTTTGATAAATGTACATCCGCAATGTGTGTGTGACGCGTATAATGCGCGTGTGTGACGAGGGTTGGAACAGCGATTCACGCACTGCCCTATCCACGCGGCGACCTCTCCTCAACGTCTCGAGCCTCGGCGGAGAGCGCCGCGAGGTTCGACTCCAACTCCGGCTTTCCAGGGACAAACCCCCCCCCCAATGCCCCTCCCCCCAGGCCCATGGGGGGGGGGGAAGTCCTCCCCTCCCTCACTCCACGCTCAGGAACTTCCTCTTCTTCGCCGTGTTCATGTACGGTCGCCAAGGCCACTCCACCTCGGCGGTGGCCGCGTTGTCCAGCGTGCCCAGTTTAATCTCATAGACTGCGCGACACACAAAAGCAAAGTTCCCCCCCATGCAGCCTTTAACAGACGGCGTGGGAAAAGCGCTGTTCGTGTGTTAGCATGTAGGAAAGCCAGCACGGCACACCAAGGGGTGGGTGTGGGTGGCCAGCATTACGTCCGATCATCTTTGAATTTACACATCGCATCCGGGGTGGGGGAATGCGAGTCGGGTCACGGTACAGCGAATGCGACCAGAGCAGCGACCCCACCGACTCAAGTTCCGATCCGCTCTACAAGTCACCCGCGGGCCACCTAGCCCAAGGCTAGACTCTTACATTCAGCCCATCATCCTCTCAGGGGTCGATAAAATTTACAACCACTTCGTAGGGAAGTCCACAAGGAATGTGGAATTTCCACCGCCTCTGCAGGGGTGTAAAGTGGAGACGAGTAACAATGTGTCAGGCAGACTTACGCTCCATCTCGAATCACGGTCCCACCTCCTTCAACTCGATGTCCTTGCCGTCGCGCTTGTAGACGTTGTGCCTGTTGGGAGGGGGGAAGGGGGGCACAGAAGTCACGGGAGGGGTCGCGGCAAGTCACACGGACGGCGCTGGACTCTCATTACGTGTCCTCGCAGACGTTTGCCAGTTAGAGGCCAGCGGCCACCCTGTTTAAAACTGCGGATGCATTAGCAAATGAACAACATTACGCGCCTTCAGCTTCAGAGATGGCGTTAAATAAAAACTCTGTGCTGTTGCTCGAAAACTAAAGTAAAACGAAACTATTTTTATTTTACCACTGAGCTATGTAGCTCTTTTTCACATAAAAATGTATAGCAGCAAAATACTCGAAATTCAAGTTTCTAAATGTGTAGGGAAAAACCCGGAGGACCCGGAGAAAAATCAAAGTGACCAGGAGGAGAACATGCAAACTCCGAATATACAGGCGGACACACAGCACCTGGCCCAAAAGTCTGCTCACTCTTTCCCATTCCGAGACATCTGCAAGTTGCCGGGTGGTAGGTGTCACGTTCACCGCTGAATCTCGGTACGCGCGAGCGGCTCGGCGTTAATTTTATTTATAGAGGCGTAGCGCTGCTGTTTTTAAAAGGCGTTGCCCTCACCGCAGAGAACCGTAGTGACACGACCGGCACTCTATGGAACAAAACTGTGCCACACGCCCTCCCGCATAGTCTTATGGGAGCAAAAGGTATGTCTTCAGGTCAGAAGACGTACTTGAGTTTTTCTTACGGTTCCGTTTCGACGACGTATATGTACATCATGGAAATGAGAAAGGGTTATAGCCTATACGAGGGATCTTTGTGCTTTGGGGATGGGGGAGGAAGATGTGGGTGAGACTGGCACGGTGCCCGCACGCACCGTCTTTCCGAGTCGCGACGTGAAGTTGTGCATCACGAGGTGTTGGAATGCCTCGGACATCATGTCCACGTCCGGATGTCGTGCCGCATCACCACGCTCGAGAGTGTCAAGTACACCGTGGCATCGTACCACGTGTCACATGAACAGCATGCCGGAAAGTTAGACACACCACAGGTGTCACACAGACTGTACTGGAGAGTTAAACAGACTGCCCTTCCATCTGCGGCATCATACCACATCACACCACATACACAGTTAAAACACCACAATTCCATGTCTGCAGCATCATACTACACACCGCACATCGTACGCACAGCTAAATACACCTCCATCCCCGTCTGTTGCACCGCATCACACACGTCACACCATGCATCACACCGGGGAGCGGGAGCGGAGTGGCTATCTCATTACACTACAAATCCGGTGACCTGACTTCGATTTCCGGTGTGTCCAAGCATCGACAGTGGGGAGACAAAAGGGGCCAGATGCGGTAATGACCACACCACCCACCCCGCCATGTGCCCTGCCGGCCTTCGTAGGTCGCTCGACAAACAGCATTTGCCCTGACAGCCTGTTAAAGGCTACACGGGGGAGCTTTGTCGACTGCGGTGCGTGCGCGTGCCTGGCATACCGCGGTGCTCATGCAGGACGATGAAGTCGTTGACGGCGTTGGCGCAGCACGCCCACACCAGCGCCTGCAGCTTGTGGCCTCCGTGGTTCATCGGCTGAGCGTTCGGCAGGATCAGCTTCATCTCCTGCGGTGGTGGTGGGAGGGTGGTGGTGGTGTGGTAACATGACAGCAAGCGGTCACACGCCGAGTCCGCTCTTCCCACCGGCGTCCGTCCCGGCCACGCTGCTTTCGCCCCCCCCACTTCCCCGCCCCCCCACTGTATCCGACTCGGGTTGTGTTGTTTGTTTTTTCCATTGCGGAAGCCGAGCCGAGCCGTGCCGGTATACGGGGTCGCCAAACCCCGTGTTGGCACAACTGGGATGCACCATTGGAAAAACTTTACTATTTTTATTTTACCAGGTAAGGCCCACTGAGCTATGCAGCTCTTTTCCAGAAGCGACCTGGCCACAAATCATAGCTCAACTAAGTGGCTTATCGCCATGTGGAAATTTATAGCAGCCAAATACTCTTAAACGGACGTTGATTCTAAATGCGGAGGGAAAAACCGGAGGACCTGGAGAGAAATCCACGCGACTCCTCGGAAAGAGGCACGCAACTCCAAATATACAGCAGGCATCAGGGTCAGGATTGAACCTGCGACCTCCTGTATACCAGGTGAGGGAGTTAACATCTCGCCACAGTGGCGCCCCCAATGGTACATCTTTCCGTGACCACCGACCGTGCGTAGTGCTACAGTAGATACATTTTCGATGAATGGAAGGGATCGGTCATCGCGAAAAGGCGGACTGAATCGCGAGGAATGAAGTTGACAAAAGCTGCATGCACCAAACCAAAGTGTCCAACGCTCCACCACTTACGACCCCCCCCCCCCCACACAGCCTCCACCTTTCATCAACAACCAGATTTCTTCTGGTTAACTCAACGGATGCGAGTTGTCTCACACTGCACAAGCCCGATGATTGGTCGACACGACTCGTGTGAGGTGCAAGGAACTGATTCTAAAGCCGATAGAGAACACGTGTGTGTGTGCGGTAATTTAGCAGTTAGCATGCTGCCCCACAAACCTAGTGACCCGAGGTTTATTTCCGTTCATGGCCAACACCAGTGGCGATTATCTGAACTGGTCCTGGGCCTCCCCTAGATCAACTCAGCCTCAAACGAGTACCTAGTGCGGTGTTTAAACATCATTACCAGAGAGATAAAGGTGGCCAGTTGTGGTGCTAGCCACCTACACCCTCGCAAACAGCACCTGTCCCAAAAACCTGTTAAGGCTATATGGGGGACCTCTGTCTTTGCGCGCTTGTACACATGCAATACACGAGGACCCACATTCCTCGTGTGACCCCAAACCCTGTAGCCCCTGTGACCCCGTGCCCGCACCTTGATGAACTGCTTGAGGAGGGAGCTGGGGTCGCGTGAGGTCGTCGCCATGATGTGTGGGTCCTTCACGCCGGCTCAGCGGTACTCGTCATCCATGTGGCTGCTCACTCCTACTGACACGGGGGGGGGGGGGGGGTGGATAGAAAGAGGTGGTAGATGGGGCAGGGGGGACGGAGAGGGTAGGTTATCATTTGCCATACTTCACCGTGCAGGTGAGTGAAGGTGTGTGTGTGGGTGGATGGATGGAAGGAGCGACCAGGAATAGTTGAGAATATCACTCTGCAGTGATCGCGTTGATTTTGTGTAGCGAGCTGAGCAATAATGAGACCTGGATGAGTCCCAATTGCAAGAGTGGGTGGGTGATATGGCAGGTGAGTGGGTAAATTGAGTAAAATGATGAGTGAGTGAATGAGTGCGTCAGTGCATGTTAAACCTCTTTGTTACAGCACGTAGCCAACCGTGGTAATCGGAAGTGTGACAAACTAACCACAAAAAGTAGTTCTCAAGAAATGAGTTTGTCAATCTGGACGATGATTTAAAAGTGCAAAGCTCCAGTGGCTTCCTAATATTGTAAGGAAGACCGCTCCAGAAGGAAGACTGCTCCAGAAGCACACGTTATGTGGTGACCACGGCCTTCATTTGACATTCCACAAAAATTTACGCCAGCCATCACACACACACGGCCGACTCTTTTTCCACGTTCAGGCCACGGGATTTTTCAAAGTCCACTTGGGAAGCAATCGCCGTGCAGTATTTACGGTCAACGCAACTGCGGCATTAAACCCATTAAACCGGTGGGGGGGGGGGGGGGGGGGTTGAGGGCCCGCCATTCTCGAACCGCGAACCTCCGCGGCAAAACACGGTGCCACCGCTTGGCAGGAAGGACCGACGGCGAGCCGGGGATGCGCGCCGACTCGGCGTGTCTAGCGGGCGGAGACGCGCGACGCTTATCCCTCTGCCTCGGGAGTCTCGCGGGAAGGAAGAGAGAGAGAGATGCGAGGAGACGTGATGGTGAGGGATGTGAGATCACCCTCCCCTCCCTGGTCGAACTCCACGGCCTTTTGGAGTTCAAGCGCCTCCCACCGCAGGTCCGTAGGCAGCACCAGGTTTTCTTCGGTGACGACGTCAGGGGGACAGGGGGCAGTGGGTGGGGGGCGGGCAGGGGAGAATTAACAAGGAAGAAAAATCATGCGCACGCATGGATTCATTCGGAAACGCTTTCCAACGCGCGGTTGTCTTCTCGCCTGTATTGTCAGACCGTCTTGTCCCATCTTAGTCCGTCTTGCGTGTCTCATTGTCTCTAGATCCATCTCTAGTCTGTCTTGCGTGTCTCAACGTCTCTAGTCTGTCTCGCTGTCTCTCGTCTGTCTTGTCGTCGCGAGCCCATCTCTAGATCCGTCTCGCCGCCCGTTACCATCGAGCGCCCTCTTGAGCTGCGCCTTCTCCTCTACGAGGAACTTCTTGGCCTCCTGCGCCTTGCGGTAGAGGTACTCGCCGTGCAGTTGCGCCTCCTCAGCTGCACCACCAAACAAAGACAAAGATCCCCCATGTAGCCTTCGACAGGACTGTCGGGTGCAAGTGCTGTTAACGAGCAGCACCTTTGATACACGAAGGGGGGTAGGTGGCCAGCACCACATCCGGCCGCCTTAATTTCCCCAGTGGCGATGTTTACACAACGCACCAGGTACTCATTTGAGGCTGAGTTGACCAAGGGGAGGCCCAGGAACGGAATCGTCACCAGTGTTGGCCGTGAGCGGGAATTGAACTCGGGTCGCTGGGTTAGTAGTGCAGCGTAGTGCTAATCGCGAGACGACCATAAACAACAACCGCCATTCGCCACGAAGTGGTGGAGATGTCACCACGGCGCTCGTGCCAGGCTACGTGCAGGTTAAGGCCACATGAAGCGTCGAACGCCCGCTGGCAGCAGGAGGTCACAGACAGACAGACCCAGGTTGCCATTGGTTGCTTGACTGAGATGACTGGCCGATGCACCACCTGTGCCCCCTACTGTGCTACACTACCGCTCCAACCTACACAAACTCTCTTGGGCTATACTCTTTGGTTCTTTCGGTAAAGTCACATAGGCATAAAATATAAAATAAATTAAATCACGACGTTTCGGGCACAACACAAGCGTCCATCATCAGGTGGGACAAACCACAGCAAGAAACAATTGCCGACATGGGCAAAAGAGCTGCTGTAAACAAGAGACTATATAGGTAAGAGAAGGGGGGAGGATCAGGGAGGAGAGATAGAGAGGGGGGGTATGAGGGGAGTGCTGAAGAGAGCGGGGCTGGGAGTGGGAAGCTTAAGAAATTAGAGATGCGGAAAGTTAAGGCAACACCATAAAGCAGTTAAGGTTTTACCTGGTTAATAACATTCTTCCAATGATTACTCAATTTGTATCCATCTTCTCGGTTGAAGTTATGTCTGTGTTTATATATCTGGATGGCTTGATGAACAAACCTTTGATAGTAGCCCGAAGGTTTGCAGAGCGGCACCACGATACTCCTAGCGACGTCGTTGATTAATGTCTGTAATTAATATCGATGGTGAATCTCTGTAATTAATATCGATGATTCGATTCCACGAGAACAGATTCCACAAGAATCGATTCCACAACTATTTTAGTAAAGCGAAGTACGCGATTCGATTCAAACGTGTTCGTTCCGGTCTCATCAGAATCGGTATTGATTCTGTGCTGGAGGAATCCAATGAGCTATAAAGCTCTTTGATCAAAGATGTGCCAGTAGGGGGCACGGGGTCATAACGTCACAACAAACAATACAAAAACGATAGGAGTGCAAAGGGAATGGTAGCAAACCACTAAAAATAGATGAAATAAACCATATAAGTTCATACTCTTTGGTTCTTTCGGTAAGAAGTCTCGCTCTCCGTTCCACCCACTACAACTGGCGTCAGAAGTAGCCAAATAGTAAGATGAATCGCTATAATGGAGACGCGAAGAAAAACTCGTACCAGGGCTCCAGTGGAAGAGGAGGACGACTCAACACCACTGGGGTTGGCAGCCCCGGAAGGGGGAGGAGAAGCGACGACGGCCGAGCTGCTCACTGCCCGGCCGCCCGGCGGCTCACCACCGTCGGAGAGGGCGCTTCAGGTGGCTCACTCCCGCCTCGCCCAACTCCTGCACGCGGCGGCATCCATCCTCGACGAAATACATCGCGGGTTATAACCACAACAAATATAATCACAATCACTGCGACCATAATCGCCGTAACCACAAATATAATCATAATCACCAGCTACATAACCACAAGTATAAACACTACTGCCACAAATATAACCATAACCACCACAACCATAACAACCAACATAACCACCACAACAACCACAATGATGCTGATACACTCTCACACCATGTGGGTCCCCTTGTCTCCTTGTGTCTCCCTGTGGGTGAGTGGATGGGTTGGCGAGAGAGTCGGTGGGTTGGCAAGAGAGTCGGTGGGTTGGTGAGAGAGTGGGTGGGTGGCAGAGTGAGTGACCGGTGGCAGAGTGAGTGACCGGTGGCAGTGGGTGACCGGTGACTAAGTGGGTGGGTGGCAGTGGGTGACCGGTGACCAAGTGGGTGGGTGGCAGTGGGTGACCGGTGACGAAGTGGGTGAGAGAGTGGGTGGCCGAGTGGGTGGCTGAGTGAATTGGTGAGTGGATGAGTGCCAGAGTGGGTGGGTGAATGGCTGAGTGGGTGGGTGAGAATCAGTATGTTTTTGCTGGAGGAATCCGATGAGCTATGAAGCTCTTTTTCATAGATGCCCAGAGAGTGGCTGAGTGGGTGGCTGAGTGAGTGTCGGTGGGTGTGAGTGGGAATGAAATCTAACCTGCACCTCTGCATTGCAAATCCAGCGAGCTAACGCCCTGCGTGTGGTGGGGTAAAGTGTGGGCATGGCCACTTTGCTCCAACACGTCCGGACCAGCGTGGAAGAGTAGACCAAATACCTCTATATAGCGGCCTCTAGTGGATGCCTTTTCCAGCAGCAGGCGATTCGCATCCACAACAAACCCGTCCCTCCAGGGATAAAAACACACGGCAGTCTGGGAGTGCCTCTCATCAGCTATGGCTCAACACGAGGGCCACTCTGGGGCCGGTTTCCACCGTCAGCGCCTCATCAGCAGCAGCAGGGCCGGGCTCTGCTTGAAGCAGCGCCGTGAACTCAGCAGGCGTCTAGGACGTGACGGCTGTGGGCCAGGCGCCTCCTCCTCTGTCTCCCCCCACCACCGCCGCCACTGCTGATGTGTGCACACCGCGCGAGGTTCTCACCTTCAGGCTGAGTCGACGTAGAGGAGGCCCAGCGAGCCGCCGCTTCAGAAGCTTTCGCGAGCCACTGACGGTGGCCGTGAGCGGGAAACCAAATCAGCCGCTCGCCACCCACAATCCACAGCGCGCGCCGCCTCCACTCGCCCCCTGCCTGACTGTAAGTAGCAGCGGGGGGAGGGGGGTGGGCAATGGGGGCGTGAGGGGGGGGGGTTTGAGGGGGAGCATGGGCGGGGGTTGCCAGGGGGGGCAAGGGGGGTCGCGAGGGGGGGGATGCTTGGGGGGGGGGTTGTGAAGGGGGAGGGGCAGGGGGGGAAAGAGGGAGCATGGGGGAGGAGCTTAGGTGAGGGGGAGGAGCTAATGGCTATTACACCACGCCGCGTCTCGCGCCACGTGCTTCCCCTGGCAGTTTGGCCGTTAGGCGTGGAACCGAGCTGTGGGTGAGTGGTGGCGGTGGTGGTGTGAGTCTTTCTATGTGAGTCTGTGTGTGAGCCTCTCTAAGTGAGTCTGTGTGTGAGTCTCTCTGTGTGAGTCTGTGTACGTGTGTGTGGGTCTGTGTGAGTCTGTGTGTAGCAGTGACCCGGTCTCAAATGAGTACCTGGTGCGATGCGTAAACATCGCCACTGGGGAGACAAAGGCGGTCGGGCGTGGTGCTAACCACCCACCCCTTCGTTTACCGTGCCGGCCTTCATATGTACTGCTTGCTAACAGCACTTGCCCCTACAGCCTGTTAAGGCTCTATGAGGATCGTTGTCTTTGGTGTCCTGTATTAGCAGGAGGAGGAGTGGTGGTGTTAATGTTGGTGGTATTAGTGGTGGTGGTGTTAGTGATGGTGGTGTTAGTGGTGGTGTTTGTGGTCTTAATAATGGTGGTGTTGGTGTTAGTGATGGTGGTGTTAGTGGTGGTGGTTGTTCGAGGTATTGTTGCTGGTGTTAGTGATGGTGGTGTTGGTGGTATTAGTGGTGGTCGTGTTAGTGATGGTGGTATTATTGGTGGTATTATTGGTGGTAGTGTTAGTGGTGGTGGTGTTAGTGGTAGTGGTGTTGGTGGTGGTGGAGTTGATGTTGGTGGTGGTGTTTTTAGGGTTCGTAGTGTTAGTGGTGGTGTTAGGAGTGGTGTTAGTGCTGGTGTTAGTTGTGGTGTTAGTTGAGGGGAGCGGTAGTGTAGCGGTTAACGTGCTGCGCTACAAACCTGGCGACCCGGGTTCGATTTCCGCTCACGGCCAACACCAGCAACGATTATCTGAACCGGTCCTGGGCCTCCCCTAGGTAGACTCAGCCTCAAATGAATACCTGGTACGATGTGTAAACATCGCCGCTAGGGAGACAAAGGCGGCCAGGCGTGGTGTTAGCCACCCACCCCCTCGTGTGCCATGCCGACCTTTATAGGTGCTCGCTAGCAGAAATTGCCCCTACAGTATATTCAGGCTATACGGGGGATCTGTCTTTGTTAGTGGTGGTGGTGTTAGCAGTGGTGTTAGTGGTGGTGCTAGTGGTGGTGTTTGTCGCGGTGTTGCTGGTGTCCGAACAAAGGAGCGACGCTCACAACAACGACCTTTGACCTGGGCGGCTGAAATGTAGCACGTTGGCACAGTCATCTCAGTCAGTCAACTCTTGGCACCTGGGTCTGACCTGTGACCTGTCAGTGAGCCTTCAGCATTTCACGTGGTCTCAAAGTGCACCTGGCCTGGCATTTGCTGCTGCTTAGTGGCAAATGGCGGTCTTTGTTGTTTTTGTTGTGTTTCGTGTTGTGGGTGAGTGGTGAGGTTGTGAGTCTGTGATGATGATGTGAGTCCGTGTTGATGATGAGAGTCCGCATTGTGACATGACGCGTGTTTAGACATGAGTATTGTCGCACACCATCGGTTTTGTGTGACCCTCACCTGCGTCTCCCGCTCTCCACGCAGAGACCCGGACCGTGCGAGAAACGCAGTGAGCTCTGAGCACCCTACTCTGCAAGTTGCTGCCATGGAGGTACGTGTGGCTCTTCAACTCGTGTGGTAAAATATGGGTGGACGTGTGTTTTCCCCTCGACTTGTGCCTACCTGTCACCTACCTGTATACCTGGATGTGCTTCTCCTTGTCCGCCTGAGTATGTGTATGTCTATCAGAGTGTGTCTCCGAGATCCTGTTGGTGTGCCTGCCTGTCTACGCTTGAGCATTTACAGCACTATTATCTATCCACTGAATGCCTTCCTCCCTGAGACCTTGCTACCCCTCAAATGCTGTGATGGAATAATCCGCCAAGCGCCGATTTTGTCGCACCATCTCTCTGGTGGCTCTCCTCTCCGATGTGTTTCCTTCCTTGGCTGCCGCTCCATTATTATTCTTCACTATCAGCCATTGTTGTCCCTCCTTGCCATGGCTCGTCATGCCCGATCCCCAATCACTCTTTAACAATTTGAACAATCCCTGCGTGTGACCTCAAAATCCACGCATCTTTCATTGTTAATCCAAGCATGGCATCTGATATTGGCCAAATATTCCAATGCTGAGAAACGACAACATCTCGGCAGGACCCTCCTGAATGTGGAGCCCAGGATCTCAGAGATGCTGGCTCAGTGCTCGCCTTCTGCACTTGCTCCAACATCTTAATCAAGCCTATGTGGTGGACCTTTGTCTTTGTGTGTGTGTAGATGAGCCGAGCTGGAGAGGCTCGGAGTAACGACACGTCTTGCACCACGTGGAGTGCGCTGTCCTCAGACGGCACCGGCTCCATCTGTAGCAAATCGCCGAAAGGTAAGAACAGTAATGAGGGACGTCACAGTGGCCACGGTAAATAGTGGGACATCATGATGGCCATGTTGCATGGGGGACGTCACAGTGCCTTTGGTGTATGAGAGATTTTATGGTGATTGTATGGGTGATATCAAGATAGCAATGCTACATGGGGGACTTAATGGTAATCATGTTTTGATTTAAAGCTTTCGTGGCTGCAGGGATTCATATTCTTGGTTCTTTCGGTAAAATCACGTAGAAGGGCAACAATAAAATTATAAAAATATAAAACAATAAAAATCTCACGACGTTTCGACTGCAACACAAGTAATCATCATCAGGTGTGAAAACCACAGCAAGAACCACAGCAAGAAAAATTGAAATTTTCTTGCTGTGGTTTTCACACCTGATGATGATTGCTTGTGTTGCAGTCGAAACGTCGTGAGAATTGTATTATTTTATTATTTTATTGTTTCCCTTCTACGTGACTTTACCGAAAGAACCAAGAATATGGTAATCATGTTGCATTAGAGACTGCATCATGGTTGCCATGTTACATGGGGGACTTCATGGTGGCCATGTTGCATGGGGATAATTATCTGTGCTCTGGCCTCAGTACTGAAACAACATCAAACGCTTTCAGAATTGCTTCTGCGGCCATCTTGAATGCTCTTCCAATATTAGGAAACCACTGAAGCTATCCGCGTTTAAATCATCAAGTTTGACAACTAATATCTATACTCATTCGCTCTTTCGGTAATGTCACCTAGGTAGAAATAAAATAAAACAAATCACGACGTTTCTATCGCAACACAATCAATCTTCATCAGGTGGAACAACCACAGCAATAATAAAATGCTGAAGTAGGTGAGAGAGCTGTTGTGGCAAGAGGTTATTGGTAAGAAAGGGGGGAGGAGCAAGGGGGGGAGAGAGAGGGGAGCTGCGTGAGCGCTAGGGGGAGAAGAAGTGAGGCTGGGGGGGGACGTAGGCGGAGGTAGAAGTGGTAAGCTGAGTATGGGACATGGTGGGAAAGTAAATCTGAAAAATCTACTAGTACCTGGCGCGTGTGATGGAAACAACCACAACCAGTTAAGGCTTTACCTAGTTAATAACATCCATCGAATGATTGCTCAATTTGTATCCATCTTCTCGGTTGAAGTTATGTCCATGTTTGTATATCTGGATGGCTTCATGAAAAAACCTTTGATAGTTACCTGAAGGTTTGCAGAATACCTTGGTCTCGGAAAAAAACAATATCACGCGAGCCCACAGCGTTATAACAATGGTCAGACACGGCAGAGGTATTGGTTCTGCGATGTTTCAGATCTGCCTTGTGTTCGCTAACACGGTCCGCGACATGTCAATTCGTTTTCCCAATGTAACTGCTACCGCAGGTACAACTCAGTTTGTCGACTCCAGGATATTGCATGTCAGGATGGGATTAGATCACGGATTTTGTGTACTGTATTGAATCGGACTTGGATCTTGTGTTTGTTTAAGATTTTGGAAATATTTTTGGTAACACCTGCTATGTATGGTAAAGTGATGGTCTTGATAGGCGTCTCAGTGGATTGTTTCTACATGGTTGGAGAAACAGCTTTGCGAATAATGCTGTCCCAGTACCCATTCATCTTAAGAGTCTGGTGTACGTGTTCCAGTTCACTGGCTTGGTGGTGTTGGTTGCAAATGCAGTGGCCCTATGGTGTAGTGGTTTGATGAGGGAATTCTTCTGCGCCGGATGGTGGTGGGAATTAGGTTTTAGATAGGTCTCTTCTCAAACAAAACATCCAGGAATTAGTAGCTTACCATCATTCTCCACTTCCATGGTGAATTTGATGGATGGGTGTATGGAATTTATGTTGTTGAGAAATTGATTCAATGTTGGCAGGCCATGTGGCCAAATGACGAAAGTGTGATCTACGTATCTCTTCCACAAGGAAGGACGTTGGGTGCATGTCTGGATGACATCAGTTTCAAATTTCTCCATGAAAACATTCGCTATCACTGGTGATAAGGGGGGACCCATGTGGGTACCTTCATTTTGTTTGTAGAAAGTACCATTCCTGGTGAAGTAAGTGCTGGTTCAGCGTTTCTACTGCTGCATGCATTTTTTTTCCGCCTGAGGACGACCGCTTGTGTTGCGATCGAAACGTCGTCATTTATTTTATTTTATCCATATGTGACTTTACCGAAAAAAACAAAGAGGAAGTGTTAGTAAGGCAGTTCCTAACCAAAGTTGGTACATCAGCATTCAGTCCATGTTGGACCAAGTCTTCAATTATTGCTAAGGTGTCAGGTACAGGAACCTTGGTGAACAGAAAGACTACATCAAAGCTGACGAGCAAATCATCTGGGGACAGTGAAATGCCTTTGATTATAGAGATAAAGTGAGCTGAGTTTCATACTGCTGAGGTAGTCTTGCCCGTGAATGGAAGCAAGGTCTCAGACAGAAATTGGGCCAGTTTGTAGGGAGGTGAGTTGATAGTGGAAACGATGGGTCGAAGTGGAGTATCTTCTTTATGGATTTTTGGAAGACCATATAATCTGGGTGGTCTATTAGCAGAAGGTTTTAGGGAGAACTGCTTGAATGGTTCGATTAGAGAAGTCGAATTGGTAATGATATTGTTTGTTTTTAAAGCCAGGCAGTTGGTCGGATCTTTGTTGATTTTGGTGTAATTGCTATCATTAAGAAGGTCCTGGATTATGTTGCTGAATGTGGTTTTATCCATGATGACAGTAGCATTGCCCTTGTCGGCTGAGAGGATGACTTTGTCCTCTCTATTTTTTAATTTGGTGAGTTCAGAGCGCTCGTCCTTGCTGATGTTATTAATAGGATTCTTAGCATTTTTAAAGATGGTGGCAATTTTAAATCTTGCCACGTCTGTCGGGATGTGTCCCAAGCCTTTGAGGGCTACATCTACCTGGGTTTTTATATCATCCACTGGGATGTGTTTGAGGGTGACAGCAAAATTCAGCCCTCTAGCTAGTACCGATTTTAGGCTATCGGAGATTGTGCTGTTACTCTGATTAATAGCAGTCTTTTTTATGTGTGGATCTGGTTTCTTTTTTGACAAGTTATTGAATTTAGCAATAAGGTTAACCTTGCATTTGGAAGACATTGTTGTGGCAGAAGAAGCAGTCATGTTATCTACAAGGTTCCAATCAGATGCGGACATTTTATCTGTTAATGTTAAGTGTGATTGTAGGAGACATTTGTCTAAATTATCAAGTTCAAGCCGGAGTAGTCTTATCCTCTCTGAGATTAGAGAAAGGCTAGCTCTGAATAAGATCCGTTTAGAGTTGGGTTAAGTGACAGAAGCAGATGTGAGTTTAAATGTGGTCGGTATTATCTTGTTGTCGCGGCATCTCTTCAGAAAGGTGAGTGACTCGATCATGTGAGCCTTCTTGTCTCGCAGTCTGTTAATGGTTCTAACAGATGTGTGGAACCTATTTGCGTGGTTAGTTTATTAACCTTCCCCCACACTGTTGATTAGCACCATTGGCTACATGCGGTGCAAAATAATTTCAACATACATAGCTGGGATTGGCAAAAACATCCCAATCCTGAAATATTTACTCTATAAATTGCTCAAAAGTTTGGTTCACACACCTGTTGTTGTTATTCTCCTCGTGCCTACAGAAATCCTGGCTCACTTTGGCCCTCACTTGACCGACCGCGAAAAGCTGGAGCTCGCAGCCATGCAAGAAGTGTGGTACTTTGCGCTCGACAACAAACCCAAGGGATGCAACAGGCATGGATATGATGACGACGAACGTAATTACATTCTGGTGAGGCTCACCACAAAACTACAGCCTTGGGGGCGGTCACAGGGCCCAGAGATAGCGGGGTTTGTGGCTTCTTATTATTGCACCTGAATTACCAACCAGGGCACACACCAACGCGCTTCAAAATCAGAATGTTTAATCCCGAGTAAAGCCCTTTTAGATAAGAAGCAATTTTTCAAGGGAATCTTCGCCAGCAGACAGTATCAAAGCATTCGACAATTACACCCACTCACACACTTACTCACCCACCCCCAGACGCACTCACTTGCTGACTCACTCACTCATTCACCCACTCAATCACTCACCGACCCACTCGCCCACTCACCAATGCACTCACCCGCACACATCTGAATCAGAAGTTTATTTCCCGAGTAAAGCCCATTGAGCTCAGAAGCTCTTTTTAAGGGTGACTCAGCCAGCAGACATCTGAGCATTCCAAATTATGGTTAAAATAACTTCATAATTCCAAGCAAATGTTTTTGTTAAAATTACATTCTCACTTCTTAAACGTTGTGATTTTAACAATAGTCAGTTTAAATGATTGTACCTTTTGTTCAGTTCCGACATGATCACCTCCACTACCGCTATGAGGTGCTCAAGATGATTGGGGAAGGAGGTCAAGGCCAGGTGATCCAGTGCCTTGACCACAAGAGGAACACCCTGGTAGCTGTAAAGATCCTGGTGTCACCGTCGAGGTAAGACTTTAGAGACGTGTCATCACGAGGCCGACGTTGTTAAGTCCATTGCCGTGCAATGCGGTGGTGACACTCATGCTTCACAGCGAGAAGGGGGGCCTTGGTTCGGCTCCTGACTCGGGCACCATCGTGTGTGGAGTGTGTACCTTCTACCCCTGTTTTGCATCGGTTCCTTCTAGGTACTCTGGTTTTTCGTCTCTAGGCTCTAAGAAAAGCCGTCTCGGGTGTGGACCAATCAAATTCAAGGACAGTGCATATTATTATCAGAGTTGTCTCTTTTGTTTGCATTTTGACTGCTTGTGTTGTGGTTATTGCAAACATGATGCCTTGAATAAAGGTGTCAGTTTTTGTGCCAGTTAAAAGGGTAAAACCTATTACTATATCTTGTTACTGGCAAAGGAGGTCTCATAATGAGGCTATGCTGTCACATTACTTTTATCATTCCGAGTACTGTATCATACCGCTCAACAGTGCAGCTCAAAAAAGTATTTTGTTGTCGACTACTCACAAACCACGTTATGATGGGCTTATTCCGTGTTATAATGGGTGCGTATCTTGTTAGAATGTGCGTGTTCCATGTTGTAATGGTCGCGTTTCTTGTTACAACGGACACATTCTGCATTGTGTAAAAAGTGTTGAAGAACCACGTTATAACGAAAACGCGTTGTTTTAACGGGCGTTTGCATTTAGTTTTCCCGAATGACCAATCCGATTTGAATGGCTCTTCACCTTCAAATCCTATTGGGTACCCTACGCCAGCTCCTGTGCCCCGTATGGTACCAATGAGAGTCGAGAACGCTACTCTAGCTCACAATGCCGTTAGACCTGGTGAAAGTATATTTAATTATTAATTCTGAATAGCATTTGCCTCTGGGTGTCCCTTAAGCAAGTGTAAGTTATTAATTTGTGGACTTCCTCTGCGCAGCTCCAAGGAAGAAACATTGCAGAGGATGGAGCTCCAGATAGCTCTGGAACTTCAGAGTGAGGACAGCAATGAAGATTACAACGTCATCAAAGTCCTAAACAGCTTTGATTTCAGGGGACACCACTGCCTTGTCCTGGAGCTGTTGAAGTATGTACCGCGTGTTCCATCTCCCTCTCCCTCCGCTAATAGCGTGGTTAACTGATTAACTAAACAAACTTTTTTGTTTTCGTGGGAAAGTCCACTGACCTATTAGTTATTTTTTTGTAAGCGACCTGCCCACAAATGATAGCTTAACAAAGTAACTTATCACGTGGAAATGTATAGCAGCCAAATACTATGAATGCATGTCGATTCGAAATGTGGAGGGGAAAACCAGAGGACCTACAGAATAATCCACATGATCACAGGGAGAACATGCAAACTCCAAATGTACATGCGTCAGGTTCGGGATCAAACCCCACGACCTTACCAGGCGGAGTTGTTATCTTCTCCCCATGGATAACCCTCTACCACCTGGCAAAAATGCCAATGAAATCAAGTTGTCAAGTGGGCAAATGAGCCAACTAATTTGGTTCATCGACAAACCAACGACCTGAACCTACACTGAACTATGACTCTGAATATTGGTCGTGAACATGCACGAACAATATTAAGATTGTTGTTAGCAGAATCAGCACAGCATTTAAGGAGATGACACTGACACTGTGTTGCTGTTGTTTCTGCTTTTGTCTCTCTCACAGGGAGAGCCTTTATGATGTGATGAGAGAATCGGGGTTCCGGTTGGACATGGAAATGGTGAAAAGTTATACCAGGGGAATCCTCATGTTCCTGTCCCACATCTCTTCCAGGAACATAGTTCACGCGGACATCAAGCCAGTGAGTGGACACAGCATTCAGTATGATTTTGTTGCAGAGGCGTATTGTTAGTAGGGAATCGTTCCACGGAGAAAACCGGCCACATTAGTCACAAGGTCTATGCGTTCGCTGTTTCCATCTAACTGGAAGGAGGCAGGGTCATTGTACCCCTGGTGAAGATAATGCAGTATGAATTAAACTGTAGTGTAGAGTCGTGTCGGTATTGGGGACTCACCATAGACAAAACCGGCAACGTTGATCACAGCGTTGCCCCAGTCCTTCGGAGACAGAAACTGGAGCAAATAAAGACTATTTCCTAAGTGTGCCAAACGTGTATTTTGACCTGACAGCTGCCCGTTGTCGGCTTCCACACTGCGAATGGAAAACTTCCGAAGACAAACGCGCGGTGGATAGCGTCATGGAATACGCGAGCTCTCATGTGTAGCTTTTGGTCCGTAACCCGTTAAAGGGCACTCTTGCAGCTGTGAGCTCAATGCACTCTCCTGTCAGAGGAACCATGATCAGTTGTCAATAGAGCTGCCCTCCTTTACTTCGATGGTCCCTTAGAGTGCTTTGAACATGAGCCTCAAATCAAATCTCTTTTCTAGATGCAATTGAAAGGGGCAACCCCCAGTAATAGCTGTCAACAAACATCAAACGTGATCGTTCCACTGCTGGCTGAATGTTATCGGCATAACCTCTGCATTTGAATTCATTCTGCCCCTTCTCCTGCAGGAAAATGTTCTCATCAAGGACACCGTGACCGGCACTGTGAGGGTCACTGACTTTGGCACGAGCTTTTTTGTGGAAAGTCAACGTGAGTGACCTCTCCTGGGTGTGAGCGTCTGCGTGTGGGTGTTTGTCTGATTGTGTATATGTGTGAGTATCTGCGTGTCTGTACATGTGACTGTTCATGTGTGTGATGAAGATGCTGTTTAAGAAACAGTGAGTACACAAACACATATATGTGTTGTTCTTGTGATTGGTGTGCAGCTATGAATGTTGGTGGGACTCTGGAATACTCGGCTCCGGAGCTGCACTTGGGCTACAGCTTGACCTGTGGCGTAGACATGTGGGCGCTGGGTTGCACGGTGGCGGAGTTGGCGACGGGCAGGCAATTATTTCAGTCCGACAGTGACAAAGATTACCTCCCGCGCTGCATTGAGGTATTTCCCACTGGGCGTCCATCCGCTCGTGATGCCCCTCTCTTTCCTTGGAGTCGTGGGTTTTGGGGGTGGCAGGAGGGGAGGTGGCCACTTAGTGATCTGGCGAATAGCGGCCGTCGTATGTTGTGTATGAGTGTACACGTGTCCATCTTGTACGTGTGAGGGGAGCAGTAGTGTAGCGGTTAGCATGCTGCGCTCATGGCCCACACTAGTGATGATTATCTGAACCGGTCCTGGGCCTCCCTTAGTTAGACTCAGCCTTAAATGAGTACCTAGTGCAGTGTGTAAAATACCTGGGTCAATGTGGCCCACCACCCCCTGTCTCTGTGTGCCATAATGCTTGCCCTCAACAAGCGCTGCTGCTGTTGTTACGCTATACTAACAGCACTTGCCCCTACAGTCAGCCGAGGATACACGGGTGACCTTTGTCTTTGTCTCAACCATGTGCAGATTCTGGGAATGCCTCCACGATACATGGTGAATTCAGCTCCCGACAGAAGGCAGTTTTTTGGTGAGTTAAAGGGTGGTGCGAGTAACGGACCGGATTCAGTTTTAAGAAGAGGCCTGCGGCTGTTGTTATTTTTTTGGTGGGAGGGGGGGGGGAATGGCCTCTTTTTATTTTAAATTCCTTGGGTGAGTGGGTGGGTAAGTCGGTGTGTGGGCAAGTAGGTTGTAGGGTAAGTGGGCGAATTGGTCAGTGGGTAAGCGGGTGGGCGGGTGAGTGGGAGGTGGTTCGGTGATTGGGTAGGTGAGTGAGTGATTGTGTAGGTGGAAGAGTGGGTGGGTGGGTGAGTAGGTTGATGGATGGGTCGGTAAGTGGGTAAGTAGGTGACGTGGTGGTTGGTGACTGCATCTGTCCCGCTGTGCATGGCTCCCGCAGACCGTCAAGGGAAGATGTTGTGCCCAGGCAAGAAAAGGGTACCGGGGAGCTTCCCACTTGAAAGTGTGCTCAAAAGCCACGACCCGGCGTTTGTGGAATTCGTCAGCTTCTGTCTGCGGTAAGACACACCCACCACCCCCTCCCAATGAGGATCCCCCCCCCCTCCAATTGATCGGCGATCACTCTCCACCGATCGCCAGGAAAATGTGGAGCTGAGTGGGACTGCCGATGTGCAGTACCACCGGTGTCAAGATCGCCCTCTGTGGAGGATGGAGAGGTCCGTGCAAGACGCTGCTGGCCAATGCGATGCTCGGGGCATTTTTAGTCTACTGGGCATCAGAGGATTGCCACTGTTCCTGCTGCTTCCGCTGCTGCCGTGCATTCCTGACCTTGTAGGAGAAGGGAAGCAACTTCAATGCTCTCACCACGCTTCTCTCACTACGTGTGGCGCGTGTGTCTCCCACGCGTCTCTCAACAGATGGGTTCCGGATTCTCGTATGACGCCAGCGCAGGCGCTGGATCACAGCTGGCTCCGGACCGCGGCCACCAGCACCACCAGCAATGCCACCACCACTGCTACTCCTGGCCGTGTCCAGTGCTTTGGAGCTGCTGAACGACGGTAACCCACATTCTGCTGACCAATTTTCAAGGCAGTCCATAGAGAGGTGTGGGGCCCAGGGCAAGTCACAACTCCCACATGGAGAAAGTGGCCCAAGTATGGGCATCAAACCCAGGTCCCTCTTTGGCTGTGAGTTCCAGCCCTGCCGCCCACAAACTAACACACGGAGAGTTCAAATCTCACCTGTACATTCGGTTATATACGGATGTATTTTTATAATTGCTTTCTGGGTGAGGACAAATAATGAAGTGGCCATATCTTTGCCATGTAGGTAACCCTTCATCCACTGTGACATCGCCAGCTCCCCCCCTCCCCCCCGATGGTGGGGGAGGGGATGGCTGCGATCTCTGCTGCAGCAGTAAGTTGGAACAATGTCGTGCGCATATCTTCACAGAGCGGAGCCGGCGCTGCCCCCATTCTCTTTGCTCGCCTGGGCCTCTGATTGGAGGCTGAAGGTTGTGGAGGAAGAGGAAACCCAGGTGGAGGAGCTGGTGTTGCAGGAGGAAGAGACCCTGGTGGAGGAGCTGGTGGTGCAAGAGGAGGAGACTCTGGTGGAAGAGCTGGTGGTGCAGGAGGAGGAGACCTTGGTTGAGGAGCTGGTTTTGCAGGAGGAGGAGGCCTTGGTGGAGGAGCTGGTTTTGCAGGAGGAGGAGACCTTAGTGGAGGAGCTGGTTTTGCCAGAGGAGGAGACTCTGGTGGAGGAGCTGGTGGTGCAGGAGGAGGACACCCTGGTGGAGGAGATCGTTGTGGAAGAGATGGTGGTGGAGGAGAAGGAGAAAACAAGGAAAGAGGATCAAGTGATGGTGATGCAGGAGAAGAGGAAGCCAGGGGGCCTGGCCCGCATGGGGAGAGTCATCCGCTCACTCCTCCGACGCGTGCTGCTGTGTGGTGGCCGGTCCACCGCACAGTAGAGATGGAGGTGGTCGTTGATCGGTCTGATCCATGACCACTATCACCACACCTACCACACACACCCTGTACCCACCCACCCCGTGACACCCACTACACTCCACACACACCCTGCACCCACCCCGTGACACCCACCATCCACCACACTCCACACACACCCTGCACCCACGCCATGACATCCGCCACACTCCACACACACCCTGCACCTACCCACACTGTGACACCCACCACCCACCACACTCCACACACACCCTGCACCCACCCACCCCGTTACACCCACCATCCACCACACTCCACACACACACCCTGCACCCACCCACCCCGTGACACCCGCCACCCACCACACTCCACACACACACCCTGCACCCACCCACCCCGTGGCACCAACCACCCATCACACACCACACACACCCTGCACCCATCCACCCCGTGACACCCACCATCCACCACATTCCACACACACCCTGCACCCACCCACCCCGTGACACCCATCACCCACCACACACCCTGCACCCACCCACCCCGTGACACCCACCACACTCCACACACCCTGCACCCACCCACACCGTTACACCCACCACACACCACACTCCACACACCCTGCACCCACCCACCCCGTGACACCCATCACACTCCACACACCACACACCCTGCACCCACCCACCCCGTGACACCCGCCACCCACCACACTCCACACACACACCCTGCACCCACCCACCCCGTGGCACCAACCACCCATCACACACCACTCACACCCTGCACCCATCCACCCCGTGACACCCACCATCCACCACATTCCACACACACCCTGCACCCACCCACCCCGTGACACCCATCACCCACCACACACCCTGCACCCACCCACCCCGTGACACCCACCACACTCCACACACCACACACCCTGCAACCACCCACCCCGTGACACCCACCACACACCACACACCCTGCACCCACCCACCCCCTTGACACCCACCACCCACCACAATCCACTCACACCCTGCACCCACCCACCCTGTGACACCCAACACACTCCACACACCCTGCACTCACCCACCCCATGACACCCACCACTCACCACACACCCTGCAACCACCCACCCCGTGGCACCCATCACCCACCACACACCCTGTACCCACCCACCCCATGACACCCACCACCCACCACACTCCACACACACCCTGCACCCACCCACCCCGTGACACCCATCACCCACCACATACCCTGCACCCACCCACCCCGTGACACGCACCACCCACCACACTCCACACACCCTGCACCCACTCACCCTGTGACACCAACCACACTCCACACACACCCTGCACCCACCCCGTGACACCCACCAGCCACCACACTCCACACACCCCCTGCACCCACCCACTCCGTGACACCCACCACCCACCACACTCCACACACACCCTGCACCCACCTACCCCGTGACAACCACCACACACCACACTCCACACAAAGGGTTAAGGGTTTTGAGGGTTACGTGTTTAAAGGATTAGGGGTGGAGAGATCTAGGGGTTTATAGAATTATGGTTTTAACAGTAAAGGGGTATAGAGTGTTAGGGGGTTTGGGATTTTTTGTTGTATTTGGGTTATGGTTTCAAAAGGTGAGGAGTTTAGATGGATAGGGTTTTATGGGTAAATCGGTTTAAAGGGTTAGGGATTTAGAGGATTATAAGTTAAGGGTTTAGAGGTTTACAGGGTGATGGGTTTAGGGGTTTAGAGGGTTAGGTATTTAGAGGGTGTGTGGTTTAGAGGTTTAGGGGTTTAGAGGCTGAGGGTTTTAAGGGTAAAATGTTTTAGAGGTTTAGCGGTTTAGAAGGTGATTAGCTTAGAGGGTTAGGGTTTTAGAGGGGTACAGTTTAGAAGGTTATGGGTTTATAGGGTTATAATTGTAAGGAGTTTGGTGTCCTGAGGTTTAGACGGTTTATGGGTTTCGATTGTTAAAGGGTTAGTGGTTTAGAGGGCTTGGAGTTTATAAGGTTACGTGTTAAGGGTTTAGAGGTTTTTTAGGGGATAAGCGTCTTCGATGTTTTGGGGGTTTCTAGGGTTATGGTGTTTAGGGGTTGAGCGTTTTAGGGGTTGAGGATTTTAAGGGTTAGGGGTTTAGAGGGTTGGTGTTTAGAGGGTTAGGGGTGCAGAGATCTAGGGCTTTTGAGAATTCGGATTTTAACGGTAAAGGGGTTTAGAGTGTTAGGGGGTTTGGGGTTTCAGGGTATTTGGGTTCTGGTTTCAAAGGGTGAGGAGTTTAGAAAGGATTTGATTTAATGGGTAAAGGCGTTTAGAGGGTTTGGGATTTAGAGGATTATAAGTTGAGCCGTTTAGAGGTTTATAGGGTTATGGGTTTAGGGGTTTAGAGGTTTAGGGGTTTAGAGGGTGATGGTTTTAAGGATAAAGGGGTTTAGAGTGTTATGGGTTTCGATTGTTATAGGTTAAGTGGTTTAGAGGGTTAGGAGCTTAGAAGTTTCGGGGTGTTTCGGGGATAAGGGGTTTCGTGGTTTATAGACTTCGAGGGTTTAGGGGTTGAGAGTGTTAGCGCTTGAGGGGATTCAAGGGTTAGGGGTTTAGAGGGTTAGGGTTTTAAGGTTAAAGGGCTTTATAGTGTTAGGTGTTTAGAGGATTGGGCTATTAGTGGTGTAGGAGTTTAGAGGGTGAGGGGTTTAGCAGGTTAGGTGCCGAGAGGGTTACGGTTTTAGGGGTTGCGGAGTTTAGAGGGTTTGGTGTTTAGACAGTTAGAGTTTTGGGGGTTTATGGGTGGGGTTTTCGAGGGAGAGGTTTTTAGACAGTTAGGGTTTTAAGGGTAAGGTCGTTTAGAGGATTAGGTGTTTAGAATGTTAGAGTTTAGAAGATTTTGGGGTAAAGAGGGTTGGGGGTTTAGAGAGTTAGGTGTTTAGAGATGTATGGGTTTCGATTGTTAGAGGTTGAATGGTTTAGATGGTTAGGAGTTTAGGAGGTTATAATTGTATGTGTTTAGGGGTTTAGAGGTATGGGGGTTTTGAGGGTTAGGGGTTTATAGGGTAATGGGGTTTAGCGGTTTAGAGGGTTATGGGTTTTGGGATTTGGGAGTTTAGAGGGTTTAACACCAAGACTTTGACAACTAATATTATCCACACTAAAGGTGTTTTGGATTTCTCTCCGACACTTAATGGCACTTTTTTATTGTCATGACAAACTTTACTAATTGGCTGTGTCGGGTGGTGTCTGGTTTAACGACACATTTATATTTACACGATCTAACCCGAAAATATATTTATTATGGGTTTAGAGGGTTAGGGGCTTAGAGTGTTATGTGTTTAGAGGGTTAGCGTTTTAGGGGTATAGGTGTTTTAAGGGTTAGGTGTCTTGAGGGTTAGTTCTTTAGAGGGTATGGGTGTTAAATGTAGATTTGAAGTTTTCGTGACTGCAGGGATCCATACTCTTTGGTTCTTTCGGTAAAGTGACATAGATAGAAATAAAATAAAACAAATCGCGACGTTTTGATCGCAACACAAGCGATCTTCATCAGGTGGGACAAAACACAAACGATCTTCATCAGGTGGGACAACCACAGCAAGAAATGCTGAAGTCGGCGGGAGAGCTGCCATGGCAAGAGGTTATATAGTTAAGAGAGGGGGGAAGAGGCAAGGGGACAGAGAGAAAAGGGGGGGGGGTGTGGGGTAGGAAAAGGGGGGGGCACGTAAGCGCTAGGGGAAGAGGACGTTAGGCTGGTGGGGGGACATGGGCGGGGCAGCAGTAAAACCGGCAGGTAATGATGGAAACAACAACACAAGTTAAGGCATTACCTGGTTGATAACATCCTTCCAGTGATTGTTTAATTTGTATCCATCTTCTCGGTTGAAGTTTTGTCTATACCCTGGAGTCTACAAACTGAGTTGTAACTTCGGCCGCAGTTACGTTGGAGAAATAAAACGACACGTCTCGGACCGTGTTCGCGAACACAAGGCGGATCTGAAACATGGCAGAACCAATACCTCTGCCGTAGTGGCCATTGTTATAACGCTGTGGGCTCGCATGATATTGTTATTTTCGGAGGCCAAGGACAAAACTTCAATCGAGAAGATGGATACAAATTAAACAATCACTGGAAGGATGTTATCAACCAGGTAATGCCTTAACTTGTGTTGTTGTTTCCATCATTACCTGCCGATTACTGCTAGCCCCGCCCACGTCCCCCCACCCCAGCCTCACGTCCTCTTCTCCTAGTGCTCACGCGGCCCCCCTTCCTCTCCCTACCCCACACCCTCCCCTCTCTCTCTCCCCCCTTGCCTCCGCCCCCATCTCATACCTGTATAACCTCTTGCCACGGCAGCTCTCCCGCCGACTTCAGCATTTTCTTGCTGTGGTTGTCCCACCTGAAAATATCACTTATGTTGCGATCGAAACGTCGTGATTTGTTTAATTTTATTTAATTTATACCTACGTGACTTTACTGAAAGAACCAAAGAGTATGGATTCCTGCAGTCACGAAAGCTTCAAATAAAGATTAAAATAGTTTAGTTTAATTTGTTTATTTTTGAACAGTTTGTCTTTCCTGTCATTTTTTGTATTTTTTTAGTTATGTTCTGACCTGCCCGATTGGACAGCTGTGAAAACAGATCTTTGTAGCTCATCGATTTCATCCAGTGTAAATAAATATTCAGATTTAAATTTTATTGACCTCTGTGCGAGTCTATGGATTTCTGAGTTTGTGGGCCTCTGTGAGTGTATGGGTCTCTGTCTGAGTCTATGGATCCCTGTGTCAGTATATAGGGTCGCCGTATGAGTCTGAGTGTCTGAAGGAATGTATGGGTCCCTGTTGGAGTCTATGGGTTTCTGGGTCTGAGTGGGAATCTATGGTTCTCTGAGTATGGTTGTTTGTGCGAGTCTTAAGTGCACAAACTGAACTTAAAAAGGGCATTGAGGGGTGCGGAATCCAAGTTGACTATTAAGCTCCCCGCAGTGCAAGCCAGCTCTCTAGTCGTGTCATCATACAGCCCCTGTAATTCTTTATAATAATAATTAGACTTACTCCAGGAAAGCCACGCTGAGTCATAGTAAGGTCCTGAATTTGTTTTTTATTGTAAGATCTTTTCAATCAATGAATAACGAATGCTTACACAAGTGGGGGGAAACCGGAGCACCCGGAGAAAACAAACGTATGTGAAGGGGCAGCAGGCACCATTTTAAACCGTACAGGTGACGATGGCGATGATCCCACTTGCTATAATGCCTTCTCCTGGCCAGTCAGATGCTTTCTCCTGGCCAGCCAGGAGAAGGCACCTCAATGTCCACGGGAAGGGGGTTTCACAATATTTACTGTGTGATCCACCAACCCTTGCTGCCTTCTACAGTGCTGGATCGCAGGCTTGCGTCACCACCTTCTGGCGAGTATTTGTAGTTATTATTTAAAGCTATATAGCACTCACAAGAACGACTCAAGAGGCGTGAGGAGCCACAGACATGCAGGAAGGAAGCCACGTGGTGAGCCAGCACCAACGATTGTCCAGGCTCTACGGTACTCTATGTATGGAGGCATTATTGGCTAATTAATAACGAGTGTTTGTACAAATGGGGGAAATCGGAGCACCCAGAGAAAAGCCACGTGTGTGAAGGGCAGCATTTTAAACCGTACAGGTGACGATGGCGATGAGTCCACTTGCTGTACTGCCTTCTCCTGGCGAGGCAGGTTATGCACCTCGACGCCCACGGGAAGAGGATTTCACAACATCATTGTGCGGTGATTTACGAACCCTCGCTGCCTTCCCCAGTGCTGGATTTGAGACGTGCACCACTAACACCAGGCGAATGATAACAACAACAACAATAACTATACTTATTACTTGGTAGCAACAGGCAAAAGAAAACAACAGGCAAATTATAACAGTCCAATTAAAACAGGCGAATGATAACAGGCAAATGAAAACAGGCGAATGATAACAACAGGCGTATGTTTAGAACAGGCGAGTAATAACAACAACAATTATTATTTACACTTAGAACTTGATAACAACAATATTTATACTTATAACGTGATCAAGCAGGCCTCAGAGGTGCGAGGAACCACAGACAATCAGGAAGGAAGCCACTTGGTAAGCTGGCACCAACGATTGCCCAAGCTCTGTGACCCTATTGATACGTTTTTATCGACCAGATAGGGAGCGTTACGTGTGGGGGGGAAACCGCCCCCTTCGGTGCCTCCATGGTCCAATAGCTGGTCTTCTTGGCGCCACGGTCCCGAGCCCCCTAAAAGTTCCTCATGGAGCAAATCAACGGGTGGGCCATTGCCTTGTCAGGGCTCATTCATTGCTCCGGATCCCACCTGAAAATGGCAGGCGCAGATCCCCACATCATTAAAGCCACGGGTGCATTTATCCCAGATATAAACAATTGCAAACTATTTGACTATTTTTTTTTACTTTAACCAGGCAAGGCCCACTGAGCTATACAGCTCTCTTTCAGAAGCGGCCACACAATTACAGCTCAACAAATTGGCTTATTACGTGGACATTAGTAGCCAAATACTCTAAACATGTGTTAATAAATGTGGAGGGAAAACCCGGAGGATCCGGAGAAAAATACACGCGACCACGGGGAGATAACATACAAACTCCAAATACAAAGGTGTCAGGGTAAGGATTTAATACACGACCTCCTGTATACCCTACAAAATAGTTAACATCTCGCCACCGTGGCGCCCAATTCTGATCACATGACATAGCAAAACGAACGTCGCGGTGCATAGCAATAATTCAATTGGGCAATTACTGAGCGTTCATAAACGTGAGGGGATACAGGAGTACCCAGAGAAAACCCACTCGTGCAAGGGGGCAACCCTCTATCCCATGCAGACAGAGATGGTGCTTATCCCACTTGCTGTACTGCCTTCTTCTGGCCAGCCAGGATATGCCACCTCAACACCCACTACACCATGAACTTTGTGAACCGAGTTCAATGATAGCGATGGTGTCACCATCGCTATCATTGAAGACCTGGTTCATCAAGGACTGCATACTGATGTACCCCCCCTGGTGAGACATTGCTTAACCAACACTTACTTCACCTGGAATGGAACTTTCTACAAACAAACTGAGGGCACCCCAATGGTCTCCCCCCTATCTCCGGTTGTAGCCAACGTATTCATGGAAAAATTTGAAACTGACGCCATCCAGACTGCCACTCTACGCCCGACCTTATGGAAGAGGTACGTTGATGACACCTTTGTCATCTGGCCACATGGCCAGCCTGCTCTAGACCAATTCCGCGACCACATCAATTCCATACACCCAGCCATCAGATTTACCATGGAGGTCGAAAAAGATGGCAAACTACCCTTTTTGGATGTCTTAATTAAAAGAAGACATGATGGTTCAATGAGCCACTCTGTCTACAGGAAAGCTACCCATACAGATGCTTACTTGAAACCGGATTCCCACCACCATCCATCCCAAAAAAACTCCCTCATCAAGACTCTATACCATAGAGCCCAATGCATTTCCGACCAGGAACACATTACCAGTGAACTCAAGCACGTACACCAGGCTCTCAGGGCTAATGGCTACTCCGACTACACAATCCGCAAAGCCATCACTCCAGTCATGAAGAAGGATCCTCTTGTGGAGCCACTCAAAACCATCACCTTACCCTACATTGCAGGGGTCACTAAAAAGATCTCCAAAATCCTGAACAAACTGAAGATCCAGGTCTGATTCAACACAGTACATAAAATCCGTGATTTAGTTCCATCTGTAAAAGATGCTGTTCCAGACATACAGTACCCGGGCGTTTACAAACTAAAGTGCCTCTGTGGTAGTAGCTACATTGGAGAAACCAAAAGACATATCTCGGACCGCATCCGCGAACACAAAGCAGACTTGAAACACGGTAGGACGAACTCCTCTGCCGTGGCAGATCACTGTTATAATTCAGTGGGCTCACATGACATTGACTTCTCCAAGACGGAGGTTCTTTGCAAACCAACCGGCTACCATGAGAGATTCGTTCATGAGGCCATTCACATATACAAGCACAGAGACAATTTCAACCGAGAAGATGGATTCAGGCTTAGTAACCACTGGAAAGATGTTTTAAATCATTTCTGTTCTTAATTAATTGTATTTTTACGATGACCTTCAGACCGCAGCTCTTTCGCCAGCATTGCCTCTTAATACCTCTCACACCACGGTTAATGGTATAGTTTTACAATATGGAGCATACTAGGGCCTCGCAGCTGTCTCTCTCCCCCTCCTCTGTTCCGACCATGGACGAACTCGTCCGTCTGAACGGGACCCGTAGCTATCCGTGGGGCTGAAATTTGAGGGTAAGAATCCACCCATTTTTTCGCCATATAGCATTGTGATATATAACGACTTATTGTTGGTAGCTTAGCTGATTGGAGAATATAGAGTTTATTGATAACATGAAGGTAATTTATATTTTAGTTTTTATTGGTTCACTATATAGTACTGTGAATAGCTCAGATGTGTAGTCATTTCTGTGACCAGTCACTAGCTAATCACTCAGTTGTTTCAATGCTGGATTCGCCTAGTTATTTCAATGCTAAATTCTCCTGTTTGATTTGTACTAAGGGCCTCGGTGAATGTGTATGCTCTGACTTTAACGTAGTTATTTCTGCAGCAGGTACAAGCTAACCACTCAGCTATCTCAATGCTAAATTCTATGCTAATTCCATTGTCAAGATGTGTATGCCTTAACTTAGCTATTTCAATGCTAAATTCTATGCTAATCCCTTTAACAATGGGTGCCTCTGCGGGTGTGTATGCTTTAACTTTTAACATAGCTATTTCTGTGACCAGTCACAAGCTAATCATTCAGCCATTTCAATGCTAAAATCTATGCTAATTCCTTTGTCAAGGCGCTTTGTTCCTCTCACACAGCTTAAAGGCCGTATCTGAACGTGGCTCTTTCACTCCAGCGCTGTCCTACCATACAGTCTCGCTCCCTTCACCTGATGAAGGCCGCTTGTGTTGTGGCCGAAACGTCGTGAGAATATTATTGTCTTATTTTATTTTATCAATTTATTATTTTATTATCATTCTACGTGACTTTACCGAAAGAACCAAAGAAGATGAATCATTGCAGTCACGAAAGCTTTAAATCGAAACTCTAAACATGTGTTAATAAATGTGGAGGGAAAACCCGGAGGATCCGGAGAAAAATACATGCGACCACGGGGAGATAACATACAAACTCCAAATACAAAGGTGTCAGGGTAAGGATTTAATACACGACCTCCTGTATACCCTACAAAATAGTTAACATCTCGCCACCGTGGCGCCCAATTCTGATCACATGACATAGCAAAACGAACGTCGCGGTGCATAGCAATAATTCAATTGGGCAATTACTGAGCGTTCATAAACGTGAGGGGATACAGGAGTACCCAGAGAAAACCCACTCGTGCAAGGGGGCAACCCTCTATCCCATGCAGACAGAGATGGTGCTTATCCCACTTGCTGTACTGCCTTCTCCTGGCCAGCCAGGATATGCCACCTCAACACCCACTACACCATGAACTTTGTGAACCGAGTTTAAATTTCTGGCCACGGCGAACATCAGTGGCTATCTCCCTCTTCCTCTCTCGTCCCTGCTATTATCTCCCTCTTCTTCCCGCGTCCCTCCCACTATCTACCTCTCCAATCCGTCCCACCATCTTCCTCCCTCGTCCCTCCCACCATCTCCCACTTCCTCCCCAGTACCTTCCACTATCTCCCTCTTCCTCCCACTTGGCTCTACTATCTCCCTCTTCTCCCGTCCCTCGCACCATCTCCCTTTTCTTCCCCCATCCTTCCCACTATCTCCCTCTGCATCTCCAATCCCTCGCACTCTCTCCCTCTTCCTTCCCCTTCCTTCCCACTATCACCTTCTTACTCTAACCGATCTGCCTAATCCTCCCAAATCACTCCCACTATCTCCCTCTACTTCCCCAGTCGCTCCAACTATCTCCCTCTTCATTCCCCTTTCCTGCCACTATCTCCCTCTTCCACTCCCTTCCCTCCCACTATCTCCCTCTTCCTCTCCCGTCCCCCCCGCTATCTCCTTCTTTCTCTCCCATCCCTCCCACTTTCTTCCTCCCCCGTCCCTCCCACTATCTTCTCATCCTCCCCCATCCATCCCACGATCTTCCTCATCCTCTCCCGTACCTTCCGCACCTTCCTTATTTAACACCATCAGGTTCACAGACTCGCCCTCGCTTCTCCCAAGTCAAATAGCCTAGCTTAGACACAACCCTCACCATGTTACACTGACGGCATCGACCGAGACAGCCAACAACTATCCGGCCGCCCAATTATCTAGTGAAGACGGCAGCGACCAAGTCGGCAAAGACAGTGCCAACGCGACGACTCCACTTCCCAGAACCTGCAACCACGAGCTCTCGCTCTCCGCTGCTTTTATCCGACTCGGCGCGGCCTGGCTCCGCCCTGGCCGCGCCTCCCTTCTCCAACCCACGAGCGGGTTCCAGGGTCTTCCAGACAGGGTCTCTGTGATCCTTGCCCCAGTGCCTCCGCCCTGCTGACAAACACGCGTGAGGCTCACTGGCGTGTGTACTCCCCGTCCACCGCAGTTGCCGCTGCTGGACAACAACTATTACTCTACAGTTGTACTGCCCTTCTGTACCGTGCCCCCGAGCCATCAACACGGACTCACAGCATCAACACAGACTCACATGATCAACACAGACTCCCACGATCAACACTCACAGCATCAATACGGACTCACACCATCAACACGGAAACACAGGGTCAGTGAGCGAGATGGCGGATGAGTGCATACATGATGTGAGTGGTGGTGAGTTCAAGTTGAGCACCCAGTTTTAAATCTCATTTACTCCCACCACCCTACACACCCTACATACAACAGTCGGAAGTAAATGCCTACACACCCTACATACAATCGTCAGTAGTAGGAGTGGGGAGAAGAGGGCATCAGTGGGGGCGAGGCATGAAGCGTTGAGAAGCCCTCAGATACTCCATAAAACCCCGAGTTTCATGGAGTATAATTTTCAGCATTACAGTTCCATTTTTTTTACGTTAACAAATGTCTCGCGATATATTACACCGTATAGGTAACTAGATTGGGCGAGGGATGGTCTTTTTTGTTGAACAATCAATAAAGCTACGGTGTCATACTGTGCCCGTATCCGTGTACGGTACTGTGCACTAAAGGAAGAAAAATGGAGCGGCTGAACCTCACTGCCTCCTTACCGGAGGCTGTAAACATCAAGTGACCTGAAAACTGCGATGGGACGTGAAAGACAACATGGAGAGACAAGAGGGCGCCACGTGTGTTCTTCCATGCCAGCAGCAGCATCATCGCAGGCAATGAGGTTCAAATGGGCACAGGAACTTTGAGGTGGACCCACGAGTGGTCGAGCCACAGCGGCGTGCAATCGGCGACCTCTATACGCTTGGCGCAATCCGCATCGTCATTTCACGGAGCCCTTGTCCACTCGACGAGTGCGACGACGCCGTCCCACCGTCATTCGGCGCCTCGTGGTGACATCACAACAGCAAAGCGACAGATGTTGATTATTCATTTCTTGAGGCAATTCGAGGGCCCGGTTACATCACGTTGTGATACACGCACACACCGTCAAGATATACTACACCGGTCATAAAAAAAGCAGGGGATAGAAAGGTGGGGGAGCGGACCCGACCACAGGTATTGTTTAAAAGACGTCAAGCGGACCGGTGGTTTTAAATGCAAGTCCATGCAAACACCAACATCCGAACGATTGTACCAATAAATCCTGAACCTTCTGGAAGATTTCAGCTCCCGCTGGTTTGGATCAGGGTGATGTTGGGGCAAATTCCATTAATTGGGAAAGGTGGCAATCTTGTGGGAATGTCCTCGCCAGAGAAGAAACTTGTCGCTTCCATGTTTTATTTTCATCCAACGTCCCATTAGCGAGATCCAGAGCGTGACGAACTCATATGGAGTCGGCCTCCTGTAATTTTTCTGGTCTCATTCTCACCACAGGTGAAAGCAGAGCCACACATCAACGTGCCAATGGGGCCACGGTTGAAGTGGTGGGGCCACGGTTGAAGTGGCGGTGGCCACGGGTCATGTGGCCTCGATGTATTTTCCATGTTGAAGGCCGATTGCCCCAAACATTGCCCGTCATATGCAGTGTCACTGAATAACGTGTGAAACATACTGTAGCATATACAAAATTTTATTTTCTTCATACATTAAATACAATAAACACAATAAACATGAAATGCATATAGGACATTTATAACTCTCTCAATGACCAAACTTGTATTTTATGAACACACTTATACAAGCAAAATATGACAAAAGTGTTCCAGATTACAGTTTCAATTGAGACTGAAATCCGGAATCATTACCCCCTACTGACAGACTAATAATACCCGCTCGCAGGCCAAGTGCTGATTCACCTTGGGGCCTCGCCTGGTATAGAGGTCGTGGGTTAAATCCCGACGCCTGTATATCTGGAGTTTGCATGTTCTCCCCCTGACCGCGTGGATTTTTCTCTGGGTCCTTCGGTTTTTCCCTCCACATTTAGAAACATGCGTTTAAAAGTATTTGGCTGCTATATATTTCTGCGTGACAAGCCACTTTATAGCACTTTCATTTGTGGCCCGGTCATTCCTGAAAGAGAGCTATACAGCTGAGTGGGCCTTACCTGGTAAAATAAAAATAGATTAGTTTTGTTAGTTTATTTTGTGCCACAGGGGGACAGCTACAGGGGGGGGGGGGGGGGTGCCCATTAAAATGGTCGAGATGAGATGCAACTTAAGGCGCTTGTGACTTCCCAAAAATATTATTTATGGCAGGTTTTCACATCTAAACATCCCGGGTGGCATTGAAGCCAAGAGCTCCCACCCTAGGTGAGTAGCTACGAGAGCGGTGCTGTGCACGGCGACACGCCACTTTCTCCATCTGCCTGACTTGGTATTTTCTTTTTTGTTACTTAAATAAATGTTAATGTTTCGTTTTGTGTATGCATGTATGTACACCGTTTGGGGAGCGGTGGTGCAGCAGTTAGCGCACTACGAACTCAGACATCTGAGTACATCGTGTGGTGTGTATAACATCGCAAAACTGGGGAGGACAAAGGCAGCCAGACGTGGGGCTGGCCACACAACCACTTCTGTGCCATGCCGGCCATCATAGGTGCTACCCGTTAACAGCACTTGCCCCAGCAATCTGTTAACGGCGATACGGAGTACCTTTGTCTTTTTGTGCAATTGTGTGCTTCTGTGTGCGACGCATGCGACGATGTGCATGTTTGTGTTTGATAAATGTACATCCGCAATGTGTGTGTGACGCGTATAATGCGCGTGTGTGACGAGGGTTGGAACAGCGATTCACGCACTGCCCTATCCACGCGGCGACCTCTCCTCAACGTCTCGAGCCTCGGCGGAGAGCGCCGCGAGGTTCGACTCCAACTCCGGCTTTCCAGGGACAAACCCCCCCCCCAATGCCCCTCCCCCCAGGCCCATGGGGGGGGGGGAAGTCCTCCCCTCCCTCACTCCACGCTCAGGAACTTCCTCTTCTTCGCCGTGTTCATGTACGGTCGCCAAGGCCACTCCACCTCGGCGGTGGCCGCGTTGTCCAGCGTGCCCAGTTTAATCTCATAGACTGCGCGACACACAAAAGCAAAGTTCCCCCCCATGCAGCCTTTAACAGACGGCGTGGGAAAAGCGCTGTTCGTGTGTTAGCATGTAGGAAAGCCAGCACGGCACACCAAGGGGTGGGTGTGGGTGGCCAGCATTACGTCCGATCATCTTTGAATTTACACATCGCATCCGGGGTGGGGGAATGCGAGTCGGGTCACGGTACAGCGAATGCGACCAGAGCAGCGACCCCACCGACTCAAGTTCCGATCCGCTCTACAAGTCACCCGCGGGCCACCTAGCCCAAGGCTAGACTCTTACATTCAGCCCATCATCCTCTCAGGGGTCGATAAAATTTACAACCACTTCGTAGGGAAGTCCACAAGGAATGTGGAATTTCCACCGCCTCTGCAGGGGTGTAAAGTGGAGACGAGTAACAATGTGTCAGGCAGACTTACGCTCCATCTCGAATCACGGTCCCACCTCCTTCAACTCGATGTCCTTGCCGTCGCGCTTGTAGACGTTGTGCCTGTTGGGAGGGGGGAAGGGGGGCACAGAAGTCACGGGAGGGGTCGCGGCAAGTCACACGGACGGCGCTGGACTCTCATTACGTGTCCTCGCAGACGTTTGCCAGTTAGAGGCCAGCGGCCACCCTGTTTAAAACTGCGGATGCATTAGCAAATGAACAACATTACGCGCCTTCAGCTTCAGAGATGGCGTTAAATAAAAACTCTGTGCTGTTGCTCGAAAACTAAAGTAAAACGAAACTATTTTTATTTTACCACTGAGCTATGTAGCTCTTTTTCACATAAAAATGTATAGCAGCAAAATACTCGAAATTCAAGTTTCTAAATGTGTAGGGAAAAACCCGGAGGACCCGGAGAAAAATCAAAGTGACCAGCAGGAGAACATGCAAACTCCGAATATACAGGCGGACACACAGCACCTGGCCCAAAAGTCTGCTCACTCTTTCCCATTCCGAGACATCTGCAAGTTGCCGGGTGGTAGGTGTCACGTTCACCGCTGAATCTCGGTACGCGCGAGCGGCTCGGCGTTAATTTTATTTATAGAGGCGTAGCGCTGCTGTTTTTAAAAGGCGTTGCCCTCACCGCAGAGAACCGTAGTGACACGACCGGCACTCTATGGAACAAAACTGTGCCACACGCCCTCCCGCATAGTCTTATGGGAGCAAAAGGTATGTCTTCAGGTCAGAAGACGTACTTGAGTTTTTCTTACGGTTCCGTTTCGACGACGTATATGTACATCATGGAAATGAGAAAGGGTTATAGCCTATACGAGGGATCTTTGTGCTTTGGGGATGGGGGAGGAAGATGTGGGTGAGACTGGCACGGTGCCCGCACGCACCGTCTTTCCGAGTCGCGACGTGAAGTTGTGCATCACGAGGTGTTGGAATGCCTCGGACATCATGTCCACGTCCGGATGTCGTGCCGCATCACCACGCTCGAGAGTGTCAAGTACACCGTGGCATCGTACCACGTGTCACATGAACAGCATGCCGGAAAGTTAGACACACCACAGGTGTCACACAGACTGTACTGGAGAGTTAAACAGACTGCCCTTCCATCTGCGGCATCATACCACATCACACCACATACACAGTTAAAACACCACAATTCCATGTCTGCAGCATCATACTACACACCGCACATCGTACGCACAGCTAAATACACCTCCATCCCCGTCTGTTGCACCGCATCACACACGTCACACCATGCATCACACCGGGGAGCGGGAGCGGAGTGGCTATCTCATTACACTACAAATCCGGTGACCTGACTTCGATTTCCGGTGTGTCCAAGCATCGACAGTGGGGAGACAAAAGGGGCCAGATGCGGTAATGACCACACCACCCACCCCGCCATGTGCCCTGCCGGCCTTCGTAGGTCGCTCGACAAACAGCATTTGCCCTGACAGCCTGTTAAAGGCTACACGGGGGAGCTTTGTCGACTGCGGTGCGTGCGCGTGCCTGGCATACCGCGGTGCTCATGCAGGACGATGAAGTCGTTGACGGCGTTGGCGCAGCACGCCCACACCAGCGCCTGCAGCTTGTGGCCTCCGTGGTTCATCGGCTGAGCGTTCGGCAGGATCAGCTTCATCTCCTGCGGTGGTGGTGGGAGGGTGGTGGTGGTGTGGTAACATGACAGCAAGCGGTCACACGCCGAGTCCGCTCTTCCCACCGGCGTCCGTCCCGGCCACGCTGCTTTCGCCCCCCCCACTTCCCCGCCCCCCCACTGTATCCGACTCGGGTTGTGTTGTTTGTTTTTTCCATTGCGGAAGCCGAGCCGAGCCGTGCCGGTATACGGGGTCGCCAAACCCCGTGTTGGCACAACTGGGATGCACCATTGGAAAAACTTTACTATTTTTATTTTACCAGGTAAGGCCCACTGAGCTATGCAGCTCTTTTCCAGAAGCGACCTGGCCACAAATCATAGCTCAACTAAGTGGCTTATCGCCATGTGGAAATTTATAGCAGCCAAATACTCTTAAACGGACGTTGATTCTAAATGCGGAGGGAAAAACCGGAGGACCTGGAGAGAAATCCACGCGACTCCTCGGAAAGAGGCACGCAACTCCAAATATACAGCAGGCATCAGGGTCAGGATTGAACCTGCGACCTCCTGTATACCAGGTGAGGGAGTTAACATCTCGCCACAGTGGCGCCCCCAATGGTACATCTTTCCGTGACCACCGACCGTGCGTAGTGCTACAGTAGATACATTTTCGATGAATGGAAGGGATCGGTCATCGCGAAAAGGCGGACTGAATCGCGAGGAATGAAGTTGACAAAAGCTGCATGCACCAAACCAAAGTGTCCAACGCTCCACCACTTACGACCCCCCCCCCCCCACACAGCCTCCACCTTTCATCAACAACCAGATTTCTTCTGGTTAACTCAACGGATGCGAGTTGTCTCACACTGCACAAGCCCGATGATTGGTCGACACGACTCGTGTGAGGTGCAAGGAACTGATTCTAAAGCCGATAGAGAACACGTGTGTGTGTGCGGTAATTTAGCAGTTAGCATGCTGCCCCACAAACCTAGTGACCCGAGGTTTATTTCCGTTCATGGCCAACACCAGTGGCGATTATCTGAACTGGTCCTGGGCCTTCCCTAGATCAACTCAGCCTCAAACGAGTACCTAGTGCGGTGTTTAAACATCATTACCAGAGAGATAAAGGTGGCCAGTTGTGGTGCTAGCCACCTACACCCTCGCAAACAGCACCTGTCCCAAAAACCTGTTAAGGCTATATGGGGGACCTCTGTCTTTGCGCGCTTGTACACATGCAATACACGAGGACCCACATTCCTCGTGTGACCCCAAACCCTGTAGCCCCTGTGACCCCGTGCGCGCACCTTGATGAACTGCTTGAGGAGGGAGCTGGGGTCGCGTGAGGTCGTCGCCATGATGTGTGGGTCCTTCACGCCGGCTCAGCGGTACTCGTCATCCATGTGGCTGCTCACTCCTACTGACACGGGGGGGGGGGGGGGGGGTGGATAGAAAGAGGTGGTAGATGGGGCAGGGGGGACGGAGAGGGTAGGTTATCATTTGCCATACTTCACCGTGCAGGTGAGTGAAGGTGTGTGTGTGGGTGGATGGATGGAAGGAGCGACCAGGAATAGTTGAGAATATCACTCTGCAGTGATCGCGTTGATTTTGTGTAGCGAGCTGAGCAATAATGAGACCTGGATGAGTCCCAATTGCAAGAGTGGGTGGGTGATATGGCAGGTGAGTGGGTAAATTGAGTAAAATGATGAGTGAGTGAATGAGTGCGTCAGTGCATGTTAAACCTCTTTGTTACAGCACGTAGCCAACCGTGGTAATCGGAAGTGTGACAAACTAACCACAAAAAGTAGTTCTCAAGAAATGAGTTTGTCAATCTAGACGATGATTTAAAAGTGCAAAGCTCCAGTGGCTTCCTAATATTGTAAGGAAGACCGCTCCAGAAGGAAGACTGCTCCAGAAGCACACGTTATGTGGTGACCACGGCTTTCATTTGACATTCCACCAAAATTTACGCCAGCCATCACACACACACGGCCAACTCTTTTTCCACGTTCACGCCACGGGATTTTTCAAAGTCCACTTGGGAAGCAATCGCCGTGCAGTATTTACAGTCAACGCAACTGCGGCATTAAACCCATTAAACCGGTGGGGGGGGGGGGTTGAGGGCCCGCCGTTCTCGAACCGCGAACCTCCGCGGCAAAACACGGTGCCACCGCTTGGCAGGAAGGACCGACGGCGAGCCGGGGATGCGCGCCGACTCGGCGTGTCTAGCGGGCGGAGACGCGCGACGCTTATCCCTCTGCCTCGGGAGTCTCGCGGGAAGGAAGAGAGAGAGAGATGCGAGGAGACGTGATGGTGAGGGATGTGAGATCACCCTCCCCTCCCTGGTCGAACTCCACGGCCTTCTGGAGTTCAAGCGCCTCCCACCGCAGGTCCGTAGGCAGCACCAGGTTTTCTTCGGTGACGACGTCAGGGGGACAGGGGGCAGTGGGTGGGGGGCGGGCAGGGGAGAATTAACAAGGAAGAAAAATCATGCGCACGCATGGATTCATTCGGAAACGCTTTCCAACGTGCGGTTGTCTTCTCGCCTGTATTGTGAGACCGTCTTGTCCCATCTTAGTCCGTCTTGCGTGTCTCATTGTCTCTAGATCCGTCTCTAGTCTGTCTTGCGTGTCTCAACGTCTCTAGTCTGTCTCGCTGTCTCTCGTCTGTCTTGTCGTCGCGAGCCCATCTCTAGATCCGTCTCGCCGCCCGTTACCATCGAGCGCCCTCTTGAGCTGCGCCTTCTCCTCTACGAGGACCTTCTTGGCCTCCTGCGCCTTGCGGTAGAGGTACTCGCCGTGCAGTTGCGCCTCCTCAGCTGCACCACCAAACAAAGACAAAGATCCCCCATGTAGCCTTCGACAGGACTGTCGGGTGCAAGTGCTGTTAACGAGCAGCACCTTTGATACACGAAGGGGGGTAGGTGGCCAGCACCACATCCGGCCGCCTTAATTTCCCCAGTGGCGATGTTTACACAACGCACCAGGTACTCATTTGAGGCTGAGTTGACCAAGGGGAGGCCCAGGAACGGAATCGTCACCAGTGTTGGCCGTGAGCGGGAATTGAACTCGGGTCGCTGGGTTAGTAGTGCAGCGTAGTGCTAATCGCGAGACGACCATAAACAACAACCGCCATTCGCCACGAAGTGGTGGAGATGTCACCACGGCGCTCGTGCCAGGCTACGTGCAGGTTAAGGCCACATGAAGCGTCGAACGCCCGCTGGCAGCAGGAGGTCACAGACAGACAGACCCAGGTTGCCATTGGTTGCTTGACTGAGATGACTGGCCGATGCACCACCTGTGCCCCCTACTGTGCTACACTACCGCTCCAACCTACACAAACTCTCTTGGGCTATACTCTTTGGTTCTTTCGGTAAAGTCACATAGGCATAAAATATAAAATAAATTAAATCACGACGTTTCGGGCACAACACAAGCGTCCATCATCAGGTGGGACAAACCACAGCAAGAAACAATTGCCGACGTGGGCAAAAGAGCTGCTGTAAACAAGAGACTATATAGGTAAGAGAAGGGGGGAGGATCAGGGAGGAGAGATAGAGAGGGGGGGTATGAGGGGAGTGCTGAAGAGAGCGGGGCTGGGAGTGGGAAGCTTAAGAAATTAGAGATGCGGAAAGTTAAGGCAACACCATAAAGCAGTTAAGGTTTTACCTGGTTAATAACATTCTTCCAATGATTACTCAATTTGTATCCATCTTCTCGGTTGAAGTTATGTCTGTGTTTATATATCTGGATGGCTTGATGAACAAACCTTTGATAGTAGCCCGAAGGTTTGCAGAGCGGCACCACGATACTCCTACCGACGTCGTTGATTAATGTCTGTAATTAATATCGATGGTGAATCTCTGTAATTAATATCGATGATTCGATTCCACGAGAACAGATTCCACAAGAATCGATTCCACAACTATTTTAGTAAAGCGAAGTACGCGATTCGATTCAAACGTGTTCGTTCCGGTCTCATCAGAATCGGTATTGATTCTGTGCTGGAGGAATCCAATGAGCTATAAAGCTCTTTGATCAAAGATGTGCCAGTAGGGGGCACGGGGTCATAACGTCACAACAAACAATACAAAAACGATAGGAGTGCAAAGGGAATGGTAGCAAACCACTAAAAATAGATGAAATAAACCATATAAGTTCATACTCTTTGGTTCTTTCGGTAAGAAGTCTCGCTCTCCGTTCCACCCACTACAACTGGCGTCAGAAGTAGCCAAATAGTAAGATGAATCGCTATAATGGAGACGCGAAGAAAAACTCGTACCAGGGCTCCAGTGGAAGAGGAGGACGACTCAACACCACTGGGGTTGGCAGCCCCGGAAGGGGGAGGAGAAGCGACGACGGCCGAGCTGCTCACTGCCCGGCCGCCCGGCGGCTCACCACCGTCGGAGAGGGCGCTTCAGGTGGCTCACTCCCGCCTCGCCCAACTCCTGCACGCGGCGGCATCCATCCTCGACGAAATACATCGCGGGTTATAACCACAACAAATATAATCACAATCACTGCGACCATAATCGCCGTAACCACAAATATAATCATAACCACCAGCTACATAACCACAAGTATAAACACTACTGCCACAAATATAACCATAACCACCACAACCATAACAACCAACATAACCACCACAACAACCACAATGATGCTGATACACTCTCACACCATGTGGGTCCCCTTGTCTCCTTGTGTCTCCCTGTGGGTGAGTGGATGGGTTGGCGAGAGAGTCGGTGGGTTGGCAAGAGAGTCGGTGGGTTGGTGAGAGAGTGGGTGGGTGGCAGAGTGAGTGACCGGTGGCAGAGTGAGTGACCGGTGGCAGTGGGTGACCGGTGACTAAGTGGGTGGGTGGCAGTGGGTGACCGGTGACCAAGTGGGTGGGTGGCAGTGGGTGACCGGTGACGAAGTGGGTGAGAGAGTGGGTGGCTGAGTGGGTGGCCGAGTGGGTGGCTGAGTGAATTGGTGAGTGGATGAGTGCCAGAGTGGGTGGGTGAATGGCTGAGTGGGTGGGTGAGAATCAGTATGTTTTTGCTGGAGGAATCCGATGAGCTATGAAGCTCTTTTTCATAGATGCCCAGAGAGTGGCTGAGTGGGTGGCTGAGTGAGTGTCGGTGGGTGTGAGTGGGAATGAAATCTAACCTGCACCTCTGCATTGCAAATCCAGCGAGCTAACGCCCTGCGTGTGGTGGGGTAAAGTGTGGGCATGGCCACTTTGCTCCAACACGTCCGGACCAGCGTGGAAGAGTAGACCAAATACCTCTATATAGCGGCCTCTAGTGGATGCCTTTTCCAGCAGCAGGCGATTCGCATCCACAACAAACCCGTCCCTCCAGGGATAAAAACACACGGCAGTCTGGGAGTGCCTCTCATCAGCTATGGCTCAACACGAGGGCCACTCTGGGGCCGGTTTCCACCGTCAGCGCCTCATCATCAGCAGCAGCAGGGCCGGGCTCTGCTTGAAGCAGCGCCGTGAACTCAGCAGGCGTCTAGGACGTGACGGCTGTGGGCCAGGCGCCTCCTCCTCTGTCTCCCCCCACCACCGCCGCCACTGCTGATGTGTGCACACCGCGCGAGGTTCTCACCTTCAGGCTGAGTCGACGTAGAGGAGGCCCAGCGAGCCGCCGCTTCAGAAGCTTTCGCGAGCCACTGACGGTGGCCGTGAGCGGGAAACCAAATCAGCCGCTCGCCACCCACAATCCACAGCGCGCGCCGCCTCCACTCGCCCCCTGCCTGACTGTAAGTAGCAGCGGGGGGAGGGGGGTGGGCAATGGGGGCGTGAGGGGGGGGGTTTGAGGGGGAGCATGGGCGGGGGTTGCCAGGGGGGGCAAGGGGGGTCGCGAGGGGGGGGATGCTTGGGGGGGGGGTTGTGAAGGGGGAGGGGCAGGGGGGGAAAGAGGGAGCATGGGGGAGGAGCTTAGGTGAGGGGGAGGAGCTAATGGCTATTACACCACGCCGCGTCTCGCGCCACGTGCTTCCCCTGGCAGTTTGGCCGTTAGGCGTGGAACCGAGCTGTGGGTGAGTGGTGGCGGTGGTGGTGTGAGTCTTTCTATGTGAGTCTGTGTGTGAGTCTCTCTAAGTGAGTCTCTGTGTGAGTCTGTGTGCGTGTGTGTGGGTCTGTGTGAGTCTGTGTGTAGCAGTGACCCGGTCTCAAATGAGTACCTGGTGCGATGCGTAAACATCGCCACTGGGGAGACAAAGGCGGTCGGGCGTGGTGCTAACCACCCACCCCTTCGTTTACCGTGCCGGCCTTCATACGTACTGCTTGCTAACAGCACTTGCCCCTACAGCCTGTTAAGGCTCTATGAGGATCGTTGTCTTTGGTGTCCTGTATTAGCAGGAGGAGGAGTGGTGGTGTTAATGTTGGTGGTATTAGTGGTGGTGGTGTTAGTGATGGTGGTGTTAGTGGTGGTGTTTGTGGTCTTAATAATGGTGGTGTTGGTGTTAGTGATGGTGGTGTTAGTGGTGGTGGTTCGAGGTATTGTTGCTGGTGTTAGTGATGGTGGTGTTGGTGGTATTAGTGGTGGTCGTGTTAGTGATGGTGGTATTATTGGTGGTATTATTGGTGGTAGTGTTAGTGGTGGTGGTGTTAGTGGTGTTGGTGGTGGTGGAGTTGATGTTGGTGGTGGTGTTTTTAGGGTTCGTAGTGTTAGTGGTGGTGTTAGGAGTGGTGTTAGTGCTGGTGTTAGTTGTGGTGTTAGTTGAGGGGAGCGGTAGTGTAGCGGTTAACGTGCTGCGCTACAAACCTGGCGACCCGGGTTCGATTTCCGCTCACGGCCAACACCAGCAACGATTATCTGAACCGGTCCTGGGCCTCCCCTAGGTAAACTCAGCCTCAAATGAATACCTGGTACGATGTGTAAACATCGCCGCTAGGGAGACAAAGGCGGCCAGGCGTGGTGTTAGCCACCCACCCCCTCGTGTGCCATGCCGACCTTTATAGGTGCTCGCTAGCAGAAATTGCCCCTACAGTATATTCAGGCTATACGGGGGATCTGTCTTTGTGAGTGATGGTGGTGTTAGTAGTGGTGTTAGTGGTGGTGCTAGTGGTGGTGTTTGTCGCGGTGTTGCTGGTGTCCGAACAAAGGAGCGACGCTCACAACAACGACCTTTGACCTGGGCGGCTGAAATGTAGCACGTTGGCAGTCATCTCAGTCAGTCAACTCTTGGCACCTGGGTCTGACCTGTGACCTGTCAGTGAGCCTTCAGCATTTCACGTGGTCTCAAAGTGCACCTGGCCTGGCATTTGCTGCTGCTTAGTGGCAAATGGCGGTCTTTGTTGTTTTTGTTGTGTTTCGTGTTGTGGGTGAGTGGTGAGGTTGTGAGTCTGTGATGATGATGATGTGAGTCCGTGTTGATGATGAGAGTCCGCATTGTGACATGACGCGTGTTTAGACATGAGTATTGTCGCACACCATCGGTTTTGTGTGACCCTCACCTGCGTCTCCCGCTCTCCACGCAGAGACCCGGACCGTGCGAGAAACGCAGTGAGCTCTGAGCACCCTACTCTGCAAGTTGCTGCCATGGAGGTACGTGTGGCTCTTCAACTCGTGTGGTAAAATATGGGTGGACGTGTGTTTTCCCCTCGACTTGTGCCTACCTGTCACCTACCTGTATACCTGGATGTGCTTCTCCTTGTCCGCCTGAGTATGTGTATGTCTATCAGAGTGTGTCTCCGAGATCCTGTTGGTGTGCCTGCCTGTCTACGCGTGAGCATTTACAGCACTATTATCTATCCACTGATGAATGAGAATGCCTTCCTCCCTGAGACCTTGCTACCCCTCAAATGCTGTGATGGAATAATCCGCCAAGCGCCGATTTTGTCGCACCATCTCTCTGGTGGCTCTCCTCTCCGATGTGTTTCCTTCCTTGGCTGCCGCTCCGTTATTATTCTTCACTATCAGCCATTGTTGTCCCTCCTTGCCATGGCTCGTCATGCCCGATCCCCAATCACTCTTTAACAATTTGAACAATCCCTGCGTGTGACCTCAAAATCCACGCATCTTTCATTGTTAATCCAAGCATGGCATCTGATATTGGCCAAATATTCCAATGCTGAGAAACGACAACATCTCGGCAGGACCCTCCTGAATGTGGAGCCCAGGATCTCAGAGATGCTGGCTCAGTGCTCGCCTTCTGCACTTGCTCCAACATCTTAATCAAGCCTATGTGGTGGACCTTTGTCTTTGTGTGTGTGTAGATGAGCCGAGCTGGAGAGGCTCGGAGTAACGACACGTCTTGCACCACGTGGAGTGCGCTGTCCTCAGACGGCACCGGCTCCATCTGTAGCAAATCGCCGAAAGGTAAGAACAGTAATGAGGGACGTCACAGTGGCCACGGTAAATAGTGGGACATCATGATGGCCATGTTGCATGGGGGACGTCACAGTGCCTTTGGTGTATGAGAGATTTTATGGTGATTGTATGGGTGATATCAAGATAGCAATGCTACATGGGGGACTTAATGGTAATCATGTTTTGATTTAAAGCTTTCGTGGCTGCAGGGATTCATATTCTTGGTTCTTTCGGTAAAATCACGTAGAAGGGCAACAATAAAATTATAAAAATATAAAACAATAAAAATCTCACAACGTTTCGACTGCAACACAAGTAATCATCATCAGGTGTGAAAACCACAGCAAGAACCACAGCAAGAAAAATTGAAATTTTCTTGCTGTGGTTTTCACACCTGATGATGATTGCTTGTGTTGCAGTCGAAACGTCGTGAGAATTGTATTATTTTATTATTTTATTGTTTCCCTTCTACGTGACTTTACCGAAAGAACCAAGAATATGGTAATCATGTTGCATTAGAGACTGCATCATGGTTGCCATGTTACATGGGGGACTTCATGGTGGCCATGTTGCATGGGGATAATTATCTGTGCTCTGGCCTCAGTACTGAAACAACATCAAACGCTTTCAGAATTGCTTCTGCGGCCATCTTGAATGCTCTTCCAATATTAGGAAACCACTGAAGCTATCCGCGTTTAAATCATCAAGTTTGACAACTAATATCTATACTCATTCGCTCTTTCGGTAATGTCACCTAGGTAGAAATAAAATAAAACAAATCACGACGTTTCTATCGCAACACAATCAATCTTCATCAGGTGGAACAACCACAGCAATAATAAAATGCTGAAGTAGGTGAGAGAGCTGCTGTGGCAAGAGGTTATCGGTAAGAAAGGGGGGAGGAGCAAGCGGGGGAGAGAGAGGGGAGCTGCGTGAGCGCTAGGGGGAGAAGAAGTGAGGCTGGGGGGGGACGTAGGCGGAGGTAGAAGTGGTAAGCTGAGTATGGGACATGGTGGGAAAGTAAATCTGAAAAATCTACTAGTACCTGGCGCGTGTGATGGAAACAACCACAACCAGTTAAGGCTTTACCTAGTTAATAACATCCATCGAATGATTGCTCAATTTGTATCCATCTTCTCGGTTGAAGTTATGTCTATGTTTGTATATCTGGATGGCTTCATGAAAAAACCTTTGATAGTTACCTGAAGGTTTGCAGAGTACCTTGGTCTCGGAAAAAAACAATATCACGCGAGCCCACAGCGTTATAACAATGGTCAGACACGGCAGAGGTATTGGTTCTGCGATGTTTCAGATCTGCCTTGTGTTCGCTAACACGGTCCGCGACATGTCAATTCGTTTTCCCAATGTAACTGCTACCGCAGGTACAACTCAGTTTGTCGACTCCAGGATATTGCATGTCAGGATGGGATTAGATCACGGATTTTGTGTACTGTATTGAATCGGACTTGGATCTTGTGTTTGTTTAAGATTTTGGAAATGTTTTTGGTAACACCTGCTATGTATGGTAAAGTGATGGTCTTGATAGGCGTCTCAGTGGATTGTTTCTACATGGTTGGAGAAACAGCTTTGCGAATAATGCTGTCCCAGTACCCATTCATCTTAAGAGTCTGGTGTACGTGTTCCAGTTCACTGGCTTGGTGGTGTTGGTTGCAAATGCAGTGGCCCTATGGTGTAGTGGTTTGATGAGGGAATTCTTCTGCGCCGGATGGTGGTGGGAATTAGGTTTTAGATAGGTCTCTTCTCAAACAAAACATCCAGGAATTAGTAGCTTACCATCATTCTCCACTTCCATGGTGAATTTGATGGATGGGTGTATGGAATTTATGTTGTTGAGAAATTGATTCAATGTTGGCAGGCCATGTGGCCAAATGACGAAAGTGTGATCTACGTATCTCTTCCACAAGGAAGGACGTTGGGTGCATGTCTGGATGACATCAGTTTCAAATTTCTCCATGAAAACATTCGCTATCACTGGTGATAAGGGGGGACCCATGTGGGTACCTTCATTTTGTTTGTAGAAAGTACCATTCCTGGTGAAGTAAGTGCTGGTTCAGCGTTTCTACTGCTGCATGCATTTTTTTTCCGCCTGAGGACGACCGCTTGTGTTGCGATCGAAACGTCGTCATTTATTTTATTTTATCCATATGTGACTTTACCGAAAAAAACAAAGAGGAAGTGTTAGTAAGGCAGTTCCTAACCAAAGTTGGTACATCAGCATTCAGTCCATGTTGGACCAAGTCTTCAATTATTGCTAAGGTGTCAGGTACAGGAACCTTGGTGAACAGAAAGACTACATCAAAGCTGACGAGCAAATCATCTGGGGACAGTGAAATGCCTTTGATTAGAGAGATAAAGTGAGCTGAGTTTCATACTGCTGAGGTAGTCTTGCCCGTGAATGGAAGCAAGGTCTCAGACAGAAATTGGGCCAGTTTGTAGGGAGGTGAGTTGATAGTGGAAACGATGGGTCGAAGTGGAGTATCTTCTTTATGGATTTTTGGAAGACCATATAATCTGGGTGGTCTATTAGCAGAAGGTTTTAGGGAGAACTGCTTGAATGGTTCGATTAGAGAAGTCGAATTGGTAATGATATTGTTTGTTTTTAAAGCCAGGCAGTTGGTCGGATCTTTGTTGATTTTGGTGTAATTGCTATCATTAAGAAGGTCCTGGATTATGTTGCTGAATGTGGTTTTATCCATGACGACAGTAGCATTGCCCTTGTTGGCTGAGAGGATGACTTTGTCCTCTCTATTTTTTAATTTGGTGAGTTCAGAGCGCTCGTCCTTGCTGATGTTATTAATAGGATTCTTAGCATTTTTAAAGATGGTGGCAATTTTAAATCTTGCCACGTCTGTCGGGATGTGTCCCAAGCCTTTGAGGGCTACATCTACCTGGGTTTTTATATCATCCACTGGGATGTGTTTGAGGGTGACAGCAAAATTCAGCCCTCTAGCTAGTACCGATTTTAGGCTATCGGAGATTGTGCTGTTACTCTGATTAATAGCAGTCTTTTTTATGTGTGGATCTGGTTTCTTTTTTGACAAGTTATTGAATTTAGCAATAAGGTTAACCTTGCATTTGGAAGACATTGTTGTGGCAGAAGAAGCAGTCATGTTATCTACAAGGTTCCAATCAGATGCGGACATTTTATCTGTTAATGTTAAGTGTTATTGTAGGAGACATTTGTCTAAATTATCAAGTTCAAGCCGGAGTAGTCTTATCCTCTCTGAGATTAGAGAAAGGCTAGCTCTGAATAAGATCCGTTTAGAGTTGGGTTAAGTGACAGAAGCAGATGTGAGTTTAAATGTGGTCGGTATTATCTTGTTGTCGCGGCATCTCTTCAGAAAGGTGAGTGACTCGATCATGTGAGCCTTCTTGTCTCGCAGTCTGTTAATGGTTCTAACAGATGTGTGGAACCTATTTGCGTGGTTAGTTTATTAACCTTCCCCCACACTGTTCATTAGCACCATTGGCTACATGCGGTGCAAAAGAATTTCAACATACATAGCTGGGATTGGCAAAAACATCCCAATCCTGAAATATTTACTCTATAAATTGCTCAAAAGTTTGGTTCACACACCTGTTGTTGTTATTCTCCTCGTGCCTACAGAAATCCTGGCTCACTTTGGCCCTCACTTGACCGACCGCGAAAAGCTGGAGCTCGCAGCCATGCAAGAAGTGTGGTACTTTGCACTCGACAACAAACCCAAGGGATGCAACAGGCATGGATATGATGACGACGAACGTAATTACATTCTGGTGAGGCTCACCACAAAACTACAGCCTTGGGGGCGGTCACAGGGCCCAGAGATAGCGGGGTTTGTGGCTTCTTATTATTGCACCTGAATTACCAACCAGGGCACACACCAACGCGCTTCAAAATCAGAATGTTTAATCCCGAGTAAAGCCCTTTTAGATAAGAAGCAATTTTTCAAGGGAATCTTCGCCAGCAGACAGTATCAAAGCATTCGACAATTACACCCACTCACACACTTACTCACCCACCCCCAGACGCACTCACTTGCTGACTCACTCACTCATTCACCCACTCAATCACTCACCGACCCACTCGCCCACTCACCAATGCACTCACCCGCACACATCTGAATCAGAAGTTTATTTCCCGAGTAAAGCCCATTGAGCTCAGAAGCTCTTTTTAAGGGTGACTCAGCCAGCAGACATCTGAGCATTCCAAATTATGGTTAAAATAACTTCATAATTCCAAGCAAATGTTTTTGTTAAAATTACATTCTCACTTCTTAAACGTTGTGATTTTAACAATAGTCAGTTTAAATGATTGTACCTTTTGTTCAGTTCCGACATGATCACCTCCACTACCGCTATGAGGTGCTCAAGATGATTGGGGAAGGAGGTCAAGGCCAGGTGATCCAGTGCCTTGACCACAAGAGGAACACCCTGGTAGCTGTAAAGATCCTGGTGTCACCGTCGAGGTAAGACTTCAGAGACGTGCCATCACGAGGCCGACGTTGTTAAGTCCATTGCCATGCAATGCGGTGGTGACACTCATGCTTCACAGCGAGAAGGGGGGCCTTGGTTCGGCTCCTGACTCGGGCACCATCGTGTGTGGAGTGTGTACCTTCTACCCCTGTTCTGCATCGGTTCCTTCTAGGTACTCTGGTTTTTCGTCTCTAAAGCTTAAAATACATACACACACAGTGTGAACTGGTATCGGCCAAAACATCCCATTGCTACAAGATTACCTCCACATTACAGTAAGTCATCATTTAATGCTGTAGATACATTCATGAAAAGTTCCGCGTTAAGCGAAAAAGCATTGAGCGAAAAGAATCTCTCCATAAATAATGTAACAATAAAGTTTGGCGAGATGCAATGTATGCATACACTGTGAGATGATGAGACCAATAACTGAGGCTATGCTATAGTAATAGGTTTTACCCTTTTAACTGGCACAAAAACTGACACCTTCTTTGGTTCTTTCGGTAATGTCACGTAGAATGAGAATAAAATAATAAAATAATACAATAAAATTCTCACGACGTTTCGGCCACAATGCAAGCGGCCGTCTTCAGGTGAAAGTTACAGACCTGTCGGGACGACAGAGCTCAACACACCCGAGACGGCTTTTCTTAGAGCTTAGTCTCCACTGGTGTTGGACCAGAAGAGTGGAGACTAGGCTCTAAGAAAAGCCGTCTCGGGTGTGGACCAATCAAATTCAAGGACAGTGCATATTATTATCAGAGTTGTCTCTTTTGTTTGCATTTTGACTGCTTGTGTTGTGGTTATTGCAAACATGATGCCTTGAATAAAGGTGTCAGTTTTTGTGCCAGTTAAAAGGGTAAAACCTATTACTATATCTTGTTACTGGCAAAGGAGGTCTCATAATGAGGCTATGCTGTCACGTTACTTTTATCATTCCGAGTACTGTATCATACCGCTCAACAGTGCAGCTCAAAAAAGTATTTTGTTGTCGACTACTCACAAACCACGTCATGATGGGCTTATTCCGTGTTATAATGGGTGCGTATCTTGTTAGAATGTGCGTGTTCCATGTTGTAATGGTCGCGTTTCTTGTTACAACGGACACATTCTGCATTGTGTAAAAAGTGTTGAAGAACCACGTTATAACGAAAACGCGTTGTTTTAACGGGCGTTTGCATTTAGTTTTCCCGAATGACCAATCCGATTTGAATGGCTCTTCACCTTCAAATCCTATTGGGTACCCTACGCCAGCTCCTGCGCCCCGTATGGTACCAATGAGAGTCGAGAACGCTACTCTAGCTCACAATGCCGTTAGACCTGGTGAAAGTATATTTAATTATTAATTCTGAATAGCATTTGCCTCTGGGTGTCCCTTAAGCAAGTGTAAGTTATTAATTTGTGGACTTCCTCTGCGCAGCTCCAAGGAAGAAACATTGCAGAGGATGGAGCTCCAGATAGCTCTGGAACTTCAGAGTGAGGACAGCAATGAAGATTACAACGTCATCAAAGTCCTAAACAGCTTTGATTTCAGGGGACACCACTGCCTTGTCCTGGAGCTGTTGAAGTATGTACCACGTGTTCCATCTCCCCCTCCCTCCGCTAATAGCGTGGTTAACTGATTAACTAAACAAACTTTTTTGTTTTTGTGGGAAAGTCCACTGACCTATTAGTTATTTTTTTGTAAGCGACCTGCCCACAAATGATAGCTTAACAAAGTAACTTATCACGTGGAAATGTATAGCAGCCAAATACTATGAATGCATGTCGATTCGAAATGTGGAGGGGAAAACCAGAGGACCTACAGAATAATCCACATGATCACAGGGAGAACATGCAAACTCCAAATGTACATGCGTCAGGTTCGGGATCAAACCCCACGACCTTACCAGGCGGAGTTGTTATCTTCTCCCCATGGATAACCCTCTACCACCTGGCAAAAATGCCAATGAAATCAAGTTGTCAAGTGGGCAAATGAGCCAACTAATTTGGTTCATCGACAAACCAACGACCTGAACCTACACTGAACTATGACTCTGAATATTGGTCGTGAACATGCACGAACAATATTAAGATTGTTGTTAGCAGAATCAGCACAGCATTTAAGGAGATGACACTGACACTGTGTTGGTGTTGTTTCTGCTTTTGTCTCTCTCACAGGGAGAGCCTTTATGATGTGATGAGAGAATCGGGGTTCCGGTTGGACATGGAAATGGTGAAAAGTTATACCAGGGGAATCCTCATGTTCCTGTCCCACATCTCTTCCAGGAACATAGTTCACGCGGACATCAAGCCAGTGAGTGGACACAGCATTCAGTATGATTTTGTTGCAGAGGCGTATTGTTAGTAGGGAATCGTTCCACGGAGAAAACCGGCCACATTAGTCACAAGGTCTATGCGTTCGCTGTTTCCATCTAACTGGAAGGAGGCAGGGTCATTGTACCCCTGGTGAAGATAATGCGGTATGAATTAAACTGTAGTGTAGAGTCGTGTCGGTATTGGGGACTCACCATAGACAAAACCGGCAACGTTGATCACAGCGTTGCCCCAGTCCTTCGGAGACAGAAACTGGAGCAAATAAAGACTATTTCCTAAGTGTGCCAAACGTGTATTTTGACCTGACAGCTGCCCGTTGTCGGCTTCCACACTGCGAATGGAAAACTTCCGAAGACAAACGCGCGGTGGATAGCGTCATGGAATACGCGAGCTCTCATGTGTAGCTTTTGGTCCGTAACCCGTTAAAGGGCACTCTTGCAGCTGTGAGCTCAATGCACTCTCCTGTCAGATGAACCATGATCAGTTGTCAATAGAGCTGCCCTCCTTTACTTCGATGGTCCCTTAGTGTGCTTTGAACATGAGCCTCAAATCAAATATCTTTTCTAGATGCAATTGAAAGGGGCAACCCCCAGTAATAGCTGTCAACAAACATCAAATGTTGCACTTGACTGACGCTCGTTGACGGCACTACGCCTCGTCTAGTTCCCCTGTTTAGCGTAGGTGGTGGTACGTGATCGTTCCACTGCTGGCTGAATGTTATCGGCATAACCTCTGCATTTGAATTCATTCTGCCCCTTCTCCTGCAGGAAAATGTTCTCATCAAGGACACCGTGACCGGCACTGTGAGGGTCACGGACTTTGGCACGAGCTTTTTTGTGGAAAGTCAACGTGAGTGACCTCTCCTGGGTGTGTGAGCGTCTGCGTGTGGGTGTTTGTCTGATTGTGTATATGTGTGAGTATCTGCATCTCTGTACATGTGACTGTTCATGTGTGTGATGAAGATGCTGTTTAAGAAACAGTGAGTACACAAACACATATATGTGTTGTTCTTGTGATTGGTGTGCAGCTATGAATGTTGGTGGGACTCTGGAATACTCGGCTCCGGAGCTGCACTTGGGCTACAGCTTGACCTGTGGCGTAGACATGTGGGCGCTGGGTTGCACGGTGGCGGAGTTGGCGACGGGCAGGCAATTATTTCAGTCCGACAGTGACAAAGATTACCTCCCGCGCTGCATTGAGGTATTTCCCACTGGGCGTCCATCCGCTCGTGATGCCCCTCTCTTTCCTTGGAGTCGTGGGTTTTGGGGGTGGCAGGAGGGGACGTGGCCACTTAGTGATCTGGCGAATAGCGGCCGTCGTATGTTGTGTATGAGTGTACACGTGTACATCTTGTACGTGTGAGGGGAGCAGTAGTGTAGCGGTTAGCATGCTGCGCTCATGGCCCACACTAGTGATGATTATCTGAACCGGTCCTGGGCCTCCCTTAGTTAGACTCAGCCTTAAATGAGTACCTGGTGCAGTGTGTAAAATACCTGGGTCAATGTGGCCCACCACCCCCTGTCTCTGTGTGCCATAATGCTTGCCCTCAACAAGCGCTGCTGCTGTTGTTACGCTATACTAACATCACTTGCCCCTACAGTCAGCCGAGGATACACAGGTGACCTTTGTCTTTGTCTCAACCATGTGCAGATTCTGGGAATGCCTCCACGATACATGGTGAATTCAGCTCCCGACAGAAGGCAGTTTTTTGGTGAGTTAAAGGGTGGTGCGAGTGACGGACCGGATTCAGTTTTAAGAAGAGGCCTGCGGCTGTTGTTATTTTTTTGGTGGGAGGGGGGGGGGGAATGGCCTCTTTTTATTTTAAATTCCTTTGGTGAGTGGGTGGGTAAGTCGGTGTGTGGGCAAGTAGGTTGTAGGGTAAGTGGGCGAATTGGTCAGTGGTTAAGCGGGTGGGCGGGTGAGTGGGGGGGGGGGTGGTTCGGTGATTGGGTAGGTGGGTAGGTGAGTGAGTGATTGTGTAGGTGGAAGAGTGGGTGGGTGGGTGAGTAGGTTGATGGATGGGTCGGTAAGTGGGTAAGTAGGTGACGTGGTGGTTGGTGACTGCATCTGTCCCGCTGTGCATGGCTCCCGCAGACCATCAAGGGAAGATGTTGTGCCCAGGCAAGAAAAGGGTACCGGGGAGCTTCCCACTTGAAAGTGTGCTCAAAAGCCACGACCCAGCGTTTGTGGAATTCGTCAGCTTCTGTCTGCGGTAAGACACACCCACCACCCCCTCCCAATGAGGATCCCCCCCCCTCCAATTGATCGGCGATCACTCTCCACCGATCACCAGGAAAATGTGGAGCTGAGTGGGACTGCCGATGTGCAGTACCACCGGTGTCAAGATCGACCTCTGTGGAGGATGGGGAGGTCCGTGCAAGATGCTGCTGGCCAATGCGATGCTCGGGGCATTTTTAGTCTACTGGGCATCAGAGGATTGCCACTGTTCCTGCTGCTTCCGCTGCTGCCGTGCATTCCTAACCTTGTAGGAGAAGGGAAGCAACTTCAATGCTCTCACCACGCTTCTCTCACTACGTGTGGCGCGTGTGTCTCCCACGCGTCTCTCAACAGATGGGTTCCGGATTCTCGTATGACGCCAGCGCAGGCGCTGGATCACAGCTGGCTCCGGACCGCGGCCACCAGCACCACCAGCAATGCCACCACCACTGCTACTCCTGGCCGTGTCCAGTGCTTTGGAGCTGCTGAACGACGGTAACCCACATTCTGCTGACCAATTTTCAAGGCAGTCCATAGAGAGGTGTGGGGCCCAGGGCAAGTCACAACTCCCACATGGAGAAAGTGGCCCAAGTATGGGCATCAAACCCAGGTCCCTCTTTGGCTGTGAGTTCCAGCCCTGCCGCCCACAAACTAACACACGGAGAGTTCAAATCTCACCTGTACATTCGGTTATATACGGATGTATTTTTATAATTGCTTTCTGGGTGAGGACAAATAATGAAGTGGCCATATCTTTGCCATGTAGGTAACCCTTCATCCACTGTGACATCGCCAGCTCCCCCCCTCCCCCCCGATGGTGGGGGAGGGGATGGCTGCGATCCCTGCTGTAGCAGTAAGTTGGAACAATGTCGTGCGCATCTCTTCACAGAGCGGAGCCGGCGCTGCCCCCATTCTCTTTGCTCGCCTGGGCCTCTGATTGGAGGCTGAAGGTTGTGGAGGAAGAGGAAACCCAGGTGGAGGAGCTGGTGTTGCAGGAGGAAGAGACCCTGGTGGAGGAGCTGGTGGTGCAAGAGGAGGAGACTCTGGTGGAAGAGCTGGTGGTGCAGGAGGAGGAGACCTTGGTTGAGGAGCTGGTTTTGCAGGAGGAGGAGGCCTTGGTGGAGGAGCTGGTGGTGCAGGAGGAGGAGACTCTGGTGGAGGAGCTGGTGGTGCAGGAGGAGGAGACCTTGGTGGAGGAGCTGGTTTTGCAGGAGGAGGAGACCTTGGTGGAGGAGCTGGTGGTGCAGGAGGAGGACACCCTGGTGGAGGAGATCGTTGTGGAAGAGATGGTGGTGGAGGAGAAGGAGAAAACAAGGAAAGAGGATCAAGTGATGGTGATGCAGGAGAAGAGGAAGCCAGGGGGCCTGGCCCGCATGGGGAGAGTCATCCGCTCACTCCTCCGACGCGTGCTGCTGTGTGGTGGCCGGTCCACCGCACAGTAGAGATGGTGGTGGTCGTTGATCGGTCTGATCCATGACCACTATCACCACACCTACCACACACACCCTGCACCCACCCACCCCGTGACACCCACCACACTCCACACACACCCTGCACCCACCCACCCCGTGACACCCACCATCCACCACACTCCACACACACACCCTGCACCCACCCACCCCATGACACCCGCCACACTCCACACACACCCTGCACCTACCCACACTGTGACACCCACCACCCACCACACTCCACACACACCCTGCACCCACCCACCCCGTGACACCCACCATCCACCACACTCCACACACACACCCTGCACCCACCCACCCCGTGACACCCGCCACCCACCACACTCCACACACACACCCTGCACCCACCCACCCCGTGGCACCAACCACCCATCACACACCACACACACCCTGCACCCATCCACCCCGTGACACCCACCATCCACCACATTCCACACACACCCTGCACCCACCCACCCCGTGACACCCATCACCCACCACACACCCTGCACCCACCCACCCCGTGACACCCACCACACTCCACACACCCTGCACCCACCCACGCCGTGACACCCACCACACACCACACTCCACACACCCTGCACCCACCCACCCCGTGACACCCACCACACTCCACACACCACACACCCTGCACCCACCCACCCCGTGGCACCAACCACCCATCACACACCACTCACACCCTGCACCCATCCACCCCGTGACACCCACCATCCACCACATTCCACACACACCCTGCACCCACCCACCCCGTGACACCCATCACCCACCACACACCCTGCACCCACCCACCCCGTGACACCCACCACACTCCACACACCACACACCCTGCAACCACCCACCCCGTGACACCCACCACACACCACACACCCTGCACCCACCCACCCCCTTGACACCCACCACCCACCACAATCCACTCACACCCTGCACCCACCCACCCTGTGACACCCAACACACTCCACACACCCTGCAACCACCCACCCCGTGGCACCCATCACCCACCACACACCCTGTACCCACCCACCCCATGACACCCACCACCCACCACACTCCACACACACCCTGCACCCACCCACCCCGTGACACCCATCACCCACCACATACCCTGCGCCCACCCACCCCGTGACACGCACCACCCACCACACTCCACACACCCTGCACCCACTCACCCTGTGACACCAACCACACTCCACACACACCCTGCACCCACCCCGTGACACCCACCAGCCACCACACTCCACACACCCCCTGCACCCACCCACTCCGTGACACCCACCACCCACCACACTCCACACACACCCTGCACCCACCTACCCCGTGACAACCACCACACACCACACTCCACACAAAGGGTTAAGGGTTTTGAGGGTTACGTGTTTAAAGGATTATGGGTGGAGAGATCTAGGGGTTTATAGAATTATGGTTTTAACAGTAAAGGGGTATAGAGTGTTAGGGGGTTTGGGATTTTTTGTTGTATTTTGGTTATGGTTTCAAAAGGTGAGGAGTTTAGATGGATAGGGTTTTATGGGTAAATCGGTTTAAAGGGTTAGGGATTTAGAGGATTATAAGTTAAGGGTTTAGAGGTTTACAGGGTGATGGGTTTAGGGGTTTAGAGGGTTAGGTATTTAGAGGGTGTGTGGTTTAGAGGTTTAGGGGTTTAGAGGCTGAGGGTTTTAAGGGTAAAATGTTTTAGAGGTTTAGCGGTTTAGAGGGTGATTAGCTTAGAGGGTTAGGGTTTTAGAGGGGTACAGTTTAGAAGGTTATGGGTTTATAGGGTTATAATTGTAAGGAGTTTGGTGTCCTGAGGTTTAGACGGTTTATGGGTTTCGATTGTTAAAGGGTTAGTGGTTTAGAGGGCTTGGAGTTTATAAGGTTACGTGTTAAGGGTTTAGAGGTTTTGGGGTTTTTTAGGGGATAAGCGTCTTAGATGTTTTGGGGGTTTCTAGGCTTATGGTGTTTAGGGGTTGAGCGTTTTAGGGGTTGAGGATTTTAAGGGTTAGGGGTTTAGAGGGTTGGTGTTTAGAGGGTTAGGGGTGCAGAGATCTAGGGCTTTTGAGAATTCGGATTTTAACGGTAAAGGGGTTTAGAGTGTTAGGGGGTTTGGGGTTTCAGGGTATTTGGGTTCTGGTTTCAAAGGGTGAGGAGTTTAGAAAGGATTTGATTTAATGGGTAAAGGCGTTTAGAGGGTTAGGGATTTAGAGGATTATAAGTTGAGCCGTTTAGAGGTTTACAGGGTTAGGGGTTTAGAGGTTTAGGGGGTTAGAGGGTGAAGGTTTTAAGGATAAAGGGGTTTAGAGTGTTATGGGTTTTGAGAAGTAGCTGTTTAATGGGTTTATGGGTTTCGATTGTTATAGGTTAAGTGGTTTAGAGGGTTAGGAGCTTAGAAGTTTCGGGGTGTTTCGGGGATAAGGGGTTTCGTGGTTTATAGACTTCGAGGGTTTAGGGGTTGAGAGTGTTAGCGCTTGAGGGGATTCAAGGGTTAGGGGTTTAGATGCTTAGGGTTTTAAGGTTAAAGGGCTTTATAGTGTTAGATGTTTAGAGGATTGGGCTATTAGTGGTGTAGGAGTTTAGAGGGTGAGGGGTTTAGCAGGTTAGGTGCCGAGAGGGTTACGGTTTTAGGGGTTGCGGAGTTTAGAGGATTTGGGGTTTAGACAGTTAGAGTTTTGGGGGTTTATGGGTGGGGTTTTCGAGGGAGAGGTTTTTAGACAGTTAGGGTTTTAAGGGTAAGGTCGTTTAGAGGATTAGGTGTTTAGGATGTTAGAGTTTAGAAGATTTTGGGGTTAGAGGGTTGGGGGTTTAGAGAGTTAGGTGTTTAGAGATGTATGGGTTTCGATTGTTAGAAGTTGAATGGTTTAGATGGTTAGGAGTTGAGGAGGTTATAATTGTATGTGTTTAGGGGTTTAGAGGTATGGGGGTTTTGAGGGTTAGGGGTTTATAGGGTAATGGGGTTTAGCGGTTTAGAGGGTTATGGGTTTTGGGATTTGGGAGTTTAGAGGGTTTAACACCAAGACTTTGACAACTAATATTATCCATACTAAACGTGTTTTGGATTTCTCTCCAACACTTAATGGCACTTTTTTATTGTCATGACAAACTTTACTAATTGGCTGTGTCGGGTGGTGTCTGGTTTAACGACACATTTATATTTACACGATCTAACCCGAAAATATATTTATTATGGGTTTAGAGGGTTAGGGGCTTAGAGTGTTATGTGTTTAGAGGGTTAGCGTTTTAGGGGTATAGGTGTTTTAAGGGTTAGGTGTCTTGAGGGTTAGTTCTTTAGAGGGTATGGGTGTTAAATGTAGATTTGAAGTTTTCGTGACTGCAGGGATCCATACTCTTTGGTTCTTTCGGTAAAGTCACATAGGTAGAAATAAAATAAAACAAATCGCGACGTTTTGATCGCAACACAAGCGATCTTCATCAGGTGGGACAACCACAGCAAGAAATGCTGAAGTCGGCGGGAGAGCTGCCATGGCAAGAGGTTATATAGTTTAGAGAGGGGGGAAGAGGCAAGGGGACAGAGAGAAAAGGGGGGGGGGGGTGTGGGGTAGGAAGAGGGGGGGGCACGTAAGCGCTAGAGGAAGAGGACGTTGGGCTGGTGGGGGGACATGGGCGGGGCAGCAGTAAAACCGGCAGGTAATGATGGAAACAACACAAGTTAAGGCATTACCTGGTTGATAACATCCTTCCAGTGATTGTTTAATTTGTATCCATCTTCTCGGTTGAAGTTTTGTCTATACCCTGGAGTCTACAAACTGAGTTGTAACTTCGGCCGCAGTTACGTTGGAGAAATAAAACCGTGTTTGTGAACACAAGGCGGATCTGAAACATGGCAAACCAATACCTCTGCCGTAGTGGCCATTGTTATAACGCTGTGGGCTCGCATGATATTGTTATTTTCGGAGGCCAAGGACAAAACTTCAATCGAGAAGATGGATACAAATTAAACAATCACTGGAAGGATGTTATCAACCAGGTAATGCCTTAACTTGTGTTGTTGTTTCCATCATTACCTGCCGATTACTGCTAGCCCCGCCCACGTCCCCCCACCCCAGCCTCACGTCCTCTTCCCCTAGCGCTCACGCGGCCCCCCTTCCTCTCCCTACCCCACACCCTCCCCTCTCTCTCTCCCCCCTTGCCTCCTCCCCCATCTCATACCTGTATAACCTCTTGCCACGGCAGCTCTCCCGCCGACTTCAGCATTTTCTTGCTGTGGTTGTCCCACCTGAAAATATCACTTATGTTGCGATCGAAACGTCGTGATTTGTTTAATTTTATTTAATTTATACCTACGTGACTTTACCGAAAGAACCAAAGAGTATGGATTCCTGCAGTCACGAAAGCTTCAAATAAAGATTAAAATAGTTTAGTTTAATTTGTTTATTTTTGAACAGTTTGTCTTTCCTGTCATTTTTTGTATTTTTTTTAGTTATGTTCTGACCTGCCCGATTGGACAGCTGTGAAAACAGATCTTTGTAGCTCATCGATTTCATCCAGTGTAAATAAATATTCAGATTTAAATTTTATTGACCTCTGTGCGAGTCTATGGATTTCTGAGTTTGTGGGCCTCTGTGAGTGTATGGGTCTCTGTCTGAGTCTATGGATCCCTGTGTCAGTATATAGGGTCGCCGTATGAGTCTGAGTGTCTGAAGGAATGTATGGGTCTCTGTTGGAGTCTATGGGTTTCTGGTTCTGGGTCTGAGTGGGAATCTATGGTTCTCTGAGTATGGTTGTTTGTGCGAGTCTTAAGTGCACAAACTGAACTTAAAAAGGGCATTGAGGGGTGCGGAATCCAAGTTGACTATTAAGCTCCCCGCAGTGCAAGCCAGCTCTCTAGTCGTGTCATCATACAGCCCCTGTAATTCTTTATAATAATAATTAGACTTACTCCAGGAAAGCCACGCTGAGTCATAGTAAGGTCCTGAATTTGGTTTTTATTGTAAGATCTTTTCAATCAATGAATAACGAATGCTTACACAAGTGGTGGGAAACCGGAGCACCCGGAGAAAACAAACGTATGTGAAGGGGCAGCAGGCAGCATTTTAAACCGTACAGGTGACGATGGCGATGATCCCACTTGCTATAATGCCTTCTCCTGGCCAGTCAGATGCTTTCTCCTGGCCAGCCAGGAGAAGGCACCTCAATGTCCACGGGAATGGGGTTTCACAATATTTACTGTGTGATCCACCAACCCTTGCTGCCTTCTACAGTGCTGGATCGCAGGCTTGCGTCACCACCTTCTGGCGAGTATTTGTAGTTATTATTTAAAGCTATATAGCACTCACAAGAACGACTCAAGAGGCACGAGGAGCCACTGACATGCAGGAAGGAAGCCACGTGGTGAGCCAGCACCAACGATTGTCCAGGCTCTACGGTACTCTATGTATGGAGGCATTATTGGCTAATTAATAACGAGTGTTTGTACAAGTGGGGGAAATCGGAGCACCCAGAGAAAAGCCACGTGTGTGAAGGGCAGCATTTTAAACCGTACAGGTGACGATGGCGATGAGTCCACTTGCTGTACTGCCTTCTCCTGGCGAGGCAGGTTATGCACCTCGACGCCCACGGGAAGAGGATTTCACAACATCATTGTGCGGTGATTTACGAACCCTCGCTGCCTTCCCCAGTGCTGGATTTGAGACGTGCACCACTAACACCAGGCGAATGATAACAACAACAACAATAACTATACTTATTACTTGGTAGCAACAGGCGAAAGAAAACAACAGGCAAATTATAACAGTCCAATTAAAACAGGCGAATGATAACAGGCAAATGAAAACAGGCGAATGATAACAGGCGAATCATAACAACAGGCGTATGTTGTGAACAGGCGAGTAATAACAACAATTATTATTTACACTTAGAACTTGATAACAACAATATTTATACTTATAACGTGATCAAGCAGGCCTCAGAGGTGCGAGGAACCACAGACAATCAGGAAGGAAGCCACTTGGTAAGCTGGCACCAACGATTGCCCAAGCTCTGTGACCCTATTGATACATTTTGATCGACCAGATAGGGAGCGTTACGTGTGGGGGGGAAACCGCCCCTTTCGGTGCCTCCATGGTCCAATAGCTGGTCTTCTTGGCGCCACGGTCCCGAGCCCCCTAAAAGTTCCTCATGGAGCAAATCAACGGGTGGCCCATTGCCTTGTCAGGGCTCATTCATTGCTCCGGATCCCACCTGAAAATGCCAGGCGCAGATCCCCACATCATTAAAGCCACGGGTGCATTTATCCCAGATATAAACAATTGCAAACTATTTGACTATTTTTTTTTACTTTAACCAGGCAAGGCCCACTGAGCTATACAGCTCTCTTTCAGAAGCGGCCACACAATTACAGCTCAACAAATTGGCTTATTACGTGGACATTAGTAGCCAAATACTCTAAACATGTGTTAATAAATGTGGAGGGAAAACCCGGAGGATCCGGAGAAAAATACACGCGACCACGGGGAGATAACATACAAACTCCAAATACAAAGGTGTCAGGGTAAGGATTTAATACACGACCTCCTGTATACCCTACAAAATAGTGAACATCTCGCCACCGTGGCGCCCAATTCTGATCACATGACATAGCAAAACGAACGTCGCGGTGCATAGCAATAATTCAATTGGGCAATTACTGAGCGTTCATAAACGTGAGGGGATACAGGAGTACCCAGAGAAAACCCACTCGTGCAAGGGGGCAACCCTCTATCCCATGCAGACAGAGATGGTGCTTATCCCACTTGCTGTACTGCCTTCTCCTGGCCAGCCAGGATATGCCACCTCAACACCCACTACACCATGAACTTTGTGAACCGAGTTTAAATTTCTGGCCACGGCGAACATCAGTGGCTATCTCCCTCTTCCTCTCTCGTCCCTGCTATTATCTCCCTCTTCTTCCCGCGTCCCTCCCACTATCTACCTCTCCAATCCGTCCCACCATCTCCCTCTTCCTTCCTCGTCCCTCCCACCATCTCCCACTTCCTCCCCAGTACCTTCCACTATCTCCCTCTTCCTCCCACTTGGCTCTACTATCTCCCTCTTCTCCCGTCCCTCGCACCATCTCCATTTTCTTCCCCCATCCTTCCCACTATCTCCCTCTGCATCTCCAATCCCTCGCACTCTCTCCCTCTTCCTTCCCCTTCCTTCCCACTATCACCTTCTTACTCTAACCGATCTGCCTAATCCTCCCAAATCACTCCCACTATCTCCCTCTACTTCCCCAGTCGCTCCAACTATCTCCCTCTTCATTCCCCTTTCCTGCCACTATCTCCCTCTTCCACCCCCTTCCCTCCCACTATCTCCCTCTTCCTCTCCCGTCCCCCCCGCTATCTCCTTCTTTCTCTCCCATCCCTCCCACTTTCTTCCTCCCCCGTCCCTCCCACTATCTTCTCATCCTCCCCCATCCATCCCACGATCTTCCTCATCCTCTCCCGTACCTTCCGCACCTTCCTTATTTAACACCATCAGGTTCACAGACTCGCCCTCGCTTCTCCCAAGTCAAATAGCCTAGCTTAGACACAACCCTCACCATGTTACACTGACGGCATCGACCGAGACAGCCAACAACTATCCGGCCGCCCAATTATCTAGTGAAGACGGCAGCGACCAAGTCGGCAAAGACAGTGCCAACGAGACGACTCCACTTCCCAGAACCTGCAACCACGAGCTCTCGCTCTCCGCTGCTTTTATCCGACTCGGCGCGGCCTGGCTCCGCCCTGGCCGCGCCTCCCTTCTCCAACCCACGAGCGGGTTCCAGGGTCTTCCAGACAGGGTCTCTGTGATCCTTGCCCCAGTGCCTCCGCCCTGCTGACATCCCAGAATCCTCTCGGTTTGGGGTCAAAATGTTGTCGCTCATTAAATCCCATAAGAAACGTCGCATCGAATGAATGTGATTGAATTCTCCCCGTCTGGACGAGCGGAATTGAATGGTGCAACTGATTTTGCTGTGCTGTGAAAATTCAGATATTTGCATGACTGCTTTTGTTTTATTTTGTGAATAGCAAAAAGCATTCAACCCCATAATACATGTTGTTTTATTGGTCGCTCGTCCATTTCATATCCCATAGCTTAAACATTTATATATTTGGATTCTTCTCGACGAGGCGAGCAGTACGAGTACCACCTTGATGGGTCTGCGACGTTTCCTTCCAGTGTTATTACCAAAAAACCACAAACATCCCAGAATTCTCTCGGTTTGGGGTCAAAATGTTGTCGCTCATTAAATCCCACAAGAAACGTCGCATCGAATGAATGTGATTGAATTCTCCCCGTCTGGACGAGCGGAATTGAATTGTGCAACTGATTTTGCTGTGCTGTGAAAATTCAGATATTTGCATGACTGCTTTTGTTTTATTTGTGAATAGCAAAAAGCATTCCACCCAATAATACATGTTGTTTTATTGGTCGTTCGTCCATTTCATATCCCATAGCTTAACAACTCATATATTTGGATTCCTCTCGACGAGGCGAGCAGTACGCGTACCACCTTGATGGGTTTCCGACGTTTCCTTCCAGAGTTATTACCAAAAAACCACAAACATCCCAGAATCCTCTCGGTTTGCTGTCAAAATGTTGTCGCTCATTAAATCCCATAAGAAACGTCGCATCGAATTAATGTGATTGAATTCTCCCCGTCTGGACGAGCGGAATTGAATGGTGCAACTGATTTTGCTGTGCTGTGAAAATTCAGATATTTGCATGACTGCTTTTGTTTTATTTTGTGAATAGCAAAAAGCATTCAACCCCATAATACATGCTGTTTTATTGGTCGCTCGTCCATTTCATATCCCATAGCTTAACCATTCACATATTTGGATTCCTCTCGACGAGGCGAGCAGTACGAGTACCACCTTGATGGGTCTGCGACGTTTCCTTCCAGAGTTATTACTAAAAAAACACAAACATCCCAGAATCCTCTCGGTTTGGGGTCAAAATGTTGTCGCTCATTAAATCCCACAAGAAACGTCGCATCAAATGAATGTGATTGAATTCTCCCCGTCTGGACGAGCGGAATTGAATGGTGCAACTGATTTTGCTGTGCTGTGAAAATTCAGATATTTGCATGACTGCTTTTGTTTTATTTTGTGAATAGCAAAAAGCATTCAACCCCATAATACATGTTGTTTTATTGGTCGCTCGTCAATTTCATATCCCATAGCTTAACAACTCATGTATTTGGATTCCTCTCGATGAGGCGAGCAGTACGAGTACCACCTTGATGGGTCTAAGACGTTTCCTTCCAGAGTTATTACCAAAAAACCACAAACATCCCAGAATCCTCTCGATTTGGGGTCAAAATGTTGTCGCTCATTAAATTCCATAAGAAACGTCGCATCGAATGAATGTGATTGAATTCTCCCCGTCTGGACGAGCGGAATTGAATGGTGCAACTGATTTTGCTGTGCTGTGAAAATTCAGATATTTGCATGACTGCTTTTGTTTTATTTTGTGAATAGCAAAAAGCATTCAACCCCATAATACATGCTGTTTTATTGGTCGCTCGTCCATTTCATATCCCATAGCTTAACCATTCACATATTTGGATTCCTCTCGACGAGGCGAGCAGTACGAGTACCACCTTGATGGGTCTGCGACGTTTCCTTCCAGAGTTATTACTAAAAAAACACAAACATCCCAGAATCCTCTCGGTTTGGGGTCAAAATGTTGTCGCTCATTAAATCCCACAAGAAACGTCGCATCAAATGAATGTGATTGAATTCTCCCCGTCTGGACGAGCGGAATTGAATGGTGCAACTGATTTTGCTGTGCTGTGAAAATTCAGATATTTGCATGACTGCTTTTGTTTTATTTTGTGAATAGCAAAAAGCATTCAACCCCATAATACATGCTGTTTTATTGGTCGCTCGTCCATTTCATATCCCATAGCTTAACCATACATATATTTGGATTTCTATCGACGAGGCGAGCAGTACGAGTTCCACCTTGATGGCTCTGCGACGTTTCCTTCCAGAGTTATTACCAAAAAAACACAAACATCCCAGAATCCTCTCGGTTTGGGGACAAAATGTTGTCGCTCATTAAATCCCATAAGAAACGTCGCATCGAATGAATGTGATTGAATTCTCCCCGTCTGGACGAGCGGAATTGAATGGTGCAACTGATTTTGCTGTGCTGTGAAAATTCAGATATTTGCATGACTGCTTTTGTTTTATTTTGTGAATAGCAAAAAGCATTCAACCCCATAATACATGCTGTTTTATTGGTCGCTCGTCCATTTCATATCCCATAGCTTAACCATTCACATATTTGGATTCCTCTCGACGAGGCGAGCAGTACGAGTACCACCTTGATGGGTCTGCGACGTTTCCTTCCAGAGTTATTACTAAAAAAACACAAACATCCCAGAATCCTCTCGGTTTGGGGTCAAAATGTTGTCGCTCATTAAATCCCATAAGAAACGTCGCATCAAATGAATGTGATTGAATTCTCCCCGTCTGGACGAGCGGAATTGAATGGTGCAACTGATTTTGCTGTGCTGTGAAAATTCAGATATTTGCATGACTGCTTTTGTTTTATTTTGTGAATAGCAAAAAGCATTCAACCCCATAATACATGCTGTTTTATTGGTCGCTCGTCCATTTCATATCCCATAGCTTAACCATTCACATATTTGGATTCCTCTCGACGAGGCGAGCAGTACGAGTACCACCTTGATGGGTCTGCGACGTTTCCTTCCAGAGTTATTACTAAAAAAACACAAACATCCCAGAATCCTCTCGGTTTGGGGTCAAAATGTTGTCGCTCATTAAATCCCACAAGAAACGTCGCATCAAATGAATGTGATTGAATTCTCCCCGTCTGGACGAGCGGAATTGAATGGTGCAACTGATTTTGCTGTGCTGTGAAAATTCAGATATTTGCATGACTGCTTTTGTTTTATTTTGTGAATAGCAAAAAGCATTCAACCCCATAATACATGTTGTTTTATTGGTCGCTCGTCAATTTCATATCCCATAGCTTAACAACTCATGTATTTGGATTCCTCTCGATGAGGCGAGCAGTACGAGTACCACCTTGATGGGTCTACGACGTTTCCTTCCAGAGTTATTACGAAAAAACCACAAACATCCCAGAATCCTCTCGATTTGGGGTCAAAATGTTGTCGCTCATTAAATTCCATAAGAAACGTCGCATCGAATGAATGTGATTGAATTCTCCCCGTCTGGACGAGCGGAATTGAATGGTGCAACTGATTTTGCTGTGCTGTGAAAATTCAGATATTTGCATGACTGCTTTTGTTTTATTTTGTGAATAGCAAAAAGCATTCAACCCCAAAATACATGCTGTTTTATTGGTCGCTCGTCCATTTCATATCCCATAGCTTAACCATTCATATATTTGGATTCTTCTCGACGAGGCGAGCAGTACGAGTACCACCTTGATGGGTCTGCGACGTTTCCTTCCAGAGTTATTACCAAAAATACACAAACATCCCAGAATCCTCTCGGTTTGGGGTCAAAATGTTGTCGCTCATTAAATCCAATAAGAAACGTCGCATCGAATGAATGTGATTGAATTCTCCCCGTCTGGACGAGCGGAATTGAATGGTGCAACTGATTTTGCTGTGCTGTGAAAATTCAGATATTTGCATGACTGCTTTTGTTTTATTTTATGAATAGCAAAAAGCATTCAACCCATAATACATGTTGTTTTATTGGTCGCTCGTCCATTTCATATCCCATAGCTTAACCATTCATATATTTGGATTCCTCTCGACGAGGCGAGCAGTACGAGTACCACCTTGATGGGTCTGCGACGTTTCCTTCCAGAGTTATTACCAAAAAAACACAAACATCCCAGAATTCTCTCGGTTTGGGGTCAAAATGTTGTCGCTCATTAAATCCCACAAGAAACGTCGCATCGAATGAATGTGATTGAATTCTCCCCGTCTGGAAGAGCGGAATTGAATGGTGCAACTGATTTTGCTGTGCTGTGAAAATTCAGATATTTGCATGACTGCTTTTGTTTTATTTTGTGAATAGCAAAAAGCATTCAACCCCATAATACATGTTGTTTTATTGGTCGCTCGTCCATTTCATATCCCATAGCTTAAACATTCATATATTTGGATTCTTCTCGACGAGGCGAGCAGTACGAGTACCAGCTTGATGGGTCTGCGACGTTTCCTTCCAGAGTTATTACCAAAAAACCACAAACATCCCAGAATTCTCTCGGTTTGGGGTCAAAATGTTGTCGCTCATTAAATCCCACAAGAAACGTCGCATCGAATGAATGTGATTGAATTCTCCCCGTCTGGACGAGCGGAATTGAATGGTGCAACTGATTTTGCTGTGCTGTGAAAATTCAGATATTTGCATGACTGCTTTTGTTTTATTTTGTGAATAGCAAAAAGCATTCAACCCCATAATACATGTTGTTTTATTGGTCGCTCGTCCATTTCATATCCCATAGCTTAACAACTCATATATTTGGATTCCTCTCGATGAGGCGAGCAGTACGAGTACCACCTTGATGGGTCTACGACGTTTCCTTCCAGAGTTATTACCAAAAAACCACAAACATCCCAGAATCCTCTCGATTTGGGGTCAAAATGTTGTCGCTCATTAAATTCCATAAGAAACGTCGCATCGAATGAATGTGATTGAATTCTCCCCGTCTGGACGAGCGGAATTGAATGGTGCAACTGATTTTGCTGTGCTGTGAAAATTAAGATATTTGCATGACTGCTTTTGTTTTATTTTGTGAATAGCAAAAAGCATTCAACCCCATAATACATGCTGTTTTATTGGTCGCTCGTCCATTTCATATCCCATAGCTTAACCATTCATATATTTGGATTTCTCTCGACGAGGCGAGCAGTACGAGTACCACCTTGATGGGTCTGCGACGTTTCCTTCCAGAGTTATTACCAAAAAACCACAAACATCCCAGAATCCTCTCGATTTGGGGTCAAAATGTTGTCGCTCATTAAATTCCATAAGAAACGTCGCATCGAATGAATGTGATTGAATTCTCCCCGTCTGGACGAGCGGAATTGAATGGTGCAACTGATTTTGCTGTGCTGTGAAAATTCAGATATTTGCATGACTGCTTTTGTTTTATTTTGTGAATAGCAAAAAGCATTCAACCCCATAATACATGTTGTTTTATTGGTCGTTCGTCCATTTCATATCCCATAGCTTAACAACTCATATATTTGGAATCCTCTCGATGAGGCGAGCAGTACGAGTACCACCTTGATGGTTCTGCGACGTTTCCTTCCAGAGTTATTACCAAAAAACCACAAACATCCCAGAACCCTCTCGGTTTGGGGTCAAAATTTTGTCGCTCATTAAATCCCATAAGAAACGTCGCATCGAATGAAAGTGATTGAATTCTCCCCGTCTGGACGAGCGGAATTGAATGGTGCAACTGATTTTGCTGTGCTGTGAAAATTCAGATATTTGCATGACTGCTTTTGTTTTATTTTGTGAATAGCAAAAAGCATTCAACCCCATAATACATGCTGTTTTATTGGTAGCTCGTCCATTTCATATCCCATAGCTTAACCATTCACATATTTGGATTCCTCTCGACGAGGCGAACAGTACGAGTACCACCTTGATGGGTCTGCGACGTTTCCTTCCAGAGTTATTACTAAAAAAACACAAACATCCCAGAATCCTCTCGGTTTGGGGTCAAAATGTTGTCGCTCATTAAATCCCACAAGAAACGTCGCATCGAATGAATGTGATTGAATTCTCCCCGTCTGGAAGAGCGGAATTGAATGGTGCAACTGATTTTGCTGTGCTGTGAAAATTCAGATATTTGCATGACTGCTTTTGTTTTATTTTGTGAATAGCAAAAAGCATTCAACCCCATAATACATGTTGTTTTATTGGTCGCTCGTCCATTTCATATCCCATAGCTTAAACATTCATATATTTGGATTCTTCTCGACGAGGCGAGCAGTACGAGTACCAGCTTGATGGGTCTGCGACGTTTCCTTCCAGAGTTATTACCAAAAAACCACAAACATCCCAGAATTCTCTCGGTTTGGGGTCAAAATGTTGTCGCTCATTAAATCCCACAAGAAACGTCGCATCGAATGAATGTGATTGAATTCTCCCCGTCTGGACGAGCGGAATTGAATGGTGCAACTGATTTTGCTGTGCTGTGAAAATTCAGATATTTGCATGACTGCTTTTGTTTTATTTTGTGAATAGCAAAAAGCATTCAACCCCATAATACATGTTGTTTTATTGGTCGCTCGTCCATTTCATATCCCATAGCTTAACAACTCATATATTTGGATTCCTCTCGATGAGGCGAGCAGTACGAGTACCACCTTGATGGGTCTACGACGTTTCCTTCCAGAGTTATTACCAAAAAACCACAAACATCCCAGAATCCTCTCGATTTGGGGTCAAAATGTTGTCGCTCATTAAATTCCATAAGAAACGTCGCATCGAATGAATGTGATTGAATTCTCCCCGTCTGGACGAGCGGAATTGAATGGTGCAACTGATTTTGCTGTGCTGTGAAAATTAAGATATTTGCATGACTGCTTTTGTTTTATTTTGTGAATAGCAAAAAGCATTCAACCCCATAATACATGCTGTTTTATTGGTCGCTCGTCCATTTCATATCCCATAGCTTAACCATTCATATATTTGGATTTCTCTCGACGAGGCGAGCAGTACGAGTACCACCTTGATGGGTCTGCGACGTTTCCTTCCAGAGTTATTACCAAAAAACCACAAACATCCCAGAATCCTCTCGATTTGGGGTCAAAATGTTGTCGCTCATTAAATTCCATAAGAAACGTCGCATCGAATGAATGTGATTGAATTCTCCCCGTCTGGACGAGCGGAATTGAATGGTGCAACTGATTTTGCTGTGCTGTGAAAATTCAGATATTTGCATGACTGCTTTTGTTTTATTTTGTGAATAGCAAAAAGCATTCAACCCCATAATACATGTTGTTTTATTGGTCGTTCGTCCATTTCATATCCCATAGCTTAACAACTCATATATTTGGAATCCTCTCGATGAGGCGAGCAGTACGAGTACCACCTTGATGGTTCTGCGACGTTTCCTTCCAGAGTTATTACCAAAAAACCACAAACATCCCAGAACCCTCTCGGTTTGGGGTCAAAATTTTGTCGCTCATTAAATCCCATAAGAAACGTCGCATCGAATGAAAGTGATTGAATTCTCCCCGTCTGGACGAGCGGAATTGAATGGTGCAACTGATTTTGCTGTGCTGTGAAAATTCAGATATTTGCATGACTGCTTTTGTTTTATTTTGTGAATAGCAAAAAGCATTCAACCCCATAATACATGCTGTTTTATTGGTAGCTCGTCCATTTCATATCCCATAGCTTAACCATTCCCATATTTGGATTCCTCTCGACGAGGCGAACAGTACGACTACCACCTTGATGGGTCTGCGACGTTTCCTTCCAGAGTTATTACTAAAAAAACACAAACATCCCAGAATCCTCTCGGTTTGGGGTCAAAATGTTGTCGCTCATTAAATCCCACGAGAAACGTCGCATCAAATGAATGTGATTGAATTCTCCCGGTCTGGACGAGCAGAATTGAATGGTGCAACTGATTTTGCTGTGCTGTGAAAATTCAGATATTTGCATGACTGCTTTTGTTTTATTTTGTGAAAAGCAAAAAGAATTCAACCCCATAATACATGTTGTTTTATTGGTCGCTCGTCCATTTCATATCCCATAGCTTAACAACTCATGTATTTGGATTGCTCTCGATGAGGCGAGCAGTACGAGTACCACCTTGATGGTTCTGCGACGTTTCCTTCCAGAGTTATTACCAAAAAAACACAAACATCCCAGAACCCTCTCGGTTTGGGGTCAAAATTTTGTCGCTCATTAAATCCCATAAGAAACGTCGCATCGAATGAAAGTGATTGAATTCTCCCCGTCTGGACGAGCGGAATTGAATGGTGCAACTGATTTTGCTGTGCTGTGAAAATTCAGATATTTGCATGACTGCTTTTGTTTTATTTTGTGAATAGCAAAAAGCATTCAACCCCATAATACATGCTGTTTTATTGGTAGCTCGTCCATTTCATATCCCATAGCTTAACCATTCACATATTTGGATTCCTCTCGACGAGGCGAACAGTACGAGTACCACCTTGATGGGTCTGCGACGTTTCCTTCCAGAGTTATTACTAAAAAAACACAAACATCCCAGAATCCTCTCGGTTTGGGGTCAAAATGTTGTCGCTCATTAAATCCCACAAGAAACGTCGCATCAAATGAATGTGATTGAATTCTCCCGGTCTGGACCAGCGGAATTGAATGGTGCAACTGATTTTGCTGTGCTGTGAAAATTCAGATATTTGCATGACTGCTTTTGTTTTATTTTGTGAATAGCAAAAAGAATTCAACCCCATAATACATGTTGTTTTATTGGTCGCTCGTCCATTTCATATCCCATAGCTTAACAACTCATGTATTTGGATTGCTCTCGATGAGGCGAGCAGTACGAGTACCACCTTGATGGTTCTGCGACGTTTCCTTCCAGAGTTATTACGAAAAAACCACAAACAACCCAGAACCCTCTCGGTTTGGGGTCAAAATTTTGTCGCTCATTAAATCCCATAAGAAACGTCGCATCGAATGAAAGTGATTGAATTCTACCCGTCTGGACGAGCGGAATTGAATGGTGCAACTGATTTTGCTGTGCTGTGAAAATTCAGATATTTGCATGACTGCTTTTGTTTTATTTTGTGAATAGCAAAAAGCATTCAACCCCATAATACATGCTGTTTTATTGGTAGCTCGTCCATTTCATATCCCATAGCTTAACCATTCACATATTTGGATTCCTCTCGACGAGGCGAGCAGTACGAGTACCACCTTGATGGGTCTGCGACGTTTCCTTCCAGAGTTATTACCAAAAAACCACAAACATCCCAGAATCCTCTCGGTTTGGGGTCAAAATGTTGTCGCTTATTAAATCCCATAAGAAACGTCGCATCGAATGAATGTGATTGAATTCTCCCGGTCTGGACGAGCGGAATTGAATGGTGCAAATGATTTTGCTGTGCTGTGAAAATTCAGATATTTGCATGACTGCTTTTTTTTATTTTGTGAATAGCAAAAAGCATTCAACCCCATAATACATGTTGTTTTATTGGTCGCTCGTCCATTTCATATCCCATAGCTTAAGCATTCATATATTTGGATTCCTCTCGACGAGGCGAGCAGTACGAGTACCACCTTGATGGGTCTGCGACGTTTCCTTCCAGAGTTATTACCAAAAAACCACAAACATCCCATAATCCTCTCGGTTTTGGGGTCAAAATGTTGTCGCTCATTAAATCCCATAAGAAACGTCGCATCGAATGAATGTGATTGAATTCTCCCCGTCTGGACGAGCGGAATTGAATGGTGCAACTGATATTGCTGTCCTGTGAAAATTCAGATATTTGCATGAATGCTTTTATTTTATTTTGTGAATAGCAAAAAGCATTCAACCCCATAATACATGTTGTTTTATTGGTCGCTCGTCCATTTCATATTCCATAGCTTAAGCATTCATATATTTGGATTCCTCTCGACGAGGCGAGCAGTACGAGTACCACCTTGATGGGTCTGCGACGTTTCCTTCCAGAGTTATTACCAACAAACCACAAACATCCCAGAATCCTCTCGGTTTAGGGGTCAAAATGTTGTCGCTCATTAAATTCCATAAGAAACGTCGCATCGAATGAATGTGATTGAATTCTCCCCGTCTGGACGAGCGGAATTGAATGGTGCAACTGATTTTGCTGTGCTGTAAAAATTCAGATATTTGCATGACTGCTTTTGTTTTATTTTGTGAATAGCAAAAAGCATTCAACCCCATAATACATGTTGTTTTATTGGTCGCTCGTCCATTTCATATCCCATAGCTTAAACATTCATATATTTGGATTCTTCTCGACGAGGCGAGCAGTAGGAGTACCAGCTTGATGGGGCTGCGACGTTTCCTTCCAGAGTTATTACCAAAAAACCACAAACATCCCAGAATTCTCTCGGTTTGGGGTCAAAATGTTGTCGCTCATTAAATCCCACAAGAAACGTCGCATCGAATGAATGTGATTGAATTCTCCCCGTCTGGACGAGCGGAATTGAATGGTGCAACTGATTTTGCTGTGCTGTGAAAATTCAGATATTTGCATGACTGCTTTTGTTTTATTTTGTGAATAGCAAAAAGCATTCAACCCCATAATACATGTTGTTTTATTGGTCGTTCGTCCATTTCATATCCCATAGCTTAACAACTCATATATTTGGATTCCTCTCGATGAGGCGAGCAGTACGAGTACCACCTTGATGGGTCTGCGACGTTTCCTTCCAGAGTTATTACCAAAAAACCACAAACATCCCAGAATCCTCTCGATTTGGGGTCAAAATGTTGTCGCTCATTAAATTCCATAAGAAACGTCGCATCGAATGAATGTGATTGAATTCTCCCCGTCTGGACGAGCGGAATTGAATGGTGCAACTGATTTTGCTGTGCTGTAAAAATTCAGATATTTGCATGACTGCTTTTGTTTTATTTTGTGAATAGCAAAAAGCATTCAACCCCATAATACATGTTGTTTTATTGGTCGCTCGTCCATTTCATATCCCATAGCTTAAACATTCATATATTTGGATTCTTCTCGACGAGGCGAGCAGTAGGAGTACCAGCTTGATGGGTCTGCGACGTTTCCTTCCAGAGTTATTACCAAAAAACCACAAACATCCCAGAATTCTCTCGGTTTGGGGTCAAAATGTTGTCGCTCATTAAATCCCACAAGAAACGTCGCATCGAATGAATGTGATTGAATTCTCCCCGTCTGGACGAGCGGAATTGAATGGTGCAACTGATTTTGCTGTGCTGTGAAAATTCAGATATTTGCATGACTGCTTTTGTTTTATTTTGTGAATAGCAAAAAGCATTCAACCCCATAATACATGTTGTTTTATTGGTCGTTCGTCCATTTCATATCCCATAGCTTAACAACTCATATATTTGGATTCCTCTCGATGAGGCGAGCAGTACGAGTACCACCTTGATGGTTCTGCGACGTTTCCTTCCAGAGTTATTACCAAAAAACCACAAACATCCCAGAATCCTCTCGGTTTGGGGTCAAAATGTTGTCGCTTATTAAATCCCATAAGAAACGTCGCATCGAATGAATGTGATTGAATTCTCCCCGTCTGGACGAGCGGAATTGAATGGTGCAACTGATTTTGCTGTGCTGTGAAAATTCAGATATTTGCATGACTGCTTTTTTTTTATTTTGTGAATAGCAAAAAGCATTCAACCCCATAATACATGTTGTTTTATTGGTCGCTCGTCCATTTCATATCCCATAGCTTAAGCATTCATATATTTGGATTCCTCTCGACGAGGCGAGCAGTACGAGTACCACCTTGATGGGTCTGCGACGTTTCCTTCCAGAGTTATTACCAAAAAACCACAAACATCCCATAATCCTCTCGGTTTTGGGGTCAAAATGTTGTCGCTCATTAAATCCCATAAGAAACGTCGCATCGAATGAATGTGATTGAATTCTCCCCGTCTGGACGAGCGGAATTGAATGGTGCAACTGATATTGCTGTCCTGTGAAAATTCAGATATTTGCATGAATGCTTTTGTTTTATTTTGTGAATAGCAAAAAGCATTCAACCCCATAATACATGTTGTTTTATTGGTCGCTCGTCCATTTCATATTCCATAGCTTAAGCATTCATATATTTGGATTCTTCTCGACGAGGCGAGCAGTAGGAGTACCAGCTTGATGGGGCTGCGACGTTTCCTTCCAGAGTTATTACCAATAAACCACAAACATCCCAGAATTCTCTCGGTTTGGGGTCAAAATGTTGTCGCTCATTAAATCCCATAAGAAACGTCGCATCGAATGAAAGTGATTGAATTCTCCCCGTCTGGACGAGCGGAATTGAATGGTGCAACTGATTTTGCTGTGCTGTGAAAATTCAGATATTTGCATGACTGCTTTTGTTTTATTTTGTGAATAGCAAAAAGCATTCAACCCCATAATACATGCTGTTTTATTGGTAGCTCGTCCATTTCATATCCCATAGCTTAACCATTCACATATTTGGATTCCTCTCGACGAGGCGAGCAGTACGAGTACCACCTTGATGGGTCTGCGACGTTTCCTTCCAGAGTTATTACCAAAAAACCACAAACATCCCAGAATCCTCTCGGTTTGGGGTCAAAATGTTGTCGCTCATTAAATCCCATAAGAAACGTCGCATCGAATTAATGTGATTGAATTCTCCCCGTCTGGACGAGCGGAATTGAATGGTGCAACTGATTTTGCTGTGCTGTGAAAATTCAGATATTTGCATGACTGCTTTTTTTTTATTTTGTGAATAGCAAAAAGCATTCAACCCCATAATACATGTTGTTTTATTGGTCGCTCGTCCATTTCATATCCCATAGCTTAAGCATTCATATATTTGGATTCCTCTCGACGAGGCGAGCAGTACGAGTACCACCTTGATGGGTCTGCGACGTTTCCTTCCAGAGTTATTACCAAAAAACCACAAACATCCCATAATCCTCTCGGTTTTGGGGTCAAAATGTTGTCGCTCATTAAATCCCATAAGAAACGTCGCATCGAATGAATGTGATTGAATTCTCCCCGTCTGGACGAGCGGAATTGAATGGTGCAACTGATATTGCTGTCCTGTGAAAATTCAGATATTTGCATGAATGCTTTTGTTTTATTTTGTGAATAGCAAAAAGCATTCAACCCCATAATACATGTTGTTTTATTGGTCGCTCGTCCATTTCATATTCCATAGCTTAAGCATTCATATATTTGGATTCCTCTCGACGAGGCGAGCAGTACGAGTACCACCTTGATGGGTCTGCGACGTTTCCTTCCAGAGTTATTACCAAAAAACCACAAGCATCCCAGAATCCTCTCGGTTTAGGGGTCAAAATGTTGTCGCTCATTAAATTCCATAAGAAACGTCGCATCGAATGAATGTGATTGAATTCTCCCCGTCTGGACGAGCGGAATTGAATGGTGCAACTGATTTTGCTGTGCTGTAAAAATTCAGATATTTGCATGACTGCTTTTGTTTTATTTTGTGAATAGCAAAAAGCATTCAACCCCATAATACATGTTGTTTTATTGGTCGCTCGTCCATTTCATATCCCATAGCTTAAACATTCATATATTTGGATTCTTCTCGACGAGGCGAGCAGTAGGAGTACCAGCTTGATGGGGCTGCGACGTTTCCTTCCAGAGTTATTACCAAAAAACCACAAACATCCCAGAATTCTCTCGGTTTGGGGTCAAAATGTTGTCGCTCATTAAATCCCATAAGAAACGTCGCATCGAATGAAAGTGATTGAATTCTCCCCGTCTGGACGAGCGGAATTGAATGGTGCAACTGATTTTGCTGTGCTGTGAAAATTCAGATATTTGCATGACTGCTTTTGTTTTATTTTGTGAATAGCAAAAAGCATTCAACCCCATAATACATGCTGTTTTATTGGTAGCTCGTCCATTTCATATCCCATAGCTTAACCATTCACATATTTGGATTCCTCTCGACGAGGCGAGCAGTACGAGTACCACCTTGATGGGTCTGCGACGTTTCCTTCCAGAGTTATTACCAAAAAACCACAAACATCCCAGAATCCTCTCGGTTTGGGGTCAAAATGTTGTCGCTCATTAAATCCCATAAGAAACGTCGCATCGAATGAATGTGATTGAATTCTCCCCGTCTGGACGAGCGGAATTGAATGGTGCAACTGATTTTGCTGTGCTGTGAAAATTCAGATATTTGCATGACTGCTTTTTTTTTTATTTTGTGAATAGCAAAAAGCATTCAACCCCATAATACATGTTGTTTTATTGGTCGCTCGTCCATTTCATATCCCATAGCTTAAGCATTCATATATTTGGATTCCTCTCGACGAGGCGAGCAGTACGAGTACCACCTTGATGGGTCTGCGACGTTTCCTTCCAGAGTTATTACCAAAAAACCACAAACATCCCATAATCCTCTCGGTTTTGGGGTCAAAATGTTGTCGCTCATTAAATCCCATAAGAAACGTCGCATCGAATGAATGTGATTGAATTCTCACCGTCTGGACGAGCGGAATTGAATGGTGCAACTGATATTGCTGTCCTGTGAAAATTCAGATATTTGCATGAATGCTTTTGTTTTATTTTGTGAATAGCAAAAAGCATTCAACCCCATAATACATGTTGTTTTATTGGTCGCTCGTCCATTTCATATTCCATAGCTTAAGCATTCATATATTTGGATTCCTCTCGACGAGGCGAGCAGTACGAGTACCACCTTGATGGGTCTGCGACGTTTCCTTCCAGAGTTATTACCAAAAAACCACAAACATCCCAGAATCCTCTCGATTTGGGGTCAAAATGTTGTCGCTCATTAAATTCCATAAGAAACGTCGCATCGAATGAATGTGATTGAATTCTCTCCGTCGGGACGAGCGGAATTGAATGGTGCAACTGATTTTGCTGTGCTGTGAAAATTCAGATATTTGCATGACTGCTTTTGTTTTATTTTGTGAATAGCAAAAAGCATTCAACCGCATAATACATGCTGTTTTATTGGTCGCTCGTCCATTTCATATCCCATAGCCTAACCATTCATATATTTGGATTTCTCTCGACGAGGCGAGCAGTACGAGTACCACCTTGATGGGTCTGCGACGTTTCCTTCCAGAGTTATTACCAAAAAAACACAAACATCCCAGAATCCTCTCGGTTTGGGGTCAAAATGTTGTCGCTCATTAAATTCCATAAGAAACGTCACATCGAATGAATGTGATTGAATTCTCCCCGTCTGGACGAGCGGAATTGAATGGTGCAACTGATTTTGCTGTGCTGTGAAAATTCAGATATTTGCATTACTGCTTTTGTTTTATTTTGTGAATAGCAAAATGCATTCAACCCCATAATACATGCTGTTTTATTGGTCGCTCGTCCATTTCATATCCAATAGCTTAACGATTCACATATTTGGATTCCTCTCGACGAGGCGAGCAGTACGAGTACAAACTTGATGGGTCTGCGACGTTTCCTTCCAGAGTTATTACCAAAAAAACACAAACATCCCGGAATCCTCTCGGTTTGGGGTCAAAATGTTGTCGCTCATTAAATCCCATAAGACACGTCGCATCGAATGAATGTGATTGAATTATCCCCGTCTGGACGAGCGGAATTGAATGGTGCAACTGATTTTGCTGTGCTGTGAAAATTCAGATATTTGCATGACTGCTTTTGTTTTATTTTGTGAATAGCAAAAAGCATTCAACCCCATAATACATGTTGTTTTATTGGTCGCTCGTCCATTTCATATCCCATAGCTTAAGCATTCATATATTTGGATTCCTCTCGACGAGGCGAGCAGTACGAGTACCACCTTGATGGGTCTGCGACGTTTCCTTCCAGAGTTATTACCAAAAATACACAAACATCCCAGAATCCTCTCGGTTTGGGGTCAAAATGTTGTCGCTCATTAAATCCAATAAGAAACGTCGCATCGAATGAATGTGATTGAATTCTCCCCGTCTGGACGAGCGGAATTGAATGGTGCAACTGATTTTGCTGTGCTGTGAAAATTCAGATATTTGCATGACTGCTTTTGTTTTATTTTGTGAATAGCAAAAAGCATTCAACCCCATAATACATGTTGTTTTATTGGTCGCTCGTCCATTTCATATCCGATAGCTTAACCATTCATATATTTGGATTCCTCTCGACGAGGCGAGCAGTTCGAGTACCACCTTGATGGGTCTGCGACGTTTCCTTCCAGAGTTATTACCAAAAAAACACAAACATCCCAGAATCCTCTCGGTTTGGGGTCAAAATGTTGTCGCTCATTAAATTCCATAAGAAACGTCACATCGAATGAATGTGATTGAATTCTCCCCGTCTGGACGAGCGGAATTGAATGGTGCAACTGATTTTGCTGTGCTGTGAAAATTCAGATATTTGCATTACTGCTTTTGTTTTATTTTGTGAATAGCAAAATGCATTCAACCCCATAATACATGCTGTTTTATTGGTCGCTCGTCCATTTCATATCCAATAGCTTAACGATTCACATATTTGGATTCCTCTCGACGAGGCGAGCAGTACGAGTACAAACTTGATGGGTCTGCGACGTTTCCTTCCAGAGTTATTACCAAAAAAACACAAACATCCCGGAATCCTCTCGGTTTGGGGTCAAAATGTTGTCGCTCATTAAATCCCATAAGACACGTCGCATCGAATGAATGTGATTGAATTATCCCCGTCTGGACGAGCGGAATTGAATGGTGCAACTGATTTTGCTGTGCTGTGAAAATTCAGATATTTGCATGACTGCTTTTGTTTTATTTTGTGAATAGCAAAAAGCATTCAACCCCATAATACATGTTGTTTTATTGGTCGCTCGTCCATTTCATATCCCATAGCTTAAGCATTCATATATTTGGATTCCTCTCGACGAGGCGAGCAGTACGAGTACCACCTTGATGGGTCTGCGACGTTTCCTTCCAGAGTTATTACCAAAAATACACAAACATCCCAGAATCCTCTCGGTTTGGGGTCAAAATGTTGTCGCTCATTAAATCCAATAAGAAACGTCGCATCGAATGAATGTGATTGAATTCTCCCCGTCTGGACGAGCGGAATTGAATGGTGCAACTGATTTTGCTGTGCTGTGAAAATTCAGATATTTGCATGACTGCTTTTGTTTTATTTTGTGAATAGCAAAAAGCATTCAACCCCATAATACATGTTGTTTTATTGGTCGCTCGTCCATTTCATATCCGATAGCTTAACCATTCATATATTTGGATTCCTCTCGACGAGGCGAGCAGTTCGAGTACCACCTTGATGGGTCTGCGACGTTTCCTTCCAGAGTTATTACCAAAAAAACACAAACATCCCAGAATCCTCTCGGTTTGGGGTCAAAATGTTGTCGCTCATTAAATTCCATAAGAAACGTCACATCGAATGAATGTGATTGAATTCTCCCCGTCTGGACGAGCGGAATTGAATGGTGCAACTGATTTTGCTGTGCTGTGAAAATTCAGATATTTGCATGACTTCTTTTGTTTTATTTTGTGAATAGCAAAAAGCATTCAACCCCATAATACATGTTGTTTTATTGGTCGCTCGTCCATTTCATATCCCATAGCTTAAGCATTCATATATTTGGATTCCTCTCGATGAGGCGAGCAGTACGAGTACCACCTTGATGGGTCTGCGACGTTTCCTTCCAGAGTTATTACCAAAAATACACAAACATCCCAGAATCCTCTCGATTTGGGGTCAAAATGTTGTCGCTCATTAAATTCCATAAGAAACGTCGCATCGAATGAATGTGATTGAATTCTCTCCGTCTGGACGAGCGGAATTGAATGGTGCAACTGATTTTGCTGTGCTGTGAAAATTCAGATATTTGCATGACTGCTTTTGTTTTATTTTGTGAATAGCAAAAAGCATTCAACCGCATAATACATGCTGTTTTATTGGTCGCTCGTCCATTTCATATCCCATAGCTTAACCATTCATATATTTGGATTTCTCTCGACGAGGCGAGCAGTACGAGTACCACCTTGATGGGTCTGCGACGTTTCCTTCCAGAGTTATTACCAAAAAAACACAAACATCCCAGAATCCTCTCGGTTTGGGGTCAAAATGTTGTCGCTCATTAAATTCCATAAGAAACGTCACATCGAATGAATGTGATTGAATTCTCCCCGTCTGGACGAGCGGAATTGAATGGTGCAACTGATTTTGCTGTGCTGTGAAAATTCAGATATTTGCATGACTGCTTTTGTTTTATTTTGTGAATAGCAAAAAGCATTCAACCGCATAATACATGCTGTTTTATTGGTCGCTCGTCCATTTCATATCCCATAGCTTAACCATTCATATATTTGGATTTCTCTCGACGAGGCGAGCAGTACGAGTACCACCTTGATGGGTCTGCGACGTTTCCTTCCAGAGTTATTACCAAAAAAACACAAACATCCCAGAATCCTCTCGGTTTGGGGTCAAAATGTTGTCGCTCATTAAATTCCATAAGAAACGTCACATCGAATGAATGTGATTGAATTCTCCCCGTCTGGACGAGCGGAATTGAATGGTGCAACTGATTTTGCTGTGCTGTGAAAATTCAGATATTTGCATGACTGCTTTTGTTTTATTTTGTGAATAGCAAAAAGCATTCAACCGCATAATACATGCTGTTTTATTGGTCGCTCGTCCATTTCATATCCCATAGCTTAACCATTCATATATTTGGATTTCTCTCGACGAGGCGAGCAGTACGAGTACCACCTTGATGGGTCTGCGACGTTTCCTTCCAGAGTTATTACCAAAAAAACACAAACATCCCAGAATCCTCTCGGTTTGGGGTCAAAATGTTGTCGCTCATTAAATTCCATAAGAAACGTCACATCGAATGAATGTGATTGAATTCTCCCCGTCTGGACGAGCGGAATTGAATGGTGCAACTGATTTTGCTGTGCTGTGAAAATTCAGATATTTGCATGACTTCTTTTGTTTTATTTTGTGAATAGCAAAAAGCATTCAACCCCATAATACATGTTGTTTTATTGGTCGCTCGTCCATTTCATATCCCATAGCTTAAGAATTCATATATTTGGATTCCTCTCGATGAGGCGAGCAGTACGAGTACCACCTTGATGGGTCTGCGACGTTTCCTTCCAGAGTTATTACCAAAAATACACAAACATCCCAGAATCCTCTCGGTTTGGGGTCAAAATGTTGTCGCTCATTAAATTCCATAAGAAACGTCACATCGAATGAATGTGATTGAATTCTCCCCGTCTGGACGAGCGGAATTGAATGGTGCAACTGATTTTGCTGTGCTGTGAAAATTCAGATATTTGCATGACTGCTTTTGTTTTATTTTGTGAATAGCAAAAAGCATTCAACCGCATAATACATGCTGTTTTATTGGTCGCTCGTCCATTTCATATCCCATAGCTTAACCATTCATATATTTGGATTTCTCCCGACGAGGCGAGCAGTTCGAGTACCACCTTGATGGGTCTGCGACGTTTCCTTCCAGAGTTATTACCAAAAAAACACAAACATCCCAGAATCCTCTCGGTTTGGGGTCAAAATGTTGTCGCTCATTAAATTCCATAAGAAACGTCACATCGAATGAATGTGATTGAATTCTCCCCGTCTGGACGAGCGGAATTGAATGGTGCAACTGATTTTGCTGTGCTGTGAAAATTCAGATATTTGCATGACTTCTTTTGTTTTATTTTGTGAATAGCAAAAAGCATTCAACCCCATAATACATGTTGTTTTATTGGTCGCTCGTCCATTTCATATCCCATAGCTTAAGCATTCATATATTTGGATTTCTCCCGACGAGGCGAGCAGTTCGAGTACCACCTTGATGGGTCTGCGACGTTTCCTTCCAGAGTTATTACCAAAAAAACACAAACATCCCAGAATCCTCTCGGTTTGGGGTCAAAATGTTGTCGCTCATTAAATTCCATAAGAAACGTCACATCGAATGAATGTGATTGAATTCTCCCCGTCTGGACGAGCGGAATTGAATGGTGCAACTGATTTTGCTGTGCTGTGAAAATTCAGATATTTGCATGACTTCTTTTGTTTTATTTTGTGAATAGCAAAAAGCATTCAACCCCATAATACATGTTGTTTTATTGGTCGCTCGTCCATTTCATATCCCATAGCTTAAGCATTCATATATTTGGATTCCTCTCGATGAGGCGAGCAGTACGAGTACCACCTTGATGGGTCTGCGACGTTTCCTTCCAGAGTTATTACCAAAAATACACAAACATCCCAGAATCCTCTCGGTTTGGGGTCAAAATGTTGTCGCTCATTAAATCCAATAAGAAACGTCGCATCGAATCAATGTGATTGAATTCTCCCCGTCTGGACGAGCGGAATTGAATGGTGCAACTGATTTTGCTGTGCTGTGAAAATTCAGATATTTGCATGACTGCTTTTGTTTTATTTTGTGAATAGCAAAAAGCATTCAACCCCATAATACATGTTGTTTTATTGGTCGCTCGTCCATTTCATATCCGATAGCTTAACCATTCATATATTTGGATTCCTCTCGACGAGGCGAGCAGTTCGAGTCCCACCTTGATGGGTCTGCGACGTTTCCTTCCAGAGTTATTACCAAAAAAACACAAACATCCCAGAATCCTCTCGGTTTGGGGTCAAAATGTTGTCGCTCATTAAATTCCATAAGAAACGTCACATCGAATGAATGTGATTGAATTCTCCCCGTCTGGACGAGCGGAATTGAATGGTGCAACTGATTTTGCTGTGCTGTGAAAATTCAGATATTTGCATTACTGCTTTTGTTTTATTTTGTGAATAGCAAAATGCATTCAACCCCATAATACATGCTGTTTTATTGGTCGCTCGTCCATTTCATATCCAATAGCTTAACGATTCACATATTTGGATTCCTCTCGACGAGGCGAGCATTTCGAGTACAACCTTGATGGGTCTGCGACGTTTCCTTCCAGAGTTATTACCAAAAAAACACAAACATCCCAGAATCCTCTCGGTTTGGGGTCAAAATGTTGTCGCTCATTAAATCCCATAAGACACGTCGCATCGAATGAATGTGATTGAATTATCCCCGTCTGGACGAGCGGAATTGAATGGTGCAACTGATTTTGCTGTGCTGTGAAAATTCAGATATTTGCATGACTGCTTTTGTTTTATTTTGTGAATAGCAAAAAGCATTCAACCCCATAATACATGTTGTTTTATTGGTCGCTCGTCCATTTCATATCCCATAGCTTAAGCATTCATATATTTGGATTCCTCTCTACGAGGCGAGCAGTACGAGTACCACCTTGATGGGTCTGCGACGTTTCCTTCCAGAGTTATTACCAAAAAACACAAACATCCCAGAATCCTCTCGGTTTGGGGTCAAAATGTTGTCGCTCATTAAATCCCAAAAGACATGTCGCATCGAATGAATGTGATTGAATTATCCCCGTCTGGACGAGCGGAATTGAATGGTGCAACTGATTTTGCTGTGCTGTGAAAATTCAGATATTTGCATGACTTCTTTTGTTTTATTTTGTGAATAGCAAAAAGCATTCAACCCCATAATACATGTTGTTTTATTGGTCGTTCGTCCATTTCACATCCCATAGCTTAAGCATTCATATATTTGGATTCCTCTCGACGAGGCGAGCAGTACGAGTACCACCTTGATGGGTCTGCGACGTTTCCTTCCAGAGTTATTACCAAAAAAACACAAACATCCCAGAATCCTCTCGGTTTTGGGGTCAAAATGTTGTCGCTCATTAAATCCCATAAGAAACGTCGCATCGAATGAATGTGATTGAATTCTCCCCGTCTGGACGAGCGGAATTGAATGGTGCAACTGATATTGCTGTCCTGTGAAAATTCAGATATTTGCATGACTGCTTTTGTTTTATTTTGTGAATAGCAAAAAGCATTCAACCCCATAATACATGTTGTTTTATTGGTCGCTCGTCCATTTCATATCACATAGCTTAACCATTCATATATTTCGATTCCGCTCGACGAGCCGGGCAGTACGAGTACCACCATGATGGTTCTGCGACGTTTCCTTCCAGAGTTATTAAACCAAAAAACCACAAACATCCCAGAATCCTCTCGGTTTGGGGTCAAAATGTTGTCGCTCATTAAATTCCATAAGAAACGTCGCATCGAATGAATGTGATTGAATTCTCTCCGTCTGGACGAGCGGAATTGAATGGTGCAACTGATTTTGCTGTGCTGTGAAAATTCAGATATTTGCATGACTGCTTTTGTTTTATTTTGTGAATAGCAAAAAGCATTCAACCGCATAATACATGCTGTTTTATTGGTCGCTCGTCCATTTCATATCCCATAGCTTAACCATTCATATATTTGGATTTCTCTCGACGAGGCGAGCAGTACGAGTACCACCTTGATGGGTCTGCGACGTTTCCTTCCAGAGTTATTACCAAAAAAACACAAACATCCCAGAATCCTCTCGGTTTGGGGTCAAAATGTTGTCGCTCATTAAATTCCATAAGAAACGTCACATCGAATGAATGTGATTGAATTCTCCCCGTCTGGACGAGCGGAATTGAATGGTGCAACTGATTTTGCTGTGCTATGAAAATTCAGATATTTGCATTACTACTTTTGTTTTATTTTGTGAATAGCAAAATGCATTCAACCCCATAATACATGCTGTTTTATTGGTCGCTCGTCCATTTCATATCCAATAGCTTAACGATTCACATATTTGGATTCCTCTCTACGAGGCGAGCAGTACGAGTACCACCTTGATGGGTCTGCGACGTTTCCTTCCAGAGTTATTACCAAAAAACACAAACATCCCAGAATCCTCTCGGTTTGGGGTCAAAATGTTGTCGCTCATTAAATCCCAAAAGACATGTCGCATCGAATGAATGTGATTGAATTATCCCCGTCTGGACGAGCGGAATTGAATGGTGCAACTGATTTTGCTGTGCTGTGAAAATTCAGATATTTGCATGACTTCTTTTGTTTTATTTTGTGAATAGCAAAAAGCATTCAACCCCATAATACATGTTGTTTTATTGGTCGCTCGTCCATTTCACATCCCATAGCTTAAGCATTCATATATTTGGATTCCTCTCGACGAGGCGAGCAGTACGAGTACCACCTTGATGGGTCTGCGACGTTTCCTTCCAGAGTTATTACCAAAAAACCACAAACATCCCAGAATCCTCTCGGTTTTGGGGTCAAAATGTTGTCGCTCATTAAATCCCATAAGAAACGTCGCATCGAATGAATGTGATTGAATTCTCCCCGTCTGGACGAGCGGAATTGAATGGTGCAACTGATATTGCTGTCCTGTGAAAATTCAGATATTTGCATGACTGCTTTTGTTTTATTTTGTGAATAGCAAAAAGCATTCAACCCCATAATACATGTTGTTTTATTGGTCGCTCGTCCATTTCATATCACATAGCTTAACCATTCATATATTTCGATTCCGCTCGACGAGCCGGGCAGTACGAGTACCACCATGATGGTTCTGCGACGTTTCCTTCCAGAGTTATTAAACCAAAAAACCACAAACATCCCAGAATCCTCTCGGTTTGGGGTCAAAATGTTGTCGCTCATTAAATTCCATAAGAAACGTCGCATCGAATGAATGTGATTGAATTCTCTCCGTCTGGACGAGCGGAATTGAATGGTGCAACTGATTTTGCTGTGCTGTGAAAATTCAGATATTTGCATGACTGCTTTTGTTTTATTTTGTGAATAGCAAAAAGCATTCAACCGCATAATACATGCTGTTTTATTGGTCGCTCGTCCATTTCATATCCCATAGCTTAACCATTCATATATTTGGATTTCTCTCGACGAGGCGAGCAGTACGAGTACCACCTTGATGGGTCTGCGACGTTTCCTTCCAGAGTTATTACCAAAAAAACACAAACATCCCAGAATCCTCTCGGTTTGGGGTCAAAATGTTGTCGCTCATTAAATTCCATAAGAAACGTCACATCGAATGAATGTGATTGAATTCTCCCCGTCTGGACGAGCGGAATTGAATGGTGCAAATGATTTTGCTGTGCTATGAAAATTCAGATATTTGCATTACTGCTTTTGTTTTATTTTGTGAATAGCAAAATGCATTCAACCCCATAATACATGCTGTTTTATTGGTCGCTCGTCCATTTCATATCCAATAGCTTAACGATTCACATATTTGGATTCCTCTCGACGAGGCGAGCATTTCGAGTACAACCTTGATGGGTCTGCGACGTTTCCTTCCAGAGTTATTACCAAAAAAACACAAACATCCCAGAATCCTCTCGGTTTGGGGTCAAAATGTTGTCGCTCATTAAATCCCATAAGACACGTCGCATCGAATGAATGTGATTGAATTATCCCCGTCTGGACGAGCGGAATTGAATGGTGCAACTGATTTTGCTGTGCTGTGAAAATTCAGATATTTGCATGACTGCTTTTGTTTTATTTTGTGAATAGCAAAAAGCATTCAACCCCATAATACATGTTGTTTTATTGGTCGCTCGTCCATTTCATATCCTATAGCTTAAGCATTCATATATTTGGATTCCTCTCTACGAGGCGAGCAGTACGAGTACCACCTTGATGGGTCTGCGACGTTTCCTTCCAGAGTTATTACCAAAAAACACAAACATCCCAGAATCCTCTCGGTTTGGGGTCAAAATGTTGTCGCTCATTAAATCCCAAAAGACATGTCGCATCGAATGAATGTGATTGAATTATCCCCGTCTGGACGAGCGGAATTGAATGGTGCAACTGATATTGCTGTCCTGTGAAAATTCAGATATTTGCATGACTTCTTTTGTTTTATTTTGTGAATAGCAAAAAGCATTCAACCCCATAATACATGTTGTTTTATTGGTCGCTCGTCCATTTCACATCCCATAGCTTAAGCATTCATATATTTGGATTCCTCTCGACGAGGCGAGCAGTACGAGTACCACCTTGATGGGTCTGCGACGTTTCCTTCCAGAGTTATTACCAAAAAACCACAAACATCCCAGAATCCTCTCGGTTTTGGGGTCAAAATGTTGTCGCTCATTAAATCCCATAAGAAACGTCGCATCGAATGAATGTGATTGAATTCTCCCCGTCTGGACGAGCGGAATTGAATGGTGCAACTGATATTGCTGTCCTGTGAAAATTCAGATATTTGCATGACTGCTTTTGTTTTATTTTGTGAATAGCAAAAAGCATTCAACCCCATAATACATGTTGTTTTATTGGTCGCTCGTCCATTTCATATCACATAGCTTAACCATTCATATATTTCGATTCCGCTCGACGAGCCGGGCAGTACGAGTACCACCATGATGGTTCTGCGACGTTTCCTTCCAGAGTTATTAAACCAAAAAACCACAAACATCCCAGAATCCTCTCGGTTTGGGGTCAAAATGTTGTCGCTCATTAAATTCCATAAGAAACGTCGCATCGAATGAATGTGATTGAATTCTCTCCGTCTGGACGAGCGGAATTGAATGGTGCAACTGATTTTGCTGTGCTGTGAAAATTCAGATATTTGCATGACTGCTTTTGTTTTATTTTGTGAATAGCAAAAAGCATTCAACCGCATAATACATGCTGTTTTATTGGTCGCTCGTCCATTTCATATCCCATAGCTTAACCATTCATATATTTGGATTTCTCTCGACGAGGCGAGCAGTACGAGTACCACCTTGATGGGTCTGCGACGTTTCCTTCCAGAGTTATTACCAAAAAAACACAAACATCCCAGAATCCTCTCGGTTTGGGGTCAAAATGTTGTCGCTCATTAAATTCCATAAGAAACGTCACATCGAATGAATGTGATTGAATTCTCCCCGTCTGGACGAGCGGAATTGAATGGTGCAAATGATTTTGCTGTGCTATGAAAATTCAGATATTTGCATTACTGCTTTTGTTTTATTTTGTGAATAGCAAAATGCATTCAACCCCATAATACATGCTGTTTTATTGGTCGCTCGTCCATTTCATATCCAATAGCTTAACGATTCACATATTTGGATTCCTCTCGACGAGGCGAGCATTTCGAGTACAACCTTGATGGGTCTGCGACGTTTCCTTCCAGAGTTATTACCAAAAAAACACAAACATCCCAGAATCCTCTCGGTTTGGGGTCAAAATGTTGTCGCTCATTAAATCCCATAAGACACGTCGCATCGAATGAATGTGATTGAATTATCCCCGTCTGGACGAGCGGAATTGAATGGTGCAACTGATTTTGCTGTGCTGTGAAAATTCAGATATTTGCATGACTGCTTTTGTTTTATTTTGTGAATAGCAAAAAGCATTCAACCCCATAATACATGTTGTTTTATTGGTCGCTCGTCCATTTCATATCCTATAGCTTAAGCATTCATATATTTGGATTCCTCTCTACGAGGCGAGCAGTACGAGTACCACCTTGATGGGTCTGCGACGTTTCCTTCCAGAGTTATTACCAAAAAACACAAACATCCCAGAATCCTCTCGGTTTGGGGTCAAAATGTTGTCGCTCATTAAATCCCAAAAGACATGTCGCATCGAATGAATGTGATTGAATTATCCCCGTCTGGACGAGCGGAATTGAATGGTGCAACTGATTTTGCTGTGCTGTGAAAATTCAGATATTTGCATGACTTCTTTTGTTTTATTTTGTGAATAGCAAAAAGCATTCAACCCCATAATACATGTTGTTTTATTGGTCGCTCGTCCATTTCACATCCCATAGCTTAAGCATTCATATATTTGGATTCCTCTCGACGAGGCGAGCAGTACGAGTACCACCTTGATGGGTCTGCGACGTTTCCTTCCAGAGTTATTACCAAAAAACCACAAACATCCCAGAATCCTCTCGGTTTTGGGGTCAAAATGTTGTCGCTCATTAAATCCCATAAGAAACGTCGCATCGAATGAATGTGATTGAATTCTCCCCGTCTGGACGAGCGGAATTGAATGGTGCAACTGATATTGCTGTCCTGTGAAAATTCAGATATTTGCATGACTGCTTTTGTTTTATTTTGTGAATAGCAAAAAGCATTCAACCCCATAATACATGTTGTTTTATTGGTCGCTCGTCCATTTCATATCACATAGCTTAACCATTCATATATTTCGATTCCGCTCGACGAGCCGGGCAGTACGAGTACCACCATGATGGTTCTGCGACGTTTCCTTCCAGAGTTATTAAACCAAAAAACCACAAACATCCCAGAATCCTCTCGGTTTGGGGTCAAAATGTTGTCGCTTATTAAATCCCATAAAAAACGTCGCATCGAATGAATGTGATTGAATTCTCCCCGTCTGGACGAGCGGAATTGAATGGTGCAACTGATTTTGCTGTGCTGTGAAAATTCAGATATTTGCATGACTGCTTTTGTTTTATTTTGTGAATAGCAAAACGCATTCCACCCCATAATACATGCTGTTTTATTGGTCGCTCGTCCATTTCATATCCCATAGCTTAACCATTCATATATTTGGATTCCTCTCGACGAGGCGAGCAGTACGAGTACCACATTGATGGGTCTGCGACGTTTCCTTCCAGAGTTATTACCAAAAAAACACAAACATCCCAGAATCCTCTCGGTTTGGGGTCAAAATGTTGTCGCTCATTAAATCCCATAAGACACGTCGCATCGAATGAATGTGATTGAATTATCCCCGTCTGGACGAGCGGAATTGAATGGTGCAACTGATTTTGCTGTGCTATGAAAATTCAGATATTTGCATGACTGCTTTTGTTTTATTTTGTGAATAGCAAAAAGCATTCAACCCCATAATACATGTTGTTTTATTGGTCGCTCGTCCATTTCATATCCAATAGCTTAACGATTCACATATTTGGATTCCTCTCGACGAGGCGAGCATTTCCAGTACAACCTTGATGGGTCTGCGACGTTTCCTTCCAGAGTTATTACCAAAAAAACACAAACATCCCAGAATCCTCTCGGTTTGGGGTCAAAATGTTGTCGCTCATTAAATCCCATAAGACACGTCGCATCGAATGAATGTGATTGAATTATCCCCGTCTGGACGAGCGGAATTGAATGGTGCAACTGATTTTGCTGTGCTGTGAAAATTCAGATATTTGCATGACTGCTTTTGTTTTATTTTGTGAATAGCAAAAAGCATTCAACCCCATAATACATGTTGTTTTATTGGTCGCTCGTCCATTTCATATCCCATAGCTTAAGCATTCATATATTTGGATTCCTCTCTACGAGGCGAGCAGTACGACTACCACCTTGATGGGTCTGCGACGTTTCCTTCCAGAGTTATTACCAAAAAAACACAAACATCCCAGAATCCTCTCGGTTTGGGGTCAAAATGTTGTCGCTCATTAAATCCCAAAAGACACGTCGCATCGAATGAATGTGATTGAATTATCCCCGTCTGGACGAGCGGAATTGAATGGTGCAACTGATTTTGCTGTGCTGTGAAAATTCAGATATTTGCATGACTTCTTTTGTTTTATTTTGTGAATAGCAAAAAGCATTCAACCCCATAATACATGTTGTTTTATTGGTCGCTCGTCCATTTCACATCCCATAGCTTAAGCATTCATATATTTGGATTCCTCTCGACGAGGCGAGCAGTACGAGTACCACCTTGATGGGTCTGCGACGTTTCCTTCCAGAGTTATTACCAAAAAACCACAAACATCCCAGAATCCTCTCGGTTTTGGGGTCAAAATGTTGTCGCTCATTAAATCCCATAAGAAACGTCGCATCGAATGAATGTGATTGAATTCTCCCCGTCTGGACGAGTGGAATTGAATGGTGCAACTGATATTGCTGTCCTGTGAAAATTCAGATATTTGCATGACTGCTTTTGTTTTATTTTGTGAATAGCAAAAAGCATTCAACCCCATAATACATGTTGTTTTATTGGTCGCTCGTCCATTTCATATCACATAGCTTAACCATTCATATATTTCGATTCCGCTCGACGAGCCGGGCAGTACGAGTACCACCATGATGGTACTGCGACGTTTCCTTCCAGAGTTATTAAACCAAAAAACCACAAACATTCCAGAATCCTCTCGGTTTGGGGTCAAAATGTTGTCGCTTATTAAATACCATAAGAAACGTCGCATCGAATGAATGTGATTGAATTCTCCCCGTCTGGACGAGCGGAATTTAATGGTGCAACTGATTTTGCTGTGCTGTGAAAATTCAGATATTTGCATGACTGCTTTTGTTTTATTTTGTGAATAGCAAAACGCATTCCACCCCATAATACATGCTGTTTTATTGGTCGCTCGTCCATTTCATATCCCATAGCTTAACCATTCATATATTTGGATTCCTCTCGACGAGGCGAGCAGTACGAGTACCACCTTGATGGGTCTACGACGTTTCCTTCCAGAGTTATTACTAAAAAAACACAAACATCCCAGAATCCTCTCGGTTTGGGGTCAAAATGTTGTCGCTCATTAAATCCCACTAGAAACGTCGCATCGAATGAATGTGATTGAATTCTCCCCGTCTGGACGAGCGGAATTGAATGGTGCAACTGATTTTGCTGTGCTGTGAAAATTCAGATATTTGCATGACTTCTTTTGTTTTATTTTGTGAATAGCAAAAAGCATTCAACCCCATAATACATGTTGTTTTATTGGTCGCTCGTCCATTTCATATCCAATAGCTTAACGATTCACATATTTGGATTCCTCTCGACGAGGCGAGCATTTCCAGTACAACCTTGATGGGTCTGCGACGTTTCCTTCCAGAGTTATTACCAAAAAAACACAAACATCCCAGAATCCTCTCGGTTTGGGGTCAAAATGTTGTCGCTCATTAAATCCCATAAGACACGTCGCATCGAATGAATGTGATTGAATTATCCCCGTCTGGACGAGCGGAATTGAATGGTGCAACTGATTTTGCTGTGCTGTGAAAATTCAGATATTTGCATGACTGCTTTTGTTTTATTTTGTGAATAGCAAAAAGCATTCAACCCCATAATACATGTTGTTTTATTGGTCGCTCGTCCATTTCATATCCCATAGCTTAAGCATTCATATATTTGGATTCCTCTCTACGAGGCGAGCAGTACAACTACCACCTTGATGGGTCTGCGACGTTTCCTTCCAGAGTTATTACCAAAAAAACACAAACATCCCAGAATCCTCTCGGTTTGGGGTCAAAATGTTGTCGCTCATTAAATCCCAAAAGACACGTCGCATCGAATGAATGTGATTGAATTATCCCCGTCTGGACGAGTGGAATTGAATGGTGCAACTGATTTTGCTGTGCTGTGAAAATTCAGATATTTGCATGACTTCTTTTGTTTTATTTTGTGAATAGCAAAAAGCATTCAACCCCATAATACATGTTGTTTTATTGGTCGCTCGTCCATTTCACATCCCATAGCTTAAGCATTCATATATTTGGATTCCTCTCGACGAGGCGAGCAGTACGAGTACCACCTTGATGGGTCTGCGACGTTTCCTTCCAGAGTTATTACCAAAAAACCACAAACATCCCAGAATCCTCTCGGTTTTGGGGTCAAAATGTTGTCGCTCATTAAATCCCATAAGAAACGTCGCATCGAATGAATGTGATTGAATTCTCCCCGTCTGGACGAGTGGAATTGAATGGTGCAACTGATATTGCTGTCCTGTGAAAATTCAGATATTTGCATGACTGCTTTTGTTTTATTTTGTGAATAGCAAAAAGCATTCAACCCCATAATACATGTTGTTTTATTGGTCGCTCGTCCATTTCATATCACATAGCTTAACCATTCATATATTTCGATTCCGCTCGACGAGCCGGGCAGTACGAGTACCACCATGATGGTACTGCGACGTTTCCTTCCAGAGTTATTAAACCAAAAAACCACAAACATTCCAGAATCCTCTCGGTTTGGGGTCAAAATGTTGTCGCTTATTAAATACCATAAGAAACGTCGCATCGAATGAATGTGATTGAATTCTCCCCGTCTGGACGAGCGGAATTTAATGGTGCAACTGATTTTGCTGTGCTGTGAAAATTCAGATATTTGCATGACTGCTTTTGTTTTATTTTGTGAATAGCAAAACGCATTCCACCCCATAATACATGCTGTTTTATTGGTCGCTCGTCCATTTCATATCCCATAGCTTAACCATTCATATATTTGGATTCCTCTCGACGAGGCGAGCAGTACGAGTACCAGATTGATGGGTCTGCGACGTTTCCTTCAAGAGTTATTACCAAAAAAACACAAACATCCCAGAATCCTCTCGGTTTGGGATCAAAATGTTGTCGCTCATTAAATCCCATAAGACACGTCGCATCGAATGAATGTGATTGAATTATCCCCGTCTGGACGAGCGGAATTGAATGGTGCAACTGATTTTGCTGTGCTATGAAAATTCAGATATTTGCATGACTGCTTTTGTTTTATTTTGTGAATAGCAAAAAGCATTCAACCCCATAATACATGTTGTTTTATTGGTCGCTCGTCCATTTCATATCCCATAGCTTAAGCATTCATATATTTGGATTCCTCTCGACGAGGCGAGCAGTACGAGTACCACCTTGATGGGTCTACGACGTTTCCTTCCAGAGTTATTACTAAAAAAACACAAACATCCCAGAATCCTCTCGGTTTGGGGTCAAAATGTTGTCGCTCATTAAATCCCACTAGAAACGTCGCATCGAATGAATGTGATTGAATTCTCCCCGTCTGGACGAGCGGAATTGAATGGTGCAACTGATTTTGCTGTGCTGTGAAAATTCAGATATTTGCATGACTTCTTTTGTTTTATTTTGTGAATAGCAAAAAGCATTCAACCCCATAATACATGTTGTTTTATTGGTCGCTCGTCCATTTCATATCCCATAGCTTAACCATTCACATATTTGGATTCCTCTCGACGAGGCGAGCAGTACGAGTACAACGTTGATGGGTCTGCGACGTTTCTTTCCAGAGTTATTACCAAAAAAACACAAACATCCCAGAATCCTCTCGGTTTGGGGTCAAAATGTTGTCGCTCATTAAATCCCATAAGACACGTCGCATCGAATGAATGTGATTGAATTATCCCCGTCTTGACGAGCGGAATTGAATGGTGCAACTGATTTTGCTGTGCTGTGAAAATTCAGATATTTGCATGACTGCTTTTGTTTTATTTTGTGAATAGCAAAAAGCATTCAACCCCATAATACATGTTGTTTTATTGGTCGCTCGTCCATTTCATATCCCATAGCTTAAGCATTCATATATTTGGATTCCTCTCTACGAGGCGAGCAGTACGACTACCACCTTGATGGGTCTGCGACGTTTCCTTCCAGAGTTATTACCAAAAAAACACAAACATCCCAGAATCCTCTCAGTTTGGGGTCAAAATGTTGTCGCTCATTAAATCCCAAAAGACACGTCGCATCGAATGAATGTGATTGAATTATCCCCGTCTGGACGAGCGGAATTGAATGGTGCAACTGATTTTGCTGTGCTGTGAAAATTCAGATATTTGCATGACTTCTTTTGTTTTATTTTGTGAATAGCAAAAAGCATTCAACCCCATAATACATGTTGTTTTATTGGTCGCTCGTCCATTTCACATCCCATAGCTTAAGCATTCATATATTTGGATTCCTCTCGACGAGGCGAGCAGTACGAGTACCACCTTGATGGGTCTGCGACGTTTCCTTCCAGAGTTATTACCAAAAAACCACAAACATCCCAGAATCCTCTCGGTTTTGGGGTCAAAATGTTGTCGCTCATTAAATCCCATAAGAAACGTCGCATCGAATGAATGTGATTGAATTCTCCCCGTCTGGACGAGCGGAATTGAATGGTGCAACTGATATTGCTGTCCTGTGAAAATTCAGATATTTGCATGACTGCTTTTGTTTTATTTTGTGAATAGCAAAAAGCATTCAACCCCATAATACATGTTGTTTTATTGGTCGCTCGTCCATTTCATATCACATAGCTTAACCATTCATATATTTCGATTCCGCTCGACGAGCCGGGCAGTACGAGTACCACCATGATGGTTCTGCGACGTTTCCTTCCAGAGTTATTAAACCAAAAAACCACAAACATTCCAGAATCCTCTCGGTTTGGGGTCAAAATGTTGTCGCTTATTAAATACCATAAGAAACGTCGCATCGAATGAATGTGATTGAATTATCCCCGTCTGGACGAGCGGAATTGAATGGTGCAACTGATTTTGCTGTGCTATGAAAATTCAGATATTTGCATGACTGCTTTTGTTTTATTTTGTGAATAGCAAAAAGCATTCAACCCCATAATACATGTTGTTTTATTGGTCGCTCGTCCATTTCATATCCCATAGCTTAAGCATTCATATATTTGGATTCCTCTCGACGAGGCGAGCAGTACGAGTACCACCTTGATGGGTCTGCGACGTTTCCTTCCAGAGTTATTACCAAAAAACCACAAACATCCCAGAATCCTCTCGGTTTTGGGGTCAAAATGTTGTCGCTCATTAAATCCCATAAGAAACGTCGCATCGAATGAATGTGATTGAATTCTCCCCGTCTGGACGAGCGGAATTGAATGGTGCAACTGATATTGCTGTCCTGTGAAAATTCAGATATTTGCATGACTGCTTTTGTTTTATTTTGTGAATAGCAAAAAGCATTCAACCCCATAATACATGTTGTTTTATTGGTCGCTCGTCCATTTCATATCACATAGCTTAACCATTCATATATTTCGATTCCGCTCGACGAGCCGGGCAGTACGAGTACCACCATGATGGTTCTGCGACGTTTCCTTCCAGAGTTATTAAACCAAAAAACCACAAACATTCCAGAATCCTCTCGGTTTGGGGTCAAAATGTTGTCGCTTATTAAATACCATAAGAAACGTCGCATCGAATGAATGTGATTGAATTATCCCCGTCTGGACGAGCGGAATTGAATGGTGCAACTGATTTTGCTGTGCTATGAAAATTCAGATATTTGCATGACTGCTTTTGTTTTATTTTGTGAATAGCAAAAAGCATTCAACCCCATAATACATGTTGTTTTATTGGTCGCTCGTCCATTTCATATCCCATAGCTTAAGCATTCATATATTTGGATTCCTCTCGACGAGGCGAGCAGTACGAGTACCACCTTGATGGGGCTACGACGTTTCCTTCCAGAGTTATTACTAAAAAAACACAAACATCCCAGAATCCTCTCGGTTTGGGGTCAAAATGTTGTCGCTCATTAAATCCCACTAGAAACGTCGCATCGAATGAATGTGATTGAATTCTCCCCGTCTGGACGAGCGGAATTGAGTGGTGCAACTGATTTTGCTGTGCTGTGAAAATTCAGATATTTGCATGACTTCTTTTGTTTTATTTTGTGAATAGCAAAAAGCATTCAACCCCATAATACATGTTGTTTTATTGGTCGCTCGTCCATTTCATATCCCATAGCTTAACCATTCACATATTTGGATTCCTCTCGACGAGGCGAGCAGTACGAGTACAACGTTGATGGGTCTGCGACGTTTCCTTCCAGAGTTATTACCAAAAAAACACAAACATCCCAGAATCCTCTCGGTTTGGGGTCAAAATGTTGTCGCTCATTAAATCCCATAGACACGTCGCATCGAATGAATGTGATTGAATTATCCCCGTCTGGACGAGCGGAATTGAATGGTGCAACTGATTTTGCTGTGCTGTGAAAATTCAGATATTTGCATGACTGCTTTTGATTTATTTTGTGAATAGCAAAAAGCATTCAACCCCATAATACATGTTGTTTTATTGGTCGCTCGTCCATTTCATATCCCATAGCTTAAGCATTCATATATTTGGATTCCTCTCTACGAGGCGAGCAGTACGAGTACCACCTTGATGGGTCTGCGACGTTTCCTTCCAGAGTTATTACCAAAAAAACACAAACATCCCAGAATCCTCTCGGTTTGGGGTCAAAATGTTGTCGCTCATGAAATCCCAAAAGACACGTCGCATCGAATGAATGTGATTGAATTATCCCCGTCTGGACGAGCGGAATTGAATGGTGCAACTGATTTTGCTGTGCTGTGAAAATTCAGATATTTGCATGACTTCTTTTGTTTTATTTTGTGAATAGCAAAAAGCATTCAACCCCATAATACATGTTGTTTTATTGGTCGCTCGTCCATTTCACATCCCATAGCTTAAGCATTCATATATTTGGATTCCTCTCGACGAGGCGAGCAGTACGAGTACCACCTTGATGGGTCTGCGACGTTTCCTTCCAGAGTTATTACCAAAAAACCACAAACATCCCAGAATCCTCTCGGTTTTGGGGTCAAAATGTTGTCGCTCATTAAATCCCATAAGAAACGTCGCATCGAATGAATGTGATTGAATTCTCCCCGTCTGGACGAGCGGAATTGAATGGTGCAACTGATATTGCTGTCCTGTGAAAATTCAGATATTTGCATGACTGCTTTTGTTTTATTTTGTGAATAGCAAAAAGCATTCAACCCCATAATACATGTTGTTTTATTGGTCGCTCGTCCATTTCATATCACATAGCTTAACAATTCATATATTTTGATTCCGCTCGACGAGCCGGGCAGTACGAGTACCACCATGATGGTTCTGCAACGTTTCCTTCAAGAGTTATTAAACCAAAAAACCACAAACATCCCAGAATCCTCTCGGTTTGGGGTCAAAATGTTGTCGCTCATTAAATCCCACTAGAAACGTCGCATCGAATGAATGTGATTGAATTCTCCCCGTCTGGACGAGCGGAATTGAATGGTGCAACTGATTTTGCTGTGCTGTGAAAATTCAGATATTTGCATGATTTCTTTTGTTTTATTTTGTGAATAGCAAAAAGCATTCAACCCCATAATACATGTTGTTTTATTGGTCGCTCGTCCATTTCATATCCCATAGCTTAACCATTCACATATTTGGATTCCTCTCGACGAGGCGAGCAGTACGAGTACAACGTTGATGGGTCTGCGACGTTTCCTTCCAGAGTTATTACCAAAAAAACACAAACATCCCAGAATCCTCTCGGTTTGGGGTCAAAATGTTGTCGCTCATTAAATCCCATAAGACACGTCGCATCGAATGAATGTGATTGAATTATCCCCGTCTGGACGAGCGGAATTGAATGGTGCAACTGATTTTGCTGTGCTGTGAAAATTCAGATATTTGCATGACTGCTTTTGATTTATTTTGTGAATAGCAAAAAGCATTCAACCCCATAATACATGTTGTTTTATTGGTCGCTCGTCCATTTCATATCCCATAGCTTAAGCATTCATATATTTGGATTCCTCTCTACGAGGCGAGCAGTACGAGTACCACCTTGATGGGTCTGCGACGTTTCCTTCCAGAGTTATTACCAAAAAAACACAAACATCCCAGAATCCTCTCGGTTTGGGGTCAAAATGTTGTCGCTCATTAAATCCCAAAAGACACGTCGCATCGAATGAATGTGATTGAATTATCCCCGTCTGGACGAGCGGAATTGAATGGTGCAACTGATTTTGCTGTGCTGTGAAAATTCAGATATTTGCATGACTTCTTTTGTTTTATTTTGTGAATAGCAAAAAGCATTCAACCCCATAATACATGTTGTTTTAATGGTCGCTCGTCCATTTCACATCCCATAGCTTAAGCATTCATATATTTGGATTCCTCTCGACGAGGCGAGCAGTACGAATACCACCTTGATGGGTCTGCGACGTTTCCTTCCAGAGTTATTACCAAAAAAACACAAACATCCCAGAATCCTCTCGGTTTTGGGGTCAAAATGTTGTCGCTCATTAAATCCCATAAGAAACGTCGCATCGAATGAATGTGATTGAATTCTCCCCGTCTGGACGAGCGGAATTGAATGGTGCAACTGATATTGCTGTCCTGTGAAAATTCAGATATTTGCATGACTGCTTTTGTTTTATTTTGTGAATAGCAAAAAGCATTCAACCCCATAATACATGTTGTTTTATTGGTCGCTCGTCCATTTCATATCACATAGCTTAACCATTCATATATTTCGATTCCGCTCGACGAGCCGGGCAGTACGAGTACCACCATGATGGTTCTGCGACGTTTCCTTCCAGAGTTATTAAACCAAAAAACCACAAACATCCCAGAATCCTCTCGGTTTGGGGTCAAAATGTTGTCGCTTATTAAATCCCATAAGAAACGTCGCATCGAATGAATGTGATTGAATTCTCCCCGTCTGGACGAGCGGAATTGAATGGTGCAACTGATTTTGCTGTGCTGTGAAAATTCAGATATTTGCATGACTGCTTTTGTTTTATTTTGTGAATAGCAAAACGCATTCCACCCCATAATACATGCTGTTTTTTTGGTCGCTCGTCCATTTCATATCCCATAGCTTAACCATTCATATATTTGGATTCCTCTCGACGAGGCGAGCAGTACGATTACCACATTGATGGGTCTGCGACGTTTCCTTCCAGAGTTATTACCAAAAAAACACAAACATCCCAGAATCCTCTCGGTTTGGGGTCAAAATGTTGTCGCTCATTAAATCCCATAAGACACGTCGCATCGAATGAATGTGATTGAATTATCCCCGTCTGGACGAGCGGAATTGAATGGTGCAACTGATTTTGCTGTGCTATGAAAATTCAGATATTTGCATGACTGCTTTTGTTTTATTTTGTGAATAGCAAAAAGCATTCAACCCCATAATACATGTTGTTTTATTGGTCGCTCGTCCATTTCATATCCCATAGCTTAAGCATTCATATATTTGGATTCCTCTCGACGAGGCGAGCAGTACGAGTACCACCTTGATGGGTCTACGACGTTTCCTTCCAGAGTTATTACTAAAAAAACACAAACATCCCAGAATCCTCTCGGTTTGGGGTCAAAATGTTGTCGCTCATTAAATCCCACTAGAAACGTCGCATCGAATGAATGTGATTGAATTCTCCCCGTCTGGACGAGCGGAATTGAATGGTGCAACTGATTTTGCTGTGCTGTGAAAATTCAGATATTTGTATGACTTCTTTTGTTTTATTTTGTGAATAGCAAAAAGCATTCAACCCCATAATACATGTTGTTTTATTGGTCGCTCGTCCATTTCATATCCCATAGCTTAACCATTCACATATTTGGATTCCTCTCGACGAGGCGAGCAGTACGAGTACAACGTTGATGGGTCTGCGACGTTTCCTTCCAGAGTTATTACCAAAAAAACACAAACATCCCAGAATCCTCTCGGTTTGGGGTCAAAATGTTGTCGCTCATTAAATCCCATAAGACACGTCGCATCGAATGAATGTGATTGAATTATCCCCGTCAGGACGAGCGGAATTGAATGGTGCAACTGATTTTGCTGTGCTGTGAAAATTCAGATATTTGCATGACTGCTTTTGTTTTATTTTGTGAATAGCAAAAAGCATTCAACCCCATAATACATGCTGTTTTATTGGTCGCTCGTCCATTTCATATCCCATAGCTTAAGCATTCATATATTTGGATTCCTCTCGACGAGGCGAGCAGTACGAGTACCACCTTGATGGGTCTGCGACGTTTCCTTCCAGAGTTATTACCAAAAAACCACAAACATCACAGAATCCTCTCGGTTTGGGGTCAAACTGTTGTCGCTTATTAAATCCCATAAGAAACGTCGCATCGAATGAATGTGATTGAATTCTCCCCGTCTGGACGAGCGGAATTGAATGGTGCAACTGATTTTGCTGTGCTGTGAAAATTCAGATATTTGCATGACTGCTTTTGTTTTATTTTGTGAATAGCAAAAAGCATTCAACCCCATAATACATGTTGTTTTATTGGTCGCTCGTTCATTTCATATCACATAGCTTAACCATTCATATATTTCGATTCCGCTCGACGAGCCGGGCAGTACGAGTACCACCATGATGGTTCTGCGACGTTTCCTTCCAGAGTTATTAAACCAAAAAACCACAAACATCCCAGAATCCTCTCGGTTTGGGGTCAAAATGTTGTCGCTTATTAAATCCCATAAGAAACGTCGCATCGAATGAATGTGATTGAATTCTCCCCGTCTGGACGAGCGGAATTGAATGGTGCAACTGATTTTGCTGTGCTGTGAAAATTCAGATATTTGCATGACTGCTTTTGTTTTATTTTGTGAATAGCAAAACGCATTCAACCCCATAATACATGCTGTTTTATTGGTCGCTCGTCCATTTCATATCCCATAGCTTAACCATTCATATATTTGGATTCCTCTCGACGAGGCGAGCAGTACGAGTACCACCTTGATGGGTCTGCGACGTTTCCTTCCAGAGTTATTACCAAAAAAACACAAACATCCCAGAATCCTCTCGGTTTGGGGTCAAAATGTTGTCGCTCATTAAATCCCATAAGACACGTCGCATCGAATGAATGTGATTGAATTATCCCCGTCGGGACGAGCAGAATTGAATGGTGCAACTGATTTTGCTGTGCTGTGAAAATTCAGATATTTGCATGACTGCTTTTGTTTTATTTTGTGAATAGCAAAAAGCATTCAACCCCATAATACATGCTGTTTTATTGGTCGCTCGTCCATTTCATATCCCATAGCTTAAGCATTCATATATTTGGATTCCTCTCGACGAGGCGAGCAGTACGAGTACCACCTTGATGGGTCTGCGACGTTTCCTTCCAGAGTTATTACCAAAAAACCACAAACATCACAGAATCCTCTCGGTTTGGGGTCAAACTGTTGTCGCTTATTAAATCCCATAAGAAACGTCGCATCGAATGAATGTGATTGAATTCTCCCCGTCTGGACGAGCGGAATTGAATGGTGCAACTGATTTTGCTGTGCTGTGAAAATTCAGATATTTGCATGACTGCTTTTGTTTTATTTTGTGAATAGCAAAAAGCATTCAACCCCATAATACATGTTGTTTTATTGGTCGCTCGTTCATTTCATATCACATAGCTTAACCATTCATATATTTCGATTCTGCTCGACGAGCCGGGCAGTACGAGTACCACCATGATGGTTCTGCGACGTTTCCTTCCAGAGTTATTAAACCAAAAAACCACAAACATCCCAGAATCCTCTCGGTTTGGGGTCAAAATGTTGTCGCTTATTAAATCCCATAAGAAACGTCGCATCGAATGAATGTGATTGAATTCTCCCCGTCTGGACGAGCGGAATTGAATGGTGCAACTGATTTTGCTGTGCTGTGAAAATTCAGATATTTGCATGACTGCTTTTGTTTTATTTTGTGAATAGCAAAACGCATTCAACCCCATAATACATGCTGTTTTATTGGTCGCTCGTCCATTTCATATCCCATAGCTTAACCATTCATATATTTGGATTCCTCTCGACGAGGCGAGCAGTACGAGTACCACCTTGATGGGTCTGCGACGTTTCCTTCCAGAGTTATTACCAAAAAAACACAAACATCCCAGAATCCTCTCGGTTTGGGGTCAAAATGTTGTCGCTCATTAAATCCCATAAGACACGTCGCATCGAATGAATGTGATTGAATTATCCCCGTCGGGACGAGCGGAATTGAATGGTGCAACTGATTTTGCTGTGCTGTGAAAATTCAGATATTTGCATGACTGCTTTTGTTTTATTTTGTGAATAGCATAAAGCATTCAACCCCATAATACATGTTGTTTTATTGGTCGCTCGTCCATTTCATATCCCATAGCTTAAGCATTCATATATTTGGATTCCTCTCGACGAGGCGAGCAGTACGAGTACCATCTTGATGGGTCTGCGACGTTTCCTTCCAGAGTTATTACCAAAAAAACACAAACATCCCAGAATCCTCTCGGTTTGGGGTCAAAATGTTGTCGCTCATTAAATCCCATAAGACACGTCGCATCGAATGAATGTGATTGAATTATCCCCGTCGGGACGAGCGGAATTGAATGGTGCAACTGATTTTGCTGTGCTGTGAAAATTCAGATATTTGCATGACTGCTTTTGTTTTATTTTGTGAATAGCAAAAAGCATTCAACCCCATAATACATGCTGTTTTATTGGTCGCTCGTCCATTTCATATCCCATAGCTTAAGCATTCATATATTTGGATTCCTCTCGACGAGGCGAGCAGTACGAGTACCACCTTGATGGGTCTGCGACGTTTCCTTCCAGAGTTATTACCAAAAAACCACAAACATCACAGAATCCTCTCGGTTTGGGGTCAAACTGTTGTCGCTTATTAAATCCCATAAGAAACGTCGCATCGAATGAATGTGATTGAATTCTCCCCGTCTGGACAAGCGGAATTGAATGGTGCAACTGATTTTGCTGTGCTGTGAAAATTCAGATATTTGCATGACTGCTTTTGTTTTATTTTGTGAATAGCAAAAAGCATTCAACCCCATAATACATGTTGTTTTATTGGTCGCTCGTCCATTTCATATCCCATAGCTTAACCATTCACATATTTGGATTCCTCTCGACGAGGCGAGCAGTACGAGTACAACGTTGATGGGTCTGCGACGTTTCCTTCCAGAGTTATTACCAAAAAAACACAAACATCCCAGAATCCTCTCGGTTTGGGGTCAAAATGTTGTCGCTCATTAAATCCCATAAGACACGTCGCATCGAATGAATGTGATTGAATTATCCCCGTCAGGACGAGCGGAATTGAATGGTGCAACTGATTTTGCTGTGCTGTGAAAATTCAGATATTTGCATGACTGCTTTTGTTTTATTTTGTGAATAGCAAAAAGCATTCAACCCCATAATACATGCTGTTTTATTGGTCGCTCGTCCATTTCATATCCCATAGCTTAAGCATTCATATATTTGGATTCCTCTCGACGAGGCGAGCAGTACGAGTACCACCTTGATGGGTCTGCGACGTTTCCTTCCAGAGTTATTACCAAAAAACCACAAACATCACAGAATCCTCTCGGTTTGGGGTCAAACTGTTGTCGCTTATTAAATCCCATAAGAAACGTCGCATCGAATGAATGTGATTGAATTCTCCCCGTCTGGACGAGCGGAATTGAATGGTGCAACTGATTTTGCTGTGCTGTGAAAATTCAGATATTTGCATGACTGCTTTTGTTTTATTTTGTGAATAGCAAAAAGCATTCAACCCCATAATACATGTTGTTTTATTGGTCGCTCGTTCATTTCATATCACATAGCTTAACCATTCATATATTTCGATTCCGCTCGACGAGCCGGGCAGTACGAGTACCACCATGATGGTTCTGCGACGTTTCCTTCCAGAGTTATTAAACCAAAAAACCACAAACATCCCAGAATCCTCTCGGTTTGGGGTCAAAATGTTGTCGCTTATTAAATCCCATAAGAAACGTCGCATCGAATGAATGTGATTGAATTCTCCCCGTCTGGACGAGCGGAATTGAATGGTGCAACTGATTTTGCTGTGCTGTGAAAATTCAGATATTTGCATGACTGCTTTTGTTTTATTTTGTGAATAGCAAAACGCATTCAACCCCATAATACATGCTGTTTTATTGGTCGCTCGTCCATTTCATATCCCATAGCTTAACCATTCATATATTTGGATTCCTCTCGACGAGGCGAGCAGTACGAGTACCACCTTGATGGGTCTGCGACGTTTCCTTCCAGAGTTATTACCAAAAAAACACAAACATCCCAGAATCCTCTCGGTTTGGGGTCAAAATGTTGTCGCTCATTAAATCCCATAAGACACGTCGCATCGAATGAATGTGATTGAATTATCCCCGTCGGGACGAGCGGAATTGAATGGTGCAACTGATTTTGCTGTGCTGTGAAAATTCAGATATTTGCATGACTGCTTTTGTTTTATTTTGTGAATAGCAAAAAGCATTCAACCCCATAACATGCTGTTTTATTGGTCGCTCGTCCATTTCATATCCCATAGCTTAAGCATTCATATATTTGGATTCCTCTCGACGAGGCGAGCAGTACGAGTACCACCTTGATGGGTCTGCGACGTTTCCTTCCAGAGTTATTACCAAAAAACCACAAACATCACAGAATCCTCTCGGTTTGGGGTCAAACTGTTGTCGCTTATTAAATCCCATAAGAAACGTCGCATCGAATGAATGTGATTGAATTCTCCCCGTCTGGACGAGCGGAATTGAATGGTGCAACTGATTTTGCTGTGCTGTGAAAATTCAGATATTTGCATGACTGCTTTTGTTTTATTTTGTGAATAGCAAAAAGCATTCAACCCCATAATACATGTTGTTTTATTGGTCGCTCGTTCATTTCATATCACATAGCTTAACCATTCATATATTTCGATTCCGCTCGACGAGCCGGGCAGTACGAGTACCACCATGATGGTTCTGCGACGTTTCCTTCCAGAGTTATTAAACCAAAAAACCACAAACATCCCAGAATCCTCTCGGTTTGGGGTCAAAATGTTGTCGCTTATTAAATCCCATAAGAAACGTCGCATCGAATGAATGTGATTGAATTCTCCCCGTCTGGACGAGCGGAATTGAATGGTGCAACTGATTTTGCTGTGCTGTGAAAATTCAGATATTTGCATGACTGCTTTTGTTTTATTTTGTGAATAGCAAAACGCATTCAACCCCATAATACATGCTGTTTTATTGGTCGCTCGTCCATTTCATATCCCATAGCTTAACCATTCATATATTTGGATTCCTCTCGACGAGGCGAGCAGTACGAGTACCACCTTGATGGGTCTGCGACGTTTCCTTCCAGAGTTATTACCAAAAAAACACAAACATCCCAGAATCCTCTCGGTTTGGGGTCAAAATGTTGTCGCTCATTAAATCCCATAAGACACGTCGCATCGAATGAATGTGATTGAATTATCCCCGTCGGGACGAGCGGAATTGAATGGTGCAACTGATTTTGCTGTGCTGTGAAAATTCAGATATTTGCATGACTGCTTTTGTTTTATTTTGTGAATAGCAAAAAGCATTCAACCCCATAATACATGTTGTTTTATTGGTCGCTCGTTCATTTCATATCACATAGCTTAACCATTCATATATTTCGATTCCGCTCGACGAGCCGGGCAGTACGAGTACCACCATGATGGTTCTGCGACGTTTCCTTCCAGAGTTATTAAACCAAAAAACCACAAACATCCCAGAATCCTCTCGGTTTGGGGTCAAAATGTTGTCGCTTATTAAATCCCATAAGAAACGTCGCATCGAATGAATGTGATTGAATTCTCCCCGTCTGGACGAGCGGAATTGAATGGTGCAACTGATTTTGCTGTGCTGTGAAAATTCAGATATTTGCATGACTGCTTTTGTTTTATTTTGTGAATAGCAAAACGCATTCAACCCCATAATACATGCTGTTTTATTGGTCGCTCGTCCATTTCATATCCCATAGCTTAACCATTCATATATTTGGATTCCTCTCGACGAGGCGAGCAGTACGAGTACCACCTTGATGGGTCTGCGACGTTTCCTTCCAGAGTTATTACCAAAAAAACACAAACATCCCAGAATCCTCTCGGTTTGGGGTCAAAATGTTGTCGCTCATTAAATCCCATAAGACACGTCGCATCGAATGAATGTGATTGAATTATCCCCGTCGGGACGAGCGGAATTGAATGGTGCAACTGATTTTGCTGTGCTGTGAAAATTCAGATATTTGCATGACTGCTTTTGTTTTATTTTGTGAATAGCATAAAGCATTCAACCCCATAATACATGTTGTTTTATTGGTCGCTCGTCCATTTCATATCCCATAGCTTAAGCATTCATATATTTGGATTCCTCTCGACGAGGCGAGCAGTACGAGTACCACCTTGATGGGTCTACGACGTTTCCTTCCAGAGTTATTACTAAAAAACACACAAACATCCCAGAATCCTCTCGGTTTGGGGTCAAAATGTTGTCGCTCATTAAATCCCACTAGAAACGTCGCATCGAATGAATGTGATTGAATTCTCCCCGTCTGGACGAGCGGAATTGAATGGTGCAATTGATTTTGCTGTGCTGTGAAAATTCAGATATTTGCATGACTTCTTTTGTTTTATTTTGTGAATAGCAAAAAGCATTCAACCCCATAATACATGTTGTTTTATTGGTCGCTCGTCCATTTCATATCCCATAGCTTAAGCATTCATATATTTGGATTCCTCTCGACGAGGCGAGCAGTACGAGTACCATCTTGATGGGTCTGCGACGTTTCCTTCCAGAGTTATTACCAAAAAAACACAAACATCCCAGAATCCTCTCGGTTTGGGGTCAAAATGTTGTCGCTCATTAAATCCCATAAGACACGTCGCATCGAATGAATGTGATTGAATTATCCCCGTCGGGACGAGCGGAATTGAATGGTGCAACTGATTTTGCTGTGCTGTGAAAATTCAGATATTTGCATGACTGCTTTTGTTTTATTTTGTGAATAGCAAAAAGCATTCAACCCCATAATACATGCTGTTTTATTGGTCGCTCGTCCATTTCATATCACATAGCTTAACCATTCATATATTTCGATTCTGCTCGACGAGCCGGGCAGTACGAGTACCACCATGATGGTTCTGCGACGTTTCCTTCCAGAGTTATTAAACCAAAAAACCACAAACATCCCAGAATCCTCTCGGTTTGGGGTCAAAATGTTGTCGCTTATTAAATCCCATAAGAAACGTCGCATCGAATGAATGTGATTGAATTCTCCCCGTCTGGACGAGCGGAATTGAATGGTGCAACTGATTTTGCTGTGCTGTGAAAATTCAGATATTTGCATGACTGCTTTTGTTTTATTTTGTGAATAGCAAAACGCATTCAACCCCATAATACATGCTGTTTTATTGGTCGCTCGTCCATTTCATATCCCATAGCTTAAGCATTCATATATTTGGATTCCTCTCGACGAGGCGAGCAGTACGAGTACCACCTTGATGGGTCTACGACGTTTCCTTCCAGAGTTATTACTAAAAAACACACAAATATCCCAGAATCCTCTCGGTTTGGGGTCAAAATGTTGTCGCTCATTAAATCCCACTAGAAACGTCGCATCGAATGAATGTGATTGAATTCTCCCCGTCTGGACGAGCGGAATTGAATGGTGCAATTGATTTTGCTGTGCTGTGAAAATTCAGATATTTGCATGACTTCTTTTGTTTTATTTTGTGAATAGCAAAAAGCATTCAACCCCATAATACATGTTGTTTTATTGGTCGCTCGTCCATTTCATATCCCATAGCTTAAGCATTCATATATTTGGATTCCTCTCGACGAGGCGAGCAGTACGAGTACCATCTTGATGGGTCTGCGACGTTTCCTTCCAGAGTTATTACCAAAAAAACACAAACATCCCAGAATCCTCTCGGTTTGGGGTCAAAATGTTGTCGCTCATTAAATCCCATAAGACACGTCGCATCGAATGAATGTGATTGAATTATCCCCGTCGGGACGAGCGGAATTGAATGGTGCAACTGATTTTGCTGTGCTGTGAAAATTCAGATATTTGCATGACTGCTTTTGTTTTATTTTGTGAATAGCAAAAAGCATTCAACCCCATAATACATGCTGTTTTATTGGTCGCTCGTCCATTTCATATCACATAGCTTAACCATTCATATATTTCGATTCTGCTCGACGAGCCGGGCAGTACGAGTACCACCATGATGGTTCTGCGACGTTTCCTTCCAGAGTTATTAAACCAAAAAACCACAAACATCCCAGAATCCTCTCGGTTTGGGGTCAAAATGTTGTCGCTTATTAAATCCCATAAGAAACGTCGCATCGAATGAATGTGATTGAATTCTCCCCGTCTGGACGAGCGGAATTGAATGGTGCAACTGATTTTGCTGTGCTGTGAAAATTCAGATATTTGCATGACTGCTTTTGTTTTATTTTGTGAATAGCAAAACGCATTCAACCCCATAATACATGCTGTTTTATTGGTCGCTCGTCCATTTCATATCCCATAGCTTAACCATTCATATATTTGGATTCCTCTCGACGAGGCGAGCAGTACGAGTACCACCTTGATGGGTCTGCGACGTTTCCTTCCAGAGTTATTACCAAAAAAACACAAACATCCCAGAATTCTCTCGGTTTGGGGTCAAAATGTTGTCGCTCATTAAATCCCATAAGACACGTCGCATCGAATGAATGTGATTGAATTATCCCCGTCGGGACGAGCGGAATTGAATGGTGCAACTGATTTTGCTGTGCTGTGAAAATTCAGATATTTGCATGACTGCTTTTGTTTTATTTTGTGAATAGCATAAAGCATTCAACCCCATAATACATGTTGTTTTATTGGTCGCTCGTCCATTTCATATCCCATAGCTTAAGCATTCATATATTTGGATTCCTCTCGACGAGGCGAGCAGTACGAGTACCACCTTGATGGGTCTACGACGTTTCCTTCCAGAGTTATTACTAAAAAACACACAAACATCCCAGAATCCTCTCGGTTTGGGGTCAAAATGTTGTCGCTCATTAAATCCCACTAGAAACGTCGCATCGAATGAATGTGATTGAATTCTCCCCGTCTGGACGAGCGGAATTGAATGGTGCAATTGATTTTGCTGTGCTGTGAAAATTCAGATATTTGCATGACTTCTTTTGTTTTATTTTGTGAATAGCAAAAAGCATTCAACCCCATAATACATGTTGTTTTATTGGTCGCTCGTCCATTTCATATCCCATAGCTTAAGCATTCATATATTTGGATTCCTCTCGACGAGGCGAGCAGTACGAGTACCATCTTGATGGGTCTGCGACGTTTCCTTCCAGAGTTATTACCAAAAAAACACAAACATCCCAGAATCCTCTCGGTTTGGGGTCAAAATGTTGTCGCTCATTAAATCCCATAAGACACGTCGCATCGAATGAATGTGATTGAATTATCCCCGTCGGGACGAGCGGAATTGAATGGTGCAACTGATTTTGCTGTGCTGTGAAAATTCAGATATTTGCATGACTGCTTTTGTTTTATTTTGTGAATAGCAAAAAGCATTCAACCCCATAATACATGCTGTTTTATTGGTCGCTCGTCCATTTCATATCCCATAGCTTAAGCATTCATATATTTGGATTCCTCTCGACGAGGCGAGCAGTACGAGTACCACCTTGATGGGTCTGCGACGTTTCCTTCCAGAGTTATTACCAAAAAACCACAAACATCACAGAATCCTCTCGGTTTGGGGTCAAACTGTTGTCGCTTATTAAATCCCATAAGAAACGTCGCATCGAATGAATGTGATTGAATTCTCCCCGTCTGGACAAGCGGAATTGAATGGTGCAACTGATTTTGCTGTGCTGTGAAAATTCAGATATTTGCATGACTGCTTTTGTTTTATTTTGTGAATAGCAAAAAGCATTCAACCCCATAATACATGTTGTTTTATTGGTCGCTCGTTCATTTCATATCACATAGCTTAACCATTCATATATTTCGATTCTGCTCGACGAGCCGGGCAGTACGAGTACCACCATGATGGTTCTGCGACGTTTCCTTCCAGAGTTATTAAACCAAAAAACCACAAACATCCCAGAATCCTCTCGGTTTGGGGTCAAAATGTTGTCGCTTATTAAATCCCATAAGAAACGTCGCATCGAATGAATGTGATTGAATTCTCCCCGTCTGGACGAGCGGAATTGAATGGTGCAACTGATTTTGCTGTGCTGTGAAAATTCAGATATTTGCATGACTGCTTTTGTTTTATTTTGTGAATAGCAAAACGCATTCAACCCCATAATACATGCTGTTTTATTGGTCGCTCGTCCATTTCATATCCCATAGCTTAACCATTCATATATTTGGATTCCTCTCGACGAGGCGAGCAGTACGAGTACCACCTTGATGGGTCTGCGACGTTTCCTTCCAGAGTTATTACCAAAAAAACACAAACATCCCAGAATCCTCTCGGTTTGGGGTCAAAATGTTGTCGCTCATTAAATCCCATAAGACACGTCGCATCGAATGAATGTGATTGAATTATCCCCGTCGGGACGAGCGGAATTGAATGGTGCAACTGATTTTGCTGTGCTGTGAAAATTCAGATATTTGCATGACTGCTTTTGTTTTATTTTGTGAATAGCAAAAAGCATTCAACCCCATAATACATGTTGTTTTATTGGTCGCTCGTTCATTTCATATCACATAGCTTAACCATTCATATATTTCGATTCTGCTCGACGAGCCGGGCAGTACGAGTACCACCATGATGGTTCTGCGACGTTTCCTTCCAGAGTTATTTAACCAAAAAACCACAAACATCCCAGAATCCTCTCGGTTTGGGGTCAAAATGTTGTCGCTTATTAAATCCCATAAGAAACGTCGCATCGAATGAATGTGATTGAATTCTCCCCGTCTGGATGAGCGGAATTGAATGGTGCAACTGATTTTGCTGTGCTGTGAAAATTCAGATATTTGCATGACTGCTTTTGTTTTATTTTGTGAATAGCAAAACGCATTCAACCCCATAATACATGCTGTTTTATTGGTCGCTCGTCCATTTCATATCCCATAGCTTAACCATTCATATATTTGGATTCCTCTCGACGAGGCGAGCAGTACGAGTACCACCTTGATGGGTCTGCGACGTTTCCTTCCAGAGTTATTACCAAAAAAACACAAACATCCCAGAATCCTCTCGGTTTGGGGTCAAAATGTTGTCCCTCATTAAATCCCATAAGACACGTCGCATCGAATGAATGTGATTGAATTATCCCCGTCGGGACGAGCGGAATTGAATGGTGCAACTGATTTTGCTGTGCTGTGAAAATTCAGATATTTGCATGACTGCTTTTGTTTTATTTTGTGAATAGCATAAAGCATTCAACCCCATAATACATGTTGTTTTATTGGTCGCTCGTCCATTTCATATCCCATAGCTTAAGCATTCATATATTTGGATTCCTCTCGACGAGGCGAGCAGTACGAGTACCACCTTGATGGGTCTACGACGTTTCCTTCCAGAGTTATTACTAAAAAACACACAAACATCCCAGAATCCTCTCGGTTTGGGGTCAAAATGTTGTCGCTCATTAAATCCCACTAGAAACGTCGCATCGAATGAATGTGATTGAATTCTCCCCGTCTGGACGAGCGGAATTGAATGGTGCAACTGATTTTGCTGTGCTGTGAAAATTCAGATATTTGCATGACTGCTTTTGTTTTATTTTGTGAATAGCAAAACGCATTCAACCCCATAATACATGCTGTTTTATTGGTCGCTCGTCCATTTCATATCCCATAGCTTAACCATTCATATATTTGGATTCCTCTCGACGAGGCGAGCAGTACGAGTACCACCTTGATGGGTCTGCGACGTTTCCTTCCAGAGTTATTACCAAAAAAACACAAACATCCCAGAATCCTCTCGGTTTGGGGTCAAAATGTTGTCCCTCATTAAATCCCATAAGACACGTCGCATCGAATGAATGTGATTGAATTATCCCCGTCGGGACGAGCGGAATTGAATGGTGCAACTGATTTTGCTGTGCTGTGAAAATTCAGATATTTGCATGACTGCTTTTGTTTTATTTTGTGAATAGCATAAAGCATTCAACCCCATAATACATGTTGTTTTATTGGTCGCTCGTCCATTTCATATCCCATAGCTTAAGCATTCATATATTTGGATTCCTCTCGACGAGGCGAGCAGTACGAGTACCACCTTGATGGGTCTACGACGTTTCCTTCCAGAGTTATTACTAAAAAACACACAAACATCCCAGAATCCTCTCGGTTTGGGGTCAAAATGTTGTCGCTCATTAAATCCCACTAGAAACGTCGCATCGAATGAATGTGATTGAATTCTCCCCGTCTGGACGAGCGGAATTGAATGGTGCAACTGATTTTGCTGTGCTGTGAAAATTCAGATATTTGCATGACTTCTTTTGTTTTATTTTGTGAATAGCAAAAAGCATTCAACCCCATAATACATGTTGTTTTATTGGTCGCTCGTCCATTTCATATCCCATAGCTTAAGCATTCATATATTTGGATTCCTCTCGACGAGGCGAGCAGTACGAGTACCATCTTGATGGGTCTGCGACGTTTCCTTCCAGAGTTATTACCAAAAAAACACAAACATCCCAGAATCCTCTCGGTTTGGGGTCAAAATGTTGTCGCTCATTAAATCCCATAAGACACGTCGCATCGAATGAATGTGATTGAATTATCCCCGTCGGGACGAGCGGAATTGAATGGTGCAACTGATTTTGCTGTGCTGTGAAAATTCAGATATTTGCATGACTGCTTTTGTTTTATTTTGTGAATAGCAAAAAGCATTCAACCCCATAATACATGCTGTTTTATTGGTCGCTCGTCCATTTCATATCCCATAGCTTAAGCATTCATATATTTGGATTCCTCTCGACGAGGCGAGCAGTACGAGTACCACCTTGATGGGTCTGCGACGTTTCCTTCCAGAGTTATTACCAAAAAACCACAAACATCACAGAATCCTCTCGGTTTGGGGTCAAACTGTTGTCGCTTATTAAATCCCATAAGAAACGTCGCATCGAATTAATGTGATTGAATTTTCCCCGTCTGGACGAGCGGAATTGAATGGTGCAACTGATTTTGCTGTGCTGTGAAAATTCAGATATTTGCATGACTGCTTTTGTTTTATTTTGTGAATAGCAAAAAGCATTCAACCCCATAATACATGTTGTTTTATTGGTCGCTCGTCCATTTCATATCACATAGCTTAACCATTCATATATTTGGATTCCTCTCGACGAGCCGGGCAGTACGAGTACCACCTTGATGGGTCTGCGACGTTTCCTTCCAGAGTTATTACCAAAAAACCACAAACATCCCAGAATCCTCTCGGTTTTGGGGTCAAACTGTTGTCGCTCATTAAATCCCATAAGAAACGTCGCATCGAATGAATGTGATTGAATTCTCCCCGTCTGGACGAGCGGAATTGAATGGTGCAACTGATTTTGCTGTGCTGTGAAAATTCAGATATTTGCATGACTGCTTTTGTTTTATTTTGTGAATAGCATAAAGCATTCAACCCCATAATACATGCTGTTTTATTTGTCGCTCGTCCATTTCATATCCCATAGCTTAACCAATCATATATTTGGATTTCTCTCGACGAGGCGAGCAGTACGAGTACCACCTTGATGGGTCTGCGACGTTTCCTTCCAGAGTTATTACCAAAAAACCACAACAATCCCAGAATCCTCTCGGTTTAGGGTCAAAATGTTGTCGCTCATTAAATCCCATAAGAAACGTCGCATCGAATGAATGTGATTGAATTCTCCCCGTCTGGACGAGCGGAATTGAATGGTGCAACTGATTTTGCTGTGCTGTGAAAATTCAGATATTTGCATGATATGCTTTTGTTTTATTTTGTGAATAGCAAAAAGCATTCACCCCATAATACATGTTGTTTTATTAGTCGCTCGTTCATTTCATATCCCATAGCTGAACCACTCATATATTTGGATTCCTCTCGACGAGGCGAGCAGTACAAGTACAACCTTGATGGGTCTGCGACGTTTCCTTCCAGAGTTATTACCAAAAAACCACAAACATCCCAGAATCCTCTCGCTTTGGGGTCAAAATGTTGTCGCTCATTAAATCCCATAAGAAACGTCGCATCGAATGAATGTGATTGAATTTTCCCCGTCTGGACGAGCGCAATTGAATGGTGCAACTGATTTTGCTGTGCTGTGAAAATTCAGATATTTGCATGACTGCTTTTGTTTTATTTTGTGAATAGCAAAAAGCATTCAACCCCATAATACATGTTGTTTTATTGGTCGCTCGTCCATTTCATATCCGATAGCTTAACCATTCATATATTTGGATTCCTCTCGACGAGGCGAGCAGTTCGAGTACCACCTTGATGGGTCTGCGACGTTTCCTTCCAGAGCTATTACCAAAAAACCACAAACATCCCAGAATCCTCTCGATTTGGGGTCAAAATGTTGTCGCTCATTAAATTCCATAAGAAACGTCGCATCGAATGAATGTGATTGAATTCTCCCCGTCTGGACGAGCGGAATTGAATGGTGCAACTGATTTTGCTGTGCTGTGAAAATTCAGATATTTGCATGACTGCTTTTGTTTTATTTTGTGAATAGCATAAAGCATTCAACCCCATAATACATGCTGTTTTATTTGTCGCTCGTCCATTTCATATCCCATAGCTTAACCATTCATATATTTGGATTTCTCTCGTCGAGGCGAGCAGTACGAGTACCACCTTGATGGGTCTGCGACGTTTCTTTCCAGAGTTATTACCAAAAAACCACAAAAATCCCAGAATCCTCTCGATTTAGGGTCAAAATGTTGTCGCTCATTAAATCCCATAAGAAACGTCGCATCGAATGAATGTGATTGAATTCTCCCCGTCTGGACGAGCGGAATTGAATGGTGCAACTGATTTTGCTGTGCTGTGAAAATTCAGATATTTGCATGATATGCTTTTGTTTTATTTTGTGAATAGCAAAAAGCATTCAACCCCATAATACATGTTGTTTTATTGGTCGCTCGTCCATTTCATATTCCATAGCTTAAGCATTCATATATTTGGATTCCTCTCGACGAGGCGAGCAGTACGAGTACCACCTTGATGGGTCTGCGACGTTTCCTTCCAGAGTTATTACCAAAAATACACAAACATCCCAGAATCCTCTCGGTTTGGGGTCAAAATGTTGTCGCTCATTAAATCCAATAAGAAACGTCGCATCGAATGAAAGTGATTGAATTCTCCCCGTCTGGACGAGCGGAATTGAATGGTGCAACTGATTTTGCTGTGCTGTGAAAATTCAGATATTTGCATGACTGCTTTTGTTTTATTTTGTGAATAGCCAAAAGCATTCAACCCCATAATACATGTTGTTTTATTGGTCGCTCGTCCATTTCATATCCCATAGCTTAAGCATTCATATATTTGGATTCCTCTCGACGAGGCGAGCAGTACGAGTACCACTTGATGGGACTGCGACGTTTCCTTCCAGAGTTATTACCAAAAAACCACAAACATCCCAGAATCCTCTCGGTTTTGGGGTCAAAATGTTGTCGCTCATTAAATCCCATAAGAAACGTCGCATCGAATGAATGTGATTGAATTCTCCCCGTCTGGACGAGCGGAATTGAATGGTGCAACTGATATTGCTGTCCTGTGAAAATTCAGATATTTGCATGACTGCTTTTGTTTTATTTTGTGAATAGCAAAAAGCATTCAACCCCATAATACATGTTGTTTTATTGGTCGCTCGTCCATTTCATATTCCATAGCTTAAGCATTCATATATTTGGATTCCTCTCGACGAGGCGAGCAGTACGAGTACCACCTTGATGGGTCTGCGACGTTTCCTTCCAGAGTTATTACCAAAAATACACAAACATCCCAGAATCCTCTCGGTTTGGGGTCAAAATGTTGTCGCTCATTAAATCCAATAAGAAACGTCGCATCGAATGAATGTGATTGAATTCTCCCCGTCTAGACGAGCGGAATTGAATGGTGCAACTGATTTTGCTGTGCTGTGAAAATTCAGATATTTGCATGACTGCTTTTGTTTTATTTTGTGAATAGCCAAAAGCATTCAACCCCATAATACATGCTGTTTTATTGGTCGCTCGTCCATTTCATATCCCATAGCTTAACCATTCATATATTTGGATTCCTCTCGACGAGGCGAGCAGTAGGAGTACCACCTTGATGGGTCTGCGACGTTTCCTTCCAGAGTTATTACCAAAAAACCACAAACATCCCAGAATCCTCTCGGTTTTGGGGTCAAACTGTTGTCGCTCATTAAATCCCATAAGAAACGTCGCATCGAATGAATGTGATTGAATTCTCCCCGTCTGGACGAGCGGAATTGAATGGTACAACTGATTTTGCTGTGCTGTGAAAATTCAGATATTTGCATGACTGCTTTTGTTTTATTTTGTGAATAGCATAAAGCATTCAACCCCATAATACATGCTGTTTTATTTGTCGCTCGTCCATTTCATATCCCATAGCTTAACCATTCATATATTTGGATTTCTCTCGACGAGGCGAGCAGTACGAGTACCACCTTGATGGGTCTGCGACGTTTCCTTCCAGAGTTATTACCAAAAAAACACAAAAATCCCAGAATCCTCTCGGTTTAGGGTCAAAATGTTGTCGCTCATTAAATCCCATAAGAAACGTCGCATCGAATGAATGTGATTGAATTCTCCCCGTCTGGACGAGCGGAATTGAATGGTGCAACTGATTTTGCTGTGCTGTGAAAATTCAGATATTTGCATGATATGCTTTTGTTTTATTTTGTGAATAGCAAAAAGCATTCACCCCATAATACATGTTGTTTTATTAGTCGCTCGTTCATTTCATATCCCATAGCTGAACCACTCATATATTTGGATTCCTCTCGACGAGGCGAGCAGTACAAGTACAACCTTGATGGGTCTGCGACGTTTCCTTCCAGAGTTATTACCAAAAAACCACAACAATCCCAGAATCCTCTCGGTTTAGGGTCAAAATGTTGTCGCTCATTAAATCCCATAAGAAACGTCGCATCGAATGAATGTGATTGAATTCTCCCCGTCTGGACGAGCGGAATTGAATGGTGCAACTGATTTTGCTGTGCTGTGAAAATTCAGATATTTGCATGATATGCTTTTGTTTTATTTTGTGAATAGCAAAAAGCATTCACCCCATAATACATGTTGTTTTATTAGTCGCTCGTTCATTTCATATCCCATAGCTGAACCACTCATATATTTGGATTCCTCTCGACGAGGCGAGCAGTACAAGTACAACCTTGATGGGTCTGCGACGTTTCCTTCCAGAGTTATTACCAAAAAACCACAAACATCCCAGAATCCTCTCGCTTTGGGGTCAAAATGTTGTCGCTCATTAAATCCCATAAGAAACGTCGCATCGAATTAATGTGATTGAATTTTCCCCGTCTGGACGAGCGCAATTGAATGGTGCAACTGATTTTGCTGTGCTGTGAAAATTCAGATATTTGCATGACTGCTTTTGTTTTATTTTGTGAATAGCAAAAAGCATTCAACCCCATAATACATGTTGTTTTATTGGTCGCTCGTCCATTTCATATTCCATAGCTTAAGCATTCATATATTTGGATTCCTCTCGACGAGGCGAGCAGTACGAGTACCACCTTGATGGGTCTGCGACGTTTCCTTCCAGAGTTATTACCAAAAATACACAAACATCCCAGAATCCTCTCGGTTTGGGGTCAAAATGTTGTCGCTCATTAAATCCAATAAGAAACGTCGCATCGAATGAATGTGATTGAATTCTCCCCGTCTAGACGAGCGGAATTGAATGGTGCAACTGATTTTGCTGTGCTGTGAAAATTCAGATATTTGCATGACTGCTTTTGTTTTATTTTGTGAATAGCCAAAAGCATTCAACCCCATAATACATGCTGTTTTATTGGTCGCTCGTCCATTTCATATCCCATAGCTTAACCATTCATATATTTGGATTCCTCTCGACGAGGCGAGCAGTAGGAGTACCACCTTGATGGGTCTGCGACGTTTCCTTCCAGAGTTATTACCAAAAAACCACAAACATCCCAGAATCCTCTCGGTTTTGGGGTCAAACTGTTGTCGCTCATTAAATCCCATAAGAAACGTCGCATCGAATGAATGTGATTGAATTCTCCCCGTCTGGACGAGCGGAATTGAATGGTACAACTGATTTTGCTGTGCTGTGAAAATTCAGATATTTGCATGACTGCTTTTGTTTTATTTTGTGAATAGCATAAAGCATTCAACCCCATAATACATGCTGTTTTATTTGTCGCTCGTCCATTTCATATCCCATAGCTTAACCATTCATATATTTGGATTTCTCTCGACGAGGCGAGCAGTACGAGTACCACCTTGATGGGTCTGCGACGTTTCCTTCCAGAGTTATTACCAAAAAAACACAAAAATCCCAGAATCCTCTCGGTTTAGGGTCAAAATGTTGTCGCTCATTAAATCCCATAAGAAACGTCGCATCGAATGAATGTGATTGAATTCTCCCCGTCTGGACGAGCGGAATTGAATGGTGCAACTGATTTTGCTGTGCTGTGAAAATTCAGATATTTGCATGATATGCTTTTGTTTTATTTTGTGAATAGCAAAAAGCATTCACCCCATAATACATGTTGTTTTATTAGTCGCTCGTTCATTTCATATCCCATAGCTGAACCACTCATATATTTGGATTCCTCTCGACGAGGCGAGCAGTACAAGTACAACCTTGATGGGTCTGCGACGTTTCCTTCCAGAGTTATTACCAAAAAACCACAACAATCCCAGAATCCTCTCGGTTTAGGGTCAAAATGTTGTCGCTCATTAAATCCCATAAGAAACGTCGCATCGAATGAATGTGATTGAATTCTCCCCGTCTGGACGAGCGGAATTGAATGGTGCAACTGATTTTGCTGTGCTGTGAAAATTCAGATATTTGCATGATATGCTTTTGTTTTATTTTGTGAATAGCAAAAAGCATTCACCCCATAATACATGTTGTTTTATTAGTCGCTCGTTCATTTCATATCCCATAGCTGAACCACTCATATATTTGGATTCCTCTCGACGAGGCGAGCAGTACAAGTACAACCTTGATGGGTCTGCGACGTTTCCTTCCAGAGTTATTACCAAAAAACCACAAACATCCCAGAATCCTCTCGCTTTGGGGTCAAAATGTTGTCGCTCATTAAATCCCATAAGAAACGTCGCATCGAATTAATGTGATTGAATTTTCCCCGTCTGGACGAGCGCAATTGAATGGTGCAACTGATTTTGCTGTGCTGTGAAAATTCAGATATTTGCATGACTGCTTTTGTTTTATTTTGTGAATAGCAAAAAGCATTCAACCCCATAATACATGTTGTTTTATTGGTCGCTCGTCCATTTCATATCCGATAGCTTAACCATTCATATATTTGGATTCCTCTCGACGAGGCGAGCAGTTCGAGTACCACCTTGATGGGTCTGCGACGTTTCCTTCCAGAGCTATTACCAAAAAACCACAAACATCCCAGAATCCTCTCGATTTGGGGTCAAAATGTTGTCGCTCATTAAATTCCATAAGAAACGTCGCATCGAATGAATGTGATTGAATTCTCCCCGTCTGGACGAGCGGAATTGAATGGTGCAACTGATTTTGCTGTGCTGTGAAAATTCAGATATTTGCATGACTGCTTTTGTTTTATTTTGTGAATAGCATAAAGCATTCAACCCCATAATACATGCTGTTTTATTTGTCGCTCGTCCATTTCATATCCCATAGCTTAACCATTCATATATTTGGATTTCTCTCGTCGAGGCGAGCAGTACGAGTACCACCTTGATGGGTCTGCGACGTTTCTTTCCAGAGTTATTACCAAAAAACCACAAAAATCCCAGAATCCTCTCGATTTAGGGTCAAAATGTTGTCGCTCATTAAATCCCATAAGAAACGTCGCATCGAATGAATGTGATTGAATTCTCCCCGTCTGGACGAGCGGAATTGAATGGTGCAACTGATTTTGCTGTGCTGTGAAAATTCAGATATTTGCATGATATGCTTTTGTTTAATTTTGTGAATAGCAAAAAGCATTCAACCCCATAATACATGTTGTTTTATTGGTCGCTCGTCCATTTCATATTCCATAGCTTAAGCATTCATATATTTGGATTCCTCTCGACGAGGCGAGCAGTACGAGTACCACCTTGATGGGTCTGCGACGTTTCCTTCCAGAGTTATTACCAAAAATACACAAACATCCCAGAATCCTCTCGGTTTGGGGTCAAAATGTTGTCGCTCATTAAATCCAATAAGAAACGTCGCATCGAATGAAAGTGATTGAATTCTCCCCGTCTGGACGAGCGGAATTGAATGGTGCAACTGATTTTGCTGTGCTGTGAAAATTCAGATATTTGCATGACTGCTTTTGTTTTATTTTGTGAATAGCCAAAAGCATTCAACCCCATAATACATGTTGTTTTATTGGTCGCTCGTCCATTTCATATCCCATAGCTTAAGCATTCATATATTTGGATTCCTCTCGACGAGGCGAGCAGTACGAGTACCACTTGATGGGACTGCGACGTTTCCTTCCAGAGTTATTACCAAAAAACCACAAACATCCCAGAATCCTCTCGGTTTTGGGGTCAAAATGTTGTCGCTCATTAAATCCCATAAGAAACGTCGCATCGAATGAATGTGATTGAATTCTCCCCGTCTGGACGAGCGGAATTGAATGGTGCAACTGATATTGCTGTCCTGTGAAAATTCAGATATTTGCATGACTGCTTTTGTTTTATTTTGTGAATAGCAAAAAGCATTCAACCCCATAATACATGTTGTTTTATTGGTCGCTCGTCCATTTCATATTCCATAGCTTAAGCATTCATATATTTGGATTCCTCTCGACGAGGCGAGCAGTACGAGTACCACCTTGATGGGTCTGCGACGTTTCTTTCCAGAGTTATTACCAAAAAACCACAAAAATCCCAGAATCCTCTCGATTTAGGGTCAAAATGTTGTCGCTCATTAAATCCCATAAGAAACGTCGCATCGAATGAATGTGATTGAATTCTCCCCGTCTGGACGAGCGGAATTGAATGGTGCAACTGATTTTGCTGTGCTGTGAAAATTCAGATATTTGCATGATATGCTTTTGTTTAATTTTGTGAATAGCAAAAAGCATTCAACCCCATAATACATGTTGTTTTATTGGTCGCTCGTCCATTTCATATTCCATAGCTTAAGCATTCATATATTTGGATTCCTCTCGACGAGGCGAGCAGTACGAGTACCACCTTGATGGGTCTGCGACGTTTCCTTCCAGAGTTATTACCAAAAATACACAAACATCCCAGAATCCTCTCGGTTTGGGGTCAAAATGTTGTCGCTCATTAAATCCAATAAGAAACGTCGCATCGAATGAAAGTGATTGAATTCTCCCCGTCTGGACGAGCGGAATTGAATGGTGCAACTGATTTTGCTGTGCTGTGAAAATTCAGATATTTGCATGACTGCTTTTGTTTTATTTTGTGAATAGCCAAAAGCATTCAACCCCATAATACATGTTGTTTTATTGGTCGCTCGTCCATTTCATATCCCATAGCTTAAGCATTCATATATTTGGATTCCTCTCGACGAGGCGAGCAGTACGAGTACCACTTGATGGGACTGCGACGTTTCCTTCCAGAGTTATTACCAAAAAACCACAAACATCCCAGAATCCTCTCGGTTTTGGGGTCAAAATGTTGTCGCTCATTAAATCCCATAAGAAACGTCGCATCGAATGAATGTGATTGAATTCTCCCCGTCTGGACGAGCGGAATTGAATGGTGCAACTGATATTGCTGTCCTGTGAAAATTCAGATATTTGCATGACTGCTTTTGTTTTATTTTGTGAATAGCAAAAAGCATTCAACCCCATAATACATGTTGTTTTATTGGTCGCTCGTCCATTTCATATTCCATAGCTTAAGCATTCATATATTTGGATTCCTCTCGACGAGGCGAGCAGTACGAGTACCACCTTGATGGGTCTGCGACGTTTCCTTCCAGAGTTATTACCAAAAATACACAAACATCCCAGAATCCTCTCGGTTTGGGGTCAAAATGTTGTCGCTCATTAAATCCAATAAGAAACGTCGCATCGAATGAATGTGATTGAATTCTCCCCGTCTGGACGAGCGGAATTGAATGGTGCAACTGATTTTGCTGTGCTGTGAAAATTCAGATATTTGCATGACTGCTTTTGTTTTATTTTGTGAATAGCCAAAAGCATTCAACCCCATAATACATGCTGTTTTATTGGTCGCTCGTCCATTTCATATCCCATAGCTTAACCATTCATATATTTGGATTCCTCTCGACGAGGCGAGCAGTAGGAGTACCACCTTGATGGGTCTGCGACGTTTCCTTCCAGAGTTATTACCAAAAAACCACAAACATCCCAGAATCCTCTCGGTTTTGGGGTCAAACTGTTGTCGCTCATTAAATCCCATAAGAAACGTCGCATCGAATGAATGTGATTGAATTCTCCCCGTCTGGACGAGCGGAATTGAATGGTACAACTGATTTTGCTGTGCTGTGAAAATTCAGATATTTGCATGACTGCTTTTGTTTTATTTTGTGAATAGCATAAAGCATTCAACCCCATAATACATGCTGTTTTATTTGTCGCTCGTCCATTTCATATCCCATAGCTTAACCATTCATATATTTGGATTTCTCTCGACGAGGCGAGCAGTACGAGTACCACCTTGATGGGTCTGCGACGTTTCCTTCCAGAGTTATTACCAAAAAACCACAAAAATCCCAGAATCCTCTCGGTTTAGGGTCAAAATGTTGTCGCTCATTAAATCCCATAAGAAACGTCGCATCGAATGAATGTGATTGAATTCTCCCCGTCTGGACGAGCGGAATTGAATGGTGCAACTGATTTTGCTGTGCTGTGAAAATTCAGATATTTGCATGATATGCTTTTGTTTTATTTTGTGAATAGCAAAAAGCATTCACCCCATAATACATGTTGTTTTATTAGTCGCTCGTTCATTTCATATCCCATAGCTGAACCACTCATATATTTGGATTCCTCTCGACGAGGCGAGCAGTACAAGTACAACCTTGATGGGTCTGCGACGTTTCCTTCCAGAGTTATTACCAAAAAACCACAAACATCCCAGAATCCTCTCGGTTTGGGGTCAAAATGTTGTCGCTCATTAAATCCCATAAGAAACGTCGCATCGAATTAATGTGATTGAATTTTCCCCGTCTGGACGAGCGCAATTGAATGGTGCAACTGATTTTGCTGTGCTGTGAAAATTCAGATATTTGCATGACTGCTTTTGTTTTATTTTGTGAATAGCAAAAAGCATTCAACCCCATAATACATGCTGTTTTATTGGTCGCTCGTCCATTTCATATCCCATAGCTTAACCATTCATATATTTGGATTCCTCTCGACGAGGCGAGCAGTACGAGTACCACCTTGATGGGTCTGCGACGTTTCCTTCCAGAGTTATTACCAAAAAACCACAAACATCCCAGAATCCTCTCGGTTTGGGGTCAAACTGTTGTCGCTCATTAAATCCAATAAGAAACGTCGCATCGAATGAATGTGATTGAATTCTCCCCGTCTGGACGAGCGGAATTGAATGGTGCAACTGATTTTGCTGTGCTGTGAAAATTCAGATATTTGCATGACTGCTTTTGTTTTATTTTGTGAATAGCCAAAAGCATTCAACCCCATAATACATGTTGTTTTATTGGTCGCTCGTCCATTTCATATCCGATAGCTTAACCATTCATATATTTGGATTACTCTCGACGAGGCGAGCAGTTCGAGTACCACCTTGATGGGTCTGCGACGTTTCCTTCCAGAGCTATTACCAAAAAACCACAAACATCCCAGAATCCTCTCGATTTGGGGTCAAAATGTTGTCGCTCATTAAATTCCATAAGAAACGTCGCATCGAATGAATGTGATTGAATTCTCCCCGTCTGGACGAGCGGAATTGAATGGTGCAACTGATTTTGCTGTGCTGTGAAAATTCAAATATTTGCATGACTGCTTTTGTTTTATTTTGTGAATAGCATAAAGCATTCAACCCCATAATACATGCTGTTTTATTTGTCGCTCGTCCATTTCATATCCCATAGCTTAACCATTCATATATTTGGATTTCTCTCGACGAGGCGAGCAGTACGAGTACCACCTTGATGGGTCTGCGACGTTTCCTTCCAGAGTTATTACCAAAAAACCACAAACATCCCAGAATCCTCTCGGTTTTGGGGTCAAAATGTTGTCGCTCATTAAATCCCATAAGAAACGTCGCATCGAATGAATGTGATTGAATTCTCCCCGTCTGGACGAGCGGAATTGAATGGTGCAACTGATATTGCTGTCCTGTGAAAATTCAGATATTTGCATGACTGCTTTTGTTTTATTTTGTGAATAGCAAAAAGCATTCAACCCCATAATACATGTTGTTTTATTGGTCGCTCGTCCATTTCATATTCCATAGCTTAAGCATTCATATATTTGGATTCCTCTCGACGAGGCGAGCAGTACGAGTACCACCTTGATGGGTCTGCGACGTTTCCTTCCAGAGTTATTACCAAAAATACACAAACATCCCAGAATCCTCTCGGTTTGGGGTCAAAATGTTGTCGCTCATTAAATCCAATAAGAAACGTCGCATCGAATGAATGTGATTGAATTCTCCCCGTCTGGACGAGCGGAATTGAATGGTGCAACTGATTTTGCTGTGCTGTGAAAATTCAGATATTTGCATGACTGCTTTTGTTTTATTTTGTGAATAGCCAAAAGCATTCAACCCCATAATACATGTTGTTTTATTGGTCGCTCGTCCATTTCATATCCAATAGCTTAACCATTCATATATTTGGATTCCTCTCGACGAGGCGAGCAGTTCGAGTACCACCTTGATGGGTCTGCGACGTTTCCTTCCAGAGTTATTACCAAAAAACCACAAACATCCCAGAATCCTCTCGATTTGGGGTCAAAATGTTGTCGCTCATTAAATTCCATAAGAAACGTCGCATCGAATGAATGTGATTGAATTCTCCCCGTCTGGACGAGCGGAATTGAATGGTGCAACTGATTTTGCTGTGCTGTGAAAATTCAGATATTTGCATGACTGCTTTTGTTTTATTTTGTGAATAGCAAAAAGCATTCAACCCCATAATACATGCTGTTTTATTTGTCGCTCGTCCATTTCATATCCCATAGCTTAACCATTCATATATTTGGATTTCTCTCGACGAGGCGAGCAGTACGAGTACCACCTTGATGGGTCTGCGACGTTTCTTTCCAGAGTTATTACCAAAAAACCACAAAAATCCCAGAATCCTCTCGATTTAGGGTCAAAATGTTGTCGCTCATTAAATCCCATCTGAAACGTCGCATCGAATGAATGTGATTGAATTCTCCCCGTCTGGACGAGCGGAATTGAATGGTGCAACTGATTTTGCTGTGCTGTGAAAATTCAGATATTTGCATGATATGCTTTTGTTTTATTTTGTGAATAGCAAAAAGCATTCACCCCATAATACATGTTGTTTTATTAGTCGCTCGTTCATTTCATATCCCATAGCTGAACCACTCATATATTTGGATTCCGCTCGACGAGCCGGGCAGTACGAGTACCACCTTGATGGGTCTGCGACGTTTCCTTCCAGAGTTATTACCAAAAAACCACAAGCATCCCAGAATCTTCTCGGTTTGGGGTCAAAATGTTGTCGCTTATTAAATCCCATAAGAAACGTCGCATCGAATGAATGTGATTGAATTCTCCCCGTCTGGACGAGCAGAATTGAATGGTGCAACTGATTTTGCTGTGCTGTGAAAATTCAGATATTTGCATGACTGCTTTTGTTTTATTTTGTGAATAGCAAAACGCATTCAACCCCATAATACATGCTGTTTTATTGGTCGCTCGTCCATTTCATATCCCATAGCTTAACCATTCATATATTTGGATTTCTCTCGACGAGCCGAGCAGTACGAGTACCACCTTGATGGGTCTGCGACGTTTCCTTCCAGAGTTATTACCAAAAAAACACAAACATCCCAGAATCCTCTCGGTTTGGGGTCAAAATGTTGTCGCTCATTAAATCCCATAAGAAACGTCGCATCGAATGAATGTGATTGAATTCTCCCTGTCTGGACGAGCGGAATTGAATGGTGCAACTGATTTTGCTGTGCTGTGAAAATTCAGATATTTGCATGACTGCTTTTGTTTTATTTTGTGAATAGCCAAAAGCATTCAACCCCATAATACATGTTGTTTTATTGGTCGCTCGTCCATTTCATATCCAATAGCTTAACCATTCATATATTTGGATTCCTCTCGACGAGGCGAGCAGTTCGAGTACCACCTTGATGGGTCTGCGACGTTTCCTTCCAGAGTTATTACCAAAAAACCACAAACATCCCAGAATCCTCTCGGTTTGGGGTCAAAATGCTGTCGCTCATTAAATCCCATAAGACACGTCGCATCGAATGAATGTGATTGAATTCTCCCCGTCTGGACGAGCGGAATTGAATGGTGCAACTGATTTTGCTGTGCTGTGAAAATTCAGATATTTGCATGACTGCTTTTGTTTTATTTTGTGAATAGCCAAAAGCATTCAACCCCATAATACATGTTGTTTTATTGGTCGCTCGTCCATTTCATATCCCATAGCTTAAGCATTCATATATTTGGATTCCTCTCGACGAGGCGAGCAGTACGAGTACCACTTGATGGGACTGCGACGTTTCCTTCCAGAGTTATTACCAAAAAACCACAAACATCCCAGAATACTCTCGGTTTTGGGGTCAAAATGTTGTCGCTCATTAAATCCCATAAGAAACGTCGCATCGAATGAATGTGATTGAATTCTCCCCGTCTGGACGAGCGGAATTGAATGGTGCAACTGATATTGCTGTCCTGTGAAAATTCAGATATTTGCATGACTGCTTTTGTTTTATTTTGTGAATAGCAAAAAGCATTCAACCCCATAATACATGTTGTTTTATTGGTCGCTCGTCCATTTCATATTCCATAGCTTAAGCATTCATATATTTGGATTCCTCTCGACGAGGCGAGCAGTACGAGTACCACCTTGATGGGTCTGCGACGTTTCCTTCCAGAGTTATTACCAAAAATACACAAACATCCCAGAATCCTCTCGGTTTAGGGTCAAAATGTTGTCGCTCATTAAATCCAATAAGAAACGTCGCATCGAATGAATGTGATTGAATTCTCCCCGTCTGGACGAGCGGAATTGAATGGTGCAACTGATTTTGCTGTGCTGTGAAAATTCAGATATTTGCATGACTGCTTTTGTTTTATTTTGTGAATAGCCAAAAGCATTGAACCCCATAATACATGTTGTTTTATTGGTCGCTCGTCCATTTCATATCCAATAGCTTAACCATTCATATATTTGGATTCCTCTCGACGAGGCGAGCAGTTCGAGTACCACCTTGATGGGTCTGCGACGTTTCCTTCCAGAGTTATAACCAAAAAACCACAAACATCCCAGAATCCTCTCGATTTGGGGTCAAAATGTTGTCGCTCATTAAATTCCATAAGAAACGTCGCATCGAATGAATGTGATTGAATTCTCCCCGTCTGGACGAGCGGAATTGAATGGTGCAACTGATTTTGCTGTGCTGTGAAAATTCAGATATTTGCATGACTGCTTTTGTTTTATTTTGTGAATAGCAAAATGCATTCAACCCCATAATACATGCTGTTTTATTTGTCGCTCGTCCATTTCATATCCCATAGCTTAACCATTCATATATTTGGATTTCTCTCGACGAGGCGAGCAGTACGAGTACCACCTTGATGGGTCTGCGACGTTTCTTTCCAGAGTTATTACCAAAAAACCACAAAAATCCCAGAATCCTCTCGATTTAGGGTCAAAATGTTGTCGCTCATTAAATCCCATCTGAAACGTCGCATCGAATGAATGTGATTGAATTCTCCCCGTCTGGACGAGCGGAATTGAATGGTGCAACTGATTTTGCTGTGCTGTGAAAATTCAGATATTTGCATGATATTCTTTTGTTTTATTTTGTGAATAGCAAAAAGCATTCACCCCATAATACATGTTGTTTTATTAGTCGCTCGTTCATTTCATATCTCATAGCTGAACCACTCATATATTTGGATTCCGCTCGACGAGCCGGGCAGTACGAGTACCACCTTGATGGGTCTGCGACGTTTCCTTCCAGAGTTATTACCAAAAAAACACAAGCATCCCAGAATCCTCTCGGTTTGGGGTCAAAATGTTGTCGCTTATTAAATCCCATAAGAAACGTCGCATCGAATGAATGTGATTGAATTCTCCCCGTTTGGACGAGCGGAATTGAATGGTGCAACTGATTTTGCTGTGCTGTGAAAATTCAGATATTTGCATGACTGCTTTTGTTTTATTTTGTGAATAGCAAAAAGCATTCAACCCCATAATACATGCTGTTTTATTGGTCGCTCGTCCATTTCATATCCAATAGCTTAACCATTCACATATTTGGATTCCTCTCGACGAGGCGAGCAGTACGAGTGCAACCTTGATGGGTCTGCGACGTTTCCTTCCAGAGTTATTACCAAAAAACCACAAACATCCCAGAATCCTCTCGGTTTGGGGTCAAACTGTTGTCGCTTATTAAATCCCATAAGAAACGTCGCATCGAATGAATGTGATTGAATTCTCCCCGTCTGGACGAGCGGAATTGAATGGTGCAACTGATTTTGCTGTGCTGTGAAAATTCAGATATTTGCATGACTGCTTTTGTTTTATTTTGTGAATAGCAAAAAGCATTCAACCCCATAATACATGTTGTTTTATTGGTCGCTCGTTCATTTCATATCACATAGCTTAACCAATCATATATTTGGATTCCTCTCGACGAGGCGAGCAGTACGATTACCACCTTGATGGGTCTGCGACGTGTCCTTGCAGAGTTATTACCAAAAAACCACAAAAATCCCAGAATCCTCTCGGTTTAGGGTCAAAATGTTGTCGCTCATTAAATCCCATAAGAAACGTCGCATCGAATGAATGTGATTGAATTCTCCCCGTCTGGACGAGCGGAATTGAATGGTGCAACTGATTTTGCTGTGCTGTGAAAATTCAGATATTTGCATGATATGCTTTTGTTTTATTTTGTGAATAGCAAAAAGCATTCACCCCATAATACATGTTGTTTTATTAGTCGCTCGTTCATTTCATATCCCATAGCTGAACCACTCATATATTTGGATTCCGCTCGACGAGCCGGGCAGTACGAGTACCACCATGATGGTTCTGCGACGTTTCCTTCCAGAGTTATTACCAAAAAACCACAAACATCCCAGAATCCTCTCGGTTTGGGGTCAAAATGTTGTCACATATTAAATCCCATAAGAAACGTCGCATCGAATGAATGTGATTGAATTCTCCCCGTCTGGACGAGCGGAATTGAATGGTGCAACTGATTTTGCTGTGCTGTGAAAATTCAGATATTTGCATGACTGCTTTTGTTTTATTTTGTGAATAGCAAAACGCATTCAACCCCATAATACATGCTGTTTTAATGGTCGCTCCTCCATTTCATATCCCATAGCTTAACCATTCATATATTTGGATTCCTCTCGACGAGGCGAGCAGTACGAGTACCACCTTGATGGGTCTGCGACGTTTCCTTCCAGAGTTATTACCAAAAAAACACAAACATCCCAGAATCCTCTCGGTTTGGGGTGAAAATGTTGTCGCTCATTAAATCCCATAAGACACGTCGCATCGAATGAATGTGATTGAATTCTCCCCGTCTGGACGAGCGGAATTGAATGGTGCAACTGATTTTGCTGTGCTGTGAAAATTCAGATATTTGCATGACTGCTTTTGTTTTATTTTGTGAATAGCAAAAAGCATTCAACCCCATAATACATGCTGTTTTATTGGTCGCTCGTCCATTTCATATCCAATAGCTTAACCATTCACATATTTGGATTCCTCTCGACGAGGCGAGCAGTACGAGTACAACCTTGATGGGTCTGCGACGTTTCCTTCCAGAGTTATTACCAAAAAACCACAAACATCCCAGAATCCTCTCGGTTTGGGGTCAAACTGTTGTCGCTTATTAAATCCCATAAGAAAAGTCGCATCGAATGAATGTGATTGAATTCTCCCCGTCTGGACGAGCGGAATTGAATGGTGCAACTGATTTTGCTGTGCTGTGAAAATTCAGATATTTGCATGACTGCTTTTGTTTTATTTTGTGAATAGCAAAAAGCATTCAACCCCATAATACATGTTGTTTTATTGGTCGCTCGTTCATTTCATATCACATAGCTTAACCAATCATATATTTGGATTCCTCTCGACGAGGCGAGCAGTACGATTACCACCTTGATGGGTCTGCGACGTGTCCTTGCAGAGTTATTACCAAAAAACCACAAAAATCCCAGAATCCTCTCGGTTTAGGGTCAAAATGTTGTCGCTCATTAAATCCCATAAGAAACGTCGCATCGAATGAATGTGATTGAATTCTCCCCGTCTGGACGAGCGGAATTGAATGGTGCAACTGATTTTGCTGTGCTGTGAAAATTCAGATATTTGCATGATATGCTTTTGTTTTATTTTGTGAATAGCAAAAAGCATTCACCCCATAATACATGTTGTTTTATTAGTCGCTCGTTCATTTCATATCCCATAGCTGAACCACTCATATATTTGGATTCCGCTCGACGAGCCGGGCAGTACGAGTACCACCATGATGGTTCTGCGACGTTTCCTTCCAGAGTTATTACCAAAAAACCACAAACATCCCAGAATCCTCTCGGTTTGGGGTCAAAATGTTGTCACATATTAAATCCCATAAGAAACGTCGCATCGAATGAATGTGATTGAATTCTCCCCGTCTGGACGAGCGGAATTGAATGGTGCAACTGATTTTGCTGTGCTGTGAAAATTCAGATATTTGCATGACTGCTTTTGTTTTATTTTGTGAATAGCAAAACGCATTCAACCCCATAATACATGCTGTTTTAATGGTCGCTCCTCCATTTCATATCCCATAGCTTAACCATTCATATATTTGGATTCCTCTCGACGAGGCGAGCAGTACGAGTACCACCTTGATGGGTCTGCGACGTTTCCTTCCAGAGTTATTACCAAAAAAACACAAACATCCCAGAATCCTCTCGGTTTGGGGTGAAAATGTTGTCGCTCATTAAATCCCATAAGACACGTCGCATCGAATGAATGTGATTGAATTCTCCCCGTCTGGACGAGCGGAATTGAATGGTGCAACTGATTTTGCTGTGCTGTGAAAATTCAGATATTTGCATGACTGCTTTTGTTTTATTTTGTGAATAGCAAAAAGCATTCAACCCCATAATACATGCTGTTTTATTGGTCGCTCGTCCATTTCATATCCAATAGCTTAACCATTCACATATTTGGATTCCTCTCGACGAGGCGAGCAGTACGAGTACAACCTTGATGGGTCTGCGACGTTTCCTTCCAGAGTTATTACCAAAAAACCACAAACATCCCAGAATCCTCTCGGTTTGGGGTCAAACTGTTGTCGCTTATTAAATCCCATAAGAAAAGTCGCATCGAATGAATGTGATTGAATTCTCCCCGTCTGGACGAGCGGAATTGAATGGTGCAACTGATTTTGCTGTGCTGTGAAAATTCAGATATTTGCATGACTGCTTTTGTTTTATTTTGTGAATAGCAAAAAGCATTCAACCCCATAATACATGTTGTTTTATTGGTCGCTCGTTCATTTCATATCACATAGCTTAACCAATCATATATTTGGATTCCTCTCGACGAGGCGAGCAGTACGATTACCACCTTGATGGGTCTGCGACGTGTCCTTGCAGAGTTATTACCAAAAAACCACAAAAATCCCAGAATCCTCTCGGTTTAGGGTCAAAATGTTGTCGCTCATTAAATCCCATAAGAAACGTCGCATCGAATGAATGTGATTGAATTCTCCCCGTCTGGACGAGCGGAATTGAATGGTGCAACTGATTTTGCTGTGCTGTGAAAATTCAGATATTTGCATGATATGCTTTTGTTTTATTTTGTGAATAGCAAAAAGCATTCACCCCATAATACATGTTGTTTTATTAGTCGCTCGTTCATTTCATATCCCATAGCTGAACCACTCATATATTTGGATTCCGCTCGACGAGCCGGGCAGTACGAGTACCACCATGATGGTTCTGCGACGTTTCCTTCCAGAGTTATTACCAAAAAACCACAAACATCCCAGAATCCTCTCGGTTTGGGGTCAAAATGTTGTCACATATTAAATCCCATAAGAAACGTCGCATCGAATGAATGTGATTGAATTCTCCCCGTCTGGACGAGCGGAATTGAATGGTGCAACTGATTTTGCTGTGCTGTGAAAATTCAGATATTTGCATGACTGCTTTTGTTTTATTTTGTGAATAGCAAAACGCATTCAACCCCATAATACATGCTGTTTTAATGGTCGCTCCTCCATTTCATATCCCATAGCTTAACCATTCATATATTTGGATTCCTCTCGACGAGGCGAGCAGTACGAGTACCACCTTGATGGGTCTGCGACGTTTCCTTCCAGAGTTATTACCAAAAAAACACAAACATCCCAGAATCCTCTCGGTTTGGGGTGAAAATGTTGTCGCTCATTAAATCCCATAAGACACGTCGCATCGAATGAATGTGATTGAATTCTCCCCGTCTGGACGAGCGGAATTGAATGGTGCAACTGATTTTGCTGTGCTGTGAAAATTCAGATATTTGCATGACTGCTTTTGTTTTATTTTGTGAATAGCAAAAAGCATTCAACCCCATAATACATGTTGTTTTATTGGTCGCTCGTCCATTTCATATCCCATAGCTTAAGCATTCATATATTTGGATTCCTCTCGACGAGGCGAGCAGTACGATTACCACCTTGATGGGTCTGCGACGTTTCCTTCCAGAGTTATTACCAAAAAACCACAAACATCCCAGAATCCTCTCGGTTTGGGGTCAAACTGTTGTCGCTTATTAAATCCCATAAGAAACGTCGCATCGAATGAATGTGATTGAATTCTCCCCGTCTGGACGAGCGGAATTGAATGGTGCAACTGATTTTGCTGTGCTGTGAAAATTCAGATATTTGCATGACTGCTTTTGTTTTATTTTGTGAATAGCAAAAAGCATTCAACCCCATAATACATGTTGTTTTATTGGTCGCTCGTTCATTTCATATCACATAGCTTAACCAATCATATATTTGGATTCCTCTCGACGAGGCGAGCAGTACGATTACCACCTTGATGGGTCTGCGACGTGTCCTTGCAGAGTTATTACCAAAAAACCACAAAAATCCCAGAATCCTCTCGGTTTAGGGTCAAAATGTTGTCGCTCATTAAATCCCATAAGAAACGTCGCATCGAATGAATGTGATTGAATTCTCCCCGTCTGGACGAGCGGAATTGAATGGTGCAACTGATTTTGCTGTGCTGTGAAAATTCAGATATTTGCATGATATGCTTTTGTTTTATTTTGTGAATAGCAAAAAGCATTCACCCCACAATACATGTTGTTTTATTAGTCGCTCGTTCATTTCATATCCCACAGCTGAACCACTCATATATTTGGATTCCGCTCGACGAGCCGGGCAGTACGAGTACCATCATGTTGGTTCTGCGACGTTTCCTTCCAGAGTTATTACCAAAAAACCACAAACATCCCAGAATCCTCTCGGTTTGGGGTCAAAATGTTGTCACTTATTAAATCCCATAAGAAACGTCGCATCGAATGAATGTGATTGAATTCTCCCCGTCTGGACGAGCGGAATTGAATGGTGCAACTGATTTTGCTGTGCTGTGAAAATTCAGATATTTGCATGACTGCTTTTGTTTTATTTTGTGAATAGCAAAACGCATTCAACCCCATAATACATGCTGTTTTATTGGTCGCTCCTCCATTTCATATCCCATAGCTTAACCATTCATATATTTGGATTCCTCTCGACGAGGCGAACAGTACGAGTACCACCTTGATGGGTCTGCGACGTTTCCTTCCAGAGTTATTACCAAAAAAACACAAACATCCCAGAATCCTCTCGGTTTGGGGTCAAAATGTTGTCGCTCATTAAATCCCACAAGAAACGTCGAATCGAATGAATGTGATTGAATTCTCCCCGTCTGGACGAGCGGAATTGAATGGTGCAACTGATTTTGCTGTGCTGTGAAAATTCAGATATTTGCATGACTGCTTTTTTTTATTTTGTGAATAGAAAAACGCATTCAACCCCATGATACATGCTGTTTTATTGGTCGCTCCTCCATTTCATATCCCATAGCTTAACCATTCATATATTTGGATTCCTCTCGACGAGGCGAGCAGTACGAGTACCAACTTGATGGGTCTGCGACGTTTCCTTCCAGAGTTATTACCAAAAAAACACAAACATCCCAGAATCCTCTCGGTTTGGGGTCAAAATGTTGTCGCTCATTAAATCCCATAAGAAACGTCGCATCGAATGAATGTGATTGAATTTTTCCCGTCTGGACGAGCGGAATTGAATGGTGCAACTGATTTTGCTGTGCTGTGAAAATTCAGATATTTGCATGACTGCTTTTGTTTTATTTTGTGAATAGCAAAAAGCATTCAACCCCATAATACATGCTGTTTTATTGGTCGCTCGTCCATTTCATATCCAATAGCTTAACCATTCACATATTTGGATTCCTCTCGACGAGGCGAGCAGTACGAGTACAACCTTGATGGGTCTGCGACGTTTCCTTCCAGAGTTATTACCAAAAAACCACAAACATCCCAGAATCCTCTCGGTTTGGGGTCAAACTGTTGTCGCTTATTAAATCCCATAAGAAAAGTCGCATCGAATGAATGTGATTGAATTCTCCCCGTCTGGACGAGCGGAATTGAATGGTGCAACTGATTTTGCTGTGCTGTGAAAATTCAGATATTTGCATGACTGCTTTTGTTTTATTTTGTGAATAGCAAAAAGCATTCAACCCCATAATACATGTTGTTTTATTGGTCGCTCGTTCATTTCATATCACATAGCTTAACCAATCATATATTTGGATTCCTCTCGACGAGGCGAGCAGTACGATTACCACCTTGATGGGTCTGCGACGTGTCCTTGCAGAGTTATTACCAAAAAACCACAAAAATCCCAGAATCCTCTCGGTTTAGGGTCAAAATGTTGTCGCTCATTAAATCCCATAAGAAACGTCGCATCGAATGAATGTGATTGAATTCTCCCCGTCTGGACGAGCGGAATTGAATGGTGCAACTGATTTTGCTGTGCTGTGAAAATTCAGATATTTGCATGATATGCTTTTGTTTTATTTTGTGAATAGCAAAAAGCATTCACCCCATAATACATGTTGTTTTATTAGTCGCTCGTTCATTTCATATCCCATAGCTGAACCACTCATATATTTGGATTCCGCTCGACGAGCCGGGCAGTACGAGTACCACCATGATGGTTCTGCGACGTTTCCTTCCAGAGTTATTACCAAAAAACCACAAACATCCCAGAATCCTCTCGGTTTGGGGTCAAAATGTTGTCGCTCATTAAATCCCATAAGACACGTCGCATCGAATGAATGTGATTGAATTCTCCCCGTCTGGACGAGCGGAATTGAATGGTGCAACTGATTTTGCTGTGCTGTGAAAATTCAGATATTTGCATGACTGCTTTTGTTTTATTTTGTGAATAGCAAAAAGCATTCAACCCCATAATACATGCTGTTTTATTGGTCGCTCGTCCATTTCATATCACGTAGCTTAACCAATCATATATTTGGATTCCTCTCGACGAGGCGAGCAGTACGATTACCACCTTGATGGGTCTGCGACGTGTCCTTGCAGAGTTATTACCAAAAAACCACAAAAATCCCAGAATCCTCTCGGTTTAGGGTCAAAATGTTGTCGCTCATTAAATCCCATGAGAAACGTCGCATCGAATGAATGTGATTGAATTCTCCCCGTCTGGACGAGCGGAATTGAATGGTGCAACTGATTTTGCTGTGCTGTGAAAATTCAGATATTTGCATGATATGCTTTTGTTTTATTTTGTGAATAGCAAAAAGCATTCACCCCATAATACATGTTGTTTTATTAGTCGCTCGTTCATTTCATATCCCACAGCTGAACCACTCATATATTTGGATTCCGCTCGACGAGCCGGGCAGTACGAGTACCACCATGTTGGTTCTGCGACGTTTCCTTCCAGAGTTATTACCAAAAAACCACAAACATCCCAGAATCCTCTCGGTTTGGGGTCAAAATGTTGTCACTTATTAAATCCCATAAGAAACGTCGCATCGAATGAATGTGATTGAATTCTCCCCGTCTGGACGAGCGGAATTGAATGGTGCAACTGATTTTGCTGTGCTGTGAAAATTCAGATATTTGCATGACTGCTTTTGTTTTATTTTGTGAATAGCAAAACGCATTCAACCCCATAATACATGCTGTTTTATTGGTCGCTCCTCCATTTCATATCCCATAGCTTAACCATTCATATATTTGGATTCCTCTCGACGAGGCGAACAGTACGAGTACCACCTTGATGGGTCTGCGACGTTTCCTTCCAGAGTTATTACCAAAAAAACACAAACATCCCAGAATCCTCTCGGTTTGGGGTCAAAATGTTGTCGCTCATTAAATCCCACAAGAAACGTCGAATCGAATGAATGTGATTGAATTCTCCCCGTCTGGACGAGCGGAATTGAATGGTGCAACTGATTTTGCTGTGCTGTGAAAATTCAGATATTTGCATGACTGCTTTTTTTTATTTTGTGAATAGAAAAACGCATTCAACCCCATGATACATGCTGTTTTATTGGTCGCTCCTCCATTTCATATCCCATAGCTTAACCATTCATATATTTGGATTCCTCTCGACGAGGCGAGCAGTACGAGTACCAACTTGATGGGTCTGCGACGTTTCCTTCCAGAGTTATTACCAAAAAAACACAAACATCCCAGAATCCTCTCGGTTTGGGGTCAAAATGTTGTCGCTCATTAAATCCCATAAGAAACGTCGCATCGAATGAATGTGATTGAATTTTTCCCGTCTGGACGAGCGGAATTGAATGGTGCAACTGATTTTGCTGTGCTGTGAAAATTCAGATATTTGCATGACTGCTTTTGTTTTATTTTGTGAATAGCAAAAAGCATTCAACCCCATAATACATGCTGTTTTATTGGTCGCTCGTCCATTTCATATCCAATAGCTTAACCATTCACATATTTGGATTCCTCTCGACGAGGCGAGCAGTACGAGTACAACCTTGATGGGTCTGCGACGTTTCCTTCCAGAGTTATTACCAAAAAACCACAAACATCCCAGAATCCTCTCGGTTTGGGGTCAAACTGTTGTCGCTTATTAAATCCCATAAGAAAAGTCGCATCGAATGAATGTGATTGAATTCTCCCCGTCTGGACGAGCGGAATTGAATGGTGCAACTGATTTTGCTGTGCTGTGAAAATTCAGATATTTGCATGACTGCTTTTGTTTTATTTTGTGAATAGCAAAAAGCATTCAACCCCATAATACATGTTGTTTTATTGGTCGCTCGTTCATTTCATATCACATAGCTTAACCAATCATATATTTGGATTCCTCTCGACGAGGCGAGCAGTACGATTACCACCTTGATGGGTCTGCGACGTGTCCTTGCAGAGTTATTACCAAAAAACCACAAAAATCCCAGAATCCTCTCGGTTTAGGGTCAAAATGTTGTCGCTCATTAAATCCCATAAGAAACGTCGCATCGAATGAATGTGATTGAATTCTCCCCGTCTGGACGAGCGGAATTGAATGGTGCAACTGATTTTGCTGTGCTGTGAAAATTCAGATATTTGCATGATATGCTTTTGTTTTATTTTGTGAATAGCAAAAAGCATTCACCCCATAATACATGTTGTTTTATTAGTCGCTCGTTCATTTCATATCCCATAGCTGAACCACTCATATATTTGGATTCCGCTCGACGAGCCGGGCAGTACGAGTACCACCATGATGGTTCTGCGACGTTTCCTTCCAGAGTTATTACCAAAAAACCACAAACATCCCAGAATCCTCTCGGTTTGGGGTCAAAATGTTGTCGCTCATTAAATCCCATAAGACACGTCGCATCGAATGAATGTGATTGAATTCTCCCCGTCTGGACGAGCGGAATTGAATGGTGCAACTGATTTTGCTGTGCTGTGAAAATTCAGATATTTGCATGACTGCTTTTGTTTTATTTTGTGAATAGCAAAAAGCATTCAACCCCATAATACATGCTGTTTTATTGGTCGCTCGTCCATTTCATATCCAATAGCTTAACCATTCACATATTTGGATTCCTCTCGACGAGGCGAGCAGTACGAGTACAACCTTGATGGGTCTGCGACGTTTCCTTCCAGAGTTATTACCAAAAAACCACAAACATCCCAGAATCCTCTCGGTTTGGGGTCAAACTGTTGTCGCTTATTAAATCCCATAAGAAAAGTCGCATCGAATGAATGTGATTGAATTCTCCCCGTCTGGACGAGCGGAATTGAATGGTGCAACTGATTTTGCTGTGCTGTGAAAATTCAGATATTTGCATGACTGCTTTTGTTTTATTTTGTGAATAGCAAAAAGCATTCAACCCCATAATACATGTTGTTTTATTGGTCGCTCGTTCATTTCATATCACATAGCTTAACCAATCATATATTTGGATTCCTCTCGACGAGGCGAGCAGTACGATTACCACCTTGATGGGTCTGCGACGTGTCCTTGCAGAGTTATTACCAAAAAACCACAAAAATCCCAGAATCCTCTCGGTTTAGGGTCAAAATGTTGTCGCTCATTAAATCCCATAAGAAACGTCGCCTCGAATGAATGTGATTGAATTCTCCCCGTCTGGACGAGCGGAATTGAATGGTGCAACTGATTTTGCTGTGCTGTGAAAATTCAGATATTTGCATGATATGCTTTTGTTTTATTTTGTGAATAGCAAAAAGCATTCACCCCATAATACATGTTGTTTTATTAGTCGCTCGTTCATTTCATATCCCATAGCTGAACCACTCATATATTTGGATTCCGCTCGACGAGCCGGGCAGTACGAGTACCACCATGATGGTTCTGCGACGTTTCCTTCCAGAGTTATTACCAAAAAACCACAAACATCCCAGAATCCTCTCGGTTTGGGGTCAAAATGTTGTCACTTATTAAATCCCATAAGAAACGTCGCATCGAATGAATGTGATTGAATTCTCCCCGTCTGGACGAGCGGAATTGAATGGTGCAACTGATTTTGCTGTGCTGTGAAAATTCAGATATTTGCATGACTGCTTTTGTTTTATTTTGTGAATAGCAAAACGCATTCAACCCCATAATACATGCTGTTTTAATGGTCGCTCCTCCATTTCATATCCCATAGCTTAACCATTCATATATTTGGATTCCTCTCGACGAGGCGAGCAGTACGAGTACCACCTTGATGGGTCTGCGACGTTTCCTTCCAGAGTTATTACCAAAAAAACACAAACATCCCAGAATCCTCTCGGTTTGGGGTCAAAATGTTGTCGCTCATTAAATCCCATAAGACACGTCGCATCGAATGAATGTGATTGAATTCTCCCCGTCTGGACGAGCGGAATTGAATGGTGCAACTGATTTTGCTGTGCTGTGAAAATTCAGATATTTGCATGACTGCTTTTGTTTTATTTTGTGAATAGCAAAAAGCATTCAACCCCATAATACATGTTGTTTTATTGGTCGCTCGTCCATTTCATATCCCATAGCTTAAGCATTCATATATTTGGATTCCTCTCGACGAGGCGAGCAGTACGATTACCACCTTGATGGGTCTGCGACGTTTCCTTCCAGAGTTATTACCAAAAAACCACAAACATCCCAGAATCCTCTCGGTTTGGGGTCAAACTGTTGTCGCTTATTAAATCCCATAAGAAACGTCGCATCGAATGAATGTGATTGAATTCTCCCCGTCTGGACGAGCGGAATTGAATGGTGCAACTGATTTTGCTGTGCTGTGAAAATTCAGATATTTGCATGACTGCTTTTGTTTTATTTTGTGAATAGCAAAAAGCATTCAACCCCATAATACATGTTGTTTTATTGGTCGCTCGTTCATTTCATATCACATAGCTTAACCAATCATATATTTGGATTCCTCTCGACGAGGCGAGCAGTACGATTACCACCTTGATGGGTCTGCGACGTGTCCTTGCAGAGTTATTACCAAAAAAACACAAAAATCCCAGAATCCTCTAGGTTTAGGGTCAAAATGTTGTCGCTCATTAAATCCCATAAGAAACGTCGCATCGAATGAATGTGATTGAATTCTCCCCGTCTGGACGAGCAGAATTGAATGGTGCAACTGATTTTGCTGTGCTGTGAAAATTCAGATATTTGCATGATATGCTTTTGTTTTATTTTGTGAATAGCAAAAAGCATTCACCCCATAATACATGTTGTTTTATTAGTCGCTCGTTCATTTCATATCCCATAGCTGAACCACTCATATATTTGGATTCCGCTCGACGAGCCGGGCAGTACGAGTACCACCATGTTGGTTCTGCGACGTTTCCTTCCAGAGTTATTACCAAAAAACCACAAACATCCCAGAATCCTCTCGGTTTGGGGTCAAAATGTTGTCACTTATTAAATCCCATAAGAAACGTCGCATCGAATGAATGTGATTGAATTCTCCCCGTCTGGACGAGCGGAATTGAATGGTGCAACTGATTTTGCTGTGCTGTGAAAATTCAGATATTTGCATGACTGCTTTTGTTTTATTTTGTGAATAGCAAAACGCATTCAACCCCATAATACATGCTGTTTTATTGGTCGCTCCTCCATTTCATATCCCATAGCTTAACCATTCATATATTTGGATTCCTCTCGACGAGGCGAGCAGTACGAGTACCACCTTGATGGGTCTGCGACGTTTCCTTCCAGAGTTATTACCAAAAAAACACAAACATCCCAGAATCCTCTCGGTTTGGGGTCAAAATGTTGTCGCTCATTAAATCCCACAAGAAACGTCGAATCGAATGAATGTGATTGAATTCTCCCCGTCTGGACGAGCGGAATTGAATGGTGCAACTGATTTTGCTGTGCTGTGAAAATTCAGATATTTGCATGACTGCTTTTTTTTATTTTGTGAATAGAAAAACGCATTCAACCCCATAATACATGCTGTTTTATTGGTCGCTCCTCCATTTCATATCCCATAGCTTAACCATTCATATATTTGGATTCCTCTCGACGAGGCGAGCAGTACGAGTACCAAGTTGATGGGTCTGCGACGTTTCCTTCCAGAGTTATTACCAAAAAAACACAAACATCCCAGAATCCTCTCGGTTTGGGGTCAAAATGTTGTCGCTCATTAAATCCCACAAGAAACGTCGAATCGAATGAATGTGATTAAATTCTCCCCGTCTGGACGAGCGGAATTGAATGGTGCAACTGATTTTGCTGTGCTGTGAAAATTCAGATATTTGCATGACTGCATTTTTTTAATTTTGTGAATAGCAAAAAGCATTCAACCCCATAATACATGCTGTTTTATTGGTCGCTCGTCCATTTCATATCCCAAAGCTTAACGATTCATATATTTGGATTTCTCTCGACGAGGCGAGCAGTACGAGTACCACCTTCATGGGTCTGCGACGTTTCCTTCCAGAGTTATTACCAAAAAAACACAAACATCCCAGAATCCTCTCGGTTTGGGGTCAAAATGTTGTCGCTCATTAAATCCCATAAGAAACGTCGCATCGAATGAATGTGATTGAATTCTCCCCGTCTGGACGAGCGGAATTGAATGGTGCAACTGATTTTGCTGTGCTGTGAAAATTCAGATATTTGCATGACTGCTTGTGTTTTATTTTGTGAATAGCAAAACGCATTCAACCCCATAATACATGCTGTTTTATTGGTCGCTCCTCCATTTCATATCCCATAGCTTACCCATTCATATATTTGGATTCCTCTCGACGAGGCGAGCAGTACGAGTTCCACCTTGATTGGTCTGCGACGTTTCCTTCCAGAGTTATTACCAAAAAAACACAAACATCCCAGAATCCTCTCGGTTTGGGGTGAAAATGTTGTCGCTCATTAAATCCCATAAGACACGTCGCATCGAATGAATGTGATTGAATTCTCCCCGTCTGGACGAGCGGAATTGAATGGTGCAACTGATTTTGCTGTGCTGTGAAAATTCAGATATTTGCATGACTGCTTTTGTTTTATTTTGTGAATAGCAAAAAGCATCCAACCCCATAATACATGTTGTTTTATTGGTCGCTAGTCCAATTAATATCCCATAGCTTAAGCATTCATATATTTGGATTCCTCTCGACGAGGTGAGCAGTACGATTACCACCTTGATGGGTCTGCGACGTGTCCTTCCAGAGTTATTACCAAAAAACCACAAAAATCCCAGAATCCTCTCGGTTTAGGGTCAAAATGTTGTCGCTCATTAAATCCCATAAGAAACGTCGCATCGAATGAATGTGATTGAATTCTCCCCGTCTGGACGAGCGGAATTGAATGGTGCAACTGATTTTGCTGTGCTGTGAAAATTCAGATATTTGCATGACTGCTTTTGTTTTATTTTGTGAATAGCAAAACGCATTCAACCCCATAATACATGCTGTTTTATTGGTCGCTCGTCCATTTCATATCCCATAGCTTAAACATTCATATATTTGGATTCCTCTCGACGAGGCGAGCAGTACGAGTACCACCTTGATGGGTCTGCGACGTTTCCTTCCAGAGTTATTACCAAAAAAACACAAACATCCCAGAATCCTCTCGGTTTGGGGTCAAAATGTCGTCGCTCATTAAATCCCATAAGACACGTCGCATCGAATGAATGTGATTGAATTCTCCCCAGCTGGACGAGCGGAATTGAATGGTGCAACTGATTTTGCTGTGCTGTGAAAATTCAGATATTTGCATGACTGCTTTTGTTTTATTTTGTGAATAGCAAAAAGCATTCAACCCCATAATACATGTTGTTTTATTGGTCGCTCGTCCATTTCATATCCCATAGCTTAAGCATTCATATATTTGGATTCCTCTCGACGACGCGAGCAGTACGAGTACCACCTTGATGGGTCTGCGACGTTTCCTTCCATAGTTATTACCAAAAAACCACAAACATCCCAGAATCCTCTCGGTTTGGGGTCAAAATGTTGTCGCTCATTAAATCCCATAAGAAACGTCGCATCGAATGAATGTGATTGAATTCTCCCCGTCTGGACGAGCGGAATTGAATGGTGCAACTGATATTGCTGTCCTGTGAAAATTCAGATATTTGCATGACTGCTTTTGTTTTATTTTGTGAATAGCAAAAAGCATTCAAACCCATAATACATGTTGTTTTATTGGTCGCTCGTCCATTTCATATTCCATAGCTTAAGCATTCATATATTTGGATTCCTCTCGACGAGGCGAGCAGTACGAGTACCACCTTGATGGGTCTGCGACGTTTCCTTCCAGAGTTATTACCAAAAATACACAAACATCCCAGAATCCTCTCGGTTTGGGGTCAAAATGTTGTCGCTCATTAAATCCCATAAGAAACGTCGCATCGAATGAATGTGATTGAATTCTCCCCGTCTGGACGAGCGGAATTGAATGGTGCAACTGATTTTGCTGTGCTGTGAAAATTCAGATATTTGCATGACTGCTTTTGTTTTATTTTGTGAATAGCAAAAAGCATTCAACCCCATAATACATGTTGTTTTATTGGTCGCTCGTTCATTTCATACCACATAGCTTAACCAATCATATATTTGGATTCCTCTCGACGATGCGAGCAGTACGATTACCACCTTGATGGGTCTGGGACGTGTCCTTGCAGAGTTATTACCAAAAAAACAGAAAATCCCAGAATCCTCTCGGTTTAGGGTCAAAATGTTGTCGCTCATTAAATCCCATAAGAAACGTCGCATCGAATGAATGTGATTGAATTCTCGCCGTCTGGACGAGCGGAATTTAATGGTGCAACTGATTTTGCTGTGCTGTGAAAATTCAGATATTTGCATGATATGCTTTTGTTTTATTTTGTGAATAGCAAAAAGCATTCACCTCATAATACATGTTGTTTTATTAGTCGCTCGTTCATTTCATATCCCATAGCTGAACCACTCATATATTTGGATTCCGCTCGACGAACCGGGCAGTACGAGTACCACCATGATGGTTCTGCGACGTTTCCTTCCAGAGTTATTACCAAAAAACCACAAACATCCCAGAATCCTCTCGGTTTGGGGTCAAAATGTTGTCACTTATTAAATCCCATAAGAAACGTCGCATCGAATGAATGTGATTGAATTCTCCCCGTCTGGACGAGCGGAATTGAATGGTGCAACTGATTTTGCTGTGCTGTGAAAATTCAGATATTTGCATGACTGCTTTTGTTTTATTTTGTGAATAGCAAAACGCATTCAACCCCATAATACATGTTGTTTTATTGGTCGCTCGTCCATTTCATATCCGATAGCTTAACGATTCATAGATTTGGATTCCTCTCGACGAGGCGAGCAGTACGAGTACCACCTTGATGGGTCTGCGACGTTTCCTTCCAGAGTTATTACCAAAAAAACACAAACATCCCAGAATCCTCTCGGTTTGGGGTCAAAATGTTGTCGCTCATTAAATCCAATAAGAAACGTCGCATCGAATGAATGTGATTGAATTCTCCCCGTCTGGACGAGCGGAATTGAATGGTGCAACTGATTTTGCTGTGCTGTGAAAATTCAGATATTTGCATGACTGCTTTTGTTTTATTTTATGAATAGCAAAAAGCATTCAACCCATAATACATGTTGTTTTATTGGTCGCTCGTCCATTTCATATCCCATAGCTTAACCATTCATATATTTGGATTCCTCTCGACGAGGCGAGCAGTTCGAGTACCACCTTGATGGGTCTGCGACGTTTCCTTCCATAGTTATTACCAAAAAACCACAAACATCCCAGAATCCTCTCGGTTTGGGGTCAAAATGTTGTCGCTCATTAAATCCCATAAGAAACGTCGCATCGAATGAATGTGATTGAATTCTCCCCGTCTGGACGAGCGGAATTGAATGGTGCAACTGATATTGCTGTCCTGTGAAAATTCAGATATTTGCATGACTGCTTTTGTTTTATTTTGTGAATAGCAAAAAGCATTCAACCCCATAATACATGTTGTTTTATTAGTCGCTCGTCCATTTCATATCCCATAGCTTAAGCATTCATATATTTGGATTTCTCTCGACGAGGCGAGCAGTACGAGTACCACCTTGATGGGTCTGCGACGTTTCCTTCCAGAGTTATTACCAAAAATACACAAACATCCCAGAATCCTCTCGGTTTGGGGTCAAAATGTTGTCGCTCATTAAATCCAATAAGAAACGTCGCATCGAATGAATGTGATTGAATTCTCCCCGTCTGGACGAGCGGAATTGAATGGTGCAACTGATTTTGCTGTGCTGTGAAAATTCAGATATTTGCATGACTGCTTTTGTTTTATTTTGTGAATAGCAAAAGCATTCAACCCCATAATACATGTTGTTTTATTGGTCGCTCGTCCATTTCATATCCGATAGCTTAACCATTCATATATTTGGATTTCTCTCGACGAGGCGAGCAGTACGAGTACCACCTTGATGGGTCTGCGACGTTTCCTTCCAGAGTTATTACCAAAAATACACAAACATCCCAGAATCCTCTCGGTTTGGGGTCAAAATGTTGTCGCTCATTAAATACCATAAGAAACGTCGCATCGAATGAATGTGATTGAATTATCCCCGTCTGGACGAGCGGAATTGAATGGTGCAACTGATTTTGCTGTGCTGTGAAAATTCAGATATTTGCATGACTGCTTTTGTTTTATTTTGTGAATAGCAAAAAGCATTCAACCCCATAATACATGTTGTTTTATTGGTCGCTCGTCCATTTCATATCCGATAGCTTAACCATTCATAGATTTGGATTCCTCTCGACGAGCCGAGCAGTACGAGTACCACCTTGATGGGTCTGCGACGTTTCCTTCCAGAGTTATTACAAAAAAACCACAAACATCCCAGAATCCTCTCAGTTTGGGGTAAAAATGTTGTCGCTCATTAAATCCCATAAGAAACGTCGCATCGAATGAATGTGATTGAATTCTCCCCGTCTGGACGAGCAGAATTGAATGATGCAACTGATATTGCTGTCCTGTGAAAATTCAGATATTTGCATGACTTCTTTTGTTTTATTTTGTGAATAGCAAAAAGCATTCAACCCCATAATACATGTTGTTTTATTGGTCGCTCGTCCATTTCATATTCCATAGCTTAAGCATTCATATATTTGGATTCCTCTCGACGAGGCGAGCAGTACGAGTACCACCTTGATGGGTCTGCGACGTTTCCTTCCAGAGTTATTACCAAAAATACACAAACATCCCAGAATCCTCTCGGTTTGGGGTCAAAATGTTGTCGCTCATTAAATCCAATAAGAAACGTCGCATCGAATGAATGTGATTGAATTCTCCCCATCTTGACGAGCGGAATTGAATGGTGCAACTGATTTTGCTGTGCTGTGAAAATTCAGATATTTGCATGACTTCTTTTGTTTTATTTTGTGAATAGCAAAAAGCATTCAACCCCATAATACATGTTGTTTTATTGGTCGCTCGTCCATTTCATATCCGATAGCTTAACCATTCATAGATTTGGATTCCTCTCGACGAGCCGAGCAGTACGATTACCACCTTGATGGGTCTGCGACGTGTCCTTGCAGAGTTATTACCAAAAAACCACAAAAATCCCAGAATCCTCTCGGTTTAGGGTCAAAATGTTGTCGCTCATTAAATCCCACAAGAAACGTCGAATCGAATGAATGTGATTGAATTCTCCCCGTCTGGACGAGCGGAATTGAATGGTGCAACTGATTTTGCTGTGCTGTGAAAATTCAGATATTTGCATGACTTCTTTTGTTTTATTTTGTGAATAGCAAAAAGCATTCAACCCCATAATACATGTTGTTTTATTGGTCGCTAGTCCATTTCATATCCCATAGCTTAAGCATTCATATATTTGGATTTCTCTCGACGAGGCGAGCAGTACGAGTACCACCTTGATGGGTCTGCGACGTTTCGTTCCAGAGTTATTACCAAAAATACACAAACATCCCAGAATCCTCTCGGTTTGGGGTCAAAATGTTGTCGCTCATTAAATCCAATAAGAAACGTCGCATCGAATGAATGTGATTGAATTCTCCCCGTCTGGACGAGCGGAATTGAATGGTGCAACTGATTTTGCTGTGCTGTGAAAATTCAGATATTTGCATGACTGGTTTTGTTTTATTTTGTGAATAGCAAAAAGCATTCAACCCCATAATACATGTTGTTTTATTAGTCGCTCGTCCATTTCATATCCCATAGCTTAAGCATTCATATATTTGGATTTCTCTCGACGAGGCGAGCAGTACGAGTACCACCTTGATGGGTCTGCGACGTTTCCTTCCAGAGTTATTACCAAAAATACACAAACATCCCAGAATCCTCTCGGTTTGGGGTCAAAATGTTGTCGCTCATTAAATCCAATAAGAAACGTCGCATCGAATGAATGTGATTGAATTCTCCCCGTCTGGACGAGCGGAATTGAATGGTGCAACTGATTTTACTGTGCTGTGAAAATTCAGATATTTGCATGACTGCTTTTGTTTTATTTTGTGAATAGCAAAAAGCATTCAACCCCATAATACATGTTGTTTTATTGGTCGCTCGTCCATTTCATATCCGATAGCTTAACCATTCATAGATTTGGATTCCTCTCGACGAGCCGAGCAGTACGAGTACCACCTTGATGGGTCTGCGACGTTTCCTTCCAGAGTTATTACAAAAAAACCACAAACATCCCAGAATCCTCTCGGTTTGGGGTCAAAATGTTGTCGCTCATTAAATCCCATAAGAAACGTCGCATCGAATGAATGTGATTGAATTCTCCCCGTCTGGACGAGCAGAATTGAATGATGCAACTGATATTGCTGTCCTGTGAAAATTCAGATATTTGCATGACTTCTTTTGTTTTATTTTGTGAATAGCAAAAAGCATTCAACCCCATAATACATGTTGTTTTATTGGTCGCTCGTCCATTTCATATTCCATAGCTTAAGCATTCATATATTTGGATTCCTCTCGACGAGGCGAGCAGTACTAGTACCACCTTGATGGGTCTGCGACGTTTCCTTCCAGAGTTATTACCAAAAAACCACAAACATCCCAGAATCCTCTCGGTTTGGGGTCAAAATGTTTTCGCTCATTAAATCCAATAAGAAACGTCGCATCGAATGAATGTGATTGAATTCTCCCCGTCTGGACGAGCGGAATTGAATGGTGCAACTGATTTTGCTGTGCTGTGAAAATTCAGATATTTGCATGACTGCTTTTGTTTTATTTTATGAATAGCGAAAAGCATTCAACCCATAATACATGTTGTTTTATTGGTCGCTCGTCCATTTCATATCCCATAGCTTAACCATTCATATATTTGGATTCCTCTCGACGAGGCGAGCAGTTCGAGTACCACCTTGATGGGTCTGCGACGTTTCCTTCATTAGTTATTATCAAAAAACCACAAACATCCCAGAATCCTCTCGGTTTGGGGTCAAAATGTTGTCGCTCATTAAATCCCATAAGAAACGTCGCATCGAATGAATGTGATTGAATTCTCCCCGTCTGGACGAGCGGAATTGAATGGTGCAACTGATATTGCTGTCCTGTAAAAATTCAGATATTTGCATGACTGCTTTTGTTTTATTTTGTGAATAGCAAAAAGCATTCAACCCCATAATACATGTTGTTTTATTAGTCGCTCGTCCATTTCATATCCCATAGCTTAAGCATTCATATATTTGGATTTCGCTCGACGAGGCGAGCAGTACGAGTACCACCTTGATGGGTCTGCGACGTTTCCTTCCAGAGTTATTACCAAAAATACACAAACATCCCAGAATCCTCTCGGTTTGGGGTCAAAATGTTGTCGCTCATTAAATCCAATAAGAAACGTCGCATCGAATGAATGTGATTGAATTCTCCCCGTCTGGACGAGCGGAATTGAATGGTGCAACTGATTTTGCTGTGCTTTGAAAATTCAGATATTTGCATGACTGCTTTTGTTTTATTTTGTGAATAGCAAAAAGCATTCAACCCCATAATACATGTTGTTTTATTGGTCGCTCGTCCATTTCATATCCGATAGCTTAACCATTCATATATTTGGATTTCTCTCGACGAGGCGAGCAGTACGAGTACCACCTTGATGGGTCTGCGACGTTTCCTTCCAGAGTTATTACCAAAAATACACAAACATCCCAGAATCCTCTCGGTTTGGGGTCAAAATGTTGTCGCTCATTAAATCCAATAAGAAACGTCGCATCGAATGAATGTGATTGAATTCTCCCCGTCTGGACGAGCGGAATTGAATGGTGCAACTGATTTTGCTGTGCTGTGAAAATTCAGATATTTGCATGACTGCTTTTGTTTTATTTTGTGAATAGCAAAAAGCATTCAACCCCATAATACATGTTGTTTTATTGGTCGCTCGTCCATTTCATATCCGATAGCTTAACCATTCATAGATTTGGATTCCTCTCGACGAGCCGAGCAGTACGAGTACCACCTTGATGGGTCTGCGACGTTTCCTTCCAGAGTTATTACAAAAAAACCACAAACATCCCAGAATCCTCTCAGTTTGGGGTCAAAATGTTGTCGCTCATTAAATCCCATAAGAAACGTCGCATCGAATGAATGTGATTGAATTCTCCCCGTCTGGACGAGCAGAATTGAATGATGCAACTGATATTGCTGTCCTGTGAAAATTCAGATATTTGCATGACTTCTTTTGTTTTATTTTGTGAATAGCAAAAAGCATTCAACCCCATAATACATGTTGTTTTATTGGTCGCTCGTCCATTTCATATTCCATAGCTTAAGCATTCATATATTTGGATTCCTCTCGACGAGGCGAGCAGTACGAGTACCACCTTGATGGGTCTGCGACGTTTCCTTCCAGAGTTATTACCAAAAATACACAAACATCCCAGAATCCTCTCGGTTTGGGGTCAAAATGTTGTCGCTCATTAAATCCAATAAGAAACGTCGCATCGAATGAATGTGATTGAATTCTCCCCATCTTGACGAGCGGAATTGAATGGTGCAACTGATTTTGCTGTGCTGTGAAAATTCAGATATTTGCATGACTTCTTTTGTTTTATTTTGTGAATAGCAAAAAGCATTCAACCCCATAATACATGTTGTTTTATTGGTCGCTCGTCCATTTCATATCCGATAGCTTAACCATTCATAGATTTGGATTCCTCTCGACGAGCCGAGCAGTACGATTACCACCTTGATGGGTCTGCGACGTTTCCTTCCAGAGTTATTACCAAAAAACCACAAACATCCCAGAATCCTCTCGGTTTGGGGTCAAAATGTTGTCGCTCATTAAATCCCACAAGAAACGTCGAATCGAATGAATGTGATTGAATTCTCCCCGCCTGGACGAGCGGAATTGAATGGTGCAACTGATTTTGCTGTGCTGTGAAAATTCAGATATTTGCATGACTTCTTTTGTTTTATTTTGTGAATAGCAAAAAGCATTCAACCCCATAATACATGTTGTTTTATTGGTCGCTAGTCCATTTCATATCCCATAGCTTAAGCATTCATATATTTGGATTTCTCTCGACGAGGCGAGCAGTACGAGTACCACCTTGATGGGTCTGCGACGTTTCGTTCCAGAGTTATTACCAAAAATACACAAACATCCCAGAATCCTCTCGGTTTGGGGTCAAAATGTTGTCGCTCATTAAATCCAATAAGAAACGTCGCATCGAATGAATGTGATTGAATTCTCCCCGTCTGGACGAGCGGAATTGAATGGTGCAACTGATTTTGCTGTGCTGTGAAAATTCAGATATTTGCATGACTGGTTTTGTTTTATTTTGTGAATAGCAAAAAGCATTCAACCCCATAATACATGTTGTTTTATTAGTCGCTCGTCCATTTCATATCCCATAGCTTAAGCATTCATATATTTGGATTTCTCTCGACGAGGCGAGCAGTACGAGTACCACCTTGATGGGTCTGCGACGTTTCCTTCCAGAGTTATTACCAAAAATACACAAACATCCCAGAATCCTCTCGGTTTGGGGTCAAAATGTTGTCGCTCATTAAATCCAATAAGAAACGTCGCATCGAATGAATGTGATTGAATTCTCCCCGTCTGGACGAGCGGAATTGAATGGTGCAACTGATTTTACTGTGCTGTGAAAATTCAGATATTTGCATGACTGCTTTTGTTTTATTTTGTGAATAGCAAAAAGCATTCAACCCCATAATACATGTTGTTTTATTGGTCGCTCGTCCATTTCATATCCGATAGCTTAACCATTCATAGATTTGGATTCCTCTCGACGAGCCGAGCAGTACGAGTACCACCTTGATGGGTCTGCGACGTTTCCTTCCAGAGTTATTACAAAAAAACCACAAACATCCCAGAATCCTCTCGGTTTGGGGTCAAAATGTTGTCGCTCATTAAATCCAATAAGAAACGTCGCATCGAATGAATGTGATTGAATTCTCCCCGTCTGGACGAGCGGAATTGAATGGTGCAACTGATTTTACTGTGCTGTGAAAATTCAGATATTTGCATGACTGCTTTTGTTTTATTTTGTGAATAGCAAAAAGCATTCAACCCCATAATACATGTTGTTTTATTGGTCGCTCGTCCATTTCATATCCGATAGCTTAACCATTCATAGATTTGGATTCCTCTCGACGAGCCGAGCAGTACGAGTACCACCTTGATGGGTCTGCGACGTTTCCTTCCAGAGTTATTACAAAAAAACCACAAACATCCCAGAATCCTCTCGGTTTGGGGTCAAAATGTTGTCGCTCATTAAATCCCATAAGAAACGTCGCATCGAATGAATGTGATTGAATTCTCCCCGACTGGACGAGCAGAATTGAATGATGCAACTGATATTGCTGTCCTGTGAAAATTCAGATATTTGCATGACTTCTTTTGTTTTATTTTGTGAATAGCAAAAAGCATTCAACCCCATAATACATGTTGTTTTATTGGTCGCTCGTCCATTTCATATTCCATAGCTTAAGCCTTCATATATTTGGATTCCTCTCGACGAGGCGAGCAGTACTAGTACCACCTTGATGGGTCTGCGACGTTTCCTTCCAGAGTTATTACCAAAAATACACAAACATCCCAGAATCCTCTCGGTTTGGGGTCAAAATGTTGTCGCTCATTAAATCCAATAAGAAACGTCGCATCGAATGAATGTGATTGAATTCTCCCCGTCTGGACGAGCGGAATTGAATGGTGCAACTGATTTTGCTGTGCTGTGAAAATTCAGATATTTGCATGACTGCTTTTGTTTTATTTTGTGAATAGCAAAAAGCATTCAACCCCATAATACATGTTGTTTTATTGGTCGCTCGTCCATTTCATATCCGATAGCTTAATCATTCATAGATTTGGATTCCTCTCGACGAGCCGAGCAGTACGAGTACCACCTTGATGGGTCTGCGACGTTTCCTTCCAGAGTTATTACAAAAAAACCACAAACATCCCAGAATCCTCTCAGTTTGGGGTCAAAATGTTGTCGCTCATTAAATCCCATAAGAAACGTCGCATCGAATGAATGTGATTGAATTCTCCCCGTCTGGACGAGCAGAATTGAATGATGCAACTGATATTGCTGTCCTGTGAAAATTCAGATATTTGCATGACTTCTTTTGTTTTATTTTGTGAATAGCAAAAAGCATTCAACCCCATAATACATGTTGTTTTATTGGTCGCTCGTCCATTTCATATTCCATAGCTTAAGCATTCATATATTTGGATTCCTCTCGACGAGGCGAGCAGTACGAGTACCACCTTGATGGGTCTGCGACGTTTCCTTCCAGAGTTATTACCAAAAAACCACAAACATCCCAGAATCCTCTCGGTTTGGGGTCAAAATGTTGTCGCTCATTAAATCCCACAAGAAACGTCGAATCGAATGAATGTGATTGAATTCTCCCCGCCTGGACGAGCGGAATTGAATGGTGCAACTGATTTTGCTGTGCTGTGAAAATTCAGATATTTGCATGACTTCTTTTGTTTTATTTTGTGAATAGCAAAAAGCATTCAACCCCATAATACATGTTGTTTTATTGGTCGCTAGTCCATTTCATATCCCATAGCTTAAGCATTCATATATTTGGATTTCTCTCGACGAGGCGAGCAGTACGAGTACCACCTTGATGGGTCTGCGACGTTTCCTTCCAGAGTTATTACCAAAAATACACAAACATCCCAGAATCCTCTCGGTTTGGGGTCAAAATGTTGTCGCTCATTAAATCCAATAAGAAACGTCGCATCGAATGAATGTGATTGAATTCTCCCCGTCTGGACGAGCGGAATTGAATGGTGCAACTGATTTTGCTGTGCTGTGAAAATTCAGATATTTGCATGACTGGTTTTGTTTTATTTTGTGAATAGCAAAAAGCATTCAACCCCATAATACATGTTGTTTTATTAGTCGCTCGTCCATTTCATATCCCATAGCTTAAGCATTCATATATTTGGATTTCTCTCGACGAGGCGAGCAGTACGAGTACCACCTTGATGGGTCTGCGACGTTTCCTTCCAGAGTTATTACCAAAAATACACAAACATCCCAGAATCCTCTCGGTTTGGGGTCAAAATGTTGTCGCTCATTAAATCCAATAAGAAACGTCGCATCGAATGAATGTGATTGAATTCTCCCCGTCTGGACGAGCGGAATTGAATGGTGCAACTGATTTTACTGTGCTGTGAAAATTCAGATATTTGCATGACTGCTTTTGTTTTATTTTGTGAATAGCAAAAAGCATTCAACCCCATAATACATGTTGTTTTATTGGTCGCTCGTCCATTTCATATCCGATAGCTTAACCATTCATAGATTTGGATTCCTCTCGACGAGCCGAGCAGTACGATTACCACCTTGATGGGTCTGCGACGTTTCCTTCCAGAGTTATTACCAAAAAACCACAAACATCCCAGAATCCTCTCGGTTTGGGGTCAAAATGTTGTCGCTCATTAAATCCCATAAGAAACGTCGAATCGAATGAATGTGATTGAATTCTCCCCGTCTGGACGAGCGGAATTGAATGGTGCAACTGATTTTGCTGTGCTGTGAAAATTCAGATATTTGCATGACTTCTTTTGTTTTATTTTGTGAATAGCAAAAAGCATTCAACCCCATAATACATGTTGTTTTATTGGTCGCTAGTCCATTTCATATCCCATAGCTTAAGCATTCATATATTTGGATTTCTCTCGACGAGGCGAGCAGTACGAGTACCACCTTGATGGGTCTGCGACGTTTCCTTCCAGAGTTATTACCAAAAATACACAAACATCCCAGAATCCTCTCGGTTTGGGGTCAAAATGTTGTCGCTCATTAAATCCAATAAGAAACGTCGCATCGAATGAATGTGATTGAATTCTCCCCGTCTGGACGAGCGGAATTGAATGGTGCAACTGATTTTGCTGTACTGTGAAAATTCAGATATTTGCATGACTGCTTTTGTTTTATTTTATGAATAGCAAAAAGCATTCAACCCATAATACATGTTGTTTTATTGGTCGCTCGTCCATTTCATATCCCATAGCTTAACCATTCATATATTTGGATTCCTCTCGACGAGGCGAGCAGTTCGAGTACCACCTTGATGGGTCTGCGACGTTTCCTTCCAGAGTTATTACAAAAAAACCACAAACATCCCAGAATCCTCTCGGTTTGGGGTCAAAATGTTGTCGCTCATTAAATCCCATAAGAAACGTCGCATCGAATGAATGTGATTGAATTCTCCCCGTCTGGACGAGCGGAATTGAATGGTGCAACTGATATTGCTGTCCTGTGAAAATTCAGATATTTACATGACTGCTTTTGTTTTATTTTGTGAATAGCAAAAAGCATTCAACCCCATAATACATGTTGTTTTATTAGTCGCTCGTCCATTTCATATCCCATAGCTTAAACATTCATATATTTGGATTTCTCTCGACGAGGCGAGCAGTACGAGTACCACCTTGATGGGTCTGCGACGTTTCCTTCCAGAGTTATTACCAAAAATACACAAACATCCCAGAATCCTCTCGGTTTGGGGTCAAAATGTTGTCGCTCATTAAATCCAATAAGAAACGTCGCATCGAATGAATGTGATTGAATTCTCCCCATCTTGAAGAGCGGAATTGAATGGTGCAACTGATTTTGCTGTGCTGTGAAAATTCAGATATTTGCATGACTTCTTTTGTTTTATTTTGTGAATAGCAAAAAGCATTCAACCCCATAATACATGTTGTTTTATTGGTCGCTCGTCCATTTCATATCCGATAGCTTAACCATTCATAGATTTGGATTCCTCTCGACGAGCCGAGCAGTACGATTACCACCTTGATGGGTCTGCGACGTTTCCTTCCAGAGTTATTACCAAAAAACCACAAACATCCCAGAATCCTCTCGGTTTGGGGTCAAAATGTTGTCGCTCATTAAATCCCACAAGAAACGTCGAATCGAATGAATGTGATTGAATTCTCCCCGTCTGGACGAGCGGAATTGAATGGTGCAACTGATATTGCTGTCCTGTGAAAATTCAGATATTTGCATGACTTCTTTTGTTTTATTTTGTGAATAGCAAAAAGCATTCAACCCCATAATACATGTTGTTTTATTAGTCGCTCGTCCATTTCATATCCCATAGCTTAAGCATTCATATATTTGGATTTCTCTCGACGAGGCGAGCAGTACGAGTACCACCTTGATGGGTCTGCGACGTTTCCTTCCAGAGTTATTACCAAAAATACACAAACATCCCAGAATCCTCTCGGTTTGGGGTCAAAATGTTGTCGCTCATTAAATCCAATAAGAAACGTCGCATCGAATGAATGTGATTGAATTCTCCCCGTCTGGACGAGCGGAATTGAATGGTGCAACTGATTTTGCTGTGCTGTGAAAATTCAGATATTTGCATGACTGCTTTTGTTTTATTTTGTGAATAGCAAAAAGCATTCAACCCCATAATACATGTTGTTTTATTGGTCGCTCGTCCATTTCATATCCGATAGCTTAACCATTCATAGATTTGGATTCCTCTCGACGAGCCGAGCAGTACGAGTACCACCTTGATGGGTCTGCGACGTTTCCTTCCAGAGTTATTACAAAAAAACACAAACATCCCAGAATCCTCTCGGTTTGGGGTCAAAATGTTGTCGCTCATTAAATCCCATAAGAAACGTCGCATCGAATGAATGTGATTGAATTCTCCCCGTCTGGACGAGCAGAATTGAATGATGCAACTGATATTGCTGTCCTGTGAAAATTCAGATATTTGCATGACTTCTTTTGTTTTATTTTGTGAATAGCAAAAAGCATTCAACCCCATAATACATGTTGTTTTATTGGTCGCTCGTCCATTTCATATTCCATAGCTTAAGCATTCATATATTTGGATTCCTCTCGACGAGGCGAGCAGTACGAGTACCACCTTGATGGGTCTGCGACGTTTCCTTCCAGAGTTATTACCAAAAAACCACAAACATCCCAGAATCCTCTCGGTTTGGGGTCAAAATGTTGTCGCTCATTAAATCCCATAAGAAACGTCGAATCGAATGAATGTGATTGAATTCTCCCCGTCTGGACGAGCGGAATTGAATGGTGCAACTGATTTTGCTGTGCTGTGAAAATTCAGATATTTGCATGACTGCTTTTGTTTTATTTTGTGAATAGCAAAAAGCATTCAACCCCATAATACATGTTGTTTTATTGGTCGCTAGTCCATTTCATATCCCATAGCTTAAGCATTCATATATTTGGATTTCTCTCGACGAGGCGAGCAGTACGAGTACCACCTTGATGGGTCTGCGACGTTTCCTTCCAGAGTTATTACCAAAAATACACAAACATCCCAGAATCCTCTCGGTTTGGGGTCAAAATGTTGTCGCTCATTAAATCCAATAAGAAACGTCGCATCGAATGAATGTGATTGAATTCTCCCCGTCTGGACGAGCGGAATTGAATGGTGCAACTGATTTTGCTGTGCTGTGAAAATTCAGATATTTGCATGACTGCTTTTGTTTTATTTTGTGAATAGCAAAAAGCATTCAACCCCATAATACATGTTGTTTTATTAGTCGCTCGTCCATTTCATATCCCATAGCTTAAGCATTCATATATTTGGATTTCTCTCGACGAGGCGAGCAGTACGAGTACCACCTTGATGGGTCTGCGACGTTTCCTTCCAGAGTTATTACCAAAAATACACAAACATCCCAGAATCCTCTCGGTTTGGGGTCAAAATGTTGTCGCTCATTAAATCCAATAAGAAACGTCGCATCGAATGAATGTGATTGAATTCTCCCCATCTTGACGAGCGGAATTGAATGGTGCAACTGATTTTGCTGTGCTGTGAAAATTCAGATATTTGCATGACTTCTTTTGTTTTATTTTGTGAATAGCAAAAAGCATTCAACCCCATAATACATGTTGTTTTATTGGTCGCTCGTCCATTTCATATCCGATAGCTTAACCATTCATAGATTTGGATTCCTCTCGACGAGCCGAGCAGTATGATTACCACCTTGATGGGTCTGCGACGTTTCCTTCCAGAGTTATTACCAAAAATACACAAACATCCCAGAATCCTCTCGGTTTGGGGTCAAAATGTTGTCGCTCATTAAATCCAATAAGAAACGTCGCATCGAATTAATGTGATTGAATTCTCCCCGTCTGGACGAGCGGAATTGAATGGTGCAACTGATTTTGCTGTGCTGTGAAAATTCAGATATTTGCATGACTTCTTTTGTTTTATTTTGTGAATAGCAAAAAGCATTCAACCCCATAATACATGTTGTTTTATTGGTCGCTCGTCCATTTCATATCCGATAGCTTAACCATTCATAGATTTGGATTCCTCTCGACGAGCCGAGCAGTACGAGTACCACCTTGATGGGTCTGCGACGTTTCCTTCCAGAGTTATTACAAAAAAACCACAAACATCCCAGAATCCTCTCGGTTTGGGGTCAAAATGTTGTCGCTCATTAAATCCCATAAGAAACGTCGCATCGAATGAATGTGATTGAATTCTCCCCGTCTGGACGAGCGGAATTGAATGGTGCAACTGATATTGCTGTCCTGTGAAAATTCAGATATTTGCATGACTGCTTTTGTTTTATTTTGTGAATAGCAAAAAGCATTCAACCCCATAATACATGTTGTTTTATTAGTCGCTCGTCCATTTCATATCCCATAGCTTAAGCATTCATATATTTGGATTTCTCTCGACGAGGCGAGCAGTATGATTACCACCTTGATGGGTCTGCGACGTTTCCTTCCAGAGTTATTACCAAAAATACACAAACATCCCAGAATCCTCTCGGTTTGGGGTCAAATTGTTGTCGCTCATTAAATCCAATAAGAAACGTCGCATCGAATGAATGTGATTGAATTCTCCCCATCTTGACGAGCGGAATTGAATGGTGCAACTGATTTTGCTGTGCTGTGAAAATTCAGATATTTGCATGACTTCTTTTGTTTTATTTTGTGAATAGCAAAAAGCATTCAACCCCATAATACATGTTGTTTTATTGGTCGCTCGTCCATTTCATATCCGAGAGCTTAACCATTCATAGATTTGGATTCCTCTCGACGAGCCGAGCAGTATGATTACCACCTTGATGGGTCTGCGACGTTTCCTTCCAGAGTTATTACCAAAAATACACAAACATCCCAGAATCCTCTCGGTTTGGGGTCAAAATGTTGTCGCTCATTAAATCCAATAAGAAACGTCGCATCGAATTAATGTGATTGAATTCTCCCCGTCTGGACGAGCGGAATTGAATGGTGCAACTGATTTTGCTGTGCTGTGAAAATTCAGATATTTGCATGACTTCTTTTGTTTTATTTTGTGAATAGCAAAAAGCATTCAACCCCATAATACATGTTGTTTTATTGGTCGCTCGTCCATTTCATATCCGATAGCTTAACCATTCATAGATTTGGATTCCTCTCGACGAGCCGAGCAGTACGAGTACCACCTTGATGGGTCTGCGACGTTTCCTTCCAGAGTTATTACAAAAAAACCACAAACATCCCAGAATCCTCTCGGTTTGGGGTCAAAATGTTGTCGCTCATTAAATCCCATAAGAAACGTCGCATCGAATGAATGTGATTTAATTCTCCCCGTCTGGACGAGCAGAATTGAATGATGCAACTGATATTGCTGTCCTGTGAAAATTCAGATATTTGCATGACTTCTTTTGTTTTATTTTGTGAATAGCAAAAAGCATTCAACCCCATAATACATGTTGTTTTATTGGTCGCTCGTCCATTTCATATTCCATAGCTTAAGCATTCATATATTTGGACTCCTCTCGACGAGGCGAGCAGTACTAGTACCACCTTGATGGGTCTGCGACGTTTCCTTCCAGAGTTATTACCAAAAATACACAAACATCCCAGAATCCTCTCGGTTTGGGGTCAAATTGTTGTCGCTCATTAAATCCAATAAGAAACGTCGCATCGAATGAATGTGATTGAATTCTCCCCATCTTGACGAGCGGAATTGAATGGTGCAACTGATTTTGCTGTGCTGTGAAAATTCAGATATTTGCATGACTTCTTTTGTTTTATTTTGTGAATAGCAAAAAGCATTCAACCCCATAATACATGTTGTTTTATTGGTCGCTCGTCCATTTCATATCCGAGAGCTTAACCATTCATAGATTTGGATTCCTCTCGACGAGCCGAGCAGTATGATTACCACCTTGATGGGTCTGCGACGTTTCCTTCCAGAGTTATTACCAAAAAACCACAAACATCCCAGAATCCTCTCGGTTTGGGGTCAAAATGTTGTCGCTCATTAAATCCCACAAGAAACGTCGAATCGAATGAATGTGATTGAATTCTCCCCGTCTGGACGAGCGGAATTGAATGGTGCAACTGATATTGCTGTCCTGTGAAAATTCAGATATTTGCATGACTTCTTTTGTTTTATTTTGTGAATAGCAAAAAGCATTCAACCCCATAATACATGTTGTTTTATTAGTCGCTCGTCCATTTCATATCCCATAGCTTAAGCATTCATATATTTGGATTTCTCTCGACGAGGCGAGCAGTACGAGTACCACCTTGATGGGTCTGCGACGTTTCCTTCCAGAGTTATTACCAAAAATACACAAACATCCCAGAATCCTCTCGGTTTGGGGTCAAAATGTTGTCGCTCATTAAATCCAATAAGAAACGTCGCATCGAATGAATGTGATTGAATTCTCCCCGTCTGGACGAGCGGAATTGAATGGTGCAACTGATTTTGCTGTGCTGTGAAAATTCAGATATTTGCATGACTGCTTTTGTTTTATTTTGTGAATAGCAAAAAGCATTCAACCCCATAATACATGTTGTTTTATTGGTCGCTCGTCCATTTCATATCCGATAGCTTAACCATTCATAGATTTGGATTCCTCTCGACGAGCCGAGCAGTACGAGTACCACCTTGATGGGTCTGCGACGTTTCCTTCCAGAGTTATTACAAAAAAACACAAACATCCCAGAATCCTCTCGGTTTGGGGTCAAAATGTTGTCGCTCATTAAATCCCATAAGAAACGTCGCATCGAATGAATGTGATTGAATTCTCCCCGTCTGGACGAGCAGAATTGAATGATGCAACTGATATTGCTGTCCTGTGAAAATTCAGATATTTGCATGACTTCTTTTGTTTTATTTTGTGAATAGCAAAAAGCATTCAACCCCATAATACATGTTGTTTTATTGGTCGCTCGTCCATTTCATATTCCATAGCTTAAGCATTCATATATTTGGATTCCTCTCGACGAGGCGAGCAGTACGAGTACCACCTTGATGGGTCTGCGACGTTTCCTTCCAGAGTTATTACCAAAAAACCACAAACATCCCAGAATCCTCTCGGTTTGGGGTCAAAATGTTGTCGCTCATTAAATCCCATAAGAAACGTCGAATCGAATGAATGTGATTGAATTCTCCCCGTCTGGACGAGCGGAATTGAATGGTGCAACTGATTTTGCTGTGCTGTGAAAATTCAGATATTTGCATGACTGCTTTTGTTTTATTTTGTGAATAGCAAAAAGCATTCAACCCCATAATACATGTTGTTTTATTGGTCGCTAGTCCATTTCATATCCCATAGCTTAAGCATTCATATATTTGGATTTCTCTCGACGAGGCGAGCAGTACGAGTACCACCTTGATGGGTCTGCGACGTTTCCTTCCAGAGTTATTACCAAAAATACACAAACATCCCAGAATCCTCTCGGTTTGGGGTCAAAATGTTGTCGCTCATTAAATCCAATAAGAAACGTCGCATCGAATGAATGTGATTGAATTCTCCCCGTCTGGACGAGCGGAATTGAATGGTGCAACTGATTTTGCTGTGCTGTGAAAATTCAGATATTTGCATGACTGCTTTTGTTTTATTTTGTGAATAGCAAAAAGCATTCAACCCCATAATACATGTTGTTTTATTAGTCGCTCGTCCATTTCATATCCCATAGCTTAAGCATTCATATATTTGGATTTCTCTCGACGAGGCGAGCAGTACGAGTACCACCTTGATGGGTCTGCGACGTTTCCTTCCAGAGTTATTACCAAAAATACACAAACATCCCAGAATCCTCTCGGTTTGGGGTCAAAATGTTGTCGCTCATTAAATCCAATAAGAAACGTCGCATCGAATGAATGTGATTGAATTCTCCCCATCTTGACGAGCGGAATTGAATGGTGCAACTGATTTTGCTGTGCTGTGAAAATTCAGATATTTGCATGACTTCTTTTGTTTTATTTTGTGAATAGCAAAAAGCATTCAACCCCATAATACATGTTGTTTTATTGGTCGCTCGTCCATTTCATATCCGATAGCTTAACCATTCATAGATTTGGATTCCTCTCGACGAGCCGAGCAGTATGATTACCACCTTGATGGGTCTGCGACGTTTCCTTCCAGAGTTATTACCAAAAATACACAAACATCCCAGAATCCTCTCGGTTTGGGGTCAAAATGTTGTCGCTCATTAAATCCAATAAGAAACGTCGCATCGAATTAATGTGATTGAATTCTCCCCGTCTGGACGAGCGGAATTGAATGGTGCAACTGATTTTGCTGTGCTGTGAAAATTCAGATATTTGCATGACTTCTTTTGTTTTATTTTGTGAATAGCAAAAAGCATTCAACCCCATAATACATGTTGTTTTATTGGTCGCTCGTCCATTTCATATCCGATAGCTTAACCATTCATAGATTTGGATTCCTCTCGACGAGCCGAGCAGTACGAGTACCACCTTGATGGGTCTGCGACGTTTCCTTCCAGAGTTATTACAAAAAAACCACAAACATCCCAGAATCCTCTCGGTTTGGGGTCAAAATGTTGTCGCTCATTAAATCCCATAAGAAACGTCGCATCGAATGAATGTGATTGAATTCTCCCCGTCTGGACGAGCGGAATTGAATGGTGCAACTGATATTGCTGTCCTGTGAAAATTCAGATATTTGCATGACTGCTTTTGTTTTATTTTGTGAATAGCAAAAAGCATTCAACCCCATAATACATGTTGTTTTATTAGTCGCTCGTCCATTTCATATCCCATAGCTTAAGCATTCATATATTTGGATTTCTCTCGACGAGGCGAGCAGTATGATTACCACCTTGATGGGTCTGCGACGTTTCCTTCCAGAGTTATTACCAAAAATACACAAACATCCCAGAATCCTCTCGGTTTGGGGTCAAATTGTTGTCGCTCATTAAATCCAATAAGAAACGTCGCATCGAATGAATGTGATTGAATTCTCCCCATCTTGACGAGCGGAATTGAATGGTGCAACTGATTTTGCTGTGCTGTGAAAATTCAGATATTTGCATGACTTCTTTTGTTTTATTTTGTGAATAGCAAAAAGCATTCAACCCCATAATACATGTTGTTTTATTGGTCGCTCGTCCATTTCATATCCGAGAGCTTAACCATTCATAGATTTGGATTCCTCTCGACGAGCCGAGCAGTATGATTACCACCTTGATGGGTCTGCGACGTTTCCTTCCAGAGTTATTACCAAAAATACACAAACATCCCAGAATCCTCTCGGTTTGGGGTCAAAATGTTGTCGCTCATTAAATCCAATAAGAAACGTCGCATCGAATTAATGTGATTGAATTCTCCCCGTCTGGACGAGCGGAATTGAATGGTGCAACTGATTTTGCTGTGCTGTGAAAATTCAGATATTTGCATGACTTCTTTTGTTTTATTTTGTGAATAGCAAAAAGCATTCAACCCCATAATACATGTTGTTTTATTGGTCGCTCGTCCATTTCATATCCGATAGCTTAACCATTCATAGATTTGGATTCCTCTCGACGAGCCGAGCAGTACGAGTACCACCTTGATGGGTCTGCGACGTTTCCTTCCAGAGTTATTACAAAAAAACCACAAACATCCCAGAATCCTCTCGGTTTGGGGTCAAAATGTTGTCGCTCATTAAATCCCATAAGAAACGTCGCATCGAATGAATGTGATTGAATTCTCCCCGTCTGGACGAGCAGAATTGAATGATGCAACTGATATTGCTGTCCTGTGAAAATTCAGATATTTGCATGACTTCTTTTGTTTTATTTTGTGAATAGCAAAAAGCATTCAACCCCATAATACATGTTGTTTTATTGGTCGCTCGTCCATTTCATATTCCATAGCTTAAGCATTCATATATTTGGACTCCTCTCGACGAGGCGAGCAGTACTAGTACCACCTTGATGGGTCTGCGACGTTTCCTTCCAGAGTTATTACCAAAAATACACAAACATCCCAGAATCCTCTCGGTTTGGGGTCAAATTGTTGTCGCTCATTAAATCCAATAAGAAACGTCGCATCGAATGAATGTGATTGAATTCTCCCCATCTTGACGAGCGGAATTGAATGGTGCAACTGATTTTGCTGTGCTGTGAAAATTCAGATATTTGCATGACTTCTTTTGTTTTATTTTGTGAATAGCAAAAAGCATTCAACCCCATAATACATGTTGTTTTATTGGTCGCTCGTCCATTTCATATCCGAGAGCTTAACCATTCATAGATTTGGATTCCTCTCGACGAGCCGAGCAGTATGATTACCACCTTGATGGGTCTGCGACGTTTCCTTCCAGAGTTATTACCAAAAATACACAAACATCCCAGAATCCTCTCGGTTTGGGGTCAAAATGTTGTCGCTCATTAAATCCAATAAGAAACGTCGCATCGAATTAATGTGATTGAATTCTCCCCGTCTGGACGAGCGGAATTGAATGGTGCAACTGATTTTGCTGTGCTGTGAAAATTCAGATATTTGCATGACTTCTTTTGTTTTATTTTGTGAATAGCAAAAAGCATTCAACCCCATAATACATGTTGTTTTATTGGTCGCTCGTCCATTTCATATCCCATAGCTTAACCATTCATAGATTTGGATTCCTCTCGACGAGCCGAGCAGTACGAGTACCACCTTGATGGGTCTGCGACGTTTCCTTCCAGAGTTATTACAAAAAAACCACAAACATCCCAGAATCCTCTCGGTTTGGGGTCAAAATGTTGTCGCTCATTAAATCCCATAAGAAACGTCGCATCGAATGAATGTGATTGAATTCTCCCCGTCTGGACGAGCAGAATTGAATGATGCAACTGATATTGCTGTCCTGTGAAAATTCAGATATTTGCATGACTTCTTTTGTTTTATTTTGTGAATAGCAAAAAGCATTCAACCCCATAATACATGTTGTTTTATTGGTCGCTCGTCCATTTCATATTCCATAGCTTAAGCATTCATATATTTGGATTCCTCTCGACGAGGCGAGCAGTACGAGTACCACCTTGATGGGTCTGCGACGTTTCCTTCCAGAGTTATTACCAAAAATACACAAACATCCCAGAATCCTCTCGGTTTGGGGTCAAAATGTTGTCGCTCATTAAATCCAATAAGAAACGTCGCATCGAATGAATGTGATTGAATTCTCCCCATCTTGACGAGCGGAATTGAATGGTGCAACTGATTTTGCTGTGCTGTGAAAATTCAGATATTTGCATGACTTCTTTTGTTTTATTTTGTGAATAGCAAAAAGCATTCAACCCCATAATACATGTTGTTTTATTGGTCGCTCGTCCATTTCATATCCGATAGCTTAACCATTCATAGATTTGGATTCCTCTCGACGAGCCGAGCAGTATGATTACCACCTTGATGGGTCTGCGACGTTTCCTTCCAGAGTTATTACCAAAAAACCACAAACATCCCAGAATCCTCTCGGTTTGGGGTCAAAATGTTGTCGCTCATTAAATCCCACAAGAAACGTCGAATCGAATGAATGTGATTGAATTCTCCCCGTCTGGACGAGCGGAATTGAATGGTGCAACTGATTTTGCTGTGCTGTGAAAATTCAGATATTTGCATGACTTCTTTTGTTTTATTTTGTGAATAGCAAAAAGCATTCAACCCCATAATACATGTTGTTTTATTGGTCGCTAGTCCATTTCATATCCCATAGCTTAAGCATTCATATATTTGGATTTCTCTCGACGAGGCGAGCAGTACGAGTACCACCTTGATGGGTCTGCGACGTTTCCTTCCAGAGTTATTACCAAAAATACACAAACATCCCAGAATCCTCTCGGTTTGGGGTCAAAATGTTGTCGCTCATTAAATCCAATAAGAAACGTCGCATCGAATGAATGTGATTGAATTCTCCCCGTCTGGACGAGCGGAATTGAATGGTGCAACTGATTTTGCTGTGCTGTGAAAATTCAGATATTTGCATGACTGCTTTTGTTTTATTTTATGAATAGCAAAAAGCATTCAACCCATAATACATGTTGTTTTATTGGTCGCTCGTCCATTTCATATCCCATAGCTTAACCATTCATATATTTGGATTCCTCTCGACGAGGCGAGCAGTTCGAGTACCACCTTGATGGGTCTGCGACGTTTCCTTCCAGAGTTATTACAAAAAAACCACAAACATCCCAGAATCCTCTCGGTTTGGGGTCAAAATGTTGTCGCTCATTAAATCCCATAAGAAACGTCGCATCGAATGAATGTGATTGAATTCTCCCCGTCTGGACGAGCGGAATTGAATGGTGCAACTGATATTGCTGTCCTGTGAAAATTCAGATATTTGCATGACTGCTTTTGTTTTATTTTGTGAATAGCAAAAAGCATTCAACCCCATAATACATGTTGTTTTATTGGTCGCTCGTCCATTTCATATCCGATAGCTTAACCATTCATAGATTTGGATTCCTCTCGACGAGCCGAGCAGTACGAGTACCACCTTGATGGGTCTGCGACGTTTCCTTCCAGAGTTATTACAAAAAAACCACAAACATCCCAGAATCCTCTCGGTTTGGGGTCAAAATGTTGTCGCTCATTAAATCCCATAAGAAACGTCGCATCGAATGAATGTGATTGAATTCTCCCCGTCTGGACGAGCAGAATTGAATGATGCAACTGATATTGCTGTCCTGTGAAAATTCAGATATTTGCATGACTTCTTTTGTTTTATTTTGTGAATAGCAAAAAGCATTCAACCCCATAATACATGTTGTTTTATTGGTCGCTCGTCCATTTCATATTCCATAGCTTAAGCATTCATATACTTGGATTTCTCTCGACGAGGCGAGCAGTACGAGTACCACCTTGATGGGTCTGCGACGTTTCCTTCCAGAGTTATTACCAAAAATACACAAACATCCCAGAATCCTCTCGGTTTGGGGTCAAAATGTTGTCGCTCATTAAATCCAATAAGAAACGTCGCATCGAATGAATGTGATTGAATTCTCCCCACCTTGACGAGCGGAATTGAATGGTGCAACTGATTTTGCTGTGCTGTGAAAATTCAGATATTTGCATGACTGCTTTTGTTTTATTTTGTGAATAGCAAAAAGCATTCAACCCCATAATACATGTTGTTTTATTGGTCGCTCGTCCATTTCATATCCGATAGCTTAACCATTCATAGATTTGGATTCCTCTCGACGAGCCGAGCAGTACGAGTACCATCTTGATGGGTCTGCGACGTTTCCTTCCAGAGTTATTACAAAAAAACCACAAACATCCCAGAATCCTCTCGGTTTGGGGTCAAAATGTTGTCGCTCATTAAATCCCATAAGAAACGTCGCATCGAATGAATGTGATTGAATTCTCCCCGTCTGGACGAGCAGAATTGAATGATGCAACTGATATTGCTGTCCTGTGAAAATTCAGATATTTGCATGACTTCTTTTGTTTTATTTTGTGAATAGCAAAAAGCATTCAACCCCATAATACATGTTGTTTTATTGGTTGCTCGTCCATTTCATATTCCATAGCTTAAGCATTCATATATTTGGATTCCTCTCGACGAGGCGAGCAGTAAGAGTACCACCTTGATGGGTCTGCGACGTTTCCTTCCAGAGTTATTACCAAAAATACACAAACATCCCAGAATCCTCTCGGTTTGGGGTCAAAATGTTGTCGCTCATTAAATCCAATAAGAAACGTCGCATCGAATGAATGTGATTGAATTCTCCCCATCTTGACGAGCGGAATTGAATGGTGCAACTGATTTTGCTGTGCTGTGAAAATTCAGATATTTGCATGACTTCTTTTGTTTTATTTTGTGAATAGCAAAAAGCATTCAACCCCATAATACATGTTGTTTTATTGGTCGCTCGTCCATTTCATATCCGATAGCTTAACCATTCATAGATTTGGATTCCTCTCGACGAGCCGAGCAGTACGATTACCACCTTGATGGGTCTGCGACGTTTCCTTCCAGAGTTATTACAAAAAAACCACAAACATCCCAGAATCCTCTCGGTTTGGGGTCAAAATGTTGTCGCTCATTAAATCCCATAAGAAACGTCGCATCGAATGAATGTGATTGAATTCTCCCCGTCTGGACGAGCGGAATTGAATGGTGCAACTGATATTGCTGTCCTGTGAAAATTCAGATATTTGCATGACTGCTTTTGTTTTATTTTGTGAATAGCAAAAAGCATTCAACCCCATAATACATGTTGTTTTATTGGTCGCTCGTCCATTTCATATTCCATAGCTTAAGCATTCATATATTTGGATTCCTCTCGACGAGGCGAGCAGTTCGAGTACCACCTTGATGGGTCTGCGACGTTTCCTTCCAGAGTTATTACAAAAAAACCACAAACATCCCAGAATCCTCTCGGTTTGGGGTCAAAATGTTGTCGCTCATTAAATCCAATAAGAAACGTCGCATCGAATGAATGTGATTGAATTCTCCCCGTCTGGACGAGCGGAATTGAATGGTGCAACTGATATTGCTGTCCTGTGAAAATTCAGATATTTGCATGACTGCTTTTGTTTTATTTTGTGAATAGCAAAAAGCATTCAACCCCATAATACATGTTGTTTTATTAGTCGCTCGTCCATTTCATATCCCATAGCTTAAGCATTCATATATTTGGATTTCTCTCGACGAGGCGAGCAGTACGAGTACCACCTTGATGGGTCTGCGACGTTTCCTTCCAGAGTTATTACCAAAAATACACAAACATCCCAGAATCCTCTCGGTTTGGGGTCAAAATGTTGTCGCTCATTAAATCCAATAAGAAACGTCGCATCGAATGAATGTGATTGAATTCTCCCCGTCTGGACGAGCGGAATTGAATGGTGCAACTGATTTTGCTGTGCTGTGAAAATTCAGATATTTGCATGACTGCTTTTGTTTTATTTTGTGAATAGCAAAAAGCATTCAACCCCATAATACATGTTGTTTTATTGGTCGCTCGTCCATTTCATATCCGATAGCTTAACCATTCATAGATTTGGATTCCTCTCGACGAGCCGAGCAGTACGAGTACCATCTTGATGGGTCTGCGACGTTTCCTTCCAGAGTTATTACAAAAAAACCACAAACATCCCAGAATCCTCTCGGTTTGGGGTCAAAATGTTGTCGCTCATTAAATCCCATAAGAAACGTCGCATCGAATGAATGTGATTGAATTCTCCCCGTCTGGACGAGCAGAATTGAATGATGCAACTGATATTGCTGTCCTGTGAAAATTCAGATATTTGCATGACTTCTTTTGTTTTATTTTGTGAATAGCAAAAAGCATTCAACCCCATAATACATGTTGTTTTATTGGTTGCTCGTCCATTTCATATTCCATAGCTTAAGCATTCATATATTTGGATTCCTCTCGACGAGGCGAGCAGTAAGAGTACCACCTTGATGGGTCTGCGACGTTTCCTTCCAGAGTTATTACCAAAAATACACAAACATCCCAGAATCCTCTCGGTTTGGGGTCAAAATGTTGTCGCTCATTAAATCCAATAAGAAACGTCGCATCGAATGAATGTGATTGAATTCTCCCCATCTTGACGAGCGGAATTGAATGGTGCAACTGATTTTGCTGTGCTGTGAAAATTCAGATATTTGCATGACTTCTTTTGTTTTATTTTGTGAATAGCAAAAAGCATTCAACCCCATAATACATGTTGTTTTATTGGTCGCTCGTCCATTTCATATCCGATAGCTTAACCATTCATAGATTTGGATTCCTCTCGACGAGCCGAGCAGTACGATTACCACCTTGATGGGTCTGCGACGTTTCCTTCCAGAGTTATTACCAAAAAACCACAAACATCCCAGAATCCTCTCGGTTTGGGGTCAAAATGTTGTCGCTCATTAAATCCCACAAGAAACGTCGAATCGAATGAATGTGATTGAATTCTCCCCGTCTGGACGAGCGGAATTGAATGGTGCAACTGATTTTGCTGTGCTGTGAAAATTCAGATATTTGCATGACTTCTTTTGTTTTATTTTGTGAATAGCAAAAAGCATTCAACCCCATAATACATGTTGTTTTATTGGTCGCTAGTCCATTTCATATCCCATAGCTTAAGCATTCATATATTTGGATTTCTCTCGACGAGGCGAGCAGTACGAGTACCACCTTGATGGGTCTGCGACGTTTCCTTCCAGAGTTATTACCAAAAATACACAAACATCCCAGAATCCTCTCGGTTTGGGGTCAAAATGTTGTCGCTCATTAAATCCAATAAGAAACGTCGCATCGAATGAATGTGATTGAATTCTCCCCGTCTGGACGAGCGGAATTGAATGGTGCAACTGATTTTGCTGTGCTGTGAAAATTCAGATATTTGCATGACTGCTTTTGTTTTATTTTATGAATAGCAAAAAGCATTCAACCCATAATACATGTTGTTTTATTGGTCGCTCGTCCATTTCATATCCCATAGCTTAACCATTCATATATTTGGATTCCTCTCGACGAGGCGAGCAGTTCGAGTACCACCTTGATGGGTCTGCGACGTTTCCTTCCAGAGTTATTACAAAAAAAACACAAACATCCCAGAATCCTCTCGGTTTGGGGTCAAAATGTTGTCGCTCATTAAATCCCATAAGAAACGTCGCATCGAATGAATGTGATTGAATTCTCCCCGTCTGGACGAGCGGAATTGAATGGTGCAACTGATTTTGCTGTCCTGTGAAAATTCAGATATTTGCATGACTGCTTTTGTTTTATTTTGTGAATAGCAAAAAGCATTCAACCCCATAATACATGTTGTTTTATTGGTCGCTCGTCCATTTCATATTCCATAGCTTAAGCATTCATATATTTGGATTCCTCTCGACGAGGCGAGCAGTACGAGTACCACCTTGATGGGTCTGCGACGTTTCCTTCCAGAGTTATTACCAAAAATACACAAACATCCCAGAATCCTCTCGGTTTGGGGTCAAAATGTTGTCGCTCATTAAATCCAATAAGAAACGTCGCATCGAATGAATGTGAATGAATTCTCCCCGTCTGGACGAGCGGAATTGAATGGTGCAACTGATATTGCTGTCCTGTGAAAATTCAGATATTTGCATGACTTCTTTTGTTTTATTTTGTGAATAGCAAAAAGCATTCAACCCCATAATACATGTTGTTTTATTAGTCGCTCGTCCATTTCATATCCCATAGCTTAAGCATTCATATATTTGGATTTCTCTCGACGAGCCGAGCAGTACGAGTACCACCTTGATGGGTCTGCGACGTTTCGTTCCAGAGTTATTACCAAAAAACCACAAACATCCCAGAATCCTCTCGGTTTGGGGTCAAAATGTTGTCGCTCATTAAATCCAATAAGAAACGTCGCATCGAATGAATGTGATTGAATTCTCCCCGTCTGGACGAGCGGAATTGAATGGTGCAACTGATTTTGCTGTGCTGTGAAAATTCAGATATTTGCATGACTGCTTTTGTTTTATTTTATGAATAGCAAAAAGCATTCAACCCATAATACATGTTGTTTTATTGGTCGCTCGTCCATTTCATATCCCATAGCTTAACCATTCATATATTTGGATTTCTCTCGACGAGCCGAGCAGTACGAGTACCACCTTGATGGGTCTGCGACGTTTCCTTCCAGAGTTATTACAAAAAAAACACAAACATCCCAGAATCCTCTCGGTTTGGGGTCAAAATGTTGTCGCTCATTAAATCCCATAAGAAACGTCGCATCGAATGAATGTGATTGAATTCTCCCCGTCTGGACGAGCGGAATTGAATGGTGCAACTGATATTGCTGTCCTGTGAAAATTCAGATATTTGCATGACTGCTTTTGTTTTATTTTGTGAATAGCAAAAAGCATTCAACCCCATAATACATGTTGTTTTATTGGTCGCTCGTCCATTTCATATTCCATAGCTTAAGCATTCATATATTTGGATTCCTCTCGACGAGGCGAGCAGTTCGAGTACCACCTTGATGGGTCTGCGACGTTTCCTTCCAGAGTTATTACAAAAAAACCACAAACATCCCAGAATCCTCTCGGTTTGGGGTCAAAATGTTGTCGCTCATTAAATCCAATAAGAAACGTCGCATCGAATGAATGTGATTGAATTCTCCCCGTCTGGACGAGCGGAATTGAATGGTGCAACTGATATTGCTGTCCTGTGAAAATTCAGATATTTGCATGACTGCTTTTGTTTTATTTTGTGAATAGCAAAAAGCATTCAACCCCATAATACATGTTGTTTTATTAGTCGCTCGTCCATTTCATATCCCATAGCTTAAGCATTCATATATTTGGATTTCTCTCGACGAGGCGAGCAGTACGAGTACCACCTTGATGGGTCTGCGACGTTTCCTTCCAGAGTTATTACCAAAAATACACAAACATCCCAGAATCCTCTCGGTTTGGGGTCAAAATGTTGTCGCTCATTAAATCCAATAAGAAACGTCGCATCGAATGAATGTGATTGAATTCTCCCCGTCTGGACGATCGGAATTGAATGGTGCAACTGATTTTGCTGTGCTGTGAAAATTCAGATATTTGCATGACTGCTTTTGTTTTATTTTGTGAATAGCAAAAAGCATTCAACCCCATAATACATGTTGTTTTATTGGTCGCTCGTCCATTTCATATCCGATAGCTTAACCATTCATAGATTTGGATTCCTCTCGACGAGCCGAGCAGTACGAGTACCACCTTGATGGGTCTGCGACGTTTCCTTCCAGAGTTATTACAAAAAAACCACAAACATCCCAGAATCCTCTCGGTTTGGGGTCAAAATGTTGTCGCTCATTAAATCCAATAAGAAACGTCGCATCGAATGAATGTGATTGAATTCTCCCCGTCTGGACGAGCGGAATTGAATGGTGCAACTGATATTGCTGTCCTGTGAAAATTCAGATATTTGCATGACTGCTTTTGTTTTATTTTGTGAATAGCAAAAAGCATTCAACCCCATAATACATGTTGTTTTATTAGTCGCTCGTCCATTTCATATCCCATAGCTTAAGCATTCATATATTTGGATTTCTCTCGACGAGGCGAGCAGTACGAGTACCACCTTGATGGGTCTGCGACGTTTCCTTCCAGAGTTATTACCAAAAATACACAAACATCCCAGAATCCTCTCGGTTTGGGGTCAAAATGTTGTCGCTCATTAAATCCAATAAGAAACGTCGCATCGAATGAATGTGATTGAATTCTCCCCGTCTGGACGATCGGAATTGAATGGTGCAACTGATTTTGCTGTGCTGTGAAAATTCAGATATTTGCATGACTGCTTTTGTTTTATTTTGTGAATAGCAAAAAGCATTCAACCCCATAATACATGTTGTTTTATTGGTCGCTCGTCCATTTCATATCCGATAGCTTAACCATTCATAGATTTGGATTCCTCTCGACGAGCCGAGCAGTACGAGTACCACCTTGATGGGTCTGCGACGTTTCCTTCCAGAGTTATTACAAAAAAACCACAAACATCCCAGAATCCTCTCGGTTTGGGGTCAAAATGTTGTCGCTCATTAAATCCCATAAGAAACGTCGCATCGAATGAATGTGATTGAATTCTCCCCGTCTGGACGAGCAGAATTGAATGATGCAACTGATATTGCTGTCCTGTGAAAATTCAGATATTTGCATGACTTCTTTTGTTTTATTTTGTGAATAGCAAAAAGCATTCAACCCCATAATACATGTTGTTTTATTGGTCGCTCGTCCATTTCATATTCCATAGCTTAAGCATTCATATATTTGGATTCCTCTCGACGAGGCGAGCAGTACGAGTACCACCTTGATGGGTCTGCGACGTTTCCTTCCAGAGTTATTACCAAAAATACACAAACATCCCAGAATCCTCTCGGTTTGGGGTCAAAATGTTGTCGCTCATTAAATCCAATAAGAAACGTCGCATCGAATGAATGTGATTGAATTCTCCCCATCTTGACGAGCGGAATTGAATGGTGCAACTGATTTTGCTGTGCTGTGAAAATTCAGATATTTGCATGACTTCTTTTGTTTTATTTTGTGAATAGCAAAAAGCATTCAACCCCATAATACATGTTGTTTTATTGGTCGCTCGTCCATTTCATATCCGATAACTTAACCATTCATAGATTTTGATTCCTCTCGACGAGCCGAGCAGTACGATTACCACCTTGATGGGTCTGCGACGTTTCCTTCCAGAGTTATTACCAAAAAACCACAAACATCCCAGAATCCTCTCGGTTTGGGGTCAAAATGTTGTCGCTCATTAAATCCCACAAGAAACGTCGAATCGAATGAATGTGATTGAATTCTCCCCGTCTGGACGAGCGGAATTGAATGGTGCAACTGATATTGCTGTCCTGTGAAAATTCAGATATTTGCATGACTGCTTTTGTTTTATTTTGTGAATAGCAAAAAGCATTCAACCCCATAATACATGTTGTTTTATTAGTCGCTCGTCCATTTCATATCCCATAGCTTAAGCATTCATATATTTGGATTTCTCTCGACGAGGCGAGCAGTACGAGTACCACCTTGATGGGTCTGCGACGTTTCCTTCCAGAGTTATTACCAAAAATACACAAACATCCCAGAATCCTCTCGGTTTGGGGTCAAAATGTTGTCGCTCATTAAATCCAATAAGAAACGTCGCATCGAATGAATGTGATTGAATTCTCCCCGTCTGGACGAGCGGAATTGAATGGTGCAACTGATTTTGCTGTGCTGTGAAAATTCAGATATTTGCATGACTGCTTTTGTTTTATTTTGTGAATAGCAAAAAGCATTCAACCCCATAATACATGTTGTTTTATTGGTCGCTCGTCCATTTCATATCCGATAGCTTAACCATTCATAGATTTGGATTCCTCTCGACGAGCCGAGCAGTACGAGTACCACCTTGTTGGGTCTGCGACGTTTCCTTCCAGAGTTATTACAAAAAAACCACAAACATCCCAGAATCCTCTCGGTTTGGGGTCAAAATGTTGTCGCTCATTAAATCCCATAAGAAACGTCGCATCGAATGAATGTGATTGAATTCTCCCCGTCTGGACGAGCAGAATTGAATGATGCAACTGATATTGCTGTCCTGTGAAAATTCAGATATTTGCATGACTTCTTTTGTTTTATTTTGTGAATAGCAAAAAGCATTCAACCCCATAATACATGTTGTTTTATTGGTCGCTCGTCCATTTCATATTCCATAGCTTAAGCATTCATATATTTGGATTCCTCTCGACGAGGCGAGCAGTACGAGTACCACCTTGATGGGTCTGCGACGTTTCCTTCCAGAGTTATTACCAAAAATACACAAACATCCCAGAATCCTCTCGGTTTGGGGTCAAAATGTTGTCGCTCATTAAATCCAATAAGAAACGTCGCATCGAATGAATGTGATTGAATTCTCCCCATCTTGACGAGCGGAATTGAATGGTGCAACTGATTTTGCTGTGCTGTGAAAATTCAGATATTTGCATGACTTCTTTTGTTTTATTTTGTGAATAGCAAAAAGCATTCAACCCCATAATACATGTTGTTTTATTGGTCGCTCGTCCATTTCATATTCCATAGCTTAAGCATTCATATATTTGGATTCCTCTCGACGAGCCGAGCAGTACGATTACCACCTTGATGGGTCTGCGACGTTTCCTTCCAGAGTTATTACCAAAAAACCACAAACATCCCAGAATCCTCTCGGTTTGGGGTCAAAATGTTGTCGCTCATTAAATCCCACAAGAAACGTCGAATCGAATGAATGTGATTGAATTCTCCCCGTCTGGACGAGCGGAATTGAATGGTGCAACTGATTTTGCTGTGCTGTGAAAATTCAGATATTTGCATGAATTCTTTTGTTTTATTTTGTGAATAGCAAAAAGCATTCAACCCCATAATACATGTTGTTTTATTGGTCGCTAGTCCATTTCATATCCCATAGCTTAAGCATTCATATATTTGGATTTCTCTCGACGAGGCGAGCAGTACGAGTACCACCTTGATGGGTCTGCGACGTTTCCTTCCAGAGTTATTACCAAAAATACACAAACATCCCAGAATCCTCTCGGTTTGGGGTCAAAATGTTGTCGCTCATTAAATCCAATAAGAAACGTCGCATCGAATGAATGTGATTGAATTCTCCCCGTCTGGACGAGCGGAATTGAATGGTGCAACTGATTTTGCTGTGCTGTGAAAATTCAGATATTTGCATGACTGCTTTTGTTTTATTTTATGAATAGCAAAAAGCATTCAACCCATAATACATGTTGTTTTATTGGTCGCTCGTCCATTTCATATCCCATAGCTTAACCATTCATATATTTGGATTCCTCTCGACGAGGCGAGCAGTTCGAGTACCACCTTGATGGGTCTGCGACGTTTCCTTCCAGAGTTATTACAAAAACACCACAAACATCCCAGAATCCTCTCGGTTTGGGGTCAAAATGTTGTCGCTCATTAAATCCCATAAGAAACGTCGCATCGAATGAATGTGATTGAATTCTCCCCGTCTGGACGAGCGGAATTGAATGGTGCAACTGATATTGCTGTCCTGTGAAAATTCAGATATTTGCATGACTGCTTTTGTTTTATTTTGTGAATAGCAAAAAGCATTCAACCCCATAATACATGTTGTTTTATTGGTCGCTCGTCCATTTCATATTCCATAGCTTAAGCATTCATATATTTGGATTCCTCTCGACGAGGCGAGCAGTACGAGTACCACCTTGATGGGTCTGCGACGTTTCCTTCCAGAGTTATTACCAAAAATACACAAACATCCCAGAATCCTCTCGGTTTGGGGTCAAAATGTTGTCGCTCATTAAATCCAATAAGAAACGTCGCATCGAATGAATGTGATTGAATTCTCCCCGTCTGGACGAGCGGAATTGAATGGTGCAACTGATATTGCTGTCCTGTGAAAATTCAGATATTTGCATGACTTCTTTTGTTTTATTTTGTGAATAGCAAAAAGCATTCAACCCCATAATACATGTTGTTTTATTAGTCGCTCGTCCATTTCATATCCCATAGCTTAAGCATTCATATATTTGGATTTCTCTCGACGAGCCGAGCAGTACGAGTACCACCTTGATGGGTCTGCGACGTTTCGTTCCAGAGTTATTACCAAAAAACCACAAACATCCCAGAATCCTCTCGGTTTGGGGTAAAAATGTTGTCGCTCATTAAATCCAATAAGAAACGTCGCATCGAATGAATGTGATTGAATTCTCCCCGTCTGGACGAGCGGAATTGAATGGTGCAACTGATTTTGCTGTGCTGTGAAAATTCAGATATTTGCATGACTGCTTTTGTTTTATTTTATGAATAGCAAAAAGCATTCAACCCATAATACATGTTGTTTTATTGGTCGCTCGTCCATTTCATATCCCATAGCTTAACCATTCATATATTTGGATTTCTCTCGACGAGGCGAGCAGTTCGAGTACCACCTTGATGGGTCTGCGACGTTTCCTTCAAGAGTTATTACAAAAAAAACACAAACATCCCAGAATCCTCTCGGTTTGGGGTCAAAATGTTGTCGCTCATTAAATCCCATAAGAAACGTCGCATCGAATGAATGTGATTGAATTCTCCCCGTCTGGACGAGCAGAATTGAATGATGCAACTGATATTGCTGTCCTGTGAAAATTCAGATATTTGCATGACTTCTTTTGTTTTATTTTGTGAATAGCAAAAAGCATTCAACCCCATAATACATGTTGTTTTATTGGTCGCTCGTCCATTTCATATTCCATAGCTTAAGCATTCATATATTTGGATTCCTCTCGACGAGGCGAGCAGTACGAGTACCAACTTGATGGGTCTGCGACGTTTCCTTCCAGAGTTATTACCAAAAATACACAAACATCCCAGAATCCTCTCGGTTTGGGGTCAAAATGTTGTCGCTCATTAAATCCAATAAGAAACGTCGCATCGAATGAATGTGATTGAATTCTCCCCGTCTGGACGAGCGGAATTGAATGGTGCAACTGATTTTGCTGTGCTGTGAAAATTCAGATATTTGCATGACTGCTTTTGTTTTATTTTATGAATAGCAAAAAGCATTCAACCCATAATACATGTTGTTTTATTGGTCGCTCGTCCATTTCATATCCCATAGCTTAACCATTCATAAATTTGGATTCCTCTCGACGAGGCGAGCAGTTCGAGTACCACCTTGATGGGTCTGCGACGTTTCCTTCCAGAGTTATTACAAAAAAACCACAAACATCCCAGAATCCTCTCGGTTTGGGGTCAAAATGTTGTCGCTCATTAAATCCCATAAGAAACGTCGCATCGAATGAATGTGATTGAATTCTCCCCGTCTGGACGAGCGGAATTGAATGGTGCAACTGATATTGCTGTCCTGTGAAAATTCAGATATTTGCATGACTTCTTTTGTTTTATTTTGTGAATAGCAAAAAGCATTCAACCCCATAATACATGTTGTTTTATTAGTCGCTCGTCCATTTCATATCCCATAGCTTAAGCATTCATATATTTGGATTTCTCTCGACGAGCCGAGCAGTACGAGTACCACCTTGATGGGTCTGCGACGTTTCGTTCCAGAGTTATTACCAAAAAACCACAAACATCCCAGAATCCTCTCGGTTTGGGGTCAAAATGTTGTCGCTCATTAAATCCAATAAGAAACGTCGCATCGAATGAATGTGATTGAATTCTCCCCGTCTGGACGAGCGGAATTGAATGGTGCAACTGATTTTGCTGTGCTGTGAAAATTCAGATATTTGCATGACTGCTTTTGTTTTATTTTATGAATAGCAAAAAGCATTCAACCCATAATACATGTTGTTTTATTGGTCGCTCGTCCATTTCATATCCCATAGCTTAACCATTCATATATTTGGATTTCTCTCGACGAGGCGAGCAGTTCGAGTACCACCTTGATGGGTCTGCGACGTTTCCTTCCAGAGTTATTACAAAAAAACCACAAACATCCCAGAATCCTCTCGGTTTGGGGTCAAAATGTTGTCGCTCATTAAATCCCATAAGAAACGTCGCATCGAATGAATGTGATTGAATTCTCCCCGTCTGGACGAGCAGAATTGATTGATGCAACTGATATTGCTGTCCTGTGAAAATTCAGATATTTGCATGACTTCTTTTGTTTTATTTTGTGAATAGCAAAAAGCATTCAACCCCATAATACATGTTGTTTTATTGGTCGCTCGTCCATTTCATATTCCATAGCTTAAGCATTCATATATTTGGATTCCTCTCGACGAGGCGAGCAGTACGAGTACCACCTTGATGGGTCTGCGACGTTTCCTTCCAGAGTTATTACCAAAAATACACAAACATCCCAGAATCCTCTCGGTTTGGGGTCAAAATGTTGTCGCTCATTAAATCCAATAAGAAACGTCGCATCAAATGAATGTGACTGAATTCTCCCCATCTTGACGAGCGGAATTGAATGGTGCAACTGATTTTGCTGTGCTGTGAAAATTCAGATATTTGCATGACTTCTTTTGTTTTATTTTGTGAATAGCAAAAAGCATTCAACCCCATAATACATGTTGTTTTATTGGTCGCTCGTCCATTTCATATCCGATAGCTTAACCATTCATAGATTTGGATTCCTCTCGACGAGCCGAGCAGTACGAGTACCACCTTGATGGGTCTGCGACGTTTCCTTCCAGAGTTATTACCAAAAAACCACAAACATCCCAGAATCCTCTCGGTTTGGGGTCAAAATGTTGTCGCTCATTAAATCCAATAAGAAACGTCGCATCGAATGAATGTGATTGAATTCTCCCCGTCTGGACGAGCGGAATTGAATGGTGCAACTGATTTTGCTGTGCTGTGAAAATTCAGATATTTGCATGACTGCTTTTGTTTTATTTTATGAATAGCAAAAAGCATTCAACCCATAATACATGTTGTTTTATTGGTCGCTCGTCCATTTCATATCCCATAGCTTAACCATTCATATATTTGGATTCCTCTCGACGAGGCGAGCAGTTCGAGTACCACCTGGATGGGTCTGCGACGTTTCCTTCCATAGTTATTACCAAAAAAGCACAAACATCCCAGATTCCTCTCGGTTTGGGGTCAAAATGTTGTCGCTCATTAAATCCCATAAGAAACGTCGCATCGAATGAATGTGATTGAATTCTCCCCGTCTGGACGAGCGGAATTGAATGGTGCAACTGATTTTGCTGTGCTGTGAAAATTCAGATATTTGCATGACTGCTTTTGTTTTATTTTATGAATAGCAAAAAGCATTCAACCCATAATACATGTTGTTTTATTGGTCGCTCGTCCATTTCATATCCCATAGCTTAACCATTCATATATTTGGATTCCTCTCGACGAGGCGAGCAGTTCGAGTACCACCTTGATGGGTCTGCGACGTTTCCTTCCAGAGTTATTACAAAAAAACCACAAACATCCCAGAATCCTCTCGGTTTGGGGTCAAAATGTTGTCGCTCATTAAATCCCATAAGAAAAGTCGCATCGAATGAATGTGATTGAATTCTCCCCATCTTGACGAGCGGAATTGAATGGTGCAACTGATTTTGCTGTGCTGTGAAAATTCAGATATTTGCATGACTTCTTTTGTTTTATTTTGTGAATAGCAAAAAGCATTCAACCCCATAATACATGTTGTTTTATTGGTCGCTCGTCCATTTCATATCCGATAGCTTAACCATTCATAGATTTGGATTCCTCTCGACGAGCCGAGCAGTACGAGTACCACCTTGATGGGTCTGCGACGTTTCCTTCCAGAGTTATTACCAAAAAACCACAAACATCCCAGAATCCTCTCGGTTTGGGGTCAAAATGTTGTCGCTCATTAAATCCCATAAGAAACGTCGCATCGAATGAATGTGATTGAATTCTCCCCGTCTGGACGAGCGGAATTGAATGGTGCAACTGATTTTGCTGTGCTGTGAAAATTCAGATATTTGCATGACTGCTTTTGTTTTATTTTATGAATAGCAAAAAGCATTCAACCCATAATACATGTTGTTTTATTGGTCGCTCGTCCATTTCATATCCCATAGCTTAACCATTCATATATTTGGATTCCTCTCGACGAGGCGAGCAGTTCGAGTACCACCTGGATGGGTCTGCGACGTTTCCTTCCATAGTTATTACCAAAAAAGCACAAACATCCCAGATTCCTCTCGGTTTGGGGTCAAAATGTTGTCGCTCATTAAATCCCATAAGAAACGTCGCATCGAATGAATGTGATTGAATTCTCCCCGTCTGGACGAGCGGAATTGAATGGTGCAACTGATTTTGCTGTGCTGTGAAAATTCAGATATTTGCATGACTGCTTTTGTTTTATTTTATGAATAGCAAAAAGCATTCAACCCATAATACATGTTGTTTTATTGGTCGCTCGTCCATTTCATATCCCATAGCTTAACCATTCATATATTTGGATTCCTCTCGACGAGGCGAGCAGTTCGAGTACCACCTTGATGGGTCTGCGACGTTTCCTTCCAGAGTTATTACAAAAAAACCACAAACATCCCAGAATCCTCTCGGTTTGGGGTCAAAATGTTGTCGCTCATTAAATCCCATAAGAAACGTCGCATCGAATGAATGTGATTGAATTCTCCCCGTCTGGACGAGCGGAATTGAATGGTGCAACTGGTATTGCTGTCCTGTGAAAATTCAGATATTTGCATGACTGCTTTTGTTTTATTTTGTGAATAGCAAAAAGCATTCAACCCCATAATACATGTTGTTTTATTGGTCGCTCGTCCATTTCATATTCCATAGCTTAAGCATTCATATATTTGGATTCCTCTCGACGAGGCGAGAAGTACGAGTACCACCTTGATGGGTCTGCGACGTTTCCTTCCAGAGTTATTACCAAAAATACACAAACATCCCAGAATCCTCTCGGTTTGGGGTCAAAATGTTGTCGCTCATTAAATCCCATAAGAAACGTCGCATCGAATGAATGTGATTGAATTCTCCCCGTCTGGACGAGCGGAATTGAATGGTGCAACTGATTTTGCTGTGCTGTGAAAATTCAGATATTTGCATGACTGCTTTTGTTTTATTTTGTGAATAGCAAAAAGCATTCAACCCCATAATACATGTTGTTTTATTGGTCGCTCGTCCATTTCATATTCCATAGCTTAAGCATTCATATATTTGGATTCCTCTCGACGAGGCGAGAAGTACGAGTACCACCTTGATGGGTCTGCGACGTTTCCTTCCAGAGTTATTACCAAAAATACACAAACATCCCAGAATCCTCTCGGTTTGGGGTCAAAATGTTGTCGCTCATTAAATCCCATAAGAAACGTCGCATCGAATGAATGTGATTGAATTCTCCCCGTCTGGACGAGCGGAATTGAATGGTGCAACTGATTTTGCTGTGCTGTGAAAATTCAGATATTTGCATGACTGCTTTTGTTTTATTTTATGAATAGCAAAAAGCATTCAACCCATAATACATGTTGTTTTATTGGTCGCTCGTCCATTTCATATCCCATAGCTTAACCATTCATATATTTGGATTCCTCTCGACGAGGCGAGCAGTTCGAGTACCACCTTGATGGGTCTGCGACGTTTCCTTCCAGAGTTATTACAAAAAAACCACAAACATCCCAGAATCCTCTCGGTTTGGGGTCAAAATGTTGTCGCTCATTAAATCCCATAAGAAACGTCGCATCGAATGAATGTGATTGAATTCTCCCCGTCTGGACGAGCGGAATTGAATGGTGCAACTGGTATTGCTGTCCTGTGAAAATTCAGATATTTGCATGACTGCTTTTGTTTTATTTTGTGAATAGCAAAAAGCATTCAACCCCATAATACATGTTGTTTTATTGGTCGCTCGTCCATTTCATATTCCATAGCTTAAGCATTCATATATTTGGATTCCTCTCGACGAGGCGAGAAGTACGAGTACCACCTTGATGGGTCTGCGACGTTTCCTTCCAGAGTTATTACCAAAAATACACAAACATCCCAGAATCCTCTCGGTTTGGGGTCAAAATGTTTTCGCTCATTAAATCCAATAAGAAACGTCGCATCGAATGAATGTGATTGAATTCTCCCCGTCTGGACGAGCGGAATTGAATGGTGCAACTGATATTGCTGTCCTGTGAAAATTCAGATATTTGCATGACTTCTTTTGTTTTATTTTGTGAATAGCAAAAAGCATTCAACCCCATAATACATGTTGTTTTATTAGTCGCTCGTCCATTTCATATCCCATAGCTTAAGCATTCATATATTTGGATTTCTCTCGACGAGCCGAGCAGTACGAGTACCACCTTGATGGGTCTGCGACGTTTCGTTCCAGAGTTATTACCAAAAAACCACAAACATCCCAGAATCCTCTCGGTTTGGGGTCAAAATGTTGTCGCTCATTAAATCCAATAAGAAACGTCGCATCGAATGAATGTGATTGAATTCTCCCCGTCTGGACGAGCGGAATTGAATGGTGCAACTGATTTTGCTGTGCTGTGAAAATTCAGATATTTGCATGACTGCTTTTGTTTTATTTTATGAATAGCAAAAAGCATTCAACCCATAATACATGTTGTTTTATTGGTCGCTCGTCCATTTCATATCCCATAGCTTAACCATTCATATATTTGGATTTCTCTCGACGAGGCGAGCAGTTCGAGTACCACCTTGATGGGTCTGCGACGTTTCCTTCCAGAGTTATTACAAAAAAACCACAAACATCCCAGAATCCTCTCGGTTTGGGGTCAAAATGTTGTCGCTCATTAAATCCCATAATAAACGTCGCATCGAATGAATGTGATTGAATTCTCCCCGTCTGGACGAGCAGAATTGAATGATGCAACTGATATTGCTGTCCTGTGAAAATTCAGATATTTGCATGACTTCTTTTGTTTTATTTTGTGAATAGCAAAAAGCATTCAACCCCATAATACATGTTGTTTTATTGGTCGCTCGTCCATTTCATATTCCATAGCTTAAGCATTCATATATTTGGATTCCTCTCGACGAGGCGAGCAGTACGAGTACCACCTTGATGGGTCTGCGACGTTTCCTTCCAGAGTTATTACCAAAAATACACAAACATCCCAGAATCCTCTCGGTTTGGGGTCAAAATGTTGTCGCTCATTAAATCCAATAAGAAACGTCGCATCGAATGAATGTGATTGAATTCTCCCCATCTTGACGAGCGGAATTGAATGGTGCAACTGATTTTGCTGTGCTGTGAAAATTCAGATATTTGCATGACTTCTTTTGTTTTATTTTGTGAATAGCAAAAAGCATTCAACCCCATAATACATGTTGTTTTATTGGTCGCTCGTCCATTTCATATCCGATAGCTTAACCATTCATAGATTTGGATTCCTCTCGACGAGCCGAGCAGTACGAGTACCACCTTGATGGGTCTGCGACGTTTCCTTCCAGAGTTATTACCAAAAAACCACAAACATCCCAGAATCCTCTCGGTTTGGGGTCAAAATGTTGTCGCTCATTAAATCCAATAAGAAACGTCGCATCGAATGAATGTGATTGAATTCTCCCCGTCTGGACGAGCGGAATTGAATGGTGCAACTGATTTTGCTGTGCTGTGAAAATTCAGATATTTGCATGACTTCTTTTGTTTTATTTTGTGAATAGCAAAAAGCATTCAACCCCATAATACATGTTGTTTTATTGGTCGCTCGTCCATTTCATATCCGATAGCTTAACCATTCATAGATTTGGATTCCTCTCGACGAGCCGAGCAGTACGAGTACCACCTTGATGGGTCTGCGACGTTTCCTTCCAGAGTTATTACCAAAAAACCACAAACATCCCAGAATCCTCTCGGTTTGGGGTCAAAATGTTGTCGCTCATTAAATCCAAAAAGAAACGTCGCATCGAATGAATGTGATTGAATTCTCCCCGTCTGGACGAGCGGAATTGAATGGTGCAACTGATTTTGCTGTGCTGTGAAAATTCAGATATTTGCATGACTGCTTTTGTTTTATTTTATGAATAGCAAAAAGCATTCAACCCATAATACATGTTGTTTTATTGGTCGCTCGTCCATTTCATATCCCATAGCTTAACCATTCATATATTTGGATTCCTCTCGACGAGGCGAGCAGTTCGAGTACCACCTGGATGGGTCTGCGACGTTTCCTTCCATAGTTATTACCAAAAAACCACAAACATCCCAGAATCCTCTCGGTTTGGGGTCAAAATGTTGTCGCTCATTAAATCCCATAAGAAACGTCGCATCGAATGAATGTGATTGAATTCTCCCCGTCTGGACGAGCGGAATTGAATGGTGCAACTGATTTTGCTGTGCTGTGAAAATTCAGATATTTGCATGACTGCTTTTGTTTTATTTTATGAATAGCAAAAAGCATTCAACCCATAATACATGTTGTTTTATTGGTCGCTCGTCCATTTCATATCCCATAGCTTAACCATTCATATATTTGGATTCCTCTCGACGAGGCGAGCAGTTCGAGTACCACCTTGATGGGTCGGCGACGTTTCCTTCCAGAGTTATTACAAAAAAACCACAAACATCCCAGAATCCTCTCGGTTTGGGGTCAAAATGTTGTCGCTCATTAAATCCCATAAGAAACGTCGCATCGAATGAATGTGATTGAATTCTCCCCGTCTGGACGAGCGGAATTGAATGGTGCAACTGGTATTGCTGTCCTGTGAAAATTCAGATATTTGCATGACTGCTTTTGTTTTATTTTGTGAATAGCAAAAAGCATTCAACCCCATAATACATGTTGTTTTATTGGTCGCTCGTCCATTTCATATTCCATAGCTTAAGCATTCATATATTTGGATTCCTCTCGACGAGGCGAGAAGTAGGAGTACCACCTTGATGGGTCTGCGACGTTTCCTTCCAGAGTTATTACCAAAAATACACAAACATCCCAGAATCCTCTCGGTTTGGGGTCAAAATGTTTTCGCTCATTAAATCCAATAAGAAACGTCGCATCGAATGAATGTGATTGAATTCTCCCCGTCTGGACGAGCGGAATTGAATGGTGCAACTGATATTGCTGTCCTGTGAAAATTCAGATATTTGCATGACTGCTTTTGTTTTATTTTGTGAATAGCAAAAAGCATTCAACCCCATAATACATGTTGTTTTATTGGTCGCTCGTCCATTTCATATTCCATAGCTTAAGCATTCATATATTTGGATTCCTCTCGAGGAGGCGAGCAGTACGAGTACCACCTTGATGGGTCTGCGACGTTTCCTTCCAGAGTTATTACCAAAAATACACAAACATCCCAGAATCCTCTCGGTTTGGGGTCAAAATGTTGTCGCTCATTAAATCCAATAAGAAACGTCGCATCGAATGAATGTGATTGAATTCTCCCCGTCTGGACGAATGGAATTGAATGGTGCAACTGATTTTGCTGTGCTGTGAAAATTCAGATATTTGCATGACTGCTTTTGTTTTATTTTATGAATAGCAAAAAGCATTCAACCCATAATACATGTTGTTTTATTGGTCGCTCGTCCATTTCATATCCCATAGCTTAACCATTCATATATTTGGATTCCTCTCGACGAGGCGAGCAGTTCGAGTACCACCTTGATGGGTCTGCGACGTTTCCTTCCAGAGTTATTACCAAAAATACACAAACATCCCAGAATCCTCTCGGTTTGGGGTCAAAATGTTGTCGCTCATTAAATCCAATAAGAAACGTCGCATCGAATGAATGTGATTGAATTCTCCCCATCTTGACGAGCGGAATTGAATGGTGCAACTGATTTTGCTGTGCTGTGAAAATTCAGATATTTGCATGACTTCTTTTGTTTTATTTTGTGAATAGCAAAAAGCATTCAACCCCATAATACATGTTGTTTTATTGGTCGCTCGTCCATTTCATATCCGATAGCTTAACCATTCATAGATTTGGATTCCTCTCGACGAGCCGAGCAGTACGAGTACCACCTTGATGGGTCTGCGACGTTTCCTTCCAGAGTTATTACCAAAAAACCACAAACATCCCAGAATCCTCTCGGTTTGGGGTCAAAATGTTGTCGCTCATTAAATCCAATAAGAAACGTCGCATCGAATGAATGTGATTGAATTCTCCCCGTCAAGACGAGCGGAATTGAATGGTGCAACTGATTTTGCTGTGCTGTGAAAATTCAGATATTTGCATGACTGCTTTTGTTTTATTTTATGAATAGCAAAAAGCATTCAACCCATAATACATGTTGTTTTATTGGTCGCTCGTCCATTTCATATCCCATAGCTTAACCATTCATATATTTGGATTCCTCTCGACGAGGCGAGCAGTACGAGTACCACCTTGATGGGTCTGCGACGTTTCCTTCCAGAGTTATTACCAAAAAACCACAAACATCCCAGAATCCTCTCGGTTTGGGGTCAAAATGTTGTCGCTCATTAAATCCCATAAGAAACGTCGCATCGAATGAATGTGATTGAATTCTCCCCGTCTGGACGAGCGGAATTGAATGGTGCAACTGATATTGCTGTCCTGTGAAAATTCAGATATTTGCATGACTGCTTTTGTTTTATTTTGTGAATAGCAAACAGCATTCAACCCCATAATACATGTTGTTTTATTGGTCGCTCGTCCATTTCATATTCCATAGCTTAAGCATTCATATATACATATTTGGATTCCTCTCGACGAGGCGAGCAGTACGAGTACCACCTTGATGGGTCTGCGACGTTTCCTTCCAGAGTTATTACCAAAAATACACAAACATCCCAGAATCCTCTCGGTTTGGGGTCAAAATGTTGTCGCTCATTAAATCCAATAAGAAACGTCGCATCGAATGAATGTGATTGAATTCTCCCCATCTTGACGAGCGGAATTGAATGGTGCAACTGATTTTGCTGTGCTGTGAAAATTCAGATATTTGCATGACTTCTTTTGTTTTATTTTGTGAATAGCAAAAAGCATTCAACCCCATAATACATGTTGTTTTATTGGTGGCTCGTCCATTTCATATCCGATAGCTTAACCATTCATAGATTTGGATTCCTCTCGACGAGCCGAGCAGTACGAGTACCACCTTGATGGGTCTGCGACGTTTCCTTTCAGAGTTATTACCAAAAAACCACAAACATCCCAGAATCCTCTCGGTTTGGGGTCAAAATGTTGTCGCTCATTAAATCCAATAAGAAACGTCGCATCGAATGAATGTGATTGAATTCTCCCCATCTTGACGAGCGGAATTGAATGGTGCAACTGATATTGCTGTCCTGTGAAAATTCAGATATTTGCATGACTGCTTTTGTTTTATTTTGTGAATAGCAAAAAGCATTCAACCCCATAATACATGTTGTTTTATTGGTCGCTCGTCCATTTCATATTCCATAGCTTAAGCATTCATATATATATATTTGGATTCCTCTCGACGAGGCGAGCAGTACGAGTACCACCTTGATGGGTCTGCGACGTTTCCTTCCAGAGTTATTACCAAAAATACACAAACATCCCAGAATCCTCTCGGTTTGGGGTCAAAATGTTGTCGCTCATTAAATCCAATAAGAAACGTCGCATCGAATGAATGTGATTGAATTCTCCCCATCTTGACGAGCGGAATTGAATGGTGCAACTGATTTTGCTGTGCTGTGAAAATTCAGATATTTGCATGACTTCTTTTGTTTTATTTTGTGAATAGCAAAAAGCATTCAACCCCATAATACATGTTGTTTTATTGGTCGCTCGTCCATTTCATATCCGATAGCTTAACCATTTATAGATTTGGATTCCTCTCGACGAGCCGAGCAGTACGAGTACCACCTTGATGGGTCTGCGACGTTTCCTTCCAGAGTTATTACCAAAAAACCACAAACATCCCAGAATCCTCTCGGTTTGGGGTCAAAATGTTGTCGCTCATTAAATCCCATAAGAAACGTCGCATCGAATGAATGTGATTGAATTCTCCCCGTCTGGACGAGCGGAATTGAATGGTGCAACTGATATTGCTGTCCTGTGAAAATTCAGATATTTGCATGACTGCTTTTGTTTTATTTTGTGAATAGCAAAAAGCATTCAACCCCATAATACATGTTGTTTTATTGGTCGCTCGTCCATTTCATATTCCATAGCTTAAGCATTCATATATTTGGATTCCTCTCGACGAGGCGAGCAGTACGAGTACCACCTTGATGGGTCTGCGACGTTTCCTTCCAGAGTTATTACCAAAAATACACAAACATCCCAGAATCCTCTCGGTTTGGGGTCAAAATGTTGTCGCTCATTAAATCCAATAAGAAACGTCGCATCGAATGAATGTGATTGAATTCTCCCCATCTTGACGAGCGGAATTGAATGGTGCAACTGATTTTGCTGTGCTGTGAAAATTCAGATATTTGCATGACTTCTTTTGTTTTATTTTGTGAATAGCAAAAAGCATTCAACCCCATAATACATGTTGTTTTATTGGTCGCTCGTCCATTTCATATCCGATAGCTTAACCATTCATAGATTTGGATTCCTCTCGACGAGCCGAGCAGTACGAGTACCACCTTGATGGGTCTGCGACGTTTCCTTCCAGAGTTATTACCAAAAAACCACAAACATCCCAGAATCCTCTCGGTTTGGGGTCAAAATGTTGTCGCTCATTAAATCCCATAAGAAACGTCGCATCGAATGAATGTGATTGAATTCTCCCCGTCTGGACGAGCGGAATTGAATGGTGCAACTGATATTGCTGTCCTGTGAAAATTCAGATATTTGAATGACTGCTTTTGTTTTATTTTGTGAATAGCAAAAAGCATTCAACCCCATAATACATGTTGTTTTATTGGTCGCTCGTCCATTTCATATTCCATAGCTTAAGCATTCATATATTTGGATTCCTCTCGACGAGGCGAGCAGTACGAGTACCACCTTGATGGGTCTGCGACGTTTCTTTCCAGAGTTATTACCAAAAATACACAAACATCCCAGAATCCTCTCGGTTTGGGGTCAAAATGTTGTCGCTCATTAAATCCAATAAGAAACGTCGCATCGAATTAATGTGATTGAATTCTCCCCATCTTGACGAGCGGAATTGAATGGTGCAACTGATTTTGCTGTGCTGTGAAAATTCAGATATTTGCATGACTTCTTTTGTTTTATTTTGTGAATAGCAAAAAGCATTCAACCCCATAATACATGTTGTTTTATTGGTCGCTCGTCCATTTCATATTCCATAGCTTAAGCATTCATATATTTGGATTCCTCTCGACGAGGCGAGCAGTTCGAGTACCACCTTGATGGGTCTGCGACGTTTCCTTCCAGAGTTATTACAAAAAAACCACAAACATCCCAGAATCCTCTCGGTTTGGGGTCAAAATGTTGTCGCTCATTAAATCCCATAAGAAACGTCGCATCGAATGAATGTGATTGAATTCTCCCCGTCTGGACGAGCGGAATTGAATGGTGCAACTGGTATTGCTGTCCTGTGAAAATTCAGATATTTGCATGACTGCTTTTGTTTTATTTTGTGAATAGCAAAAAGCATTCAACCCCATAATACATGTTGTTTTATTGGTCGCTCGTCCATTTCATATTCCATAGCTTAAGCATTCATATATTTGGATTCCTCTCGACGAGGCGAGAAGTACGAGTACCACCTTGATGGGTCTGCGACGTTTCCTTCCAGAGTTATTACCAAAAATACACAAACATCCCAGAATCCTCTCGGTTTGGGGTCAAAATGTTGTCGCTCATTAAATCCAATAAGAAACGTCGCATCGAATTAATGTGATTGAATTCTCCCCATCTTGACGAGCGGAATTGAATGGTGCAACTGATTTTGCTGTGCTGTGAAAATTCAGATATTTGCATGACTTCTTTTGTTTTATTTTGTGAATAGCAAAAAGCATTCAACCCCATAATACATGTTGTTTTATTGGTCGCTCGTCCATTTCATATTCCATAGCTTAAGCATTCATATATTTGGATTCCTCTCGACGAGGCGAGCAGTTCGAGTACCACCTTGATGGGTCTGCGACGTTTCCTTCCAGAGTTATTACAAAAAAACCACAAACATCCCAGAATCCTCTCGGTTTGGGGTCAAAATGTTGTCGCTCATTAAATCCCATAAGAAACGTCGCATCGAATGAATGTGATTGAATTCTCCCCGTCTGGACGAGCGGAATTGAATGGTGCAACTGGTATTGCTGTCCTGTGAAAATTCAGATATTTGCATGACTGCTTTTGTTTTATTTTGTGAATAGCAAAAAGCATTCAACCCCATAATACATGTTGTTTTATTGGTCGCTCGTCCATTTCATATTCCATAGCTTAAGCATTCATATATTTGGATTCCTCTCGACGAGGCGAGAAGTACGAGTACCACCTTGATGGGTCTGCGACGTTTCCTTCCAGAGTTATTACCAAAAATACACAAACATCCCAGAATCCTCTCGGTTTGGGGTCAAAATGTTTTCGCTCATTAAATCCAATAAGAAACGTCGCATCGAATGAATGTGATTGAATTCTCCCCGTCTGGACGAGCGGAATTGAATGGTGCAACTGATTTTGCTGTGCTGTGAAAATTCAGATATTTGCATGACTGCTTTTGTTTTATTTTATGAATAGCAAAAATCATTCAACCCATAATACATGTTGTTTTATTGGTCGCTCGTCCATTTCATATCCCATAGCTTAACCATTCATATATTTGGATTTCTCTCGACGAGGCGAGCAGTTCGATTACCACCTTGATGGGTCTGCGACGTTTCCTTCCAGAGTTATTACAAAAAAACCACAAACATCCCAGAATCCTCTCGGTTTGGGGTCAAAATGTTGTCGCTCATTAAATCCCATAATAAACGTCGCATCGAATGAATGTGATTGAATTCTCCCCGTCTGGACGAGCAGAATTGAATGATGCAACTGATATTGCTGTCCTGTGAAAATTCAGATATTTGCATGACTTCTTTTGTTTTATTTTGTGAATAGCAAAAAGCATTCAACCCCATAATACATGTTGTTTTATTGGTCGCTCGTCCATTTCATATTCCATAGCTTAAGCATTCATATATTTGGATTCCTCTCGACGACGCGAGCAGTACGAGTACCACCTTGATGGGTCTGCGACGTTTCCTTCCAGAGTTATTACCAAAAATACACAAACATCCCAGAATCCTCTCGGTTTGGGGTCAAAATGTTGTCGCTCATTAAATCCAATAAGAAACGTCGCATCGAATGAATGTGATTGAATTCTCCCCATCTTGACGAGCGGAATTGAATGGTGCAACTGATTTTGCTGTGCTGTGAAAATTCAGATATTTGCATGACTTCTTTTGTTTTATTTTGTGAATAGCAAAAAGCATTCAACCCCATAATACATGTTGTTTTATTGGTCGCTCGTCCATTTCATATCCGATAGCTTAACCATTCATAGATTTGGATTCCTCTCGACGAGCCGAGCAGTACGAGTACCACCTTGATGGGTCTGCGACGTTTCCTTCCAGAGTTATTACCAAAAAACCACAAACATCCCAGAATCCTCTCGGTTTGGGGTCAAAATGTTGTCGCTCATTAAATCCAATAAGAAACGTCGCATCGAATGAATGTGATTGAATTCTCCCCGTCTGGACGAGCGGAATTGAATGGTGCAACTGATTTTGCTGTGCTGTTAAAATTCAGATATTTGCATGACTTCTTTTGTTTTATTTTGTGAATAGCAAAAAGCATTCAACCCCATAATACATGTTGTTTTATTGGTCGCTCGTCCATTTCATATCCGATAGCTTAACCATTCATAGATTTGGATTCCTCTCGACGAGCCGAGCAGTACGAGTACCACCTTGATGGGTCTGCGACGTTTCCTTCCAGAGTTATTACCAAAAAACCACAAACATCCCAGAATCCTCTCGGTTTGGGGTCAAAATGTTGTCGCTCATTAAATCCAATAAGAAACGTCGCATCGAATGAATGTGATTGAATTCTCCCCGTCTGGACGAGCGGAATTGAATGGTGCAACTGATTTTGCTGTGCTGTGAAAATTCAGATATTTGCATGACTGCTTTTGTTTTATTTTATGAATAGCAAAAAGCATTCAACCCATAATACATGTTGTTTTATTGGTCGCTCGTCCATTTCATATCCCATAGCTTAACCATTCATATATTTGGATTCCTCTCGACGAGGCGAGCAGTTCGAGTACCACCTGGATGGGTCTGCGACGTTTCCTTCCATAGTTATTACCAAAAAACCACAAACATCCCAGAATCCTCTCGGTTTGGGGTCAAAATGTTGTCGCTCATTAAATCCCATAAGAAACGTCGCATCGAATGAATGTGATTGAATTCTCCCCGTCTGGACGAGCGGAATTGAATGGTGCAACTGATTTTGCTGTGCTGTGAAAATTCAGATATTTGCATGACTGCTTTTGTTTTATTTTATGAATAGCAAAAAGCATTCAACCCATAATACATGTTGTTTTATTGGTCGCTCGTCCATTTCATATCCCATAGCTTAACCATTCATATATTTGGATTCCTCTCGACGAGGCGAGCAGTTCGAGTACTACCTTGATGGGTCTGCGACGTTTCCTTCCAGAGTTATTACAAAAAAACCACAAACATCCCAGAATCCTCTCGGTTTGGGGTCAAAATGTTGTCGCTCATTAAATCCCATAAGAAACGTCGCATCGAATGAATGTGATTGAATTCTCCCCGTCTGGACGAGCGGAATTGAATGGTGCAACTGGTATTGCTGTCCTGTGAAAATTCAGATATTTGCATGACTGCTTTTGTTTTATTTTGTGAATAGCAAAAAGCATTCAACCCCATAATACATGTTGTTTTATTGGTCGCTCGTCCATTTCATATTCCATAGCTTAAGCATTCATATATTTGGATTCCGCTCGACGAGGCGAGAAGTACGAGTACCACCTTGATGGGTCTGCGACGTTTCCTTCCAGAGTTATTACCAAAAATACACAAACATCCCAGAATCCTCTCGGTTTGGGGTCAAAATGTTTTCGCTCATTAAATCCAATAAGAAACGTCGCATCGAATGAATGTGATTGAATTCTCCCCGTCTGGACGAGCGGAATTGAATGGTGCAACTGATATTGCTGTCCTGTGAAAATTCAGATATTTGCATGACTGCTTTTGTTTTATTTTGTGAATAGCAAAAAGCATTCAACCCCATAATACATGTTGTTTTATTGGTCGCTCGTCCATTTCATATTCCATAGCTTAAGCATTCATATATTTGGATTCCTCTCGAGGAGGCGAGCAGTACGAGTACCACCTTGATGGGTCTGCGACGTTTCCTTCCAGAGTTATTACCAAAAATACACAAACATCCCAGAATCCTCTCGGTTTGGGGTCAAAATGTTGTCGCTCATTAAATCCAATAAGAAACGTCGCATCGAATGAATGTGATTGAATTCTCCCCGTCTGGACGAGTGGAATTGAATGGTGCAACTGATTTTGCTGTGCTGTGAAAATTCAGATATTTGCATGACTGCTTTTGTTTTATTTTATGAATAGCAAAAAGCATTCAACCCATAATACATGTTGTTTTATTGGTCGCTCGTCCATTTCATATCCCATAGCTTAACCATTCATATATTTGGATTCCTCTCGACGAGGCGAGCAGTTCGAGTACCACCTTGATGGGTCTGCGACGTTTCCTTCCAGAGTTATTACCAAAAATACACAAACATCCCAGAATCCTCTCGGTTTGGGGTCAAAATGTTGTCGCTCATTAAATCCAATAAGAAACGTCGCATCGAATGAATGTGATTGAATTCTCCCCATCTTGACGAGCGGAATTGAATGGTGCAACTGATTTTGCTGTGCTGTGAAAATTCAGATATTTGCATGACTGCTTTTGTTTTATTTTATGAATAGCAAAAAGCATTCAACCCATAATACATGTTGTTTTATTGGTCGCTCGTCCATTTCATATCCCATAGCTTAACCATTCATATATTTGGATTCCTCTCGACGAGGCGAGCAGTTCGAGTACCACCTTGATGGGTCTGCGACGTTTCCTTCCAGAGTTATTACCAAAAAACCACAAACATCCCAGAATCCTCTCGGTTTGGGGTCAAAATGTTGTCGCTCATTAAATCCCATAAGAAACGTCGCATCGAATGAATGTGATTGAATTCTCCCCGTCTGGACGAGCGGAATTGAATGGTGCAACTGATATTGCTGTCCTGTGAAAATTCAGATATTTGCATGACTGCTTTTGTTTTATTTTGTGAATAGCAAAAAGCATTCAACCCCATAATACATGTTGTTTTATTGGTCGCTCGTCCATTTCATATTCCATAGCTTAAGCATTCATATATATATTTGGATTTCTCTCGACGAGGCGAGCAGTACGAGTACCACCTTGATGGGTCTGCGACGTTTCCTTCCAGAGTTATTACAAAAAAACCACAAACATCCCAGAATCCTCTCGGTTTGGGGTCAAAATGTTGTCGCTCATTAAATCCCATAAGAAACGTCGCATCGAATGAATGTGATTGAATTCTCCCCGTCTGGACGAGCGGAATTGAATGGTGCAACTGGTATTGCTGTCCTGTGAAAATTCAGATATTTGCATGACTGCTTTTGTTTTATTTTGTGAATAGCAAAAAGCATTCAACCCCATAATACATGTTGTTTTATTGGTCGCTCGTCCATTTCATATTCCATAGCTTAAGCATTCATATATTTGGATTCCTCTCGACGAGGCGAGAAGTACGAGTACCACCTTGATGGGTCTGCGACGTTTCCTTCCAGAGTTATTACCAAAAATACACAAACATCCCAGAATCCTCTCGGTTTGGGGTCAAAATGTTTTCGCTCATTAAATCCAATAAGAAACGTCGCATCGAATGAATGTGATTGAATTCTCCCCGTCTGGACGAGCGGAATTGAATGGTGCAACTGATATTGCTGTCCTGTGAAAATTCAGATATTTGCATGACTGCTTTTGTTTTATTTTGTGAATAGCAAAAAGCATTCAACCCCATAATACATGTTGTTTTATTGGTCGCTCGTCCATTTCATATTCCATAGCTTAAGCATTCATATATTTGGATTCCTCTCGAGGAGGCGAGCAGTACGAGTACCACCTTGATGGGTCTGCGACGTTTCCTTCCAGAGTTATTACCAAAAATACACAAACATCCCAGAATCCTCTCGGTTTGGGGTCAAAATGTTGTCGCTCATTAAATCCAATAAGAAACGTCGCATCGAATGAATGTGATTGAATTCTCCCCGTCTGGACGAGTGGAATTGAATGGTGCAACTGATTTTGCTGTGCTGTGAAAATTCAGATATTTGCATGACTGCTTTTGTTTTATTTTATGAATAGCAAAAAGCATTCAACCCATAATACATGTTGTTTTATTGGTCGCTCGTCCATTTCATATCCCATAGCTTAACCATTCATATATTTGGATTCCTCTCGACGAGGCGAGCAGTTCGAGTACCACCTTGATGGGTCTGCGACGTTTCCTTCCAGAGTTATTACCAAAAATACACAAACATCCCAGAATCCTCTCGGTTTGGGGTCAAAATGTTGTCGCTCATTAAATCCAATAAGAAACGTCGCATCGAATGAATGTGATTGAATTCTCCCCATCTTGACGAGCGGAATTGAATGGTGCAACTGATTTTGCTGTGCTGTGAAAATTCAGATATTTGCATGACTGCTTTTGTTTTATTTTATGAATAGCAAAAAGCATTCAACCCATAATACATGTTGTTTTATTGGTCGCTCGTCCATTTCATATCCCATAGCTTAACCATTCATATATTTGGATTCCTCTCGACGAGGCGAGCAGTTCGAGTACCACCTTGATGGGTCTGCGACGTTTCCTTCCAGAGTTATTACCAAAAAACCACAAACATCCCAGAATCCTCTCGGTTTGGGGTCAAAATGTTGTCGCTCATTAAATCCCATAAGAAACGTCGCATCGAATGAATGTGATTGAATTCTCCCCGTCTGGACGAGCGGAATTGAATGGTGCAACTGATATTGCTGTCCTGTGAAAATTCAGATATTTGCATGACTGCTTTTGTTTTATTTTGTGAATAGCAAAAAGCATTCAACCCCATAATACATGTTGTTTTATTGGTCGCTCGTCCATTTCATATTCCATAGCTTAAGCATTCATATATATATTTGGATTTCTCTCGACGAGGCGAGCAGTACGAGTACCACCTTGATGGGTCTGCGACGTTTCCTTCCAGAGTTATTACCAAAAATACACAAACATCCCAGAATCCTCTCGGTTTGGGGTCAAAATGTTGTCGCTCATTAAATCCAATAAGAAACGTCGCATCGAATGAATGTGATTGAATTCTCCCCATCTTGACGAGCGGAATTGAATGGTGCAACTGATTTTGCTGTGCTGTGAAAATTCAGATATTTGCATGACTGCTTTTGTTTTATTTTGTGAATAGCAAAAAGCATTCAACCCCATAATACATGTTGTTTTATTGGTCGCTCGTCCATTTCATATTCCATAGCTTAAGCATTCATATATTTGGATTCCTCTCGAGGAGGCGAGCAGTACGAGTACCACCTTGATGGGTCTGCGACGTTTCCTTCCAGAGTTATTACCAAAAATACACAAACATCCCAGAATCCTCTCGGTTTGGGGTCAAAATGTTGTCGCTCATTAAATCCAATAAGAAACGTCGCATCGAATGAATGTGATTGAATTCTCCCCGTCTGGACGAGTGGAATTGAATGGTGCAACTGATTTTGCTGTCCTGTGAAAATTCAGATATTTGCATGACTGCTTTTGTTTTATTTTGTGAATAGCAAAAAGCATTCAACCCCATAATACATGTTGTTTTATTGGTCGCTCGTCCATTTCATATTCCATAGCTTAAGCATTCATATATATATATTTGGATTCCTCTCGACGAGGCGAGCAGTACGAGTACCACCTTGATGGGTCTGCGACGTTTCCTTCCAGAGTTATTACCAAAAATACACAAACATCCCAGAATCCTCTCGGTTTGGGGTCAAAATGTTGTCGCTCATTAAATCCAATAAGAAACGTCGCATCGAATGAATGTGATTGAATTCTCCCCATCTTGACGAGCGGAATTGAATGGTGCAACTGATTTTGCTGTGCTGTGAAAATTCAGATATTTGCATGACTTCTTTTGTTTTATTTTGTGAATAGCAAAAAGCATTCAACCCCATAATACATGTTGTTTTATTGGTCGCTCGTCCATTTCATATCCGATAGCTTAACCATTCATAGATTTGGATTCCTCTCGACGAGCCGAGCAGTACGAGTACCACCTTGATGGGTCTGCGACGTTTCCTTCCAGAGTTATTACCAAAAAACCACAAACATCCCAGAATCCTCTCGGTTTGGGGTCAAAATGTTGTCGCTCATTAAATCCCATAAGAAACGTCGCATCGAATGAATGTGATTGAATTCTCCCCGTCTGGACGAGCGGAATTGAATGGTGCAACTGATATTGCTGTCCTGTGAAAATTCAGATATTTGCATGACTGCTTTTGTTTTATTTTGTGAATAGCAAAAAGCATTCAACCCCATAATACATGTTGTTTTATTGGTCGCTCGTCCATTTCATATTCCATAGCTTAAGCATTCATATATTTGGATTCCTCTCGACGAGGCGAGCAGTACGAGTACCACCTTGATGGGTCTGCGACGTTTCCTTCCAGAGTTATTACCAAAAATACACAAACATCCCAGAATCCTCTCGGTTTGGGGTCAAAATGTTGTCGCTCATTAAATCCAATAAGAAACGTCGCATCGAATGAATGTGATTGAATTCTCCCCGTCTGGACGAGTGGAATTGAATGGTGCAACTGATTTTGCTGTGCTGTGAAAATTCAGATATTTGCATGACTGCTTTTGTTTTATTTTGTGAATAGCAAAAAGCATTCAACCCCATAATACATGTTGTTTTATTGGTCGCTCGTCCATTTCATATCCGATAGCTTAACCATTCATAGATTTGGATTCCTCTCGACGAGCCGAGCAGTACGAGTACCACCTTGATGGGTCTGCGACGTTTCCTTCCAGAGTTATTACCAAAAAACCACAAACATCCCAGAATCCTCTCGGTTTGGGGTCAAAATGTTGTCGCTCATTAAATCCCATAAGAAACGTCGCATCGAATGAATGTGATTGAATTCTCCCCGTCTGGACGAGCGGAATTGAATGGTGCAACTGATATTGCTGTCCTGTGAAAATTCAGATATTTGAATGACTGCTTTTGTTTTATTTTGTGAATAGCAAAAAGCATTCAACCCCATAATACATGTTGTTTTATTGGTCGCTCGTCCATTTCATATTCCATAGCTTAAGCATTCATATATTTGGATTCCTCTCGACGAGGCGAGCAGTACGAGTACCACCTTGATGGGTCTGCGACGTTTCTTTCCAGAGTTATTACCAAAAATACACAAACATCCCAGAATCCTCTCGGTTTGGGGTCAAAATGTTGTCGCTCATTAAATCCAATAAGAAACGTCGCATCGAATTAATGTGATTGAATTCTCCCCATCTTGACGAGCGGAATTGAATGGTGCAACTGATTTTGCTGTGCTGTGAAAATTCAGATATTTGAATGACTTCTTTTGTTTTATTTTGTGAATAGCAAAAAGCATTCAACCCCATAATACATGTTGTTTTATTGGTCGCTCGTCCATTTCATATTCCATAGCTTAAGCATTCATATATTTGGATTCCTCTCGACGAGGCGAGCAGTTCGAGTACCACCTTGATGGGTCTGCGACGTTTCCTTCCAGAGTTATTACAAAAAAACCACAAACATCCCAGAATCCTCTCGGTTTGGGGTCAAAATGTTGTCGCTCATTAAATCCCATAAGAAACGTCGCATCGAATGAATGTGATTGAATTCTCCCCGTCTGGACGAGCGGAATTGAATGGTGCAACTGGTATTGCTGTCCTGTGAAAATTCAGATATTTGCATGACTGCTTTTGTTTTATTTTGTGAATAGCAAAAAGCATTCAACCCCATAATACATGTTGTTTTATTGGTCGCTCGTCCATTTCATATTCCATAGCTTAAGCATTCATATATTTGGATTCCTCTCGACGAGGCGAGAAGTACGAGTACCACCTTGATGGGTCTGCGACGTTTCCTTCCAGAGTTATTACCAAAAATACACAAACATCCCAGAATCCTCTCGGTTTGGGGTCAAAATGTTGTCGCTCATTAAATCCAATAAGAAACGTCGCATCGAATTAATGTGATTGAATTCTCCCCATCTTGACGAGCGGAATTGAATGGTGCAACTGATTTTGCTGTGCTGTGAAAATTCAGATATTTGCATGACTTCTTTTGTTTTATTTTGTGAATAGCAAAAAGCATTCAACCCCATAATACATGTTGTTTTATTGGTCGCTCGTCCATTTCATATTCCATAGCTTAAGCATTCATATATTTGGATTCCTCTCGACGAGGCGAGCAGTTCGAGTACCACCTTGATTGGTCTGCGACGTTTCCTTCCAGAGTTATTACAAAAAAACCACAAACATCCCAGAATCCTCTCGGTTTGGGGTCAAAATGTTGTCGCTCATTAAATCCCATAAGAAACGTCGCATCGAATGAATGTGATTGAATTCTCCCCGTCTGGACGAGCGGAATTGAATGGTGCAACTGGTATTGCTGTCCTGTGAAAATTCAGATATTTGCATGACTGCTTTTGTTTTATTTTGTGAATAGCAAAAAGCATTCAACCCCATAATACATGTTGTTTTATTGGTCGCTCGTCCATTTCATATTCCATAGCTTAAGCATTCATATATTTGGATTCCTCTCGACGAGGCGAGAAGTACGAGTACCACCTTGATGGGTCTGCGACGTTTCCTTCCAGAGTTATTACCAAAAATACACAAACATCCCAGAATCCTCTCGGTTTGGGGTCAAAATGTTTTCGCTCATTAAATCCAATAAGAAACGTCGCATCGAATGAATGTGATTGAATTCTCCCCGTCTGGACGAGCGGAATTGAATGGTGCAACTGATTTTGCTGTGCTGTGAAAATTCAGATATTTGCATGACTGCTTTTGTTTTATTTTATGAATAGCAAAAAGCATTCAACCCATAATACATGTTGTTTTATTGGTCGCTCGTCCATTTCATATCCCATAGCTTAACCATTCATATATTTGGATTTCTCTCGACGAGGCGAGCAGTTCGATTACCACCTTGATGGGTCTGCGACGTTTCCTTCCAGAGTTATTACAAAAAAAACCACAAACATCCCAGAATCCTCTCGGTTTGGGGTCAAAATGTTGTCGCTCATTAAATCCCATAATAAACGTCGCATCGAATGAATGTGATTGAATTCTCCCCGTCTGGACGAGCAGAATTGAATGATGCAACTGATATTGCTGTCCTGTGAAAATTCAGATATTTGCATGACTTCTTTTGTTTTATTTTGTGAATAGCAAAAAGCATTCAACCCCATAATACATGTTGTTTTATTGGTCGCTCGTCCATTTCATATTCCATAGCTTAAGCATTCATATATTTGGATTCCTCTCGACGACGCGAGCAGTACGAGTACCACCTTGATGGGTCTGCGACGTTTCCTTCCATAGTTATTACCAAAAAACCACAAACATCCCAGAATCCTCTCGGTTTGGGGTCAAAATGTTGTCGCTCATTAAATCCCATAAGAAACGTCGCATCGAATGAATGTGATTGAATTCTCCCCGTCTGGACGAGCGGAATTGAATGGTGCAACTGATTTTGCTGTGCTGTGAAAATTCAGATATTTGCATGACTGCTTTTGTTTTATTTTATGAATAGCAAAAAGCATTCAACCCATAATACATGTTGTTTTATTGGTCGCTCGTCCATTTCATATCCCATAGCTTAACCATTCATATATTTGGATTCCTCTCGACGAGGCGAGCAGTTCGAGTACCACCTTGATGGGTCTGCGACGTTTCCTTCCAGAGTTATTACAAAAAAACCACAAACATCCCAGAATCCTCTCGGTTTGGGGTCAAAATGTTGTCGCTCATTAAATCCCATAAGAAACGTCGCATCGAATGAATGTGATTGAATTCTCCCCGTCTGGACGAGCGGAATTGAATGGTGCAACTGGTATTGCTGTCCTGTGAAAATTCAGATATTTGCATGACTGCTTTTGTTTTATTTTGTGAATAGCAAAAAGCATTCAACCCCATAATACATGTTGTTTTATTGGTCGCTCGTCCATTTCATATTCCATAGCTTAAGCATTCATATATTTGGATTCCTCTCGACGAGGCGAGAAGTACGAGTACCACCTTGATGGGTCTGCGACGTTTCCTTCCAGAGTTATTACCAAAAATACACAAACATCCCAGAATCCTCTCGGTTTGGGGTCAAAATGTTTTCGCTCATTAAATCCAATAAGAAACGTCGCATCGAATGAATGTGATTGAATTCTCCCCGTCTGGACGAGCGGAATTGAATGGTGCAACTGATATTGCTGTCCTGTGAAAATTCAGATATTTGCATGACTGCTTTTGTTTTATTTTGTGAATAGCAAAAAGCATTCAACCCCATAATACATGTTGTTTTATTGGTCGCTCGTCCATTTCATATTCCATAGCTTAAGCATTCATATATTTGGATTCCTCTCGAGGAGGCGAGCAGTACGAGTACCACCTTGATGGGTCTGCGACGTTTCCTTCCAGAGTTATTACCAAAAATACACAAACATCCCAGAATCCTCTCGGTTTGGGGTCAAAATGTTGTCGCTCATTAAATCCAATAAGAAACGTCGCATCGAATGAATGTGATTGAATTCTCCCCGTCTGGACGAGTGGAATTGAATGGTGCAACTGATTTTGCTGTGCTGTGAAATTTCAGATATTTGCATGACTGCTTTTGTTTTATTTTATGAATAGCAAAAAGCATTCAACCCATAATACATGTTGTTTTATTGGTCGCTCGTCCATTTCATATCCCATAGCTTAACCATTCATATATTTGGATTCCTCTCGACGAGGCGAGCAGTTCGAGTACCACCTTGATGGGTCTGCGACGTTTCCTTCCAGAGTTATTACCAAAAATACACAAACATCCCAGAATCCTCTCGGTTTGGGGTCAAAATGTTGTCGCTCATTAAATCCAATAAGAAACGTCGCATCGAATGAATGTGATTGAATTCTCCCCATCTTGACGAGCGGAATTGAATGGTGCAACTGATTTTGCTGTGCTGTGAAAATTCAGATATTTGCATGACTGCTTTTGTTTTATTTTATGAATAGCAAAAAGCATTCAACCCATAATACATGTTGTTTTATTGGTCGCTCGTCCATTTCATATCCCATAGCTTAACCATTCATATATTTGGATTCCTCTCGACGAGGCGAGCAGTTCGAGTACCACCTTGATGGGTCTGCGACGTTTCCTTCCAGAGTTATTACCAAAAAACCACAAACATCCCAGAATCCTCTCGGTTTGGGGTCAAAATGTTGTCGCTCATTAAATCCCATAAGAAACGTCGCATCGAATGAATGTGATTGAATTCTCCCCGTCTGGACGAGCGGAATTGAATGGTGCAACTGATATTGCTGTCCTGTGAAAATTCAGATATTTGCATGACTGCTTTTGTTTTATTTTGTGAATAGCAAAAAGCATTCAACCCCATAATACATGTTGTTTTATTGGTCGCTCGTCCATTTCATATTCCATAGCTTAAGCATTCATATATATATATTTGGATTCCTCTCGACGAGGCGAGCAGTACGAGTACCACCTTGATGGGTCTGCGACGTTTCCTTCCAGAGTTATTACCAAAAATACACAAACATCCCAGAATCCTCTCGGTTTGGGGTCAAAATGTTGTCGCTCATTAAATCCAATAAGAAACGTCGCATCGAATGAATGTGATTGAATTCTCCCCATCTTGACGAGCGGAATTGAATGGTGCAACTGATTTTGCTGTGCTGTGAAAATTCAGATATTTGCATGACTGCTTTTGTTTTATTTTGTGAATAGCAAAAAGCATTCAACCCCATAATACATGTTGTTTTATTGGTCGCTCGTCCATTTCATATTCCATAGCTTAAGCATTCATATATTTGGATTCCTCTCGAGGAGGCGAGCAGTACGAGTACCACCGTGATGGGTCTGCGACGTTTCCTTCCAGAGTTATTACCAAAAATACACAAACATCCCAGAATCCTCTCGGTTTGGGGTCAAAATGTTGTCGCTCATTAAATCCAATAAGAAACGTCGCATCGAATGAATGTGATTGAATTCTCCCCATCTTGACGAGCGGAATTGAATGGTGCAACTGATTTTGCTGTGCTGTGAAAATTCAGATATTTGCATGACTGCTTTTGTTTTATTTTATGAATAGCAAAAAGCATTCAACCCATAATACATGTTGTTTTATTGGTCGCTCGTCCATTTCATATCCCATAGCTTAAACATTCATATATTTGGATTCCTCTCGACGAGGCGAGCAGTTCGAGTACCACCTTGATGGGTCTGCGACGTTTCCTTCCAGAGTTATTACCAAAAAACCACAAACATCCCAGAATCCTCTCGGTTTGGGGTCAAAATGTTGTCGCTCATTAAATCCCATAAGAAACGTCGCATCGAATGAATGTGATTGAATTCTCCCCGTCTGGACGAGCGGAATTGAATGGTGCAACTGATATTGCTGTCCTGTGAAAATTCAGATATTTGCATGACTGCTTTTGTTTTATTTTGTGAATAGCAAAAAGCATTCAACCCCATAATACATGTTGTTTTATTGGTCGCTCGTCCATTTCATATTCCATAGCTTAAGCATTCATATATATATTTGGATTCCTCTCGACGAGGCGAGCAGTACGAGTACCACCTTGATGGGTCTGCGACGTTTCCTTCCAGAGTTATTACCAAAAATACACAAACATCCCAGAATCCTCTCGGTTTGGGGTCAAAATGTTGTCGCTCATTAAATCCAATAAGAAACGTCGCATCGAATGAATGTGATTGAATTCTCCCCATCTTGACGAGCGGAATTGAATGGTGCAACTGATTTTGCTGTGCTGTGAAAATTCAGATATTTGCATGACTTCTTTTGTTTTATTTTGTGAATAGCAAAAAGCATTCAACCCCATAATACATGTTGTTTTATTGGTCGCTCGTCCATTTCATATCCGATAGCTTAACCATTCATAGATTTGGATTCCTCTCGACGAGCCGAGCAGTACGAGTACCACCTTGATGGGTCTGCGACGTTTCCTTTCAGAGTTATTACCAAAAAACCACAAACATCCCAGAATCCTCTCGGTTTGGGGTCAAAATGTTGTCGCTCATTAAATCCAATAAGAAACGTCGCATCGAATGAATGTGATTGAATTCTCCCCATCTTGACGAGCGGAATTGAATGGTGCAACTGATATTGCTGTCCTGTGAAAATTCAGATATTTGCATGACTGCTTTTGTTTTATTTTGTGAATAGCAAAAAGCATTCAACCCCATAATACATGTTGTTTTATTGGTCGCTCGTCCATTTCATATTCCATAGCTTAAGCATTCATATATATATTTGGATTCCTCTCGACGAGGCGAGCAGTACGAGTACCACCTTGATGGGTCTGCGACGTTTCCTTCCAGAGTTATTACCAAAAATACACAAACATCCCAGAATCCTCTCGGTTTGGGGTCAAAATGTTGTCGCTCATTAAATCCAATAAGAAACGTCGCATCGAATGAATGTGATTGAATTCTCCCCATCTTGACGAGCGGAATTGAATGGTGCAACTGATTTTGCTGTGCTGTGAAAATTCAGATATTTGCATGACTTCTTTTGTTTTATTTTGTGAATAGCAAAAAGCATTCAACCCCATAATACATGTTGTTTTATTGGTCGCTCGTCCATTTCATATCCGATAGCTTAACCATTCATAGATTTGGATTCCTCTCGACGAGCCGAGCAGTACGAGTACCACCTTGATGGGTCTGCGACGTTTCCTTCTAGAGTTATTACCAAAAAACCACAAACATCCCAGAATCCTCTCGGTTTGGGGTCAAAATGTTGTCGCTCATTAAATCCCATAAGAAACGTCGCATCGAATGAATGTGATTGAATTCTCCCCGTCTGGACGAGCGGAATTGAATGGTGCAACTGATATTGCTGTCCTGTGAAAATTCAGATATTTGCATGACTGCTTTTGTTTTATTTTGTGAATAGCAAAAAGCATTCAACCCCATAATACATGTTGTTTTATTGGTCGCTCGTCCATTTCATATTCCATAGCTTAAGCATACATATATTTGGATTCCTCTCGACGAGGCGAGCAGTACGAGTACCACCTTGATGGGTCTGCGACGTTTCCTTCCAGAGTTATTACCAAAAATACACAAACATCCCAGAATCCTCTCGGTTTGGGGTCAAAATGTTGTCGCTCATTAAATCCAATAAGAAACGTCGCATCGAATGAATGTGATTGAATTCTCCCCATCTTGACGAGCGGAATTGAATGGTGCAACTGATTTTGCTGTGCTGTGAAAATTCAGATATTTGCATGACTTCTTTTGTTTTATTTTGTGAATAGCAAAAAGCATTCAACCCCATAATACATGTTGTTTTATTGGTCGCTCGTCCATTTCATATCCGATAGCTTAACCATTCATAGATTTGGATTCCTCTCGACGAGCCGAGCAGTACGAGTACCACCTTGATGGGTCTGCGACGTTTCCTTTCAGAGTTATTACCAAAAAACCACAAACATCCCAGAATCCTCTCGGTTTGGGGTCAAAATGTTGTCGCTCATTAAATCCAATAAGAAACGTCGCATCGAATGAATGTGATTGAATTCTCCCCATCTTGACGAGCGGAATTGAATGGTGCAACTGATATTGCTGTCCTGTGAAAATTCAGATATTTGCATGACTGCTTTTGTTTTATTTTGTGAATAGCAAAAAGCATTCAACCCCATAATACATGTTGTTTTATTGGTCGCTCGTCCATTTCATATTCCATAGCTTAAGCATTCATATATATATTTGGATTCCTCTCGACGAGGCGAGCAGTACGAGTACCACCTTGATGGGTCTGCGACGTTTCCTTCCAGAGTTATTACCAAAAATACACAAACATCCCAGAATCCTCTCGGTTTGGGGTCAAAATGTTGTCGCTCATTAAATCCAATAAGAAACGTCGCATCGAATGAATGTGATTGAATTCTCCCCATCTTGACGAGCGGAATTGAATGGTGCAACTGATTTTGCTGTGCTGTGAAAATTCAGATATTTGCATGACTTCTTTTGTTTTATTTTGTGAATAGCAAAAAGCATTCAACCCCATAATACATGTTGTTTTATTGGTCGCTCGTCCATTTCATATCCGATAGCTTAACCATTCATAGATTTGGATTCCTCTCGACGAGCCGAGCAGTACGAGTACCACCTTGATGGGTCTGCGACGTTTCCTTCTAGAGTTATTACCAAAAAACCACAAACATCCCAGAATCCTCTCGGTTTGGGGTCAAAATGTTGTCGCTCATTAAATCCCATAAGAAACGTCGCATCGAATGAATGTGATTGAATTCTCCCCGTCTGGACGAGCGGAATTGAATGGTGCAACTGATATTGCTGTCCTGTGAAAATTCAGATATTTGCATGACTGCTTTTGTTTTATTTTGTGAATAGCAAAAAGCATTCAACCCCATAATACATGTTGTTTTATTGGTCGCTCGTCCATTTCATATTCCATAGCTTAAGCATACATATATTTGGATTCCTCTCGACGAGGCGAGCAGTACGAGTACCACCTTGATGGGTCTGCGACGTTTCCTTCCAGAGTTATTACCAAAAATACACAAACATCCCAGAATCCTCTCGGTTTGGGGTCAAAATGTTGTCGCTCATTAAATCCAATAAGAAACGTCGCATCGAATGAATGTGATTGAATTCTCCCCATCTTGACGAGCGGAATTGAATGGTGCAACTGATTTTGCTGTGCTGTGAAAATTCAGATATTTGCATGACTTCTTTTGTTTTATTTTGTGAATAGCAAAAAGCATTCAACCCCATAATACATGTTGTTTTATTGGTCGCTCGTCCATTTCATATCCGATAGCTTAACCATTCATAGATTTGGATTCCTCTCGACGAGCCGAGCAGTACGAGTACCACCTTGATGGGTCTGCGACGTTTCCTTCCAGAGTTATTACCAAAAAACCACAAACATCCCAGAATCCTCTCGGTTTGGGGTCAAAATGTTGTCGCTCATTAAATCCCATAAGAAACGTCGCATCGAATGAATGTGATTGAATTCTCCCCGTCTGGACGAGCGGAATTGAATGGTGCAACTGATATTGCTGTCCTGTGAAAATTCAGATATTTGCATGACTGCTTTTGTTTTATTTTGTGAATAGCAAAAAGCATTCAACCCCATAATACATGTTGTTTTATTGGTCGCTCGTCCATTTCATATTCCATAGCTTAAGCATACATATATTTGGATTCCTCTCGACGAGGCGAGCAGTACGAGTACCACCTTGATGGGTCTGCGACGTTTCCTTCCAGAGTTATTACCAAAAATACACAAACATCCCAGAATCCTCTCGGTTTGGGGTCAAAATGTTGTCGCTCATTAAATCCAATAAGAAACGTCGCATCGAATGAATGTGATTGAATTCTCCCCATCTTGACGAGCGGAATTGAATGGTGCAACTGATTTTGCTGTGCTGTGAAAATTCAGATATTTGCATGACTTCTTTTGTTTTATTTTGTGAATAGCAAAAAGCATTCAACCCCATAATACATGTTGTTTTATTGGTCGCTCGTCCATTTCATATCCGATAGCTTAACCATTCATAGATTTGGATTCCTCTCGACGAGCCGAGCAGTACGAGTACCACCTTGATGGGTCTGCGACGTTTCCTTCCAGAGTTATTACCAAAAAACCACAAACATCCCAGAATCCTCTCGGTTTGGGGTCAAAATGTTGTCGCTCATTAAATCCCATAAGAAACGTCGCATCGAATGAATGTGATTGAATTCTCCCCGTCTGGACGAGCGGAATTGAATGGTGCAACTGATATTGCTGTCCTGTGAAAATTCAGATATTTGCATGACTGCTTTTGTTTTATTTTGTGAATAGCAAAAAGCATTCAACCCCATAATACATGTTGTTTTATTGGTCGCTCGTCCATTTCATATTCCATAGCTTAAGCATTCATATATTTGGATTCCTCTCGACGAGGCGAGCAGTACGAGTACCACCTTGATGGGTCTGCGACGTTTCCTTCCAGAGTTATTACCAAAAATACACAAACATCCCAGAATCCTCCCGGTTTGGGGTCAAAATGTTGTCGCTCATTAAATCCAATAAGAAACGTCGCATCGAATGAATGTGATTGAATTCTCCCCATCTTGACGAGCGGAATTGAATGGTGCAACTGATTTTGCTGTGCTGTGAAAATTCAGATATTTGCATGACTTCTTTTGTTTTATTTTGTGAATAGCAAAAAGCATTCAACCCCATAATACATGTTGTTTTATTGGTCGCTCGTCCATTTCATATCCGATAGCTTAACCATTCATAGATTTGGATTCCTCTCGACGAGCCGAGCAGTACGAGTACCACCTTGATGGGTCTGCGACGTTTCCTTCTAGAGTTATTACCAAAAAACCACAAACATCCCAGAATCCTCTCGGTTTGGGGTCAAAATGTTGTCGCTCATTAAATCCCATAAGAAACGTCGCATCGAATGAATGTGATTGAATTCTCCCCGTCTGGACGAGCGGAATTGAATGGTGCAACTGATATTGCTGTCCTGTGAAAATTCAGATATTTGCATGACTGCTTTTGTTTTATTTTGTGAATAGCAAAAAGCATTCAACCCCATAATACATGTTGTTTTATTGGTCGCTCGTCCATTTCATATTCCATAGCTTAAGCATACATATATTTGGATTTCTCTCGACGAGGCGAGCAGTACGAGTACCACCTTGATGGGTCTGCGACGTTTCCTTCCAGAGTTATTACCAAAAATACACAAACATCCCAGAATCCTCTCGGTTTGGGGTCAAAATGTTGTCGCTCATTAAATCCAATAAGAAACGTCGCATCGAATGAATGTGATTGAATTCTCCCCATCTTGACGAGCGGAATTGAATGGTGCAACTGATTTTGCTGTGCTGTGAAAATTCAGATATTTGCATGACTTCTTTTGTTTTATTTTGTGAATAGCAAAAAGCATTCAACCCCATAATACATGTTGTTTTATTGGTCGCTCGTCCATTTCATATCCGATAGCTTAACCATTCATAGATTTGGATTCCTCTCGACGAGCCGAGCAGTACGAGTACCACCTTGATGGGTCTGCGACGTTTCCTTCCAGAGTTATTACCAAAAAACCACAAACATCCCAGAATCCTCTCGGTTTGGGGTCAAAATGTTGTCGCTCATTAAATCCCATAAGAAACGTCGCATCGAATGAATGTGATTGAATTCTCCCCGTCTGGACGAGCGGAATTGAATGGTGCAACTGATATTGCTGTCCTGTGAAAATTCAGATATTTGCATGACTGCTTTTGTTTTATTTTGTGAATAGCAAAAAGCATTCAACCCCATAATACATGTTGTTTTATTGGTCGCTCGTCCATTTCATATTCCATAGCTTAAGCATTCATATATTTGGATTCCTCTCGACGAGGCGAGCAGTACGAGTACCACCTTGATGGGTCTGCGACGTTTCCTTCCAGAGTTATTACCAAAAATACACAAACATCCCAGAATCCTCTCGGTTTGGGGTCAAAATGTTGTCGCTCATTAAATCCAATAAGAAACGTCGCATCGAATGAATGTGATTGAATTCTCCCCATCTTGACGAGCGGAATTGAATGGTGCAACTGATTTTGCTGTGCTGTGAAAATTCAGATATTTGCATGACTTCTTTTGTTTTATTTTGTGAATAGCAAAAAGCATTCAACCCCATAATACATGTTGTTTTATTGGTCGCTCGTCCATTTCATATCCGATAGCTTAACCATTCATAGATTTGGATTCCTCTCGACGAGCCGAGCAGTACGAGTACCACCTTGATGGGTCTGCGACGTTTCCTTCCAGAGTTATTACCAAAAAACCACAAACATCCCAGAATCCTCTCGGTTTGGGGTCAAAATGTTGTCGCTCATTAAATCCCATAAGAAACGTCGCATCGAATGAATGTGATTGAATTCTCCCCGTCTGGACGAGCGGAATTGAATGGTGCAACTGATATTGCTGTCCTGTGAAAATTCAGATATTTGCATGACTGCTTTTGTTTTATTTTGTGAATAGCAAAAAGCATTCAACCCCATAATACATGTTGTTTTATTGGTCGCTCGTCCATTTCATATTCCATAGCTTAAGCATTCATATATTTGGATTCCTCTCGACTAGGCGAGCAGTACGAGTACCACCTTGATGGGTCTGCGACGTTTCCTTCCAGAGTTATTACCAAAAATACACAAACATCCCAGAATCCTCTCGGTTTGGGGTCAAAATGTTGTCGCTCATTAAATCCAATAAGAAACGTCGCATCGAATGAATGTGATTGAATTCTCCCCATCTTGACGAGCGGAATTGAATGGTGCAACTGATTTTGCTGTGCTGTGAAAATTCAGATATTTGCATGACTTCTTTTGTTTTATTTTGTGAATAGCAAAAAGCATTCAACCCCATAATACATGTTGTTTTATTGGTCGCTCGTCCATTTCATATTCCATAGCTTAAGCATTCATATATTTGGATTCCTCTCGACGAGCCGAGCAGTACGAGTACCACCTTGATGGGTCTGCGACGTTTCCTTCCAGAGTTATTACCAAAAATACACAAACATCCCAGAATCCTCTCGGTTTGGGGTCAAAATGTTGTCGCTCATTAAATCCAATAAGAAACGTCGCATCGAATGAATGTGATTGAATTCTCCCCATCTTGACGAGCGGAATTGAATGGTGCAACTGATTTTGCTGTGCTGTGAAAATTCAGATATTTGCATGACTTCTTTTGTTTTATTTTGTGAATAGCAAAAAGCATTCAACCCCATAATACATGTTGTTTTATTGGTCGCTCGTCCATTTCATATCCGATAGCTTAACCATTCATAGATTTGGATTCCTCTCGACGAGCCGAGCAGTACGAGTACCACCTTGATGGGTCTGCGACGTTTCCTTCCAGAGTTATTACCAAAAAACCACAAACATCCCAGAATCCTCTCGGTTTGGGGTCAAAATGTTGTCGCTCATTAAATCCCATAAGAAACGTCGCATCGAATGAATGTGATTGAATTCTCCCCGTCTGGACGAGCGGAATTGAATGGTGCAACTGATATTGCTGTCCTGTGAAAATTCAGATATTTGCATGACTGCTTTTGTTTTATTTTGTGAATAGCAAAAAGCATTCAACCCCATAATACATGTTGTTTTATTGGTCGCTCGTCCATTTCATATTCCATAGCTTAAGCATTCATATATTTGGATTCCTCTCGACGAGGCGAGCAGTACGAGTACCACCTTGATGGGTCTGCGACGTTTCCTTCCAGAGTTATTACCAAAAATACACAAACATCCCAGAATCCTCTCGGTTTGGGGTCAAAATGTTGTCGCTCATTAAATCCAATAAGAAACGTCGCATCGAATGAATGTGATTGAATTCTCCCCATCTTGACGAGCGGAATTGAATGGTGCAACTGATTTTGCTGTGCTGTGAAAATTCAGATATTTGCATGACTTCTTTTGTTTTATTTTGTGAATAGCAAAAAGCATTCAACCCCATAATACATGTTGTTTTATTGGTCGCTCGTCCATTTCATATCCGATAGCTTAACCATTCATAGATTTGGATTCCTCTCGACGAGCCGAGCAGTACGAGTACCACCTTGATGGGTCTGCGACGTTTCCTTTCAGAGTTATTACCAAAAAACCACAAAAATCCCAGAATCCTCTCGGTTTGGGGTCAAAATGTTGTCGCTCATTAAATCCAATAAGAAACGTCGCATCGAATGAATGTGATTGAATTCTCCCCATCTTGACGAGCGGAATTGAATGGTGCAACTGATATTGCTGTCCTGTGAAAATTCAGATATTTGCATGACTGCTTTTGTTTTATTTTGTGAATAGCAAAAAGCATTCAACCCCATAATACATGTTGTTTTATTGGTCGCTCGTCCATTTCATATTCCATAGCTTAAGCATTCATATATTTGGATTCCTCTCGACGAGGCGAGCAGTACGAGTACCACCTTGATGGGTCTGCGACGTTTCCTTCCAGAGTTATTACCAAAAATACACAAACATCCCAGAATCCTCTCGGTTTGGGGTCAAAATGTTGTCGCTCATTAAATCCAATAAGAAACGTCGCATCGAATGAATGTGATTGAATTCTCCCCATCTTGACGAGCGGAATTGAATGGTGCAACTGATTTTGCTGTGCTGTGAAAATTCAGATATTTGCATGACTTCTTTTGTTTTATTTTGTGAATAGCAAAAAGCATTCAACCCCATAATACATGTTGTTTTATTGGTCGCTCGTCCATTTCATATCCGATAGCTTAACCATTCATAGATTTGGATTCCTCTCGACGAGCCGAGCAGTACGAGTACCACCTTGATGGGTCTGCGACGTTTCCTTCCAGAGTTATTACCAAAAAACCACAAACATCCCAGAATCCTCTCGGTTTGGGGTCAAAATGTTGTCGCTCATTAAATCCCATAAGAAACGTCGCATCGAATGAATGTGATTGAATTCTCCCCGTCTGGACGAGCGGAATTGAATGGTGCAACTGATATTGCTGTCCTGTGAAAATTCAGATATTTGCATGACTGCTTTTGTTTTATTTTGTGAATAGCAAAAAGCATTCAACCCCATAATACATGTTGTTTTATTGGTCGCTCGTCCATTTCATATTCCATAGCTTAAGCATTCATATATTTGGATTCCTCTCGACGAGGCGAGCAGTACGAGTACCACCTTGATGGGTCTGCGACGTTTCCTTCCAGAGTTATTACCAAAAAACCACAAACATCCCAGAATCCTCTCGGTTTGGGGTCAAAATGTTGTCGCTCATTAAATCCAATAAGAAACGTCGCATCGAATGAATGTGATTGAATTCTCCCCATCTTGACGAGCGGAATTGAATGGTGCAACTGATTTTGCTGTGCTGTGAAAATTCAGATATTTGCATGACTTCTTTTGTTTTATTTTGTGAATAGCAAAAAGCATTCAACCCCATAATACATGTTGTTTTATTGGTCGCTCGTCCATTTCATATCCGATAGCTTAACCATTCATAGATTTGGATTCCTCTCGACGAGCCGAGCAGTACGAGTACCACCTTGATGGGTCTTCGACGTTTCCTTTCAGAGTTATTACCAAAAAACCACAAACATCCCAGAATCCTCTCGGTTTGGGGTCAAAATGTTGTCGCTCATTAAATCCAATAAGAAACGTCGCATCGAATGAATGTGATTGAATTCTCCCCATCTTGACGAGCGGAATTGAATGGTGCAACTGATATTGCTGTCCTGTGAAAATTCAGATATTTGCATGACTGCTTTTGTTTTATTTTGTGAATAGCAAAAAGCATTCAACCCCATAATACATGTTGTTTTATTGGTCGCTCGTCCATTTCATATTCCATAGCTTAAGCATTCATATATTTGGATTCCTCTCGACGAGGCGAGCAGTACGAGTACCACCTTGATGGGTCTGCGACGTTTCCTTCCAGAGTTATTACCAAAAATACACAAACATCCCAGAATCCTCTCGGTTTGGGGTCAAAATGTTGTCGCTCATTAAATCCAATAAGAAACGTCGCATCGAATGAATGTGATTGAATTCTCCCCATCTTGACGAGCGGAATTGAATGGTGCAACTGATTTTGCTGTGCTGTGAAAATTCAGATATTTGCATGACTTCTTTTGTTTTATTTTGTGAATAGCAAAAAGCATTCAACCCCATAATACATGTTGTTTTATTGGTCGCTCGTCCATTTCATATCCGATAGCTTAACCATTCATATATTTGGATTCCTCTCGACGAGCCGAGCAGTACGAGTACCACCTTGATGGGTCTGCGACGTTTCATTTCAGAGTTATTACCAAAAAACCACAAACATCCCAGAATCCTCTCGGTTTGGGGTCAAAATGTTGTCGCTCATTAAATCCAATAAGAAACGTCGCATCGAATGAATGTGATTGAATTCTCCCCATCTTGACGAGCGGAATTGAATGGTGCAACTGATTTTGCTGTGCTGTGAAAATTCAGATATTTGCATGACTTCTTTTGTTTTATTTTGTGAATAGCAAAAAGCATTCAACCCCATAATACATGTTGTTTTATTGGTCGCTCGTCCATTTCATATTCCATAGCTTAAGCATTCATATATTTGGATTCCTCTCGACGAGGCGAGCAGTACGAGTACCACCTTGATGGGTCTGCGACGTTTCCTTCCAGAGTTATTACCAAAAAACCACAAACATCCCAGAATCCTCTCGGTTTGGGGTCAAAATGTTGTCGCTCATTAAATCCAATAAGAAACGTCGCATCGAATGAATGTGATTGAATTCTCCCCATCTTGACGAGCGGAATTGAATGGTGCAACTGATTTTGCTGTGCTGTGAAAATTCAGATATTTGCATGACTTCTTTTGTTTTATTTTGTGAATAGCAAAAAGCATTCAACCCCATAATACATGTTGTTTTATTGGTCGCTCGTCCATTTCATATCCGATAGCTTAACCATTCATAGATTTGGATTCCTCTCGACGAGCCGAGCAGTACGAGTACCACCTTGATGGGTCTGCGACGTTTCCTTTCAGAGTTATTACCAAAAAAACACAAACATCCCAGAATCCTCTCGGTTTGGGGTCAAAATGTTGTCGCTCATTAAATCCAATAAGAAACGTCGCATCGAATGAATGTGATTGAATTCTCCCCATCTTGACGAGCGGAATTGAATGGTGCAACTGATATTGCTGTCCTGTGAAAATTCAGATATTTGCATGACTGCTTTTGTTTTATTTTGTGAATAGCAAAAAGCATTCAACCCCATAATACATGTTGTTTTATTGGTCGCTCGTCCATTTCATATTCCATAGCTTAAGCATTCATATATTTGGATTCCTCTCGACGAGGCGAGCAGTACGAGTACCACCTTGATGGGTCTGCGACGTTTCCTTCCAGAGTTATTACCAAAAATACACAAACATCCCAGAATCCTCTCGGTTTGGGGTCAAAATGTTGTCGCTCATTAAATCCAATAAGAAACGTCGCATCGAATGAATGTGATTGAATTCTCCCCATCTTGACGAGCGGAATTGAATGGTGCAACTGATTTTGCTGTGCTGTGAAAATTCAGATATTTGCATGACTTCTTTTGTTTTATTTTGTGAATAGCAAAAAGCATTCAACCCCATAATACATGTTGTTTTATTGGTCGCTCGTCCATTTCATATCCGATAGCTTAACCATTCATAGATTTGGATTCCTCTCGACGAGCCGAGCAGTACGAGTACCACCTTGATGGGTCTGCGACGTTTCCTTTCAGAGTTATTACCAAAAAACCACAAACATCCCAGAATCCTCTCGGTTTGGGGTCAAAATGTTGTCGCTCATTAAATCCAATAAGAAACGTCGCATCGAATGAATGTGATTGAATTCTCCCCGTCTGGACGAGCGGAATTGAATGGTGCAACTGATATTGCTGTCCTGTGAAAATTCAGATATTTGCATGACTGCTTTTGTTTTATTTTGTGAATAGCAAAAAGCATTCAACCCCATAATACATGTTGTTTTATTGGTCGCTCGTCCATTTCATATTCCATAGCTTAAGCATTCATATATTTGGATTCCTCTCGACGAGGCGAGCAGTACGAGTACCACCTTGATGGGTCTGCGACGTTTCCTTCCAGAGTTATTACCAAAAAACCACAAACATCCCAGAATCCTCTCGGTTTGGGGTCAAAATGTTGTCGCTCATTAAATCCAATAAGAAACGTCGCATCGAATGAATGTGATTGAATTCTCCCCATCTTGACGAGCGGAATTGAATGGTGCAACTGATTTTGCTGTGCTGTGAAAATTCAGATATTTGCATGACTTCTTTTGTTTTATTTTGTGAATAGCAAAAAGCATTCAACCCCATAATACATGTTGTTTTATTGGTCGCTCGTCCATTTCATATCCGATAGCTTAACCATTCATAGATTTGGATTCCTCTCGACGAGCCGAGCAGTACGAGTACCACCTTGATGGGTCTGCGACGTTTCCTTTCAGAGTTATTACCAAAAAACCACAAACATCCCAGAATCCTCTCGGTTTGGGGTCAAAATGTTGTCGCTCATTAAATCCAATAAGAAACGTCGCATCGAATGAATGTGATTGAATTCTCCCCATCTTGACGAGCGGAATTGAATGGTGCAACTGATATTGCTGTCCTGTGAAAATTCAGATATTTGCATGACTGCTTTTGTTTTATTTTGTGAATAGCAAAAAGCATTCAACCCCATAATACATGTTGTTTTATTGGTCGCTCGTCCATTTCATATTCCATAGCTTAAGCATTCATATATTTGGATTCCTCTCGACGAGGCGAGCAGTACGAGTACCACCTTGATGGGTCTGCGACGTTTCCTTCCAGAGTTATTACCAAAAATACACAAACATCCCAGAATCCTCTCGGTTTGGGGTCAAAATGTTGTCGCTCATTAAATCCAATAAGAAACGTCGCATCGAATGAATGTGATTGAATTCTCCCCATCTTGACGAGCGGAATTGAATGGTGCAACTGATTTTGCTGTGCTGTGAAAATTCAGATATTTGCATGACTTCTTTTGTTTTATTTTGTGAATAGCAAAAAGCATTCAACCCCATAATACATGTTGTTTTATTGGTCGCTCGTCCATTTCATATCCGATAGCTTAACCATTCATAGATTTGGATTCCTCTCGACGAGCCGAGCAGTACGAGTACCACCTTGATGGGTCTGCGACGTTTCATTTCAGAGTTATTACCAAAAAACCACAAACATCCCAGAATCCTCTCGGTTTGGGGTCAAAATGTTGTCGCTCATTAAATCCAATAAGAAACGTCGCATCGAATGAATGTGATTGAATTCTCCCCATCTTGACGAGCGGAATTGAATGGTGCAACTTATTTTGCTGTGCTGTGAAAATTCAGATATTTGCATGACTTCTTTTGTTTTATTTTGTGAATAGCAAAAAGCATTCAACCCCATAATACATGTTGTTTTATTGGTCGCTCGTCCATTTCATATCCGATAGCATAACCATTCATAGATTTGGATTCCTCTCGACGAGCCGAGCAGTACGAGTACCACCTTGATGGGTCTGCGACGTTTCCTTTCAGAGTTATTACCAAAAAACCACAAACATCCCAGAATCCTCTCGGTTTGGGGTCAAAATGTTGTCGCTCATTAAATCCAATAAGAAACGTCGCATCGAATGAATGTGATTGAATTCTCCCCATCTTGACGAGCGGAATTGAATGGTGCAACTGATATTGCTGTCCTGTGAAAATTCAGATATTTGCATGACTGCTTTTGTTTTATTTTGTGAATAGCAAAAAGCATTCAACCCCATAATACATGTTGTTTTATTGGTCGCTCGTCCATTTCATATTCCATAGCTTAAGCATTCATATATTTGGATTCCTCTCGACGAGGCGAGCAGTACGAGTACCACCTTGATGGGTCTGCGACGTTTCCTTCCAGAGTTATTACCAAAAATACACAAACATCCCAGAATCCTCTCGGTTTGGGGTCAAAATGTTGTCGCTCATTAAATCCAATAAGAAACGTCGCATCGAATGAATGTGATTGAATTCTCCCCATCTTGACGAGCGGAATTGAATGGTGCAACTGATTTTGCTGTGCTGTGAAAATTCAGATATTTGCATGACTTCTTTTGTTTTATTTTGTGAATAGCAAAAAGCATTCAACCCCATAATACATGTTGTTTTATTGGTCGCTCGTCCATTTCATATTCCATAGCTTAAGCATTCATATATTTGGATTCCTCTCGACGAGGCGAGCAGTACGAGTACCACCTTGATGGGTCTGCGACGTTTCCTTCCAGAGTTATTACCAAAAATACACAAACATCCCAGAATCCTCTCGGTTTGGGGTCAAAATGTTGTCGCTCATTAAATCCAATAAGAAACGTCGCATCGAATGAATGTGATTGAATTCTCCCCATCTTGACGAGCGGAATTGAATGGTGCAACTGATTTTGCTGTGCTGTGAAAATTCAGATATTTGCATGACTTCTTTTGTTTTATTTTGTGAATAGCAAAAAGCATTCAACCCCATAATACATGTTGTTTTATTGGTCGCTCGTCCATTTCATATCCGATAGCTTAACCATTCATATATTTGGATTCCTCTCGACGAGCCGAGCAGTACGAGTACCACCTTGATGGGTCTGCGACGTTTCATTTCAGAGTTATTACCAAAAAACCACAAACATCCCAGAATCCTCTCGGTTTGGGGTCAAAATGTTGTCGCTCATTAAATCCAATAAGAAACGTCGCATCGAATGAATGTGATTGAATTCTCCCCATCTTGACGAGCGGAATTGAATGGTGCAACTGATTTTGCTGTGCTGTGAAAATTCAGATATTTGCATGACTTCTTTTGTTTTATTTTGTGAATAGCAAAAAGCATTCAACCCCATAATACATGTTGTTTTATTGGTCGCTCGTCCATTTCATATTCCATAGCTTAAGCATTCATATATTTGGATTCCTCTCGACGAGGCGAGCAGTACGAGTACCACCTTGATGGGTCTGCGACGTTTCCTTCCAGAGTTATTACCAAAAAACCACAAACATCCCAGAATCCTCTCGGTTTGGGGTCAAAATGTTGTCGCTCATTAAATCCAATAAGAAACGTCGCATCGAATGAATGTGATTGAATTCTCCCCATCTTGACGAGCGGAATTGAATGGTGCAACTGATTTTGCTGTGCTGTGAAAATTCAGATATTTGCATGACTTCTTTTGTTTTATTTTGTGAATAGCAAAAAGCATTCAACCCCATAATACATGTTGTTTTATTGGTCGCTCGTCCATTTCATATCCGATAGCTTAACCATTCATAGATTTGGATTCCTCTCGACGAGCCGAGCAGTACGAGTACCACCTTGATGGGTCTGCGACGTTTCCTTTCAGAGTTATTACCAAAAAACCACAAACATCCCAGAATCCTCTCGGTTTGGGGTCAAAATGTTGTCGCTCATTAAATCCAATAAGAAACGTCGCATCGAATGAATGTGATTGAATTCTCCCCATCTTGACGAGCGGAATTGAATGGTGCAACTGATATTGCTGTCCTGTGAAAATTCAGATATTTGCATGACTGCTTTTGTTTTATTTTGTGAATAGCAAAAAGCATTCAACCCCATAATACATGTTGTTTTATTGGTCGCTCGTCCATTTCATATTCCATAGCTTAAGCATTCATATATTTGGATTCCTCTCGACGAGGCGAGCAATACGAGTACCACCTTGATGGGTCTGCGACGTTTCCTTCCAGAGTTATTACCAAAAATACACAAACATCCCAGAATCCTCTCGGTTTGGGGTCAAAATGTTGTCGCTCATTAAATCCAATAAGAAACGTCGCATCGAATGAATGTGATTGAATTCTCCCCATCTTGACGAGCGGAATTGAATGGTGCAACTGATTTTGCTGTGCTGTGAAAATTCAGATATTTGCATGACTGCTTTTGTTTTATTTTGTGAATAGCAAAAAGCATTCAACCCCATAATACATGTTGTTTTATTGGTCGCTCGTCCATTTCATATTCCATAGCTTAACCATTCATAGATTTGGATTCCTCTCGACGAGGCGAGCAGTACGAGTACCACCTTGATGGGTCTGCGACGTTTCCTTCCAGAGTTATTACCAAAAAACCACAAACATCCCAGAATCCTCTCGGTTTGGGGTCAAAATGTTGTCGCTCATTAAATCCAATAAGAAACGTCGCATCGAATGAATGTGATTGAATTCTCCCCATCTTGACGAGCGGAATTGAATGGTGCAACTGATTTTGCTGTGCTGTGAAAATTCAGATATTTGCATGACTTCTTTTGTTTTATTTTGTGAATAGCAAAAAGCATTCAACCCCATAATACATGTTGTTTTATTGGTCGCTCGTCCATTTCATATCCGATAGCTTAACCATTCATAGATTTGGATTCCTCTCGACGAGCCGAGCAGTACGAGTACCACCTTGATGGGTCTGCGACGTTTCCTTCCAGAGTTATTACCAAAAATACACAAACATCCCAGAATCCTCTCGGTTTGGGGTCAAAATGTTGTCGCTCATTAAATCCAATAAGAAACGTCGCATCGAATGAATGTGATTGAATTCTCCCCATCTTGACGAGCGGAATTGAATGGTGCAACTGATTTTGCTGTGCTGTGAAAATTCAGATATTTGCATGACTTCTTTTGTTTTATTTTGTGAATAGCAAAAAGCATTCAACCCCATAATACATGTTGTTTTATTGGTCGCTCGTCCATTTCATATCCGATAGCTTAACCATTCATAGATTTGGATTCCTCTCGACGAGCCGAGCAGTACGAGTACCACCTTGATGGGTCTGCGACGTTTCATTTCAGAGTTATTACCAAAAAACCACAAACATCCCAGAATCCTCTCGGTTTGGGGTCAAAATGTTGTCGCTCATTAAATCCAATAAGAAACGTCGCATCGAATGAATGTGATTGAATTCTCCCCATCTTGACGAGCGGAATTGAATGGTGCAACTTATTTTGCTGTGCTGTGAAAATTCAGATATTTGCATGACTTCTTTTGTTTTATTTTGTGAATAGCAAAAAGCATTCAACCCCATAATACATGTTGTTTTATTGGTCGCTCGTCCATTTCATATCCGATAGCATAACCATTCATAGATTTGGATTCCTCTCGACGAGCCGAGCAGTACGAGTACCACCTTGATGGGTCTGCGACGTTTCCTTTCAGAGTTATTACCAAAAAACCACAAACATCCCAGAATCCTCTCGGTTTGGGGTCAAAATGTTGTCGCTCATTAAATCCAATAAGAAACGTCGCATCGAATGAATGTGATTGAATTCTCCCCATCTTGACGAGCGGAATTGAATGGTGCAACTGATATTGCTGTCCTGTGAAAATTCAGATATTTGCATGACTGCTTTTGTTTTATTTTGTGAATAGCAAAAAGCATTCAACCCCATAATACATGTTGTTTTATTGGTCGCTCGTCCATTTCATATTCCATAGCTTAAGCATTCATATATTTGGATTCCTCTCGACGAGGCGAGCAGTACGAGTACCACCTTGATGGGTCTGCGACGTTTCCTTCCAGAGTTATTACCAAAAATACACAAACATCCCAGAATCCTCTCGGTTTGGGGTCAAAATGTTGTCGCTCATTAAATCCAATAAGAAACGTCGCATCGAATGAATGTGATTGAATTCTCCCCATCTTGACGAGCGGAATTGAATGGTGCAACTGATTTTGCTGTGCTGTGAAAATTCAGATATTTGCATGACTTCTTTTGTTTTATTTTGTGAATAGCAAAAAGCATTCAACCCCATAATACATGTTGTTTTATTGGTCGCTCGTCCATTTCATATTCCATAGCTTAAGCATTCATATATTTGGATTCCTCTCGACGAGGCGAGCAGTACGAGTACCACCTTGATGGGTCTGCGACGTTTCCTTCCAGAGTTATTACCAAAAATACACAAACATCCCAGAATCCTCTCGGTTTGGGGTCAAAATGTTGTCGCTCATTAAATCCAATAAGAAACGTCGCATCGAATGAATGTGATTGAATTCTCCCCATCTTGACGAGCGGAATTGAATGGTGCAACTGATTTTGCTGTGCTGTGAAAATTCAGATATTTGCATGACTTCTTTTGTTTTATTTTGTGAATAGCAAAAAGCATTCAACCCCATAATACATGTTGTTTTATTGGTCGCTCGTCCATTTCATATCCGATAGCTTAACCATTCATATATTTGGATTCCTCTCGACGAGCCGAGCAGTACGAGTACCACCTTGATGGGTCTGCGACGTTTCATTTCAGAGTTATTACCAAAAAACCACAAACATCCCAGAATCCTCTCGGTTTGGGGTCAAAATGTTGTCGCTCATTAAATCCAATAAGAAACGTCGCATCGAATGAATGTGATTGAATTCTCCCCATCTTGACGAGCGGAATTGAATGGTGCAACTGATTTTGCTGTGCTGTGAAAATTCAGATATTTGCATGACTTCTTTTGTTTTATTTTGTGAATAGCAAAAAGCATTCAACCCCATAATACATGTTGTTTTATTGGTCGCTCGTCCATTTCATATTCCATAGCTTAAGCATTCATATATTTGGATTCCTCTCGACGAGGCGAGCAGTACGAGTACCACCTTGATGGGTCTGCGACGTTTCCTTCCAGAGTTATTACCAAAAAACCACAAACATCCCAGAATCCTCTCGGTTTGGGGTCAAAATGTTGTCGCTCATTAAATCCAATAAGAAACGTCGCATCGAATGAATGTGATTGAATTCTCCCCATCTTGACGAGCGGAATTGAATGGTGCAACTGATTTTGCTGTGCTGTGAAAATTCAGATATTTGCATGACTTCTTTTGTTTTATTTTGTGAATAGCAAAAAGCATTCAACCCCATAATACATGTTGTTTTATTGGTCGCTCGTCCATTTCATATCCGATAGCTTAACCATTCATAGATTTGGATTCCTCTCGACGAGCCGAGCAGTACGAGTACCACCTTGATGGGTCTGCGACGTTTCCTTTCAGAGTTATTACCAAAAAACCACAAACATCCCAGAATCCTCTCGGTTTGGGGTCAAAATGTTGTCGCTCATTAAATCCAATAAGAAACGTCGCATCGAATGAATGTGATTGAATTCTCCCCATCTTGACGAGCGGAATTGAATGGTGCAACTGATATTGCTGTCCTGTGAAAATTCAGATATTTGCATGACTGCTTTTGTTTTATTTTGTGAATAGCAAAAAGCATTCAACCCCATAATACATGTTGTTTTATTGGTCGCTCGTCCATTTCATATTCCATAGCTTAAGCATTCATATATTTGGATTCCTCTCGACGAGGCGAGCAATACGATTACCACCTTGATGGGTCTGCGACGTTTCCTTCCAGAGTTATTACCAAAAATACACAAACATCCCAGAATCCTCTCGGTTTGGGGTCAAAATGTTGTCGCTCATTAAATCCAATAAGAAACGTCGCATCGAATGAATGTGATTGAATTCTCCCCATCTTGACGAGCGGAATTGAATGGTGCAACTGATTTTGCTGTGCTGTGAAAATTCAGATATTTGCATGACTGCTTTTGTTTTATTTTGTGAATAGCAAAAAGCATTCAACCCCATAATACATGTTGTTTTATTGGTCGCTCGTCCATTTCATATTCCATAGCTTAACCATTCATAGATTTGGATTCCTCTCGACGAGGCGAGCAGTACGAGTACCACCTTGATGGGTCTGCGACGTTTCCTTCCAGAGTTATTACCAAAAAACCACAAACATCCCAGAATCCTCTCGGTTTGGGGTCAAAATGTTGTCGCTCATTAAATCCAATAAGAAACGTCGCATCGAATGAATGTGATTGAATTCTCCCCATCTTGACGAGCGGAATTGAATGGTGCAACTGATTTTGCTGTGCTGTGAAAATTCAGATATTTGCATGACTTCTTTTGTTTTATTTTGTGAATAGCAAAAAGCATTCAACCCCATAATACATGTTGTTTTATTGGTCGCTCGTCCATTTCATATCCGATAGCTTAACCATTCATAGATTTGGATTCCTCTCGACGAGCCGAGCAGTACGAGTACCACCATGATGGGTCTGCGACGTTTCCTTTCAGAGTTATTACCAAAAAACCACAAACATCCCAGAATCCTCTCGGTTTGGGGTCAAAATGTTGTCGCTCATTAAATCCAATAAGAAACGTCGCATCGAATGAATGTGATTGAATTCTCCCCATCTTGACGAGCGGAATTGAATGGTGCAACTGATATTGCTGTCCTGTGAAAATTCAGATATTTGCATGACTGCTTTTGTTTTATTTTGTGAATAGCAAAAAGCATTCAACCCCATAATACATGTTGTTTTATTGGTCGCTCGTCCATTTCATATTCCATAGCTTAAGCATTCATATATTTGGATTCCTCTCGACGAGGCGAGCAGTACGAGTACCACCTTGATGGGTCTGCGACGTTTCCTTCCAGAGTTATTACCAAAAATACACAAACATCCCAGAATCCTCTCGGTTTGGGGTCAAAATGTTGTCGCTCATTAAATCCAATAAGAAACGTCGCATCGAATGAATGTGATTGAATTCTCCCCATCTTGACGAGCGGAATTGAATGGTGCAACTGATTTTGCTGTGCTGTGAAAATTCAGATATTTGCATGACTTCTTTTGTTTTATTTTGTGAATAGCAAAAAGCATTCAACCCCATAATACATGTTGTTTTATTGGTCGCTCGTCCATTTCATATCCGATAGCTTAACCATTCATAGATTTGGATTCCTCTCGACGAGCCGAGCAGTACGAGTACCACCTTGATGGGTCTGCGACGTTTCCTTTCAGAGTTATTACCAAAAAACCACAAACATCCCAGAATCCTCTCGGTTTGGGGTCAAAATGTTGTCGCTCATTAAATCCAATAAGAAACGTCGCATCGAATGAATGTGATTGAATTCTCCCCGTCTGGACGAGCGGAATTGAATGGTGCAACTGATATTGCTGTCCTGTGAAAATTCAGATATTTGCATGACTGCTTTTGTTTTATTTTGTGAATAGCAAAAAGCATTCAACCCCATAATACATGTTGTTTTATTGGTCGCTCGTCCATTTCATATTCCATAGCTTAAGCATTCATATATTTGGATTCCTCTCGACGAGGCGAGCAGTACGAGTACCACCTTGATGGGTCTGCGACGTTTCCTTCCAGAGTTATTACCAAAAAACCACAAACATCCCAGAATCCTCTCGGTTTGGGGTCAAAATGTTGTCGCTCATTAAATCCAATAAGAAACGTCGCATCGAATGAATGTGATTGAATTCTCCCCATCTTGACGAGCGGAATTGAATGGTGCAACTGATTTTGCTGTGCTGTGAAAATTCAGATATTTGCATGACTTCTTTTGTTTTATTTTGTGAATAGCAAAAAGCATTCAACCCCATAATACATGTTGTTTTATTGGTCGCTCGTCCATTTCATATCCGATAGCTTAACCATTCATAGATTTGGATTCCTCTCGACGAGCCGAGCAGTACGAGTACCACCTTGATGGGTCTGCGACGTTTCCTTTCAGAGTTATTACCAAAAAACCACAAACATCCCAGAATCCTCTCGGTTTGGGGTCAAAATGTTGTCGCTCATTAAATCCAATAAGAAACGTCGCATCGAATGAATGTGATTGAATTCTCCCCATCTTGACGAGCGGAATTGAATGGTGCAACTGATATTGCTGTCCTGTGAAAATTCAGATATTTGCATGACTGCTTTTGTTTTATTTTGTGAATAGCAAAAAGCATTCAACCCCATAATACATGTTGTTTTATTGGTCGCTCGTCCATTTCATATTCCATAGCTTAAGCATTCATATATTTGGATTCCTCTCGACGAGGCGAGCAGTACGAGTACCACCTTGATGGGTCTGCGACGTTTCCTTCCAGAGTTATTACCAAAAATACACAAACATCCCAGAATCCTCTCGGTTTGGGGTCAAAATGTTGTCGCTCATTAAATCCAATAAGAAACGTCGCATCGAATGAATGTGATTGAATTCTCCCCATCTTGACGAGCGGAATTGAATGGTGCAACTGATTTTGCTGTGCTGTGAAAATTCAGATATTTGCATGACTTCTTTTGTTTTATTTTGTGAATAGCAAAAAGCATTCAACCCCATAATACATGTTGTTTTATTGGTCGCTCGTCCATTTCATATCCGATAGCTTAACCATTCATAGATTTGGATTCCTCTCGACGAGCCGAGCAGTACGAGTACCACCTTGATGGGTCTGCGACGTTTCATTTCAGAGTTATTACCAAAAAACCACAAACATCCCAGAATCCTCTCGGTTTGGGGTCAAAATGTTGTCGCTCATTAAATCCAATAAGAAACGTCGCATCGAATGAATGTGATTGAATTCTCCCCATCTTGACGAGCGGAATTGAATGGTGCAACTTATTTTGCTGTGCTGTGAAAATTCAGATATTTGCATGACTTCTTTTGTTTTATTTTGTGAATAGCAAAAAGCATTCAACCCCATAATACATGTTGTTTTATTGGTCGCTCGTCCATTTCATATCCGATAGCATAACCATTCATAGATTTGGATTCCTCTCGACGAGCCGAGCAGTACGAGTACCACCTTGATGGGTCTGCGACGTTTCCTTTCAGAGTTATTACCAAAAAACCACAAACATCCCAGAATCCTCTCGGTTTGGGGTCAAAATGTTGTCGCTCATTAAATCCAATAAGAAACGTCGCATCGAATGAATGTGATTGAATTCTCCCCATCTTGACGAGCGGAATTGAATGGTGCAACTGATATTGCTGTCCTGTGAAAATTCAGATATTTGCATGACTGCTTTTGTTTTATTTTGTGAATAGCAAAAAGCATTCAACCCCATAATACATGTTGTTTTATTGGTCGCTCGTCCATTTCATATTCCATAGCTTAAGCATTCATATATTTGGATTCCTCTCGACGAGGCGAGCAGTACGAGTACCACCTTGATGGGTCTGCGACGTTTCCTTCCAGAGTTATTACCAAAAATACACAAACATCCCAGAATCCTCTCGGTTTGGGGTCAAAATGTTGTCGCTCATTAAATCCAATAAGAAACGTCGCATCGAATGAATGTGATTGAATTCTCCCCATCTTGACGAGCGGAATTGAATGGTGCAACTGATTTTGCTGTGCTGTGAAAATTCAGATATTTGCATGACTTCTTTTGTTTTATTTTGTGAATAGCAAAAAGCATTCAACCCCATAATACATGTTGTTTTATTGGTCGCTCGTCTATTTCATATCCGATAGCTTAACCATTCATAGATTTGGATTCCTCTCGACGAGCCGAGCAGTACGAGTACCACCTTGATGGGTCTGCGACGTTTCATTTCAGAGTTATTACCAAAAAACCACAAACATCCCAGAATCCTCTCGGTTTGGGGTCAAAATGTTGTCGCTCATTAAATCCAATAAGAAACGTCGCATCGAATGAATGTGATTGAATTCTCCCCATCTTGACGAGCGGAATTGAATGGTGCAACTGATATTGCTGTCCTGTGAAAATTCAGATATTTGCATGACTTCTTTTGTTTTATTTTGTGAATAGCAAAAAGCATTCAACCCCATAATACATGTTGTTTTATTGGTCGCTCGTCCATTTCATATTCCATAGCTTAAGCATTCATATATTTGGATTCCTCTCGACGAGGCGAGCAGTACGAGTACCACCTTGATGGGTCTGCGACGTTTCCTTCCAGAGTTATTACCAAAAAACCACAAACATCCCAGAATCCTCTCGGTTTGGGGTCAAAATGTTGTCGCTCATTAAATCCAATAAGAAACGTCGCATCGAATGAATGTGATTGAATTCTCCCCATCTTGACGAGCGGAATTGAATGGTGCAACTGATTTTGCTGTGCTGTGAAAATTCAGATATTTGCATGACTTCTTTTGTTTTATTTTGTGAATAGCAAAAAGCATTCAACCCCATAATACATGTTGTTTTATTGGTCGCTCGTCCATTTCATATCCGATAGCTTAACCATTCATAGATTTGGATTCCTCTCGACGAGCCGAGCAGTACGAGTACCACCTTGATGGGTCTGCGACGTTTCCTTTCAGAGTTATTACCAAAAAACCACAAACATCCCAGAATCCTCTCGGTTTGGGGTCAAAATGTTGTCGCTCATTAAATCCAATAAGAAACGTCGCATCGAATGAATGTGATTGAATTCTCCCCATCTTGACGAGCGGAATTGAATGGTGCAACTGATATTGCTGTCCTGTGAAAATTCAGATATTTGCATGACTGCTTTTGTTTTATTTTGTGAATAGCAAAAAGCATTCAACCCCATAATACATGTTGTTTTATTGGTCGCTCGTCCATTTCATATTCCATAGCTTAAGCATTCATATATTTGGATTCCTCTCGACGAGGCGAGCAGTACGAGTACCACCTTGATGGGTCTGCGACGTTTCCTTCCAGAGTTATTACCAAAAATACACAAACATCCCAGAATCCTCTCGGTTTGGGGTCAAAATGTTGTCGCTCATTAAATCCAATAAGAAACGTCGCATCGAATGAATGTGATTGAATTCTCCCCATCTTGACGAGCGGAATTGAATGGTGCAACTGATTTTGCTGTGCTGTGAAAATTCAGATATTTGCATGACTTCTTTTGTTTTATTTTGTGAATAGCAAAAAGCATTCAACCCCATAATACATGTTGTTTTATTGGTCGCTCGTCCATTTCATATCCGATAGCTTAACCATTCATAGATTTGGATTCCTCTCGACGAGCCGAGCAGTACGAGTACCACCTTGATGGGTCTGCGACGTTTCATTTCAGAGTTATTACCAAAAAACCACAAACATCCCAGAATCCTCTCGGTTTGGGGTCAAAATGTTGTCGCTCATTAAATCCAATAAGAAACGTCGCATCGAATGAATGTGATTGAATTCTCCCCATCTTGACGAGCGGAATTGAATGGTGCAACTTATTTTGCTGTGCTGTGAAAATTCAGATATTTGCATGACTTCTTTTGTTTTATTTTGTGAATAGCAAAAAGCATTCAACCCCATAATACATGTTGTTTTATTGGTCGCTCGTCCATTTCATATCCGATAGCATAACCATTCATAGATTTGGATTCCTCTCGACGAGCCGAGCAGTACGAGTACCACCTTGATGGGTCTGCGACGTTTCCTTTCAGAGTTATTACCAAAAAACCACAAACATCCCAGAATCCTCTCGGTTTGGGGTCAAAATGTTGTCGCTCATTAAATCCAATAAGAAACGTCGCATCGAATGAATGTGATTGAATTCTCCCCATCTTGACGAGCGGAATTGAATGGTGCAACTGATATTGCTGTCCTGTGAAAATTCAGATATTTGCATGACTGCTTTTGTTTTATTTTGTGAATAGCAAAAAGCATTCAACCCCATAATACATGTTGTTTTATTGGTCGCTCGTCCATTTCATATTCCATAGCTTAAGCATTCATATATTTGGATTCCTCTCGACGAGGCGAGCAGTACGAGTACCACCTTGATGGGTCTGCGACGTTTCCTTCCAGAGTTATTACCAAAAATACACAAACATCCCAGAATCCTCTCGGTTTGGGGTCAAAATGTTGTCGCTCATTAAATCCAATAAGAAACGTCGCATCGAATGAATGTGATTGAATTCTCCCCATCTTGACGAGCGGAATTGAATGGTGCAACTGATTTTGCTGTGCTGTGAAAATTCAGATATTTGCATGACTTCTTTTGTTTTATTTTGTGAATAGCAAAAAGCATTCAACCCCATAATACATGTTGTTTTATTGGTCGCTCGTCTATTTCATATCCGATAGCTTAACCATTCATAGATTTGGATTCCTCTCGACGAGCCGAGCAGTACGAGTACCACCTTGATGGGTCTGCGACGTTTCATTTCAGAGTTATTACCAAAAAACCACAAACATCCCAGAATCCTCTCGGTTTGGGGTCAAAATGTTGTCGCTCATTAAATCCAATAAGAAACGTCGCATCGAATGAATGTGATTGAATTCTCCCCATCTTGACGAGCGGAATTGAATGGTGCAACTTATTTTGCTGTGCTGTGAAAATTCAGATATTTGCATGACTTCTTTTGTTTTATTTTGTGAATAGCAAAAAGCATTCAACCCCATAATACATGTTGTTTTATTGGTCGCTCGTCCATTTCATATCCGATAGCTTAACCATTCATAGATTTGGATTCCTTTCGACGAGCCGAGCAGTACGAGTACCACCTTGATGGGTCTGCGACGTTTCCTTCCAGAGTTATTACCAAAAAACCACAAACATCCCAGAATCCTCTCGGTTTGGGGTCAAAATGTTGTCGCTCATTAAATCCAATAAGAAACGTCGCATCGAATGAATGTGATTGAATTCTCCCCGTCTGGACGAGCGGAATTGAATGGTGCAACTGATTTTGCTGTGCTGTGAAAATTCAGATATTTGCATGACTGCTTTTGTTTTATTTTATGAATAGCAAAAAGCATTCAACCCATAATACATGTTGTTTTATTGGTCGCTCGTCCATTTCATATCCCATAGCTTAACCATTCATATATTTGGATTCCTCTCGACGAGCCGAGCAGTACGAGTACCACCTTGATGGGTCTGCGACGTTTCCTTCCAGAGTTATTACCAAAAAACCACAAACATCCCAGAATCCTCTCGGTTTGGGGTCAAAATGTTGTCGCTCATTAAATCCCATAAGAAACGTCGCATCGAATGAATGTGATTGAATTCTCCCCGTCTGGACGAGCGGAATTGAATGGTGCAACTGATATTGCTGTCCTGTGAAAATTCAGATATTTGCATGACTGCTTTTGTTTTATTTTGTGAATAGCAAAAAGCATTCAACCCCATAATACATGTTGTTTTATTGGTCGCTCGTCCATTTCATATCCCATATCTTAACCATTCATATATTTGGATTCCTCTCGACGAGGCGAGCAGTTCGAGTACCACCTTGATGGGTCTGCGACGTTTCCTTCCAGAGTTATTACCAAAAAACCATAAACATCCCAGAATCCTCTCGGTTTGGGGTCAAAATGTTGTCGCTCATTAAATCCCATAAGAAACGTCGCATCGAATGAATGTGATTGAATTCTCCCCGTCTGGACGAGCGGAATTGAATGGTGCAACTGATATTGCTGTCCTGTGAAAATTCAGATATTTGCATGACTGCTTTTGTTTTATTTTGTGAATAGCAAAAAGCATTCAACCCCATAATACATGTTGTTTTATTGGTCGCTCGTCCATTTCATATTCCATAGCTTAAGCATTCATATATATATTTGGATTCCTCTCGACGAGGCGAGCAGTACGAGTACCACCTTGATGGGTCTGCGACGTTTCCTTCCAGAGTTATTACCAAAAATACACAAACATCCCAGAATCCTCTCGGTTTGGGGTCAAAATGTTGTCGCTCATTAAATCCAATAAGAAACGTCGCATCGAATGAATGTGATTGAATTCTCCCCATCTTGACGAGCGGAATTGAATGGTGCAACTGATTTTGCTGTGCTGTGAAAATTCAGATATTTGCATGACTTCTTTGTTTTATTTTGTGAATAGCAAAAAGCATTCAACCCCATAATACATGTTGTTTTATTGGTCGCTCGTCCATTTCATATCCCATAGCTTAACCATTCATAGATTTGGATTCCTCTCGACGAGCCGAGCAGTACGAGTACCACCTTGATGGGTCTGCGACGTTTCCTTCTAGAGTTATTACCAAAAAACCACAAACATCCCAGAATCCTCTCGGTTTGGGGTCAAAATGTTGTCGCTCATTAAATCCCATAAGAAACGTCGCATCGAATGAATGTGATTGAATTCTCCCCATCTTGACGAGCGGAATTGAATGGTGCAACTGATTTTGCTGTGCTGTGAAAATTCAGATATTTGCATGACTTCTTTGTTTTATTTTGTGAATAGCAAAAAGCATTCAACCCCATAATACATGTTGTTTTATTGGTCGCTCGTCCATTTCATATCCCATAGCTTAACCATTCATAGATTTGGATTCCTCTCGACGAGCCGAGCAGTACGAGTACCACCTTGATGGGTCTGCGACGTTTCCTTCTAGAGTTATTACCAAAAAACCACAAACATCCCAGAATCCTCTCGGTTTGGGGTCAAAATGTTGTCGCTCATTAAATCCCATAAGAAACGTCGCATCGAATGAATGTGATTGAATTCTCCCCGTCTGGACGAGCGGAATTGAATGGTGCAACTGATATTGCTGTCCTGTGAAAATTCAATATTTGCATGACTGCTTTTGTTTTATTTTGTGAATAGTAAAAAGCATTCAACCCCATAATACATGTTGTTTTATTGGTCGCTCGTCCATTTCATATTCCATAGCTTAAGCATTCATATATTTGGATTCCTCTCGACGAGGCGAGCAGTACGAGTACCACCTTGATGGGTCTGCGACGTTTCCTTCCAGAGTTATTACCAAAAATACACAAACATCCCAGAATCCTCTCGGTTTGGGGTCAAAATGTTGTCGCTCATTAAATCCAATAAGAAACGTCGCATCGAATGAATGTGATTGAATTCTCCCCGTCTGGACGAGCGGAATTGAATGGTGCAACTGATATTGCTGTCCTGTGAAAATTCAGATATTTGCATGACTGCTTTTGTTTTATTTTGTGAATAGCAAAAAGCATTCAACCCCATAATACATGTTGTTTTATTGGTCGCTCATCCATTTCATATTCCATAGCTTAAGCATTCATATATTTGGATTCCTCTCGACGAGGCGAGCAGTACGAGTACCACCTTGATGGGTCTACGACGTTTCCTTCCAGAGTTATTACCAAAAATACACAAACATCCCAGAATCCTCTCGGTTTGGGGTCAAAATGTTGTCGCTCATTAAATCCAATAAGAAACGTCGCATCGAATGAATGTGATTGAATTCTCCCCATCTTGACGAGCGGAATTGAAAGGTGCAACTGATTTTGCTGTGCTGTGAAAATTCAGATATTTGCATGACTTCTTTTGTTTTATTTTGTGAATAGCAAAAAGCATTCAACCCCATAATACATGTTGTTTTATTGGTCGCTCGTCCATTTCATATCCGATAGCTTAACCATTCATAGATTTGGATTCCTCTCGACGAGCCGAGCAGTACGAGTACCACCTTGATGGGTCTGCGACGTTTCCTTCCAGAGTTATTACCAAAAAACCACAAACATCCCAGAATCCTCTCGGTTTGGGGTCAAAATGTTGTCGCTCATTAAATCCCATAAGAAACGTCGCATCGAATGAATGTGATTGAATTCTCCCCGTCTGGTCGAGCGGAATTGAATGGTGCAACTGATATTGCTGTCCTGTGAAAATTCAGATATTTGCATGACTGCTTTTGTTTTATTTTGTGAATAGCAAAAAGCATTCAACCCCATAATACATGTTGTTTTATTGGTCGCTCGTCCATTTCATATTCCATAGCTTAAGCATTCATATATTTGGATTCCTCTCGACGAGGCGAGCAGTACGAGTACCACCTTGATGGGTCTGCGACGTTTCCTTCCAGAGTTATTACCAAAAAACCACAAACATCCCAGAATCCTCTCGGTTTGGGGTCAAAATGTTGTCGCTCATTAAATCCCATAAGAAACGTCGCATCGAATGAATGTGATTGAATTCTCCCCGTCTGGACGAGCGGAATTGAATGGTGCAACTGATATTGCTGTCCTGTGAAAATTCAGATATTTGCATGACTGCTTTTGTTTTATTTTGTGAATAGCAAAAAGCATTCAACCCCATAATACATGTTGTTTTATTGGTCGCTCGTCCATTTCATATTCCATAGCTTAAGCATTCATATATTTGGATTCATCTCGACGAGGCGAGCAGTACGAGTACCACCTTTTTGGGTCTGCGACGTTTCCTTCCAGAGTTATTACCAAAAAACCACAAACATCCCAGAATCCTCTCGGTTTGGGGTCAAAATGTTGTCGCTCATTAAATCCCATAAGAAACGTCGCATCGAATGAATGTGATTGAATTCTCCCCATCTTGACGAGCGGAATTGAATGGTGCAACTGATTTTGCTGTGCTGTGAAAATTCAGATATTTGCATGACTTCTTTTGTTTTATTTTGTGAATAGCAAAAAGCATTCAACCCCATAATACATGTTGTTTTATTGGTCGCTCGTCCATTTCATATCCGATAGCTTAACCATTCATAGATTTGGATTCCTCTCGACGAGCCGAGCAGTACGAGTACCACCTTGATGGGTCTGCGACGTTTCCTTTCAGAGTTATTACCAAAAAACCACAAACATCCCAGAATCCTCTCGGTTTGGGGTCAAAATGTTGTCGCTCATTAAATCCAATAAGAAACGTCGCATCGAATGAATGTGATTGAATTCTCCCCATCTTGACGAGCGGAATTGAATGGTGCAACTGATATTGCTGTCCTGTGAAAATTCAGATATTTGCATGACTGCTTTTGTTTTATTTTGTGAATAGCAAAAAGCATTCAACCCCATAATACATGTTGTTTTATTGGTCGCTCGTCCATTTCATATTCCATAGCTTAAGCATTCATATATTTGGATTCCTCTCGACGAGGCGAGCAGTACGAGTACCACCTTGATGGGTCTGCGACGTTTCCTTTCAGAGTTATTACCAAAAAACCACAAACATCCCAGAATCCTCTCGGTTTGGGGTCAAAATGTTGTCGCTCATTAAATCCAATAAGAAACGTCGCATCGAATGAATGTGATTGAATTCTCCCCATCTTGACGAGCGGAATTGAATGGTGCAACTGATATTGCTGTCCTGTGAAAATTCAGATATTTGCATGACTGCTTTTGTTTTATTTTGTGAATAGCAAAAAGCATTCAACCCCATAATACATGTTGTTTTATTGGTCGGTCGTCCATTTCATATTCCATAGCTTAAGCATTCATATATTTGGATTCCTCTCGACGAGGCGAGCAGTTCGAGTACCACCTTGATGGGTCTGCGACGTTTCCTTCCAGAGTTATTACCAAAAATACACAAACATCCCAGAATCCTCTCGGTTTGGGGTCAAAATGTTGTCGCTCATTAAATCCAATAAGAAACGTCGCATCGAATGAATGTGATTGAATTCTCCCCATCTTGACGAGCGGAATTGAATGGTGCAACTGATTTTGCTGTGCTGTGAAAATTCAGATATTTGCATGACTTCTTTTGTTTTATTTTGTGAATAGCAAAAAGCATTCAACCCCATAATACATGTTGTTTTATTGGTCGCTCGTCCATTTCATATCCGATAGCTTAACCATTCATAGATTTGGATTCCTCTCGACGAGCCGAGCAGTACGAGTACCACCTTGATGGGTCTGCGACGTTTCCTTTCAGAGTTATTACCAAAAAACCACAAACATCCCAGAATCCTCTCGGTTTGGGGTCAAAATGTTGTCGCTCATTAAATCCAATAAGAAACGTCGCATCGAATGAATGTGATTGAATTCTCCCCATCTTGACGAGCGGAATTGAATGGTGCAACTTATTTTGCTGTGCTGTGAAAATTCAGATATTTGCATGACTTCTTTTGTTTTATTTTGTGAATAGCAAAAAGCATTCAACCCCATAATACATGTTGTTTTATTGGTCGCTCGTCCATTTCATATCCCATAGCTTAACCATTCATATATTTGGATTCCTTTCGACGAGCCGAGCAGTACGAGTACCACCTTGATGGGTCTGCGACGTTTCCTTCCAGAGTTATTACCAAAAAACCACAAACATCCCAGAATCCTCTCGGTTTGGGGTCAAAATGTTGTCGCTCATTAAATCCAATAAGAAACGTCGCATCGAATGAATGTGATTGAATTCTCCCCGTCTGGACGAGCGGAATTGAATGGTGCAACTGATTTTGCTGTGCTGTGAAAATTCAGATATTTGCATGACTGCTTTTGTTTTATTTTATGAATAGCAAAAAGCATTCAACCCATAATACATGTTGTTTTATTGGTCGCTCGTCCATTTCATATCCCATAGCTTAACCATTCATATATTTGGATTCCTCTCGACGAGCCGAGCAGTACGAGTACCACCTTGATGGGTCTGCGACGTTTCCTTCCAGAGTTATTACCAAAAAACCACAAACATCCCAGAATCCTCTCGGTTTGGGGTCAAAATGTTGTCGCTCATTAAATCCCATAAGAAACGTCGCATCGAATGAATGTGATTGAATTCTCCCCGTCTGGACGAGCGGAATTGAATGGTGCAACTGATATTGCTGTCCTGTGAAAATTCAGATATTTGCATGACTGCTTTTGTTTTATTTTGTGAATAGCAAAAAGCATTCAACCCCATAATACATGTTGTTTTATTGGTCGCTCGTCCATTTCATATTCCATAGCTTAAGCATTCATATATTTGGATTCCTCTCGACGAGGCGAGAAGTACGAGTACCACCTTGATGGGTCTGCGACGTTTCCTTCCAGAGTTATTACCAAAAATACACAAACATCCCAGAATCCTCTCGGTTTGGGGTCAAAATGTTTTCGCTCATTAAATCCCATAAGAAACGTCGCATCGAATGAATGTGATTGAATTCTCCCCGTCTGGACGAGCGGAATTGAATGGTGCAACTGATTTTGCTGTGCTGTGAAAATTCAGATATTTGCATGACTGCTTTTGTTTTATTTTGTGAATAGCAAAAAGCATTCAACCCCATAATACATGTTGTTTTATTGGTCGCTCGTCCATTTCATATCCGATAGCTTAACCATTCATAGATTTGGATTCCGCTCGATGAGCCGAGCAGTACGAGTACCACCTTGATGGGTCTGCGACGTTTCCTTCCAGAGTTATTACCAAAAAACCACAAACATCCCAGAATCCTCTCGGTTTGGGGTCAAAATGTTGTCGCTCATTAAATCCAATAAGAAACGTCGCATAGAATGAATGTGATTGAATTCTCCCCGTCTGGACGAGCGGAATTGAATGGTGCAACTGATTTTGCTGTGCTGTGAAAATTCAGATATTTGCATGACTGCTTTTGTTTTATTTTGTGAATAGCAAAAAGCATTCAACCCCATAAAACATGTTGTTTTATTGGTCGCTCGTCCATTTCATATCCGATAGCTTAACCATTCATAGATTTGGATTCCGCTCGACGAGCCGAGCAGTACGAGTACCACCTTGATGGGTCTGCGACGTTTCCTTCCAGAGTTATTACCAAAAAACCACAAACATCCCAGAATCCTCTCGGTTTGGGGTCAAAATGTTGTCGCTCATTAAATCCAATAAGAAACGTCGCATCGAATGAATGTGATTGAATTCTCCCCGTCTGGACGAGCGGAATTGAATGGTGCAACTGATTTTGCTGTGCTGTGAAAATTCAGATATTTGCATGACTGCTTTTGTTTTATTTTATGAATAGCAAAAAGCATTCAACCCATAATACATGTTGTTTTATTGGTCGCTCGTCCATTTCATATCCCATAGCTTAACCATTCATATACTTGGATTCCTCTCGACGAGGCGAGCAGTTCGAGTACCACCTTGATGGGTCTGCGACGTTTCCTTCCAGAGTTATTACCAAAAAACCACAAACATCCCAGAATCCTCTCGGTTTGGGGTCAAAATGTTGTCGCTCATTAAATCCAATAAGAAACGTCGCATCGAATGAATGTGATTGAATTCTCCCCGTCTGGACGAGCGGAATTGAATGGTGCAACTGATTTTGCTGTGCTGTGAAAATTCAGATATTTGCATGACTTCTTTTGTTTTATTTTGTGAATAGCAAAAAGCATTCAACCCCATAATACATGTTGTTTTATTGGTCGCTCGTCCATTTCATATTCCATAGCTTAAGCATTCATATATTTGGATTCCTCTCGACGAGGCGAGAAGTACGAGTACCACCTTGATGGGTCTGCGACGTTTCCTTCCAGAGTTATTACCAAAAATACACAAACATCCCAGAATCCTCTCGGTTTGGGGTCAAAATGTTGTCGCTCATTAAATCCCATAAGAAACGTCGCACCGAATGAATGTGATTGAATTTTCCCCGTCTCGACGAGCGGAATTGAATGGTGCAACTGATTTTGCTGTGCTGTGAAAATTCAGATATTTGCATGACTGCTTTTGTTTTATTTTGTGAATAGCAAAAAGCATTCAACCCCATAATACATGCTGTTTTATTGGTCGCTCGTCCATTTCATATCACATAGCTTAAACATTCATATATTTGGATTCGTCTCGACGAGCCGAGCAGTACGAGTACCACCTTGATGGGTCTGCGACGTTTCCTTCCAGAGTTATTACCAAAAAAACACAAACATCCCAGAATCCTCTCGGTTTGGGGTCAAAATGTTGTCGCTCATTAAATCCCATAAGAAACGTCGCATCGAATGAATGTGATTGAATTCTCCCCGTCTCGAAGAGCGAAATTGAATGGTGCAACTGATTTTGCTGTGCTGTGAAAATTCAGATATTTGCATGACTGCTTTTGTTTTATTTTGTGAATAGCAAAAAGCATTCAACCCCATAATACATGTTGTTTTATTGGTCGCTCGTCCATTTCATATCCCATAGCTTAAGCATTCATATATTTGGATTCCTCTCGACGAGGCGAGCAGTACGAGTACCACCTTGATGGGTCTGCGACGTTTCTTTCCAGAGTTATTACCAAAAAACCACAAACATCCCAGAATCCTCTCGGTTTGGGGTCAAAATGTTGTCGCTCATTAAATCCCATAAGAAACGTCGCATCGAATGAATGTGATTGAATTCTCCCCGTCTGGACGAGCGGAATTGAATGGTGCAACTGATTTTGCTGTGCTGTGAAAATTCAGATATTTGCATGACTGCTTTTGTTTTATTTTGTGAATAGCAAAAGCATTCAACCCCATAATACATGTTGTTTTATTGGTCGCTCGTCCATTTCATATTCCATAGCTTAAGCATTCATATATTTGGATTCCTCTCGACGAGGCGAGAAGTACGAGTACCACCTTGATGGGTCTGCGACGTTTCCTTCCAGAGTTATTACCAAAAATACACAAACATCCCAGAATCCTCTCGGTTTGGGGTCAAAATGTTGTCGCTCATTAAATCCCATAAGAAACGTCGCATCGAATGAATGTGATTGAATTCTCCCCGTCTGGACGAGCGGAATTGAATGGTGCAACTGATATTGCTGTCCTGTGAAAATTCAGATATTTGCATGACTGCTTTTGTTTTATTTTGTGAATAGCAAAAAGCATTCAACCCCATAATACATGTTGTTTTATTGGTCGCTCGTCCATTTCATATTCCATAGCTTAAGCATTCATATATTTGGATTCCTCTCGACGAGGCGAGAAGTACGAGTACCACCTTGATGGGTCTGCGACGTTTCCTTCCAGAGTTATTACCAAAAATACACAAACATTCCAGAATCCTCTCGGTTTGGGGTCAAAATGTTTTCGCTCATTAAATCCAATAAGAAACGTCGCATCGAATGAATGTGATTGAATTCTCCCCGTCTGGACGAGCGGAATTGAATGGTGCAACTGATTTTGCTTTGCTGTGAAAATTCAGATATTTGCATGACTGCTTTTGTTTTATTTTGTGAATAGCAAAAAGCATTCAACCCCATAATACATGTTGTTTTATTGGTCGCTCGTCCATTTCATATTCCATAGCTTAAGCATTCATATATTTGGATTCCTCTCGACGAGGCGAGAAGTACGAGTACCACCTTGATGGGTCTGCGACGTTTCCTTCCAGAGTTATTACCAAAAATACACAAACATCCCAGAATCCTCTCGGTTTGGGGTCAAAATGTTGTCGCTCATTAAATCCCATAAGAAACGTCGCATCGAATGAATGTGATTGAATTCTCCCCGTCTGGACGAGCGGAATTGAATGGTGCAACTGATATTGCTGTCCTGTGAAAATTCAGATATTTGCATGACTGCTTTTGTTTTATTTTGTGAATAGCAAAAAGCATTCAACCCCATAATACATGTTGTTTTATTGGTCGCTCGTCCATTTCATATTCCATAGCTTAAGCATTCATATATTTGGATTCCTCTCGACGAGGCGAGAAGTACGAGTACCACCTTGATGGGTCTGCGACGTTTCCTTCCAGAGTTATTACCAAAAATACACAAACATTCCAGAATCCTCTCGGTTTGGGGTCAAAATGTTTTCGCTCATTAAATCCAATAAGAAACGTCGCATCGAATGAATGTGATTGAATTCTCCCCGTCTGGACGAGCGGAATTGAATGGTGCAACTGATTTTGCTGTGCTGTGAAAATTCAGATATTTGCATGACTGCTTTTGTTTTATTTTGTGAATAGCAAAAAGCATTCAACCCCATAATACATGTTGTTTTATTGGTCGCTCGTCCATTTCATATCCGATAGCTTAACCATTCATAGATTTGGATTCCGCTCGACGAGCCGAGCAGTACGAGTACCACCTTGATGGGTCTGCGACGTTTCCTTCCAGAGTTATTACAAAAAAACCACAAACATCCCAGAATCCTCTCGGTTTGGGGTCAAAATGTTGTCGCTCATTAAATCCAATAAGAAACGTCGCATCGAATGAATGTGATTGAATTCTCCCCGTCTGGACGAGCGGAATTGAATGGTGCAACTGATTTTGCTGTGCTGTGAAAATTCAGATATTTGCATGACTGCTTTTGTTTTATTTTGTGAATAGCAAAAAGCATTCAACCCCATAATACATGTTGTTTTATTGGTCGCTCGTCCATTTCATATTCCATAGCTTAAGCATTCATATATTTGGATTCCTCTCGACGAGGCGAGAAGTACGAGTACCACCTTGATGGGTCTGCGACGTTTCCTTCCAGAGTTATTACCAAAAATACACAAACATCCCAGAATCCTCTCGGTTTGGGGTCAAAATGTTGTCGCTCATTAAATCCAATAAGAAACGTCGCATCGAATGAATGTGATTGAATTCTCCCCGTCTGGACGAGAGGAATTGAATGGTGCAACTGATTTTGCTGTGCTGTGAAAATTCAGATATTTGCATGACTGCTTTTGTTTTATTTTGTGAATAGCAAAAAGCATTCAACCCCATAATACATGTTGTTTTATTGGTCGCTCGTCCATTTCATATCCGATAGCTTAACGATTCATAGATGTGGATTCCTCTCGACGAGCCGAGCAGTACGAGTACCACCTTGATGGGTCTGCGACGTTTCCTTCCAGAGTTATTACCAAAAAACCACAAACATCCCAGAATCCTCTCGGTTTGGGGTCAAAATGTTGTCGCTCATTAAATCCAATAAGAAACGTCGCATCGAATGAATGTGATTGAATTCTCCCCGTCTGGACGAGCGGAATTGAATGGTGCAACTGATTTTGCTGTGCTGTGAAAATTCAGATATTTGCATGACTGCTTTTGTTTTATTTTATGAATAGCAAAAAGCATTCAACCCATAATACATGTTGTTTTATTGGTCGCTCGTCCATTTCATATCCCATAGCTTACCCATTCATATATTTGGATTCCTCTCGACGAGGCGAGCAGTTCGAGTACCACCTTGATGGGTCTGCGACGTTTCCTTCCAGAGTTATTACCAAAAATACACAAACATTCCAGAATCCTCTCGGTTTGGGGTCAAAATGTTTTCGCTCATTAAATCCAATAAGAAACGTCGCATCGAATGAATGTGATTGAATTCTCCCCGTCTGGACGAGCGGAATTGAATGGTGCAACTGATTTTGCTGTGCTGTGAAAATTCAGATATTTGCATGACTGCTTTTGTTTTATTTTGTGAATAGCAAAAAGCATTCAACCCCATAATACATGTTGTTTTATTGGTCGCTCGTCCATTTCATATCCGATAGCTTAACCATTCATAGATTTGGATTCCGCTCGACGAGCCGAGCAGTACGAGTACCACCTTGATGGGTCTGCGACGTTTCCTTCCAGAGTTATTACAAAAAAACCACAAACATCCCAGAATCCTCTCGGTTTGGGGTCAAAATGTTGTCGCTCATTAAATCCAATAAGAAACGTCGCATCGAATGAATGTGATTGAATTCTCCCCGTCTGGACGAGCGGAATTGAATGGTGCAACTGATTTTGCTGTGCTGTGAAAATTCAGATATTTGCATGACTGCTTTTGTTTTATTTTGTGAATAGCAAAAAGCATTCAACCCCATAATACATGTTGTTTTATTGGTCGCTCGTCCATTTCATATTCCATAGCTTAAGCATTCATATATTTGGATTCCTCTCGACGAGGCGAGAAGTACGAGTACCACCTTGATGGGTCTGCGACGTTTCCTTCCAGAGTTATTACCAAAAATACACAAACATCCCAGAATCCTCTCGGTTTGGGGTCAAAATGTTGTCGCTCATTAAATCCAATAAGAAACGTCGCATCGAATGAATGTGATTGAATTCTCCCCGTCTGGACGAGAGGAATTGAATGGTGCAACTGATTTTGCTGTGCTGTGAAAATTCAGATATTTGCATGACTGCTTTTGTTTTATTTTGTGAATAGCAAAAAGCATTCAACCCCATAATACATGTTGTTTTATTGGTCGCTCGTCCATTTCATATCCGATAGCTTAACGATTCATAGATGTGGATTCCTCTCGACGAGCCGAGCAGTACGAGTACCACCTTGATGGGTCTGCGACGTTTCCTTCCAGAGTTATTACCAAAAAACCACAAACATCCCAGAATCCTCTCGGTTTGGGGTCAAAATGTTGTCGCTCATTAAATCCAATAAGAAACGTCGCATCGAATGAATGTGATTGAATTCTCCCCGTCTGGACGAGCGGAATTGAATGGTGCAACTGATTTTGCTGTGCTGTGAAAATTCAGATATTTGCATGACTGCTTTTGTTTTATTTTATGAATAGCAAAAAGCATTCAACCCATAATACATGTTGTTTTATTGGTCGCTCGTCCATTTCATATCCCATAGCTTACCCATTCATATATTTGGATTCCTCTCGACGAGGCGAGCAGTTCGAGTACCACCTTGATGGGTCTGCGACGTTTCCTTCCAGAGTTATTACCAAAAAACCACAAACATCCCAGAATCCTCTCGGTTTGGGGTCAAAATGTTGTCGCTCATTAAATCCAATAAGAAACGTCGCATCGAATGAATGTGATTGAATTCTGCCCATCTTGACGAGCGGAATTGAATGGTGCAACTGATTTTGCTGTGCTGTGAAAATTCAGATATTTGCATGACTTCTTTTGTTTTATTTTGTGAATAGCAAAAAGCATTCAACCCCATAATACATGTTGTTTTATTGGTCGCTCGTCCATTTCATATCCGATAGCTTAACCATTCATAGATTTGGATTCCTCTCGACGAGCCGAGCAGTACGAGTACCACCTTGATGGGTCTCCGACGTTTCCTTCCAGAGTTATTACCAAAAAACCACAAACATCCCAGAATCCTCTCGGTTTGGGGTCAAAATGTTGTCGCTCATTAAATCCAATAAGAAACGTCGCATCGAATGAATGTGATTGAATTCTCCCCGTCTGGACGAGCGGAATTGAATGGTGCAACTGATTTTGCTGTGCTGTGAAAATTCAGATATTTGCATGACTGCTTTTGTTTTATTTTATGAATAGCAAAAAGCATTCAACCCATAATACATGTTGTTTTATTGGTCGCTCGTCCATTTCATATCCCATAGCTTAACCATTCATATATTTGGATTCCTCTCGACGAGGCGAGCAGTTCGAGTACCACCTTGATGGGTCTGCGACGTTTCCTCCAGAGTTATCACCAAAAAACCACAAACATCCCAGAATCCTCTCGGTTTGGGGTCAAAATGTTGTCGCTCATTAAATCCCATAAGAAACGTCGCACCGAATGAATGTGATTGAATTTTCCCCGTCTCGACGAGCGGAATTGAATGGTGCAACTGATTTTGCTGTGCTGTGAAAATTCAGATATTTGCATGACTTCTTTTGTTTTATTTTGTGAATAGCAAAAAGCATTCAACCCCATAATACATGTTGTTTTATTGGTCGCTCGTCCATTTCATATCCGATAGCTTAACCATTCATATATTTGGATTCCTCTCGACGAGCCGAGCAGTACGAGTACCACCTTGATGGGTCTGCGACGTTTCCTTCCAGAGTTATTACCAAAAAACCACAAACATCCCAGAATCCTCTCGGTTTGGGGTCAAAATGTTGTCGCTCATTAAATCCAATAAGAAACGTCGCATCGAATGAATGTGATTGAATTCTCCCCGTCTGGACGAGCGGAATTGAATGGTGCAACTTATTTTGCTGTGCTGTGAAAATTCAGATATTTGCATGACTGCTTTTGTTTTATTTTATGAATAGCAAAAAGCATTCAACCCATAATACATGTTGTTTTATTGGTCGCTCGTCCATTTCATATCCCATAGCTTAACCATTCATATATTTGGATTCCTCTCGACGAGGCGAGCAGTTCGAGTACCACCTTGATGGGTCTGCGACGTTTCCTTCCAGAGTTATTACCAAAAACCACAAACATCCCAGAATCCTCTCGGTTTGGGGTCAAAATGTTGTCGCTCATTAAATCCCATAAGAAACGTCGCATCGAATGAATGTGATTGAATTCTCCCCGTCTGGACGAGCGGAATTGAATGGTGCAACTGATATTGCTGTCCTGTGAAAATTCAGATATTTGCATGACTGCTTTTGTTTTATTTTGTGAATAGCAAAAAGCATTCAACCCCATAATACATGTTGTTTTATTGGTCGCTCGTCCATTTCATATTCCATAGCTTAAGCATTCATATATTTGGATTCCTCTCGACGAGGCGAGAAGTACGAGTACCACCTTGATGGGTCTGCGACGTTTCCTTCCAGAGTTATTACCAAAAATACACAAACATCCCAGAATCCTCTCGGTTTGGGGTCAAAATGTTTTCGCTCATTAAATCCAATAAGAAACGTCGCATCGAATGAATGTGATTGAATTCTCCCCGTCTGGACGAGCGGAATTGAATGGTGCAACTGATATTGCTGTCCTGTGAAAATTCAGATAATTGCATGACTGCTTTTGTTTTATTTTGTGAATAGCAAAAAGCATTCAACCCCATAATACATGTTGTTTTATTGGTCGCTCGTCCATTTCATATTCCATAGCTTAAGCATTCATATATTTGGATTCCTCTCGACGAGGCGAGCAGTACGAGTACCACCTTGATGGGTCTGCGACGTTTCCTTCCAGAGTTATTACCAAAAATACACAAACATCCAGGAATCCTCTCGGTTTGGGGTCAAAATGTTGTCGCTCATTAAATCCAATTAGAAACGTCGCATCGAATGAATGTGATTGAATTCTCCCCGTCTGGACGAGCGGAATTGAATGGTGCAACTTATTTTGCTGTGCTGTGAAAATTCAGATATTTGCATGACTGCTTTTGTTTTATTTTATGAATAGCAAAAAGCATTCAACCCATAATACATGTTGTTTTATTGGTCGCTCGTCCATTTCATATCCCATAGCTTAACCATTCATATATTTGGATTCCTCTCGACGAGGCGAGCAGTTCGAGTACCACCTTGATGGGTCTGCGACGTTTCCTTCCAGAGTTATTACCAAAAAACCACAAACATCCCAGAATCCTCTCGGTTTGGGGTCAAAATGTTGTCGCTCATTAAATCCCATAAGAAACGTCGCACCGAATGAATGTGATTGAATTTTCCCCGTCTCGACGAGCGGAATTGAATGGTGCAACTGATTTTGCTGTGCTGTGAAAATTCAGATATTTGCATGACTGCTTTTGTTTTATTTTGTGAATAGCAAAAAGCATTCAACCCCATAATACATGCTGTTTTATTGGTCGCTCGTCAATTTCATATCCCATAGCTTAACCATTCATATATTTGGATTCGTCTCGACGAGCCGAGCAGTACGAGTACCACCTTGATGGGTCTGCGACGTTTCCTTCCAGAGTTATTACCAAAAAAACACAAACATCCCAGAATCCTCTCGGTTTGGGGTCAAAATGTTGTCGCTCATTAAATCCCATAAGAAACGTCGCATCGAATGAATGTGATTGAATTCTCCCCGTCTGGAAGAGCGGAATTGAATGGTGCAACTGATTTTGCTGTGCTGTGAAAATTCAGATATTTGCATGACTGCTTTTGTTTTATTTTGTGAAAAGCAAAAAGCATTAAACCCCATAATACATGTTGTTTTATTGGTCGCTCGTCCATTTCATATCCCATAGCTTAAGCATTCATATATTTGGATTCCTCTCGACGAGGCGAGCAGTACGAGTACCACCTTGATGGGTCTGCGACGTTTCCTTCCAGAGTTATTACCAAAAAACCACAAACATCCCAGAATCCTCTCGGTTTGGGGTCAAAATGTTGTCGCTCATTAAATCCAATTAGAAACGTCGCATCGAATGAATGTGATTGAATTCTCCCCGTCTGGACGAGCGGAATTGAATGGTGCAACTTATTTTGCTGTGCTGTGAAAATTCAGATATTTGCATGACTGCTTTTGTTTTATTTTATGAATAGCAAAAAGCATTCAACCCATAATACATGTTGTTTTATTGGTCGCTCGTCCATTTCATATCCCATAGCTTAACCATTCATATATTTGGATTCCTCTCGACGAGGCGAGCAGTTCGAGTACCACCTTGATGGGTCTGCGACGTTTCCTTCCAGAGTTATTACCAAAAAACCACAAACATCCCAGAATCCTCTCGGTTTGGGGTCAAAATGTTGTCGCTCATTAAATCCCATAAGAAACGTCGCACCGAATGAATGTGATTGAATTTTCCCCGTCTCGACGAGCGGAATTGAATGGTGCAACTGATTTTGCTGTGCTGTGAAAATTCAGATATTTGCATGACTGCTTTTGTTTTATTTTGTGAATAGCAAAAAGCATTAAACCCCATAATACATGTTGTTTTATTGGTCGCTCGTCCATTTCATATCCCATAGCTTAACCATTCATATATTTGGATTCCTCTCGACGAGGCGAGCAGTACGAGTACCACCTTGATGGGTCTGCGACGTTTCCTTCCAGAGTTATTACCAAAAAACCACAAACATCCCAGAATCCTCTCGGTTTGGGGTCAAAATGTTGTCGCTCATTAAATCCCATAAGAAACGTCGCATCGAATGAATGTGATTGAATTCTCCCCGTCTGGACGAGCGGAATTGAATGGTGCAACTGATTTTGCTGTGCTGTGAAAATTCAGATATTTGCATGACTGCTTTTGTTTTATTTTGTGAATAGCAAAAGCATTCAACCCCATAATACATGTTGTTTTATTGGTCGCTCGTCCATTTCATATCCCATAGCTTAAGCATTCATATATTTGGATTCCTCTCGACGAGGCGAGCAGTTCGAGTACCACCTTGATGGGTCTGCGACGTTTCCTTCCAGAGTTATTACCAAAAAACCACAAACATCCCAGAATCCTCTCGGTTTGGGGTCAAAATGTTGTCGCTCATTAAATCCCATAAGAAACGTTGCATCGAATGAATGTGTTTGAATTCTCCCCGTCTGGACGAGCGGAATTGAATGGTGCAACTGATATTGCTGTCCTGTGAAAATTCAGATATTTGCATGACTGCTTTTGTTTTATTTTGTGAATAGCAAAAAGCATTCAACCCCATAATACATGTTGTTTTATTGGTCGCTCGTCCATTTCATATTCCATAGCTTAAGCATTCATATATTTGGATTCCTCTCGACGAGGCGAGAAGTACGAGTACCACCTTGATGGGTCTGCGACGTTTCCTTCCAGAGTTATTACCAAAAATACACAAACATCCCAGAATCCTCTCGGTTTGGGGTCAAAATGTTTTCGCTCATTAAATCCAATAAGAAACGTCGCATCGAATGAATGTGATTGAATTCTCCCCGTCTGGACGAGCGGAATTGAATGGTGCAACTGATTTTGCTGTGCTGTGAAAATTCAGATATTTCCATGACTGCTTTTGTTTTATTTTGTGAATAGCAAAAAGCATTCAACCCCATAATACATGTTGTTTTATTGGTCGCTCGTCCATTTCATATCCGATAGCTTAACCATTCATAGATGTGGATTCCGCTCGACGAGCCGAGCAGTACGAGTACCACCTTGATGGGTCTGCGACGTTTCCTTCCAGAGTTATTACAAAAAAAACCACAAACATCCCAGAATCCTCTCGGTTTGGGGTCAAAATGTTGTCGCTCATTAAATCCAATAAGAAACTTCGCATCGAATGAATGTGATTGAATTCTCCCCGTCTGGACGAGCGGAATTGAATGGTGCAACTGATTTTGCTGTGCTGTGAAAATTCAGATATTTGCATGACTGCTTTTGTTTTATTTTGTGAATAGCAAAAAGCATTCAACCCCATAATACATGTTGTTTTATTGGTCGCTCGTCCATTTCATATTCCATAGCTTAAGCATTCATATATTTGGATTCCTCTCGACGAGGCGAGAAGTACGAGTACCACCTTGATGGGTCTGCGACGTTTCCTTCCAGAGTTATTACCAAAAATACACAAACATCCCAGAATCCTCTCGGTTTGGGGTCAAAATGTTGTCGCTCATTAAATACAATTAGAAACGTCGCATCGAAAGAATGTGATTGAATTCTCCCCGTCTGGACGAGCGGAATTGAATGGTGCAACTTATTTTGCTGTGCTGTGAAAATTCAGATATTTGCATGACTGCTTTTGTTTTATTTTATGAATAGCAAAAAGCATTCAACCCATAATACATGTTGTTTTATTGGTCGCTCGTCCATTTCATATCCCATAGCTTAACCATTCATATATTTGGATTCCTCTCGACGAGGCGAGCAGTTCGAGTACCACCTTGATGGGTCTGCGACGTTTCCTTCCAGAGTTATTACCAAAAAACCACAAACATCCCAGAATCCTCTCGGTTTGGGGTCAAAATGTTGTCGCTCATTAAATCCCATAAGAAACGTCGCACCGAATGAATGTGATTGAATTTTCCCCGTCTCGACGAGCGGAATTGAATGGTGCAACTGATTTTGCTGTGCTGTGAAAATTCAGATATTTGCATGACTGCTTTTGTTTTATTTTGTGAATAGCAAAAAGCATTCAACCCCATAATACATGCTGTTTTATTGGTCGCTCGTCCATTTCACATCCCATAGCTTAACCATTCATATATTTGGATTCGTCTCGACGAGCCGAGCAGTACGAGTACCACCTTGATGGGTCTGCGACGTTTCCTTCCAGAGTTATTACCAAAAAAACACAAACATCCCAGAATCCTCTCGGTTTGGGGTCAAAATGTTGTCGCTCATTAAATCCCATAAGAAACGTCGCATCGAATGAATGTAATTGAATTCTCCCCGTCTGGAAGAGCGGAATTGAATGGTGCAACTGATTTTGCTGTGCTGTGAAAATTCAGATATTTGCATGACTGCTTTTGTTTTATTTTGTGAATAGCAAAAAGCATTAAACCCCATAATACATGTTGTTTTATTGGTCGCTCGTCCATTTCATATCCCATAGCTTAAGCATTCATATATTTGGATTCCTCTCGACGAGGCGAGCAGTTCGAGTACCACCTTGATGGGTCTGCGACGTTTCCTTCCAGAGTTATTACCAAAAAACCACAAACATCCCAGAATCCTCTCGGTTTGGGGTCAAAATGTTGTCGCTCATTAAATCCCATAAGAAACGTTGCATTGAATGAATGTGATTGAATTCTCCCCGTCTGGACGAGCGGAATTGAATGGTGCAACTGATATTGCTGTCCTGTGAAAATTCAGATATTTGCATGACTGCTTTTGTTTTATTTTGTAAATAGCAAAAAGCATTCAACCCCATAATACATGTTGTTTTATTGGTCGCTCGTCCATTTCATATTCCACAGCTTAAGCATTCATATATTTGGATTCCTCTCGACGAGGCGAGAAGGACGAGTACCACCTTGATGGGTCTGCGACGTTTCCTTCCGGAGTTATTACCAAAAATACACAAACATCCCAGAATCCTCTCGGTTTGGGGTCAAAATGTTTTCGCTCATTAAATCCAATAAGAAACGTCGCATCGAATGAATGTGATTGAATTCTCCCCGTCTGGACGAGCGGAATTGAATGGTGCAACTGATTTTGCTGTGCTGTGAAAATTCAGATATTTGCATGACTGCTTTTGTTTTATTTTGTGAATAGCAAAAAGCATTCAACCCCATAATACATGTTGTTTTATTGGTCGCTCGTCCATTTCATATTCCATAGCTTAAGCATTCATATATTTGGATTCCTCTCGACGAGGCGAGAAGTACGAGTACCACCTTGATGGGTCTGCGACGTTTCCTTCCAGAGTTATTACCAAAAAACCACAAACATCCCAGAATCCTCTCGGTTTGGGGTCAAAATGTTGTCGCTCATTAAATCCAATAAGAAACGTCGCATCGAATGAATGTGATTGAATTATCCCCGTCTGGACGAGCGGAATTGAATGGTGCAACTGATTTTGCTGTGCTGTGAAAATTCAGATATTTGCATGACTGCTTTTGTTTTATTTTATGAATAGCAAAAAGCATTCAACCCATAATACATGTTGTTTTATTGGTCGCTCGTCCATTTCATATCCCATAGCTTAAACATTCATATATTTGGATTCCTCTCGACGAGGCGAGCAGTTCGAGTACCACCTTGATGGGTCTGCGAAGTTTCCTTCCAGAGTTATCACCAAAAAACCACAAACATCCCAGAATCCTCTCGGTTTGGGGTCAAAATGTTGTCGCTCATTAAATCCCATAAGAAACGTCGCACCGAATGACTGTGATTGAATTTTCCCCGTCTCGACGAGCGGAATTGAATGGTGCAACTGATTTTGCTGTGCTGTGAAAATTCAGATATTTGCATGACTGCTTTTGTTTTATTTTGTGAATAGCAAAAAGCATTAAACCCCATAATACATGTTGTTTTATTGGTCGCTCGTCCATTTCATATCCCATAGCTTAAGCATTCATATATTTGGATTCCTCTCGACGAGGCGAGCAGTTCGAGTACCACCTTGATGGGTCTGCGACGTTTCCTTCCAGAGTTATTACCAAAAAACCACAAACATCCCAGAATCCTCTCGGTTTGGGGTCAAAATGTTGTCGCTCATTAAATCCCATAAGAAACGTTGCATCGAATGAATGTGATTGAATTCTCCCCGTCTGGACGAGCGGAATTGAATGGTGCAACTGATATTGCTGTCCTGTGAAAATTCAGATATTTGCATGACTGCTTTTGTTTTATTTTGTAAATAGCAAAAAGCATTCAACCCCATAATACATGTTGTTTTATTGGTCGCTCGTCCATTTCATATTCCATAGCTTAAGCATTCATATATTTGGATTCCTCTCGACGAGGCGAGAAGGACGAGTACCACCTTGATGGGTCTGCGACGTTTCCTTCCGGAGTTATTACCAAAAATCCACAAACATCCCAGAATCCTCTCGGTTTGGGGTCAAAATGTTTTCGCTCATTAAATCCAATAAGAAACGTCGCATCGAATGAATGTGATTGAATTCTCCCCGTCTGGACGAGCGGAATTGAATGGTGCAACTGATTTTGCTGTGCTGTGAAAATTCAGATATTTGCATGACTGCTTTTGTTTTATTTTGTGAATAGCAAAAAGCATTCAACCCCATAATACATGTTGTTTTATTGGTCGCTCGTCCATTTCATATTCCATAGCTTAAGCATTCATATATTTGGATTCCTCTCGACGAGGCGAGAAGTACGAGTACCACCTTGATGGGTCTGCGACGTTTCCTTCCAGAGTTATTACCAAAAAACCACAAACATCCCAGAATCCTCTCGGTTTGGGGTCAAAATGTTGTCGCTCATTAAATCCAATAAGAAACGTCGCATTGAATGAATGTGATTGAATTCTCCCCGTCTGGACGAGCGGAATTGAATGGTGCAACTGATTTTGCTGTGCTGTGAAAATTCAGATATTTGCATGACTGCTTTTGTTTTATTTTATGAATAGCAAAAAGCATTCAACCCATAATACATGTTGTTTTATTGGTCGCTCGTCCATTTCATATCCCATAGCTTAAACATTCATATATTTGGATTCCTCTCGACGAGGCGAGCAGTTCGAGTACCACCTTGATGGGTCTGCGACGTTTCCTTCCAGAGTTCTCACCAAAAAACCACAAACATCCCAGAATCCTCTCGGTTTGGGGTCAAAATGTTGTCGCTCATTAAATCCCATAAGAAACGTCGCACCGAATGAATGTGATTGAATTTTCCCCGTCTCGACGAGCGGAATTGAATGGTGCAACTGATTTTGCTGTGCTGTGAAAATTCAGATATTTGCATGACTGCTTTTGTTTTATTTTGTGAATAGCAAAAAGCATTCAACCCCATAATACATGCTGTTTTATTGGTCGCTCGTCCATTTCATATCCCATAGCTTAACCATTCATATATTTGGATTCGTCTCGACGAGCCGAGCAGTACGAGTACCACCTTGATGGGTCTGCGACGTTTCCTTCCAGAGTTATTACCAAAAAAACACAAACATCCCAGAATCCTCTCGGTTTGGGGTCAAAATGTTGTCGCTCATTAAATCCCATAAGAAACGTCGCATCGAATGAATGTGATTGAATTCTCCCCGTCTGGAAGAGCGGAATTGAATGGTGCAACTGATTTTGCTGTGCTGTGAAAATTCAGATATTTGCATGACTGCTTTTGTTTTATTTTGTGAATAGCAAAAAGCATTAAACCCCATAATACATGTTGTTTTATTGGTCGCTAGTCCATTTCATATCCCATAGCTTAATCATTCATATATTTGGATTCCTCTCGACGAGGCGAGCAGTACGAGTACCACCTTGATGGGTCTGCGACGTTTCCTTCCAGAGTTATTACCAAAAAACCACAAACATCCCAGAATCCTCTCGGTTTGGGGTCAAAATGTTGTCGCTCATTAAATCCCATAAGAAACGTCGCATCGAATGAATGTGATTGAATTCTCCCCGTCTGGACGAGCGGAATTGAATGGTGCAACTGATTTTGCTGTGCTGTGAAAATTCAGATATTTGCATGACTGCTTTTGTTTTATTTTGTGAATAGCAAAAGCATTCAAACCCATAATACATGTTGTTTTATTGGTCGCTCGTCCATTTCATATCCCATAGCTTAACAACTCACATATTTGGATTCCTCTCGATAAGGCGAGCAGTACGAGTACCACCTTGATGGGTCTGCGACGTTTTCTTCCAGAGTTATTACCAAAAAACCACAAACATCCCAGAATCCTCTCGGTTTGGGGTCAAAATGTTGTCGCTCATTAAATCCCATAAGAAACGTCGCATCGAATGAATGTGATTGAATTCTCCCCGTCTGGACGAGCGTAATTGAATGGTGCAACTGTTTTTGCTGTGTTGTGAAAATTCAGATATTTGCATGACTGCTTTTGTTTTATTTTGTGAATAGCAAAAAGCATTCAACCCCATAATACATGCTGTTTTATTGGTCGATCGTCCATTTCATATCACATAGCTTAACCATTCATATATTTGGATTCCTCTCGACGAGGCGAGCAGTACGAGTACAACCTTGATGGGTCTGCGACGTTTCCTTCCAGAGTTATTACCAAAAAAACACAAACATCCCAGAATCCTCTCGGTTTGGGGTCAAAATGTTGTCGCTCATTAAATCTCATAAGAAACGTCGCATCGAATGAATGTGATTGAATTCTCCCCGTCTGGAAGAGCAGAATTGAATGGTGCAACTGATTTTGCTGTGCTGTGAAAATTCAGATATTTGCATGACTGCTTTTGTTTTATTTTGTGAATAGCAAAAAGCATTCAACCCCATAATACATGTTGTTTTATTGGTCGCTCGTCCATTTCATATCCCATAGCTTAAGCATTCATATATTTCTATTCCTCTCGACGAGGCGAGCAGTACGAGTACCACCTTGATGGGTCTGCGACGTTTCCTTCCAGAATTATTACCAAAAAACCACAAACATCCCAGAATCCTCTCGGTTTGGGGTCAAAATGTTGTCGCTCATTAAATCCCATAAGAAACGTCGCATCGAATGAATGTGATTGAATTCTCCCCGTCTGGACGAGCGGAATTGAATGGTGCAACTGATTTTGCTGTGCTGTGAAAATTCAGATATTTGCATGACTGCTTTTGTTTTATTTTGTGAATAGCAAAAAGCATTCAACCCCATAATACATGCTGTTTTATTGGTCGCTCGTCCATTTCATATCCCATAGCTTAACCATTCATATATTTGAATTCGTCTCGACGAGCCGAGCAGTACGAGTACCACCTTGATGGGTCTGCGACGTTTCCTTCCAGAGTTATTACCAAAAAAACACAAACATCCCAGAATCCTCTCGGTTTGGGGTCAAAATGTTGTCGCTCATTAAATCCCATAAGAAACGTCGCATCGAATGAATGTGATTGAATTCTCCCCGTCTGGAAGAGCGGAATTGAATGGTGCAACTGATTTTGCTGTGCTGTGAAAATTCAGATATTTGCATGACTGCTTTTGTTTTATTTTGTGAATAGCAAAAAGCATTCAACCCCATAATACATGTTGTTTTATTGGTCGCTCGTCCATTTCATATCCCATATCTTAAGCATTCATATATTTGGATTCCTCTCGACGAGGCGAGCAGTACGAGTACCACCTTGATGGGTCTGCGACGTTTCCTTCCAGAGTTATTACCAAAAAACCACAAACATCCCAGAATCCTCTCGGTTTGGGGTCAAAATGTTGTCGCTCATTAAATCCCATAAGAAACGTCGCATCGAATGAATGTGATTGAATTCTCCCCGTCTGGACGAGCGGAATTGAATGGTGCAACTGATTTTGCTGTGCCGTGAAAATTCAGATATTTGCATGACTGCTTTTGTTTTATTTTGTGAATAGCAAAAAGCATTCAACCCCATAATACATGCTGTTTTATTGGTCGCTCGTCCATTTCATATCCCATAGCTTAACCATTCATATATTTGGATTCGTCTCGACGAGCCGAGCAGTACGAGTACCACCTTGATGGGTCTGCGACGTTTCCTTCCAGAGTTATTACCAAAAAAACACAAACATCCCAGAATCCTCTCGGTTTGGGGTCAAAATGTTGTCGCTCATTAAATCCCATAAGAAACGTCGCATCGAATGAATGTGATTGAATTCTCCCCGTCTGGAAGAGCGGAATTGAATGGTGCAACTGATTTTGCTGTGCTGTGAAAATTCAGATATTTGCATGACTGCTTTTGTTTTATTTTGTGAATAGCAAAAAGCATTAAACCCCATAATACATGTTGTTTTATTGGTCGCTAGTCCATTTCATATCCCATAGCTTAAGCATTCATATATTTGGATTCCTCTCGACGAGGCGAGCAGTACGAGTACCACCTTGATGGGTCTGCGACGTTTCCTTCCAGAGTTATTACCAAAAAACCACAAACATCCCAGAATCCTCTCGGTTTGGGGTCAAAATGTTGTCGCTCATTAAATCCCATAAGAAACGTCGCATCGAATGAATGTGATTGAATTCTCCCCGTCTGGACGAGCGGAATTGAATGGTGCAACTGATTTTGCTGTGCTGTGAAAATTCAGATATTTGCATGACTGCTTTTGTTTTATTTTGTTTTAGCAAAAGCATTCAAACCCATAATACATGTTGTTTTATTGGTCGCTCGTCCATTTCATATCCCATAGCTTAACAACTCATATATTTGGATTCCTCTCGATAAGGCGAGCAGTACGAGTACCACCTTGATGGGTCTGCGACGTTTTCTTCCAGAGTTATTACCAAAAAACCACAAACATCCCAGAATCCTCTCGGTTTGGGGTCAAAATGTTGTCGCTCATTAAATCCCATAAGAAACGTCGCATCGAATGAATGTGATTGAATTCTCCCCGTCTGGGCGAGCGTAATTGAATGGTGCAACTGTTTTTGCTGTGTTGTGAAAATTCAGATATTTGCATGACTGCTTTTGTTTTATTTTGTGAATAGCAAAAAGCATTCAACCCCATAATACATGCTGTTTTATTGGTCGATCGTCCATTTCATATCACATAGCTTAACCATTCATATATTTGGATTCCTCTCGACGAGGCGAGCAGTACGAGTACAACCTTGATGGGTCTGCGACGTTTCCTTCCAGAGTTATTACCAAAAAAACACAAACATCCCAGAATCCTCTCGGTTTGGGGTCAAAATGTTGTCGCTCATTAAATCCCATAAGAAACGTCGCATCGAATGAATGTGATTGAATTCTCCCCGTCTGGAAGAGCGAAATTGAATGGTGCAACTGATTTTGCTGTGCTGTGAAAATTCAGATATTTGCATGACTGCTTTTGTTTTATTTTGTGAATAGCAAAAAGCATTCAACCCCATAATACATGTTGTTTTATTGGTCGCTCGTCCATTTCATATCCCATAGCTTAAGCATTCATATATTTGGATTCCTCTCGACGAGGCGAGCAGTACGAGTACCACCTTGATGGGTCTGCGACGTTTCCTTCCAGAGTTATTACCAAAAAACCACAAACATCCCAGAATCCTCTCGGTTTGGGGTCAAAATGTTGTCGCTCATTAAATCCCATAAGAAACGTCGCATCGAATGAATGTGATTGAATTCTCCCCGTCTGGACGAGCGGAATTGAATGGTGCAACTGATTTTGCTGTGCTGTGAAAATTCAGATATTTGCATGACTGCTTTTGTTTTATTTTGTGAATAGCAAAAAGCATTCAACCCCATAATACATGCTGTTTTATTGGTCGCTCGTCCATTTCATATCCCATAGCTTAACCATTCATATATTTGGATTCGTCTCGACGAGCCGAGCAGTACGAGTACCACCTTGATGGGTCTGCGACGTTTCCTTCCAGAGTTATTACCAAAAAAAACACAAACATCCCAGAATCCTCTCGGTTTGGGGTCAAAATGTTGTCGCTCATTAAATCCCATAAGAAACGTCGCATCGAATGAATGTGATTGAATTCTCCCCGTCTGGAAGAGCGGAATTGAATGGTGCAACTGATTTTGCTGTGCTGTGAAAATTCAGATATTTGCATGACTGCTTTTGTTTTATTTTGTGAATAGCAAAAAGCATTCAACCCCATAATACATGTTGTTTTATTGGTCGCTCGTCCATTTCATATCCCATAGCTTAAGCATTCATATATTTGGATTCCTCTCGACGAGGCGAGCAGTACGAGTACCACCTTGATGGGTCTGCGACGTTTCCTTCCAGAGTTATTACCAAAAAACCACAAACATCCCAGAATCCTCTCGGTTTGGGGTCAAAATGTTGTCGCTCATTAAATCCCATAAGAAACGTCGCATCGAATGAATGTGATTGAATTCTCCCCGTCTGGACGAGCGGAATTGAATGGTGCAACTGATTTTGCTGTGCCGTGAAAATTCAGATATTTGCATGACTGCTTTTGTTTTATTTTGTGAATAGCAAAAAGCATTCAACCCCATAATACATGTTGTTTTATTGGTCGCTCGTCCATTTCATATCCCATAGCTTAACAACTCATATATTTGGATTCCTCTCGATAAGGCGAGCAGTACGAGTACCACCTTGATGGGTCTGCGACGTTTTCTTCCAGAGTTATTACCAAAAAACCACAAACATCCCAGAATCCCCTCGGTTTGGGGTCAAAATGATGTCGCTCATTAAATCCCATAAGAAACGTCGCATCGAATGAATGTGATTGAATTCTCCCCGTCTGGACGAGCGGAATTGAATGGTGCAACTGATTTTGCTGTGCTGTGAAAATTCAGATATTTGCATGACTGCTTTTGTTTTATTTTGTGAATAGCAAAAAGCATTCAACCCCATAATACATGCTGTTTTATTGGTCGCTCGTCCATTTCATATCCCATAGCTTAACCATTCATATATTTGGATTCCTTTCGACGAGGCGAGCAGTACGAGTACCACCTTGATGGGTATGCGACGTTTCCTTCCAGAGTTATTACCAAAAAAACACAAACATCCCAGAATCCTCTCGGTTTGGGCTCAAAATGTTGTCGCTCATTAAATCCCATAAGAAACGTCGCATCGAATGAATGTGATTGAATTCTCCCCGTCTGGACGAGCGGAATTGAATGGTGCAACTGATTTTGCTGTGCTGTGAAAATTCAGATATTTGCATGACTGCTTTTGTTTTATTTTGTGAATAGCAAAAAGCATTCAACCCCATAATACATGCTGTTTTATTGGTCGCTCGTCCATTTCATATCACATAGCTTAACCATTCATATATTTGGATTCCTCTCGACGAGGCGAGCAGTACGAGTACCACCTTGATGGGTCTGCGACGTTTCCTTCCAGAGTTATTACCAAAAAACCACAAAAATCCCAGAATCCTCTCGGTTTGGGGTCAAAATGTTGTCGCTCATTAAATCCCATAAGAAACGTCGCATCGAATGAATGTGATTGAATTCTCCCCGTCTGGAAGAGCGGAATTGAATGGTGCAACTGATTTTGCTGTGCTGTGAAAATTCAGATATTTGCATGACTGCTTTTGTTTTATTTTGTGAATAGCAAAAAGCATTCAACCCCATAATACATGTTGTTTTATTGGTCGCTCGTCCATTTCATATCCCATAGCTTAAGCATTCATATATTTGGATTCCTCTCGACGAGGCGAGCAGTACGAGTACAACCTTGATGGGTCTGCGACGTTTCCTTCCAGAGTTATTACCAAAAAAACACAAACATCCCAGAATCCTCTCGGTTTGGGGTCAAAATGTTGTCGCTCATTAAATCCCATAAGAAACGTCGCATCGAATTAATGTGATTGAATTCTCCCCGTCTGGACGAGCGGAATTGAATGGTGCAACTGATTTTGCTGTGCTGTGAAAATTCAGATATTTGCATGACTGCTTTTGTTTTATTTTGTTAATAGCAAAAAGCATTCAACCCCATAATACATGCTGTTTTATTGGTCGCTCGTCCATTTCATATCCCATAGCTTAACCATTCATATATTTGGATTCCTTTCGACGAGGCGAGCAGTACGAGTACCACCTTGATGGGTATGCGACGTTTCCTTCCAGAGTTATTTCCAAAAAAACACAAACATCCCAGAATCCTCTCGGTTTGGGCTCAAAATGTTGTCGCTCATTAAATCCCATAAGAAACGTCGCATCGAATGAATGTGATTGAATTCTCCCCGTCTGGACGAGCGGAATTGAATGGTGCAACTGATTTTGCTGTGCTGTGAAAATTCAGATATTTGCATGACTGCTTTTGTTTTATTTTGTGAATAGCAAAAAGCATTCAACCCCATAATACATGCTGTTTTATTGGTCGCTCGTCCATTTCATATCACATAGCTTAACCATTCATATATTTGGATTCCTCTCGACGAGCCGAGCAGTACGAGTACCACCTTGATGGGTCTGCGACGTTTCCTTCCAGAGTTATTACCAAAAAACCACAAAAATCCCAGAATCCTCTCGGTTTGGGGTCAAAATGTTGTCGCTCATTAAATCCCATAAGAAACGTCGCATCGAATGAATGTGATTGAATTATCCCCGTCTGGAAGAGCGGAATTGAATGGTGCAACTGATTTTGCTGTGCTGTAAAAATTCAGATATTTGCATGACTGCTTTTGTTTTATTTTGTGAATAGCAAAAATCATTCAACCCCATAATACATGTTGTTTTATTGGTCGCTCGTCCATTTCATATCCCATAGCTTAAGCATTCATATATTTGGATTCCTCTCGACGAGGCGAGCAGTACGAGTACCACCTTGATGGGTCTGCGACGTTTCCTTCCAGAGTTATTACCAAAAAACCACAAACATCCCAGAATCCTCTCGGTTTGGGCTCAAAATGTTGTCGCTCATTAAATCCCATAAGAAACGTCGCATCGAATGAATGTGATTGAATTATCCCCGTCTGGACGAGCGGAATTGAATGGTGCAACTGATTTTGCTGTGCTGTGAAAATTCAGATATTTGCATGACTGCTTTTGTTTTATTTTGTGAATAGCAAAAAGCATTCAACCCCATAATACATGCTGTTTTATTGGTCGCTCGTCCATTTCATATCACATAGCTTAACCATTCATATATTTGGATTCCTCTCGACGAGGCGAGCAGTACGAGTACCACCTTGATGGGTCTGCGACGTTTCCTTCCAGAGTTATTACCAAAAAACCACAAAAATCCCAGAATCCTCTCGGTTTGGGGTCAAAATGTTGTCGCTCATTAAATCCCATAAGAAACGTCGCATCGAATGAATGTGATTGAATTCTCCCCGTCTGGACGAGCGGAATTGAATGGTGCAACTGATTTTGCTGTGCTGTGAAAATTCAGATATTTGCATGACTGCTTTTGTTTTATTTTGTGAATAGCAAAAAGCATTCAACCCCATAATACATGCTGTTTTATTGGTCGCTCGTCCATTTCATATCCCATAGCTTAACCATTCATATATTTGGATTCGTCTCGACGAGCCGAGCAGTACGAGTACCACCTTGATGGGTCTGCGACGTTTCCTTCCAGAGTTATTACCAAAAAAAACACAAACATCCCAGAATCCTCTCGGTTTGGGGTCAAAATGTTGTCGCTCATTAAATCCCATAAGAAACGTCGCATCGAATGAATGTGATTGAATTCTCCCCGTCTGGAAGAGCGGAATTGAATGGTGCAACTGATTTTGCTGTGCTGTGAAAATTCAGATATTTGCATGACTGCTTTTGTTTTATTTTGTGAATAGCAAAAAGCATTCAACCCCATAATACATGTTGTTTTATTGGTCGCTCGTCCATTTCATATCCCATAGCTTAAGCATTCATATATTTGGATTCCTCTCGACGAGGCGAGCAGTACGAGTACCACCTTGATGGGTCTGCGACGTTTCCTTCCAGAGTTATTACCAAAAAAACACAAACATCCCAGAATCCTCTCGGTTTGGGGTCAAAATGTTGTCTCTCATTAAATCCCATAAGAAACGTCGCATCGAATGAATGTGATTGAATTCTCCCCGTCTGGACGAGCGGAATTGAATGGTGCAACTGATTTTGCTGTGCTGTGAAAATTCAGATATTTGCATGACTGCTTTTGTTTTATTTTGTGAATAGCAAAAAGCATTCAACCCCATAATACATGCTGTTTTATTGGTCGCTCGTCCATTTCATATCCCATAGCTTAACCATTCATATATTTGGATTCCTTTCGACGAGGCGAGCAGTACGAGTACCACCTTGATGGGTATGCGACGTTTCCTTCCAGAGTTATTACCAAAAAAACACAAACATCCCAGAATCCTCTCGGTTTGGGCTCAAAATGTTGTCGCTCATTAAATCCCATAAGAAACGTCGCATCGAATGAATGTGATTGAATTCTCCCCGTCTGGACGAGCGGAATTGAATGGTGCAACTGATTTTGCTGTGCTGTGAAAATTCAGATATTTGCATGACTGCTTTTGTTTTATTTTGTGAATAGCAAAAAGCATTCAACCCCATAATACATGCTGTTTTATTGGTCGCTCGTCCATTTCATATCACATAGCTTAACCATTCATATATTTGGATTCCTCTCGACGAGGCGAGCAGTACGAGTACCACCTTGATTGGGTCTGCGACGTTTCCTTCCAGAGTTATTACCAAAAAACCACAAAAATCCCAGAATCCTCTCGGTTTGGGGTCAAAATGTTGTCGCTCATTAAATCCCATAAGAAACGTCGCATCGAATGAATGTGATTGAATTCTCCCCGTCTGGAAGAGCGGAATTGAATGGTGCAACTGATTTTGCTGTGCTGTGAAAATTCAGATATTTGCATGACTGCTTTTGTTTTATTTTGTGAATAGCAAAAAGCATTCAACCCCATAATACATGTTGTTTTATTGGTCGCTCGTCCATTTCATATCCCATAGCTTAAGCATTCATATATTTGGATTCCTCTCGACGAGGCGAGCAGTACGAGTACAACCTTGATGGGTCTGCGACGTTTCCTTCCAGAGTTATTACCAAAAAAACACAAACATCCCAGAATCCTCTCGGTTTGGGGTCAAAATGTTGTCGCTCATTAAATCCCATAAGAAACGTCGCATCGAATTAATGTGATTGAATTCTCCCCGTCTGGACGAGCGGAATTGAATGGTGCAACTGATTTTGCTGTGCTGTGAAAATTCAGATATTTGCATGACTGCTTTTGTTTTATTTTGTGAATAGCAAAAAGCATTCAACCCCATAATACATGCTGTTTTATTGGTCGCTCGTCCATTTCATATCCCATAGCTTAACCATTCATATATTTGGATTCCTTTCGACGAGGCGAGCAGTACGAGTACCACCTTGATGGGTATGCGACGTTTCCTTCCAGAGTTATTTCCAAAAAAACACAAACATCCCAGAATCCTCTCGGTTTGGGCTCAAAATGTTGTCGCTCATTAAATCCCATAAGAAACGTCGCATCGAATGAATGTGATTGAATTCTCCCCGTCTGGACGAGCGGAATTGAATGGTGCAACTGATTTTGCTGTGCTGTGAAAATTCAGATATTTGCATGACTGCTTTTGTTTTATTTTGTGAATAGCAAAAAGCATTCAACCCCATAATACATGCTGTTTTATTGGTCGCTCGTCCATTTCATATCACATAGCTTAACCATTCATATATTTGGATTCCTCTCGACGAGCCGAGCAGTACGAGTACCACCTTGATGGGTCTGCGACGTTTCCTTCCAGAGTTATTACCAAAAAACCACAAAAATCCCAGAATCCTCTCGGTTTGGGGTCAAAATGTTGTCGCTCATTAAATCCCATAAGAAACGTCGCATCGAATGAATGTGATTGAATTATCCCCGTCTGGAAGAGCGGAATTGAATGGTGCAACTGATTTTGCTGTGCTGTAAAAATTCAGATATTTGCATGACTGCTTTTGTTTTATTTTGTGAATAGCAAAAATCATTCAACCCCATAATACATGTTGTTTTATTGGTCGCTCGTCCATTTCATATCCCATAGCTTAAGCATTCATATATTTGGATTCCTCTCGACGAGGCGAGCAGTACGAGTACCACCTTGATGGGTCTGCGACGTTTCCTTCCAGAGTTATTACCAAAAAACCACAAACATCCCAGAATCCTCTCGGTTTGGGCTCAAAATGTTGTCGCTCATTAAATCCCATAAGAAACGTCGCATCGAATGAATGTGATTGAATTCTCCCCGTCTGGACGAGCGGAATTGAATGGTGCAACTGATTTTGCTGTGCTGTGAAAATTCAGATATTTGCATGACTGCTTTTGTTTTATTTTGTGAATAGCAAAAAGCATTCAACCCCATAATACATGCTGTTTTATTGGTCGCTCGTCCATTTCATATCACATAGCTTAACCATTCATATATTTGGATTCCTCTCGACGAGGCGAGCAGTACGAGTACCACCTTGATGGGTCTGCGACGTTTCCTTCCAGAGTCATTACCAAAAAACCACAAAAATCCCAGAATCCTCTCGGTTTGGGGTCAAAATGTTGTCGCTCATTAAATCCCATAAGAAACGTCGCATCGAATGAATGTGATTGAATTATCCCCGTCTGGAAGAGCGGAATTGAATGGTGCAACTGATTTTGCTGTGCTGTAAAAATTCAGATATTTGCATGACTGCTTTTGTTTTATTTTGTGAATAGCAAAAATCATTCAACCCCATAATACATGTTGTTTTATTGGTCGCTCGTCCATTTCATATCCCATAGCTTAAGCATTCATATATTTGGATTCCTCTCGACGAGGCGAGCAGTACGAGTACCACCTTGATGGGTCTGCGACGTTTCCTTCCAGAGTTATTACCAAAAATACACAAACATCCCAGAATCCTCTCGGTTTGGGGTCAAAATGTTGTCGCTCATTAAATCCCATAAGAAACGTCGCATCGAATGAATGTGATTGAATTCTCCCCGTCTGGACGAGCGGAATTGAATGGTGCAACTGATTTTGCTGTGCTGTGAAAATTCAGATATTTGCATGACTGCTTTTGTTTTATTTTGTGAATAGCAAAAAGCATTCAACCCCATAATACATGTTGTTTTATTGGTCGCTCGTCCATTTCATATCCCATAGCTTAACCATTCATATATTTGGATTCCTCTCGACTAGGCAAGCAGTACGAGTACCACCTTGATGGGTCTGCGACGTTTCCTTCCAGAGTTATTACCAAAAAAACACAAAAATCCCAGAATCCTCTCGGTTTGGGGTCAAAATGTTGTCGCTCATTAAATCCCATAAGAAACGTCGCATCGAATGAATGTGATTGAATTCTCCCCGTCTGGAAGAGCGGAATTGAATGGTGCAACTGATTTTGCTGTGCTGTGAAAATTCAGATATTTGCATGACTGCTTTTGTTTTATTTTGTGAATAGCAAAAAGCATTCAACCCCATAATACATGTTGTTTTATTGGTCGCTCGTCCATTTCATATCCCATAGCTTAAGCATTCATATATTTGGATTCCTCTCGACGAGGCTAGCAGTACGAGTACAACCTTGATGGGTCTGCGACGTTTCCTTCCAGAGTTATTACCAAAAAAACACAAAAATCCCAGAATCCTCTCGGTTTGGGGTCAAAATGTTGTCGCTCATTAAATCCCATAAGAAACGTCGCATCGAATGAATGTGATTGAATTATCCCCGTCTGGAAGAGCGGAATTGAATGGTGCAACTGATTTTGCTGTGCTGTAAAAATTCAGATATTTGCATGACTGCTTTTGTTTTATTTTGTGAATAGCAAAAATCATTCAACCCCATAATACATGTTGTTTTATTGGTCGCTCGTCCATTTCATATCCCATAGCTTAAGCATTCATATATTTGGATTCCTCTCGACGAGGCGAGCAGTACGAGTACCACCTTGATGGGTCTGCGACGTTTCCTTCCAGAGTTATTACCAAAAAACCACAAACATCCCAGAATCCTCTCGGTTTGGGCTCAAAATGTTGTCGCTCATTAAATCCCATAAGAAACGTCGCATCGAATGAATGTGATTGAATTCTCCCCGTCTGGACGAGCGGAATTGAATGGTGCAACTGATTTTGCTGTGCTGTGAAAATTCAGATATTTGCATGACTGCTTTTGTTTTATTTTGTGAATAGCAAAAAGCATTCAACCCCATAATACATGCTGTTTTATTGGTCGCTCGTCCATTTCATATCACATAGCTTAACCATTCATATATTTGGATTCCTCTCGACGAGGCGAGCAGTACGAGTACCACCTTGATGGGTCTGCGACGTTTCCTTCCAGAGTTATTACCAAAAAACCACAAAAATCCCAGAATCCTCTCGGTTTGGGGTCAAAATGTTGTCGCTCATTAAATCCCATAAGAAACGTCGCATCGAATGAATGTGATTGAATTCTCCCCGTCTGGAAGAGCGGAATTGAATGGTCCAACTGATTTTGCTGTGCTGTAAAAATTCAGATATTTGCATGACTGCTTTTGTTTTATTTTGTGAATAGCAAAAAGCATTCAACCCCATAATACATGTTGTTTTATTGGTCGCTCGTCCATTTCATATCCCATAGCTTAAGCATTCATATATTTGGATTCCTCTCGACGAGGCGAGCAGTACGAGTACCACCTTAATGGGTCTGCGACGTTTCCTTCCAGAGTTATTACCAAAAATACACAAACATCCCAGAATCCTCTCGGTTTGGGGTCAAAATGTTGTCGCTCATTAAATCCCATAAGAAACGTCGCATCGAATGAATGTGATTGAATTCTCCCCGTCTGGACGAGCGGAATTGAATGGTGCAACTGATTTTGCTGTGCTGTGAAAATTCAGATATTTGCATGACTGCTTTTGTTTTATTTTGTGAATAGCAAAAAGCATTCAACCCCATAATACATGTTGTTTTATTGGTCGCTCGTCCATTTCATATCCCATAGCTTAACCATTCATATATTTGGATTCCTCTCGACTAGGCAAGCAGTACGAGTACCACCTTGATGGGTCTGCGACGTTTCCTTCCAGAGTTATTACCAAAAAAACACAAAAATCCCAGAATCCTCTCGGTTTGGGGTCAAAATGTTGTCGCTCATTAAATCCCATAAGAAACGTCGCATCGAATGAATGTGATTGAATTCTCCCCGTCTGGAAGAGCGGAATTGAATGGTGCAACTGATTTTGCTGTGCTGTGAAAATTCAGATATTTGCATGACTGCTTTTGTTTTATTTTGTGAATAGCAAAAAGCATTCAACCCCATAATACATGTTGTTTTATTGGTCGCTCGTCCATTTCATATCCCATAGCTTAAGCATTCATATATTTGGATTCCTCTCGACGAGGCGAGCAGTACGACTACCACCTTGATGGGTCTGCGACGTTTCCTTCCAGAGTTATTACCAAAAAAACACAAACATCCCAGAATCCTCTCGGTTTGGGCTCAAAATGTTGTCGCTCATTAAATCCCATAAGAAACGTCGCATCGAATGAATGTGATTGAATTCTCCCCGTCTGGACGAGCGGAATTGAAAGGTGCAACTGATTTTGCTGTGCTGTGAAAATTCAGATATTTGCATGACTGCTTTTGTTTTATTTTGTGAATAGCAAAAAGCATTCAACCCCATAATACATGCTGTTTTATTGGTCGCTCGTCCATTTCATATCACATAGCTTAACCATTCATATATTTGGATTCCTCTCGACGAGGCGAGCAGTACGAGTACCACCTTGATGGGTCTGCGACGTTTCCTTCCAGAGTTATTACCAAAAAACCACAAACATCCCAGAATCCTCTCGGTTTGGGGTCAAAATGTTGTCGCTCATTAAATCCCATAAGAAACGTCGCATCGAATGAATGTGATTGAATTCTCCCCGTCTGGACGAGCGGAATTGAATGGTGCAACTGATTTTGCTGTGCTGTGAAAATTCAGATATTTGCATGACTGCTTTTGTTTTATTTTGTGAATATCAAAAACATTCAACCCCATAATACATGTTGTTTTATTGGTCGCTCGTCCATTTCATATCCCATAGCTTAAGCATTCATATATTTGGATTCCTCTCGACGAGGCGAGCAGTACGAGTACCACCTTGATGGGTCTGCGACGTTTCCTTCCAGAGTTATTACCAAAAAACCACAAACATCCCAGAATCCTCTCGGTTTGGGGTCAAAATGTTGTCGCTCATTAAATCCCATAAGAAACGTCGCATCGAATGAATGTGATTGAATTCTCCCCGTCTGGACGAGCGGAATTGAATGGTGCAACTGATTTTGCTGTGCTGTGAAAATTCAGATATTTGCATGACTGCTTTTGTTTTATTTTGTGAATAGCAAAAAGCAGTCAACCCCATAATACATGCTGTTTAATTGGTCGCTCGTCCATTTCATATCACATAGCTTAACCATTCATATATTTGGATTCCTCTCGACCAGGCGAGCAGTACGAGTACCACCTTGATGGGTCTGCGACGTTTTCTTCCAGAGTTATTACCAAAAAAACACAAACATCCCAGAATCCTCTCGGTTTGGGGTCAAAATGTTGTCGCTCATTAAATCCCATAAGAAACGTTGCATCGAATGAATGTGATTGAATTCTCCCCGTCTGGAAGAGCGGAATTGAATGGTACAACTGATTTTGCTGTGCTGTGAAAATTCAGATATTTGCATGACTGCTTTTGTTTTATTTTGTGAATAGCAAAAAGCATTCAACCCCATAATACATGCTGTTTTATTGGTCGCTCGTCCATTTCATATCCCATAGCTTAACCATTCATATATTTGGATTCCTTTCGACGAGACGAGCAGTACGAGTACCACCTTGATGGGTATGCGACGTTTCCTTCCAGAGTTATTACCAAAAAAACACAAACATCCCAGAATCCTCTCGGTTTGGGCTCAAAATGTTGTCGCTCATTAAATCCCATAAGAAACGTTGCATCGAATGAATGTGATTGAATTCTCCCCGTCTGGACGAGCGGAATTGAATGGTGCAACTGATTTTGCTGTGCTGTGAAAATTCAGATATTTGCATGACTGCTTTTGTTTTATTTTGTGAATAGCAAAAAGCAGTCAACCCCATAATACATGCTGTTTTATTGGTCGCTCGTCCATTTCATATCACATAGCTTAACCATTCATATATTTGGATTCCTCTCGACCAGGCGAGCAGTACGAGTACCACCTTGATGGGTCTGCGACGTTTCCTTCCAGAGTTATTACCAAAAAACCACAAAAATCCCAGAATCCTCTCGGTTTGGGGTCAAAATGTTGTCGCTCATTAAATCCCATAAGAAACGTCGCATCGAATGAATGTGATTGAATTCTCCCCGTCTGGAAGAGCGGAATTGAATGGTGCAACTGATTTTGCTGTGCTGTGAAAATTCAGATATTTGCATGACTGCTTTTGTTTTATTTTGTGAATAGCAAAAAGCATTCAACCCCATAATACATGTTGTTTTATTGGTCGCTCGTCCATTTCATATCCCATAGCTTAAGCATTCATATATTTGGATTCCTCTCGACGAGGCGAGCAGTACGAGTACCACCTTGATGGGTCTGCGACGTTTCCTTCCAGAGTTATTACCAAAAATACACAAACATCCCAGAATCCTCTCGGTTTGGGGTCAAAATGTTGTCGCTCATTAAATCCCATAAGAAACGTCGCATCGAATGAATGTGATTGAATTCTCCCCGTCTGGACGAGCGGAATTGAATGGTGCAACTGATTTTGCTGTGCTGTGAAAATTCAGATATTTGCATGACTGCTTTTGTTTTATTTTGTGAATAGCAAAAAGCATTCAACCCCATAATACATGCTGTTTTATTGGTCGCTCGTCCATTTCATATCCCATAGCTTAACCATTCATATATTTGGATTCCTTTCGACGAGACGAGCAGTACGAGTACCACCTTGATGGGTATGCGACGTTTCCTTCCAGAGTTATTACCAAAAAAACACAAACATCCCAGAATCCTCTCGGTTTGGGCTCAAAATGTTGTCGCTCATTAAATCCCATAAGAAACGTCGCATCGAATGAATGTGATTGAATTCTCCCCGTCTGGACGAGCGGAATTGAATGGTGCAACTGATTTTGCTGTGCTATGAAAATTCAGATATTTGCATGACTGCTTTTGTTTTATTTTGTGAATAGCAAAAAGCAGTCAACCCCATAATACATGCTGTTTTATTGGTCGCTCGTCCATTTCATATCACATAGCTTAACCATTCATATATTTGGATTCCTCTCGACGAGGCGAGCAGTACGAGTACCACCTTGATGGGTCTGCGACGTTTCCTTCCAGAGTTATTACCAAAAAACCACAAAAATCCCAGAATCCTCTCGGTTTGGGCTCAAAATGTTGTCGCTCATTAAATCCCATAATAAACGTCGCATCGAATGAATGTGATTGAATTCTCCCCGTCTGGACGAGCGGAATTGAATGGTGCAACTGATTTTGCTGTGCTGTGAAAATTCAGATATTTGCATGACTGCTTTTGTTTTATTTTGTGAATAGCAAAAAGCATTCAACCCCATAATACATGCTGTTTTATTGGTCGCTCGTCCATTTCATATCACATAGCTTAACCATTCATATATTTGGATTCCTCTCGACGAGGCGAGTAGTACGAATACCACCTTGATGTGTCTGCGACGTTTCCTTCCAGAGTTATTACCAAAAAAACACAAACATCCCAGAATCCTCTCGGTTTGGGGTCAAAATGTTGTCGCTCATTAAATCCCATAAGAAACGTCGCATCGAATGAATGTGATTGAATTCTCCCCGTCTGGAAGAGCGGAATTGAATGGTGCAACTGATTTTGCTGTGCTGTGAAAATTCAGATATTTGCATGACTGCTTTTGTTTTATTTTGTGAATAGCAAAAAGCATTCAACCCCATAATACATGTTGTTTTATTGGTCGCTCGTCCATTTCATATCCCATAGCTTAAGCATTCATATATATGGATTCCTCTCGACGAGGCGAGCAGTATGAGTACCACCTTGATGGGTCTGCGACGTTTCCTTCCAGAGTTATTACCAAAAAACCACAAACATCCCAGAATCCTCTCGGTTTGGGGTCAAAATGTTGTCGCTCATTAAATCCCATAAGAAACGTCGCATCGAATGAATGTGATTGAATTCTCCCCGTCTGGAAGAGCGGAATTGAATGGTGCAACTGATTTTGCTGTGCTGTGAAAATTCAGATATTTGCATGACTGCTTTTGTTTTATTTTGTGAATAGCAAAAAGCATTAAAACCCATAATACATGTTGTTTTATTGGTCGCTCGTCCATTTCATATCCCATAGCTTAACAACTCATATATTTGGATTCCTATCGATAAGGCGAGCAGTACGAGTACCACCTTGATGGGTCTGCGACGTTTTCTTCCAGAGTTATTACCAAAAAACCACAAACATCCCAGAATCCTCTCGGTTTGGGGTCAAAATGTTGTCGCTCATTAAATTCCATAAGAAACGTCGCATCGAATGAATGTGATTGAATCCTCCCCGTCTGGACGAGCGGAATTGAATGGTGCAACTGATTTTGCTGTGCTGTGAAAATTCAGATATTTGCATGACTGCTTTTGATTTATTTTGTGAATAGCAAAAAGCATTCAACCCCATAATACATGTTGTTTTATTGGTCGCTCGTCCATTTCATATCCCATAGCTTAACAACTCATATATTTGGATTCCTCTCGATAAGGCGAGCAGTACGAGTACCACCTTGATGGGTCTGCGACGTTTTCTTCCAGAGTTATTACCAAAAAACCACAAACATCCCAGAATCCTCTCGGTTTGGGGTCAAAATGATGTCGCTCATTAAATCCCATAAGAAACGTCGCATCGAATGAATGTGATTGAATTCTCCCCGTCTGGACGAGCGGAATTGAATGGTGCAACTGATTTTGCTGTGCTGTGAAAATTCAGATATTTGCATGACTGCTTTTGTTTTATTTTGTGAATAGCAAAAAGCATTCAACCCCATAATACATGCTGTTTTATTGGTCGCTCGTCCATTTCATATCCCATAGCTTAACCATTCATATATTTGGATTCCTTTCGACGAGGCGAGCAGTACGAGTACCACCTTGATGGGTATGCGACGTTTCCTTCCAGAGTTATTACCAAAAAAACACAAACATCCCAGAATCCTCTCGGTTTGGGCTCAAAATGTTGTCGCTCATTAAATCCCATAATAAACGTCGCATCGAATGAATGTGATTGAATTCTCCCCGTCTGGACGAGCGGAATTGAATGGTGCAACTGATTTTGCTGTGCTGTGAAAATTCAGATATTTGCATGACTGCTTTTGTTTTATTTTGTGAATAGCAAAAAGCATTCAACCCCATAATACATGCTGTTTTATTGGTCGCTCGTCCATTTCATATCACATAGCTTAACCATTCATATATTTGGATTCCTCTCGACGAGGCGAGTAGTACGAATACCACCTTGATGTGTCTGCGACGTTTCCTTCCAGAGTTATTACCAAAAAAACACAAACATCCCAGAATCCTCTCGGTTTGGGGTCAAAATGTTGTCGCTCATTAAATCCCATAAGAAACGTCGCATCGAATGAATGTGATTGAATTCTCCCCGTCTGGAAGAGCGGAATTGAATGGTGCAACTGATTTTGCTGTGCTGTGAAAATTCAGATATTTGCATGACTGCTTTTGTTTTATTTTGTGAATAGCAAAAAGCATTCAACCCCATAATACATGTTGTTTTATTGGTCGCTCGTCCATTTCATATCCCATAGCTTAAGCATTCATATATATGGATTCCTCTCGACGAGGCGAGCAGTATGAGTACCACCTTGATGGGTCTGCGACGTTTCCTTCCAGAGTTATTACCAAAAAACCACAAACATCCCAGAATCCTCTCGGTTTGGGGTCAAAATGTTGTCGCTCATTAAATCCCATAAGAAACGTCGCATCGAATGAATGTGATTGAATTCTCCCCGTCTGGAAGAGCGGAATTGAATGGTGCAACTGATTTTGCTGTGCTGTGAAAATTCAGATATTTGCATGACTGCTTTTGTTTTATTTTGTGAATAGCAAAAAGCATTAAAACCCATAATACATGTTGTTTTATTGGTCGCTCGTCCATTTCATATCCCATAGCTTAACAACTCATATATTTGGATTCCTATCGATAAGGCGAGCAGTACGAGTACCACCTTGATGGGTCTGCGACGTTTTCTTCCAGAGTTATTACCAAAAAACCACAAACATCCCAGAATCCTCTCGGTTTGGGGTCAAAATGTTGTCGCTCATTAAATTCCATAAGAAACGTCGCATCGAATGAATGTGATTGAATCCTCCCCGTCTGGACGAGCGGAATTGAATGGTGCAACTGATTTTGCTGTGCTGTGAAAATTCAGATATTTGCATGACTGCTTTTGATTTATTTTGTGAATAGCAAAAAGCATTCAACCCCATAATACATGTTGTTTTATTGGTCGCTCGTCCATTTCATATCCCATAGCTTAACAACTCATATATTTGGATTCCTCTCGATAAGGCGAGCAGTACGAGTACCACCTTGATGGGTCTGCGACGTTTTCTTCCAGAGTTATTACCAAAAAACCACAAACATCCCAGAATCCTCTCGGTTTGGGGTCAAAATGATGTCGCTCATTAAATCCCATAAGAAACGTCGCATCGAATGAATGTGATTGAATTCTCCCCGTCTGGACGAGCGGAATTGAATGGTGCAACTGATTTTGCTGTGCTGTGAAAATTCAGATATTTGCATGACTGCTTTTGTTTTATTTTGTGAATAGCAAAAAGCATTCAACCCCATAATACATGCTGTTTTATTGGTCGCTCGTCCATTTCATATCCCATAGCTTAACCATTCATATATTTGGATTCCTTTCGACGAGGCGAGCAGTACGAGTACCACCTTGATGGGTATGCGACGTTTCCTTCCAGAGTTATTACCAAAAAAACACAAACATCCCAGAATCCTCTCGGTTTGGGCTCAAAATGTTGTCGCTCATTAAATCCCATAATAAACGTCGCATCGAATGAATGTGATTGAATTCTCCCCGTCTGGACGAGCGGAATTGAATGGTGCAACTGATTTTGCTGTGCTGTGAAAATTCAGATATTTGCATGACTGCTTTTGTTTTATTTTGTGAATAGCAAAAAGCATTCAACCCCATAATACATGTTGTTTTATTGGTCGCTCGTCCATTTCATATCCCATAGCTTAAGCATTCATATATATGGATTCCTCTCGACGAGGCGAGCAGTATGAGTACCACCTTGATGGGTCTGCGACGTTTCCTTCCAGAGTTATTACCAAAAAACCACAAACATCCCAGAATCCTCTCGGTTTGGGGTCAAAATGTTGTCGCTCATTAAATCCCATAAGAAACGTCGCATCGAATGAATGTGATTGAATTCTCCCCGTCTGGAAGAGCGGAATTGAATGGTGCAACTGATTTTGCTGTGCTGTGAAAATTCAGATATTTGCATGACTGCTTTTGTTTTATTTTGTGAATAGCAAAAAGCATTAAAACCCATAATACATGTTGTTTTATTGGTCGCTCGTCCATTTCATATCCCATAGCTTAACAACTCATATATTTGGATTCCTATCGATAAGGCGAGCAGTACGAGTACCACCTTGATGGGTCTGCGACGTTTTCTTCCAGAGTTATTACCAAAAAACCACAAACATCCCAGAATCCTCTCGGTTTGGGGTCAAAATGTTGTCGCTCATTAAATTCCATAAGAAACGTCGCATCGAATGAATGTGATTGAATCCTCCCCGTCTGGACGAGCGGAATTGAATGGTGCAACTGATTTTGCTGTGCTGTGAAAATTCAGATATTTGCATGACTGCTTTTGATTTATTTTGTGAATAGCAAAAAGCATTCAACCCCATAATACATGTTGTTTTATTGGTCGCTCGTCCATTTCATATCCCATAGCTTAACAACTCATATATTTGGATTCCTCTCGATAAGGCGAGCAGTACGAGTACCACCTTGATGGGTCTGCGACGTTTTCTTCCAGAGTTATTACCAAAAAACCACAAACATCCCAGAATCCTCTCGGTTTGGGGTCAAAATGATGTCGCTCATTAAATCCCATAAGAAACGTCGCATCGAATGAATGTGATTGAATTCTCCCCGTCTGGACGAGCGGAATTGAATGGTGCAACTGATTTTGCTGTGCTGTGAAAATTCAGATATTTGCATGACTGCTTTTGTTTTATTTTGTGAATAGCAAAAAGCATTCAACCCCATAATACATGCTGTTTTATTGGTCGCTCGTCCATTTCATATCCCATAGCTTAACCATTCATATATTTGGATTCCTTTCGACGAGGCGAGCAGTACGAATACCACCTTGATGTGTCTGCGACGTTTCCTTCCAGAGTTATTACCAAAAAAACACAAACATCCCAGAATCCTCTCGGTTTGGGGTCAAAATGTTGTCGCTCATTAAATCCCATAAGAAACGTCGCATCGAATGAATGTGATTGAATTCTCCCCGTCTGGAAGAGCGGAATTGAATGGTGCAACTGATTTTGCTGTGCTGTGAAAATTCAGATATTTGCATGACTGCTTTTGTTTTATTTTGTGAATAGCAAAAAGCATTCAACCCCATAATACATGTTGTTTTATTGGTCGCTCGTCCATTTCATATCCCATAGCTTAAGCATTCATATATATGGATTCCTCTCGACGAGGCGAGCAGTATGAGTACCACCTTGATGGGTCTGCGACGTTTCCTTCCAGAGTTATTACCAAAAAACCACAAACATCCCAGAATCCTCTCGGTTTGGGGTCAAAATGTTGTCGCTCATTAAATCCCATAAGAAACGTCGCATCGAATGAATGTGATTGAATTCTCCCCGTCTGGAAGAGCGGAATTGAATGGTGCAACTGATTTTGCTGTGCTGTGAAAATTCAGATATTTGCATGACTGCTTTTGTTTTATTTTGTGAATAGCAAAAAGCATTAAACCCCATAATACATGTTGTTTTATTGGTCGCTCGTCCATTTCATATCCCATAGCTTAACAACTCATATATTTGGATTCCTATCGATAAGGCGAGCAGTACGAGTACCACCTTGATGGGTCTGCGACGTTTTCTTCCAGAGTTATTACCAAAAAACCACAAACATCCCAGAATCCTCTCGGTTTGGGGTCAAAATGTTGTCGCTCATTAAATTCCATAAGAAACGTCGCATCGAATGAATGTGATTGAATCCTCCCCGTCTGGACGAGCGGAATTGAATGGTGCAACTGATTTTGCTGTGCTGTGAAAATTCAGATATTTGCATGACTGCTTTTGATTTATTTTGTGAATAGCAAAAAGCATTCAACCCCATAATACATGTTGTTTTATTGGTCGCTCGTCCATTTCATATCCCATAGCTTAACAACTCATATATTTGGATTCCTCTCGATAAGGCGAGCAGTACGAGTACCACCTTGATGGGTCTGCGACGTTTTCTTCCAGAGTTATTACCAAAAAACCACAAACATCCCAGAATCCTCTCGGTTTGGGGTCAAAATGATGTCGCTCATTAAATCCCATAAGAAACGTCGCATCGAATGAATGTGATTGAATTCTCCCCGTCTGGACGAGCGGAATTGAATGGTGCAACTGATTTTGCTGTGCTGTGAAAATTCAGATATTTGCATGACTGCTTTTGTTTTATTTTGTGAATAGCAAAAAGCATTCAACCCCATAATACATGCTGTTTTATTGGTCGCTCGTCCATTTCATATCCCATAGCCTAACCATTCATATATTTGGATTCCTTTCGACGAGGCGAGCAGTACGAGTACCACCTTGATGGGTATGCGACGTTTCCTTCCAGAGTTATTACCAAAAAAACACAAACATCCCAGAATCCTCTCGGTTTGGGCTCAAAATGTTGTCGCTCATTAAATCCCATAAGAAACGTCGCATCGAATGAATGTGATTGAATTCTCCCCGTCTGGAAGAGCGGAATTGAATGGTGCAACTGATTTTGCTGTGCTGTGAAAATTCAGATATTTGCATGACTGCTTTTGTTTTATTTTGTGAATAGCAAAAAGCATTAAACCCCATAATACATGTTGTTTTATTGGTCGCTCGTCCATTTCATATCCCATAGCTTAACAACTCATATATTTGGATTCCTATCGATAAGGCGAGCAGTACGAGTACCACCTTGATGGGTCTGCGACGTTTTCTTCCAGAGTTATTTCCAAGAAACCACAAACATCCCAGAATCCTCTCGGTTTGGGGTCAAAATGTTGTCGCTCATTAAATTCCATAAGAAACGTCGCATCGAATGAATGTGATTGAATCCTCCCCGTCTGGACGAGCGGAATTGAATGGTGCAACTGATTTTGCTGTGCTGTGAAAATTCAGATATTTGCATGACTGCTTTTGATTTATTTTGTGAATAGCAAAAAGCATTCAACCCCATAATACATGTTGTTTTATTGGTCGCTCGTCCATTTCATATCCCATAGCTTAACAACTCATATATTTGGATTCCTCTCGATAAGGCGAGCAGTACGAGTACCACCTTGATGGGTCTGCGACGTTTTCTTCCAGAGTTATTACCAAAAAACCACAAACATCCCAGAATCCTCTCGGTTTGGGGTCAAAATGATGTCGCTCATTAAATCCCATAAGAAACGTCGCATCGAATGAATGTGATTGAATTCTCCCCGTCTGGACGAGCGGAATTGAATGGTGCAACTGATTTTGCTGTGCTGTGAAAATTCAGATATTTGCATGACTGCTTTTGTTTTATTTTGTGAATAGCAAAAAGCATTCAACCCCATAATACATGCTGTTTTATTGGTCGCTCGTCCATTTCATATCCCATAGCTTAACCATTCATATATTTGGATTCCTTTCGACGAGGCGAGCAGTACGAGTACCACCTTGATGGGTATGCGACGTTTCCTTCCAGAGTTATTACCAAAAAAACACAAACATCCCAGAATCCTCTCGGTTTGGGCTCAAAATGTTGTCGCTCATTAAATCCCATAAGAAACGTCGCATCGAATGAATGTGATTGAATTCTCCCCGTCTGGACGAGCGGAATTGAATGGTGCAACTGATTTTGCTGTGCTGTGAAAATTCAGATATTTGCATGACTGCTTTTGTTTTATTTTGTGAATAGCAAAAAGCATTCAACCCCATAATACATGCTGTTTTATTGGTCGCTCGTCCATTTCATATCACTTAGCTTAACCATTCATATATTTGGATTCCTCTCGACGAGGCGAGCAGTACGAGTACCACCTTGATGGGTCTGCGACGTTTCCTTCCAGAGTTATTACCAAAAAACCACAAAAATCCCAGAATCCTCTCGGTTTGGGGTCAAAATGTTGTCGCTCATTAAATCCCATAAGAAACGTCGCTAAGAATGAATGTGATTGAATTATCCCCGTCTGGACGAGCGGAATTGAATGGTGCAACTGATTTTGCTGTGCTGTGAAAATTCAGATATTTGCATGACTGCTTTTGTTTTATTTTGTGAATAGCAAAAAGCATTCAACCCCATAATACATGCTGTTTTATTGGTCGCTCGTCCATTTCATATCCCATAGCTTAACCATTCATATATTTGGATTCCTTTCGACGAGGCGAGCAGTACGAGTACCACCTTGATGGGTATGCGACGTTTCCTTCCAGAGTTATTACCAAAAAAACACAAACATCCCAGAATCCTCTCGGTTTGGGCTCAAAATGTTGTCGCTCATTAAATCCCATAAGAAACGTCGCATCGAATGAATGTGATTGAATTCTCCCCGTCTGGACGAGCGGAATTGAATGGTGCAACTGATTTTGCTGTGCTGTGAAAATTCAGATATTTGCATGACTGCTTTTGTTTTATTTTGTGAATAGCAAAAAGCATTCAACCCCATAATACATGCTGTTTTATTGGTCGCTCGTCCATTTCATATCCCATAGCTTAACCATTCATATATTTGGATTCCTTTCGACGAGGCGAGCAGTACGAGTACCACCTTGATGGGTATGCGACGTTTCCTTCCAGAGTTATTACCAAAAAAACACAAACATCCCAGAATCCTCTCGGTTTGGGCTCAAAATGTTGTCGCTCATTAAATCCCATAAGAAACGTCGCATCGAATGAATGTGATTGAATTCTCCCCGTCTGGACGAGCGGAATTGAATGGTGCAACTGATTTTGCTGTGCTGTGAAAATTCAGATATTTGCATGACTGCTTTTGTTTTATTTTGTGAATAGCAAAAAGCATTCAACCCCATAATACATGCTGTTTTATTGGTCGCTCGTCCATTTCATATCACATAGCTTAACCATTCATATATTTGGATTCCTCTCGACGAGGCGAGCAGTACGAGTACCACCTTGATGGGTCTGCGACGTTTCCTTCCAGAGTTATTACCAAAAAACCACAAAAATCCCAGAATCCTCTCGGTTTGGGGTCAAAATGTTGTCGCTCATTAAATCCCATAAGAAACGTCGCATCGAATGAATGTGATTGAATTCTCCCCGTCTGGAAGAGCGGAATTGAATGGTGCAACTGATTTTGCTGTGCTGTGAAAATTCAGATATTTGCATGACTGCTTTTGTTTTATTTTGTGAATAGCAAAAAGCATTCAACCCCATAATACATGTTGTTTTATTGGTCGCTCGTCCATTTCATATCCCATAGCTTAAGCATTCATATATTTGGATTCCTCTCGACGAGGCGAGCAGTACGAGTACCACCTTGATGGGTCTGCGACGTTTCCTTCCAGAGTTATTACCAAAAATACACAAACATCCCAGAATCCTCTCGGTTTGGGGTCAAAATGTTGTCGCTCATTAAATCCCATAAGAAACGTCGCATCGAATGAATGTGATTATATTCTCCCCGTCTGGACGAGCGGAATTGAATGGTGCAACTGATTTTGCTGTGCTGTGAAAATTCAGATATTTGCATGACTGCTTTTGTTTTATTTTGTGAATAGCAAAAAGCATTCAACCCATAATACATGTTGTTTTATTGGTCGCTCATCCATTTCATATCCCATAGCTTAACAACTCATATATTTGCATTCCTCTCGATAAGGCGAGCAGTACGAGTACCACCTTGATGGGTCTGCGACGTTTTCTTCCAGAGATATTACCAAAAAACCACAAACATCCCAGAATCCTCTCGGTTTGGGGTCAAAATGTTGTCGCTCATTAAATCCCATAAGAAACGTCGCATCGAATGAATGTGATTGAATTCTCCCCGTCTGGACGAGCGGAATTGAATGGTGCAACTGATTTTGCTGTGCTGTGAAAATTCAGATATTTGCATGACTGCTTTTGTTTTATTTTGTTAATAGCAAAAAGCATTCAACCCCATAATACATGCTGTTTTATTGGTCGCTCGTCCATTTCATATCCCATAGCTTAACCATTCATATATTTGGATTCCTCTCGACGAGCCGAGCAGTACGAGTACCACCTTGATGGGTCTGCGACGTTTCCTTCCAGAGTTATTACCAAAAAACCACAAAAATCCCAGAATCCTCTCGGTTTGGGGTCAAAATGTTGTCGCTCATTAAATCCCATAAGAAACGTCGCATCGAATGAATGTGATTGAATTCTCCCCGTCTGGACGAGCGGAATTGAATGGTGCAACTGATTTTGCTGTGCTGTGAAAATTCAGATATTTGCATGACTGCTTTTGTTTTATTTTGTGAATAGCAAAAAGCATTCAACCCCATAATACATGCTGTTTTATTGGTCGCTCGTCCATTTCATATCACTTAGCTTAACCATTCATATATTTGGATTCCTCTCGACGAGGCGAGCAGTACGAGTACCACCTTGATGGGTCTGCGACGTTTCCTTCCAGAGTTATTACCAAAAAACCACAAAAATCCCAGAATCCTCTCGGTTTGGGGTCAAAATGTTGTCGCTCATTAAATCCCATAAGAAACGTCGCTAAGAATGAATGTGATTGAATTATCCCCGTCTGGACGAGCGGAATTGAATGGTGCAACTGATTTTGCTGTGCTGTGAAAATTCAGATATTTGCATGACTGCTTTTGTTTTATTTTGTGAATAGCAAAAAGCATTCAACCCCATAATACATGCTGTTTTATTGGTCGCTCGTCCATTTCATATCCCATAGCTTAACCATTCATATATTTGGATTCCTTTCGACGAGGCGAGCAGTACGAGTACCACCTTGATGGGTATGCGACGTTTCCTTCCAGAGTTATTACCAAAAAAACACAAACATCCCAGAATCCTCTCGGTTTGGGCTCAAAATGTTGTCGCTCATTAAATCCCATAAGAAACGTCGCATCGAATGAATGTGATTGAATTCTCCCCGTCTGGACGAGCGGAATTGAATGGTGCAACTGATTTTGCTGTGCTGTGAAAATTCAGATATTTGCATGACTGCTTTTGTTTTATTTTGTGAATAGCAAAAAGCATTCAACCCCATAATACATGCTGTTTTATTGGTCGCTCGTCCATTTCATATCCCATAGCTTAACCATTCATATATTTGGATTCCTTTTGACGAGGCGAGCAGTACGAGTACCACCTTGATGGGTATGCGACGTTTCCTTCCAGAGTTATTACCAAAAAAACACAAACATCCCAGAATCCTCTCGGTTTGGGCTCAAAATGTTGTCGCTCATTAAATCCCATAAGAAACGTCGCATCGAATGAATGTGATTGAATTCTCCCCGTCTGGACGAGCGGAATTGAATGGTGCAACTGATTTTGCTGTGCTGTGAAAATTCAGATATTTGCATGACTGCTTTTGTTTTATTTTGTGAATAGCAAAAAGCATTCAACCCCATAATACATGCTGTTTTATTGGTCGCTCGTCCATTTCATATCACATAGCTTAACCATTCATATATTTGGATTCCTCTCGACGAGGCGAGCAGTACGAGTACCACCTTGATGGGTCTGCGACGTTTCCTTCCAGAGTTATTACCAAAAAACCACAAAAATCCCAGAATCCTCTCGGTTTGGGGTCAAAATGTTGTCGCTCATTAAATCCCATAAGAAACGTCGCATCGAATGAATGTGATTGAATTCTCCCCGTCTGGAAGAGCGGAATTGAATGGTGCAACTGATTTTGCTGTGCTGTGAAAATTCAGATATTTGCATGACTGCTTTTGTTTTATTTTGTGAATAGCAAAAAGCATTCAACCCCATAATACATGTTGTTTTATTGGTCGCTCGTCCATTTCATATCCCATAGCTTAACAACTCATATATTTGCATTCCTCTCGATAAGGCGAGCAGTACGAGTACCACCTTGATGGGTCTGCGACGTTTTCTTCCAGAGATATTACCAAAAAACCACAAACATCCCAGAATCCTCTCGGTTTGGGGTCAAAATGTTGTCGCTCATTAAATCCCATAAGAAACGTCGCATCGAATGAATGTGATTGAATTCTCCCCGTCTGGACGAGCGGAATTGAATGGTGCAACTGATTTTGCTGTGCTGTGAAAATTCAGATATTTGCATGACTGCTTTTGTTTTATTTTGTTAATAGCAAAAAGCATTCAACCCCATAATACATGCTGTTTTATTGGTCGCTCGTCCATTTCATATCCCATAGCTTAACCATTCATATATTTGGATTCCTCTCGACGAGCCGAGCAGTACGAGTACCACCTTGATGGGTCTGCGACGTTTCCTTCCAGAGTTATTACCAAAAAACCACAAAAATCCCAGAATCCTCTCGGTTTGGGGTCAAAATGTTGTCGCTCATTAAATCCCATAAGAAACGTCGCATCGAATGAATGTGATTGAATTCTCCCCGTCTGGACGAGCGGAATTGAATGGTGCAACTGATTTTGCTGTGCTGTGAAAATTCAGATATTTGCATGACTGCTTTTGTTTTATTTTGTGAATAGCAAAAAGCATTCAACCCCATAATACATGCTGTTTTATTGGTCGCTCGTCCATTTCATATCACTTAGCTTAACCATTCATATATTTGGATTCCTCTCGACGAGGCGAGCAGTACGAGTACCACCTTGATGGGTCTGCGACGTTTCCTTCCAGAGTTATTACCAAAAAACCACAAAAATCCCAGAATCCTCTCGGTTTGGGGTCAAAATGTTGTCGCTCATTAAATCCCATAAGAAACGTCGCATCGAATGAATGTGATTGAATTATCCCCGTCTGGACGAGCGGAATTGAATGGTGCAACTGATTTTGCTGTGCTGTGAAAATTCAGATATTTGCATGACTGCTTTTGTTTTATTTTGTGAATAGCAAAAAGCATTCAACCCCATAATACATGCTGTTTTATTGGTCGCTCGTCCATTTCATATCCCATAGCTTAACCATTCATATATTTGGATTCCTTTCGACGAGGCGAGCAGTACGAGTACCACCTTGATGGGTATGCGACGTTTCCTTCCAGAGTTATTACCAAAAAAACACAAACATCCCAGAATCCTCTCGGTTTGGGCTCAAAATGTTGTCGCTCATTAAATCCCATAAGAAACGTCGCATCGAATGAATGTGATTGAATTCTCCCCGTCTGGACGAGCGGAATTGAATGGTGCAACTGATTTTGCTGTGCTGTGAAAATTCAGATATTTGCATGACTGCTTTTGTTTTATTTTGTGAATAGCAAAAAGCATTCAACCCCATAATACATGCTGTTTTATTGGTCGCTCGTCCATTTCATATCCCATAGCTTAACCATTCATATATTTGGATTCCTTTCGACGAGGCGAGCAGTACGAGTACCACCTTGATGGGTATGCGACGTTTCCTTCCAGAGTTATTACCAAAAAAACACAAACATCCCAGAATCCTCTCGGTTTGGGCTCAAAATGTTGTCGCTCATTAAATCCCATAAGAAACGTCGCATCGAATGAATGTGATTGAATTCTCCCCGTCTGGACGAGCGGAATTGAATGGTGCAACTGATTTTGCTGTGCTGTGAAAATTCAGATATTTGCATGACTGCTTTTGTTTTATTTTGTGAATAGCAAAAAGCATTCAACCCCATAATACATGCTGTTTTATTGGTCGCTCGTCCATTTCATATCACATAGCTTAACCATTCATATATTTGGATTCCTCTCGACGAGGCGAGCAGTACGAGTACCACCTTGATGGGTCTGCGACGTTTCCTTCCAGAGTTATTACCAAAAAACCACAAAAATCCCAGAATCCTCTCGGTTTGGGGTCAAAATGTTGTCGCTCATTAAATCCCATAAGAAACGTCGCATCGAATGAATGTGATTGAATTCTCCCCGTCTGGAAGAGCGGAATTGAATGGTGCAACTGATTTTGCTGTGCTGTGAAAATTCAGATATTTGCATGACTGCTTTTGTTTTATTTTGTGAATAGCAAAAAGCATTCAACCCCATAATACATGTTGTTTTATTGGTCGCTCGTCCATTTCATATCCCATAGCTTAAGCATTCATATATTTGGATTCCTCTCGACGAGGCGAGCAGTACGAGTACCACCTTGATGGGTCTGCGACGTTTCCTTCCAGAGTTATTACCAAAAATACACAAACATCCCAGAATCCTCTCGGTTTGGGGTCAAAATGTTGTCGCTCATTAAATCCCATAAGAAACGTCGCATCGAATGAATGTGATTATATTCTCCCCGTCTGGACGAGCGGAATTGAATGGTGCAACTGATTTTGCTGTGCTGTGAAAATTCAGATATTTGCATGACTGCTTTTGTTTTATTTTGTGAATAGCAAAAAGCATTCAACCCCATAATACATGTTGTTTTATTGGTCGCTCGTCCATTTCATATCCCATAGCTTAACAACTCATATATTTGCATTCCTCTCGATAAGGCGAGCAGTACGAGTACCACCTTGATGGGTCTGCGACGTTTTCTTCCAGAGATATTACCAAAAAACCACAAACATCCCAGAATCCTCTCGGTTTGGGGTCAAAATGTTGTCGCTCATTAAATCCCATAAGAAACGTCGCATCGAATGAATGTGATTGAATTCTCCCCGTCTGGACGAGCGGAATTGAATGGTGCAACTGATTTTGCTGTGCTGTGAAAATTCAGATATTTGCATGACTGCTTTTGTTTTATTTTGTTAATAGCAAAAAGCATTCAACCCCATAATACATGCTGTTTTATTGGTCGCTCGTCCATTTCATATCCCATAGCTTAACCATTCATATATTTGGATTCCTCTCGACGAGCCGAGCAGTACGAGTACCACCTTGATGGGTCTGCGACGTTTCCTTCCAGAGTTATTACCAAAAAACCACAAAAATCCCAGAATCCTCTCGGTTTGGGGTCAAAATGTTGTCGCTCATTAAATCCCATAAGAAACGTCGCATCGAATGAATGTGATTGAATTATCCCCGTCTGGAAGAGCGGAATTGAATGGTGCAACTGATTTTGCTGTGCTGTAAAAATTCAGATATTTGCATGACTGCTTTTGTTTTATTTTGTGAATAGCAAAAATCATTCAACCCCATAATACATGTTGTTTTATTGGTCGCTCGTCCATTTCATATCCCATAGCTTAAGCATTCATATATTTGGATTCCTCTCGACGAGGCGAGCAGTACGAGTACCACCTTGATGGGTCTGCGACGTTTCCTTCCAGAGTTATTACCAAAAATACACAAACATCCCAGAATCCTCTCGGTTTGGGCTCAAAATGTTGTCGCTCATTAAATCCCATAAGAAACGTCGCATCGAATGAATGTGATTGAATTCTCCCCGTCTGGACGAGCGGAATTGAATGGTGCAACTGATTTTGCTGTGCTGTGAAAATTCAGATATTTGCATGACTGCTTTTGTTTTATTTTGTGAATAGCAAAAAGCATTCAACCCTATAATACATGCTGTTTTATTGGTCGCTCGTCCATTTCATATCCCATAGCTTAACCATTCATATATTTGGATTCCTTTCGACGAGGCGAGCAGTACGAGTACCACCTTGATGGGTATGCGACGTTTCCTTCCAGAGTTATTACCAAAAAAACACAAACATCCCAGAATCCTCTCGGTTTGGGCTCAAAATGTTGTCGCTCATTAAATCCCATAAGAAACGTCGCATCGAATGAATGTGATTGAATTCTCCCCGTCTGGACGAGCGGAATTGAATGGTGCAACTGATTTTGCTGTGCTGTGAAAATTCAGATATTTGCATGACTGCTTTTGTTTTATTTTGTGAATAGCAAAAAGCATTCAACCCCATAATACATGCTGTTTTATTGGTCGCTCGTCCATTTCATATCACATAGCTTAACCATTCATATATTTGGATTCCTCTCGACGAGGCGAGCAGTACGAGTACCACCTTGATGGGTCTGCGACGTTTCCTTCCAGAGTTATTACCAAAAAACCACAAAAATCCCAGAATCCTCTCGGTTTGGGGTCAAAATGTTGTCGCTCATTAAATCCCATAAGAAACGTCGCATCGAATGAATGTGATTGAATTCTCCCCGTCTGGAAGAGCGGAATTGAATGGTGCAACTGATTTTGCTGTGCTGTGAAAATTCAGATATTTGCATGACTGCTTTTGTTTTATTTTGTGAATAGCAAAAAGCATTCAACCCCATAATACATGTTGTTTTATTGGTCGCTCGTCCATTTCATATCCCATAGCTTAAGCATTCATATATTTGGATTCCTCTCGACGAGGCGAGCAGTACGAGTACCACCTTGATGGGTCTGCGACGTTTCCTTCCAGAGTTATTACCAAAAATACACAAACATCCCAGAATCCTCTCGGTTTGGGGTCAAAATGTTGTCGCTCATTAAATCCCATAAGAAACGTCGCATCGAATGAATGTGATTATATTCTCCCCGTCTGGACGAGCGGAATTGAATGGTGCAACTGATTTTGCTGTGCTGTGAAAATTCAGATATTTGCATGACTGCTTTTGTTTTATTTTGTGAATAGCAAAAAGCATTCAACCCCATAATACATGTTGTTTTATTGGTCGCTCGTCCATTTCATATCCCATAGCTTAACAACTCATATATTTGCATTCCTCTCGATAAGGCGAGCAGTACGAGTACCACCTTGATGGGTCTGCGACGTTTTCTTCCAGAGATATTACCAAAAAACCACAAACATCCCAGAATCCTCTCGGTTTGGGGTCAAAATGTTGTCGCTCATTAAATCCCATAAGAAACGTCGCATCGAATGAATGTGATTGAATTCTCCCCGTCTGGACGAGCGGAATTGAATGGTGCAACTGATTTTGCTGTGCTGTGAAAATTCAGATATTTGCATGACTGCTTTTGTTTTATTTTGTTAATAGCAAAAAGCATTCAACCCCATAATACATGCTGTTTTATTGGTCGCTCGTCCATTTCATATCCCATAGCTTAACCATTCATATATTTGGATTCCTCTCGACGAGCCGAGCAGTACGAGTACCACCTTGATGGGTCTGCGACGTTTCCTTCCAGAGTTATTACCAAAAAACCACAAAAATCCCAGAATCCTCTCGGTTTGGGGTCAAAATGTTGTCGCTCATTAAATCCCATAAGAAACGTCGCATCGAATGAATGTGATTGAATTATCCCCGTCTGGAAGAGCGGAATTGAATGGTGCAACTGATTTTGCTGTGCTGTAAAAATTCAGATATTTGCATGACTGCTTTTGTTTTATTTTGTGAATAGCAAAAATCATTCAACCCCATAATACATGTTGTTTTATTGGTCGCTCGTCCATTTCATATCCCATAGCTTAAGCATTCATATATTTGGATTCCTCTCGACGAGGCGAGCAGTACGAGTACCACCTTGATGGGTCTGCGACGTTTCCTTCCAGAGTTATTACCAAAAATACACAAACATCCCAGAATCCTCTCGGTTTGGGGTCAAAATGTTGTCGCTCATTAAATCCCATAAGAAACGTCGCATCGAATGAATGTGATTGAATTCTCCCCGTCTGGACGAGCAGAATTGAATGGTGCAACTGATTTTGCTGTGCTGTGAAAATTCAGATATTTGCATGACTGCTTTTGTTTTATTTTGTGAATAGCAAAAAGCATTCAACCCCATAATACATGCTGTTTTATTGGTCGCTCGTCCATTTCATATCCCATAGCTTAACCATTCATATATTTGGATTCCTTTCGACGAGGCGAGCAGTACGAGTACCACCTTGATGGGTATGCGACGTTTCCTTCCAGAGTTATTACCAAAAAACACAAACATCCCAGAATCCTCTCGGTTTGGGCTCAAAATGTTGTCGCTCATTAAATCCCATAAGAAACGTCGCATCGAATGAATGTGATTGAATTCTCCCCGTCTGGACGAGCGGAATTGAATGGTGCAACTGATTTTGCTGTGCTGTGAAAATTCAGATATTTGCATGACTGCTTTTGTTTTATTTTGTGAATAGCAAAAAGCATTCAACCCCATAATACATGCTGTTTTATTGGTCGCTCGTCCATTTCATATCACATAGCTTAACCATTCATATATTTGGATTCCTCTCGACGAGGCGAGCAGTACGAGTACCACCTTGATGGGTCTGCGACGTTTCCTTCCAGAGTTATTACCAAAAATACACAAACATCCCAGAATCCTCTCGGTTTGGGGTCAAAATGTTGTCGCTCATCAAATCCCATAAGAAACGTCGCATCGAATGAATGTGATTGAATTCTCCCCGTCTGGACGAGCAGAATTGAATGGTGCAACTGATTTTGCTGTGCTGTGAAAATTCAGATATTTGCATGACTGCTTTTGTTTTATTTTGTGAATAGCAAAAAGCATTCAACCCCATAATACATGTTGTTTTATTGGTCGCTCGTCCATTTCATATCCCATAGCTTAACCATTCATATATTTGGATTCCTTTCGACGAGGCGAGCAGTACGAGTACCACCTTGATGGGTATGCGACGTTTCCTTCCAGAGTTATTACCAAAAAACACAAACATCCCAGAATCCTCTCGGTTTGGGCTCAAAATGTTGTCGCTCATTAAATCCCATAAGAAACGTCGCATCGAATGAATGTGATTGAATTCTCCCCGGCTGGACGAGCGGAATTGAATGGTGCAACTGATTTTGCTGTGCTGTAAAAATTCAGATATTTGCATGACTGCTTTTGTTTTATTTTGTGAATAGCAAAAAGCATTCAACCCCATAATACATGTTGTTTTATTGGTCGCTCGTCCATTTCATATCCCATAGCTTAAGCATTCATATATTTGGATTCCTCTCGACAAGGCGAGCAGTACGAGTACCACCTTGATGGGTCTGCGACGTTTCCTTCCAGAGTTATTACCAAAAATACACAAACATCCCAGAATCCTCTCGGTTTGGGGTCAAAATGTTGTCGCTCATTAAATCCCATAAGAAACGTCGCATCGAATGAATGTGATTGAATTCTCCCCGTCTGGACGAGCGGAATTGAATGGTGCAACTGATTTTGCTGTGCTGTGAAAATTCAGATATTTGCATGACTGCTTTTGTTTTATTTTGTGAATAGCAAAAAGCATTCAACCCCATAATACATGTTGTTTTATTGGTCGCTCGTCCATTTCATATCCCATAGCTTAACCATTCATATATTTGGATTCCTCTCGACTAGGCGAGCAGTACGAGTACCACCTTGATGGGTCTGCGACGTTTCCTTCCAGAGTTATTACCAAAAAACCACAAAAATCCCAGAATCCTCTCGGTTTGGGGTCAAAATGTTGTCGCTCATTAAATCCCATAAGAAACGTCGCATCGAATGAATGTGATTGAATTCTCCCCGTCTGGAAGAGCGGAATTGAATGGTGCAACTGATTTTGCTGTGCTGTGAAAATTCAGATATTTGCATGACTGCTTTTGTTTTATTTTGTGAATAGCAAAAAGCATTCAACCCCATAATACATGTTGTTTTATTGGTCGCTCGTCCATTTCATATCCCATAGCTTAAGCATTCATATATTTGGATTCCTCTCGACGAGGCGAGCAGTACGACTACCACCTTGATGGGTCTGCGACGTTTCCTTCCAGAGTTATTACCAAAAAAACACAAACATCCCAGAATCCTCTCGGTTTGGGGTCAAAATGTTGTCGCTCATTAAATCCCATAAGAAACGTCGCATCGAATGAATGTGATTGAATTCTCCCCGTCTGGACGAGCGGAATTGAATGGTGCAACTGATTTTGCTGTGCTGTGAAAATTCAGATATTTGCATGACTGCTTTTGTTTTATTTTGTGAATAGCAAAAAGCATTCAACCCCATAATACATGTTGTTTTATTGGTCGCTCGTCCATTTCATATCCCATAGCTTAAGCATTCATATATTTGGATTCCTCTCGACGAGGCGAGCAGTACGAGTACCACCTTGATGGGTCTGCGACGTTTCCTTCCAGAGTTATTACCAAAAATACACAAACATCCCAGAATCCTCTCGGTTTGGGGTCAAAATGTTGTCGCTCATTAAATCCCATAAGAAACGTCGCATCGAATGAATGTGATTGAATTCTCCCCGTCTGGACGAGCGGAATTGAATGGTGCAACTGATTTTGCTGTGCTGTGAAAATTCAGATATTTGCATGACTGCTTTTGTTTTATTTTGTGAATAGCAAAAAGCATTCAACCCCATAATACATGTTGTTTTATTGGTCGCTCGTCCATTTCATATCCCATAGCTTAACCATTCATATATTTGGATTCCTCTCGACTAGGCAAGCAGTACGAGTACCACCTTGATGGGTCTGCGACGTTTCCTTCCAGAGTTATTACCAAAAAACCACAAAAATCCCAGAATCCTCTCGGTTTGGGGTCAAAATGTTGTCGCTCATTAAATCCCATAAGAAACGTCGCATCGAATGAATGTGATTGAATTCTCCCCGTCTGGAAGAGCGGAATTGAATGGTGCAACTGATTTTGCTGTGCTGTGAAAATTCAGATATTTGCATGACTGCTTTTGTTTTATTTTGTGAATAGCAAAAAGCATTCAACCCCATAATACATGTTGTTTTATTGGTCGCTCGTCCATTTCATATCCCATAGCTTAAGCATTCATATATTTGGATTCCTCTCGACGAGGCGAGCAGTACGACTACCACCTTGATGGGTCTGCGACGTTTCCTTCCAGAGTTATTACCAAAAAAACACAAACATCCCAGAATCCTCTCGGTTTGGGCTCAAAATGTTGTCGCTCATTAAATCCCATAAGAAACGTCGCATCGAATGAATGTGATTGAATTCTCCCCGTCTGGACGAGCGGAATTGAATGGTGCAACTGATTTTGCTGTGCTGTGAAAATTCAGATATTTGCATGACTGCTTTTGTTTTATTTTGTGAATATCAAAAACATTCAACCCCATAATACATGTTGTTTTATTGGTCGCTCGTCCATTTCATATCCCATAGCTTAAGCATTCATATATTTGGATTCCTCTCGACGAGGCGAGCAGTACGAGTACCACCTTGATGGGTCTGCGACGTTTCCTTCCAGAGTTATTACCAAAAAACCACAAACATCCCAGAATCCTCTCGGTTTGGGGTCAAAATGTTGTCGCTCATTAAATCCCATAAGAAACGTCGCATCGAATGAATGTGATTGAATTCTCCCCGTCTGGACGAGCGGAATTGAATGGTGCAACTGATTTTGCTGTGCTGTGAAAATTCAGATATTTGCATGACTGCTTTTGTTTTATTTTGTGAATAGCAAAAAGCATTCAACCCCATAATACATGTTGTTTTATTGGTCGCTCGTCCATTTCATATCCCATAGTTTAACAACTCATATATTTGGATTCCTCTCGATAAGGCGAGCAGTACGAGTACCACCTTGATGGGTCTGCGACGTTTTCTTCCAGAGTTATTACCAAAAAAACACAAACATCCCAGAATCCTCTCGGTTTGGGGTCAAAATGTTGTCGCTCATTAAATCCCATAAGAAACGTCGCATCGAATGAATGTGATTGAATTCTCCCCATCTGGAAGAGCGGAATTGAATGGTGCAACTGATTTTGCTGTGCTGTGAAAATTCAGATATTTGCATGACTGCTTTTGTTTTATTTTGTGAATAGCAAAAAGCATTCAACCCCATAATACATGTTGTTTTATTGGTCGCTCGTCCATTTCATATCCCATAGCTTAAGCATTCATATATTTGGATTCCTCTCGACGAGGCGAGCAGTACGACTACCACCTTGATGGGTCTGCGACGTTTCCTTCCAGAGTTATTACCAAAAAAACACAAACATCCCAGAATCCTCTCGGTTTGGGCTCAAAATGTTGTCGCTCATTAAATCCCATAAGAAACGTCGCATCGAATGAATGTGATTGAATTCTCCCCGTCTGGACGAGCGGAATTGAATGGTGCAACTGATTTTGCTGTGCTGTGAAAATTCAGATATTTGCATGACTGCTTTTGTTTTATTTTGTGAATATCAAAAACATTCAACCCCATAATACATGTTGTTTTATTGGTCGCTCGTCCATTTCATATCCCATAGCTTAAGCATTCATATATTTGGATTCCTCTCGACGAGGCGAGCAGTACGAGTACCACCTTGATGGGTCTGCGACGTTTCCTTCCAGAGTTATTACCAAAAAACCACAAACATCCCAGAATCCTCTCGGTTTGGGGTCAAAATGTTGTCGCTCATTAAATCCCATAAGAAACGTCGCATCGAATGAATGTGATTGAATTCTCCCCGTCTGGACGAGCGGAATTGAATGGTGCAACTGATTTTGCTGTGCTGTGAAAATTCAGATATTTGCATGACTGCTTTTGTTTTATTTTGTGAATAGCAAAAAGCATTCAACCCCATAATACATGTTGTTTTATTGGTCGCTCGTCCATTTCATATCCCATAGTTTAACAACTCATATATTTGGATTCCTCTCGATAAGGCGAGCAGTACGAGTACCACCTTGATGGGTCTGCGACGTTTTCTTCCAGAGTTATTACCAAAAAAACACAAACATCCCAGAATCCTCTCGGTTTGGGGTCAAAATGTTGTCGCTCATTAAATCCCATAAGAAACGTCGCATCGAATGAATGTGATTGAATTCTCCCCATCTGGAAGAGCGGAATTGAATGGTGCAACTGATTTTGCTGTGCTGTGAAAATTCAGATATTTGCATGACTGCTTTTGTTTTATTTTGTGAATAGCAAAAAGCATTCAACCCCATAATACATGCTGTTTTATTGGTCGCTCGTCCATTTCATATCACATAGCTTAACCATTCATATATTTGGATTCCTCTCGACGAGGCGAGCAGTACGAGTACCACCTTGATGGGTCTGCGACGTTTCCTTCCAGAGTTATTACCAAAAAAACACAAACATCCCAGAATCCTCTCGGTTTGGGGTCAAAATGTTGTCGCTCATTAAATCCCATAAGAAACGTCGCATCTAATGAATGTGATTGAATTCTCCCCGTCTGGAAGAGCGGAATTGAATGGTGCAACTGATTTTGCTGTGCTGTGAAAATTCAGATATTTGCATGACTGTTTTTGTTTTATTTTGTGAATAGCAAAATGCATTCAACCCCATAATACATGCTGTTTTATTGGTCGCTCGTCCATTTCATATCCCATAGCTTAACCATTCATATATTTGGATTCCTTTCGACGAGACGAGCAGTACGAGTACCACCTTGATGGGTATGCGACGTTTCCTTCCAGAGTTATTACCAAAAAAACACAAACATCCCAGAATCCTCTCGGTTTGGGGTCAAAATGTTGTCGCTCATTAAATCCCATAAGAAACGTCGCATCGAATGAATGTGATTGAATTCTCCCCGTCTGGACGAGCGGAATTGAATGGTGCAACTGATTTTGCTGTGCTGTGAAAATTCAGATATTTGCATGACTGCTTTTGTTTTATTTTGTGAATAGCAAAAAGCATTCAACCCCATAATACATGTTGTTTTATTGGTCGCTCGTCCATTTCATATCCCATAGCTTAAGCATTCATATATTTGGATTCCTCTCGACGAGGCGAGCAGTACGAGTACCACCTTGATGGGTCTGCGACGTTTCCTTCCAGAGTTATTACCAAAAATACACAAACATCCCAGAATCCTCTCGGTTTGGGGTCAAAATGTTGTCGCTCATTAAATCCCATAAGAAACGTCGCATCGAATGAATGTGATTGAATTCTCCCCGTCTGGACGAGCGGAATTGAATGGTGCAACTGATTTTGCTGTGCTGTGAAAATTCAGATATTTGCATGACTGCTTTTGTTTTATTTTGTGAATAGCAAAAAGCATTCAACCCCATAATACATGTTGTTTTATTGGTCGCTCGTCCATTTCATATCCCATAGCTTAACCATTCATATATTTGGATTCCTCTCGACTAGGCAAGCAGTACGAGTACCACCTTGATGGGTCTGCGACGTTTCCTTCCAGAGTTATTACCAAAAAACCACAAAAATCCCAGAATCCTCTCGGTTTGGGGTCAAAATGTTGTCGCTCATTAAATCCCATAAGAAACGTCGCATCGAATGAATGTGATTGAATTCTCCCCGTCTGGAAGAGCGGAATTGAATGGTGCAACTGATTTTGCTGTGCTGTGAAAATTCAGATATTTGCATGACTGCTTTTGTTTTATTTTGTGAATAGCAAAAAGCATTCAACCCCATAATACATGTTGTTTTATTGGTCGCTCGTCCATTTCATATCCCATAGCTTAAGCATTCATATATTTGGATTCCTCTCGACGAGGCGAGCAGTACGACTACCACCTTGATGGGTCTGCGACGTTTCCTTCCAGAGTTATTACCAAAAAAACACAAACATCCCAGAATCCTCTCGGTTTGGGCTCAAAATGTTGTCGCTCATTAAATCCCATAAGAAACGTCGCATCGAATGAATGTGATTGAATTCTCCCCGTCTGGACGAGCGGAATTGAATGGTGCAACTGATTTTGCTGTGCTGTGAAAATTCAGATATTTGCATGACTGCTTTTGTTTTATTTTGTGAATATCAAAAACATTCAACCCCATAATACATGTTGTTTTATTGGTCGCTCGTCCATTTCATATCCCATAGCTTAAGCATTCATATATTTGGATTCCTCTCGACGAGGCGAGCAGTACGAGTACCACCTTGATGGGTCTGCGACGTTTCCTTCCAGAGTTATTACCAAAAAACCACAAACATCCCAGAATCCTCTCGGTTTGGGGTCAAAATGTTGTCGCTCATTAAATCCCATAAGAAACGTCGCATCGAATGAATGTGATTGAATTCTCCCCGTCTGGACGAGCGGAATTGAATGGTGCAACTGATTTTGCTGTGCTGTGAAAATTCAGATATTTGCATGACTGCTTTTGTTTTATTTTGTGAATAGCAAAAAGCATTCAACCCCATAATACATGTTGTTTTATTGGTCGCTCGTCCATTTCATATCCCATAGTTTAACAACTCATATATTTGGATTCCTCTCGATAAGGCGAGCAGTACGAGTACCACCTTGATGGGTCTGCGACGTTTTCTTCCAGAGTTATTACCAAAAAAACACAAACATCCCAGAATCCTCTCGGTTTGGGGTCAAAATGTTGTCGCTCATTAAATCCCATAAGAAACGTCGCATCGAATGAATGTGATTGAATTCTCCCCATCTGGAAGAGCGGAATTGAATGGTGCAACTGATTTTGCTGTGCTGTGAAAATTCAGATATTTGCATGACTGCTTTTGTTTTATTTTGTGAATAGCAAAAAGCATTCAACCCCATAATACATGCTGTTTTATTGGTCGCTCGTCCATTTCATATCACATAGCTTAACCATTCATATATTTGGATTCCTCTCGACGAGGCGAGCAGTACGAGTACCACCTTGATGGGTCTGCGACGTTTCCTTCCAGAGTTATTACCAAAAAAACACAAACATCCCAGAATCCTCTCGGTTTGGGGTCAAAATGTTGTCGCTCATTAAATCCCATAAGAAACGTCGCATCTAATGAATGTGATTGAATTCTCCCCGTCTGGAAGAGCGGAATTGAATGGTGCAACTGATTTTGCTGTGCTGTGAAAATTCAGATATTTGCATGACTGTTTTTGTTTTATTTTGTGAATAGCAAAAAGCATTCAACCCCATAATACATGCTGTTTTATTGGTCGCTCGTCCATTTCATATCCCATAGCTTAACCATTCATATATTTGGATTCCTTTCGACGAGACGAGCAGTACGAGTACCACCTTGATGGGTATGCGACGTTTCCTTCCAGAGTTATTACCAAAAAAACACAAACATCCCAGAATCCTCTCGGTTTGGGCTCAAAATGTTGTCGCTCATTAAATCCCATAAGAAACGTCGCATCGAATGAATGTGATTGAATTCTCCCCGTCTGGACGAGCGGAATTGAATGGTGCAACTGATTTTGCTGTGCTGTGAAAATTCAGATATTTGCATGACTGCTTTTGTTTTATTTTGTGAATAGCAAAAAGCAGTCAACCCCATAATACATGCTGTTTTATTGGTCGCTCGTCCATTTCATATCACATAGCTTAACCATTCATAGATTTGGATTCCTCTCGACGAGGCGAGCAGTACGAGTACCACCTTGATGGGTCTGCGACGTTTCCTTCCAGAGTTATTACCAAAAAACCACAAAAATCCCAGAATCCTCTCGGTTTGGGGTCAAAATGTTGTCGCTCATTAAATCCCATAAGAAACGTCGCATCGAATGAATGTGATTGAATTCTCCCCGTCTGGAAGAGCGGAATTGAATGGTGCAACTGATTTTGCTGTGCTGTGAAAATTCAGATATTTGCATGACTGCTTTTGTTTTATTTTGTGAATAGCAAAAAGCATTCAACCCCATAATACATGTTGTTTTATTGGTCGCTCGTCCATTTCATATCCCATAGCTTAAGCATTCATATATTTGGATTCCTCTCGACGAGGCGAGCAGTACGAGTACCACCTTGATGGGTCTGCGACGTTTCCTTCCAGAGTTATTACCAAAAATACACAAACATCCCAGAATCCTCTCGGTTTGGGGTCAAAATGTTGTCGCTCATTAAATCCCATAAGAAACGTCGCATCGAATGAATGTGATTGAATTCTCCCCGTCTGGACGAGCGGAATTGAATGGTGCAACTGATTTTGCTGTGCTGTGAAAATTCAGATATTTGCATGACTGCTTTTGTTTTATTTTGTGAATATCAAAAACATTCAACCCCATAATACATGTTGTTTTATTGGTCGCTCGTCCATTTCATATCCCATAGCTTAAGCATTCATATATTTGGATTCCTCTCGACGAGGCGAGCAGTACGAGTACCACCTTGATGGGTCTGCGACGTTTCCTTCCAGAGTTATTACCAAAAAACCACAAACATCCCAGAATCCTCTCGGTCTGGGGTCAAAATGTTGTCGCTCATTAAATCCCATAAGAAACGTCGCATCGAATGAATGTGATTGAATTCTCCCCGTCTGGACGAGCGGAATTGAATGGTGCAACTGATTTTGCTGTGCTGTGAAAATTCAGATATTTGCATGACTGCTTTTGTTTTATTTTGTGAATAGCAAAAAGCATTCAACCCCATAATACATGTTGTTTTATTGGTCGCTCGTCCATTTCATATCCCATAGTTTAACAACTCATATATTTGGATTCCTCTCGATAAGGCGAGCAGTACGAGTACCACCTTGATGGGTCTGCGACGTTTTCTTCCAGAGTTATTACCAAAAAAACACAAACATCCCAGAATCCTCTCGGTTTGGGGTCAAAATGTTGTCGCTCATTAAATCCCATAAGAAACGTCGCATCGAATGAATGTGATTGAATTCTCCCCATCTGGAAGAGCGGAATTGAATGGTGCAACTGATTTTGCTGTGCTGTGAAAATTCAGATATTTGCATGACTGCTTTTGTTTTATTTTGTGAATAGCAAAAAGCATTCAACCCCATAATACATGTTGTTTTATTGGTCGCTCGTCCATTTCATATCCCATAGCTTAAGCATTCATATATTTGGATTCCTCTCGACGAGGCGAGCAGTACGAGTACCACCTTGATGGGTCTGCGACGTTTCCTTCCAGAGTTATTACCAAAAAACCACAAACATCCCAGAATCCTCTCGGTTTGGGGTCAAAATGTTGTCGCTCATTAAATCCCATAAGAAACGTCGCATCGAATGAATGTGATTGAATTCTCCCCGTCTGGAAGAGCGGAATTGAATGGTGCAACTGATTTTGCTGTGCTGTGAAAATTCAGATATTTGCATGACTGCTTTTGTTTTATTTTGTGAATAGCAAAAAGCATTAAACCCCATAATACATGTTGTTTTATTGGTCGCTCGTCCATTTCATATCCCATAGCTTAACAACTCATATATTTGGATTCCTCTCGAAAAGGCGAGCAGTACGAGTACCACCTTGATGGGTCTGCGACGTTTTCTTCCAGAGTTATTACCAAAAAACCACAAACATCCCAGAATCCTCTCGGTTTGGGGTCAAAATGTTGTCGCTCATTAAATCCCATAAGAAACGTCGCATCGAATGAATGTGATTGAATTCTCCCCGTCTGGACGAGCGGAATTGAATGGTGCAACTGATTTTGCTGTGCTGTGAAAATTCAGATATTTGCATGACTGCTTTTGTTTTATTTTGTGAATAGCAAAAAGCAGTCAACCCCATAATACATGCTGTTTTATTGGTCGCTCGTCCATTTCATATCACATAGCTTAACCATTCATAGATTTGGATTCCTCTCGACGAGGCGAGCAGTACGAGTACCACCTTGATGGGTCTGCGACGTTTCCTTCCAGAGTTATTACCAAAAAACCACAAAAATCCCAGAATCCTCTCGGTTTGGGGTCAAAATGTTGTCGCTCATTAAATCCCATAAGAAACGTCGCATCGAATGAATGTGATTGAATTCTCCCCGTCTGGAAGAGCGGAATTGAATGGTGCAACTGATTTTGCTGTGCTGTGAAAATTCAGATATTTGCATGACTGCTTTTGTTTTATTTTGTGAATAGCAAAAAGCATTCAACCCCATAATACATGTTGTTTTATTGGTCGCTCGTCCATTTCATATCCCATAGCTTAAGCATTCATATATTTGGATTCCTCTCGACGAGGCGAGCAGTACGAGTACCACCTTGATGGGTCTGCGACGTTTCCTTCCAGAGTTATTACCAAAAATACACAAACATCCCAGAATCCTCTCGGTTTGGGGTCAAAATGTTGTCGCTCATTAAATCCCATAAGAAACGTCGCATCGAATGAATGTGATTGAATTCTCCCCGTCTGGACGAGCGGAATTGAATGGTGCAACTGATTTTGCTGTGCTGTGAAAATTCAGATATTTGCATGACTGCTTTTGTTTTATTTTGTGAATAGCAAAAAGCATTCAACCCCATAATACATGCTGTTTTATTGGTCGCTCGTCCATTTCATTTCCCATAGCTTAACCATTCATATATTTGGATTCCTTTCGACGATGCGAGCAGTACGAGTACCACCTTGATGGGTATGCGACGTTTCCTTCCAGAGTTATTACCAAAAAAACACAAAGATCCCAGAATCCTCTCGGTTTGGGCTCAAAATGTTGTCGCTCATTAAATCCCATAAGAAACGTCGCATCGAATGAATGTGATTGAATTCTCCCCGTCTGGAAGAGCGGAATTGAATGGTGCAACTGATTTTGCTGTGCTGTGAAAATTCAGATATTTGCATGACTGCTTTTGTTTTATTTTGTGAATAGCAAAAAGCATTCAACCCCATAATACATGCTGTTTTATTGGTCGCTCGTCCATTTCATATCCCATAGCTTAACCATTCATATATTTGGATTCCTTTCGACGAGGCGAGCAGTACGAGTACCACCTTGATGGGTATGCGACGTTTCCTTCCAGAGTTATTACCAAAAAAACACAAACATCCCAGAATCCTCTCGGTTTGGGCTCAAAATGTTGTCGCTCATTAAATCCCATAAGAAACGTCGCATCGAATGAATGTGATTGAATTCTCCCCGTCTGGACGAGCGGAATTGAATGGTGCAACTGATTTTGCTGTGCTGTGAAAATTCAGATATTTGCATGACTGCTATTGTTTTATTTTGTGAATAGCAAAAAGCATTCAACCCCATAATACATGCTGTTTTATTGGTCGCTCGTCCATTTCATATCACATAGCTTAACCATTCATATATTTGGATTCCTCTCGACGAGGCGAGCAGTACGAATACCACCTTGATGTGTCTGCGACGTTTCCTTCCAGAGTTATTACCAAAAAAACACAAACATCCCAGAATCCTCTCGGTTTGGGGTCAAAATGTTGTCGCTCATTAAATCCCATAAGAAACGTCGCATCGAATGAATGTGATTGAATTCTCCCCGTCTGGAAGAGCGGAATTGAATGGTGCAACTGATTTTGCTGTGCTGTGAAAATTCAGATATTTGCATGACTGCTATTGTTTTATTTTGTGAATAGCAAAAAGCATTCAACCCCATAATACATGCTGTTTTATTGGTCGCTCGTCCATTTCATATCACATAGCTTAACCATTCATATATTTGGATTCCTCTCGACGAGGCGAGCAGTACGAATACCACCTTGATGTGTCTGCGACGTTTCCTTCCAGAGTTATTACCAAAAAAACACAAACATCCCAGAATCCTCTCGGTTTGGGGTCAAAATGTTGTCGCTCATTAAATCCCATAAGAAACGTCGCATCGAATGAATGTGATTGAATTCTCCCCGTCTGGAAGAGCGGAATTGAATGGTGCAACTGATTTTGCTGTGCTGTGAAAATTCAGATATTTGCATGACTGCTTTTGTTTTATTTTGTGAATAGCAAAAAGCATTAAACCCCATAATACATGTTGTTTTATTGGTCGCTCGTCCATTTCATATCCCATAGCTTAACAACTCATATATTTGGATTCCTCTCGAAAAGGCGAGCAGTACGAGTACCACCTTGATGGGTCTGCGACGTTTTCTTCCAGAGTTATTACCAAAAAACCACAAACATCCCAGAATCCTCTCGGTTTGGGGTCAAAATGTTGTCGCTCATTAAATCCCATAAGAAACGTCGCATCGAATGAATGTGATTGAATTCTCCCCGTCTGGACGAGCGGAATTGAATGGTGCAACTGATTTTGCTGTGCTGTGAAAATTCAGATATTTGCATGACTGCTTTTGTTTTATTTTGTGAATAGCAAAAAGCATTCAACCCCATAATACATGCTGTTTTATTGGTCGCTCGTCCATTTCATATCACATAGCTTAACCATTCATATATTTGGATTCCTCTCGACGAGGCGAGCAGTACGAGTACCACCTTGATGCGTCTGCGACGTTTCCTTCCAGAGTTATTACCAAAAAAACACAAACATCCCAGAATCCTCTCGGTTTGGGGTCAAAATGTTGTCGCTCATTAAATCCCATAAGAAACGTCGCATCGAATGAATGTGATTGAATTCTCCCCGTCTGGAAGAGCGGAATTGAATGGTGCAACTGATTTTGCTGTGCTGTGAAAATTCAGATATTTGCATGACTGCTTTTTTTATTTTGTGAATAGCAAAAAGCATTCAACCCCATAATACATGCTGTTTTATTGGTCGCTCGTCCATTTCATATCACATAGCGTAACCATTCATATATTTGGATTCCTCTCAACGAGGCGAGCAGTACGAGTACCACCTTGATGGGTCTGCGACGTTTCCTTCCAGAGTTATTACCAAAAAACCACAAAAATCCCAGAATCCTCTCGGTTTGGGGTCAAAATGTTGTCGCTCATTAAATCCCATAAGAAACGTCGCATCGAATGAATGTGATTGAATTCTCCCCGTCTGGAAAAGCGGAATTGAATGGTGCAACTGATTTTGCTGTGCTGTGAAAATTCAGATATTTGCATGACTGCTTTTGTTTTATTTTGTGAATAGCAAAAAGCATTCAACCCCATAATACATGCTGTTTTATTGGTCGCTCGTCCATTTCATATCCCATAGCTTAACCATTCATATATTTGGATTCCTTTCGACGAGGCGAGCAGTACGAGTACCACCTTGATGGGTATGCGACGTTTCCTTCCAGAGTTATTACCAAAAAAACACAAACATCCCAGAATCCTCTCGGTTTGGGCTCAAAATGTTGTCGCTCATTAAATACCATAAGAAACGTCGCATCGAATGAATGTGATTGAATTCTCCCCGTCTGGACGAGCGGAATTGAATGGTGCAACTGATTTTGCTGTGCTGTGAAAATTCAGATATTTGCATGACTGCTATTGTTTTATTTTGTGAATAGCAAAAAGCATTCAACCCCATAATACATGCTGTTTTATTGGTCGCTCGTCCATTTCATATCACATAGCTTAACCATTCATATATTTGGATTCCTCTCGACGAGGCGAGCAGTACGAATACCACCTTGATGTGTCTGCGACGTTTCCTTCCAGAGTTATTACCAAAAAAACACAAACATCCCAGAATCCTCTCGGTTTGGGGTCAAAATGTTGTCGCTCATTAAATCCCATAAGAAACGTCGCATCGAATGAATGTGATTGAATTCTCCCCGTCTGGACGAGCGGAATTGAATGGTGCAACTGATTTTGCTGTGCTGTGAAAATTCAGATATTTGCATGACTGCTTTTGTTTTATTTTGTGAATAGCAAAAAGCATTCAACCCCATAATACATGCTGTTTTATTGGTCGCTCGTCCATTTCATATCACATAGCTTAACCATTCATATATTTGGATTCCTCTCGACGAGGCGAGCAGTACGAGTACCACCTTGATGCGTCTGCGACGTTTCCTTCCAGAGTTATTACCAAAAAAACACAAACATCCCAGAATCCTCTCGGTTTGGGGTCAAAATGTTGTCGCTCATTAAATCCCATAAGAAACGTCGCATCGAATGAATGTGATTGAATTCTCCCCGTCTGGAAGAGCGGAATTGAATGGTGCAACTGATTTTGCTGTGCTGTGAAAATTCAGATATTTGCATGACTGCTTTTTTTATTTTGTGAATAGCAAAAAGCATTCAACCCCATAATACATGCTGTTTTATTGGTCGCTCGTCCATTTCATATCACATAGCGTAACCATTCATATATTTGGATTCCTCTCAACGAGGCGAGCAGTACGAGTACCACCTTGATGGGTCTGCGACGTTTCCTTCCAGAGTTATTACCAAAAAACCACAAAAATCCCAGAATCCTCTCGGTTTGGGGTCAAAATGTTGTCGCTCATTAAATCCCATAAGAAACGTCGCATCGAATGAATGTGATTGAATTCTCCCCGTCTGGACGAGCGGAATTGAATGGTGCAACTGATTTTGCTGTGCTGTGAAAATTCAGATATTTGCATGACTGCTTTTGTTTTATTTTGTGAATAGCAAAAAGCATTCAACCCCATAATACATGCTGTTTTATTGGTCGCTCGTCCATTTCATATCCCATAGCTTAACCATTCATATATTTGGATTCCTTTCGACGATGCGAGCAGTACGAGTACCACCTTGATGGGTATGCGACGTTTCCTTCCAGAGTTATTACCAAAAAAACACAAACATCCCAGAATCCTCTCGGTTTGGGCTCAAAATGTTGTCGCTCATTAAATCCCATAAGAAACGTCGCATCGAATGAATGTGATTGAATTCTCCCCGTCTGGAAGAGCGGAATTGAATGGTGCAACTGATTTTGCTGTGCTGTGAAAATTCAGATATTTGCATGACTGCTTTTGTTTTATTTTGTGAATAGCAAAAAGCATTCAACCCCATAATACATGCTGTTTTATTGGTCGCTCGTCCATTTCATATCCCATAGCTTAACCATTCATATATTTGGATTCCTTTCGACGAGGCGAGCAGTACGAGTACCACCTTGATGGGTATGCGACGTTTCCTTCCAGAGTTATTACCAAAAAAACACAAACATCCCAGAATCCTCTCGGTTTGGGCTCAAAATGTTGTCGCTCATTAAATCCCATAAGAAACGTCGCATCGAATGAATGTGATTGAATTCTCCCCGTCTGGACGAGCGGAATTGAATGGTGCAACTGATTTTGCTGTGCTGTGAAAATTCAGATATTTGCATGACTGCTATTGTTTTATTTTGTGAATAGCAAAAAGCATTCAACCCCATAATACATGCTGTTTTATTGGTCGCTCGTCCATTTCATATCACATAGCTTAACCATTCATATATTTGGATTCCTCTCGACGAGGCGAGCAGTACGAATACCACCTTGATGTGTCTGCGACGTTTCCTTCCAGAGTTATTACCAAAAAAACACAAACATCCCAGAATCCTCTCGGTTTGGGGTCAAAATGTTGTCGCTCATTAAATCCCATAAGAAACGTCGCATCGAATGAATGTGATTGAATTCTCCCCGTCTGGAAGAGCGGAATTGAATGGTGCAACTGATTTTGCTGTGCTGTAAAAATTCAGATATTTGCATGACTGCTTTTGTTTTATTTTGTGAATAGCAAAAAGCATTCAACCCCATAATACATGTTGTTTTATTGGTCGCTCGTCCATTTCATATCCCATAGCTTAAGCATTCATATATTTGGATTCCTCTCGACGAGGCGAGCAGTACGAGTACCACCTTGATGGGTCTGCGACGTTTCCTTCCAGAGTTATTACCAAAAAACCACAAACATCCCAGAATCCTCTCGGTTTGGGGTCAAAATGTTGTCGCTCATTAAATCCCATAAGAAACATCGCATCGAATGAATGTGATTGAATTCTCCCCGTCTGGAAGAGCGGAATTGAATGGTGCAACTGATTTTGCTGTGCTGTGAAAATTCAGATATTTGCATGACTGCTTTTGTTTTATTTTGTGAATAGCAAAAAGCATTAAACCCCATAATACATGTTGTTTTATTGGTCGCTCGTCCATTTCATATCCCATAGCTTAACAACTCATATATTTGGATTCCTCTCGAAAAGGCGAGCAGTACGAGTACCACCTTGATGGGTCTGCGACGTTTTCTTCCAGAGTTATTACCAAAAAACCACAAACATCCCAGAATCCTCTCGGTTTGGGGTCAAAATGTTGTCGCTCATTAAATCCCATAAGAAACGTCGCATCGAATGAATGTGATTGAATTCTCCCCGTCTGGACGAGCGGAATTGAATGGTGCAACTGATTTTGCTGTGCTGTGAAAATTCAGATATTTGCATGACTGCTTTTGTTTTATTTTGTGAATAGCAAAAAGCATTCAACCCCATAATACATGCTGTTTTATTGGTCGCTCGTCCATTTCATATCACATAGCTTAACCATTCATATATTTGGATTCCTCTCGACGAGGCGAGCAGTACGAGTACCACCTTGATGCGTCTGCGACGTTTCCTTCCAGAGTTATTACCAAAAAAACACAAACATCCCAGAATCCTCTCGGTTTGGGGTCAAAATGTTGTCGCTCATTAAATCCCATAAGAAACGTCGCATCGAATGAATGTGATTGAATTCTCCCCGTCTGGAAGAGCGGAATTGAATGGTGCAACTGATTTTGCTGTGCTGTGAAAATTCAGATATTTGCATGACTGCTTTTTTTATTTTGTGAATAGCAAAAAGCATTCAACCCCATAATACATGCTGTTTTATTGGTCGCTCGTCCATTTCATATCACATAGCGTAACCATTCATATATTTGGATTCCTCTCAACGAGGCGAGCAGTACGAGTACCACCTTGATGGGTCTGCGACGTTTCCTTCCAGAGTTATTACCAAAAAACCACAAAAATCCCAGAATCCTCTCGGTTTGGGGTCAAAATGTTGTCGCTCATTAAATCCCATAAGAAACGTCGCATCGAATGAATGTGATTGAATTCTCCCCGTCTGGACGAGCGGAATTGAATGGTGCAACTGATTTTGCTGTGCTGTGAAAATTCAGATATTTGCATGACTGCTTTTGTTTTATTTTGTGAATAGCAAAAAGCATTCAACCCCATAATACATGCTGTTTTATTGGTCGCTCGTCCATTTCATATCCCATAGCTTAACCATTCATATATTTGGATTCCTTTCGACGATGCGAGCAGTACGAGTACCACCTTGATGGGTATGCGACGTTTCCTTCCAGAGTTATTACCAAAAAAACACAAACATCCCAGAATCCTCTCGGTTTGGGCTCAAAATGTTGTCGCTCATTAAATCCCATAAGAAACGTCGCATCGAATGAATGTGATTGAATTCTCCCCGTCTGGAAGAGCGGAATTGAATGGTGCAACTGATTTTGCTGTGCTATGAAAATTCAGATATTTGCATGACTGCTTTTGTTTTATTTTGTGAATAGCAAAAAGCATTCAACCCCATAATACATGCTGTTTTATTGGTCGCTCGTCCATTTCATATCCCATAGCTTAACCATTCATATATTTGGATTCCTTTCGACGAGGCGAGCAGTACGAGTACCACCTTGATGGGTATGCGACGTTTCCTTCCAGAGTTATTACCAAAAAACCACAAACATCCCAGAATCCTCTCGGTTTGGGGTCAAAATGTTGTCGCTCATTAAATCCCATAAGAAACGTCGCATCGAATGAATGTGATTGAATTCTCCCCGTCTGGACGAGCGGAATTGAATGGTGCAACTGATTTTGCTGTGCTGTGAAAATTCAGATATTTGCATGACTGCTTTTGTTTTATTTTGTGAATAGCAAAAAGCATTCAACCCCATAATACATGCTGTTTTATTGGTCGCTCGTCCATTTCATATCACATAGCTTAACCATTCATATATTTGGATTCCTCTCGACGAGGCGAGCAGTACGAGTACCACCTTGATGCGTCTGCGACGTTTCCTTCCAGAGTTATTACCAAAAAAACACAAACATCCCAGAATCCTCTCGGTTTGGGGTCAAAATGTTGTCGCTCATTAAATCCCATAAGAAACGTCGCATCGAATGAATGTGATTGAATTCTCCCCGTCTGGAAGAGCGGAATTGAATGGTGCAACTGATTTTGCTGTGCTGTGAAAATTCAGATATTTGCATGACTGCTTTTTTTATTTTGTGAATAGCAAAAAGCATTCAACCCCATAATACATGCTGTTTTATTGGTCGCTCGTCCATTTCATATCACATAGCGTAACCATTCATATATTTGGATTCCTCTCAACGAGGCGAGCAGTACGAGTACCACCTTGATGGGTATGCGACGTTTCCTTCCAGAGTTATTACCAAAAAACCACAAACATCCCAGAATCCTCTCGGTTTGGGGTCAAAATGTTGTCGCTCATTAAATCCCATAAGAAACGTCGCATCGAATGAATGTGATTGAATTCTCCCCGTCTGGACGAGCGGAATTGAATGGTGCAACTGATTTTGCTGTGCTGTGAAAATTCAGATATTTGCATGACTGCTTTTGTTTTATTTTGTGAATAGCAAAAAGCATTCAACCCCATAATACATGCTGTTTTATTGGTCGCTCGTCCATTTCATATCACATAGCTTAACCATTCATATATTTGGATTCCTCTCGACGAGGCGAGCAGTACGAGTACCACCTTGATGCGTCTGCGACGTTTCCTTCCAGAGTTATTACCAAAAAAACACAAACATCCCAGAATCCTCTCGGTTTGGGGTCAAAATGTTGTCGCTCATTAAATCCCATAAGAAACGTCGCATCGAATGAATGTGATTGAATTCTCCCCGTCTGGAAGAGCGGAATTGAATGGTGCAACTGATTTTGCTGTGCTGTGAAAATTCAGATATTTGCATGACTGCTTTTTTTATTTTGTGAATAGCAAAAAGCATTCAACCCCATAATACATGCTGTTTTATTGGTCGCTCGTCCATTTCATATCACATAGCGTAACCATTCATATATTTGGATTCCTCTCAACGAGGCGAGCAGTACGAGTACCACCTTGATGGGTCTGCGACGTTTCCTTCCAGAGTTATTACCAAAAAACCACAAAAATCCCAGAATCCTCTCGGTTTGGGGTCAAAATGTTGTCGCTCATTAAATCCCATAAGAAACGTCGCATCGAATGAATGTGATTGAATTCTCCCCGTCTGGACGAGCGGAATTGAATGGTGCAACTGATTTTGCTGTGCTGTGAAAATTCAGATATTTGCATGACTGCTTTTGTTTTATTTTGTGAATAGCAAAAAGCATTCAACCCCATAATACATGCTGTTTTATTGGTCGCTCGTCCATTTCATATCCCATAGCTTAACCATTCATATATTTGGATTCCTTTCGACGATGCGAGCAGTACGAGTACCACCTTGATGGGTATGCGACGTTTCCTTCCAGAGTTATTACCAAAAAAACACAAACATCCCAGAATCCTCTCGGTTTGGGCTCAAAATGTTGTCGCTCATTAAATCCCATAAGAAACGTCGCATCGAATGAATGTGATTGAATTCTCCCCGTCTGGAAGAGCGGAATTGAATGGTGCAACTGATTTTGCTGTGCTATGAAAATTCAGATATTTGCATGACTGCTTTTGTTTTATTTTGTGAATAGCAAAAAGCATTCAACCCCATAATACATGCTGTTTTATTGGTCGCTCGTCCATTTCATATCCCATAGCTTAACCATTCATATATTTGGATTCCTTTCGACGAGGCGAGCAGTACGAGTACCACCTTGATGGGTCTGCGACGTTTCCTTCCAGAGTTATTACCAAAAAAACACAAACATCCCAGAATCCTCTCGGTTTGGGGTCAAAATGTTGTCGCTCATTAAATCCCATAAGAAACGTCGCATCGAATGAATGTGATTGAATTCTCCCCGTCTGGAAGAGCGGAATTGAATGGTGCAACTGATTTTGCTGTGCTGTGAAAATTCAGATATTTGCATGACTGCTTTTGTTTTATTTTGTGAATAGCAAAAAGCATTAAACCCCATAATACATGTTGTTTTATTGGTCGCTCGTCTATTTCATATCCCATAGCTTAAGCATTCATATATTTGGATTCCTCTCGACGAGGCGAGCAGTACGAGTACCACCTTGATGCGTCTGCGACGTTTCCTTCCAGAGTTATTACCAAAAAAACACAAACATCCCAGAATCCTCTCGGTTTGGGGTCAAAATGTTGTCGCTCATTAAATCCCATAAGAAACGTCGCATCGAATGAATGTGATTGAATTCTTTTTGTCTGGAAGAGCGGAATTGAATGGTGCAACTGATTTTGCTGTGCTGTGAAAATTCAGATATTTGCATGACTGCTTTTTTTTATTTTGTGAATAGCAAAAAGCATTCAACCCCATAATACATGCTGTTTTATTGGTCGCTCGTCCATTTCATATCACATAGCGTAACCATTCATATATTTGGATTCCTCTCAACGAGGCGAGCAGTACGAGTACCACCTTGATGGGTCTGCGACGTTTCCTTCCAGAGTTATTACCAAAAAACCACAAAAATCCCAGAATCCTCTCGGTTTGGGGTCAAAATGTTGTCGCTCATTAAATCCCATAAGAAACGTCGCATCGAATGAATGTGATTGAATTCTCCCCGTCTGGACGAGCGGAATTGAATGGTGCAACTGATTTTGCTGTGCTGTGAAAATTCAGATATTTGCATGACTGCTTTTGTTTTATTTTGTGAATAGCAAAAAGCATTCAACCCCATAATACATGCTGTTTTATTGGTCGCTCGTCCATTTCATATCCCATAGCTTAACCATTCATATATTTGGATTCCTTTCGACGATGCGAGCAGTACGAGTACCACCTTGATGGGTATGCGACGTTTCCTTCCAGAGTTATTACCAAAAAAACACAAACATCCCAGAATCCTCTCGGTTTGGGCTCAAAATGTTGTCGCTCATTAAATCCCATAAGAAACGTCGCATCGAATGAATGTGATTGAATTCTCCCCGTCTGGAAGAGCGGAATTGAATGGTGCAACTGATTTTGCTGTGCTATGAAAATTCAGATATTTGCATGACTGCTTTTGTTTTATTTTGTGAATAGCAAAAAGCATTCAACCCCATAATACATGCTGTTTTATTGGTCGCTCGTCCATTTCATATCCCATAGCTTAACCATTCATATATTTGGATTCCTTTCGACGAGGCGAGCAGTACGAGTACCACCTTGATGGGTCTGCGACGTTTCCTTCCAGAGTTATTACCAAAAAAACACAAACATCCCAGAATCCTCTCGGTTTGGGGTCAAAATGTTGTCGCTCATTAAATCCCATAAGAAACGTCGCATCGAATGAATGTGATTGAATTCTCCCCGTCTGGAAGAGCGGAATTGAATGGTGCAACTGATTTTGCTGTGCTGTGAAAATTCAGATATTTGCATGACTGCTTTTGTTTTATTTTGTGAATAGCAAAAAGCATTAAACCCCATAATACATGTTGTTTTATTGGTCGCTCGTCTATTTCATATCCCATAGCTTAAGCATTCATATATTTGGATTCCTCTCGACGAGGCGAGCAGTACGAGTACCACCTTGATGGGTCTGCGACGTTTCCTTCCAGAGTTATTACCAAAAAACCACAAACATCCCAGAATCCTCTCGGTTTGGGGTCAAAATGTTGTCGCTCATTAAATCCCATAAGAAACGTCGCATCGAATGAATGTGATTGAATTCTCCCCGTCTGGAAGAGCGGAATTGAATGGTGCAACTGATTTTGCTGTGCTGTGAAAATTCAGATATTTGCATGACTGCTTTTGTTTTATTTTGTGAATAGCAAAAAGCATTAAACCCCATAATACATGTTGTTTTATTGGTCGCTCGTCCATTTCATATCACATAGCTTAAGCATTCATATATTTGGATTCCTCTCGACGAGGCGAGCAGTACGAGTACCACCTTGATGGGTCTGCGACGTTTCCTTCCAGAGTTATTACCAAAAAACCACAAACTTCCCAGAATCCTCTCGGTTTGGGGTCAAAATGTTGTCGCTCATTAAATCCCATAAGAAACGTCGCATCGAATGAATGTGATTGAATTCTCCCCGTCTGGACGAGCGGAATTGAATGGTGCAACTGATTTTGCTGTGCTGTGAAAATTCAGATATTTGCATGACTGCTTTTGTTTTATTTTGTGAATAGCAAAAAGCATTCAACCCCATAATACATGTTGTTTTATTGGTCGCTCGTCCATTTCATATCCCATAGCTTAACAACTCATATATTTGGATTTCTCTCGATAAGGCGAGCAGTACGAGTACCACCTTGATGGGTCTGCGACGTTTTCTTCCAGAGTTATTACCAAAAAACCACAAACATCCCAGAATCCTCTCGGTTTGGGGTCAAAATGTTGTCGCTCATTAAATCCCATAAGAAACGTCGCATCGAATGAATGTGATTGAATTCTCCCCGTCTGGACGAGCGGAATTGAATGGTGCAACTGATTTTGCTTTGCTGTGAAAATTCAGATATTTGCATGACTGCTTTTGTTTTATTTTGTGAATAGCAAAAAGCATTCAACCCCATAATACATGCTGTTTTATTGGTCGCTCGTCCATTTCATATCACATAGCTTAACCATTCATATATTTGGATTCCTCTCGACAAGGCGAGCAGTACGAGTACCACCTTGATGGGTCTGCGACGTTTCCTTCCAGAGTTATTACCAAAAAAACACAAACATCCCAGAATCCTCTCGGTTTGGGGTCAAAATGTTGTCGCTCATTAAATCCCATAAGAAACGTCGCATCGAATGAATGTGATTGAATTCTCCCCGTCTGGAAGAGCGGAATTGAATGGTGCAACTGATTTTGCTGTGCTGTGAAAATTCAGATATTTGCATGACTGCTTTTGTTTTATTTTGTGAATAGCAAAAAGCATTCAACCCCATAATACATGCTGTTTTATTGGTCGCTCGTCCATTTCATATCACATAGTTTAACCATTCATATATTTGGATTCCTCTCGACGAGGCGAGCAGTACGAATACCACCTTGATGTGTCTGCGACGTTTCCTTCCAGAGTTATTACCAAAAAAACACAAACATCCCAGAATCCTCTCGGTTTGGGGTCAAAATGTTGTCGCTCATTAAATCCCATAAGAAACGTCGCATCGAATGAATGTGATTGAATTCTCCCCGTCTGGAAGAGCGGAATTGAATGGTGCAACTGATTTTGCTGTGCTGTGAAAATTCAGATATTTGCATGACTGCTTTTGTTTTATTTTGTGAATAGCAAAAAGCATTCAACCCCATAATACATGTTGTTTTATTGGTCGCTCGTCCATTTCATATCCCATAGCTTAACAACTCATATATTTGGATTCCTCTCGATAAGGCGAGCAGTACGAGTACCACCTTGATGGGTCTGCGACGTTTTATTCCAGAGTTATTACCAAAAAACCACAAACATCCCAGAATCCTCTCGGTTTGGGGTCAAAATGATGTCGCTCATTAAATCCCATAAGAAACGTCGCATCGAATGAATGTGATTGAATTCTCCCCGTCTGGACGAGCGGAATTGAATGGTGCAACTGATTTTGCTGTGCTGTGAAAATTCAGATATTTGCATGACTGCTTTTGTTTTATTTTGTGAATAGCAAAAAGCATTCAACCCCATAATACATGCTGTTTTATTGGTCGCTCGTCCATTTCATATCACATAGCTTAACCATTCATATATTTGGATTCCTCTCGACGAGGCGAGCAGTACGAGTACCACCTTGATGGGTCTGCGACGTTTCTTTCCAGAGTTATTACCAAAAAAACACAAACATCCCAGAATCCTCTCGGTTTGGGGTCAAAATGTTGTCGCTCATTAAATCCCATAAGAAACGTCGCATAGAATGAATGTGATTGAATTCTCCCCGTCTGGAAGAGCGGAATTGAATGGTGCAACTGATTTTGCTGTGCTGTGAAAATTCAGATATTTGCATGACTGCTTTTGTTTTATTTTGTGAATAGCAAAAAGCATTCAACCCCATAATACATGTTGTTTTATTGGTCGCTCGTCCATTTCATATCCCATAGCTTAAGCATTCATATATTTGGATTCCTCTCGACGAGGCGAGCAGTACGACTACCACCTTGATGGGTCTGCGACGTTTCCTTCCAGAGTTATTACCAAAAAAACACAAACATCCCAGAATCCTCTCGGTTTGGGCTCAAAATGTTGTCGCTCATTAAATCCCATAAGAAACGTCGCATCGAATGAATGTGATTGAATTCTCCCCGTCTGGACGAGCGGAATTGAATGGTGCAACTGATTTTGCTGTGCTGTGAAAATTCAGATATTTGCATGACTGCTTTTGTTTTATTTTGTGAATAGCAAAAAGCATTCAACCCCATAATACATGTTGTTTTATTGGTCGCTCGTCCATTTCATATCCCATAGCTTAACCATTCATATATTTGGATTCCTCTCGACTAGGCGAGCAGTACGTGTACCACCTTGATGGGTCTGCGACGTTTCCTTCCAGAGTTATTACCCAAAAACCACAAAAATCCCAGAATCCTCTCGGTTTGGGGTCAAAATGTTGTCGCTCATTAAATCCCATAAGAAACGTCGCATCGAATGAATGTGATTGAATTCTCCCCGTCTGGAAGAGCGGAATTGAATGGTGCAACTGATTTTGCTGTGCTGTGAAAATTCAGATATTTGCATGACTGCTTTTGTTTTATTTTGTGAATAGCAAAAAGCATTCAACCCCATAATACATGTTGTTTTATTGGTCGCTCGTCCATTTCATATCCCATAGCTTAAGCATTCATATATTTGGATTCCTCTCGACGAGGCGAGCAGTACGAGTACCACCTTGATGGGTCTGCGACGTTTCCTTCCAGAGTTATTACCAAAAATACACAAACATCCCAGAATCCTCTCGGTTTGGGGTCAAAATGTTGTCGCTCATTAAATCCCATAAGAAACGTCGCATCGAATGAATGTGATTGAATTCTCCCCGTCTGGACGAGCGGAATTGAATGGTGCAACTGATTTTGCTGTGCTGTGAAAATTCAGATATTTGCATGACTGCTTTTGTTTTATTTTGTGAATAGCAAAAAGCATTCAACCCCATAATACATGCTGTTTTCTTGGTCGCTCGTCCATTTCATATCACATAGCTTAAGCATTCATATATTTGGATTCCTCTCGACGAGGCGAGCAGTACGAGTACCACCTTGATGGGTCTGCGACGTTTCCTTCCAGAGTTATTACCAAAAAACCACAAACATCCCAGAATCCTCTCGGTTTGGGGTCAAAATGTTGTCGCTCATTAAATCCCATAAGAAACGTCGCATCGAATGAATGTGATTGAATTCTCCCCGTCTGGAAGAGCGGAATTGAATGGTGCAACTGATTTTGCTGTGCTGTGAAAATTCAGATATTTGCATGACTGCTTTTGTTTTATTTTGTGAATAGCAAAAAGCATTCAACCCCATAATACATGTTGTTTTATTGGTCGCTCGTCCATTTCATATCACATAGCTTAAGCATTCATATATTTGGATTCCTCTCGACGAGGCGAGCAGTACGAGTACCACCTTGATGGGTCTGCGACGTTTCCTTCCAGAGTTATTACCAAAAAACCACAAACTTCCCAGAATCCTCTCGGTTTGGGGTCAAAATGTTGTCGCTCATTAAATCCCATAAGAAACGTCGCATCGAATGAATGTGATTGAATTCTCCCCGTCTGGACGAGCGGAATTGAATGGTGCAACTGATTTTGCTGTGCTGTGAAAATTCAGATATTTGCATGACTGCTTTTGTTTTATTTTGTGAATAGCAAAAAGCATTCAACCCCATAATACATGTTGTTTTATTGGTCGCTCGTCCATTTCATATCCCATAGCTTAACAACTCATATATTTGGATTCCTCTCGATAAGGCGAGCAGTAGGAGTACCACCTTGATGGGTCTGCGACGTTTTCTTCCAGAGTTATTACCAAAAAACCACAAACATCCCAGAATCCTCTCGGTTTGGGGTCAAAATGTTGTCGCTCATTAAATCCCATAAGAAACGTCGCATCGAATGAATGTGATTGAATTCTCCCCGTCTGGACGAGCGGAATTGAATGGTGCAACTGATTTTGCTGTGCTGTGAAAATTCAGATATTTGCATGACTGCTTTTGTTTTATTTTGTGAATAGCAAAAAGCATTCAACCCCATAATACATGCTGTTTTATTGGTCGCTCGTCCATTTCATATCACATAGTTTAACCATTCATATATTTGGATTCCTCTCGACGAGGCGAGCAGTACGAATACCACCTTGATGTGTCTGCGACGTTTCCTTCCAGAGTTATTACCAAAAAAACACAAACATCCCAGAATCCTCTCGGTTTGGGGTCAAAATGTTGTCGCTCATTAAATCCCATAAGAAACGTCGCATCGAATGAATGTGATTGAATTCTCCCCGTCTGGAAGAGCGGAATTGAATGGTGCAACTGATTTTGCTGTGCTGTGAAAATTCAGATATTTGCATGACTGCTTTTGTTTTATTTTGTGAATAGCAAAAAGCATTCAACCCCATAATACATGTTGTTTTATTGGTCGCTCGTCCATTTCATATCCCATAGCTTAACAACTCATATATTTGGATTCCTCTCGATAAGGCGAGCAGTACGAGTACCACCTTGATGGGTCTGCGACGTTTTATTCCAGAGTTATTACCAAAAAACCACAAACATCCCAGAATCCTCTCGGTTTGGGGTCAAAATGATGTCGCTCATTAAATCCCATAAGAAACGTCGCATCGAATGAATGTGATTGAATTCTCCCCGTCTGGACGAGCGGAATTGAATGGTGCAACTGATTTTGCTGTGCTGTGAAAATTCAGATATTTGCATGACTGCTTTTGTTTTATTTTGTGAATAGCAAAAAGCATTCAACCCCATAATACATGCTGTTTTATTGGTCGCTCGTCCATTTCATATCACATAGCTTAACCATTCATATATTTGGATTCCTCTCGACGAGGCGAGCAGTACGAGTACCACCTTGATGGGTCTGCGACGTTTCTTTCCAGAGTTATTACCAAAAAAACACAAACATCCCAGAATCCTCTCGGTTTGGGGTCAAAATGTTGTCGCTCATTAAATCCCATAAGAAACGTCGCATAGAATGAATGTGATTGAATTCTCCCCGTCTGGAAGAGCGGAATTGAATGGTGCAACTGATTTTGCTGTGCTGTGAAAATTCAGATATTTGCATGACTGCTTTTGTTTTATTTTGTGAATAGCAAAAAGCATTCAACCCCATAATACATGTTGTTTTATTGGTCGCTCGTCCATTTCATATCCCATAGCTTAAGCATTCATATATTTGGATTCCTCTCGACGAGTCGAGCAGTACGACTACCACCTTGATGGGTCTGCGACGTTTCCTTCCAGAGTTATTACCAAAAAAACACAAACATCCCAGAATCCTCTCGGTTTGGGCTCAAAATGTTGTCGCTCATTAAATCCCATAAGAAACGTCGCATCGAATGAATGTGATTGAATTCTCCCCGTCTGGACGAGCGGAATTGAATGGTGCAACTGATTTTGCTGTGCTGTGAAAATTCAGATATTTGCATGACTGCTTTTGTTTTATTTTGTGAATAGCAAAAAGCATTCAACCCCATAATACATGTTGTTTTATTGGTCGCTCGTCCATTTCATATCCCATAGCTTAACCATTCATATATTTGGATTCCTCTCGACTAGGCGAGCAGTACGTGTACCACCTTGATGGGTCTGCGACGTTTCCTTCCAGAGTTATTACCCAAAAACCACAAAAATCCCAGAATCCTCTCGGTTTGGGGTCAAAATGTTGTCGCTCATTAAATCCCATAAGAAACGTCGCATCGAATGAATGTGATTGAATTCTCCCCGTCTGGAAGAGCGGAATTGAATGGTGCAACTGATTTTGCTGTGCTGTGAAAATTCAGATATTTGCATGACTGCTTTTGTTTTATTTTGTGAATAGCAAAAAGCATTCAACCCCATAATACATGTTGTTTTATTGGTCGCTCGTCCATTTCATATCCCATAGCTTAAGCATTCATATATTTGGATTCCTCTCGACGAGGCGAGCAGTACGAGTACCACCTTGATGGGTCTGCGACGTTTCCTTCCAGAGTTATTACCAAAAATACACAAACATCCCAGAATCCTCTCGGTTTGGGGTCAAAATGTTGTCGCTCATTAAATCCCATAAGAAACGTCGCATCGAATGAATGTGATTGAATTCTCCCCGTCTGGACGAGCGGAATTGAATGGTGCAACTGATTTTGCTGTGCTGTGAAAATTCAGATATTTGCATGACTGCTTTTGTTTTATTTTGTGAATAGCAAAAAGCATTCAACCCCATAATACATGCTGTTTTCTTGGTCGCTCGTCCATTTCATATCACATAGCTTAAGCATTCATATATTTGGATTCCTCTCGACGAGGCGAGCAGTACGAGTACCACCTTGATGGGTCTGCGACGTTTCCTTCCAGAGTTATTACCAAAAAACCACAAACATCCCAGAATCCTCTCGGTTTGGGGTCAAAATGTTGTCGCTCATTAAATCCCATAAGAAACGTCGCATCGAATGAATGTGATTGAATTCTCCCCGTCTGGAAGAGCGGAATTGAATGGTGCAACTGATTTTGCTGTGCTGTGAAAATTCAGATATTTGCATGACTGCTTTTGTTTTATTTTGTGAATAGCAAAAAGCATTCAACCCCATAATACATGTTGTTTTATTGGTCGCTCGTCCATTTCATATCACATAGCTTAAGCATTCATATATTTGGATTCCTCTCGACGAGGCGAGCAGTACGAGTACCACCTTGATGGGTCTGCGACGTTTCCTTCCAGAGTTATTACCAAAAAACCACAAACTTCCCAGAATCCTCTCGGCTTGGGGTCAAAATGTTGTCGCTCATTAAATCCCATAAGAAACGTCGCATCGAATGAATGTGATTGAATTCTCCCCGTCTGGACGAGCGGAATTGAATGGTGCAACTGATTTTGCTGTGCTGTGAAAATTCAGATATTTGCATGACTGCTTTTGTTTTATTTTGTGAATAGCAAAAAGCATTCAACCCCATAATACATGTTGTTTTATTGGTCGCTCGTCCATTTCATATCCCATAGCTTAACAACTCATATATTTGGATTCCTCTCGATAAGGCGAGCAGTAGGAGTACCACCTTGATGGGTCTGCGACGTTTTCTTCCAGAGTTATTACCAAAAAACCACAAACATCTCAGAATCCTCTCGGTTTGGGGTCAAAATGTTGTCGCTCATTAAATCCCATAAGAAACGTCGCATCGAATGAATGTGATTGAATTCTCCCCGTCTGGACGAGCGGAATTGAATGGTGCAACTGATTTTGCTGTGCTGTGAAAATTCAGATATTTGCATGACTGCTTTTGTTTTATTTTGTGAATAGCAAAAAGCATTCAACCCCATAATACATGTTGTTTTATTGGTCGCTCGTCCATTTCATATCCCATAGCTTAACCATTCATATATTTGGATTCCTCTCGACTAGGCGAGCAGTACGAGTACCACCTTGATGGGTCTGCGACGTTTCCTTCCAGAGTTATTACCAAAAATACACAAACATCCCAGAATCCTCTCGGTTTGGGGTCAAAATGTTGTCGCTCATTAAATCCCATAAGAAACGTCGCATCGATTGAATTTGATTGAATTCTCCCCGTCTGGACGAGCGGAATTGAATGGTGCAACTGATTTTGCTGTGCTGTGAAAATTCAGATATTTGCATGACTGCTTTTGTTTTATTTTGTGAATAGCAAAAAGCATTCAACCCCATAATACATGCTGTTTTATTAGTCGCTCGTCCATTTCATATCCCATAGCTTAACCATTCATATATTTGGATTCCTTTCGACGAGGCGAGCAGTACGAGTACCACCTTGATGGGTATGCGACGTTTCCTTCCAGAGTTATTACCAAAAAAACACAAACATCCCAGAATCCTCTCGGTTGGGCTCAAAATGTTGTCGCTCATTAAATCCCATAAGAAACGTCGCATCGAATGAATGTGATTGAATTCTCCCCGTCTGGAAGAGCGGAATTGAATGGTGCAACTGATTTTGCTGTGCTGTGAAAATTCAGATATTTGCATGACTGCTTTTGTTTTATTTTGTGAATAGCAAAAAGCATTCAACCCCATAATACATGTTGTTTTATTGGTCGCTCGTCCATTTCATATCCCATAGCTTAAGCATTCATATATTTGGATTCCTCTCGACGAGGCGAGCAGTACGAGTACCACCTTGATGTGTCTGCGACGTTTCCTTCCAGAGTTATTACCAAAAAAACACAAACATCCCAGAATCCTCTCGGTTTGGGGTCAAAATGTTGTCGCTCATTAAATCCCATAAGAAACGTCGCATCGAATGAATGTGATTGAATTCTCCCCGTCTGGAAGAGCGGAATTGAATGGTGCAACTGATTTTGCTGTGCTGTGAAAATTCAGATATTTGCATGACTGCTTTTGTTTTATTTTGTGAATAGCAAAAAGCATTCAACCCCATAATACATGTTGTTTTATTGGTCGCTCGTCCATTTCATATCCCATAGCTTAACAACTCATATATTTGGATTCCTCTCGATAAGGCGAGCAGTACGAGTACCACCTTGATGGGTCTGCGACGTTTTATTCCAGAGTTATTACCAAAAAACCACAAACATCCCAGAATCCTCTCGGTTTGGGGTCAAAATGATGTCGCTCATTAAATCCCATAAGAAACGTCGCATCGAATGAATGTGATTGAATTCTCCACGTCTGGACGAGCGGAATTGAATGGTGCAACTGATTTTGCTGTGCTGTGAAAATTCAGATATTTGCATGACTGCTTTTGTTTTATTTTGTGAATAGCAAAAAGCATTCAACCCCATAATACATGCTGTTTTATTGGTCGCTCGTCCATTTCATATCACATAGCTTAACCATTCATATATTTGGATTCCTCTCGACGAGGCGAGCAGTACGAGTACCACCTTGATGGGTCTGCGACGTTTCTTTCCAGAGTTATTACCAAAAAAACACAAACATCCCAGAATCCTCTCGGTTTGGGGTCAAAATGTTGTCGCTCATTAAATCCCATAAGAAACGTCGCATAGAATGAATGTGATTGAATTCTCCCCGTCTGGAAGAGCGGAATTGAATGGTGCAACTGATTTTGCTGTGCTGTGAAAATTCAGATATTTGCATGACTGCTTTTGTTTTATTTTGTGAATAGCAAAAAGCATTCAACCCCATAATACATGTTGTTTTATTGGTCGCTCGTCCATTTCATATCCCATAGCTTAACAACTCATATATTTGGATTCCTCTCGATAAGGCGAGCAGTAGGAGTACCACCTTGTTGGGTCTGCGACGTTTTCTTCCAGAGTTATTACCAAAAAACCACAAACATCCCAGAATCCTCTCGGTTTGGGGTCAAAATGTTGTCGCTCATTAAATCCCATAAGAAACGTCGCATCGAATGAATGTGATTGAATTCTCCCCGTCTGGACGAGCGGAATTGAATGGTGCAACTGATTTTGCTGTGCTGTGAAAATTCAGATATTTGCATGACTGCTTTTGTTTTATTTTGTGAATAGCAAAAAGCATTCAACCCCATAATACATGTTGTTTTATTGGTCGCTCGTCCATTTCATATCCCATAGCTTAACCATTCATATATTTGGATTCCTCTCGACTAGGCGAGCAGTACGAATACCACCTTGATGGGTCTGCGACGTTTCCTTCCAGAGTTATTACCAAAAATACACAAACATCCCAGAATCCTCTCGGTTTGGGGTCAAAATGTTGTCGCTCATTAAATCCCATAAGAAACGTCGCATCGATTGAATTTGATTGAATTCTCCCCGTCTGGACGAGCGGAATTGAATGGTGCAACTGATTTTGCTGTGCTGTGAAAATTCAGATATTTGCATGACTGCTTTTGTTTTATTTTGTGAATAGCAAAAAGCATTCAACCCCATAATACATGCTGTTTTATTAGTCGCTCGTCCATTTCATATCCCATAGCTTAACCATTCATATATTTGGATTCCTTTCGACGAGGCGAGCAGTACGAGTACCACCTTGATGGGTATGCGACGTTTCCTTCCAGAGTTATTACCAAAAAAACACAAACATCCCAGAATCCTCTCGGTTGGGCTCAAAATGTTGTCGCTCATTAAATCCCATAAGAAACGTCGCATCGAATGAATGTGATTGAATTCTCCCCGTCTGGAAGAGCGGAATTGAATGGTGCAACTGATTTTGCTGTGCTGTGAAAATTCAGATATTTGCATGACTGCTTTTGTTTTATTTTGTGAATAGCAAAAAGCATTCAACCCCATAATACATGTTGTTTTATTGGTCGCTCGTCCATTTCATATCCCATAGCTTAACAACTCATATATTTGGATTCCTCTCGATAAGGCGAGCAGTAGGAGTACCACCTTGTTGGGTCTGCGACGTTTTCTTCCAGAGTTATTACCAAAAAACCACAAACATCCCAGAATCCTCTCGGTTTGGGGTCAAAATGTTGTCGCTCATTAAATCCCATAAGAAACGTCGCATCGAATGAATGTGATTGAATTCTCCCCGTCTGGACGAGCGGAATTGAATGGTGCAACTGATTTTGCTGTGCTGTGAAAATTCAGATATTTGCATGACTGCTTTTGTTTTATTTTGTGAATAGCAAAAAGCATTCAACCCCATAATACATGTTGTTTTATTGGTCGCTCGTCCATTTCATATCCCATAGCTTAACCATTCATATATTTGGATTCCTCTCGACTAGGCGAGCAGTACGAGTACCACCTTGATGGGTCTGCGACGTTTCCTTCCAGAGTTATTACCAAAAATACACAAACATCCCAGAATCCTCTCGGTTTGGGGTCAAAATGTTGTCGCTCATTAAATCCCATAAGAAACGTCGCATCGATTGAATTTGATTGAATTCTCCCCGTCTGGACGAGCGGAATTGAATGGTGCAACTGATTTTGCTGTGCTGTGAAAATTCAGATATTTGCATGACTGCTTTTGTTTTATTTTGTGAATAGCAAAAAGCATTCAACCCCATAATACATACTGTTTTATTAGTCGCTCGTCCATTTCATATCCCATAGCTTAACCATTCATATATTTGGATTCCTTTCGACGAGGCGAGCAGTACGAGTACCACCTTGATGGGTATGCGACGTTTCCTTCCAGAGTTATTACCAAAAAAACACAAACATCCCAGAATCCTCTCGGTTGGGCTCAAAATGTTGTCGCTCATTAAATCCCATAAGAAACGTCGCATCGAATGAATGTGATTGAATTCTCCCCGTCTGGAAGAGCGGAATTGAATGGTGCAACTGATTTTGCTGTGCTGTGAAAATTCAGATATTTGCATGACTGCTTTTGTTTTATTTTGTGAATAGCAAAAAGCATTCAACCCCATAATACATGTTGTTTTATTGGTCGCTCGTCCATTTCATATCCCATAGCTTAAGCATTCATATATTTGGATTCCTCTCGACGAGGCGAGCAGTACGAGTACCACCTTGATGTGTCTGCGACGTTTCCTTCCAGAGTTATTACCAAAAAAACACAAACATCCCAGAATCCTCTCGGTTTGGGGTCAAAATGTTGTCGCTCATTAAATCCCATAAGAAACGTCGCATCGAATGAATGTGATTGAATTCTCCCCGTCTGGAAGAGCGGAATTGAATGGTGCAACTGATTTTGCTGTGCTGTGAAAATTCAGATATTTGCATGACTGCTTTTGTTTTATTTTGTGAATAGCAAAAAGCATTCAACCCCATAATACATGTTGTTTTATTGGTCGCTCGTCCATTTCATATCCCATAGCTTAACAACTCATATATTTGGATTCCTCTCGATAAGGCGAGCAGTACGAGTACCACCTTGATGGGTCTGCGACGTTTTATTCCAGAGTTATTACCAAAAAACCACAAACATCCCAGAATCCTCTCGGTTTGGGGTCAAAATGATGTCGCTCATTAAATCCCATAAGAAACGTCGCATCGAATGAATGTGATTGAATTCTCCCCGTCTGGACGAGCGGAATTGAATGGTGCAACTGATTTTGCTGTGCTGTGAAAATTCAGATATTTGCATGACTGCTTTTGTTTTATTTTGTGAATAGCAAAAAGCATTCAACCCCATAATACATGCTGTTTTATTGGTCGCTCGTCCATTTCATATCACATAGCTTAACCATTCATATATTTGGATTCCTCTCGACGAGGCGAGCAGTACGAGTACCACCTTGATGGGTCTGCGACGTTTCTTTCCAGAGTTATTACCAAAAAAACACAAACATCCCAGAATCCTCTCGGTTTGGGGTCAAAATGTTGTCGCTCATTAAATCCCATAAGAAACGTCGCATAGAATGAATGTGATTGAATTCTCCCCGTCTGGAAGAGCGGAATTGAATGGTGCAACTGATTTTGCTGTGCTGTGAAAATTCAGATATTTGCATGACTGCTTTTGTTTTATTTTGTGAATAGCAAAAAGCATTCAACCCCATAATACATGTTGTTTTATTGGTCGCTCGTCCATTTCATATCCCATAGCTTAAGCATTCATATATTTGGATTCCTCTCGACGAGGCGAGCAGTACGACTACCACCTTGATGGGTCTGCGACGTTTCCTTCCAGAGTTATTACCAAAAAAACACAAACATCCCAGAATCCTCTCGGTTTGGGCTCAAAATGTTGTCGCTCATTAAATCCCATAAGAAACGTCGCATCGAATGAATGTGATTGAATTCTCCCCGTCTGGACGAGCGGAATTGAATGGTGCAACTGATTTTGCTGTGCTGTGAAAATTCAGATATTTGCATGACTGCTTTTGTTTTATTTTGTGAATAGCAAAAAGCATTCAACCCCATAATACATGTTGTTTTATTGGTCGCTCGTCCATTTCATATCCCATAGCTTAACCATTCATATATTTGGATTCCTCTCGACTAGGCGAGCAGTACGTGTACCACCTTGATGGGTCTGCGACGTTTCCTTCCAGAGTTATTACCCAAAAACCACAAAAATCCCAGAATCCTCTCGGTTTGGGGTCAAAATGTTGTCGCTCATTAAATCCCATAAGAAACGTCGCATCGAATGAATGTGATTGAATTCTCCCCGTCTGGAAGAGCGGAATTGAATGGTGCAACTGATTTTGCTGTGCTGTGAAAATTCAGATATTTGCATGACTGCTTTTGTTTTATTTTGTGAATAGCAAAAAGCATTCAACCCCATAATACATGTTGTTTTATTGGTCGCTCGTCCATTTCATATCCCATAGCTTAAGCATTCATATATTTGGATTCCTCTCGACGAGGCGAGCAGTACGAGTACCACCTTGATGGGTCTGCGACGTTTCCTTCCAGAGTTATTACCAAAAATACACAAACATCCCAGAATCCTCTCGGTTTGGGGTCAAAATGTTGTCGCTCATTAAATCCCATAAGAAACGTCGCATCGAATGAATGTGATTGAATTCTCCCCGTCTGGACGAGCGGAATTGAATGGTGCAACTGATTTTGCTGTGCTGTGAAAATTCAGATATTTGCATGACTGCTTTTGTTTTATTTTGTGAATAGCAAAAAGCATTCAACCCCATAATACATGCTGTTTTCTTGGTCGCTCGTCCATTTCATATCACATAGCTTAACCATTCATATATTTGGATTCCTCTCGACGAGGCGAGCAGTACGAGTACCACCTTGATGGGTCTGCGACGTTTCCTTCCAGAGTTATTACCAAAAAAACACAAACATCCCAGAATCCTCTCGGTTTGGGGTCAAAATGTTGTCGCTCATTAAATCCCATAAGAAACGTCGCATCGAATGAATGTGATTGAATTCTCCCCGTCTGGAAGAGCGGAATTGAATGGTGCAACTGATTTTGCTGTGCTGTGAAAATTCAGATATTTGCATGACTGCTTTTGTTTTATTTTGTGAATAGCAAAAAGCATTCAACCCCATAATACATGTTGTTTTATTGGTCGCTCGTCCATTTCATATCCCATAGCTTAAGCATTCATATATTTGGATTCCTCTCGACGAGGCGAGCAGTACGAGTACCACCTTGATGGGTCTGCGACGTTTCCTTCCAGAGTTATTACCAAAAAACCACAAACATCCCAGAATCCTCTCGGTTTGGGGTCAAAATGTTGTCGCTCATTAAATCCCATAAGAAACGTCGCATCGAATGAATGTGATTGAATTCTCCCCGTCTGGACGAGCGGAATTGAATGGTGCAACTGATTTTGCTGTGCTGTGAAAATTCAGATATTTGCATGACTGCTTTTGTTTTATTTTGTGAATAGCAAAAAGCATTCAACCCCATAATACATGTTGTTTTATTGGTCGCTCGTCCATTTCATATCCCATAGCTTAACAACTCATATATTTGGATTCCTCTCGATAAGGCGAGCAGTAGGAGTACCACCTTGATGGGTCTGCGACGTTTTCTTCCAGAGTTATTACCAAAAAACCACAAACATCCCAGAATCCTCTCGGTTTGGGGTCAAAATGTTGTCGCTCATTAAATCCCATAAGAAACGTCGCATCGAATGAATGTGATTGAATTCTCCCCGTCTGGACGAGCGGAATTGAATGGTGCAACTGATTTTGCTGTGCTGTGAAAATTCAGATATTTGCATGACTGCTTTTGTTTTATTTTGTGAATAGCAAAAAGCATTCAACCCCATAATACATGTTGTTTTATTGGTCGCTCGTCCATTTCATATCCCATAGCTTAACCATTCATATATTTGGATTCCTCTCGACTAGGCGAGCAGTACGAGTACCACCTTGATGGGTCTGCGACGTTTCCTTCCAGAGTTATTTCCAAAAATACACAAACATCCCAGAATCCTCTCGGTTTGGGGTCAAAATGTTGTCGCTCATTAAATCCCATAAGAAACGTCGCATCGATTGAATTTGATTGAATTCTCCCCGTCTGGACGAGCGGAATTGAATGGTGCAACTGATTTTGCTGTGCTGTGAAAATTCAGATATTTGCATGACTGCTTTTGTTTTATTTTGTGAATAGCAAAAAGCATTCAACCCCATAATACATGCTGTTTTATTAGTCGCTCGTCCATTTCATATCCCATAGCTTAACCATTCATATATTTGGATTCCTTTCGACGAGGCGAGCAGTACGAGTACCACCTTGATGGGTATGCGACGTTTCCTTCCAGAGTTATTACCAAAAAAACACAAACATCCCAGAATCCTCTCGGTTTGGGGTCAAAATGTTGTCGCTCATTAAATCCCATAAGAAACGTCGCATCGAATGAATGTGATTGAATTCTCCCCGTCTGGAAGAGCGGAATTGAATGGTGCAACTGATTTTGCTGTGCTGTGAAAATTCAGATATTTGCATGACTGCTTTTGTTTTATTTTGTGAATAGCAAAAAGCATTCAACCCCATAATACATGTTGTTTTATTGGTCGCTCGTCCATTTCATATCCCATAGCTTAAGCATTCATATATTTGGATTCCTCTCGACGAGGCGAGCAGTACGAGTACCACCTTGATGGGTCTGCGACGTTTCCTTCCAGAGTTATTACCAAAAAACCACAAACATCCCAGAATCCTCTCGGTTTGGGGTCAAAATGTTGTCGCTCATTAAATCCCATAAGAAACGTCGCATCGAATGAATGTGATTGAATTCTCCCCGTCTGGACGAGCGGAATTGAATGGTGCAACTGATTTTGCTGTGCTGTGAAAATTCAGATATTTGCATGACTGCTTTTGTTTTATTTTGTGAATAGCAAAAAGCATTCAACCCCATAATACATGCTGTTTTATTGGTCGCTCGTCCATTTCATATCACATAGCTTAACCATTCATATATTTGGATTCCTCTCGACGAGGCGAGCAGTACGAGTACCACCTTGATGGGTCTGCGACGTTTCCTTCCAGAGTTATTACCAAAAAAACACAAACATCCCAGAATCCTCTCGGTTTGGGGTCAAAATGTTGTCGCTCATTAAATCCCATAAGAAACGTCGCATCGAATGAATGTGATTGAATTCTCCCCGTCTGGAAGAGCGGAATTGAATGGTGCAACTGATTTTGCTGTGCTGTGAAAATTCAGATATTTGCATGACTGCTTTTGTTTTATTTTGTGAATAGCAAAAAGCATTCAACCCCATAATACATGTTGTTTTATTGGTCGCTCGTCCATTTCATATCCCATAGCTTAACAACTCATATATTTGGATTCCTCTCGACGAGGCGAGCAGTACGAGTACCACCTTGATGGGTCTGCGACGTTTCCTTCCAGAGTTATTACCAAAAAACCACAAACATCCCAGAATCCTCTCGGTTTGGGGTCAAAATGTTGTCGCTCATTAAATCCCATAAGAAACGTCGCATCGAATGAATGTGATTGAATTCTCCCCGTCTGGACGAGCGGAATTGAATGGTGCAACTGATTTTGCTGTGCTGTGAAAATTCAGATATTTGCATGACTGCTTTTGTTTTATTTTGTGAATAGCAAAAAGCATTCAACCCCATAATACATGTTGTTTTATTGGTCGCTCGTCCATTTCATATCCCATAGCTTAACAACTCATATATTTGGATTCCTCTCGATAAGGCGAGCAGTACGAGTACCACCTTGATGGGTCTGCGACGTTTTCTTCCAGAGATATTACCAAAAAACCACAAACATCCCAGAATCCTCTCGGTTTGGGGTCAAAATGTTGTCGCTCATTAAATCCCATAAGAAACGTCGCATCGAATGAATGTGATTGAATTCTCCCCGTCTGGAAGAGCGGAATTGAATGGTGCAACTGATTTTGCTGTGCTGTGAAAATTCAGATATTTGCATGACTGCTTTTGTTTTATTTTGTGAATAGCAAAAAGCATTCAACCCCATAATACATGTTGTTTTATTGGTCGCTCGTCCATTTCATATCCCATAGCTTAAGCATTCATATATTTGGATTCCTCTCGACGAGGCGAGCAGTACGAGTACCACCTTGATGGGTCTGCGACGTTTCCTTCCAGAGTTATTACCAAAAAACCACAAACATCCCAGAATCCTCTCGGTTTGGGGTCAAAATGTTGTCGCTCATTAAATCCCATAAGAAACGTCGCATCGAATGAATGTGATTGAATTCTCCCCGTCTGGACGAGCGGAATTGAATGGTGCAACTGATTTTGCTGTGCTGTGTAAATTCATATAATTGCATGACTGCTTTTGTTTTATGTTGTGAATAGCAAAAAGCATTCAACCCCATAATACATGTTGTTTTATTGGTCGCTCGTCCATTTCAAATCCCATAGCTTAACAACTCATATATTTGGATTCCTCTCGATAAGGCGAGCAGTACGAGTACCACCTTGATGGGTCTGCGACGTTTTCTTCCAGAGATATTACCAAAAAACCACAAACATCCCAGAATCCTCTCGGTTTGGGGTCAAAATGTTGTCGCTCATTAAATCCCATAAGAAACGTCGCATCGAATGAATGTGATTGAATTCTCCCCGTCTGGAAGAGCGGAATTGAATGGTGCAACTGATTTTGCTGTGCTGTGAAAATTCAGATATTTGCATGACTGCTTTTGTTTTATTTTGTGAATAGCAAAAAGCATTCAACCCCATAATACATGTTGTTTTATTGGTCGCTCGTCCATTTCATATCCCATAGCTTAAGCATTCATATATTTGGATTCCTCTCGACGAGGCGAGCAGTACGAGTACCACCTTGATGGGTCTGCGACGTTTCCTTCCAGAGTTATTACCAAAAAACCACAAACATCCCAGAATCCTCTCGGTTTGGGGTCAAAATGTTGTCGCTCATTAAATCCAATAAGAAACGTCGCATCGAATGAATGTGATTGAATTCTCCCCGTCTGGACGAGCGGAATTGAATGGTGCAACTGATTTTGCTGTGCTGTGAAAATTCAGATATTTGCATGACTGCTTTTGTTTTATTTTGTGAATAGCAAAAAGCATTCAACCCCATAATACATGTTGTTTTATTGGTCGCTCGTCCATTTCATATCCCATAGCTTAACAACTCATATATTTGGATTCCTCTCGATAAGGCGAGCAGTACGATTACCAACTTGATGGGTCTGCGACGTTTTCTTCCAGAGTTATTACCAAAAAACCACAAACATCCCAGAATCCTCTCGGTTTGGGGTCAAAATGTTGTCGCTCATTAAATCCCATAAGAAACGTCGCATCGAATGAATGTGATTGAATTCTCCCCGTCTGGACGAGCGGAATTGAATGGTGCAACTGATTTTGCTGTGCTGTGAAAATTCAGATATTTGCATGACTGCTTTTGTTTTATTTTGTGAATAGCAAAAAGCATTCAACCCCATAATACATGCTGTTTTATTGGTCGCTCGTCCATTTCATATCACATAGCTTAACCATTCATATATTTGGATTCCTCTCGACGAGGCGAGCAGTACGAGTACCACCTTGATGGGTCTGCGACGTTTCCTTCCAGAGTTATTACCAAAAAAACACAAACATCCCAGAATCCTCTCGGTTTGGGGTCAAAATGTTGTCGCTCATTAAATCCCATAAGAAACGTCGCATCGAATGAATGTGATTGAATTCTCCCCGTCTGGAAGAGCGGAATTGAATGGTGCAACTGATTTTGCTGTGCTGTGAAAATTCAGATATTTGCATGACTGCTTTTGTTTTATTTTGTGAATAGCAAAAAGCATTCAACCCCATAATACATGTTGTTTTATTGGTCGCTCGTCCATTTCATATCCCATAGCTTAAGAATTCATATATTTGGATTCCTCTCGACGAGGCGAGCAGTACGAGTACCACCTTGATGGGTCTGCGACGTTTCCTTCCAGAGTTATTACCAAAAAACCACAAACATCCCAGAATCCTCTCGGTTTGGGGTCAAAATGTTGTCGCTCATTAAATCCCATAAGAAACGTCGCATCGAATGAATGTGATTGAATTCTCCCCGTCTGGACGAGCGGAATTGAATGGTGCAACTGATTTTGCTGTGCTGTGAAAATTCAGATATTTGCATGACTGCTTTTGTTTTATTTTGTGAATAGCAAAAAGCATTCAACCCCATAATACATGTTGTTTTATTGGTCGCTCGTCCATTTCATATCCCATAGCTTAACAACTCATATATTTGGATTCCTCTCGATAAGGCGAGCAGTACGAGTACCACCTTGATGGGTCTGCAACGTTTTCTTCCAGAGATATTACCAAAAAACCACAAACATCCCAGAATCCTCTCGGTTTGGGGTCAAAATGTTGTCGCTCATTAAATCCCATAAGAAACGTCGCATCGAATGAATGTGATTGAATTCTCCCCGTCTGGAAGAGCGGAATTGAATGGTGCAACTGATTTTGCTGTGCTGTGAAAATTCAGATATTTGCATGACTGCTTTTGTTTTATTTTGTGAATAGCAAAAAGCATTCAACCCCATAATACATGTTGTTTTATTGGTCGCTCGTCCATTTCATATCCCATAGCTTAACAACTCATATATTTGGATTCCTCTCGATAAGGCGAGCAGTACGAGTACCACCTTGATGGGTCTGCGACGTTTTCTTCCAGAGATATTACCAAAAAACCACAAACATCCCAGAATCCTCTCGGTTTGGGGTCAAAATGTTGTCGCTCATGAAATCCCATAAGAAACGTCGCATCGAATGAATGTGATTGAATTCTCCCCGTCTGGAAGAGCGGAATTGAATGGTGCAACTGATTTTGCTGTGCTGTGAAAATTCAGATATTTGCATGACTGCTTTTGTTTTATTTTGTGAATAGCAAAAAGCATTCAACCCCATAATACATGTTGTTTTATTGGTCGCTCGTCCATTTCATATCCCATAGCTTAAGCATTCATATATTTGGATTCCTCTCGACGAGGCGAGCAGTACGAGTACCACCTTGATGGGTCTGCGACGTTTCCTTCTAGAGTTATTACCAAAAAACCACAAACATCCCAGAATCCTCTCGGTTTGGGGTCAAAATGTTGTCGCTCATTAAATCCCATAAGAAACGTCGCATCGAATGAATGTGATTGAATTCTCCCCGTCTGGACGAGCGGAATTGAATGGTGCAACTGATTTTGCTGTGCTGTGAAAATTCAGATATTTGCATGACTGCTTTTGTTTTATTTTGTGAATAGCAAAAAGCATTCAACCCCATAATACATGTTGTTTTATTGGTCGCTCGTCCATTTCATATCCCATAGCTTAACAACTCATATATTTGGATTCCTCTCGATAAGGCGAGCAGTACGAGTACCAACTTGATGGGTCTGCGACGTTTTCTTCCAGAGTTATTACCAAAAAACCACAAACATCCCAGAATCCTCTCGGTTTGGGGTCAAAATGTTGTCGCTCATTAAATCCCATAAGAAACGTCGCATCGAATGAATGTGATTGAATTCTCCCCGTCTGGACGAGCGGAATTGAATGGTGCAACTGATTTTGCTGTGCTGTGAAAATTCAGATATTTGCATGACTGCTTTTGTTTTATTTTGTGAATAGCAAAAAGCATTCAACCCCATAATACATGCTGTTTTATTGGTCGCTCGTCCATTTCATATCACATAGCTTAACCATTCATATATTTGGATTCCTCTCGACGAGGCGAGCAGTACGAGTACCACCTTGATGGGTCTGCGACGTTTCCTTCCAGAGTTATTACCAAAAAAACACAAACATCCCAGAATCCTCTCGGTTTGGGGTCAAAATGTTGTCGCTCATTAAATCCCATAAGAAACGTCGCATCGAATGAATGTGATTGAATTCTCCCCGTCTGGAAGAGCGGAATTGAATGGTGCAACTGATTTTGCTGTGCTGTGAAAATTCAGATATTTGCATGACTGCTTTTGTTTTATTTTGTGAATAGCAAAAAGCATTCAACCCCATAATACATGTTGTTTTATTGGTCGCTCGTCCATTTCATATCCCATAGCTTAAGAATTCATATATTTGGATTCCTCTCGACGAGGCGAGCAGTACGAGTACCACCTTGATGGGTCTGCGACGTTTCCTTCCAGAGTTATTACCAAAAAACCACAAACATCCCAGAATCCTCTCGGTTTGGGGTCAAAATGTTGTCGCTCATTAAATCCCATAAGAAACGTCGCATCGAATGAATGTGATTGAATTCTCCCCGTCTGGACGAGCGGAATTGAATGGTGCAACTGATTTTGCTGTGCTGTGAAAATTCAGATATTTGCATGACTGCTTTTGTTTTATTTTGTGAATAGCAAAAAGCATTCAACCCCATAATACATGTTGTTTTATTGGTCGCTCGTCCATTTCATATCCCATAGCTTAACATCTCATATATTTGGATTCCTCTCGATAAGGCGAGCAGTACGAGTACCACCTTGATGGGTCTGCGACGTTTTCTTCCAGAGTTATTACCAAAAAACCACAAACATCCCAGAATCCTCTCGGTTTGGGGTCAAAATGTTGTCGCTCATTAAATCCCATAAGAAACGTCGCATCGAATGAATGTGATTGAATTCTCCCCGTCTGGACGAGCGGAATTGAATGGTGCAACTGATTTTGCTGTGCTGTGAAAATTCAGATATTTGCATGACTGCTTTTGTTTTATTTTGTGAATAGCAAAAAGCATTCAACCCCATAATACATGCTGTTTTATTGGTCGCTCGTCCATTTCATATCACATAGCTTAACCATTCATATATTTGGATTCCTCTCGACGAGGCGAGCAGTACGAGTACCACCTTGATGGGTCTGCGACGTTTCCTTCCAGAGTTATTACCAAAAAACCACAAACATCCCAGAATCCTCTCGGTTTGGGGTCAAAATGTTGTCGCTCATTAAATCCCATAAGAAACGTCGCATCGAATGAATGTGATTGAATTCTCCCCGTCTGGACGAGCGGAATTGAATGGTGCAACTGATTTTGCTGTGCTGTGAAAATTCAGATATTTGCATGACTGCTTTTGTTTTATTTTGTGAATAGCAAAAAGCATTCAACCCCATAATACATGCTGTTTTATTGGTCGCTCGTCCATTTCATATCCCATAGCTTAACCATTCATATATTTGGATTCCTTTCGACGAGACGAGCAGTACGAGTACCACCTTGATGGGTATGCGACGTTTCCTTCCAGAGTTATTACCAAAAAAACACAAACATCCCAGAATCCTCTCGGTTTGGGGTCAAAATGTTGTCGCTCATTAAATCCCATAAGAAACGTCGCATCGAATGAATGTGATTGAATTCTCCCCGTCTGGACGAGCGGAATTGAATGGTGCAACTGATTTTGCTTTGCTGTGAAAATTCAGATATTTGCATGACTGCTTTTGTTTTATTTTGTGAATAGCAAAAAGCATTCAACCCCATAATACATGCTGTTTTATTGGTCGCTCGTCCATTTCATATCACATAGCTTAACCATTCATATATTTGGATTCCTCTCGACGAGGCGAGCAGTACGAGTACCACCTTGATGGGTCTGCGACGTTTCCTTCCAGAGTTATTACCAAAAAACCACAAAAATCCCAGAATCCTCTCGGTTTGGGGTCAAAATGTTGTCGCTCATTAAATCCCCTAAGAAACGTCGCATCGAATGAATGTGATTGAATTCTCCCCGTCTGGAAGAGCGGAATTGAATGGTGCAACTGATTTTGCTGTGCTGTGAAAATTCAGATATTTGCATGACTGCTTTTGTTTTATTTTGTGAATAGCAAAAAGCATTCAACCCCATAATACATGTTGTTTTATTGGTCGCTCGTCCATTTCATATCCCATAGCTTAAGCATTCATATATTTGGATTCCTCTCGACGAGGCGAGCAGTACGAGTACCACCTTGATGGGTCTGGGACGTTTCCTTCCAGAGTTATTACCAAAAATACACAAACATCCCAGAATCCTCTCGGTTTGGGGTCAAAATGTTGTCGCTCATTAAATCCCATAAGAAACGTCGCATCGAATGAATGTGATTGAATTCTCCCTGTCTGGACGAGCGGAATTGAATGGTGCAACTGATTTTGCTGTGCTGTGAAAATTCAGATATTTGCATGACTGCTTTTGTTTTATTTTGTGAATAGCAAAAAGCATTCAACCCCATAATACATGCTGTTTTATTGGTCGCTCGTCCATTTCATATCCCATAGCTTAACCATTCATATATTTGGATTCCTTTCGACGAGGCGAGCAGTACGAGTACCACCTTGATGGGTATGCGACGTTTCCTTCCAGAGTTATTACCAAAAAAACACAAACATCCCAGAATCCTCTCGGTTTGGGCTCAAAATGTTGTCGCTCATTAAATCCCATAAGAAACGTCGCATCGAATGAATGTGATTGAATTCTCCCCGTCTGTACGAGCGGAATTGAATGGTGCAACTGATTTTGCTGTGCTGTGAAAATTCAGATATTTGCATGACTGCTTTTGTTTTATTTTGTGAATAGCAAAAAGCATTCAACCCCATAATACATGCTGTTTTATTGGTCGCTCGTCCATTTCATATCACATAGCTTAACCATTCATATATTTGGATTCCTCTCGACGAGGCGAGCAGTACGAGTACCACCTTGATGGGTCTGCGACGTTTCCTTCCAGAGTTATTACCAAAAAAACACAAAAATCCCAGAATCCTCTCGGTTTGGGGTCAAAATGTTGTCGCTCATTAAATCCCATAAGAAACGTCGCATCGAATGAATGTGATTGAATTCTCCCCGTCTGGACGAGCGGAATTGAATGGTGCAACTGATTTTGCTGTGCTGTGAAAATTCAGATATTTGCATGACTGCTTTTATTTTATTTTGTGAATAGCAAAAAGCATTCAACCCCATAATACATGTTGTTTTATTGGTCGCTCGTCCATTTCATATCCCATAGCTTAACAACTCATATATTTGGATTCCTCTCGATAAGGCGAGCAGTACGAGTACCACCTTGATGGGTCTGCGACGTTTCCTTCCAGAGTTATTACCAAAAAAACACAAACATCCCAGAATCCTCTCGGTTTGGGGTCAAAATGTTGTCGCTCATTAAATCCCATAAGAAACGTCGCATCGAATGAATGTGATTGAATTCTCCCCGTCTGGACGAGCGGAATTGAATGGTGCAACTGATTTTGCTGTGCTGTGAAAATTCAGATATTTGCATGACTGCTTTTGTTTTATTTTGTGAATAGCAAAAAGCATTCAACCCCATAATACATGTTGTTTTATTGGTCGCTCGTCCATTTCATATCCCATAGCTTAACAACTCATATATTTGGATTCCTCTCGATAAGGCGAGCAGTACGAGTACCACCTTGATGGGTCTGCGACGTTTTCTTCCAGAGTTATTACCAAAAAACCACAAACATCCCAGAATCCTCTCGGTTTGGGGTCAAAATGTTGTCGCTCATTAAATCCCATAAGAAACGTCGCATCGAATGAATGTGATTGAATTCTCCCCGTCTGGACGAGCGGAATTGAATGGTGCAACTGATTTTGCTGTGCTGTGAAAATTCAGATATTTGCATGACTGCTTTTGTTTTATTTTGTGAATAGCAAAAAGCATTCAACCCCATAATACATGCTGTTTTATTGGTCGCTCGTCCATTTCATATACCATAGCTTAACCATTCATATATTTGGATTCCTTTCGACGAGGCGAGCAGTACGAGTACCACCTTGATGGGTCTGCGACGTTTCCTTCCAGAGTTATTACCAAAAAACCACAAACATCCCAGCATCCTCTCGGTTTGGGGTCAAAATGTTGTCGCTCATTAAATCCCATAAGAAACGTCGCATCGAATGAATGTGATTGAATTCTCCCCGTCTGGACGAGCGGAATTGAATGGTGCAACTGATTTTGCTGTGCTGTGAAAATTCAGATATTTGCATGACTGCTTTTGTTTTATTTTGTGAATAGCAAAAAGCATTCAACCCCATAATACATGTTGTTTTATTGGTCGCTCGTCCATTTCATATCCCATAGCTTAAAAACTCATATATTTGGATTCCTCTCGATAAGGCGAGCAGTACGAGTACCACCTTGATGGGTCTGCGACGTTTTCTTCCAGAGTTATTACCAAAAAACCACAAACATCCCAGAATCCTCTCGGTTTGGGGTCAAAATGTTGTCGCTCATTAAATCCCATAAGAAACGTCGCATCGAATGAATGTGATTGAATTCTCCCCGTCTGGACGAGCGGAATTGAATGGTGCAACTGATTTTGCTGTGCTGTGAAAATTCAGATATTTGCATGACTGCTTTTGTTTTATTTTGTGAATAGCAAAAAGCATTCAACCCCATAATACATGCTGTTTTATTGGTCGCTCGTCCATTTCATATCCCATAGCTTAACCATTCATATATTTGGATTCCTTTCGACGAGACGAGCAGTACGAGTACCACCTTGATGGGTATGCGACGTTTCCTTCCAGAGTTATTACCAAAAAAACACAAAAATCCCAGAATCCTCTCGGTTTGGGGTCAAAATGTTGTCGCTCATTAAATCCCCTAAGAAACGTCGCATCGAATGAATGTGATTGAATTCTCCCCGTCTGGAAGAGCGGAATTGAATGGTGCAACTGATTTTGCTGTGCTGTGAAAATTCAGATATTTGCATGACTGCTTTTGTTTTATTTTGTGAATAGCAAAAAGCATTCAACCCCATAATACATGTTGTTTTATTGGTCGCTCGTCCATTTCATATCCCATAGCTTAAGCATTCATATATTTGGATTCCTCTCGACGAGGCGAGCAGTACGAGTACCACCTTGATGGGTCTGCGACGTTTCCTTCCAGAGTTATTACCAAAAATACACAAACATCCCAGAATCCTCTCGGTTTGGGGTCAAAATGTTGTCGCTCATTAAATCCCATAAGAAACGTCGCATCGAATGAATGTGATTGAATTCTCCCTGTCTGGACGAGCGGAATTGAATGGTGCAACTGATTTTGCTGTGCTGTGAAAATTCAGATATTTGCATGACTGCTTTTGTTTTATTTTGTGAATAGCAAAAAGCATTCAACCCCATAATACATGCTGTTTTATTGGTCGCTCGTCCATTTCATATCCCATAGCTTAACCATTCATATATTTGGATTCCTTTCGACGAGGCGAGCAGTACGAGTACCACCTTGATGGGTATGCGACGTTTCCTTCCAGAGTTATTACCAAAAAAACACAAACATCCCAGAATCCTCTCGGTTTGGGCTCAAAATGTTGTCGCTCATTAAATCCCATAAGAAACGTCGCATCGAATGAATGTGATTGAATTCTCCCCGTCTGGACGAGCGGAATTGAATGGTGCAACTGATTTTGCTGTGCTGTGAAAATTCAGATATTTGCATGACTGCTTTTGTTTTATTTTGTGAATAGCAAAAAGCATTCAACCCCATAATACATGCTTTTTTATTGGTCGCTCGTCCATTTCATGTCACATAGCTTAACCATTCATATATTTGGATTCCTCTCGACGAGGCGAGCAGTACGAGTACCACCTTGATGGGTCTGCGACGTTTCCTTCCAGAGTTATTACCAAAAAAACACAAAAATCCCAGAATCCTCTCGGTTTGGGGTCAAAATGTTGTCGCTCATTAAATCCCATAAGAAACGTCGCATCGAATGAATGTGATTGAATTCTCCCCGTCTGGACGAGCGGAATTGAATGGTGCAACTGATTTTGCTGTGCTGTGAAAATTCAGATATTTGCATGACTGCTTTTATTTTATTTTGTGAATAGCAAAAAGCATTCAACCCCATAATACATGTTGTTTTATTGGTCGCTCGTCCATTTCATATCCCATAGCTTAACAACTCATATATTTGGATTCCTTTCGACGAGGCGAGCAGTACGAGTACCACCTTGATGGGTATGCGACGTTTCCTTCCAGAGTTATTACCAAAAAAACACAAACATCCCAGAATCCTCTCGGTTTGGGCTCAAAATGTTGTCGCTCATTAAATCCCATAAGAAACGTCGCATCGAATGAATGTGATTGAATTCTCCCCGTCTGGACGAGCGGAATTGAATGGTGCAACTGATTTTGCTGTGCTGTGAAAATTCAGATATTTGCATGACTGCTTTTGTTTTATTTTGTGAATAGCAAAAAGCATTCAACCCCATAATACATGCTGTTTTATTGGTCGCTCGTCCATTTCATATCACATAGCTTAACCATTCATATATTTGGATTCCTCTCGACGAGGCGAGCAGTACGAGTACCACCTTGATGGGTCTGCGACGTTTCCTTCCAGAGTTATTACCAAAAAAACACAAAAATCCCAGAATCCTCTCGGTTTGGGGTCAAAATGTTGTCGCTCATTAAATCCCCTAAGAAACGTCGCATCGAATGAATGTGATTGAATTCTCCCCGTCTGGAAGAGCGGAATTGAATGGTGCAACTGATTTTGCTGTGCTGTGAAAATTCAGATATTTGCATGACTGCTTTTGTTTTATTTTGTGAATAGCAAAAAGCATTCAACCCCATAATACATGTTGTTTTATTGGTCGCTCGTCCATTTCATATCCCATAGCTTAAGCATTCATATATTTGGATTCCTCTCGACGAGGCGAGCAGTACGAGTACCACCTTGATGGGTCTGCGACGTTTCCTTCCAGAGTTATTACCAAAAATACACAAACATCCCAGAATCCTCTCGGTTTGGGGTCAAAATGTTGTCGCTCATTAAATCCCATAAGAAACGTCGCATCGAATGAATGTGATTGAATTCTCCCTGTCTGGACGAGCGGAATTGAATGGTGCAACTGATTTTGCTGTGCTGTGAAAATTCAGATATTTGCATGACTGCTTTTGTTTTATTTTGTGAATAGCAAAAAGCATTCAACCCCATAATACATGCTGTTTTATTGGTCGCTCGTCCATTTCATATCCCATAGCTTAACCATTCATATATTTGGATTCCTTTCGACGAGGCGAGCAGTACGAGTACCACCTTGATGGGTATGCGACGTTTCCTTCCAGAGTTATTACCAAAAAAACACAAACATCCCAGAATCCTCTCGGTTTGGGCTCAAAATGTTGTCGCTCATTAAATCCCATAAGAAACGTCGCATCGAATGAATGTGATTGAATTCTCCCCGTCTGGACGAGCGGAATTGAATGGTGCAACTGATTTTGCTGTGCTGTGAAAATTCAGATATTTGCATGACTGCTTTTGTTTTATTTTGTGAATAGCAAAAAGCATTCAACCCCATAATACATGCTGTTTTATTGGTCGCTCGTCCATTTCATGTCACATAGCTTAACCATTCATATATTTGGATTCCTCTCGACGAGGCGAGCAGTACGAGTACCACCTTGATGGGTCTGCGACGTTTCCTTCCAGAGTTATTACCAAAAAAACACAAAAATCCCAGAATCCTCTCGGTTTGGGGTCAAAATGTTGTCGCTCATTAAATCCCATAAGAAACGTCGCATCGAATGAATGTGATTGAATTCTCCCCGTCTGGACGAGCGGAATTGAATGGTGCAACTGATTTTGCTGTGCTGTGAAAATTCAGATATTTGCATGACTGCTTTTATTTTATTTTGTGAATAGCAAAAAGCATTCAACCCCATAATACATGTTGTTTTATTGGTCGCTCGTCCATTTCATATCCCATAGCTTAACAACTCATATATTTGGATTCCTTTCGACGAGGCGAGCAGTACGAGTACCACCTTGATGGGTATGCGACGTTTCCTTCCAGAGTTATTACCAAAAAAACACAAACATCCCAGAATCCTCTCGGTTTGGGCTCAAAATGTTGTCGCTCATTAAATCCCATAAGAAACGTCGCATCGAATGAATGTGATTGAATTCTCCCCGTCTGGACGAGCGGAATTGAATGGTGCAACTGATTTTGCTGTGCTGTGAAAATTCAGATATTTGCATGACTGCTTTTGTTTTATTTTGTGAATAGCAAAAAGCATTCAACCCCATAATACATGCTGTTTTATTGGTCGCTCGTCCTATTTCATATCACATAGCTTAACCATTCATATATTTGGATTCCTCTCGACGAGGCGAGCAGTACGAGTACCACCTTGATGGGTCTGCGACGTTTCCTTCCAGAGTTATTACCAAAAAAACACAAAAATCCCAGAATCCTCTCGGTTTGGGGTCAAAATGTTGTCGCTCATTAAATCCCATAAGAAACGTCGCATCGAATGAATGTGATTGAATTCTCCCCGTCTGGACGAGCGGAATTGAATGGTGCAACTGATTTTGCTGTGCTGTGAAAATTCAGATATTTGCATGACTGCTTTTATTTTATTTTGTGAATAGCAAAAAGCATTCAACCCCATAATACATGTTGTTTTATTGGTCGCTCGTCCATTTCATATCCCATAGCTTAACAACTCATATATTTGGATTCCTCTCGATAAGGCGAGCAGTACGAGTACCACCTTGATGGGTCTGCGACGTTTTCTTCCAGAGTTATTACCAAAAAACCACAAACATCCCAAAATCCTCTCGGTTTGGGGTCAAAATGTTTTCGCTCATTAAATCCCATAAGAAACGTCGCATCGAATGAATGTGATTGAATTCTCCCCGTCTGGACGAGCGGAATTGAATGGTGCAACTGATTTTGCTGTGCTGTGAAAATTCAGATATTTGCATGACTGCTTTTGTTTTATTTTGTGAATAGCAAAAAGCATTCAACCCCATAATACATGCTGTTTTATTGGTCGCTCGTCCATTTCATATCCCATAGCTTAACCATTCATATATTTGGATTCCTTTCGACGAGGCGAGCAGTACGAGTACCACCTTGATGGGTATGCGACGTTTCCTTCCAGAGTTATTACCAAAAAAACACAAACATCCCAGAATCCTCTCGGTTTGGTCTGAAAATGTTGTCGCTCATTAAATCCCATAAGAAACGTCGCATCGAATGAATGTGGTTGAATTCTCCCCGTCTGGACGAGCGGAATTGAATGGTGCAACTGATTTTGCTGTGCTGTGAAAATTCAGATATTTGCATGACTGCTTTTGTTTTATTTTGTGAATAGCAAAAAGCATTCAACCCCATAATACATGCTGATTTATTGGTCGCTCGTCCATTTCATATCACATAGCTTAACCATTCATATATTTGGATTCCTCTCGACGAGGCGAGCAGTACGAGTACCACCTTGATGGGTCTGCGACGTTTCCTTCCAGAGTTATTACCAAAAAAACACAAACATCCCAGAATCCTCTCGGTTTGGGGTCAAAATGTTTTCGCTCATTAAATCCCATAAGAAACGTCGCATCGAATGAATGTGATTGAATTCTCCCCGTCTGGACGAGCGGAATTGAATGGTGCAACTGATTTTGCTGTGCTGTGAAAATTCAGATATTTGCATGACTGCTTTTATTTTATTTTGTGAATAGCAAAAAGCATTCAACCCCATAATACATGTTGTTTTATTGGTCGCTCGTCCATTTCATATCCCATAGCTTAACAACTCATATATTTGGATTCCTCTCGATAAGGCGAGCAGTACGAGTACCACCTTGATGGGTCTGCGACGTTTTCTTCCAGAGTTATTACCAAAAAACCACAAACATCCCAAAATCCTCTCGGTTTGGGGTCAAAATATTTTCGCTCATTAAATCCCATAAGAAACGTCGCATCGAATGAATGTGATTGAATTCTCCCCGTCTGGACGAGCGGAATTGAATGGTGCAACTGATTTTGCTGTGCTGTGAAAATTCAGATATTTGCATGACTGCTTTTGTTTTATTTTGTGAATAGCAAAAAGCATTCAACCCCATAATACATGCTGTTTTATTGGTCGCTCGTCCATTTCATATCCCATAGCTTAACCATTCATATATTTGGATTCCTTTCGACGAGGCGAGCAGTACGAGTACCACCTTGATGGGTATGCGACGTTTCCTTCCAGAGTTATTACCAAAAAAACACAAACATCCCAGAATCCTCTCGGTTTGGTCTCAAAATGTTGTCGCTCATTAAATCCCATAAGAAACGTCGCATCGAATGAATGTGATTGAATTCTCCCCGTCTGGACGAGCGGAATTGAATGGTGCAACTGATTTTGCTGTGCTGTGAAAATTCAGATATTTGCATGACTGCTTTTGTTTTATTTTGTGAATAGCAAAAAGCATTCAACCCCATAATACATGCTGTTTTATTGGTCGCTCGTCCATTTCATATCACATAGCTTAACCATTCATATATTTGGATTCCTCTCGACGAGGCGAGCAGTACGAATACCACCTTGATGTGTCTGCGACTTTTCCTTCCAGAGTTATTACCAAAAAAACACAAACATCCCAGAATCCTCTCGGTTTGGGGTCAAAATGTTGTCGCTCATTAAATCCCATAAGAAACGTCGCATCGAATGAATGTGATTGAATTCTCCCCGTCTGGAAGAGCGGAATTGAATGGTGCAACTGATTTTGCTGTGCTGTGAAAATTCAAATGTTTGCATGACTGCTTTTGTTTTATTTTGTGAATAGCAAAAAGCATTCAACCCCATAATACATGTTGTTTTATTGGTCGCTCGTCCATTTCATATCCCATAGCTTAGGCATTCACATATTTGGATTCCTCTCGACGAGGCGAGCAGTACGAGTACCACCTTGATGGGTCTGCGACGTTTCCTTCCAGAGTTATTACCAAAAAACCACAAACATCCCAGAATCCTCTCGGTTTGGGGTCAAAATGTTGTCGCTCATTAAATCCCATAAGAAACGTCGCATCGAATGAATGTGATTGAATTCTCCCCGTCTGGACGAGCGGAATTGAATGGTGCAACTGATTTTGCTGTGCTGTGAAAATTCGGATATTTGCATGACTGCTTTTGTTTTATTTTGTGAATAGCAAAAAGCATTCAACCCCATAATACATGTTGTTTTATTGGTCGCTCGTCCATTTCATATCCCATAGCTTAGGCATTCACATATTTGGATTCCTCTCGACGAGGCGAGCAGTACGAGTACCACCTTGATGGGTCTGCGACGTTTCCTTCCAGAGTTATTACCAAAAAAACACAAACATCCCAGAATCCTCTCGGTTTGGTCTCAAAATGTTGTCGCTCATTAAATCCCATAAGAAACGTCGCATCGAATGAATGTGATTGAATTCTCCCCGTCTGGACGAGCGGAATTGAATGGTGCAACTGATTTTGCTGTGCTGTGAAAATTCGGATATTTGCATGACTGCTTTTGTTTTATTTTGTGAATAGCAAAAAGCATTCAACCCCATAATACATGTTGTTTTATTGGTCGCTCGTCCATTTCATATCCCATAGCTTAGGCATTCACATATTTGGATTCCTCTCGACGAGGCGAGCAGTACGAGTACCACCTTGATGGGTCTGCGACGTTTCCTTCCAGAGTTATTACCAAAAAAACACAAACATCCCAGAATCCTCTCGGTTTGGTCTCAAAATGTTGTCGCTCATTAAATCCCATAAGAAACGTCGCATCGAATGAATGTGATTGAATTCTCCCCGTCTGGACGAGCGGAATTGAATGGTGCAACTGATTTTGCTGTGCTGTGAAAATTCAGATATTTGCATGACTGCTTTTGTTTTATTTTGTGAATAGCAAAAAGCATTCAACCCCATAATACATGCTGTTTTATTGGTCGCTCGTCCATTTCATATCACATAGCTTAACCATTCATATATTTGGATTCCTCTCGACGAGGCGAGCAGTACGAATACCACCTTGATGTGTCTGCGACTTTTCCTTCCAGAGTTATTACCAAAAAAACACAAACATCCCAGAATCCTCTCGGTTTGGGGTCAAAATGTTGTCGCTCATTAAATCCCATAAGAAACGTCGCATCGAATGAATGTGATTGAATTCTCCCCGTCTGGAAGAGCGGAATTGAATGGTGCAACTGATTTTGCTGTGCTGTGAAAATTCAAATGTTTGCATGACTGCTTTTGTTTTATTTTGTGAATAGCAAAAAGCATTCAACCCCATAATGCATGTTGTTTTATTGGTCGCTCGTCCATTTCATATCCCATAGCTTAGGCATTCACATATTTGGATTCCTCTCGACGAGGCGAGCAGTACGAGTACCACCTTGATGGGTCTGCGACGTTTCCTTCCAGAGTTATTACCAAAAAACCACAAACATCCCAGAATCCTCTCGGTTTGGGGTCAAAATGTTGTCGCTCATTAAATCCCATAAGAAACGTCGCATCGAATGAATGTGATTGAATTCTCCCCGTCTGGACGAGCGGAATTGAATGGTGCAACTGATTTTGCTGTGCTGTGAAAATTCGGATATTTGCATGACTGCTTTTGTTTTATTTTGTGAATAGCAAAAAGCATTCAACCCCATAATACATGTTGTTTTATTGGTCGCTCGTCCATTTCATATCCCATAGCTTAGGCATTCACATATTTGGATTCCTCTCGACGAGGCGAGCAGTACGAGTACCACCTTGATGGGTCTGCGACGTTTCCTTCCAGAGTTATTACCAAAAAACCACAAACATCCCAGAATCCTCTCGGTTTGGGGTCAAAATGTTGTCGCTCATTAAATCCCATAAGAAACGTCGCATCGAATGAATGTGATTGAATTCTCCCCGTCTGGAAGAGCGGAATTGAATGGTGCAACTGATTTTGCTGTGCTGTGAAAATTCAAATGTTTGCATGACTGCTTTTGTTTTATTTTGTGAATAGCAAAAAGCATTCAACCCCATAATACATGTTGTTTTATTGGTCGCTCGTCCATTTCATATCCCATAGCTTAGGCATTCACATATTTGGATTCCTCTCGACGAGTCGAGCAGTACGAGTACCACCTTGATGGGTCTGCGACGTTTCCTTCCAGAGTTATTACCAAAAAACCACAAACATCCCAGAATCCTCTCGGTTTGGGGTCAAAATGTTGTCGCTCATTAAATCCCATAAGAAACGTCGCATCGAATGAATGTGATTGAATTCTCCCCGTCTGGACGAGCGGAATTGAATGGTGCAACTGATTTTGCTGTGCTGTGAAAATTCGGATATTTGCATGACTGCTTTTGTTTTATTTTGTGAATAGCAAAAAGCATTCAACCCCATAATACATGTTGTTTTATTGGTCGCTCGTCCATTTCATATCCCATAGCTTAACAACTCATATATTTGGATTCCTCTCGATAAGGCGAGCAGTACGAGTACCACCTTGATGGGTCTGCGACGTTTTCTTCCAGAGTTATTACCAAAAAACCACAAACATCCCAGAATCCTCTCGGTTTGGGCTCAAAATGTTGTCGCTCATTAAATCCCATAAGAAACGTCGCATCGAATGAATGTGATTGAATTCTCCCCGTCTGGACGAGCGGAATTGAATGGTGCAACTGATTTTGCTGTGCTGTGAAAATTCAGATATTTGCATGACTGCTTTTGCTTTATTTTGTGAATAGCAAAAAGCATTCAACCCCATAATACATGCTGTTTTATTGGTCGCTCGTCCATTTCATATCACATAGCTTAACCATTCATATATTTGGATTCCTCTCGACGAGGCGAGCAGTACGAGTACCACCCTGATGGGTCTGTGACGTTTCCTTCCAGAGTTATTACCAAAAAACCACAAAAATCCCAGAATCCTCTCGGTTTGGGGTCAAAATGTTGTCGCTCATTAAATCCCATAAGAAACGTCGCATCGAATGAATGTGATTGAATTCTCCCCGTCTGGAAGAGCGGAATTGAATGGTGCAACTGATTTTGCTGTGCTGTGAAAATTCAGATATTTGCATGACTGCTTTTGTTTTATTTTGTGAATAGCAAAAAGCATTCAACCCCATAATACATGTTGTTTTATTAGTCGCTCGTCCATTTCATATCCCATAGCTGAACCACTCATATATTTGGATTCTGCTCGACGAGCCGAGCAGTACGAGTACCATCTTGATGGGTCTGCGACGTTTCCTTTCAGAGTTATTACCAAAAAAACACAAACATCCCAGAATCCTCTCGGTTTGGGGTCAAAATGTTGTCGCTTATTAAATCCCATAAGTAACGTCGCATCGAATGAATGTGGTTGAATTCTCCCCGTCTGGACGAGCGGATAGGGGGGTTCACGAGGGGGGCATAGGTGGGTGTTGCCAGGGGGGGCAAGGGGGGTGGTCGTGGAGGGGTCGTGTGGGGGGAATGGGGGGTTGTGAAGGGGGAGGGGCTGGGGGGGAAAGGGGGAGCATGGGGGAGGAGCTTAGGTGAGGGGGAGGAGCTAATGGCTATTACACCACGTCGCGTCTCGCGCCACGTGCTTCCCCTGGCAGTTTGGCCGTTAGGCGTGGAACCGAGCTGTGGGTGAGTGGTGGCGGTGGTGGTGTGAGTCTTTCTATGTGAGTCTGTGTGTGAGTCCCTCTAAGTGAGTCTCTGTGTGAGTCTCTCTGTGTGAGTCTGTGTACGTGTGTCTGGGTCAGTGTGAGTCTGTGTGTAGCAGTGACCCGATCTCAAATGAGTACCTGGTGCGCTGCGTAAACATCGCCACTGGGGAGACAAAGGCGGTCGGGCATGGTGCTAACCACCCACCCCTTCGTGTACCGTGCCGGCCTTCATACGTACTGCTGGCTAACAGCACTTGCCCCTACAGCCTGTTAAGGCTCTATGAGGATCGTTGTCTTTGGTGTCCTGTATTAGCAGGAGGAGTGGTGGTGTTAATGTTGGTGGTATTAGTGGTGGTGGTGTTAGTGATGGTGGTGTTAGTGGTGGTGTTTGTGGTGTTAATAATGGTGGTGTTGGTGTTAGTGATGGTGGTGTTAGTGGTGGTGGTGGTTGTTCGAGGTATTGTTGCTGGTGTTAGTGATGGTGGTGTTGGTGGTATTAGTGGTGGTCGTGTTAGTGATGGTGGTATTATTGGTGGTATTATTGGTGGTAGTGTTAGTGGTGGTGGTGTTTTTGGTGGTGGTGTTGGTGGTGGTGGAGTTGATGTTGGTGGTGGTGTTTTTAGGGTTCGTAGTGTTAGTGGTGGTGTTAGGAGTGGTGTTAGTGCTGGTGTTAGTTGTGGTGTTAGTTGAGTGGAGCGGTAGTGTAGCGGTTAACGTGCTGCACTACAAACCTGGCGACCCGGGTTCGATTTCCGCTCACGGCCAACACCAGTAACGATTATCTGAACCGGTCCTGGGCCTCCCCTAGGTAGACTCAGCCTCAAATGAATACCTGGTACGATGTGTAAACATCGCTGCTAGGGAGACAAAGGTGGCCAGGCGTGGTGTTAGCCACCCACCCCCTCGTGTGCCATGCCGACCTTTATAGGTGCTCGCTAGCAGAAATTGCCCCTACAGTATATTCAGGCTATACGGGGGATCTGTCTTTGTTAGTGGTGGTGGTGTTAGCAGTGGTGTTAGTGGTGGTGCTAGTGGTGGTGTTTGTCGCGGTGTTGCTGGTGTCCGAACAAAGGAGCGATGGTCACAACAACGACCTTTGACCTGGGCGGCTGAAATGTAGCACGTTGGCACAGTCATCTCAGTCAGTCAACTCTTGGCATCTGGGTCTGACCTGTGACCTGTCAGTGAGCCTTCAGCATTTCACGTGGTCTCAAAGTGCACCTGGCCTGGCATTTGCCGCTACTTAGTGGCAAATGGCGGTCTTTGTTGTTTTTGTTGTGTTTCGTGTTGTGGGTGAGTGGTGAGGTTGTGAGTCTGTGATGATGATGTGAGTCCGTGTTGATGATGAGAGTCCGCATTGTGACATGACGCGTGTTTAGACATGAGTATTGTCGCACACCATCGGTTTTGTGTGACCCTCGCCTGCGTCTCCCGCTCTCCACGCAGAGACCCGGACCGTGCGAGAAACGCAGTGAGCTCTGAGCACCCTACTCTGCAAGTTGCTGCCATGGAGGTACGTGTGGTTCTTCAACTCGTGTGGTAAAATATGGGTGGACGTGTGTTTTCCCCTCGACTTGTGCCTACCTGTCACCTACTTGTATACCTGGATGTGCTTCTCCTTGTCCGCCTGAGTATGTGTATGTCTATCAGAGCGTGTCTCCGAGATCCTGTTGGTGTGCCTGCCTGTCTACGCGTGAGCATTTACAGCACTATTATCTATCCACTGATGAATGAGAATGCCTTCCTCCCTTGGACCTTGCTACCCCTCAAATGCTGTGATGGAATAATCCGCCAAGCGCCGATTTTGTCGCACCATCTCTCTGGTGGCTCTCCTCTCCGATGTGTTTCCTTCCTTGGCTGCTGCTCCGTTATTATTCTTCACTATCAGCCATTGTTGTCCCTCCTTGCCATGGCTCGTCATGCCCGATCCCCAATCACTCTTTAACAATTTGAACAACCCCTGCGTGTGACCTCAAAATCCACGCATCTTTCATTGTGAATCCAAGCATGGCATCTGATATTGGCCAAATATCCCAATGCTGAGAAACGACAACATCTCGGCAGGACCCTCCTGAATGTGGAGCCCAGGATCTCAGAGATGCTGGCTCAGTGCTCGCCTTCTGCACTTGCTCCAACATCTTAATCAAGCCTATGTGGTGGACCTTTGTCTTTGTGTGTGTGTAGATGAGCCGAGCTGGAGAGGCTCGGAGTAACGACACGTCTTGCACCACGTGGAGTGCGCTGTCCTCAGAGGGCACCGGCTCCATCTGTAGCAAATCGCCGAAAGGTAAGAACAGTAATGAGGGACGTCACAGTGGCCACGGTAAATAGTGGGACATCACGATGGCCATGTTGCATGGGGGACGTAACAGTGCCTTTGGTGTATGAGAGATTTTATGGTGATTGTATGGGTGATGTCAAGATAGCAATGCTACATGGGGGACTTAATGGTAATCATGTTTTGATTTAAAGCTTTCGTGGCTGCAGGGATTCATATTCTTGGTTCTTTCGGTAAACTCACGTAGAAGGGCAACAATACAATTATAAAAATATAAAACAATAAAATTCTCACGACGTTTCGACTGCAACACAAGTAATCATCATCAGGTGTGAAAACCACAGCAAGAACCACAGCAAGAAAAATTGAAATTTTCTTGCTGTGGTTTTCACACCTGATGATGATTGCTTGTGTTGCAGTCGAAACGTCGTGAGAATTGTATTATTTTATTATTTTATTGTTTCCCTTCTACGTGACTTTACCGAAAGAACCAAGAATATGGTAATCATGTTGCATTAGAGACTGCATAATGGTTGCCATGTTACATGGGGGACTTCATGGTGGCCATGTTGCATGGGGATAATTATCTGTGCTCTGGCCTCAGTACTGAAACAACATCAAACGCTTTCAGAATTGCTTCTGCGGCCATCTTGAATGCTCTTCCAATATTAGGAAACCACTGAAGCTATGCGCGTTTAAATCATCTAGTTTGACAACTAATATCTATACTCATTCGCTCTTTCGGTAATGTCACGTAGGTAGAAATAAAATAAAACAAATCACGACGTTTCTATCGCAACACAATCAATCTTCATCAGGTGGAACAACCACAGCAATAATAAAATGCTGAAGTAGGTGAGAGAGCTGCTGTGGCAAGAGGTTATCGGTAAGAAAGGGGGGAGGAGCAAGGGGGGGAGAGAGAGGGGAGCTGCGTGAGCGCTAGGGGGAGAAGAAGTGAGGCTGGGGGGGACGTAGGCGGAGGTAGAAGTGGTAAGCTGAGTATGGGACATGGTGGGAAAGTAAATCTGAAAAATCTACCAGTACCTGGCGCGTGTGATGGAAACAACCACAACCAGTTAAGGCTTTACCTAGTTAATAACATCCATCGAATGATTGCTCAATTTGTATCCATCTTCTCGGTTGAAGTTATGTCTATGTTAGTATATCTTTATGGCTTCATGAAAAAACCTTTGATAGTTACCTGAAGGTTTGCAGAGTACCTTGGTCTCGGAAAAAAACAATATCACGCGAGCCCACAGCGTTATAACAATGGTCAGACACGGCAGAGGTATTGGTTCTGCGATGTTTCAGATCTGCCTTGTGTTCGCTAACACGGTCCGCGACATGTCAATTCGTTTTCCCAATGTAACTGCTACCGCAGGTACAACTCAGTTTGTCGACTCCAGGATATTGCATGTCAGGATGGGATTAGATCACGGATTTTGTGTACTGTATTGAATCGGACTTGGATCTTGTGTTTGTTTAAGATTTTGGAAATATTTTTGGTAACACCTGCTATGTATGGTAAAGTGATGGTCTTGATAGGCGTCTCAGTGGATTGTTTCTACATGGTTGGAGAAACAGCTTTGCGAATAATGCTGTCCCAGTACCCATTCATCTTAAGAGTCTGGTGTACGTGGTCCAGTTCACTGGCTTGGTGGTGTTGGTTGCAAATGCAGTGGCCCTATGGTGTAGTGGTTTGATGAGGGAATTCTTCTGCGCCGGATGGTGGTGGGAATTAGGTTTTAGATAGGTCTCTTCTCAAACAAAACATCCAGGAATTAGTAGCTTACCATCCTTCTCCACTTCCATGGTGAATTTGATGGATGGGTGTATGGAATTTATGTTGTTGAGAAATTGATTCAATGTTGGCAGGCCATGTGGCCAAATGACGAAAGTGTGATCTATGTATTTCTTCCCAAGGAAGGACGTTGGGTGCATGTCTGGATGACATCAGTTTCAAATTTCTCCATGAAAACATTCGCTATCACTGGTGATAAGGGGGGACCCATGTGGGTACCTTGATTTTGTTTGTAGAAAGTACCATTCCTGGTGAAGTAAGTGCCGGTTCAGCGTTTCTACTGCTGCATGATTTTTTTCCGCCTGAGGACGACCGCTTGTGTTGCGATCGAAACGTCGTCATTTATTTTATTTTATCCATATGTGACTTTATCGAAAAAAACAAAGAGTAAATGTTAGTAAGGCAGTTCCTAACCAAAGTTGGTCCATGTTGGACCAAGTCTTCAATTATTGCTAAGGTGTCAGGTACAGGAACCTTGGTGAACAGAGAGACTACATCAAAGCTGACGAGCAAATCATCTGGGGACAGTGAAATGCCTTTGATTAGAGAGATAAAGTGAGCTGAGTTTCATACTGCTGAGGTAGTCTTGCCCGTGAATGGAAGCAAGGTCTCAGACAGAAATTGGGCCAGTTTGTAGGGAGGTGAGTTGATAGTGGAAACGATGGGTCGAAGTGGAGTATCTTCTTTATGGATTTTTGGAAGACCATATAATCTGGGTGGTCTATTAGCAGAAGGTTTTAGGGAGAACTGCTTGAATGGTTCGATTAGAGAAGTCGAATTGGTAATGATATTGTTTGTTTTTATAGCCAGGCAGTTGGTCGGATCTTTGTTGATTTTGGTGTAATTGCTATCATTAAGAAGGTCCTGGATTATGTTGCTGAATGTGGTTTTATCCATGATGACAGTAGCATTGCCCTTGTCGGCTGAGAGGATGACTTTGTCCTCTCTATTTTTTAATTTGGTGAATTCAGAGCGCTCGTCCTTGCTGATGTTATTAATAGGATTCTTAGCATTTTTAAAGATGGTGGCAATTTTAAATCTTGCCACGTCTGTCGGGATGTGTCCCAAGCCTTTGAGGGCTACATCTACCTGGGTTTTTATATCATCCACTGGGATGTGTTTGAGGGTGACAGCAAAATTCAGCCCTCTAGCTAGTACCGATTTTAGGCTATCGGAGATTGTGCTGTTACTCTGATTAATAGCAGTCTTTTTAAGTGTGGATCTGGTTTCTTTTTTGACAAGTTATTGAATTTAGCAATAAGGTTAACCTTGCATTTGGAAGACATTGTTGTGGCAGAAGAAGCAGTCATGTTATCTACAAGGTTCCAATCAGATGCGGACATTTTATCTTTTGATTTAAAGCTTTCGTGACTGCAGTAATTCATATTCTTAGTTTTTTCGGTAAAGTCACGTTGAAGGGAAACAACAAAATAATAAAATATATATAACAATAAAAAATTCTCACGACGTTTCGACCATAACTCAAACGGTCGTCTTCAGGTGTGTTGGACCAACACCTCGGCCGTGACAGATCATTGTTATAATTCAGTAGGCTCACATGACATTGACTTTTCCAAGACAGAGGTTCTTTGTAAGCCATCTGGCTTCCATGAGAGATTCGTTCATGAGGCTATCCACATATACAAGCACAGAGACAATTTCAACCGAGAAGATTGATTCTATCTTAGCAATCATTGGAAAGATTTGATAAACCATTTCAGGTCTTAATTGATTGTTCACGCTTACAGTGGCTTTCAGACAGCATACATTATAAAAAATAAAAAAATAAAAAAAAAATTGTCTCCCCCCTCCTCTTTTCAGAATATAGATGGACTAGTCCTAAATAAACTGCCAAATCGTTGCGCATGGCGCTAACGTTTTTTTTATAAATAAATAAATGCGCCGTTTACAAATAAATTTATGCAAACCAACACACCTGAAGACGACTGTTTGAGTTATGGTCGAAACGTCGTGAGAATTTTTTATTGTTTTATATATATTATTATTTTGTTGTTTCCCTTCAACGTGACTTTACCGAAAAAAACTAAGATTATGACTTTTTATCTGTTAATGTTAAGTGTGATTGTAGGAGACATTTGTCTAAATTATCAAGTTCAAGCCGGAGTATTCTTATCCTCTCTGAGATTAGAGAAAGGCTAGCTCTGAATAAGATCCGTTTAGAGTTGGGTTAAGTGACAGAAGCAGATGTGAGTTTAAATGTGGTCGGTATTATCTTGTTGTCGCGGCATCTCTTCAGAAAGGTGAGTGACTCGATCATGTGAGCCTTCTTGTCTCGCAGTCTGTTAATGGTTCTAACAGATGTGTGGAACCTATTTGCGTGGTTAGTTTATTAACCTTCCCCCACACTGTTGATTAGCACCATTGGCTACATGCGGTGCAAAAGAATTTCAACATACATAGCTGGGATTGGCAAAAACATCCCAATCCTGAAATATTTACTCTATAAATTGCTCAAAAGTTTGGTTCACACACCTGTTGTTGTTATTCTCCTCGTGCCTACAGAAATCCTGGCTCACTTTGGCCCTCACTTGACCGACCGCGAAAAGCTGGAGCTCGCAGCCATGCAAGAAGTGTGGTACTTTGCGCTCGACAACAAACCCAAGGGATGCAACAGGCATGGATATGATGACGACGAACGTAATTACATTCTGGTGAGGCTCACCACAAAACTACAGCCTTGGGGGCGGTCACAGGGCCCAGAGATAGCGGGTTTTGTGGCTTCTTATTATTGCACCTGAATTACCAACCAGGGCACACACCAACGCGCTTCAAAATCAGAATGTTTAATCCCGAGTAAAGCCCTTTTAGATAAGAAGCAATTTTTCAAGGGAATCTTCGCCAGCAGACAGTATCAAAGCATTCGACAATTACACCCACTCACACACTTACTCACCCACCCCCAGACGCACTCACTTGCTGACTCACTCACTCATTCACCCACTCAATCACTCACCGACCCACTCGCCCACTCACCAATGCACTCACCCGCACACATCTGAATCAGAAGTTTATTTCCCGAGTAAAGCCCATTGAGCTCAGAAGCTCTTTTTAAGGGTGACTCAGCCAGCAGACATCTGAGCATTCCAAATTATGGTTAAAATAACTTCATAATTCCAAGCAAATGTTTTTGTTAAAATTACATTCTCACTTCTTAAACGTTGTGATTTTAACAATAGTCAGTTTAAATGATTGTACCTTTTGTTCAGTTCCGACATGATCACCTCCACTACCGCTATGAGGTGCTCAAGATGATTGGGGAAGGAGGTCAAGGCCAGGTGATCCAGTGCCTTGACCACAAGAGGAACACCCTGGTAGCTGTAAAGATCCTGGTGTCACCGTCGAGGTAAGACTTCAGAGACGTGCCATCACGAGGCCGACGTTGTTAAGTCCATTGCCATGCAATGCGGTGGTGACACTCATGCTTCACAGCGAGAAGGGGGGCCTTGGTTCGGCTCCTGACTCGGGCACCATCGTGTGTGGAGTGTGTACCTTCTACCCCTGTTCTGCATCGGTTCCTTCTAGGTACTCTGGTTTTTCGTCTCTAAAGCTTAAAATACATACACACACAGTGTGAACTGGTATCGGCCAAAACATCCCATTGCTACAAGATTACCTCCACATTACAGTAAGTCATCATTTAATGCTGTAGATACATTCATGAAAAGTTCCGCGTTAAGCGAAAAAGCATTGAGCGAAAAGAATCTCTCCATAAATAATGTAACAATAAAGTTTGGCGAGATGCAATGTATGCATACACTGTGAGATGATGAGACCAATAACTGAGGCTATGCTATAGTAATAGGTTTTACCCTTTTAACTGGCACAAAAACTGACACCTTCTTTGGTTCTTTCGGTAATGTCACGTAGAATGAGAATAAAATAATAAAATAATACAATAAAATTCTCACGACGTTTCGGCCACAATGCAAGCGGCCGTCTTCAGGTGAAAGTTACAGACCTGTCGGGACGACAGAGCTCAACACACCCGAGACGGCTTTTCTTAGAGCTTAGTCTCCACTGGTGTTGGACCAGAAGAGTGGAGACTAGGCTCTAAGAAAAGCCGTCTCGGGTGTGGACCAATCAAATTCAAGGACAGTGCATATTATTATTATCAGAGTTGTCTCTTTTGTTTGCATTTTGACTGCTTGTGTTGTGGTTATTGCAAACATGATGCCTTGAATAAAGGTGTCAGTTTTTGTGCCAGTTAAAAGGGTAAAACCTATTACTATATCTTGTTACTGGCAAAGGAGGTCTCATAATGAGGCTATGCTGTCACGTTACTTTTATCATTCCGAGTACTGTATCATACCGCTCAACAGTGCAGCTCAAAAAAGTATTTTGTTGTCGACTACTCACAAACCACGTCATGATGGGCTTATTCCGTGTTATAATGGGTGCGTATCTTGTTAGAATGTGCGTGTTCCATGTTGTAATGGTCGCGTTTCTTGTTACAACGGACACATTCTGCATTGTGTAAAAAGTGTTGAAGAACCACGTTATAACGAAAACGCGTTGTTTTAACGGGCGTTTGCATTTAGTTTTCCCGAATGACCAATCCGATTTGAATGGCTCTTCACCTTCAAATCCTATTGGGTACCCTACGCCAGCTCCTGCGCCCCGTATGGTACCAATGAGAGTCGAGAACGCTACTCTAGCTCACAATGCCGTTAGACCTGGTGAAAGTATATTTAATTATTAATTCTGAATAGCATTTGCCTCTGGGTGACCCTTAAGCAAGTGTAAGTTATTAATTTGTGGACTTCCTCTGCGCAGCTCCAAGGAAGAAACATTGCAGAGGATGGAGCTCCAGATAGCTCTGGAACTTCAGAGTGAGGACAGCAATGAAGATTACAACGTCATCAAAGTCCTAAACAGCTTTGATTTCAGGGGACACCACTGCCTTGTCCTGGAGCTGTTGAAGTATGTACCGCGTGTTCCATCTCCCCCTCCCTCCGCTAATAGCGTGGTTAACTGATTAACTAAACAAACTTTTTTGTTTTCGTGGGAAAGTCCACTGACCTATTAGTTATTTTTTTGTAAGCGACCTGCCCACAAATGATAGCTTAACAAAGTAACTTATCACGTGGAAATGTACGGCAGCCAAATACTATGAATGCATGTCGATTCGAAATGTGGAGTGGAAAACCAGAGGACCTACAGAATAATCCACATGATCACAGGAAGAACATGCAAACTCCAAATGTACATGCGTCAGGTTTGGGATCAAACCCCACGACCTTACCAGGCGGAGTTGTTATCTTCTCCCCATGGATAACCCTCTACCACCTGGCAAAAATGCCAATGAAATCAAGTTGTCAAGTGGGCAAATGAGCCAACTAATTTGGTTCATCGACAAACCAACGACCTGAACCTACACTGAACTATGACTCTGAATATTGGTCATGAACATGCACGAACAATATTAAGATTGTTGTTAGCAGAATCAGCACAGCATTTAAGGAGATAACACTGACACTGTGTTGGTGTTGTTTCTGCTTTTGTCTCTCTCACAGGGAGAGCCTTTATGATGTGATGAGAGAATCGGGGTTCCGGTTGGACATGGAAATGGTGAAAAGTTATACCAGGGGAATCCTCATGTTCCTGTCCCACATCTCTTCCAGGAACATAGTTCACGCGGACATCAAGCCAGTGAGTGGACACAGCATTCAGTATGATTTTGTTGCAGAGGCGTATTGTTAGTAGGGAATCGTTCCACGGAGAAAACCGGCCACATTAGTCACAAGGTCTATGCGTTCGCTGTTTCCATCTAACTGGAAGGAGGCAGGGTCATTGTACCCCTGGTGAAGATAATGCGGTATGAATTAAACTGTAGTGTAGAGTCGTGTCGGTATTGGGGACTCACCATAGACAAAACCGGCAACGTTGATCACAGCGTTGCCCCAGTCCTTCGGAGACAGAAACTGGAGCAAATAAAGACTATTTCCTAAGTGTGCCAAACGTGTATTTTGACCTGACAGCTGCCCGCTGTCGGCTTCCACACTGCGAATGGAAAACTTCCGAAGACAAACGCGCGGTGGATAGCGTCATGGAATACGCGAGCTCTCATGTGTAGCTTTTGGTCCGTAACCCGTTAAAGGGCACTATTGCAGCTGTGAGCTCAATGCACTCTCCTGTCAGAGGAACCATGATCAGTTGTCAATAGAGCTGCCCTCCTTTACTTCGATGGTCCCTTAGAGTGCTTTGAACATGAGCCTCAAATCAAATCTCTTTTCTAGATGCAATTGAAAGGGGCAACCCCCAGTAATAGCTGTCAACAAACATCAAATGTTGCACTTGACTGACGCTCGTTGACGGCACTACGCCTCGTCTAGTTCCCCTGTTTAGCGTAGGTGGTGGTACGTGATCGTTCCACTGCTGGCTGAATGTTATCGGCATAACCTCTGCATTTGAATTCATTCTGCCCCTTCTCCTGCAGGAAAATGTTCTCATCAAGGACACCGTGACCGGCACTGTGAGGGTCACGGACTTTGGCACGAGCTTTTTTGTGGAAAGTCAACGTGAGTGACCTCTCCTGGGTGTGTGAGCGTCTGCGTGTGGGTGTTTGTCTGATTGTGTATATGTGTGAGTATCTGCGTGTCTGTACATGTGACTGTTCATGTGTGTGATGAGGATGCTGTTTAAGAAACAGTGAGTACACAAACACATATATGTGTTGTTCTTGTGATTGGTGTGCAGCTATGAATGTTGGTGGGACTCTGGAATACTCGGCTCCGGAGCTGCACTTGGGCTACAGCTTGACCTGTGGCGTAGACATGTGGGCGCTGGGTTGCACGGTGGCGGAGTTGGCGACGGGCAGGCAATTATTTCAGTCCGACAGTGACAAAGATTACCTCCCGCGCTGCATTGAGGTATTTCCCACTGGGCGTCCATCCGCTCGTGATGCCCCTCTCTTTCCTTGGAGTCGTGGGTTTTGGGGGTGGCAGGAGGGGAGGTGGCCACTTAGTGATCTGGCGAATAGCGGCCGTCGTATGTTGTGTATGAGTGTACACGTGTCCATCTTGTACGTGTGAGGGGAGCAGTAGTGTAGCGGTTAGCATGCGGCGCTCATGGCCCACACTAGTGATGATTATCTGAACCGGTCCTGGGCCTCCCTTAGTTAGACTCAGCCTTAAATGAGTACCTAGTGCAGTGTGTAAAATACCTGGGTCAATGTGGCCCACCACCCCCTGTCTCTGTGTGCCATAATGCTTGCCCTCAACAAGCGCTGCTGCTGTTGTTACGCTATACTAACATCACTTGCCCCTACAGTCAGCCGAGGATACACGGGTGACCTTTGTCTTTGTCTCAACCATGTGCAGATTCTGGGAATGCCTCCACGATACATGGTGAATTCAGCTCCCGACAGAAGGCAGTTTTTTGGTGAGTTAAAGGGTGGTGCGAGTGACGGACCGGATTCAGTTTTAAGAAGAGGCCTGCGGCTGTTGTTATTTTTTTGGTGGGAGGGGGGGGGAATGGCCTCTTTTTATTTTAAATTCCTTTGGTGAGTGGGTGGGTAAGTCGGTGTGTGGGCAAGTAGGTTGTAGGGTAAGTGGGCGAATTGGTCAGTGGGTAAGCGGGTGGGCGGGTGAGTGGGGGGGGTGGTTCGGTGATTGGGTAGGTGGGTAGGTGAGTGAGTGATTGTGTAGGTGGAAGAGTGGGTGGGTGGGTGAGTAGGTTGATGGATGGGTCGGTAAGTGGGTAAGTAGGTGACGTGGTGGTTGGTGACTGCATCTGTCCCGCTGTGCATGGCTCCCGCAGACCGTCAAGGGAAGATGTTGTGCCCAGGCAAGAAAAGGGTACCGGGGAGCTTCCCACTTGAAAGTGTGCTCAAAAGCCACGACCCGGCGTTTGTGGAATTCGTCAGCTTCTGTCTGCGGTAAGACACACCCACCACCCCCTCCCAATGAGGATTCCCCCCCCCCCCTCCAATTGATCGGCGATCACTCTCCACCGATCGCCAGGAAAATGTGGAGCTGAGTGGGACTGCCGATGTGCAGTACCACCGGTGTCAAGATCGCCCTCTGTGGAGGATGGGGAGGTCCGTGCAAGATGCTGCTGGCCAATGCGATGCTCGGGGCATTTTTAGTCTACTGGGCATCAGAGGATTGCCACTGTTCCTGCTGCTTCTGCTGCTGCCGTGCATTCCTGACCTTGTAGGAGAAGGGAAGCAACTTCAATGCTCTCACCACGCTTCTCTCACTACGTTTGGCGCGTGTGTCTCCCACGCGTCTCTCAACAGATGGGTTCCGGATTCTCGTATGACGCCAGCGCAGGCGCTGGATCACAGCTGGCTCCGGACCGCGGCCACCAGCACCACCAGCAATGCCACCACCACTGCTACTCCTGGCCGTGTCCAGTGCTTTGGAGCTGCTGAACGACGGTAACCCACATTCTGCTGACCAATTTTCAAGGCAGTCCATAGAGAGGTGTGGGGCCCAGGGCAAGTCACAACTCCCACATGGAGAAAGTGGCCCAAGTATGGGCATCAAACCCAGGTCCCTCTTTGGCTGTGAGTTCCAGCCCTGCCGCCCACAAACTAACACACGGAGAGTTCAAATCTCACCTGTACATTCGGTTATATACGGATGTATTTTTATAATTGCTTTCTGGGTGAGGACAAATAATGAAGTGGCCATATCTTTGCCATGTAGGTAACCCTTCATCCACTGTGACATCGCCAGCTCCCCCCCTCCCCCCCGATGGTGGGGGAGGGGATGGCTGCGATCTCTGCTGCAGCAGTAAGTTGGAACAATGTCGTGCGCATATCTTCACAGAGCGGAGCCGGCGCTGCCCCCATTCTCTTTGCTCGCCTGGGCCTCTGATTGGAGGCTGAAGGTTGTGGAGGAAGAGGAAACCCAGGTGGAGGAGCTGGTGTTGCAGGAGGAAGAGACCCTGGTGGAGGAGCTGGTGGTGCAAGAGGAGGAGACTCTGGTGGAAGAGCTGGTGGTGCAGGAGGAGGAGACCTTGGTTGAGGAGCTGGTTTTGCAGGAGGAGGAGGCCTTGGTGGAGGAGCTGGTTTTGCAGGAGGAGGAGACCTTAGTGGAGGAGCTGGTTTTGCCAGAGGAGGAGACTCTGGTGGAGGAGCTGGTGGTGCAGGAGGAGGACACCCTGGTGGAGGAGATCGTTGTGGAAGAGATGGTGGTGGAGGAGAAGGAGAAAACAAGGAAAGAGGATCAAGTGATGGTGATGCAGGAGAAGAGGAAGCCAGGGGGCCTGGCCCGCATGGGGAGAGTCATCCGCTCACTCCTCCGACGCGTGCTGCTGTGTGGTGGCCGGTCCACCGCACAGTAGAGATGGAGGTGGTCGTTGATCGGTCTGATCCATGACCACTATCACCACACCTACCACACACACCCTGTACCCACCCACCCCGTGACACCCACCACACTCCACACACACCCTGCACCCACCCACCCCGTGACACCCACCATCCACCACACTCCACACACACCCTGCACCCACCCCATGACACCCGCCACACTCCACACACACCCTGCACCTACCCACACTGTGACACCCACCACCCACCACACTCCACACACACCCTGCACCCACCCACCCCGTGACACCCACCATCCACCACACTCCACACACACACCCTGCACCCACCCACCCCGTGACACCCGCCACCCACCACACTCCACACACACACCCTGCACCCACCCACCCCGTGGCACCAACCACCCATCACACACCACACACACCCTGCACCCATCCACCCCGTGACACCCACCATCCACCACATTCCACACACACCCTGCACCCACCCACACCGTGACACCCATCACCCACCACACACCCTGCACCCACCCACCCCGTGACACCCACCACACTCCACACACCCTGCACCCACCCACACCGTTACACCCACCACACACCACACTCCACACACCCTGCACCCACCCACCCCGTGACACCCACCACACTCCACACACCACACACCCTGCACCCACCCACCCCGTGACACCCGCCACCCACCACACTCCACACACACACCCTGCACCCACCCACCCCGTGGCACCAACCACCCATCACACACCACTCACACCCTGCACCCATCCACCCCGTGACACCCACCATCCACCACATTCCACACACACCCTGCACCCACCCACCCCGTGACACCCATCACCCACCACACACCCTGCACCCACCCACCCCGTGACACCCACCACACTCCACACACCCTGTACCCACCCACGCCGTGACACCCACCACACACCACACTCCAAACACCCTGCACCCACCCACCCCGTGACACCCACCACACTCCACACACCACACACCCTGCAACCACCCACCCCGTGACACCCACCACACACCACACACCCTGCACCCACCCACCCCCTTGACACCCACCACCCACCACAATCCACTCACACCCTGCACCCACCCACCCTGTGACACCCAACACACTCCACACACCCTGCACTCACCCACCCCATGACACCCACCACTCACCACACACCCTGCAACCACCCACCCCGTGGCACCCATCACCCACCACACACCCTGTACCCACCCACCCCATGACACCCACCACCCACCACACTCCACACACACCCTGCACCCACCCACCCCGTGACACCCATCACCCACCACATACCCTGCACCCACCCACCCCGTGACACGCACCACCCACCACACTCCACACACCCTGCACCCACTCACCCTGTGACACCAACCACACTCCACACACACCCTGCACCCACCCCGTGACACCCACCAGCCACCACACTCCACACACCCCCTGCACCCACCCACTCCGTGACACCCACCACCCACCACACTCCACACACACCCTGCACCCACCTACCCCGTGACAACCACCACACACCACACTCCACACAAAGGGTTAAGGGTTTTGAGGGTTACGTGTTTAAAGGATTAGGGGTGGAGAGATCTAGGGGTTTATAGAATTATGGTTTTAACAGTAAAGGGGTATAGAGTGTTAGGGGGTTTGGGATTTTTTGTTGTATTTGGGTTATGGTTTCAAAAGGTGAGGAGTTTAGATGGATAGGGTTTTATGGGTAAATCGGTTTAAAGGGTTAGGGATTTAGAGGATTATAAGTTAAGGGTTTAGAGGTTTACAGGGTGATGGGTTTAGGGGTTTAGAGGGTTAGGTATTTAGAGGGTGTGTGGTTTAGAGGTTTAGGGGTTTAGAGGCTGAGGGTTTTAAGGGTAAAATGTTTTAGAGGTTTAGCGGTTTAGAAGGTGATTAGCTTAGAGGGTTAGGGTTTTAGAGGGGTACAGTTTAGAAGGTTATGGGTTTATAGGGTTATAATTGTAAGGAGTTTGGTGTCCTGAGGTTTAGACGGTTTATGGGTTTCGATTGTTAAAGGGTTAGTGGTTTAGAGGGCTTGGAGTTTATAAGGTTACGTGTTAAGGGTTTAGAGGTTTTTTAGGGGATAAGCGTCTTCGATGTTTTGGGGGTTTCTAGGGTTATGGTGTTTAGGGGTTGAGCGTTTTAGGGGTTGAGGATTTTAAGGGTTAGGGGTTTAGAGGGTTGGTGTTTAGAGGGTTAGGGGTGCAGAGATCTAGTGCTTTTGAGAATTCGGATTTTAACGGTAAAGGGGTTTAGAGTGTTAGGGGGTTTGGGGTTTCAGGGTATTTGGGTTCTGGTTTCAAAGGGTGAGGAGTTTAGAAAGGATTTGATTTAATGGGTAAAGGCGTTTAGAGGGTTTGGGATTTAGAGGATTATAAGTTGAGCCGTTTAGAGGTTTACAGGGTTATGGGTTTAGGGGTTTAGAGGTTTAGGGGGTTAGAGGGTGAAGGTTTTAAGGATAAAGGGGTTTAGAGTGTTATGGGTTTCGAGAAGTAGCTGTTTAATGGGTTTATGGGTTTCGATTGTTATAGGTTAAGTGGTTTAGAGGGTTAGGAGCTTAGAAGTTTCGGGGTGTTTCGGGGATAAGGAGTTTCGTGGTTTATAGACTTCGAGGGTTTAGGGGTTGAGAGTGTTAGCGCTTGAGGGGATTCAAGGGTTAGGGGTTTAGAGGGTTAGGGTTTTAAGGTTAAAGGGCTTTATAGTGTTAGGTGTTTAGAGGATTGGTCTATTAGTGGTGTAGGAGTTTAGAGGGTGAGGGGTTTAGCAGGTTAGGTGCCGAGAGGGTTACGGTTTTAGGGGTTGCGGAGTTTAGAGGGTTTGGTGTTTATACAGTTAGAGTTTTGGGGGTTTATGGGTGGGGTTTTCGAGGGAGAGGTTTTTAGACAGTTAGGGTTTTAAGGGTAAGGTCGTTTAGAGGATTAGGTGTTTAGAATGTTAGAGTTTAGAAGATTTTGGGGTAAAGAGGGTTGGGGGTTTAGAGAGTTAGGTGTTTAGAGATGTATGGGTTTCGATTGTTAGAGGTTGAATGGTTTAGATGGTTAGGAGTTTAGGAGGTTATAATTGTATGTGTTTAGGGGTTTAGAGGTATGGGGGTTTTGAGGGTTAGGGGTTTATAGGGTAATGGGGTTTAGCGGTTTAGAGGGTTATGGGTTTTGGGATTTGGGAGTTTAGAGGGTTTAACACCAAGACTTTGACAACTAATATTATCCATACTAAAGGTGTTTTGGATTTCTCTCCGACACTTAATGGCACTTTTTATTGTCATGACAAACTTTACTAATTGGCTGTGTCGGGTGGTGTCTGGTTTAACGACACATTTATATTTACACGATCTAACCCGAAAATATATTTATTATGGGTTTAGAGGGTTAGGGGCTTAGAGTGTTATGTGTTTAGAGGGTTAGCGTTTTAGGGGTATAGGTGTTTTAAGGGTTAGGTGTCTTGAGGGTTAGTTCTTTAGAGGGTATGGGTGTTAAATGTAGATTTGAAGTTTTCGTGACTGCAGGGATCCATATTCTTTGGTTCTTTCGGTAAAGTGACATAGATAGAAATAAAATAAAACAAATCGCGACGTTTTGATCGCAACACAAGCGATCTTCATCAGGTGGGACAAAACACAAGCGATCTTCATCAGGTGGGACAACCACAGCAAGAAATGCTGAAGTCGGCGGGAGAGCTGCCATGGCAAGAGGTTATATAGTTAAGAGAGAGGGGAAGAGGCAAGGGGACAGAGAGAAAAGGGGGGGGTGTGGGGTAGGAAAAGGGGGGGGGCACGTAAGCGCTAGGGGAAGAGGACGTTAGGCTGGTGGGGGGACATGGGCGGGGCAGCAGTAAAACCGGCAGGTAATGATGGAAACAACAACACAAGTTAAGGCATTACCTGATTGATAACATCCTTCCAGTGATTGTTTAATTTGTATCCATCTTCTCGGTTGAAGTTTTGTCTATACCCTGGAGTCTACAAACTGAGTTGTAACTTCGGCCGCAGTTACGTTGGAGAAATAAAACGACACGTCTCGGACCGTGTTCGCGAACACAAGGCGGATCTGAAACATGGCAGAACCAATACCTCTGCCGTAGTGGCCATTGTTATAACGCTGTGGGCTCGCATGATATTGTTATTTTCGGAGGCCAAGGACAAAACTTCAATCGAGAAGATGGATACAAATTAAACAATCACTGGAAGGATGTTATCAACCAGGTAATGCCTTAACTTGTGTTGTTGTTTCCATCGTTACCTGCCGATTACTGCTAGCCCCGCCCACGTCCCCCCACCCCAGCCTCACGTCCTCTTCTCCTAGCGCTCACGCGGCCCCCCTTCCTCTCCCTACCCCACACTCTCCCCTCTCTCTCTCCCCCCTTGCCTCCGCCCCCATCTCATACCTGTATAACCTCTTGCCACGGCAGCTCTCCCGCCGACTTCAGCATTTTCTTGCTGTGGTTGTCCCACCTGAAAATATCACTTATGTTGCGATCGAAACGTCGTGATTTGTTTAATTTTATTTAATTTATACCTACGTGACTTTACTGAAAGAACCAAAGAGTATGGATTCCTGCAGTCACGAAAGCTTCAAATAAAGATTAAAATAGTTTAGTTTAATTTGTTTATTTTTGAACAGTTTGTCTTTCCTGTCATTTTTTGTATTTTTTTTGTTATGTTCTGACCTGCCCGATTGGACAGCTGTGAAAACAGATCTTTGTAGCTCATCGATTTCATCCAGTGTAAATAAATATTCAGATTTAAATTTTATTGACCTCTGTGCGAGTCTATGGATTTCTGAGTTTGTGGGCCTCTGTGAGTGTATGGGTCTCTGTCTGAGTCTATGGATCCCTGTGTCAGTATATAGGGTCGTCGTATGAGTCTGAGTGTCTGAAGGAATGTATGGGTCTCTGTTGGAGTCTATGGGTTTCTGGTTCTGGGTCTGAGTGGGAATCTATGGTTCTCTGAGTATGGTTGTTTGTGCGAGTCTTAAGTGCACAAACTGAACTTAAAAAGGGCATTGAGGGGTGCGGAATCCAAGTTGACTATTAAGCTCCCCGCAGTGCAAGCCAGCTCTCTAGTCGTGTCATCATACAGCCCCTGTAATTCTTTATAATAATAATTAGACTTACTCCAGGAAAGCCACGCTGAGTCATAGTAAGGTCCTGAATTTGTTTTTTATTGTAAGATCTTTTCAATCAATGAATAACGAATTCTTACACAAGTGGGGGGAAACCGGAGCACCCGGAGAAAACAAACGTATGTGAAGGGGCAGCAGGCAGCATTTTAAACCGTACAAGTGACGATGGCGATGATCCCACTTGCTATAATGCCTTCTCCTGGCCAGTCAGATGCTTTCTCCTGGCCAGCCAGGAGAAGGCACCTCAATGTCCACGGGAAGGGGGTTTCACAATATTTACTGTGTGATCCAGCAACCCTTGCTGCCTTCTACAGTGCTGGATCGCAGGCTTGCGTCACCACCTTCTGGCGAGTATTTGTAGTTATTATTTAAAGCTATATAGCACTCACAAGAACGACTCAAGAGGCACGAGGAGCCACAGACATGCAGGAAGGAAGCCACGTGGTGAGCCAGCACCAACGATTGTCCAGGCTCTACGGTACTCTATGTATGGAGGCATTATTGGCTAATTAATAACGAGTGTTTGTACAAGTGGGGGAAATCGGAGCACCCAGAGAAAAGCCACGTGTGTGAAGGGCAGCATTTTAAACCGTACAGGTGACGATGGCGATGAGTCCACTTGCTGTACTGCCTTCTCCTGGCGAGGCAGGTTATGCACCTCGACGCCCACGGGAAGAGGATTTCACAACATCATTGTGCGGTGATTTACGAACCCTCGCTGCCTTCCCCAGTGCTGGATTTGAGACGTGCACCACTAACACCAGGCGAATGATAACAACAACAACAATAACTATACTTATTACTTGGTAGCAACAGGCGAAAGAAAACAACAGGCAAATTATAACAGTCCAATTAAAACAGGCGAATGATAACAAGCAAATGAAAACAGGCGAATGATAACAGGCGAATGATAACAACAGGCGTATGTTTAGAACAGGCGAGTAGTAACAACAACAATTATTATTTACACTTAGAACTTGATAACAACAATATTTATACTTATAACGTGATCAAGCATGCCTCAGAGGTCCGAGGAACCACAGACAATCAGGAAAGAAGCCACTTGGTAAGCTGGCACCAACGATTGCCCAAGCTCTGTGACCCTATTGATACGTTTTTATCGACCAGATAGGGAGCGTTACGTGTGGGGGGGAAACCGCCCCCTTCGGTGCCTCCATGGTCCAATAGCTGGTCTTCTTGGCGCCACGGTCCCGAGCCCCCTAAAAGTTCCTCATGGAGCAAATCAACGGGTGGGCCATTGCCTTGTCAGGGCTCATTCATTGCTCCGGATCCCACCTGAAAATGCCAGGCGCAGATCCCCACATCATTAAAGCCACGGGTGCATTTATCCCAGATATAAACAATCGCAAACTATTTGACTATTTTTTTTTACTTTAACCAGGCAAGGCCCACTGAGCTATACAGCTCTCTTTCAGAAGCGGCCACACAATTACAGCTCAACAAATTGGCTTATTACGTGGACATTAGTAGCCAAATACTCTAAACATGTGTTAATAAATGTGGAGGGAAAACCCGGAGGATCCGGAGAAAAATACACGCGACCACGGGGAGATAACATACAAACTCCAAATACAAAGGTGTCAGGGTAAGGATTGAATACACGACCTCCTGTATACCCTACAAAATAGTTAACATCTCGCCACCGTGGCGCCCAATTCTGATCACATGACATAGCAAAACGAACGTCGCGGTGCATAGCAATAATTCAATTGGGCAATTACTGAGCGTTCATAAACGTGAGGGGATACAGGAGTACCCAGAGAAAACCCACTCGTGCAAGGGGGCAACCCTCTATCCCATGCAGACAGAGATGGTGCTTATCCCACTTGCTGTACTGCCTTCTCCTGGCCAGCCAGGATATGCCACCTCAACACCCACTACACCATGAACTTTGTGAACCGAGTTCAATGATAGCGATGGTGTCACCATCGCTATCATTGAAGACCTGGTTCATCAAGGACTGCATACTGATGTACCCCCCCTGGTGAGACATTGCTTAACCAACACTTACTTCACCTGGAATGGAACTTTCTACAAACAAACTGAGGGCACCCCAATGGTCTCCCCCCTATCTCCGGTTGTAGCCAACGTATTCATGGAAAAATTTGAAACTGACGCCATCCAGACTGCCACTCTACGCCCGACCTTATGGAAGAGGTACGTTGATGACACCTTTGTCATCTGGCCACATGGCCAGCCTGCTCTAGACCAATTCCGCGACCACATCAATTCCATACACCCAGCCATCAGATTTACCATGGAGGTCGAAAAAGATGGCAAACTACCCTTTTTGGATGTCTTAATTAAAAGAAGACATGATGGTTCAATGAGCCACTCTGTCTACAGGAAAGCTACCCATACAGATGCTTACTTGAAACCGGATTCCCACCACCATCCATCCCAAAAAAACTCCCTCATCAAGACTCTATACCATAGAGCCCAATGCATTTCCGACCAGGAACACATTACCAGTGAACTCAAGCACGTACACCAGGCTCTCAGGGCTAATGGCTACTCCGACTACACAATCCGCAAAGCCATCACTCCAGTCATGAAGAAGGATCCTCTTTTGGAGCCACTCAAAACCATCACCTTACCCTACATTGCAGGGGTCACTAAAAAGATCTCCAAAATCCTGAACAAACACAAGATCCAGGTCCGATTCAACACAGTACATAAAATCCGTGATTTAGTTCCATCTGTAAAAGATGCTGTTCCAGACATACAGTACCCAGGCGTTTACAAACTAAAGTGCCTCTGTGGTAGTAGCTACATTGGAGAAACCAAAAGACATATCTCGGACCGCATCCGCGAACACAAAGCAGACTTGAAACACGGTAGGACGAACTCCTCTGCCGTGGCAGATCACTGTTATAATTCAGTGGGCTCACATGACATTGACTTCTCCAAGACGGAGGTTCTTTGCAAACCAACCGGCTACCATGAGAGATTCGTTCATGAGGCCATTCACATATACAAGCACAGAGACAATTTCAACCGAGAAGATGGATTCAGGCTTAGTAACCACTGGAAAGATGTTTTAAATCATTTCTGTTCTTAATTAATTGTATTTTTACGATGACCTTCAGACCGCAGCTCTTTCGCCAGCATTGCCTCTTAATACCTCTCACACCACGGTTAATGGTATAGTTTTACAATATGGAGCATACTAGGGCCTCGCAGCTGTCTCTCTCCCCCTCCTCTGTTCCGACCATGGACGAACTCGTCCGTCTGAACGGGACCCGTAGCTATCCGTGGGGCTGAAATTTGAGGGTAAGAATCCACCCATTTTTTCGCCATATAGCATTGTGATATATAACGACTTATTGTTGGTAGCTTAGCTGATTGGAGAATATAGAGTTTATTGATAACATGAAGGTAATTTATATTTTAGTTTTTATTGGTTCACTATATAGTACTGTGAATAGCTCAGATGTGTAGTCATTTCTGTGACCAGTCACTAGCTAATCACTCAGTTGTTTCAATGCTGGATTCGCCTAGATATTTCAATGCTAAATTCTCCTGTTTGATTTGTACTAAGGGCCTCGGTGAATGTGTATGCTCTGACTTTAACGTAGCTATTTCTGCAGCAGGTACAAGCTAACCACTCAGCTATCTCAATGCTAAATTCTATGCTAATTCCATTGTCAAGATGTGTATGCCTTAACTTAGCTATTTCAATGCTAAATTCTATGCTAATCCCTTTAACAATGGGTGCCTCTGCGGGTGTGTATGCTTTAACTTTTAACATAGCTATTTCTGTGACCAGTCACAAGCTAATCATTCAGCCATTTCAATGCTAAAATCTATGCTAATTCCTTTGTCAAGGCGCTTTGTTCCTCTCACACAGCTTAAAGGCCGTATCTGAACGTGGCTCTTTCACTCCAGCGCTGTCATACCAGACAGTCTCGCTCCCTTCACCTGATGAAAGCCGCTTGTGTTGTGGCCGAAACGTCGTGAGAATATTATTGTGTTATTTTATTTTATCAATTTATTATTTTATTATCATTCTACGTGACTTTACCGAAAGAACCAAAGAAGATGAATCATTGCAGTCACGAAAGCTTTAAATCGAAACTCTAAACATGTGTTAATAAATGTGGAGGGAAAACCCGGAGGATCCGGAGAAAAATACACGCGACCACGGGGAGATAACATACAAACTCCAAATACAAAGGTGTCAGGGTAAGGATTGAATACACGACCTCCTGTATACCCTACAAAATAGTTAACATCTCGCCACCGTGGCGCCCAATTCTGATCACATGACATAGCAAAACGAACGTCGCGGTGCATAGCAATAATTCAATTGGGCAATTACTGAGCGTTCATAAACGTGAGGGGATACAGGAGTACCCAGAGAAAACCCACTCGTGCAAGGGGGCAACCCTCTATCCCATGCAGACAGAGATGGTGCTTATCCCACTTGCTGTACTGCCTTCTCCTGGCCAGCCAGGATATGCCACCTCAACACCCACTACACCATGAACTTTGTGAACCGAGTTTAAATTTCTGGCCACGGCGAACATCAGTGGCTATCTCCCTCTTCCTCTCTCGTCCCTGCTATTATCTCCCTCTTCTTCCCGCGTCCCTCCCACTATCTACCTCTCCAATCCGTCCCACCATCTTCCTCCCTCGTCCCTCCCACCATCTCCCACTTCCTCCCCAGTACCTTCCACTATCTCCCTCTTCCTCCCACTTGGCTCTACTATCTCCCTCTTCTCCCGTCCCTCGCACCATCTCCCTTTTCTTCCCCCATCCTTCCCACTATCTCCCTCTGCATCTCCAATCCCTCGCACTCTCTCCCTCTTCCTTCCCCTTCCTTCCCACTATCACCTTCTTACTCTAACCGATCTGCCTAATCCTCCCAAATCACTCCCACTATCTCCCTCTACTTCCCCAGTCGCTCCAACTATCTCCCTCTTCATTCCCCTTTCCTGCCACTATCTCCCTCTTCCACTCCCTTCCCTCCCACTATCTCCCTCTTCCTCTGCCGTCCCCCCCGCTATCTCCTTCTTTCTCTCCCATCCCTCCCACTTTCTTCCTCCCCCGTCCCTCCCACTATCTTCTCATCCTCCCCCATCCATCCCACGATCTTCCTCATCCTCTCCCGTACCTTCCGCACCTTCCTTATTTAACACCATCAGGTTCACAGACTCGCCCTCGCGTCTCCCAAGTCAAATAGCCTAGCTTAGACACAACCCTCACCATGTTACACTGACGGCATCGACCGAGACAGCCAACAACTATCCGGCCGCCCAATTATCTAGTGAAGACGGCAGCGACCAAGTCGGCAAAGACAGTGCCAACGAGACGACTCCACTTCCCAGAACCTGCAACCACGAGCTCTCGCTCTCCGCTGCTTTTATCCGACTCGGCGCGGCCTGGCTCCGCCCTGCCCGCGCCTCCCTTCTCCAACCCACGAGCGGGTTCCAGGGTCTTCCAGACAGGGTCTCTGTGATCCTTGCCCCAGTGCCTCCGCCCTGCTGACAAACACGCGTGAGGCTCACTGGCGTGTGTACTCCCCGTCCACCGCAGTTGCCGCTGCTGGACAACAACTATTACTCTACAGTTGTACTGCCCTTCTGTACCGTGCCCCCGAGCCATCAACACGGACTCACAGCATCAACACAGACTCACATGATCAACAGACTCCCACGATCAACACTCACAGCATCAATACGGACTCACACCATCAACACGGAAACACAGGGTCAGTGAGCGAAATGGCGGATGGTTTGGATCAGGGTGATGTTGGGGCAAATTCCATTAATTGGGAAAGGTGGCAATCTTGTGGGAATGTCCTCGCCAGAGAAGAAACTTGTCGCTTCCATGTTTTATTTTCATCCAACGTCCCATTAGCGAGATCCAGAGCGTGACGGACTCATATGGAGTCGGCCTCCTGTAATTTTTCTGGTCTCATTCTCACCACAGGTGAAAGCAGAGCCACACATCAACGTGCCAATGGGGCCACGGTTGAAGTGGTGGGGCCACGGTTGAAGTGGCGGTGGCCACGGGTCATGTGGCCTCGATGTATTTTCCATGTTGAAGGCCGATTGCCCCAAACATTGCCCGTCATATGCAGTGTCACTGAATAACGTGTGAAACATACTGTAGCATATACAAAATTTTATTTTCTTCATACATTAAATACAATAAACACAATAAACATGAAATGCATATAGGACATTTATAACTCTCTCAATGACCAAACTTGTATTTTATGAACACACTTATACAAGCAAAATATGACAAAAGTGTTCCAGATTACAGTTTCAATTGAGACTGAAATCCGGAATCATTATCCCCTACTGACAGACTAATAATACCCGCTCGCAGGCCAAGTGCTGATTCACCTTGGGGCCTCGCCTGGTATAGAGGTCGTGGGTTAAATCCCGACGCCTGTATATCTGGAGTTTGCATGTTCTCCCCGTGACCACGTGGATTTTTCTCTGGGTCCTTCGGTTTTTCCCTCCACATTTAGAAACATGCGTTTAAAAGTATTTGGCTGCTATATATTTCTGCGTGACAAGCCACTTTATAGCACTTTCATTTGTGGCCCGGTCGTTCCTGAAAGAGAGCTATACAGCTGAGTGGGCCTTACCTGGTAAAATAAAAATAGATTAGTTTTGTTAGTTTATTTTGTGCCACAGGGGGACAGCTACAGGGGGGGGGGGTGCCCATTAAAATGGTCGAGATGAGATGCAACTTAAGGCGCTTGTGACTTCCCAAAAATATTATTTATGGCAGGTTTTCACATCTAAACATCCCGGGTGGCATTGAAGCCAAGAGCTCCCACCCTAGGCGAGTAGCTACGAGAGCGGTGCTGTGCACGGCGACACGCCACTTTCTCCATCTGCCTGACTTGGTATTTTCTTTTTTGATACTTAAATAAATGTTAATGTTTCGTTTTGTGTATGCATGTATGTACACCGTTTGGGGAGCGGTGGTGCAGCAGTTAGCGCACTACGAACTCAGACATCTGAGTACATCGTGTGGTGTGTATAACATCGCAAAACTGGGGAGGACAAAGGCAGCCAGACGTGGGGCTGGCCACACAACCACTTCTGTGCCATGCCGGCCATCATAGGTGCTACCCGTTAAAAGCACTTGCCCCAGCAATCTGTTAACGGCAATACGGAGTACCATTGTCTTTTTGTGCAATTGTGTGCTTCTGTGTGCCACGCATGCGACGATGTAAATGTTTGTGTTTGATAAATGTACATCCGCAATGTGTGTGTGACGCGTATAATGCACGTGTGTGACGACGGTTGGAACAGCGATTCACGCACTGCCCTATCCACGCGGCGACCTCTCCTCAACGTCTCGAGCCTCGGCGGAGAGCGCCGCGAGGTTCGACTCCAACTCCGGCTTTCCAGGGACAAACCCCCCCCCCAATGCCCCACCCCCCAGGCCCATGGGGGGGGGGGGAAGTCGCTCCCCTCCCTCACTCCACGCTCAGGAACTTCCTCTTCTTCGCCGTGTTCATGTACGGTCGCCAAGGCCACTCCACCTCGGCGGTGGCCGCGTTGTCCAGCGTGCCCAGTTTAATCTCATAGACTGCGCGACACACAAAAGCAAAGATCCCCCCCATGCAGCCTTTAACAGACGGCGTGGGAAAAGCGCTGTTCGTGTGTTAGCATGTAGGAAAGCCAGCACGGCACACCAAGGGGTGGGTGTGGGTGGCCAGCATTACGTCCGATCATCTTTGAATTTACACATCGCATCTGGGGTGGGGGAATGCGAGTCGGGTCACGGTACAGCGAATGCGACCAGAGCAGCGACCCCACCGACTCAAGTTCCGATCCGCTCTACAAGTCACCCGCGGGCCACCTAGCCCGAGGTTAGACTCTTACATTCAGCCCATCATCCTCTCAGGGGTCGATAAAATTTACAACCACTTCGTAGGGAAGTCCACAAGGAATGTGGAATTTCCACCGCCTCTGCTGGGGTGTAAAGTGGAGACGAGTAACAATGTGTCAGGCAGACTTACGCTCCATCTCGAATCACGGTCCCACCTCCTTCAACTCGATGTCCTTGCCGTCGCGCTTGTAGACGTTGTGCCTGTTGGGAGGGGGGAAGGGGGGCACAGAAGTCACGGGAGGGGTCGCGGCAAGTCACACGGACGGCGCTGGACTCTCATTACGCGTCCTCGCAGACGTTTGCCAGTTAGAGGCCAGCGGCCACCCTGTTTAAAACTGCGGATGCATTAACAAATGAACAACATTACGCGCCTTCAGCTTCAGAGATGGCGTTAAATAAAAACTCTGTACTGTTGCTCAAAAACTAAAGTAAAATGAAACTATTTTTATTTTACCACTGAGCTATGTAGCTCTTTTTCACATAAAAATGTATAGCAGCAAAATACTCGAAATTCAAGATTCTAAATGTGTAGGGAAAAACCCGGAGGACCCGGAGAAAAATCAAAGTGACCAGGAGGAGAACATGCAAACTCCGAATATACAGGCGGACACACAGCACCTGGCCCAAAAGTCTGCTCACTCTTTCCCATTCCGAGACATCTGCAAGTTGCCGGGTGGTAGGTGTCACGTTCACCGCTGAATCTCGGTACGCGCGAGCGGCTCGGCGTTAATTTTATTTATAGAGGCGTAGCGCTGCTGTTTTTAAAAGGCGTTGCCCTCACCGCAGAGAACCGTAGTGACACGACCGGCACTCTATGGAACAAAACTGTGCCACACGCCCTCCCGCATGGTCTTATGGGAGCCTCGGTATGTCTTCAGGTCAGAAGACGTACTTGAGTTTTTCTTACGGTTCCGTTTCGACGACGTATATGTACATCATGAAAATGAGAAAGGGTTATAGCCTATACGAGGGATCTTTGTGCTTTGGGGATGGGGGAGGAAGATGTGGGTGAGACTGGCACGGTGCCCGCACGCACCCTCTTTCCGAGTCGCGACGTGAAGTTGTGCATCACGAGGTGTGGGAATGCCTCGGACATCATGTCCACGTCCGGATGTCGTGCCGCATCACCACGCTCGAGAGTGTCAAGTACACCGTGGCATCGTACCACGTGTCACATGAACAGCATGCCGGAAAGTTAGACACACCACAGGTGTCACACAGACTGTACTGGAGAGTTAAACACACTGCCCTTCCATCAGCGGCATCATACCATATCACACCACATACACAGTTAAGACACCACAATTCCATGTCTGCAGCGTCATACTACACACCGCACATCGTACGCACAGCTAAATACACCTCCATCCCCCGTCTGTTGCACCGCATCACACACGTCACACCATGCATCACACCGGGGAGCGGAGTGGCTATCTCATTACACTACAAATCCGGTGACCTGACTTCGACTTCCGGTGTGTCCAAGCATCGACAGTGGGGAGACAAAAGGGGCCAGATGTGGTAATGACCACACCACCCACCCCGCCGTGTGCCCTGCCGGCCTTCGTAGGTCGCTCGACAAACAGCACTTGCCCTGACAGCCTGTTAAAGGCTACACGGGGGAGCTTTGTCGACTGTGGTGCATGCGCGTGCCTGGCATACCGCGGTGCTCATGCAGGACGATGAAGTCGTTGACGGCGTTGGCGCAGCACGCCCACACCAGCGCCTGCAGCTTGTGGCCTCCGTGGTTCATCGGCTGAGCGTTCGGCAGGATCAGCTTCATCTCCTGCGGTGGTGGTGGGATGGTGGTGGTGGTGTGGTAACATGACAGCAACCGGTCACACGCCAAGTCCGCTCTTCCCACCGGCGTCCGTCCCGGCCACGCTGCGTTCGCCCCCCCACCTCCCCGCCCTCCCACTGTATCCGACTCGGGTTGTGTTGTTTGTTTTTTCCATTGCGGAAGCCGAGCCGAGCCGTACCGGTATACGGGGTCGCCAAACCCCGTGTTGGCACAACTGGGATGCACCATTGGAAAAACTTTACTATTTTTATTTTACCAGGTAAGGCCCACTGAGCTATGCAGCTCTTTTCCAGAAGCAACCTGGCCACAAATCATAGCTCAACTAAGTGGCTTATCGTCATGTGGAAATTTATAGCAGCCAAATACTCTTAAACGGACGTCGATTCTAAATGCGGAGGGAAAAACCGGAGGACCTGGAGAGAAATCCACGCGACTCCTCGGAAAGAGGCACGCAACTCCAAATATACAGCAGGCATCAGGGTCAGGATTGAACCTGCGACCTCCTGGATACCAGGTGAGGGAGTTAACATCTCGCCACAGTGGCGCCCCCAATGGTACATCTTTCCGTGACCACCGACCGTGCGTAGTGCTACAGTAGATACATTTTCGATGAATGGAAGGGATCGGTCATCGGGAAAAGGCGGACTGAATCGCGAGGAATGAAGTTGGCAAAAGCTGCATGCACCAAACCAAAGTGTCCAACGCTCCACCACTTACGACCCCCCCCCCCCCACACAGCCTCCACGTTTCATCAACAACCAGATTTCTTCTGGTTAACTCAACGGATGCGAGTTGTCTCACACCGCACAAGCCCGATGATTGGTCGACACGGCTCGTGTGAGGTGAAAGGAACTGATTCTAAAGCCGATAGAGAACACGTGTGTGTGTGCGGTAATTTAGCAGTTAGCATGCTGCCCCACAAACCTAGTGACCCGAGGTTGATTTCCGTTCATGGCCAACACCAGTGGCGATTATCTGAACTGGTCCTGGGCCTCCCCTAGATCAACTCAGCCTCAAATGAGTACCTAGTGCGGTGTGTAAACATCATTACCAGAGAGATAAAGGTGGCCAGTTGTGGTGCTAGCCACCTACACCCTCGCAAACAGTACCTGTCCCAAAAGCCTGTTAAGGCTATATGGGGGACCTCTGTCTTTGCGCGCTTGTACACATGCAATACACGAGGACCCACATTCCTCGTGTGACCCCAAACCCTGTAGCCCCTGTGACCCCGTGCCCGCACCTTGATGAACTGCTTGAGGAGGGAGCTGGGGTCGCGTGAGGTCATCGCCATGATGTGTGGGTACTTCACGCCGGCTCAGCGGTACTCGTCATCCATGTGGCTGCTCACTCCTACTGACACGGGGGGGGGGGGGGGTGGATAGAAAGAGGTGGTAGATGGGGCAGGGGGGACAGAGAGGGTAGGTTATCATTTGCCATACTTCACCGTGCAGGTGAGTGAAGGTGTGTGTGTGGGTGGATGGAAGGAGCGACCAGGAATGGTTTAGAATATCACTCTGCAGTGATCGCGTTGATTTTGTATAGCGAGCTGAGCACTAATGAGACCTGGATGAGTTCCAATTGCAAGAGTGGGTGGGTGATATGGCAGGTGAGTGGGTAAATTGAGTAAAATGATGAGTGAGTGAATGAGTGCGTCAGTGCATGTTAAACCTCTTTGTTACAGCACGTAGCCAACCGTGGTAATCGGAAGTGTGACAAACTAACCACAAAAAGTAGTTCTCAAGAAATGAGTTTGTCAATCTAGACGATGATTTAAAAGTGCAAAGCTCCAGTGGCTTCCTAATATTGTAAGGAAGACCGCTCCAGAAGGAAGACTGCTCCAGAAGCACACGTTATGTGGTGACCACGGCCTTCATTTGACATTCCACCAAAATTTACGCCAGCCATCACACACACACGGCCGACTCTTTTCCGCGTTCACGCCACGGGATTTTTCAAAGTCCACTTGGGAAGCAATCGCCGTGCAGTATTTACGGTCAACGCAACTGCGGCATTAAACCCATTAAACCGGTGGGGGGGGGGGGGTTGAGGGCCCGCCGTTCTCAAACCGCGAACCTCCGCGGCAAAATACGGTGCCACCGCTTGGCAGGAAGGACCGACGGCGAGCCGGGGATGCGCGCCGACTCGGCGTGTCTAGCGGGCGGAGACGCGCGACGCTTATCCCTCTGCCTCGGGAGTCTCGCGGGAAGGAAGAGAGAGAGAGATGCGAGGAGACGTGATGGTGAGGGATGTGAGATCACCCTCCCCTCCCTGGTCGAACTCCACGGCCTTCTGGAGTTCAAGCGCCTCCCACCGCAGGTCCGTAGGCAGCACCAGGTTTTCTTCGGTGACGACGTCAGGGGGACAGGGGGCAGTGGGTGGGGGGCGGGCAGGGGAGAATTAACAAGGAAGAAAAATCATGCGCACGCATGGATTCATTCGGAAACGCTTTCCAACGCGCGGTTGTCTTCTCGCCTGTATTGTCAGACCGTCTTGTCCCATCTTAGTCCGTCTTGCGTGTCTCATTTTCTCTAGATTCGTCTCTAGTCTGTCTTGCGTGTCTCAACGTCTCTAGTCTGTCTCACTGTCTCTCGTCTGTCTTGTCGTCGCGAGCCCATCTCTAGATCCGTCTCGCCGCCCGTTACCATCGAGCGCCCTCTTGAGCTGCGCCTTCTCCTCTACGAGGACCTTCTTGGCCTCCTGCGCCTTGCGGTAGAGGTACTCGCCGTGCAGTTGCGCCTCCTCAGCTGCACCAAACAAAGACAAAGATCCCCCATGTAGCCTTCGACAGGACTGTCGGGTGCAAGTGCTGTTAACGAGCAGCACCTTTGATACACGAAGGGGGGTAGGTAGCCAGCACCACATCCGGCCGCCTTAATTTCCCCAGTGGCGATGTTTACACAACGCACCAGGTACTCATTTGAGGCTGAGTTGACCAAGGGGAGGCCCAGGAACGGAATCGTCACCAGTGTTGGCCGTGAGCGGGAATTGAACTCGGGTCGCTGGGTTAGTAGTGCAGCGTAGTGCTAATCGCGAGACGACCATAAACAACAACCGCCATTCGCCACGAAGTGGTGGAGATGTCACCACGGCGCTCGTGCCAGGCTACGTGCAGGTTAAGGCCACATGAAGCGTCGAACGCCCGCTGGCAGCAGGAGGTCACAGACAGACAGACCCAGGTTGCCATTGGTTGCTTGACTGAGATGACTGGCCGATGCACCACCTGTGCCCCCTACTGTGCTACACTACCGCTCCCACCTACACAAACTCTCTTGGGCTATACTCTTTGGTTCTTTCGGTAAAGTCACATAGGCATAAAATATAAAATAAATTAAATCACGACGTTTCGGGCACAACACAAGCGTCCATCATCAGGTGGGACAAACCACAGCAAGAAACAATTGCCGACGTGGGCAAAAGAGCTGCTGTAAACAAGAGACTATATAGGTAAGAGAAGGGGGGAGGATCAGGGAGGAGAGATAGAGAGAGGGGGTATGAGGGGAGTGCTGAAGAGAGCGGGGCTGGGAGTGGGAAGCTTAAGAAATTAGAGATGCGGAAAGTTAAGGCAACACCATAAAGCAGTTAAGGTTTTACCTGGTTAATAACATTCTTCCAATGATTACTCAATTTGTATCCATCTTCTCGGTTGAAGTTATGTCTGTGTTTATATATCTGGATGGCTTGATGAACAAACCTTTGATAGTAGCCCGAAGGTTTGCAGAGCGGCACCACGATACTCCTAGCGACGTCGTTGATTAATGTCTGTAATTAATATCGATGGTGAATCTCTGTAATTAATATCGATGATTCGATTCCACGAGAACAGATTCCACAAGAATCGATTCCACAACTATTTCAGTAAAGCGAAGTACGCGATTCGATTCAAACGTGTTCGTTCCGGTCTCATCAGAATCGGTATTGATTCTGTGCTGGAGGAATCCAATGAGCTATAAAGCTCTTTGATCAAAGATGTGCCAGTAGGGGGCACGGGGTCATAACGTCACAACAACAAACAATACAAAAACGATAGGAGTGCAAAGGGAATGGTAGCAAACCACTAAAAATAGATGAAATAAACCATATAAGTTCATACTCTTTGGTTCTTTCGGTAAGAAGTCTCGCTCTCCGTTCCACCCACTACAACTGGCGTCAGAAGTAGCCAAATAGTAAGATGAATCGCTATAATGGAGACGCGAAGAAAAACTCGTACCAGGGCTCCAGTGGAAGAGGAGGACGACTCAACACCACTGGGGTTGGCAGCCCCGGAAGGGGGAGGAGAAGCGACGACGGCCGAGCTGCTCACTGCCCGGCCGCCCGGCGGCTCACCACCGTCGGAGAGGGCGCTTCAGGTGGCTCACTCCCGCCTCGCCCAACTCCTGCACGCGGCGGCATCCATCCTCGACGAAATACATCGCGGGTTATAACCACAACAAATATAATCACAATCACTGCGACCATAATCGCCGTAACCACAAATATAATCATAACCACCAGCTACATAACCACAAGTATAAACACTACTGCCACAAATATAACCATAACCACCACAACCATAACAACCAACATAACCACCACAACAACCACAATGATGCTGATACACTCTCACACCATGTGGGTCCCCTTGTCTCCTTGTGTCTCCCTGTGGGTGAGTGGATGGGTTGGCGAGAGAGTCGGTGGGTTGGCAAGAGAGTCGGTGGGTTGGTGAGAGAGTGGGTGGGTGGCAGAGTGAGTGACCGGTGGCAGAGTGAGTGACCGGTGGCAGTGGGTGACCGGTGACTAAGTGGGTGGGTGGCAGTGGGTGACCGGTGACCAAGTGGGTGGGTGGCAGTGGGTGACCGGTGACGAAGTGGGTGAGAGAGTGGGTGGCTGAGTGGGTGGCCGAGTGGGTGGCTGAGTGAATTGGTGAGTGGATGAGTGCCAGAGTGGGTGGGTGAATGGCTGAGTGGGTGGGTGAGAATCAGTATGTTTTTGCTGGAGGAATCCGATGAGCTATGAAGCTCTTTTTCATAGATGCCCAGAGAGTGGCTGAGTGGGTGGCTGAGTGAGTGTCGGTGGGTGTGAGTGGGAATGAAATCTAACCTGCACCTCTGCATTGCAAATCCAGCGAGCTAACGTCCTGCGTGTGGTGGGGTAAAGTGTGGGCATGGCCACTTTGCTCCAACACGTCCGGACCAGCGTGGAAGAGTAGACCAAATACCTCTATATAGCGGCCTCTAGTGGATGCCTTTTCCAGCAGCAGGCGATTCGCCTCCACAACAAACCCGTCCCTCCAGGGATAAAAACACACGGCAGTCTGGGAGTGCCTCTCATCAGCTATGGCTCAACACGAGGGCCACTCTGGAGCCGGTTTCCACCGTCAGCGCCTCATCAGCAGCAGCAGCAGGGCCGGGCTCTGCTTGAAGCAGCGCCGTGAACTCAGCAGGCGTCTAGGACGTGACGGCTGTGGGCCAGGCGCCTCCTCCTCTGTCTCCCCCCACCACCGCCGCCACTGCTGATGTGTGCACACCGCGCGAGGTTCTCACCTTCAGGCTGAGTCGACGTAGAGGAGGCCCAGCGAGCCGCCGCTTCAGAAGCTTTCGCGAGCCACTGACGGTGGCCGTGAGCGGGAAACCAAATCGGCCGCTCGCCACCCACAATCCACAGCGCGCGCCGCCTCCACTCGCCCCCTGCCTGACCGGAAGTAGCAGCGGGGGGAGGGGGGTGGGCAATGGGGGCGTGAGGGGGGGGGTTGAGGGGGAGCATGGGCGGGGGTTGCCAGGGGGGGCAAGGGGGGTCGCGAGGGGGGGGGATGCTTGGGGGGGGGGGGTTGTGAAGGGGGAGGGGCAGGGGGGGAAAGAGGGAGCATGGGGGAGGAGCTTAGGTGAGGGGGAGGAGCTAATGGCTATTACACCACGCCGCGTCTCGCGCCACGTGCTTCCCCTGGCAGTTTGGCCGTTAGGCGTGGAACCGAGCTGTGGGTGAGTGGTGGCGGTGGTGGTGTGAGTCTTTCTACGTGAGTCTGTGTGTGAGTCTCTCTAAGTGAGTCTCTCTAAGTGAGTCTCTCTGTGTGAGTCTGTGTACGTGTGTGTGGGTCTGTGTGAGTCTGTGTGTAGCAGTGACCCGGTCTCAAATGAGTACCTGGTGCGATGCGTAAACATCGCCACTGGGGAGACAAAGGCGGTCGGGCGTGGTGCTAACCACCCACCCCTTCGTTTACCGTGCCGGCCTTCATACGTACTGCTGGCTAACAGCACTTGCCCCTACAGCCTGTTAAGGCTCTATGAGGATCGTTGTCTTTGGTGTCCTGTATTAGCAGGAGGAGGAGTGGTGGTGTTAATGTTGGTGGTATTAGTGGTGGTGGTGTTAGTGATGGTGGTGTTAGTGGTGGTGTTTGTGGTCTTAATAATGGTGGTGTTGGTGTTAGTGATGGTGGTGTTAGTGGTGGTGGTTCGAGGTATTGTTGCTGGTGTTAGTGATGGTGGTGTTGGTGGTATTAATGGTGGTCGTGTTAGTGATGGTGGTATTATTGGTGGTATTATTGGTGGTAGTGTTAGTGGTGGTGGTGTTAGTGGTAGTGGTGTTGGTGGTGGTGGAGTTGATGTTGGTGGTGGTGTTTTTAGGGTTCGTAGTGTTAGTGGTGGTGTTAGGAGTGGTGTTAGTGCTGGTGTTAGTTGTGGTGTTAGTTGAGGGGAGCGGTAGTGTAGCGATTAACGTGCTGCGCTACAAACCTGGCGACCCGGGTTCGATTTTCGCTCACGGCCAACACCAGCAACGATTATCTGAACCGGTCCTGGGCCTCCCCTAGGTAGACTCAGCCTCAAATGAATACCTGGTACGATGTGTAAACATCGCCGCTAGGGAGACAAAGGCGGCCAGGCGTGGTGTTAGCCACCCACCCCCTCGTGTGCCATGCCGACCTTTATAGGTGCTCGCTAGCAGAAATTGCCCCTACAGTATATTCAGGCTATACGGGGGATCTGTCTTTGTTAGTGGTGGTGGTGTTAGTAGTGGTGTTAGTGGTGGTGCTAATGGTGGTGTTTGTCGCGGTGTTGCTGGTGTCCGAACAAAGGAGCGACGCTCACAACAACGACCTTTGACCTGGGCGGCTGAAATGTAGCACGTTGGCACAGTCATCTCAGTCAGTCAACTCTTGGCACCTGGGTCTGACCTGTGACCTGTCAGTGAGCCTTCAGCATTTCACGTGGTCTCAAAGTGCACCTGGCCTGGCATTTGCTGCTACTTAGTGGCAAATGGCGGTCTTTGTTGTTTTTGTTGTGTTTCGTGTTGTGGGTGAGTGGTGAGGTTGTGAGTCTGTGATGATGATGTGAGTCCGTGTTGATGATGAGAGTCCGCATTGTGACATGACGCGTGTTTAGACATGAGTATTGTCGCACACCATCGGTTTTGTGTGACCCTCACCTGCGTCTCCCGCTCTCCACGCAGAGACCCGGACCGTGCGAGAAACGCAGTGAGCTCTGAGCACCCTACTCTGCAAGTTGCTGCCATGGAGGTACGTGTGGCTCTTCAACTCGTGTGGTAAAATATGGGTGGACGTGTGTTTTCCCCTCGACTTGTGCCTACCTGTCACCTACCTGTATACCTGGATGTGCTTCTCCTTGTCCGCCTGAGTATGTGTATGTCTATCAGAGTGTGTCTCCGAGATCCTGTTGGTGTGCCTGCCTGTCTACGCGTGAGCATTTACAGCACTATTATCTATCCACTGATGAATGAGAATGCCTTCCTCCCTGAGACCTTGCTACCCCTCAAATGCTGTGATGGAATAATCCGCCAAGCGCCGATTTTGTCGCACCATCTCTCTGGTGGCTCTCCTCTCCGATGTGTTTCCTTCCTTGGCTGCCGCTCCGTTATTATTCTTCACTATCAGCCATTGTTGTCCCTCCTTGCCATGGCTCGTCATGCCCGATCCCCAATCACTCTTTAACAATTTGAACAATCCCTGCGTGTGACCTCAAAATCCACGCATCTTTCATTGTTAATCCAAGCATGGCATCTGATATTGGCCAAATATTCCAATGCTGAGAAACGACAACATCTCGGCAGGACCCTCCTGAATGTGGAGCCCAGGATCTCAGAGATGCTGGCTCAGTGCTCGCCTTCTGCACTTGCTCCAACATCTTAATCAAGCCTATGTGGTGGACCTTTGTCTTTGTGTGTGTGTAGATGAGCCGAGCTGGAGAGGCTCGGAGTAACGACACGTCTTGCACCACGTGGAGTGCGCTGTCCTCAGACGGCACCAGCTCCATCTGTAGCAAATCGCCGAAAGGTAAGAACAGTAATGAGGGACGTCACAGTAGCCATGGTAAATAGTGGGACATCATGATGGCCATGTTGCATGGGGGACGTCACAGTGCCTTTGGTGTATGAGAGATTTTATGGTGATTGTATGGGTGATGTCAAGATAGCAATGCTACATGGGGGACTTAATGGTAATCATGTTTTGATTTAAAGCTTTCGTGGCTGCAGGGATTCATATTCTTGGTTCTTTCGGTAAAATCACGTAGAAGGGCAATAATAAAATTATAAAAATATAAAACAATAAAAATCTCACGACGTTTCGACTGCAACACAAGTAATCATCATCAGGTGTGAAAACCACAGCAAGAGAATTGTATTATTTTATTATTTTATTGTTTCCCTTCTACGTGACTTTACCGAAAGAACCAAGAATATGGTAATCATGTTGCATTAGAGACTGCATCATGGTTGCCATGTTACATGGGGGACTTCATGGTGGCCATGTTGCATGGGGATAATTATCTGTGCTCTGGCCTCAGTACTGAAACAACATCAAATGCTTTCAGAATTGCTTCTGCGGCCATCTTGAATGCTCTTCCAATATTAGGAAACCACTGAAGCTATCCGCGTTTAAATCATCAAGTTTGACAACTAATATCTATACTCATTCGCTCTTTCGGTAATGTCACCTAGGTAGAAATAAAATAAAACAAATCACGACGTTTCTATCGCAACACAATCAATCTTCATCAGGTGGAACAACCACAGCAATAATAAAATGCTGAAGTAGGTGAGAGAGCTGCTGTGGCAAGAGGTTATCGGTAAGAAAGGGGGGAGGAGCAAGCGGGGGAGAGAGAGGGGAGCTGCGTCAGCGCTAGGGGGAGAAGAAGTGAGGCTGGGGGGGGACGTAGGCGGAGGTAGAAGTGGTAAGCTGAGTATGGGACATGGTGGGAAAGTAAATCTGAAAAATCTACTAGTACCTGGCGCGTGTGATGGAAACAACCACAACCAGTTAAGGCTTTACCTAGTTAATAACATCCATCGAATGATTGCTCAATTTGTATCCATCTTCTCGGTTGAAGTTATGTCTATGTTTGTATATCTGGATGGCTTCATGAAAAAACCTTTGATAGTTACCTGAAGGTTTGCAGAGTACCTTGGTCTCGGAAAAAAACAATATCACGCGAGCCCACAGCGTTATAACAATGGTCAGACACGGCAGAGGTATTGGTTCTGCGATGTTTCAGATCTGCCTTGTGTTCGCTAACACGGTCCGCGACATGTCAATTCGTTTTCCCAATGTAACTGCTACCGCAGGTACAACTCAGTTTGTCGACTCCAGGATATTGCATGTCAGGATGGGATTAGATCACGGATTTTGTGTACTGTATTGAATCGGACTTGGATCTTGTGTTTGTTTAAGATTTTGGAAATATTTTTGGTAACACCTGCTATGTATGGTAAAGTGATGGTCTTGATAGGCGTCTCAGTGGATTGTTTCTACATGGTTGGAGAAACAGCTTTGCGAATAATACTGTCCCAGTACCCATTCATCTTAAGAGTCTGGTGTACGTGTTCCAGTTCACTGGCTTGGTGGTGTTGGTTGCAAATGCAGTGGCCCTATGGTGTAGTGGTTTGATGAGGGAATTCTTCTGCGCCGGATGGTGGTGGGAATTAGGTTTTAGATAGGTCTCTTCTCAAACAAAACATCCAGGAATTAGTAGCTTACCATCATTCTCCACTTCCATGGTGAATTTGATGGATGGGTGTATGGAATTTATGTTGTTGAGAAATTGATTCAATGTTGGCAGGCCATGTGGCCAAATGACGAAAGTGTGATCTACGTATCTCTTCCACAAGGAAGGACGTTGGATGCATGTCTGGATGACATCAGTTTCAAATTTCTCCATGAAAACATTCGCTATCACTGGTGATAAGGGGGGACCCATGTGGGTACCTTCATTTTGTTTGTAGAAAGTACCATTCCTGGTGAAGTAAGTGCTGGTTCAGCGTTTCTACTGCTGCATGCATTTTTTTTTCCGCCTGAGGACGACCGCTTGTGTTGCGATCGAAACGTCGTCATTTATTTTATTTTATCCATATGTGACTTTACCGAAAAAAACAAAGAGGAAGTGTTAGTAAGGCAGTTCCTAACCAAAGTTGGTACATCAGCATTCAGTCCATGTTGGACCAAGTCTTCAATTATTGCTAAGGTGTCAGGTACAGGAACCTTGGTGAACAGAAAGACTACATCAAAGCTGACGAGCAAATCATCTGGGGACAGTGAAATGCCTTTGATTATAGAGATAAAGTGAGCTGAGTTTCATACTGCTGAGGTAGTCTTGCCTGTGAATGGAAGCAAGGTCTCAGACAGAAATTGGGCCAGTTTGTAGGGAGGTGAGTTGATAGTGGAAACGATGGGTCGAAGTGGAGTATCTTCTTTATGGATTTTTGGAAGACCATATAATCTGGGTGGTCTATTAGCAGAAGGTTTTAGGGAGAACTGCTTGAATGGTTCGATTAGAGAAGTCGAATTGGTAATGATATTGTTTGTTTTTAAAGCCAGGCAGTTGGTCGGATCTTTGTTGATTTTGGTGTAATTGCTATCATTAAGAAGGTCCTGGATTATGTTGCTGAATGTGGTTTTATCCATGATGACAGTAGCATTGCCCTTGTCGGCTGAGAGGATGACTTTGTCCTCTCTATTTTTTAATTTGGTGAGTTCAGAGCGCTCGTCCTTGCTGATGTTATTAATAGGATTCTTAGCATTTTTAAAGATGGTGGCAATTTTAAATCTTGCCACGTCTGTCGGGATGTGTCCCAAGCCTTTGAGGGCTACATCTACCTGGGTTTTTATATCATCCACTGGGATGTGTTTGAGGGTGACAGCAAAATTCAGCCCTCTAGCTAGTACCGATTTTAGGCTATCGGAGATTGTGCTGTTACTCTGATTAATAGCAGTCTTTTTTATGTGTGGATCTGGTTTCTTTTTTGACAAGTTATTGAATTTAGCAATAAGGTTAACCTTGCATTTGGAAGACATTGTTGTGGCAGAAGAAGCAGTCATGTTATCTACAAGGTTCCAATCAGATGCGGACATTTTATCTGTTAATGTTAAGTGTGATTGTAGGAGACATTTGTCTAAATTATCAAGTTCAAGCCGGAGTAGTCTTATCCTCTCTGAGATTAGAGAAAGGCTAGCTCTGAATAAGATCCGTTAGAGTTGGGTTAAGTGACAGAAGCAGATGTGAGTTTAAATGTGGTCGGTATTATCTTGTTGTCGCGGCATCTCTTCAGAAAGGTGAGTGACTCGAACATGTGAGCCTTCTTGTCTCGCAGTCTGTTAATGGTTCTAACAGATGTGTGGAACCTATTTGCGTGGTTAGTTTATTAACCTTCCCCCACACTGTTGATTAGCACCATTGGCTACATGCGGTGCAAAAGAATTTCAACATACATAGCTGGGATTGGCAAAAACATCCCAATCCTGAAATATTTACCCTATAAATTGCACAAAAGTTTGGTTCACACACCTGTTGTTGTTATTCTCCTCGTGCCTACAGAAATCCTGGCTCACTTTGGCCCTCACTTGACCGACCGCGAAAAGCTGGAGCTCACAGCCATGCAAGAAGTGTGGTACTTTGCGCTCGACAACAAACCCAAGGGATGCAACAGGCATGGATATGATGACGACGAACGTAATTACATTCTGGTGAGGCTCACCACAAAACTACAGCCTTGGGGGCGGTCACAGGGCCCAGAGATAGCGGGGTTTGTGGCTTCTTATTATTGCACCTGAATTACCAACCAGGGCACACACCAACGCGCTTCAAAATCAGAATGTTTAATCCCGAGTAAAGCCCTTTTAGATAAGAAGCAATTTTTCAAGGGAATCTTCGCCAGCAGACAGTATCAAAGCATTCGACAATTACACCCACTCACACACTTACTCACCCACCCCCAGACGCACTCACTTGCTGACTCACTCACTCATTCACCCACTCAATCACTCACCGACCCACTCGCCCACTCACCAATGCACTCACCCGCACACATCTGAATCAGAAGTTTATTTCCCGAGTAAAGCCCATTGAGCTCAGAAGCTCTTTTTAAGGGTGACTCAGCCAGCAGACATCTGAGCATTCCAAATTATGGTTAAAAATAACTTCATAATTCCAAGCAAATTTTTTTGTTAAAATTACATTCGCACTTCTTAAACGTTGTGATTTTAACAATAGTCAGTTTAAATGATTGTACCTTTTGTTCAGTTCCGACATGATCACCTCCACTACCGCTATGAGGTGCTCAAGATGATTGGGGAAGGAGGTCAAGGCCAGGTGATCCAGTGCCTTGACCACAAGAGGAACACCCTGGTAGCTGTAAAGATCCTGGTGTCACCGTCGAGGTAAGACTTCAGAGACGTGCCATCACGAGGCCGACGTTAAGTCCATTGCCGTGCAATGCGGTGGTGACACTCATGCTTCACAGCGAGAAGGGGGGACTTGGTTCGGCTCCTGACTCGGGCACCATCGTGTGTGGAGTGTGTACCTTCTACCCCTGTTCTGCATCGGTTCCTTCTAGGTACTCTGGTTTTTCGTCTCTAAAGCTTAAAATACATACACACACAGTGTGAACTGGTATCGGCCAAAACATCCCATTGCTACAAGATTACCTCCACATTACAGTAAGTCATCATTTAATGCTGTAGATACATTCATGAAAAGTTCCGCATTAAGCGAAAAAGCATTGAGCGAAAAGAATCTCTCCATAAATAATGTAACAATAAAGTTTGGCGAGATGCAATGTATGCATACACTGTGAGATGATGAGACCAATAACTGAGGCTATGCTATAGTAATAGGTTTTACCATTTTAACTGGCACAAAAACTGACACCTTCTTTGGTTCTTTCGGTAATGTCACGTAGAATGAGAATAAAATAATAAAATAATACAATAAAATTATCACGACGTTTCGGCCACAACGCAAGCGGCCGTCTTCAGGTGAAAGTTACAGACCTGTCGGGACGACAGAGCTCAACACACCCGAGACGGCTTTTCTTAGAGCTTAGTCTCCACTGGTGTTGGACCAGAAGAGTGGAGACTAGGCTCTAAGAAAAGCCGTCTCGGGTGTGGACCAATCAAATTCAAGGACAGTGCATATTATTATCAGAGTTGTCTCTTTTGTTTGCATTTTGACTGCTTGTGTTGTGGTTATTGCAAACATGATGCCTTGAATAAAGGTGTCAGTTTTTGTGCCAGTTAAAAGGATAAAACCTATTACTATATCTTGTTACTGGCAAAGGAGGTCTCATAATGAGGCTATGCTGTCACGTTACTTTTATCATTCCGAGTACTGTATCATACCGCTCAACAGTGCAGCTCAAAAAAGTATTTTGTTGTCGACTACTCACAAACCACGTTATGATGGGCGTATTCCGTGTTATAATGGGTGCGTATCTTGTTAGAATGTGCGTGTTCCATGTTGTAATGGTCGCGTTTCTTGTTACAACGGACACATTCTGCATTGTGTAAAAAGTGTTGAAGAACCACGTTATAACGAAAACGCGTTGTTTTAACGGGCGTTTGCATTTAGTTTTCCCGAATGACCAATCCAATTTGAATGGCTCTTCACCTTCAAATCCTATTGGGTACCCGACGCCAGCTCCTGTGCCCCGTATGGTACCAATGAGAGTCGAGAACGCTACTCTAGCTCACAATGCCGTTAGACCTGGTGAAAGTATATTTAATTATTAATTCTGAATAGCATTTGCCTCTGGGTGTCCCTTAAGCAAGTGTAAGTTATTAATTTGTGGACTTCCTCTGCGCAGCTCCAAGGAAGAAACATTGCAGAGGATGGAGCTCCAGATAGCTCTGGAACTTCAGAGTGAGGACAGCAATGAAGATTACAACGTCATCAAAGTCCTAAACAGCTTTGATTTCAGGGGACACCACTGCCTTGTCCTGGAGCTGTTGAAGTATGTACCGCGTGTTCCATCTCCCCCTCCCTCCGCTAATAGCGTGGTTAACTGATTAACTAAACAAACTTTTTTGTTTTCGTGGGAAAGTCCACTGACCTATTAGTTATTTTTTTGTAAGCGACCTGCCCACAAATGATAGCTTAACAAAGTAACTTATCACGTGGAAATGTATAGCAGCCAAATACTATGAATGCATGTCGATTCGAAATGTGGAGGGGAAAACCAGAGGACCTACAGAATAATCCACATGATCACAGGGAGAACATGCAAACTCCAAATGTACATGCGTCAGGTTCGGAATCAAACCCCACGACCTTACCAGGCGGAGTTGTTATCTTCTCCCCATGGATAACCCTCTACCACCTGGCAAAAATGCCAATGAAATCAAGTTGTCAAGTGGGCAAATGAGCCAACTAATTTGGTTCATCGACAAACCAACGACCTGAACCTACACTGAACTATGACTCTGAATATTGGTCGTGAACATGCACGAACAATATTAAGATTGTTGTTAGCAGAATCAGCACAGCATTTAAGGAGATGACACTGACACTGTGTTGGTGTTGTTTCTGCTTTTGTCTCTCTCACAGGGAGAGCCTTTATGATGTGATGAGAGAATCGGGGTTCCGGTTGGACATGGAAATGGTGAAAAGTTATACCAGGGGAATCCTCATGTTCCTGTCCCACATCTCTTCCAGGAACATAGTTCACGCGGACATCAAGCCAGTGAGTGGACACAGCATTCAGTATGATTTTGTTGCAGAGGCGTATTGTTAGTAGGGAATCGTTCCACGGAGAAAACCGGCCACATTAGTCACAAGGTCTATGCGTTCGCTGTTTCCATCTAACTGGAAGGAGGCAGGGTCATTGTACCCCTGGTGAAGATAATGCGGTATGAATTAAACTGTAGTGTAGAGTCGTGTCGGTATTGGGGACTCACCATAGACAAAACCGGCAACGTTGATCACAGCGTTGCCCCAGTCCTTCGGAGACAGAAACTGGAGCAAATAAAGACTATTTCCTAAGTGTGCCAAACGTGTATTTTGACCTGACAGCTGCCCGTTGTCGGCTTCCACACTGCGAATGGAAAACTTCCGAAGACAAACGCGCGGTGGATAGCGTCATGGAATACGCGAGCTCTCATGTGTAGCTTTTGGTCCGTAACCCGTTAAAGGGCACTCTTGCAGCTGTGAGCTCAATGCACTCTCCTGTCAGAGGAACCATGATCAGTTGTCAATAGAGCTGCCCTCCTTTACTTCGATGGTCCCTTAGAGTGCTTTGAACATGAGCCTCAAATCAAATCTCTTTTCTAGATGCAATTGAAAGGGGCAACCCCCAGTAATAGCTGTCAACAAACATCAAATGTTGCACTTGACTGACGCTCGTTGACGGCACTACGCCTCGTCTAGTTCCCCTGTTTAGCGTAGGTGGTGGTACGTGATCGTTCCACTGCTGGCTGAATGTTATCGGCATAACCTCTGCATTTGAATTCATTCTGCCCCTTCTCCTGCAGGAAAATGTTCTCATCAAGGACACCGTGACCGGCACTGTGAGGGTCACTGACTTTGGCACGAGCTTTTTTGTGGAAAGTCAACGTGAGTGACCTCTCCTGGGTGTGAGCGTCTGCGTGTGGGTGTTTGTCTGATTGTGTATATGTGTGAGTATCTGCGTGTCTGTACATGTGACTGTTCATGTGTGTGATGAAGATGCTGTTTAAGAAACAGTGAGTACACAAACACATATATGTGTTGTTCTTGTGATTGGTGTGCAGCTATGAATGTTGGTGGGACTCTGGAATACTCGGCTCCGGAGCTGCACTTGGGCTACAGCTTGACCTGTGGCGTAGACATGTGGGCGCTGGGTTGCACGGTGGCGGAGTTGGCGACGGGCAGGCAATTATTTCAGTCCGACAGTGACAAAGATTACCTCCCGCGCTGCATTGAGGTATTTCCCACTGGGCGTCCATCCGCTCGTGATGCCCCTCTCTTTCCTTGGAGTCGTGGGTTTTGGGGGTGGCAGGAGGGGAGGTGGCCACTTAGTGATCTGGCGAATAGCGGCCGTCGTATGTTGTGTATGAGTGTACACGTGTCCATCTTGTACGTGTGAGGGGAGCAGTAGTGTAGCGGTTAGCATGCTGCGCTCATGGCCCACACTAGTGATGATTATCTGAACCGGTCCTGGGCCTCCCTTAGTTAGACTCAGCCTTAAATGAGTACCTAGTGCAGTGTGTAAAATACCTGGGTCAATGTGGCCCACCACCCCCTGTCTCTGTGTGCCATAATGCTTGCCCTCAACAAGCGCTGCTGCTGTTGTTACGCTCTTACTAACATCACTTGCCCCTACAGTCAGCCGAGGATACACGGGTGACCTTTGTCTTTGTCTCAACCATGTGCAGATTCTGGGAATGCCTCCACGATACATGGTGAATTCAGCTCCCGACAGAAGGCAGTTTTTTGGTGAGTTAAAGGGTGGTGCGAGTGACGGACCGGATTCAGTTTTAAGAAGAGGCCTGCGGCTGTTGTTATTTTTTTGGTGGGAGGGGGGGGGAATGGCCTCTTTTTATTTTAAATTCCTTTGGTGAGTGGGTGGGTAAGTCGGTGTGTGGGCAAGTAGGTTGTAGGGTAAGTGGGCGAATTGGTCAGTGGGTAAGCGGGTGGGCGGGTGAGTGGGGGGGGGTGGTTCGGTGATTGGGTAGGTGGGTAAGTGAGTGAGTGATTGTGTAGGTGGAAGAGTTGGTGGGTGGGTGGGTGAGTAGGTTGATGGATGGGTCGGTAAGTGGGTAAGTAGGTGACGTGGTGGTTGGTGACTGCATCTGTCCCGCTGTGCATGGCTCCCGCAGACCGTCAAGGGAAGATGTTGTGCCCAGGCAAGAAAAGGGTACCGGGGAGCTTCCCACTTGAAAGTGTGCTCAAAAGCCACGACCCGGCGTTTGTGGAATTCGTCAGCTTCTGTCTGCGGTAAGACACACCCACCACCCCCTCCCAATGAGGATCCCCCCCCCTCCAATTGATCGGTGATCACTCTCCACCGATCGCCAGGAAAATGTGGAGCTGAGTAGGACTGCCGATGTGCAGTACCACCGGTGTCAAGATCGCCCTCTGTGGAGGATGGGGAGGTCCGTGCAAGATGCTGCTGGCCAATGCGATGCTCGGGGCATTTTTAGTCTACTGGGCATCAGAGGATTGCCACTGTTCCTGCTGCTTCCGCTGCTGCCGTGCATTCCTGACCTTGTAGGAGAAGGGAAGCAACTTCAATGCTCTCACCACGCTTCTCTCACTACGTGTGGCGCGTGTGTCTCCCACGCGTCTCTCAACAGATGGGTTCCGGATTCTCGTATGACGCCAGCGCAGGCGCTGGATCACAGCTGGCTCCGGACCGCGACCACCAGCACCACCAGCAATGCCACCACCACTGCTACTCCTGGCCGTGTCCAGTGCTTTGGAGCTGCTGAACGACGGTAACCCACATTCTGCTGACCAATTTTCAAGGCAGTCCATAGAGAGGTGTGGGGCCCAGGGCAAGTCACAACTCCCACATGGAGAAAGTGGCCCAAGTATGGGCATCAAACCCAGGTCTCTCTTTGGCTGTGAGTTCCAGCCCTGCCGCCCACAAACTAACACACGGAGAGTTCAAATCTCACCTGTACATTCGGTTATATACGGATGTATTTTTATAATTGCTTTCTGGGTGAGGACAAATAATGAAGTGGCCATATCTTTGCCATGTAGGTAACCCTTCATCCACTGCGACATCGCCAGCTCCCCCCCTCCCCCCCGATGGTGGGGGGAGGGGATGGCTGCGATCTCTGCTGTAGCAGTAAGTTGGAACAATGTCGTGCGCATATCTTCACAGAGCGGAGCCGGCGCTGCCCCCATTCTCTTTGCTCGCCTGGGCCTCTGATTGGAGGCTGAAGGTTGTGGAGGAAGAGGAAACCCAGGTGGAGGAGCTGGTGTTGCAGGAGGAAGAGACCCTGGTGGAGGAGCTGGTGGTGCAAGAGGAGGAGACTCTGGTGGAAGAGCTGGTGGTGCAGGAGGAGGAGACCTTGGTTGAGGAGCTGGTTTTGCAGGAGGAGGAGGCCTTGGTGGAGGAGCTGGTGGTGCAGGAGGAGGAGACCTTGGTGGAGGAGCTGGTTTTGCAGGAGGAGGAGACCTTGGTGGAGGAGCTGGTTTTGCAGGAGGAGACCTTAGTGGAGGAGCTGGTTTTGCCAGAGGAGGAGACTCTGGTGGAGGAGCTGGTGGTGCAGGAGGAGGACACCCTGGTGGAGGAGATCGTTGTGGAAGAGATGGTGGTGGAGGAGAAGGAGAAAACAAGGAAAGAGGATCAAGTGATGGTGATGCAGGAGAAGAGGAAGCCAGGGGGCCTGGCCCGCATGGGGAGAGTCATCCGCTCACTCCTCCGACGCGTGCTGCTGTGTGGTGGCCGGTCCACCGCACAGTAGAGATGGTGGTGGTCGTTGATCGGTCTGATCCATGACCACTATCACCACACCTACCACACACACCCTGTACCCACCCACCCCGTGACACCCACCACACTCCACACACACCCTGCACCCACCCACCCCGTGACACCCACCATCCACCACACTCCACACACACACCCTGCACCCACCCACCCCATGACACCCGCCACACTCCACACACACCCTGCACCTACCCACACTGTGACACCCACCACCCACCACACTCCGCACACACCCTGCACCCACCCACCCCGTGACACCCACCATCCACCACACTCCACACACACACCCTGCACCCACCCACCCCGTGACACCCGCCACCCACCACACTCCACACACACACCCTGCACCCACCCACCCCGTGGCACCAACCACCCATCACACACCACACACACCCTGCACCCATCCACCCCGTGACACCCATCATCCACCACATTCCACACACACCCTGCACCCACCCACCCCGTGACACCCATCACCCACCACACACCCTGCACCCACCCACCCCGTGACACCCGCCACCCACCACACTCCACACACACACCCTGCACCCACCCACCCCGTGACACCCACCATCCACCACATTCCACACACACCCTGCACCCACCCACCCCGTGACACCCATCACCCACCACACACCCTGCACCCACCCACCCCGTGACACCCACCACACTCCACACACCCTGTACCCACCCACGCCGTGACACCCACCACACACCACACTCCAAACACCCTGCACCCACCCACCCCGTGACACCCACCACACTCCACACACCCTGCAACCACCCACCCCGTGACACCCACCACATTCCACACACCCTGCACCCACCCACCCCGTGACACCCACCACCCACCACACACCCTGCAACCACCTACCCCGTGACACCCACCACACACCACACACCCTGCACCCACCCACCCCCTTGACACCCACCACCCACCACAATCCACTCACACCCTGCACCCACCCACCCTGTGACACCCACCACACTCCACACACCCTGCACTCACCCACCCCGTGGCACCCATCACCCACCACACACCCTGTACCCACCCACCCCATGACACCCACCACCCACCACACTCCACACACACCCTGCACCCACCCACCCCGTGACACCCATCACCCACCACATACCCTGCACCCACCCACCCCGTGACACGCACCACCCACCACACTCCACACACCCTGCACCCACTCACCCTGTGACACCAACCACACTCCACACACACCCTGCACCCTCCCCGTGACACCCACCAGCCACCACACTCCACACACCCCCTGCACCCACCCACTCCGTGACACCCACCACCCACCACACTCCACACACACCCTGCACCCACCTACCCCGTGACAACCACCACACACCACACTCCACACAAAGGGTTAAGGGTTTTGAGGGTTACGTGTTTAAAGTATTAGGGGTGGAGAGATCTAGGGGTTTATAGAATTATGGTTTTAACAGTAAAGGGGTATAGAGTGTTAGGGGGTTTGGGATTTTTTGTTGTATTTGGGTTATGGTTTCAAAAGGTGAGGAGTTTAGATGGATAGGGTTTTATGGGTAAATCGGTTTAAAGGGTTAGGGATTTAGAGGATTATAAGTTAAGGGTTTAGAGGTTTACAGGGTGATGGGTTTATGGGTTTAGAGGGTTAGGTATTTAGAGGGTGTGTGGTTTAGAGGTTTAGGGGTTTAGAGGCTGAGGGTTTTAAGGGTAAAATGTTTTAAAGGTTTAGCGGTTTAGAAGGTGATTAGCTTAGAGGGTTAGGGTTTTAGAGGGGTACAGTTTAGAAGGTTATGGGTTTATAGGGTTATAATTGTAAGGAGTTTGGTGTCCTGAGGTTTAGACGGTTTATGGGTTTCGATTGTTAAAGGGTTAGTGGTTTAGAGGGCTTGGAGTTTATAAGGTTACGTGTTAAGGGTTTAGAGGTTTTGGGTTTTTTTAGGGGATAAGCGTCTTCGATGTTTTGGGGGTTTCTAGGGTTATGGTGTTTAGGGGTTGAGCGTTTTAAGGGTTGAGGATTTTAAGGGTTAGGGGTTGAGAGGGTTGGTGTTTAGAGGGTTAGGGGTGCAGAGATCTAGGGCATTTGAGAATTCGGATTTTAACGGTAAAGGGGTTTAGAGCGTTAGGGGATTTGGGGTTTCAGGGTATTTGGGTTCTGGTTTCAAAGGGTGAGGAGTTTAGAAAGGATTTGATTTAATGGGTAAAGGCGTTTAGAGGGTTTGGGATTTAGAGGATTATAAGTTGAGCCGTTTAGAGGTTTACAGGGTTATGGGTTTAGGGGTTTAGAGGTTTAGGGGGTTAGAGGGTGAAGGTTTTAAGGATAAAGGGGTTTAGAGTGTTATGGGTTTCGAGAAGTAGCTGTTTAATGGGTTTATGGGTTTCGATTGTTATAGGTTAAGTGGTTTAGAGGGTTAGGAGCTTAGAAGTTTCAGGGTGTTTCAGGGATAAGGGGTTTCGTGGTTTATAGACTTCGAGGGTTTAGGGGTTGAGAGTGTTAGCGCTTGAGGGGATTCAAGGGTTAGGGGTTTAGAGGGTTAGGGTTTTAAGGTTAAAGGGCTTTATAGTGTTAGGTGTTTAGAGGATTGGGCTATTAGTGGTGTAGGAGTTTAGAGGGTGAGGGGTTTAGCAGGTTAGGTGCCGAGAGGGTTACGGTTTTAGGGGTTGCGGAGTTTAGAGGGTTTGGTGTTTAGACAGTTAGAGTTTTGGGGGTTTATGGGTGGGGTTTTCGAGGGAGAGGTTTTTAGACAGTTAGGGTTTTAAGGGTAAGGTCGTTTAGAGGATTAGGTGTTTAGAATGTTAGAGTTTAGAAGATTTTGGGGTAAAGAGGGTTGGGGGTTTAGAGTGTTAGGTGTTTAGAGATGTATGGGTTTCGATTGTTAGAGGTTGAATGGTTTAGATGGTTAGGAGTTTAGGAGGTTATAATTGTATGTGTTTAGGGGTTTAGAGGTATGGGGGTTTTGAGGGTTAGGGGTTTATAGGGTAATGGGGTTTAGCGGTTTAGAGGGTTATGGGTTTTGGGATTTGGGAGTTTAGAGGGTTTAACACCAAGACTTTGACAACTAATATTATCCATACTAAAGGTGTTTTGGATTTCTCTCCAACACTTAATGGCACTTTTTTATTGTCATGACAAACTTTACTAATTGGCTGTGTCGGGTGGTGTCTGGTTTAACGACACATTTATATTTACACGATCTAACCCGAAAATATATTTATTATGGGTTTAGAGGGTTAGGGGCTTAGAGTGTTATGTGTTTAGAGGGTTAGCGTTTTAGGGGTATAGGTGTTTTAAGGGTTAGGTGTCTTGAGGGTTAGTTCTTTAGAGGGTATGGGTGTTAAATGTAGATTTGAAGTTTTCGTGACTGCAGGGATCCATACTCTTTGGTTCTTTCGGTAAAGTCACATAGGTAGAAATAAAATAAAACAAATCGCGACGTTTTGATCGCAACACAAGCGATCTTCATCAGGTGGGACAAAACACAAGCGATCTTCATCAGGTGGGACAACCACAGCAAGAAATGATGAAGTCGGCGGGAGAGCTGCCATGGCAAGAGGTTATATAGTTAAGAGAGGGGGGAAGAGGCAAGGGGACAGAGAGAAAAGGGGGGGGGGTGTGGGGTAGGAAGAGTGGGGGGGGGGCACGTAAGCGCTAGGGGAAGAGGACGTTAGGCTGGTGGGGGGACATGGGCGGGGCAGCAGTAAAAGTGGCAGGTAATGATGGAAACAACAACAACACCATTTAAGGCATTACCTGGTTGATAACATCCTTCCAGTGATTGTTTAATTTGTATCCATCTTCTGGGTTGAAGTTTTGTCTATACCCTGCAGTCTACAAACTGAGTTGTAACTTCGGCCGCAGTTACGTTGGAGAAATAAAACGACACGTCTCGGACCGTGTTCGCGAACACAAGGCTGATCTGAAACATGGCAGAACCAATACCTCTGCCGTAGTGGCCATTGTTAGAACGCTGTGGGCTCGAATGATATTGTTATTTTCGGAGGCCAAGGACAAAACTTCAATCGAGAAGATGGATACAAATTAAACAATCACTGGAAGGATGTTATCAACCAGGTAATGCCTTAACTTGTGTTGTTGTTTCCATCATTACCTGCCGATTACTGCTAGCCCCGCCCACGTCCCCCCACCCCAGCCTCACGTCCTCTTCTCCTAGCGCTCACGCGGCTCCCCTTCCTCTCCCTACCCCACACCCTCCCTTCTCTCTCTCCCCCCTTGCCTCCGCCCCCATCTCATACCTGTATAACCTCTTGCCATGGCAGCTCTCCCGCCGACTTCAGCATTTTCTTGCTGTGGTTGTCCCACCTGAAAATATCACTTATGTTGCGATCGAAACGTCGTGATTTGTTTAATTTTATTTAATTTATACCTACGTGACTTTACCGAAAGAACCAAAGAGTATGGATTCCTGCAGTCACGAAAGCTTCAAATAAAGATTAAAATAGTTTAGTTGAATTTGTTTATTTTTGAACAGTTTGTCTTTCCTGTCATGTTTTGTATTTTTTTAGTTATGTTCTGACCTGCCCGATTGGACAGCTGTGAAAACAGATCTTTGTAGCTCATCGATTTCATCCAGTGTAAATAAATATTCAGATTTAAATTTTATTGACCTCTGTGCGAGTCTATGGATTTCTGAGTTTGTGGGCCTCTGTGAGTGTATGGGTCTCTGTCTGAGTCTATGGATCCCTGTGTCAGTATATAGGGTCGCCGTATGAGTCTGAGTGTCTGAAGGAATGTATGGGTCTCTGTTGGAGTCTATGGGTTTCTGGTTCTGGGTCTGAGTGGGAATCTATGGTTCTCTGAGTATGGTTGTTTGTGCGAGTCTTAAGTGCACAAACTGAACTTAAAAAGGGCATTGAGGGGTGCGGAATCCAAGTTGACTATTAAGCTCCCCGCAGTGCAAGCCAGCTCTCTAGTCGTGTCATCATACAGCCCCTGTAATTCTTTATAATAATAATTAGACTTACTCCAGGAAAGCCACGCTGAGTCATAGTAAGGTCCTGAATTTGGTTTTTATTGTAAGATCTTTTCAATCAATGAATAACGAATGCTTACACAAGTGGGGGGAAACCGGAGCACCCGGAGAAAACAAACGTATGTGAAGGGGCAGCAGGCAGCATTTTAAACCGTACAGGTGACGATGGCGATGATCCCACTTGCTATAATGCCTTCTCCTGGCCAGTCAGATGCTTTCTCCTGGCCAGCCAGGAGAAGGCACCTCAACGTCCACGGGAAGGGGGTTTCACAATATTTACTGTGTGATCCACCAACCCTTGCTGCATTCTACAGTGCTGGATCGCAGGCTTGCGTCACCACCTTCTGGCGAGTATTTGTAGTTATTATTTAAAGCTATATAGCACTCACAAGAACGACTCAAGAGGCGCGAGGAGCCACAGACATGCAGGAAGGAAGCCACGTGGTGAGCCAGCACCAACGATTGTCCAGGCTCTACGGTACTCTATGTATGGAGGCATTATTGGCTAATTAATAACGAGTGTTTGTACAAGTGGGGGAAATCGGAGCACCCAGAGAAAAGCCACGTGTGTGAAGGGGCAGCATTTTAAACCGTACAGGTGACGATGGCGATGAGTCCACTTGCTGTACTGCCTTCTCCTGGCGAGGCAGGTTATGCACCTCGACGCCCACGGGAAGAGGATTTCACAACATCATTGTGCGGTGATTTACGAACCCTCGCTGCCTTCCCCAGTGCTGGATTTGAGACGTGCACCACTAACATCAGGCGAATGATAACAACAACAACAATAACTATACTTATTACTTGGTAGCAACAGGCGAAAGAAAACAACAGGCAAATTATAACAGGCCAATTAAAACAGGCGAATGATAACAGGCAAATGAAAACAGGCGAATGATAACAGGCGAATGATAACAACAGGCGTATGTTTAGAACAGGCGAGTAATAACAACAACAATTATTATTTACACTTAGAACTTGATAACAACAATATTTATACTTATAACGTGATCAAGCAGGCCTCAGAGGTGCGAGGAACCACAGACAATCAGGAAGGAAGCCACTTGGTAAGCTGGCACCAACGATTGCCCAAGCTCTGTGACCCTATTGATACGTTTTTATCGACCAGATAGGGAGCGTTACGTGTGGGGGGGAAACCGCCCCCTTCGGTGCCTCCATGGTCCAATAGCTGGTCTTCTTGGCGACACGGTCCCGAGCCCCCTAAAAGTTCCTCATGGAGCAAATCAACGGGTGGGCCATTGCCTTGTCAGGGCTCATTCATTGCTCCGGATCCCACCTGAAAATGGCAGGCGCAGATCCCCACATCATTAAAGCCACGGGTGCATTTATCCCAGATATAAACAATTGCAAACTATTTGACTATTTTTTTTTACTTTAACCAGGCAAGGCCCACTGAGCTATACAGCTCTCTTTCAGAAGCGGCCACACAATTACAGCTCAACAAATTGGCTTATTACGTGGACATTAGTAGCCAAATACTCTAAACATGTGCTAATAAATGTGGAGGGAAAACCCGGAGGATCCGGAGAAAAATACACGCGACCACGGGGAGATAGCATACAAACTCCAAATACAAAGGTGTCAGGGTAAGGATTTAATACACGACCTCCTGTATACCCTACAAAATAGTTAACATCTCGCCACCGTGGCGCCCAATTCTGATCACATGACATAGCAAAACGAACGTCGCGGTGCATAGCAATAATTCAATTGGGCAATTACTGAGCGTTCATAAACGTGAGGGGATACAGGAGTACCCAGAGAAAACCCACTCGTGCAAGGGGGCAACCCTCTATCCCATGCAGACAGAGATGGTGCTTATCCCACTTGCTGTACTGCCTTCTCCTGGCCAGCCAGGATATGCCACCTCAACACCCACTACACCATGAACTTTGTGAACCGAGTTTAAATTTCTGGCCACGGCGAACATCAGTGGCTATCTCCCTCTTCCTCTCTCGTCCCTGCTATTATCTCCCTCTTCTTCCCGCGTCCCTCCCACTATCTACCTCTCCAATCCGTCCCACCATCTCCCTCTTCCTCCCTCGTCCCTCCCACCATCTCCCACTTCCTCCCCAGTACCTTCCACTATCTCCCTCTTCCTCCCACTTGGCTCTACTAGTAATCTCCCTCTTCTCCCGTCCCTCGCACTATCTCCCTTTTCTTCCCCCATCCTTCCCACTATCTCCCTCTGCATCTCCAATCCCCCGCACTCTCTCCCTCTTCCTTCCTCTTCCTTCCCACTATCACCTTCTTACTCTAACCGATCTGCCTAATCCTCCCAAATAACTCCCACTATCTCCCTCTACTTCCCCAGTCGCTCCAACTATCTCCCTCTTCATTCCCCTTTCCTGCCACTATCTCCCTCTTCCGCCCCCTTCCCTCCCACCATCTCCCTCTTCCTCTCCCGTCCCCCCCGCTATCTCCTTCTTTCTCTCACATCCCTCCCACCTCCTTCCTCCCCCGTCCCTCCCACTATCTTCTCATCCTCCCCCATCCATCCCACGATCTTCCTCATCCTCTCCCGTACCTTCCGCACCTTCCTTATTTAACACCATCAGGTTCACAGACTCGCCCTCGCTTCTCCCAGTCAAATAGCCTAGCTTAGACACAACCCCCACCATGTTACACTGACGGCATCGACCGAGACAGCCAACAACTATCCGGCCGCCCAATTATCTAGTGAAGACGGCAGCGACCAAGTCGGCAAAGACGACAGTGCCGACGAGACGACTCCACTTCCCAGAACGTGCAACCACGAGCTCTCGCTCTCCGCTGCTTTTATCCTACTCGGCCGCGCCTCCCTTCTCCAACCCACGAGCGGGTTCCAGTGTCTTCCAGGGAGGGTCTCTGTGATCCTTGCCCCAGTGCCTCCGCCCTGCTGACAAACCCGCATGAGGCTCACTGGCGTGTGTACTCCCCGTCCACCGCAGTTGCCGCTGCTGGACAACAACTATTACTCTACAGTTGTACTGCCCCTCTGTACCGTGCCCCCGAGCCATCAACACGGACTCACAGCATCAACACAGACTCACATGATCAACACAGACTCACAGCATCAACAGACTCACACGATCAACAGACTCACAGCATCAATACGGACTCACACCATCAACACGGAAACAGGGTCAGTGAGCAAGATGGCGGATGAGTGCATACATGATGTGAGTGGTGGTGAGTTCAAGTTAAGCACCCAGTTTTAAATCTCATTTACTCCCACCATCACCACCACCACCACCCTACATACAACAGTCGGAAGTAAATGCCTACACACCCTACATACAATCGTCAGTAGTAGTGGGGAGAAGAGGGCATCAGTGGGGGCGAGGCATGAAGCGTTGAGAAGCCCTCAGATACTCCATAAAACCCCGAGTTTCATGGAGTATAATTTTCAGCATTACAGTTCCATTTTTTTTACGTTAACAAATGTCTCGCCATATATTACACCGTATAGGTAACTAGATTGGGCGAGGGATGGTCTTTTTTGTTGAACAATCAATAAAGCTACGGTGTTGTACTGTGCCCGTATCCGTGTACGGTACTGTGCACTAAAGGAAGAAAAATGGAGCGGCTGAACCTCACTGCCTCCTTACCGGAGGCTGTAAACATCAAGTGACCTGAAAACTGCGATGGGACGTGAAAGACAACATGGAGAGACAAGAGGGCGCCACGTGTGTTCTTCCATGGCAGCAGCAGCATCATCGCAGGCAATGAGGTTCAAATGGGCACAGGAACTTTGAGGTGGACCCACGAGTGTTTGAGCCACAGCGGCGTGCAATCGGCGACCTCTATACGCTTGGCGCAATCCGCACCGTCATTTCACGGAGCCCTTGTCCACTCGACGAGTGCGACGACGCCGTCCCACCGTCATTCGGCGCCTCGTGGTGACATCACAACAGCAAAGCGACAGGTGTTGTTTATTCATTTCTTGAGGCAATTCGAGGGCCCGGTTACATCGCGTTGTGATACACGCACACACCGTCAACATATACTACACCGGTTATAAAAAAAAAGCAGGGGATAGAAAGGTGGGGGAGCGGACCCGACCACAGGTATTGTTTAAAAGACGTCAAGCGGACCGGGGGTTTTAAATGCAAGTCCATGCGGACACCAACATCCGAACGATTGTACCAATAAATCCTGAACCTTCTGGAAGATTTCAGCTCCCGCTGGTTTGGATCAGGGTGATGTTGGGGCAAATTCCATTAATTGGGAAAGGTGGCAATCTTGTGGGAATGTCCTCGCCAGAGAAGAAACTTGTCGCTTCCATGTTTTATTTTCATCCGACGTCCCATTAGCGAGATCCAGAGCGTGACGGACTCATATGGAGTCGGCCTCCTGTAATTTTTCTGGTCTCATTCTCACCACAGGTGAAGGCAGAGCCACACATCAACGTGCCAATGGGGCCACGGTTGAAGTGGTGGGGCCACGGTTGAAGTGGCGGTGGCCACGGGTCATGTGGCCTCTATGTATTTTCCATGTTGAAGGCCGATTGCCCCAAACATTGCCCGTCATATGCAGTGTCACTGAATAACGTGTGAAACATACTGTAGCATATACAAAATTGTATTTTCTTCATACATTAAATACAATAAACACAATAAACATGAAATGCGTATAGGACATTTATAACTCTCTCAATGACCAAACTTGTATTTTATGAACACACTTATACGAGCAAAATATGACAAAAGTGTTCCAGATTTCAGTTTCAATTGAGACTGAAATCCGGAATCATTACCCCCTACTGACAGACTAATAATACCCGCTCGCAGGCCAAGTGCTGATTCACCTTGGGGCCTCGCCTGGTATAGAGGTCGTGGGTTAAATCCCGACGCCTGTATATCTGGAGTTTGCATGTTCTCCCCGTGACCGCGTGGATTTTTCTCTGGGTCCTTCGGTTTTTCCCTCCACATTTAGAAACATGCGTTTAAAAGTATTTGGCTGCTATATATTTCTGCGTGACAAGCCACTTAATAGCGCTTTCATTTGTGGCCCGGTCGTTCCTGAAAGAGAGCTATACAGCTGAGTGGGCCTTACCTGGTAAAATAAAGAGATTAGTTTTGTTAGTTTATTTTGTGCCACAGGGGGACAGCTACAGGGGGGGGGGTGCCCATTAAAATGGTCGAGATGAGATGCAACTTAAGGTGCTTGTGACTTCCCAAAAATATTATTTATGGCAGGTTTTCACATCTAAACATCCCGGGTGGCATTGAAGCCAAGAGCTCCCACCCTAGGCGAGTAGCTACGAGAGCGGTGCTGTGCACGGCGACACGCCACTTTCTCCATCTGCCTGACTTGGTATTTTCTTTTTTGTTACTTAAATAAATGTTAATGTTTCGTTTTGTGTACGCGTGTATGTACACCGTTTGGGGAGCGGTGGTGCAGCAGTTAGCGCACTACGAACTCAGCCATCTGAGTACGTGGTGTGGGGTGTGTATAACATCGCAAAACTGGGGAGGACAAAGGCATCCAGACGTGGGGCTGGCCACACAACCACTTCTGTGCCATGCCGGCCATCATAGGTGCTACCCGTTAACAGCACTTGCCCCAGCAATCTGTTAACGGCGATACGGAGTACCTTTGTCTTTTTGTGCAATTGTGTGCTTCTGTGTGCGACGCATGCGACGATGTGCATGTTTGTGTTTGATAAATGTACATCCGCAATGTGTGTGTGACGCGTATGATGCGCGTGTGTGACGACGGTTGGAACAGCGATTCACGCACTGCCCTATCCACGCGGCGACCTCTCCTCAACGTCTCGAGCCTCGGCGGAGAGCGCCGCGAGGTTCGACTCCAACTCCGGCTTTCCAGGGACAAACCCCCCCCCCCATGCCCCTCCCCCCAGGCCCATGGGGGGGGGGGGGAAGTCGCTCCCCTCCCTCACTCCACGCTCAGGAACTTCCTCTTCTTCGCCGTGTTCATGTACGGTCGCCAAGGCCACTCCACCTCGGCGGTGGCCGCGTTGTCCAGCGTGCCCAGTTTAATCTCATAGACTGCGCGACACACAAAAGCAAAGATCCCCCCCATGCAGCCTTTAACAGACGGCGTGGGAAAAGCGCTGTTCGTGTGTTAGCATGTAGGAAAGCCAGCACGGCACACCAAGGGGTGGGTGTGGGTGGCCAGCATTACGTCCGATCATCTTTGAATTTACACATCGCATCCGGGGTGGGGGAATGCGAGTCGGGTCACGGTACAGCGAATGCGACCAGAGCAGCGACCCCACCGACTCAAGTTCCGATCCACTCTACAAGTCACCCGCGGGCCACCTAGCCCGAGGCTAGACTCTTACATTCAGCCCATCATCCTCTCAGGGGTCGATAAAATGTACAACCACTTCGTAGGGAAGTCCACAAGGAATGTGGAATTTCCACCGCCTCTGCAGGGGTGTAAAGTGGAGACAAGTAACAATGTGTCAGGCAGACTTACGCTCCATCTCGAATCACGGTCCCACCTCCTTCAACTCGATGTCCTTGCCGTCGCGCTTGTAGACGTTGTGCCTGTTGGGAGGGGGGAAGGGGGGCACAGAAGTCACGGGAGGGGTCGCGGCAAGTCACACGGACGGCGCTGGACTCTCATTACGTGTCCTCGCAGACGTTTGCCAGTTAGAGGCCAGCGGCCACCCTGTTTAAAACTGCGGATGCATTAGCAAATGAACAACATTACGCGCCTTCAGCTTCAGAGATGGCGTTAAATAAAAACTCTGTGCTGTTGCTCGAAAACTAAAGCAAAACGAAACTATTTTTATTTTACCACTGAGCTATGTAGCTCTTTTTCACATAAAAATGTATAGCAGCAAAATACTCGAAATTCAAGTTTCTAAATGTGTAGGGAAAAACCCGGAGGACCCGGAGAAAAATCAAAGTGACCAGGAGGAGAACATGCAAACTCCGAATATACAGGCGGACACACAGCACCTGGCCCAAAAGTCTGCTCACTCTTTCCCATTCCGAGACATCTGCAAGTTGCCGGGTGGTAGGTGTCACGTTCACCGCTGAATCTCGGTACGCGCAAGCGGCTCGGCGTTAATTTTATTTATAGAGGCGTAGCGCTGCTGTTTTTAAAAGGCGCTGCCCTCACCGCAGAGAACCGTAGTGACACGACCGGCACTCTATGGAACAAAACTGTGCCACACGCCCTCCCGCATAGTCTTATGGGAGCAAAAGGTATGTCTTCAGGTCAGAAGACGTACTTGAGTTTTTCTTACGGTTCCGTTTCGACGACGTATATGTACATCATGGAAATGAGAAAGGGTTATAGCCTATACGAGGGATCTTTGTGCTTTGGGGATGGGGGAGGAAGATGTGGGTGAGACTGGCACGGTGCCCGCACGCACCGTCTTTCCGAGTCGCGACGTGAAGTTGTGCATCACGAGGTGTTGGAATGCCTCGGACATCATGTCCATGTCCGGATGTCGTGCCGCATCACCACGCTCGAGAGTGTCAAGTACACCGTGGCATCGTACCACGTGTCACATGAACAGCATGCCGGAAAGTTAGACACACCACAGGTGTCACACAGACTGTACTGGAGAGTTAAACAGACTGCCCTTCCATCTGCGGCATCATACCACATCACACCACATACACAGTTAAAACACCACAATTCCATGTCTGCAGCATCATACTACACACCGCACATCGTACGCACAGCTAAATACACCTCCATCCCCGTCTGTTGCACCGCATCACACACGTCACACCATGCATCACACCGGGGAGCGGGAGCGGAGTGGCTATCTCATTACACTACAAATCCGGTGACCTGACTTCGATTTCCGGTGTGTCCAAGCATCGACAGTGGGGAGACAAAAGGGGCCAGATGCGGTAATGACCACACCACCCACCCCGCCATGTGCCCTGCCGGCCTTCGTAGGTCGCTCGACAAACAGCATTTGCCCTGACAGCCTGTTAAAGGCTACACGGGGGAGCTTTGTCGACTGCGGTGCGTGCGCGTGCCTGGCATACCGCGGTGCTCATGCAGGACGATGAAGTCGTTGACGGCGTTGGCGCAGCACGCCCACACCAGCGCCTGCAGCTTGTGGCCTCCGTGGTTCATCGGCTGAGCGTTCGGCAGGATCAGCTTCATCTCCTGCGGTGGTGGTGGGAGGGTGGTGGTGGTGTGGTAACATGACAGCAAGCGGTCACACGCCGAGTCCGCTCTTCCCACCGGCGTCCGTCCCGGCCACGCTGCTTTCGCCCCCCCCACTTCCCCGCCCCCCCACTGTATCCGACTCGGGTTGTGTTGTTTGTTTTTTCCATTGCGGAAGCCGAGCCGAGCCGTGCCGGTATACGGGGTCGCCAAACCCCGTGTTGGCACAACTGGGATGCACCATTGGAAAAACTTTACTATTTTTATTTTACCAGGTAAGGCCCACTGAGCTATGCAGCTCTTTTCCAGAAGCGACCTGGCCACAAATCATAGCTCAACTAAGTGGCTTATCGCCATGTGGAAATTTATAGCAGCCAAATACTCTTAAACGGACGTTGATTCTAAATGCGGAGGGAAAAACCGGAGGACCTAGAGAGAAATCCACGCGACTCCTCGGAAAGAGGCACGCAACTCCAAATATACAGCAGGCATCAGGGTCAGGATTGAACCTGCGACCTCCTGTATACCAGGTGAGGGAGTTAACATCTCGCCACAGTGGCGCCCCCAATGGTACATCTTTCCGTGACCACCGACCGTGCGTAGTGCTACAGTAGATACATTTTCGATGAATGGAAGGGATCGGTCATCGCGAAAAGGCGGACTGAATCGCGAGGAATGAAGTTGACAAAAGCTGCATGCACCAAACCAAAGTGTCCAACGCTCCACCACTTACGACCCCCCCCCCCCCCCACACAGCCTCCACCTTTCATCAACAACCAGATTTCTTCTGGTTAACTCAACGGATGCGAGTTGTCTCACACTGCACAAGCCCGATGATTGGTCGACACGACTCGTGTGAGGTGCAAGGAACTGATTCTAAAGCCGATAGAGAACACGTGTGTGTGTGCGGTAATTTAGCAGTTAGCATGCTGCCCCACAAACCTAGTGACCCGAGGTTTATTTCCGTTCATGGCCAACACCAGTGGCGATTATCTGAACTGGTCCTGGGCCTCCCCTAGATCAACTCAGCCTCAAACGAGTACCTAGTGCGGTGTTTAAACATCATTACCAGAGAGATAAAGGTGGCCAGTTGTGGTGCTAGCCACCTACACCCTCGCAAACAGCACCTGTCCCAAAAACCTGTTAAGGCTATATGGGGGACCTCTGTCTTTGCGCGCTTGTACACATGCAATACACGAGGACCCACATTCCTCGTGTGACCCCAAACCCTGTAGCCCCTGTGACCCCGTGCCCGCACCTTGATGAACTGCTTGAGGAGGGAGCTGGGGTCGCGTGAGGTCGTCGCCATGATGTGTGGGTCCTTCACGCCGGCTCAGCGGTACTCGTCATCCATGTGGCTGCTCACTCCTACTGACACGGGGGGGGGGGGGGGTGGATAGAAAGAGGTGGTAGATGGGGCAGGGGGGACGGAGAGGGTAGGTTATCATTTGCCATACTTCACCGTGCAGGTGAGTGAAGGTGTGTGTGTGGGTGGATGGATGGAAGGAGCGACCAGGAATGGTTGAGAATATCACTCTGCAGTGATCGCGTTGATTTTGTGTAGCGAGCTGAGCAATAATGAGACCTGGATGAGTCCCAATTGCAAGAGTGGGTGGGTGATATGGCAGGTGAGTGGGTAAATTGAGTAAAATGATGAGTGAGTGAATGAGTGCGTCAGTGCATGTTAAACCTCTTTGTTACAGCACGTAGCCAACCGTGGTAATCGGAAGTGTGACAAACTAACCACAAAAAGTAGTTCTCAAGAAATGAGTTTGTCAATCTAGACGATGATTTAAAAGTGCAAAGCTCCAGTGGCTTCCTAATATTGTAAGGAAGACCGCTCCAGAAGGAAGACTGCTCCAGAAGCACACGTTATGTGGTGACCACGGCCTTCATTTGACATTCCACAAAAATTTACGCCAGCCATCACACACACACGGCCGACTCTTTTTCCACGTTCATGCCACGGGATTTTTCAAAGTCCACTTGGGAAGCAATCGCCGTGCAGTATTTACGGTCAACGCAACTGCGGCATTAAACCCATTAAACCGGTGGGGGGGGGGGGGGGGGGGGGGTTGAGGGCCCGCCATTCTCGAACCGCGAACCTCCGCGGCAAAACACGGTGCCACCGCTTGGCAGGAAGGACCGACGGCGAGCCGGGGATGCGCGCCGACTCGGCGTGTCTAGCGGGCGGAGACGCGCGACGCTTATCCCTCTGCCTCGGGAGTCTCGCGGGAAGGAAGAGAGAGAGAGATGCGAGGAGACGTGATGGTGAGGGATGTGAGATCACCCTCCCCTCCCTGGTCGAACTCCACGGCCTTTTGGAGTTCAAGCGCCTCCCACCGCAGGTCCGTAGGCAGCACCAGGTTTTCTTCGGTGACGACGTCAGGGGGACAGGGGGCAGTGGGTGGGGGGCGGGCAGGGGAGAATTAACAAGGAAGAAAAATCATGCGCACGCATGGATTCATTCGGAAACCCTTTCCAACGCGCGGTTGTCTTCTCGCCTGTATTGTCAGACCGTCTTGTCCCATCTTAGTCCGTCTTGCGTGTCTCATTGTCTCTAGATCCATCTCTAGTCTGTCTTGCGTGTCTCAACGTCTCTAGTCTGTCTCGCTGTCTCTCGTCTGTCTTGTCGTCGCGAGCCCATCTCTAGATCCGTCTCGCCGCCCGTTACCATCGAGCGCCCTCTTGAGCTGCGCCTTCTCCTCTACGAGGAACTTCTTGGCCTCCTGCGCCTTGCGGTAGAGGTACTCGCCGTGCAGTTGCGCCTCCTCAGCTGCACCACCAAACAAAGACAAAGATCCCCCATGTAGCCTTCGACAGGACTGTCGGGTGCAAGTGCTGTTAACGAGCAGCACCTTTGATACACGAAGGGGGGTAGGTGGCCAGCACCACATCCGGCCGCCTTAATTTCCCCAGTGGCGATGTTTACACAACGCACCAGGTACTCATTTGAGGCTGAGTTGACCAAGGGGAGGCCCAGGAACGGAATCGTCACCAGTGTTGGCCGTGAGCGGGAATTGAACTCGGGTCGCTGGGTTAGTAGTGCAGCGTAGTGCTAATCGCGAGACGACCATAAACAACAACCGCCATTCGCCACGAAGTGGTGGAGATGTCACCACGGCGCTCGTGCCAGGCTACGTGCAGGTTAAGGCCACATGAAGCGTCGAACGCCCGCTGGCAGCAGGAGGTCACAGACAGACAGACCCAGGTTGCCATTGGTTGCTTGACTGAGATGACTGGCCGATGCACCACCTGTGCCCCCTACTGTGCTACACTACCGCTCCAACCTACACAAACTCTCTTGGGCTATACTCTTTGGTTCTTTCGGTAAAGTCACATAGGCATAAAATATAAAATAAATTAAATCACGACGTTTCGGGCACAACACAAGCGTCCATCATCAGGTGGGACAAACCACAGCAAGAAACAATTGCCGACGTGGGCAAAAGAGCTGCTGTAAACAAGAGACTATATAGGTAAGAGAAGGGGGGAGGATCAGGGAGGAGAGATAGAGAGGGGGGGTATGAGGGGAGTGCTGAAGAGAGCGGGGCTGGGAGTGGGAAGCTTAAGAAATTAGAGATGCGGAAAGTTAAGGCAACACCATAAAGCAGTTAAGGGTTTACCTGGTTAATAACATTCTTCCAATGATTACTCAATTTGTATCCATCTTCTCGGTTGAAGTTATGTCTGTGTTTATATATCTGGATGGCTTGATGAACAAACCTTTGATGGTAGCCCGAAGGTTTGCAGAGCGGCACCACGATACTCCTAGCGACGTCGTTGATTAATGTCTGTAATTAATATCGATGGTGAATCTCTGTAATTAATATCGATGATTCGATTCCACGAGAACAGATTCCACAAGAATCGATTCCACAACTATTTTAGTAAAGCGAAGTACGCGATTCGATTCAAACGTGTTCGTTCCGGTCTCATCAGAATCGGTATTGATTCTGTGCTGGAGGAATCCAATGAGCTATAAAGCTCTTTGATCAAAGATGTGCCAGTAGGGGGCACGGGGTCATAACGTCACAACAAACAATACAAAAACGATAGGAGTGCAAAGGGAATGGTAGCAAACCACTAAAAATAGATGAAATAAACCATATAAGTTCATACTCTTTGGTTCTTTCGGTAAGAAGTCTCGCTCTCCGTTCCACCCACTACAACTGGCGTCAGAAGTAGCCAAATAGTAAGATGAATCGCTATAATGGAGACGCGAAGAAAAACTCGTACCAGGGCTCCAGTGGAAGAGGAGGACGACTCAACACCACTGGGGTTGGCAGCCCCGGAAGGGGGAGGAGAAGCGACGACGGCCGAGCTGCTCACTGCCCGGCCGCCCGGCGGCTCACCACCGTCGGAGAGGGCGCTTCAGGTGGCTCACTCCCGCCTCGCCCAACTCCTGCACGCGGCGGCATCCATCCTCGACGAAATACATCGCGGGTTATAACCACAACAAATATAATCACAATCACTGCGACCATAATCGCCGTAACCACAAATATAATCATAATCACCAGCTACATAGCCACAAGTATAAACACTACTGCCACAAATATAACCATAACCACCACAACCATAACAACCAACATAACCACCACAACAACCACAATGATGCTGATACACTCTCACACCATGTGGGTCCCCTTGTCTCCTTGTGTCTCCCTGTGGGTGAGTGGATGGGTTGGCGAGAGAGTCGGTGGGTTGGCAAGAGAGTCGGTGGGTTGGTGAGAGAGTGGGTGGGTGGCAGAGTGAGTGACCGGTGGCAGAGTGAGTGACCGGTGGCAGTGGGTGACCGGTGACTAAGTGGGTGGGTGGCAGTGGGTGACCGGTGACCAAGTGGGTGGGTGGCAGTGGGTGACCGGTGACGAAGTGGGTGAGAGAGTGGGTGGCCGAGTGGGTGGCTGAGTGAATTGGTGAGTGGATGAGTGCCAGAGTGGGTGGGTGAATGGCTGAGTGGGTGGGTGAGAATCAGTATGTTTTTGCTGGAGGAATCCGATGAGCTATGAAGCTCTTTTTCATAGATGCCCAGAGAGTGGCTGAGTGGGTGGCTGAGTGAGTGTCGGTGGGTGTGAGTGGGAATGAAATCTAACCTGCACCTCTGCATTGCAAATCCAGCGAGCTAACGCCCTGCGTGTGGTGGGGTAAAGTGTGGGCATGGCCACTTTGCTCCAACACGTCCGGACCAGCGTGGAAGAGTAGACCAAATACCTCTATATAGCGGCCTCTAGTGGATGCCTTTTCCAGCAGCAGGCGATTCGCATCCACAACAAACCCGTCCCTCCAGGGATAAAAACACACGGCAGTCTGGGAGTGCCTCTCATCAGCTATGGCTCAACACGAGGGCCACTCTGGGGCCGGTTTCCACCGTCAGCGCCTCATCAGCAGCAGCAGCAGGGCCGGGCTCTGCTTGAAGCAGCGCCGTGAACTCAGCAGGCGTCTAGGACGTGACGGCTGTGGGCCAGGCGCCTCCTCCTCTGTCTCCCCCCACCACCGCCGCCACTGCTGATGTGTGCACACCGCGCGAGGTTCTCACCTTCAGGCTGAGTCGACGTAGAGGAGGCCCAGCGAGCCGCCGCTTCAGAAGCTTTCGCGAGCCACTGACGGTGGCCGTGAGCGGGAAACCAAATCAGCCGCTCGCCACCCACAATCCACAGCGCGCGCCGCCTCCACTCGCCCCCTGCCTGACTGTAAGTAGCAGCGGGGGGAGGGGGGTGGGCAATGGGGGCGTGAGGGGGGGGGGTTTGAGGGGGAGCATGGGCGGGGGTTGCCAGGGGGGGCAAGGGGTGTCGCGAGGGGGGGGATGCTTGGGGGGGGGGTTGTGAAGGGGGAGGGGCAGGGGGGGAAAGAGGGAGCATGGGGGAGGAGCTTAGGTGAGGGGGAGGAGCTAATGGCTATTACACCACGCCGCGTCTCGCGCCACGTGCTTCCCCTGGCAGTTTGGCCGTTAGGCGTGGAACCGAGCTGTGGGTGAGTGGTGGCGGTGGTGGTGTGAGTCTTTCTATGTGAGTCTGTGTGTGAGTCTCTCTAAGTGAGTCTCTGTGTGAGTCTCTCTGTGTGAGTCTGTGTACGTGTGTGTGGGTCTGTGTGAGTCTGTGTGTAGCAGTGACCCGGTCTCAAATGAGTACCTGGTGCGATGCGTAAACATCGCCACTGGGGAGACAAAGGCGGTCGGGCGTGGTGCTAACCACCCACCCCTTCGTTTACCGTGCCGGCCTTCATATGTACTGCTTGCTAACAGCACTTGCCCCTACAGCCTGTTAAGGCTCTATGAGGATCGTTGTCTTTGGTGTCCTGTATTAGCAGGAGGAGGAGTGGTGGTGTTAATGTTGGTGGTATTAGTGGTGGTGGTGTTAGTGATGGTGGTGTTAGTGGTGGTGTTTGTGGTCTTAATAATGGTGGTGTTGGTGTTAGTGATGGTGGTGTTAGTGGTGGTGGTTGTTCGAGGTATTGTTGCTGGTGTTAGTGATGGTGGTGTTGGTGGTATTAGTGGTGGTCGTGTTAGTGATGGTGGTATTATTGGTGGTATTATTGGTGGTAGTGTTAGTGGTGGTGGTGTTAGTGGTAGTGGTGTTGGTGGTGGTGGAGTTGATGTTGGTGGTGGTGTTTTTAGGGTTCGTAGTGTTAGTGGTGGTGTTAGGAGTGGTGTTAGTGCTGGTGTTAGTTGTGGTGTTAGTTGAGGGGAGCGGTAGTGTAGCGGTTAACGTGCTGCGCTACAAACCTGGCGACCCGGGTTCGATTTCCGCTCACGGCCAACACCAGCAACGATTATCTGAACCGGTCCTGGGCCTCCCCTAGGTAGACTCAGCCTCAAATGAATACCTGGTACGATGTGTAAACATCGCCGCTAGGGAGACAAAGGCGGCCAGGCGTGGTGTTAGCCACCCACCCCCTCGTGTGCCATGCCGACCTTTATAGGTGCTCGCTAGCAGAAATTGCCCCTACAGTATATTCAGGCTATACGGGGGATCTGTCTTTGTTAGTGGTGGTGGTGTTAGCAGTGGTGTTAGTGGTGGTGCTAGTGGTGGTGTTTGTCGCGGTGTTGCTGGTGTCCGAACAAAGGAGCGACGCTCACAACAACGACCTTTGACCTGGGCGGCTGAAATGTAGCACGTTGGCACAGTCATCTCAGTCAGTCAACTCTTGGCACCTGGGTCTGACCTGTGACCTGTCAGTGAGCCTTCAGCATTTCACGTGGTCTCAAAGTGCACCTGGCCTGGCATTTGCTGCTGCTTAGTGGCAAATGGCGGTCTTTGTTGTTTTTGTTGTGTTTCGTGTTGTGGGTGAGTGGTGAGGTTGTGAGTCTGTGATGATGATGTGAGTCCGTGTTGATGATGAGAGTCCGCATTGTGACATGACGCGTGTTTAGACATGAGTATTGTCGCACACCATCGGTTTTGTGTGACCCTCACCTGCGTCTCCCGCTCTCCACGCAGAGACCCGGACCGTGCGAGAAACGCAGTGAGCTCTGAGCACCCTACTCTGCAAGTTGCTGCCATGGAGGTACGTGTGGCTCTTCAACTCGTGTGGTAAAATATGGGTGGACGTGTGTTTTCCCCTCGACTTGTGCCTACCTGTCACCTACCTGTATACCTGGATGTGCTTCTCCTTGTCCGCCTGAGTATGTGTATGTCTATCAGAGTGTGTCTCCGAGATCCTGTTGGTGTGCCTGCCTGTCTACGCGTGAGCATTTACAGCACTATTATCTATCCACTGATGAATGAGAATGCCTTCCTCCCTGAGACCTTGCTACCCCTCAAATGCTGTGATGGAATAATCCGCCAAGCGCCGATTTTGTCGCACCATCTCTCTGGTGGCTCTCCTCTCCGATGTGTTTCCTTCCTTGGCTGCCGCTCCATTATTATTCTTCACTATCAGCCATTGTTGTCCCTCCTTGCCATGGCTCGTCATGCCCGATCCCCAATCACTCTTTAACAATTTGAACAATCCCTGCGTGTGACCTCAAAATCCACGCATCTTTCATTGTTAATCCAAGCATGGCATCTGATATTGGCCAAATATTCCAATGCTGAGAAACGACAACATCTCGGCAGGACCCTCCTGAATGTGGAGCCCAGGATCTCAGAGATGCTGGCTCAGTGCTCGCCTTCTGCACTTGCTCCAACATCTTAATCAAGCCTATGTGGTGGACCTTTGTCTTTGTGTGTGTGTAGATGAGCCGAGCTGGAGAGGCTCGGAGTAACGACACGTCTTGCACCACGTGGAGTGCGCTGTCCTCAGACGGCACCGGCTCCATCTGTAGCAAATCGCCGAAAGGTAAGAACAGTAATGAGGGACGTCACAGTGGCCACGGTAAATAGTGGGACATCATGATGGCCATGTTGCATGGGGGACGTCACAGTGCCTTTGGTGTATGAGAGATTTTATGGTGATTGTATGGGTGATATCAAGATAGCAATGCTACATGGGGGACTTAATGGTAATCATGTTTTGATTTAAAGCTTTCGTGGCTGCAGGGATTCATATTCTTGGTTCTTTCGGTAAAATCACGTAGAAGGGCAACAATAAAATTATAAAAATATAAAACAATAAAAATCTCACAACGTTTCGACTGCAACACAAGTAATCATCATCAGGTGTGAAAACCACAGCAAGAACCACAGCAAGAAAAATTGAAATTTTCTTGCTGTGGTTTTCACACCTAATGATGATTGCTTGTGTTGCAGTCGAAACGTCGTGAGAATTGTATTATTTTATTATTTTATTGTTTCCCTTCTACGTGACTTTACCGAAAGAACCAAGAATATGGTAATCATGTTGCATTAGAGACTGCATCATGGTTGCCATGTTACATGGGGGACTTCATGGTGGCCATGTTGCATGGGGATAATTATCTGTGCTCTGGCCTCAGTACTGAAACAACATCAAACGCTTTCAGAATTGCTTCTGCGGCCATCTTGAATGCTCTTCCAATATTAGGAAACCACTGAAGCTATCCGCGTTTAAATCATCAAGTTTGACAACTAATATCTATACTCATTCGCTCTTTCGGTAATGTCACCTAGGTAGAAATAAAATAAAACAAATCACGACGTTTCTATCGCAACACAATCAATCTTCATCAGGTGGAACAACCACAGCAATAATAAAATGCTGAAGTAGGTGAGAGAGCTGTTGTGGCAAGAGGTTATTGGTAAGAAAGGGGGGAGGAGCAAGGGGGGGAGAGAGAGGGGAGCTGCGTGAGCGCTAGGGGGAGAAGAAGTGAGGCTGGGGGGGGACGTAGGCGGAGGTAGAAGTGGTAAGCTGAGTATGGGACATGGTGGGAAAGTAAATCTGAAAAATCTACTAGTACCTGGCGCGTGTGATGGAAACAACCACAACCAGTTAAGGCTTTACCTAGTTAATAACATCCATCGAATGATTGCTCAATTTGTATCCATCTTCTCGGTTGAAGTTATGTCCATGTTTGTATATCTGGATGGCTTCATGAAAAAACCTTTGATAGTTACCTGAAGGTTTGCAGAATACCTTGGTCTCGGAAAAAAAACAATATCACGCGAGCCCACAGCGTTATAACAATGGTCAGACACGGCAGAGGTATTGGTTCTGCGATGTTTCAGATCTGCCTTGTGTTCGCTAACACGGTCCGCGACATGTCAATTCGTTTTCCCAATGTAACTGCTACCGCAGGTACAACTCAGTTTGTCGACTCCAGGATATTGCATGTCAGGATGGGATTAGATCACAGATTTTGTGTACTGTATTGAATCGGACTTGGATCTTGTGTTTGTTTAAGATTTTGGAAATATTTTTGGTAACACCTGCTATGTATGGTAAAGTGATGGTCTTGATAGGCGTCTCAGTGGATTGTTTCTACATGGTTGGAGAAACAGCTTTGCGAATAATGCTGTCCCAGTACCCATTCATCTTAAGAGTCTGGTGTACGTGTTCCAGTTCACTGGCTTGGTGGTGTTGGTTGCAAATGCAGTGGCCCTATGGTGTAGTGGTTTGATGAGGGAATTCTTCTGCGCCGGATGGTGGTGGGAATTAGGTTTTAGATAGGTCTCTTCTCAAACAAAACATCCAGGAATTAGTAGCTTACCATCATTCTCCACTTCCATGGTGAATTTGATGGATGGGTGTATGGAATTTATGTTGTTGAGAAATTGATTCAATGTTGGCAGGCCATGTGGCCAAATGACGAAAGTGTGATCTACGTATCTCTTCCACAAGGAAGGACGTTGGGTGCATGTCTGGATGACATCAGTTTCAAATTTCTCCATGAAAACATTCGCTATCACTGGTGATAAGGGGGGACCCATGTGGGTACCTTCATTTTGTTTGTAGAAAGTACCATTCCTGGTGAAGTAAGTGCTGGTTCAGCGTTTCTACTGCTGCATGCATTTTTTTTCCGCCTGAGGACGACCGCTTGTGTTGCGATCGAAACGTCGTCATTTATTTTATTTTATCCATATGTGACTTTACCGAAAAAAACAAAGAGGAAGTGTTAGTAAGGCAGTTCCTAACCAAAGTTGGTACATCAGCATTCAGTCCATGTTGGACCAAGTCTTCAATTATTGCTAAGGTGTCAGGTACAGGAACCTTGGTGAACAGAAAGACTACATCAAAGCTGACGAGCAAATCATCTGGGGACAGTGAAATGCCTTTGATTAGAGAGATAAAGTGAGCTGAGTTTCATACTGCTGAGGTAGTCTTGCCCGTGAATGGAAGCAAGGTCTCAGACAGAAATTGGGCCAGTTTGTAGGGAGGTGAGTTGATAGTGGAAACGATGGGTCGAAGTGGAGTATCTTCTTTATGGATTTTTGGAAGACCATATAATCTGGGTGGTCTATTAGCAGAAGGTTTTAGGGAGAACTGCTTGAATGGTTCGATTAGAGAAGTCGAATTGGTAATGATATTGTTTGTTTTTAAAGCCAGGCAGTTGGTCGGATCTTTGTTGATTTTGGTGTAATTGCTATCATTAAGAAGGTCCTGGATTATGTTGCTGAATGTGGTTTTATCCATGATGACAGTAGCATTGCCCTTGTCGGCTGAGAGGATGACTTTGTCCTCTCTATTTTTTAATTTGGTGAGTTCAGAGCGCTCGTCCTTGCTGATGTTATTAATAGGATTCTTAGCATTTTTAAAGATGGTGGCAATTTTAAATCTTGCCACGTCTGTCGGGATGTGTCCCAAGCCTTTGAGGGCTACATCTACCTGGGTTTTTATATCATCCACTGGGATGTGTTTGAGGGTGACAGCAAAATTCAGCCCTCTAGCTAGTACCGATTTTAGGCTATCGGAGATTGTGCTGTTACTCTGATTAATAGCAGTCTTTTTTATGTGTGGATCTGGTTTCTTTTTTGACAAGTTATTGAATTTAGCAATAAGGTTAACCTTGCATTTGGAAGACATTGTTGTGGCAGAAGAAGCAGTCATGTTATCTACAAGGTTCCAATCAGATGCGGACATTTTATCTGTTAATGTTAAGTGTGATTGTAGGAGACATTTGTCTAAATTATCAAGTTCAAGCCGGAGTAGTCTTATCCTCTCTGAGATTAGAGAAAGGCTAGCTCTGAATAAGATCCGTTTAGAGTTGGGTTAAGTGACAGAAGCAGATGTGAGTTTAAATGTGGTCGGTATTATCTTGTTGTCGCGGCATCTCTTCAGAAAGGTGAGTGACTCGATCATGTGAGCCTTCTTGTCTCGCAGTCTGTTAATGGTTCTAACAGATGTGTGGAACCTATTTGCGTGGTTAGTTTATTAACCTTCCCCCACACTGTTGATTAGCACCATTGGCTACATGCGGTGCAAAAGAATTTCAACATACATAGCTGGGATTGGCAAAAACATCCCAATCCTGAAATATTTACTCTATAAATTGCTCAAAAGTTTGGTTCACACACCTGTTGTTGTTATTCTCCTCGTGCCTACAGAAATCCTGGCTCACTTTGGCCCTCACTTGACCGACCGCGAAAAGCTGGAGCTCGCAGCCATGCAAGAAGTGTGGTACTTTGCGCTCGACAACAAACCCAAGGGATGCAACAGGCATGGATATGATGACGACGAACGTAATTACATTCTGGTGAGGCTCACCACAAAACTACAGCCTTGGGGGCGGTCACAGGGCCCAGAGATAGCGGGGTTTGTGGCTTCTTATTATTGCACCTGAATTACCAACCAGGGCACACACCAACGCGCTTCAAAATCAGAATGTTTAATCCCGAGTAAAGCCCTTTTAGATAAGAAGCAATTTTTCAAGGGAATCTTCGCCAGCAGACAGTATCAAAGCATTCGACAATTACACCCACTCACACACTTACTCACCCACCCCCAGACGCACTCACTTGCTGACTCACTCACTCATTCACCCACTCAATCACTCACCGACCCACTCGCCCACTCACCAATGCACTCACCCGCACACATCTGAATCAGAAGTTTATTTCCCGAGTAAAGCCCATTGAGCTCAGAAGCTCTTTTTAAGGGTGACTCAGCCAGCAGACATCTGAGCATTCCAAATTATGGTTAAAATAACTTCATAATTCCAAGCAAATGTTTTTGTTAAAATTACATTCTCACTTCTTAAACGTTGTGATTTTAACAATAGTCAGTTTAAATGATTGTACCTTTTGTTCAGTTCCGACATGATCACCTCCACTACCGCTATGAGGTGCTCAAGATGATTGGGGAAGGAGGTCAAGGCCAGGTGATCCAGTGCCTTGACCACAAGAGGAACACCCTGGTAGCTGTAAAGATCCTGGTGTCACCGTCGAGGTAAGACTTTAGAGACGTGTCATCACGAGGCCGACGTTGTTAAGTCCATTGCCGTGCAATGCGGTGGTGACACTCATGCTTCACAGCGAGAAGGGGGGCCTTGGTTCGGCTCCTGACTCGGGCACCATCGTGTGTGGAGTGTGTACCTTCTACCCCTGTTTTGCATCGGTTCCTTCTAGGTACTCTGGTTTTTCGTCTCTAGGCTCTAAGAAAAGCCGTCTCGGGTGTGGACCAATCAAATTCAAGGACAGTGCATATTATTATCAGAGTTGTCTCTTTTGTTTGCATTTTGACTGCTTGTGTTGTGGTTATTGCAAACATGATGCCTTGAATAAAGGTGTCAGTTTTTGTGCCAGTTAAAAGGGTAAAACCTATTACTATATCTTGTTACTGGCAAAGGAGGTCTCATAATGAGGCTATGCTGTCACATTACTTTTATCATTCCGAGTACTGTATCATACCGCTCAACAGTGCAGCTCAAAAAAGTATTTTGTTGTCGACTACTCACAAACCACGTTATGATGGGCTTATTCCGTGTTATAATGGGTGCGTATCTTGTTAGAATGTGCGTGTTCCATGTTGTAATGGTCGCGTTTCTTGTTACAACGGACACATTCTGCATTGTGTAAAAAGTGTTGAAGAACCACGTTATAACGAAAACGCGTTGTTTTAACGGGCGTTTGCATTTAGTTTTCCCGAATGACCAATCCGATTTGAATGGCTCTTCACCTTCAAATCCTATTGGGTACCCTACGCCAGCTCCTGTGCCCCGTATGGTACCAATGAGAGTCGAGAACGCTACTCTAGCTCACAATGCCGTTAGACCTGGTGAAAGTATATTTAATTATTAATTCTGAATAGCATTTGCCTCTGGGTGTCCCTTAAGCAAGTGTAAGTTATTAATTTGTGGACTTCCTCTGCGCAGCTCCAAGGAAGAAACATTGCAGAGGATGGAGCTCCAGATAGCTCTGGAACTTCAGAGTGAGGACAGCAATGAAGATTACAACGTCATCAAAGTCCTAAACAGCTTTGATTTCAGGGGACACCACTGCCTTGTCCTGGAGCTGTTGAAGTATGTACCGCGTGTTCCATCTCCCTCTCCCTCCGCTAATAGCGTGGTTAACTGATTAACTAAACAAACTTTTTTGTTTTCGTGGGAAAGTCCACTGACCTATTAGTTATTTTTTTGTAAGCGACCTGCCCACAAATGATAGCTTAACAAAGTAACTTATCACGTGGAAATGTATAGCAGCCAAATACTATGAATGCATGTCGATTCGAAATGTGGAGGGGAAAACCAGAGGACCTACAGAATAATCCACATGATCACAGGGAGAACATGCAAACTCCAAATGTACATGCGTCAGGTTCGGGATCAAACCCCACGACCTTACCAGGCGGAGTTGTTATCTTCTCCCCATGGATAACCCTCTACCACCTGGCAAAAATGCCAATGAAATCAAGTTGTCAAGTGGGCAAATGAGCCAACTAATTTGGTTCATCGACAAACCAACGACCTGAACCTACACTGAACTATGACTCTGAATATTGGTCGTGAACATGCACGAACAATATTAAGATTGTTGTTAGCAGAATCAGCACAGCATTTAAGGAGATGACACTGACACTGTGTTGCTGTTGTTTCTGCTTTTGTCTCTCTCACAGGGAGAGCCTTTATGATGTGATGAGAGAATCGGGGTTCCGGTTGGACATGGAAATGGTGAAAAGTTATACCAGGGGAATCCTCATGTTCCTGTCCCACATCTCTTCCAGGAACATAGTTCACGCGGACATCAAGCCAGTGAGTGGACACAGCATTCAGTATGATTTTGTTGCAGAGGCGTATTGTTAGTAGGGAATCGTTCCACGGAGAAAACCGGCCACATTAGTCACAAGGTCTATGCGTTCGCTGTTTCCATCTAACTGGAAGGAGGCAGGGTCATTGTACCCCTGGTGAAGATAATGCAGTATGAATTAAACTGTAGTGTAGAGTCGTGTCGGTATTGGGGACTCACCATAGACAAAACCGGCAACGTTGATCACAGCGTTGCCCCAGTCCTTTGGAGACAGAAACTGGAGCAAATAAAGACTATTTCCTAAGTGTGCCAAACGTGTATTTTGACCTGACAGCTGCCCGTTGTCGGCTTCCACACTGCGAATGGAAAACTTCCGAAGACAAACGCGCGGTGGATAGCGTCATGGAATACGCGAGCTCTCATGTGTAGCTTTTGGTCCGTAACCCGTTAAAGGGCACTCTTGCAGCTGTGAGCTCAATGCACTCTCCTGTCAGAGGAACCATGATCAGTTGTCAATAGAGCTGCCCTCCTTTACTTCGATGGTCCCTTAGAGTGCTTTGAACATGAGCCTCAAATCAAATCTCTTTTCTAGATGCAATTGAAAGGGGCAACCCCCAGTAATAGCTGTCAACAAACATCAAATGTTGCACTTGACTGACGCTCGTTGACGGCACTACGCCTCGTCTAGTTCCCCTGTTTAGCGTAGGTGGTGGTACGTGATCGTTCCACTGCTGGCTGAATGTTATCGGCATAACCTCTGCATTTGAATTCATTCTGCCCCTTCTCCTGCAGGAAAATGTTCTCATCAAGGACACCGTGACCGGCACTGTGAGGGTCACTGACTTTGGCACGAGCTTTTTTGTGGAAAGTCAACGTGAGTGACCTCTCCTGGGTGTGAGCGTCTGCGTGTGGGTGTTTGTCTGATTGTGTATATGTGTGAGTATCTGCGTGTCTGTACATGTGACTGTTCATGTGTGTGATGAAGATGCTGTTTAAGAAACAGTGAGTACACAAACACATATATGTGTTGTTCTTGTGATTGGTGTGCAGCTATGAATGTTGGTGGGACTCTGGAATACTCGGCTCCGGAGCTGCACTTGGGCTACAGCTTGACCTGTGGCGTAGACATGTGGGCGCTGGGTTGCACGGTGGCGGAGTTGGCGACGGGCAGGCAATTATTTCAGTCCGACAGTGACAAAGATTACCTCCCGCGCTGCATTGAGGTATTTCCCACTGGGCGTCCATCCGCTCGTGATGCCCCTCTCTTTCCTTGGAGTCGTGGGTTTTGGGGGTGGCAGGAGGGGAGGTGGCCACTTAGTGATCTGGCGAATAGCGGCCGTCGTATGTTGTGTATGAGTGTACACGTGTCCATCTTGTACGTGTGAGGGGAGCAGTAGTGTAGCGGTTAGCATGCTGCGCTCATGGCCCACACTAGTGATGATTATCTGAACCGGTCCTGGGCCTCCCTTAGTTAGACTCAGCCTTAAATGAGTACCTAGTGCAGTGTGTAAAATACCTGGGTCAATGTGGCCCACCACCCCCTGTCTCTGTGTGCCATAATGCTTGCCCTCAACAAGCGCTGCTGCTGTTGTTACGCTATACTAACAGCACTTGCCCCTACAGTCAGCCGAGGATACACGGGTGACCTTTGTCTTTGTCTCAACCATGTGCAGATTCTGGGAATGCCTCCACGATACATGGTGAATTCAGCTCCCGACAGAAGGCAGTTTTTTGGTGAGTTAAAGGGTGGTGCGAGTAACGGACCGGATTCAGTTTTAAGAAGAGGCCTGCGGCTGTTGTTATTTTTTTGGTGGGAGGGGGGGGGGAATGGCCTCTTTTTATTTTAAATTCCTTGGGTGAGTGGGTGGGTAAGTCGGTGTGTGGGCAAGTAGGTTGTAGGGTAAGTGGGCGAATTGGTCAGTGGGTAAGCGGGTGGGCGGGTGAGTGGGAGGTGGTTCGGTGATTGGGTAGGTGAGTGAGTGATTGTGTAGGTGGAAGAGTGGGTGGGTGGGTGAGTAGGTTGATGGATGGGTCGGTAAGTGGGTAAGTAGGTGACGTGGTGGTTGGTGACTGCATCTGTCCCGCTGTGCATGGCTCCCGCAGACCGTCAAGGGAAGATGTTGTGCCCAGGCAAGAAAAGGGTACCGGGGAGCTTCCCACTTGAAAGTGTGCTCAAAAGCCACGACCCGGCGTTTGTGGAATTCGTCAGCTTCTGTCTGCGGTAAGACACACCCACCACCCCCTCCCAATGAGGATCCCCCCCCCCTCCAATTGATCGGCGATCACTCTCCACCGATCGCCAGGAAAATGTGGAGCTGAGTGGGACTGCCGATGTGCAGTACCACCGGTGTCAAGATCGCCCTCTGTGGAGGATGGAGAGGTCCGTGCAAGACGCTGCTGGCCAATGCGATGCTCGGGGCATTTTTAGTCTACTGGGCATCAGAGGATTGCCACTGTTCCTGCTGCTTCCGCTGCTGCCGTGCATTCCTGACCTTGTAGGAGAAGGGAAGCAACTTCAATGCTCTCACCACGCTTCTCTCACTACGTGTGGCGCGTGTGTCTCCCACGCGTCTCTCAACAGATGGGTTCCGGATTCTCGTATGACGCCAGCGCAGGCGCTGGATCACAGCTGGCTCCGGACCGCGGCCACCAGCACCACCAGCAATGCCACCACCACTGCTACTCCTGGCCGTGTCCAGTGCTTTGGAGCTGCTGAACGACGGTAACCCACATTCTGCTGACCAATTTTCAAGGCAGTCCATAGAGAGGTGTGGGGCCCAGGGCAAGTCACAACTCCCACATGGAGAAAGTGGCCCAAGTATGGGCATCAAACCCAGGTCCCTCTTTGGCTGTGAGTTCCAGCCCTGCCGCCCACAAACTAACACACGGAGAGTTCAAATCTCACCTGTACATTCGGTTATATACGGATGTATTTTTATAATTGCTTTCTGGGTGAGGACAAATAATGAAGTGGCCATATCTTTGCCATGTAGGTAACCCTTCATCCACTGTGACATCGCCAGCTCCCCCCCTCCCCCCCGATGGTGGGGGAGGGGATGGCTGCGATCTCTGCTGCAGCAGTAAGTTGGAACAATGTCGTGCGCATATCTTCACAGAGCGGAGCCGGCGCTGCCCCCATTCTCTTTGCTCGCCTGGGCCTCTGATTGGAGGCTGAAGGTTGTGGAGGAAGAGGAAACCCAGGTGGAGGAGCTGGTGTTGCAGGAGGAAGAGACCCTGGTGGAGGAGCTGGTGGTGCAAGAGGAGGAGACTCTGGTGGAAGAGCTGGTGGTGCAGGAGGAGGAGACCTTGGTTGAGGAGCTGGTTTTGCAGGAGGAGGAGGCCTTGGTGGAGGAGCTGGTTTTGCAGGAGGAGGAGACCTTAGTGGAGGAGCTGGTTTTGCCAGAGGAGGAGACTCTGGTGGAGGAGCTGGTGGTGCAGGAGGAGGACACCCTGGTGGAGGAGATCGTTGTGGAAGAGATGGTGGTGGAGGAGAAGGAGAAAACAAGGAAAGAGGATCAAGTGATGGTGATGCAGGAGAAGAGGAAGCCAGGGGGCCTGGCCCGCATGGGGAGAGTCATCCGCTCACTCCTCCGACGCGTGCTGCTGTGTGGTGGCCGGTCCACCGCACAGTAGAGATGGAGGTGGTCGTTGATCGGTCTGATCCATGACCACTATCACCACACCTACCACACACACCCTGTACCCACCCACCCCGTGACACCCACTACACTCCACACACACCCTGCACCCACCCCGTGACACCCACCATCCACCACACTCCACACACACCCTGCACCCACGCCATGACATCCGCCACACTCCACACACACCCTGCACCTACCCACACTGTGACACCCACCACCCACCACACTCCACACACACCCTGCACCCACCCACCCCGTTACACCCACCATCCACCACACTCCACACACACACCCTGCACCCACCCACCCCGTGACACCCGCCACCCACCACACTCCACACACACACCCTGCACCCACCCACCCCGTGGCACCAACCACCCATCACACACCACACACACCCTGCACCCATCCACCCCGTGACACCCACCATCCACCACATTCCACACACACCCTGCACCCACCCACCCCGTGACACCCATCACCCACCACACACCCTGCACCCACCCACCCCGTGACACCCACCACACTCCACACACCCTGCACCCACCCACACCGTTACACCCACCACACACCACACTCCACACACCCTGCACCCACCCACCCCGTGACACCCACCACACTCCACACACCACACACCCTGCACCCACCCACCCCGTGACACCCGCCACCCACCACACTCCACACACACACCCTGCACCCACCCACCCCGTGGCACCAACCACCCATCACACACCACTCACACCCTGCACCCATCCACCCCGTGACACCCACCATCCACCACATTCCACACACACCCTGCACCCACCCACCCCGTGACACCCATCACCCACCACACACCCTGCACCCACCCACCCCGTGACACCCACCACACTCCACACACCCTGTACCCACCCACGCCGTGACACCCACCACACACCACACTCCAAACACCCTGCACCCACCCACCCCGTGACACCCACCACACTCCACACACCACACACCCTGCAACCACCCACCCCGTGACACCCACCACACACCACACACCCTGCACCCACCCACCCCCTTGACACCCACCACCCACCACAATCCACTCACACCCTGCACCCACCCACCCTGTGACACCCAACACACTCCACACACCCTGCACTCACCCACCCCATGACACCCACCACTCACCACACACCCTGCAACCACCCACCCCGTGGCACCCATCACCCACCACACACCCTGTACCCACCCACCCCATGACACCCACCACCCACCACACTCCACACACACCCTGCACCCACCCACCCCGTGACACCCATCACCCACCACATACCCTGCACCCACCCACCCCGTGACACGCACCACCCACCACACTCCACACACCCTGCACCCACTCACCCTGTGACACCAACCACACTCCACACACACCCTGCACCCACCCCGTGACACCCACCAGCCACCACACTCCACACACCCCCTGCACCCACCCACTCCGTGACACCCACCACCCACCACACTCCACACACACCCTGCACCCACCTACCCCGTGACAACCACCACACACCACACTCCACACAAAGGGTTAAGGGTTTTGAGGGTTACGTGTTTAAAGGATTAGGGGTGGAGAGATCTAGGGGTTTATAGAATTATGGTTTTAACAGTAAAGGGGTATAGAGTGTTAGGGGGTTTGGGATTTTTTGTTGTATTTGGGTTATGGTTTCAAAAGGTGAGGAGTTTAGATGGATAGGGTTTTATGGGTAAATCGGTTTAAAGGGTTAGGGATTTAGAGGATTATAAGTTAAGGGTTTAGAGGTTTACAGGGTGATGGGTTTAGGGGTTTAGAGGGTTAGGTATTTAGAGGGTGTGTGGTTTAGAGGTTTAGGGGTTTAGAGGCTGAGGGTTTTAAGGGTAAAATGTTTTAGAGGTTTAGCGGTTTAGAAGGTGATTAGCTTAGAGGGTTAGGGTTTTAGAGGGGTACAGTTTAGAAGGTTATGGGTTTATAGGGTTATAATTGTAAGGAGTTTGGTGTCCTGAGGTTTAGACGGTTTATGGGTTTCGATTGTTAAAGGGTTAGTGGTTTAGAGGGCTTGGAGTTTATAAGGTTACGTGTTAAGGGTTTAGAGGTTTTTTAGGGGATAAGCGTCTTCGATGTTAAGGGGGTTTCTAGGGTTATGGTGTTTAGGGGTTGAGCGTTTTAGGGGTTGAGGATTTTAAGGGTTAGGGGTTTAGAGGGTTGGTGTTTAGAGGGTTAGGGGTGCAGAGATCTAGGGCTTTTGAGAATTCGGATTTTAACGGTAAAGGGGTTTAGAGTGTTAGGGGGTTTGGGGTTTCAGGGTATTTGGGTTCTGGTTTCAAAGGGTGAGGAGTTTAGAAAGGATTTGATTTAATGGGTAAAGGCGTTTAGAGGGTTTGGGATTTAGAGGATTATAAGTTGAGCCGTTTAGAGGTTTATAGGGTTATGGGTTTAGAGGTTTAGGGGTTTAGAGGGTGATGGTTTTAAGGATAAAGGGGTTTAGAGTGTTATGGGTTTCGATTGTTATAGGTTAAGTGGTTTAGAGGGTTAGGAGCTTAGAAGTTTCGGGGTGTTTCGGGGATAAGGGGTTTCGTGGTTTATAGACTTCGAGGGTTTAGGGGTTGAGAGTGTTAGCGCTTGAGGGGATTCAAGGGTTAGGGGTTTAGAGGGTTAGGGTTTTAAGGTTAAAGGGCTTTATAGTGTTAGGTGTTTAGAGGATTGGGCTATTAGTGGTGTAGGAGTTTAGAGGGTGAGGGGTTTAGCAGGTTAGGTGCCGAGAGGGTTACGGTTTTAGGGGTTGCGGAGTTTAGAGGGTTTGGTGTTTAGACAGTTAGAGTTTTGGGGGTTTATGGGTGGGGTTTTCGAGGGAGAGGTTTTTAGACAGTTAGGGTTTTAAGGGTAAGGTCGTTTAGAGGATTAGGTGTTTAGAATGTTAGAGTTTAGAAGATTTTGGGGTAAAGAGGGTTGGGGGTTTAGAGAGTTAGGTGTTTAGAGATGTATGGGTTTCGATTGTTAGAGGTTGAATGGTTTAGATGGTTAGGAGTTTAGGAGGTTATAATTGTATGTGTTTAGGGGTTTAGAGGTATGGGGGTTTTGAGGGTTAGGGGTTTATAGGGTAATGGGGTTTAGCGGTTTAGAGGGTTATGGGTTTTGGGATTTGGGAGTTTAGAGGGTTTAACACCAAGACTTTGACAACTAATATTATCCACACTAAAGGTGTTTTGGATTTCTCTCCGACACTTAATGGCACTTTTTTATTGTCATGACAAACTTTACTAATTGGCTGTGTCGGGTGGTGTCTGGTTTAACGACACATTTATATTTACACGATCTAACCCGAAAATATATTTATTATGGGTTTAGAGGGTTAGGGGCTTAGAGTGTTATGTGTTTAGAGGGTTAGCGTTTTAGGGGTATAGGTGTTTTAAGGGTTAGGTGTCTTGAGGGTTAGTTCTTTAGAGGGTATGGGTGTTAAATGTAGATTTGAAGTTTTCGTGACTGCAGGGATCCATACTCTTTGGTTCTTTCGGTAAAGTGACATAGATAGAAATAAAATAAAACAAATCGCGACGTTTTGATCGCAACACAAGCGATCTTCATCAGGTGGGACAAAACACAAACGATCTTCATCAGGTGGGACAACCACAGCAAGAAATGCTGAAGTCGGCGGGAGAGCTGCCATGGCAAGAGGTTATATAGTTAAGAGAGGGGGGAAGAGGCAAGGGGACAGAGAGAAAAGGGGGGGGGGGTGTGGGGTAGGAAAAGGGGGGGGCACGTAAGCGCTAGGGGAAGAGGACGTTAGGCTGGTGGGGGGACATGGGCGGGGCAGCAGTAAAACCGGCAGGTAATGATGGAAACAACAACACAAGTTAAGGCATTACCTGGTTGATAACATCCTTCCAGTGATTGTTTAATTTGTATCCATCTTCTCGGTTGAAGTTTTGTCTATACCCTGGAGTCTACAAACTGAGTTGTAACTTCGGCCGCAGTTACGTTGGAGAAATAAAACGACACGTCTCGGACCGTGTTCGCGAACACAAGGCGGATCTGAAACATGGCAGAACCAATACCTCTGCCGTAGTGGCCATTGTTATAACGCTGTGGGCTCGCATGATATTGTTATTTTCGGAGGCCAAGGACAAAACTTCAATCGAGAAGATGGATACAAATTAAACAATCACTGGAAGGATGTTATCAACCAGGTAATGCCTTAACTTGTGTTGTTGTTTCCATCATTACCTGCCGATTACTGCTAGCCCCGCCCACGTCCCCCCACCCCAGCCTCACGTCCTTTTCTCCTAGCGCTCACGCGGCCCCCCTTCCTCTCCCTACCCCACACCCTCCCCTCTCTCTCTCCCCCCTTGCCTCCGCCCCCATCTCATACCTGTATAACCTCTTGCCACGGCAGCTCTCCCGCCGACTTCAGAATTTTCTTGCTGTGGTTGTCCCACCTGAAAATATCACTTATGTTGCGATCGAAACGTCGTGATTTGTTTAATTTTATTTAATTTATACCTACGTGACTTTACTGAAAGAACCAAAGAGTATGGATTCCTGCAGTCACGAAAGCTTCAAATAAAGATTAAAATAGTTTAGTTTAATTTGTTTATTTTTGAACAGTTTGTCTTTCCTGTCATTTTTTGTATTTTTTTAGTTATGTTCTGACCTGCCCGATTGGACAGCTGTGAAAACAGATCTTTGTAGCTCATCGATTTCATCCAGTGTAAATAAATATTCAGATTTAAATTTTATTGACCTCTGTGCGAGTCTATGGATTTCTGAGTTTGTGGGCCTCTGTGAGTGTATGGGTCTCTGTCTGAGTCTATGGATCCCTGTGTCAGTATATAGGGTCGCCGTATGAGTCTGAGTGTCTGAAGGAATGTATGGGTCCCTGTTGGAGTCTATGGGTTTCTGGTTCTGGGTCTGAGTGGGAATCTATGGTTCTCTGAGTATGGTTGTTTGTGCGAGTCTTAAGTGCACAAACTGAACTTAAAAAGGGCATTGAGGGGTGCGGAATCCAAGTTGACTATTAAGCTCCCCGCAGTGCAAGCCAGCTCTCTAGTCGTGTCATCATACAGCCCCTGTAATTCTTTATAATAATAATTAGACTTACTCCAGGAAAGCCACGCTGAGTCATAGTAAGGTCCTGAATTTGTTTTTTATTGTAAGATCTTTTCAATCAATGAATAACGAATGCTTACACAAGTGGGGGGAAACCGGAGCACCCGGAGAAAACAAACGTATGTGAAGGGGCAGCAGGCACCATTTTAAACCGTACAGGTGACGATGGCGATGATCCCACTTGCTATAATGCCTTCTCCTGGCCAGTCAGATGCTTTCTCCTGGCCAGCCAGGAGAAGGCACCTCAATGTCCACGGGAAGGGGGTTTCACAATATTTACTGTGTGATCCACCAACCCTTGCTGCCTTCTACAGTGCTGGATCGCAGGCTTGCGTCACCACCTTCTGGCGAGTATTTGTAGTTATTATTTAAAGCTATATAGCACTCACAAGAACGACTCAAGAGGCGTGAGGAGCCACAGACATGCAGGAAGGAAGCCACGTGGTGAGCCAGCACCAACGATTGTCCAGGCTCTACGGTACTCTATGTATGGAGGCATTATTGGCTAATTAATAACGAGTGTTTGTACAAATGGGGGAAATCGGAGCACCCAGAGAAAAGCCACGTGTGTGAAGGGCAGCATTTTAAACCGTACAGGTGACGATGGCGATGAGTCCACTTGCTGTACTGCCTTCTCCTGGCGAGGCAGGTTATGCACCTCGACGCCCACGGGAAGAGGATTTCACAACATCATTGTGCGGTGATTTACGAACCCTCGCTGCCTTCCCCAGTGCTGGATTTGAGACGTGCACCACTAACACCAGGCGAATGATAACAACAACAACAATAACTATACTTATTACTTGGTAGCAACAGGCGAAAGAAAACAACAGGCAAATTATAACAGTCCAATTAAAACAGGCGAATGATAACAGGCAAATGAAAACAGGCGAATGATAACAACAGGCGTATGTTTAGAACAGGCGAGTAATAACAACAACAATTATTATTTACACTTAGAACTTGATAACAACAATATTTATACTTATAACGTGATCAAGCAGGCCTCAGAGGTGCGAGGAACCACAGACAATCAGGAAGGAAGCCACTTGGTAAGCTGGCACCAACGATTGCCCAAGCTCTGTGACCCTATTGATACGTTTTTATCGACCAGATAGGGAGCGTTACGTGTGGGGGGGAAACCGCCCCCTTCGGTGCCTCCATGGTCCAATAGCTGGTCTTCTTGGCGCCACGGTCCCGAGCCCCCTAAAAGTTCCTCATGGAGCAAATCAACGGGTGGGCCATTGCCTTGTCAGGGCTCATTCATTGCTCCGGATCCCACCTGAAAATGGCAGGCGCAGATCCCCACATCATTAAAGCCACGGGTGCATTTATCCCAGATATAAACAATTGCAAACTATTTGACTATTTTTTTTACTTTAACCAGGCAAGGCCCACTGAGCTATACAGCTCTCTTTCAGAAGCGGCCACACAATTACAGCTCAACAAATTGGCTTATTACGTGGACATTAGTAGCCAAATACTCTAAACATGTGTTAATAAATGTGGAGGGAAAACCCGGAGGATCCGGAGAAAAATACACGCGACCACGGGGAGATAACATACAAACTCCAAATACAAAGGTGTCAGGGTAAGGATTTAATACACGACCTCCTGTATACCCTACAAAATAGTTAACATCTCGCCACCGTGGCGCCCAATTCTGATCACATGACATAGCAAAACGAACGTCGCGGTGCATAGCAATAATTCAATTGGGCAATTACTGAGCGTTCATAAACGTGAGGGGATACAGGAGTACCCAGAGAAAACCCACTCGTGCAAGGGGGCAACCCTCTATCCCATGCAGACAGAGATGGTGCTTATCCCACTTGCTGTACTGCCTTCTCCTGGCCAGCCAGGATATGCCACCTCAACACCCACTACACCATGAACTTTGTGAACCGAGTTCAATGATAGCGATGGTGTCACCATCGCTATCATTGAAGACCTGGTTCATCAAGGACTGCATACTGATGTACCCCCCCTGGTGAGACATTGCTTAACCAACACTTACTTCACCTGGAATGGAACTTTCTACAAACAAACTGAGGGCACCCCAATGGTCTCCCCCCTATCTCCGGTTGTAGCCAACGTATTCATGGAAAAATTTGAAACTGACGCCATCCAGACTGCCACTCTACGCCCGACCTTATGGAAGAGGTACGTTGATGACACCTTTGTCATCTGGCCACATGGCCAGCCTGCTCTAGACCAATTCCGCGACCACATCAATTCCATACACCCAGCCATCAGATTTACCATGGAGGTCGAAAAAGATGGCAAACTACCCTTTTTGGATGTCTTAATTAAAAGAAGACATGATGGTTCAATGAGCCACTCTGTCTACAGGAAAGCTACCCATACAGATGCTTACTTGAAACCGGATTCCCACCACCATCCATCCCAAAAAAACTCCCTCATCAAGACTCTATACCATAGAGCCCAATGCATTTCCGACCAGGAACACATTACCAGTGAACTCAAGCACGTACACCAGGCTCTCAGGGCTAATGGCTACTCCGACTACACAATCCGCAAAGCCATCACTCCAGTCATGAAGAAGGATCCTCTTGTGGAGCCACTCAAAACCATCACCTTACCCTACATTGCAGGGGTCACTAAAAAGATCTCCAAAATCCTGAACAAACTGAAGATCCAGGTCTGATTCAACACAGTACATAAAATCCGTGATTTAGTTCCATCTGTAAAAGATGCTGTTCCAGACATACAGTACCCGGGCGTTTACAAACTAAAGTGCCTCTGTGGTAGTAGCTACATTGGAGAAACCAAAAGACATATCTCGGACCGCATCCGCGAACACAAAGCAGACTTGAAACACGGTAGGACGAACTCCTCTGCCGTGGCAGATCACTGTTATAATTCAGTGGGCTCACATGACATTGACTTCTCCAAGACGGAGGTTCTTTGCAAACCAACCGGCTACCATGAGAGATTCGTTCATGAGGCCATTCACATATACAAGCACAGAGACAATTTCAACCGAGAAGATGGATTCAGGCTTAGTAACCACTGGAAAGATGTTTTAAATCATTTCTGTTCTTAATTAATTGTATTTTTACGATGACCTTCAGACCGCAGCTCTTTCGCCAGCATTGCCTCTTAATACCTCTCACACCACGGTTAATGGTATAGTTTTACAATATGGAGCATACTAGGGCCTCGCAGCTGTCTCTCTCCCCCTCCTCTGTTCCGACCATGGACGAACTCGTCCGTCTGAACGGGACCCGTAGCTATCCGTGGGGCTGAAATTTGAGGGTAAGAATCCACCCATTTTTTCGCCATATAGCATTGTGATATATAACGACTTATTGTTGGTAGCTTAGCTGATTGGAGAATATAGAGTTTATTGATAACATGAAGGTAATTTATATTTTAGTTTTTATTGGTTCACTATATAGTACTGTGAATAGCTCAGATGTGTAGTCATTTCTGTGACCAGTCACTAGCTAATCACTCAGTTGTTTCAATGCTGGATTCGCCTAGTTATTTCAATGCTAAATTCTCCTGTTTGATTTGTACTAAGGGCCTCGGTGAATGTGTATGCTCTGACTTTAACGTAGTTATTTCTGCAGCAGGTACAAGCTAACCACTCAGCTATCTCAATGCTAAATTCTATGCTAATTCCATTGTCAAGATGTGTATGCCTTAACTTAGCTATTTCAATGCTAAATTCTATGCTAATCCCTTTAACAATGGGTGCCTCTGCGGGTGTGTATGCTTTAACTTTTAACATAGCTATTTCTGTGACCAGTCACAAGCTAATCATTCAGCCATTTCAATGCTAAAATCTATGCTAATTCCTTTGTCAAGGCGCTTTGTTCCTCTCACACAGCTTAAAGGCCGTATCTGAACGTGGCTCTTTCACTCCAGCGCTGTCCTACCATACAGTCTCGCTCCCTTCACCTGATGAAGGCCGCTTGTGTTGTGGCCGAAACGTCGTGAGAATATTATTGTCTTATTTTATTTTATCAATTTATTATTTTATTATCATTCTACGTGACTTTACCGAAAGAACCAAAGAAGATGAATCATTGCAGTCACGAAAGCTTTAAATCGAAACTCTAAACATGTGTTAATAAATGTGGAGGGAAAACCCGGAGGATCCGGAGAAAAATACACGCGACCACGGGGAGATAACATACAAACTCCAAATACAAAGGTGTCAGGGTAAGGATTTAATACACGACCTCCTGTATACCCTACAAAATAGTTAACATCTCGCCACCGTGGCGCCCAATTCTGATCACATGACATAGCAAAACGAACGTCGCGGTGCATAGCAATAATTCAATTGGGCAATTACTGAGCGTTCATAAACGTGAGGGGATACAGGAGTACCCAGAGAAAACCCACTCGTGCAAGGGGGCAACCCTCTATCCCATGCAGACAGAGATGGTGCTTATCCCACTTGCTGTACTGCCTTCTCCTGGCCAGCCAGGATATGCCACCTCAACACCCACTACACCATGAACTTTGTGAACCGAGTTTAAATTTCTGGCCACGGCGAACATCAGTGGCTATCTCCCTCTTCCTCTCTCGTCCCTGCTATTATCTCCCTCTTCTTCCCGCGTCCCTCCCACTATCTACCTCTCCAATCCGTCCCACCATCTTCCTCCCTCGTCCCTCCCACCATCTCCCACTTCCTCCCCAGTACCTTCCACTATCTCCCTCTTCCTCCCACTTGGCTCTACTATCTCCCTCTTCTCCCGTCCCTCGCACCATCTCCCTTTTCTTCCCCCATCCTTCCCACTATCTCCCTCTGCATCTCCAATCCCTCGCACTCTCTCCCTCTTCCTTCCCCTTCCTTCCCACTATCACCTTCTTACTCTAACCGATCTGCCTAATCCTCCCAAATCACTCCCACTATCTCCCTCTACTTCCCCAGTCGCTCCAACTATCTCCCTCTTCATTCCCCTTTCCTGCCACTATCTCCCTCTTCCACTCCCTTCCCTCCCACTATCTCCCTCTTCCTCTCCCGTCCCCCCCGCTATCTCCTTCTTTCTCTCCCATCCCTCCCACTTTCTTCCTCCCCCGTCCCTCCCACTATCTTCTCATCCTCCCCCATCCATCCCACGATCTTCCTCATCCTCTCCCGTACCTTCCGCACCTTCCTTATTTAACACCATCAGGTTCACAGACTCGCCCTCGCTTCTCCCAAGTCAAATAGCCTAGCTTAGACACAACCCTCACCATGTTACACTGACGGCATCGACCGAGACAGCCAACAACTATCCGGCCGCCCAATTATCTAGTGAAGACGGCAGCGACCAAGTCGGCAAAGACAGTGCCAACGCGACGACTCCACTTCCCAGAACCTGCAACCACGAGCTCTCGCTCTCCGCTGCTTTTATCCGACTCGGCGCGGCCTGGCTCCGCCCTGGCCGCGCCTCCCTTCTCCAACCCACGAGCGGGTTCCAGGGTCTTCCAGACAGGGTCTCTGTGATCCTTGCCCCAGTGCCTCCGCCCTGCTGACAAACACGCGTGAGGCTCACTGGCGTGTGTACTCCCCGTCCACCGCAGTTGCCGCTGCTGGACAACAACTATTACTCTACAGTTGTACTGCCCTTCTGTACCGTGCCCCCGAGCCATCAACACGGACTCACAGCATCAACACAGACTCACATGATCAACACAGACTCCCACGATCAACACTCACAGCATCAATACGGACTCACACCATCAACACGGAAACACAGGGTCAGTGAGCGAGATGGCGGATGAGTGCATACATGATGTGAGTGGTGGTGAGTTCAAGTTGAGCACCCAGTTTTAAATCTCATTTACTCCCACCACCCTACACACCCTACATACAACAGTCGGAAGTAAATGCCTACACACCCTACATACAATCGTCAGTAGTAGGAGTGGGGAGAAGAGGGCATCAGTGGGGGCGAGGCATGAAGCGTTGAGAAGCCCTCAGATACTCCATAAAACCCCGAGTTTCATGGAGTATAATTTTCAGCATTACAGTTCCATTTTTTTTACGTTAACAAATGTCTCGCGATATATTACACCGTATAGGTAACTAGATTGGGCGAGGGATGGTCTTTTTTGTTGAACAATCAATAAAGCTACGGTGTCATACTGTGCCCGTATCCGTGTACGGTACTGTGCACTAAAGGAAGAAAAATGGAGCGGCTGAACCTCACTGCCTCCTTACCGGAGGCTGTAAACATCAAGTGACCTGAAAACTGCGATGGGACGTGAAAGACAACATGGAGAGACAAGAGGGCGCCACGTGTGTTCTTCCATGCCAGCAGCAGCATCATCGCAGGCAATGAGGTTCAAATGGGCACAGGAACTTTGAGGTGGACCCACGAGTGGTCGAGCCACAGCGGCGTGCAATCGGCGACCTCTATACGCTTGGCGCAATCCGCATCGTCATTTCACGGAGCCCTTGTCCACTCGACGAGTGCGACGACGCCGTCCCACCGTCATTCGGCGCCTCGTGGTGACATCACAACAGCAAAGCGACAGATGTTGATTATTCATTTCTTGAGGCAATTCGAGGGCCCGGTTACATCACGTTGTGATACACGCACACACCGTCAAGATATACTACACCGGTCATAAAAAAAGCAGGGGATAGAAAGGTGGGGGAGCGGACCCGACCACAGGTATTGTTTAAAAGACGTCAAGCGGACCGGTGGTTTTAAATGCAAGTCCATGCAAACACCAACATCCGAACGATTGTACCAATAAATCCTGAACCTTCTGGAAGATTTCAGCTCCCGCTGGTTTGGATCAGGGTGATGTTGGGGCAAATTCCATTAATTGGGAAAGGTGGCAATCTTGTGGGAATGTCCTCGCCAGAGAAGAAACTTGTCGCTTCCATGTTTTATTTTCATCCAACGTCCCATTAGCGAGATCCAGAGCGTGACGAACTCATATGGAGTCGGCCTCCTGTAATTTTTCTGGTCTCATTCTCACCACAGGTGAAAGCAGAGCCACACATCAACGTGCCAATGGGGCCACGGTTGAAGTGGTGGGGCCACGGTTGAAGTGGCGGTGGCCACGGGTCATGTGGCCTCGATGTATTTTCCATGTTGAAGGCCGATTGCCCCAAACATTGCCCGTCATATGCAGTGTCACTGAATAACGTGTGAAACATACTGTAGCATATACAAAATTTTATTTTCTTCATACATTAAATACAATAAACACAATAAACATGAAATGCATATAGGACATTTATAACTCTCTCAATGACCAAACTTGTATTTTATGAACACACTTATACAAGCAAAATATGACAAAAGTGTTCCAGATTACAGTTTCAATTGAGACTGAAATCCGGAATCATTACCCCCTACTGACAGACTAATAATACCCGCTCGCAGGCCAAGTGCTGATTCACCTTGGGGCCTCGCCTGGTATAGAGGTCGTGGGTTAAATCCCGACGCCTGTATATCTGGAGTTTGCATGTTCTCCCCGTGACCGCGTGGATTTTTCTCTGGGTCCTTCGGTTTTTCCCTCCACATTTAGAAACATGCGTTTAAAAGTATTTGGCTGCTATATATTTCTGCGTGACAAGCCACTTTATAGCACTTTCATTTGTGGCCCGGTCGTTCCTGAAAGAGAGCTATACAGCTGAGTGGGCCTTACCTGGTAAAATAAAAATAGATTAGTTTTGTTAGTTTATTTTGTGCCACAGGGGGACAGCTACAGGGGGGGGGGGGGGTGCCCATTAAAATGGTCGAGATGAGATGCAACTTAAGGCGCTTGTGACTTCCCAAAAATATTATTTATGGCAGGTTTTCACATCTAAACATCCCGGGTGGCATTGAAGCCAAGAGCTCCCACCCTAGGTGAGTAGCTACGAGAGCGGTGCTGTGCACGGCGACACGCCACTTTCTCCATCTGCCTGACTTGGTATTTTCTTTTTTGTTACTTAAATAAATGTTAATGTTTCGTTTTGTGTACGCGTGTATGTACACCGTTTGGGGAGCGGTGGTGCAGCAGTTAGCGCACTACGAACTCAAACATCTGAGTACGTGGTGTGGGGTGTGTATAACATCGCAAAACTGGGGAGGACAAAGGCAGCCAGACGTGGGGCTGGCCACACAACCACTTCTGTGCCATGCCGGCCATCATAGGTGCTACCCGTTAACAGCACTTGCCCCAGCAATCTGTTAACGGCGATACGGAGTACCTTTGTCTTTTTGTGCAATTGTGTGCTTCTGTGTGCGACGCATGCGACGATGTGCATGTTTGTGTTTGATAAATGTACATCCGCAATGTGTGTGTGACGCGTATAATGCGCGTGTGTGACGAGGGTTGGAACAGCGATTCACGCACTGCCCTATCCACGCGGCGACCTCTCCTCAACGTCTCGAGCCTCGGCGGAGAGCGCCGCGAGGTTCGACTCCAACTCCGGCTTTCCAGGGACAAACCCCCCCCCCAATGCCCCTCCCCCCAGGCCCATGGGGGGGGGGGAAGTCCTCCCCTCCCTCACTCCACGCTCAGGAACTTCCTCTTCTTCGCCGTGTTCATGTACGGTCGCCAAGGCCACTCCACCTCGGCGGTGGCCGCGTTGTCCAGCGTGCCCAGTTTAATCTCATAGACTGCGCGACACACAAAAGCAAAGTTCCCCCCCATGCAGCCTTTAACAGACGGCGTGGGAAAAGCGCTGTTCGTGTGTTAGCATGTAGGAAAGCCAGCACGGCACACCAAGGGGTGGGTGTGGGTGGCCAGCATTACGTCCGATCATCTTTGAATTTACACATCGCATCCGGGGTGGGGGAATGCGAGTCGGGTCACGGTACAGCGAATGCGACCAGAGCAGCGACCCCACCGACTCAAGTTCCGATCCGCTCTACAAGTCACCCGCGGGCCACCTAGCCCAAGGCTAGACTCTTACATTCAGCCCATCATCCTCTCAGGGGTCGATAAAATTTACAACCACTTCGTAGGGAAGTCCACAAGGAATGTGGAATTTCCACCGCCTCTGCAGGGGTGTAAAGTGGAGACGAGTAACAATGTGTCAGGCAGACTTACGCTCCATCTCGAATCACGGTCCCACCTCCTTCAACTCGATGTCCTTGCCGTCGCGCTTGTAGACGTTGTGCCTGTTGGGAGGGGGGAAGGGGGGCACAGAAGTCACGGGAGGGGTCGCGGCAAGTCACACGGACGGCGCTGGACTCTCATTACGTGTCCTCGCAGACGTTTGCCAGTTAGAGGCCAGCGGCCACCCTGTTTAAAACTGCGGATGCATTAGCAAATGAACAACATTACGCGCCTTCAGCTTCAGAGATGGCGTTAAATAAAAACTCTGTGCTGTTGCTCGAAAACTAAAGTAAAACGAAACTATTTTTATTTTACCACTGAGCTATGTAGCTCTTTTTCACATAAAAATGTATAGCAGCAAAATACTCGAAATTCAAGTTTCTAAATGTGTAGGGAAAAACCCGGAGGACCCGGAGAAAAATCAAAGTGACCAGCAGGAGAACATGCAAACTCCGAATATACAGGCGGACACACAGCACCTGGCCCAAAAGTCTGCTCACTCTTTCCCATTCCGAGACATCTGCAAGTTGCCGGGTGGTAGGTGTCACGTTCACCGCTGAATCTCGGTACGCGCGAGCGGCTCGGCGTTAATTTTATTTATAGAGGCGTAGCGCTGCTGTTTTTAAAAGGCGTTGCCCTCACCGCAGAGAACCGTAGTGACACGACCGGCACTCTATGGAACAAAATTGTGCCACACGCCCTCCCGCATAGTCTTATGGGAGCAAAAGGTATGTCTTCAGGTCAGAAGACGTACTTGAGTTTTTCTTACGGTTCCGTTTCGACGACGTATATGTACATCATGGAAATGAGAAAGGGTTATAGCCTATACGAGGGATCTTTGTGCTTTGGGGATGGGGGAGGAAGATGTGGGTGAGACTGGCACGGTGCCCGCACGCACCGTCTTTCCGAGTCGCGACGTGAAGTTGTGCATCACGAGGTGTTGGAATGCCTCGGACATCATGTCCACGTCCGGATGTCGTGCCGCATCACCACGCTCGAGAGTGTCAAGTACACCGTGGCATCGTACCACGTGTCACATGAACAGCATGCCGGAAAGTTAGACACACCACAGGTGTCACACAGACTGTACTGGAGAGTTAAACAGACTGCCCTTCCATCTGCGGCATCATACCACATCACACCACATACACAGTTAAAACACCACAATTCCATGTCTGCAGCATCATACTACACACCGCACATCGTACGCACAGCTAAATACACCTCCATCCCCGTCTGTTGCACCGCATCACACACGTCACACCATGCATCACACCGGGGAGCGGGAGCGGAGTGGCTATCTCATTACACTACAAATCCGGTGACCTGACTTCGATTTCCGGTGTGTCCAAGCATCGACAGTGGGGAGACAAAAGGGGCCAGATGCGGTAATGACCACACCACCCACCCCGCCATGTGCCCTGCCGGCCTTCGTAGGTCGCTCGACAAACAGCATTTGCCCTGACAGCCTGTTAAAGGCTACACGGGGGAGCTTTGTCGACTGCGGTGCGTGCGCGTGCCTGGCATACCGCGGTGCTCATGCAGGACGATGAAGTCGTTGACGGCGTTGGCGCAGCACGCCCACACCAGCGCCTGCAGCTTGTGGCCTCCGTGGTTCATCGGCTGAGCGTTCGGCAGGATCAGCTTCATCTCCTGCGGTGGTGGTGGGAGGGTGGTGGTGGTGTGGTAACATGACAGCAAGCGGTCACACGCCGAGTCCGCTCTTCCCACCGGCGTCCGTCCCGGCCACGCTGCTTTCGCCCCCCCCACTTCCCCGCCCCCCCACTGTATCCGACTCGGGTTGTGTTGTTTGTTTTTTCCATTGCGGAAGCCGAGCCGAGCCGTGCCGGTATACGGGGTCGCCAAACCCCGTGTTGGCACAACTGGGATGCACCATTGGAAAAACTTTACTATTTTTATTTTACCAGGTAAGGCCCACTGAGCTATGCAGCTCTTTTCCAGAAGCGACCTGGCCACAAATCATAGCTCAACTAAGTGGCTTATCGCCATGTGGAAATTTATAGCAGCCAAATACTCTTAAACGGACGTTGATTCTAAATGCGGAGGGAAAAACCGGAGGACCTGGAGAGAAATCCACGCGACTCCTCGGAAAGAGGCACGCAACTCCAAATATACAGCAGGCATCAGGGTCAGGATTGAACCTGCGACCTCCTGTATACCAGGTGAGGGAGTTAACATCTCGCCACAGTGGCGCCCCCAATGGTACATCTTTCCGTGACCACCGACCGTGCGTAGTGCTACAGTAGATACATTTTCGATGAATGGAAGGGATCGGTCATCGCGAAAAGGCGGACTGAATCGCGAGGAATGAAGTTGACAAAAGCTGCATGCACCAAACCAAAGTGTCCAACGCTCCACCACTTACGACCCCCCCCCCCCCACACAGCCTCCACCTTTCATCAACAACCAGATTTCTTCTGGTTAACTCAACGGATGCGAGTTGTCTCACACTGCACAAGCCCGATGATTGGTCGACACGACTCGTGTGAGGTGCAAGGAACTGATTCTAAAGCCGATAGAGAACACGTGTGTGTGTGCGGTAATTTAGCAGTTAGCATGCTGCCCCACAAACCTAGTGACCCGAGGTTTATTTCCGTTCATGGCCAACACCAGTGGCGATTATCTGAACTGGTCCTGGGCCTCCCCTAGATCAACTCAGCCTCAAACGAGTACCTAGTGCGGTGTTTAAACATCATTACCAGAGAGATAAAGGTGGCCAGTTGTGGTGCTAGCCACCTACACCCTCGCAAACAGCACCTGTCCCAAAAACCTGTTAAGGCTATATGGGGGACCTCTGTCTTTGCGCGCTTGTACACATGCAATACACGAGGACCCACATTCCTCGTGTGACCCCAAACCCTGTAGCCCCTGTGACCCCGTGCCCGCACCTTGATGAACTGCTTGAGGAGGGAGCTGGGGTCGCGTGAGGTCGTCGCCATGTGTGGGTCCTTCACGCCGGCTCAGCGGTACTCGTCATCCATGTGGCTGCTCACTCCTACTGACACGGGGGGGGGGGGGGGTGGATAGAAAGAGGTGGTAGATGGGGCAGGGGGGACGGAGAGGGTAGGTTATCATTTGCCATACTTCACCGTGCAGGTGAGTGAAGGTGTGTGTGTGGGTGGATGGATGGAAGGAGCGACCAGGAATAGTTGAGAATATCACTCTGCAGTGATCGCGTTGATTTTGTGTAGCGAGCTGAGCAATAATGAGACCTGGATGAGTCCCAATTGCAAGAGTGGGTGGGTGATATGGCAGGTGAGTGGGTAAATTGAGTAAAATGATGAGTGAGTGAATGAGTGCGTCAGTGCATGTTAAACCTCTTTGTTACAGCACGTAGCCAACCGTGGTAATCGGAAGTGTGACAAACTAACCACAAAAAGTAGTTCTCAAGAAATGAGTTTGTCAATCTAGACGATGATTTAAAAGTGCAAAGCTCCAGTGGCTTCCTAATATTGTAAGGAAGACCGCTCCAGAAGGAAGACTGCTCCAGAAGCACACGTTATGTGGTGACCACGGCCTTCATTTGACATTCCACCAAAATTTACGCCAGCCATCACACACACACGGCCAACTCTTTTTCCACGTTCACGCCACGGGATTTTTCAAAGTCCACTTGGGAAGCAATCGCCGTGCAGTATTTACGGTCAACGCAACTGCGGCATTAAACCCATTAAACCGGTGGGGGGGGGGGGGGTTGAGGGCCCGCCGTTCTCGAACCGCGAACCTCCGCGGCAAAACACGGTGCCACCGCTTGGCAGGAAGGACCGACGGCGAGCCGGGGATGCGCGCCGACTCGGCGTGTCTAGCGGGCGGAGACGCGCGACGCTTATCCCTCTGCCTCGGGAGTCTCGCGGGAAGGAAGAGAGAGAGAGATGCGAGGAGACGTGATGGTGAGGGATGTGAGATCACCCTCCCCTCCCTGGTCGAACTCCACGGCCTTCTGGAGTTCAAGCGCCTCCCACCGCAGGTCCGTAGGCAGCACCAGGTTTTCTTCGGTGACGACGTCAGGGGGACAGGGGGCAGTGGGTGGGGGGCGGGCAGGGGAGAATTAACAAGGAAGAAAAATCATGCGCACGCATGGATTCATTCGGAAACGCTTTCCAACGCGCGGTTGTCTTCTCGCCTGTATTGTGAGACCGTCTTGTCCCATCTTAGTCCGTCTTGCGTGTCTCATTGTCTCTAGATCCGTCTCTAGTCTGTCTTGCGTGTCTCAACGTCTCTAGTCTGTCTCGCTGTCTCTCGTCTGTCTTGTCGTCGCGAGCCCATCTCTAGATCCGTCTCGCCGCCCGTTACCATCGAGCGCCCTCTTGAGCTGCGCCTTCTCCTCTACGAGGACCTTCTTGGCCTCCTGCGCCTTGCGGTAGAGGTACTCGCCGTGCAGTTGCGCCTCCTCAGCTGCACCACCAAACAAAGACAAAGATCCCCCATGTAGCCTTCGACAGGACTGTCGGGTGCAAGTGCTGTTAACGAGCAGCACCTTTGATACACGAAGGGGGGTAGGTGGCCAGCACCACATCCGGCCGCCTTAATTTCCCCAGTGGCGATGTTTACACAACGCACCAGGTACTCATTTGAGGCTGAGTTGACCAAGGGGAGGCCCAGGAACGGAATCGTCACCAGTGTTGGCCGTGAGCGGGAATTGAACTCGGGTCGCTGGGTTAGTAGTGCAGCGTAGTGCTAATCGCGAGACGACCATAAACAACAACCGCCATTCGCCACGAAGTGGTGGAGATGTCACCACGGCGCTTGTGCCAGGCTACGTGCAGGTTAAGGCCACATGAAGCGTCGAACGCCCGCTGGCAGCAGGAGGTCACAGACAGACAGACCCAGGTTGCCATTGGTTGCTTGACTGAGATGACTGGCCGATGCACCACCTGTGCCCCCTACTGTGCTACACTACCGCTCCAACCTACACAAACTCTCTTGGGCTATACTCTTTGGTTCTTTCGGTAAAGTCACATAGGCATAAAATATAAAATAAATTAAATCACGACGTTTCGGGCACAACACAAGCGTCCATCATCAGGTGGGACAAACCACAGCAAGAAACAATTGCCGACGTGGGCAAAAGAGCTGCTGTAAACAAGAGACTATATAGGTAAGAGAAGGGGGGAGGATCAGGGAGGAGAGATAGAGAGGGGGGGTATGAGGGGAGTGCTGAAGAGAGCGGGGCTGGGAGTGGGAAGCTTAAGAAATTAGAGATGCGGAAAGTTAAGGCAACACCATAAAGCAGTTAAGGTTTTACCTGGTTAATAACATTCTTCCAATGATTACTCAATTTGTATCCATCTTCTCGGTTGAAGTTATGTCTGTGTTTATATATCTGGATGGCTTGATGAACAAACCTTTGATAGTAGCCCGAAGGTTTGCAGAGCGGCACCACGATACTCCTAGCGACGTCGTTGATTAATGTCTGTAATTAATATCGATGGTGAATCTCTGTAATTAATATCGATGATTCGATTCCACGAGAACAGATTCCACAAGAATCGATTCCACAACTATTTTAGTAAAGCGAAGTACGCGATTCGATTCAAACGTGTTCGTTCCGGTCTCATCAGAATCGGTATTGATTCTGTGCTGGAGGAATCCAATGAGCTATAAAGCTCTTTGATCAAAGATGTGCCAGTAGGGGGCACGGGGTCATAACGTCACAACAAACAATACAAAAACGATAGGAGTGCAAAGGGAATGGTAGCAAACCACTAAAAATAGATGAAATAAACCATATAAGTTCATACTCTTTGGTTCTTTCGGTAAGAAGTCTCGCTCTCCGTTCCACCCACTACAACTGGCGTCAGAAGTAGCCAAATAGTAAGATGAATCGCTATAATGGAGACGCGAAGAAAAACTCGTACCAGGGCTCCAGTGGAAGAGGAGGACGACTCAACACCACTGGGGTTGGCAGCCCCGGAAGGGGGAGGAGAAGCGACGACGGCCGAGCTGCTCACTGCCCGGCCGCCCGGCGGCTCACCACCGTCGGAGAGGGCGCTTCAGGTGGCTCACTCCCGCCTCGCCCAACTCCTGCACGCGGCGGCATCCATCCTCGACGAAATACATCGCGGGTTATAACCACAACAAATATAATCACAATCACTGCGACCATAATCGCCGTAACCACAAATATAATCATAATCACCAGCTACATAACCACAAGTATAAACACTACTGCCACAAATATAACCATAACCACCACAACCATAACAACCAACATAACCACCACAACAACCACAATGATGCTGATACACTCTCACACCATGTGGGTCCCCTTGTCTCCTTGTGTCTCCCTGTGGGTGAGTGGATGGGTTGGCGAGAGAGTCGGTGGGTTGGCAAGAGAGTCGGTGGGTTGGTGAGAGAGTGGGTGGGTGGCAGAGTGAGTGACCGGTGGCAGAGTGAGTGACCGGTGGCAGTGGGTGACCGGTGACTAAGTGGGTGGGTGGCAGTGGGTGACCGGTGACCAAGTGGGTGGGTGGCAGTGGGTGACCGGTGACGAAGTGGGTGAGAGAGTGGGTGGCCGAGTGGGTGGCTGAGTGAATTGGTGAGTGGATGAGTGCCAGAGTGGGTGGGTGAATGGCTGAGTGGGTGGGTGAGAATCAGTATGTTTTTGCTGGAGGAATCCGATGAGCTATGAAGCTCTTTTTCATAGATGCCCAGAGAGTGGCTGAGTGGGTGGCTGAGTGAGTGTCGGTGGGTGTGAGTGGGAATGAAATCTAACCTGCACCTCTGCATTGCAAATCCAGCGAGCTAACGCCCTGCGTGTGGTGGGGTAAAGTGTGGGCATGGCCACTTTGCTCCAACACGTCCGGACCAGCGTGGAAGAGTAGACCAAATACCTCTATATAGCGGCCTCTAGTGGATGCCTTTTCCAGCAGCAGGCGATTCGCATCCACAACAAACCCGTCCCTCCAGGGATAAAAACACACGGCAGTCTGGGAGTGCCTCTCATCAGCTATGGCTCAACACGAGGGCCACTCTGGGGCCGGTTTCCACCGTCAGCGCCTCATCAGCAGCAGCAGCAGGGCCGGGCTCTGCTGCTGCTGCTGAGCCCGGCCCTGCTGCTGCTGCTGATGAGGCGCTGACGGTGGAAACCGGCCCCAGAGTGGCCCTCGTGTTGAGCCATAGCTGATGAGAGGCACTCCCAGACTGCCGTGTGTTTTTATCCCTGGAGGGACGGGTTTGTTGTGGATGCGAATCGCCTGCTGCTGGAAAAGGCATCCACAGGGCCGGGCTCTGCTTGAAGCAGCGCCGTGAACTCAGCAGGCGTCTAGGACGTGACGGCTGTGGGCCAGGCGCCTCCTCCTCTGTCTCCCCCCACCACCGCCGCCACTGCTGATGTGTGCACACCGCGCGAGGTTCTCACCTTCAGGCTGAGTCGACGTAGAGGAGGCCCAGCGAGCCGCCGCTTCAGAAGCTTTCGCGAGCCACTGACGGTGGCCGTGAGCGGGAAACCAAATCAGCCGCTCGCCACCCACAATCCACAGCGCGCGCCGCCTCCACTCGCCCCCTGCCTGACTGTAAGTAGCAGCGGGGGGAGGGGGGTGGGCAATGGGGGCGTGAGGGGGGGGGGTTTGAGGGGGAGCATGGGCGGGGGTTGCCAGGGGGGGCAAGGGGGGTCGCGAGGGGGGGGATGCTTGGGGAGGGGGTTGTGAAGGGGGAGGGCCAGGGGGGGAAAGAGGGAGCATGGGGGAGGAGCTTAGGTGAGGGGGAGGAGCTAATGGCTATTACACCACGCCGCGTCTCGCGCCACGTGCTTCCCCTGGCAGTTTGGCCGTTAGGCGTGGAACCGAGCTGTGGGTGAGTGGTGGCGGTGGTGGTGTGAGTCTTTCTATGTGAGTCTGTGTGTGAGTCTCTCTAAGTGAGTCTCTGTGTGAGTCTCTCTGTGTGAGTCTGTGTACGTGTGTGTGGGTCTGTGTGAGTCTGTGTGTAGCAGTGACCCGGTCTCAAATGAGTACCTGGTGCGATGCGTAAACATCGCCACTGGGGATACAAAGGCGGTCGGGCGTGGTGCTAACCACCCACCCCTTCGTTTACCGTGCCGGCCTTCATACGTACTGCTTGCTAACAGCACTTGCCTCTACAGCCTGTTAAGGCTCTATGAGGATCGTTGTCTTTGGTGTCCTGTATTAGCAGGAGGAGGAGTGGTGGTGTTAATGTTGGTGGTATTAGTGGTGGTGGTGTTAGTGATGGTGGTGTTAGTGGTGGTGTTTGTGGTCTTAATAATGGTGGTGTTGGTGTTAGTGATGGTGGTGTTAGTGGTGGTGGTTGTTCGAGGTATTGTTGCTGGTGTTAGTGATGGTGGTGTTGGTGGTATTAGTGGTGGTCGTGTTAGTGATGGTGGTATTATTGGTGGTATTATTGGTGGTAGTGTTAGTGGTGGTGGTATTAGTGGTAGTGGTGTTGGTGGTGGTGGAGTTGATGTTGGTGGTGGTGTTTTTAGGGTTCGTAGTGTTAGTGGTGGTGTTAGGAGTGGTGTTAGTGCTGGTGTTAGTTGTGGTGTTAGTTTGGGGTGAGCGGTAGTGTAGCGGTTAACGTGCTGCGCTACAAACCTGGCGACCCGGGTTCGATTTCCGCTCACGGCCAACACCAGCAACGATTATCTGAACCGGTCCTGGGCCTCCCCTAGGTAGACTCAGCCTCAAATGAATACCTGGTACGATGTGTAAGCATCGCCGCTAGGGAGACAAAGGCGGCCAGGCGTGGTGTTAGCCACCCACCCCCTCGTGTGCCATGCCGACCTTTATAGGTGCTCGCTAGCAGAAATTGCCCCTACAGTATATTCAGGCTATACGGGGGATCTGTCTTTGTTAGTGGTGGTGGTGTTAGTAGTGGTGTTAGTGGTGGTGCTAGTGGTGGTGTTTGTCGCGGTGTTGCTGGTGTCCGAACAAAGGAGCGACGCTCACAACAACGACCTTTGACCTGGGCGGCTGAAATGTAGCACGTTGGCACAGTCATCTCAGTCAGTCAACTCTTGGCACCTGGGTCTGACCTGTGACCTGTCAGTGAGCCTTCAGCATTTCACGTGGTCTCAAAGTGCACCTGGCCTGGCATTTGCTGCTGCTTAGTGGCAAATGGCGGTCTTTGTTGTTTTTGTTGTGTTTCGTGTTGTGGGTGAGTGGTGAGGTTGTGAGTCTGTGATGATGATGTGAGTCCGTGTTGATGATGAGAGTCCGCATTGTGACATGACGCGTGTTTAGACATGAGTATTGTCGCACACCATCGGTTTTGTGTGACCCTCACCTGCGTCTCCCGCTCTCCACGCAGAGACCCGGACCGTGCGAGAAACGCAGTGAGCTCTGAGCACCCTACTCTGCAAGTTGCTGCCATGGAGGTACGTGTGGCTCTTCAACTCGTGTGGTAAAATATGGGTGGACGTGTGTTTTCCCCTCGACTTGTGCCTACCTGTCACCTACCTGTATACCTGGATGTGCTTCTCCTTGTCCGCCTGAGTATGTGTATGTCTATCAGAGTGTGTCTCCGAGATCCTGTTGGTGTGCCTGCCTGTCTACGCGTGAGCATTTACAGCACTATTATCTATCCACTGATGAATGAGAATGCCTTCCTCCCTGAGACCTTGCTACCCCTCAAATGCTGTGATGGAATAATCCGCCAAGCGCCGATTTTGTCGCACCATCTCTCTGGTGGCTCTCCTCTCCGATGTGTTTCCTTCCTTGGCTGCCGCTCCATTATTATTCTTCACTATCAGCCATTGTTGTCCCTCCTTGCCATGGCTCGTCATGCCCGATCCCCAATCACTCTTTAACAATTTGAACAATCCCTGCGTGTGACCTCAAAATCCACGCATCTTTCATTGTTAATCCAAGCATGGCATCTGATATTGGCCAAATATTCCAATGCTGAGAAACGACAACATCTCGGCAGGACCCTCCTGAATGTGGAGCCCAGGATCTCAGAGATGCTGGCTCAGTGCTCGCCTTCTGCACTTGCTCCAACATCTTAATCAAGCCTATGTGGTGGACCTTTGTCTTTGTGTGTGTGTAGATGAGCCGAGCTGGAGAGGCTCGGAGTAACGACACGTCTTGCACCACGTGGAGTGCGCTGTCCTCAGACGGCACCGGCTCCATCTGTAGCAAATCGCCGAAAGGTAAGAACAGTAATGAGGGACGTCACAGTGGCCACGGTAAATAGTGGGACATCATGATGGCCATGTTGCATGGGGGACGTCACAGTGCCTTTGGTGTATGAGAGATTTTATGGTGATTGTATGGGTGATATCAAGATAGCAATGCTACATGGGGGACTTAATGGTAATCATGTTTTGATTTAAAGCTTTCGTGGCTGCAGGGATTCATATTCTTGGTTCTTTCGGTAAAATCACGTAGAAGGGCAACAATAAAATTATAAAAATATAAAACAATAAAAATCTCACGACGTTTCGACTGCAACACAAGTAATCATCATCAGGTGTGAAAACCACAGCAAGAACCACAGCAAGAAAAATTGAAATTTTCTTGCTGTGGTTTTCACACCTGATGATGATTGCTTGTGTTGCAGTCGAAACGTCGTGAGAATTGTATTATTTTATTATTTTATTGTTTCCCTTCTACGTGACTTTACCGAAAGAACCAAGAATATGGTAATCATGTTGCATTAGAGACTGCATCATGGTTGCCATGTTACATGGGGGACTTCATGGTGGCCATGTTGCATGGGGATAATTATCTGTGCTCTGGCCTCAGTACTGAAACAACATCAAACGCTTTCAGAATTGCTTCTGCGGCCATCTTGAATGCTCTTCCAATATTAGGAAACCACTGAAGCTATCCGCGTTTAAATCATCAAGTTTGACAACTAATATCTATACTCATTCGCTCTTTCGGTAATGTCACCTAGGTAGAAATAAAATAAAACAAATCACGACGTTTCTATCGCAACACAATCAATCTTCATCAGGTGGAACAACCACAGCAATAATAAAATGCTGAAGTAGGTGAGAGAGCTGTTGTGGCAAGAGGTTATCGGTAAGAAAGGGGGGAGGAGCAAGGGGGGGAGAGAGAGGGGAGCTGCGTGAGCGCTAGGGGGAGAAGAAGTGAGGCTGGGGGGGGACGTAGGCGGAGGTAGAAGTGGTAAGCTGAGTATGGGACATGGTGGGAAAGTAAATCTGAAAAATCTACTAGTACCTGGCGCGTGTGATGGAAACAACCACAACCAGTTAAGGCTTTACCTAGTTAATAACATCCATCGAATGATTGCTCAATTTGTATCCATCTTCTCGGTTGAAGTTATGTCTATGTTTGTATATCTGGATGGCTTCATGAAAAAACCTTTGATAGTTACCTGAAGGTTTGCAGAGTACCTTGGTCTCGGAAAAAAACAATATCGCGCGAGCCCACAGCGTTATAACAATGGTCAGACACGGCAGAGGTATTGGTTCTGCGATGTTTCAGATCTGCCTTGTGTTCGCTAACACGGTCCGCGACATGTCAATTCGTTTTCCCAATGTAACTGCTACCGCAGGTACAACTCAGTTTGTCGACTCCAGGATATTGCATGTCAGGATGGGATTAGATCACGGATTTTGTGTACTGTATTGAATCGGACTTGGATCTTGTGTTTGTTTAAGATTTTGGAAATATTTTTGGTAACACCTGCTATGTATGGTAAAGTGATGGTCTTGATAGGCGTCTCAGTGGATTGTTTCTACATGGTTGGAGAAACAGCTTTGCGAATAATGCTGTCCCAGTACCCATTCATCTTAAGAGTCTGGTGTACGTGTTCCAGTTCACTGGCTTGGTGGTGTTGGTTGCAAATGCAGTGGCCCTATGGTGTAGTGGTTTGATGAGGGAATTCTTCTGCGCCGGATGGTGGTGGGAATTAGGTTTTAGATAGGTCTCTTCTCAAACAAAACATCCAGGAATTAGTAGCTTACCATCATTCTCCACTTCCATGGTGAATTTGATGGATGGGTATATGGAATTTATGTTGTTGAGAAATTGATTCAATGTTGGCAGGCCATGTGGCCAAATGACGAAAGTGTGATCTACATATCTCTTCCACAAGGAAGGACGTTGGGTGCATGTCTGGATGACATCAGTTTCAAATTTCTCCATGAAAACATTCGCTATCACTGGTGATAAGGGGGGACCCATGTGGGTACCTTCATTTTGTTTGTAGAAAGTACCATTCCTGGTGAAGTAAGTGCTGGTTCAGCGTTTCTACTGCTGCATGCATTTTTTTTCCGCCTGAGGACGACCGCTTGTGTTGCGATCGAAACGTCATTTATTTTATTTTATCCATATGTGACTTTACCGAAAAAAACAAAGAGGAAGTGTTAGTAAGGCAGTTCCTAACCAAAGTTGGTACATCAGCATTCAGTCCATGTTGGACCAAGTCTTCAATTATTGCTAAGGTGTCAGGTACAGGAACCTTGGTGAACAGAAAGACTACATCAAAGCTGACGAGCAAATCATCTAGGGACAGTGAAATGCCTTTGATTAGAGAGATAAAGTGAGCTGAGTTTCATACTGCTGAGGTAGTCTTGCCCGTGAATGGAAGCAAGGTCTCAGACAGAAATTGGGCCAGTTTGTAGGGAGGTGAGTTGATAGTGGAAACGATGGGTCGAAGTGGAGTATCTTCTTTATGGATTTTTGGAAGACCATATAATCTGGGTGGTCTATTAGCAGAAGGTTTTAGGGAGAACTGCTTGAATGGTTCGATTAGAGAAGTCGAATTGGTAATGATATTGTTTGTTTTTAAAGCCAGGCAGTTGGTCGGATCTTTGTTGATTTTGGTGTAATTGCTATCATTAAGAAGGTCCTGGATTATGTTGCTGAATGTGGTTTTATCCATGACGACAGTAGCATTGCCCTTGTTGGCTGAGAGGATGACTTTGTCCTCTCTATTTTTTTATTTGGTGAGTTCAGAGCGCTCGTCCTTGCTGATGTTATTAATAGGATTCTTAGCATTTTTAAAGATGGTGGCAATTTTAAATCTTGCCACGTCTGTCGGGATGTGTCCCAAGCCTTTGAGGGCTACATCTACCTGGGTTTTTATATCATCCACTGGGATGTGTTTGAGGGTGACAGCAAAATTCAGCCCTCTAGCTAGTACCGATTTTAGGCTATCGGAGATTGTGCTGTTACTCTGATTAATAGCAGTCTTTTTTATGTGTGGATCTGGTTTCTTTTTTGACAAGTTATTGAATTTAGCAATAAGGTTAACCTTGCATTTGGAAGACATTGTTGTGGCAGAAGAAGCAGTCATGTTATCTACAAGGTTCCAATCAGATGCGGACATTTTATCTGTTAATGTTAAGTGTGATTGTAGGAGACATTTGTCTAAATTATCAAGTTCAAGCCGGAGTAGTCTTATCCTCTCTGAGATTAGAGAAAGGCTAGCTCTGAATAAGATCCGTTTAGAGTTGGGTTAAGTGACAGAAGCAGATGTGAGTTTAAATGTGGTCGGTATTATCTTGTTGTCGCGGCATCTCTTCAGAAAGGTGAGTGACTCGATCATGTGAGCCTTCTTGTCTCGCAGTCTGTTAATGGTTCTAACAGATGTGTGGAACCTATTTGCGTGGTTAGTTTATTAACCTTCCCCCACACTGTTGATTAGCACCATTGGCTACATGCGGTGCAAAATAATTTCAACATACATAGCTGGGATTGGCAAAAACATCCCAATCCTGAAATATTTACTCTATAAATTGCTCAAAAGTTTGGTTCACACACCTGTTGTTGTTATTCTCCTCGTGCCTACAGAAATCCTGGCTCACTTTGGCCCTCACTTGACCGACCGCGAAAAGCTGGAGCTCGCAGCCATGCAAGAAGTGTGGTACTTTGCGCTCGACAACAAACCCAAGGGATGCAACAGGCATGGATATGATGACGACGAACGTAATTACATTCTGGTGAGGCTCACCACAAAACTACAGCCTTGGGGGCGGTCACAGGGCCCAGAGATAGCGGAGTTTGTGGCTTCTTATTATTGCACCTGAATTACCAACCAGGGCACACACCAACGCGCTTCAAAATCAGAATGTTTAATCCCGAGTAAAGCCCTTTTAGATAAGAAGCAATTTTTCAAGGGAATCTTCGCCAGCAGACAGTATCAAAGCATTCGACAATTACACCCACTCACACACTTACTCACCCACCCCCAGACGCACTCACTTGCTGACTCACTCACTCATTCACCCACTCAATCACTCACCGACCCACTCGCCCACTCACCAATGCACTCACCCGCACACATCTGAATCAGAAGTTTATTTCCCGAGTAAAGCCCATTGAGCTCAGAAGCTCTTTTTAAGGGTGACTCAGCCAGCAGACATCTGAGCATTCCAAATTATGGTTAAAATAACTTCATAATTCCAAGCAAATGTTTTTGTTAAAATTACATTCTCACTTCTTAAACGTTGTGATTTTAACAATAGTCAGTTTAAATGATTGTACCTTTTGTTCAGTTCCGACATGATCACCTCCACTACCGCTATGAGGTGCTCAAGATGATTGGGGAAGGAGGTCAAGGCCAGGTGATCCAGTGCCTTGACCACAAGAGGAACACCCTGGTAGCTGTAAAGATCCTGGTGTCACCGTCGAGGTAAGACTTCAGAGACGTGCCATCACGAGGCCGACGTTGTTAAGTCCATTGCCGTGCAATGCGGTGGTGACACTCATGCTTCACAGCGAGAAGGGGGGCCTTGGTTCGGCTCCTGACTCGGGCACCATCGTGTGTGGAGTGTGTACCTTCTACCCCTGTTCTGCATCGGTTCCTTCTAGGTACTCTTGTTTTTCGTCTCTAAAGCTTAAAATACATACACACACAGTGTGAACTGGTATCGGCCAAAACATCCCATTGCTACAAGATTACCTCCACATTACAGTAAGTCATCATTTAATGCTGTAGATACATTCATGAAAAGTTCCGCGTTAAGCGAAAAAGCATTGAGCGAAAACAATCTCTCCATAAATAATGTAACAATAAAGTTTGGCGAGATGCAATGTATGCATACACTGTGAGATGATGAGACCAATAACTGAGGCTATGCTATAGTAATAGGTTTTACCCTTTTAACTGGCACAAAAACTGACACCTTCTTTGGTTCTTTCGGTAATGTCACGTAGAATGAGAATAAAATAATAAAATAATACAATAAAATTCTCACGACGTTTCGGCCACAATGCAAGCGGCCGTCTTCAGGTGAAAGTTACAGACCTGTCGGGACGACAGAGCTCAACACACCCGAGACGGCTTTTCTTAGAGCTTAGTCTCCACTGGTGTTGGACCAGAAGAGTGGAGACTAGGCTCTAAGAAAAGCCGTCTCGGGTGTGGACCAATCAAATTCAAGGACAGTGCATATTATTATCAGAGTTGTCTCTTTTGTTTGCATTTTGACTGCTTGTGTTGTGGTTATTGCAAACATGATGCCTTGAATAAAGGTGTCAGTTTTTGTGCCAGTTAAAAGGGTAAAACCTATTACTATATCTTGTTACTGGCAAAGGAGGTCTCATAATGAGGCTATGCTGTCACGTTACTTTTATCATTCCGAGTACTGTATCATACCGCTCAACAGTGCAGCTCAAAAAAGTATTTTGTTGTCGACTACTCACAAACCACGCCATGATGGGCTTATTCCGTGTTATAATGGGTGCGTATCTTGTTAGAATGTGCGTGTTCCATGTTGTAATGGTCGCGTTTCTTGTTACAACGGACACATTCTGCATTGTGTAAAAAGTGTTGAAGAACCACGTTATAACGAAAACGCGTTGTTTTAACGGGCGTTTGCATTTAGTTTTCCCGAATGACCAATCCAATTTGAATGGCTCTTCACCTTCAAATCCTATTGGGTACCCTACGCCCGCTCCTGCGCCCCGTATGGTACCAATGAGAGTCGAGAACGCTACTCTAGCTCACAATGCCGTTAGACCTGGTGAAAGTATATTTAATTATTAATTCTGAATAGCATTTGCCTCTGGGTGTCCCTTAAGCAAGTGTAAGTTATTAATTTGTGGACTTCCTCTGCGCAGCTCCAAGGAAGAAACATTGCAGAGGATGGAGCTCCAGATAGCTCTGGAACTTCAGAGTGAGGACAGCAATGAAGATTACAACGTCATCAAAGTCCTAAACAGCTTTGATTTCAGGGGACACCACTGCCTTGTCCTGGAGCTGTTGAAGTATGTACCGCGTGTTCCATCTCCCCCTCCCTCCGCTAATAGCGTGGTTAACTGATTAACTAAACAAACTTTTTTTGTTTTCGTGGGAAAGTCCACTGACCTATTAGTTATTTTTTTGTAAGCGACCTGCCCACAAATGATAGCTTAACAAAGTAACTTATCACGTGGAAATGTACGGCAGCCAAATACTATGAATGCATGTCGATTCGAAATGTGGAGGGGAAAACCAGAGGACCTACAGAATAATCCACATGATCACAGGGAGAACATGCAAACTCCAAATGTACATGCGTCAGGTTCGGGATCAAACCCCACGACCTTACCAGGCGGAGTTGTTATCTTCTCCCCATGGATAACCCTCTACCACCTGCCAAAAATGCCAATGAAATCAAGTTGTCAAGTGGGCAAATGAGCCAACTAATTTGGTTCATCGACAAACCAACGACCTGAACCTACACTGAACTATGACTCTGAATATTGGTCATGAACATGCACGAACAATATTAAGATTGTTGTTAGCAGAATCAGCACAGCATTTAAGGAGATGACACTGACACTGTGTTGGTGTTGTTTCTGCTTTTGTCTCTCTCACAGGGAGAGCCTTTATGATGTGATGAGAGAATCGGGGTTCCGGTTGGACATGGAAATGGTGAAAAGTTATACCAGGGGAATCCTCATGTTCCTGTCCCACATCTCTTCCAGGAACATAGTTCACGCGGACATCAAGCCAGTGAGTGGACACAGCATTCAGTATGATTTTGTTGCAGAGGCGTATTGTTAGTAGGGAATCGTTCCACGGAGAAAACCGGCCACATTAGTCACAAGGTCTATGCGTTCGCTGTTTCCATCTAACTGGAAGGAGGCAGGGTCATTGTACCCCTGGTGAAGATAATGCGGTATGAATTAAACTGTAGTGTAGAGTCGTGTCGGTATTGGGGACTCACCATAGACAAAACCGGCAACGTTGATCACAGCGTTGCCCCAGTCCTTCGGAGACAGAAGCTGGAGCAAATAAAGACTATTTCCTAAGTGTGCCAAACGTGTATTTTGACCTGACAGCTGCCCGTTGTCGGCTTCCACACTGCGAATGGAAAACTTCCGAAGACAAACGCGCGGTGGATAGCGTCATGGAATACGCGAGCTCTCATGTGTAGCTTTTGGTCCGTAACCCGTTAAAGGGCACTCTTGCAGCTGTGAGCTCAATGCACTCTCCTGTCAGAGGAACCATGATCAGTTGTCAATAGAGCTGCCCTCCTTTACTTCGATGGTCCCTTAGAGTGCTTTGAACATGAGCCTCAAATCAAATCTCTTTTCTAGATGCAATTGAAAGGGGCAACCCCCAGTAATAGCTGTCAACAAACATCAAATGTTGCACTTGACTGACGCTCGTTGACGGCACTACGCCTCGTCTAGTTCCCCTGTTTAGCGTAGGTGGTGGTACGTGATCGTTCCACTGCTGGCTGAATGTTATCGGCATAACCTCTGCATTTGAATTCATTCTGCCCCTTCTCCTGCAGGAAAATGTTCTCATCAAGGACACCGTGACCGGCACTGTGAGGGTCACGGACTTTGGCACGAGCTTTTTTGTGGAAAGTCAACGTGAGTGACCTCTCCTGGGTGTGTGAGCGTCTGCGTGTGGGTGTTTGTCTGATTGTGTATATGTGTGAGTATCTGCGTGTCTGTACATGTGACTGTTCATGTGTGTGATGAGGATGCTGTTTAAGAAACAGTGAGTACACAAACACATATATGTGTTGTTCTTATGATTGGTGTGCAGCTATGAATGTTGGTGGGACTCTGGAATACTCGGCTCCGGAGCTGCACTTGGGCTACAGCTTGACCTGTGGCGTAGACATGTGGGCGCTGGGTTGCACGGTGGCGGAGTTGGCGACGGGCAGGCAATTATTTCAGTCCGACAGTGACAAAGATTACCTCCCGCGCTGCATTGAGGTATTTCCCACTGGGCGTCCATCCGCTCGTGATGCCCCTCTCTTTCCTTGGAGTCGTGGGTTTTGGGGGTGGCAGGAGGGGAGGTGGCCACTTAGTGATCTGGCGAATAGCGGCCGTCGTATGTTGTGTATGAGTGTACACGTGTCCATCTTGTACGTGTGAGGGGAGCAGTAGTGTAGCGGTTAGCATGCGGCGCTCATGGCCCACACTAGTGATGATTATCTGAACCGGTCCTGGGCCTCCCTTAGTTAGACTCAGCCTTAAATGAGTACCTAGTGCAGTGTGTAAAATACCTGGGTCAATGTGGCCCACCACCCCCTGTCTCTGTGTGCCATAATGCTTGCCCTCAACAAGCGCTGCTGCTGTTGTTACGCTATACTAACAGCACTTGCCCCTACAGTCAGCCGAGGATACACGGGTGACCTTTGTCTTTGTCTCAACCATGTGCAGATTCTGGGAATGCCTCCACGATACATGGTGAATTCAGCTCCCGACAGAAGGCAGTTTTTTGGTGAGTTAAAGGGTGGTGCGAGTGACGGACCGGATTCAGTTTTAAGAAGAGGCCTGCGGCTGTTGTTATTTTTTTGGTGGGAGGGGGGGGGAATGGCCTCTTTTTATTTTAAATTCCTTTGGTGAGTGGGTGGGTAAGTCGGTGTGTGGGCAAGTAGGTTGTAGGGTAAGTGGGCGAATTGGTCAGTGGGTAAGCGGGTGGGCGGGTGAGTGGGGGGGGTGGTTCGGTGATTGGGTAGGTGGGTAGGTGAGTGAGTGATTGTGTAGGTGGAAGAGTGGGTGGGTGAGTAGGTTGATGGATGGGTCGGTAAGTGGGTAAGTAGGTGACGTGGTGGTTGGTGACTGCATCTGTCCCGCTGTGCATGGCTCCCGCAGACCGTCAAGGGAAGATGTTGTGCCCAGGCAAGAAAAGGGTACCGGGGAGCTTCCCACTTGAAAGTGTGCTCAAAAGCCACGACCCGGCGTTTGTGGAATTCGTCAGCTTCTGTCTGCGGTAAGACACACCCACCACCCCCTCCCAATGAGGATCCCCCCCCCCTCCAATTGATCGGCGATCACTCTCCACCGATCGCCAGGAAAATGTGGAGCTGAGTGGGACTGCCGATGTGCAGTACCACCGGTGTCAAGATCGCCCTCTGTGGAGGATGGGGAGGTCCGTGCAAGATGCTGCTGGCCAATGCGATGCTCGGGGCATTTTTAGTCTACTGGGCATCAGAGGATTGCCACTGTTCCTGCTGCTTCCGCTGCTGCCGTGCATTCCTGACCTTGTAGGAGAAGGGAAGCAACTTCAATGCTCTCACCACGCTTCTCTCACTACGTGTGGCGCGTGTGTCTCCCACGCGTCTCTCAACAGATGGGTTCCGGATTCTCGTATGACGCCAGCGCAGGCGCTGGATCACAGCTGGCTCCGGACCGCGGCCACCAGCACCACCAGCAATGCCACCACCACTGCTACTCCTGGCCGTGTCCAGTGCTTTGGAGCTGCTGAACGACGGTAACCCACATTCTGCTGACCAATTTTCAAGGCAGTCCATAGAGAGGTGTGGGGCCCAGGGCAAGTCACAACTCCCACATGGAGAAAGTGGCCCAAGTATGGGCATCAAACCCAGGTCCCTCTTTGGCTGTGAGTTCCAGCCCTGCCGCCCACAAACTAACACACGGAGAGTTCAAATCTCACCTGTATATTCGGTTATATACGGATGTATTTTTATAATTGCTTTCTGGGTGAGGACAAAAAATGAAGTGGCCATATCTTTGCCATGTAGGTAACCCTTCATCCACTGTGACATCGCCAGCTCCCCCCCTCCCCCCCGATGGTGGGGGAGGGGATGGCTGCGATCTCTGCTGTAGCAGTAAGTTGGAACAATGTCGTGCGCATATCTTCACAGAGCGGAGCCGGCGCTGCCCCCATTCTCTTTGCTCGCCTGGGCCTCTGATTGGAGGCTGAAGGTTGTGGAGGAAGAGGAAACCCAGGTGGAGGAGCTGGTGTTGCAGGAGGAAGAGACCCTGGTGGAGGAGCTGGTGGTGCAAGAGGAGGAGACTCTGGTGGAAGAGCTGGTGGTGCAGGAGGAGGAGACCTTGGTTGAGGAGCTGGTTTTGCAGGAGGAGGAGGCCTTGGTGGAGGAGCTGGTGGTGCAGGAGGAGGAGACTCTGGTGGAGGAGCTGGTGGTGCAGGAGGAGGAGACCTTGGTGGAGGAGCTGGTTTTGCAGGAGGAGGAGACCTTGGTGGAGGAGCTGGTTTTGCAGGAGGAGGGGACCTTAGTGGAGGAGCTGGTTTTGCCAGAGGAGGAGACTCTGGTGGAGGAGCTGGTGGTGCAGGAGGAGGACACCCTGGTGGAGGAGATCGTTGTGGAAGAGATGGTGGTGGAGGAGAAGGAGAAAACAAGGAAAGAGGATCAAGTGATGGTGATGCAGGAGAAGAGGAAGCCAGGGGGCCTGGCCCGCATGGGGAGAGTCATCCGCTCACTCCTCCGACGCGTGCTGCTGTGTGGTGGCCGGTCCACCGCACAGTAGAGATGGTGGTGGTCGTTGATCGGTCTGATCCATGACCACTATCACCACACCTACCACACACACCCTGTACCCACCCACCCCGTGACACCCACCACACTCCACACACACCCTGCACCCACCCACCCCGTGACACCCACCATCCACCACACTCCACACACACACTCTGCACCCACCCACCCCATGACACCCGCCACACTCCACACACACCCTGCACCTACCCACACTGTGACACCCACCACCCACCACACTCCACACACACCCTGCACCCACCCACCCCGTGACACCCACCATCCACCACACTCCACACACACACCCTGCACCCACCCACCCCGTGACACCCGCCACCCACCACACTCCACACACACACCCTGCACCCACCCACCCCGTGGCACCAACCACCCATCACACACCACACACACCCTGCACCCATCCACCCCGTGACACCCACCATCCACCACATTCCACACACACCCTGCACCCACCCACCCCGTGACACCCATCACCCACCACACACCCTGCACCCACCCACCCCGTGACACCCACCACACTCCACACACTCTGCACCCACCCACGCCGTGACACCCACCACACACCACACTCCACACACCCTGCACCCACCCACCCCGTGACACCCACCACACTCCACACACCACACACCCTGCACCCACCCACCCCGTGACACCCGCCACCCACCACACTCCACACACACACCCTGCACCCACCCACCCCGTGGCACCAACCACCCATCACACACCACTCACACCCTGCACCCATCCACCCCGTGACACCCACCATCCACCACATTCCACACACACCCTGCACCCACCCACCCCGTGACACCCATCACCCACCACACACCCTGCACCCACCCACCCCCTTGACACCCACCACCCACCACAATCCACTCACACCCTGCACCCACCCACCCTGTGACACCCAACACACTCCACACACCCTGCACTCACCCACCCCATGACACCCACCACTCACCACACACCCTGCAACCACCCACCCCGTGGCACCCATCACCCACCACACACCCTGTACCCACCCACCCCATGACACCCACCACCCACCACACTCCACACACACCCTGCACCCACCCACCCCGTGACACCCATCACCCACCACATACCCTGCACTCACCCACCCCGTGACACGCACCACCCACCACACTCCACACACCCTGCACCCACTCACCCTGTGACACCAACCACACTCCACACACACCCTGCACCCACCCCGTGACACCCACCAGCCACCACACTCCACACACCCCCTGCACCCACCCACTCCGTGACACCCACCACCCACCACACTCCACACACACCCTGCACCCACCTACCCCGTGACAACCACCACACACCACACTCCACACAAAGGGTTAAGGGTTTTGAGGGTTACGTGTTTAAAGGATTAGGGGTGGAGAGATCTAGGGGTTTATAGAATTATGGTTTTAACAGTAAAGGGGTATAGAGTGTTAGGGGGTTTGGGATTTTTTGTTGTATTTGGGTTATGGTTTCAAAAGGTGAGGAGTTTAGATGGATAGGGTTTTATGGGTAAATCGGTTTAAAGGGTTAGGGATTTAGAGGATTATAAGTTAAGGGTTTAGAGGTTTACAGGGTGATGGGTTTAGGGGTTTAGAGGGTTAGGTATTTAGAGGGTGTGTGGTTTAGAGGTTTAGGGGTTTAGAGGCTGAGGGTTTTAAGGGTAAAATGTTTTAGAGGTTTAGCGGTTTAGAAGGTGATTAGCTTAGAGGGTTAGGGTTTTAGAGGGGTACAGTTTAGAAGGTTATGGGTTTATAGGGTTATAATTGTAAGGAGTTTGGTGTCCTGAGGTTTAGACGGTTTATGGGTTTCGATTGTTAAAGGGTTAGTGGTTTAGAGGGCTTGGAGTTTATAAGGTTACGTGTTAAGGGTTTAGAGGTTTTGGGGTTTTTAGGGGATAAGCGTCTTCGATGTTTTGGGGGTTTCTAGGGTTATGGTGTTTAGGGGTTGAGCGTTTTAGGGGTTGAGGATTTTAAGGGTTAGGGGTTTAGAGGGTTGGTGTTTAGAGGGTTAGGGGTGCAGAGATCTAGGGCTTTTGAGAATTCGGATTTTAACGGTAAAGGGGTTTAGAGTGTTAGGGGGTTTGGGGTTTCAGGGTATTTGGGTTCTGGTTTCAAAGGGTGAGGAGTTTAGAAAGGATTTGATTTAATGGGTAAAGGCGTTTAGAGGGTTTGGGATTTAGAGGATTATAAGTTGAGCCGTTTAGAGGTTTACAGGGTTATGGGTTTAGGGGTTTAGAAGTTTAGGGGGTTAGAGGGTGAAGGTTTTAAGGATAAAGGGGTTTAGAATGTTATGGGTTTCGAGAAGTAGCTGTTTAATGGGTTTATGGGTTTCGATTGTTATAGGTTAAGTGGTTTAGAGGGTTAGGAGCTTAGAAGTTTCGGGGTGTTTCGGGGATAAGGGGTTTCGTGGTTTATAGACTTCGAGGGTTTAGGGGTTGAGAGTGTTAGCGCTTGAGGGGATTCAAGGGTTAGGGGTTTAGAGGGTTAGGGTTTTAAGGTTAAAGGGCTTTATAGTGTTAGGTGTTTAGAGGATTGGGCTATTAGTGGTGTAGGAGTTTAGAGGGTGAGGGGTTTAGCAGGTTAGGTGCCGAGAGGGTTACGGTTTTAGGGGTTGTGGAGTTTAGAGGGATTGGTGTTTAGACAGTTAGAGTTTTGGGGGTTTATGGGTGGGGATTTTCGAGGGAGAGGTTTTTAGACAGTTAGGGTTTTAAGGGTAAGGTCGTTTAGAGGATTAGGTGTTTAGAATGTTAGAGTTTAGAAGATTTTGGAGTAAAGAGGGTTGGGGGTTTAGAGAGTTAGGTGTTTAGAGATGTATGGGTTTCGATTGTTAGAGGTTGAATGGTTTAGATGGTTAGGAGTTTAGTAGGTTATAATTGTATGTGTTTAGGGGTTTAGAGGTATGGGGGTTTCGAGGGTTAGGGGTTTATAGGGTAATGGGGTTTAGCGGTTTAGAGGGTTATGGGTTTTGGGATTTGGGAGTTTAGAGGGTTTAACACCAAGACTTTGACAACTAATATTATCCATACTAAAGGTGTTTTGGATTTCTCTCCGACACTTAATGGCACTTTTTTATTGTCATGACAAACTTTACTAATTGGCTGTGTCGGGTGGTGTCTGGTTTAACGACACATTTATATTTACACAATCTAACCCGAAAATATATTTATTATGGGTTTAGAGGGTTAGGGGCTTAGAGTGTTATGTGTTTAGAGGGTTAGCGTTTTAGGGGTATAGGTGTTTTAAGGGTTAGGTGTCTTGAGGGTTAGTTCTTTAGAGGGTATGGGTGTTAAATGTAGATTTGAAGTTTTCGTGACTGCAGGGATCCATACTCTTTGGTTCTTTCGGTAAAGTCACATAGGTAGAAATAAAATAAAACAAATCACGACGTTTTGATCGCAACACAAGCGATCTTCATCAGGTGGGACAAAACACAAGCGATCTTCATCAGGTGGGACAACCACAGCAAGAAATGCTGAAGTCGGCGGGAGAGCTGCCATGGCAAGAGGTTATATAGTTTAGAGAGGGGGGAAGAGGCAAGGGGACAGAGAGAAAAGGGGGGGGGGTGTGGGGTAGGAAGAGGGGGGGGGCACGTAAGCGCTAGGGGAAGAGGACGTTAGGCTGGTGGGGGGACATGGGCGGGGCAGCAGTAAAACCGGCAGGTAATGATGGAAACAACAACACAAGTTAAGGCATTACCTGGTTGATAACATCCTTCCAGTGATTGTTTAATTTGTATCCATCTTCTCGGTTGAAGTTTTGTCTATACCCTGGAGTCTACAAACTGAGTTGTAACTTCGGCCGCAGTTACGTTGGAGAAATAAAACGACACGTCTCGGACCGTGTTCGCGAACACAAGGCTGATCTGAAACATGGCAGAACCAATACCTCTGCCGTAGTGGCCATTGTTATAAGGCTGTAGGCTCGCATGATATTGTTATTTTCGGAGGCCAAGGACAAAACTTCAATCGAGAAGATGGATACAAATTAAACAATCACTGGAAGGATGTTATCAACCAGGTAATGCCTTAACTTGTGTTGTTGTTTCCATCATTACCTGCCGATTACTGCTAGCCCCGCCCACGTCCCCCCACCCCAGCCTCACGTCATCTTCTCCTAGCGCTCACGCGGCCCCCCTTCCTCTCCCTACCCCACACCCTCCCCTCTCTCTCTCCCCCCTTGCCTCCTCCCCCATCTCATACCTGTATAACCTCTTGCCACGGCAGCTCTCCCGCCGACTTCAGCATTTTCTTGCTGTGGTTGTCCCACCTGAAAATATCACTTATGTTGCGATCGAAACGTCGTGATTTGTTTAATTTTATTTAATTTATACCTACGTGACTTTACCGAAAGAACCAAAGAGTATGGATTCCTGCAGTCACGAAAGCTTCAAATAAAGATTAAAATAGTTTAGTTTAATTTGTTTATTTTTGAACAGTTTGTCTTTCCTGTCATTTTTTGTATTTTTTTAGTTATGTTCTGACCTGCCCGATTGGACAGCTGTGAAAACAGATCTTTGTAGCTCATCGATTTCATCCAGTGTAAATAAATATTCAGATTTAAATTTTATTGACCTCTGTGCGAGTCTATGGATTTCTGAGTTTGTGGGCCTCTGTGAGTGTATGGGTCTCTGTCTGAGTCTATGGATCCCTGTGTCAGTATATAGGGTCGCCGTATGAGTCTGAGTGTCTGAAGGAATGTATGGGTCTCTGTTGGAGTCTATGGGTTTCTGGTTCTGGGTCTGAGTGGGAATCTATGGTTCTCTGAGTATGGTTGTTTGTGCGAGTCTTAAGTGCACAAACTGAACTTAAAAAGTGCATTGAGGGGTGCGGAATCCAAGTTGACTATTAAGCTCCCCGCAGTGCAAGCCAGCTCTCTAGTCGTGTCATCATACAGCCCCTGTAATTCTTTATAATAATAATTAGACTTACTCCAGGAAAGCCACGCTGAGTCATAGTAAGGTCCTGAATTTGGTGTTTATTGTAAGATCTTTTCAATCATTGAATAACGAATGCTTACACAAGTGGGGGGAAACCGGAGCACCCGGAGAAAACAAACGTATGTGAAGGGGCAGCAGGCAGCATTTTAAACCGTACAGGTGACGATGGCGATGATCCCCCTTGCTATAATGCCTTCTCCTGGCCAGTCAGATGCTTTCTCCTGGCCAGCCAGGAGAAGGCACCTCAATGTCCACGGGAAGGGGGTTTCACAATATTTACTGTGTGATCCACCAACCCTTGCTGCCTTCTACAGTGCTGGATCGCAGGCTTGCGTCACCACCTTCTGGCGAGTATTTGTAGTTATTATTTAAAGCTATATAGCACTCACAAGAACGACTCAAGAGGCGCGAGGAGCCACAGACATGCAGGAAGCAAGCCACGTGGTGAGCCAGCACCAACGATTGTCCAGGCTCTACGGTACTCTATGTATGGAGGCATTATTGGCTAATTAATAACGAGTGTTTGTACAAGTGGGGGAAATCGGAGCACCCAGAGAAAAGCCACGTGTGTGAAGGGGCAGCATTTTAAACCGTACAGGTGACGATGGCGATGAGTCCACTTGCTGTACTGCCTTCTCCTGGCGAGGCAGGTTATGCACCTCGACTTCCACGGGAAGAGGATTTCACAACATCATTGTGCGGTGATTTACGAACCCTCGCTGCCTTCCCCAGTGCTGGATTTGAGACGTGCACCACTAACATCAGGCGAATGATAACAACAACAACAATAACTATACTTATTACTTGGTAGCAACAGGCGAAAGAAAACAACAGGCAAATTATAACAGGCCAATTAAAACAGGCGAATGATAACAGGCAAATGAAAACAGGCGAATGATAACAGGCGAATGATAACAACAGGCGTATGTTTAGAACAGGCGAGTAATAACAACAACAATTATTATTTACACTTAGAACTTGATAACAACAATATTTATACTTATAACGTGATCAAGCAGGCCTCAGAGGTGCGAGGAACCACAGACAATCAGGAAGGAAGCCACTTGGTAAGCTGGCACCAACGATTGCCCAACCTCTGTGACCCTATTGATACGTTTTGATCGACCAGATAGGGAGCGTTACGTGTGGGGGGGAAACCGCCCCCTTCGGTGCCTCCATGGTCCAATAGCTGGTCTTCTTGGCGCCACGGTCCCGAGCCCCCTAAAAGTTCCTCATGGAGCAAATCAACGGGTGGGCCATTGCCTTGTCAGGGCTCATTCATTGCTCCGGATCCCACCTGAAAATGCCAGGCGCAGATCCCCACATCATTAAAGCCACGGGTGCATTTATCCCAGATATAAACAATTGCAAACTATTTGACTATTTTTTTTTACTTTAACCAGGCAAGGCCCACTGAGCTATACAGCTCTCTTTCAGAAGCGGCCACACAATTACAGCTCAACAAATTGGCTTATTACGTGGACATTAGTAGCCAAATACTCTAAACATGTGCTAATAAATGTGGAGGGAAAACCCGGAGGATCCGGAGAAAAATACACGCGACCACGGGGAGATAGCATACAAACTCCAAATACAAAGGTGTCAGGGTAAGGATTTAATACACGACCTCCTGTATACCCTACAAAATAGTTAACATCTAGCCACCGTGGCGCCCAATTCTGATCACATGACATAGCAAAACGAACGTCGCGGTGCATAGCAATAATTCAATTGGGCAATTACTGAGCGTTCATAAACGTGAGGGGATACAGGAGTACCCAGAGAAAACCCACTCGTGCAAGGGGGCAACCCTCTATCCCATGCAGACAGAGATGGTGCTTATCCCACTTGCTGTACTGCCTTCTCCTGGCCAGCCAGGATATGCCACCTCAACACCCACTACACCATGAACTTTGTGAACCGAGTTTAAATTTCTGGCCACGGCGAACATCAGTGGCTATCTCCCTCTTCCTCTCTCGTCCCTGCTATTATCTCCCTCTTCTTCCCGCGTCCCTCCCACTATCTACCTCTCCAATCCGTCCCACCATCTCCCTCTTCCTCCCTCGTCCCTCCCACCATCTCCCACTTCCTCCCCAGTACCTTCCACTATCTCCCTCTTCCTCCCACTTGGCTCTACTAGTAATCTCCCTCTTCTCCCGTCCCTCGCACTATCTCCCTTTTCTTCCCCCATCCTTCCCACTATCTCCCTCTGCATCTCCAATCCCTCGCACTCTCTCCCTCTTCCTTCCTCTTCCTTCCCACTATCACCTTCTTACTCTAACCGATCTGCCTAATCCTCCCAAATAACTCCCACTATCTCCCTCTACTTCCCCAGTCGCTCCAACTATCTCCCTCTTCATTCCCCTTTCCTGCCACTATCTCCCTCTTCCGCCCCCTTCCCTCCCACCATCTCCCTCTTCCTCTCCCGTCCCCCCCGCTATCTCCTTCTTTCTCTCACATCCCTCCCACCTCCTTCCTCCCCCGTCCCTCCCACTATCTTCTCATCCTCCCCCATCCATCCCACGATCTTCCTCATCCTCTCCCGTACCTTCCGCACCTTCCTTATTTAACACCATCAGGTTCACAGACTCGCCCTCGCTTCTCCCAGTCAAATAGCCTAGCTTAGACACAACCCCCACCATGTTACACTGACGGCATCGACCGAGACAGCCAACAACTATCCGGCCGCCCAATTATCTAGTGAAGACGGCAGCGACCAAGTCGGCAAAGACGACAGTGCCGACGAGACGACTCCACTTCCCAGAACGTGCAACCACGAGCTCTCGCTCTCCGCTGCTTTTATCCGACTCGGCCGCGCCTCCCTTCTCCAACCCACGAGCGGGTTCCAGTGTCTTCCAGGGAGGGTCTCTGTGATCCTTGCCCCAGTGCCTCCGCCCTGCTGACAAACCCGCATGAGGCTCACTGGCGTGTGTACTCCCCGTCCACCGCAGTTGCCGCTGCTGGACAACAACTATTACTCTACAGTTGTACTGCCCCTCTGTACCGTGCCCCCGAGCCATCAACACGGACTCACAGCATCAACACAGACTCACATGATCAACACAGACTCACAGCATCAACAGACTCACACGATCAACAGACTCACAGCATCAATACGGACTCACACCATCAACACGGAAACAGGGTCAGTGAGCAAGATGGCGGATGAGTGCATACATGATGTGAGTGGTGGTGAGTTCAAGTTAAGCACCCAGTTTTAAATCTCATTTACTCCCACCACCACCACCACCCTACATACAACAGTCGGAAGTAAATGCCTACACACCCTACATACAATCGTCAGTAGTAGTGGGGAGAAGAGGGCATCAGTGGGGGCGAGGCATGAAGCGTTGAGAAGCCCTCAGATACTTCATAAAACCCCGAGTTTCATGGAGTATAATTTTCAGCATTACAGTTCCATTTTTTTTACGTTAACAAATGTCTCGCCATATATTACACCGTATAGGTAACTAGATTGGGCGAGGGATGGTCTTTTTTGTTGAACAATCAATAAAGCTACGGTGTTGTACTGTGCCCGTATCCGTGTACGGTACTGTGCACTAAAGGAAGAAAAATGGAGCGGCTGAACCTCACTGCCTCCTTACCGGAGGCTGTAAACATCAAGTGACCTGAAAACTGCGATGGGACGTGAAAGACAACATGGAGAGACAAGAGGGCGCCACGTGTGTTCTTCCATGGCAGCAGCAGCATCATCGCAGGCAATGAGGTTCAAATGGGCACAGGAACTTTGAGGTGGACCCACGAGTGTTTGAGCCACAGCGGCGTGCAATCGGCGACCTCTATACGCTTGGCGCAATCCGCACCGTCATTTCACGGAGCCCTTGTCCACTCGACGAGTGCGACGACGCCGTCCCACCGTCATTCGTCGCCTCGTGGTGACATCACAACAGCAAAGCGACAGGTGTTGTTTATTCATTTCTTGAGGCAATTCGAGGGCCCGGTTACATCGCGTTGTGATACACGCACACACCGTCAACATATACTACACCGGTTATAAAAAAAAAAGCAGGGGATAGAAAGGTGGGGGAGCGGACCCGACCACAGGTATTGATTAAAAGACGTCAAGCGGACCGGGGGTTTTAAATGCAAGTCCATGCGGACACCAACATCCGAACGATTGTACCAATAAATCCTGAACCTTCTGGAAGATTTCAGCTCCCGCTGGTTTGGATCAGGGTGATGTTGGGGCAAATTCCATTAATTGGGAAAGGTGGCAATCTTGTGGGAATGTCCTCGCCAGAGAAGAAACTTGTCGCTTCCATGTTTTATTTTCATCCGACGTCCCATTAGCGAGATCCAGAGCGTGACGGACTCATATGGAGTCGGCCTCCTGTAATTTTTCTGGTCTCATTCTCACCACAGGTGAAGGCAGAGCCACACATCAACGTGCCAATGGGGCCACGGTTGAAGTGGTGGGGCCACGGTTGAAGTGGCGGTGGCCACGGGTCATGTGGCCTCTATGTATTTTCCATGTTGAAGGCCGATTGCCCCAAACATTGCCCGTCATATGCAGTGTCACTGAATAACATGTGAAACATACTGTAGCATATACAAAATTGTATTTTCTTCATACATTAAATACAATAAACACAATAAACATGAAATGCGTATAGGACATTTATAACTCTCTCAATGACCAAACTTGTATTTTATGAACACACTTATACGAGCAAAATATGACAAAAGTGTTCCAGATTTAAGTTTCAATTGAGACTGAAATCCGGAATCATTACCCCCTACTGACAGACTAATAATACCCGCTCGCAGGCCAAGTACTGATTCACCTTGGGGCCTCGCCTGGTATAGAGGTCGTGGGTTAAATCCCGACGCCTGTATATCTGGAGTTTGCATGTTCTCCCTGTGACCGCGTGGATTTTTCTCTGGGTCCTTCGGTTTTTCCCTCCACATTTAGAAACATGCGTTTAAAAGTATTTGGCTGCTATATATTTCTGCGTGACAAGCCACTTTATAGCGCTTTCATTTGTGGCCCGGTCGTTCCTGAAAGAGAGCTATACAGCTGAGTGGGCCTTACCTGGTAAAATAAAAAGAGATTAGTTTTGTTAGTTTATTTTGTGCCACAGGGGGACAGCTACAGGGGGGGGGGGGGTGCCCATTAAAATGGTCGAGATGAGATGCAACTTAAGGCGCTTGTGACTTCCCAAAAATATTATTTATGGCAGGTTTTCACATCTAAACATCCCGGGTGGCATTGAAGCCAAGAGCTCCCACCCTAGGTGAGTAGCTACGAGAGCGGTGCTGTGCACGGCGACACGCCACTTTCTCCATCTGCCTAACTTGGTATTTTCTTTTTTGTTACTTAAATAAATGTTAATGTTTCGTTTTGTGTACGCGTGTATGTACACCGTTTGGGGAGCGGTGGTGCAGCAGTTAGCGCACTACGAACTCAGCCATCTGAGTACGTGGTGTGGGGTGTGTATAACATCGCAAAACTGGGGAGGACAAAGGCAGCCAGACGTGGGGCTGGCCACACAACCACTTCTGTGCCATGCCGGCCATCATAGGTGCTACCCGTTAACAGCACTTGCCCCAGCAATCTGTTAACGGCGATACGGAGTACCTTTGTCTTTTTGTGCAATTGTGTGCTTCTGTGTGCGACGCATGCGACGATGTGCATGTTTGTGTTTGATAAATGTACATCCGCAATGTGTGTGTGACGCGTATGATGCGCGTGTGTGACGACGGTTGGAACAGCGATTCACGCACTGCCCTATCCACGCGGCGACCTCTCCTCAACGTCTCCTCAACCTCGCGGCGGAGAGCGCCGCGAGGTTCGACTCCAACTCCGGCTTTCCAGGGACAAACCCCCCCCCCCAATGCCCCTCCCCCCAGGCCCATGGGGGGGGGGGGGAAGTCGCTCCCCTCCCTCACTCCACGCTCAGGAACTTCCTCTTCTTCGCCGTGTTCATGTACGGTCGCCAAGGCCACTCCACCTCGGCGGTGGCCGCGTTGTCCAGCGTGCCCAGTTTAATCTCATAGACTGCGCGACACACAAAAGCAAAGATCCCCCCCATGCAGCCTTTAACAGACGGCGTGGGAAAAGCGCTGTTCGTGTGTTAGCATGTAGGAAAGCCAGCACGGCACACCAAGGGGTGGGTGTGGGTGGCCAGCATTACGTCCGATCATCTTTGAATTTACACATCGCATCCGGGGTGGGGGAATGCGAGTCGGGTCACGGTACAGCGAATGCGACCAGAGCAGCGACCCCACCGACTCAAGTTCCGATCCGCTCTACAAGTCACCCGCGGGCCACCTAGCCCGAGGCTAGACTCTTACATTCAGCCCATCATCCTCTCAGGGGTCGATAAAATTTACAACCACTTCGTAGGGAAGTCCACAAGGAATGTGGAATTTCCACCGCCTCTGCAGGGGTGTAAAGTGGAGACGAGTAACAATGTGTCAGGCAGACTTACGCTCCATCTCGAATCACGGTCCCACCTCCTTCAACTCGATGTCCTTGCCGTCGCGCTTGTAGACGTTGTGCCTGTTGGGAGGGGGGAAGGGGGGCACAGAAGTCACGGGAGGGGTCGCGGCAAGTCACACGGACGGCGCTGGACTCTCATTACGTGTCCTCGCAGACGTTTGCCAGTTAGAGGCCAGCGGCCACCCTGTTTAAAACTGCGGATGCATTAGCAAATGAACAACATTACGCGCCTTCAGCTTCAGAGATGGCGTTAAATAAAAACTCTGTGCTGTTGCTCGAAAACTAAAGTAAAACGAAACTATTTTTATTTTACCACTGAGCTATGTAGCTCTTTTTCACATAAAAATGTATAGCAGCAAAATACTCGAAATTCAAGTTTCTAAATGTGTAGGGAAAAACCCGGAGGACCCGGAGAAAAATCAAAGTGACCAGGAGGAGAACATGCAAACTCCGAATATAGAGGCGGACACACAGCACCTGGCCCAAAAGTCTGCTCACTCTTTCCCATTCCGAGACATCTGCAAGTTGCCGGGTGGTAGGTGTCACGTTCACCGCTGAATCTCGGTACGCGCGAGCGGCTCGGCGTTAATTTTATTTATAGAGGCGTAGCGCTGCTGTTTTTAAAAGGCGTTGCCCTCACCGCAGAGAACCGTAGTGACACGACCGGCACTCTATGGAACAAAACTGTGCCACACGCCCTCCCGCATAGTCTTATGGGAGCAAAAGGTATGTCTTCAGGTCAGAAGACGTACTTGAGTTTTTCTTACGGTTCCGTTTCGACGACGTATATGTACATCATGGAAATGAGAAAGGGTTATAGCCTATATGAGGGATCTTTGTGCTTTGGGGATGGGGGAGGAAGATGTGGGTGAGACTGGCACGGTGCCCGCACGCACCCTCTTTCCGAGTCGCGACGTGAAGTTGTGCATCACGAGGTGTTGGAATGCCTCGGACATCATGTCCACGTCCGGATGTCGTGCCGCATCACCACGCTCGAGAGTGTCAAGTACACCGTGGCATCGTACCACGTGTCACATGAACAGCATGCCGGAAAGTTAGACACACCACAGGTGTCACACAGACTGTACTGGAGAGTTAAACAGACTGCCCTTCCATCTGCGGCATCATACCACATCACACCACATACACAGTTAAAACACCACAATTCCATGTCTGCAGCGTCATACTACACACCGCACATCGTACGCACAGCTAAATACACCTCCATCCCCGTCTGTTGCACCGCATCACACACGTCACACCATGCATCACACCGGGGAGCGGGAGCGGAGTGGCTATCTCATTACACTACAAATCCGGTGACCTGACTTCGATTTCCGGTGTGTCCAAGCATCGACAGTGGGGAGACAAAAGGGGCCAGATGCGGTAATGACCACACCACCCACCCCGCCGTGTGCCCTGCCGGCCTTCGTAGGTCGCTCGACAAACAGCACTTGCCCTGACAGCCTGTTAAAGGCTACACGGGGGAGCTTTGTCGACTGCGGTGCGTGCGCGTGCCTGGCATACCGCGGTGCTCATGCAGGACGATGAAGTCGTTGACGGCGTTGGCGCAGCACGCCCACACCAGCGCCTGCAGCTTGTGGCCTCCGTGGTTCATCGGCTGAGCGTTCGGCAGGATCAGCTTCATCTCCTGCGGTGGTGGTGGGAGGGTGGTGGTGGTGTGGTAACATGACAGCAAGCGGTCACACGCCGAGTCCGCTCTTCCCACCGGCGTCCGTCCCGGCCACGCTGCTTTCGCCCCCCCCACTTCCCCGCCCCCCCACTGTATCCGACTCGGGTTGTGTTGTTTGTTTTTTCCATTGCGGAAGCCGAGCCGAGCCGTGCCGGTATACGGGGTCGCCAAACCCCGTGTTGGCACAACTGGGATGCACCATTGGAAAAACTTTACTATTTTTATTTTACCAGGTAAGGCCCACTGAGCTATGCAGCTCTTTTCCAGAAGCGACCTGGCCACAAATCATAGCTCAACTAAGTGGCTTATCGCCATGTGGAAATTTATAGCAGCCAAATACTCTTAAACGGACGTTGATTCTAAATGCGGAGGGAAAAACCGGAGGACCTGGAGAGAAATCCACGCGACTCCTCGGAAAGAGGCACGCAACTCCAAATATACAGCAGGCATCAGGGTCAGGATTGAACCTGCGACCTCCTGTATACCAGGTGAGGGAGTTAACATCTCGCCACAGTGGCGCCCCCAATGGTACATCTTTCCGTGACCACCGACCGTGCGTAGTGCTACAGTAGATACATTTTCGATGAATGGAAGGGATCGGTCATCGCGAAAAGGCGGACTGAATCGCGAGGAATGAAGTTGACAAAAGCTGCATGCACCAAACCAAAGTGTCCAACGCTCCACCACTTACGACCCCCCCCCCCCCACACAGCCTCCACCTTTCATCAACAACCAGATTTCTTCTGGTTAACTCAACGGATGCGAGTTGTCTCACACTGCACAAGCCCGATGATTGGTCGACACGACTCGTGTGAGGTGCAAGGAACTGATTCTAAAGCCGATAGAGAACACGTGTGTGTGTGCGGTAATTTAGCAGTTAGCATGCTGCCCCACAAACCTAGTGACCCGAGGTTTATTTCCGTTCATGGCCAACACCAGTGGCGATTATCTGAACTGGTCCTGGGCCTCCCCTAGATCAACTCAGCCTCAAACGAGTACCTAGTGCGGTGTTTAAACATCATTACCAGAGAGATAAAGGTGGCCAGTTGTGGTGCTAGCCACCTACACCCTCGCAAACAGCACCTGTCCCAAAAACCTGTTAAGGCTATATGGGGGACCTCTGTCTTTGCGCGCTTGTACACATGCAATACACGAGGACCCACATTCCTCGTGTGACCCCAAACCCTGTAGCCCCTGTGACCCCGTGCCCGCACCTTGATGAACTGCTTGAGGAGGGAGCTGGGGTCGCGTGAGGTCGTCGCCATGATGTGTGGGTCCTTCACGCCGGCTCAGCGGTACTCGTCATCCATGTGGCTGCTCACTCCTACTGACACGGGGGGGGGGGGGGGGGGGTGGATAGAAAGAGGTGGTAGATGGGGCAGGGGGGACGGAGAGGGTAGGTTATCATTTGCCATACTTCACCGTGCAGGTGAGTGAAGGTGTGTGTGTGGGTGGATGGATGGAAGGAGCGACCAGGAATGGTTGAGAATATCACTCTGCAGTGATCGCGTTGATTTTGTGTAGCGAGCTGAGCAATAATGAGACCTGGATGAGTCCCAATTGCAAGAGTGGGTGGGTGATATGGCAGGTGAGTGGGTAAATTGAGTAAAATGAGTGAGTGAATGAGTGCGTCAGTGCATGTTAAACCTCTTTGTTACAGCACGTAGCCAACCGTGGTAATCGGAAGTGTGACAAACTAACCACAAAAAGTAGTTCTCAAGAAATGAGTTTGTCAATCTAGACGATGATTTAAAAGTGCAAAGCTCCAGTGGCTTCCTAATATTGTAAGGAAGACCGCTCCAGAAGGAAGACTGCTCCAGAAGCACACGTTATGTGGTGACCACGGCCTTCATTTGACATTCCACCAAAATTTACGCCAGCCATCACACACACACGGCCGACTCTTTTTCCACGTTCACGCCACGGGATTTTTCAAAGTCCACTTGGGAAGCAATCGCCGTGCAGTATTTACGGTCAACGCAACTGCGGCATTAAACCCATTAAACCGGTGGGGGGGGGGGGGGGGTTGAGGGCCCGCCGTTCTCGAACCGCGAACCTCCGCGGCAAAACACGGTGCCACCGCTTGGCAGGAAGGACCGACGGCGAGCCGGGGATGCGCGCCGACTCGGCGTGTCTAGCGGGCGGAGACGCGCGACGCTTATCCCTCTGCCTCGGGAGTCTCGCGGGAAGGAAGAGAGAGAGAGATGCGAGGAGACGTGATGGTGAGGGATGTGAGATCACCCTCCCCTCCCTGGTCGAACTCCACGGCCTTCTGGAGTTCAAGCGCCTCCCACCGCAGGTCCGTAGGCAGCACCAGGTTTTCTTCGGTGACGACGTCAGGGGGACAGGGGGCAGTGGGTGGGGGGCGGGCAGGGGAGAATTAACAAGGAAGAAAAATCATGCGCACGCATGGATTCATTCGGAAACGCTTTCCAACGCGCGGTTGTCTTCTCGCCTGTATTGTCAGACCGTCTTGTCCCATCTTAGTCCGTCTTGCGTGTCTCATTGTCTCTAGATCCGTCTCTAGTCTGTCTTGCGTGTCTCAACGTCTCTAGTCTGTCTCGCTGTCTCTCGTCTGTCTTGTCGTCGCGAGCCCATCTCTAGATCCGTCTCGCCGCCCGTTACCATCGAGCGCCCTCTTGAGCTGCGCCTTCTCCTCTACGAGGACCTTCTTGGCCTCCTGCGCCTTGCGGTAGAGGTACTCGCCGTGCAGTTGCGCCTCCTCAGCTGCACCACCAAACAAAGACAAAGATCCCCCATGTAGCCTTCGACAGGACTGTCGGGTGCAAGTGCTGTTAACGAGCAGCACCTTTGATACACGAAGGGGGGTAGGTGGCCAGCACCACATCCGGCCGCCTTAATTTCCCCAGTGGCGATGTTTACACAACGCACCAGGTACTCATTTGAGGCTGAGTTGACCAAGGGGAGGCCCAGGAACGGAATCGTCACCAGTGTTGGCCGTGAGCGGGAATTGAACTCGGGTCGCTGGGTTAGTAGTGCAGCGTAGTGCTAATCGCGAGACGACCATAAACAACAACCGCCATTCGCCACGAAGTGGTGGAGATGTCACCACGGCGCTCGTGCCAGGCTACGTGCAGGTTAAGGCCACATGAAGCGTCGAACGCCCGCTGGCAGCAGGAGGTCACAGACAGACAGACCCAGGTTGCCATTGGTTGCTTGACTGAGATGACTGGCCGATGCACCACCTGTGCCCCCTACTGTGCTACACTACCGCTCCAACCTACACAAACTCTCTTGGGCTATACTCTTTGGTTCTTTCGGTAAAGTCACATAGGCATAAAATATAAAATAAATTAAATCACGACGTTTCGGGCACAACACAAGCGTCCATCATCAGGTGGGACAAACCACAGCAAGAAACAATTGCCGACGTGGGCAAAAGAGCTGCTGTAAACAAGAGACTATATAGGTAAGAGAAGAGGGGAGGATCAGGGAGGAGAGATAGAGAGGGGGGGTATGAGGGGAGTGCTGAAGAGAGCGGGGCTGGGAGTGGGAAGCTTAAGAAATTAGAGATGCGGAAAGTTAAGGCAACACCATAAAGCAGTTAAGGTTTTACCTGGTTAATAACATTCTTCCAATGATTACTCAATTTGTATCCATCTTCTCGGTTGAAGTTATGTCTGTGTTTATATATCTGGATGGCTTGATGAACAAACCTTTGATAGTAGCCCGAAGGTTTGCAGAGCGGCACCACGATACTCCTAGCGACGTCGTTGATTAATGTCTGTAATTAATATCGATGGTGAATCTCTGTAATTAATATCGATGATTCGATTCCACGAGAACAGATTCCACAAGAATCGATTCCACAACTATTTTAGTAAAGCGAAGTACGCGATTCGATTCAAACGTGTTCGTTCCGGTCTCATCAGAATCGGTATTGATTCTGTGCTGGAGGAATCCAATGAGCTATAAAGCTCTTTGATCAAAGATGTGCCAGTAGTGGGCACGGGGTCATAACGTCACAACAAACAATACAAAAACGATAGGAGTGCAAAGGGAATGGTAGCAAACCACTAAAAATAGATGAAATAAACCATATAAGTTCATACTCTTTGGTTCTTTCGGTAAGAAGTCTCGCTCTCCGTTCCACCCACTACAACTGGCGTCAGAAGTAGCCAAATAGTAAGATGAATCGCTATAATGGAGACGCGAAGAAAAACTCGTACCAGGGCTCCAGTGGAAGAGGAGGACGACTCAACACCACTGGGGTTGGCAGCCCCGGAAGGGGGAGGAGAAGCGACGCCGGCCGAGCTGCTCACTGCCCGGCCGCCCGGCGGCTCACCACCGTCGGAGAGGGCGCTTCAGGTGGCTCACTCCCGCCTCGCCCAACTCCTGCACGCGGCGGCATCCTTCCTCGACGAAATACATCGCGGGTTATAACCACAACAAATATAATCACAATCACTGCGACCATAATCGCCGTAACCACAAATATAATCATAACCACCAGCTACATAACCACAAGTATAAACACTACTGCCACAAATATAACCATAACCACCACAACCATAACAACCAACATAACCACCACAACAACCACAATGATGCTGATACACTCTCACACCATGTGGGTCCCCTTGTCTCCTTGTGTCTCCCTGTGGGTGAGTGGATGGGTTGGCGAGAGAGTCGGTGGGTTGGCAAGAGAGTCGGTGGGTTGGTGAGAGAGTGGGTGGGTGGCAGAGTGAGTGACCGGTGGCAGAGTGAGTGACCGGTGGCAGTGGGTGACCGGTGACTAAGTGGGTGGGTGGCAGTGGGTGACCGGTGACCAAGTGGGTGGGTGGCAGTGGGTGACCGGTGACGAAGTGGGTGAGAGAGTGGGTGGCCGAGTGGGTGGCTGAGTGAATTGGTGAGTGGATGAGTGCCAGAGTGGGTGGGTGAATGGCTGAGTGGGTGGGTGAGAATCAGTATGTTTTTGCTGGAGGAATCCGATGAGCTATGAAGCTCTTTTTCATAGATGCCCAGAGAGTGGCTGAGTGGGTGGCTGAGTGAGTGTCGGTGGGTGTGAGTGGGAATGAAATCTAACCTGCACCTCTGCATTGCAAATCCAGCGAGCTAACGCCCTGCGTGTGGTGGGGTAAAGTGTGGGCATGGCCACTTTGCTCCAACACGTCCGGACCAGCGTGGAAGAGTAGACCAAATACCTCTATATAGCGGCCTCTAGTGGATGCCTTTTCCAGCAGCAGGCGATTCGCCTCCACAACAAACCCGTCCCTCCAGGGATAAAAACACACGGCAGTCTGGGAGTGCCTCTCATCAGCTATGGCTCAACACGAGGGCCACTCTGGAGCCGGTTTCCACCGTCAGCGCCTCATCAGCAGCAGCAGCATGGCCGGGCTCTGCTTGAAGCAGCGCCGTGAACTCAGCAGGCGTCTAGGACGTGACGGCTGTGGGCCAGGCGCCTCCTCCTCTGTCTCCCCCCCACCACCGCCGCCACTGCTGATGTGTGCACACCGCGCGAGGTTCTCACCTTCAGGCTGAGTCGACGTAGAGGAGGCCCAGCGAGCCGCCGCTTCAGAAGCTTTCGCGAGCCACTGACGGTGGCCGTGAGCGGGAAACCAAATCAGCCGCTCGCCACCCACAATCCACAGCGCGCGCCGCCTCCACTCGCCCCCTGCCTGACCGGAAGTAGCAGCGGGGGGAGGGGGGTGGGCAATGGGGGCGTGAGGGGGGGGGGTTTGAGGGGGAGCATGGGCGGGGGTTGCCAGGGGGGGCAAGGGGGGTCGCGAGGGGGGGGATGCTTGGGGGGGGGGGTTGTGAAGGGGGAGGGGCAGGGGGGGAAAGAGGGAGCATGGGGGAGGAGCTTAGGTGAGGGGGAGGAGCTAATGGCTATTACACCACGCCGCGTCTCGCGCCACGTGCTTCCCCTGGCAGTTTGGCCGTTAGGCGTGGAACCGAGCTGTGGGTGAGTGGTGGCGGTGGTGGTGTGAGTCTTTCTATGTGAGTCTGTGTGTGAGTCTCTCTAAGTGAGTCTCTGTGTGAGTCTGTGTGCGTGTGTGTGGGTCTGTGTGAGTCTGTGTGTAGCAGTGACCCGGTCTCAAATGAGTACCTGGTGCGATGCGTAAACATCGCCACTGGGGAGACAAAGGCGGTCGGGCGTGGTGCTAACCACCCACCCCTTCGTTTACCGTGCCGGCCTTCATACGTACTGCTTGCTAACAGCACTTGCCCCTACAGCCTGTTAAGGCTCTATGAGGATCGTTGTCTTTGGTGTCCTGTATTAGCAGGAGGAGGAGTGGTGGTGTTAATGTTGGTGGGATTAGTGGTGGTGGTGTTAGTGATGGTGGTGTTAGTGGTGGTGTTTGTGGTCTTAATAATGGTGGTGTTGGTGTTAGTGATGGTGGTGTTAGTGGTGGTGGTTCGAGGTATTGTTGCTGGTGTTAGTGATGGTGGTGTTGGTGGTATTAGTGGTGGTCGTGTTAGTGATGGTGGTATTATTGGTGGTATTATTGGTGGTAGTGTTAGTGGTGGTGGTGTTAGTGGTGTTGGTGGTGGTGGAGTTGATGTTGGTGGTGGTGTTTTTAGGGTTCGTAGTGTTAGTGGTGGTGTTAGGAGTGGTGTTAGTGCTGGTGTTAGTTGTGGTGTTAGTTGAGGGGAGCGGTAGTGTAGCGGTTAACGTGCTGCGCTACAAACCTGGCGACCCGGGTTCGATTTCCGCTCACGGCCAACACCAGCAACGATTATCTGAACCGGTCCTGGGCCTCCCCTAGGTAAACTCAGCCTCAAATGAATACCTGGTACGATGTGTAAACATCGCCGCTAGGGAGACAAAGGCGGCCAGGCGTGGTGTTAGCCACCCACCCCCTCGTGTGCCATGCCGACCTTTATAGGTGCTCGCTAGCAGAAATTGCCCCTACAGTATATTCAGGCTATACGGGGGATCTGTCTTTGTGAGTGATGGTGGTGTTAGTAGTGGTGTTAGTGGTGGTGCTAGTGGTGGTGTTTGTCGCGGTGTTGCTGGTGTCCGAACAAAGGAGCGACGCTCACAACAACGACCTTTGACCTGGGCGGCTGAAATGTAGCACGTTGGCAGTCATCTCAGTCAGTCAACTCTTGGCACCTGGGTCTGACCTGTGACCTGTCAGTGAGCCTTCAGCATTTCACGTGGTCTCAAAGTGCACCTGGCCTGGCATTTGCTGCTGCTTAGTGGCAAATGGCGGTCTTTGTTGTTTTTGTTGTGTTTCGTGTTGTGGGTGAGTGGTGAGGTTGTGAGTCTGTGATGATGATGTGAGTCCGTGTTGATGATGAGAGTCCGCATTGTGACATGACGCGTGTTTAGACATGAGTATTGTCGCACACCATCGGTTTTGTGTGACCCTCACCTGCGTCTCCCGCTCTCCACGCAGAGACCCGGACCGTGCGAGAAACGCAGTGAGCTCTGAGCACCCTACTCTGCAAGTTGCTGCCATGGAGGTACGTGTGGCTCTTCAACTCGTGTGGTAAAATATGGGTGGACGTGTGTTTTCCCCTCGACTTGTGCCTACCTGTCACCTACCTGTATACCTGGATGTGCTTCTCCTTGTCCGCCTGAGTATGTGTATGTCTATCAGAGTGTGTCTCCGAGATCCTGTTGGTGTGCCTGCCTGTCTACGCGTGAGCATTTACAGCACTATTATCTATCCACTGATGAATGAGAATGCCTTCCTCCCTGAGACCTTGCTACCCCTCAAATGCTGTGATGGAATAATCCGCCAAGCGCCGATTTTGTCGCACCATCTCTCTGGTGGCTCTCCTCTCCGATGTGTTTCCTTCCTTGGCTGCCGCTCCGTTATTATTCTTCACTATCAGCCATTGTTGTCCCTCCTTGCCATGGCTCGTCATGCCCGATCCCCAATCACTCTTTAACAATTTGAACAATCCCTGCGTGTGACCTCAAAATCCACGCATCTTTCATTGTTAATCCAAGCATGGCATCTGATATTGGCCAAATATTCCAATGCTGAGAAACGACAACATCTCGGCAGGACCCTCCTGAATGTGGAGCCCAGGATCTCAGAGATGCTGGCTCAGTGCTCGCCTTCTGCACTTGCTCCAACATCTTAATCAAGCCTATGTGGTGGACCTTTGTCTTTGTGTGTGTGTAGATGAGCCGAGCTGGAGAGGCTCGGAGTAACGACACGTCTTGCACCACGTGGAGTGCGCTGTCCTCAGACGGCACCGGCTCCATCTGTAGCAAATCGCCGAAAGGTAAGAACAGTAATGAGGGACGTCACAGTGGCCACGGTAAATAGTGGGACATCATGATGGCCATGTTGCATGGGGGACGTCACAGTGCCTTTGGTGTATGAGAGATTTTATGGTGATTGTATGGGTGATATCAAGATAGCAATGCTACATGGGGGACTTAATGGTAATCATGTTTTGATTTAAAGCTTTCGTGGCTGCAGGGATTCATATTCTTGGTTCTTTCGGTAAAATCACGTAGAAGGGCAACAATAAAATTATAAAAATATAAAACAATAAAAATCTCACGACGTTTCGACTGCAACACAAGTAATCATCATCAGGTGTGAAAACCACAGCAAGAACCACAGCAAGAAAAATTGAAATTTTCTTGCTGTGGTTTTCACACCTGATGATGATTGCTTGTGTTGCAGTCGAAACGTCGTGAGAATTGTATTATTTTATTATTTTATTGTTTCCCTTCTACGTGACTTTACCGAAAGAACCAAGAATATAGTAATCATGTTGCATTAGAGACTGCATCATGGTTGCCATGTTACATGGGGGACTTCATGGTGGCCATGTTGCATGGGGATAATTATCTGTGCTCTGGCCTCAGTACTGAAACAACATCAAACGCTTTCAGAATTGCTTCTGCGGCCATCTTGAATGCTCTTCCAATATTAGGAAACCACTGAAGCTATCCGCGTTTAAATCATCAAGTTTGACAACTAATATCTATACTCATTCGCTCTTTCGGTAATGTCACCTAGGTAGAAATAAAATAAAACAAATCACGACGTTTCTATCGCAACACAATCAATCTTCATCAGGTGGAACAACCACAGCAATAATAAAATGCTGAAGTAGGTGAGAGAGCTGCTGTGGCAAGAGGTTATCGGTAAGAAAGGGGGGAGGAGCAAGCGGGGGAGAGAGAGGGGAGCTGCGTGAGCGCTAGGGGGAGAAGAAGTGAGGCTGGGGGGGGACGTAGGCGGAGGTAGAAGTGGTAAGCTGAGTATGGGACATGGTGGGAAAGTAAATCTGAAAAATCTACTAGTACCTGGCGCGTGTGATGGAAACAACCACAACCAGTTAAGGCTTTACCTAGTTAATAACATCCATCGAATGATTGCTCAATTTGTATCCATCTTCTCGGTTGAAGTTATGTCTATGTTTGTATATCTGGATGGCTTCATGAAAAAACCTTTGATAGTTACCTGAAGGTTTGCAGAGTACCTTGGTCTCGGAAAAAAACAATATCACGCGAGCCCACAGCGTTATAACAATGGTCAGACACGGCAGAGGTATTGGTTCTGCGATGTTTCAGATCTGCCTTGTGTTCGCTAACACGGTCCGCGACATGTCAATTCGTTTTCCCAATGTAACTGCTACCGCAGGTACAACTCAGTTTGTCGACTCCAGGATATTGCATGTCAGGATGGGATTAGATCACGGATTTTGTGTACTGTATTGAATCGGACTTGGATCTTGTGTTTGTTTAAGATTTTGGAAATATTTTTGGTAACACCTGCTATGTATGGTAAAGTGATGGTCTTGATAGGCGTCTCAGTGGATTGTTTCTACATGGTTGGAGAAACAGCTTTGCGAATAATGCTGTCCCAGTACCCATTCATCTTAAGAGTCTGGTGTACGTGTTCCAGTTCACTGGCTTGGTGGTGTTGGTTGCAAATGCAGTGGCCCTATGGTGTAGTGGTTTGATGAGGGAATTCTTCTGCGCCGGATGGTGGTGGGAATTAGGTTTTAGATAGGTCTCTTCTCAAACAAAACATCCAGGAATTAGTAGCTTACCATCATTCTCCACTTCCATGGTGAATTTGATGGATGGGTGTATGGAATTTATGTTGTTGAGAAATTGATTCAATGTTGGCAGGCCATGTGGCCAAATGACGAAAGTGTGATCTACGTATCTCTTCCACAAGGAAGGACGTTGGGTGCATGTCTGGATGACATCAGTTTCAAATTTCTCCATGAAAACATTCGCTATCACTGGTGATAAGGGGGGACCCATGTGGGTACCTTCATTTTGTTTGTAGAAAGTACCATTCCTGGTGAAGTAAGTGCTGGTTCAGCGTTTCTACTGCTGCATGCATTTTTTTTCCGCCTGAGGACGACCGCTTGTGTTGCGATCGAAACGTCGTCATTTATTTTATTTTATCCATATGTGACTTTACCGAAAAAAACAAAGAGGAAGTGTTAGTAAGGCAGTTCCTAACCAAAGTTGGTACATCAGCATTCAGTCCATGTTGGACCAAGTCTTCAATTATTGCTAAGGTGTCAGGTACAGGAACCTTGGTGAACAGAAAGACTACATCAAAGCTGACGAGCAAATCATCTGGGGACAGTGAAATGCCTTTGATTAGAGAGATAAAGTGAGCTGAGTTTCATACTGCTGAGGTAGTCTTGCCCGTGAATGGAAGCAAGGTCTCAGACAGAAATTGGGCCAGTTTGTAGGGAGGTGAGTTGATAGTGGAAACGATGGGTCGAAGTGGAGTATCTTCTTTATGGATTTTTGGAAGACCATATAATCTGGGTGGTCTATTAGCAGAAGGTTTTAGGGAGAACTGCTTGAATGGTTCGATTAGAGAAGTCGAATTGGTAATGATATTGTTTGTTTTTAAAGCCAGGCAGTTGGTCGGATCTTTGTTGATTTTGGTGTAATTGCTATCATTAAGAAGGTCCTGGATTATGTTGCTGAATGTGGTTTTATCCATGACGACAGTAGCATTGCCCTTGTTGGCTGAGAGGATGACTTTGTCCTCTCTATTTTTTAATTTGGTGAGTTCAGAGCGCTCGTCCTTGCTGATGTTATTAATAGGATTCTTAGCATTTTTAAAGATGGTGGCAATTTTAAATCTTGCCACGTCTGTCGGGATGTGTCCCAAGCCTTTGAGGGCTACATCTACCTGGGTTTTTATATCATCCACTGGGATGTGTTTGAGGGTGACAGCAAAATTCAGCCCTCTAGCTAGTACCGATTTTAGGCTATCGGAGATTGTGCTGTTACTCTGATTAATAGCAGTCTTTTTTATGTGTGGATCTGGTTTCTTTTTTGACAAGTTATTGAATTTAGCAATAAGGTTAACCTTGCATTTGGAAGACATTGTTGTGGCAGAAGAAGCAGTCATGTTATCTACAAGGTTCCAATCAGATGCGGACATTTTATCTGTTAATGTTAAGTGTTATTGTAGGAGACATTTGTCTAAATTATCAAGTTCAAGCCGGAGTAGTCTTATCCTCTCTGAGATTAGAGAAAGGCTAGCTCTGAATAAGATCCGTTTAGAGTTGGGTTAAGTGACAGAAGCAGATGTGAGTTTAAATGTGGTCGGTATTATCTTGTTGTCGCGGCATCTCTTCAGAAAGGTGAGTGACTCGATCATGTGAGCCTTCTTGTCTCGCAGTCTGTTAATGGTTCTAACAGATGTGTGGAACCTATTTGCGTGGTTAGTTTATTAACCTTCCCCCACACTGTTCATTAGCACCATTGGCTACATGCGGTGCAAAAGAATTTCAACATACATAGCTGGGATTGGCAAAAACATCCCAATCCTGAAATATTTACTCTATAAATTGCTCAAAAGTTTGGTTCACACACCTGTTGTTGTTATTCTCCTCGTGCCTACAGAAATCCTGGCTCACTTTGGCCCTCACTTGACCGACCGCGAAAAGCTGGAGCTCGCAGCCATGCAAGAAGTGTGGTACTTTGCACTCGACAACAAACCCAAGGGATGCAACAGGCATGGATATGATGACGACGAACGTAATTACATTCTGGTGAGGCTCACCACAAAACTACAGCCTTGGGGGCGGTCACAGGGCCCAGAGATAGCGGGGTTTGTGGCTTCTTATTATTGCACCTGAATTACCAACCAGGGCACACACCAACGCGCTTCAAAATCAGAATGTTTAATCCCGAGTAAAGCCCTTTTAGATAAGAAGCAATTTTTCAAGGGAATCTTCGCCAGCAGACAGTATCAAAGCATTCGACAATTACACCCACTCACACACTTACTCACCCACCCCCAGACGCACTCACTTGCTGACTCACTCACTCATTCACCCACTCAATCACTCACCGACCCACTCGCCCACTCACCAATGCACTCACCCGCACACATCTGAATCAGAAGTTTATTTCCCGAGTAAAGCCCATTGAGCTCAGAAGCTCTTTTTAAGGGTGACTCAGCCAGCAGACATCTGAGCATTCCAAATTATGGTTAAAATAACTTCATAATTCCAAGCAAATGTTTTTGTTAAAATTACATTCTCACTTCTTAAACGTTGTGATTTTAACAATAGTCAGTTTAAATGATTGTACCTTTTGTTCAGTTCCGACATGATCACCTCCACTACCGCTATGAGGTGCTCAAGATGATTGGGGAAGGAGGTCAAGGCCAGGGGATCCAGTGCCTTGACCACAAGAGGAACACCCTGGTAGCTGTAAAGATCCTGGTGTCACCGTCGAGGTAAGACTTCAGAGACGTGCCATCACGAGGCCGACGTTGTTAAGTCCATTGCCATGCAATGCGGTGGTGACACTCATGCTTCACAGCGAGAAGGGGGGCCTTGGTTCGGCTCCTGACTCGGGCACCATCGTGTGTGGAGTGTGTACCTTCTACCCCTGTTCTGCATCGGTTCCTTCTAGGTACTCTGGTTTTTCGTCTCTAAAGCTTAAAATACATACACACACAGTGTGAACTGGTATCGGCCAAAACATCCCATTGCTACAAGATTACCTCCACATTACAGTAAGTCATCATTTAATGCTGTAGATACATTCATGAAAAGTTCCGCGTTAAGCGAAAAAGCATTGAGCGAAAAGAATCTCTCCATAAATAATGTAACAATAAAGTTTGGCGAGATGCAATGTATGCATACACTGTGAGATGATGAGACCAATAACTGAGGCTATGCTATAGTAATAGGTTTTACCCTTTTAACTGGCACAAAAACTGACACCTTCTTTGGTTCTTTCGGTAATGTCACGTAGAATGAGAATAAAATAATAAAATAATACAATAAAATTCTCACGACGTTTCGGCCACAATGCAAGCGGCCGTCTTCAGGTGAAAGTTACAGACCTGTCGGGACGACAGAGCTCAACACACCCGAGACGGCTTTTCTTAGAGCTTAGTCTCCACTGGTGTTGGACCAGAAGAGTGGAGACTAGGCTCTAAGAAAAGCCGTCTCGGGTGTGGACCAATCAAATTCAAGGACAGTGCATATTATTATCAGAGTTGTCTCTTTTGTTTGCATTTTGACTGCTTGTGTTGTGGTTATTGCAAACATGATGCCTTGAATAAAGGTGTCAGTTTTTGTGCCAGTTAAAAGGGTAAAACCTATTACTATATCTTGTTACTGGCAAAGGAGGTCTCATAATGAGGCTATGCTGTCACGTTACTTTTATCATTCCGAGTACTGTATCATACCGCTCAACAGTGCAGCTCAAAAAAGTATTTTGTTGTCGACTACTCACAAACCACGTCATGATGGGCTTATTCCGTGTTATAATGGGTGCGTATCTTCTTAGAATGTGCGTGTTCCATGTTGTAATGGTCGCGTTTCTTGTTACAACGGACACATTCTGCATTGTGTAAAAAGTGTTGAAGAACCACGTTATAACGAAAACGCGTTGTTTTAACGGGCGTTTGCATTTAGTTTTCCCGAATGACCAATCCGATTTGAATGGCTCTTCACCTTCAAATCCTATTGGGTACCCTACGCCAGCTCCTGCGCCCCGTATGGTACCAATGAGAGTCGAGAACGCTACTCTAGCTCACAATGCCGTTAGACCTGGTGAAAGTATATTTAATTATTAATTCTGAATAGCATTTGCCTCTGGGTGTCCCTTAAGCAAGTGTAAGTTATTAATTTGTGGACTTCCTCTGCGCAGCTCCAAGGAAGAAACATTGCAGAGGATGGAGCTCCAGATAGCTCTGGAACTTCAGAGTGAGGACAGCAATGAAGATGACAACGTCATCAAAGTCCTAAACAGCTTTGATTTCAGGGGACACCACTGCCTTGTCCTGGAGCTGTTGAAGTATGTACCGCGTGTTCCATCTCCCCCTCCCTCCGCTAATAGCGTGGTTAACTGATTAACTAAACAAACTTTTTTTGTTTTCGTGGGAAAGTCCACTGACCTATTAGTTATTTTTTTGTTTAAGCGACCTGCCCACAAATGATAGCTTAACAAAGTAACTTATCACGTGGAAATGTATAGCAGCCAAATACTACGAATGCATGTCGATTCGAAATGTGGAGGGGAAAACCAGAGGACCTACAGAATAATCCACATGATCACAGGGAGAACATGCAAACTCCAAATGTACATGCGTCAGGTTCGGGATCAAACCCCACGACCTTACCAGGCGGAGTTGTTATCTTCTCCCCATGGATAACCCTCTACCACCTGGCAAAAATTCCAATGAAATCAAGTTGTCAAGTGGGCAAATGAGCCAACTAATTTGGTTTATCGACAAACCAACGACCTGAACCTACACTGAACTATGACTCTGAATATTGGTCGTGAACATGCACGAACAATATTAAGATTGTTGTTAGCAGAATCAGCACAGCATTTAAGGAGATGACACTGACACTGTGTTGGTGTTGTTTCTGCTTTTGTCTCTCTCACAGGGAGAGCCTTTATGATGTGATGAGAGAATCGGGGTTCCGGTTGGACATGGAAATGGTGAAAAGTTATACCAGGGGAATCCTCATGTTCCTGTCCCACATCTCTTCCAGGAACATAGTTCACGCGGACATCAAGCCAGTGAGTGGACACAGCATTCAGTATGATTTTGTTGCAGAGGCGTATTGTTAGTAGGGAATCGTTCCACGGAGAAAACCGGCCACATTAGTCACAAGGTCTATGCGTTCGCTGTTTCCATCTAACTGGAAGGAGGCAGGGTCATTGTACCCCTGGTGAAGATAATGCAGTATGAATTAAACTGTAGTGTAGAGTCGTGTCGGTATTGGGGACTCACCATAGACAAAACCGGCAACGTTGATCACAGCGTTGCCCCAGTCCTTCGGAGACAGAAACTGGAGCAAATAAAGACTATTTCCTAAGTGTGCCAAACGTGTATTTTGACCTGACAGCTGCCCGTTGTCGGCTTCCACACTGCGAATGGAAAACTTCCGAAGACAAACGCGCGGTGGATAGCGTCATGGAATACGCGAGCTCTCATGTGTAGCTTTTGGTCCGTAACCCGTTAAAGGGCACTCTTGCAGCTGTGAGCTCAATGCACTCTCCTGTCAGAGGAACCATGATCAGTTGTCAATAGAGCTGCCCTCCTTTACTTCGATGGTCCCTTAGAGTGCTTTGAACATGAGCCTCAAATCAAATCTCTTTTCTAGATGCAATTGAAAGGGGCAACCCCCAGTAATAGCTGTCAACAAACATCAAATGTTGCACTTGACTGACGCTCGTTGACGGCACTACGCCTCGTCTAGTTCCCCTGTTTAGCGTAGGTGGTGGTACGGTGATCGTTCCACTGCTGGCTGAATGTTATCGGCATAACCTCTGCATTTGAATTCATTCTGCCCCTTCTCCTGCAGGAAAATGTTCTCATCAAGGACACCGTGACCGGCACTGTGAGGGTCACGGACTTTGGCACGAGCTTTTTTGTGGAAAGTCAACGTGAGTGACCTCTCCTGGGTGTGTGAGCGTCTGCGTGTGGGTGTTTGTCTGATTGTGGATATGTGTGAGTATCTGCATCTCTGTACATTTGACTGTTCATGTGTGTGATGAAGATGCTGTTTAAGAAACAGTGAATACACAAACACATATATGTGTTGTTCTTGTGATTGGTGTGCAGCTATGAATGTTGGTGGGACTCTGGAATACTCGGCTCCGGAGCTGCACTTGGGCTACAGCTTGACCTGTGGCGTAGACATGTGGGCGCTGGGTTGCACGGTGGCGGAGTTGGCGACGGGCAGGCAATTATTTCAGTCCGACAGTGACAAAGATTACCTCCCGCGCTGCATTGAGGTATTTCCCACTGGGCGTCCATCCGCTCGTGATGCCCCTCTCTTTCCTTGGAGTCGTGGGTTTTGGGGGTGGCAGGAGGGGAGGTGGCCACTTAGTGATCTGGCGAATAGCGGCCGTCGTATGTTGTGTATGAGTGTACACGTGTCCATCTTGTACGTGTGAGGGGAGCAGTAGTGTAGCGGTTAGCATGCTGCGCTCATGGCCCACACTAGTGATGATTATCTGAACCGGTCCTGGGCCTCCCTTAGTTAGACTCAGCCTTAAATGAGTACCTAGTGCAGTGTGTAAAATACCTGGGTCAATGTGGCCCACCACCCCCTGTCTCTATGTGCCATAATGCTTGCCCTCAACAAGCGCTGCTGCTGTTGTTACGCTATACTAACAGCACTTGCCCCTACAGTCAGCTGAGGATACACGGGTGACCTTTGTCTTTGTCTCAACCATGTGCAGATTCTGGGAATGCCTCCACGATACATGGTGAATTCAGCTCCCGACAGAAGGCAGTTTTTTGGTGAGTTAAAGGGTGGTGCGAGTGACGGACCGGATTCAGTTTTAAGAAGAGGCCTGCGGCTGTTGTTATTTTTTTGGTGGGAGGGGGGGGGGAATGGCCTCTTTTTATTTTAAATTCCTTGGGTGAGTGGGTGGGTAAGTCGGTGTGTGGGCAAGTAGGTTGTAGGGTAAGTGGGCGAATTGGTCAGTGGGTAAGCGGGTGGGCGGGTGAGTGGGAGGTGGTTCGGTGATTGGGTAGGTGAGTGAGTGATTGTGTAGGTGGAAGAGTGGGTGGGTGGGTGAGTAGGTTGATGGATGGGTCGGTAAGTGGGTAAGTAGGTGACGTGGTGGTTGGTGACTGCATCTGTCCCGCTGTGCATGGCTCCCGCAGACCGTCAAGGGAAGATGTTGTGCCCAGGCAAGAAAAGGGTACCGGGGAGCTTCCCACTTGAAAGTGTGCTCAAAAGCCACGACCCGGCGTTTGTGGAATTCGTCAGCTTCTGTCTGCGGTAAGACACACCCACCACCCCCTCCCAATGAGGATCCCCCCCCCTCCAATTGATCGGTGATCACTCTCCACCGATCGCCAGGAAAATGTGGAGCTGAGTGGGACTGCCGATGTGCAGTACCACCGGTGTCAAGATCGCCCTCTGTGGAGGATGGGGAGGTCCGTGCAAGATGCTGCTGGCCAATGCGATGCTCGGGGCATTTTTAGTCTACTGGGCATCAGAGGATTGCCACTGTTCCTGCTGCTTCCGCTGCTGCCGTGCATTCCTGACCTTGTAGGAGAAGGGAAGCAACTTCAATGCTCTCACCACACTTCTCTCACTACGTGTGGCGCGTGTGTCTCCCACGCGTCTCTCAACAGATGGGTTCCGGATTCTCGTATGACGCCAGCGCAGGCGCTGGATCACAGCTGGCTCCGGACCGCGGCCACCAGCACCACCAGCAATGCCACCACCACTGCTACTCCTGGCCGTGTCCAGTGCTTTGGAGCTGCTGAACGACGGTAACCCACATTCTGCTGACCAATTTTCAAGGCAGTCCATAGAGAGGTGTGGGGCCCAGGGCAAGTCACAACTCCCACATGGAGAAAGTGGCCCAAGTATGGGCATCAAACCCAGGTCCCTCTTTGGCTGTGAGTTCCAGCCCTGCCGCCCACAAACTAACACACGGAGAGTTCAAATCTCACCTGTACATTCGGTTATATACGGATGTATTTTTATAATTGCTTTCTGGGTGAGGACAAAAAATGAAGTGGCCATATCTTTGCCATGTAGGTAACCCTTCATCCACTGTGACATCGCCAGCTCCCCCCCTCCCCCCCGATGGTGGGGGAGGGGATGGCTGCGATCTCTGCTGCAGCAGTAAGTTGGAACAATGTCGTGCGCATATCTTCACAGAGCGGAGCCGGCGCTGCCCCCATTCTCTTTGCTCGCCTGGGCCTCTGATTGGAGGCTGAAGGTTGTGGAGGAAGAGGAAACCCAGGTGGAGGAGCTGGTGTTGCAGGAGGAAGAGACCCTGGTGGAGGAGCTGGTGGTGCAAGAGGAGGAGACTCTGGTGGAAGAGCTGGTGGTGCAGGAGGAGGAGACCTTGGTTGAGGAGCTGGTTTTGCAGGAGGAGGAGGCCTTGGTGGAGGAGCTGGTTTTGCAGGAGGAGGAGACCTTAGTGGAGGAGCTGGTTTTGCCAGAGGAGGAGACTCTGGTGGAGGAGCTGGTGGTGCAGGAGGAGGACACCCTGGTGGAGGAGATCGTTGTGGAAGAGATGGTGGTGGAGGAGAAGGAGAAAACAAGGAAAGAGGATCAAGTGATGGTGATGCAGGAGAAGAGGAAGCCAGGGGGCCTGGCCCGCATGGGGAGAGTCATCCGCTCACTCCTCCGACGCGTGCTGCTGTGTGGTGGCCGGTCCACCGCACAGTAGAGATGGAGGTGGTCGTTGATCGGTCTGATCCATGACCACTATCACCACACCTACCACACACACCCTGTACCCACCCACCCCGTGACACCCACCACACTCCACACACACCCTGCACCCACCCACCCCGTGACACCCACCATCCACCACACTCCACACACACCCTGCACCCACCCCATGACACCCGCCACACTCCACACACACCCTGCACCTACCCACACTGTGACACCCACCACCCACCACACTCCACACACACCCTGCACCCACCCACCCCGTGACACCCACCATCCACCACACTCCACACACACACCCTGCACCCACCCACCCCGTGACACCCGCCACCCACCACACTCCACACACACACCCTGCACCCACCCACCCCGTGGCACCAACCACCCATCACACACCACACACACCCTGCACCCATCCACCCCGTGACACCCACCATCCACCACATTCCACACACACCCTGCACCCACCCACACCGTGACACCCATCACCCACCACACACCCTGCACCCACCCACCCCGTGACACCCACCACACTCCACACACCCTGCACCCACCCACACCGTTACACCCACCACACACCACACTCCACACACCCTGCACCCACCCACCCCGTGACACCCACCACACTCCACACACCACACACCCTGCACCCACCCACCCCGTGACACCCGCCACCCACCACACTCCACACACACACCCTGCACCCACCCACCCCGTGGCACCAACCACCCATCACACACCACTCACACCCTGCACCCATCCACCCCGTGACACCCACCATCCACCACATTCCACACACACCCTGCACCCACCCACCCCGTGACACCCATCACCCACCACACACCCTGCACCCACCCACCCCGTGACACCCACCACACTCCACACACCCTGTACCCACCCACGCCGTGACACCCACCACACACCACACTCCAAACACCCTGCACCCACCCACCCCGTGACACCCACCACACTCCACACACCACACACCCTGCAACCACCCACCCCGTGACACCCACCACACACCACACACCCTGCACCCACCCACCCCCTTGACACCCACCACCCACCACAATCCACTCACACCCTGCACCCACCCACCCTGTGACACCCAACACACTCCACACACCCTGCACTCACCCACCCCATGACACCCACCACTCACCACACACCATGCAACCACCCACCCCGTGGCACCCATCACCCACCACACACCCTGTACCCACCCACCCCATGACACCCACCACCCACCACACTCCACACACACCCTGCACCCACCCACCCCGTGACACCCATCACCCACCACATACCCTGCACCCACCCACCCCGTGACACGCACCACCCACCACACTCCACACACCCTGCACCCACTCACCCTGTGACACCAACCACACTCCACACACACCCTGCACCCACCCCGTGACACCCACCAGCCACCACACTCCACACACCCCCTGCACCCACCCACTCCGTGACACCCACCACCCACCACACTCCACACACACCCTGCACCCACCTACCCCGTGACAACCACCACACACCACACTCCACACAAAGGGTTAAGGGTTTTGAGGGTTACGTGTTTAAAGGATTAGGGGTGGAGAGATCTAGGGGTTTATAGAATTATGGTTTTAACAGTAAAGGGGTATAGAGTGTTAGGGGGTTTGGGATTTTTTGTTGTATTTGGGTTATGGTTTCAAAAGGTGAGGAGTTTAGATGGATAGGGTTTTATGGGTAAATCGGTTTAAAGGGTTAGGGATTTAGAGGATTATAAGTTAAGGGTTTAGAGGTTTACAGGGTGATGGGTTTAGGGGTTTAGAGGGTTAGGTATTTAGAGGGTGTGTGGTTTAGAGGTTTAGGGGTTTAGAGGCTGAGGGTTTTAAGGGTAAAATGTTTTAGAGGTTTAGCGGTTTAGAAGGTGATTAGCTTAGAGGGTTAGGGTTTTAGAGGGGTACAGTTTAGAAGGTTATGGGTTTATAGGGTTATAATTGTAAGGAGTTTGGTGTCCTGAGGTTTAGACGGTTTATGGGTTTCGATTGTTAAAGGGTTAGTGGTTTAGAGGGCTTGGAGTTTATAAGGTTACGTGTTAAGGGTTTAGAGGTTTTTTAGGGGATAAGCGTCTTCGATGTTAAGGGGGTTTCTAGGGTTATGGTGTTTAGGGGTTGAGCGTTTTAGGGGTTGAGGATTTTAAGGGTTAGGGGTTTAGAGGGTTGGTGTTTAGAGGGTTAGGGGTGCAGAGATCTAGGGCTTTTGAGAATTCGGATTTTAACGGTAAAGCGGTTTAGAGTGTTAGGGGGTTTGGGGTTTCAGGGTATTTGGGTTCTGGTTTCAAAGGGTGAGGAGTTTAGAAAGGATTTGATTTAATGGGTAAAGGCGTTTAGAGGGTTTGGAATTTAGAGGATTATAAGTTGAGCCGTTTAGAGGTTTACAGGGTTATGGGTTTAGGGGTTTAGAGGTTTAGGGGGTTAGAGGGTGAAGGTTTTAAGGATAAAGGGGTTTAGAGTGTTATGGGTTTCGAGAAGTAGCTGTTTAATGGGTTTATGGGTTTCGATTGTTATAGGTTAAGTGGTTTAGAGGGTTAGGAGCTTAGAAGTTTCGGGGTGTTTCGGTGATAAGGGGTTTCGTGGTTTATAGACTTCGAGGGTTTAGGGGTTGAGAGTGTTAGCGCTTGAGGGGATTCAAGGGTTAGGGGTTTAGAGGGTTAGGGTTTTAAGGTTAAAGGGCTTTATAGTGTTAGGTGTTTAGAGGATTGGGCTATTAGTGGTGTAGGAGTTTAGAGGGTGAGGGGTTTAGCAGGTTAGGTGCCGAGAGGGTTACGGTTTTAGGGGTTGCGGAGTTTAGAGGGTTTGGTGTTTAGACAGTTAGAGTTTTGGGGGTTTATGGGTGGGGTTTTCGAGGGAGAGGTTTTTAGACAGTTAGGGTTTTAAGGGTAAGGTCGTTTAGAGGATTAGGTGTTTAGAATGTTAGAGTTTAGAAGATTTTGGGGTAAAGAGGGTTGGGGGTTTAGAGAGTTAGGTGTTTAGAGATGTATGGGTTTCGATTGTTAGAGGTTGAATGGTTTAGATGGTTAGGAGTTTAGGAGGTTATAATTGTATGTGTTTAGGGGTTTAGAGGTATGGGGGTTTTGAGGGTTAGGGGTTTATAGGGTAATGGGGTTTAGCGGTTTAGAGGGTTATGGGTTTTGGGATTTGGGAGTTTAGAGGGTTTAACACCAAGACTTTGACAACTAATATTATCCATACTAAAGGTGTTTTGGATTTCTCTCCGACACTTAATGGCACTTTTTTATTGTCATGACAAACTTTACTAATTGGCTGTGTCGGGTGGTGTCTGGTTTAACGACACATTTATATTTACACGATCTAACCCGAAAATATATTTATTATGGGTTTAGAGGGTTAGGGGCTTAGAGTGTTATGTGTTTAGAGGGTTAGCGTTTTAGGGGTATAGGTGTTTTAAGGGTTAGGTGTCTTGAGGGTTAGTTCTTTAGAGGGTATGGGTGTTAAATGTAGATTTGAAGTTTTCGTGACTGCAGGGATCCATATTCTTTGGTTCTTTCGGTAAAGTGACATTGATAGAAATAAAATAAAACAAATCGCGACGTTTTGATTGCAACACAAGCGATCTTCATCAGGTGGGACAAAACACAAACGATCTTCATCAGGTGGGACAACCACAGCAAGAAATGCTGAAGTCGGCGGGAGAGCTGCCATGGCAAGAGGTTATATAGTTAAGAGAGAGGGGAAGAGGCAAGGGGACAGAGAGAAAAGGGGGGGGTGTGGGGTAGGAAAAGGGGGGGGGCACGTAAGCGCTAGGGGAAGAGGACGTTAGGCTGGTGGGGGGACATGGGCGGGGCAGCAGTAAAACCGGCAGGTAATGATGGAAACAACAACACAAGTTAAGGCATTACCTGATTGATAACATCCTTCCAGTGATTGTTTAATTTGTATCCATCTTCTCGGTTGAAGTTTTGTCTATACCCTGGAGTCTACAAACTGAGTTGTAACTTCGGCCGCAGTTACGTTGGAGAAATAAAACGACACGTCTCGGACCGTGTTCGCGAACACAAGGCGGATCTGAAACATGGCAGAACCAATACCTCTGCCGTAGTGGCCATTGTTATAACGCTGTAGGCTCGCATGATATTGTTATTTTCGGAGGCCAAGGACAAAACTTCAATCGAGAAGATGGATACAAATTAAACAATCACTGGAAGGATGTTATCAACCAGGTAATGCCTTAACTTGTGTTGTTGTTTCCATCGTTACCTGCCGATTACTGCTAGCCCCGCCCATGTCCCCCCACCCCAGCCTCACGTCCTCTTCTCCTAGCGCTCACGCGGCCCCCCTTCCTCTCCCTACCCCACACCCTCCCCTCTCTCTCTCCCCCCTTGCCTCCGCCCCCATCTCATACCTGTATAACCTCTTGCCACGGCAGCTCTCCCGCCGACTTCAGCATTTTCTTGCTGTGGTTGTCCCACCTGAAAATATCACTTATGTTGCGATCGAAACGTCATGATTTGTTTAATTTTATTTAATTTATACCTACGTGACTTTACTGAAAGAACCAAAGAGTATGGATTCCTGCAGTCACGAAAGCTTCAAATAAAGATTAAAATAGTTTAGTTTAATTTGTTTATTTTTGAACAGTTTGTCTTTCCTGTCATTTTTTTATTTTTTTAGTTATGTTCTGACCTGCCCGATTGGACAGCTGTGAAAACAGATCTTTGTAGCTCATCGATTTCATCCAGTGTAAATAAATATTCAGATTTAAATTTTATTGACCTCTGTGCGAGTCTATGGATTTCTGAGTTTGTGGGCCTCTGTGAGTGTTTTGTCTCTGTCTGAGTCTATGGATCCCTGTGTCAGTATATAGGGTCGCCGTATGAGTCTGAGTGTCTGAAGGAATGTATGGGTCTCTGTTGGAGTCTATGGGTTTCTGGTTCTGGGTCTGAGTGGGAATCTATGGTTCTCTGAGTATGGTTGTTTGTGCGAGTCTTAAGTGCACAAACTGAACTTAAAAAGGGCATTGAGGGGTGCGGAATCCAAGTTGACTATTAAGCTCCCCGCAGTGCAAGCCAGCTCTCTAGTCGTGTCATCATACAGCCCCTGTAATTCTTTATAATAATAATTAGACTTACTCCAGGAAAGCCACGCTGAGTCATAGTAAGGTCCTGAATTTGTTTTTTATTGTAAGATCTTTTCAATCAATGAATAACGAATTCTTACACAAGTGGGGGGAAACCGGAGCACCCGGAGAAAACAAACGTATGTGAAGGGGCAGCAGGCAGCATTTTAAACCGTACAAGTGACGATGGCGATGATCCCACTTGCTATAATGCCTTCTCCTGGCCAGTCAGATGCTTTCTCCTGGCCAGCCAGGAGAAGGCACCTCAATGTCCACGGGAAGGGGGTTTCACAATATTTACTGTGTGATCCACCAACCCTTGCTGCCTTCTACAGTGCTGGATCGCAGGCTTGCGTCACCACCTTCTGGCGAGTATTTGTAGTTATTATTTAAAGCTATATAGCACTCACAAGAACGACTCAAGAGGCACGAGGAGCCACAGACATGCAGGAAGGAAGCCACGTGGTGAGCCAGCACCAACGATTGTCCAGGCTCTACGGTACTCTATGTATGGAGGCATTATTGGCTAATTAATAACGAGTGTTTGTACAAGTGGGGGAAATCGGAGCACCCAGAGAAAAGCCACGTGTGTGAAGGGCAGCATTTTAAACCGTACAGGTGACGATGGCGATGAGTCCACTTGCTGTACTGCCTTCTCCTGGCGAGGCAGGTTATGCACCTCGACGCCCACGGGAAGAGGATTTCACAACATCATTGTGCGGTGATTTACGAACCCTCGCTGCCTTCCCCAGTGCTGGATTTGAGACGTGCACCACTAACACCAGGCGAATGATAACAACAACAACAATAACTATACTTATTACTTGGTAGCAACAGGCGAAAGAAAACAACAGGCAAATTATAACAGTCCAATTAAAACAGGCGAATGATAACAGGCAAATGAAAACAGGCGAATGATAACAGGCGAATGATAACAACAGGCGTATGTTTAGAACAGGCGAGTAGTAACAACAACAATTATTATTTACACTTAGAACTTGATAACAACAATATTTATACTTATAACGTGATCAAGCATGCCTCAGAGGTGCGAGGAACCACAGACAATCAGGAAGGAAGCCACTTGGTAAGCTGGCACCAACGATTGCCCAAGCTCTGTGACCCTATTGATACGTTTTTATCGACCAGATACGGAGCGTTACGTGTGGGGGGGAAACCGCCCCCTTCGGTGCCTCCATGGTCCAATAGCTGGTCTTCTTGGCGCCACGGTCCCGAGCCCCCTAAAAGTTTCTCATGGAGCAAATCAACGGGTGGGCCATTGCCTTGTCAGGGCTCATTCATTGCTCCGGATCCCACCTGAAAATGCCAGGCGCAGATCCCCACATCATTAAAGCCACGGGTGCATTTATCCCAGATATAAACAATCGCAAACTATTTGACTATTTTTTTTTACTTTAACCAGGCAAGGCCCACTGAGCTATACAGCTCTCTTTCAGAAGCGGCCACACAATTACAGCTCAACAAATTGGCTTATTACGTGGACATTAGTAGCCAAATACTCTAAACATGTGTTAATAAATGTGGAGGGAAAACCCGGAGGATCCGGAGAAAAATACACGCGACCACGGGGAGATAACATACAAACTCCAAATACAAAGGTGTCAGGGTAAGGATTTAATACACGACCTCCTGTATATCCTACAAAATAGTTAACATCTCGCCACCGTGGCGCCCAATTCTGATCACATGACATAGCAAAACGAACGTCGCGGTGCATAGCAATAATTCAATTGGGCAATTACTGAGCGTTCATAAACGTGAGGGGATACAGGAGTACCCAGAGAAAACCCACTCGTGCAAGGGGGCAACCCTCTATCCCATGCAGACAGAGATGGTGCTTATCCCACTTGCTGTACTGCCTTCTCCTGGCCAGCCAGGATATGCCACCTCAACACCCACTACACCATGAACTTTGTGAACCGAGTTCAATGATAGCGATGGTGTCACCATCGCTATCATTGAAGACCTGGTTCATCAAGGACTGCATACTGATGTACCCCCCCTGGTGAGACATTTCTTAACCAACACTTACTTCACCTGGAATGGAACTTTCTACAAACAAACTGAGGGCACCCCAATGGTCTCCCCCCTATCTCCGGTTGTAGCCAACGTATTCATGGAAAAATTTGAAACTGACGCCATCCAGACTGCCACTCTACGCCCGACCTTATGGAAGAGGTACGTTGATGACACCTTTGTCATCTGGCCACATGGCCAGCCTGCTCTAGACCAATTCCGCGACCACATCAATTCCATACACCCAGCCATCAGATTTACCATGGAGGTCGAAAAAGATGGCAAACTACCCTTTTTGGATGTCTTAATTAAAAGAAGACATGATGGTTCAATGAGCCACTCTGTCTACAGGAAAGCTACCCATACAGATGCTTACTTGAAACCGGATTCCCACCACCATCCATCCCAAAAAAACTCCCTCATCAAGACTCTATACCATAGAGCCCAATGCATTTCCGACCAGGAACACATTACCAGTGAACTCAAGCACGTACACCAGGCTCTCAGGGCTAATGGCTACTCCGACTACACAATCCGCAAAGCCATCACTCCAGTCATGAAGAAGGATCCTCTTTTGGAGCCACTCAAAACCATCACCTTACCCTACATTGCAGGGGTCACTAAAAAGATCTCCAAAATCCTGAACAAACACAAGATCCAGGTCCGATTCAACACAGTACATAAAATCCGTGATTTAGTTCCATCTGTAAAAGATGCTGTTCCAGACATACAGTACCCAGGCGTTTACAAACTAAAGTGCCTCTGTGGTAGTAGCTACATTGGAGAAACCAAAAGACATATCTCGGACCGCATCCGCGAACACAAAGCAGACTTGAAACACGGTAGGACGAACTCCTCTGCCGTGGCAGATCACTGTTATAATTCAGTGGGCTCACATGACATTGACTTCTCCAAGACGGAGGTTCTTTGCAAACCAACCGGCTACCATGAGAGATTCGTTCATGAGGCCATTCACATATACAAGCACAGAGACAATTTCAACCGAGAAGATGGATTCAGGCTTAGTAACCACTGGAAAGATGTTTTAAATCATTTCTGTTCTTAATTAATTGTATTTTTACGATGACCTTCAGACCGCAGCTCTTTCGCCAGCATTGCCTCTTAATACCTCTCACACCACGGTTAATGGTATAGTTTTACAATATGGAGCATACTAGGGCCTCGCAGCTGTCTCTCTCCCCCTCCTCTGTTCCGACCATGGACGAACTCGTCCGTCTGAACGGGACCCGTAGCTATCCGTGGGGCTGAAATTTGAGGGTAAGAATCCACCCATTTTTTCGCCATATAGCATTGTGATATATAACGACTTATTGTTGGTAGCTTAGCTGATTGGAGAATATAGAGTTTATTGATAACATGAAGGTAATTTATATTTTAGTTTTTATTGGTTCACTATATAGTACTGTGAATAGCTCAGATGTGTAGTCATTTCTGTGACCAGTCACTAGCTAATCACTCAGTTGTTTCAATGCTGGATTCGCCTAGTTATTTCAATGCTAAATTCTCCTGTTTGATTTGTACTAAGGGCCTCGGTGAATGTGTATGCTCTGACTTTAACGTAGCTATTTCTGCAGCAGGTACAAGCTAACCACTCAGCTATCTCAATGCTAAATTCTATGCTAATTCCATTGTCAAGATGTGTATGCCTTAACTTAGCTATTTCAATGCTAAATTCTATGCTAATCCCTTTAACAATGGGTGCCTCTGCGGGTGTGTATGCTTTAACTTTTAACATAGCTATTTCTGTGACCAGTCACAAGCTAATCATTCAGCCATTTCAATGCTAAAATCTATGCTAATTCCTTTGTCAAGGCGCTTTGTTCCTCTCACACAGCTTAAAGGCCGTATCTGAACGTGGCTCTTTCACTCCAGCGCTGTCCTACCAGACAGTCTCGCTCCCTTCACCTGATGAAAGCCGCTTGTGTTGTGGCCGAAACGTCGTGAGAATATTATTGTGTTATTTTATTTTATCAATTTATTATTTTATTATCATTCTACGTGACTTTACCGAAAGAACCAAAGAAGATGAATCATTGCAGTCACGAAAGCTTTAAATCGAAACTCTAAACATGTGTTAATAAATGTGGAGGGAAAACCCGGAGGATCCGGAGAAAAATACACGCGACCACGGGGAGATAACATACAAACTCCAAATACAAAGGTGTCAGGGTAAGGATTGAATACACGACCTCCTGTATACCCTACAAAATAGTTAACATCTCGCCACCGTGGCGCCCAATTCTGATCACATGACATAGCAAAACGAACGTCGCGGTGCATAGCAATAATTCAATTGGGCAATTACTGAGCGTTCATAAACGTGAGGGGATACAGGAGTACCCAGAGAAAACCCACTCGTGCAAGGGGGCAACCCTCTATCCCATGCAGACAGAGATGGTGCTTATCCCACTTGCTGTACTGCCTTCTCCTGGCCAGCCAGGATATGCCACCTCAACACCCACTACACCATGAACTTTGTGAACCGAGTTTAAATTTCTGGCCACGGCGAACATCAGTGGCTATCTCCCTCTTCCTCTCTCGTCCCTGCTATTATCTCCCTCTTCTTCCCGCGTCCCTCCCACTATCTACCTCTCCAATCCGTCCCACCATCTTCCTCCCTCGTCCCTCCCACCATCTCCCACTTCCTCCCCAGTACCTTCCACTATCTCCCTCTTCCTCCCACTTGGCTCTACTATCTCCCTCTTCTCCCGTCCCTCGCACCATCTCCCTTTTCTTCCCCCATCCTTCCCACTATCTCCCTCTGCATCTCCAATCCCTCGCACTCTCTCCCTCTTCCTTCCCCTTCCTTCCCACTATCACCTTCTTACTCTAACCGATCTGCCTAATCCTCCCAAATCACTCCCACTATCTCACTCTACTTCCCCAGTCGCTCCAACTATCTCCCTCTTCATTCCCCTTTCCTGCCACTATCTCCCTCTTCCACTCCCTTCCCTCCCACTATCTCCCTCTTCCTCTGCCGTCCCCCCCGCTATCTCCTTCTTTCTCTCCCATCCCTCCCACTTTCTTCCTCCCCCGTCCCTCCCACTATCTTCTCATCCTCCCCCATCCATCCCACGATCTTCCTCATCCTCTCCCGTACCTTCCGCACCTTCCTTATTTAACACCATCAGGTTCACAGACTCGCCCTCGCGTCTCCCAAGTCAAATAGCCTAGCTTAGACACAACCCTCACCATGTTACACTGACGGCATTGACCGAGACAGCCAACAACTATCCGGCCGCCCAATTATCTAGTGAAGACGGCAGCGACCAAGTCGGCAAAGACAGTGCCAACGAGACGACTCCACTTCCCAGAACCTGCAACCACGAGCTCTCGCTCTCCGCTGCTTTTATCCGACTCGGCGCGGCCTGGCTCCGCCCTGGCCGCGCCTCCCTTCTCCAACCCACGAGCGGGTTCCAGGGTCTTCCAGACAGGGTCTCTGTGATCCTTGCCCCAGTGCCTCCGCCCTGCTGACAAACACGCGTGAGGCTCACTGGCGTGTGTACTCCCCGTCCACCGCAGTTGCCGCTGCTGGACAACAACTATTACTCTACAGTTGTACTGCCCTTCTGTACCGTGCCCCCGAGCCATCAACACGGACTCACAGCATCAACACAGACTCACATGATCAACAGACTCCCACGATCAACACTCACAGCATCAATACGGACTCACACCATCAACACGGAAACACAGGGTCAGTGAGCGAGATGGCGGATGAGTGCATACATGATGTGAGTCGTGGTGAGTTCAAGTTGAGCACCCAGTTTTAAATCTCATTTCCTCCCACCACCCTACACACCCTACATACAACAGTCGGAAGTAAATGCCTACACACCCTACATACAATCGTCAGTAGTAGGAGTGGGGAGAAGAGGGCATCAGTGGGGGCGAGGCATGAAGCGTTGAGAAGCCCTCAGATACTCCATAAAACCCCGAGTTTCATGGAGTATAATTTTCAGCATTACAGTTCCATTTTTTTTTACGTTAACAAATGTCTCGCGATATATTACACCGTATAGGTAACTAGATTGGGCGAGGGATGGTCTTTTTTGTTGAACAATCAATAAAGCTACGGTGTCGTACTGTGCCCGTATCCGTGTACGGTACTGTGCACTAAAGGAAGAAAAATCGAGCGGCTGAACCTCACTGCCTCCTTACCGGAGGCTGTAAACATCAAGTGACCTGAAAACTGCGATGGGACGTGAAAGACAATATGGAGAGACAAGAGGGCGCCACGTGTGTTCTTCCATGCCAGCAGCAGCATCATCGCAGGCAATGAGGTTCAAATGGGCACAGGAACTTTGAGGTGGACCCACGAGTGGTCGAGCCACAGGGGCGCGCAATCGGCGACCTCTATACGCTTGGCGCAATCCGCATCGTCATTTCACGGAGCCCTTGTCCGCTCGAGGAGTGCGACGACGCCGTCCCACCGTCATTCGGCGCCTCGTGGTGACATCACAACAGCAAAGCGACAGATGTTGATTATTCATTTCTTGAGGCAATTCGAGGGCCCGGTTACATCACGTTGTGATACACGCACACACCGTCAACATATACTACACCGGTCATAAAAAAAAGCAGGGGATAGGAAGGTGGGGGAGCGGACCCGACCACAGGTATTGTTTAAAAGACGTCAAGCGGACCGGTGGTTTTAAATGCAAGTCCATGCAAACACCAACATCCGAACGATTGTACCAATAAATCCTGAACCTTCTGGAAGATTTCAGCTCCCGCTGGTTTGGATCAGGGTGATGTTGGGGCAAATTCCATTAATTGGGAAAGGTGGCAATCTTGTGGGAATGTCCTCGCCAGAGAAGAAACTTGTCGCTTCCATGTTTTATTTTCATCCAACGTCCCATTAGCGAGATCCAGAGCGTGACGGACTCATATGGAGTCGGCCTCCTGTAATTTTTCTGGTCTCATTCTCACCACAGGTGAAAGCAGAGCCACACATCAACGTGCCAATGGGGCCACGGTTGAAGTGGTGGGGCCACGGTTGAAGTGGCGGTGACCACGGGTCATGTGGCCTCGATGTATTTTCCATGTTGAAGGCCGATTGCCCCAAACATTGCCCGTCATATGCAGTGTCACTGAATAACGTGTGAAACATACTGTAGCATATACAAAATTTTATTTTCTTCATACATTAAATACAATAAACACAATAAACATAAAATGCATATAGGACATTTATAACTCTCTCAATGACCAAACTTGTATTTTATGAACACACTTATACAAGCAAAATATGACAAAAGTGTTCCAGATTACAGTTTCAATTGAGACTGAAATCCGGAATCATTACCCCCTACTGACAGACTAATAATACCCGCTCGCAGGCCAAGTGCTGATTCACCTTGGGGCCTCGCCTGGTATAGAGGTCGTGGGTTAAATCCCGACGCCTGTATATCTGGAGTTTGCATGTTCTCCCCGTGACCACGTGGATTTTTCTCTGGGTCCTTCGGTTTTTCCCTCCACATTTAGAAACATGCGTTTAAAAGTATTTGGCTGCTATATATTTCTGCGTGACAAGCCACTTTATAGCACTTTCATTTGTGGCCCGGTCGTTCCTGAAAGAGAGCTATACAGCTGAGTGGGCCTTACCTGGTAAAATAAAAATAGATTAGTTTTGTTAGTTTATTTTGTGCCACAGGGGGACAGCTACAGGGGGGGGGGTGCCCATTAAAATGGTCGAGATGAGATGCAACTTAAGGCGCTTGTGACTTCCCAAAAATATTATTTATGGCAGGTTTTCACATCTAAACATCCCGGGTGGCATTGAAGCCAAGAGCTCCCACCCTAGGCGAGTAGCTACGAGAGCGGTGCTGTGCACGGCGACACGCCACTTTCTCCATCTGCCTGACTTGGTATTTTCTTTTTTGTTACTTAAATAAATGTTAATGTTTCGTTTTGTGTATGCATGTATGTACACCGTTTGGGGAGCGGTGGTGCAGCAGTTAGCGCACTACGAACTCAGACATCTGAGTACATCGTGTGGTGTGTATAACATCGCAAAACTGGGGAGGACAAAGGCAGCCAGACGTGGGGCTGGCCACACAACCACTTCTGTGCCATGCCGGCCATCATAGGTGCTACCCGTTAAAAGCACTTGCCCCAGCAATCTGTTAACGGCGATACGGAGTACCATTGTCTTTTTGTGCAATTGTGTGCTTCTGTGTGCCACGCATGCGACGATGTAAATGTTTGTGTTTGATAAATGTACATCCGCAATGTGTGTGTGACGCGTATAATGCACGTGTGTGACGACGGTTGGAACAGCGATTCACGCACTGCCCTATCCACGCGGCGACCTCTCCTCAACGTCTCGAGCCTCGGCGGAGAGCGCCGCGAGGTTCGACTCCAACTCCGGCTTTCCAGGGACAAACCCCCCCCCCCAATGCCCCACCCCCCAGGCCCATGGGGGGGGGGGAAGTCGCTCCCCTCCCTCACTCCACGCACAGGAACTTCCTCTTCTTCGCCGTGTTCATGTACGGTCGCCAAGGCCACTCCACCTCGGCGGTGGCCGCGTTGTCCAGCGTGCCCAGTTTAATCTCACAGACTGCGCGACACACAAAAGCAAAGATCCCCCCCATGCAGCCTTTAACAGACGGCGTGGGAAAAGCACTGTTCGTGTGTTAGCATGTAGGAAAGCCAGCACGGCACACCAAGGGGTGGGTGTGGGTGGCCAGCATTACGTCCGATCATCTTTGAATTTACACATCGCATCTGGGGTGGGGGAATGCGAGTCGGGTCACGGTACAGCGAATGCGACCAGAGCAGCGACCCCACCGACTCAAGTTCCGATCCGCTCTACAAGTCACCCGCGGGCCACCTAGCCCGAGGTTAGACTCTTACATTCAGCCCATCATCCTCTCAGGGGTCGATAAAATTTACAACCACTTCGTAGGGAAGTCCACAAGGAATGTGGAATTTCCACCGCCTCTGCTGGGGTGTAAAGTGGAGACGAGTAACAATGTGTCAGGCAGACTTACGCTCCATCTCGAATCACGGTCCCACCTCCTTCAACTCGATGTCCTTGCCGTCGCGCTTGTAGACGTTGTGCCTGTTGGGAGGGGGGAAGGGGGGCACAGAAGTCACGGGAGGGGTCGCGGCAAGTCACACGGACGGCGCTGGACTCTCATTACGCGTCCTCGCAGACGTTTGCCAGTTAGAGGCCAGCGGCCACCCTGTTTAAAACTGCGGATGCATTAACAAATGAACAACATTACGCGCCTTCAGCTTCAGAGATGGCGTTAAATAAAAACTCTGTACTGTTGCTCAAAAACTAAAGTAAAACGAAACTATTTTTATTTTACCACTGAGCTATGTAGCTCTTTTTCACATAAAAATGTATAGCAGCAAAATACTCGAAATTCAAGTTTCTAAATGTGTAGGGAAAAACCCGGAGGACCCGGAGAAAAATCAAAGTGACCAGGAGGAGAACATGCAAACTCCGAATATACAGGCGGACACACAGCACCTGGCCCAAAAGTCTGCTCACTCTTTCCCATTCCGAGACATCTGCAAGTTGCCGGGTGGTAGGTGTCACGTTCACCGCTGAATCTCGCTACGCGCGAGCGGCTCGGCGTTAATTTTATTTATAGAGGCGTAGCGCTGCTGTTTTTAAAAGGCGTTGCCCTCACCGCAGAGAACCGTAGTGACACGACCGGCACTCTATGGAACAAAACTGTGCCACACGCCCTCCCGCATGGTCTTATGGGAGCCTCGGTATGTCTTCAGGTCAGAAGACGTACTTGAGTTTTTCTTAAGGTTCCGTTTCGACGACGTACATGTACATCATGAAAATGAGAAAGGGTTATAGCCTATACGAGGGATCTTTGTGCTTTGGGGATGGGGGAGGAAGATGTGGGTGAGACTGGCACGGTGCCCGCACGCACCCTCTTTCCGAGTCGCGACGTGAAGTTGTGCATCACGAGGTGTGGGAATGCATCGGACATCATGTCCACGTCCGGATGTCGTGCCGCATCAGCACGCTCGAGAGTGTCAAGTACACCGTGGTATCGTACCACGTGTCACATGAACAGCATGCCGGAAAGTTAGACACACCACAGGTGTCACACAGACTGTACTGGAGAGTTAAACACACTGCCCTTCCATCAGCGGCATCATACCATATCACACCACATACACAGTTAAGACACCACAATTCCATGTCTGCAGCGTCATACTACACACCGCACATCGTACGCACAGCTAAATACACCTCCATCCCCCGTCTGTTGCACCGCATCACACACGTCACACCATGCATCACACCGGGGAGCGGAGTGGCTATCTCATTACACTACAAATCCGGTGACCTGACTTCGATTTCCGGTGTGTCCAAGCATCGACAGTGGGGAGACAAAAGGGGCCAGATGCGGTAATGACCACACCACCCACCCCGCCGTGTGCCCTGCCGGCCTTCGTAGGTCGCTCGACAAACAGCACTTGCCCTGACAGCCTGTTAAAGGCTACACGGGGGAGCTTTGTCGACTGTGGTGCATGCGCGTGCCTGGCATACCGCGGTGCTCATGCAGGACGATGAAGTCGTTGACGGCGTTGGCGCAGCACGCCCACACCAGCGCCTGCAGCTTGTGGCCTCCGTGGTTCATCGGCTGAGCGTTCGGCAGGATCAGCTTCATCTCCTGCGGTGGTGGTGGGATGGTGGTGGTGGTGTGGTAACATGACAGCAACCGGTCACACGCCAAGTCCGCTCTTCCCACCGGCGTCCGTCCCGGCCACGCTGCGTTCGCCCCCCCACCTCCCCGCCCTCCCACTGTATCCGACTCGGGTTGTGTTGTTTGTTTTTTCCATTGCGGAAGCCGAGCCGAGCCGTACCGGTATACGGGGTCGCCAAACCCCGTGTTGGCACAACTGGGATGCACCATTGGAAAAACTTTACTATTTTTATTTTACCAGGTAAGGCCCACTGAGCTATGCAGCTCTTTTCCAGAAGCAACCTGGCCACAAATCATAGCTCAACTAAGTGGCTTATCGTCATGTGGAAATTTATAGCAGCCAAATACTCTTAAACGGACGTCGATTCTAAATGCGGAGGGAAAAACCGGAGGACCTGGAGAGAAATCCACGCGACTCCTCGGAAAGAGGCACGCAACTCCAAATATACAGCAGGCATCAGGGTCAGGATTGAACCTGCGACCTCCTGGATACCAGGTGAGGGAGTTAACATCTCGCCACAGTGGCGCCCCCAATGGTACATCTTTCCGTGACCACCGACCGTGCGTAGTGCTACAGTAGATACATTTTCGATGAATGGAAGGGATCGGTCATCGGGAAAAGGCGGACTGAATCGCGAGGAATGAAGTTGGCAAAAGCTGCATGCACCAAACCAAAGTGTCCAACGCTCCACCACTTACGACCCCCCCCCCCCCACACAGCCTCCACGTTTCATCAACAACCAGATTTCTTCTGGTTAACTCAACGGATGCGAGTTGTCTCACACCGCACAAGCCCGATGATTGGTCGACACGGCTCGTGTGAGGTGAAAGGAACTGATTCTAAAGCCGATAGAGAACACGTGTGTGTGTGCGGTAATTTAGCAGTTAGCATGCTGCCCCACAAACCTAGTGACCCGAGGTTGATTTCCGTTCATGGCCAACACCAGTGGCGATTATCTGAACTGGTCCTGGGCCTCCCCTAGATCAACTCAGCCTCAAATGAGTACCTAGTGCGGTGTGTAAACATCATTACCAGAGAGATAAAGGTGGCCAGTTGTGGTGCTAGCCACCTACACCCTCGCAAACAGCACCTGTCCCAAAAGCCTGTTAAGGCTATATGGGGGACCTCTGTCTTTGCGCGCTTGTACACATGCAATACACGAGGACCCACATTCCTCGTGTGACCCCAAACCCTGTAGCCCCTGTGACCCCGTGCCCGCACCTTGATGAACTGCTTGAGGAGGGAGCTGGGGTCGCGTGAGGTCATCGCCATGATGTGTGGGTCCTTCACGCCGGCTCAGCGGTACTCGTCATCCATGTGGCTGCTCACTCCTACTGACACGGGGGGGGGGGGGGGGTGGATAGAAAGAGGTGGTAGATGGGGCAGGGGGGACGGAGAGGGTAGGTTATCATTTGCCATACTTCCCCGTGCAGGTGAGTGAAGGTGTGTGTGTGGGTGGATGGAAGGAGCGACCAGGAATGGTTTAGAATATCACTCTGCAGTGGTCGCGTTGATTTTGTGTAGCGAGCGGAGCACTAATGAGACCTGGATGAGTCCCAATTGCAAGAGTGGGTGGGTGATATGGCAGGTGAGTGGGTAAATTGAGTAAAATGATGAGTGAGTGAATGAGTGGGTCAGTGCATGTTAAACCTCTTTGTTACAGCACGTAGCCAACCGTGGTAATCGGAAGTGTGACAAACTAACCACAAAAAGTAGTTCTCAAGAAATGAGTTTGTCAATCTAGACGATGATTTAAAAGTGCAAAGCTCCAGTGGCTTCCTAATATTGTAAGGAAGACCGCTGCAGAAGGAAGACTGCTCCAGAAGCACACGTTATGTGGTGACCACGGCCTTCATTCGACAATCCACCAAAATTTACGCCAGCCACCACACACACACACACACGGCCGACTCTTTTCCGCGTTCACGCCACGGGATTTTTCAAAGTCCACTTGGGAAGCAATCGCCGTGCAGTATTTACGGTCAACGCAACTGCGGCATTAAACCCATTAAACCGGTGGGGGGGGGGGGGGGTTGAGGGCCCGCCGTTCTCGAACCGCGAACCTCCGCGGCAAAATACGGTGCCACCGCTTGGCAGGAAGGACCGACGGCGAGCCGGGGATGCGCGCCGACTCGGCGTGTCTAGCGGGCGGAGACGCGCGACGCTTATCCCTCTGCCTCGAGAGTCTCGCGGGAAGGAAGAGAGAGAGAGAGATGCGAGGAGACGTGATGGTGAGGGATGTGAGATCACCCTCCCCTCCCTGGTCGAACTCCACGGCCTTCTGGAGTTCAAGCGCCTCCCACCGCAGGTCCGTAGGCAGCACCAGGTTTTCTTCGGTGACGACGTCAGGGGGACAGGGGGCAGTGGGTGGGGGGCGGGCAGGGGAGAATTAACAAGGAAGAAAAATCATGCGCACGCATGGATTCATTCGGAAACGCTTTCCAACGCGCGGTTGTCTTCTCGCCTGTATTGTCAGACCGTCTTGTCCCATCTTAGTCCGTCTTGCGTGTCTCATTTTCTCTAGATCCGTCTCTAGTCTGTCTTGCGTGTCTCAACGTCTCTAGTCTGTCTCACTGTCTCTCGTCTGTCTTGTCGTCGCGAGCCCATCTCTAGATCCGTCTCGCCGCCCGTTACCATCGAGCGCCCTCTTGAGCTGCGCCTTCTCCTCTACGAGGACCTTCTTGGCCTCCTGCGCCTTGCGGTAGAGGTACTCGCCGTGCAGTTGCGCCTCCTCAGCTGCACCACCAAACAAAGACAAAGATCCCCCATGTAGCCTTCGACAGGACTGTCGGGTGCAAGTGCTGTTAACGAGCAGCACCTTTGATACACGAAGGGGGGTAGGTGGCCAGCACCACATCCGGCCGCCTTAATCTCCCCAGTGGCGATGTTTACACAACGCACCAGGTACTCATTTGAGGCTGAGTTGACCAAGGGGAGGCCCAGGAACGGAATCGTCACCAGTGTTGGCCGTGAGCGGGAATTGAACTCGGGTCGCTGGGTTAGTAGTGCAGCGTAGTGCTAATCGCGAGACGACCATAAACAACAACCGCCATTCGCCACGAAGTGGTGGAGATGTCACCACGGCGCTCGTGCCAGGCTACGTGCAGGTTAAGGCCACATGAAGCGTCGAACGCCCGCTGGCAGCAGGAGGTCACAGACAGACAGACCCAGGTTGCCATTGGTTGCTTGACTGAGATGACTGGCCGATGCACCACCTGTGCCCCCTACTGTGCTACACTACCGCTCCCACCTACACAAACTCTCTTGGGCTATACTCTTTGGTTCTTTCGGTAAAGTCACATAGGCATAAAATATAAAATAAATTAAATCACGACGTTTCGGGCACAACACAAGCGTCCATCATCAGGTGGGACAAACCACAGCAAGAAACAATTGCCGACGTGGGCAAAAGAGCTGCTGTAAACAAGAGACTATATAGGTAAGAGAAGGGGGGAGGATCAGGGAGGAGAGATAGAGAGAGGGGGTATGAGGGGAGTGCTGAAGAGAGCGGGGCTGGGAGTGGGAAGCTTAAGAAATTAGAGATGCGGAAAGTTAAGGCAACACCATAAAGCAGTTAAGGTTTTACCTGGTTAATAACATTCTTCCAATGATTACTCAATTTGTATCCATCTTCTCGGTTGAAGTTATGTCTGTGTTTATATATCTGGATGGCTTGATGAACAAACCTTTGATAGTAGCCCGAAGGTTTGCAGAGCGGCACCACGATACTCCTAGCGACGTCGTTGATTAATGTCTGTAATTAATATCGATGGTGAATCTCTGTAATTAATATCGATGATTCGATTCCACGAGAACAGATTCCACAAGAATCGATTCCACAACTATTTTAGTAAAGCGAAGTACGCGATTCGATTCAAACGTGTTCGTTCCGGTCTCATCAGAATCGGTATTGATTCTGTGCTGGAGGAATCCAATGAGCTATAAAGCTCTTTGATCAAAGATGTGCCAGTAGGGGGCACGGGGTCATAACGTCACAACAACAAACAATACAAAAACGATAGGAGTGCAAAGGGAATGGTAGCAAACCACTAAAAATAGGTTAAATAAACCATATAAGTTCATACTCTTTGGTTCTTTCGGTAAGAAGTCTCGCTCTCCATTCCACCCACTACAACTGGCGTCAGAAGTAGCCAAATAGTAAGATGAATCGCTATAATGGAGACGCGAAGAAAAACTCGTACCAGGGCTCCAGTGGAAGAGGAGGACGACTCAACACCACCGGGGTTGGCAGCCCAGGAAGGGGGAGGAGAAGCGACGACGGCCGAGCTGCTCACTGCCCGGCCGCCCGGCGGCTCACCACCGTCGGAGAGGGCGCTTCAGGTGGCTCACTCCCGCCTCGCCCAACTCCTGCACGCGGCGGCATCCATCCTCGACGAAATACATCGCGGGTTATAACCACAACAAATATAATCACAATCACTGCGACCATAATCGCCGTAACCACAAATATAATCATAACCACCAGCTACATAACCACAAGTATAAACACTACTGCCACAAATATAACCATAACCACCATAACAACCAACATAACCACCACAACAACCACAATGATGCTGATACACTCTCACACCATGTGGGTCCCCTTGTCTCCTTGTGTCTCCCTGTGGGTGAGTGGATGGGTTGGCGAGAGAGTCGGTGGGTTGGCAAGAGAGTCGGTGGGTTGGTGAGAGAGTGGGTGGGTGGCAGAGTGAGTGACCGGTGGCAGAGTGAATGACCGGTGGCAGTGGGTGACCGGTGACTAAGTGGGTGGGTGGCAGTGGGTGACCGGTGACCAAGTGGGTGGGTGGCAGTGGGTGACCAGTGACGAAGTGGGTGAGAGAGTGGGTGGCTGAGTGGGTGGCCGAGTGGGTGGCTGAGTGAATTGGTGAGTGGATGAGTGCCAGAGTGGGTGGGTGAATGGCTGAGTGGGTGGGTGAGAATCAGTATGTTTTTGCTGGAGGAATCCGATGAGCTATGAAGCTCTTTTTCATAGATGCCCAAAGAGTGGCTGAGTGGGTGGCTGAGTGAGTGTCGGTGGGTGTGAGTGGGAATGAAATCTAACCTGCACCTCTGCATTGCAAATCCAGCGAGCTAACGCCCTGCGTGTGGTGGGGTAAAGTGTGGGCATGGCCACTTTGCTCCAACACGTCCGGACCAGCGTGGAAGAGTAGACCAAATACCTCTATATAGCGGCCTCTAGTGGATGCCTTTTCCAGCAGCAGGCGATTCGCATCCACAACAAACCCGTCCCTCCAGGGATAAAAACACACGGCAGTCTGGGAGTGCTTCTCATCAGCTATGGCTCAACACGAGGGCCACTCTGGGGCCGGTTTCCACCGTCAGCGCCTCATCATCAGCAGCAGCAGGGCCGGGCTCTGCTTGAAGCAGCGCCGTGAACTCAGCAGGCGTCTAGGACGTGACGGCTGTGGGCCAGGCGCCTCCTCCTCTGTCTCCCCCCCACCACCGCCGCCACTGCTGATGTGTGCACACCGCGCGAGGTTCTCACCTTCAGGCTGAGTCGACGTAGAGGAGGCCCAGCGAGCCGCCGCTTCAGAAGCTTTCGCGAGCCACTGACGGTGGCCGTGAGCGGGAAACCAAATCAGCCGCTCGCCACCCACAATCCACAGCGCGCGCCGCCTCCACTCGCCCCCTGCCTGACTGTAAGTAGCAGCGGGGGGAGGGGGGTGGGCAATGGGGGCGTGAGGGGGGGGGGTTTGAGGGGGAGCATGGGCGGGGGTTGCCAGGGGGGGCAAGGGGGGTCGCGAGGGGGGGGATGCTTGGGGGGGGGGGTTGTGAAGGGGGAGGGGCAGGGGGGGAAAGAGGGAGCATGGGGGAGGAGCTTAGGTGAGGGGGAGGAGCTAATGGCTATTACACCACGCCGCGTCTCGCGCCACGTGCTTCCCCTGGCAGTTTGGCCGTTAGGCGTGGAACCGAGCTGTGGGTGAGTGGTGGCGGTGGTGGTGTGAGTCTTTCTATGTGAGTCTGTGTGTGAGTCTCTCTAAGTGAGTCTCTCTGTGTGAGTCTGTGTACGTGTGTGTGGGTCTGTGTGAGTCTGTGTGTAGCAGTGACCCGGTCTCAAATGAGTACCTGGTGCGATGCGTAAACATCGCCACTGGGGAGACAAAGGCGGTCGGGCGTGGTGCTAACCACCCACCCCTTCGTTTACCGTGCCGGCCTTCATACGTACTGCTTGCTAACAGCACTTGCCCCTACAGCCTGTTAAGGCTCTATGAGGATCGTTGTCTTTGGTGTCTTGTATTAGCAGGAGGAGGAGTGGTGGTGTTAATGTTGGTGGTATTAGTGGTGGTGGTGTTAGTGATGGTGGTGTTAGTGGTGGTGTTTGTGGTCTTAATAATGGTGGTGTTGGTGTTAGTGATGGTGGTGTTAGTGGTGGTGGTTGTTCGAGGTATTGTTGCTGGTGTTAGTGATGGTGGTGTTGGTGGTATTAGTGGTGGTCGTGTTAGTGATGGTGGTATTATTGGTGGTATTATTGGTGGTAGTGTTAGTGGTGGTGGTGTTAGTGGTAGTGGTGTTGGTGGTGGTGGAGTTGATGTTGGTGGTGGTGTTTTTAGGGTTCGTAGTGTTAGTGGTGGTGTTAGGAGTGGTGTTAGTGCTGGTGTTAGTTGTGGTGTTAGTTGAGGGGAGCGGTAGTGTAGCGGTTAACGTGCTGCGCTACAAACCTGGCGACCCGGGTTCGATTTCCGCTCACGGCCAACACCAGCAACGATTATCTGAACCGGTCCTGGGCCTCCCCTAGGTAGACTCAGCCTCAAATGAATACCTGGTACGATGTGTAAACATCGCCGCTAGGGAGACAAAGGCGGCCAGGCGTGGTGTTAGCCACCCACCCCCTCGTGTGCCATGCCGACCTTTATAGGTGCTCGCTAGCAGAAATTGCCCCTACAGTATATTCAGGCTATACGGGGGATCTGTCTTTGTTAGTGGTGGTGGTGTTAGTAGTGGTGTTAGTGGTGGTGCTAGTGGTGGTGTTTGTCGCGGTGTTGCTGGTGTCCGAACAAAGGAGCGACGCTCACAACAACGACCTTTGACCTGGGCGGCTGAAATGTAGCACGTTGGCACAGTCATCTCAGTCAGTCAACTCTTGGCACCTGGGTCTGACCTGTGACCTGTCAGTGAGCCTTCAGCATTTCACGTGGTCTCAAAGTGCACCTGGCCTGGCATTTGCTGCTGCTTAGTGGCAATGGCGGTCTTTGTTGTTTTTGTTGTGTTTCGTGTTGTGGGTGAGTGGTGAGGTTGTGAGTCTGTGATGATGATGTGAGTCCGTGTTGATGATGAGAGTCCGCATTGTGACATGACGCGTGTTTAGACATGAGTATTGTCGCACACCATCGGTTTTGTGTGACCCTCACCTGCGTCTCCCGCTCTCCACGCAGAGACCCGGACCGTGCGAGAAACGCAGTGAGCTCTGAGCACCCTACTCTGCAAGTTGCTGCCATGGAGGTACGTGTGGCTCTTCAACTCGTGTGGTAAAATATGGGTGGACGTGTGTTTTCCCCTCGACTTGTGCCTACCTGTCACCTACCTGTATACCTGGATGTGCTTCTCCTTGTCCGCCTGAGTATGTGTATGTCTATCAGAGTGTGTCTCCGAGATCCTGTTGGTGTGCCTGCCTGTCTACGCGTGAGCATTTACAGCACTATTATCTATCCACTGATGAATGAGAATGCCTTCCTCCCTGAGACCTTGCTACCCCTCAAATGTTGTGATGGAATAATCCGCCAAGCGCCGATTTTGTCGCACCATCTCTCTGGTGGCTCTCCTCTTCGATGTGTTTCCTTCCTTGGCTGCCACTCCGTTATTATTCTTCACTATCAGCCATTGTTGTCCCTCCTTGCCATGGCTCGTCATGCCCGATCCCCAATCACTCTTTAACAATTTGAACAATCCCTGCGTGTGACCTCAAAATCCACGCATCTTTCATTGTTAATCCAAGCATGGCATCTGATATTGGCCAAATATTCCAATGCTGAGAAACGACAACATCTCGGCAGGACCCTCCTGATTGTGGAGCCCAGGATCTCAGAGATGCTGGCTCAGTGCTCGCCTTCTGCACTTGCTCCAACATCTTAATCAAGCCTATGTGGTGGACCTTTGTCTTTGTGTGTGTGTAGATGAGCCGAGCTGGAGAGGCTCGGAGTAACGACACGTCTTGCACCACGTGGAGTGCGCTGTCCTCAGACGGCACCGGCTCCATCTGTAGCAAATCGCCGAAAGGTAAGAACAGTAATGAGGGACGTCACAGTGGCCACGGTAAATAGTGGGACATCATGATGGCCATGTTGCATGGGGGACGTCACAGTGCCTTTGGTGTATGAGAGATTTTATGGTGATTGTATGGGTGATATCAAGATAGCAATGCTACATGGGGAACTTAATGGTAATCATGTTTTGATTTAAAGCTTTCGTGGCTGCAGGGATTCATATTCTTGGTTCTTTCGGTAAAATCACGTAGAAGGGCAACAATAAAATTATAAAAATATAAAACAATAAAAATCTCACGACGTTTTGACTGCAACACAAGTAATCATCATCAGGTGTGAAAACCACAGCAAGAACCACAGCAAGAAAAATTGAAATTTTCTTGCTGTGGTTTTCACACCTGATGATGATTGCTTGTGTTGCAGTCGAAACGTCGTGAGAATTGTATTATTTTATTATTTTATTGTTTCCCTTCTACGTGACTTTACCGAAAGAACCAAGAATATGGTAATCATGTTGCATTAGAGACTGCATCATGGTTGCCATGTTACATGGGGGACTTCATGGTGGCCATGTTGCATGGGGATAATTATCTGTGCTCTGGCCTCAGTACTGAAACAACATCAAACGCTTTCAGAATTGCTTCTGCGGCCATCTTGAATGCTCTTCCAATATTAGGAAACCACTGAAGCTATCCGCGTTTAAATCATCAAGTTTGACAACTAATATCTATACTCATTCGCTCTTTTGGTAATGTCACCTAGGTAGAAATAAAATAAAACAAATCACGACGTTTCTATCGCAACACAATCAATCTTCATCAGGTGGAACAACCACAGCAATAATAAAATGCTGAAGTAGGTGAGAGAGCTGCTGTGGCAAGAGGTTATCGGTAAGAAAGGGGGGAGGAGCAAGCGGGGGAGAGAGAGGGGAGCTGCGTGAGCGCTAGGGGGAGAAGAAGTGAGGCTGGGGGGGGATGTAGGCGGAGGTAGAAGTGGTAAGCTGAGTATGGGACATGGTGGGAAAGTAAATCTGAAAAATCTACTAGTACCCGGCGCGTGTGATGGAAACAACCACAACCAGTTAAGGCTTTACCTAGTTAAAAACATCCATCGAATGATTGCTCAATTTGTATCCATCTTCTCGGTTGAAGTTATGTCTATGTTTGTATATCTGGATGGCTTCATGAAAAAACCTTTGATAGTTACCTGAAGGTTTGCAGAGTACCTTGGTCTCGGAAAAAAACAATATCACGCGAGCCCACAGCGTTATAACAATGGTCAGACACGGCAGAGGTATTGGTTCTGCGATGTTTCAGATCTGCCTTGTGTTCGCTAACACGGTCCGCGACATGTCAATTCGTTTTCCCAATGTAACTGCTACCGCAGGTACAACTCAGTTTGTCGACTCCAGGATATTGCATGTCAGGATGGGATTAGATCACGGATTTTGTGTACTGTATTGAATCGGACTTGGATCTTGTGTTTGTTTAAGATTTTGGAAATATTTTTGGTAACACCTGCTATGTATGGTAAAGTGATGGTCTTGATAGGCGTCTCAGTGGATTGTTTCTACATGGTTGGAGAAACAGCTTTGCGAATAATGCTGTCCCAGTACCCATTCATCTTAAGAGTCTGGTGTACGTGTTCCAGTTCACTGGCTTGGTGGTGTTGGTTGCAAATGCAGTGGCCCTATGGTGTAGTGGTTTGATGAGGGAATTCTTCTGCACCGGATGGTGGTGGGAATTAGGTTTTAGATAGGTCTCTTCTCAAACAAAACATCCAGGAATTAGTAGCTTACCATCATTCTCCACTTCCATGGTGAATTTGATGGATGGGTGTATGGAATTTATGTTGTTGAGAAATTGATTCAATGTTGGCAGGCCATGTGGCCAAATGACGAAAGTGTGATCTACGTATCTCTTCCACAAGGAAGGACGTTGGGTGCATGTCTGGATGACATCAGTTTCAAATTTCTCCATGAAAACATTCGCTATCACTGGTGATAAGGGGGGACCCATGTGGGTACCTTCATTTTGTTTGTAGAAAGTACCATTCCTGGTGAAGTAAGTGCTGGTTCAGCGTTTCTACTGCTGCATGCATTTTTTTTCCGCCTGAGGACGACCGCTTGTGTTGCGATCGAAACGTCGTCATTTATTTTATTTTATCCATATGTGACTTTACCGAAAAAAACAAAGAGGAAGTGTTAGTAAGGCAGTTCCTAACCAAAGTTGGTACATCAGCATTCAGTCCATGTTGGACCAAGTCTTCAATTATTGCTAAGGTGTCAGGTACAGGAACCTTGGTGAACAGAAAGACTACATCAAAGCTGACGAGCAAATCATCTGGGGACAGTGAAATGCCTTTGATTAGAGAGATAAAGTGAGCTGAGTTTCATACTGCTGAGGTAGTCTTGCCCGTGAATGGAAGCAAGGTCTCAGACAGAAATTGGGCCAGTTTGTAGGGAGGTGAGTTGATAGTGGAAATGATGGGTCGAAGTGGAGTATCTTCTTTATGGATTTTTGGAAGACCATATAATCTGGGTGGTCTATTAGCAGAAGGTTTTAGGGAGAACTGCTTGAATGGTTCGATTAGAGAAGTCGAATTGGTAATGATATTGTTTGTTTTTAAAGCCAGGCAGTTGGTCGGATCTTTGTTGATTTTGGTGTAATTGCTATCATTAAGAAGGTCCTGGATTATGTTGCTGAATGTGGTTTTATCCATGACGACAGTAGCATTGCCCTTGTTGGCTGAGAGGATGACTTTGTCCTCTCTATTTTTTAATTTGGTGAGTTCAGAGCGCTCGTCCTTGCTGATGTTATTAATAGGATTCTTAGCATTTTTAAAGATGGTGGCAATTTTAAATCTTGCCACGTCTGTCGGGATGTGTCCCAAGCCTTTGAGGGCTACATCTACCTGGGTTTTTATATCATCCACTGGGATGTGTTTGAGGGTGACAGCAAAATTCAGCCCTCTAGCTAGTACCGATTTTAGGCTATCGGAGATTGTGCTGTTACTCTGATTAATAGCAGTCTTTTTTATGTGTGGATCTGGTTTCTTTTTTGACAAGTTATTGAATTTAGCAATAAGGTTAACCTTGCATTTGGAAGACATTGTTGTGGCAGAAGAAGCAGTCATGTTATCTACAAGGTTCCAATCAGATGCGGACATTTCATCTGTTAATGTTAAGTGTGATTGTAGGAGACATTTGTCTAAATTATCAAGTTCAAGCCGGAGTAGTCTTATCCTCTCTGAGATTAGAGAAAGGCTAGCTCTGAATAAGATCCGTTTAGAGTTGGGTTAAGTGACAGAAGCAGATGTGAGTTTAAATGTGGTCGGTATTATCTTGTTGTCGCGGCATCTCTTCAGAAAGGTGAGTGACTCGATCATGTGAGCCTTCTTGTCTCGCAGTCTGTTAATGGTTCTAACAGATGTGTGGAACCTATTTGCGTGGTTAGTTTATTAACCTTCCCCCACACTGTTGATTAGCACCATTGGCTACATGCGGTGCAAAAGAATTTCAACATACATAGCTGGGATTGGCAAAAACATCCCAATCCTGAAATATTTACTCTATAAATTGCTCAAAATTTAGGTTCACACACCTGTTGTTGTTATTCTCCTCGTGCCTACAGAAATCCTGGCTCACTTTGGCCCTCACTTGACCGACCGCGAAAAGCTGGAGCTCGCAGCCATGCAAGAAGTGTGGTACTTTGCGCTCGACAACAAACCCAAGGGATGCAACAGGCATGGATATGATGACGACGAACGTAATTACATTCTGGTGAGGCTCACCACAAAACTACAGCCTTGGGGGCGGTCACAGGGCCCAGAGATAGCGGGGTTTGTGGCTTCTTATTATTGCACCTGAATTAACAACCAGGGCACACACCAACGCGCTTCAAAATCAGAATGTTTAATCCCGAGTAAAGCCCTTTTAGATAAGAAGCAATTTTTCAAGGGAATCTTCGCCAGCAGACAGTATCAAAGCATTCGACAATTACACCCACTCACACACTTACTCACCCACCCCCAGACGCACTCACTTGCTGACTCACTCACTCATTCACCCACTCAATCACTCACCGACCCACTCGCCCACTCACCAATGCACTCACCCGCACACATCTGAATCAGAAGTTTATTTCCCGAGTAAAGCCCATTGAGCTCAGAAGCTCTTTTTAAGGGTGACTCAGCCAGCAGACATCTGAGCATTCCAAATTATGGTTAAAATAACTTCATAATTCCAAGCAAATGTTTTTGTTAAAATTACATTCTCACTTCTTAAACGTTGTGATTTTAACAATAGTCAGTTTAAATGATTGTACCTTTTGTTCAGTTCCGACATGATCACCTCCACTACCGCTATGAGGTGCTCAAGATGATTGGGGAAGGAGGTCAAGGCCAGGTGATCCAGTGCCTTGACCACAAGAGGAACACCCTGGTAGCTGTAAAGATCCTGGTGTCACCGTCGAGGTAAGACTTCAGAGACGTGCCATCACGAGGCCGACGTTGTTAAGTCCATTGCCATGCAATGCGGTGGTGACACTCATGCTTCACAGCGAGAAGGGGGGCCTTGGTTCGGCTCCTGACTCGGGCACCATCGTGTGTGGAGTGTGTACCTTCTACCCCTGTTCTGCATCGGTTCCTTCTAGGTACTCTGGTTTTTCGTCTCTAAAGCTTAAAATACATACACACACAGTGTGAACTGGTATCGGCCAAAACATCCCATTGCTACAAGATTACCTCCACATTACAGTAAGTCATCATTTAATGCTGTAGATACATTCATGAAAAGTTCCGCGTTAAGCGAAAAAGCATTGAGCGAAAAGAATCTCTCCATAAATAATGTAACAATAAAGTTTGGCGAGATGCAATGTATGCATACACTGTGAGATGATGAGACCAATAACTGAGGCTATGCTATAGTAATAGGTTTTACCCTTTTAACTGGCACAAAAACTGACACCTTCTTTGGTTCTTTCGGTAATGTCACGTAGAATGAGAATAAAATAATAAAATAATACAATAAAATTCTCACGACGTTTCGGCCACAATGCAAGCGGCCGTCTTCAGGTGAAAGTTACAGACCTGTCGGGACGACAGAGCTCAACACACCCGAGACGGCTTTTCTTAGAGCTTAGTCTCCACTGGTGTTGGACCAGAAGAGTGGAGACTAGGCTCTAAGAAAAGCCGTCTCGGGTGTGGACCAATCAAATTCAAGGACAGTGCATATTATTATCAGAGTTGTCTCTTTTGTTTGCATTTTGACTGCTTGTGTTGTGGTTATTGCAAACATGATGCCTTGAATAAAGGTGTCAGTTTTTGTGCCAGTTAAAAGGGTAAAACCTATTACTATATCTTGTTATTGGCAAAGGAGGTCTCATAATGAGGCTATGCTGTCACGTTACTTTTATCATTCCGAGTACTGTATCATACCGCTCAACAGTGCAGCTCAAAAAAGTATTTTGTTGTCGACTACTCACAAACCACGTCATGATGGGCTTATTCCGTGTTATAATGGGTGCGTATCTTGTTAGAATGTGCGTGTTCCATGTTGTAATGGTCGCGTTTCTTGTTACAACGGACACATTCTGCATTGTGTAAAAAGTGTTGAAGAACCACGTTATAACGAAAACGCGTTGTTTTAACGGGCGTTTGCATTTAGTTTTCCCGAATGACCAATCCGATTTGAATGGCTCTTCACCTTCAAATCCTATTGGGTACCCTACGCCAGCTCCTGCGCCCCGTATGGTACCAATGAGAGTCGAGAACGCTACTCTAGCTCACAATGCCGTTAGACCTGGTGAAAGCATATTTAATTATTAATTCTGAATAGCATTTGCCTCTGGGTGACCCTTAAGCAAGTGTAAGTTATTAATTTGTGGACTTCCTCTGCGCAGCTCCAAGGAAGAAACATTGCAGAGGATGGAGCTCCAGATAGCTCTGGAACTTCAGAGTGAGGACAGCAATGAAGATTACAACGTCATCAAAGTCCTAAACAGCTTTGATTTCAGGGGACACCACTGCCTTGTCCTGGAGCTGTTGAAGTATGTACCGCGTGTTCCATCTCCCCCTCCCTCCGCTAATAGCGTGGTTAACTGATTAACTAAACAAACTTTTTTGTTTTCGTGGGAAAGTCCACTGACCTATTAGTTATTTTTTTGTAAGCGACCTGCCCACAAATGATAGCTTAACAAAGTAACTTATCACGTGGAAATGTACGGCAGCCAAATACTATGAATGCATGTCGATTCGAAATGTGGAGTGGAAAACCAGAGGACCTACAGAATAATCCACATGATCACAGGAAGAACATGCAAACTCCAAATGTACATGCGTCAGGTTCGGGATCAAACCCCACGACCTTACCAGGCGGAGTTGTTATCTTCTCCCCATGGATAACCCTCTACCACCTGGCAAAAATGCCAATGAAATCAAGTTGTCAAGTGGGCAAATGAGCCAACTAATTTGGTTCATCGACAAACCAACGACCTGAACCTACACTGAACTATGACTCTGAATATTGGTCATGAACATGCACGAACAATATTAAGATTGTTGTTAGCAGAATCAGCACAGCATTTAAGGAGATAACACTGACACTGTGTTGGTGTTGTTTCTGCTTTTGTCTCTCTCACAGGGAGAGCCTTTATGATGTGATGAGAGAATCGGGGTTCCGGTTGGACATGGAAATGGTGAAAAGTTATACCAGGGGAATCCTCATGTTCCTGTCCCACATCTCTTCCAGGAACATAGTTCACGCGGACATCAAGCCAGTGAGTGGACACAGCATTCAGTATGATTTTGTTGCAGAGGCGTATTGTTAGTAGGGAATCGTTCCACGGAGAAAACCGGCCACATTAGTCACAAGGTCTATGCGTTCGCTGTTTCCATCTAACTGGAAGGAGGCAGGGTCATTGTACCCCTGGTGAAGATAATGCGGTATGAATTAAACTGTAGTGTAGAGTCGTGTCGGTATTGGGGACTCACCATAGACAAAACCGGCAACGTTGATCACAGCGTTGCCCCAGTCCTTCGGAGACAGAAACTGGAGCAAATAAAGACTATTTCCTAAGTGTGCCAAACGTGTATTTTGACCTGACAGCTGCCCGCTGTCGGCTTCCACACTGCGAATGGAAAACTTCCGAAGACAAACGCGCGGTGGATAGCGTCATGGAATACGCGAGCTCTCATGTGTAGCTTTTGGTCCGTAACCCGTTAAAGGGCACTATTGCAGCTGTGAGCTCAATGCACTCTCCTGTCAGAGGAACCATGATCAGTTGTCAATAGAGCTGCCCTCCTTTACTTCGATGGTCCCTTAGAGTGCTTTGAACATGAGCCTCAAATCAAATCTCTTTTCTAGATGCAATTGAAAGGGGCAACCCCCAGTAATAGCTGTCAACAAACATCAAATGTTGCACTTGACTGACGCTCGTTGACGGCACTACGCCTCGTCTAGTTCCCCTGTTTAGCGTAGGTGGTGGTACGTGATCGTTCCACTGCTGGCTGAATGTTATCGGCATAACCTCTGCATTTGAATTCATTCTGCCCCTTCTCCTGCAGGAAAATGTTCTCATCAAGGACACCGTGACCGGCACTGTGAGGGTCACGGACTTTGGCACGAGCTTTTTTGTGGAAAGTAAACGTGAGTGACCTCTCCTGGGTGTGTGAGCGTCTGCGTGTGGGTGTTTGTCTGATTGTGTATATGTGTGAGTATCTGCGTGTCTGTACATGTGACTGTTCATGTGTGTGATGAGGATGCTGTTTAAGAAACAGTGAGTACACAAACACATATATGTGTTGTTCTTGTGATTGGTGTGCAGCTATGAATGTTGGTGGGACTCTGGAATACTCGGCTCCGGAGCTGCACTTGGGCTACAGCTTGACCTGTGGCGTAGACATGTGGGCACTGGGTTGCACGGTGGCGGAGTTGGCGACGGGCAGGCAATTATTTCAGTCCGACAGTGACAAAGATTACCTTCCGCGCTGCATTGAGGTATTTCCCACTGGGCGTCCATCCGCTCGTGATGCCCCTCTCTTTCCTTGGAGTCGTGGGTTTTGGGGGTGGCAGGAGGGGAGGTGGCCACTTAGTGATCTGGCGAATAGCGGCCGTCGTATGTTGTGTATGAGTGTACACGTGTCCATCTTGTACGTGTGAGGGGAGCAGTAGTGTAGCGGTTAGCATGCGGCGCTCATGGCCCACACTAGTGATGATTATCTGAACCGGTCCTGGGCCTCCCTTAGTTAGACTCAGCCTTAAATGAGTACCTAGTGCAGTGTGTAAAATACCTGGGTCAATGTGGCCCACCACCCCCTGTCTCTGTGTGCCATAATGCTTGCCCTCAACAAGCGCTGCTGCTGTTGTTACGCTATACTAACATCACTTGCCCCTACAGTCAGCCGAGGATACACGGGTGACCTTTGTCTTTGTCTCAACCATGTGCAGATTCTGGGAATGCCTCCACGATACATGGTGAATTCAGCTCCCGACAGAAGGCAGTTTTTTGGTGAGTTAAAGGGTGGTGCGAGTGACGGACCGGATTCAGTTTTAAGAAGAGGCCTGCGGCTGTTGTTATTTTTTTGGTGGGAGGGGGGGGGAATGGCCTCTTTTTATTTTAAATTCCTTTGGTGAGTGGGTGGGTAAGTCGGTGTGTGGGCAAGTAGGTTGTAGGGTAAGTGGGCGAATTGGTCAGTGGGTAAGCGGGTGGGCGGGTGAGTGGGGGGGGTGGTTCGGTGATTGGGTAGGTGGGTAGGTGAGTGAGTGATTGTGTAGGTGGAAGAGTGGGTGGGTGGGTGAGTAGGTTGATGGATGGGTCGGTAAGTGGGTAAGTAGGTGACGTGGTGGTTGGTGACTGCATCTGTCCCGCTGTGCATGGCTCCCGCAGACCGTCAAGGGAAGATGTTGTGCCCAGGCAAGAAAAGGGTACCGGGGAGCTTCCCACTTGAAAGTGTGCTCAAAAGCCACGACCCGGCGTTTGTGGAATTCGTCAGCTTCTGTCTGCGGTAAGACACACCCACCACCCCCTCCCAATGAGGATCCCCCCCCCCCTCCAATTGATCGGCGATCACTCTCCACCGATCGCCAGGAAAATGTGGAGCTGAGTGGGACTGCCGATGTGCAGTACCACCGGTGTCAAGATCGCCCTCTGTGGAGGATGGGGAGGTCCGTGCAAGATGCTGCTGGCCAATGCGATGCTCGGGGCATTTTTAGTCTACTGGGCATCAGAGGATTGCCACTGTTCCTGCTGCTTCTGCTGCTGCCGTGCATTCCTGACCTTGTAGGAGAAGGGAAGCAACTTCAATGCTCTCACCACGCTTCTCTCACTACGTTTGGCGCGTGTGTCTCCCACGCGTCTCTCAACAGATGGGTTCCGGATTCTCGTATGACGCCAGCGCAGGCGCTGGATCACAGCTGGCTCCGGACCGCGGCCACCAGCACCACCAGCAATGCCACCACCACTGCTACTCCTGGCCGTGTCCAGTGCTTTGGAGCTGCTGAACGACGGTAACCCACATTCTGCTGACCAATTTTCAAGGCAGTCCATAGAGAGGTGTGGGGCCCAGGGCAAGTCACAACTCCCACATGGAGAAAGTGGCCCAAGTATGGGCATCAAACCCAGGTCCCTCTTTGGCTGTGAGTTCCAGCCCTGCCGCCCACAAACTAACACACGGAGAGTTCAAATCTCACCTGTACATTCGGTTATATACGGATGTATTTTTATAATTGCTTTCTGGGTGAGGACAAATAATGAAGTGGCCATATCTTTGCCATGTAGGTAACCCTTCATCCACTGTGACATCGCCAGCTCCCCCCCTCCCCCCCGATGGTGGGGGAGGGGATGGCTGCGATCTCTGCTGCAGCAGTAAGTTGGAACAATGTCGTGCGCATATCTTCACAGAGCGGAGCCGGCGCTGCCCCCATTCTCTTTGCTCGCCTGGGCCTCTGATTGGAGGCTGAAGGTTGTGGAGGAAGAGGAAACCCAGGTGGAGGAGCTGGTGTTGCAGGAGGAAGAGACCCTGGTGGAGGAGCTGGTGGTGCAAGAGGAGGAGACTCTGGTGGAAGAGCTGGTGGTGCAGGAGGAGGAGACCTTGGTTGAGGAGCTGGTTTTGCAGGAGGAGGAGGCCTTGGTGGAGGAGCTGGTTTTGCAGGAGGAGGAGACCTTAGTGGAGGAGCTGGTTTTGCCAGAGGAGGAGACTCTGGTGGAGGAGCTGGTGGTGCAGGAGGAGGACACCCTGGTGGAGGAGATCGTTGTGGAAGAGATGGTGGTGGAGGAGAAGGAGAAAACAAGGAAAGAGGATCAAGTGATGGTGATGCAGGAGAAGAGGAAGCCAGGGGGCCTGGCCCGCATGGGGAGAGTCATCCGCTCACTCCTCCGACGCGTGCTGCTGTGTGGTGGCCGGTCCACCGCACAGTAGAGATGGAGGTGGTCGTTGATCGGTCTGATCCATGACCACTATCACCACACCTACCACACACACCCTGTACCCACCCACCCCGTGACACCCACCACACTCCACACACACCCTGCACCCACCCACCCCGTGACACCCACCATCCACCACACTCCACACACACCCTGCACCCACCCCATGACACCCGCCACACTCCACACACACCCTGCACCTACCCACACTGTGACACCCACCACCCACCACACTCCACACACACCCTGCACCCACCCACCCCGTGACACCCACCATCCACCACACTCCACACACACACCCTGCACCCACCCACCCTGTGACACCCGCCACCCACCACACTCCACACACACACCCTGCACCCACCCACCCCGTGGCACCAACCACCCATCACACACCACACACACCCTGCACCCATCCACCCCGTGACACCCACCATCCACCACATTCCACACACACCCTGCACCCACCTACACCGTGACACCCATCACCCACCACACACCCTGCACCCACCCACCCCGTGACACCCACCACACTCCACACACCCTGCACCCACCCACACCGTTACACCCACCACACACCACACTCCACACACCCTGCACCCACCCACCCCGTGACACCCACCACACTCCACACACCACACACCCTGCACCCACCCACCCCGTGACACCCGCCACCCACCACACTCCACACACACACCCTGCACCCACCCACCCCGTGGCACCAACCACCCATCACACACCACTCACACCCTGCACCCATCCACCCCGTGACACCCACCATCCACCACATTCCACACACACCCTGCACCCACCCACCCCGTGACACCCATCACCCACCACACACCCTGCACCCACCCACCCCGTGACACCCACCACACTCCACACACCCTGTACCCACCCACGCCGTGACACCCACCACACACCACACTCCAAACACCCTGCACCCACCCACCCCGTGACACCCACCACACTCCACACACCACACACCCTGCAACCACCCACCCCGTGACACCCACCACACACCACACACCCTGCACCCACCCACCCCCTTGACACCCACCACCCACCACAATCCACTCACACCCTGCACCCACCCACCCTGTGACACCCAACACACTCCACACACCCTGCACTCACCCACCCCATGACACCCACCACTCACCACACACCCTGCAACCACCCACCCCGTGGCACCCATCACCCACCACACACCCTGTACCCACCCACCCCATGACACCCACCACCCACCACACTCCACACACACCCTGCACCCACCCACCCCGTGACACCCATCACCCACCACATACCCTGCACCCACCCACCCCGTGACACGCACCACCCACCACACTCCACACACCCTGCACCCACTCACCCTGTGACACCAACCACACTCCACACACACCCTGCACCCACCCCGTGACACCCACCAGCCACCACACTCCACACACCCCCTGCACCCACCCACTCCGTGACACCCACCACCCACCACACTCCACACACACCCTGCACCCACCTACCCCGTGACAACCACCACACACCACACTCCACACAAAGGGTTAAGGGTTTTGAGGGTTACGTGTTTAAAGGATTAGGGGTGGAGAGATCTAGGGGTTTATAGAATTATGGTTTTAACAGTAAAGGGGTATAGAGTGTTAGGGGGTTTGGGATTTTTTGTTGTATTTGGGTTATGGTTTCAAAAGGTGAGGAGTTTAGATGGATAGGGTTTTATGGGTAAATCGGTTTAAAGGGTTAGGGATTTAGAGGATTATAAGTTAAGGGTTTAGAGGTTTACAGGGTGATGGGTTTAGGGGTTTAGAGGGTTAGGTATTTAGAGGGTGTGTGGTTTAGAGGTTTAGGGGTTTAGAGGCTGAGGGTTTTAAGGGTAAAATGTTTTAGAGGTTTAGCGGTTTAGAAGGTGATTAGCTTAGAGGGTTAGGGTTTTAGAGGGGTGCAGTTTAGAAGGTTATGGGTTTATAGGGTTATAATTGTAAGGAGTTTGGTGTCCTGAGGTTTAGACGGTTTATGGGTTTCGATTGTTAAAGGGTTAGTGGTTTAGAGGGCTTGGAGTTTATAAGGTTACGTGTTAAGGGTTTAGAGGTTTTTTAGGGGATAAGCGTCTTCGATGTTTTGGGGGTTTCTAGGGTTATGGTGTTTAGGGGTTGAGCGTTTTAGGGGTTGAGGATTTTAAGGGTTAGGGGTTTAGAGGGTTGGTGTTTAGAGGGTTAGGGGTGCAGAGATCTAGTGCTTTTGAGAATTCGGATTTTAACGGTAAAGGGGTTTAGAGTGTTAGGGGGTTTGGGGTTTCAGGGTATTTGGGTTCTGGTTTCAAAGGGTGAGGAGTTTAGAAAGGATTTGATTTAATGGGTAAAGGCGTTTAGAGGGTTTGGGATTTAGAGGATTATAAGTTGAGCCGTTTAGAGGTTTACAGGGTTATGGGTTTAGGGGTTTAGAGGTTTAGGGGGTTAGAGGGTGAAGGTTTTAAGGATAAAGGGGTTTAGAGTGTTATGGGTTTCGAGAAGTAGCTGTTTAATGGGTTTATGGGTTTCGATTGTTATAGGTTAAGTGGTTTAGAGGGTTAGGAGCTTAGAAGTTTCGGGGTGTTTCGGGGATAAGGGGTTTCGTGGTTTATAGACTTCGAGGGTTTAGGGGTTGAGAGTGTTAGCGCTTGAGGGGATTCAAGGGTTAGGGGTTTAGAGGGTTAGGGTTTTAAGGTTAAAGGGCTTTATAGTGTTAGGTGTTTAGAGGATTGGGCTATTAGTGGTGTAGGAGTTTAGAGGGTGAGGGGTTTAGCAGGTTAGGTGCCGAGAGGGTTACGGTTTTAGGGGTTGCGGAGTTTAGAGGGTTTGGTGTTTAGACAGTTAGAGTTTTGGGGGTTTATGGGTGGGGTTTTCGAGGGAGAGGTTTTTAGACAGTTAGGGTTTTAAGGGTAAGGTCGTTTAGAGGATTAGGTGTTTAGAATGTTAGAGTTTAGAAGATTTTGGGGTAAAGAGGGTTGGGGGTTTAGAGAGTTAGGTGTTTAGAGATGTATGGGTTTCGATTGTTAGAGGTTGAATGGTTTAGATGGTTAGGAGTTTAGGAGGTTATAATTGTATGTGTTTAGGGGTTTAGAGGTATGGGGGTTTTGAGGGTTAGGGGTTTATAGGGTAATGGGGTTTAGCGGTTTAGAGGGTTATGGGTTTTGGGATTTGGGAGTTTAGAGGGTTTAACACCAAGACTTTGACAACTAATATTATCCATACTAAAGGTGTTTTGGATTTCTCTCCGACACTTAATGGCACTTTTTTATTGTCATGACAAACTTTACTAATTGGCTGTGTCGGGTGGTGTCTGGTTTAACGACACATTTATATTTACACGATCTAACCCGAAAATATATTTATTATGGGTTTAGAGGGTTAGGGGCTTAGAGTGTTATGTGTTTAGAGGGTTAGCGTTTTAGGGGTATAGGTGTTTTAAGGGTTAGGTGTCTTGAGGGTTAGTTCTTTAGAGGGTATGGGTGTTAAATGTAGATTTGAAGTTTTCGTGACTGCAGGGATCCATATTCTTTGGTTCTTTCGGTAAAGTGACATAGATAGAAATAAAATAAAACAAATCGCGACGTTTTGATCGCAACACAAGCGATCTTCATCAGGTGGGACAAAACACAAGCGATCTTCATCAGGTGGGACAACCACAGCAAGAAATGCTGAAGTCGGCGGGAGAGCTGCCATGGCAAGAGGTTATATAGTTAAGAGAGAGGGGAAGAGGCAAGGGGACAGAGAGAAAAGGGGGGGGTGTGGGGTAGGAAAAGGGGGGGGGCACGTAAGCGCTAGGGGAAGAGGACGTTAGGCTGGTGGGGGGACATGGGCGGGGCAGCAGTAAAACCGGCAGGTAATGATGGAAACAACAACACAAGTTAAGGCATTACCTGATTGATAACATCCTTCCAGTGATTGTTTAATTTGTATCCATCTTCTCGGTTGAAGTTTTGTCTATACCCTGGAGTCTACAAACTGAGTTGTAACTTCGGCCGCAGTTACGTTGGAGAAATAAAACGACACGTCTCGGACCGTGTTCGCGAACACAAGGCGGATCTGAAACATGGCAGAACCAATACCTCTGCCGTAGTGGCCATTGTTATAACGCTGTGGGCTCGCATGATATTGTTATTTTCGGAGGCCAAGGACAAAACTTCAATCGAGAAGATGGATACAAATTAAACAATCACTGGAAGGATGTTATCAACCAGGTAATACCTTAACTTGTGTTGTTGTTTCCATCGTTACCTGCCGATTACTGCTAGCCCCGCCCACGTCCCCCCACCCCAGCCTCACGTCCTCTTCTCCTAGCGCTCACGCGGCCCCCCTTCCTCTCCCTACCCCACACTCTCCCCTCTCTCTCTCCCCCCTTGCCTCCGCCCCCATCTCATACCTGTATAACCTCTTGCCACGGCAGCTCTCCCGCCGACTTCAGCATTTTCTTGCTGTGGTTGTCCCACCTGAAAATATCACTTATGTTGCGATCGAAACGTCGTGATTTGTTTAATTTTATTTAATTTATACCTACGTGACTTTACTGAAAGAACCAAAGAGTATGGATTCCTGCAGTCACGAAAGCTTCAAATAAAGATTAAAATAGTTTAGTTTAATTTGTTTATTTTTGAACAGTTTGTCTTTCCTGTCATTTTTTGTATTTTTTTAGTTATGTTCTGACCTGCCCGATTGGACAGCTCTGAAAACAGATCTTTGTAGCTCATCGATTTCATCCAGTGTAAATAAATATTCAGATTTAAATTTTATTGACCTCTGTGCGAGTCTATGGATTTCTGAGTTTGTGGGCCTCTGTGAGTGTATGGGTCTCTGTCTGAGTCTATGGATCCCTGTGTCAGTATATAGGGTCGCCGTATGAGTCTGAGTGTCTGAAGGAATGTATGGGTCTCTGTTGGAGTCTATGGGTTTCTGGTTCTGGGTCTGAGTGGGAATCTATGGTTCTCTGAGTATGGTTGTTTGTGCGAGTCTTAAGTGCACAAACTGAACTTAAAAAGGGCATTGAGGGGTGCGGAATCCAAGTTGACTATTAAGCTCCCCGCAGTGCAAGCCAGCTCTCTAGTCGTGTCATCATACAGCCCCTGTAATTCTTTATAATAATAATTAGACTTACTCCAGGAAAGCCACGCTGAGTCATAGTAAGGTCCTGAATTTGTTTTTTATTGTAAGATCTTTTCAATCAATGAATAACGAATTCTTACACAAGTGGGGGGAAACCGGAGCACCCGGAGAAAACAAACGTATGTGAAGGGGCAGCAGGCAGCATTTTAACCGTACAAGTGACGATGGCGATGATCCCACTTGCTATAATGCATTCTACTGGCCAGTCAGATGCTTTCTCCTGGCCAGCCAGGAGAAGGCACCTCAATGTCCACGGGAAGGGGGTTTCACAATATTTACTGTGTGATCCACCAACCCTTGCTGCCTTCTACAGTGCTGGATCGCAGGCTTGCGTCACCACCTTCTGGCGAGTATTTGTAGTTATTATTTAAAGCTATATAGCACTCACAAGAACGACTCAAGAGGCACGAGGAGCCACAGACATGCAGGAAGGAAGCCACGTGGTGAGCCAGCACCAACGATTGTCCAGGCTCTACGGTACTCTATGTATGGAGGCATTATTGGCTAATTAATAACGAGTGTTTGTACAAGTGGGGGAAATCGGAGCACCCAGAGAAAAGCCACGTGTGTGAAGGGCAGCATTTTAAACCGTACAGGTGACGATGGCGATGAGTCCACTTGCTGTACTGCCTTCTCCTGGCGAGGCAGGTTATGCACCTCGACGCCCACGGGAAGAGGATTTCACAACATCATTGTGCGGTGATTTACGAACCCTCGCTGCCTTCCCCAGTGCTGGATTTGAGACGTGCACCACTAACACCAGGCGAATGATAACAACAACAACAATAACTATACTTATTACTTGGTAGCAACAGGCGAAAGAAAACAACAGGCAAATTATAACAGTCCAATTAAAACAGGCGAATGATAACAGGCAAATGAAAACAGGCGAATGATAACAGGCGAATCATAACAACAGGCGTATGTTTAGAACAGGCGAGTAGTAACAACAACAATTATTATTTACACTTAGAACTTGATAACAACAATATTTATACTTATAACGTGATCAAGCATGCCTCAGAGGTGCGAGGAACCACAGACAATCAGGAAAGAAGCCACTTGGTAAGCTGGCACCAACGATTGCCCAAGCTCTGTGACCCTATTGATACGTTTTTATCGACCAGATAGGGAGCGTTACGTGTGGGGGGGAAACCGCCCCCTTCGGTGCCTCCATGGTCCAATAGCTGGTCTTCTTGGCGCCACGGTCCCGAGCCCCCTAAAAGTTCCTCATGGAGCAAATCAACGGGTGGGCCATTGCCTTGTCAGGGCTCATTCATTGCTCCGGATCCCACCTGAAAATGCCAGGCGCAGATCCCCACATCATTAAAGCCACGGGTGCATTTATCCCAGATATAAACAATCGCAAACTATTTGACTATTTTTTTTTACTTTAACCAGGCAAGGCCCACTGAGCTATACAGCTCTCTTTCAGAAGCGGCCACACAATTACAGCTCAACAAATTGGCTTATTACGTGGACATTAGTAGCCAAATACTCTAAACATGTGTTAATAAATGTGGAGGGAAAACCCGGAGGATCCGGAGAAAAATACACGCGACCACGGGGAGATAACATACAAACTCCAAATACAAAGGTGTCAGGGTAAGGATTGAATACACGACCTCCTGTATACCCTACAAAATAGTTAACATCTCGCCACCGTGGCGCCCAATTCTGATCACATGACATAGCAAAACGAACGTCGCGGTGCATAGCAATAATTCAATTGGGCAATTACTGAGCGTTCATAAACGTGAGGGGATACAGGAGTACCCAGAGAAAACCCACTCGTGCAAGGGGGCAACCCTCTATCCCATGCAGACAGAGATGGTGCTTATCCCACTTGCTGTACTGCCTTCTCCTGGCCAGCCAGGATATGCCACCTCAACACCCACTACACCATGAACTTTGTGAACCGAGTTCAATGATAGCGATGGTGTCACCATCGCTATCATTGAAGACCTGGTTCATCAAGGACTGCATACTGATGTACCCCCCCTGGTGAGACATTGCTTAACCAACACTTACTTCACCTGGAATGGAACTTTCTACAAACAAACTGAGGGCACCCCAATGGTCTCCCCCCTATCTCCGGTTGTAGCCAACGTATTCATGGAAAAATTTGAAACTGACGCCATCCAGACTGCCACTCTACGCCCGACCTTATGGAAGAGGTACGTTGATGACACCTTTGTCATCTGGCCACATGGCCAGCCTGCTCTAGACCAATTCCGCGACCACATCAATTCCATACACCCAGCCATCAGATTTACCATGGAGGTCGAAAAAGATGGCAAACTACCCTTTTTGGATGTCTTAATTAAAAGAAGACATGATGGTTCAATGAGCCACTCTGTCTACAGGAAAGCTACCCATACAGATGCTTACTTGAAACCGGATTCCCACCACCATCCATCCCAAAAAAACTCCCTCATCAAGACTCTATACCATAGAGCCCAATGCATTTCCGACCAGGAACACATTACCAGTGAACTCAAGCACGTACACCAGGCTCTCAGGGCTAATGGCTACTCCGACTACACAATCCGCAAAGCCATCACTCCAGTCATGAAGAAGGATCCTCTTTTGGAGCCACTCAAAACCATCACCTTACCCTACATTGCAGGGGTCACTAAAAAGATCTCCAAAATCCTGAACAAACACAAGATCCAGGTCCGATTCAACACAGTACATAAAATCCGTGATTTAGTTCCATCTGTAAAAGATGCTGTTCCAGACATACAGTACCCAGGCGTTTACAAACTAAAGTGCCTCTGTGGTAGTAGCTACATTGGAGAAACCAAAAGACATATCTCGGACCGCATCCGCGAACACAAAGCAGACTTGAAACACGGTAGGACGAACTCCTCTGCCGTGGCAGATCACTGTTATAATTCAGTGGGCTCACATGACATTGACTTCTCCAAGACGGAGGTTCTTTGCAAACCAACCGGCTACCATGAGAGATTCGTTCATGAGGCCATTCACATATACAAGCACAGAGACAATTTCAACCGAGAAGATGGATTCAGGCTTAGTAACCACTGGAAAGATGTTTTAAATCATTTCTGTTCTTAATTAATTGTATTTTTACGATGACCTTCAGACCGCAGCTCTTTCGCCAGCATTGCCTCTTAATACCTCTCACACCACGGTTAATGGTATAGTTTTACAATATGGAGCATACTAGGGCCTCGCAGCTGTCTCTCTCCCCCTCCTCTGTTCCGACCATGGACGAACTCGTCCGTCTGAACGGGACCCGTAGCTATCCGTGGGGCTGAAATTTGAGGGTAAGAATCCACCCATTTTTTCGCCATATAGCATTGTGATATATAACGACTTATTGTTGGTAGCTTAGCTGATTGGAGAATATAGAGTTTATTGATAACATGAAGGTAATTTATATTTTAGTTTTTATTGGTTCACTATATAGTACTGTGAATAGCTCAGATGTGTAGTCATTTCTGTGACCAGTCACTAGCTAATCACTCAGTTGTTTCAATGCTGGATTCGCCTAGTTATTTCAATGCTAAATTCTCCTGTTTGATTTGTACTAAGGGCCTCGGTGAATGTGTATGCTCTGACTTTAACGTAGCTATTTCTGCAGCAGGTACAAGCTAACCACTCAGCTATCTCAATGCTAAATTCTATGCTAATTCCATTGTCAAGATGTGTATGCCTTAACTTAGCTATTTCAATGCTAAATTCTATGCTAATCCCTTTAACAATGGGTGCCTCTGCGGGTGTGTATGCTTTAACTTTTAACATAGCTATTTCTGTGACCAGTCACAAGCTAATCATTCAGCCATTTCAATGCTAAAATCTATGCTAATTCCTTTGTCAAGGCGCTTTGTTCCTCTCACACAGCTTAAAGGCCGTATCTGAACGTGGCTCTTTCACTCCAGCGCTGTCATACCAGACAGTCTCGCTCCCTTCACCTGATGAAAGCCGCTTGTGTTGTGGCCGAAACGTCGTGAGAATATTATTGTGTTATTTTATTTTATCAATTTATTATTTTATTATCATTCTACGTGACTTTACCGAAAGAACCAAAGAAGATGAATCATTGCAGTCACGAAAGCTTTAAATCGAAACTCTAAACATGTGTTAATAAATGTGGAGGGAAAACCCGGAGGATCTGGAGAAAAATACACGCGACCACGGGGAGATAACATACAAACTCCAAATACAAAGGTGTCAGGGTAAGGATTGAATACACGACCTCCTGTATACCCTACAAAATAGTTAACATCTCGCCACCGTGGCGCCCAATTCTGATCACATGACATAGCAAAACGAACGTCGCGGTGCATAGCAATAATTCAATTGGGCAATTACTGAGCGTTCATAAACGTGAGGGGATACAGGAGTACCCAGAGAAAACCCACTCGTGCAAGGGGGCAACCCTCTATCCCATGCAGACAGAGATGGTGCTTATCCCACTTGCTGTACTGCCTTCTCCTGGCCAGCCAGGATATGCCACCTCAACACCCACTACACCATGAACTTTGTGAACCGAGTTTAAATTTCTGGCCACGGCGAACATCAGTGGCTATCTCCCTCTTCCTCTCTCGTCCCTGCTATTATCTCCCTCTTCTTCCCGCGTCCCTCCCACTATCTACCTCTCCAATCCGTCCCACCATCTTCCTCCCTCGTCCCTCCCACCATCTCCCACTTCCTCCCCAGTACCTTCCACTATCTCCCTCTTCCTCCCACTTGGCTCTACTATCTCCCTCTTCTCCCGTCCCTCGCACCATCTCCCTTTTCTTCCCCCATCCTTCCCACTATCTCCCTCTGCATCTCCAATCCCTCGCACTCTCTCCCTCTTCCTTCCCCTTCCTTCCCACTATCACCTTCTTACTCTAACCGATCTGCCTAATCCTCCCAAATCACTCCCACTATCTCCCTCTACTTCCCCAGTCGCTCCAACTATCTCCCTCTTCATTCCCCTTTCCTGCCACTATCTCCCTCTTCCACTCCCTTCCCTCCCACTATCTCCCTCTTCCTCTGCCGTCCCCCCCGCTATCTCCTTCTTTCTCTCCCATCCCTCCCACTTTCTTCCTCCCCCGTCCCTCCCACTATCTTCTCATCCTCCCCCATCCATCCCACGATCTTCCTCATCCTCTCCCGTACCTTCCGCACCTTCCTTATTTAACACCATCAGGTTCACAGACTCGCCCTCGCGTCTCCCAAGTCAAATAGCCTAGCTTAGACACAACCCTCACCATGTTACACTGACGGCATCGACCAAGACAGCCAACAACTATCCGGCCGCCCAATTATCTAGTGAAGACGGCAGCGACCAAGTCGGCAAAGACAGTGCCAACGAGACGACTCCACTTCCCAGAACCTGCAACCACGAGCTCTCGCTCTCCGCTGCTTTTATCCGACTCGGCGCGGCCTGGCTCCGCCCTGGCCGCGCCTCCCTTCTCCAACCCACGAGCGGGTTCCAGGGTCTTCCAGACAGGGTCTCTGTGATCCTTGCCCCAGTGCCTCCGCCCTGCTGACAAACACGCGTGAGGCTCACTGGCGTGTGTACTCCCCGTCCACCGCAGTTGCCGCTGCTGGACAACAACTATTACTCTACAGTTGTACTGCCCTTCTGTACCGTGCCCCCGAGCCATCAACACGGACTCACAGCATCAACACAGACTCACATGATCAACAGACTCCCACGATCAACACTCACAGCATCAATACGGACTCACACCATCAACACGGAAACACAGGGTCAGTGAGCGAGATGGCGGATGGTTTGGATCAGGGTGATGTTGGGGCAAATTCCATTAATTGGGAAAGGTGGCAATCTTGTGGGAATGTCCTCGCCAGAGAAGAAACTTGTCGCTTCCATGTTTTATTTTCATCCAACGTCCCATTAGCGAGATCCAGAGCGTGACGGACTCATATGGAGTCGGCCTCCTGTAATTTTTCTGGTCTCATTCTCACCACAGGTGAAAGCAGAGCCACACATCAACGTGCCAATGGGGCCACGGTTGAAGTGGTGGGGCCACGGTTGAAGTGGCGGTGGCCACGGGTCATGTGGCCTCGATGTATTTTCCATGTTGAAGGCCGATTGCCCCAAACATTGCCCGTCATATGCAGTGTCACTGAATAACGTGTGAAACATACTGTAGCATATACAAAATTTTATTTTCTTCATACATTAAATACAATAAACACAATAAACATGAAATGCATATAGGACATTTATAACTCTCTCAATGACCAAACTTGTATTTTATGAACACACTTATACAAGCAAAATATGACAAAAGTGTTCCAGATTACAGTTTCAATTGAGACTGAAATCCAGAATCATTACCCCCTACTGACAGACTAATAATACCCGCTCGCAGGCCAAGTGCTGATTCACCTTGGGGCCTCGCCTGGTATAGAGGTCGTGGGTTAAATCCCAACGCCTGTATATCTGGAGTTTGCATGTTCTCCCCGTGACCACGTGGATTTTTCTCTGGGTCCTTCGGTTTTTCCCTCCACATTTAGAAACATGCGTTTAAAAGTATTTGGCTGCTATATATTTCTGCGTGACAAGCCACTTTATAGCACTTTCATTTGTGGCCCGGTCGTTCCTGAAAGAGAGCTATACAGCTGAGTGGGCCTTACCTGGTAAAATAAAAATAGATTAGTTTTGTTAGTTTATTTTGTGCCACAGGGGGACAGCTACAGGGGGGGGGGTGCCCATTAAAATGGTCGAGATGAGATGCAACTTAAGGCGCTTGTGACTTCCCAAAAATATTATTTATGGCAGGTTTTCACATCTAAACATCCCGGGTGGCATTGAAGCCAAGAGCTCCCACCCTAGGCGAGTAGCTACGAGAGCGGTGCTGTGCACGGCGACACGCCACTTTCTCCATCTGCCTGACTTGGTATTTTCTTTTTTGTTACTTAAATAAATGTTAATGTTTCGTTTTGTGTATGCATGTATGTACACCGTTTGGGGAGCGGTGGTGCAGCAGTTAGCGCACTACGAACTCAGACATCTGAGTACATCGTGTGGTGTGTATAACATCGCAAAACTGGGGAGGACAAAGGCAGCCAGACGTGGGGCTGGCCACACAACCACTTCTGTGCCATGCCGGCCATCATAGGTGCTACCCGTTAAAAGCACTTGCCCCAGCAATCTGTTAACGGCGATACGGAGTACCATTGTCTTTTTGTGCAATTGTGTGCTTCTGTGTGCCACGCATGCGACGATGTAAATGTTTGTGTTTGATAAATGTACATCCGCAATGTGTGTGTGACGCGTATAATGCACGTGTGTGACGACGGTTGGAACAGCGATTCACGCACTGCCCTATCCACGCGGCGACCTCTCCTCAACGTCTCGAGCCTCGGCGGAGAGCGCCGCGAGGTTCGACTCCAACTCCGGCTTTCCAGGGACAAACCCCCCCCCCCAATGCCCCACCCCCCAGGCCCATGGGGGGGGGGGAAGTCGCTCCCCTCCCTCACTCCACGCTCAGGAACTTCCTCTTCTTCGCCGTGTTCATGTACGGTCGCCAAGGCCACTCCATCTCGGCGGTGGCCGCGTTGTCCAGCGTGCCCAGTTTAATCTCATAGACTGCGCGACACACAAAAGCAAAGATCCCCCCCATGCAGCCTTTAACAGACGGCGTGGGAAAAGCGCTGTTCGTGTGTTAGCATGTAGGAAAGCCAGCACGGCACACCAAGGGGTGGGTGTGGGTGGCCAGCATTACGTCCGATCATCTTTGAATTTACACATCGCATCTGGGGTGGGGGAATGCGAGTCGGGTCACGGTACAGCGAATGCGACCAGAGCAGCGACCCCACCGACTCAAGTTCCGATCCGCTCTACAAGTCACCCGCGGGCCACCTAGCCCGAGGTTAGACTCTTACATTCAGCCCATCATCCTCTCAGGGGTCGATAAAATTTACAACCACTTCGTAGGGAAGTCCACAAGGAATGTGGAATTTCCACCGCCTCTGCTGGGGTGTAAAGTGGAGACGAGTAACAATGTGTCAGGCAGACTTACGCTCCATCTCGAATCACGGTCCCACCTCCTTCAACTCGATGTCCTTGCCGTCGCGCTTGTAGACGTTGTGCCTGTTGGGAGGGGGGAAGGGGGGCACAGAAGTCACGGGAGGGGTCGCGGCAAGTCACACGGACGGCGCTGGACTCTCATTACGCGTCCTCGCAGACGTTTGCCAGTTAGAGGCCAGCGGCCACCCTGTTTAAAACTGCGGATGCATTAACAAATGAACAACATTACGCGCCTTCAGCTTCAGAGATGGCGTTAAATAAAAACTCTGTGCTGTTGCTCAAAAACTAAAGTAAAACGAAACTATTTTTATTTTACCACTGAGCTATGTAGCTCTTTTTCACATAAAAATGTATAGCAGCAAAATACTCGAAATTCAAGTTTCTAAATGTGTAGGGAAAAACCCGGAGGACCCGGAGAAAAATCAAAGTGACCAGGAGGAGAACATGCAAACTCCGAATATACAGGCGGACACACAGCACCTGGCCCAAAAGTCTGCTCACTCTTTCCCATTCCGAGACATCTGCAAGTTGCCGGGTGGTAGGTGTCACGTTCACCGCTGAATCTCGGTACGCGCGAGCGGCTCGGCGTTAATTTTATTTATAGAGGCGTAGCGCTGCTGTTTTTAAAAGGCGTTGCCCTCACCGCAGAGAACCGTAGTGACACGACCGGCACTCTATGGAACAAAACTGTGCCACACGCCCTCCCGCATGGTCTTATGGGAGCCTCGGTATGTCTTCAGGTCAGAAGACGTACTTGAGTTTTTCTTACGGTTCCGTTTCGACGACGTATATGTACATCATGAAAATGAGAAAGGGTTATAGCCTATACGAGGGATCTTTGTGCTTTGGGGATGGGGGAGGAAGATGTGGGTGAGACTGGCACGGTGCCCGCACGCACCCTCTTTCCGAGTCGCGACGTGAAGTTGTGCATCACGAGGTGTGGGAATGCCTCGGACATCATGTCCACGTCCGGATGTCGTGCCGCATCACCACGCTCGAGAGTGTCAAGTACACCGTGGCATCGTACCACGTGTCACATGAACAGCATGCCGGAAAGTTAGACACACCACAGGTGTCACACAGACTGTACTGGAGAGTTAAACACACTGCCCTTCCATCAGCGGCATCATACCATATCACACCACATACACAGTTAAGACACCACAATTCCATGTCTGCAGCGTCATACTACACACCGCACATCGTACGCACAGCTAAATACACCTCCATCCCCCGTCTGTTGCACCGCATCACACACGTCACACCATGCATCACACCGGGGAGCGGAGTGGCTATCTCATTACACTACAAATCCGGTGACCTGACTTCGACTTCCGGTGTGTCCAAGCATCGACAGTGGGGAGACAAAAGGGGCCAGATGCGGTAATGACCACACCACCCACCCCGCCGTGTGCCCTGCCGGCCTTCGTAGGTCGCTCGACAAACAGCACTTGCCCTGACAGCCTGTTAAAGGCTACACGGGGGAGCTTTGTCGACTGTGGTGCATGCGCGTGCCTGGCATACCGCGGTGCTCATGCAGGACGATGAAGTCGTTGACGGCGTTGGCGCAGCACGCCCACACCAGCGCCTGCAGCTTGTGGCCTCCGTGGTTCATCGGCTGAGCGTTCGGCAGGATCAGCTTCATCTCCTGCGGTGGTGGTGGGATGGTGGTGGTGGTGTGGTAACATGACAGCAACCGGTCACACGCCAAGTCCGCTCTTCCCACCGGCGTCCGTCCCGGCCACGCTGCGTTCGCCCCCCCACCTCCCCGCCCTCCCACTGTATCCGACTCGGGTTGTGTTGTTTGTTTTTTCCATTGCGGAAGCCGAGCCGAGCCGTACCGGTATACGGGGTCGCCAAACCCCGTGTTGGCACAACTGGGATGCACCATTGGAAAAACTTTACTATTTTTATTTTACCAGGTAAGGCCCACTGAGCTATGCAGCTCTTTTCCAGAAGCAACCTGGCCACAAATCATAGCTCAACTAAGTGGCTTATCGTCATGTGGAAATTTATAGCAGCCAAATACTCTTAAACGGACGTCGATTCTAAATGCGGAGGGAAAAACCGGAGGACCTGGAGAGAAATCCACGCGACTCCTCGGAAAGAGGCACGCAACTCCAAATATACAGCAGGCATCAGGGTCAGGATTGAACCTGCGACCTCCTGGATACCAGGTGAGGGAGTTAACATCTCGCCACAGTGGCGCCCCCAATGGTATATCTTTCCGTGACCACCGACCGTGCGTAGTGCTACAGTAGATACATTTTCGATGAATGGAAGAGATCGGTCATCGGGAAAAGGCGGACTGAATCGCGAGGAATGAAGTTGGCAAAAGCTGCATGCACCAAACCAAAGTGTCCAACGCTCCACCACTTACGACCCCCCCCCCCCCCCACACAGCCTCCACGTTTCATCAACAACCAGATTTCTTCTGGTTAACTCAACGGATGCGAGTTGTCTCACACCGCACAAGCCCGATGATTGGTCGACACGGCTCGTGTGAGGTGAAAGGAACTGATTCTAAAGCCGATAGAGAACACGTGTGTGTGTGCGGTAATTTAGCAGTTAGCATGCTGCCCCACAAACCTAGTGACCCGAGGTTGATTTCCGTTCATGGCCAACACCAGTGGCGATTATCTGAACTGGTCCTGGGCCTCCCCTAGATCAACTCAGCCTCAAATGAGTACCTAGTGCGGTGTGTAAACATCATTACCAGAGAGATAAAGGTGGCCAGTTGTGGTGCTAGCCACCTACACCCTCGCAAACAGCACCTGTCCCAAAAGCCTGTTAAGGCTATATGGGGGACCTCTGTCTTTGCGCGCTTGTACACATGCAATACACGAGGACCCACATTCCTCGTGTGACCCCAAACCCTGTAGCCCCTGTGACCCCGTGCCCGCACCTTGATGAACTGCTTGAGGAGGGAGCTGGGGTCGCGTGAGGTCATCGCCATGATGTGTGGGTCCTTCACGCCGGCTCAGCGGTACTCGTCATCCATGTGGCTGCTCACTCCTACTGACACGGGGGGGGGGGGGGGTGGATAGAAAGAGGTGGTAGATGGGGCAGGGGGGACGGAGAGGGTAGGTTATCATTTGCCATACTTCCCCGTGCAGGTGAGTGAAGGTGTGTGTGTGGGTGGATGGAAGGAGCGACCAGGAATGGTTTAGAATATCACTCTGCAGTGGTCGCGTTGATTTTGTGTAGCGAGCGGAGCACTAATGAGACCTGGATGAGTCCCAATTGCAAGAGTGGGTGGGTGATATGGCAGGTGAGTGGGTAAATTGAGTAAAATGATGAGTGAGTGAATGAGTGGGTCAGTGCATGTTAAACCTCTTTGTTACAGCACGTAGCCAACCGTGGTAATCGGAAGTGTGACAAACTAACCACAAAAAGTAGTTCTCAAGAAATGAGTTTGTCAATCTAGACGATGATTTAAAAGTGCAAAGCTCCAGTGGCTTCCTAATATTGTAAGGAAGACCGCTGCAGAAGGAAGACTGCTCCAGAAGCACACGTTATGTGGTGACCACGGCCTTCATTCGACAATCCACCAAAATTTACGCCAGCCACCACACACACACACACACGGCCGACTCTTTTCCGCGTTCACGCCACGGGATTTTTCAAAGTCCACTTGGGAAGCAATCGCCGTGCAGTATTTACGGTCAACGCAACTGCGGCATTAAACCCATTAAACCGGTGGGGGGGGGGGGGGGGTTGAGGGCCCGCCGTTCTCGAACCGCGAACCTCCGCGGCAAAATACGGTGCCACCGCTTGGCAGGAAGGACCGACGGCGAGCCGGGGATGCGCGCCGACTCGGCGTGTCTAGCGGGCGGAGACGCGCGACGCTTATCCCTCTGCCTCGGGAGTCTCGCGGGAAGGAAGAGAGAGAGAGATGCGAGGAGACGTGATGGTGAGGGATGTGAGATCACCCTCCCCTCCCTGGTCGAACTCCACGGCCTTCTGGAGTTCAAGCGCCTCCCACCGCAGGTCCGTAGGCAGCACCAGGTTTTCTTCGGTGACGACGTCAGGGGGACAGGGGGCAGTGGGTGGGGGGCGGGCAGGGGAGAATTAACAAGGAAGAAAAATCATGCGCACGCATGGATTCATTCGGAAACGCTTTCCAACGCGCGGTTGTCTTCTCGCCTGTATTGTCAGACCGTCTTGTCCCATCTTAGTCCGTCTTGCGTGTCTCATTTTCTCTAGATCCGTCTCTAGTCTGTCTTGCGTGTCTCAACGTCTCTAGTCTGTCTCACTGTCTCTCGTCTGTCTTGTCGTCGCGAGCCCATCTCTAGATCCGTCTCGCCGCCCGTTACCATCGAGCGCCCTCTTGAGCTGCGCCTTCTCCTCTACGAGGACCTTCTTGGCCTCCTGCGCCTTGCGGTAGAGGTACTCGCCGTGCAGTTGCGCCTCCTCAGCTGCACCACCAAACAAAGACAAAGATCCCCCATGTAGCCTTCGACAGGACTGTCGGGTGCAAGTGCTGTTAACGAGCAGCACCTTTGATACACGAATGGGGGTAGGTAGCCAGCACCACATCCGGCCGCCTTAATTTCCCCAGTGGCGATGTTTACACAACGCACCAGGTACTCATTTGAGGCTGAGTTGACCAAGGGGAGGCCCAGGAACGGAATCGTCACCAGTGTTGGCCGTGAGCGGGAATTGAACTCGGGTCGCTGGGTTAGTAGTGCAGCGTAGTGCTAATCGCGAGACGACCATAAACAACAACCGCCATTCGCCACGAAGTGGTGGAGATGTCACCACGGCGCTCGTGCCAGGCTACGTGCAGGTTAAGGCCACATGAAGCGTCGAACGCCCGCTGGCAGCAGGAGGTCACAGACAGACAGACCCAGGTTGCCATTGGTTGCTTGACTGAGATGACTGGCCGATGCACCACCTGTGCCCCCTACTGTGCTACACTACCGCTCCCACCTACACAAACTCTCTTGGGCTATACTCTTTGGTTCTTTCGGTAAAGTCACATAGGCATAAAATATAAAATAAATTAAATCACGACGTTTCGGGCACAACACAAGCGTCCATCATCAGGTGGGACAAACCACAGCAAGAAACAATTGCCGACGTGGGCAAAAGAGCTGCTGTAAACAAGAGACTATATAGGTAAGAGAAGGGGAGAGGATCAGGGAGGAGAGATAGAGAGAGGGGGTATGAGGGGAGTGCTGAAGAGAGCGGGGCTGGGAGTGGGAAGCTTAAGAAATTAGAGATGCGGAAAGTTAAGGCAACACCATAAAGCAGTTAAGGTTTTACCTGGTTAATAACATTCTTCCAATGATTACTCAATTTGTATCCATCTTCTCGGTTGAAGTTATGTCTGTGTTTATATATCTGGATGGCTTGATGAACAAACCTTTGATAGTAGCCCGAAGGTTTGCAGAGCGGCACCACGATACTCCTAGCGACGTCGTTGATTAATGTCTGTAATTAATATCGATGGTGAATCTCTGTAATTAATATCGATGATTCGATTCCACGAGAACAGATTCCACAAGAATCGATTCCACAACTATTTTAGTAAAGCGAAGTACGCGATTCGATTCAAACGTGTTCGTTCCGGTCTCATCAGAATCGGTATTGATTCTGTGCTGGAGGAATCCAATGAGCTATAAAGCTCTTTGATCAAAGATGTGCCAGTAGGGGGCACGGGGTCATAACGTCACAACAACAAACAATACAAAAACGATAGGAGTGCAAAGGGAATGGTAGCAAACCACTAAAAATAGGTTAAATAAACCATATAAGTTCATACTCTTTGGTTCTTTCGGTAAGAAGTCTCGCTCTCCGTTCCACCCACTACAACTGGCGTCAGAAGTAGCCAAATAGTAAGATGAATCGCTATAATGGAGACGCGAAGAAAAACTCGTACCAGGGCTCCAGTGGAAGAGGAGGACGACTCAACACCACCGGGGTTGGCAGCCCAGGAAGGGGGAGGAGAAGCGACGACGGCCGAGCTGCTCACTGCCCGGCCGCCCGGCGGCTCACCACCGTCGGAGAGGGCGCTTCAGGTGGCTCACTCCCGCCTCGCCCAACTCCTGCACGCGGCGGCATCCATCCTCGACGAAATACATCGCGGGTTATAACCACAACAAATATAATCACAATCACTGCGACCATAATCGCCGTAACCACAAATATAATCATAACCACCAGCTACATAACCACAAGTATAAACACTACTGCCACAAATATAACCATAACCACCACAACCATAACAACCAACATAACCACCACAACAACCACAATGATGCTGATACACTCTCACACCATGTGGGTCCCCTTGTCTCCTTGTGTCTCCCTGTGGGTGAGTGGATGGGTTGGCGAGAGAGTCGGTGGGTTGGCAAGAGAGTCGGTGGGTTGGTGAGAGAGTGGGTGGGTGGCAGAGTGAGTGACCGGTGGCAGAGTGAATGACCGGTGGCAGTGGGTGACCGGTGACTAAGTGGGTGGGTGGCAGTGGGTGACCGGTGACCAAGTGGGTGGGTGGCAGTGGGTGACCGGTGACGAAGTGGGTGAGAGAGTGGGTGGCTGAGTGGGTGGCCGAGTGGGTGGCTGAGTGAATTGGTGAGTGGATGAGTGCCAGAGTGGGTGGGTGAATGGCTGAGTGGGTGGGTGAGAATCAGTATGTTTTTGCTGGAGGAATCCGATGAGCTATGAAGCTCTTTTTCATAGATGCCCAGAGAGTGGCTGAGTGGGTGGCTGAGTGAGTGTCGGTGGGTGTGAGTGGGAATGAAATCTAACCTGCACCTCTGCATTGCAAATCCAGCGAGCTAACGCCCTGCGTGTGGTGGGGTAAAGTGTGGGCATGGCCACTTTGCTCCAACACGTCCGGACCAGCGTGGAAGAGTAGACCAAATACCTCTATATAGCGGCCTCTAGTGGATGCCTTTTCCAGCAGCAGGCGATTCGCATCCACAACAAACCCGTCCCTCCAGGGATAAAAACACACGGCAGTCTGGGAGTGCCTCTCATCAGCTATGGCTCAACACGAGGGCCACTCTGGGGCCGGTTTCCACCGTCAGCGCCTCATCATCAGCAGCAGCAGGGCCGGGCTCTGCTTGAAGCAGCGCCGTGAACTCAGCAGGCGTCTAGGACGTGACGGCTGTGGGCCAGGCGCCTCCTCCTCTGTCTCCCCCCACCACCGCCGCCACTGCTGATGTGTGCACACCGCGCGAGGTTCTCACCTTCAGGCTGAGTCGACGTAGAGGAGGCCCAGCGAGCCGCCGCTTCAGAAGCTTTCGCGAGCCACTGACGGTGGCCGTGAGCGGGAAACCAAATCAGCCGCTCGCCACCCACAATCCACAGCGCGCGCCGCCTCCACTCGCCCCCTGCCTGACTGTAAGTAGCAGCGGGGGGAGGGGGGTGGGCAATGGGGGCGTGAGGGGGGGGGGTTGAGGGGGAGCATGGGCGGGGGTTGCCAGGGGGGGCAAGGGGGGTCGCGAGGGGGGGGATGCTTGGGGGGGGGGTTGTGAAGGGGGAGGGGCAGGGGGGGAAAGAGGGAGCATGGGGGAGGAGCTTAGGTGAGGGGGAGGAGCTAATGGCTATTACACCACGCCGCGTCTCGCGCCACGTGCTTCCCCTGGCAGTTTGGCCGTTAGGCGTGGAACCGAGCTGTGGGTGAGTGGTGGCGGTGGTGGTGTGAGTCTTTCTATGTGAGTCTGTGTGTGAGTCTCTCTAAGTGAGTCTCTCTGTGTGAGTCTGTGTACGTGTGTGTGGGTCTGTGTGAGTCTGTGTGTAGCAGTGACCCGGTCTCAAATGAGTACCTGGTGCGATGCGTAAACATCGCCACTGGGGAGACAAAGGCGGTCGGGCGTGGTGCTAACCACCCACCCCTTCGTTTACCGTGCCGGCCTTCATACGTACTGCTTGCTAACAGCACTTGCCCCTACAGCCTGTTAAGGCTCTATGAGGATCGTTGTCTTTGGTGTCCTGTATTAGCAGGAGGAGGAGTGGTGGTGTTAATGTTGGTGGTATTAGTGGTGGTGGTGTTAGTGATGGTGGTGTTAGTGGTGGTGTTTGTGGTCTTAATAATGGTGGTGTTGGTGTTAGTGATGGTGGTGTTAGTGGTGGTGGTTGTTCGAGGTATTGTTGCTGGTGTTAGTGATGGTGGTGTTGGTGGTATTAGTGGTGGTCGTGTTAGTGATGGTGGTATTATTGGTGGTATTATTGGTGGTAGTGTTAGTGGTGGTGGTGTTAGTGGTAGTGGTGTTGGTGGTGGTGGAGTTGATGTTGGTGGTGGTGTTTTTAGGGTTCGTAGTGTTAGTGGTGGTGTTAGGAGTGGTGTTAGTGCTGGTGTTAGTTGTGGTGTTAGTTGAGGGGAGCGGTAGTGTAGCGGTTAACGTGCTGCGCTACAAACCTGGCGACCCGGGTTCGATTTCCGCTCACGGCCAACACCAGCAACGATTATCTGAACCGGTCCTGGGCCTCCCCTAGGTAGACTCAGCCTCAAATGAATACCTGGTACGATGTGTAAACATCGCCGCTAGGGAGACAAAGGCGGCCAGGCGTGGTGTTAGCCACCCACCCCCTCGTGTGCCATGCCGACCTTTATAGGTGCTCGCTAGCAGAAATTGCCCCTACAGTATATTCAGGCTATACGGGGGATCTGTCTTTGTTAGTGGTGGTGGTGTTAGTAGTGGTGTTAGTGGTGGTGCTAGTGGTGGTGTTTGTCGCGGTGTTGCTGGTGTCCGAACAAAGGAGCGACGCTCACAACAACGACCTTTGACCTGGGCGGCTGAAATGTAGCACGTTGGCACAGTCATCTCAGTCAGTCAACTCTTGGCACCTGGGTCTGACCTGTGACCTGTCAGTGAGCCTTCAGCATTTCACGTGGTCTCAAAGTGCACCTGGCCTGGCATTTGCTGCTGCTTAGTGGCAAATGGCGGTCTTTGTTGTTTTTGTTGTGTTTCGTGTTGTGGGTGAGTGGTGAGGTTGTGAGTCTGTGATGATGATGATGTGAGTCCGTGTTGATGATGAGAGTCCGCATTGTGACATGACGCGTGTTTAGACATGAGTATTGTCGCACACCATCGGTTTTGTGTGACCCTCACCTGCGTCTCCCGCTCTCCACGCAGAGACCCAGACCGTGCGAGAAACGCAGTGAGCTCTGAGCACCCTACTCTGCAAGTTGCTGCCATGGAGGTACGTGTGGCTCTTCAACTCGTGTGGTAAAATATGGGTGGACGTGTGTTTTCCCCTCGACTTGTGCCTACCTGTCACCTACCTGTATACCTGGATGTGCTTCTCCTTGTCCGCCTGAGTATGTGTATGTCTATCAGAGTGTGTCTCCGAGATCCTGTTGGTGTGCCTGCCTGTCTATGCGTGAGCATTTACAGCACTATTATCTATCCACTGATGAATGAGAATGCCTTCCTCCCTGAGACCTTGCTACCCCTCAAATGCTGTGATGGAATAATCCGCCAAGCGCCGATTTTGTCGCACCATCTCTCTGGTGGCTCTTCTCTCCGATGTGTTTCCTTCCTTGGCTGCCGCTCCGTTATTATTCTTCACTATCAGCCATTGTTGTCCCTCCTTGCCATGGCTCGTCATGCCCGATCCCCAATCACTCTTTAACAATTTGAACAATCCCTGCGTGTGACCTCAAAATCCACGCATCTTTCATTGTTAATCCAAGCATGGCATCTGATATTGGCCAAATATTCCAATGCTGAGAAACGACAACATCTCGGCAGGACCCTCCTGATTGTGGAGCCCAGGATCTCAGAGATGCTGGCTCAGTGCTCGCCTTCTGCACTTGCTCCAACATCTTAATCAAGCCTATGTGGTGGACCTTTGTCTTTGTGTGTGTGTAGATGAGCCGAGCTGGAGAGGCTCGGAGTAACGACACGTCTTGCACCACGTGGAGTGCGCTGTCCTCAGACGGCACCGGCTCCATCTGTAGCAAATCGCCGAAAGGTAAGAACAGTAATGAGGGACGTCACAGTGGCCACGGTAAATAGTGGGACATCATGATGTCCATGTTGCATGGGGGACGTCACAGTGCCTTTGGTGTATGAGAGATTTTATGGTGATTGTATGGGTGATATCAAGATAGCAATGCTACATGGGGGACTTAATGGTAATCATGTTTTGATTTAAAGCTTTCGTGGCTGCAGGGATTCATATTCTTGGTTCTTTCGGTAAAATCACGTAGAAGGGCAACAATAAAATTATAAAAATATAAAACAATAAAAATCTCACGACGTTTCGACTGCAACACAAGTAATCATCATCAGGTGTGAAAACCACAGCAAGAACCACAGCAAGAAAAATTGAAATTTTCTTGCTGTGGTTTTCACACCTGATGATGATTGCTTGTGTTGCAGTCGAAACGTCGTGAGAATTGTATTATTTTATTATTTTATTGTTTCCCTTCTACGTGACTTTACCGAAAGAACCAAGAATATGGTAATCATGTTGCATTAGAGACTGCATCATGGTTGCCATGTTACATGGGGGACTTCATGGTGGCCATGTTGCATGGGGATAATTATCTGTGCTCTGGCCTCAGTACTGAAACAACATCAAACGCTTTCAGAATTGCTTCTGCGGCCATCTTGAATGCTCTTCCAATATTAGGAAACCACTGAAGCTATCCGCGTTTAAATCATCAAGTTTGACAACTAATATCTATACTCATTCGCTCTTTCGGTAATGTCACCTAGGTAGAAATAAAATAAAACAAATCACGACGTTTCTATCGCAACACAATCAATCTTCATCAGGTGGAACAACCACAGCAATAATAAAATGCTGAAGTAGGTGAGAGAGCTGCTGTGGCAAGAGGTTATCGGTAAGAAAGGGGGGAGGAGCAAGCGGGGGAGAGAGAGGGGAGCTGCGTGAGCGCTAGGGGGAGAAGAAGTGAGGCTGGGGGGGGATGTAGGCGGAGGTAGAAGTGGTAAGCTGAGTATGGGACATGGTGGGAAAGTAAATCTGAAAAATCTACTAGTACCTGGCGCGTGTGATGGAAACAACCACAACCAGTTAAGGCTTTACCTAGTTAAAAACATCCATCGAATGATTGCTCAATTTGTATCCATCTTCTCGGTTGAAGTTATGTCTATGTTTGTATATCTGGATGGCTTCATGAAAAAACCTTTGATAGTTACCTGAAGGTTTGCAGAGTACCTTGGTCTCGGAAAAAAACAATATCACGCGAGCCCACAGCGTTATAACAATGGTCAGACACGGCAGAGGTATTGGTTCTGCGATGTTTCAGATCTGCCTTGTGTTCGCTAACACGGTCCGCGACATGTCAATTCGTTTTCCCAATGTAACTGCTACCGCAGGTACAACTCAGTTTGTCGACTCCAGGATATTGCATGTCAGGATGGGATTAGATCACGGATTTTGTGTACTGTATTGAATCGGACTTGGATCTTGTGTTTGTTTAAGATTTTGGAAATATTTTTGGTAACACCTGCTATGTATGGTAAAGTGATGGTCTTGATAGGCGTCTCAGTGGATTGTTTCTACATGGTTGGAGAAACAGCTTTGCGAATAATGCTGTCCCAGTACCCATTCATCTTAAGAGTCTGGTGTACGTGTTCCAGTTCACTGGCTTGGTGGTGTTGGTTGCAAATGCAGTGGCCCTATGGTGTAGTGGTTTGATGAGGGAATTCTTCTGCGCCGGATGGTGGTGGGAATTAGGTTTTAGATAGGTCTCTTCTCAAACAAAACATCCAGGAATTAGTAGCTTACCATCATTCTCCACTTCCATGGTGAATTTGATGGATGGGTGTATGGAATTTATGTTGTTGAGAAATTGATTCAATGTTGGCAGGCCATGTGGCCAAATGACGAAAGTGTGATCTACGTATCTCTTCCACAAGGAAGGACGTTGGGTGCATGTCTGGATGACATCAGTTTCAAATTTCTCCATGAAAACATTCGCTATCACTGGTGATAAGGGGGGACCCATGTGGGTACCTTCATTTTGTTTGTAGAAAGTACCATTCCTGGTGAAGTAAGTGCTGGTTCAGCGTTTCTACTGCTGCATGCATTTTTTTTCCGCCTGAGGACGACCGCTTGTGTTGCGATCGAAACGTCGTCATTTATTTTATTTTATCCATATGTGACTTTACCGAAAAAAACAAAGAGGAAGTGTTAGTAAGGCAGTTCCTAACCAAAGTTGGTACATCAGCATTCAGTCCATGTTGGACCAAGTCTTCAATTATTGCTAAGGTGTCAGGTACAGGAACCTTGGTGAACAGAAAGACTACATCAAAGCTGACGAGCAAATCATCTGGGGACAGTGAAATGCCTTTGATTAGAGAGATAAAGTGAGCTGAGTTTCATACTGCTGAGGTAGTCTTGCCCGTGAATGGAAGCAAGGTCTCAGACAGAAATTGGGCCAGTTTGTAGGGAGGTGAGTTGATAGTGGAAACGATGGGTCGAAGTGGAGTATCTTCTTTATGGATTTTTGGAAGACCATATAATCTGGGTGGTCTATTAGCAGAAGGTTTTAGGGATAACTGCTTGAATGGTTCGATTAGAGAAGTCGAATTGGTAATGATATTGTTTGTTTTTAAAGCCAGGCAGTTGGTCGGATCTTTGTTGATTTTGGTGTAATTGCTATCATTAAGAAGGTCCTGGATTATGTTGCTGAATGTGGTTTTATCCATGACGACAGTAGCATTGCCCTTGTTGGCTGAGAGGATGACTTTGTCCTCTCTATTTTTTAATTTGGTGAGTTCAGAGCGCTCGTCCTTGCTGATGTTATTAATAGGATTCTTAGCATTTTTAAAGATGGTGGCAATTTTAAATCTTGCCACGTCTGTCGGGATGTGTCCCAAGCCTTTGAGGGCTACATCTACCTGGGTTTTTATATCATCCACTGGGATGTGTTTGAGGGTGACAGCAAAATTCAGCCCTCTAGCTAGTACCGATTTTAGGCTATCGGAGATTGTGCTGTTACTCTGATTAATAGCAGTCTTTTTTATGTGTGGATCTGGTTTCTTTTTTGACAAGTTATTGAATTTAGCAATAAGGTTAACCTTGCATTTGGAAGACATTGTTGTGGCAGAAGAAGCAGTCATGTTATCTACAAGGTTCCAATCAGATGCGGACATTTCATCTGTTAATGTTAAGTGTGATTGTAGGAGACATTTGTCTAAATTATCAAGTTCAAGCCGGAGTAGTCTTATCCTCTCTGAGATTAGAGAAAGGCTAGCTCTGAATAAGATCCGTTTAGAGTTGGGTTAAGTGATAGAAGCAGATGTGAGTTTAAATGTGGTCGGTATTATCTTGTTGTCGCGGCATCTCTTCAGAAAGGTGAGTGACTCGATCATGTGAGCCTTCTTGTCTCGCAGTCTGTTAATGGTTCTAACAGATGTGTGGAACCTATTTGCGTGGTTAGTTTATTAACCTTCCCCCACACTGTTGATTAGCACCATTGGCTACATGCGGTGCAAAATAATTTCAACATACATAGATGGGATTGGCAAAAACATCCCAATCCTGAAATATTTACTCTATAAATTGCTCAAAATTTAGGTTCACACACCTGTTGTTGTTATTCTCCTCGTGCCTACAGAAATCCTGGCTCACTTTGGCCCTCACTTGACCGACCGCGAAAAGCTGGAGCTCGCAGCCATGCAAGAAGTGTGGTACTTTGCGCTCGACAACAAACCCAAGGGATGCAACAGGCATGGATATGATGACGACGAACGTAATTACATTCTGGTGAGGCTCACCACAAAACTACAGCCTTGGGGGCGGTCACAGGGCCCAGAGATAGCGGGGTTTGTGGCTTCTTATTATTGCACCTGAATTACCAACCAGGGCACACACCAACGCGCTTCAAAATCAGAATGTTTAATCCCGAGTAAAGCCCTTTTAGATAAGAAGCAATTTTTCAAGGGAGTCTTCGCCAGCAGACAGTATCAAAGCATTCGACAATTACACCCACTCACACACTTACTCACCCACCCCCAGACGCACTCACTTGCTGACTCACTCACTCATTCACCCACTCAATCACTCACCGACCCACTCGCCCACTCACCAATGCACTCACCCGCACACATCTGAATCAGAAGTTTATTTCCCGAGTAAAGCCCATTGAGCTCAGAAGCTCTTTTTAAGGGTGACTCAGCCAGCAGACATCTGAGCATTCCAAATTATGGTTAAAATAACTTCATAATTCCAAGCAAATGTTTTTGTTAAAATTACATTCTCACTTCTTAAACGTTGTGATTTTAACAATAGTCAGTTTAAATGATTGTACCTTTTGTTCAGTTCCGACATGATCACCTCCACTACCGCTATGAGGTGCTCAAGATGATTGGGGAAGGAGGTCAAGGCCAGGTGATCCAGTGCCTTGACCACAAGAGGAACACCCTGGTAGCTGTAAAGATCCTGGTGTCACCGTCGAGGTAAGACTTCAGAGACGTGCCATCACGAGGCCGACGTTGTTAAGTCCATTGCCATGCAATGCGGTGGTGACACTCATGCTTCACAGCGAGAAGGGGGGCCTTGGTTCGGCTCCTGACTCGGGCACCATCGTGTGTGGAGTGTGTACCTTCTACCCCTGTTCTGCATCGGTTCCTTCTAGGTACTCTGGTTTTTCGTCTCTAAAGCTTAAAATACATACACACACAGTGTGAACTGGTATCGGCCAAAACATCCCATTGCTACAAGATTACCTCCACATTACAGTAAGTCATCATTTAATGCTGTAGATACATTCATGAAAAGTTCCGCGTTAAGCGAAAAAGCATTGAGCGAAAAGAATCTCTCCATAAATAATGTAACAATAAAGTTTGGCGAGATGCAATGTATGCATACACTGTGAGATGATGAGACCAATAACTGAGGCTATGCTATAGTAATAGGTTTTACCCTTTTAACTGGCACAAAAACTGACACCTTCTTTGGTTCTTTCGGTAATGTCACGTAGAATGAGAATAAAATAATAAAATAATACAATAAAATTCTCACGACGTTTCGGCCACAATGCAAGCGGCCGTCTTCAGGTGAAAGTTACAGACCTGTCGGGACGACAGAGCTCAACACACCCGAGACGGCTTTTCTTAGAGCTTAGTCTCCACTGGTGTTGGACCAGAAGAGTGGAGACTAGGCTCTAAGAAAAGCCGTCTCGGGTGTGGACCAATCAAATTCAAGGACAGTGCATATTATTATCAGAGTTGTCTCTTTTGTTTGCATTTTGACTGCTTGTGTTGTGGTTATTGCAAACATGATGCCTTGAATAAAGGTGTCAGTTTTTGTGCCAGTTAAAAGGGTAAAACCTATTACTATATCTTGTTACTGGCAAAGGAGGTCTCATAATGAGGCTATGCTGTCACGTTACTTTTATCATTCCGAGTACTGTATCATACCGCTCAACAGTGCAGCTCAAAAAAGTATTTTGTTGTCGACTACTCACAAACCACGTCATGATGGGCTTATTCCGTGTTATAATGGGTGCGTATCTTCTTAGAATGTGCGTGTTCCATGTTGTAATGGTCGCGTTTCTTGTTACAACGGACACATTCTGCATTGTGTAAAAAGTGTTGAAGAACCACGTTATAACGAAAACGCGTTGTTTTAACGGGCGTTTGCATTTAGTTTTCCCGAATGACCAATCCGATTTGAATGGCTCTTCACCTTCAAATCCTATTGGGTACCCTACGCCAGCTCCTGCGCCCCGTATGGTACCAATGAGAGTCGAGAACGCTACTCTAGCTCACAATGCCGTTAGACCTGGTGAAAGTATATTTAATTATTAATTCTGAATAGCATTTGCCTCTGGGTGTCCCTTAAGCAAGTGTAAGTTATTAATTTGTGGACTTCCTCTGCGCAGCTCCAAGGAAGAAACATTGCAGAGGATGGAGCTCCAGATAGCTCTGGAACTTCAGAGTGAGGACAGCAATGAAGATTACAACGTCATCAAAGTCCTAAACAGCTTTGATTTCAGGGGACACCACTGCCTTGTCCTGGAGCTGTTGAAGTATGTACCGCGTGTTCCATCTCCCCCTCCCTCCGCTAATAGCGTGGTTAACTGATTAACTAAACAAACTTTTTTTGTTTTCGTGGGAAAGTCCACTGACCTATTAGTTATTTTTTTGTTTAAGCGACCTGCCCACAAATGATAGCTTAACAAAGTAACTTATCACGTGGAAATGTATAGCAGCCAAATACTACGAATGCATGTCGATTCGAAATGTGGAGGGGAAAACCAGAGGACCTACAGAATAATCCACATGATCACAGGGAGAACATGCAAACTCCAAATGTACATGCGTCAGGTTCGGGATCAAACCCCACGACCTTACCAGGCGGAGTTGTTATCTTCTCCCCATGGATAACCCTCTACCACCTGGCAAAAATTCCAATGAAATCAAGTTGTCAAGTGGGCAAATGAGCCAACTAATTTGGTTTATCGACAAACCAACGACCTGAACCTACACTGAACTATGACTCTGAATATTGGTCGTGAACATGCACGAACAATATTAAGATTGTTGTTAGCAGAATCAGCACAGCATTTAAGGAGATGACACTGACACTGTGTTGGTGTTGTTTCTGCTTTTGTCTCTCTCACAGGGAGAGCCTTTATGATGTGATGAGAGAATCGGGGTTCCGGTTGGACATGGAAATGGTGAAAAGTTATACCAGGGGAATCCTCATGTTCCTGTCCCACATCTCTTCCAGGAACATAGTTCACGCGGACATCAAGCCAGTGAGTGGACACAGCATTCAGTATGATTTTGTTGCAGAGGCGTATTGTTAGTAGGGAATCGTTCCACGGAGAAAACCGGCCACATTAGTCACAAGGTCTATGCGTTCGCTGTTTCCATCTAACTGGAAGGAGGCAGGGTCATTGTACCCCTGGTGAAGATAATGCAGTATGAATTAAACTGTAGTGTAGAGTCGTGTCGGTATTGGGGACTCACCATAGACAAAACCGGCAACGTTGATCACAGCGTTGCCCCAGTCCTTCGGAGACAGAAACTGGAGCAAATAAAGACTATTTCCTAAGTGTGCCAAACGTGTATTTTGACCTGACAGCTGCCCGTTGTCGGCTTCCACACTGCGAATGGAAAACTTCCGAAGACAAACGCGCGGTGGATAGCGTCATGGAATACGCGAGCTCTCATGTGTAGCTTTTGGTCCGTAACCCGTTAAAGGGCACTCTTGCAGCTGTGAGCTCAATGCACTCTCCTGTCAGAGGAACCATGATCAGTTGTCAATAGAGCTGCCCTCCTTTACTTCGATGGTCCCTTAGAGTGCTTTGAACATGAGCCTCAAATCAAATCTCTTTTCTAGATGCAATTGAAAGGGGCAACCCCCAGTAATAGCTGTCAACAAACATCAAATGTTGCACTTGACTGACGCTCGTTGACGGCACTACGCCTCGTCTAGTTCCCCTGTTTAGCGTAGGTGGTGGTACGGTGATCGTTCCACTGCTGGCTGAATGTTATCGGCATAACCTCTGCATTTGAATTCATTCTGCCCCTTCTCCTGCAGGAAAATGTTCTCATCAAGGACACCGTGACCGGCACTGTGAGGGTCACGGACTTTGGCACGAGCTTTTTTGTGGAAAGTCAACGTGAGTGACCTCTCCTGGGTGTGTGAGCGTCTGCGTGTGGGTGTTTGTCTGATTGTGGATATGTGTGAGTATCTGCATCTCTGTACATGTGACTGTTCATGTGTGTGATGAAGATGCTGTTTAAGAAACAGTGAGTACACAAACACATATATGTGTTGTTCTTGTGATTGGTGTGCAGCTATGAATGTTGGTGGGACTCTGGAATACTCGGCTCCGGAGCTGCACTTGGGCTACAGCTTGACCTGTGGCGTAGACATGTGGGCGCTGGGTTGCACGGTGGCGGAGTTGGCGACGGGCAGGCAATTATTTCAGTCCGACAGTGACAAAGATTACCTCCCGCGCTGCATTGAGGTATTTCCCACTGGGCGTCCATCCGCTCGTGATGCCCCTCTCTTTCCTTGGAGTCGTGGGTTTTGGGGGTGGCAGGAGGGGAGGTGGCCACTTAGTGATCTGGCGAATAGCGGCCGTCGTATGTTGTGTATGAGTGTACACGTGTCCATCTTGTACGTGTGAGGGGAGCAGTAGTGTAGCGGTTAGCATGCTGCGCTCATGGCCCACACTAGTGATGATTATCTGAACCGGTCCTGGGCCTCCCTTAGTTAGACTCAGCCTTAAATGAGTACCTAGTGCAGTGTGTAAAATACCTGGGTCAATGTGGCCCACCACCCCCTGTCTCTATGTGCCATAATGCTTGCCCTCAACAAGCGCTGCTGCTGTTGTTATGCTATACTAACAGCACTTGCCCCTACAGTCAGCTGAGGATACACGGGTGACCTTTGTCTTTGTCTCAACCATGTGCAGATTCTGGGAATGCCTCCACGATACATGGTGAATTCAGCTCCCGACAGAAGGCAGTTTTTTGGTGAGTTAAAGGGTGGTGCGAGTGACGGACCGGATTCAGTTTTAAGAAGAGGCCTGCGGCTGTTGTTATTTTTTTGGTGGGAGGGGGGGGGGAATGGCCTCTTTTTATTTTAAATTCCTTGGGTGAGTGGGTGGGTAAGTCGGTGTGTGGGCAAGTAGGTTGTAGGGTAAGTGGGCGAATTGGTCAGTGGGTAAGCGGGTGGGCGGGTGAGTGGGAGGTGGTTCGGTGATTGGGTAGGTGAGTGAGTGATTGTGTAGGTGGAAGAGTGGGTGGGTGGGTGAGTAGGTTGATGGATGGGTCGGTAAGTGGGTAAGTAGGTGACGTGGTGGTTGGTGACTGCATCTGTCCCGCTGTGCATGGCTCCCGCAGACCGTCAAGGGAAGATGTTGTGCCCAGGCAAGAAAAGGGTACCGGGGAGCTTCCCACTTGAAAGTGTGCTCAAAAGCCACGACCCGGCGTTTGTGGAATTCGTCAGCTTCTGTCTGCGGTAAGACACACCCACCACCCCCTCCCAATGAGGATCCCCCCCCCTCCAATTGATCGGTGATCACTCTCCACCGATCGCCAGGAAAATGTGGAGCTGAGTGGGACTGCCGATGTGCAGTACCACCGGTGTCAAGATCGCCCTCTGTGGAGGATGGGGAGGTCCGTGCAAGATGCTGCTGGCCAATGCGATGCTCGGGGCATTTTTAGTCTACTGGGCATCAGAGGATTGCCACTGTTCCTGCTGCTTCCGCTGCTGCCGTGCATTCCTGACCTTGTAGGAGAAGGGAAGCAACTTCAATGCTCTCACCACACTTCTCTCACTACGTGTGGCGCGTGTGTCTCCCACGCGTCTCTCAACAGATGGGTTCCGGATTCTCGTATGACGCCAGCGCAGGCGCTGGATCACAGCTGGCTCCGGACCGCGGCCACCAGCACCACCAGCAATGCCACCACCACTGCTACTCCTGGCCGTGTCCAGTGCTTTGGAGCTGCTGAACGACGGTAACCCACATTCTGCTGACCAATTTTCAAGGCAGTCCATAGAGAGGTGTGGGGCCCAGGGCAAGTCACAACTCCCACATGGAGAAAGTGGCCCAAGTATGGGCATCAAACCCAGGTCCCTCTTTGGCTGTGAGTTCCAGCCCTGCCGCCCACAAACTAACACACGGAGAGTTCAAATCTCACCTGTACATTCGGTTATATACGGATGTATTTTTATAATTGCTTTCTGGGTGAGGACAAATAATGAAGTGGCCATATCTTTGCCATGTAGGTAACCCTTCATCCACTGTGACATCGCCAGCTCCCCCCCTCCCCCCCGATGGTGGGGGAGGGGATGGCTGCGATCTCTGCTGCAGCAGTAAGTTGGAACAATGTCGTGCGCATATCTTCACAGAGCGGAGCCGGCGCTGCCCCCATTCTCTTTGCTCGCCTGGGCCTCTGATTGGAGGCTGAAGGTTGTGGAGGAAGAGGAAACCCAGGTGGAGGAGCTGGTGTTGCAGGAGGAAGAGACCCTGGTGGAGGAGCTGGTGGTGCAAGAGGAGGAGACTCTGGTGGAAGAGCTGGTGGTGCAGGAGGAGGAGACCTTGGTTGAGGAGCTGGTTTTGCAGGAGGAGGAGGCCTTGGTGGAGGAGCTGGTTTTGGAGGAGGAGGAGACCTTAGTGGAGGAGCTGGTTTTGCCAGAGGAGGAGACTCTGGTGGAGGAGCTGGTGGTGCAGGAGGAGGACACCCTGGTGGAGGAGATCGTTGTGGAAGAGATGGTGGTGGAGGAGAAGGAGAAAACAAGGAAAGAGGATCAAGTGATGGTGATGCAGGAGAAGAGGAAGCCAGGGGGCCTGGCCCGCATGGGGAGAGTCATCCGCTCACTCCTCCGACGCGTGCTGCTGTGTGGTGGCCGGTCCACCGCACAGTAGAGATGGAGGTGGTCGTTGATCGGTCTGATCCATGACCACTATCACCACACCTACCACACACACCCTGTACCCACCCACCCCGTGACACCCACCACACTCCACACACACCCTGCACCCACCCACCCCGTGACACCCACCATCCACCACACTCCACACACACACTCTGCACCCACCCACCCCATGACACCCGCCACACTCCACACACACCCTGCACCTACCCACACTGTGACACCCACCACCCACCACACTCCACACACACCCTGCACCCACCCACCCCGTGACACCCACCATCCACCACACTCCACACACACACCCTGCACCCACCCACCCCGTGACACCCGCCACCCACCACACTCCACACACACACCCTGCACCCACCCACCCCGTGGCACCAACCACCCATCACACACCACACACACCCTGCACCCATCCACCCCGTGACACCCACCATCCACCACATTCCACACACACCCTGCACCCACCCACACCGTGACACCCATCACCCACCACACACCCTGCACCCACCCACCCCGTGACACCCACCACACTCCACACACCCTGCACCCACCCACACCGTTACACCCACCACACACCACACTCCACACACCCTGCACCCACCCACCCCGTGACACCCACCACACTCCACACACCACACACCCTGCACCCACCCACCCCGTGACACCCGCCACCCACCACACTCCACACACACACCCTGCACCCACCCACCCCGTGGCACCAACCACCCATCACACACCACTCACACCCTGCACCCATCCACCCCGTGACACCCACCATCCACCACATTCCACACACACCCTGCACCCACCCACCCCGTGACACCCATCACCCACCACACACCCTGCACCCACCCACCCCGTGACACCCACCACACTCCACACACCCTGTACCCACCCACGCCGTGACACCCACCACACACCACACTCCAAACACCCTGCACCCACCCACCCCGTGACACCCACCACACTCCACACACCACACACCCTGCACCCACCCACCCCGTGACACCCACCACACACCACACACCCTGCACCCACCCACCCCCTTGACACCCACCACCCACCACAATCCACTCACACCCTGCACCCACCCACCCTGTGACACCCAACACACTCCACACACCCTGCACTCACCCACCCCATGACACCCACCACTCACCACACACCATGCAACCACCCACCCCGTGGCACCCATCACCCACCACACACCCTGTACCCACCCACCCCATGACACCCACCACCCACCACACTCCACACACACCCTGCACCCACCCACCCCGTGACACCCATCACCCACCACATACCCTGCACCCACCCACCCCGTGACACGCACCACCCACCACACTCCACACACCCTGCACCCACTCACCCTGTGACACCAACCACACTCCACACACACCCTGCACCCACCCCGTGACACCCACCAGCCACCACACTCCACACACCCCCTGCACCCACCCACTCCGTGACACCCACCACCCACCACACTCCACACACACCCTGCACCCACCTACCCCGTGACAACCACCACACACCACACTCCACACAAAGGGTTAAGGGTTTTGAGGGTTACGTGTTTAAAGGATTAGGGGTGGAGAGATCTAGGGGTTTATAGAATTATGGTTTTAACAGTAAAGGGGTATAGAGTGTTAGGGGGTTTGGGATTTTTTGTTGTATTTGGGTTATGGTTTCAAAAGGTGAGGAGTTTAGATGGATAGGGTTTTATGGGTAAATCGGTTTAAAGGGTTAGGGATTTAGAGGATTATAAGTTAAGGGTTTAGAGGTTTACAGGGTGATGGGTTTAGGGGTTTAGAGGGTTAGGTATTTAGAGGGTGTGTGGTTTAGAGGTTTAGGGGTTTAGAGGCTGAGGGTTTTAAGGGTAAAATGTTTTAGAGGTTTAGCGGTTTAGAAGGTGATTAGCTTAGAGGGTTAGGGTTTTAGAGGGGTACAGTTTAGAAGGTTATGGGTTTATAGGGTTATAATTGTAAGGAGTTTGGTGTCCTGAGGTTTAGACGGTTTATGGGTTTCGATTGTTAAAGGGTTAGTGGTTTAGAGGGCTTGGAGTTTATAAGGTTACGTGTTAAGGGTTTAGAGGTTTTTTAGGGGATAAGCGTCTTCGATGTTAAGGGGGTTTCTAGGGTTATGGTGTTTAGGGGTTGAGCGTTTTAGGGGTTGAGGATTTTAAGGGTTAGGGGTTTAGAGGGTTGGTGTTTAGAGGGTTAGGGGTGCAGAGATCTAGGGCTTTTGAGAATTCGGATTTTAACGGTAAAGCGGTTTAGAGTGTTAGGGGGTTTGGGGTTTCAGGGTATTTGGGTTCTGGTTTCAAAGGGTGAGGAGTTTAGAAAGGATTTGATTTAATGGGTAAAGGCGTTTAGAGGGTTTGGAATTTAGAGGATTATAAGTTGAGCCGTTTAGAGGTTTACAGGGTTATGGGTTTAGGGGTTTAGAGGTTTAGGGGGTTAGAGGGTGAAGGTTTTAAGGATAAAGGGGTTTAGAGTGTTATGGGTTTCGAGAAGTAGCTGTTTAATGGGTTTATGGGTTTCGATTGTTATAGGTTAAGTGGTTTAGAGGGTTAGGAGCTTAGAAGTTTCGGGGTGTTTCGGTGATAAGGGGTTTCGTGGTTTATAGACTTCGAGGGTTTAGGGGTTGAGAGTGTTAGCGCTTGAGGGGATTCAAGGGTTAGGGGTTTAGAGGGTTAGGGTTTTAAGGTTAAAGGGCTTTATAGTGTTAGGTGTTTAGAGGATTGGGCTATTAGTGGTGTAGGAGTTTAGAGGGTGAGGGGTTTAGCAGGTTAGGTGCCGAGAGGGTTACGGTTTTAGGGGTTGCGGAGTTTAGAGGGTTTGGTGTTTAGACAGTTAGAGTTTTGGGGGTTTATGGGTGGGGTTTTCGAGGGAGAGGTTTTTAGACAGTTAGGGTTTTAAGGGTAAGGTCGTTTAGAGGATTAGGTGTTTAGAATGTTAGAGTTTAGAAGATTTTGGGGTAAAGAGGGTTGGGGGTTTAGAGAGTTAGGTGTTTAGAGATGTATGGGTTTCGATTGTTAGAGGTTGAATGGTTTAGATGGTTAGGAGTTTAGGAGGTTATAATTGTATGTGTTTAGGGGTTTAGAGGTATGGGGGTTTTGAGGGTTAGGGGTTTATAGGGTAATGGGGTTTAGCGGTTTAGAGGGTTATGGGTTTTGGGATTTGGGAGTTTAGAGGGTTTAACACCAAGACTTTGACAACTAATATTATCCATACTAAAGGTGTTTTGGATTTCTCTCCGACACTTAATGGCACTTTTTTATTGTCATGACAAACTTTACTAATTGGCTGTGTCGGGTGGTGTCTGGTTTAACGACACATTTATATTTACACGATCTAACCCGAAAATATATTTATTATGGGTTTAGAGGGTTAGGGGCTTAGAGTGTTATGTGTTTAGAGGGTTAGCGTTTTAGGGGTATAGGTGTTTTAAGGGTTAGGTGTCTTGAGGGTTAGTTCTTTAGAGGGTATGGGTGTTAAATGTAGATTTGAAGTTTTCGTGACTGCAGGGATCCATATTCTTTGGTTCTTTCGGTAAAGTGACATAGATAGAAATAAAATAAAACAAATCGCGACGTTTTGATCGCAACACAAGCGATCTTCATCAGGTGGGACAAAACACAAGCGATCTTCATCAGGTGGGACAACCACAGCAAGAAATGCTGAAGTCGGCGGGAGAGCTGCCATGGCAAGAGGTTATATAGTTAAGAGAGAGGGGAAGAGGCAAGGGGACAGAGAGAAAAGGGGGGGGTGTGGGGTAGGAAAAGGGGGGGGGCACGTAAGCGCTAGGGGAAGAGGACGTTAGGCTGGTGGGGGGACATGGGCGGGGCAGCAGTAAAACCGGCAGGTAATGATGGAAACAACAACACAAGTTAAGGCATTACCTGATTGATAACATCCTTCCAGTGATTGTTTAATTTGTATCCATCTTCTCGGTTGAAGTTTTGTCTATACCCTGGAGTCTACAAACTGAGTTGTAACTTCGGCCGCAGTTACGTTGGAGAAATAAAACGACACGTCTCGGACCGTGTTCGCGAACACAAGGCGGATCTGAAACATGGCAGAACCAATACCTCTGCCGTAGTGGCCATTGTTATAACGCTGTGGGCTCGCATGATATTGTTATTTTCGGAGGCCAAGGACAAAACTTCAATCGAGAAGATGGATACAAATTAAACAATCACTGGAAGGATGTTATCAACCAGGTAATGCCTTAACTTGTGTTGTTGTTTCCATCATTACCTGCCGATTACTGCTAGCCCCGCCCACGTCCCCCCACCCCAGCCTCACGTCCTCTTCTCCTAGCGCTCACGCGGCCCCCCTTCCTCTCCCTACCCCACACCCTCCCCTCTCTCTCTCCCCCCTTGCCTCCGCCCCCATCTCATACCTGTATAACCTCTTGCCACGGCAGCTCTCCCGCCGACTTCAGCATTTTCTTGCTGTGGTTGTCCCACCTGAAAATATCACTTATGTTGCGATCGAAACGTCGTGATTTGTTTAATTTTATTTAATTTATACCTACGTGACTTTACTGAAAGAACCAAAGAGTATGGATTCCTGCAGTCACGAAAGCTTCAAATAAAGATTAAAATAGTTTAGTTTAATTTGTTTATTTTTGAACAGTTTGTCTTTCCTGTCATTTTTTGTATTTTTTTAGTTATGTTCTGACCTGCCCGATTGGACAGCTGTGAAAACAGATCTTTGTAGCTCATCGATTTCATCCAGTGTAAATAAATATTCAGATTTAAATTTTATTGACCTCTGTGCGAGTCTATGGATTTCTGAGTTTGTGGGCCTCTGTGAGTGTATGGGTCTCTGTCTGAGTCTATGGATCCCTGTGTCAGTATATAGGGTCGCCGTATGAGTCTGAGTGTCTGAAGGAATGTATGGGTCCCTGTTGGAGTCTATGGGTTTCTGGTTCTGGGTCTGAGTGGGAATCTATGGTTCTCTGAGTATGGTTGTTTGTGCGAGTCTTAAGTGCACAAACTGAACTTAAAAAGGGCATTGAGGGGTGCGGAATCCAAGTTGACTATTAAGCTCCCCGCAGTGCAAGCCAGCTCTCTAGTCGTGTCATCATACAGCCCCTGTAATTCTTTATAATAATAATTAGACTTACTCCAGGAAAGCCACGCTGAGTCATAGTAAGGTCCTGAATTTGGTTTTTATTGTAAGATCTTTTCAATCAATGAATAACGAATGCTTACACAAGTGGGGGGAAACCGGAGCACCCGGAGAAAACAAACGTATGTGAAGGGGCAGCAGGCAGCATTTTAAACCGTACAGGTGACGATGGCGATGATCCCACTTGCTATAATGCCTTCTCCTGGCCAGTCAGATGCTTTCTCCTGGCCAGCCAGGAGAAGGCACCTCAACGTCCACGGGAAGGGGGTTTCACAATATTTACTGTGTGATCCACCAACCCTTGCTGCATTCTACAGTGCTGGATCGCAGGCTTGCGTCACCACCTTCTGGCGAGTATTTGTAGTTATTATTTAAAGCTATATAGCACTCACAAGAACGACTCAAGAGGCGCGAGGAGCCACAGACATGCAGGAAGGAAGCCACGTGGTGAGCCAGCACCAACGATTGTCCAGGCTCTACGGTACTCTATGTATGGAGGCATTATTGGCTAATTAATAACGAGTGTTTGTACAAGTGGGGGAAATCGGAGCACCCAGAGAAAAGCCACGTGTGTGAAGGGGCAGCATTTTAAACCGTACAGGTGACGATGGCGATGAGTCCACTTGCTGTACTGCCTTCTCCTGGCGAGGCAGGTTATGCACCTCGACGCCCACGGGAAGAGGATTTCACAACATCATTGTGCGGTGATTTACGAACCCTCGCTGCCTTCCCCAGTGCTGGATTTGAGACGTGCACCACTAACATCAGGCGAATGATAACAACAACAACAATAACTATACTTATTACTTGGTAGCAACAGGCGAAAGAAAACAACAGGCAAATTATAACAGGCCAATTAAAACAGGCGAATGATAACAGGCAAATGAAAACAGGCGAATGATAACAGGCGAATGATAACAACAGGCGTATGTTTAGAACAGGCGAGTAATAACAACAACAATTATTATTTACACTTAGAACTTGATAACAACAATATTTATACTTATAACGTGATCAAGCAGGCCTCAGAGGTGCGAGGAACCACAGACAATCAGGAAGGAAGCCACTTGGTAAGCTGGCACCAACGATTGCCCAAGCTCTGTGACCCTATTGATACGTTTTTATCGACCAGATAGGGAGCGTTACGTGTGGGGGGGAAACCGCCCCCTTCGGTGCCTCCATGGTCCAATAGCTGGTCTTCTTGGCGACACGGTCCCGAGCCCCCTAAAAGTTCCTCATGGAGCAAATCAACGGGTGGGCCATTGCCTTGTCAGGGCTCATTCATTGCTCCGGATCCCACCTGAAAATGGCAGGCGCAGATCCCCACATCATTAAAGCCACGGGTGCATTTATCCCAGATATAAACAATTGCAAACTATTTGACTATTTTTTTTTACTTTAACCAGGCAAGGCCCACTGAGCTATACAGCTCTCTTTCAGAAGCGGCCACACAATTACAGCTCAACAAATTGGCTTATTACGTGGACATTAGTAGCCAAATACTCTAAACATGTGCTAATAAATGTGGAGGGAAAACCCGGAGGATCCGGAGAAAAATACACGCGACCACGGGGAGATAGCATACAAACTCCAAATACAAAGGTGTCAGGGTAAGGATTTAATACACGACCTCCTGTATACCCTACAAAATAGTTAACATCTCGCCACCGTGGCGCCCAATTCTGATCACATGACATAGCAAAACGAACGTCGCGGTGCATAGCAATAATTCAATTGGGCAATTACTGAGCGTTCATAAACGTGAGGGGATACAGGAGTACCCAGAGAAAACCCACTCGTGCAAGGGGGCAACCCTCTATCCCATGCAGACAGAGATGGTGCTTATCCCACTTGCTGTACTGCCTTCTCCTGGCCAGCCAGGATATGCCACCTCAACACCCACTACACCATGAACTTTGTGAACCGAGTTTAAATTTCTGGCCACGGCGAACATCAGTGGCTATCTCCCTCTTCCTCTCTCGTCCCTGCTATTATCTCCCTCTTCTTCCCGCGTCCCTCCCACTATCTACCTCTCCAATCCGTCCCACCATCTCCCTCTTCCTCCCTCGTCCCTCCCACCATCTCCCACTTCCTCCCCAGTACCTTCCACTATCTCCCTCTTCCTCCCACTTGGCTCTACTAGTAATCTCCCTCTTCTCCCGTCCCTCGCACTATCTCCCTTTTCTTCCCCCATCCTTCCCACTATCTCCCTCTGCATCTCCAATCCCTCGCACTCTCTCCCTCTTCCTTCCTCTTCCTTCCCACTATCACCTTCTTACTCTAACCGATCTGCCTAATCCTCCCAAATAACTCCCACTATCTCCCTCTACTTCCCCAGTCGCTCCAACTATCTCCCTCTTCATTCCCCTTTCCTGCCACTATCTCCCTCTTCCGCCCCCTTCCCTCCCACCATCTCCCTCTTCCTCTCCCGTCCCCCCCGCTATCTCCTTCTTTCTCTCACATCCCTCCCACCTCCTTCCTCCCCCGTCCCTCCCACTATCTTCTCATCCTCCCCCATCCATCCCACGATCTTCCTCATCCTCTCCCGTACCTTCCGCACCTTCCTTATTTAACACCATCAGGTTCACAGACTCGCCCTCGCTTCTCCCAGTCAAATAGCCTAGCTTAGACACAACCCCCACCATGTTACACTGACGGCATCGACCGAGACAGCCAACAACTATCCGGCCGCCCAATTATCTAGTGAAGACGGCAGCGACCAAGTCGGCAAAGACGACAGTGCCGACGAGACGACTCCACTTCCCAGAACGTGCAACCACGAGCTCTCGCTCTCCGCTGCTTTTATCCTACTCGGCCGCGCCTCCCTTCTCCAACCCACGAGCGGGTTCCAGTGTCTTCCAGGGAGGGTCTCTGTGATCCTTGCCCCAGTGCCTCCGCCCTGCTGACAAACCCGCATGAGGCTCACTGGCGTGTGTACTCCCCGTCCACCGCAGTTGCCGCTGCTGGACAACAACTATTACTCTACAGTTGTACTGCCCCTCTGTACCGTGCCCCCGAGCCATCAACACGGACTCACAGCATCAACACAGACTCACATGATCAACACAGACTCACAGCATCAACAGACTCACACGATCAACAGACTCACAGCATCAATACGGACTCACACCATCAACACGGAAACAGGGTCAGTGAGCAAGATGGCGGATGAGTGCATACATGATGTGAGTGGTGGTGAGTTCAAGTTAAGCACCCAGTTTTAAATCTCATTTACTCCCACCATCACCACCACCACCACCCTACATACAACAGTCGGAAGTAAATGCCTACACACCCTACATACAATCGTCAGTAGTAGTGGGGAGAAGAGGGCATCAGTGGGGGCGAGGCATGAAGCGTTGAGAAGCCCTCAGATACTCCATAAAACCCCGAGTTTCATGGAGTATAATTTTCAGCATTACAGTTCCATTTTTTTTACGTTAACAAATGTCTCGCCATATATTACACCGTATAGGTAACTAGATTGGGCGAGGGATGGTCTTTTTTGTTGAACAATCAATAAAGCTACGGTGTTGTACTGTGCCCGTATCCGTGTACGGTACTGTGCACTAAAGGAAGAAAAATGGAGCGGCTGAACCTCACTGCCTCCTTACCGGAGGCTGTAAACATCAAGTGACCTGAAAACTGCGATGGGACGTGAAAGACAACATGGAGAGACAAGAGGGCGCCACGTGTGTTCTTCCATGGCAGCAGCAGCATCATCGCAGGCAATGAGGTTCAAATGGGCACAGGAACTTTGAGGTGGACCCACGAGTGTTTGAGCCACAGCGGCGTGCAATCGGCGACCTCTATACGCTTGGCGCAATCCGCACCGTCATTTCACGGAGCCCTTGTCCACTCGACGAGTGCGACGACGCCGTCCCACCGTCATTCGGCGCCTCGTGGTGACATCACAACAGCAAAGCGACAGGTGTTGTTTATTCATTTCTTGAGGCAATTCGAGGGCCCGGTTACATCGCGTTGTGATACACGCACACACCGTCAACATATACTACACCGGTTATAAAAAAAAAGCAGGGGATAGAAAGGTGGGGGAGCGGACCCGACCACAGGTATTGTTTAAAAGACGTCAAGCGGACCGGGGGTTTTAAATGCAAGTCCATGCGGACACCAACATCCGAACGATTGTACCAATAAATCCTGAACCTTCTGGAAGATTTCAGCTCCCGCTGGTTTGGATCAGGGTGATGTTGGGGCAAATTCCATTAATTGGGAAAGGTGGCAATCTTGTGGGAATGTCCTCGCCAGAGAAGAAACTTGTCGCTTCCATGTTTTATTTTCATCCGACGTCCCATTAGCGAGATCCAGAGCGTGACGGACTCATATGGAGTCGGCCTCCTGTAATTTTTCTGGTCTCATTCTCACCACAGGTGAAGGCAGAGCCACACATCAACGTGCCAATGGGGCCACGGTTGAAGTGGTGGGGCCACGGTTGAAGTGGCGGTGGCCACGGGTCATGTGGCCTCTATGTATTTTCCATGTTGAAGGCCGATTGCCCCAAACATTGCCCGTCATATGCAGTGTCACTGAATAACGTGTGAAACATACTGTAGCATATACAAAATTGGATTTTCTTCATACATTAAATACAATAAACACAATAAACATGAAATGCGTATAGGACATTTATAACTCTCTCAATGACCAAACTTGTATTTTATGAACACACTTATACGAGCAAAATATGACAAAAGTGTTCCAGATTTCAGTTTCAATTGAGACTGAAATCCGGAATCATTACCCCCTACTGACAGACTAATAATACCCGCTCGCAGGCCAAGTGCTGATTCACCTTGGGGCCTCGCCTGGTATAGAGGTCGTGGGTTAAATCCCGACGCCTGTATATCTGGAGTTTGCATGTTCTCCCCGTGACCGCGTGGATTTTTCTCTGGGTCCTTCGGTTTTTCCCTCCACATTTAGAAACATGCGTTTAAAAGTATTTGGCTGCTATATATTTCTGCGTGACAAGCCACTTTATAGCGCTTTCATTTGTGGCCCGGTCGTTCCTGAAAGAGAGCTATACAGCTGAGTGGGCCTTACCTGGTAAAATAAAGAGATTAGTTTTGTTAGTTTATTTTGTGCCACAGGGGGACAGCTACAGGGGGGGGGGTGCCCATTAAAATGGTCGAGATGAGATGCAACTTAAGGTGCTTGTGACTTCCCAAAAATATTATTTATGGCAGGTTTTCACATCTAAACATCCCGGGTGGCATTGAAGCCAAGAGCTCCCACCCTAGGCGAGTAGCTACGAGAGCGGTGCTGTGCACGGCGACACGCCACTTTCTCCATCTGCCTGACTTGGTATTTTCTTTTTTGTTACTTAAATAAATGTTAATGTTTCGTTTTGTGTACGCGTGTATGTACACCGTTTGGGGAGCGGTGGTGCAGCAGTTAGCGCACTACGAACTCAGCCATCTGAGTACGTGGTGTGGGGTGTGTATAACATCGCAAAACTGGGGAGGACAAAGGCATCCAGACGTGGGGCTGGCCACACAACCACTTCTGTGCCATGCCGGCCATCATAGGTGCTACCCGTTAAGAGCACTTGCCCCAGCAATCTGTTAACGGCGATACGGAGTACCTTTGTCTTTTTGTGCAATTGTGTGCTTCTGTGTGCGACGCATGCGACGATGTGCATGTTTGTGTTTGATAAATGTACATCCGCAATGTGTGTGTGACGCGTATGATGCGCGTGTGTGACGACGGTTGGAACAGCGATTCACGCACTGCCCTATCCACGCGGCGACCTCTCCTCAACGTCTCGAGCCTCGGCGGAGAGCGCCGCGAGGTTCGACTCCAACTCCGGCTTTCCAGGGACAAACCCCCCCCCCAATGCCCCTCCCCCCAGGCCCATGGGGGGGGGGAAGTCGCTCCCCTCCCTCACTCCACGCTCAGGAACTTCCTCTTCTTCGCCGTGTTCATGTACGGTCGCCAAGGCCACTCCACCTCGGCGGTGGCCGCGTTGTCCAGCGTGCCCAGTTTAATCTCATAGACTGCGCGACACACAAAAGCAAAGATCCCCCCCATGCAGCCTTTAACAGACGGCGTGGGAAAAGCGCTGTTCGTGTGTTAGCATGTAGGAAAGCCAGCACGGCACACCAAGGGGTGGGTGTGGGTGGCCAGCATTACGTCCGATCATCTTTGAATTTACACATCGCATCCGGGGTGGGGGAATGCGAGTCGGGTCACGGTACAGCGAATGCGACCAGAGCAGCGACCCCACCGACTCAAGTTCCGATCCACTCTACAAGTCACCCGCGGGCCACCTAGCCCGAGGCTAGACTCTTACATTCAGCCCATCATCCTCTCAGGGGTCGATAAAATGTACAACCACTTCGTAGGGAAGTCCACAAGGAATGTGGAATTTCCACCGCCTCTGCAGGGGTGTAAAGTGGAGACAAGTAACAATGTGTCAGGCAGACTTACGCTCCATCTCGAATCACGGTCCCACCTCCTTCAACTCGATGTCCTTGCCGTTGCGCTTGTAGACGTTGTGCCTGTTGGGAGGGGGGAAGGGGGGCACAGAAGTCACGGGAGGGGTCGCGGCAAGTCACACGGACGGCGCTGGACTCTCATTACGTGTCCTCGCAGACGTTTGCCAGTTAGAGGCCAGCGGCCACCCTGTTTAAAACTGCGGATGCATTAGCAAATGAACAACATTACGCGCCTTCAGCTTCAGAGATGGCGTTAAATAAAAACTCTGTGCTGTTGCTCGAAAACTAAAGCAAAACGAAACTATTTTTATTTTACCACTGAGCTATGTAGCTCTTTTTCACATAAAAATGTATAGCAGCAAAATACTCGAAATTCAAGTTTGATTGAATGATGCAACTGATATTGCTGTCCTGTGAAAATTCAGATATTTGCATGACTTCTTTTGTTTTATTTTGTGAATAGCAAAAAGCATTCAACCCCATAATACATGTTGTTTTATTGGTCGCTCGTCCATTTCATATCCAATAGCTTAACCATTCACATATTTTGATTCCTCTCGACGAGGCGAGCAGTACGAGTACAACCTTGATGGGTCTGCGACGTTTCCTTCCAGAGTTATTACCAAAAAACCACAAACATCCCAGAATCCTCTCGGTTTGGGGTCAAAATGTTGTCGCTCATTAAATCCCACAAGAAACGTCGAATCGAATGAATGTGATTAAATTCTCCCCGTCTGGACGAGCGGAATTGAATGGTGCAACTGATTTTGCTGTGCTGTGAAAATTCAGATATTTGCATGACTGCATTTTTTTAATTTTGTGAATAGCAAAAAGCATTCAACCCGATAATACATGCTGTTTTATTGGTCGCTCGTCCATTTCATATCCCAAAGCTTAACGATTCATATATTTGGATTTCTCTCGACGAGGCGAGCAGTACGAGTACCACCTTGATGGGTCTGCGACGTTTCCTTCCAGAGTTATTACCAAAAAAACACAAACATCCCAGAATCCTCTCGGTTTGGGGTCAAAATGTTGTCGCTCATTAAATCCCATAAGAAACGTCGCATCGAATGAATGTGATTGAATTTTTCCCGTCTGGACGAGCGGAATTGAATGGTGCAACTGATTTTGCTGTGCTGTGAAAATTCAGATATTTGCATGACTGCTTTTGTTTTATTTTGTGAATAGCAAAAAGCATTCAACCCCATAATACATGCTGTTTTATTGGTCGCTCGTCCATTTCATATCCAATAGCTTAACCATTCACATATTTGGATTCCTCTCGACGAGGCGAGCAGTACGAGTACAACCTTGATGGGTCTGCGACGTTTCCTTCCAGAGTTATTACCAAAAAACCACAAACATCCCAGAATCCTCTCGGTTTGGGTTCAAACTGTTGTCGCTTATTAAATCCCATAAGAAAAGTCGCATCGAATGAATGTGATTGAATTCTCCCCGTCTGGACGAGCGGAATTGAATGGTGCAACTGATTTTGCTGTGCTGTGAAAATTCAGATATTTGCATGACTGCTTTTGTTTTATTTTGTGAATAGCAAAAAGCATTCAACCCCATAATACATGTTGTTTTATTGGTCGCTCGTTCATTTCATATCACATAGCTTAACCAATCATATATTTGGATTCCTCTCGACGAGGCGAGCAGTACGATTACCACCTTGATGGGTCTGCGACATGTCCTTGCAGAGTTATTACCAAAAAACCACAAAAATCCCAGAATCCTCTCGGTTTAGGGTCAAAATGTTGTCGCTCATTAAATCCCATAAGAAACGTCGCATCGAATGAATGTGATTGAATTCTCCCCGTCTGGACGAGCGGAATTGAATGGTGCAACTGATTTTGCTGTGCTGTGAAAATTCAGATATTTGCATGATATGCTTTTGTTTTATTTTGTGAATAGCAAAAAGCATTCACCCCATAATACATGTTGTTTTATTAGTCGCTCGTTCATTTCATATCCCATAGCTGAACCACTCATATATTTGGATTCCGCTCGACGAGCCGGGCAGTACGAGTACCACCATGATGGTTCTGCGACGTTTCCTTCCAGAGTTATTACCAAAAAAACACAAACATCCCAGAATCCTCTCGGTTTGGGGTCAAAATGTTGTCGCTCATTAAATCCCATAAGACACGTCGCATCGAATGAATGTGATTGAATTCTCCCTGTCTGGACGAGCGGAATTGAATGGTGCAACTGATTTTGCTGTGCTGTGAAAATTCAGATATTTGCATGACTGCTTTTGTTTTATTTTGTGAATAGCAAAAAGCATTCAACCCCATAATACATGCTGTTTTATTGGTCGCTCGTCCATTTCATATCCAATAGCTTAACCATTCACATATTTGGATTCCTCTCGACGAGGCGAGCAGTACGAGTACAACCTTGATGGGTCTGCGACGTTTCCTTCCAGAGTTATTACCAAAAAACCACAAACATCCCAGAATCCTCTCGGTTTGGGGTCAAACTGTTGTCGCTTATTAAATCCCATAAGAAAAGTCGCATCGAATGAATGTGATTGAATTCTCCCCGTCTGGACGAGCGGAATTGAATGGTGCAACTGATTTTGCTGTGCTGTGAAAATTCAGATATTTGCATGACTGCTTTTGTTTTATTTTGTGAATAGCAAAAAGCATTCAACCCCATAATACATGTTGTTTTATTGGTCGCTCGTTCATTTCATATCACATAGCTTAACCAATCATATATTTGGATTCCTCTCGACGAGGCGAGCAGTACGATTACCACCTTGATGGGTCTGCGACGTGTCCTTGCAGAGTTATTACCAAAAAACCACAAAAATCCCAGAATCCTCTCGGTTTAGGGTCAAAATGTTGTCGCTCATTAAATCCCATAAGAAACGTCGCCTCGAATGAATGTGATTGAATTCTCCCCGTCTGGACGAGCGGAATTGAATGGTGCAACTGATTTTGCTGTGCTGTGAAAATTCAGATATTTGCATGATATGCTTTTGTTTTATTTTGTGAATAGCAAAAAGCATTCACCCCATAATACATGTTGTTTTATTAGTCGCTCGTTCATTTCATATCCCATAGCTGAACCACTCATATATTTGGATTCCGCTCGACGAGCCGGGCAGTACGAGTACCACCATGATGGTTCTGCGACGTTTCCTTCCAGAGTTATTACCAAAAAACCACAAACATCCCAGAATCCTCTCGGTTTGGGGTCAAAATGTTGTCACTTATTAAATCCCATAAGAAACGTCGCATCGAATGAATGTGATTGAATTCTCCCCGTCTGGACGAGCGGAATTGAATGGTGCAACTGATTTTGCTGTGCTGTGAAAATTCAGATATTTGCATGACTGCTTTTGTTTTATTTTGTGAATAGCAAAACGCATTCAACCCCATAATACATGCTGTTTTAATGGTCGCTCCTCCATTTCATATCCCATAGCTTAACCATTCATATATTTGGATTCCTCTCGACGAGGCGAGCAGTACGAGTACCACCTTGATGGGTCTGCGACGTTTCCTTCCAGAGTTATTACCAAAAAAACACAAACATCCCAGAATCCTCTCGGTTTGGGGTCAAAATGTTGTCGCTCATTAAATCCCATAAGAAACGTCGCATCGAATGAATGTGATTGAATTTTTCCCGTCTGGACGAGCGGAATTGAATGGTGCAACTGATTTTGCTGTGCTGTGAAAATTCAGATATTTGCATGACTGCTTTTGTTTTATTTTGTGAATAGCAAAAAGCATTCAACCCCATAATACATGCTGTTTTATTGGTCGCTCGTCCATTTCATATCCAATAGCTTAACCATTCACATATTTGGATTCCTCTCGACGAGGCGAGCAGTACGAGTACAACCTTGATGGGTCTGCGACGTTTCCTTCCAGAGTTATTACCAAAAAACCACAAACATCCCAGAATCCTCTCGGTTTGGGTTCAAACTGTTGTCGCTTATTAAATCCCATAAGAAAAGTCGCATCGAATGAATGTGATTGAATTCTCCCCGTCTGGACGAGCGGAATTGAATGGTGCAACTGATTTTGCTGTGCTGTGAAAATTCAGATATTTGCATGACTGCTTTTGTTTTATTTTGTGAATAGCAAAAAGCATTCAACCCCATAATACATGTTGTTTTATTGGTCGCTCGTTCATTTCATATCACATAGCTTAACCAATCATATATTTGGATTCCTCTCGACGAGGCGAGCAGTACGATTACCACCTTGATGGGTCTGCGACATGTCCTTGCAGAGTTATTACCAAAAAACCACAAAAATCCCAGAATCCTCTCGGTTTAGGGTCAAAATGTTGTCGCTCATTAAATCCCATAAGAAACGTCGCATCGAATGAATGTGATTGAATTCTCCCCGTCTGGACGAGCGGAATTGAATGGTGCAACTGATTTTGCTGTGCTGTGAAAATTCAGATATTTGCATGATATGCTTTTGTTTTATTTTGTGAATAGCAAAAAGCATTCACCCCATAATACATGTTGTTTTATTAGTCGCTCGTTCATTTCATATCCCATAGCTGAACCACTCATATATTTGGATTCCGCTCGACGAGCCGGGCAGTACGAGTACCACCATGATGGTTCTGCGACGTTTCCTTCCAGAGTTATTACCAAAAAAACACAAACATCCCAGAATCCTCTCGGTTTGGGGTCAAAATGTTGTCGCTCATTAAATCCCATAAGACACGTCGCATCGAATGAATGTGATTGAATTCTCCCTGTCTGGACGAGCGGAATTGAATGGTGCAACTGATTTTGCTGTGCTGTGAAAATTCAGATATTTGCATGACTGCTTTTGTTTTATTTTGTGAATAGCAAAAAGCATTCAACCCCATAATACATGCTGTTTTATTGGTCGCTCGTCCATTTCATATCCAATAGCTTAACCATTCACATATTTGGATTCCTCTCGACGAGGCGAGCAGTACGAGTACAACCTTGATGGGTCTGCGACGTTTCCTTCCAGAGTTATTACCAAAAAACCACAAACATCCCAGAATCCTCTCGGTTTGGGGTCAAACTGTTGTCGCTTATTAAATCCCATAAGAAAAGTCGCATCGAATGAATGTGATTGAATTCTCCCCGTCTGGACGAGCGGAATTGAATGGTGCAACTGATTTTGCTGTGCTGTGAAAATTCAGATATTTGCATGACTGCTTTTGTTTTATTTTGTGAATAGCAAAAAGCATTCAACCCCATAATACATGTTGTTTTATTGGTCGCTCGTTCATTTCATATCACATAGCTTAACCAATCATATATTTGGATTCCTCTCGACGAGGCGAGCAGTACGATTACCACCTTGATGGGTCTGCGACGTGTCCTTGCAGAGTTATTACCAAAAAACCACAAAAATCCCAGAATCCTCTCGGTTTAGGGTCAAAATGTTGTCGCTCATTAAATCCCATAAGAAACGTCGCCTCGAATGAATGTGATTGAATTCTCCCCGTCTGGACGAGCGGAATTGAATGGTGCAACTGATTTTGCTGTGCTGTGAAAATTCAGATATTTGCATGATATGCTTTTGTTTTATTTTGTGAATAGCAAAAAGCATTCACCCCATAATACATGTTGTTTTATTAGTCGCTCGTTCATTTCATATCCCATAGCTGAACCACTCATATATTTGGATTCCGCTCGACGAGCCGGGCAGTACGAGTACCACCATGATGGTTCTGCGACGTTTCCTTCCAGAGTTATTACCAAAAAACCACAAACATCCCAGAATCCTCTCGGTTTGGGGTCAAAATGTTGTCACTTATTAAATCCCATAAGAAACGTCGCATCGAATGAATGTGATTGAATTCTCCCCGTCTGGACGAGCGGAATTGAATGGTGCAACTGATTTTGCTGTGCTGTGAAAATTCAGATATTTGCATGACTGCTTTTGTTTTATTTTGTGAATAGCAAAACGCATTCAACCCCATAATACATGCTGTTTTAATGGTCGCTCCTCCATTTCATATCCCATAGCTTAACCATTCATATATTTGGATTCCTCTCGACGAGGCGAGCAGTACGAGTACCACCTTGATGGGTCTGCGACGTTTCCTTCCAGAGTTATTACCAAAAAAACACAAACATCCCAGAATCCTCTCGGTTTGGGGTCAAAATGTTGTCGCTCATTAAATCCCATAAGAAACGTCGCATCGAATGAATGTGATTGAATTTTTCCCGTCTGGACGAGCGGAATTGAATGGTGCAACTGATTTTGCTGTGCTGTGAAAATTCAGATATTTGCATGACTGCTTTTGTTTTATTTTGTGAATAGCAAAAAGCATTCAACCCCATAATACATGCTGTTTTATTGGTCGCTCGTCCATTTCATATCCAATAGCTTAACCATTCACATATTTGGATTCCTCTCGACGAGGCGAGCAGTACGAGTACAACCTTGATGGGTCTGCGACGTTTCCTTCCAGAGTTATTACCAAAAAACCACAAACATCCCAGAATCCTCTCGGTTTGGGTTCAAACTGTTGTCGCTTATTAAATCCCATAAGAAAAGTCGCATCGAATGAATGTGATTGAATTCTCCCCGTCTGGACGAGCGGAATTGAATGGTGCAACTGATTTTGCTGTGCTGTGAAAATTCAGATATTTGCATGACTGCTTTTGTTTTATTTTGTGAATAGCAAAAAGCATTCAACCCCATAATACATGTTGTTTTATTGGTCGCTCGTTCATTTCATATCACATAGCTTAACCAATCATATATTTGGATTCCTCTCGACGAGGCGAGCAGTACGATTACCACCTTGATGGGTCTGCGACGTGTCCTTGCAGAGTTATTACCAAAAAACCACAAAAATCCCAGAATCCTCTCGGTTTAGGGTCAAAATGTTGTCGCTCATTAAATCCCATAAGAAACGTCGCATCGAATGAATGTGATTGAATTCTCCCCGTCTGGACGAGCGGAATTGAATGGTGCAACTGATTTTGCTGTGCTGTGAAAATTCAGATATTTGCATGATATGCTTTTGTTTTATTTTGTGAATAGCAAAAAGCATTCACCCCATAATACATGTTGTTTTATTAGTCGCTCGTTCATTTCATATCCCATAGCTGAACCACTCATATATTTGGATTCCGCTCGACGAGCCGGGCAGTACGAGTACCACCATGATGGTTCTGCGACGTTTCCTTCCAGAGTTATTACCAAAAAAACACAAACATCCCAGAATCCTCTCGGTTTGGGGTCAAAATGTTGTCGCTCATTAAATCCCATAAGACACGTCGCATCGAATGAATGTGATTGAATTCTCCCTGTCTGGACGAGCGGAATTGAATGGTGCAACTGATTTTGCTGTGCTGTGAAAATTCAGATATTTGCATGACTGCTTTTGTTTTATTTTGTGAATAGCAAAAAGCATTCAACCCCATAATACATGCTGTTTTATTGGTCGCTCGTCCATTTCATATCCAATAGCTTAACCATTCACATATTTGGATTCCTCTCGACGAGGCGAGCAGTACGAGTACAACCTTGATGGGTCTGCGACGTTTCCTTCCAGAGTTATTACCAAAAAACCACAAACATCCCAGAATCCTCTCGGTTTGGGGTCAAACTGTTGTCGCTTATTAAATCCCATAAGAAAAGTCGCATCGAATGAATGTGATTGAATTCTCCCCGTCTGGACGAGCGGAATTGAATGGTGCAACTGATTTTGCTGTGCTGTGAAAATTCAGATATTTGCATGACTGCTTTTGTTTTATTTTGTGAATAGCAAAAAGCATTCAACCCCATAATACATGTTGTTTTATTGGTCGCTCGTTCATTTCATATCACATAGCTTAACCAATCATATATTTGGATTCCTCTCGACGAGGCGAGCAGTACGATTACCACCTTGATGGGTCTGCGACGTGTCCTTGCAGAGTTATTACCAAAAAACCACAAAAATCCCAGAATCCTCTCGGTTTAGGGTCAAAATGTTGTCGCTCATTAAATCCCATAAGAAACGTCGCCTCGAATGAATGTGATTGAATTCTCCCCGTCTGGACGAGCGGAATTGAATGGTGCAACTGATTTTGCTGTGCTGTGAAAATTCAGATATTTGCATGATATGCTTTTGTTTTATTTTGTGAATAGCAAAAAGCATTCACCCCATAATACATGTTGTTTTATTAGTCGCTCGTTCATTTCATATCCCATAGCTGAACCACTCATATATTTGGATTCCGCTCGACGAGCCGGGCAGTACGAGTACCACCATGATGGTTCTGCGACGTTTCCTTCCAGAGTTATTACCAAAAAACCACAAACATCCCAGAATCCTCTCGGTTTGGGGTCAAAATGTTGTCACTTATTAAATCCCATAAGAAACGTCGCATCGAATGAATGTGATTGAATTCTCCCCGTCTGGACGAGCGGAATTGAATGGTGCAACTGATTTTGCTGTGCTGTGAAAATTCAGATATTTGCATGACTGCTTTTGTTTTATTTTGTGAATAGCAAAACGCATTCAACCCCATAATACATGCTGTTTTAATGGTCGCTCCTCCATTTCATATCCCATAGCTTAACCATTCATATATTTGGATTCCTCTCGACGAGGCGAGCAGTACGAGTACCACCTTGATGGGTCTGCGACGTTTCCTTCCAGAGTTATTACCAAAAAAACACAAACATCCCAGAATCCTCTCGGTTTGGGGTGAAAATGTTGTCGCTCATTAAATCCCATAAGACACGTCGCATCGAATGAATGTGATTGAATTCTCCCCGTCTGGACGAGCGGAATTGAATGGTGCAACTGATTTTGCTGTGCTGTGAAAATTCAGATATTTGCATGACTGCTTTTGTTTTATTTTGTGAATAGCAAAAAGCATTCAACCCCATAATACATGCTGTTTTATTGGTCGCTCGTCCATTTCATATCCCATAGCTTAACCATTCACATATTTGGATTCCTCTCGACGAGGCGAGCAGTACGAGTACAACCTTGATGGGTCTGCGACGTTTCCTTCCAGAGTTATTACCAAAAAACCACAAACATCCCAGAATCCTCTCGGTTTGGGGTCAAACTGTTGTCGCTTATTAAATCCCATAAGAAAAGTCGCATCGAATGAATGTGATTGAATTCTCCCCGTCTGGACGAGCGGAATTGAATGGTGCAACTGATTTTGCTGTGCTGTGAAAATTCAGATATTTGCATGACTGCTTTTGTTTTATTTTGTGAATAGCAAAAAGCATTCAACCCCATAATACATGTTGTTTTATTGGTCGCTCGTTCATTTCATATCACATAGCTTAACCAATCATATATTTGGATTCCTCTCGACGAGGCGAGCAGTACGATTACCACCTTGATGGGTCTGCGACGTGTCCTTGCAGAGTTATTACCAAAAAACCACAAAAATCCCAGAATCCTCTCGGTTTAGGGTCAAAATGTTGTCGCTCATTAAATCCCATAAGAAACGTCGCCTCGAATGAATGTGATTGAATTCTCCCCGTCTGGACGAGCGGAATTGAATGGTGCAACTGATTTTGCTGTGCTGTGAAAATTCAGATATTTGCATGATATGCTTTTGTTTTATTTTGTGAATAGCAAAAAGCATTCACCCCATAATACATGTTGTTTTATTAGTCGCTCGTTCATTTCATATCCCATAGCTGAACCACTCATATATTTGGATTCCGCTCGACGAGCCGGGCAGTACGAGTACCACCATGATGGTTCTGCGACGTTTCCTTCCAGAGTTATTACCAAAAAACCACAAACATCCCAGAATCCTCTCGGTTTGGGGTCAAAATGTTGTCACTTATTAAATCCCATAAGAAACGTCGCATCGAATGAATGTGATTGAATTCTCCCCGTCTGGACGAGCGGAATTGAATGGTGCAACTGATTTTGCTGTGCTGTGAAAATTCAGATATTTGCATGACTGCTTTTGTTTTATTTTGTGAATAGCAAAACGCATTCAACCCCATAATACATGCTGTTTTAATGGTCGCTCCTCCATTTCATATCCCATAGCTTAACCATTCATATATTTGGATTCCTCTCGACGAGGCGAGCAGTACGAGTACCACCTTGATGGGTCTGCGACGTTTCCTTCCAGAGTTATTACCAAAAAAACACAAACATCCCAGAATCCTCTCGGTTTGGGGTCAAAATGTTGTCGCTCATTAAATCCCATAAGAAACGTCGCATCGAATGAATGTGATTGAATTTTTCCCGTCTGGACGAGCGGAATTGAATGGTGCAACTGATTTTGCTGTGCTGTGAAAATTCAGATATTTGCATGACTGCTTTTGTTTTATTTTGTGAATAGCAAAAAGCATTCAACCCCATAATACATGCTGTTTTATTGGTCGCTCGTCCATTTCATATCCAATAGCTTAACCATTCACATATTTGGATTCCTCTCGACGAGGCGAGCAGTACGAGTACAACCTTGATGGGTCTGCGACGTTTCCTTCCAGAGTTATTACCAAAAAACCACAAACATCCCAGAATCCTCTCGGTTTGGGTTCAAACTGTTGTCGCTTATTAAATCCCATAAGAAAAGTCGCATCGAATGAATGTGATTGAATTCTCCCCGTCTGGACGAGCGGAATTGAATGGTGCAACTGATTTTGCTGTGCTGTGAAAATTCAGATATTTGCATGACTGCTTTTGTTTTATTTTGTGAATAGCAAAAAGCATTCAACCCCATAATACATGTTGTTTTATTGGTCGCTCGTTCATTTCATATCACATAGCTTAACCAATCATATATTTGGATTCCTCTCGACGAGGCGAGCAGTACGATTACCACCTTGATGGGTCTGCGACGTGTCCTTGCAGAGTTATTACCAAAAAACCACAAAAATCCCAGAATCCTCTCGGTTTAGGGTCAAAATGTTGTCGCTCATTAAATCCCATAAGAAACGTCGCATCGAATGAATGTGATTGAATTCTCCCCGTCTGGACGAGCGGAATTGAATGGTGCAACTGATTTTGCTGTGCTGTGAAAATTCAGATATTTGCATGATATGCTTTTGTTTTATTTTGTGAATAGCAAAAAGCATTCACCCCATAATACATGTTGTTTTATTAGTCGCTCGTTCATTTCATATCCCATAGCTGAACCACTCATATATTTGGATTCCGCTCGACGAGCCGGGCAGTACGAGTACCACCATGATGGTTCTGCGACGTTTCCTTCCAGAGTTATTACCAAAAAAACACAAACATCCCAGAATCCTCTCGGTTTGGGGTCAAAATGTTGTCGCTCATTAAATCCCATAAGACACGTCGCATCGAATGAATGTGATTGAATTCTCCCTGTCTGGACGAGCGGAATTGAATGGTGCAACTGATTTTGCTGTGCTGTGAAAATTCAGATATTTGCATGACTGCTTTTGTTTTATTTTGTGAATAGCAAAAAGCATTCAACCCCATAATACATGCTGTTTTATTGGTCGCTCGTCCATTTCATATCCAATAGCTTAACCATTCACATATTTGGATTCCTCTCGACGAGGCGAGCAGTACGAGTACAACCTTGATGGGTCTGCGACGTTTCCTTCCAGAGTTATTACCAAAAAACCACAAACATCCCAGAATCCTCTCGGTTTGGGGTCAAACTGTTGTCGCTTATTAAATCCCATAAGAAAAGTCGCATCGAATGAATGTGATTGAATTCTCCCCGTCTGGACGAGCGGAATTGAATGGTGCAACTGATTTTGCTGTGCTGTGAAAATTCAGATATTTGCATGACTGCTTTTGTTTTATTTTGTGAATAGCAAAAAGCATTCAACCCCATAATACATGTTGTTTTATTGGTCGCTCGTTCATTTCATATCACATAGCTTAACCAATCATATATTTGGATTCCTCTCGACGAGGCGAGCAGTACGATTACCACCTTGATGGGTCTGCGACGTGTCCTTGCAGAGTTATTACCAAAAAACCACAAAAATCCCAGAATCCTCTCGGTTTAGGGTCAAAATGTTGTCGCTCATTAAATCCCATAAGAAACGTCGCCTCGAATGAATGTGATTGAATTCTCCCCGTCTGGACGAGCGGAATTGAATGGTGCAACTGATTTTGCTGTGCTGTGAAAATTCAGATATTTGCATGATATGCTTTTGTTTTATTTTGTGAATAGCAAAAAGCATTCACCCCATAATACATGTTGTTTTATTAGTCGCTCGTTCATTTCATATCCCATAGCTGAACCACTCATATATTTGGATTCCGCTCGACGAGCCGGGCAGTACGAGTACCACCATGATGGTTCTGCGACGTTTCCTTCCAGAGTTATTACCAAAAAACCACAAACATCCCAGAATCCTCTCGGTTTGGGGTCAAAATGTTGTCACTTATTAAATCCCATAAGAAACGTCGCATCGAATGAATGTGATTGAATTCTCCCCGTCTGGACGAGCGGAATTGAATGGTGCAACTGATTTTGCTGTGCTGTGAAAATTCAGATATTTGCATGACTGCTTTTGTTTTATTTTGTGAATAGCAAAACGCATTCAACCCCATAATACATGCTGTTTTAATGGTCGCTCCTCCATTTCATATCCCATAGCTTAACCATTCATATATTTGGATTCCTCTCGACGAGGCGAGCAGTACGAGTACCACCTTGATGGGTCTGCGACGTTTCCTTCCAGAGTTATTACCAAAAAAACACAAACATCCCAGAATCCTCTCGGTTTGGGGTGAAAATGTTGTCGCTCATTAAATCCCATAAGACACGTCGCATCGAATGAATGTGATTGAATTCTCCCCGTCTGGACGAGCGGAATTGAATGGTGCAACTGATTTTGCTGTGCTGTGAAAATTCAGATATTTGCATGACTGCTTTTGTTTTATTTTGTGAATAGCAAAAAGCATTCAACCCCATAATACATGTTGTTTTATTGGTCGCTCGTCCATTTCATATCCCATAGCTTAAGCATTCATATATTTGGATTCCTCTCGACGAGGCGAGCAGTACGATTACCACCTTGATGGGTCTGCGACGTTTCCTTCCAGAGTTATTACCAAAAAACCACAAACATCCCAGAATCCTCTCGGTTTGGGGTCAAACTGTTGTCGCTTATTAAATCCCATAAGAAACGTCGCATCGAATGAATGTGATTGAATTCTCCCCGTCTGGACGAGCGGAATTGAATGGTGCAACTGATTTTGCTGTGCTGTGAAAATTCAGATATTTGCATGACTGCTTTTGTTTTATTTTGTGAATAGCAAAAAGCATTCAACCCCATAATACATGTTGTTTTATTGGTCGCTCGTTCATTTCATATCACATAGCTTAACCAATCATATATTTGGATTCCTCTCGACGAGGCGAGCAGTACGATTACCACCTTGATGGGTCTGCGACGTGTCCTTGCAGAGTTATTACCAAAAAAACACAAAAATCCCAGAATCCTCTAGGTTTAGGGTCAAAATGTTGTCGCTCATTAAATCCCATAAGAAACGTCGCATCGAATGAATGTGATTGAATTCTCCCCGTCTGGACGAGCAGAATTGAATGGTGCAACTGATTTTGCTGTGCTGTGAAAATTCAGATATTTGCATGATATGCTTTTGTTTTATTTTGTGAATAGCAAAAAGCATTCACCCCATAATACATGTTGTTTTATTAGTCGCTCGTTCATTTCATATCCCATAGCTGAACCACTCATATATTTGGATTCCGCTCGACGAGCCGGGCAGTACGAGTACCACCATGTTGGTTCTGCGACGTTTCCTTCCAGAGTTATTACCAAAAAACCACAAACATCCCAGAATCCTCTCGGTTTGGGGTCAAAATGTTGTCACTTATTAAATCCCATAAGAAACGTCGCATCGAATGAATGTGATTGAATTCTCCCCGTCTGGACGAGCGGAATTGAATGGTGCAACTGATTTTGCTGTGCTGTGAAAATTCAGATATTTGCATGACTGCTTTTGTTTTATTTTGTGAATAGCAAAACGCATTCAACCCCATAATACATGCTGTTTTATTGGTCGCTCCTCCATTTCATATCCCATAGCTTAACCATTCATATATTTGGATTCCTCTCGACGAGGCGAGCAGTACGAGTACCACCTTGATGGGTCTGCGACGTTTCCTTCCAGAGCTATTACCAAAAAAACACAAACATCCCAGAATCCTCTCGGTTTGGGGTCAAAATGTTGTCGCTCATTAAATCCCACAAGAAACGTCGAATCGAATGAATGTGATTGAATTCTCCCCGTCTGGACGAGCAGAATTGAATGGTGCAACTGATTTTGCTGTGCTGTGAAAATTCAGATATTTGCATGACTGCTTTTTTTATTTTGTGAATAGAAAAACGCATTCAACCCCATAATACATGCTGTTTTATTGGTCGCTCCTCCATTTCATATCCCATAGCTTAACCATTCATATATTTGGATTCCTCTCGACGAGGCGAGCAGTACGAGTACCAACTTGATGGGTCTGCGACGTTTCCTTCCAGAGTTATTACCAAAAAAACACAAACATCCCAGAATCCTCTCGGTTTGGGGTTAAAATGTTGTCGCTCATTAAATCCCACAAGAAACGTCGAATCGAATGAATGTGATTGAATTCTCCCCGTCTGGACGAGCGGAATTGAATGGTGCAACTGATTTTGCTGTGCTGTGAAAATTCAGATATTTGCATGACTGCATTTTTTTAATTTTGTGAATAGCAAAAAGCATTCAACCCCATAATACATGCTGTTTTATTGGTCGCTCGTCCATTTCATATCCAATAGCTTAACCATTCACATATTTGGATTCCTCTCGACGAGGCGAGCAGTACGAGTACAACCTTGATGGGTCTGCGACGTTTCCTTCCAGAGTTATTACCAAAAAACCACAAACATCCCAGAATCCTCTCGGTTTGGGGTCAAACTGTTGTCGCTTATTAAATCCCATAAGAAAAGTCGCATCGAATGAATGTGATTGAATTCTCCCCGTCTGGACGAGCGGAATTGAATGGTGCAACTGATTTTGCTGTGCTGTGAAAATTCAGATATTTGCATGACTGCTTTTGTTTTATTTTGTGAATAGCAAAAAGCATTCAACCCCATAATACATGTTGTTTTATTGGTCGCTCGTTCATTTCATATCACATAGCTTAACCAATCATATATTTGGATTCCTCTCGACGAGGCGAGCAGTACGATTACCACCTTGATGGGTCTGCGACGTGTCCTTGCAGAGTTATTACCAAAAAACCACAAAAATCCCAGAATCCTCTCGGTTTAGGGTCAAAATGTTGTCGCTCATTAAATCCCATAAGAAACGTCGCCTCGAATGAATGTGATTGAATTCTCCCCGTCTGGACGAGCGGAATTGAATGGTGCAACTGATTTTGCTGTGCTGTGAAAATTCAGATATTTGCATGATATGCTTTTGTTTTATTTTGTGAATAGCAAAAAGCATTCACCCCATAATACATGTTGTTTTATTAGTCGCTCGTTCATTTCATATCCCATAGCTGAACCACTCATATATTTGGATTCCGCTCGACGAGCCGGGCAGTACGAGTACCACCATGATGGTTCTGCGACGTTTCCTTCCAGAGTTATTACCAAAAAACCACAAACATCCCAGAATCCTCTCGGTTTGGGGTCAAAATGTTGTCACTTATTAAATCCCATAAGAAACGTCGCATCGAATGAATGTGATTGAATTCTCCCCGTCTGGACGAGCGGAATTGAATGGTGCAACTGATTTTGCTGTGCTGTGAAAATTCAGATATTTGCATGACTGCTTTTGTTTTATTTTGTGAATAGCAAAACGCATTCAACCCCATAATACATGCTGTTTTAATGGTCGCTCCTCCATTTCATATCCCATAGCTTAACCATTCATATATTTGGATTCCTCTCGACGAGGCGAGCAGTACGAGTACCACCTTGATGGGTCTGCGACGTTTCCTTCCAGAGTTATTACCAAAAAAACACAAACATCCCAGAATCCTCTCGGTTTGGGGTGAAAATGTTGTCGCTCATTAAATCCCATAAGACACGTCGCATCGAATGAATGTGATTGAATTCTCCCCGTCTGGACGAGCGGAATTGAATGGTGCAACTGATTTTGCTGTGCTGTGAAAATTCAGATATTTGCATGACTGCTTTTGTTTTATTTTGTGAATAGCAAAAAGCATTCAACCCCATAATACATGTTGTTTTATTGGTCGCTCGTCCATTTCATATCCCATAGCTTAAGCATTCATATATTTGGATTCCTCTCGACGAGGCGAGCAGTACGATTACCACCTTGATGGGTCTGCGACGTTTCCTTCCAGAGTTATTACCAAAAAACCACAAACATCCCAGAATCCTCTCGGTTTGGGGTCAAACTGTTGTCGCTTATTAAATCCCATAAGAAACGTCGCATCGAATGAATGTGATTGAATTCTCCCCGTCTGGACGAGCGGAATTGAATGGTGCAACTGATTTTGCTGTGCTGTGAAAATTCAGATATTTGCATGACTGCTTTTGTTTTATTTTGTGAATAGCAAAAAGCATTCAACCCCATAATACATGTTGTTTTATTGGTCGCTCGTTCATTTCATATCACATAGCTTAACCAATCATATATTTGGATTCCTCTCGACGAGGCGAGCAGTACGATTACCACCTTGATGGGTCTGCGACGTGTCCTTGCAGAGTTATTACCAAAAAAACACAAAAATCCCAGAATCCTCTAGGTTTAGGGTCAAAATGTTGTCGCTCATTAAATCCCATAAGAAACGTCGCATCGAATGAATGTGATTGAATTCTCCCCGTCTGGACGAGCAGAATTGAATGGTGCAACTGATTTTGCTGTGCTGTGAAAATTCAGATATTTGCATGATATGCTTTTGTTTTATTTTGTGAATAGCAAAAAGCATTCACCCCATAATACATGTTGTTTTATTAGTCGCTCGTTCATTTCATATCCCATAGCTGAACCACTCATATATTTGGATTCCGCTCGACGAGCCGGGCAGTACGAGTACCACCATGTTGGTTCTGCGACGTTTCCTTCCAGAGTTATTACCAAAAAACCACAAACATCCCAGAATCCTCTCGGTTTGGGGTCAAAATGTTGTCACTTATTAAATCCCATAAGAAACGTCGCATCGAATGAATGTGATTGAATTCTCCCCGTCTGGACGAGCGGAATTGAATGGTGCAACTGATTTTGCTGTGCTGTGAAAATTCAGATATTTGCATGACTGCTTTTGTTTTATTTTGTGAATAGCAAAACGCATTCAACCCCATAATACATGCTGTTTTATTGGTCGCTCCTCCATTTCATATCCCATAGCTTAACCATTCATATATTTGGATTCCTCTCGACGAGGCGAGCAGTACGAGTACCACCTTGATGGGTCTGCGACGTTTCCTTCCAGAGCTATTACCAAAAAAACACAAACATCCCAGAATCCTCTCGGTTTGGGGTCAAAATGTTGTCGCTCATTAAATCCCACAAGAAACGTCGAATCGAATGAATGTGATTGAATTCTCCCCGTCTGGACGAGCGGAATTGAATGGTGCAACTGATTTTGCTGTGCTGTGAAAATTCAGATATTTGCATGACTGCTTTTTTTTATTTTGTGAATAGAAAAACGCATTCAACCCCATAATACATGCTGTTTTATTGGTCGCTCCTCCATTTCATATCCCATAGCTTAACCATTCATATATTTGGATTCCTCTCGACGAGGCGAGCAGTACGAGTACCAACTTGATGGGTCTGCGACGTTTCCTTCCAGAGTTATTACCAAAAAAACACAAACATCCCAGAATCCTCTCGGTTTGGGGTTAAAATGTTGTCGCTCATTAAATCCCACAAGAAACGTCGAATCGAATGAATGTGATTGAATTCTCCCCGTCTGGACGAGCGGAATTGAATGGTGCAACTGATTTTGCTGTGCTGTGAAAATTCAGATATTTGCATGACTGCATTTTTTTAATTTTGTGAATAGCAAAAAGCATTCAACCCCATAATACATGCTGTTTTATTGGTCGCTCGTCCATTTCATATCCCAAAGCTTAACGATTCATATATTTGGATTTCTCTCGACGAGGCGAGCAGTACGAGTACCACCTTGATGGGTCTGCGACGTTTCCTTCCAGAGTAATTACCAAAAAAACACAAACATCCCAGAATCCTCTCGGTTTGGGGTCAAAATGTTGTCGCTCATTAAATCCCATAAGAAACGTCGCATCGAATGAATGTGATTGAATTCTCCCCGTCTGGACGAGCGGAATTGAATGGTGCAACTGATTTTGCTGTGCTGTGAAAATTCAGATATTTGCATGACTGCTTTTGTTTTATTTTGTGAATAGCCAAAAGCATTCAACCCCATAATACATGTTGTTTTATTGGTCGCTCGTTCATTTCATATCACATAGCTTAACCATTCATATATTTGGATTCCTCTCGACGAGGCGAGCAGTACGATTACCACCTTGATGGGTCTGCGACGTGTCCTTGCAGAGTTATTACCAAAAAACCACAAAAATCCCAGAATCCTCTCGGTTTAGGGTCAAAATGTTGTCGCTCATTAAATCCCATAAGAAACGTCGCATCGAATGAATGTGATTGAATTCTCCCCGTCTGGACGAGCGGAATTGAATGGTGCAACTGATTTTGCTGTGCTGTGAAAATTCAGATATTTGCATGATATGCTTTTGTTTTATTTTGTGAATAGCAAAAAGCATTCACCCCATAATACATGTTGTTTTATTAGTCGCTCGTTCATTTCATATCCCATAGCTGAACCACTCATATATTTGGATTCCGCTCGACGAGCCGGGCAGTACGAGTACCACCATGATGGTTCTGCGACGTTTCCTTCCAGAGTTATTACCAAAAAACCACAAACATCCCAGAATCCTCTCGGTTTGGGGTCAAAATGTTGTCACTTATTAAATCCCATAAGAAACGTCGCATCGAATGAATGTGATTGAATTCTCCCCGTCTGGACGAGCGGAATTGAATGGTGCAACTGATTTTGCTGTGCTGTGAAAATTCAGATATTTGCATGACTGCTTTTGTTTTATTTTGTGAATAGCAAAACGCATTCAACCCCATAATACATGCTGTTTTATTGGTCGCTCGTCCATTTCATATCCCATAGCTTAAACATTCATATATTTGGATTCCTCTCGACGAGGCGAGCAGTACGAGTACCACCTTGATGGGTCTGCGACGTTTCCTTCCAGAGTTATTACCAAAAAAACACAAACATCCCAGAATCCTCTCGGTTTGGGGTCAAAATGTTGTCGCTCATTAAATCCCATAAGACACGTCGCATCGAATGAATGTGATTGAATTCTCCCCAGCTGGACGAGCGGAATTGAATGGTGCAACTGATTTTGCTGTGCTGTGAAAATTCAGATATTTGCATGACTGCTTTTGTTTTATTTTGTGAATAGCAAAAAGCATTCAACCCCATAATACATGTTGTTTTATTGGTCGCTCGTCCATTTCATATCCCATAGCTTAAGCATTCATATATTTGGATTCCTCTCGACGACGCGAGCAGGACGAGTACCACCTTGATGGGTCTGCGACGTTTCCTTCCATAGTTATTACCAAAAAACCACAAACATCCCAGAATCCTCTCGGTTTGGGGTCAAAATGTTGTCGCTCATTAAATCCCATAAGAAACGTCGCATCGAATGAATGTGATTGAATTCTCCCCGTCTGGACGAGCGGAATTGAATGGTGCAACTGATATTGCTGTCCTGTGAAAATTCAGATATTTGCATGACTGCTTTTGTTTTATTTTGTGAATAGCAAAAAGCATTCAAACCCATAATACATGTTGTTTTATTGGTCGCTCGTCCATTTCATATTCCATAGCTTAAGCATTCATATATTTGGATTCCTCTCGACGAGGCGAGCAGTACGAGTACCACCTTGATGGGTCTGCGACGTTTCCTTCCAGAGTTATTACCAAAAATACACAAACATCCCAGAATCCTCTCGGTTTGGGGTCAAAATGTTGTCGCTCATTAAATCCCATAAGAAACGTCGCATCGAATGAATGTGATTGAATTCTCCCCGTCTGGACGAGCGGAATTGAATGGTGCAACTGATTTTGCTGTGCTGTGAAAATTCAGATATTTGCATGACTGCTTTTGTTTTATTTTGTGAATAGCAAAAAGCATTCAACCCCATAATACATGTTGTTTTATTGGTCGCTCGTTCATTTCATATCACATAGCTTAACCAATCATATATTTGGATTCCTCTCGACGAGGCGAGCAGTACGATTACCACCTTGATGGGTCTGGGACGTGTCCTTGCAGAGTTATTACCAAAAAAACAGAAAATCCCAGAATCCTCTCGGTTTAGGGTCAAAATGTTGTCGCTCATTAAATCCCATAAGAAACGTCGCATCGAATGAATGTGATTGAATTCTCCCCGTCTGGACGAGCGGAATTTAATGGTGCAACTGATTTTGCTGTGCTGTGAAAATTCAGATATTTGCATGATATGCTTTTGTTTTATTTTGTGAATAGCAAAAAGCATTCACCTCATAATACATGTTGTTTTATTAGTCGCTCGTTCATTTCATATCCCATAGCTGAACCACTCATATATTTGGATTCCGCTCGACGAGCCGGGCAGTACGAGTACCACCATGATGGTTCTGCGACGTTTCCTTCCAGAGTTATTACTAAAAAACCACAAACATCCCAGAATCCTCTCGGTTTGGGGTCAAAATGTTGTCACTTATTAAATCCCATAAGAAACGTCGCATCGAATGAATGTGATTGAATTCTCCCCGTCTGGACGAGCGGAATTGAATGGTGCAACTGATTTTGCTGTGCTGTGAAAATTCAGATATTTGCATGACTGCTTTTGTTTTATTTTGTGAATAGCAAAACGCATTCAACCCCATAATACATGTTGTTTTATTGGTCGCTCGTCCATTTCATATCCGATAGCTTAACGATTCATAGATTTGGATTCCTCTCGACGAGGCGAGCAGTACGAGTACCACCTTGATGGGTCTGCGACGTTTCCTTCCAGAGTTATTACCAAAAAAACACAAACATCCCAGAATCCTCTCGGTTTGGGGTCAAAATGTTGTCGCTCATTAAATCCAATAAGAAACGTCGCATCGAATGAATGTGATTGAATTCTCCCCGTCTGGACGAGCGGAATTGAATGGTGCAACTGATTTTGCTGTGCTGTGAAAATTCAGATATTTGCATGACTGCTTTTGTTTTATTTTATGAATAGCAAAAAGCATTCAACCCATAATACATGTTGTTTTATTGGTCGCTCGTCCATTTCATATCTCATAGCTTAACCATTCATATATTTGGATTCCTCTCGACGAGGCGAGCAGTTCGAGTACCACCTTGATGGGTCTGCGACGTTTCCTTCCACAGTTATTACCAAAAAACCACAAACATCCCAGAATCCTCTCGGTTTGGGGTCAAAATGTTGTCGCTCATTAAATCCCATAAGAAACGTCGCATCGAATGAATGTGATTGAATTCTCCCCGTCTGGACGAGCGGAATTGAATGGTGCAACTGATATTGCTGTCCTGTGAAAATTCAGATATTTGCATGACTGCTTTTGTTTTATTTTGTGAATAGCAAAAAGCATTCAACCCCATAATACATGTTGTTTTATTAGTCGCTCGTCCATTTCATATCCCATAGCTTAAGCATTCATATATTTGGATTTCTCTCGACGAGGCGAGCAGTACGAGTACCACCTTGATGGGTCTGCGACGTTTCCTTCCAGAGTTATTACCAAAAATACACAAACATCCCAGAATCCTCTCGGTTTGGGGTCAAAATGTTGTCGCTCATTAAATCCAATAAGAAACGTCGCATCGAATGAATGTGATTGAATTCTCCCCGTCTGGACGAGCAGAATTGAATGGTGCAACTGATTTTGCTGTGCTGTGAAAATTCAGATATTTGCATGACTGCTTTTGTTTTATTTTGTGAATAGCAAAAAGCATTCAACCCCATAATACATGTTGTTTTATTGGTCGCTCGTCCATTTCATATCCGATAGCTTAACCATTCATATATTTGGATTTCTCTCGACGAGGCGAGCAGTACGAGTACCACCTTGATGGGTCTGCGACGTTTCCTTCCAGAGTTATTACCAAAAATACACAAACATCCCAGAATCCTCTCGGTTTGGGGTCAAAATGTTGTCGCTCATTAAATACCATAAGAAACGTCGCATCGAATGAATGTGATTGAATTATCCCCGTCTGGACGAGCGGAATTGAATGGTGCAACTGATTTTGCTGTGCTGTGAAAATTCAGATATTTGCATGACTGCTTTTGTTTTATTTTGTGAATAGCAAAAAGCATTCAACCCCATAATACATGTTGTTTTATTGGTCGCTCGTCCATTTCATATCCGATAGCTTAACCATTCATAGATTTGGATTCCTCTCGACGAGCCGAGCAGTACGAGTACCACCTTGATGGGTCTGCGACGTTTCCTTCCAGAGTTATTACAAAAAAACCACAAACATCCCAGAATCCTCTCAGTTTGGGGTAAAAATGTTGTCGCTCATTAAATCCCATAAGAAACGTCGCATCGAATGAATGTGATTGAATTCTCCCCGTCTGGACGAGCAGAATTGAATGATGCAACTGATATTGCTGTCCTGTGAAAATTCAGATATTTGCATGACTTCTTTTGTTTTATTTTGTGAATAGCAAAAAGCATTCAACCCCATAATACATGTTGTTTTATTGGTCGCTCGTCCATTTCATATTCCATAGCTTAAGCATTCATATATTTGGATTCCTCTCGACGAGGCGAGCAGTACGAGTACCACCTTGATGGGTCTGCGACGTTTCCTTCCAGAGTTATTACCAAAAATACACAAACATCCCAGAATCCTCTCGGTTTGGGGTCAAAATGTTGTCGCTCATTAAATCCAATAAGAAACGTCGCATCGAATGAATGTGATTGAATTCTCCCCGTCTGGACGAGCAGAATTGAATGGTGCAACTGATTTTGCTGTGCTGTGAAAATTCAGATATTTGCATGACTGCTTTTGTTTTATTTTGTGAATAGCAAAAAGCATTCAACCCCATAATACATGTTGTTTTATTGGTCGCTCGTCCATTTCATATCCGATAGCTTAACCATTCATATATTTGGATTTCTCTCGACGAGGCGAGCAGTACGAGTACCACCTTGATGGGTCTGCGACGTTTCCTTCCAGAGTTATTACCAAAAATACACAAACATCCCAGAATCCTCTCGGTTTGGGGTCAAAATGTTGTCGCTCATTAAATACCATAAGAAACGTCGCATCGAATGAATGTGATTGAATTATCCCCGTCTGGACGAGCGGAATTGAATGGTGCAACTGATTTTGCTGTGCTGTGAAAATTCAGATATTTGCATGACTGCTTTTGTTTTATTTTGTGAATAGCAAAAAGCATTCAACCCCATAATACATGTTGTTTTATTGGTCGCTCGTCCATTTCATATCCGATAGCTTAACCATTCATAGATTTGGATTCCTCTCGACGAGCCGAGCAGTACGAGTACCACCTTGATGGGTCTGCGACGTTTCCTTCCAGAGTTATTACAAAAAAACCACAAACATCCCAGAATCCTCTCAGTTTGGGGTAAAAATGTTGTCGCTCATTAAATCCCATAAGAAACGTCGCATCGAATGAATGTGATTGAATTCTCCCCGTCTGGACGAGCAGAATTGAATGATGCAACTGATATTGCTGTCCTGTGAAAATTCAGATATTTGCATGACTTCTTTTGTTTTATTTTGTGAATAGCAAAAAGCATTCAACCCCATAATACATGTTGTTTTATTGGTCGCTCGTCCATTTCATATTCCATAGCTTAAGCATTCATATATTTGGATTCCTCTCGACGAGGCGAGCAGTACGAGTACCACCTTGATGGGTCTGCGACGTTTCCTTCCAGAGTTATTACCAAAAATACACAAACATCCCAGAATCCTCTCGGTTTGGGGTCAAAATGTTGTCGCTCATTAAATCCAATAAGAAACGTCGCATCGAATGAATGTGATTGAATTCTCCCCATCTTGACGAGCGGAATTGAATGGTGCAACTGATTTTGCTGTGCTGTGAAAATTCAGATATTTGCATGACTTCTTTTGTTTTATTTTGTGAATAGCAAAAAGCATTCAACCCCATAATACATGTTGTTTTATTGGTCGCTCGTCCATTTCATATCCGATAGCTTAACCATTCATAGATTTGGATTCCTCTCGACGAGCCGAGCAGTACGATTACCACCTTGATGGGTCTGCGACGTTTCCTTCCAGAGTTATTACCAAAAAAACCACAAACATCCCAGAATCCTCTCGGTTTGGGGTCAAAATGTTGTCGCTCATTAAATCCCACAAGAAACGTCGAATCGAATGAATGTGATTGAATTCTCCCCGTCTGGACGAGCGGAATTGAATGGTGCAACTGATTTTGCTGTGCTGTGAAAATTCAGATATTTGCATGACTGCTTTTGTTTTATTTTGTGAATAGCAAAAAGCATTCAACCCCATAATACATGTTGTTTTATTGGTCGCTCGTCCATTTCATATCCGATAGCTTAACCATTCATATATTTGGATTTCTCTCGACGAGGCGAGCAGTACGAGTACCACCTTGATGGGTCTGCGACGTTTCCTTCCAGAGTTATTACCAAAAATACACAAACATCCCAGAATCCTCTCGGTTTGGGGTCAAAATGTTGTCGCTCATTAAATACCATAAGAAACGTCGCATCGAATGAATGTGATTGAATTATCCCCGTCTGGACGAGCGGAATTGAATGGTGCAACTGATTTTGCTGTGCTGTGAAAATTCAGATATTTGCATGACTGCTTTTGTTTTATTTTGTGAATAGCAAAAAGCATTCAACCCCATAATACATGTTGTTTTATTGGTCGCTCGTCCATTTCATATCCGATAGCTTAACCATTCATAGATTTGGATTCCTCTCGACGAGCCGAGCAGTACGAGTACCACCTTGATGGGTCTGCGACGTTTCCTTCCAGAGTTATTACAAAAAAACCACAAACATCCCAGAATCCTCTCAGTTTGGGGTAAAAATGTTGTCGCTCATTAAATCCCATAAGAAACGTCGCATCGAATGAATGTGATTGAATTCTCCCCGTCTGGACGAGCAGAATTGAATGATGCAACTGATATTGCTGTCCTGTGAAAATTCAGATATTTGCATGACTTCTTTTGTTTTATTTTGTGAATAGCAAAAAGCATTCAACCCCATAATACATGTTGTTTTATTGGTCGCTCGTCCATTTCATATTCCATAGCTTAAGCATTCATATATTTGGATTCCTCTCGACGAGGCGAGCAGTACGAGTACCACCTTGATGGGTCTGCGACGTTTCCTTCCAGAGTTATTACCAAAAATACACAAACATCCCAGAATCCTCTCGGTTTGGGGTCAAAATGTTGTCGCTCATTAAATCCAATAAGAAACGTCGCATCGAATGAATGTGATTGAATTCTCCCCATCTTGACGAGCGGAATTGAATGGTGCAACTGATTTTGCTGTGCTGTGAAAATTCAGATATTTGCATGACTTCTTTTGTTTTATTTTGTGAATAGCAAAAAGCATTCAACCCCATAATACATGTTGTTTTATTGGTCGCTCGTCCATTTCATATCCGATAGCTTAACCATTCATAGATTTGGATTCCTCTCGACGAGCCGAGCAGTACGATTACCACCTTGATGGGTCTGCGACGTTTCCTTCCAGAGTTATTACCAAAAAAACCACAAACATCCCAGAATCCTCTCGGTTTGGGGTCAAAATGTTGTCGCTCATTAAATCCCACAAGAAACGTCGAATCGAATGAATGTGATTGAATTCTCCCCGTCTGGACGAGCGGAATTGAATGGTGCAACTGATTTTGCTGTGCTGTGAAAATTCAGATATTTGCATGACTTCTTTTGTTTTATTTTGTGAATAGCAAAAAGCATTCAACCCCATAATACATGTTGTTTTATTGGTCGCTAGTCCATTTCATATCCCATAGCTTAAGCATTCATATATTTGGATTTCTCTCGACGAGGCGAGCAGTACGAGTACCACCATGATGGGTCTGCGACGTTTCGTTCCAGAGTTATTACCAAAAATACACAAACATCCCAGAATCCTCTCGGTTTGGGGTCAAAATGTTTTCGCTCATTAAATCCAATAAGAAACGTCGCATCGAATGAATGTGATTGAATTCTCCCCGTCTGGACGAGCGGAATTGAATGGTGCAACTGATTTTGCTGTGCTGTGAAAATTCAGATATTTGCATGACTGGTTTTGTTTTATTTTGTGAATAGCAAAAAGCATTCAACCCCATAATACATGTTGTTTTATTAGTCGCTCGTCCATTTCATATCACATAGCTTAACCATTCATATATTTGGATTCCTCTCGACGAGGCGAGCAGTACGATTACCACCTTGATGGGTCTGCGACGTGTCCTTGCAGAGTTATTACCAAAAAACCAAAAAAATCCCAGAATCCTCTCGGTTTAGGGTCAAAATGTTGTCGCTCATTAAATCCCATAAGAAACGTCGCATCGAATGAATGTGATTGAATTCTCCCCGTCTGGACGAGCGGAATTGAATGGTGCAACTGATTTTGCTGTGCTGTGAAAATTCAGATATTTGCATGATATGCTTTTGTTTTATTTTGTGAATAGCAAAAAGCATTCACCTCATAATACATGTTGTTTTATTAGTCGCTCGTTCATTTCATATCCCATAGCTGAACCACTCATATATTTGGATTCCGCTCGACGAGCCGGGCAGTACGAGTACCACCATGATGGTTCTGCGACGTTTCCTTCCAGAGTTATTACCAAAAAACCACAAACATCCCAGAATCCTCTCGGTTTGGGGTCAAAATGTTGTCACTTATTAAATCCCATAAGAAACGTCGCATCGAATGAATGTGATTGAATTCTCCCCGTCTGGACGAGCGGAATTGAATGGTGCAACTGATTTTGCTGTGCTGTGAAAATTCAGATATTTGCATGACTGCTTTTGTTTTATTTTGTGAATAGCAAAACGCATTCAACCCCATAATACATGTTGTTTTATTGGTCGCTCGTCCATTTCATATCCGATAGCTTAACGATTCATAGATTTGGATTCCTCTCGACGAGGCGAGCAGTACGAGTACCACCTTGATGGGTCTGCGACGTTTCCTTCCAGAGTTATTACCAAAAAAACACAAACATCCCAGAATCCTCTCGGTTTGGGGTCAAAATGTTGTCGCTCATTAAATCCAATAAGAAACGTCGCATCGAATGAATGTGATTGAATTCTCCCCGTCTGGACGAGCGGAATTGAATGGTGCAACTGATTTTGCTGTGCTGTGAAAATTCAGATATTTGCATGACTGCTTTTGTTTTATTTTATGAATAGCAAAAAGCATTCAACCCATAATACATGTTGTTTTATTGGTCGCTCGTCCATTTCATATCCCATAGCTTAACCATTCATATATTTGGATTCCTCTCGACGAGGCGAGCAGTTCGAGTACCACCTTGATGGGTCTGCGACGTTTCCTTCCACAGTTATTACCAAAAAACCACAAACATCCCAGAATCCTCTCGGTTTGGGGTCAAAATGTTGTCGCTCATTAAATCCCACAAGAAACGTCGAATCGAATGAATGTGATTGAATTCTCCCCGTCTGGACGAGCGGAATTGAATGGTGCAACTGATTTTGCTGTGCTGTGAAAATTCAGATATTTGCATGACTTCTTTTGTTTTATTTTGTGAATAGCAAAAAGCATTCAACCCCATAATACATGTTGTTTTATTGGTCGCTAGTCCATTTCATATCCCATAGCTTAAGCATTCATATATTTGGATTTCTCTCGACGAGGCGAGCAGTACGAGTACCACCTTGATGGGTCTGCGACGTTTCGTTCCAGAGTTATTACCAAAAATACACAAACATCCCAGAATCCTCTCGGTTTGGGGTCAAAATGTTTTCGCTCATTAAATCCAATAAGAAACGTCGCATCGAATGAATGTGATTGAATTCTCCCCGTCTGGACGAGCGGAATTGAATGGTGCAACTGATTTTGCTGTGCTGTGAAAATTCAGATATTTGCATGACTGGTTTTGTTTTATTTTGTGAATAGCAAAAAGCATTCAACCCCATAATACATGTTGTTTTATTAGTCGCTCGTCCATTTCATATCACATAGCTTAACCATTCATATATTTGGATTCCTCTCGACGAGGCGAGCAGTACGATTACCACCTTGATGGGTCTGCGACGTGTCCTTGCAGAGTTATTACCAAAAAACCACAAAAATCCCAGAATCCTCTCGGTTTAGGGTCAAAATGTTGTCGCTCATTAAATCCCATAAGAAACGTCGCATCGAATGAATGTGATTGAATTCTCCCCGTCTGGACGAGCGGAATTGAATGGTGCAACTGATTTTGCTGTGCTGTGAAAATTCAGATATTTGCATGATATGCTTTTGTTTTATTTTGTGAATAGCAAAAAGCATTCACCTCATAATACATGTTGTTTTATTAGTCGCTCGTTCATTTCATATCCCATAGCTGAACCACTCATATATTTGGATTCCGCTCGACGAGCCGGGCAGTACGAGTACCACCATGATGGTTCTGCGACGTTTCCTTCCAGAGTTATTACCAAAAAACCACAAACATCCCAGAATCCTCTCGGTTTGGGGTCAAAATGTTGTCACTTATTAAATCCCATAAGAAACGTCGCATCGAATGAATGTGATTGAATTCTCCCCGTCTGGACGAGCGGAATTGAATGGTGCAACTGATTTTGCTGTGCTGTGAAAATTCAGATATTTGCATGACTGCTTTTGTTTTATTTTGTGAATAGCAAAAAGCATTCAACCCCATAATACATGTTGTTTTATTAGTCGCTCGTCCATTTCATATCACATAGCTTAACCATTCATATATTTGGATTCCTCTCGACGAGGCGAGCAGTACGATTACCACCTTGATGGGTCTGCGACGTGTCCTTGCAGAGTTATTACCAAAAAACCACAAAAATCCCAGAATCCTCTCGGTTTAGGGTCAAAATGTTGTCGCTCATTAAATCCCATAAGAAACGTCGCATCGAATGAATGTGATTGAATTCTCCCCGTCTGGACGAGCGGAATTGAATGGTGCAACTGATTTTGCTGTGCTGTGAAAATTCAGATATTTGCATGATATGCTTTTGTTTTATTTTGTGAATAGCAAAAAGCATTCACCTCATAATACATGTTGTTTTATTAGTCGCTCGTTCATTTCATATCCCATAGCTGAACCACTCATATATTTGGATTCCGCTCGACGAGCCGGGCAGTACGAGTACCACCATGATGGTTCTGCGACGTTTCCTTCCAGAGTTATTACCAAAAAACCACAAACATCCCAGAATCCTCTCGGTTTGGGGTCAAAATGTTGTCACTTATTAAATCCCATAAGAAACGTCGCATCGAATGAATGTGATTGAATTCTCCCCGTCTGGACGAGCGGAATTGAATGGTGCAACTGATTTTGCTGTGCTGTGAAAATTCAGATATTTGCATGACTGCTTTTGTTTTATTTTGTGAATAGCAAAACGCATTCAACCCCATAATACATGTTGTTTTATTGGTCGCTCGTCCATTTCATATCCGATAGCTTAACGATTCATAGATTTGGATTCCTCTCGACGAGGCGAGCAGTACGAGTACCACCTTGATGGGTCTGCGACGTTTCCTTCCAGAGTTATTACCAAAAAAACACAAACATCCCAGAATCCTCTCGGTTTGGGGTCAAAATGTTGTCGCTCATTAAATCCAATAAGAAACGTCGCATCGAATGAATGTGATTGAATTCTCCCCGTCTGGACGAGCGGAATTGAATGGTGCAACTGATTTTGCTGTGCTGTGAAAATTCAGATATTTGCATGACTGCTTTTGTTTTATTTTATGAATAGCAAAAAGCATTCAACCCATAATACATGTTGTTTTATTGGTCGCTCGTCCATTTCATATCCCATAGCTTAACCATTCATATATTTGGATTCCTCTCGACGAGGCGAGCAGTTCGAGTACCACCTTGATGGGTCTGCGACGTTTCCTTCCACAGTTATTACCAAAAAACCACAAACATCCCAGAATCCTCTCGGTTTGGGGTCAAAATGTTGTCGCTCATTAAATCCCATAAGAAACGTCGCATCGAATGAATGTGATTGAATTCTCCCCGTCTGGACGAGCGGAATTGAATGGTGCAACTGATATTGCTGTCCTGTGAAAATTCAGATATTTGCATGACTGCTTTTGTTTTATTTTGTGAATAGCAAAAAGCATTCAACCCCATAATACATGTTGTTTTATTAGTCGCTCGTCCATTTCATATCCCATAGCTTAAGCATTCATATATTTGGATTTCTCTCGACGAGGCGAGCAGTACGAGTACCACCTTGATGGGTCTGCGACGTTTCCTTCCAGAGTTATTACCAAAAATACACAAACATCCCAGAATCCTCTCGGTTTGGGGTCAAAATGTTGTCGCTCATTAAATCCAATAAGAAACGTCGCATCGAATGAATGTAATTGAATTCTCCCCGTCTGGACGAGCGGAATTGAATGGTGCAACTGATTTTGCTGTGCTGTGAAAATTCAGATATTTGCATGACTGCTTTTGTTTTATTTTGTGAATAGCAAAAAGCATTCAACCCCATAATACATGTTGTTTTATTGGTCGCTCGTCCATTTCATATCCGATAGCTTAACCATTCATATATTTGGATTTCTCTCGACGAGGCGAGCAGTACGAGTACCACCTTGATGGGTCTGCGACGTTTCCTTCCAGAGTTATTACCAAAAATACACAAACATCCCAGAATCCTCTCGGTTTGGGGTCAAAATGTTGTCGCTCATTAAATACCATAAGAAACGTCGCATCGAATGAATGTGATTGAATTATCCCCGTCTGGACGAGCGGAATTGAATGGTGCAACTGATTTTGCTGTGCTGTGAAAATTCAGATATTTGCATGACTGCTTTTGTTTTATTTTGTGAATAGCAAAAAGCATTCAACCCCATAATACATGTTGTTTTATTGGTCGCTCGTCCATTTCATATCCGATAGCTTAACCATTCATAGATTTGGATTCCTCTCGACGAGCCGAGCAGTACGAGTACCACCTTGATGGGTCTGCGACGTTTCCTTCCAGAGTTATTACAAAAAAACCACAAACATCCCAGAATCCTCTCAGTTTGGGGTAAAAATGTTGTCGCTCATTAAATCCCATAAGAAACGTCGCATCGAATGAATGTGATTGAATTCTCCCCGTCTGGACGAGCAGAATTGAATGATGCAACTGATATTGCTGTCCTGTGAAAATTCAGATATTTGCATGACTTCTTTTGTTTTATTTTGTGAATAGCAAAAAGCATTCACCTCATAATACATGTTGTTTTATTAGTCGCTCGTTCATTTCATATCCCATAGCTGAAGCACTCATATATTTGGATTCCGCTCGACGAGCCGGGCAGTACGAGTACCACCATGATGGTTCTGCGACGTTTCCTTCCAGAGTTATTACCAAAAAACCACAAACATCCCAGAATCCTCTCGGTTCGGGGTCAAAATGTTGTCACTTATTAAATCCCATAAGAAACGTCGCATCGAATGAATGTGATTGAATTCTCCCCGTCTGGACGAGCGGAATTGAATGGTGCAACTGATTTTGCTGTGCTGTGAAAATTCAGATATTTGCATGACTGCTTTTGTTTTATTTTGTGAATAGCAAAACGCATTCAACCCCATAATACATGTTGTTTTATTGGTCGCTCGTCCATTTCATATCCGATAGCTTAACGATTCATAGATTTGGATTCCTCTCGACGAGGCGAGCAGTACGAGTACCACCTTGATGGGTCTGCGACGTTTCCTTCCAGAGTTATTACCAAAAAAACACAAACATCCCAGAATCCTCTCGGTTTGGGGTCAAAATGTTGTCGCTCATTAAATCCAATAAGAAACGTCGCATCGAATGAATGTGATTGAATTCTCCCCGTCTGGACGAGCGGAATTGAATGGTGCAACTGATTTTGCTGTGCTGTGAAAATTCAGATATTTGCATGACTGCTTTTGTTTTATTTTATGAATAGCAAAAAGCATTCAACCCATAATACATGTTGTTTTATTGGTCGCTCGTCCATTTCATATCCCATAGCTTAACCATTTATATATTTGGATTCCTCTCGACGAGGCGAGCAGTTCGAGTACCACCTTGATGGGTCTGCGACGTTTCCTTCCACAGTTATTACCAAAAAACCACAAACATCCCAGAATCCTCTCGGTTTGGGGTCAAAATGTTGTCGCTCATTAAATCCCATAAGAAACGTCGCATCGAATGAATGTGATTGAATTCTCCCCGTCTGGACGAGCGGAATTGAATGGTGCAACTGATATTGCTGTCCTGTGAAAATTCTGATATTTGCATGACTGCTTTTGTTTTATTTTGTGAATAGCAAAAAGCATTCAACCCCATAATACATGTTGTTTTATTATTCGCTCGTCCATTTCATATCCCATAGCTTAAGCATTCATATATTTGGATTTCTCTCGACGAGGCGAGCAGTAAGAGTACCACCTTGATGGGTCTGCGACGTTTCCTTCCAGAGTTATTACCAAAAATACACAAACATCCCAGAATCCTCTCGGTTTGGGGTCAAAATGTTGTCGCTCATTAAATCCAATAAGAAACGTTGCATCGAATGAATGTGATTGAATTCTCCCCGTCTGGACGAGCGGAATTGAATGGTGCAACTGATTTTGCTGTGCTGTGAAAATTCAGATATTTGCATGACTGCTTTTGTTTTATTTTGTGAATAGCAAAAGCATTCAACCCCATAATACATGTTGTTTTATTGGTCGCTCGTCCATTTCATATCCGATAGCTTAACCATTCATATATTTGGATTTCTCTCGACGAGGCGAGCAGTACGAGTACCACCTTGATGGGTCTGCGACGTTTCCTTCCAGAGTTATTACCAAAAATACACAAACATCCCAGAATCCTCTCGGTTTGGGGTCAAAATGTTGTCGCTCATTAAATACCATAAGAAACGTCGCATCGAATGAATGTGATTGAATTATCCCCGTCTGGACGAGCGGAATTGAATGGTGCAACTGATTTTGCTGTGCTGTGAAAATTCAGATATTTGCATGACTGCTTTTGTTTTATTTTGTGAATAGCAAAAAGCATTCAACCCCATAATACATGTTGTTTTATTGGTCGCTCGTCCATTTCATATCCGATAGCTTAACCATTCATAGATTTGGATTCCTCTCGACGAGCCGAGCAGTACGAGTACCACCTTGATGGGTCTGCGACGTTTCCTTCCAGAGTTATTACAAAAAAACCACAAACATCCCAGAATCCTCTCAGTTTGGGGTAAAAATGTTGTCGCTCATTAAATCCCATAAGAAACGTCGCATCGAATGAATGTGATTGAATTCTCCCCGTCTGGACGAGCAGAATTGAATGATGCAACTGATATTGCTGTCCTGTGAAAATTCAGATATTTGCATGACTTCTTTTGTTTTATTTTGTGAATAGCAAAAAGCATTCAACCCCATAATACATGTTGTTTTATTGGTCGCTCGTCCATTTCATATTCCATAGCTTAAGCATTCATATATTTGGATTCCTCTCGACGAGGCGAGCAGTACGAGTACCACCTTGATGGGTCTGCGACGTTTCCTTCCAGAGTTATTACCAAAAATACACAAACATCCCAGAATCCTCTCGGTTTGGGGTCAAAATGTTGTCGCTCATTAAATCCAATAAGAAACGTCGCATCGAATGAATGTGATTGAATTCTCCCCATCTTGACGAGCGGAATTGAATGGTGCAACTGATTTTGCTGTGCTGTGAAAATTCAGATATTTGCATGACTGCTTTTGTTTTATTTTGTGAATAGCAAAAAGCATTCAACCCCATAATACATGTTGTTTTATTAGTCGCTCGTCCATTTCATATCCCATAGCTTAAGCATTCATATATTTGGATTTCTCTCGACGAGGCGAGCAGTACGAGTACCACCTTGATGGGTCTGCGACGTTTCCTTCCAGAGTTATTACCAAAAATACACAAACATCCCAGAATCCTCTCGGTTTGGGGTCAAAATGTTGTCGCTCATTAAATCCAATAAGAAACGTCGCATCGAATGAATGTAATTGAATTCTCCCCGTCTGGACGAGCGGAATTGAATGGTGCAACTGATTTTGCTGTGCTGTGAAAATTCAGATATTTGCATGACTGCTTTTGTTTTATTTTGTGAATAGCAAAAAGCATTCAACCCCATAATACATGTTGTTTTATTGGTCGCTCGTCCATTTCATATCCGATAGCTTAACCATTCATATATTTGGATTTCTCTCGACGAGGCGAGCAGTACGAGTACCACCTTGATGGGTCTGCGACGTTTCCTTCCAGAGTTATTACCAAAAATACACAAACATCCCAGAATCCTCTCGGTTTGGGGTCAAAATGTTGTCGCTCATTAAATACCATAAGAAACGTCGCATCGAATGAATGTGATTGAATTATCCCCGTCTGGACGAGCGGAATTGAATGGTGCAACTGATTTTGCTGTGCTGTGAAAATTCAGATATTTGCATGACTGCTTTTGTTTTATTTTGTGAATAGCAAAAAGCATTCAACCCCATAATACATGTTGTTTTATTGGTCGCTCGTCCATTTCATATCCGATAGCTTAACCATTCATAGATTTGGATTCCTCTCGACGAGCCGAGCAGTACGAGTACCACCTTGATGGGTCTGCGACGTTTCCTTCCAGAGTTATTACAAAAAAACCACAAACATCCCAGAATCCTCTCAGTTTGGGGTAAAAATGTTGTCGCTCATTAAATCCCATAAGAAACGTCGCATCGAATGAATGTGATTGAATTCTCCCCGTCTGGACGAGCAGAATTGAATGATGCAACTGATATTGCTGTCCTGTGAAAATTCAGATATTTGCATGACTTCTTTTGTTTTATTTTGTGAATAGCAAAAAGCATTCACCTCATAATACATGTTGTTTTATTAGTCGCTCGTTCATTTCATATCCCATAGCTGAAGCACTCATATATTTGGATTCCGCTCGACGAGCCGGGCAGTACGAGTACCACCATGATGGTTCTGCGACGTTTCCTTCCAGAGTTATTACCAAAAAACCACAAACATCCCAGAATCCTCTCGGTTCGGGGTCAAAATGTTGTCACTTATTAAATCCCATAAGAAACGTCGCATCGAATGAATGTGATTGAATTCTCCCCGTCTGGACGAGCGGAATTGAATGGTGCAACTGATTTTGCTGTGCTGTGAAAATTCAGATATTTGCATGACTGCTTTTGTTTTATTTTGTGAATAGCAAAACGCATTCAACCCCATAATACATGTTGTTTTATTGGTCGCTCGTCCATTTCATATCCGATAGCTTAACGATTCATAGATTTGGATTCCTCTCGACGAGGCGAGCAGTACGAGTACCACCTTGATGGGTCTGCGACGTTTCCTTCCAGAGTTATTACCAAAAAAACACAAACATCCCAGAATCCTCTCGGTTTGGGGTCAAAATGTTGTCGCTCATTAAATCCAATAAGAAACGTCGCATCGAATGAATGTGATTGAATTCTCCCCGTCTGGACGAGCGGAATTGAATGGTGCAACTGATTTTGCTGTGCTGTGAAAATTCAGATATTTGCATGACTGCTTTTGTTTTATTTTATGAATAGCAAAAAGCATTCAACCCATAATACATGTTGTTTTATTGGTCGCTCGTCCATTTCATATCCCATAGCTTAACCATTTATATATTTGGATTCCTCTCGACGAGGCGAGCAGTTCGAGTACCACCTTGATGGGTCTGCGACGTTTCCTTCCACAGTTATTACCAAAAAACCACAAACATCCCAGAATCCTCTCGGTTTGGGGTCAAAATGTTGTCGCTCATTAAATCCCATAAGAAACGTCGCATCGAATGAATGTGATTGAATTCTCCCCGTCTGGACGAGCGGAATTGAATGGTGCAACTGATATTGCTGTCCTGTGAAAATTCAGATATTTGCATGACTGCTTTTGTTTTATTTTGTGAATAGCAAAAAGCATTCAACCCCATAATACATGTTGTTTTATTATTCGCTCGTCCATTTCATATCCCATAGCTTAAGCATTCATATATTTGGATTTCTCTCGACGAGGCGAGCAGTAAGAGTACCACCTTGATGGGTCTGCGACGTTTCCTTCCAGAGTTATTACCAAAAATACACAAACATCCCAGAATCCTCTCGGTTTGGGGTCAAAATGTTGTCGCTCATTAAATCCAATAAGAAACGTTGCATCGAATGAATGTGATTGAATTCTCCCCGTCTGGACGAGCGGAATTGAATGGTGCAACTGATTTTGCTGTGCTGTGAAAATTCAGATATTTGCATGACTGCTTTTGTTTTATTTTGTGAATAGCAAAAGCATTCAACCCCATAATACATGTTGTTTTATTGGTCGCTCGTCCATTTCATATCCGATAGCTTAACCATTCATATATTTGGATTTCTCTCGACGAGGCGAGCAGTACGAGTACCACCTTGATGGGTCTGCGACGTTTCCTTCCAGAGTTATTACCAAAAATACACAAACATCCCAGAATCCTCTCGGTTTGGGGTCAAAATGTTGTCGCTCATTAAATACCATAAGAAACGTCGCATCGAATGAATGTGATTGAATTATCCCCGTCTGGACGAGCGGAATTGAATGGTGCAACTGATTTTGCTGTGCTGTGAAAATTCAGATATTTGCATGACTGCTTTTGTTTTATTTTGTGAATAGCAAAAAGCATTCAACCCCATAATACATGTTGTTTTATTGGTCGCTCGTCCATTTCATATCCGATAGCTTAACCATTCATAGATTTGGATTCCTCTCGACGAGCCGAGCAGTACGAGTACCACCTTGATGGGTCTGCGACGTTTCCTTCCAGAGTTATTACAAAAAAACCACAAACATCCCAGAATCCTCTCAGTTTGGGGTAAAAATGTTGTCGCTCATTAAATCCCATAAGAAACGTCGCATCGAATGAATGTGATTGAATTCTCCCCGTCTGGACGAGCAGAATTGAATGATGCAACTGATATTGCTGTCCTGTGAAAATTCAGATATTTGCATGACTTCTTTTGTTTTATTTTGTGAATAGCAAAAAGCATTCAACCCCATAATACATGTTGTTTTATTGGTCGCTCGTCCATTTCATATTCCATAGCTTAAGCATTCATATATTTGGATTCCTCTCGACGAGGCGAGCAGTACGAGTACCACCTTGATGGGTCTGCGACGTTTCCTTCCAGAGTTATTACCAAAAATACACAAACATCCCAGAATCCTCTCGGTTTGGGGTCAAAATGTTGTCGCTCATTAAATCCAATAAGAAACGTCGCATCGAATGAATGTGATTGAATTCTCCCCATCTTGACGAGCGGAATTGAATGGTGCAACTGATTTTGCTGTGCTGTGAAAATTCAGATATTTGCATGACTTCTTTTGTTTTATTTTGTGAATAGCAAAAAGCATTCAACCCCATAATACATGTTGTTTTATTGGTCGCTCGTCCATTTCATATCCGATAGCTTAACCATTCATAGATTTGGATTCCTCTCGACGAGCCGAGCAGTACGATTACCACCTTGATGGGTCTGCGACGTTTCCTTCCAGAGTTATTACCAAAAAAACCACAAACATCCCAGAATCCTCTCGGTTTGGGGTCAAAATGTTGTCGCTCATTAAATCCCATAAGAAACGTCGCATCGAATGAATGTGATTGAATTCTCCCCGTCTGGACGAGCGGAATTGAATGGTGCAACTGATATTGCTGTCCTGTGAAAATTCAGATATTTGCATGACTGCTTTTGTTTTATTTTGTGAATAGCAAAAAGCATTCAACCCCATAATACATGTTGTTTTATTAGTCGCTCGTCCATTTCATATCCCATAGCTTAAGCATTCATATATTTGGATTTCTCTCGACGAGGCGAGCAGTACGAGTACCACCTTGATGGGTCTGCGACGTTTCCTTCCAGAGTTATTACCAAAAATACACAAACATCCCAGAATCCTCTCGGTTTGGGGTCAAAATGTTGTCGCTCATTAAATCCAATAAGAAACGTCGCATCGAATGAATGTGATTGAATTCTCCCCGTCTGGACGAGCGGAATTGAATGGTGCAACTGATTTTGCTGTGCTGTGAAAATTCAGATATTTGCATGACTGCTTTTGTTTTATTTTGTGAATAGCAAAAAGCATTCAACCCCATAATACATGTTGTTTTATTGGTCGCTCGTCCATTTCATATCCGATAGCTTAACCATTTATATATTTGGATTTCTCTCGACGAGGCGAGCAGTACGAGTACCACCTTGATGGGTCTGCGACGTTTCCTTCCAGAGTTATTACCAAAAATACACAAACATCCCAGAATCCTCTCGGTTTGGGGTCAAAATGTTGTCGCTCATTAAATACCATAAGAAACGTCGCATCGAATGAATGTGATTGAATTATCCCCGTCTGGACGAGCGGAATTGAATGGTGCAACTGATTTTGCTGTGCTGTGAAAATTCAGATATTTGCATGACTGCTTTTGTTTTATTTTGTGAATAGCAAAAAGCATTCAACCCCATAATACATGTTGTTTTATTGGTCGCTCGTCCATTTCATATCCGATAGCTTAACCATTCATAGATTTGGATTCCTCTCGACGAGCCGAGCAGTACGAGTACCACCTTGATGGGTCTGCGACGTTTCCTTCCAGAGTTATTACAAAAAAACCACAAACATCCCAGAATCCTCTCAGTTTGGGGTAAAAATGTTGTCGCTCATTAAATCCCATAAGAAACGTCGCATCGAATGAATGTGATTGAATTCTCCCCGTCTGGACGAGCAGAATTGAATGATGCAACTGATATTGCTGTCCTGTGAAAATTCAGATATTTGCATGACTTCTTTTGTTTTATTTTGTGAATAGCAAAAAGCATTCAACCCCATAATACATGTTGTTTTATTGGTCGCTCGTCCATTTCATATTCCATAGCTTAAGCATTCATATATTTGGATTCCTCTCGACGAGGCGAGCAGTACGAGTACCACCTTGATGGGTCTGCGACGTTTCCTTCCAGAGTTATTACCAAAAATACACAAACATCCCAGAATCCTCTCGGTTTGGGGTCAAAATGTTGTCGCTCATTAAATCCAATAAGAAACGTCGCATCGAATGAATGTGATTGAATTCTCCCCATCTTGACGAGCGGAATTGAATGGTGCAACTGATTTTGCTGTGCTGTGAAAATTCAGATATTTGCATGACTTCTTTTGTTTTATTTTGTGAATAGCAAAAAGCATTCAACCCCATAATACATGTTGTTTTATTGGTCGCTCGTCCATTTCATATCCGATAGCTTAACCATTCATAGATTTGGATTCCTCTCGACGAGCCGAGCAGTACGATTACCACCTTGATGGGTCTGCGACGTTTCCTTCCAGAGTTATTACCAAAAAAACCACAAACATCCCAGAATCCTCTCGGTTTGGGGTCAAAATGTTGTCGCTCATTAAATCCCACAAGAAACGTCGAATCGAATGAATGTGATTGAATTCTCCCCGTCTGGACGAGCGGAATTGAATGGTGCAACTGATTTTGCTGTGCTGTGAAAATTCAGATATTTGCATGACTTCTTTTGTTTTATTTTGTGAATAGCAAAAAGCATTCAACCCCATAATACATGTTGTTTTATTGGTCGCTAGTCCATTTCATATCCCATAGCTTAAGCATTCATATATTTGGATTTCTCTCGACGAGGCGAGCAGTACGAGTACCACCTTGATGGGTCTGCGACGTTTCGTTCCAGAGTTATTACCAAAAATACACAAACATCCCAGAATCCTCTCGGTTTGGGGTCAAAATGTTTTCGCTCATTAAATCCAATAAGAAACGTCGCATCGAATGAATGTGATTGAATTCTCCCCGTCTGGACGAGCGGAATTGAATGGTGCAACTGATTTTGCTGTGCTGTGAAAATTCAGATATTTGCATGACTGGTTTTGTTTTATTTTGTGAATAGCAAAAAGCATTCAACCCCATAATACATGTTGTTTTATTAGTCGCTCGTCCATTTCATATCACATAGCTTAACCATTCATATATTTGGATTCCTCTCGACGAGGCGAGCAGTACGATTACCACCTTGATGGGTCTGCGACGTGTCCTTGCAGAGTTATTACCAAAAAACCACAAAAATCCCAGAATCCTCTCGGTTTAGGGTCAAAATGTTGTCGCTCATTAAATCCCATAAGAAACGTCGCATCGAATGAATGTGATTGAATTCTCCCCGTCTGGACGAGCGGAATTGAATGGTGCAACTGATTTTGCTGTGCTGTGAAAATTCAGATATTTGCATGATATGCTTTTGTTTTATTTTGTGAATAGCAAAAAGCATTCACCCCATAATACATGTTGTTTTATTAGTCGCTCGTTCATTTCATATCCCATAGCTGAACCACTCATATATTTGGATTCCGCTCGACGAGCCGGGCAGTACGAGTACCACCATGATGGTTCTGCGACGTTTCCTTCCAGAGTTATTACCAAAAAACCACAAACATCCCAGAATCCTCTCGGTTTGGGGTCAAAATGTTGTCACTTATTAAATCCCATAAGAAACGTCGCATCGAATGAATGTGATTGAATTCTCCCCGTCTGGACGAGCGGAATTGAATGGTGCAACTGATTTTGCTGTGCTGTGAAAATTAAGATATTTGCATGACTGCTTTTGTTTTATTTTGTGAATAGCAAAACGCATTCAACCCCATAATACATGCTGTTTTATTGGTCGCTCGTCCATTTCATATCCCATAGCTTAAACATTCATATATTTGGATTCCTCTCGACGAGGCGAGCAGTACGAGTACCACCTTGATGGGTCTGCGACGTTTCCTTCCAGAGTTTTTACCAAAAAAACACAAACATCCCAGAATCCTCTCGGTTTGGGGTCAAAATGTTGTCGCTCATTAAATCCCATAAGACACGTCGCATCGAATGAATGTGATTGAATTCTCCCCAGCTGGACGAGCGGAATTGAATGGTGCAACTGATTTTGCTGTGCTGTGAAAATTCAGATATTTGCATGACTGCTTTTGTTTTATTTTGTGAATAGCAAAAAGCATTCAACCCCATAATACATGTTGTTTTATTGGTCGCTCGTCCATTTCATATCCCATAGCTTAAGCATTCATATATTTGGATTCCTCTCGACGACGCGAGCAGGACGAGTACCACCTTGATGGGTCTGCGACGTTTCCTTCCATAGTTATTACCAAAAAACCACAAACATCCCAGAATCCTCTCGGTTTGGGGTCAAAATGTTGTCGCTCATTAAATCCCATAAGAAACGTCGCATCGAATGAATGTGATTGAATTCTCCCCGTCTGGACGAGCGGAATTGAATGGTGCAACTGATATTGCTGTCCTGTGAAAATTCAGATATTTGCATGACTGCTTTTGTTTTATTTTGTGAATAGCAAAAAGCATTCAAACCCATAATACATGTTGTTTTATTGGTCGCTCGTCCATTTCATATTCCATAGCTTAAGCATTCATATATTTGGATTCCTCTCGACGAAGCGAGCAGTACGAGTACCACCTTGATGGGTCTGCGACGTTTCCTTCCAGAGTTATTACCAAAAATACACAAACATCCCAGAATCCTCTCGGTTTGGGGTCAAAATGTTGTCGCTCATTAAATCCCATAAGAAACGTCGCATCGAATGAATGTGATTGAATTCTCCCCGTCTGGACGAGCGGAATTGAATGGTGCAACTGATTTTGCTGTGCTGTGAAAATTCAGATATTTGCATGACTGCTTTTGTTTTATTTTGTGAATAGCAAAAAGCATTCAACCCCATAATACATGTTGTTTTATTGGTCGCTCGTTCATTTCATATCACATAGCTTAACCAATCATATATTTGGATTCCTCTCGACGAGGCGAGCAGTACGATTACCACCTTGATGGGTCTGGGACGTGTCCTTGCAGAGTTATTACCAAAAAAACAGAAAATCCCAGAATCCTCTCGGTTTAGGGTCAAAATGTTGTCGCTCATTAAATCCCATAAGAAACGTCGCATCGAATGAATGTGATTGAATTCTCCCCGTCTGGACGAGCGGAATTTAATGGTGCAACTGATTTTGCTGTGCTGTGAAAATTCAGATATTTGCATGATATGCTTTTGTTTTATTTTGTGAATAGCAAAAAGCATTCACCTCATAATACATGTTGTTTTATTAGTCGCTCGTTCATTTCATATCCCATAGCTGAACCACTCATATATTTGGATTCCGCTCGACGAGCCGGGCAGTACGAGTACCACCATGATGGTTCTGCGACGTTTCCTTCCAGAGTTATTACCAAAAAACCACAAACATCCCAGAATCCTCTCGGTTTGGGGTCAAAATGTTGTCACTTATTAAATCCCATAAGAAACGTCGCATCGAATGAATGTGATTGAATTCTCCCCGTCTGGACGAGCGGAATTGAATGGTGCAACTGATTTTGCTGTGCTGTGAAAATTCAGATATTTGCATGACTGCTTTTGTTTTATTTTGTGAATAGCAAAACGCATTCAACCCCATAATACATGTTGTTTTATTGGTCGCTCGTCCATTTCATATCCGATAGCTTAACGATTCATAGATTTGGATTCCTCTCGACGAGGCGAGCAGTACGAGTACCACCATGAATGGGTCTGCGACGTTTCCTTCCAGAGTTATTACCAAAAAAACACAAACATCCCAGAATCCTCTCGGTTTGGGGTCAAAATGTTGTCGCTCATTAAATCCAATAAGAAACGTCGCATCGAATGAATGTGATTGAATTCTCCCCGTCTGGACGAGCGGAATTGAATGGTGCAACTGATTTTGCTGTGCTGTGAAAATTCAGATATTTGCATGACTGCTTTTGTTTTATTTTATGAATAGCAAAAAGCATTCAACCCATAATACATGTTGTTTTATTGGTCGCTCGTCCATTTCATATCCCATAGCTTAACCATTCATATATTTGGATTCCTCTCGACGAGGCGAGCAGTTCGAGTACCACCTTGATGGGTCTGCGACGTTTCCTTCCACAGTTATTACCAAAAAACCACAAACATCCCAGAATCCTCTCGGTTTGGGGTCAAAATGTTGTCGCTCATTAAATCCCATAAGAAACGTCGCATCGAATGAATGTGATTGAATTCTCCCCGTCTGGACGAGCGGAATTGAATGGTGCAACTGATATTGCTGTCCTGTGAAAATTCAGATATTTGCATGACTGCTTTTGTTTTATTTTGTGAATAGCAAAAAGCATTCAACCCCATAATACATGTTGTTTTATTAGTCGCTCGTCCATTTCATATCCCATAGCTTAAGCATTCATATATTTGGATTTCTCTCGACGAGGCGAGCAGTACGAGTACCACCTTGATGGGTCTGCGACGTTTCCTTCCAGAGTTATTACCAAAAATACACAAACATCCCAGAATCCTCTCGGTTTGGGGTCAAAATGTTGTCGCTCATTAAATCCAATAAGAAACGTCGCATCGAATGAATGTGATTGAATTCTCCCCGTCTGGACGAGCGGAATTGAATGGTGCAACTGATTTTGCTGTGCTGTGAAAATTCAGATATTTGCATGACTGCTTTTGTTTTATTTTGTGAATAGCAAAAAGCATTCAACCCCATAATACATGTTGTTTTATTGGTCGCTCGTTCATTTCATATCACATAGCTTAACCAATCATATATTTGGATTCCTCTCGACGAGGCGAGCAGTACGATTACCACCTTGATGGGTCTGGGACGTGTCCTTGCAGAGTTATTACCAAAAAAACAGAAAATCCCAGAATCCTCTCGGTTTAGGGTCAAAATGTTGTCGCTCATTAAATCCCATAAGAAACGTCGCATCGAATGAATGTGATTGAATTCTCCCCGTCTGGACGAGCGGAATTTAATGGTGCAACTGATTTTGCTGTGCTGTGAAAATTCAGATATTTGCATGATATGCTTTTGTTTTATTTTGTGAATAGCAAAAAGCATTCACCTCATAATACATGTTGTTTTATTAGTCGCTCGTTCATTTCATATCCCATAGCTGAACCACTCATATATTTGGATTCCGCTCGACGAGCCGGGCAGTACGAGTACCACCATGATGGTTCTGCGACGTTTCCTTCCAGAGTTATTACCAAAAAACCACAAACATCCCAGAATCCTCTCGGTTTGGGGTCAAAATGTTGTCACTTATTAAATCCCATAAGAAACGTCGCATCGAATGAATGTGATTGAATTCTCCCCGTCTGGACGAGCGGAATTGAATGGTGCAACTGATTTTGCTGTGCTGTGAAAATTCAGATATTTGCATGACTGCTTTTGTTTTATTTTGTGAATAGCAAAACGCATTCAACCCCATAATACATGTTGTTTTATTGGTCGCTCGTCCATTTCATATCCGATAGCTTAACGATTCATAGATTTGGATTCCTCTCGACGAGGCGAGCAGTACGAGTACCACCTTGATGGGTCTGCGACGTTTCCTTCCACAGTTATTACCAAAAAACCACAAACATCCCAGAATCCTCTCGGTTTGGGGTCAAAATGTTGTCGCTCATTAAATCCCATAAGAAACGTCGCATCGAATGAATGTGATTGAATTCTCCCCGTCTGGACGAGCGGAATTGAATGGTGCAACTGATATTGCTGTCCTGTGAAAATTCAGATATTTGCATGACTGCTTTTGTTTTATTTTGTGAATAGCAAAAAGCATTCAACCCCATAATACATGTTGTTTTATTAGTCGCTCGTCCATTTCATATCCCATAGCTTAAGCATTCATATATTTGGATTTCTCTCGACGAGGCGAGCAGTACGAGTACCACCTTGATGGGTCTGCGACGTTTCCTTCCAGAGTTATTACCAAAAATACACAAACATCCCAGAATCCTCTCGGTTTGGGGTCAAAATGTTGTCGCTCATTAAATCCAATAAGAAACGTCGCATCGAATGAATGTGATTGAATTCTCCCCGTCTGGACGAGCGGAATTGAATGGTGCAACTGATTTTGCTGTGCTGTGAAAATTCAGATATTTGCATGACTGCTTTTGTTTTATTTTGTGAATAGCAAAAAGCATTCAACCCCATAATACATGTTGTTTTATTGGTCGCTCGTCCATTTCATATCCGATAGCTTAACCATTCATATATTTGGATTTCTCTCGACGAGGCGAGCAGTACGAGTACCACCTTGATGGGTCTGCGACGTTTCCTTCCAGAGTTATTACCAAAAATACACAAACATCCCAGAATCCTCTCGGTTTGGGGTCAAAATGTTGTCGCTCATTAAATACCATAAGAAACGTCGCATCGAATGAATGTGATTGAATTATCCCCGTCTGGACGAGCGGAATTGAATGGTGCAACTGATTTTGCTGTGCTGTGAAAATTCAGATATTTGCATGACTGCTTTTGTTTTATTTTGTGAATAGCAAAAAGCATTCAACCCCATAATACATGTTGTTTTATTGGTCGCTCGTCCATTTCATATCCGATAGCTTAACCATTCATAGATTTGGATTCCTCTCGACGAGCCGAGCAGTACGAGTACCACCTTGATGGGTCTGCGACGTTTCCTTCCAGAGTTATTACAAAAAAACCACAAACATCCCAGAATCCTCTCAGTTTGGGGTAAAAATGTTGTCGCTCATTAAATCCCATAAGAAACGTCGCATCGAATGAATGTGATTGAATTCTCCCCGTCTGGACGAGCAGAATTGAATGATGCAACTGATATTGCTGTCCTGTGAAAATTCAGATATTTGCATGACTTCTTTTGTTTTATTTTGTGAATAGCAAAAAGCATTCAACCCCATAATACATGTTGTTTTATTGGTCGCTCGTCCATTTCATATTCCATAGCTTAAGCATTCATATATTTGGATTCCTCTCGACGAGGCGAGCAGTACGAGTACCACCTTGATGGGTCTGCGACGTTTCCTTCCAGAGTTATTACCAAAAATACACAAACATCCCAGAATCCTCTCGGTTTGGGGTCAAAATGTTGTCGCTCATTAAATCCAATAAGAAACGTCGCATCGAATGAATGTGATTGAATTCTCCCCATCTTGACGAGCGGAATTGAATGGTGCAACTGATTTTGCTGTGCTGTGAAAATTCAGATATTTGCATGACTTCTTTTGTTTTATTTTGTGAATAGCAAAAAGCATTCAACCCCATAATACATGTTGTTTTATTGGTCGCTCGTCCATTTCATATCCGATAGCTTAACCATTCATAGATTTGGATTCCTCTCGACGAGCCGAGCAGTACGATTACCACCTTGATGGGTCTGCGACGTTTCCTTCCAGAGTTATTACCAAAAAAACCACAAACATCCCAGAATCCTCTCGGTTTGGGGTCAAAATGTTGTCGCTCATTAAATCCCACAAGAAACGTCGAATCGAATGAATGTGATTGAATTCTCCCCGTCTGGACGAGCGGAATTGAATGGTGCAACTGATTTTGCTGTGCTGTGAAAATTCAGATATTTGCATGACTTCTTTTGTTTTATTTTGTGAATAGCAAAAAGCATTCAACCCCATAATACATGTTGTTTTATTGGTCGCTAGTCCATTTCATATCCCATAGCTTAAGCATTCATATATTTGGATTTCTCTCGACGAGGCGAGCAGTACGAGTACCACCTTGATGGGTCTGCGACGTTTCGTTCCAGAGTTATTACCAAAAATACACAAACATCCCAGAATCCTCTCGGTTTGGGGTCAAAATGTTTTCGCTCATTAAATCCAATAAGAAACGTCGCATCGAATGAATGTGATTGAATTCTCCCCGTCTGGACGAGCGGAATTGAATGGTGCAACTGATTTTGCTGTGCTGTGAAAATTCAGATATTTGCATGACTGGTTTTGTTTTATTTTGTGAATAGCAAAAAGCATTCAACCCCATAATACATGTTGTTTTATTAGTCGCTCGTCCATTTCATATCCCATAGCTTAAGCATTCATATATTTGGATTTCTCTCGACGAGGCGAGCAGTACGAGTACCACCTTGATGGGTCTGCGACGTTTCCTTCCAGAGTTATTACCAAAAATACACAAACATCCCAGAATCCTCTCGGTTTGGGGTCAAAATGTTGTCGCTCATTAAATCCAATAAGAAACGTCGCATCGAATGAATGTGATTGAATTCTCCCCGTCTGGACGAGCGGAATTGAATGGTGCAACTGATTTTACTGTGCTGTGAAAATTCAGATATTTGCATGACTGCTTTTGTTTTATTTTGTGAATAGCAAAAAGCATTCAACCCCATAATACATGTTGTTTTATTGGTCGCTCGTCCATTTCATATCCGATAGCTTAACCATTCATAGATTTGGATTCCTCTCGACGAGCCGAGCAGTACGAGTACCACCTTGATGGGTCTGCGACGTTTCCTTCCAGAGTTATTACAAAAAAACCACAAACATCCCAGAATCCTCTCGGTTTGGGGTCAAAATGTTGTCGCTCATTAAATCCCATAAGAAACGTCGCATCGAATGAATGTGATTGAATTCTCCCCGTCTGGACTAGCAGAATTGAATGATGCAACTGATATTGCTGTCCTGTGAAAATTCAGATATTTGCATGACTTCTTTTGTTTTATTTTGTGAATAGCAAAAAGCATTCAACCCCATAATACATGTTGTTTTATTGGTCGCTCGTCCATTTCATATTCCATAGCTTAAGCATTCATATATTTGGATTCCTCTCGACGAGGCGAGCAGTACTAGTACCACCTTGATGGGTCTGCGACGTTTCCTTCCAGAGTTATTACCAAAAAACCACAAACATCCCAGAATCCTCTCGGTTTGGGGTCAAAATGTTTTCGCTCATTAAATCCAATAAGAAACGTCGCATCGAATGAATGTGATTGAATTCTCCCCGTCTGGACGAGCGGAATTGAATGGTGCAACTGATTTTGCTGTGCTGTGAAAATTCAGATATTTGCATGACTGCTTTTGTTTTATTTTATGAATAGCAAAAAGCATTCAACCCATAATACATGTTGTTTTATTGGTCGCTCGTCCATTTCATATCCCATAGCTTAACCATTCATATATTTGGATTTCTCTCGACGAGGCGAGCAGTACGAGTACCACCTTGATGGGTCTGCGACGTTTCCTTCCAGAGTTATTACCAAAAATACACAAACATCCCAGAATCCTCTCGGTTTGGGGTCAAAATGTTGTCGCTCATTAAATACCATAAGAAACGTCGCATCGAATGAATGTGATTGAATTATCCCCGTCTGGACGAGCGGAATTGAATGGTGCAACTGATTTTGCTGTGCTGTGAAAATTCAGATATTTGCATGACTGCTTTTGTTTTATTTTGTGAATAGCAAAAAGCATTCAACCCCATAATACATGTTGTTTTATTGGTCGCTCGTCCATTTCATATCCGATAGCTTAACCATTCATAGATTTGGATTCCTCTCGACGAGCCGAGCAGTACGAGTACCACCTTGATGGGTCTGCGACGTTTCCTTCCAGAGTTATTACAAAAAAACCACAAACATCCCAGAATCCTCTCAGTTTGGGGTAAAAATGTTGTCGCTCATTAAATCCCATAAGAAACGTCGCATCGAATGAATGTGATTGAATTCTCCCCGTCTGGACGAGCAGAATTGAATGATGCAACTGATATTGCTGTCCTGTGAAAATTCAGATATTTGCATGACTTCTTTTGTTTTATTTTGTGAATAGCAAAAAGCATTCAACCCCATAATACATGTTGTTTTATTGGTCGCTCGTCCATTTCATATTCCATAGCTTAAGCATTCATATATTTGGATTCCTCTCGACGAGGCGAGCAGTACGAGTACCACCTTGATGGGTCTGCGACGTTTCCTTCCAGAGTTATTACCAAAAATACACAAACATCCCAGAATCCTCTCGGTTTGGGGTCAAAATGTTGTCGCTCATTAAATCCAATAAGAAACGTCGCATCGAATGAATGTGATTGAATTCTCCCCATCTTGACGAGCGGAATTGAATGGTGCAACTGATTTTGCTGTGCTGTGAAAATTCAGATATTTGCATGACTTCTTTTGTTTTATTTTGTGAATAGCAAAAAGCATTCAACCCCATAATACATGTTGTTTTATTGGTCGCTCGTCCATTTCATATCCGATAGCTTAACCATTCATAGATTTGGATTCCTCTCGACGAGCCGAGCAGTACGATTACCACCTTGATGGGTCTGCGACGTTTCCTTCCAGAGTTATTACCAAAAAAACCACAAACATCCCAGAATCCTCTCGGTTTGGGGTCAAAATGTTGTCGCTCATTAAATCCCACAAGAAACGTCGAATCGAATGAATGTGATTGAATTCTCCCCGTCTGGACGAGCGGAATTGAATGGTGCAACTGATTTTGCTGTGCTGTGAAAATTCAGATATTTGCATGACTTCTTTTGTTTTATTTTGTGAATAGCAAAAAGCATTCAACCCCATAATACATGTTGTTTTATTGGTCGCTAGTCCATTTCATATCCCATAGCTTAAGCATTCATATATTTGGATTTCTCTCGACGAGGCGAGCAGTACGAGTACCACCTTGATGGGTCTGCGACGTTTCGTTCCAGAGTTATTACCAAAAATACACAAACATCCCAGAATCCTCTCGGTTTGGGGTCAAAATGTTGTCGCTCATTAAATACCATAAGAAACGTCGCATCGAATGAATGTGATTGAATTATCCCCGTCTGGACGAGCGGAATTGAATGGTGCAACTGATTTTGCTGTGCTGTGAAAATTCAGATATTTGCATGACTGCTTTTGTTTTATTTTGTGAATAGCAAAAAGCATTCAACCCCATAATACATGTTGTTTTATTGGTCGCTCGTCCATTTCATATCCGATAGCTTAACCATTCATAGATTTGGATTCCTCTCGACGAGCCGAGCAGTACGAGTACCACCTTGATGGGTCTGCGACGTTTCCTTCCAGAGTTATTACAAAAAAACCACAAACATCCCAGAATCCTCTCAGTTTGGGGTAAAAATGTTGTCGCTCATTAAATCCCATAAGAAACGTCGCATCGAATGAATGTGATTGAATTCTCCCCGTCTGGACGAGCAGAATTGAATGATGCAACTGATATTGCTGTCCTGTGAAAATTCAGATATTTGCATGACTTCTTTTGTTTTATTTTGTGAATAGCAAAAAGCATTCAACCCCATAATACATGTTGTTTTATTGGTCGCTCGTCCATTTCATATTCCATAGCTTAAGCATTCATATATTTGGATTCCTCTCGACGAGGCGAGCAGTACGAGTACCACCTTGATGGGTCTGCGACGTTTCCTTCCAGAGTTATTACCAAAAATACACAAACATCCCAGAATCCTCTCGGTTTGGGGTCAAAATGTTGTCGCTCATTAAATCCAATAAGAAACGTCGCATCGAATGAATGTGATTGAATTCTCCCCATCTTGACGAGCGGAATTGAATGGTGCAACTGATTTTGCTGTGCTGTGAAAATTCAGATATTTGCATGACTTCTTTTGTTTTATTTTGTGAATAGCAAAAAGCATTCAACCCCATAATACATGTTGTTTTATTGGTCGCTCGTCCATTTCATATCCGATAGCTTAACCATTCATAGATTTGGATTCCTCTCGACGAGCCGAGCAGTACGATTACCACCTTGATGGGTCTGCGACGTTTCCTTCCAGAGTTATTACCAAAAAAACCACAAACATCCCAGAATCCTCTCGGTTTGGGGTCAAAATGTTGTCGCTCATTAAATCCCACAAGAAACGTCGAATCGAATGAATGTGATTGAATTCTCCCCGTCTGGACGAGCGGAATTGAATGGTGCAACTGATTTTGCTGTGCTGTGAAAATTCAGATATTTGCATGACTTCTTTTGTTTTATTTTGTGAATAGCAAAAAGCATTCAACCCCATAATACATGTTGTTTTATTGGTCGCTAGTCCATTTCATATCCCATAGCTTAAGCATTCATATATTTGGATTTCTCTCGACGAGGCGAGCAGTACGAGTACCACCTTGATGGGTCTGCGACGTTTCGTTCCAGAGTTATTACCAAAAATACACAAACATCCCAGAATCCTCTCGGTTTGGGGTCAAAATGTTGTCGCTCATTAAATACCATAAGAAACGTCGCATCGAATGAATGTGATTGAATTATCCCCGTCTGGACGAGCGGAATTGAATGGTGCAACTGATTTTGCTGTGCTGTGAAAATTCAGATATTTGCATGACTGCTTTTGTTTTATTTTGTGAATAGCAAAAAGCATTCAACCCCATAATACATGTTGTTTTATTGGTCGCTCGTCCATTTCATATCCGATAGCTTAACCATTCATAGATTTGGATTCCTCTCGACGAGCCGAGCAGTACGAGTACCACCTTGATGGGTCTGCGACGTTTCCTTCCAGAGTTATTACAAAAAAACCACAAACATCCCAGAATCCTCTCAGTTTGGGGTAAAAATGTTGTCGCTCATTAAATCCCATAAGAAACGTCGCATCGAATGAATGTGATTGAATTCTCCCCGTCTGGACGAGCAGAATTGAATGATGCAACTGATATTGCTGTCCTGTGAAAATTCAGATATTTGCATGACTTATTTTGTTTTATTTTGTGAATAGCAAAAAGCATTCAACCCCATAATACATGTTGTTTTATTGGTCGCTCGTCCATTTCATATTCCATAGCTTAAGCATTCATATATTTGGATTCCTCTCGACGAGGCGAGCAGTACGAGTACCACCTTGATGGGTCTGCGACGTTTCCTTCCAGAGTTATTACCAAAAATACACAAACATCCCAGAATCCTCTCGGTTTGGGGTCAAAATGTTGTCGCTCATTAAATCCAATAAGAAACGTCGCATCGAATGAATGTGATTGAATTCTCCCCATCTTGACGAGCGGAATTGAATGGTGCAACTGATTTTGCTGTGCTGTGAAAATTCAGATATTTGCATGACTTCTTTTGTTTTATTTTGTGAATAGCAAAAAGCATTCAACCCCATAATACATGTTGTTTTATTGGTCGCTCGTCCATTTCATATCCGATAGCTTAACCATTCATAGATTTGGATTCCTCTCGACGAGCCGAGCAGTACGATTACCACCTTGATGGGTCTGCGACGTTTCCTTCCAGAGTTATTACCAAAAAAACCACAAACATCCCAGAATCCTCTCGGTTTGGGGTCAAAATGTTGTCGCTCATTAAATCCCACAAGAAACGTCGAATCGAATGAATGTGATTGAATTCTCCCCGTCTGGACGAGCGGAATTGAATGGTGCAACTGATTTTGCTGTGCTGTGAAAATTCAGATATTTGCATGACTTCTTTTGTTTTATTTTGTGAATAGCAAAAAGCATTCAACCCCATAATACATGTTGTTTTATTGGTCGCTAGTCCATTTCATATCCCATAGCTTAAGCATTCATATATTTGGATTTCTCTCGACGAGGCGAGCAGTACGAGTACCACCTTGATGGGTCTGCGACGTTTCGTTCCAGAGTTATTACCAAAAATACACAAACATCCCAGAATCCTCTCGGTTTGGGGTCAAAATGTTGTCGCTCATTAAATCCAATAAGAAACGTCGCATCGAATGAATGTGATTGAATTCTCCCCGTCTGGACGAGCGGAATTGAATGGTGCAACTGATTTTGCTGTGCTGTGAAAATTCAGATATTTGCATGACTGGTTTTGTTTTATTTTGTGAATAGCAAAAAGCATTCAACCCCATAATACATGTTGTTTTATTAGTCGCTCGTCCATTTCATATCCCATAGCTTAAGCATTCATATATTTGGATTCCTCTCGACGAGCCGAGCAGTACGAGTACCACCTTGATGGGTCTGCGACGTTTCCTTCCAGAGTTATTACAAAAAAACCACAAACATCCCAGAATCCTCTCGGTTTGGGGTCAAAATGTTGTCGCTCATTAAATCCCATAAGAAACGTCGCATCGAATGAATGTGATTGAATTCTCCCCGTCTGGACGAGCAGAATTGAATGATGCAACTGATATTGCTGTCCTGTGAAAATTCAGATATTTGCATGACTTCTTTTGTTTTATTTTGTGAATAGCAAAAAGCATTCAACCCCATAATACATGTTGTTTTATTGGTCGCTCGTCCATTTCATATTCCATAGCTTAAGCATTCATATATTTGGATTCCTCTCGACGAGGCGAGCAGTACTAGTACCACCTTGATGGGTCTGCGACGTTTCCTTCCAGAGTTATTACCAAAAAACCACAAACATCCCAGAATCCTCTCGGTTTGGGGTCAAAATGTTTTCGCTCATTAAATCCAATAAGAAACGTCGCATCGAATGAATGTGATTGAATTCTCCCCGTCTGGACGAGCGGAATTGAATGGTGCAACTGATTTTGCTGTGCTGTGAAAATTCAGATATTTGCATGACTGCTTTTGTTTTATTTTATGAATAGCAAAAAGCATTCAACCCATAATACATGTTGTTTTATTGGTCGCTCGTCCATTTCATATCCCATAGCTTAACCATTCATATATTTGGATTTCTCTCGACGAGGCGAGCAGTACGAGTACCACCTTGATGGGTCTGCGACGTTTCCTTCCAGAGTTATTACAAAAAAACCACAAACATCCCAGAATCCTCTCAGTTTGGGGTAAAAATGTTGTCGCTCATTAAATCCCATAAGAAACGTCGCATCGAATGAATGTGATTGAATTCTCCCCGTCTGGACGAGCAGAATTGAATGATGCAACTGATATTGCTGTCCTGTGAAAATTCAGATATTTGCATGACTTCTTTTGTTTTATTTTGTGAATAGCAAAAAGCATTCAACCCCATAATACATGTTGTTTTATTGGTCGCTCGTCCATTTCATATTCCATAGCTTAAGCATTCATATATTTGGATTCCTCTCGACGAGGCGAGCAGTACGAGTACCACCTTGATGGGTCTGCGACGTTTCCTTCCAGAGTTATTACCAAAAATACACAAACATCCCAGAATCCTCTCGGTTTGGGGTCAAAATGTTGTCGCTCATTAAATCCAACAAGAAACGTCGCATCGAATGAATGTGATTGAATTCTCCCCATCTTGACGAGCGGAATTGAATGGTGCAACTGATTTTGCTGTGCTGTGAAAATTCAGATATTTGCATGACTTCTTTTGTTTTATTTTGTGAATAGCAAAAAGCATTCAACCCCATAATACATGTTGTTTTATTGGTCGCTCGTCCATTTCATATCCGATAGCTTAACCATTCATAGATTTGGATTCCTCTCGACGAGCCGAGCAGTACGATTACCACCTTGATGGGTCTGCGACGTTTCCTTCCAGAGTTATTACCAAAAAAACCACAAACATCCCAGAATCCTCTCGGTTTGGGGTCAAAATGTTGTCGCTCATTAAATCCCACAAGAAACGTCGAATCGAATGAATGTGATTGAATTCTCCCCGTCTGGACGAGCGGAATTGAATGGTGCAACTGATTTTGCTGTGCTGTGAAAATTCAGATATTTGCATGACTTCTTTTGTTTTATTTTGTGAATAGCAAAAAGCATTCAACCCCATAATACATGTTGTTTTATTGGTCGCTAGTCCATTTCATATCCCATAGCTTAAGCATTCATATATTTGGATTTCTCTCGACGAGGCGAGCAGTACGAGTACCACCTTGATGGGTCTGCGACGTTTCGTTCCAGAGTTATTACCAAAAATACACAAACATCCCAGAATCCTCTCGGTTTGGGGTCAAAATGTTGTCGCTCATTAAATCCAATAAGAAACGTCGCATCGAATGAATGTGATTGAATTCTCCCCGTCTGGACGAGCGGAATTGAATGGTGCAACTGATTTTGCTGTGCTGTGAAAATTCAGATATTTGCATGACTGGTTTTGTTTTATTTTGTGAATAGCAAAAAGCATTCAACCCCATAATACATGTTGTTTTATTAGTCGCTCGTCCATTTCATATCCCATAGCTTAAGCATTCATATATTTGGATTTCTCTCGACGAGGCGAGCAGTACGAGTACCACCTTGATGGGTCTGCGACGTTTCCTTCCAGAGTTATTACCAAAAATACACAAACATCCCAGAATCCTCTCGGTTTGGGGTCAAAATGTTGTCGCTCATTAAATCCAATAAGAAACGTCGCATCGAATGAATGTGATTGAATTCTCCCCGTCTGGACGAGCGGAATTGAATGGTGCAACTGATTTTACTGTGCTGTGAAAATTCAGATATTTGCATGACTGCTTTTGTTTTATTTTGTGAATAGCAAAAAGCATTCAACCCCATAATACATGTTGTTTTATTGGTCGCTCGTCCATTTCATATCCGATAGCTTAACCATTCATAGATTTGGATTCCTCTCGACGAGCCGAGCAGTACGAGTACCACCTTGATGGGTCTGCGACGTTTCCTTCCAGAGTTATTACAAAAAAACCACAAACATCCCAGAATCCTCTCGGTTTGGGGTCAAAATGTTGTCGCTCATTAAATCCCATAAGAAACGTCGCATCGAATGAATGTGATTGAATTCTCCCCGTCTGGACGAGCAGAATTGAATGATGCAACTGATATTGCTGTCCTGTGAAAATTCAGATATTTGCATGACTTCTTTTGTTTTATTTTGTGAATAGCAAAAAGCATTCAACCCCATAATACATGTTGTTTTATTGGTCGCTCGTCCATTTCATATTCCATAGCTTAAGCATTCATATATTTGGATTCCTCTCGACGAGGCGAGCAGTACTAGTACCACCTTGATGGGTCTGCGACGTTTCCTTCCAGAGTTATTACCAAAAAACCACAAACATCCCAGAATCCTCTCGGTTTGGGGTCAAAATGTTGTCGCTCATTAAATCCCACAAGAAACGTCGAATCGAATGAATGTGATTGAATTCTCCCCGTCTGGACGAGCGGAATTGAATGGTGCAACTGATTTTGCTGTGCTGTGAAAATTCAGATATTTGCATGACTTCTTTTGTTTTATTTTGTGAATAGCAAAAAGCATTCAACCCCATAATACATGTTGTTTTATTGGTCGCTAGTCCATTTCATATCCCATAGCTTAAGCATTCATATATTTGGATTTCTCTCGACGAGGCGAGCAGTACGAGTACCACCTTGATGGGTCTGCGACGTTTCGTTCCAGAGTTATTACCAAAAATACACAAACATCCCAGAATCCTCTCGGTTTGGGGTCAAAATGTTGTCGCTCATTAAATCCAATAAGAAACGTCGCATCGAATGAATGTGATTGAATTCTCCCCGTCTGGACGAGCGGAATTGAATGGTGCAACTGATTTTGCTGTGCTGTGAAAATTCAGATATTTGCATGACTGGTTTTGTTTTATTTTGTGAATAGCAAAAAGCATTCAACCCCATAATACATGTTGTTTTATTAGTCGCTCGTCCATTTCATATCCCATAGCTTAAGCATTCATATATTTGGATTTCTCTCGACGAGGCGAGCAGTACGAGTACCACCTTGATGGGTCTGCGACGTTTCCTTCCAGAGTTATTACCAAAAATACACAAACATCCCAGAATCCTCTCGGTTTGGGGTCAAAATGTTGTCGCTCATTAAATCCAATAAGAAACGTCGCATCGAATGAATGTGATTGAATTCTCCCCGTCTGGACGAGCGGAATTGAATGGTGCAACTGATTTTACTGTGCTGTGAAAATTCAGATATTTGCATGACTGCTTTTGTTTTATTTTGTGAATAGCAAAAAGCATTCAACCCCATAATACATGTTGTTTTATTGGTCGCTCGTCCATTTCATATCCGATAGCTTAACCATTCATAGATTTGGATTCCTCTCGACGAGCCGAGCAGTACGAGTACCACCTTGATGGGTCTGCGACGTTTCCTTCCAGAGTTATTACAAAAAAACCACAAACATCCCAGAATCCTCTCGGTTTGGGGTCAAAATGTTGTCGCTCATTAAATCCCATAAGAAACGTCGCATCGAATGAATGTGATTGAATTCTCCCCGTCTGGACGAGCAGAATTGAATGATGCAACTGATATTGCTGTCCTGTGAAAATTCAGATATTTGCATGACTTCTTTTGTTTTATTTTGTGAATAGCAAAAAGCATTCAACCCCATAATACATGTTGTTTTATTGGTCGCTCGTCCATTTCATATTCCATAGCTTAAGCATTCATATATTTGGATTCCTCTCGACGAGGCGAGCAGTACTAGTACCACCTTGATGGGTCTGCGACGTTTCCTTCCAGAGTTATTACCAAAAAACCACAAACATCCCAGAATCCTCTCGGTTTGGGGTCAAAATGTTGTCGCTCATTAAATCCCACAAGAAACGTCGAATCGAATGAATGTGATTGAATTCTCCCCGTCTGGACGAGCGGAATTGAATGGTGCAACTGATTTTGCTGTGCTGTGAAAATTCAGATATTTGCATGACTTCTTTTGTTTTATTTTGTGAATAGCAAAAAGCATTCAACCCCATAATACATGTTGTTTTATTGGTCGCTAGTCCATTTCATATCCCATAGCTTAAGCATTCATATATTTGGATTTCTCTCGACGAGGCGAGCAGTACGAGTACCACCTTGATGGGTCTGCGACGTTTCGTTCCAGAGTTATTACCAAAAATACACAAACATCCCAGAATCCTCTCGGTTTGGGGTCAAAATGTTGTCGCTCATTAAATCCAATAAGAAACGTCGCATCGAATGAATGTGATTGAATTCTCCCCGTCTGGACGAGCGGAATTGAATGGTGCAACTGATTTTGCTGTGCTGTGAAAATTCAGATATTTGCATGACTGGTTTTGTTTTATTTTGTGAATAGCAAAAAGCATTCAACCCCATAATACATGTTGTTTTATTAGTCGCTCGTCCATTTCATATCCCATAGCTTAAGCATTCATATATTTGGATTTCTCTCGACGAGGCGAGCAGTACGAGTACCACCTTGATGGGTCTGCGACGTTTCCTTCCAGAGTTATTACCAAAAATACACAAACATCCCAGAATCCTCTCGGTTTGGGGTCAAAATGTTGTCGCTCATTAAATCCAATAAGAAACGTCGCATCGAATGAATGTGATTGAATTCTCCCCGTCTGGACGAGCGGAATTGAATGGTGCAACTGATTTTACTGTGCTGTGAAAATTCAGATATTTGCATGACTGCTTTTGTTTTATTTTGTGAATAGCAAAAAGCATTCAACCCCATAATACATGTTGTTTTATTGGTCGCTCGTCCATTTCATATCCGATAGCTTAACCATTCATAGATTTGGATTCCTCTCGACGAGCCGAGCAGTACGAGTACCACCTTGATGGGTCTGCGACGTTTCCTTCCAGAGTTATTACAAAAAAACCACAAACATCCCAGAATCCTCTCGGTTTGGGGTCAAAATGTTGTCGCTCATTAAATCCCATAAGAAACGTCGCATCGAATGAATGTGATTGAATTCTCCCCGTCTGGACGAGCAGAATTGAATGATGCAACTGATATTGCTGTCCTGTGAAAATTCAGATATTTGCATGACTTCTTTTGTTTTATTTTGTGAATAGCAAAAAGCATTCAACCCCATAATACATGTTGTTTTATTGGTCGCTCGTCCATTTCATATTCCATAGCTTAAGCATTCATATATTTGGATTCCTCTCGACGAGGCGAGCAGTACTAGTACCACCTTGATGGGTCTGCGACGTTTCCTTCCAGAGTTATTACCAAAAAACCACAAACATCCCAGAATCCTCTCGGTTTGGGGTCAAAATGTTGTCGCTCATTAAATCCCACAAGAAACGTCGAATCGAATGAATGTGATTGAATTCTCCCCGTCTGGACGAGCGGAATTGAATGGTGCAACTGATTTTGCTGTGCTGTGAAAATTCAGATATTTGCATGACTTCTTTTGTTTTATTTTGTGAATAGCAAAAAGCATTCAACCCCATAATACATGTTGTTTTATTGGTCGCTAGTCCATTTCATATCCCATAGCTTAAGCATTCATATATTTGGATTTCTCTCGACGAGGCGAGCAGTACGAGTACCACCTTGATGGGTCTGCGACGTTTCGTTCCAGAGTTATTACCAAAAATACACAAACATCCCAGAATCCTCTCGGTTTGGGGTCAAAATGTTGTCGCTCATTAAATCCAATAAGAAACGTCGCATCGAATGAATGTGATTGAATTCTCCCCGTCTGGACGAGCGGAATTGAATGGTGCAACTGATTTTGCTGTGCTGTGAAAATTCAGATATTTGCATGACTGGTTTTGTTTTATTTTGTGAATAGCAAAAAGCATTCAACCCCATAATACATGTTGTTTTATTAGTCGCTCGTCCATTTCATATCCCATAGCTTAAGCATTCATATATTTGGATTTCTCTCGACGAGGCGAGCAGTACGAGTACCACCTTGATGGGTCTGCGACGTTTCCTTCCAGAGTTATTACCAAAAATACACAAACATCCCAGAATCCTCTCGGTTTGGGGTCAAAATGTTGTCGCTCATTAAATCCAATAAGAAACGTCGCATCGAATGAATGTGATTGAATTCTCCCCGTCTGGACGAGCGGAATTGAATGGTGCAACTGATTTTACTGTGCTGTGAAAATTCAGATATTTGCATGACTGCTTTTGTTTTATTTTGTGAATAGCAAAAAGCATTCAACCCCATAATACATGTTGTTTTATTGGTCGCTCGTCCATTTCATATCCGATAGCTTAACCATTCATAGATTTGGATTCCTCTCGACGAGCCGAGCAGTACGAGTACCACCTTGATGGGTCTGCGACGTTTCCTTCCAGAGTTATTACAAAAAAACCACAAACATCCCAGAATCCTCTCGGTTTGGGGTCAAAATGTTGTCGCTCATTAAATCCCATAAGAAACGTCGCATCGAATGAATGTGATTGAATTCTCCCCGTCTGGACGAGCAGAATTGAATGATGCAACTGATATTGCTGTCCTGTGAAAATTCAGATATTTGCATGACTTCTTTTGTTTTATTTTGTGAATAGCAAAAAGCATTCAACCCCATAATACATGTTGTTTTATTGGTCGCTCGTCCATTTCATATTCCATAGCTTAAGCATTCATATATTTGGATTCCTCTCGACGAGGCGAGCAGTACTAGTACCACCTTGATGGGTCTGCGACGTTTCCTTCCAGAGTTATTACCAAAAAACCACAAACATCCCAGAATCCTCTCGGTTTGGGGTCAAAATGTTTTCGCTCATTAAATCCAATAAGAAACGTCGCATCGAATGAATGTGATTGAATTCTCCCCGTCTGGACGAGCGGAATTGAATGGTGCAACTGATTTTGCTGTGCTGTGAAAATTCAGATATTTGCATGACTGCTTTTGTTTTATTTTATGAATAGCAAAAAGCATTCAACCCATAATACATGTTGTTTTATTGGTCGCTCGTCCATTTCATATCCCATAGCTTAACCATTCATATATTTGGATTCCTCTCGACGAGGCGAGCAGTTCGAGTACCACCTTGATGGGTCTGCGACGTTTCCTTCCATAGTTATTATCAAAAAACCACAAACATCCCAGAATCCTCTCGGTTTGGGGTCAAAATGTTGTCGCTCATTAAATCCAATAAGAAACGTCGCATCGAATGAATGTGATTGAATTCTCCCCGTCTGGACGAGCGGAATTGAATGGTGCAACTGATTTTGCTGTGCTGTGAAAATTCAGATATTTGCATGACTGGTTTTGTTTTATTTTGTGAATAGCAAAAAGCATTCAACCCCATAATACATGTTGTTTTATTAGTCGCTCGTCCATTTCATATCCCATAGCTTAAGCATTCATATATTTGGATTTCTCTCGACGAGGCGAGCAGTACGAGTACCACCTTGATGGGTCTGCGACGTTTCCTTCCAGAGTTATTACCAAAAATACACAAACATCCCAGAATCCTCTCGGTTTGGGGTCAAAATGTTGTCGCTCATTAAATCCAATAAGAAACGTCGCATCGAATGAATGTGATTGAATTCTCCCCGTCTGGACGAGCGGAATTGAATGGTGCAACTGATTTTACTGTGCTGTGAAAATTCAGATATTTGCATGACTGCTTTTGTTTTATTTTGTGAATAGCAAAAAGCATTCAACCCCATAATACATGTTGTTTTATTGGTCGCTCGTCCATTTCATATCCGATAGCTTAACCATTCATAGATTTGGATTCCTCTCGACGAGCCGAGCAGTACGAGTACCACCTTGATGGGTCTGCGACGTTTCCTTCCAGAGTTATTACAAAAAAACCACAAACATCCCAGAATCCTCTCGGTTTGGGGTCAAAATGTTGTCGCTCATTAAATCCCATAAGAAACGTCGCATCGAATGAATGTGATTGAATTCTCCCCGTCTGGACGAGCAGAATTGAATGATGCAACTGATATTGCTGTCCTGTGAAAATTCAGATATTTGCATGACTTCTTTTGTTTTATTTTGTGAATAGCAAAAAGCATTCAACCCCATAATACATGTTGTTTTATTGGTCGCTCGTCCATTTCATATTCCATAGCTTAAGCATTCATATATTTGGATTCCTCTCGACGAGGCGAGCAGTACTAGTACCACCTTGATGGGTCTGCGACGTTTCCTTCCAGAGTTATTACCAAAAAACCACAAACATCCCAGAATCCTCTCGGTTTGGGGTCAAAATGTTTTCGCTCATTAAATCCAATAAGAAACGTCGCATCGAATGAATGTGATTGAATTCTCCCCGTCTGGACGAGCGGAATTGAATGGTGCAACTGATTTTGCTGTGCTGTGAAAATTCAGATATTTGCATGACTGCTTTTGTTTTATTTTATGAATAGCAAAAAGCATTCAACCCATAATACATGTTGTTTTATTGGTCGCTCGTCCATTTCATATTCCATAGCTTAACCATTCATATATTTGGATTCCTCTCGACGAGGCGAGCAGTTCGAGTACCACCTTGATGGGTCTGCGACGTTTCCTTCCATAGTTATTATCAAAAAACCACAAACATCCCAGAATCCTCTCGGTTTGGGGTCAAAATGTTGTCGCTCATTAAATCCCATAAGAAACGTCGCATCGAATGAATGTGATTGAATTCTCCCCGTCTGGACGAGCGGAATTGAATGGTGCAACTGATATTGCTGTCCTGTGAAAATTCAGATATTTGCATGACTGCTTTTGTTTTATTTTGTGAATAGCAAAAAGCATTCAACCCCATAATACATGTTGTTTTATTAGTCGCTCGTCCATTTCATATCCCATAGCTTAAGCATTCATATATTTGGATTTCGCTCGACGAGGCGAGCAGTACGAGTACCACCTTGATGGGTCTGCGACGTTTCCTTCCAGAGTTATTACCAAAAATACACAAACATCCCAGAATCCTCTCGGTTTGGGGTCAAAATGTTGTCGCTCATTAAATCCAATAAGAAACGTCGCATCGAATGAATGTGATTGAATTCTCCCCGTCTGGACGAGCAGAATTGAATGATGCAACTGATATTGCTGTCCTGTGAAAATTCAGATATTTGCATGACTTCTTTTGTTTTATTTTGTGAATAGCAAAAAGCATTCAACCCCATAATACATGTTGTTTTATTGGTCGCTCGTCCATTTCATATTCCATAGCTTAAGCATTCATATATTTGGATTCCTCTCGACGAGGCGAGCAGTACTAGTACCACCTTGATGGGTCTGCGACGTTTCCTTCCAGAGTTATTACCAAAAAACCACAAACATCCCAGAATCCTCTCGGTTTGGGGTCAAAATGTTTTCGCTCATTAAATCCAATAAGAAACGTCGCATCGAATGAATGTGATTGAATTCTCCCCGTCTGGACGAGCGGAATTGAATGGTGCAACTGATTTTGCTGTGCTGTGAAAATTCAGATATTTGCATGACTGCTTTTGTTTTATTTTATGAATAGCAAAAAGCATTCAACCCATAATACATGTTGTTTTATTGGTCGCTCGTCCATTTCATATCCCATAGCTTAACCATTCATATATTTGGATTCCTCTCGACGAGGCGAGCAGTTCGAGTACCACCTTGATGGGTCTGCGACGTTTCCTTCCATAGTTATTATCAAAAAACCACAAACATCCCAGAATCCTCTCGGTTTGGGGTCAAAATGTTGTCGCTCATTAAATCCAATAAGAAACGTCGCATCGAATGAATGTGATTGAATTCTCCCCGTCTGGACGAGCGGAATTGAATGGTGCAACTGATTTTGCTGTGCTGTGAAAATTCAGATATTTGCATGACTGGTTTTGTTTTATTTTGTGAATAGCAAAAAGCATTCAACCCCATAATACATGTTGTTTTATTAGTCGCTCGTCCATTTCATATCCCATAGCTTAAGCATTCATATATTTGGATTTCTCTCGACGAGGCGAGCAGTACGAGTACCACCTTGATGGGTCTGCGACGTTTCCTTCCAGAGTTATTACCAAAAATACACAAACATCCCAGAATCCTCTCGGTTTGGGGTCAAAATGTTGTCGCTCATTAAATCCAATAAGAAACGTCGCATCGAATGAATGTGATTGAATTCTCCCCGTCTGGACGAGCGGAATTGAATGGTGCAACTGATTTTACTGTGCTGTGAAAATTCAGATATTTGCATGACTGCTTTTGTTTTATTTTGTGAATAGCAAAAAGCATTCAACCCCATAATACATGTTGTTTTATTGGTCGCTCGTCCATTTCATATCCGATAGCTTAACCATTCATAGATTTGGATTCCTCTCGACGAGCCGAGCAGTACGAGTACCACCTTGATGGGTCTGCGACGTTTCCTTCCAGAGTTATTACAAAAAAACCACAAACATCCCAGAATCCTCTCGGTTTGGGGTCAAAATGTTGTCGCTCATTAAATCCCATAAGAAACGTCGCATCGAATGAATGTGATTGAATTCTCCCCGTCTGGACGAGCAGAATTGAATGATGCAACTGATATTGCTGTCCTGTGAAAATTCAGATATTTGCATGACTTCTTTTGTTTTATTTTGTGAATAGCAAAAAGCATTCAACCCCATAATACATGTTGTTTTATTGGTCGCTCGTCCATTTCATATTCCATAGCTTAAGCATTCATATATTTGGATTCCTCTCGACGAGGCGAGCAGTACTAGTACCACCTTGATGGGTCTGCGACGTTTCCTTCCAGAGTTATTATCAAAAAACCACAAACATCCCAGAATCCTCTCGGTTTGGGGTCAAAATGTTGTCGCTCATTAAATCCAATAAGAAACGTCGCATCGAATGAATGTGATTGAATTCTCCCCGTCTGGACGAGCGGAATTGAATGGTGCAACTGATTTTACTGTGCTGTGAAAATTCAGATATTTGCATGACTGCTTTTGTTTTATTTTGTGAATAGCAAAAAGCATTCAACCCCATAATACATGTTGTTTTATTGGTCGCTCGTCCATTTCATATCCGATAGCTTAACCATTCATAGATTTGGATTCCTCTCGACGAGCCGAGCAGTACGAGTACCACCTTGATGGGTCTGCGACGTTTCCTTCCAGAGTTATTACAAAAAAACCACAAACATCCCAGAATCCTCTCGGTTTGGGGTCAAAATGTTGTCGCTCATTAAATCCCATAAGAAACGTCGCATCGAATGAATGTGATTGAATTCTCCCCGTCTGGACGAGCAGAATTGAATGATGCAACTGATATTGCTGTCCTGTGAAAATTCAGATATTTGCATGACTTCTTTTGTTTTATTTTGTGAATAGCAAAAAGCATTCAACCCCATAATACATGTTGTTTTATTGGTCGCTCGTCCATTTCATATTCCATAGCTTAAGCATTCATATATTTGGATTCCTCTCGACGAGGCGAGCAGTACTAGTACCACCTTGATGGGTCTGCGACGTTTCCTTCCAGAGTTATTACCAAAAAACCACAAACATCCCAGAATCCTCTCGGTTTGGGGTCAAAATGTTTTCGCTCATTAAATCCAATAAGAAACGTCGCATCGAATGAATGTGATTGAATTCTCCCCGTCTGGACGAGCGGAATTGAATGGTGCAACTGATTTTGCTGTGCTGTGAAAATTCAGATATTTGCATGACTGCTTTTGTTTTATTTTATGAATAGCAAAAAGCATTCAACCCATAATACATGTTGTTTTATTGGTCGCTCGTCCATTTCATATTCCATAGCTTAACCATTCATATATTTGGATTCCTCTCGACGAGGCGAGCAGTTCGAGTACCACCTTGATGGGTCTGCGACGTTTCCTTCCATAGTTATTATCAAAAAACCACAAACATCCCAGAATCCTCTCGGTTTGGGGTCAAAATGTTGTCGCTCATTAAATCCCATAAGAAACGTCGCATCGAATGAATGTGATTGAATTCTCCCCGTCTGGACGAGCGGAATTGAATGGTGCAACTGATATTGCTGTCCTGTGAAAATTCAGATATTTGCATGACTGCTTTTGTTTTATTTTGTGAATAGCAAAAAGCATTCAACCCCATAATACATGTTGTTTTATTAGTCGCTCGTCCATTTCATATCCCATAGCTTAAGCATTCATATATTTGGATTTCGCTCGACGAGGCGAGCAGTACGAGTACCACCTTGATGGGTCTGCGACGTTTCCTTCCAGAGTTATTACCAAAAATACACAAACATCCCAGAATCCTCTCGGTTTGGGGTCAAAATGTTGTCGCTCATTAAATCCAATAAGAAACGTCGCATCGAATGAATGTGATTGAATTCTCCCCGTCTGGACGAGCAGAATTGAATGATGCAACTGATATTGCTGTCCTGTGAAAATTCAGATATTTGCATGACTTCTTTTGTTTTATTTTGTGAATAGCAAAAAGCATTCAACCCCATAATACATGTTGTTTTATTGGTCGCTCGTCCATTTCATATTCCATAGCTTAAGCATTCATATATTTGGATTCCTCTCGACGAGGCGAGCAGTACTAGTACCACCTTGATGGGTCTGCGACGTTTCCTTCCAGAGTTATTACCAAAAAACCACAAACATCCCAGAATCCTCTCGGTTTGGGGTCAAAATGTTTTCGCTCATTAAATCCAATAAGAAACGTCGCATCGAATGAATGTGATTGAATTCTCCCCGTCTGGACGAGCGGAATTGAATGGTGCAACTGATTTTGCTGTGCTGTGAAAATTCAGATATTTGCATGACTGCTTTTGTTTTATTTTATGAATAGCAAAAAGCATTCAACCCATAATACATGTTGTTTTATTGGTCGCTCGTCCATTTCATATCCCATAGCTTAACCATTCATATATTTGGATTCCTCTCGACGAGGCGAGCAGTTCGAGTACCACCTTGATGGGTCTGCGACGTTTCCTTCCATAGTTATTATCAAAAAACCACAAACATCCCAGAATCCTCTCGGTTTGGGGTCAAAATGTTGTCGCTCATTAAATCCAATAAGAAACGTCGCATCGAATGAATGTGATTGAATTCTCCCCGTCTGGACGAGCGGAATTGAATGGTGCAACTGATTTTGCTGTGCTGTGAAAATTCAGATATTTGCATGACTGGTTTTGTTTTATTTTGTGAATAGCAAAAAGCATTCAACCCCATAATACATGTTGTTTTATTAGTCGCTCGTCCATTTCATATCCCATAGCTTAAGCATTCATATATTTGGATTTCTCTCGACGAGGCGAGCAGTACGAGTACCACCTTGATGGGTCTGCGACGTTTCCTTCCAGAGTTATTACCAAAAATACACAAACATCCCAGAATCCTCTCGGTTTGGGGTCAAAATGTTGTCGCTCATTAAATCCAATAAGAAACGTCGCATCGAATGAATGTGATTGAATTCTCCCCGTCTGGACGAGCGGAATTGAATGGTGCAACTGATTTTACTGTGCTGTGAAAATTCAGATATTTGGATGACTGCTTTTGTTTTATTTTGTGAATAGCAAAAAGCATTCAACCCCATAATACATGTTGTTTTATTGGTCGCTCGTCCATTTCATATCCGATAGCTTAACCATTCATAGATTTGGATTCCTCTCGACGAGCCGAGCAGTACGAGTACCACCTTGATGGGTCTGCGACGTTTCCTTCCAGAGTTATTACAAAAAAACCACAAACATCCCAGAATCCTCTCGGTTTGGGGTCAAAATGTTGTCGCTCATTAAATCCCATAAGAAACGTCGCATCGAATGAATGTGATTGAATTCTCCCCGTCTGGACGAGCAGAATTGAATGATGCAACTGATATTGCTGTCCTGTGAAAATTCAGATATTTGCATGACTTCTTTTGTTTTATTTTGTGAATAGCAAAAAGCATTCAACCCCATAATACATGTTGTTTTATTGGTCGCTCGTCCATTTCATATTCCATAGCTTAAGCATTCATATATTTGGATTCCTCTCGACGAGGCGAGCAGTACTAGTACCACCTTGATGGGTCTGCGACGTTTCCTTCCAGAGTTATTACCAAAAAACCACAAACATCCCAGAATCCTCTCGGTTTGGGGTCAAAATGTTTTCGCTCATTAAATCCAATAAGAAACGTCGCATCGAATGAATGTGATTGAATTCTCCCCGTCTGGACGAGCGGAATTGAATGGTGCAACTGATTTTGCTGTGCTGTGAAAATTCAGATATTTGCATGACTGCTTTTGTTTTATTTTATGAATAGCAAAAAGCATTCAACCCATAATACATGTTGTTTTATTGGTCGCTCGTCCATTTCATATTCCATAGCTTAACCATTCATATATTTGGATTCCTCTCGACGAGGCGAGCAGTTCGAGTACCACCTTGATGGGTCTGCGACGTTTCCTTCCATAGTTATTATCAAAAAACCACAAACATCCCAGAATCCTCTCGGTTTGGGGTCAAAATGTTGTCGCTCATTAAATCCCATAAGAAACGTCGCATCGAATGAATGTGATTGAATTCTCCCCGTCTGGACGAGCGGAATTGAATGGTGCAACTGATATTGCTGTCCTGTGAAAATTCAGATATTTGCATGACTGCTTTTGTTTTATTTTGTGAATAGCAAAAAGCATTCAACCCCATAATACATGTTGTTTTATTAGTCGCTCGTCCATTTCATATCCCATAGCTTAAGCATTCATATATTTGGATTTCGCTCGACGAGGCGAGCAGTACGAGTACCACCTTGATGGGTCTGCGACGTTTCCTTCCAGAGTTATTACCAAAAATACACAAACATCCCAGAATCCTCTCGGTTTGGGGTCAAAATGTTGTCGCTCATTAAATCCAATAAGAAACGTCGCATCGAATGAATGTGATTGAATTCTCCCCGTCTGGACGAGCGGAATTGAATGGTGCAACTGATTTTGCTGTGCTGTGAAAATTCAGATATTTGCATGACTGCTTTTGTTTTATTTTGTGAATAGCAAAAAGCATTCAACCCCATAATACATGTTGTTTTATTGGTCGCTCGTCCATTTCATATTCCATAGCTTAAGCATTCATATATTTGGATTCCTCTCGACGAGGCGAGCAGTACGAGTACCACCTTGATGGGTCTGCGACGTTTCCTTCCAGAGTTATTACCAAAAATACACAAACATCCCAGAATCCTCTCGGTTTGGGGTCAAAATGTTGTCGCTCATTAAATCCAATAAGAAACGTCGCATCGAATGAATGTGATTGAATTCTCCCCGTCTGGACGAGCGGAATTGAATGGTGCAACTGATTTTGCTGTGCTGTGAAAATTCAGATATTTGCATGACTGCTTTTGTTTTATTTTGTGAATAGCAAAAAGCATTCAACCCCATAATACATGTTGTTTTATTGGTCGCTCGTCCATTTCATATTCCATAGCTTAAGCATTCATATATTTGGATTCCTCTCGACGAGGCGAGCAGTACGAGTACCACCTTGATGGGTCTGCGACGTTTCCTTCCAGAGTTATTACCAAAAATACACAAACATCCCAGAATCCTCTCGGTTTGGGGTCAAAATGTTGTCGCTCATTAAATCCAATAAGAAACGTCGCATCGAATGAATGTGATTGAATTCTCCCCATCTTGACGAGCGGAATTGAATGGTGCAACTGATTTTGCTGTGCTGTGAAAATTCAGATATTTGCATGACTTCTTTTGTTTTATTTTGTGAATAGCAAAAAGCATTCAACCCCATAATACATGTTGTTTTATTGGTCGCTCGTCCATTTCATATCCGATAGCTTAACCATTCATAGATTTGGATTCCTCTCGACGAGCCGAGCAGTACGATTACCACCTTGATGGGTCTGCGACGTTTCCTTCCAGAGTTATTACCAAAAATACACAAACATCCCAGAATCCTCTCGGTTTGGGGTCAAAATGTTGTCGCTCATTAAATCCAATAAGAAACGTCGCATCGAATGAATGTGATTGAATTCTCCCCGTCTGGACGAGCGGAATTGAATGGTGCAACTGATTTTGCTGTGCTGTGAAAATTCAGATATTTGCATGACTGGTTTTGTTTTATTTTGTGAATAGCAAAAAGCATTCAACCCCATAATACATGTTGTTTTATTAGTCGCTCGTCCATTTCATATCCCATAGCTTAAGCATTCATATATTTGGATTTCTCTCGACGAGGCGAGCAGTACGAGTACCACCTTGATGGGTCTGCGACGTTTCCTTCCAGAGTTATTACCAAAAATACACAAACATCCCAGAATCCTCTCGGTTTGGGGTCAAAATGTTGTCGCTCATTAAATCCAATAAGAAACGTCGCATCGAATGAATGTGATTGAATTCTCCCCGTCTGGACGAGCGGAATTGAATGGTGCAACTGATTTTACTGTGCTGTGAAAATTCAGATATTTGCATGACTGCTTTTGTTTTATTTTGTGAATAGCAAAAAGCATTCAACCCCATAATACATGTTGTTTTATTGGTCGCTCGTCCATTTCATATCCGATAGCTTAACCATTCATAGATTTGGATTCCTCTCGACGAGCCGAGCAGTACGAGTACCACCTTGATGGGTCTGCGACGTTTCCTTCCAGAGTTATTACAAAAAAACCACAAACATCCCAGAATCCTCTCGGTTTGGGGTCAAAATGTTGTCGCTCATTAAATCCCATAAGAAACGTCGCATCGAATGAATGTGATTGAATTCTCCCCGTCTGGACGAGCAGAATTGAATGATGCAACTGATATTGCTGTCCTGTGAAAATTCAGATATTTGCATGACTTCTTTTGTTTTATTTTGTGAATAGCAAAAAGCATTCAACCCCATAATACATGTTGTTTTATTGGTCGCTCGTCCATTTCATATTCCATAGCTTAAGCATTCATATATTTGGATTCCTCTCGACGAGGCGAGCAGTACTAGTACCACCTTGATGGGTCTGCGACGTTTCCTTCCAGAGTTATTACCAAAAAACCACAAACATCCCAGAATCCTCTCGGTTTGGGGTCAAAATGTTTTCGCTCATTAAATCCAATAAGAAACGTCGCATCGAATGAATGTGATTGAATTCTCCCCGTCTGGACGAGCGGAATTGAATGGTGCAACTGATTTTGCTGTGCTGTGAAAATTCAGATATTTGCATGACTGCTTTTGTTTTATTTTATGAATAGCAAAAAGCATTCAACCCATAATACATGTTGTTTTATTGGTCGCTCGTCCATTTCATATCCCATAGCTTAACCATTCATATATTTGGATTCCTCTCGACGAGGCGAGCAGTTCGAGTACCACCTTGATGGGTCTGCGACGTTTCCTTCCATAGTTATTATCAAAAAACCACAAACATCCCAGAATCCTCTCGGTTTGGGGTCAAAATGTTGTCGCTCATTAAATCCAATAAGAAACGTCGCATCGAATGAATGTGATTGAATTCTCCCCGTCTGGACGAGCGGAATTGAATGGTGCAACTGATTTTGCTGTGCTGTGAAAATTCAGATATTTGCATGACTGGTTTTGTTTTATTTTGTGAATAGCAAAAAGCATTCAACCCCATAATACATGTTGTTTTATTAGTCGCTCGTCCATTTCATATCCCATAGCTTAAGCATTCATATATTTGGATTTCTCTCGACGAGGCGAGCAGTACGAGTACCACCTTGATGGGTCTGCGACGTTTCCTTCCAGAGTTATTACCAAAAATACACAAACATCCCAGAATCCTCTCGGTTTGGGGTCAAAATGTTGTCGCTCATTAAATCCAATAAGAAACGTCGCATCAAATGAATGTGATTGAATTCTCCCCGTCTGGACGAGCGGAATTGAATGGTGCAACTGATTTTACTGTGCTGTGAAAATTCAGATATTTGCATGACTGCTTTTGTTTTATTTTGTGAATAGCAAAAAGCATTCAACCCCATAATACATGTTGTTTTATTGGTCGCTCGTCCATTTCATATCCGATAGCTTAACCATTCATAGATTTGGATTCCTCTCGACGAGCCGAGCAGTACGAGTACCACCTTGATGGGTCTGCGACGTTTCCTTCCAGAGTTATTACAAAAAAACCACAAACATCCCAGAATCCTCTCGGTTTGGGGTCAAAATGTTGTCGCTCATTAAATCCCATAAGAAACGTCGCATCGAATGAATGTGATTGAATTCTCCCCGTCTGGACGAGCAGAATTGAATGATGCAACTGATATTGCTGTCCTGTGAAAATTCAGATATTTGCATGACTTCTTTTGTTTTATTTTGTGAATAGCAAAAAGCATTCAACCCCATAATACATGTTGTTTTATTGGTCGCTCGTCCATTTCATATTCCATAGCTTAAGCATTCATATATTTGGATTCCTCTCGACGAGGCGAGCAGTACTAGTACCACCTTGATGGGTCTGCGACGTTTCCTTCCAGAGTTATTACCAAAAAACCACAAACATCCCAGAATCCTCTCGGTTTGGGGTCAAAATGTTTTCGCTCATTAAATCCAATAAGAAACGTCGCATCGAATGAATGTGATTGAATTCTCCCCGTCTGGACGAGCGGAATTGAATGGTGCAACTGATTTTGCTGTGCTGTGAAAATTCAGATATTTGCATGACTGCTTTTGTTTTATTTTATGAATAGCAAAAAGCATTCAACCCATAATACATGTTGTTTTATTGGTCGCTCGTCCATTTCATATTCCATAGCTTAACCATTCATATATTTGGATTCCTCTCGACGAGGCGAGCAGTTCGAGTACCACCTTGATGGGTCTGCGACGTTTCCTTCCATAGTTATTATCAAAAAACCACAAACATCCCAGAATCCTCTCGGTTTGGGGTCAAAATGTTGTCGCTCATTAAATCCCATAAGAAACGTCGCATCGAATGAATGTGATTGAATTCTCCCCGTCTGGACGAGCGGAATTGAATGGTGCAACTGATATTGCTGTCCTGTGAAAATTCAGATATTTGCATGACTGCTTTTGTTTTATTTTGTGAATAGCAAAAAGCATTCAACCCCATAATACATGTTGTTTTATTAGTCGCTCGTCCATTTCATATCCCATAGCTTAAGCATTCATATATTTGGATTTCGCTCGACGAGGCGAGCAGTACGAGTACCACCTTGATGGGTCTGCAACGTTTCCTTCCAGAGTTATTACCAAAAATACACAAACATCCCAGAATCCTCTCGGTTTGGGGTCAAAATGTTGTCGCTCATTAAATCCAATAAGAAACGTCGCATCGAATGAATGTGATTGAATTCTCCCCGTCTGGACGAGCGGAATTGAATGGTGCAACTGATTTTGCTGTGCTGTGAAAATTCAGATATTTGCATGACTGCTTTTGTTTTATTTTGTGAATAGCAAAAAGCATTCAACCCCATAATACATGTTGTTTTATTGGTCGCTCGTCCATTTCATATTCCATAGCTTAAGCATTCATATATTTGGATTCCTCTCGACGAGGCGAGCAGTACGAGTACCACCTTGATGGGTCTGCGACGTTACCTTCCAGAGTTATTACCAAAAATACACAAACATCCCAGAATCCTCTCGGTTTGGGGTCAAAATGTTGTCGCTCATTAAATCCAATAAGAAACGTCGCATCGAATGAATGTGATTGAATTCTCCCCGTCTGGACGAGCGGAATTGAATGGTGCAACTGATTTTGCTGTGCTGTGAAAATTCAGATATTTGCATGACTGCTTTTGTTTTATTTTGTGAATAGCAAAAAGCATTCAACCCCATAATACATGTTGTTTTATTGGTCGCTCGTCCATTTCATATTCCATAGCTTAAGCATTCATATATTTGGATTCCTCTCGACGAGGCGAGCAGTACGAGTACCACCTTGATGGGTCTGCGACGTTTCCTTCCAGAGTTATTACCAAAAATACACAAACATCCCAGAATCCTCTCGGTTTGGGGTCAAAATGTTGTCGCTCATTAAATCCAATAAGAAACGTCGCATCGAATGAATGTGATTGAATTCTCCCCATCTTGACGAGCGGAATTGAATGGTGCAACTGATTTTGCTGTGCTGTGAAAATTCAGATATTTGCATGACTTCTTTTGTTTTATTTTGTGAATAGCAAAAAGCATTCAACCCCATAATACATGTTGTTTTATTGGTCGCTCGTCCATTTCATATCCGATAGCTTAACCATTCATAGATTTGGATTCCTCTCGACGAGCCGAGCAGTACGATTACCACCTTGATGGGTCTGCGACGTTTCCTTCCAGAGTTATTACCAAAAAACCACAAACATCCCAGAATCCTCTTGGTTTGGGGTCAAAATGTTGTCGCTCATTAAATCCCACAAGAAACGTCGAATCGAATGAATGTGATTGAATTCTCCCCGTCTGGACGAGCGGAATTGAATGGTGCAACTGATTTTGCTGTGCTGTGAAAATTCAGATATTTGCATGACTTCTTTTGTTTTATTTTGTGAATAGCAAAAAGCATTCAACCCCATAATACATGTTGTTTTATTGGTCGCTAGTCCATTTCATATCCCATAGCTTAAGCATTCATATATTTGGATTTCTCTCGACGAGGCGAGCAGTACGAGTACCACCTTGATGGGTCTGCGACGTTTCGTTCCAGAGTTATTACCAAAAATACACAAACATCCCAGAATCCTCTCGGTTTGGGGTCAAAATGTTGTCGCTCATTAAATCCAATAAGAAACGTCGCATCGAATGAATGTGATTGAATTCTCCCCGTCTGGACGAGCGGAATTGAATGGTGCAACTGATTTTGCTGTGCTGTGAAAATTCAGATATTTGCATGACTGGTTTTGTTTCATTTTGTGAATAGCAAAAAGCATTCAACCCCATAATACATGTTGTTTTATTAGTCGCTCGTCCATTTCATATCCCATAGCTTAAGCATTCATATATTTGGATTTTTCTCGACGAGGCGAGCAGTACAAGTACCACCTTGATGGGTCTGCGACGTTTCCTTCCAGAGTTATTACCAAAAATACACAAACATCCCAGAATCCTCTCGGTTTGGGGTCAAAATGTTGTCGCTCATTAAATCCAATAAGAAACGTCGCATCGAATGAATGTGATTGAATTCTCCCCGTCTGGACGAGCGGAATTGAATGGTGCAACTGATTTTACTGTGCTGTGAAAATTCAGATATTTGCATGACTGCTTTTGTTTTATTTTGTGAATAGCAAAAAGCATTCAACCCCATAATACATGTTGTTTTATTGGTCGCTCGTCCATTTCATATCCGATAGCTTAACCATTCATAGATTTGGATTCCTCTCGACGAGCCGAGCAGTACGAGTACCACCTTGATGGGTCTGCGACGTTTCCTTCCAGAGTTATTACAAAAAAAACACAAACATCCCAGAATCCTCTCGGTTTGGGGTCAAAATGTTGTCGCTCATTAAATCCCATAAGAAACGTCGCATCGAATGAATGTGATTGAATTCTCCCCGTCTGGACGAGCAGAATTGAATGATGCAACTGATATTGCTGTCCTGTGAAAATTCAGATATTTGCATGACTTCTTTTGTTTTATTTTGTGAATAGCAAAAAGCATTCAACCCCATAATACATGTTGTTTTATTGGTCGCTCGTCCATTTCATATTCCATAGCTTAAGCATTCATATATTTGTATTCCTCTCGACGAGGCGAGCAGTACTAGTACCACCTTGATGGGTCTGCGACGTTTCCTTCCAGAGTTATTACCAAAAATACACAAACATCCCAGAATCCTCTCGGTTTGGGGTCAAAATGTTGTCGCTCATTAAATCCAATAAGAAACGTCGCATCGAATGAATGTGATTGAATTCTCCCCATCTTGACGAGCGGAATTGAATGGTGCAACTGATTTTGCTGTGCTGTGAAAATTCAGATATTTGCATGACTTCTTTTGTTTTATTTTGTGAATAGCAAAAAGCATTCAACCCCATAATACATGTTGTTTTATTGGTCGCTCGTCCATTTCATATCCGATAGCTTAACCATTCATAGATTTGGATTCCTCTCGACGAGCCGAGCAGTACGATTACCACCTTGATGGGTCTGCGACGTTTCCTTCCAGAGTTATTACCAAAAAACCACAAACATCCCAGAATCCTCTCGGTTTGGGGTCAAAATGTTGTCGCTCATTAAATCCCATAAGAAACGTCGAATCGAAAGAATGTGATTGAATTCTCCCCGTCTGGACGAGCGGAATTGAATGGTGCAACTGATTTTGCTGTGCTGTGAAAATTCAGATATTTGCATGACTTCTTTTGTTTTATTTTGTGAATAGCAAAAAGCATTCAACCCCATAATACATGTTGTTTTATTGGTCGCTAGTCCATTTCATATCCCATAGCTTAAGCATTCATATATTTGGATTTCTCTCGACGAGGCGAGCAGTACGAGTACCACCTTGATGGGTCTGCGACGTTTCCTTCCAGAGTTATTACCAAAAATACACAAACATCCCAGAATCCTCTCGGTTTGGGGTCAAAATGTTGTCGCTCATTAAATCCAATAAGAAACGTCGCATCGAATGAATGTGATTGAATTCTCCCCGTCTGGACGAGCGGAATTGAATGGTGCAACTGATTTTGCTGTACTGTGAAAATTCAGATATTTGCATGACTGCTTTTGTTTTATTTTATGATTAGCAAAAAGCATTCAACCCATAATACATGTTGTTTTATTGGTCGCTCGTCCATTTCATATCCCATAGCTTAACCATTCATATATTTGGATTCCTCTCGACGAGGCGAGCAGTACGAGTACCACCTTGATGGGTCTGCGACGTTTCCTTCCAGAGTTATTACCAAAAATACACAAACATCCCAGAATCCTCTCGGTTTGGGGTCAAAATGTTGTCGCTCATTAAATCCAATAAGAAACGTCGCATCGAATGAATGTGATTGAATTCTCCCCGTCTGGACGAGCGGAATTGAATGGTGCAACTGATTTTGCTGTGCTGTGAAAATTCAGATATTTGCATGACTGCTTTTGTTTTATTTTGTGAATAGCAAAAAGCATTCAACCCCATAATACATGTTGTTTTATTGGTCGCTCGTCCATTTCATATCCGATAGCTTAACCATTCATAGATTTGGATTCCTCTCGACGAGCCGAGCAGTACGAGTACCACCTTGATGGGTCTGCGACGTTTCCTTCCAGAGTTATTACAAAAAAACCACAAACATCCCAGAATCCTCTCGGTTTGGGGTCAAAATGTTGTCGCTCATTAAATACCATAAGAAACGTCGCATCGAATGAATGTGATTGAATTCTCCCCGTCTGGACGAGCAGAATTGAATGATGCAACTGATATTGCTGTCCTGTGAAAATTCAGATATTTGCATGACTTCTTTTGTTTTATTTTGTGAATAGCAAAAAGCATTCAACCCCATAATACATGTTGTTTTATTGGTCGCTCGTCCATTTCATATTCCATAGCTTAAGCAATCATATATTTGGATTCCTCTCGACGAGGCGAGCAGTACGAGTACCACCTTGATGGGTCTGCGACGTTTCCTTCCAGAGTTATTACCAAAAATACACAAACATCCCAGAATCCTCTCGGTTTGGGGTCAAAATGTTGTCGCTCATTAAATCCAATAAGAAACGTCGCATCGAATGAATGTGATTGAATTCTCCCCATCTTGACGAGCGGAATTGAATGGTGCAACTGATTTTGCTGTGCTGTGAAAATTCAGATATTTGCATGACTTCTTTTGTTTTATTTTGTGAATAGCAAAAAGCATTCAACCCCATAATACATGTTGTTTTATTGGTCGCTCGTCCATTTCATATCCGATAGCTTAACCATTCATAGATTTGGATTCCTCTCGACGAGCCGAGCAGTACGATTACCACCTTGATGGGTCTGCGACGTTTCCTTCCAGAGTTATTACCAAAAAACCACAAACATCCCAGAATCCTCTCGGTTTGGGGTCAAAATGTTGTCGCTCATTAAATCCCACAAGAAACGTCGAATCGAATGAATGTGATTGAATTCTCCCCGTCTGGACGAGCGGAATTGAATGGTGCAACTGATATTGCTGTCCTGTGAAAATTCAGATATTTGCATGACTTCTTTTGTTTTATTTTGTGAATAGCAAAAAGCATTCAACCCCATAATACATGTTGTTTTATTGGTCGCTCGTCCATTTCATATTCCATAGCTTAAGCAATCATATATTTGGATTCCTCTCGACGAGGCGAGCAGTACGAGTACCACCTTGATGGGTCTGCGACGTTTCCTTCCAGAGTTATTACCAAAAATACACAAACATCCCAGAATCCTCTCGGTTTGGGGTCAAAATGTTGTCGCTCATTAAATCCAATAAGAAACGTCGCATCGAATGAATGTGATTGAATTCTCCCCATCTTGACGAGCGGAATTGAATGGTGCAACTGATTTTGCTGTGCTGTGAAAATTCAGATATTTGCATGACTTCTTTTGTTTTATTTTGTGAATAGCAAAAAGCATTCAACCCCATAATACATGTTGTTTTATTGGTCGCTCGTCCATTTCATATCCCATAGCTTAACCATTCATAGATTTGGATTCCTCTCGACGAGCCGAGCAGTACGATTACCACCTTGATGGGTCTGCGACGTTTCCTTCCAGAGTTATTACCAAAAAACCACAAACATCCCAGAATCCTCTCGGTTTGGGGTCAAAATGTTGTCGCTCATTAAATCCCACAAGAAACGTCGAATCGAATGAATGTGATTGAATTCTCCCCGTCTGGACGAGCGGAATTGAATGGTGCAACTGATATTGCTGTCCTGTGAAAATTCAGATATTTGCATGACTGCTTTTGTTTTATTTTGTGAATAGCAAAAAGCATTCAACCCCATAATACATGTTGTTTTATTAGTCGCTCGTCCATTTCATATCCCATAGCTTAAGCATTCATATATTTGGATTTCTCTCGACGAGGCGAGCAGTACGAGTACCACCATGATGGGTCTGCGACGTTTCCTTCCAGAGTTATTACCAAAAATACACAAACATCCCAGAATCCTCTCGGTTTGGGGTCAAAATGTTGTCGCTCATTAAATCCAATAAGAAACGTCGCATCGAATGAATGTGATTGAATTCTCCCCGTCTGGACGAGCGGAATTGAATGGTGCAACTGATTTTGCTGTGCTGTGAAAATTCAGATATTTGCATGACTGCTTTTGTTTTATTTTGTGAATAGCAAAAAGCATTCAACCCCATAATACATGTTGTTTTATTGGTCGCTCGTCCATTTCATATCCGATAGCTTAACCATTCATAGATTTGGATTCCTCTCGACGAGCCGAGCAGTACGATTACCACCTTGATGGGTCTGCGACGTTTCCTTCCAGAGTTATTACCAAAAAACCACAAACATCCCAGAATCCTCTCGGTTTGGGGTCAAAATGTTGTCGCTCATTAAATCCCACAAGAAACGTCGAATCGAATGAATGTGATTGAATTCTCCCCGTCTGGACGAGCGGAATTGAATGGTGCAACTGATTTTGCTGTGCTGTGAAAATTCAGATATTTGCATGACTTCTTTTGTTTTATTTTGTGAATAGCAAAAAGCATTCAACCCCATAATACATGTTGTTTTATTGGTCGCTAGTCCATTTCATATCCCATAGCTTAAGCATTCATATATTTGGATTTCTCTCGACGAGGCGAGCAGTACGAGTACCACCTTGATGGGTCTGCGACGTTTCCTTCCAGAGTTATTACCAAAAATACACAAACATCCCAGAATCCTCTCGGTTTGGGGTCAAAATGTTGTCGCTCATTAAATCCAATAAGAAACGTCGCATCGAATGAATGTGATTGAATTCTCCCCGTCTGGACGAGCGGAATTGAATGGTGCAACTGATTTTGCTGTGCTGTGAAAATTCAGATATTTGCATGACTGCTTTTGTTTTATTTTGTGAATAGCAAAAAGCATTCAACCCCATAATACATGTTGTTTTATTAGTCGCTCGTCCATTTCATATCCCATAGCTTAAGCATTCATATATTTGGATTTCTCTCGACGAGGCGAGCAGTACGAGTACCACCTTGATGGGTCTGCGACGTTTCCTTCCAGAGTTAATACCAAAAATACACAAACATCCCAGAATCCTCTCGGTTTGGGGTCAAAATGTTGTCGCTCATTAAATCCAATAAGAAACGTCGCATCGAATGAATGTGATTGAATTCTCCCCGTCTGGACGAGCAGAATTGAATGATGCAACTGATATTGCTGTCCTGTGAAAATTCAGATATTTGCATGACTTCTTTTGTTTTATTTTGTGAATAGCAAAAAGCATTCAACCCCATAATACATGTTGTTTTATTGGTCGCTCGTCCATTTCATATTCCATAGCTTAAGCATTCATATATTTGGATTCCTCTCGACGAGGCGAGCAGTACTAGTACCACCTTGATGGGTCTGCGACGTTTCCTTCCAGAGTTATTACCAAAAATACACAAACATCCCAGAATCCTCTCGGTTTGGGGTCAAATTGTTGTCGCTCATTAAATCCAATAAGAAACGTCGCATCGAATGAATGTGATTGAATTCTCCCCATCTTGACGAGCGGAATTGAATGGTGCAACTGATTTTGCTGTGCTGTGAAAATTCAGATATTTGCATGACTTCTTTTGTTTTATTTTGTGAATAGCAAAAAGCATTCAACCCCATAATACATGTTGTTTTATTGGTCGCTCGTCCATTTCATATCCGATAGCTTAACCATTCATAGATTTGGATTCCTCTCGACGAGCCGAGCAGTACGATTACCACCTTGATGGGTCTGCGACGTTTCCTTCCAGAGTTATTACCAAAAAACCACAAACATCCCAGAATCCTCTCGGTTTGGGGTCAAAATGTTGTCGCTCATTAAATCCCATAAGAAACGTCGAATCGAATGAATGTGATTGAATTCTCCCCGTCTGGAAGAGCGGAATTGAATGGTGCAACTGATTTTGCTGTGCTGTGAAAATTCAGATATTTGCATGACTTCTTTTGTTTTATTTTGTGAATAGCAAAAAGCATTCAACCCCATAATACATGTTGTTTTATTGGTCGCTAGTCCATTTCATATCCCATAGCTTAAGCATTCATATATTTGGATTTCTCTCGACGAGGCGAGCAGTACGAGTACCACCTTGATGGGTCTGCGACGTTTCCTTCCAGAGTTATTACCAAAAATACACAAACATCCCAGAATCCTCTCGGTTTGGGGTCAAAATGTTGTCGCTCATTAAATCCAATAAGAAACGTCGCATCGAATGAATGTGATTGAATTCTCCCCGTCTGGACGAGCGGAATTGAATGGTGCAACTGATTTTGCTGTGCTGTGAAAATTCAGATATTTGCATGACTGCTTTTGTTTTATTTTGTGAATAGCAAAAAGCATTCAACCCCATAATACATGTTGTTTTATTGGTCGCTCGTCCATTTCATATCCGATAGCTTAACCATTCATAGATTTGGATTCCTCTCGACGAGCCGAGCAGTACGATTACCACCTTGATGGGTCTGCGACGTTTCCTTCCAGAGTTATTACCAAAAAACCACAAACATCCCAGAATCCTCTCGGTTTGGGGTCAAAATGTTGTCGCTCATTAAATCCCACAAGAAACGTCGAATCGAATGAATGTGATTGAATTCTCCCCGTCTGGACGAGCGGAATTGAATGGTGCAAGTGATTTTGCTGTGCTGTGAAAATTCAGATATTTGCATGACTTCTTTTGTTTTATTTTGTGAATAGCAAAAAGCATTCAACCCCATAATACATGTTGTTTTATTGGTCGCTAGTCCATTTCATATCCCATAGCTTAAGCATTCATATATTTGGATTTCTCTCGACGAGGCGAGCAGTACGAGTACCACCTTGATGGGTCTGCGACGTTTCCTTCCAGAGTTATTACCAAAAATACACAAACATCCCAGAATCCTCTCGGTTTGGGGTCAAAATGTTGTCGCTCATTAAATCCAATAAGAAACGTCGCATCGAATGAATGTGATTGAATTCTCCCCGTCTGGACGAGCGGAATTGAATGGTGCAACTGATTTTGCTGTGCTGTGAAAATTCAGATATTTGCATGACTGCTTTTGTTTTATTTTGTGAATAGCAAAAAGCATTCAACCCCATAATACATGTTGTTTTATTAGTCGCTCGTCCATTTCATATCCCATAGCTTAAGCATTCATATATTTGGATTTCTCTCGACGAGGCGAGCAGTACGAGTACCACCTTGATGGGTCTGCGACGTTTCCTTCCAGAGTTATTACCAAAAATACACAAACATCCCAGAATCCTCTCGGTTTGGGGTCAAAATGTTGTCGCTCATTAAATCCAATAAGAAACGTCGCATCGAATGAATGTGATTGAATTCTCCCCGTCTGGACGAGCAGAATTGAATGATGCAACTGATATTGCTGTCCTGTGAAAATTCAGATATTTGCATGACTTCTTTTGTTTTATTTTGTGAATAGCAAAAAGCATTCAACCCCATAATACATGTTGTTTTATTGGTCGCTCGTCCATTTCATATTCCATAGCTTAAGCATTCATATATTTGCATTCCTCTCGACGAGGCGAGCAGTACTAGTACCACCTTGATGGGTCTGCGACGTTTCCTTCCAGAGTTATTACCAAAAATACACAAACATCCCAGAATCCTCTCGGTTTGGGGTCAAATTGTTGTCGCTCATTAAATCCAATAAGAAACGTCGCATCGAATGAATGTGATTGAATTCTCCCCATCTTGACGAGCGGAATTGAATGGTGCAACTGATTTTGCTGTGCTGTGAAAATTCAGATATTTGCATGACTTCTTTTGTTTTATTTTGTGAATAGCAAAAAGCATTCAACCCCATAATACATGTTGTTTTATTGGTCGCTCGTCCATTTCATATCCGATAGCTTAACCATTCATAGATTTGGATTCCTCTCGACGAGCCGAGCAGTACGATTACCACCTTGATGGGTCTGCGACGTTTCCTTCCAGAGTTATTACCAAAAAACCACAAACATCCCAGAATCCTCTCGGTTTGGGGTCAAAATGTTGTCGCTCATTAAATCCCATAAGAAACGTCGAATCGAATGAATGTGATTGAATTCTCCCCGTCTGGACGAGCGGAATTGAATGGTGCAACTGATTTTGCTGTGCTGTGAAAATTCAGATATTTGCATGACTTCTTTTGTTTTATTTTGTGAATAGCAAAAAGCATTCAACCCCATAATACATGTTGTTTTATTGGTCGCTAGGCCATTTCATATCCCATAGCTTAAGCATTCATATATTTGGATTTCTCTCGACGAGGCGAGCAGTACGAGTACCACCTTGATGGGTCTGCGACGTTTCCTTCCAGAGTTATTACCAAAAATACACAAACATCCCAGAATCCTCTCGGTTTGGGGTCAAAATGTTGTCGCTCATTAAATCCAATAAGAAACGTCGCATCGAATGAATGTGATTGAATTCTCCCCGTCTGGACGAGCGGAATTGAATGGTGCAACTGATTTTGCTGTGCTGTGAAAATTCAGATATTTGCATGACTGCTTTTGTTTTATTTTATGAATAGCAAAAAGCATTCAACCCATAATACATGTTGTTTTATTGGTCGCTCGTCCATTTCATATCCCATAGCTTAACCATTCATATATTTGGATTCCTCTCGACGAGGCGAGCAGTTCGAGTACCACCTTGATGGGTCTGAGACGTTTCCTTCCAGAGTTATTACAAAAAAACCACAAACATCCCAGAATCCTCTCGGTTTGGGGTCAAAATGTTGTCGCTCATTAAATCCCATAAGAAACGTCGCATCGAATGAATGTGATTGAATTCTCCCCGTCTGGACGAGCGGAATTGAATGGTGCAACTGATATTGCTGTCCTGTGAAAATTCAGATATTTGCATGACTGCTTTTGTTTTATTTTGTGAATAGCAAAAAGCATTCAACCCCATAATACATGTTGTTTTATTAGTCGCTCGTCCATTTCATATCCCATAGCTTAAGCATTCATATATTTGGATTTCTCTCGACGAGGCGAGCAGTACGAGTACCACCTTGATGGGTCTGCGACGTTTCCTTCCAGAGTTATTACCAAAAATACACAAACATCCCAGAATCCTCTCGGTTTGGGGTCAAAATGTTGTCGCTCATTAAATCCAATAAGAAACGTCGCATCGAATGAATGTGATTGAATTCTCCCCGTCTGGACGAGCGGAATTGAATGGTGCAACTGATTTTGCTGTGCTGTGAAAATTCAGATATTTGCATGACTGCTTTTGTTTTATTTTGTGAATAGCAAAAAGCATTCAACCCCATAATACATGTTGTTTTATTGGTCGCTCGTCCATTTCATATCCGATAGCTTAACCATTCATAGATTTGGATTCCTCTCAACGAGCCGAGCAGTACGAGTACCACCTTGATGGGTCTGCGACGTTTCCTTCCAGAGTTATTACAAAAAAACCACAAACATCCCAGAATCCTCTCGGTTTGGGGTCAAAATGTTGTCGCTCATTAAATCCCATAAGAAACGTCGCATCGAATGAATGTGATTGAATTTTCCCCGTCTGGACGAGCAGAATTGAATGATGCAACTGATATTGCTGTCCTGTGAAAATTCAGATATTTGCATGACTTCTTTTGTTTTATTTTGTGAATAGCAAAAAGCATTCAACCCCATAATACATGTTGTTTTATTGGTCGCTCGTCCATTTCATATTCCATAGCTTAAGCATTCATATATTTGGATTCCTCTCGACGAGGCGAGCAGTACTAGTACCACCTTGATGGGTCTGCGACGTTTCCTTCCAGAGTTATTACCAAAAATACACAAACATCCCAGAATCCTCTCGGTTTGGGGTCAAATTGTTGTCGCTCATTAAATCCAATAAGAAACGTCGCATCGAATGAATGTGATTGAATTCTCCCCATCTTGACGAGCGGAATTGAATGGTGCAACTGATTTTGCTGTGCTGTGAAAATTCAGATATTTGCATGACTTCTTTTGTTTTATTTTGTGAATAGCAAAAAGCATTCAACCCCATAATACATGTTGTTTTATTGGTCGCTCGTCCATTTCATATCCGATAGCTTAACCATTCATAGATTTGGATTCCTCTCGACGAGCCGAGCAGTATGATTACCACCTTGATGGGTCTGCGACGTTTCCTTCCAGAGTTATTACCAAAAATACACAAACATCCCAGAATCCTCTCGGTTTGGGGTCAAAATGTTGTCGCTCATTAAATCCAATAAGAAACGTCGCATCGAATTAATGTGATTGAATTCTCCCCGTCTGGACGAGCGGAATTGAATGGTGCAATTGATTTTGCTGTGCTGTGAAAATTCAGATATTTGCATGACTTCTTTTGTTTTATTTTGTGAATAGCAAAAAGCATTCAACCCCATAATACATGTTGTTTTATTGGTCGCTCGTCCATTTCATATCCGATAGCTTAACCATTCATAGATTTGGATTCCTCTCGACGAGCCGAGCAGTACGAGTACCACCTTGATGGGTCTGCGACGTTTCCTTCCAGAGTTATTACAAAAAAACCACAAACATCCCAGAATCCTCTCGGTTTGGGGTCAAAATGTTGTCGCTCATTAAATCCCATAAGAAACGTCGCATCGAATGAATGTGATTGAATTCTTCCCGTCTGGACGAGCGGAATTGAATGGTGCAACTGATATTGCTGTCCTGTGAAAATTCAGATATTTGCATGACTGCTTTTGTTTTATTTTGTGAATAGCAAAAAGCATTCAACCCCATAATACATGTTGTTTTATTAGTCGCTCGTCCATTTCATATCCCATAGCTTAAGCATTCATATATTTGGATTTCTCTCGACGAGGCGAGCAGTACGAGTACCACCCTGATGGGTCTGCGACGTTTCCTTCCAGAGTTATTACCAAAAATACACAAACATCCCAGAATCCTCTCGGTTTGGGGTCAAAATGTTGTCGCTCATTAAATCCAATAAGAAACGTCGCATCGAATGAATGTGATTGAATTCTCCCCGTCTGGACGAGCGGAATTGAATGGTGCAACTGATTTTGCTGTGCTGTGAAAATTCAGATATTTGCATGACTGCTTTTGTTTTATTTTGTGAATAGCAAAAAGCATTCAACCCCATAATACATGTTGTTTTATTGGTCGCTCGTCCATTTCATATCCGATAGCTTAACCATTCATAGATTTGGATTCCTCTCAACGAGCCGAGCAGTACGAGTACCACCTTGATGGGTCTGCGACGTTTCCTTCCAGAGTTATTACAAAAAAACCACAAACATCCCAGAATCCTCTCGGTTTGGGGTCAAAATGTTGTCGCTCATTAAATCCCATAAGAAACGTCGCATCGAATGAATGTGATTGAATTTTCCCCGTCTGGACGAGCAGAATTGAATGATGCAACTGATATTGCTGTCCTGTGAAAATTCAGATATTTGCATGACTTCTTTTGTTTTATTTTGTGAATAGCAAAAAGCATTCAACCCCATAATACATGTTGTTTTATTGGTCGCTCGTCCATTTCATATTCCATAGCTTAAGCATTCATATATTTGGATTCCTCTCGACGAGGCGAGCAGTACTAGTACCACCTTGATGGGTCTGCGACGTTTCCTTCCAGAGTTATTACCAAAAATACACAAACATCCCAGAATCCTCTCGGTTTGGGGTCAAATTGTTGTCGCTCATTAAATCCAATAAGAAACGTCGCATCGAATGAATGTGATTGAATTCTCCCCATCTTGACGAGCGGAATTGAATGGTGCAACTGATTTTGCTGTGCTGTGAAAATTCAGATATTTGCATGACTTCTTTTGTTTTATTTTGTGAATAGCAAAAAGCATTCAACCCCATAATACATGTTGTTTTATTGGTCGCTCGTCCATTTCATATCCGATAGCTTAACCATTCATAGATTTGGATTCCTCTCGACGAGCCGAGCAGTATGATTACCACCTTGATGGGTCTGCGACGTTTCCTTCCAGAGTTATTACCAAAAATACACAAACATCCCAGAATCCTCTCGGTTTGGGGTCAAAATGTTGTCGCTCATTAAATCCAATAAGAAACGTCGCATCGAATTAATGTGATTGAATTCTCCCCGTCTGGACGAGCGGAATTGAATGGTGCAACTGATTTTGCTGTGCTGTGAAAATTCAGATATTTGCATGACTTCTTTTGTTTTATTTTGTGAATAGCAAAAAGCATTCAACCCCATAATACATGTTGTTTTATTGGTCGCTCGTCCATTTCATATCCGATAGCTTAACCATTCATAGATTTGGATTCCTCTCGACGAGCCGAGCAGTACGAGTACCACCTTGATGGGTCTGCGACGTTTCCTTCCAGAGTTATTACAAAAAAACCACAAACATCCCAGAATCCTCTCGGTTTGGGGTCAAAATGTTGTCGCTCATTAAATCCCATAAGAAACGTCGCATCGAATGAATGTGATTGAATTCTCCCCGTCTGGACGAGCAGAATTGAATGATGCAACTGATATTGCTGTCCTGTGAAAATTCAGATATTTGCATGACTTCTTTTGTTTTATTTTGTGAATAGCAAAAAGCATTCAACCCCATAATACATGTTGTTTTATTGGTCGCTCGTCCATTTCATATTCCATAGCTTAAGCATTCATATATTTGGATTCCTCTCGACGAGGCGAGCAGTACGAGTACCACCTTGATGGGTCTGCGACGTTTCCTTCCAGAGTTATTACCAAAAATACACAAACATCCCAGAATCCTCTCGGATTGGGGTCAAAATGTTGTCGCTCATTAAATCCAATAAGAAACGTCGCATCGAATGAATGTGATTGAATTCTCCCCATCTTGACGAGCGGAATTGAATGGTGCAACTGATTTTGCTGTGCTGTGAAAATTCAGATATTTGCATGACTTCTTTTGTTTTATTTTGTGAATAGCAAAAAGCATTCAACCCCATAATACATGTTGTTTTATTGGTCGCTCGTCCATTTCATATCCGATAGCTTAACCATTCATAGATTTGGATTCCTCTCGACGAGCCGAGCAGTATGATTACCACCTTGATGGGTCTGCGACGTTTCCTTCCAGAGTTATTACCAAAAATACACAAACATCCCAGAATCCTCTCGGTTTGGGGTCAAAATGTTGTCGCTCATTAAATCCAATAAGAAACGTCGCATCGAATGAATGTGATTGAATTCTCCCCGTCTGGACGAGCGGAATTGAATGGTGCAACTGATTTTGCTGTGCTGTGAAAATTCAGATATTTGCATGACTGCTTTTGTTTTATTTTGTGAATAGCAAAAAGCATTCAACCCCATAATACATGTTGTTTTATTGGTCGCTCGTCCATTTCATATCCGATAGCTTAACCATTCATATATTTGGATTCCTCTCGACGAGGCGAGCAGTACGAGTACTACCTTGATGGGTCTGCGACGTTTCCTTCCAGAGTTATTACCAAAAATACACAAACATCCCAGAATCCTCTCGGTTTGGGGTCAAAATGTTGTCGCTCATTAAATCCAATAAGAAACGTCGCATCGAATGAATGTGATTGAATTATCCCCATCTTGACGAGCGGAATTGAATGGTGCAACTGATTTTGCTGTGCTGTGAAAATTCAGATATTTGCATGACTTCTTTTGTTTTATTTTGTGAATAGCAAAAAGCATTCAACCCCATAATACATGTTGTTTTATTGGTCGCTCGTCCATTTCATATCCGATAGCTTAACCATTCATAGATTTGGATTCCTCTCGACGAGCCGAGCAGTATGATTACCACCTTGATGGGTCTGCGACGTTTCCTTCCAGAGTTATTACCAAAAATACACAAACATCCCAGAATCCTCTCGGTTTGGGGTCAAAATGTTGTCGCTCATTAAATCCAATAAGAAACGTCGCATCGAATGAATGTGATTGAATTCTCCCCATCTTGACGAGCGGAATTGAATGGTGCAACTGATTTTGCTGTGCTGTGAAAATTCAGATATTTGCATGACTTCTTTTGTTTTATTTTGTGAATAGCAAAAAGCATTCAACCCCATAATACATGTTGTTTTATTGGTCGCTCGTCCATTTCATATCCGATAGCTTAACCATTCATAGATTTGGATTCCTCTCGACGAGCCGAGCAGTACGATTACCACCTTGATGGGTCTGCGACGTTTCCTTCCAGAGTTATTACCAAAAAACCACAAACATCCCAGAATCCTCTCGGTTTGGGGTCAAAATGTTGTCGCTCATTAAATCCCACAAGAAACGTCGAATCGAATGAATGTGATTGAATTCTCCCCGTCTGGACGAGCGGAATTGAATGGTGCAACTGATTTTGCTGTGCTGTGAAAATTCAGATATTTGCATGACTGCTTTTGTTTTATTTTATGAATAGCAAAAAGCATTCAACCCATAATACATGTTGTTTTATTGGTCGCTCGTCCATTTCATATCCCATAGCTTAACCATTCATATATTTGGATTCCTCTCGACGAGGCGAGCAGTTCGAGTACCACCTTGATGGGTCTGCGACGTTTCCTTCCAGAGTTATTACAAAAAAACCACAAACATCCCAGAATCCTCTCGGTTTGGGGTCAAAATGTTGTCGCTCATTAAATCCCATAAGAAACGTCGCATCGAATGAATGTGATTGAATTCTCCCCGTCTGGACGAGCGGAATTGAATGGTGCAACTGATATTGCTGTCCTGTGAAAATTCAGATATTTGCATGACTGCTTTTGTTTTATTTTGTGAATAGCAAAAAGCATTCAACCCCATAATACATGTTGTTTTATTGGTCGCTCGTCCATTTCATATTCCATAGCTTAAGCATTCATATATTTGGATTCCTCTCGACGAGGCGAGCAGTACGAGTACCACCTTGATGGGTCTGCGACGTTTCCTTCCAGAGTTATTACCAAAAATACACAAACATCCCAGAATCCTCTCGGTTTGGGGTCAAAATGTTGTCGCTCATTAAATCCAATAAGAAACGTCGCATCGAATGAATGTGATTGAATTCTCCCCGTCTGGACGAGCGGAATTGAATGGTGCAACTGATATTGCTGTCCTGTGAAAATTCAGATATTTGCATGACTTATTTTGTTTTATTTTGTGAATAGCAAAAAGCATTCAACCCCATAATACATGTTGTTTTATTAGTCGCTCGTCCATTTCATATCCCATAGCTTAAGCATTCATATATTTGGATTCCTCTCGACGAGGCGAGCAGTACGAGTACCACCTTGATGGGTCTGCGACGTTTCCTTCCAGAGTTATTACCAAAAATACACAAACATCCCAGAATCCTCTCGGTTTGGGGTCAAAATGTTGTCGCTCATTAAATCCAATAAGAAACGTCGCATCGAATGAATGTGATTGAATTCTCCCCGTCTGGACGAGCGGAATTGAATGGTGCAACTGATATTGCTGTCCTGTGAAAATTCAGATATTTGCATGACTTATTTTGTTTTATTTTGTGAATAGCAAAAAGCATTCAACCCCATAATACATGTTGTTTTATTAGTCGCTCGTCCATTTCATATCCCATAGCTTAAGCATTCATATATTTGGATTTCTCTCGACGAGCCGAGCAGTACGAGTACCACCTTGATGGGTCTGCGACGTTTCGTTCCAGAGTTATTACCAAAAAACCACAAACATCCCAGAATCCTCTCGGTTTGGGGTCAAAATGTTGTCGCTCATTAAATCCAATAAGAAACGTCGCATCGAATGAATGTGATTGAATTCTCCCCGTCTGGACGAGCGGAATTGAATGGTGCAACTGATTTTGCTGTGCTGTGAAAATTCAGATATTTGCATGACTGCTTTTGTTTTATTTTATGAATAGCAAAAAGCATTCAACCCATAATACATGCTGTTTTATTGGTCGCTCGTCCATTTCATATCCCATAGCTTAACCATTCATATATTTGGATTTCTCTCGACGAGCCGAGCAGTACGAGTACCACCTTGATGGGTCTGCGACGTTTCCTTCCAGAGTTATTACAAAAAAACCACAAACATCCCAGAATCCTCTCGGTTTGGGGTCAAAATGTTGTCGCTCATTAAATCCCATAAGAAACGTCGCATCGAATGAATGTGATTGAATTCTCCCCGTCTGGACGAGCGGAATTGAATGGTGCAACTGATATTGCTGTCCTGTGAAAATTCAGATATTTGAATGACTGCTTTTGTTTTATTTTGTGAATAGCAAAAAGCATTCAACCCCATAATACATGTTGTTTTATTAGTCGCTCGTCCATTTCATATCCCATAGCTTAAGCATTCATATATTTGGATTTCTCTCGACGAGGCGAGCAGTACGAGTACCAGCTTGATGGGTCTGCGACGTTTCCTTCCAGAGTTATTACCAAAAATACACAAACATCCCAGAATCCTCTCGGTTTGGGGTCAAAATGTTGTCGCTCATTAAATCCAATAAGAAACGTCGCATCGAATGAATGTGATTGAATTCTCCCCGTCTGGACGAGCGGAATTGAATGGTGCAACTGATTTTGCTGTGCTGTGAAAATTCAGATATTTGCATGACTGCTTTTGTTTTATTTTGTGAATAGCAAAAAGCATTCAACCCCATAATACATGTTGTTTTATTGGTCGCTCGTCCATTTCATATCCGATAGCTTAACCATTCATAGATTTGGATTCCTCTCGACGAGCCGAGCAGTACGAGTACCACCTTGATGGGTCTGCGACGTTTCCTTCCAGAGTTATTACAAAAAAACCACAAACATCCCAGAATCCTCTCGGTTTGGGGTCAAAATGTTGTCGCTCATTAAATCCCATAAGAAACGTCGCATCGAATGAATGTGATTGAATTCTCCCCGTCTGGACGAGCAGAATTGAATGATGCAACTGATATTGCTGTCCTGTGAAAATTCAGATATTTGCATGACTTCTTTTGTTTAATTTTGTGAATAGCAAAAAGCATTCAACCCCATAATACATGTTGTTTTATTGGTCGCTCGTCCATTTCATATTCCATAGCTTAAGCATTCATATATTTGGATTCCTCTCGACGAGGCGAGCAGTACGAGTACCACCTTGATGGGTCTGCGACGTTTCCTTCCAGAGTTATTACCAAAAATACACAAACATCCCAGAATCCTCTCGGTTTGGGGTCAAAATGTTGTCGCTCATTAAATCCAATAAGAAACGTCGCATCGAATGAATGTGATTGAATTCTCCCCATCTTGACGAGCGGAATTGAATGGTGCAACTGATTTTGCTGTGCTGTGAAAATTCAGATATTTGCATGACTTCTTTTGTTTTATTTTGTGAATAGCAAAAAGCATTCAACCCCATAATACATGTTGTTTTATTGGTCGCTCGTCCATTTCATATCCGATAGCTTAACCATTCATAGATTTGGATTCCTCTCGACGAGCCGAGCAGTACGATTACCACCTTGATGGGTCTGCGACGTTTCCTTCCAGAGTTATTACCAAAAAACCACAAACATCCCAGAATCCTCTCGGTTTGGGGTCAAAATGTTGTCGCTCATTAAATCCCACAAGAAACGTCGAATCGAATGAATGTGATTGAATTCTCCCCGTCTGGACGAGCGGAATTGAATGGTGCAACTGATATTGCTGTCCTGTGAAAATTCAGATATTTGCATGACTGCTTTTGTTTTATTTTGTGAATAGCAAAAAGCATTCAACCCCATAATACATGTTGTTTTATTAGTCGCTCGTCCATTTCATATCCCATAGCTTAATCATTCATATATTTGGATTTCTCTCGACGAGGCGAGCAGTACGAGTACCACCTTGATGGGTCTGCGACGTTTCCTTCCAGAGTTATTACCAAAAATACACAAACATCCCAGAATCCTCTCGGTTTGGGGTCAAAATGTTGTCGCTCATTAAATCCAATAAGAAACGTCGCATCGAATGAATGTGATTGAATTCTCCCCGTCTGGACGAGCGGAATTGAATGGTGCAACTGATTTTGCTGTGCTGTGAAAATTCAGATATTTGCATGACTGCTTTTGTTTTATTTTGTGAATAGCAAAAAGCATTCAACCCCATAATACATGTTGTTTTATTGGTCGCTCGTCCATTTCATATCCGATAGCTTAACCATTCATAGATTTGGATTCCTCTCGACGAGCCGAGCAGTACGAGTACCACCTTGATGGGTCTGCGACGTTTCCTTCCAGAGTTATTACAAAAAAACCACAAACATCCCAGAATCCTCTCGGTTTGGGGTCAAAATGTTGTCGCTCATTAAATCCCATAAGAAACGTCGCATCGAATGAATGTGATTGAATTCTCCCCGTCTGGACGAGCGGAATTGAATGGTGCAACTGATTTTGCTGTGCTGTGAAAATTCAGATATTTGCATGACTTCTTTTGTTTTATTTTGTGAATAGCAAAAAGCATTCAACCCCATAATACATGTTGTTTTATTGGTCGCTCGTCCATTTCATATTCCATAGCTTAAGCATTCATATATTTGGATTCCTCTCGACGAGGCGAGCAGTACGAGTACCACCTTGATGGGTCTGCGACGTTTCCTTCCAGAGTTATTACCAAAAATACACAAACATCCCAGAATCCTCTCGGTTTGGGGTCAAAATGTTGTCGCTCATTAAATCCAATAAGAAACGTCGCATCGAATGAATGTGATTGAATTCTCCCCATCTTGACGAGCGGAATTGAATGGTGCAACTGATTTTGCTGTGCTGTGAAAATTCAGATATTTGCATGACTTCTTTTGTTTTATTTTGTGAATAGCAAAAAGCATTCAACCCCATAATACATGTTGTTTTATTGGTCGCTCGTCCATTTCATATCCGATAGCTTAACCATTCATAGATTTGGATTCCTCTCGACGAGCCGAGCAGTACGATTACCACCTTGATGGGTCTGCGACGTTTCCTTCCAGAGTTATTACCAAAAAACCACAAACATCCCAGAATCCTCTCGGTTTGGGGTCAAAATGTTGTCGCTCATTAAATCCCACAAGAAACGTCGAATCGAATGAATGTGATTGAATTCTCCCCGTCTGGACGAGCGGAATTGAATGGTGCAACTGATTTTGCTGTGCTGTGAAAATTCAGATATTTGCATGACTTCTTTTGTTTTATTTTGTGAATAGCAAAAAGCATTCAACCCCATAATACATGTTGTTTTATTGGTCGCTAGTCCATTTCATATCCCATAGCTTAAGCATTCATATATTTGGATTTCTCTCGACGAGGCGAGCAGTACGAGTACCACCTTGATGGGTCTGCGACGTTTCCTTCCAGAGTTATTACCAAAAATACACAAACATCCCAGAATCCTCTCGGTTTGGGGTCAAAATGTTGTCGCTCATTAAATCCAATAAGAAACGTCGCATCGAATGAATGTGATTGAATTCTCCCCGTCTGGACGAGCGGAATTGAATGGTGCAAACGATTTTGCTGTGCTGTGAAAATTCAGATATTTGCATGACTGCTTTTGTTTTATTTTATGAATAGCAAAAAGCATTCAACCCATAATACATGTTGTTTTATTGGTCGCTCGTCCATTTCATATCCCATAGCTTAACCATTCATATATTTGGATTCCTCTCGACGAGGCGAGCAGTTCGAGTACCACCTTGATGGGTCTGCGACGTTTCCTTCCAGAGTTATTACAAAAAACCCACAAACATCCCAGAATCCTCTCGGTTTGGGGTCAAAATGTTGTCGCTCATTAAATCCCATAAGAAACGTCGCATCGAATGAATGTGATTGAATTCTCCCCGTCTGGACGAGCGGAATTGAATGGTGCAACTGATATTGCTGTCCTGTGAAAATTCAGATATTTGCATGACTGCTTTTGTTTTATTTTGTGAATAGCAAAAAGCATTCAACCCCATAATACATGTTGTTTTATTGGTCGCTCGTCCATTTCATATTCCATAGCTTAAGCATTCATATATTTGGATTCCTCTCGACGAGGCGAGCAGTACGAGTACCACCTTGATGGGTCTGCGACGTTTCCTTCCAGAGTTATTACCAAAAATACACAAACATCCCAGAATCCTCTCGGTTTGGGGTCAAAATGTTGTCGCTCATTAAATCCAATAAGAAACGTCGCATCGAATGAATGTGATTGAATTCTCCCCGTCTGGACGAGCGGAATTGAATGGTGCAACTGATATTGCTGTCCTGTGAAAATTCAGATATTTGCATGACTTCTTTTGTTTTATTTTGTGAATAGCAAAAAGCATTCAACCCCATAATACATGTTGTTTTATTAGTCGCTCGTCCATTTCATATCCCATAGCTTAAGCATTCATATATTTGGATTTCTCTCGACGAGCCGAGCAGTACGAGTACCACCTTGATGGGTCTGCGACGTTTCGTTCCAGAGTTATTACCAAAAAACCACAAACATCCCAGAATCCTCTCGGTTTGGGGTCAAAATGTTGTCGCTCATTAAATCCAATAAGAAACGTCGCATCGAATGAATGTGATTGAATTCTCCCCGTCTGGACGAGCGGAATTGAATGGTGCAACTGATTTTGCTGTGCTGTGAAAATTCAGATATTTGCATGACTGCTTTTGTTTTATTTTATGAATAGCAAAAAGCATTCAACCCATAATACATGTTGTTTTATTGGTCGCTCGTCCATTTCATATCCCATAGCTTAACTATTCATATATTTGGATTTCTCTCGACGAGGCGAGCAGTTCGAGTGCCACCTTGATGAGTCTGCGACGTTTCCTTCCAGAGTTATTACAAAAAAACCACAAACATCCCAGAATCCTCTCGGTTTGGGGTCAAAATGTTGTCGCTCATTAAATCCCATAAGAAACGTCGCATCGAATGAATGTGATTGAATTCTCCCCGTCTGGACGAGCAGAATTGAATGATGCAACTGATATTGCTGTCCTGTGAAAATTCAGATATTTGCATGACTTCTTTTGTTTTATTTTGTGAATAGCAAAAAGCATTCAACCCCATAATACATGTTGTTTTATTGGTCGCTCGTCCATTTCATATTCCATAGCTTAAGCATTCATATATTTGGATTCCTCTCGACGAGGCGAGCAGTACGAGTACCACCTTGATGGGTCTGCGACGTTTCCTTCCAGAGTTATTACCAAAAATACACAAACATCCCAGAATCCTCTCGGTTTGGGGTCAAAATGTTGTCGCTCATTAAATCCAATAAGAAACGTCGCATCGAATGAATGTGATTGAATTCTCCCCATCTTGACGAGCGGAATTGAATGGTGCAACTGATTTTGCTGTGCTGTGAAAATTCAGATATTTGCATGACTTCTTTTGTTTTATTTTGTGAATAGCAAAAAGCATTCAACCCCATAATACATGTTGTTTTATTGGTCGCTCGTCCATTTCATATCCGATAGCTTAACCATTCATAGATTTGGATTCCTCTCGACGAGCCGAGCAGTACGAGTACCACCTTGATGGGTCTGCGACGTTTCCTTCCAGAGTTATTACCAAAAAACCACAAACATCCCAGAATCCTCTCGGTTTGGGGTCAAAATGTTGTCGCTCATTAAATCCAATAAGAAACGTCGCATCGAATGAATGTGATTGAATTCTCCCCGTCTGGACGAGCGGAATTGAATGGTGCAACTGATTTTGCTGTGCTGTGAAAATTCAGATATTTGCATGACTGCTTTTGTTTTATTTTATGAATAGCAAAAAGCATTCAACCCATAATACATGTTGTTTTATTGGTCGCTCGTCCATTTTATATCCCATAGCTTAACCATTCATATATTTGGATTCCTCTCGACGAGGCGAGCAGTTCGAGTACCACCTGGATGGGTCTGCGACGTTTCCTTCCATAGTTATTACCAAAAAACCACAAACATCCCAGAATCCTCTCGGTTTGGGGTCAAAATGTTGTCGCTCATAAAATCCGATAAGAAACGTCGCATCGAATGAATGTGATTGAATTCTCCCCGTCTGGACGAGCGGAATTGAATGGTGCAACTGATTTTGCTGTGCTGTGAAAATTCAGATATTTGCATGACTGCTTTTGTTTTATTTTATGAATAGCAAAAAGCATTCAACCCATAATACATGTTGTTTTATTGGTCGCTCGTCCATTTCATATCCCATAGCTTAACCATTCATATATTTGGATTCCTCTCGACGAGGCGAGCAGTTCGAGTACCACCTTGATGGGTCTGCGACGTTTCCTTCCAGAGTTATTACAAAAAAACCACAAACATCCCAGAATCCTCTCGGTTTGGGGTCAAAATGTTGTCGCTCATTAAATCCCATAAGAAACGTCGCATCGAATGAATGTGATTGAATTCTCCCCGTCTGGACGAGCGGAATTGAATGGTGCAACTGGTATTGCTGTCCTGTGAAAATTCAGATATTTGCATGACTGCTTTTATTTTATTTTGTGAATAGCAAAAAGCATTCAACCCCATAATACATGTTGTTTTATTGGTCGCTCGTCCATTTCATATTCCATAGCTTAAGCATTCATATATTTGGATTCCTCTCGACGAGGCGAGAAGTACGAGTACCACCTTGATGGGTCTGCGACGTTTCCTTCCAGAGTTATTACCAAAAATACACAAACATCCCAGAATCCTCTCGGTTTGGGGTCAAAATGTTGTCGCTCATTAAATCCAATAAGAAACGTCGCATCGAATGAATGTGATTGAATTCTCCCCATCTTGACGAGCGGAATTGAATGGTGCAACTGATTTTGCTGTGCTGTGAAAATTCAGATATTTGCATGACTTCTTTTGTTTTATTTTGTGAATAGCAAAAAGCATTCAACCCCATAATACATGTTGTTTTATTGGTCGCTCGTCCATTTCATATCCGATAGCTTAACCATTCATAGATTTGGATTCCTCTCGACGAGCCGAGCAGTACGAGTACCACCTTGATGGGTCTGCGACGTTTCCTTCCAGAGTTATTACCAAAAAACCACAAACATCCCAGAATCCTCTCGGTTTGGGGTCAAAATGTTGTCGCTCATTAAATCCAATAAGAAACGTCGCATCGAATGAATGTGATTGAATTCTCCCCGTCTGGACGAGCGGAATTGAATGGTGCAACTGATTTTGCTGTGCTGTGAAAATTCAGATATTTGCATGACTGCTTTTGTTTTATTTTATGAATAGCAAAAAGCATTCAACCCATAATACATGTTGTTTTATTGGTCGCTCGTCCATTTTATATCCCATAGCTTAACCATTCATATATTTGGATTCCTCTCGACGAGGCGAGCAGTTCGAGTACCACCTGGATGGGTCTGCGACGTTTCCTTCCATAGTTATTACCAAAAAACCACAAACATCCCAGAATCCTCTCGGTTTGGGGTCAAAATGTTGTCGCTCATAAAATCCGATAAGAAACGTCGCATCGAATGAATGTGATTGAATTCTCCCCGTCTGGACGAGCGGAATTGAATGGTGCAACTGATTTTGCTGTGCTGTGAAAATTCAGATATTTGCATGACTGCTTTTGTTTTATTTTATGAATAGCAAAAAGCATTCAACCCATAATACATGTTGTTTTATTGGTCGCTCGTCCATTTCATATCCCATAGCTTAACCATTCATATATTTGGATTCCTCTCGACGAGGCGAGCAGTTCGAGTACCACCTTGATGGGTCTGCGACGTTTCCTTCCAGAGTTATTACAAAAAAACCACAAACATCCCAGAATCCTCTCGGTTTGGGGTCAAAATGTTGTCGCTCATTAAATCCCATAAGAAACGTCGCATCGAATGAATGTGATTGAATTCTCCCCGTCTGGACGAGCGGAATTGAATGGTGCAACTGGTATTGCTGTCCTGTGAAAATTCAGATATTTGCATGACTGCTTTTATTTTATTTTGTGAATAGCAAAAAGCATTCAACCCCATAATACATGTTGTTTTATTGGTCGCTCGTCCATTTCATATTCCATAGCTTAAGCATTCATATATTTGGATTCCTCTCGACGAGGCGAGAAGTACGAGTACCACCTTGATGGGTCTGCGACGTTTCCTTCCAGAGTTATTACCAAAAATACACAAACATCCCAGAATCCTCTCGGTTTGGGGTCAAAATGTTGTCGCTCATTAAATCCCATAAGAAACGTCGCATCGAATGAATGTGATTGAATTCTCCCCGTCTGGACGAGCGGAATTGAATGGTGCAACTGATTTTGCTGTCCTGTGAAAATTCAGATATTTGCATGACTTCTTTTGTTTTATTTTGTGAATAGCAAAAAGCATTCAACCCCATAATACATGTTGTTTTATTGGTCGCTCGTCCATTTCATATTCCATAGCTTAAGCATTCATATATTTGGATTCCTCTCGACGAGGCGAGCAGTACGAGTACCACCTTGATGGGTCTGCGACGTTTCCTTCCAGAGTTATTACCAAAAATACACAAACATCCCAGAATCCTCTCGGTTTGGGGTCAAAATGTTGTCGCTCATTAAATCCAATAAGAAACGTCGCATCGAATGAATGTGATTGAATTCTCCCCATCTTGACGAGCGGAATTGAATGGTGCAACTGATTTTGCTGTGCTGTGAAAATTCAGATATTTGCATGACTTCTTTTGTTTTATTTTGTGAATAGCAAAAAGCATTCAACCCCATAATACATGTTGTTTTATTGGTCGCTCGTCCATTTCATATCCGATAGCTTAACCATTCATAGATTTGGATTCCTCTCGACGAGCCGAGCAGTATGATTACCACCTTGATGGGTCTGCGACGTTTCCTTCCAGAGTTATTACCAAAAATACACAAACATCCCAGAATCCTCTCGGTTTGGGGTCAAAATGTTGTCGCTCATTAAATCCAATAAGAAACGTCGCATCGAATGAATGTGATTGAATTCTCCCCGTCTGGACGAGCGGAATTGAATGGTGCAACTGATTTTGCTGTGCTGTGAAAATTCAGATATTTGCATGACTGCTTTTGTTTTATTTTGTGAATAGCAAAAAGCATTCAACCCCATAATACATGTTGTTTTATTGGTCGCTCGTCCATTTCATATCCGATAGCTTAACCATTCATATATTTGGATTCCTCTCGACGAGGCGAGCAGTACGAGTACTACCTTGATGGGTCTGCGACGTTTCCTTCCAGAGTTATTACCAAAAATACACAAACATCCCAGAATCCTCTCGGTTTGGGGTCAAAATGTTGTCGCTCATTAAATCCAATAAGAAACGTCGCATCGAATGAATGTGATTGAATTCTCCCCATCTTGACGAGCGGAATTGAATGGTGCAACTGATTTTGCTGTGCTGTGAAATTCAGATATTTGCATGACTTCTTTTGTTTTATTTTGTGAATAGCAAAAAGCATTCAACCCCATAATACATGTTGTTTTATTGGTCGCTCGTCCATTTCATATCCGATAGCTTAACCATTCATAGATTTGGATTCCTCTCGACGAGCCGAGCAGTATGATTACCACCTTGATGGGTCTGCGACGTTTCCTTCCAGAGTTATTACCAAAAAACCACAAACATCCCAGAATCCTCTCGGTTTGGGGTCAAAATGTTGTCGCTCATTAAATCCCACAAGAAACGTCGAATCGAATGAATGTGATTGAATTCTCCCCGTCTGGACGAGCGGAATTGAATGGTGCAACTGATTTTGCTGTGCTGTGAAAATTCAGATATTTGCATGACTTCTTTTGTTTTATTTTGTGAATAGCAAAAAGCATTCAACCCCATAATACATGTTGTTTTATTGGTCGCTAGTCCATTTCATATCCCATAGCTTAAGCATTCATATATTTGGATTTCTCTCGACGAGGCGAGCAGTACGAGTACCACCTTGATGGGTCTGCGACGTTTCCTTCCAGAGTTATTACCAAAAATACACAAACATCCCAGAATCCTCTCGGTTTGGGGTCAAAATGTTGTCGCTCATTAAATCCAATAAGAAACGTCGCATCGAATGAATGTGATTGAATTCTCCCCGTCTGGACGAGCGGAATTGAATGGTGCAACTGATTTTGCTGTGCTGTGAAAATTCAGATATTTGCATGACTGCTTTTGTTTTATTTTATGAATAGCAAAAAGCATTCAACCCATAATACATGTTGTTTTATTGGTCGCTCGTCCATTTCATATCCCATAGCTTAACCATTCATATATTTGGATTCCTCTCGACGAGGCGAGCAGTTCGAGTACCACCTTGATGGGTCTGCGACGTTTCCTTCCAGAGTTATTACAAAAAAACCACAAACATCCCAGAATCCTCTCGGTTTGGGGTCAAAATGTTGTCGCTCATTAAATCCCATAAGAAACGTCGCATCGAATGAATGTGATTGAATTCTCCCCGTCTGGACGAGCGGAATTGAATGGTGCAACTGATATTGCTGTCCATAATAAAGGTTTTTGGGTTAGATCGCGTTTATTTATAAATGTGTCGTAACCCTCCACCACCCGACACGGCCAATCAGCAAAGAAAAGTGTCACGTTGACAAAAGACAAATAATTCACTACTTCAGCCCACCGGTGTGTTGAAGAGTTAATCCACATTTACAGTTTGAGTACGACGTTTCGCTGGTAAATACTTCCAGCATCATCGGGCAATTCGCCAGAATGGTAAAGCCCTCGCTTGCTCCCGGTTTTATATAGAGCAGAAGAGTGACGTCATCACTTAACTCATCAGGTGCAGTGATTAGAGGCGGAGGGGGGGGTAATGTAATTATATAATCGATTAGTAATCAGTCATTGGTTATGATTAGTAATGAGTTGTAGATTAGTAATTCTTTAAATCAAAATGTAACGTGTATTATTTAATAATACGCTTCTAGACTACATAATAAACAAATCCCTACTGAAAACCAAAAATGTAAAAACAAAACTGTACTGAACTTGACCAACACTGTATTAACCGGTGACATGGTCTCTATCCTTTCTAAAGGCCTTAACTTTGCCGTTACCCCACGCACAATTCCAGTGGATGAGATAATTGCTGAGGTAGAATCAGCAGTTAGACTCCTTCCACATAATGAGGCAGAGATGACTAGACATGAGGTTGCTAAAATAATTGAGAATAGCAAAGTTCCAAAAGTAAATATTAGCTCTAACGAGGCAAAAGCCTTAAGAGAGCTGCGTGTAAATAAGGATATCCAAATCCTAGCAGCTGATAAAGGCCGCACTACTGTACTGATGTCACGAGCCGATTATGATAATAAAATTAGAAATTTACTAGAGGAAAGTACCTACATTAAAATTAAACGAGATCCAACTAATACTTTAGAACGTAAGACCACTGCAATAATTGCAAATTCATTAATCCCTAAAAATGAGCAATACCTAATTAAGCCAAGGGCCTCAAAACCACCTAGACTCTATGGGCTACCAAAGATTCATAAAATCGGCATCCCATTACGACCCATAGTCAGTACAATTGGCTCTGCCACATATCAATTAGCAAAATATATAACCAAACAAATACAGCCCTACATCGGTAAGACATCTTCATTCATAAAAAATTCAGAACATCTTGTGAATGTGATTAAAGATATTAAACTTACTCCTGATGATATTCTGGTAAGCTTTGATGTGATGTCTCTATTCACTAAGGTTCCAGTGGACGAATCGCTTAAATTACTTGATACACTAGTAAAGAATACCGGTTTACAAAAAGATATTCCGAAACTTGCTGGCCATTGCTTAAATAACACTTACTTCTTATGGAGAGGGGATTTCTTTAAACAAAAGGAAGGAGCAGCAATGGGTTCTCCTTTATCCCCTGCTATAGCAAATTTGTACATGGAAAACTTTGAAATAAGAGCACTTGCCTCGAGCACATTAAAACCATCCTTTTGGTTTAGGTATGTGGATGACACTTTGGTTGTCTGGCCACATGGTAAAGATACACTTAATGATTTTCTAAATCATCTCAATGCACAAAACCCGGCCATCCAGTTCACCATGGAAATGGAGGTGAATAATACACTCCCATTCCTAGATATTTTGCTTGGACATGGCCTAAACGGTAAAATAACACACAGCGTTTACAGAAAGCAAACGCACACTGATGCCTATCTGAATGCAGAATCACATCATCATCCAGCTCAAAAATCCTCTCTTATTAAGACGCTCGTGCATCGGGCGAAAACAGTGTCAGATGGTGAGAGTCTAGTGAGAGAGATTAAACACGTTAAAGACGCACTACGACAGAATGGCTATAATAATGCTCAAATTAACAGAGCACTGAATGCCAAATCACGATCGCAAAGCAATACTACTGAAAGCGACCAGATTGTTAAAACAATAAAAATTCCATATATCTCAGGAGTAACTGACAAATTAGCCCGCGTTTTGCAAAAGCAAAACATTACAGTAAGATTTGGTACAGTACACAAAATTCAAAAACTAGTATCTTGCACTAAAGACGCATTACCTAAACTATCAACAGAAGGTGTATATCGGATTAATTGTTCATGTGGCAGCTGCTACATTGGGCAGACGGGACGTAACATCAGCGTAAGACTAAAAGAACATCAGAGAAATATTAAATTATCTCAAACACAACTGTCGGCAGTGGCAGAACATGCTTGTCAACAAGGACACTCAATTGATTTTGACAATGTTGCAGTGGTGTGTAAAACTAATTATTACTGGCAAAGACTAATTAGAGAATCCATTGAAATTGAGAGGAACAAGAATAACTTCAATCGCTCTGACAGCTACCGGCTCAGTGCGGCCTGGAAGCGTATTATTAAATAATACACGTTACATTTTGATTTAAAGAATTACTAATCTACAACTCATTACTAATCATAACCAATGACTGATTACTAATCGATTATATAATTACATTACCCCCCCCTCCGCCTCTAATCACTGCACCTGATGAGTTAAGTGATGACGTCACTCTTCTGCTCTATATAAAACCGGGAGCAAGCGAGGGCTTTACCATTCTGGCGAATTGCCCGATGATGCTGGAAGTATTTACCAGCGAAACGTCGTACTCAAACTGTAAATGTGGATTAACTCTTCAACACACCGGTGGGCTGAAGTAGTGAATTATTTGTCTTTTGTCAACGTGACACTTTTCTTTGCTGATTGGCCGTGTCGGGTGGTGGAGGGTTACGACACATTTATAAATAAACGCGATCTAACCCAAAAACCTTTATTATGAATAATATTGGTCGCGAAAGCCTACGTGTTAAACTGATATTGCTGTCCTGTGAAAATTCAGATATTTGCATGACTGCTTTTGTTTTATTTTGTGAAAAGCAAAAAGCATTCAACCCCATAATACATGTTGTTTTATTGGTCGCTCGTCCATTTCATATTCCATAGCTTAAGCATTCATATATTTGGATTCCTCTCGACGAGGCGAGCAGTTCGAGTACCACCTTGATGGGTCTGCGACGTTTCCTTCCAGAGTTATTACAAAAAAACCACAAACATCCCAGAATCCTCTCGGTTTGGGGTCAAAATGTTGTCGCTCATTAAATCCAATAAGAAACGTCGCATCGAATGAATGTGATTGAATTCTCCCCGTCTGGACGAGCGGAATTGAATGGTGCAACTGATATTGCTGTCCTGTGAAAATTCAGATATTTGCATGACTGCTTTTGTTTTATTTTGTGAATAGCAAAAAGCATTCAACCCCATAATACATGTTGTTTTATTAGTCGCTCGTCCATTTCATATCCCATAGCTTAAGCATTCATATATTTGGATTTCTCTCGACGAGGCGAGCAGTACGAGTACCACCTTGATGGGTCTGCGACGTTTCCTTCCAGAGTTATTACCAAAAATACACAAACATCCCAGAATCCTCTCGGTTTGGGGTCAAAATGTTGTCGCTCATTAAATCCAATAAGAAACGTCGCATCGAATGAATGTGATTGAATTCTCCCCGTCTGGACGAGCGGAATTGAATGGTGCAACTGATTTTGCTGTGCTGTGAAAATTCAGATATTTGCATGACTGCTTTTGTTTTATTTTGTGAATAGCAAAAAGCATTCAACCCCATAATACATGTTGTTTTATTGGTCGCTCGTCCATTTCATATCCGATAGCTTAACCATTCATAGATTTGGATTCCTCTCGACGAGCCGAGCAGTGCGAGTACCACCTTGATGGGTCTGCGACGTTTCCTTCCAGAGTTATTACAAAAAAACCACAACCATCCCAGAATCCTCTCGGTTTGGGGTCAAAATGTTGTCGCTCATTAAATCCCATAAGAAACGTCGCATCGAATGAATGTGATTGAATTCTCCCCGTCTGGACGAGCAGAATTGAATGATGCAACTGATATTGCTGTCCTGTGAAAATTCAGATATTTGCATGACTTCTTTTGTTTTATTTTGTGAATAGCAAAAAGCATTCAACCCCATAATACATGTTGTTTTATTGGTCGCTCGTCCATTTCATATTCCATAGCTTAAGCATTCATATATTTGGATTCCTCTCGACGAGGCGAGCAGTACGAGTACCACCTTGATGGGTCTGCGACGTTTCCTTCCAGAGTTATTACCAAAAATACACAAACATCCCAGAATCCTCTCGGTTTGGGGTCAAAATGTTGTCGCTCATTAAATCCAATAAGAAACGTCGCATCGAATGAATGTGATTGAATTCTCCCCATCTTGACGAGCGGAATTGAATGGTGCAACTGATTTTGCTGTGCTGTGAAAATTCAGATATTTGCATGACTTCTTTTGTTTTATTTTGTGAATAGCAAAAAGCATTCAACCCCATAATACATGTTGTTTTATTGGTCGCTCGTCCATTTCATATCCGATAGCTTAACCATTCATAGATTTGGATTCCTCTCGACGAGCCGAGCAGTACGATTACCACCTTGATGGGTCTGCGACGTTTCCTTCCAGAGTTATTACCAAAAAACCACAAACATCCCAGAATCCTCTCGGTTTGGGGTCAAAATGTTGTCGCTCATTAAATCCCACAAGAAACGTCGAATCGAATTAATGTGATTGAATTCTCCCCGTCTGGACGAGCGGAATTGAATGGTGCAACTGATTTTGCTGTGCTGTGAAAATTCAGATATTTGCATGACTTCTTTTGTTTTATTTTGTGAATAGCAAAAAGCATTCAACCCCATAATACATGTTGTTTTATTGGTCGCTAGTCCATTTCATATCCCATAGCTTAAGCATTCATATATTTGGATTTCTCTCGACGAGGCGAGCAGTACGAGTACCACCTTGATGGGTCTGCGACGTTTCCTTCCAGAGTTATTACCAAAAATACACAAACATCCCAGAATCCTCTCGGTTTGGGGTCAAAATGTTGTCGCTCATTAAATCCAATAAGAAACGTCGCATCGAATGAATGTGATTGAATTCTCCCCGTCTGGACGAGCGGAATTGAATGGTGCAACTGATTTTGCTGTGCTGTGAAAATTCAGATATTTGCATGACTGCTTTTGTTTTATTTTATGAATAGCAAAAAGCATTCAACCCATAATACATGTTGTTTTATTGGTCGCTCGTCCATTTCATATCCCATAGCTTAACCATTCATATATTTGGATTCCTCTCGACGAGGCGAGCAGTTCGAGTACCACCTTGATGGGTCTGCGACGTTTCCTTCCAGAGTTATTACAAAAAAACCACAAACATCCCAGAATCCTCTCGGTTTGGGGTCAAAATGTTGTCGCTCATTAAATCCCATAAGAAACGTCGCATCGAATGAATGTGATTGAATTCTCCCCGTCTGGACGAGCGGAATTGAATGGTGCAACTGATATTGCTGTCCTGTGAAAATTCAGATATTTGCATGACTGCTTTTGTTTTATTTTGTGAATAGCAAAAAGCATTCAACCCCATAATACATGTTGTTTTATTGGTCGCTCGTCCATTTCATATTCCATAGCTTAAGCATTCATATATTTGGATTCCTCTCGACGAGGCGAGCAGTACGAGTACCACCTTGATGGGTCTGCGACGTTTCCTTCCAGAGTTATTACCAAAAATACACAAACATCCCAGAATCCTCTCGGTTTGGGGTCAAAATGTTGTCGCTCATTAAATCCAATAAGAAACGTCGCATCGAATGAATGTGATTGAATTCTCCCCGTCTGGACGAGCGGAATTGAATGGTGCAACTGATATTGCTGTCCTGTGAAAATTCAGATATTTGCATGACTTATTTTGTTTTATTTTGTGAATAGCAAAAAGCATTCAACCCCATAATACATGTTGTTTTATTAGTCGCTCGTCCATTTCATATCCCATAGCTTAAGCATTCATATATTTGGATTCCTCTCGACGAGGCGAGCAGTACGAGTACCACCTTGATGGGTCTGCGACGTTTCCTTCCAGAGTTATTACCAAAAATACACAAACATCCCAGAATCCTCTCGGTTTGGGGTCAAAATGTTGTCGCTCATTAAATCCAATAAGAAACGTCGCATCGAATGAATGTGATTGAATTCTCCCCGTCTGGACGAGCGGAATTGAATGGTGCAACTGATATTGCTGTCCTGTGAAAATTCAGATATTTGCATGACTTATTTTGTTTTATTTTGTGAATAGCAAAAAGCATTCAACCCCATAATACATGTTGTTTTATTAGTCGCTCGTCCATTTCATATCCCATAGCTTAAGCATTCATATATTTGGATTTCTCTCGACGAGCCGAGCAGTACGAGTACCACCTTGATGGGTCTGCGACGTTTCGTTCCAGAGTTATTACCAAAAAACCACAAACATCCCAGAATCCTCTCGGTTTGGGGTCAAAATGTTGTCGCTCATTAAATCCAATAAGAAACGTCGCATCGAATGAATGTGATTGAATTCTCCCCGTCTGGACGAGCGGAATTGAATGGTGCAACTGATTTTGCTGTGCTGTGAAAATTCAGATATTTGCATGACTGCTTTTGTTTTATTTTATGAATAGCAAAAAGCATTCAACCCATAATACATGTTGTTTTATTGGTCGCTCGTCCATTTCATATCCCATAGCTTAACCATTCATATATTTGGATTTCTCTCGACGAGCCGAGCAGTACGAGTACCACCTTGATGGGTCTGCGACGTTTCCTTCCAGAGTTATTACAAAAAAACCACAAACATCCCAGAATCCTCTCGGTTTGGGGTCAAAATGTTGTCGCTCATTAAATCCCATAAGAAACGTCGCATCGAATGAATGTGATTGAATTCTCCCCGTCTGGACGAGCGGAATTGAATGGTGCAACTGATATTGCTGTCCTGTGAAAATTCAGATATTTGCATGACTGCTTTTGTTTTATTTTGTGAATAGCAAAAAGCATTCAACCCCATAATACATGTTGTTTTATTAGTCGCTCGTCCATTTCATATCCCATAGCTTAAGCATTCATATATTTGGATTTCTCTCGACGAGGCGAGCAGTACGAGTACCACCTTGATGGGTCTGCGACGTTTCCTTCCAGAGTTATTACCAAAAATACACAAACATCCCAGAATCCTCTCGGTTTGGGGTCAAAATGTTGTCGCTCATTAAATCCAATAAGAAACGTCGCATCGAATGAATGTGATTGAATTCTCCCCGTCTGGACGAGCGGAATTGAATGGTGCAACTGATTTTGCTGTGCTGTGAAAATTCAGATATTTGCATGACTGCTTTTGTTTTATTTTGTGAATAGCAAAAAGCATTCAACCCCATAATACATGTTGTTTTATTGGTCGCTCGTCCATTTCATATCCGATAGCTTAACCATTCATAGATTTGGATTCCTCTCGACGAGCCGAGCAGTACGAGTACCACCTTGATGGGTCTGCGACGTTTCCTTCCAGAGTTATTACAAAAAAACCACAAACATCCCAGAATCCTCTCGGTTTGGGGTCAAAATGTTGTCGCTCATTAAATCCCATAAGAAACGTCGCATCGAATGAATGTGATTGAATTCTCCCCGTCTGGACGAGCAGAATTGAATGATGCAACTGATATTGCTGTCCTGTGAAAATTCAGATATTTGCATGACTTCTTTTGTTTAATTTTGTGAATAGCAAAAAGCATTCAACCCCATAATACATGTTGTTTTATTGGTCGCTCGTCCATTTCATATTCCATAGCTTAAGCATTCATATATTTGGATTCCTCTCGACGAGGCGAGCAGTACGAGTACCACCTTGATGGGTCTGCGACGTTTCCTTCCAGAGTTATTACCAAAAATACACAAACATCCCAGAATCCTCTCGGTTTGGGGTCAAAATGTTGTCGCTCATTAAATCCCATAAGAAACGTCGCATCGAATGAATGTGATTGAATTCTCCCCGTCTGGACGAGCAGAATTGAATGATGCAACTGATATTGCTGTCCTGTGAAAATTCAGATATTTGCATGACTTCTTTTGTTTTATTTTGTGAATAGCAAAAAGCATTCAACCCCATAATACATGTTGTTTTATTGGTCGCTCGTCCATTTCATATTCCATAGCTTAAGCATTCATATATTTGGATTCCTCTCGACGAGGCGAGCAGTACGAGTACCACCTTGATGGGTCTGCGACGTTTCCTTCCAGAGTTATTACCAAAAATACACAAACATCCCAGAATCCTCTCGGTTTGGGGTCAAAATGTTGTCGCTCATTAAATCCAATAAGAAACGTCGCATCGAATGAATGTGATTGAATTCTCCCCATCTTGACGAGCGGAATTGAATGGTGCAACTGATTTTGCTGTGCTGTGAAAATTCAGATATTTGCATGACTTCTTTTGTTTTATTTTGTGAATAGCAAAAAGCATTCAACCCCATAATACATGTTGTTTTATTGGTCGCTCGTCCATTTCATATCCGATAGCTTAACCATTCATAGATTTGGATTCCTCTCGACGAGCCGAGCAGTACGATTACCACCTTGATGGGTCTGCGACGTTTCCTTCCAGAGTTATTACCAAAAAACCACAAACATCCCAGAATCCTCTCGGTTTGGGGTCAAAATGTTGTCGCTCATTAAATCCCACAAGAAACGTCGAATCGAATGAATGTGATTGAATTCTCCCCGTCTGGACGAGCGGAATTGAATGGTGCAACTGATTTTGCTGTGCTGTGAAAATTCAGATATTTGCATGACTTCTTTTGTTTTATTTTGTGAATAGCAAAAAGCATTCAACCCCATAATACATGTTGTTTTATTGGTCGCTAGTCCATTTCATATCCCATAGCTTAAGCATTCATATATTTGGATTTCTCTCGACGAGGCGAGCAGTACGAGTACCACCTTGATGGGTCTGCGACGTTTCCTTCCAGAGTTATTACCAAAAATACACAAACATCCCAGAATCCTCTCGGTTTGGGGTCAAAATGTTGTCGCTCATTAAATCCAATAAGAAACGTCGCATCGAATGAATGTGATTGAATTCTCCCCGTCTGGACGAGCGGAATTGAATGGTGCAACTGATTTTGCTGTGCTGTGAAAATTCAGATATTTGCATGACTGCTTTTGTTTTATTTTATGAATAGCAAAAAGCATTCAACCCATAATACATGTTGTTTTATTGGTCGCTCGTCCATTTCATATCCCATAGCTTAACCATTCATATATTTGGATTCCTCTCGACGAGGCGAGCAGTTCGAGTACCACCTTGATGGGTCTGCGACGTTTCCTTCCAGAGTTATTACAAAAAAACCACAAACATCCCAGAATCCTCTCGGTTTGGGGTCAAAATGTTGTCGCTCATTAAATCCCATAAGAAACGTCGCATCGAATGAATGTGATTGAATTCTCCCCGTCTGGACGAGCGGAATTGAATGGTGCAACTGATATTGCTGTCCTGTGAAAATTCAGATATTTGCATGACTGCTTTTGTTTTATTTTGTGAATAGCAAAAAGCATTCAACCCCATAATACATGTTGTTTTATTGGTCGCTCGTCCATTTCATATTCCATAGCTTAAGCATTCATATATTTGGATTCCTCTCGACGAGGCGAGCAGTACGAGTACCACCTTGATGGGTCTGCGACGTTTCCTTCCAGAGTTATTACCAAAAATACACAAACATCCCAGAATCCTCTCGGTTTGGGGTCAAAATGTTGTCGCTCATTAAATCCAATAAGAAACGTCGCATCGAATGAATGTGATTGAATTCTCCCCGTCTGGACGAGCGGAATTGAATGGTGCAACTGATATTGCTGTCCTGTGAAAATTCAGATATTTGCATGACTTATTTTGTTTTATTTTGTGAATAGCAAAAAGCATTCAACCCCATAATACATGTTGTTTTATTAGTCGCTCGTCCATTTCATATCCCATAGCTTAAGCATTCATATATTTGGATTCCTCTCGACGAGGCGAGCAGTACGAGTACCACCTTGATGGGTCTGCGACGTTTCCTTCCAGAGTTATTACCAAAAATACACAAACATCCCAGAATCCTCTCGGTTTGGGGTCAAAATGTTGTCGCTCATTAAATCCAATAAGAAACGTCGCATCGAATGAATGTGATTGAATTCTCCCCGTCTGGACGAGCGGAATTGAATGGTGCAACTGATATTGCTGTCCTGTGAAAATTCAGATATTTGCATGACTTATTTTGTTTTATTTTGTGAATAGCAAAAAGCATTCAACCCCATAATACATGTTGTTTTATTAGTCGCTCGTCCATTTCATATCCCATAGCTTAAGCATTCATATATTTGGATTTCTCTCGACGAGCCGAGCAGTACGAGTACCACCTTGATGGGTCTGCGACGTTTCGTTCCAGAGTTATTACCAAAAAACCACAAACATCCCAGAATCCTCTCGGTTTGGGGTCAAAATGTTGTCGCTCATTAAATCCAATAAGAAACGTCGCATCGAATGAATGTGATTGAATTCTCCCCGTCTGGACGAGCGGAATTGAATGGTGCAACTGATTTTGCTGTGCTGTGAAAATTCAGATATTTGCATGACTGCTTTTGTTTTATTTTATGAATAGCAAAAAGCATTCAACCCATAATACATGTTGTTTTATTGGTCGCTCGTCCATTTCATATCCCATAGCTTAACCATTCATATATTTGGATTTCTCTCGACGAGCCGAGCAGTACGAGTACCACCTTGATGGGTCTGCGACGTTTCCTTCCAGAGTTATTACAAAAAAACCACAAACATCCCAGAATCCTCTCGGTTTGGGGTCAAAATGTTGTCGCTCATTAAATCCCATAAGAAACGTCGCATCGAATGAATGTGATTGAATTCTCCCCGTCTGGACGAGCGGAATTGAATGGTGCAACTGATATTGCTGTCCTGTGAAAATTCAGATATTTGCATGACTGCTTTTGTTTTATTTTGTGAATAGCAAAAAGCATTCAACCCCATAATACATGTTGTTTTATTAGTCGCTCGTCCATTTCATATCCCATAGCTTAAGCATTCATATATTTGGATTTCTCTCGACGAGGCGAGCAGTACGAGTACCACCTTGATGGGTCTGCGACGTTTCCTTCCAGAGTTATTACCAAAAATACACAAACATCCCAGAATCCTCTCGGTTTGGGGTCAAAATGTTGTCGCTCATTAAATCCAATAAGAAACGTCGCATCGAATGAATGTGATTGAATTCTCCCCGTCTGGACGAGCGGAATTGAATGGTGCAACTGATTTTGCTGTGCTGTGAAAATTCAGATATTTGCATGACTTATTTTGTTTTATTTTGTGAATAGCAAAAAGCATTCAACCCCATAATACATGTTGTTTTATTGGTCGCTCGTCCATTTCATATCCGATAGCTTAACCATTCATAGATTTGGATTCCTCTCGACGAGCCGAGCAGTACGAGTACCACCTTGATGGGTCTGCGACGTTTCCTTCCAGAGTTATTACAAAAAAACCACAAACATCCCAGAATCCTCTCGGTTTGGGGTCAAAATGTTGTCGCTCATTAAATCCCATAAGAAACGTCGCATCGAATGAATGTGATTGAATTCTCCCCGTCTGGACGAGCAGAATTGAATGATGCAACTGATATTGCTGTCCTGTGAAAATTCAGATATTTGCATGACTTCTTTTGTTTAATTTTGTGAATAGCAAAAAGCATTCAACCCCATAATACATGTTGTTTTATTGGTCGCTCGTCCATTTCATATTCCATAGCTTAAGCATTCATATATTTGGATTCCTCTCGACGAGGCGAGCAGTACGAGTACCACCTTGATGGGTCTGCGACGTTTCCTTCCAGAGTTATTACCAAAAATACACAAACATCCCAGAATCCTCTCGGTTTGGGGTCAAAATGTTGTCGCTCATTAAATCCAATAAGAAACGTCGCATCGAATGAATGTGATTGAATTCTCCCCATCTTGACGAGCGGAATTGAATGGTGCAACTGATTTTGCTGTGCTGTGAAAATTCAGATATTTGCATGACTTCTTTTGTTTTATTTTGTGAATAGCAAAAAGCATTCAACCCCATAATACATGTTGTTTTATTGGTCGCTAGTCCATTTCATATCCCATAGCTTAAGCATTCATATATTTGGATTTCTCTCGACGAGGCGAGCAGTACGAGTACCACCTTGATGGGTCTGCGACGTTTCCTTCCAGAGTTATTACCAAAAATACACAAACATCCCAGAATCCTCTCGGTTTGGGGTCAAAATGTTGTCGCTCATTAAATCCAATAAGAAACGTCGCATCGAATGAATGTGATTGAATTCTCCCCGTCTGGACGAGCGGAATTGAATGGTGCAACTGATTTTGCTGTGCTGTGAAAATTCAGATATTTGCATGACTGCTTTTGTTTTATTTTATGAATAGCAAAAAGCATTCAACCCATAATACATGTTGTTTTATTGGTCGCTCGTCCATTTCATATCCCATAGCTTAACCATTCATATATTTGGATTCCTCTCGACGAGGCGAGCAGTTCGAGTACCACCTTGATGGGTCTGCGACGTTTCCTTCCAGAGTTATTACCAAAAATACACAAACATCCCAGAATCCTCTCGGTTTGGGGTCAAAATGTTGTCGCTCATTAAATCCAATAAGAAACGTCGCATCGAATGAATGTGATTGAATTCTCCCCATCTTGACGAGCGGAACTGAATGGTGCAACTGATTTTGCTGTGCTGTGAAAATTCAGATATTTGCATGACTTCTTTTGTTTTATTTTGTGAATAGCAAAAAGCATTCAACCCCATAATACATGTTGTTTTATTGGTCGCTAGTCCATTTCATATCCCATAGCTTAAGCATTCATATATTTGGATTTCTCTCGACGAGGCGAGCAGTACGAGTACCACCTTGATGGGTCTGCGACGTTTCCTTCCAGAGTTATTACCAAAAATACACAAACATCCCAGAATCCTCTCGGTTTGGGGTCAAAATGTTGTCGCTCATTAAATCCAATAAGAAACGTCGCATCGAATGAATGTGATTGAATTCTCCCCGTCTGGACGAGCGGAATTGAATGGTGCAACTGATTTTGCTGTGCTGTGAAAATTCAGATATTTGCATGACTGCTTTTGTTTTATTTTATGAATAGCAAAAAGCATTCAACCCATAATACATGTTGTTTTATTGGTCGCTCGTCCATTTCATATCCCATAGCTTAACCATTCATATATTTGGATTCCTCTCGACGAGGCGAGCAGTTCGAGTACCACCTTGATGGGTCTGCGACGTTTCCTTCCAGAGTTATTACAAAAAAACCACAAACATCCCAGAATCCTCTCGGTTTGGGGTCAAAATGTTGTCGCTCATTAAATCCCATAAGAAACGTCGCATCGAATGAATGTGATTGAATTCTCCCCGTCTGGACGAGCGGAATTGAATGGTGCAACTGATATTGCTGTCCTGTGAAAATTCAGATATTTGCATGACTGCTTTTGTTTTATTTTGTGAATAGCAAAAAGCATTCAACCCCATAATACATGTTGTTTTATTGGTCGCTCGTCCATTTCATATTCCATAGCTTAAGCATTCATATATTTGGATTCCTCTCGACGAGGCGAGCAGTACGAGTACCACCTTGATGGGTCTGCGACGTTTCCTTCCAGAGTTATTACCAAAAATACACAAACATCCCAGAATCCTCTCGGTTTGGGGTCAAAATGTTGTCGCTCATTAAATCCAATAAGAAACGTCGCATCGAATGAATGTGATTGAATTCTCCCCGTCTGGACGAGCGGAATTGAATGGTGCAACTGATATTGCTGTCCTGTGAAAATTCAGATATTTGCATGACTTATTTTGTTTTATTTTGTGAATAGCAAAAAGCATTCAACCCCATAATACATGTTGTTTTATTAGTCGCTCGTCCATTTCATATCCCATAGCTTAAGCATTCATATATTTGGATTCCTCTCGACGAGGCGAGCAGTACGAGTACCACCTTGATGGGTCTGCGACGTTTCCTTCCAGAGTTATTACCAAAAATACACAAACATCCCAGAATCCTCTCGGTTTGGGGTCAAAATGTTGTCGCTCATTAAATCCAATAAGAAACGTCGCATCGAATGAATGTGATTGAATTCTCCCCGTCTGGACGAGCGGAATTGAATGGTGCAACTGATATTGCTGTCCTGTGAAAATTCAGATATTTGCATGACTTATTTTGTTTTATTTTGTGAATAGCAAAAAGCATTCAACCCCATAATACATGTTGTTTTATTAGTCGCTCGTCCATTTCATATCCCATAGCTTAAGCATTCATATATTTGGATTTCTCTCGACGAGCCGAGCAGTACGAGTACCACCTTGATGGGTCTGCGACGTTTCGTTCCAGAGTTATTACCAAAAAACCACAAACATCCCAGAATCCTCTCGGTTTGGGGTCAAAATGTTGTCGCTCATTAAATCCAATAAGAAACGTCGCATCGAATGAATGTGATTGAATTCTCCCCGTCTGGACGAGCGGAATTGAATGGTGCAACTGATTTTGCTGTGCTGTGAAAATTCAGATATTTGCATGACTGCTTTTGTTTTATTTTATGAATAGCAAAAAGCATTCAACCCATAATACATGTTGTTTTATTGGTCGCTCGTCCATTTCATATCCCATAGCTTAACCATTCATATATTTGGATTTCTCTCGACGAGCCGAGCAGTACGAGTACCACCTTGATGGGTCTGCGACGTTTCCTTCCAGAGTTATTACAAAAAAACCACAAACATCCCAGAATCCTCTCGGTTTGGGGTCAAAATGTTGTCGCTCATTAAATCCCATAAGAAACGTCGCATCGAATGAATGTGATTGAATTCTCCCCGTCTGGACGAGCGGAATTGAATGGTGCAACTGATATTGCTGTCCTGTGAAAATTCAGATATTTGCATGACTGCTTTTGTTTTATTTTGTGAATAGCAAAAAGCATTCAACCCCATAATACATGTTGTTTTATTAGTCGCTCGTCCATTTCATATCCCATAGCTTAAGCATTCATATATTTGGATTTCTCTCGACGAGGCGAGCAGTACGAGTACCACCTTGATGGGTCTGCGACGTTTCCTTCCAGAGTTATTACCAAAAATACACAAACATCCCAGAATCCTCTCGGTTTGGGGTCAAAATGTTGTCGCTCATTAAATCCAATAAGAAACGTCGCATCGAATGAATGTGATTGAATTCTCCCCGTCTGGACGAGCGGAATTGAATGGTGCAACTGATATTGCTGTCCTGTGAAAATTCAGATATTTGCATGACTTATTTTGTTTTATTTTGTGAATAGCAAAAAGCATTCAACCCCATAATACATGTTGTTTTATTAGTCGCTCGTCCATTTCATATCCCATAGCTTAAGCATTCATATATTTGGATTCCTCTCGACGAGGCGAGCAGTACGAGTACCACCTTGATGGGTCTGCGACGTTTCCTTCCAGAGTTATTACCAAAAATACACAAACATCCCAGAATCCTCTCGGTTTGGGGTCAAAATGTTGTCGCTCATTAAATCCAATAAGAAACGTCGCATCGAATGAATGTGATTGAATTCTCCCCGTCTGGACGAGCGGAATTGAATGGTGCAACTGATATTGCTGTCCTGTGAAAATTCAGATATTTGCATGACTTATTTTGTTTTATTTTGTGAATAGCAAAAAGCATTCAACCCCATAATACATGTTGTTTTATTAGTCGCTCGTCCATTTCATATCCCATAGCTTAAGCATTCATATATTTGGATTCCTCTCGACGAGGCGAGCAGTACGAGTACCACCTTGATGGGTCTGCGACGTTTCCTTCCAGAGTTATTACCAAAAATACACAAACATCCCAGAATCCTCTCGGTTTGGGGTCAAAATGTTGTCGCTCATTAAATCCAATAAGAAACGTCGCATCGAATGAATGTGATTGAATTCTCCCCGTCTGGACGAGCGGAATTGAATGGTGCAACTGATATTGCTGTCCTGTGAAAATTCAGATATTTGCATGACTTATTTTGTTTTATTTTGTGAATAGCAAAAAGCATTCAACCCCATAATACATGTTGTTTTATTAGTCGCTCGTCCATTTCATATCCCATAGCTTAAGCATTCATATATTTGGATTTCTCTCGACGAGCCGAGCAGTACGAGTACCACCTTGATGGGTCTGCGACGTTTCGTTCCAGAGTTATTACCAAAAAACCACAAACATCCCAGAATCCTCTCGGTTTGGGGTCAAAATGTTGTCGCTCATTAAATCCAATAAGAAACGTCGCATCGAATGAATGTGATTGAATTCTCCCCGTCTGGACGAGCGGAATTGAATGGTGCAACTGATTTTGCTGTGCTGTGAAAATTCAGATATTTGCATGACTGCTTTTGTTTTATTTTATGAATAGCAAAAAGCATTCAACCCATAATACATGTTGTTTTATTGGTCGCTCGTCCATTTCATATCCCATAGCTTAACCATTCATATATTTGGATTTCTCTCGACGAGCCGAGCAGTACGAGTACCACCTTGATGGGTCTGCGACGTTTCCTTCCAGAGTTATTACAAAAAAACCACAAACATCCCAGAATCCTCTCGGTTTGGGGTCAAAATGTTGTCGCTCATTAAATCCCATAAGAAACGTCGCATCGAATGAATGTGATTGAATTCTCCCCGTCTGGACGAGCGGAATTGAATGGTGCAACTGATATTGCTGTCCTGTGAAAATTCAGATATTTGCATGACTGCTTTTGTTTTATTTTGTGAATAGCAAAAAGCATTCAACCCCATAATACATGTTGTTTTATTAGTCGCTCGTCCATTTCATATCCCATAGCTTAAGCATTCATATATTTGGATTTCTCTCGACGAGGCGAGCAGTACGAGTACCACCTTGATGGGTCTGCGACGTTTCCTTCCAGAGTTATTACCAAAAATACACAAACATCCCAGAATCCTCTCGGTTTGGGGTCAAAATGTTGTCGCTCATTAAATCCAATAAGAAACGTCGCATCGAATGAATGTGATTGAATTCTCCCCGTCTGGACGAGCGGAATTGAATGGTGCAACTGATTTTGCTGTGCTGTGAAAATTCAGATATTTGCATGACTGCTTTTGTTTTATTTTGTGAATAGCAAAAAGCATTCAACCCCATAATACATGTTGTTTTATTGGTCGCTCGTCCATTTCATATCCGATAGCTTAACCATTCATAGATTTGGATTCCTCTCGACGAGCCGAGCAGTACGAGTACCACCTTGATGGGTCTGCGACGTTTCCTTCCAGAGTTATTACAAAAAAACCACAAACATCCCAGAATCCTCTCGGTTTGGGGTCAAAATGTTGTCGCTCATTAAATCCCATAAGAAACGTCGCATCGAATGAATGTGATTGAATTCTCCCCGTCTGGACGAGCAGAATTGAATGATGCAACTGATATTGCTGTCCTGTGAAAATTCAGATATTTGCATGACTTCTTTTGTTTAATTTTGTGAATAGCAAAAAGCATTCAACCCCATAATACATGTTGTTTTATTGGTCGCTCGTCCATTTCATATTCCATAGCTTAAGCATTCATATATTTGGATTCCTCTCGACGAGGCGAGCAGTACGAGTACCACCTTGATGGGTCTGCGACGTTTCCTTCCAGAGTTATTACCAAAAATACACAAACATCCCAGAATCCTCTCGGTTTGGGGTCAAAATGTTGTCGCTCATTAAATCCAATAAGAAACGTCGCATCGAATGAATGTGATTGAATTCTCCCCATCTTGACGAGCGGAATTGAATGGTGCAACTGATTTTGCTGTGCTGTGAAAATTCAGATATTTGCATGACTTCTTTTGTTTTATTTTGTGAATAGCAAAAAGCATTCAACCCCATAATACATGTTGTTTTATTGGTCGCTCGTCCATTTCATATCCGATAGCTTAACCATTCATAGATTTGGATTCCTCTCGACGAGCCGAGCAGTACGATTACCACCTTGATGGGTCTGCGACGTTTCCTTCCAGAGTTATTACCAAAAAACCACAAACATCCCAGAATCCTCTCGGTTTGGGGTCAAAATGTTGTCGCTCATTAAATCCCACAAGAAACGTCGAATCGAATGAATGTGATTGAATTCTCCCCGTCTGGACGAGCGGAATTGAATGGTGCAACTGATATTGCTGTCCTGTGAAAATTCAGATATTTGCATGACTGCTTTTGTTTTATTTTGTGAATAGCAAAAAGCATTCAACCCCATAATACATGTTGTTTTATTAGTCGCTCGTCCATTTCATATCCCATAGCTTAAGCATTCATATATTTGGATTTCTCTCGACGAGGCGAGCAGTACGAGTACCACCTTGATGGGTCTGCGACGTTTCCTTCCAGAGTTATTACCAAAAATACACAAACATCCCAGAATCCTCTCGGTTTGGGGTCAAAATGTTGTCGCTCATTAAATCCAATAAGAAACGTCGCATCGAATGAATGTGATTGAATTCTCCCCGTCTGGACGAGCGGAATTGAATGGTGCAACTGATTTTGCTGTGCTGTGAAAATTCAGATATTTGCATGACTGCTTTTGTTTTATTTTGTGAATAGCAAAAAGCATTCAACCCCATAATACATGTTGTTTTATTGGTCGCTCGTCCATTTCATATCCGATAGCTTAACCATTCATAGATTTGGATTCCTCTCGACGAGCCGAGCAGTACGAGTACCACCTTGATGGGTCTGCGACGTTTCCTTCCAGAGTTATTACAAAAAAACCACAAACATCCCAGAATCCTCTCGGTTTGGGGTCAAAATGTTGTCGCTCATTAAATCCCATAAGAAACGTCGCATCGAATGAATGTGATTGAATTCTCCCCTTCTGGACGAGCAGAATTGAATGATGCAACTGATATTGCTGTCCTGTGAAAATTCAGATATTTGCATGACTTCTTTTGTTTTATTTTGTGAATAGCAAAAAGCATTCAACCCCATAATACATGTTGTTTTATTGGTCGCTCGTCCATTTCATATCCGATAGCTTAACCATTCATAGATTTGGATTCCTCTCGACGAGCCGAGCAGTACGATTACCACCTTGATGGGTCTGCGACGTTTCCTTCCAGAGTTATTACCAAAAAACCACAAACATCCCAGAATCCTCTCGGTTTGGGGTCAAAATGTTGTCGCTCATTAAATCCCACAAGAAACGTCGAATCGAATGAATGTGATTGAATTCTCCCCGTCTGGACGAGCGGAATTGAATGGTGCAACTGATTTTGCTGTGCTGTGAAAATTCAGATATTTGCATGACTTCTTTTGTTTTATTTTGTGAATAGCAAAAAGCATTCAACCCCATAATACATGTTGTTTTATTGGTCGCTAGTCCATTTCATCTCCCATAGCTTAAGCATTCATATATTTGGATTTCTCTCGACGAGGCGAGCAGTACGAGTACCACCTTGATGGGTCTGCGACGTTTCCTTCCAGAGTTATTACCAAAAATACACAAACATCCCAGAATCCTCTCGGTTTGGGGTCAAAATGTTGTCGCTCATTAAATCCAATAAGAAACGTCGCATCGAATGAATGTGATTGAATTCTCCCCGTCTGGACGAGCGGAATTGAATGGTGCAAACGATTTTGCTGTGCTGTGAAAATTCAGATATTTGCATGACTGCTTTTGTTTTATTTTATGAATAGCAAAAAGCATTCAACCCATAATACATGTTGTTTTATTGGTCGCTCGTCCATTTCATATCCCATAGCTTAACCATTCATATATTTGGATTCCTCTCGACGAGGCGAGCAGTTCGAGTACCACCTTGATGGGTCTGCGACGTTTCCTTCCAGAGTTATTACAAAAAAACCACAAACATCCCAGAATCCTCTCGGTTTGGGGTCAAAATGTTGTCGCTCATTAAATCCCATAAGAAACGTCGCATCGAATGAATGTGATTGAATTCTCCCCGTCTGGACGAGCGGAATTGAATGGTGCAACTGATTTTGCTGTGCTGTGAAAATTCAGATATTTGCATGACTGCTTTTGTTTTATTTTGTGAATAGCAAAAAGCATTCAACCCCATAATACATGTTGTTTTATTGGTCGCTCGTCCATTTCATATCCGATAGCTTAACCATTCATAGATTTGGATTCCTCTCGACGAGCCGAGCAGTACGAGTACCACCTTGATGGGTCTGCGACGTTTCCTTCCAGAGTTATTACAAAAAAACCACAAACATCCCAGAATCCTCTCGGTTTGGGGTCAAAATGTTGTCGCTCATTAAATCCCATAAGAAACGTCGAATCGAATGAATGTGATTGAATTCTCCCCGTCTGGACGAGCGGAATTGAATGGTGCAACTGATTTTGCTGTGCTGTGAAAATTCAGATATTTGCATGACTTCTTTTGTTTTATTTTGTGAATAGCAAAAAGCATTCAACCCCATAATACATGTTGTTTTATTGGTCGCTAGTCCATTTCATCTCCCATAGCTTAAGCATTCATATATTTGGATTTCTCTCGACGAGGCGAGCAGTACGAGTACCACCTTGATGGGTCTGCGACGTTTCCTTCCAGAGTTATTACCAAAAATACACAAACATCCCAGAATCCTCTCGGTTTGGGGTCAAAATGTTGTCGCTCATTAAATCCAATAAGAAACGTCGCATCGAATGAATGTGATTGAATTCTCCCCGTCTGGACGAGCGGAATTGAATGGTGCAAACGATTTTGCTGTGCTGTGAAAATTCAGATATTTGCATGACTGCTTTTGTTTTATTTTATGAATAGCAAAAAGCATTCAACCCATAATACATGTTGTTTTATTGGTCGCTCGTCCATTTCATATCCCATAGCTTAACCATTCATATATTTGGATTCCTCTCGACGAGGCGAGCAGTTCGAGTACCACCTTGATGGGTCTGCGACGTTTCCTTCCAGAGTTATTACAAAAAAAACACAAACATCCCAGAATCCTCTCGGTTTGGGGTCAAAATGTTGTCGCTCATTAAATCCCATAAGAAACGTCGCATCGAATGAATGTGATTGAATTCTCCCCGTCTGGACGAGCGGAATTGAATGGTGCAACTGATTTTGCTGTGCTGTGAAAATTCAGATATTTGCATGACTGCTTTTGTTTTATTTTGTGAATAGCAAAAAGCATTCAACCCCATAATACATGTTGTTTTATTGGTCGCTCGTCCATTTCATATCCGATAGCTTAACCATTCATAGATTTGGATTCCTCTCGACGAGCCGAGCAGTACGAGTACCACCTTGATGGGTCTGCGACGTTTCCTTCCAGAGTTATTACAAAAAAACCACAAACATCCCAGAATCCTCTCGGTTTGGGGTCAAAATGTTGTCGCTCATTAAATCCCATAAGAAACGTCGCATCGAATGAATGTGATTGAATTCTCCCCTTCTGGACGAGCAGAATTGAATGATGCAACTGATATTGCTGTCCTGTGAAAATTCAGATATTTGCATGACTTCTTTTGTTTTATTTTGTGAATAGCAAAAAGCATTCAACCCCATAATACATGTTGTTTTATTGGTCGCTCGTCCATTTCATATTCCATAGCTTAAGCATTCATATATTTGGATTCCTCTCGACGAGGCGAGCAGTACGAGTACCACCTTGATGGGTCTGCGACGTTTCCTTCCAGAGTTATTACCAAAAATACACAAACATCCCAGAATCCTCTCGGTTTGGGGTCAAAATGTTGTCGCTCATTAAATCCAATAAGAAACGTCGCATCGAATGAATGTGATTGAATTCTCCCCATCTTGACGAGCGGAATTGAATGGTGCAACTGATTTTGCTGTGCTGTGAAAATTCAGATATTTGCATGACTTCTTTTGTTTTATTTTGTGAATAGCAAAAAGCATTCAACCCCATAATACATGTTGTTTTATTGGTCGCTCGTCCATTTCATATCCGATAGCTTAACCATTCATAGATTTGGATTCCTCTCGACGAGCCGAGCAGTACGATTACCACCTTGATGGGTCTGCGACGTTTCCTTCCAGAGTTATTACCAAAAAACCACAAACATCCCAGAATCCTCTCGGTTTGGGGTCAAAATGTTGTCGCTCATTAAATCCCACAAGAAACGTCGAATCGAATGAATGTGATTGAATTCTCCCCGTCTGGACGAGCGGAATTGAATGGTGCAACTGATTTTGCTGTGCTGTGAAAATTCAGATATTTGCATGACTTCTTTTGTTTTATTTTGTGAATAGCAAAAAGCATTCAACCCCATAATACATGTTGTTTTATTGGTCGCTAGTCCATTTCATCTCCCATAGCTTAAGCATTCATATATTTGGATTTCTCTCGACGAGGCGAGCAGTACGAGTACCACCTTGATGGGTCTGCGACGTTTCCTTCCAGAGTTATTACCAAAAATACACAAACATCCCAGAATCCTCTCGGTTTGGGGTCAAAATGTTGTCGCTCATTAAATCCAATAAGAAACGTCGCATCGAATGAATGTGATTGAATTCTCCCCGTCTGGACGAGCGGAATTGAATGGTGCAAACGATTTTGCTGTGCTGTGAAAATTCAGATATTTGCATGACTGCTTTTGTTTTATTTTATGAATAGCAAAAAGCATTCAACCCATAATACATGTTGTTTTATTGGTCGCTCGTCCATTTCATATCCCATAGCTTAACCATTCATATATTTGGATTCCTCTCGACGAGGTGAGCAGTTCGAGTACCACCTTGATGGGTCTGCGACGTTTCCTTCCAGAGTTATTACAAAAAAACCACAAACATCCCAGAATCCTCTCGGTTTGGGGTCAAAATGTTGTCGCTCATTAAATCCCATAAGAAACGTCGCATCGAATGAATGTGATTGAATTCTCCCCGTCTGGACGAGCGGAATTGAATGGTGCAACTGATATTGCTGTCCTGTGAAAATTCAGATATTTGCATGACTGCTTTTGTTTTATTTTGTGAATAGCAAAAAGCATTCAACCCCATAATACATGTTGTTTTATTGGTCGCTCGTCCATTTCATATTCCATAGCTTAAGCATTCATATATTTGGATTCCTCTCGACGAGGCGAGCAGTACGAGTACCACCTTGATGGGTCTGCGACGTTTCCTTCCAGAGTTATTACCAAAAATACACAAACATCCCAGAATCCTCTCGGTTTGGGGTCAAAATGTTGTCGCTCATTAAATCCAATAAGAAACGTCGCATCGAATGAATGTGATTGAATTCTCCCCGTCTGGACGAGCGGAATTGAATGGTGCAACTGATATTGCTGTCCTGTGAAAATTCAGATATTTGCATGACTTATTTTGTTTTATTTTGTGAATAGCAAAAAGCATTCAACCCCATAATACATGTTGTTTTATTAGTCGCTCGTCCATTTCATATCCCATAGCTTAAGCATTCATATATTTGGATTCCTCTCGACGAGGCGAGCAGTACGAGTACCACCTTGATGGGTCTGCGACGTTTCCTTCCAGAGTTATTACCAAAAATACACAAACATCCCAGAATCCTCTCGGTTTGGGGTCAAAATGTTGTCGCTCATTAAATCCAATAAGAAACGTCGCATCGAATGAATGTGATTGAATTCTCCCCGTCTGGACGAGCGGAATTGAATGGTGCAACTGATATTGCTGTCCTGTGAAAATTCAGATATTTGCATGACTTATTTTGTTTTATTTTGTGAATAGCAAAAAGCATTCAACCCCATAATACATGTTGTTTTATTAGTCGCTCGTCCATTTCATATCCCATAGCTTAAGCATTCATATATTTGGATTTCTCTCGACGAGCCGAGCAGTACGAGTACCACCTTGATGGGTCTGCGACGTTTCGTTCCAGAGTTATTACCAAAAAACCACAAACATCCCAGAATCCTCTCGGTTTGGGGTCAAAATGTTGTCGCTCATTAAATCCAATAAGAAACGTCGCATCGAATGAATGTGATTGAATTCTCCCCGTCTGGACGAGCGGAATTGAATGGTGCAACTGATTTTGCTGTGCTGTGAAAATTCAGATATTTGCATGACTGCTTTTGTTTTATTTTATGAATAGCAAAAAGCATTCAACCCATAATACATGTTGTTTTATTGGTCGCTCGTCCATTTCATATCCCATAGCTTAACCATTCATATATTTGGATTTCTCTCGACGAGCCGAGCAGTACGAGTACCACCTTGATGGGTCTGCGACGTTTCCTTCCAGAGTTATTACAAAAAAACCACAAACATCCCAGAATCCTCTCGGTTTGGGGTCAAAATGTTGTCGCTCATTAAATCCCATAAGAAACGTCGCATCGAATGAATGTGATTGAATTCTCCCCGTCTGGACGAGCGGAATTGAATGGTGCAACTGATATTGCTGTCCTGTGAAAATTCAGATATTTGCATGACTGCTTTTGTTTTATTTTGTGAATAGCAAAAAGCATTCAACCCCATAATACATGTTGTTTTATTAGTCGCTCGTCCATTTCATATCCCATAGCTTAAGCATTCATATATTTGGATTTCTCTCGACGAGGCGAGCAGTACGAGTACCACCTTGATGGGTCTGCGACGTTTCCTTCCAGAGTTATTACCAAAAATACACAAACATCCCAGAATCCTCTCGGTTTGGGGTCAAAATGTTGTCGCTCATTAAATCCAATAAGAAACGTCGCATCGAATGAATGTGATTGAATTCTCCCCGTCTGGACGAGCGGAATTGAATGGTGCAACTGATTTTGCTGTGCTGTGAAAATTCAGATATTTGCATGACTGCTTTTGTTTTATTTTGTGAATAGCAAAAAGCATTCAACCCCATAATACATGTTGTTTTATTGGTCGCTCGTCCATTTCATATCCGATAGCTTAACCATTCATAGATTTGGATTCCTCTCGACGAGCCGAGCAGTACGAGTACCACCTTGATGGGTCTGCGACGTTTCCTTCCAGAGTTATTACAAAAAAACCACAAACATCCCAGAATCCTCTCGGTTTGGGGTCAAAATGTTGTCGCTCATTAAATCCCATAAGAAACGTCGCATCGAATGAATGTGATTGAATTCTCCCCGTCTGGACGAGCAGAATTGAATGATGCAACTGATATTGCTGTCCTGTGAAAATTCAGATATTTGCATGACTTCTTTTGTTTAATTTTGTGAATAGCAAAAAGCATTCAACCCCATAATACATGTTGTTTTATTGGTCGCTCGTCCATTTCATATTCCATAGCTTAAGCATTCATATATTTGGATTCCTCTCGACGAGGCGAGCAGTACGAGTACCACCTTGATGGGTCTGCGACGTTTCCTTCCAGAGTTATTACCAAAAATACACAAACATCCCAGAATCCTCTCGGTTTGGGGTCAAAATGTTGTCGCTCATTAAATCCAATAAGAAACGTCGCATCGAATGAATGTGATTGAATTCTCCCCATCTTGACGAGCGGAATTGAATGGTGCAACTGATTTTGCTGTGCTGTGAAAATTCAGATATTTGCATGACTTCTTTTGTTTTATTTTGTGAATAGCAAAAAGCATTCAACCCCATAATACATGTTGTTTTATTGGTCGCTCGTCCATTTCATATCCGATAGCTTAACCATTCATAGATTTGGATTCCTCTCGACGAGCCGAGCAGTACGATTACCACCTTGATGGGTCTGCGACGTTTCCTTCCAGAGTTATTACCAAAAAACCACAAACATCCCAGAATCCTCTCGGTTTGGGGTCAAAATGTTGTCGCTCATTAAATCCCACAAGAAACGTCGAATCGAATGAATGTGATTGAATTCTCCCCGTCTGGACGAGCGGAATTGAATGGTGCAACTGATTTTGCTGTGCTGTGAAAATTCAGATATTTGCATGACTTCTTTTGTTTTATTTTGTGAATAGCAAAAAGCATTCAACCCCATAATACATGTTGTTTTATTGGTCGCTAGTCCATTTCATATCCCATAGCTTAAGCATTCATATATTTGGATTTCTCTCGACGAGGCGAGCAGTACGAGTACCACCTTGATGGATCTGCGACGTTTCCTTCCAGAGTTATTACCAAAAATACACAAACATCCCAGAATCCTCTCGGTTTGGGGTCAAAATGTTGTCGCTCATTAAATCCAATAAGAAACGTCGCATCGAATGAATGTGATTGAATTCTCCCCGTCTGGACGAGCGGAATTGAATGGTGCAACTGATTTTGCTGTGCTGTGAAAATTCAGATATTTGCATGACTGCTTTTGTTTTATTTTATGAATAGCAAAAAGCATTCAACCCATAATACATGTTGTTTTATTGGTCGCTCGTCCATTTCATATCCCATAGCTTAACCATTCATATATTTGGATTCCTCTCGACGAGGCGAGCAGTTCGAGTACCACCTTGATGGGTCTGCGACGTTTCCTTCCAGAGTTATTACAAAAAAACCACAAACATCCCAGAATCCTCTCGGTTTGGGGTCAAAATGTTGTCGCTCATTAAATCCCATAAGAAACGTCGCATCGAATGAATGTGATTGAATTCTCCCCGTCTGGACGAGCGGAATTGAATGGTGCAACTGATATTGCTGTCCTGTGAAAATTCAGATATTTGCATGACTGCTTTTGTTTTATTTTGTGAATAGCAAAAAGCATTCAACCCCATAATACATGTTGTTTTATTGGTCGCTCGTCCATTTCATATTCCATAGCTTAAGCATTCATATATTTGGATTCCTCTCGACGAGGCGAGCAGTACGAGTACCACCTTGATGGGTCTGCGACGTTTCCTTCCAGAGTTATTACCAAAAATACACAAACATCCCAGAATCCTCTCGGTTTGGGGTCAAAATGTTGTCGCTCATTAAATCCAATAAGAAACGTCGCATCGAATGAATGTGATTGAATTTTCCCCATCTTGACGAGCGGAATTGAATGGTGCAACTGATTTTGCTGTGCTGTGAAAATTCAGATATTTGCATTACTTCTTTTGTTTTATTTTGTGAATAGCAAAAAGCATTCAACCCCATAATACATGTTGTTTTATTGGTCGCTCGTCCATTTCATATCCGATAGCTTAACCATTCATAGATTTGGATTCCTCTCGACGAGCCGAGCAGTACGATTACCACCTTGTTGGGTCTGCGACGTTTCCTTCCAGAGTTATTACCAAAAAACCACAAACATCCCAGAATCCTCTCGGTTTGGGGTCAAAATGTTGTCGCTCATTAAATCCCACAAGAAACGTCGAATCGAATGAATGTGATTGAATTCTCCCCGTCTGGACGAGCGGAATTGAATGGTGCAACTGATTTTGCTGTGCTGTGAAAATTCAGATATTTGCATGACTTCTTTTGTTTTATTTTGTGAATAGCAAAAAGCATTCAACCCCATAATACATGTTGTTTTATTGGTCGCTAGTCCATTTCATATCCCATAGCTTAAGCATTCATATATTTGGATTTCTCTCGACGAGGCGAGCAGTACGAGTACCACCTTGATGGATCTGCGACGTTTCCTTCCAGAGTTATTACCAAAAATACACAAACATCCCAGAATCCTCTCGGTTTGGGGTCAAAATGTTGTCGCTCATTAAATCCCATAAGAAACGTCGCATCGAATGAATGTGATTGAATTCTCCCCGTCTGGACGAGCGGAATTGAATGGTGCAACTGATATTGCTGTCCTGTGAAAATTCAGATATTTGCATGACTGCTTTTGTTTTATTTTGTGAATAGCAAAAAGCATTCAACCCCATAATACATGTTGTTTTATTGGTCGCTCGTCCATTTCATATTCCATAGCTTAAGCATTCATATATTTGGATTCCTCTCGACGAGGCGAGCAGTACGAGTACCACCTTGATGGGTCTGCGACGTTTCCTTCCAGAGTTATTACCAAAAATACACAAACATCCCAGAATCCTCTCGGTTTGGGGTCAAAATGTTGTCGCTCATTAAATCCAATAAGAAACGTCGCATCGAATGAATGTGATTGAATTCTCCCCGTCTGGACGAGCGGAATTGAATGGTGCAACTGATATTGCTGTCCTGTGAAAATTCAGATATTTGCATGACTTCTTTTGTTTTATTTTGTGAATAGCAAAAAGCATTCAACCCCATAATACATGTTGTTTTATTAGTCGCTCGTCCATTTCATATCCCATAGCTTAAGCATTCATATATTTGGATTTCTCTCGACGAGCCGAGCAGTACGAGTACCACCTTGATGGGTCTGCGACGTTTCGTTCCAGAGTTATTACAAAAAAACCACAAACATCCCAGAATCCTCTCGGTTTGGGGTCAAAATGTTGTCGCTCATTAAATCCAATAAGAAACGTCGCATCGAATGAATGTGATTGAATTCTCCCCGTCTGGACGAGCGGAATTGAATGGTGCAACTGATTTTGCTGTGCTGTGAAAATTCAGATATTTGCATGACTGCTTTTGTTTTATTTTATGAATAGCAAAAAGCATTCAACCCATAATACATGTTGTTTTATTGGTCGCTCGTCCATTTCATATCCCATAGCTTAACTATTCATATATTTGGATTTCTCTCGACGAGGCGAGCAGTTCGAGTACCACCTTGATGGGTCTGCGACGTTTCCTTCCAGAGTTATTACAAAAAAACCACAAACATCCCAGAATCCTCTCGGTTTGGGGTCAAAATGTTGTCGCTCATTAAATCCCATAAGAAACGTCGCATCGAATGAATGTGATTGAATTCTCCCCGTCTGGACGAGCAGAATTGAATGATGCAACTGATATTGCTGTCCTGTGAAAATTCAGATATTTGCATGACTTCTTTTGTTTTATTTTGTGAATAGCAAAAAGCATTCAACCCCATAATACATGTTGTTTTATTGGTCGCTCGTCCATTTCATATTCCATAGCTTAAGCATTCATATATTTGGATTCCTCTCGACGAGGCGAGCAGTACGAGTACCACCTTGATGGGTCTGCGACGTTTCCTTCCAGAGTTATTACCAAAAATACACAAACATCCCAGAATCCTCTCGGTTTGGGGTCAAAATGTTGTCGCTCATTAAATCCAATAAGAAACGTCGCATCGAATGAATGTGATTGAATTCTCCCCATCTTGACGAGCGGAATTGAATGGTGCAACTGATTTTGCTGTGCTGTGAAAATTCAGATATTTGCATGACTTCTTTTGTTTTATTTTGTGAATAGCAAAAAGCATTCAACCCCATAATACATGTTGTTTTATTGGTCGCTCGTCCATTTCATATCCGATAGCTTAACCATTCATAGATTTGGATTCCTCTCGACGAGCCGAGCAGTACGAGTACCACCTTGATGGGTCTGCGACGTTTCCTTCCAGAGTTATTACCAAAAAACCACAAACATCCCAGAATCCTCTCGGTTTGGGGTCAAAATGTTGTCGCTCATTAAATCCAATAAGAAACGTCGCATCGAATGAATGTGATTGAATTCTCCCCGTCTGGACGAGCGGAATTGAATGGTGCAACTGATTTTGCTGTGCTGTGAAAATTCAGATATTTGCATGACTTCTTTTGTTTTATTTTGTGAATAGCAAAAAGCATTCAACCCCATAATACATGTTGTTTTATTGGTCGCTCGTCCATTTCATATCCGATAGCTTAACCATTCATAGATTTGGATTCCTCTCGACGAGCCGAGCAGTACGAGTACCACCTTGATGGGTCTGCAACGTTTCCTTCCAGAGTTATTACCAAAAAACCACAAACATCCCAGAATCCTCTCGGTTTGGGGTCAAAATGTTGTCGCTCATTAAATCCAATAAGAAACGTCGCATCGAATGAATGTGATTGAATTCTCCCCGTCTGGACGAGCGGAATTGAATGGTGCAACTGATTTTGCTGTGCTGTGAAAATTCAGATATTTGCATGACTGCTTTTGTTTTATTTTATGAATAGCAAAAACCATTCAACCCATAATACATGTTGTTTTATTGGTCGCTCGTCCATTTCATATCCCATAGCTTAACCATTCATATATTTGGATTCCTCTCGACGAGGCGAGCAGTTCGAGTACCACCTGGATGGGTCTGCGACGTTTCCTTCCATAGTTATTACCAAAAAACCACAAACATCCCAGAATCCTCTCGGTTTGGGGTCAAAATGTTGTCGCTCATAAAATCCCATAAGAAACGTCGCATCGAATGAATGTGATTGAATTCTCCCCGTCTGGACGAGCGGAATTGAATGGTGCAACTGATTTTGCTGTGCTGTGAAAATTCAGATATTTGCATGACTGCTTTTGTTTTATTTTATGAATAGCAAAAAGCATTCAACCCATAATACATGTTGTTTTATTGGTCGCTCGTCCATTTCATATCCCATAGCTTAACCATTCATATATTTGGATTCCTCTCGACGAGGCGAGCAGTTCGAGTACCACCTTGATGGGTCTGCGACGTTTCCTTCCAGAGTTATTACAAAAAAACCACAAACATCCCAGAATCCTCTCGGTTTGGGGTCAAAATGTTGTCGCTCATTAAATCCCATAAGAAACGTCGCATCGAATGAATGTGATTAAATTCTCCCCGTCTGGACGAGCGGAATTGAATGGTGCAACTGGTATTGCTGTCCTGTGAAAATTCAGATATTTGCATGACTGCTTTTGTTTTATTTTGTGAATAGCAAAAAGCATTCAACCCCATAATACATGTTGTTTTATTGGTCGCTCGTCCATTTCATATTCCATAGCTTAAGCATTCATATATTTGGATTCCTCTCGACGAGGCGAGAAGTACGAGTACCACCTTGATGGGTCTGCGACGTTTCCTTCCAGAGTTATTACCAAAAATACACAAACATCCCAGAATCCTCTCGGTTTGGGGTCAAAATGTTGTCGCTCATTAAATCCCATAAGAAACGTCGCATCGAATGAATGTGATTGAATTCTCCCCGTCTGGACGAGCGGAATTGAATGGTGCAACTGATTTTGCTGTGCTGTGAAAATTCAGATATTTGCATGACTGCTTTTGTTTTATTTTATGAATAGCAAAAAGCATTCAACCCATAATACATGTTGTTTTATTGGTCGCTCGTCCATTTCATATCCCATAGCTTAACCATTCATATATTTGGATTCCTCTCGACGAGGCGAGCAGTTCGAGTACCACCTTGATGGGTCTGCGACGTTTCCTTCCAGAGTTATTACAAAAAAACCACAAACATCCCAGAATCCTCTCGGTTTGGGGTCAAAATGTTGTCGCTCATTAAATCCCATAAGAAACGTCGCATCGAATGAATGTGATTGAATTCTCCCCGTCTGGACGAGCGGAATTGAATGGTGCAACTGGTATTGCTGTCCTGTGAAAATTCAGATATTTGCATGACTGCTTTTGTTTTATTTTGTGAATAGCAAAAAGCATTCAACCCCATAATACATGTTGTTTTATTGGTCGCTCGTCCATTTCATATTCCATAGCTTAAGCATTCATATATTTGGATTCCTCTCGACGAGGCGAGAAGTACGAGTACCACCTTGATGGGTCTGCGACGTTTCCTTCCAGAGTTATTACCAAAAATACACAAACATCCCAGAATCCTCTCGGTTTGGGGTCAAAATGTTTTCGCTCATTAAATCCAATAAGAAACGTCGCATCGAATGAATGTGATTGAATTCTCCCCGTCTGGACGAGCGGAATTGAATGGTGCAACTGATATTGCTGTCCTGTGAAAATTCAGATATTTGCATGACTTCTTTTGTTTTATTTTGTGAATAGCAAAAAGCATTCAACCCCATAATACATGTTGTTTTATTAGTCGCTCGTCCATTTCATATCCCATAGCTTAAGCATTCATATATTTGGATTTCTCTCGACGAGCCGAGCAGTACGAGTACCACTTTGATGGGTCTGCGACGTTTCGTTCCAGAGTTATTACCAAAAAACCACAAACATCCCAGAATCCTCTCGGTTTGGGGTCAAAATGTTGTCGCTCATTAAATCCAATAAGAAACGTCGCATCGAATGAATGTGATTGAATTCTCCCCGTCTGGACGAGCGGAATTGAATGGTGCAACTGATTTTGCTGTGCTGTGAAAATTCAGATATTTGCATGACTGCTTTTGTTTTATTTTATGAATAGCAAAAAGCATTCAACCCATAATACATGTTGTTTTATTGGTCGCTCGTCCATTTCATATCCCATAGCTTAACCATTCATATATTTGGATTTCTCTCGACGAGGCGAGCAGTTCGAGTACCACCTTGATGGGTCTGCGACGTTTCCTTCCAGAGTTATTACAAAAAAACCACAAACATCCCAGAATCCTCTCGGTTTGGGGTCAAAATGTTGTCGCTCATTAAATCCCATAATAAACGTCGCATCGAATGAATGTGATTGAATTCTCCCCGTCTGGACGAGCAGAATTGAATGATGCAACTGATATTGCTGTCCTGTGAAAATTCAGATATTTGCATGACTTCTTTTGTTTTATTTTGTGAATAGCAAAAAGCATTCAACCCCATAATACATGTTGTTTTATTGGTCGCTCGTCCATTTCATAGTCCATAGCTTAACCATTCATATATTTGGATTCCTCTCGACGAGCCGAGCAGTACGAGTACCACTTTGATGGGTCTGCGACGTTTCGTTCCAGAGTTATTACCAAAAAACCACAAACATCCCAGAATCCTCTCGGTTTGGGGTCAAAATGTTGTCGCTCATTAAATCCAATAAGAAACGTCGCATCGAATGAATGTGATTGAATTCTCCCCGTCTGGACGAGCGGAATTGAATGGTGCAACTGATTTTGCTGTGCTGTGAAAATTCAGATATTTGCATGACTGCTTTTGTTTTATTTTATGAATAGCAAAAAGCATTCAACCCATAATACATGTTGTTTTATTGGTCGCTCGTCCATTTCATATCCCATAGCTTAACCATTCATATATTTGGATTTCTCTCGACGAGGCGAGCAGTTCGAGTACCACCTTGATGGGTCTGCGACGTTTCCTTCCAGAGTTATTACAAAAAAACCACAAACATCCCAGAATCCTCTCGGTTTGGGGTCAAAATGTTGTCGCTCATTAAATCCCATAATAAACGTCGCATCGAATGAATGTGATTGAATTCTCCCCGTCTGGACGAGCAGAATTGAATGATGCAACTGATATTGCTGTCCTGTGAAAATTCAGATATTTGCATGACTTCTTTTGTTTTATTTTGTGAATAGCAAAAAGCATTCAACCCCATAATACATGTTGTTTTATTGGTCGCTCGTCCATTTCATATTCCATAGCTTAACCATTCATATATTTGGATTCCTCTCGACGAGGCGAGCAGTACGAGTACCACCTTGATGGGTCTGCGACGTTTCCTTCCAGAGTTATTACCAAAAATACACAAACATCCCAGAATCCTCTCGGTTTGGGGTCAAAATGTTGTCGCTCATTAAATCCAATAAGAAACGTCGCATCGAATGAATGTGATTGAATTCTCCCCATCTTGACGAGCGGAATTGAATGGTGCAACTGATTTTCCTGTGCTGTGAAAATTCAGATATTTGCATGACTTCTTTTGTTTTATTTTGTGAATAGCAAAAAGCATTCAACCCCATAATACATGTTGTTTTATTGGTCGCTCGTCCATTTAATATCCGATAGCTTAACCATTCATAGATTTGGATTCCTCTCGACGAGCCGAGCAGTACGAGTACCACCTTGATGGGTCTGCGACGTTTCCTTCCAGAGTTATTACCAAAAAACCACAAACATCCCAGAATCCTCTCGGTTTGGGGTCAAAATGTTGTCGCTCATTAAATCCAATAAGAAACGTCGCATCGAATGAATGTGATTGAATTCTCCCCGTCTGGACGAGCGGAATTGAATGGTGCAACTGATTTTGCTGTGCTGTGAAAATTCAGATATTTGCATGACTTCTTTTGTTTTATTTTGTGAATAGCAAAAAGCATTCAACCCCATAATACATGTTGTTTTATTGGTCGCTCGTCCATTTCATATCCGATAGCTTAACCATTCATAGATTTGGATTCCTCTCGACGAGCCGAGCAGTACGAGTACCACCTTGATGGGTCTGCGACGTTTCCTTCCAGAGTTATTACCAAAAAACCACAAACATCCCAGAATCCTCTCGGTTTGGGGTCAAAATGTTGTCGCTCATTAAATCCAATAAGAAACGTCGCATCGAATGAATGTGATTGAATTCTCCCCGTCTGGACGAGCGGAATTGAATGGTGCAACTGATTTTGCTGTGCTGTGAAAATTCAGATATTTGCATGACTGCTTTTGTTTTATTTTATGAATAGCAAAAAGCATTCAACCCATAATACATGTTGTTTTATTGGTCGCTCGTCCATTTCATATCCCATAGCTTAACCATTCATATATTTGGATTCCTCTCGACGAGGCGAGCAGTTCGAGTACCACCTGGATGGGTCTGCGACGTTTCCTTCCAGAGTTATTACCAAAAAACCACAAACATCCCAGAATCCTCTCGGTTTGGGGTCAAAATGTTGTCGCTCATTAAATCCCATAAGAAACGTCGCATCGAATGAATGTGATTGAATTCTCCCCGTCTGGACGAGCGGAATTGAATGGTGCAACTGATTTTGCTGTGCTGTGAAAATTCAGATATTTGCATGACTGCTTTTGTTTTATTTTATGAATAGCAAAAAGCATTCAACCCATAATACATGTTGTTTTATTGGTCGCTCGTCCATTTCATATCCCATAGCTTAACCATTCATATATTTGGATTCCTCTCGACGAGGCGAGCAGTTCGAGTACCACCTTGATGGGTCTGCGACGTTTCCTTCCAGAGTTATTACAAAAAAAACACAAACATCCCAGAATCCTCTCGGTTTGGGGTCAAAATGTTGTCGCTCATTAAATCCCATAAGAAACGTCGCATCGAATGAATGTGATTGAATTCTCCCCGTCTGGACGAGCGGAATTGAATGGTGCAACTGGTATTGCTGTCCTGTGAAAATTCAGATATTTGCATGACTGCTTTTGTTTTATTTTGTGAATAGCAAAAAGCATTCAACCCCATAATACATGTTGTTTTATTGGTCGCTCGTCCATTTCATATTCCATAGCTTAAGCATTCATATATTTGGATTCCTCTCGACGAGGCGAGAAGTACGAGTACCACCTTGATGGGTCTGCGACGTTTCCTTCCAGAGTTATTACCAAAAATACACAAACATCCCAGAATCCTCTCGGTTTGGGGTCAAAATGTTTTCGCTCATTAAATCCAATAAGAAACGTCGCATCGAATGAATGTGATTGAATTCTCCCCGTCTGGACGAGCGGAATTGAATGGTGCAACTGATATTGCTGTCCTGTGAAAATTCAGATATTTGCATGACTGCTTTTGTTTTATTTTGTGAATAGCAAAAAGCATTCAACCCCATAATACATGTTGTTTTATTGGTCGCTCGTCCATTTCATATTCCATAGCTTAAGCATTCATATATTTGGATTCCTCTCGAGGAGGCGAGCAGTACGAGTACCACCTTGATGGGTCTGCGACGTTTCCTTCCAGAGTTATTACCAAAAATACACAAACATCCCAGAATCCTCTCGGTTTGGGGTCAAAATGTTGTCGCTCATTAAATCCAATAAGAAACGTCGCATCGAATGAATGTGATTGAATTCTCCCCGTCTGGACGAGTGGAATTGAATGGTGCAACTGATTTTGCTGTGCTGTGAAAATTCAGATATTTGCATGACTGCTTTTGTTTTATTTTATGAATAGCAAAAAGCATTCAACCCATAATACATGTTGTTTTATTGGTCGCTCGTCCATTTCATATCCCATAGCTTAACCATTCATATATTTGGATTCCTCTCGACGAGGCGAGCAGTTCGAGTACCACCTTGATGGGTCTGCGACGTTTCCTTCCAGAGTTATTACCAAAAATACACAAACATCCCAGAATCCTCTCGGTTTGGGGTCAAAATGTTGTCGCTCATTAAATCCAATAAGAAACGTCGCATCGAATGAATGTGATTGAATTCTCCCCATCTTGACGAGCGGAATTGAATGGTGCAACTGATTTTGCTGTGCTGTGAAAATTCAGATATTTGCATGACTTCTTTTGTTTTATTTTGTGAATAGCAAAAAGCATTCAACCCCATAATACATGTTGTTTTATTGGTCGCTCGTCCATTTCATATCCGATAGCTTAACCATTCATAGATTTGGATTCCTCTCGACGAGCCGAGCAGTACGAGTACCACCTTGATGGGTCTGCGACGTTTCCTTCCAGAGTTATTACCAAAAAACCACAAACATCCCAGAATCCTCTCGGTTTGGGGTCAAAATGTTGTCGCTCATTAAATCCAATAAGAAACGTCGCATCGAATGAATGTGATTGAATTCTCCCCGTCAAGACGAGCGGAATTGAATGGTGCAACTGATTTTGCTGTGCTGTGAAAATTCAGATATTTGCATGACTGCTTTTGTTTTATTTTATGAATAGCAAAAAGCATTCAACCCATAATACATGTTGTTTTATTGGTCGCTCGTCCATTTCATATCCCATAGCTTAACCATTCATATATTTGGATTCCTCTCGACGAGGCGAGCAGTTCGAGTACCACCTTGATGGGTCTGCGACGTTTCCTTCCAGAGTTATTACCAAAAAACCACAAACATCCCAGAATCCTCTCGGTTTGGGGTCAAAATGTTGTCGCTCATTAAATCCCATAAGAAACGTCGCATCGAATGAATGTGATTGAATTCTCCCCGTCTGGACGAGCGGAATTGAATGGTGCAACTGATATTGCTGTCCTGTGAAAATTCAGATATTTGCATGACTGCTTTTGTTTTATTTTGTGAATAGCAAAAAGCATTCAACCCCATAATACATGTTGTTTTATTGGTCGCTCGTCCATTTCATATTCCATAGCTTAAGCATTCATATATATATTTGGATTCCTCTCGACGAGGCGAGCAGTACGAGTACCACCTTGATGGGTCTGCGACGTTTCCTTCCAGAGTTATTACCAAAAATACACAAACATCCCAGAATCCTCTCGGTTTGGGGTCAAAATGTTGTCGCTCATTAAATCCAATAAGAAACGTCGCATCGAATGAATGTGATTGAATTCTCCCCGTCTGGACGAGCGGAATTGAATGGTGCAACTGATTTTGCTGTGCTGTGAAAATTCAGATATTTGCATGACTGCTTTTGTTTTATTTTATGAATAGCAAAAAGCATTCAACCCATAATACATGTTGTTTTATTGGTCGCTCGTCCATTTCATATCCCATAGCTTAACCATTCATATATTTGGATTCCTCTCGACGAGGCGAGCAGTTCGAGTACCACCTGGATGGGTCTGCGACGTTTCCTTCCAGAGTTATTACCAAAAAACCACAAACATCCCAGAATCCTCTCGGTTTGGGGTCAAAATGTTGTCGCTCATTAAATCCCATAAGAAACGTCGCATCGAATGAATGTGATTGAATTCTCCCCGTCTGGACGAGCGGAATTGAATGGTGCAACTGATTTTGCTGTGCTGTGAAAATTCAGATATTTGCATGACTGCTTTTGTTTTATTTTATGAATAGCAAAAAGCATTCAACCCATAATACATGTTGTTTTATTGGTCGCTCGTCCATTTCATATCCCATAGCTTAACCATTCATATATTTGGATTCCTCTCGACGAGGCGAGCAGTTCGAGTACCACCTTGATGGGTCTGAGACGTTTCCTTCCAGAGTTATTACAAAAAAACCACAAACATCCCAGAATCCTCTCGGTTTGGGGTCAAAATGTTGTCGCTCATTAAATCCCATAAGAAACGTCGCATCGAATGAATGTGATTGAATTCTCCCCGTCTGGACGAGCGGAATTGAATGGTGCAACTGGTATTGCTGTCCTGTGAAAATTCAGATATTTGCATGACTGCTTTTGTTTTATTTTGTGAATAGCAAAAAGCATTCAACCTCATAATACATGTTGTTTTATTGGTCGCTCGTCCATTTCATATTCCATAGCTTAAGCATTCATATATTTGGATTCCTCTCGACGAGGCGAGAAGTACGAGTACCACCTTGATGGGTCTGCGACGTTTCCTTCCAGAGTTATTACCAAAAATACACAAACATCCCAGAATCCTCTCGGTTTGGGGTCAAAATGTTTTCGCTCATTAAATCCAATAAGAAACGTCGCATCGAATGAATGTGATTGAATTCTCCCCGTCTGGACGAGCGGAATTGAATGGTGCAACTGATATTGCTGTCCTGTGAAAATTCTGATATTTGCATGACTGCTTTTGTTTTATTTTGTGAATAGCAAAAAGCATTCAACCCCATAATACATGTTGTTTTATTGGTCGCTCGTCCATTTCATATTCCATAGCTTAAGCATTCATATATTTGGATTCCTCTCGAGGAGGCGAGCAGTACGAGTACCACCTTGATGGGTCTGCGACGTTTCCTTCCAGAGTTATTACCAAAAATACACAAACATCCCAGAATCCTCTCGGTTTGGGGTCAAAATGTTGTCGCTCATTAAATCCAATAAGAAACGTCGCATCGAATGAATGTGATTGAATTCTCCCCGTCTGGACGAGTGGAATTGAATGGTGCAACTGATTTTGCTGTGCTGTGAAAATTCAGATATTTGCATGACTGCTTTTGTTTTATTTTATGAATAGCAAAAAGCATTCAACCCATAATACATGTTGTTTTATTGGTCGCTCGTCCATTTCATATCCCATAGCTTAACCATTCATATATTTGGATTCCTCTCGACGAGGCGAGCAGTTCGAGTACCACCTTGATGGGTCTGCGACGTTTCCTTCCAGAGTTATTACCAAAAATACACAAACATCCCAGAATCCTCTCGGTTTGGGGTCAAAATGTTGTCGCTCATTAAATCCAATAAGAAACGTCGCATCGAATGAATGTGATTGAATTCTCCCCATCTTGACGAGCGGAATTGAATGGTGCAACTGATTTTGCTGTGCTGTGAAAATTCAGATATTTGCATGACTTCTTTTGTTTTATTTTGTGAATAGCAAAAAGCATTCAACCCCATAATACATGTTGTTTTATTGGTCGCTCGTCCATTTCATATCCGATAGCTTAACCATTCATAGATTTGGATTCCTCTCGACGAGCCGAGCAGTACGAGTACCACCTTGATGGGTCTGCGACGTTTCCTTCCAGAGTTATTACCAAAAAACCACAAACATCCCAGAATCCTCTCGGTTTGGGGTCAAAATGTTGTCGCTCATTAAATCCAATAAGAAACGTCGCATCGAATGAATGTGATTGAATTCTCCCCGTCAAGACGAGCGGAATTGAATGGTGCAACTGATTTTGCTGTGCTGTGAAAATTCAGATATTTGCATGACTGCTTTTGTTTTATTTTATGAATAGCAAAAAGCATTCAACCCATAATACATGTTGTTTTATTGGTCGCTCGTCCATTTCATATCCCATAGCTTAACCATTCATATATTTGGATTCCTCTCGACGAGGCGAGCAGTTCGAGTACCACCTTGATGGGTCTGCGACGTTTCCTTCCAGAGTTATTACCAAAAAACCACAAACATCCCAGAATCCTCTCGGTTTGGGGTCAAAATGTTGTCGCTCATTAAATCCAATAAGAAACGTCGCATCGAATGAATGTGATTGAATTCTCCCCGTCAAGACGAGCGGAATTGAATGGTGCAACTGATTTTGCTGTGCTGTGAAAATTCAGATATTTGCATGACTGCTTTTGTTTTATTTTATGAATAGCAAAAAGCATTCAACCCATAATACATGTTGTTTTATTGGTCGCTCGTCCATTTCATATCCCATAGCTTAACCATTCATATATTTGGATTCCTCTCGACGAGGCGAGCAGTTCGAGTACCACCTTGATGGGTCTGCGACGTTTCCTTCCAGAGTTATTACCAAAAAACCACAAACATCCCAGAATCCTCTCGGTTTGGGGTCAAAATGTTGTCGCTCATTAAATCCAATAAGAAACGTCGCATCGAATGAATGTGATTGAATTCTCCCCGTCAAGACGAGCGGAATTGAATGGTGCAACTGATTTTGCTGTGCTGTGAAAATTCAGATATTTGCATGACTGCTTTTGTTTTATTTTATGAATAGCAAAAAGCATTCAACCCATAATACATGTTGTTTTATTGGTCGCTCGTCCATTTCATATCCCATAGCTTAACCATTCATATATTTGGATTCCTCTCGACGAGGCGAGCAGTTCGAGTACCACCTTGATGGGTCTGCGACGTTTCCTTCCAGAGTTATTACCAAAAAACCACAAACATCCCAGAATCCTCTCGGTTTGGGGTCAAAATGTTGTCGCTCATTAAATCCCATAAGAAACGTCGCATCGAATGAATGTGATTGAATTCTCCCCGTCTGGACGAGCGGAATTGAATGGTGCAACTGATATTGCTGTCCTGTGAAAATTCAGATATTTGCATGACTGCTTTTGTTTTATTTTGTGAATAGCAAAAAGCATTCAACCACATAATACATGTTGTTTTATTGGTCGCTCGTCCATTTCATATTCCATAGCTTAAGCTTTCATATATATATTTGGATTCCTCTCGACGAGGCGAGCAGTACGAGTACCACCTTGATGGGTCTGCGACGTTTCCTTCCAGAGTTATTACCAAAAATACACAAACATCCCAGAATCCTCTCGGTTTGGGGTCAAAATGTTGTCGCTCATTAAATCCAATAAGAAACGTCGCATCGAATGAATGTGATTGAATTCTCCCCATCTTGACGAGCGGAATTGAATGGTGCAACTGATTTTGCTGTGCTGTGAAAATTCAGATATTTGCATGACTTCTTTTGTTTTATTTTGTGAATAGCAAAAAGCATTCAACCCCATAATACATGTTGTTTTATTGGTCGCTCGTCCATTTCATATCCGATAGCTTAACCATTCATAGATTTGGATTCCTCTCGACGAGCCGAGCAGTACGAGTACCACCTTGATGGGTCTGCGACGTTTCCTTTCAGAGTTATTACCAAAAAACCACAAACATCCCAGAATCCTCTCGGTTTGGGGTCAAAATGTTGTCGCTCATTAAATCCAATAAGAAACGTCGCATCGAATGAATGTGATTGAATTCTCCCCATCTTGACGAGCGGAATTGAATGGTGCAACTGATATTGCTGTCCTGTGAAAATTCAGATATTTGCATGACTGCTTTTGTTTTATTTTGTGAATAGCAAAAAGCATTCAACCCCATAATACATGTTGTTTTATTGGTCGCTCGTCCATTTCATATTCCATAGCTTAAGCATTCATATATATATTTGGATTCCTCTCGACGAGGCGAGCAGTACGAGTACCACCTTGATGGGTCTGCGACGTTTCCTTCCAGAGTTATTACCAAAAATACACAAACATCCCAGAATCCTCTCGGTTTGGGGTCAAAATGTTTTCGCTCATTAAATCCAATAAGAAACGTCGCATCGAATGAATGTGATTGAATTCTCCCCGTCTGGACGAGCGGAATTGAATGGTGCAACTGATATTGCTGTCCTGTGAAAATTCAGATATTTGCATGACTGCTTTTGTTTTATTTTGTGAATAGCAAAAAGCATTCAACCCCATAATACATGTTGTTTTATTGGTCGCTCGTCCATTTCATATTCTATAGCTTAAGCATTCATATATTTGGATTCCTCTCGAGGAGGCGAGCAGTACGAGTACCACCTTGATGGGTCTGCGACGTTTCCTTCCAGAGTTATTACCAAAAATACACAAACATCCCAGAATCCTCTCGGTTTGGGGTCAAAATGTTGTCGCTCATTAAATCCAATAAGAAACGTCGCATCGAATGAATGTGATTGAATTCTCCCCGTCTGGACGAGTGGAATTGAATGGTGCAACTGATTTTGCTGTGCTGTGAAAATTCAGATATTTGCATGACTGCTTTTGTTTTATTTTATGAATAGCAAAAAGCATTCAACCCATAATACATGTTGTTTTATTGGTCGCTCGTCCATTTCATATCCCATAGCTTAACCATTCATATATTTGGATTCCTCTCGACGAGGCGAGCAGTTCGAGTACCACCTTGATGGGTCTGCGACGTTTCCTTCCAGAGTTATTACCAAAAATACACAAACATCCCAGAATCCTCTCGGTTTGGGGTCAAAATGTTGTCGCTCATTAAATCCAATAAGAAACGTCGCATCGAATGAATGTGATTGAATTCTCCCCGTCTGGACGAGTGGAATTGAATGGTGCAACTGATTTTGCTGTGCTGTGAAAATTCAGATATTTGCATGACTGCTTTTGTTTTATTTTATGAATAGCAAAAAGCATTCAACCCATAATACATGTTGTTTTATTGGTCGCTCGTCCATTTCATAACCCATAGCTTAACCATTCATATATTTGGATTCCTCTCGACGAGGCGAGCAGTTCGAGTACCACCTTGATGGGTCTGCGACGTTTCCTTCCAGAGTTATTACCAAAAATACACAAACATCCCAGAATCCTCTCGGTTTGGGGTCAAAATGTTGTCGCTCATTAAATCCAATAAGAAACGTCGCATCGAATGAATGTGATTGAATTCTCCCCATCTTGACGAGCGGAATTGAATGGTGCAACTGATTTTGCTGTGCTGTGAAAATTCAGATATTTGCATGACTTCTTTTGTTTTATTTTGTGAATAGCAAAAAGCATTCAACCCCATAATACATGTTGTTTTATTGGTCGCTCGTCCATTTCATATCCGATAGCTTAACCATTCATAGATTTGGATTCCTCTCGACGAGCCGAGCAGTACGAGTACCACCTTGATGGGTCTGCGACGTTTCCTTCCAGAGTTATTACCAAAAAACCACAAACATCCCAGAATCCTCTCGGTTTGGGGTCAAAATGTTGTCGCTCATTAAATCCAATAAGAAACGTCGCATCGAATGAATGTGATTGAATTCTCCCCGTCAAGACGAGCGGAATTGAATGGTGCAACTGATTTTGCTGTGCTGTGAAAATTCAGATATTTGCATGACTGCTTTTGTTTTATTTTATGAATAGCAAAAAGCATTCAACCCATAATACATGTTGTTTTATTGGTCGCTCGTCCATTTCATATCCCATAGCTTAATCATTCATATATTTGGATTCCTCTCGACGAGGCGAGCAGTTCGAGTACCACCTTGATGGGTCTGCGACGTTTCCTTCCAGAGTTATTACCAAAAAACCACAAACATCCCAGAATCCTCTCGGTTTGGGGTCAAAATGTTGTCGCTCATTAAATCCCATAAGAAACGTCGCATCGAATGAATGTGATTGAATTCTCCCCGTCTGGACGAGCGGAATTGAATGGTGCAACTGATATTGCTGTCCTGTGAAAATTCAGATATTTGCATGACTGCTTTTGTTTTATTTTGTGAATAGCAAAAAGCATTCAACCCCATAATACATGTTGTTTTATTGGTCGCTCGTCCATTTCATATTCCATAGCTTAAGCATTCATATATATATTTGGATTCCTCTCGACGAGGCGAGCAGTAAGAGTACCACCTTGATGGGTCTGCGACGTTTCCTTCCAGAGTTATTACCAAAAATACACAAACATCCCAGAATCCTCTCGGTTTGGGGTCAAAATGTTGTCGCTCATTAAATCCAATAAGAAACGTCGCATCGAATGAATGTGATTGAATTCTCCCCATCTTGACGAGCGGAATTGAATGGTGCAACTGATTTTGCTGTGCTGTGAAAATTCAGATATTTGCATGACTTCTTTTGTTTTATTTTGTGAATAGCAAAAAGCATTCAACCCCATAATACATGTTGTTTTATTGGTCGCTCGTCCATTTCATATCCGATAGCTTAACCATTCATAGATTTGGATTCCTCTCGACGAGCCGAGCAGTACGAGTACCACCTTGATGGGTCTGCGACGTTTCCTTTCAGAGTTATTACCAAAAAACCACAAACATCCCAGAATCCTCTCGGTTTGGGGTCAAAATGTTGTCGCTCATTAAATCCAATAAGAAACGTCGCATCGAATGAATGTGATTGAATTCTCCCCATCTTGACGAGCGGAATTGAATGGTGCAACTGATATTGCTGTCCTGTGAAAATTCAGATATTTGCATGACTGCTTTTGTTTTATTTTGTGAATAGCAAAAAGCATTCAACCCCATAATACATGTTGTTTTATTGGTCGCTCGTCCATTTCATATTCCATAGCTTAAGCATTCATATATATATTTGGATTCCTCTCGACGAGGCGAGCAGTACGAGTACCACCTTGATGGGTCTGCGACGTTTCCTTCCAGAGTTATTACCAAAAATACACAAACATCCCAGAATCCTCTCGGTTTGGGGTCAAAATGTTGTCGCTCATTAAATCCAATAAGAAACGTCGCATCGAATGAATGTGATTGAATTCTCCCCATCTTGACGAGCGGAATTGAATGGTGCAACTGATTTTGCTGTGCTGTGAAAATTCAGATATTTGCATGACTTCTTTTGTTTTATTTTGTGAATAGCAAAAAGCATTCAACCCCATAATACATGTTGTTTTATTGGTCGCTCGTCCATTTCATATTCCATAGCTTAAGCATTCATATATTTGGATTCCTCTCGACGAGGCGAGCAGTTCGAGTACCACCTTGATGGGTCTGCGACGTTTCCTTCCAGAGTTATTACAAAAAAACCACAAACATCCCAGAATCCTCTCGGTTTGGGGTCAAAATGTTGTCGCTCATTAAATCCCATAAGAAACGTCGCATCGAATGAATGTGATTGAATTCTCCCCGTCTGGACGAGCGGAATTGAATGGTGCAACTGGTATTGCTGTCCTGTGAAAATTCAGATATTTGCATGACTGCTTTTGTTTTATTTTGTGAATAGCAAAAAGCATTCAACCCCATAATACATGTTGTTTTATTGGTCGCTCGTCCATTTCATATTCCATAGCTTAAGCATTCATATATTTGGATTCCTCTCGACGAGGCGAGAAGTACGAGTACCACCTTGATGGGTCTGCGACGTTTCCTTCCAGAGTTATTACCAAAAATACACAAACATCCCAGAATCCTCTCGGTTTGGGGTCAAAATGTTTTCGCTCATTAAATCCAATAAGAAACGTCGCATCGAATGAATGTGATTGAATTCTCCCCGTCTGGACGAGCGGAATTGAATGGTGCAACTGATATTGCTGTCCTGTGAAAATTCAGATATTTGCATGACTTCTTTTGTTTTATTTTGTGAATAGCAAAAAGCATTCAACCCCATAATACATGTTGTTTTATTAGTCGCTCGTCCATTTCATATCCCATAGCTTAAGCATTCATATATTTGGATTTCTCTCGACGAGCCGAGCAGTACGAGTACCACCTTGATGGGTCTGCGACGTTTCGTTCCAGAGTTATTACCAAAAAACCACAAACATCCCAGAATCCTCTCGGTTTGGGGTCAAAATGTTGTCGCTCATTAAATCCAATAAGAAACGTCGCATCGAATGAATGTGATTGAATTCTCCCCGTCTGGACGAGCGGAATTGAATGGTGCAACTGATTTTGCTGTGCTGTGAAAATTCAGATATTTGCATGACTGCTTTTGTTTTATTTTATGAATAGCAAAAAGCATTCAACCCATAATACATGTTGTTTTATTGGTCGCTCGTCCATTTCATATCCCATAGCTTAACCATTCATATATTTGGATTTCTCTCGACGAGGCGAGCAGTTCGAGTACCACCTTGATGGGTCTGCGACGTTTCCTTCCAGAGTTATTACAAAAAAACCACAAACATCCCAGAATCCTCTCGGTTTGGGGTCAAAATGTTGTCGCTCATTAAATCCCATAATAAACGTCGCATCGAATGAATGTGATTGAATTCTCCCCGTCTGGACGAGCAGAATTGAATGATGCAACTGATATTGCTGTCCTGTGAAAATTCAGATATTTGCATGACTTCTTTTGTTTTATTTTGTGAATAGCAAAAAGCATTCAACCCCATAATACATGTTGTTTTATTGGTCGCTCGTCCATTTCATATTCCATAGCTTAAGCATTCATATATTTGGATTCCTCTCGACGAGGCGAGCAGTACGAGTACCACCTTGATGGGTCTGCGACGTTTCCTTCCAGAGTTATTACCAAAAATACACAAACATCCCAGAATCATCTCGGTTTGGGGTCAAAATGTTGTCGCTCATTAAATCCAATAAGAAACGTCGCATCGAATGAATGTGATTGAATTCTCCCCATCTTGACGAGCGGAATTGAATGGTGCAACTGATTTTGCTGTGCTGTGAAAATTCAGATATTTGCATGACTTCTTTTGTTTTATTTTGTGAATAGCAAAAAGCATTCAACCCCATAATACATGTTGTTTTATTGGTCGCTCGTCCATTTCATATCCGATAGCTTAACCATTCATAGATTTGGATTCCTCTCGACGAGCCGAGCAGTACGAGTACCACCTTGATGGGTCTGCGACGTTTCCTTCCAGAGTTATTACCAAAAAACCACAAACATCCCAGAATCCTCTCGGTTTGGGGTCAAAATGTTGTCGCTCATTAAATCCAATAAGAAACGTCGCATCGAATGAATGTGATTGAATTCTCCCCGTCTGGACGAGCGGAATTGAATGGTGCAACTGATTTTGCTGTGCTGTGAAAATTCAGATATTTGCATGACTGCTTTTGTTTTATTTTATGAATAGCAAAAAGCATTCAACCCATAATACATGTTGTTTTATTGGTCGCTCGTCCATTTCATATCCCATAGCTTAACCATTCATATATTTGGATTCCTCTCGACGAGGCGAGCAGTTCGAGTACCACCTGGATGGGTCTGCGACGTTTCCTTCCATAGTTATTACCAAAAAACCACAAACATCCCAGAATCCTCTCGGTTTGGGGTCAAAATGTTGTCGCTCATTAAATCCCATAAGAAACGTCGCATCGAATGAATGTGATTGAATTCTCCCCGTCTGGACGAGCGGAATTGAATGGTGCAACTGATTTTGCTGTGCTGTGAAAATTCAGATATTTGCATGACTGCTTTTGTTTTATTTTATGAATAGCAAAAAGCATTCAACCCATAATACATGTTGTTTTATTGGTTCGCTCGTCCATTTCATATCCCATAGCTTAACCATTCATATATTTGGATTCCTCTCGACGAGGCGAGAAGTACGAGTACCACCTTGATGGGTCTGCGACGTTTCCTTCCAGAGTTATTACCAAAAATACACAAACATCCCAGAATCCTCTCGGTTTGGGGTCAAAATGTTTTCGCTCATTAAATCCAATAAGAAACGTCGCATCGAATGAATGTGATTGAATTCTCCCCGTCTGGACGAGCGGAATTGAATGGTGCAACTGATATTGCTGTCCTGTGAAAATTCAGATATTTGCATGACTGCTTTTGTTTTATTTTGTGAATAGCAAAAAGCATTCAACCCCATAATACATGTTGTTTTATTGGTCGCTCGTCCATTTCATATTCCATAGCTTAAGCATTCATATATTTGGATTCCTCTCGAGGAGGCGAGCAGTACGAGTACCACCTTGATGGGTCTGCGACGTTTCCTTCCAGAGTTATTACCAAAAATACACAAACATCCCAGAATCCTCTCGGTTTGGGGTCAAAATGTTGTCGCTCATTAAATCCAATAAGAAACGTCGCATCGAATGAATGTGATTGAATTCTCCCCGTCTGGACGAGTGGAATTGAATGGTGCAACTGATTTTGCTGTGCTGTGAAAATTCAGATATTTGCATGACTGCTTTTGTTTTATTTTATGAATAGCAAAAAGCATTCAACCCATAATACATGTTGTTTTATTGGTCGCTCGTCCATTTCATATCCCATAGCTTAACCATTCATATATTTGGATTCCTCTCGACGAGGCGAGCAGTTCGAGTACCACCTTGATGGGTCTGCGACGTTTCCTTCCAGAGTTATTACCAAAAATACACAAACATCCCAGAATCCTCTCGGTTTGGGGTCAAAATGTTGTCGCTCATTAAATCCAATAAGAAACGTCGCATCGAATGAATGTGATTGAATTCTCCCCATCTTGACGAGCGGAATTGAATGGTGCAACTGATTTTGCTGTGCTGTGAAAATTCAGATATTTGCATGACTGCTTTTGTTTTATTTTATGAATAGCAAAAAGCATTCAACCCATAATACATGTTGTTTTATTGGTCGCTCGTCCATTTCATATCCCATAGCTTAACCATTCATATATTTGGATTCCTCTCGACGAGGCGAGCAGTTCGAGTACCACCTTGATGGGTCTGCGACGTTTCCTTCCAGAGTTATTACCAAAAAACCACAAACATCCCAGAATCCTCTCGGTTTGGGGTCAAAATGTTGTCGCTCATTAAATCCCATAAGAAACGTCGCATCGAATGAATGTGATTGAATTCTCCCCGTCTGGACGAGCGGAATTGAATGGTGCAACTGATATTGCTGTCCTGTGAAAATTCAGATATTTGCATGACTGCTTTTGTTTTATTTTGTGAATAGCAAAAAGCATTCAACCCCATAATACATGTTGTTTTATTGGTCGCTCGTCCATTTCATATTCCATAGCTTAAGCATTCATATATATATTTGGATTCCTCTCGACGAGGCGAGCAGTACGAGTACCACCTTGATGGGTCTGCGACGTTTCCTTCCAGAGTTATTACCAAAAATACACAAACATCCCAGAATCCTCTCGGTTTGGGGTCAAAATGTTGTCGCTCATTAAATCCAATAAGAAACGTCGCATCGAATGAATGTGATTGAATTCTCCCCATCTTGACGAGCGGAATTGAATGGTGCAACTGATTTTGCTGTGCTGTGAAAATTCAGATATTTGCATGACTTCTTTTGTTTTATTTTGTGAATAGCAAAAAGCATTCAACCCCATAATACATGTTGTTTTATTGGTCGCTCGTCCATTTCATATCCGATAGCTTAACCATTCATAGATTTGGATTCCTCTCGACGAGCCGAGCAGTACGAGTACCACCTTGATGGGTCTGCGACGTTTCCTTTCAGAGTTATTACCAAAAAACCACAAACATCCCAGAATCCTCTCGGTTTGGGGTCAAAATGTTGTCGCTCATTAAATCCAATAAGAAACGTCGCATCGAATGAATGTGATTGAATTCTCCCCATCTTGACGAGCGGAATTGAATGGTGCAACTGATATTGCTGTCCTGTGAAAATTCAGATATTTGCATGACTGCTTTTGTTTTATTTTGTGAATAGCAAAAAGCATTCAACCCCATAATACATGTTGTTTTATTGGTCGCTCGTCCATTTCATATTCCATAGCTTAACCATTCATATATTTGGATTCCTCTCGACGAGGCGAGCAGTTCGAGTACCACCTGGATGGGTCTGCGACGTTTCCTTCCATAGTTATTACCAAAAAACCACAAACATCCCAGAATCCTCTCGGTTTGGGGTCAAAATGTTGTCGCTCATTAAATCCCATAAGAAACGTCGCATCGAATGAATGTGATTGAATTCTCCCCGTCTGGACGAGCGGAATTGAATGGTGCAAATGATTTTGCTGTGCTGTGAAAATTCAGATATTTGCATGACTGCTTTTGTTTTATTTTATGAATAGCAAAAAGCATTCAACCCATAATACATGTTGTTTTATTGGTCGCTCGTCCATTTCATATCCCATAGCTTAACCATTCATATATTTGGATTCCTCTCGACGAGGCGAGCAGTTCGAGTACCACCTTGATGGGTCTGCGACGTTTCCTTCCAGAGTTATTACAAAAAAACCACAAACATCCCAGAATCCTCTCGGTTTGGGGTCAAAATGTTGTCGCTCATTAAATCCCATAAGAAACGTCGCATCGAATGAATGTGATTGAATTCTCCCCGTCTGGACGAGCGGAATTGAATGGTGCAACTGGTATTGCTGTCCTGTGAAAATTCAGATATTTGCATGACTGCTTTTGTTTTATTTTGTGAATAGCAAAAAGCATTCAACCCCATAATACATGTTGTTTTATTGGTCGCTCGTCCATTTCATATTCCATAGCTTAAGCATTCATATATTTGGATTCCTCTCGACGAGGCGAGAAGTACGAGTACCACCTTGATGGGTCTGCGACGTTTCCTTCCAGAGTTATTACCAAAAATACACAAACATCCCAGAATCCTCTCGGTTTGGGGTCAAAATGTTTTCGCTCATTAAATCCAATAAGAAACGTCGCATCGAATGAATGTGATTGAATTCTCCCCGTCTGGACGAGCGGAATTGAATGGTGCAACTGATATTGCTGTCCTGTGAAAATTCAGATATTTGCATGACTGCTTTTGTTTTATTTTGTGAATAGCAAAAAGCATTCAACCCCATAATACATGTTGTTTTATTGGTCGCTCGTCCATTTCATATTCCATAGCTTAAGCATTCATATATTTGGATTCCTCTCGAGGAGGCGAGCAGTACGAGTACCACCTTGATGGGTCTGCGACGTTTCCTTCCAGAGTTATTACCAAAAATACACAAACATCCCAGAATCCTCTCGGTTTGGGGTCAAAATGTTGTCGCTCATTAAATCCAATAAGAAACGTCGCATCGAATGAATGTGATTGAATTCTCCCCGTCTGGACGAGTGGAATTGAATGGTGCAACTGATTTTGCTGTGCTGTGAAAATTCAGATATTTGCATGACTGCTTTTGTTTTATTTTATGAATAGCAAAAAGCATTCAACCCATAATACATGTTGTTTTATTGGTCGCTCGTCCATTTCATATCCCATAGCTTAACCATTCATATATTTGGATTCCTCTCGACGAGGCGAGCAGTTCGAGTACCACCTTGATGGGTCTGCGACGTTTCCTTCCAGAGTTATTACCAAAAATACACAAACATCCCAGAATCCTCTCGGTTTGGGGTCAAAATGTTGTCGCTCATTAAATCCAATAAGAAACGTCGCATCGAATGAATGTGATTGAATTCTCCCCATCTTGACGAGCGGAATTGAATGGTGCAACTGATTTTGCTGTGCTGTGAAAATTCAGATATTTGCATGACTGCTTTTGTTTTATTTTATGAATAGCAAAAAGCATTCAACCCATAATACATGTTGTTTTATTGGTCGCTCGTCCATTTCATATCCCATAGCTTAACCATTCATATATTTGGATTCCTCTCGACGAGGCGAGCAGTTCGAGTACCACCTTGATGGGTCTGCGACGTTTACTTCCAGAGTTATTACCAAAAAACCACAAACATCCCAGAATCCTCTCGGTTTGGGGTCAAAATGTTGTCGCTCATTAAATCCCATAAGAAACGTCGCATCGAATGAATGTGATTGAATTCTCCCCGTCTGGACGAGCGGAATTGAATGGTGCAACTGATATTGCTGTCCTGTGAAAATTCAGATATTTGCATGACTGCTTTTGTTTTATTTTGTGAATAGCAAAAAGCATTCAACCCCATAATACATGTTGTTTTATTGGTCGCTCGTCCATTTCATATTCCATAGCTTAAGCATTCATATATATATTTGGATTCCTCTCGACGAGGCGAGCAGTACGAGTACCACCTTGATGGGTCTGCGACGTTTCCTTCCAGAGTTATTACCAAAAATACACAAACATCCCAGAATCCTCTCGGTTTGGGGTCAAAATGTTGTCGCTCATTAAATCCAATAAGAAACGTCGCATCGAATGAATGTGATTGAATTCTCCCCATCTTGACGAGCGGAATTGAATGGTGCAACTGATTTTGCTGTGCTGTGAAAATTCAGATATTTGCATGACTTCTTTTGTTTTATTTTGTGAATAGCAAAAAGCATTCAACCCCATAATACATGTTGTTTTATTGGTCGCTCGTCCATTTCATATCCGATAGCTTAACCATTCATAGATTTGGATTCCTCTCGACGAGCCGAGCAGTACGAGTACCACCTTGATGGGTCTGCGACGTTTCCTTTCAGAGTTATTACCAAAAAACCACAAACATCCCAGAATCCTCTCGGTTTGGGGTCAAAATGTTGTCGCTCATTAAATCCAATAAGAAACGTCGCATCGAATGAATGTGATTGAATTCTCCCCATCTTGACGAGCGGAATTGAATGGTGCAACTGATATTGCTGTCCTGTGAAAATTCAGATATTTGCATGACTGCTTTTGTTTTATTTTGTGAATAGCAAAAAGCATTCAACCCCATAATACATGTTGTTTTATTGGTCGCTCGTCCATTTCATATTCCATAGCTTAAGCATTCATATATATATTTGGATTCCTCTCGACGAGGCGAGCAGTACGAGTACCACCTTGATGGGTCTGCGACGTTTCCTTCCAGAGTTATTACCAAAAATACACAAACATCCCAGAATCCTCTCGGTTTGGGGTCAAAATGTTGTCGCTCATTAAATCCAATAAGAAACGTCGCATCGAATGAATGTGATTGAATTCTCCCCATCTTGACGAGCGGAATTGAATGGTGCAACTGATTTTGCTGTGCTGTGAAAATTCAGATATTTGCATGACTTCTTTTGTTTTATTTTGTGAATAGCAAAAAGCATTCAACCCCATAATACATGTTGTTTTATTGGTCGCTCGTCCATTTCATATCCGATAGCTTAACCATTCATATATTTGGATTCCTCTCGACGAGCCGAGCAGTACGAGTACCACCTTGATGGGTCTGCGACGTTTCCTTCTAGAGTTATTACCAAAAAACCACAAACATCCCAGAATCCTCTCGGTTTGGGGTCAAAATGTTGTCGCTCATTAAATCCCATAAGAAACGTCGCATCGAATGAATGTGATTGAATTCTCCCCGTCTGGACGAGCGGAATTGAATGGTGCAACTGATATTGCTGTCCTGTGAAAATTCAGATATTTGCATGACTGCTTTTGTTTTATTTTGTGAATAGCAAAAAGCATTCAACCCCATAATACATGTTGTTTTATTGGTCGCTCGTCCATTTCATATTCCATAGCTTAAGCATTCATATATTTGGATTCCGCTCGACGAGGCGAGCAGTACGAGTACCACCTTGATGGGTCTGCGACGTTTCCTTCCAGAGTTATTACCAAAAATACACAAACATCCCAGAATCCTCTCGGTTTGGGGTCAAAATGTTGTCGCTCATTAAATCCAATAAGAAACGTCGCATCGAATGAATGTGATTGAATTCTCCCCATCTTGACGAGCGGAATTGAATGGTGCAACTGATTTTGCTGTGCTGTGAAAATTCAGATATTTGCATGACTTCTTTTGTTTTATTTTGTGAATAGCAAAAAGCATTCAACCCCATAATACATGTTGTTTTATTGGTCGCTCGTCCATTTCATATCCGATAGCTTAACCATTCATAGATTTGGATTCCTCTCGACGAGCCGAGCAGTACGAGTACCACCTTGATGGGTCTGCGACGTTTCCTTCCAGAGTTATTACCAAAAAACCACAAACATCCCAGAATCCTCTCGGTTTGGGGTCAAAATGTTGTCGCTCATTAAATCCCATAAGAAACGTCGCATCGAATGAATGTGATTGAATTCTCCCCGTCTGGACGAGCGGAATTGAATGGTGCAACTGATATTGCTGTCCTGTGAAAATTCAGATATTTGCATGACTGCTTTTGTTTTATTTTGTGAATAGCAAAAAGCATTCAACCCCATAATACATGTTGTTTTATTGGTCGCTCGTCCATTTCATATTCCATAGCTTAAGCATTCATATATTTGGATTCCTCTCGACGAGGCGAGCAGTACGAGTACCACCTTGATGGGTCTGCGACGTTTCCTTCCAGAGTTATTACCAAAAATACACAAACATCCCAGAATCCTCTCGGTTTGGGGTCAAAATGTTGTCGCTCATTAAATCCAATAAGAAACGTCGCATCGAATGAATGTGATTGAATTCTCCCCATCTTGACGAGCGGAATTGAATGGTGCAACTGATTTTGCTGTGCTGTGAAAATTCAGATATTTGCATGACTTCTTTTGTTTTATTTTGTGAATAGCAAAAAGCATTCAACCCCATAATACATGTTGTTTTATTGGTCGCTCGTCCATTTCATATCCGATAGCTTAACCATTCATAGATTTGGATTCCTCTCGACGAGCCGAGCAGTACGAGTACCACCTTGATGGGTCTGCGACGTTTCCTTCCAGAGTTATTACCAAAAAACCACAAACATCCCAGAATCCTCTCGGTTTGGGGTCAAAATGTTGTCGCTCATTAAATCCAATAAGAAACGTCGCATCGAATGAATGTGATTGAATTCTCCCCATCTTGACGAGCGGAATTGAATGGTGCAACTGATTTTGCTGTGCTGTGAAAATTCAGATATTTGCATGACTTCTTTTGTTTTATTTTGTGAATAGCAAAAATCATTCAACCCCATAATACATGTTGTTTTATTGGTCGCTCGTCCATTTCATATTCCATAGCTTAAGCATTCATATATTTGGATTCCTCTCGACGAGCCGAGCAGTACGAGTACCACCTTGATGGGTCTGCGACGTTTCCTTCCAGAGTTATTACCAAAAATACACAAACATCCCAGAATCCTCTCGGTTTGGGGTCAAAATGTTGTCGCTCATTAAATCCAATAAGAAACGTCGCATCGAATGAATGTGATTGAATTCTCCCCATCTTGACGAGCGGAATTGAATGGTGCAACTGATTTTGCTGTGCTGTGAAAATTCAGATATTTGCATGACTTCTTTTGTTTTATTTTGTGAATAGCAAAAAGCATTCAACCCCATAATACATGTTGTTTTATTGGTCGCTCGTCCATTTCATATCCGATAGCTTAACCATTCATAGATTTGGATTCCTCTCGACGAGCCGAGCAGTACGAGTACCACCTTGATGGGTCTGCGACGTTTCCTTCCAGAGTTATTACCAAAAAACCACAAACATCCCAGAATCCTCTCGGTTTGGGGTCAAAATGTTGTCGCTCATTAAATCCCATAAGAAACGTCGCATCGAATGAATGTGATTGAATTCTCCCCGTCTGGACGAGCGGAATTGAATGGTGCAACTGATATTGCTGTCCTGTGAAAATTCAGATATTTGCATGACTGCTTTTGTTTTATTTTGTGAATAGCAAAAAGCATTCAACCCCATAATACATGTTGTTTTATTGGTCGCTCGTCCATTTCATATTCCATAGCTTAAGCATTCATATATTTGGATTCCTCTCGACGAGGCGAGCAGTACGAGTACCACCTTGATGGGTCTGCGACGTTTCCTTCCAGAGTTATTACCAAAAATACACAAACATCCCAGAATCCTCTCGGTTTGGGGTCAAAATGTTGTCGCTCATTAAATCCAATAAGAAACGTCGCATCGAATGAATGTGATTGAATTCTCCCCATCTTGACGAGCGGAATTGAATGGTGCAACTGATTTTGCTGTGCTGTGAAAATTCAGATATTTGCATGACTTCTTTTGTTTTATTTTGTGAATAGCAAAAAGCATTCAACCCCATAATACATGTTGTTTTATTGGTCGCTCGTCCATTTCATATCCGATAGCTTAACCATTCATAGATTTGGATTCCTCTCGACGAGCCGAGCAGTACGAGTACCACCTTGATGGGTCTGCGACGTTTCCTTTCAGAGTTATTACCAAAAAACCACAAAAATCCCAGAATCCTCTCGGTTTGGGGTCAAAATGTTGTCGCTCATTAAATCCAATAAGAAACGTCGCATCGAATGAATGTGATTGAATTCTCCCCATCTTGACGAGAGGAATTGAATGGTGCAACTGATATTGCTGTCCTGTGAAAATTCAGATATTTGCATGACTGCTTTTGTTTTATTTTGTGAATAGCAAAAAGCATTCAACCCCATAATACATGTTGTTTTATTGGTCGCTCGTCCATTTCATATTCCATAGCTTAAGCATTCATATATTTGGATTCCTCTCGACGAGGCGAGCAGTACGAGTACCACCTTGATGGGTCTGCGACGTTTCCTTCCAGAGTTATTACCAAAAATACACAAACATCCCAGAATCCTCTCGGTTTGGGGTCAAAATGTTGTCGCTCATTAAATCCAATAAGAAACGTCGCATCGAATGAATGTGATTGAATTCTCCCCATCTTGACGAGCGGAATTGAATGGTGCAACTGATTTTGCTGTGCTGTGAAAATTCAGATATTTGCATGACTTCTTTTGTTTTATTTTGTGAATAGCAAAAAGCATTCAACCCCATAATACATGTTGTTTTATTGGTCGCTCGTCCATTTCATATCCGATAGCTTAACCATTCATAGATTTGGATTCCTCTCGACGAGCCGAGCAGTACGAGTACCACCTTGATGGGTCTGCGACGTTTCCTTCCAGAGTTATTACCAAAAAACCACAAACATCCCAGAATCCTCTCGGTTTGGGGTCAAAATGTTGTCGCTCATTAAATCCAATAAGAAACGTCGCATCGAATGAATGTGATTGAGTTCTCCCCATCTTGACGAGCGGAATTGAATGGTGCAACTGATTTTGCTGTGCTGTGAAAATTCAGATATTTGCATGACTTCTTTTGTTTTATTTTGTGAATAGCAAAAAGCATTCAACCCCATAATACATGTTGTTTTATTGGTCGCTCGTCCATTTCATATCCGATAGCTTAACCATTCATAGATTTGGATTCCTCTCGACGAGCCGAGCAGTACGAGTACCACCTTGATGGGTCTGCGACGTTTCCTTTCAGAGTTATTACCAAAAAACCACAAAAATCCCAGAATCCTCTCGGTTTGGGGTCAAAATGTTGTCGCTCATTAAATCCAATAAGAAACGTCGCATCGAATGAATGTGATTGAATTCTCCCCATCTTGACGAGAGGAATTGAATGGTGCAACTGATATTGCTGTCCTGTGAAAATTCAGATATTTGCATGACTGCTTTTGTTTTATTTTGTGAATAGCAAAAAGCATTCAACCCCATAATACATGTTGTTTTATTGGTCGCTCGTCCATTTCATATTCCATAGCTTAAGCATTCATATATTTGGATTCCTCTCGACGAGGCGAGCAGTACGAGTACCACCTTGATGGGTCTGCGACGTTTCCTTCCAGAGTTATTACCAAAAATACACAAACATCCCAGAATCCTCTCGGTTTGGGGTCAAAATGTTGTCGCTCATTAAATCCAATAAGAAACGTCGCATCGAATGAATGTGATTGAATTCTCCCCATCTTGACGAGCGGAATTGAATGGTGCAACTGATTTTGCTGTGCTGTGAAAATTCAGATATTTGCATGACTTCTTTTGTTTTATTTTGTGAATAGCAAAAAGCATTCAACCCCATAATACATGTTGTTTTATTGGTCGCTCGTCCATTTCATATCCGATAGCTTAACCATTCATAGATTTGGATTCCTCTCGACGAGCCGAGCAGTACGAGTACCACCTTGATGGGTCTGCGACGTTTCCTTCCAGAGTTATTACCAAAAAACCACAAACATCCCAGAATCCTCTCGGTTTGGGGTCAAAATGTTGTCGCTCATTAAATCCAATAAGAAACGTCGCATCGAATGAATGTGATTGAATTCTCCCCATCTTGACGAGCGGAATTGAATGGTGCAACTGATTTTGCTGTGCTGTGAAAATTCAGATATTTGCATGACTTCTTTTGTTTTATTTTGTGAATAGCAAAAAGCATTCAACCCCATAATACATGTTGTTTTATTGGTCGCTCGTCCATTTCATATTCCATAGCTTAAGCATTCATATATTTGGATTCCTCTCGACGAGCCGAGCAGTACGAGTACCACCTTGATGGGTCTGCGACGTTTCCTTCCAGAGTTATTACCAAAAATACACAAACATCCCAGAATCCTCTCGGTTTGGGGTCAAAATGTTGTCGCTCATTAAATCCAATAAGAAACGTCGCATCGAATGAATGTGATTGAATTCTCCCCATCTTGACGAGCGGAATTGAATGGTGCAACTGATTTTGCTGTGCTGTGAAAATTCAGATATTTGCATGACTTCTTTTGTTTTATTTTGTGAATAGCAAAAAGCATTCAACCCCATAATACATGTTGTTTTATTGGTCGCTCGTCCATTTCATATCCGATAGCTTAACCATTCATAGATTTGGATTCCTCTCGACGAGCCGAGCAGTACGAGTACCACCTTGATGGGTCTGCGACGTTTCCTTCCAGAGTTATTACCAAAAAACCACAAACATCCCAGAATCCTCTCGGTTTGGGGTCAAAATGTTGTCGCTCATTAAATCCCATAAGAAACGTCGCATCGAATGAATGTGATTGAATTCTCCCCGTCTGGACGAGCGGAATTGAATGGTGCAACTGATATTGCTGTCCTGTGAAAATTCAGATATTTGCATGACTGCTTTTGTTTTATTTTGTGAATAGCAAAAAGCATTCAACCCCATAATACATGTTGTTTTATTGGTCGCTCGTCCATTTCATATTCCATAGCTTAAGCATTCATATATTTGGATTCCTCTCGACGAGGCGAGCAGTACGAGTACCACCTTGATGGGTCTGCGACGTTTCCTTCCAGAGTTATTACCAAAAATACACAAACATCCCAGAATCCTCTCGGTTTGGGGTCAAAATGTTGTCGCTCATTAAATCCAATAAGAAACGTCGCATCGAATGAATGTGATTGAATTCTCCCCATCTTGACGAGCGGAATTGAATGGTGCAACTGATTTTGCTGTGCTGTGAAAATTCAGATATTTGCATGACTTCTTTTGTTTTATTTTGTGAATAGCAAAAAGCATTCAACCCCATAATACATGTTGTTTTATTGGTCGCTCGTCCATTTCATATCCGATAGCTTAACCATTCATAGATTTGGATTCCTCTCGACGAGCCGAGCAGTACGAGTACCACCTTGATGGGTCTGCGACGTTTCCTTTCAGAGTTATTACCAAAAAACCACAAAAATCCCAGAATCCTCTCGGTTTGGGGTCAAAATGTTGTCGCTCATTAAATCCAATAAGAAACGTCGCATCGAATGAATGTGATTGAATTCTCCCCATCTTGACGAGAGGAATTGAATGGTGCAACTGATATTGCTGTCCTGTGAAAATTCAGATATTTGCATGACTGCTTTTGTTTTATTTTGTGAATAGCAAAAAGCATTCAACCCCATAATACATGTTGTTTTATTGGTCGCTCGTCCATTTCATATTCCATAGCTTAAGCATTCATATATTTGGATTCCTCTCGACGAGGCGAGCAGTACGAGTACCACCTTGATGGGTCTGCGACGTTTCCTTCCAGAGTTATTACCAAAAATACACAAACATCCCAGAATCCTCTCGGTTTGGGGTCAAAATGTTGTCGCTCATTAAATCCAATAAGAAACGTCGCATCGAATGAATGTGATTGAATTCTCCCCATCTTGACGAGCGGAATTGAATGGTGCAACTGATTTTGCTGTGCTGTGAAAATTCAGATATTTGCATGACTTCTTTTGTTTTATTTTGTGAATAGCAAAAAGCATTCAACCCATAATACATGTTGTTTTATTGGTCGCTCGTCCATTTCATATCCGATAGCTTAACCATTCATAGATTTGGATTCCTCTCGACGAGCCGAGCAGTAAGAGTACCACCTTGATGGGTCTGCGACGTTTCCTTCCAGAGTTATTACCAAAAAACCACAAACATCCCAGAATCCTCTCGGTTTGGGGTCAAAATGTTGTCGCTCATTAAATCCCATAAGAAACGTCGCATCGAATGAATGTGATTGAATTCTCCCCGTCTGGACGAGCGGAATTGAATGGTGCAACTGATATTGCTGTCCTGTGAAAATTCAGATATTTGCATGACTGCTTTTGTTTTATTTTGTGAATAGCAAAAAGCATTCAACCCCATAATACATGTTGTTTTATTGGTCGCTCGTCCATTTCATATTCCATAGCTTAAGCATTCATATATTTGGATTCCTCTCGACGAGGCGAGCAGTACGAGTACCACCTTGATGGGTCTGCGACGTTTCCTTCCAGAGTTATTACCAAAAATACACAAACATCCCAGAATCCTCTCGGTTTGGGGTCAAAATGTTGTCGCTCATTAAATCCAATAAGAAACGTCGCATCGAATGAATGTGATTGAATTCTCCCCATCTTGACGAGCGGAATTGAATGGTGCAACTGATTTTGCTGTGCTGTGAAAATTCAGATATTTGCATGACTTCTTTTGTTTTATTTTGTGAATAGCAAAAAGCATTCAACCCCATAATACATGTTGTTTTATTGGTCGCTCGTCCATTTCATATCCGATAGCTTAACCATTCATAGATTTGGATTCCTCTCGACGAGCCGAGCAGTACGAGTACCACCTTGATGGGTCTGCGACGTTTCCTTCCAGAGTTATTACCAAAAAACCACAAACATCCCAGAATCCTCTCGGTTTGGGGTCAAAATGTTGTCGCTCATTAAATCCCATAAGAAACGTCGCATCGAATGAATGTGATTGAATTCTCCCCGTCTGGACGAGCGGAATTGAATGGTGCAACTGATATTGCTGTCCTGTGAAAATTCAGATATTTGCATGACTGCTTTTGTTTTATTTTGTGAATAGCAAAAAGCATTCAACCCCATAATACATGTTGTTTTATTGGTCGCTCGTCCATTTCATATTCCATAGCTTAAGCATTCATATATTTGGATTCCTCTCGACGAGGCGAGCAGTACGAGTACCACCTTGATGGGTCTGCGACGTTTCCTTCCAGAGTTATTACCAAAAAACCACAAACATCCCAGAATCCTCTCGGTTTGGGGTCAAAATGTTGTCGCTCATTAAATCCAATAAGAAACGTCGCATCGAATGAATGTGATTGAATTCTCCCCATCTTGACGAGCGGAATTGAATGGTGCAACTGATTTTGCTGTGCTGTGAAAATTCAGATATTTGCATGACTTCTTTTGTTTTATTTTGTGAATAGCAAAAAGCATTCAACCCCATAATACATGTTGTTTTATTGGTCGCTCGTCCATTTCATATCCGATAGCTTAACCATTCATAGATTTGGATTCCTCTCGACGAGCCGAGCAGTACGAGTACCACCTTGATGGGTCTGCGACGTTTCCTTTCAGAGTTATTACCAAAAAACCACAAACATCCCAGAATCCTCTCGGTTTGGGGTCAAAATGTTGTCGCTCATTAAATCCAATAAGAAACGTCGCATCGAATGAATGTGATTGAATTCTCCCCATCTTGACGAGCGGAATTGAATGGTGCAACTGATATTGCTGTCCTGTGAAAATTCAGATATTTGCATGACTGCTTTTGTTTTATTTTGTGAATAGCAAAAAGCATTCAACCCCATAATACATGTTGTTTTATTGGTCGCTCGTCCATTTCATATTCCATAGCTTAAGCATTCATATATTTGGATTCCTCTCGACGAGGCGAGCAGTACGAGTACCACCTTGATGGGTCTGCGACGTTTCCTTCCAGAGTTATTACCAAAAATACACAAACATCCCAGAATCCTCTCGGTTTGGGGTCAAAATGTTGTCGCTCATTAAATCCAATAAGAAACGTCGCATCGAATGAATGTGATTGAATTCTCCCCATCTTGACGAGCGGAATTGAATGGTGCAACTGATTTTGCTGTGCTGTGAAAATTCAGATATTTGCATGACTTCTTTTGTTTTATTTTGTGAATAGCAAAAAGCATTCAACCCCATAATACATGTTGTTTTATTGGTCGCTCGTCCATTTCATATCCGATAGCTTAACCATTCATAGATTTGGATTCCTCTCAACGAGCCGAGCAGTACGAGTACCACCTTGATGGGTCTGCGACGTTTCATTTCAGAGTTATTACCAAAAAACCACAAACATCCCAGAATCCTCTCGGTTTGGGGTCAAAATGTTGTCGCTCATTAAATCCAATAAGAAACGTCGCATCGAATGAATGTGATTGAATTCTCCCCATCTTGACGAGCGGAATTGAATGGTGCAACTTATTTTGCTGTGCTGTGAAAATTCAGATATTTGCATGACTTCTTTTGTTTTATTTTGTGAATAGCAAAAAGCATTCAACCCCATAATACATGTTGTTTTATTGGTCGCTCGTCCATTTCATATTCCATAGCTTAAGTATTCATATATTTGGATTCCTCTCGACGAGGCGAGCAGTACGAGTACCACCTTGATGGGTCTGCGACGTTTCCTTCCAGAGTTATTACCAAAAATACACAAACATCCCAGAATCCTCTCGGTTTGGGGTCAAAATGTTGTCGCTCATTAAATCCAATAAGAAACGTCGCATCGAATGAATGTGATTGAATTCTCCCCATCTTGACGAGCGGAATTGAATGGTGCAACTGATTTTGCTGTGCTGTGAAAATTCAGATATTTGCATGACTTCTTTTGTTTTATTTTGTGAATAGCAAAAAGCATTCAACCCCATAATACATGTTGTTTTATTGGTCGCTCGTCCATTTCATATCCGATAGCTTAACCATTCATAGATTTGGATTCCTCTCGACGAGCCGAGCAGTACGAGTACCACCTTGATGGGTCTGCGACGTTTCATTTCAGAGTTATTACCAAAAAACCACAAACATCCCAGAATCCTCTCGGTTTGGGGTCAAAATGTTGTCGCTCATTAAATCCAATAAGAAACGTCGCATCGAATGAATGTGATTGAATTCTCCCCATCTTGACGAGCGGAATTGAATGGTGCAACTTATTTTGCTGTGCTGTGAAAATTCAGATATTTGCATGACTTCTTTTGTTTTATTTTGTGAATAGCAAAAAGCATTCAACCCCATAATACATGTTGTTTTATTGGTCGCTCGTCCATTTCATATTCCATAGCTTAAGTATTCATATATTTGGATTCCTCTCGACGAGGCGAGCAGTACGAGTACCACCTTGATGGGTCTGCGACGTTTCCTTCCAGAGTTATTACCAAAAATACACAAACATCCCAGAATCCTCTCGGTTTGGGGTCAAAATGTTGTCGCTCATTAAATCCAATAAGAAACGTCGCATCGAATGAATGTGATTGAATTCTCCCCATCTTGACGAGCGGAATTGAATGGTGCAACTGATTTTGCTGTGCTGTGAAAATTCAGATATTTGCATGACTTCTTTTGTTTTATTTTGTGAATAGCAAAAAGCATTCAACCCCATAATACATGTTGTTTTATTGGTCGCTCGTCCATTTCATATCCGATAGCTTAACCATTCATAGATTTGGATTCCTCTCGACGAGCCGAGCAGTACGAGTACCACCTTGATGGGTCTGCGACGTTTCATTTCAGAGTTATTACCAAAAAACCACAAACATCCCAGAATCCTCTCGGTTTGGGGTCAAAATGTTGTCGCTCATTAAATCCAATAAGAAACGTCGCATCGAATGAATGTGATTGAATTCTCCCCATCTTGACGAGCGGAATTGAATGGTGCAACTTATTTTGCTGTGCTGTGAAAATTCAGATATTTGCATGACTTCTTTTGTTTTATTTTGTGAATAGCAAAAAGCATTCAACCCCATAATACATGTTGTTTTATTGGTCGCTCGTCCATTTCATATCCGATAGCTTAACCATTCATAGATTTGGATTCCTCTCGACGAGCCGAGCAGTACGAGTACCACCTTGATGGGTCTGCGACGTTTCATTTCAGAGTTATTACCAAAAAACCACAAACATCCCAGAATCCTCTCGGTTTGGGGTCAAAATGTTGTCGCTCATTAAATCCAATAAGAAACGTCGCATCGAATGAATGTGATTGAATTCTCCCCATCTTGACGAGCGGAATTGAATGGTGCAACTTATTTTGCTGTGCTGTGAAAATTCAGATATTTGCATGACTTCTTTTGTTTTATTTTGTGAATAGCAAAAAGCATTCAACCCCATAATACATGTTGTTTTATTGGTCGCTCGTCCATTTCATATCCGATAGCTTAACCATTCATAGATTTGGATTCCTCTCGACGAGCCGAGCAGTACGAGTACCACCTTGATGGGTCTGCGACGTTTCCTTCCAGAGTTATTACCAAAAAACCACAAACATCCCAGAATCCTCTCGGTTTGGGGTCAAAATGTTGTCGCTCATTAAATCCCATAAGAAACGTCGCATCGAATGAATGTGATTGAATTCTCCCCGTCTGGACGAGCAGAATTGAATGGTGCAACTGATATTGCTGTCCTGTGAAAATTCAGATATTTGCATGACTGCTTTTGTTTTATTTTGTGAATAGCAAAAAGCATTCAACCCCATAATACATGTTGTTTTATTGGTCGCTCGTCCATTTCATATCCGATAGCTTAACCATTCATAGATTTGGATTCCTCTCGACGAGCCGAGCAGTACGAGTACCACCTTGATGGGTCTGCGACGTTTCCTTCCAGAGTTATTACCAAAAAACCACAAACATCCCAGAATCCTCTCGGTTTGGGGTCAAAATGTTGTCGCTCATTAAATCCCATAAGAAACGTCGCATCGAATGAATGTGATTGAATTCTCCCCGTCTGGACGAGCGGAATTGAATGGTGCAACTGATATTGCTGTCCTGTGAAAATTCAGATATTTGCATGACTGCTTTTGTTTTATTTTGTGAATAGCAAAAAGCATTCAACCCCATAATACATGTTGTTTTATTGGTCGCTCGTCCATTTCATATTCCATAGCTTAAGCATTCATATATTTGGATTCCTCTCGACGAGGCGAGCAGTACGAGTACCACCTTGATGGGTCTGCGACGTTTCCTTCCAGAGTTATTACCAAAAAACCACAAACATCCCAGAATCCTCTCGGTTTGGGGTCAAAATGTTGTCGCTCATTAAATCCAATAAGAAACGTCGCATCGAATGAATGTGATTGAATTCTCCCCATCTTGACGAGCGGAATTGAATGGTGCAACTGATTTTGCTGTGCTGTGAAAATTCAGATATTTGCATGACTTCTTTTGTTTTATTTTGTGAATAGCAAAAAGCATTCAACCCCATAATACATGTTGTTTTATTGGTCGCTCGTCCATTTCATATCCGATAGCTTAACCATTCATAGATTTGGATTCCTCTCGACGAGCCGAGCAGTACGAGTACCACCTTGATGGGTCTGCGACGTTTCCTTTCAGAGTTATTACCAAAAAACCACAAACATCCCAGAATCCTCTCGGTTTGGGGTCAAAATGTTGTCGCTCATTAAATCCAATAAGAAACGTCGCATCGAATTAATGTGATTGAATTCTCCCCATCTTGACGAGCGGAATTGAATGGTGCAACTGATATTGCTGTCCTGTGAAAATTCAGATATTTGCATGACTGCTTTTGTTTTATTTTGTGAATAGCAAAAAGCATTCAACCCCATAATACATGTTGTTTTATTGGTCGCTCGTCCATTTCATATTCCATAGCTTAAGCATTCATATATTTGGATTCCTCTCGACGAGGCGAGCAGTACGAGTACCACCTTGATGGGTCTGCGACGTTTCCTTCCAGAGTTATTACCAAAAATACACAAACATCCCAGAATCCTCTCGGTTTGGGGTCAAAATGTTGTCGCTCATTAAATCCAATAAGAAACGTCGCATCGAATGAATGTGATTGAATTCTCCCCATCTTGACGAGCGGAATTGAATGGTGCAACTGATTTTGCTGTGCTGTGAAAATTCAGATATTTGCATGACTTCTTTTGTTTTATTTTGTGAATAGCAAAAAGCATTCAACCCCATAATACATGTTGTTTTATTGGTCGCTCGTCCATTTCATATCCGATAGCTTAACCATTCATAGATTTGGATTCCTCTCGACGAGCCGAGCAGTACGAGTACCACCTTGATGGGTCTGCGACGTTTCCTTCCAGAGTTATTACCAAAAATACACAAACATCCCAGAATCCTCTCGGTTTGGGGTCAAAATGTTGTCGCTCATTAAATCCAATAAGAAACGTCGCATCGAATGAATGTGATTGAATTCTCCCCATCTTGACGAGCGGAATTGAATGGTGCAACTGATTTTGCTGTGCTGTGAAAATTCAGATATTTGCATGACTTCTTTTGTTTTATTTTGTGAATAGCAAAAAGCATTCAACCCCATAATACATGTTGTTTTATTGGTCGCTCGTCCATTTCATATCCGATAGCTTAACCATTCATAGATTTGGATTCCTCTCGACGAGCCGAGCAGTACGAGTACCACCTTGATGGGTCTGCGACGTTTCCTTTCAGAGTTATTACCAAAAAACCACAAACATCCCAGAATCCTCTCGGTTTGGGGTCAAAATGTTGTCGCTCATTAAATCCAATAAGAAACGTCGCATCGAATGAATGTGATTGAATTCTCCCCATCTTGACGAGCGGAATTGAATGGTGCAACTGATATTGCTGTCCTGTGAAAATTCAGATATTTGCATGACTGCTTTTGTTTTATTTTGTGAATAGCAAAAAGCATTCAACCCCATAATACATGTTGTTTTATTGGTCGCTCGTCCATTTCATATTCCATAGCTTAAGCATTCATATATTTGGATTCCTCTCGACGAGGCGAGCAGTACGAGTACCACCTTGATGGGTCTGCGACGTTTCATTCCAGAGTTATTACCAAAAATACACAAACATCCCAGAATCCTCTCGGTTTGGGGTCAAAATGTTGTCGCTCATTAAATCCAATAAGAAACGTCGCATCGAATGAATGTGATTGAATTCTCCCCATCTTGACGAGCGGAATTGAATGGTGCAACTGATTTTGCTGTGCTGTGAAAATTCAGATATTTGCATGACTTCTTTTGTTTTATTTTGTGAATAGCAAAAAGCATTCAACCCCATAATACATGTTGTTTTATTGGTCGCTCGTCCATTTCATATCCGATAGCTTAACCATTCATAGATTTGGATTCCTCTCGACGAGCCGAGCAGTACGAGTACCACCTTGATGGGTCTGCGACGTTTCATTTCAGAGTTATTACCAAAAAACCACAAACATCCCAGAATCCTCTCGGTTTGGGGTCAAAATGTTGTCGCTCATTAAATCCAATAAGAAACGTCGCATCGAATGAATGTGATTGAATTCTCCCCATCTTGACGAGCGGAATTGAATGGTGCAACTTATTTTGCTGTGCTGTGAAAATTCAGATATTTGCATGACTTATTTTGTTTTATTTTGTGAATAGCAAAAAGCATTCAACCCCATAATACATGTTGTTTTATTGGTCGCTCGTCCATTTCATATCCGATAGCTTAACCATTCATAGATTTGGATTCCTCTCGACGAGCCGAGCAGTACGAGTACCACCTTGATGGGTCTGCGACGTTTCCTTTCAGAGTTATTACCAAAAAACCACAAACATCCCAGAATCCTCTCGGTTTGGGGTCAAAATGTTGTCGCTCATTAAATCCAATAAGAAACGTCGCATCGAATGAATGTGATTGAATTCTCCCCATCTTGACGAGCGGAATTGAATGGTGCAACTGATATTGCTGTCCTGTGAAAATTCAGATATTTGCATGACTGCTTTTGTTTTATTTTGTGAATAGCAAAAAGCATTCAACCCCATAATACATGTTGTTTTATTGGTCGCTCGTCCATTTCATATTCCATAGCTTAAGCATTCATATATTTGGATTCCTCTCGACGAGGCGAGCAGTACGAGTACCACCTTGATGGGTCTGCGACGTTTCCTTCCAGAGTTATTACCAAAAATACACAACATCCCAGAATCCTCTCGGTTTGGGGTCAAAATGTTGTCGCTCATTAAATCCAATAAGAAACGTCGCATCGAATGAATGTGATTGAATTCTCCCCATCTTGACGAGCGGAATTGAATGGTGCAACTGATTTTGCTGTGCTGTGAAAATTCAGATATTTGCATGACTTCTTTTGTTTTATTTTGTGAATAGCAAAAAGCATTCAACCCCATAATACATGTTGTTTTATTGGTCGCTCGTCCATTTCATATCCGATAGCTTAACCATTCATAGATTTGGATTCCTCTCGACGAGCCGAGCAGTACGAGTACCACCTTGATGGGTCTGCGACGTTTCATTTCAGAGTTATTACCAAAAAACCACAAACATCCCAGAATCCTCTCGGTTTGGGGTCAAAATGTTGTCGCTCATTAAATCCAATAAGAAACGTCGCATCGAATGAATGTGATTGAATTCTCCCCATCTTGACGAGCGGAATTGAATGGTGCAACTTATTTTGCTGTGCTGTGAAAATTCAGATATTTGCATGACTTCTTTTGTTTTATTTTGTGAATAGCAAAAAGCATTCAACCCCATAATACATGTTGTTTTATTGGTCGCTCGTCCATTTCATATCCGATAGCTTAACCATTCATAGATTTGGATTCCTCTCGACGAGCCGAGCAGTACGAGTACCACCTTGATGGGTCTGCGACGTTTCCTTCCAGAGTTATTACCAAAAAACCACAAACATCCCAGAATCCTCTCGGTTTGGGGTCAAAATGTTGTCGCTCATTAAATCCCATAAGAAACGTCGCATCGAATGAATGTGATTGAATTCTCCCCGTCTGGACGAGCGGAATTGAATGGTGCAACTGATATTGCTGTCCTGTGAAAATTCAGATATTTGCATGACTGCTTTTGTTTTATTTTGTGAATAGCAAAAAGCATTCAACCCCATAATACATGTTGTTTTATTGGTCGCTCGTCCATTTCATATTCCATAGCTTAAGCATTCATATATTTGGATTCCTCTCGACGAGGCGAGCAGTACGAGTACCACCTTGATGGGTCTGCGACGTTTCCTTCCAGAGTTATTACCAAAAAACCACAAACATCCCAGAATCCTCTCGGTTTGGGGTCAAAATGTTGTCGCTCATTAAATCCAATAAGAAACGTCGCATCGAATGAATGTGATTGAATTCTCCCCATCTTGACGAGCGGAATTGAATGGTGCAACTGATTTTGCTGTGCTGTGAAAATTCAGATATTTGCATGACTTCTTTTGTTTTATTTTGTGAATAGCAAAAAGCATTCAACCCCATAATACATGTTGTTTTATTGGTCGCTCGTCCATTTCATATCCGATAGCTTAACCATTCATAGATTTGGATTCCTCTCGACGAGCCGAGCAGTACGAGTACCACCTTGATGGGTCTGCGACGTTTCCTTTCAGAGTTATTACCAAAAAACCACAAACATCCCAGAATCCTCTCGGTTTGGGGTCAAAATGTTGTCGCTCATTAAATCCAATAAGAAACGTCGCATCGAATGAATGTGATTGAATTCTCCCCATCTTGACGAGCGGAATTGAATGGTGCAACTGATATTGCTGTCCTGTGAAAATTCAGATATTTGCATGACTGCTTTTGTTTTATTTTGTGAATAGCAAAAAGCATTCAACCCCATAATACATGTTGTTTTATTGGTCGCTCGTCCATTTCATATTCCATAGCTTAAGCATTCATATATTTGGATTCCTCTCGACGAGGCGAGCAGTACGAGTACCACCTTGATGGGTCTGCGACGTTTCCTTCCAGAGTTATTACCAAAAATACACAAACATCCCAGAATCCTCTCGGTTTGGGGTCAAAATGTTGTCGCTCATTAAATCCAATAAGAAACGTCGCATCGAATGAATGTGATTGAATTCTCCCCATCTTGACGAGCGGAATTGAATGGTGCAACTGATTTTGCTGTGCTGTGAAAATTCAGATATTTGCATGACTTCTTTTGTTTTATTTTGTGAATAGCAAAAAGCATTCAACCCCATAATACATGTTGTTTTATTGGTCGCTCGTCCATTTCATATCCGATAGCTTAACCATTCATAGATTTGGATTCCTCTCGACGAGCCGAGCAGTACGAGTACCACCTTGATGGGTCTGCGACGTTTCATTTCAGAGTTATTACCAAAAAACCACAAACATCCCAGAATCCTCTCGGTTTGGGGTCAAAATGTTGTCGCTCATTAAATCCAATAAGAAACGTCGCATCGAATGAATGTGATTGAATTCTCCCCATCTTGACGAGCGGAATTGAATGGTGCAACTTATTTTGCTGTGCTGTGAAAATTCAGATATTTGCATGACTTCTTTTGTTTTATTTTGTGAATAGCAAAAAGCATTCAACCCCATAATACATGTTGTTTTATTGGTCGCTCGTCCATTTCATATCCGATAGCTTAACCATTCATAGATTTGGATTCCTCTCGACGAGCCGAGCAGTACGAGTACCACCTTGATGGGTCTGCGACGTTTCCTTTCAGAGTTATTACCAAAAAACCACAAACATCCCAGAATCCTCTCGGTTTGGGGTCAAAATGTTGTCGCTCATTAAATCCAATAAGAAACGTCGCATCGAATGAATGTGATTGAATTCTCCCCATCTTGACGAGCGGAATTGAATGGTGCAACTGATATTGCTGTCCTGTGAAAATTCAGATATTTGCATGACTGCTTTTGTTTTATTTTGTGAATAGCAAAAAGCATTCAACCCCATAATACATGTTGTTTTATTGGTCGCTCGTCCATTTCATATTCCATAGCTTAAGCATTCATATATTTGGATTCCTCTCGACGAGGCGAGCAGTACGAGTACCACCTTGATGGGTCTGCGACGTTTCCTTCCAGAGTTATTACCAAAAATACACAAACATCCCAGAATCCTCTCGGTTTGGGGTCAAAATGTTGTCGCTCATTAAATCCAATAAGAAACGTCGCATCGAATGAATGTGATTGAATTCTCCCCATCTTGACGAGCGGAATTGAATGGTGCAACTGATTTTGCTGTGCTGTGAAAATTCAGATATTTGCATGACTTCTTTTGTTTTATTTTGTGAATAGCAAAAAGCATTCAACCCCATAATACATGTTGTTTTATTGGTCGCTCGTCCATTTCATATCCGATAGCTTAATCATTCATAGATTTGGATTCCTCTCGACGAGCCGAGCAGTACGAGTACCACCTTGATGGGTCTGCGACGTTTCATTTCAGAGTTATTACCAAAAAACCACAAACATCCCAGAATCCTCTCGGTTTGGGGTCAAAATGTTGTCGCTCATTAAATCCAATAAGAAACGTCGCATCGAATGAATGTGATTGAATTCTCCCCATCTTGACGAGCGGAATTGAATGGTGCAACTTATTTTGCTGTGCTGTGAAAATTCAGATATTTGCATGACTTCTTTTGTTTTATTTTGTGAATAGCAAAAAGCATTCAACCCCATAATACATGTTGTTTTATTGGTCGCTCGTCCATTTCATATCCGATAGCTTAACCATTCATAGATTTGGATTCCTTTCGACGAGCCGAGCAGTACGAGTACCACCTTGATGGGTCTGCGACGTTTCCTTCCAGAGTTATTACCAAAAAACCACAAACATCCCAGAATCCTCTCGGTTTGGGGTCAAAATGTTGTCGCTCATTAAATCCAATAAGAAACGTCGCATCGAATGAATGTGATTGAATTCTCCCCGTCTGGACGAGCGGAATTGAATGGTGCAACTGATTTTGCTGTGCTGTGAAAATTCAGATATTTGCATGACTGCTTTTGTTTTATTTTATGAATAGCAAAAAGCATTCAACCCATAATACATGTTGTTTTATTGGTCGCTCGTCCATTTCATATCCCATAGCTTAACCATTCATATATTTGGATTCCTCTCGACGAGCCGAGCAGTACGAGTACCACCTTGATGGGTCTGCGACGTTTCCTTCCAGAGTTATTACCAAAAAACCACAAACATCCCAGAATCCTCTCGGTTTGGGGTCAAAATGTTGTCGCTCATTAAATCCCATAAGAAACGTCGCATCGAATGAATGTGATTGAATTCTCCCCGTCTGGACGAGCGGAATTGAATGGTGCAACTGATATTGCTGTCCTGTGAAAATTCAGATATTTGCATGACTGCTTTTGTTTTATTTTGTGAATAGCAAAAAGCATTCAACCCCATAATACATGTTGTTTTATTGGTCGCTCGTCCATTTCATATCCCATAGCTTAACCATTCATATATTTGGATTCCTCTCGACGAGGCGAGCAGTTCGAGTACCACCTTGATGGGTCTGCGACGTTTACTTCCAGAGTTATTACCAAAAAACCACAAACATCCCAGAATCCTCTCGGTTTGGGGTCAAAATGTTGTCGCTCATTAAATCCCATAAGAAACGTCGCATCGAATGAATGTGATTGAATTCTCCCCGTCTGGACAAGCGGAATTGAATGGTGCAACTGATATTGCTGTCCTGTGAAAATTCAGATATTTGCATGACTGCTTTTGTTTTATTTTGTGAATAGTAAAAAGCATTCAACCCCATAATACATGTTGTTTTATTGGTCGCTCGTCCATTTCATATTCCATAGCTTAAGCATTCATATATTTGGATTCCTCTCGACGAGGCGAGCAGTACGAGTACCACCTTGATGGGTCTGCGACGTTTCCTTCCAGAGTTATTACCAAAAATACACAAACATCCCAGAATCCTCTCGGTTTGGGGTCAAAATGTTGTCGCTCATTAAATCCAATAAGAAACGTCGCATCGAATGAATGTGATTGAATTCTCCCCGTCTGGACGAGCGGAATTGAATGGTGCAACTGATATTGCTGTCCTGTGAAAATTCAGATATTTGCATGACTGCTTTTGTTTTATTTTGTGAATAGCAAAAAGCATTCAACCCCATAATACATGTTGTTTTATTGGTCGCTCGTCCATTTCATATTCCATAGCTTAAGCATTCATATATTTGGATTCCTCTCGACGAGGCGAGCAGTACGAGTACCACCTTGATGGGTCTACGACGTTTCCTTCCAGAGTTATTACCAAAAATACACAAACATCCCAGAATCCTCTCGGTTTGGGGTCAAAATGTTGTCGCTCATTAAATCCAATAAGAAACGTCGCATCGAATGAATGTGATTGAATTCTCCCCATCTTGACGAGCGGAATTGAATGGTGCAACTGATTTTGCTGTGCTGTGAAAATTCAGATATTTGCATGACTTCTTTTGTTTTATTTTGTGAATAGCAAAAAGCATTCAACCCCATAATACATGTTGTTTTATTGGTCGCTCGTCCATTTCATAACCCATAGCTTAACCATTCATAGATTTGGATTCCTCTCGACGAGCCGAGCAGTACGAGTACCACCTTGATGGGTCTGCGACGTTTCCTTCCAGAGTTATTACCAAAAAACCACAAACATCCCAGAATCCTCTCGGTTTGGGGTCAAAATGTTGTCGCTCATTAAATCCCATAAGAAACGTCGCATCGAATGAATGTGATTGAATTCTCCCCGTCTGGACGAGCGGAATTGAATGGTGCAACTGATATTGCTGTCCTGTGAAAATTCAGATATTTGCATGACTGCTTTTGTTTTATTTTGTGAATAGCAAAAAGCATTCAACCCCATAATACATGTTGTTTTATTGGTCGCTCGTCCATTTCATATTCCATAGCTTAAGCATTCATATATTTGGATTCCTCTCGACGAGGCGAGCAGTACGAGTACCACCTTGATGGGTCTGCGACGTTTCCTTCCAGAGTTATTACCAAAAAACCACAAACATCCCAGAATCCTCTCGGTTTGGGGTCAAAATGTTGTCGCTCATTAAATCCCATAAGAAACGTCGCATCGAATGAATGTGATTGAATTCTCCCCGTCTGGACGAGCGGAATTGAATGGTGCAACTGATATTGCTGTCCTGTGAAAATTCAGATATTTGCATGACTGCTTTTGTTTTATTTTGTGAATAGCAAAAAGCATTCAACCCCATAATACATGTTGTTTTATTGGTCGCTCGTCCATTTCATATCCCATAGCTTAACCATTCATATATTTGGATTCCTCTCGACGAGCCGAGCAGTACGAGTACCACCTTGATGGGTCTGCGACGTTTCCTTCCAGAGTTATTACCAAAAAACCACAAACATCCCAGAATCCTCTCGGTTTGGGGTCAAAATGTTGTCGCTCATTAAATCCCATAAGAAACGTCGCATCGAATGAATGTGATTGAATTCTCCCCGTCTGGACGAGCGGAATTGAATGGTGCAACTGATATTGCTGTCCTGTGAAAATTCAGATATTTGCATGACTGCTTTTGTTTTATTTTGTGAATAGCAAAAAGCATTCAACCCCATAATACATGTTGTTTTATTGGTCGCTCGTCCATTTCATATTCCATAGCTTAAGCATTCATATATTTGGATTCCTCTCGACGAGGCGAGCAGTACGAGTACCACCTTGATGGGTCTGCGACGTTTCCTTCCAGAGTTATTACCAAAAATACACAAACATCCCAGAATCCTCTCGGTTTGGGGTCAAAATGTTGTCGCTCATTAAATCCAATAAGAAACGTCGCATCGAATGAATGTGATTGAATTCTCCCCATCTTGACGAGCGGAATTGAATGGTGCAACTGATTTTGCTGTGCTGTGAAAATTCAGATATTTGCATGACTTCTTTTGTTTTATTTTGTGAATAGCAAAAAGCATTCAACCCCATAATACATGTTGTTTTATTGGTCGCTCGTCCATTTCATATCCGATAGCTTAACCATTCATAGATTTGGATTCCTCTCGACGAGCCGAGCAGTACGAGTACCACCTTGATGGGTCTGCGACGTTTCCTTTCAGAGTTATTACCAAAAAACCACAAACATCCCAGAATCCTCTCGGTTTGGGGTCAAAATGTTGTCGCTCATTAAATCCAATACGAAACGTCGCATCGAATGAATGTGATTGAATTCTCCCCATCTTGACGAGCGGAATTGAATGGTGCAACTGATATTGCTGTCCTGTGAAAATTCAGATATTTGCATGACTGCTTTTGTTTTATTTTGTGAATAGCAAAAAGCATTCAACCCCATAATACATGTTGTTTTATTGGTCGCTCGTCCATTTCATATTCCATAGCTTAAGCATTCATATATTTGGATTCCTCTCGACGAGGCGAGTAGTACGAGTACCACCTTGATGGGTCTGCGACGTTTCCTTTCAGAGTTATTACCAAAAAACCACAAACATCCCAGAATCCTCTCGGTTTGGGGTCAAAATGTTGTCGCTCATTAAATCCAATAAGAAACGTCGCATCGAATGAATGTGATTGAATTCTCCCCATCTTGACGAGCGGAATTGAATGGTGCAACTGATATTGCTGTCCTGTGAAAATTCAGATATTTGCATGACTGCTTTTGTTTTATTTTGTGAATAGCAAAAAGCATTCAACCCCATAATACATGTTGTTTTATTGGTCGCTCGTCCATTTCATATTCCATAGCTTAAGCATTCATATATTTGGATTCCTCTCGACGAGGCGAGCAGTTCGAGTACCACCTTGATGGGTCTGCGACGTTTCCTTCCAGAGTTATTATCAAAAATACACAAACATCCCAGAATCCTCTCGGTTTGGGGTCAAAATGTTGTCGCTCATTAAATCCAATAAGAAACGTCGCATCGAATGAATGTGATTGAATTCTCCCCATCTTGACGAGCGGAATTGAATGGTGCAACTGATTTTGCTGTGCTGTGAAAATTCAGATATTTGCATGACTTCTTTTGTTTTATTTTGTGAATAGCAAAAAGCATTCAACCCCATAATACATGTTGTTTTATTGGTCGCTCGTCCATTTCATATCCGATAGCTTAACCATTCATAGATTTGGATTCCTCTCGACGAGCCGAGCAGTACGAGTACCACCTTGATGGGTCTGCGACGTTTCCTTTCAGAGTTATTACCAAAAAACCACAAACATCCCAGAATCCTCTCGGTTTGGGGTCAAAATGTTGTCGCTCATTAAATCCAATAAGAAACGTCGCATCGAATGAATGTGATTGAATTCTCCCCATCTTGACGAGCGGAATTGAATGATGCAACTTATTTTGCTGTGCTGTGAAAATTCAGATATTTGCATGACTTCTTTTGTTTTATTTTGTGAATAGCAAAAAGCATTCAACCCCATAATACATGTTGTTTTATTGGTCGCTCGTCCATTTCATATCCGATAGCTTAACCATTCATAGATTTGGATTCCTTTCGACGAGCCGAGCAGTACGAGTACCACCTTGATGGGTCTGCGACGTTTCCTTCCAGAGTTATTACCAAAAAACCACAAACATCCCAGAATCCTCTCGGTTTGGGGTCAAAATGTTGTCGCTCATTAAATCCAATAAGAAACGTCGCATCGAATGAATGTGATTGAATTCTCCCCGTCTGGACGAGCGGAATTGAATGGTGCAACTGATTTTGCTGTGCTGTGAAAATTCAGATATTTGCATGACTGCTTTTGTTTTATTTTATGAATAGCAAAAAGCATTCAACCCATAATACATGTTGTTTTATTGGTCGCTCGTCCATTTCATATCCCATAGCTTAACCATTCATATATTTGGATTCCTCTCGACGAGCCGAGCAGTACGAGTACCACCTTGATGGGTCTGCGACGTTTCCTTCCAGAGTTATTACCAAAAAACCACAAACATCCCAGAATCCTCTCGGTTTGGGGTCAAAATGTTGTCGCTCATTAAATCCCATAAGAAACGTCGCATCGAATGAATGTGATTGAATTCTCCCCGTCTGGACGAGCGGAATTGAATGGTGCAACTGATATTGCTGTCCTGTGAAAATTCAGATATTTGCATGACTGCTTTTGTTTTATTTTGTGAATAGCAAAAAGCATTCAACCCCATAATACATGTTGTTTTATTGGTCGCTCGTCCATTTCATATTCCATAGCTTAAGCATTCATATATTTGGATTCCTCTCGACGAGGCGAGCAGTACGAGTACCACCTTGATGGGTCTGCGACGTTTCCTTCCAGAGTTATTACCAAAAATACACAAACATCCCAGAATCCTCTCGGTTTGGGGTCAAAATGTTTTCGCTCATTAAATCCCATAAGAAACGTCGCATCGAATGAATGTGATTGAATTCTCCCCGTCTGGACGAGCGGAATTGAATGGTGCAACTGATTTTGCTGTGCTGTGAAAATTCAGATATTTGCATGACTGCTTTTGTTTTATTTTGTGAATAGCAAAAAGCATTCAACCCCATAATACATGTTGTTTTATTGGTCGCTCGTCCATTTCATATCCGATAGCTTAACCATTCATAGATTTGGATTCCGCTCGACGAGCCGAGCAGTACGAGTACCACCTTGATGGGTCTGCGACGTTTCCTTCCAGAGTTATTACCAAAAAACCACAAACATCCCAGAATCCTCTCGGTTTGGGGTCAAAATGTTGTCGCTCATTAAATCCAATAAGAAACGTCGCATAGAATGAATGTGATTGAATTCTCCCCGTCTGGACGAGCGGAATTGAATGGTGCAACTGATTTTGCTGTGCTGTGAAAATTCAGATATTTGCATGACTGCTTTTGTTTTATTTTGTGAATAGCAAAAAGCATTCAACCCCATAAAACATGTTGTTTTATTGGTCGCTCGTCCATTTCATATCCGATAGCTTAACCATTCATAGATTTGGATTCCGCTCGACGAGCCGAGCAGTACGAGTACCACCTTGATGGGTCTGCGACGTTTCCTTCCAGAGTTATTACCAAAAAACCACAAACATCCCAGAATCCTCTCGGTTTGGGGTCAAAATGTTGTCGCTCATTAAATCCAATAAGAAACGTCGCATCGAATGAATGTGATTGAATTCTCCCCGTCTGGACGAGCGGAATTGAATGGTGCAACTGATTTTGCTGTGCTGTGAAAATTCAGATATTTGCATGACTGCTTTTGTTTTATTTTATGAATAGCAAAAAGCATTCAACCCATAATACATGTTGTTTTATTGGTCGCTCGTCCATTTCATATCCCATAGCTTAACCATTCATATACTTGGATTCCTCTCGACGAGGCGAGCAGTTCGAGTACCACCTTGATGGGTCTGCGACGTTTCCTTCCAGAGTTATTACCAAAAAACCACAAACATCCCAGAATCCTCTCGGTTTGGGGTCAAAATGTTGTCGCTCATTAAATCCAATAAGAAACGTCGCATCGAATGAATGTGATTGAATTCTCCCCGTCTGGACGAGCGGAATTGAATGGTGCAACTGATTTTGCTGTGCTGTGAAAATTCAGATATTTGCATGACTTCTTTTGTTTTATTTTGTGAATAGCAAAAAGCATTCAACCCCATAATACATGTTGTTTTATTGGTCGCTCGTCCATTTCATATTCCATAGCTTAAGCATTCATATATTTGGATTCCTCTCGACGAGGCGAGAAGTACGAGTACCACCTTGATGGGTCTGCGACGTTTCCTTCCAGAGTTATTACCAAAAATACACAAACATCCCAGAATCCTCTCGGTTTGGGGTCAAAATGTTGTCGCTCATTAAATCCAATTAGAAACGTCGCATCGAATGAATGTGATTGAATTCTCCCCGTCTGGACGAGCGGAATTGAATGGTGCAACTGATTTTGCTGTGCTGTGAAAATTCAGATATTTGCATGACTGCTTTTGTTTTATTTTATGAATAGCAAAAAGCATTCAACCCATAATACATGTTGTTTTATTGGTCGCTCGTCCATTTCATATCCCATAGCTTAACCATTCATATATTTGGATTCCTCTCGACGAGGCGAGCAGTTCGAGTACCACCTTGATGGGTCTGCGACGTTTCCTTCCAGAGTTATTACCAAAAAACCACAAACATCCCAGAATCCTCTCGGTTTGGGGTCAAAATGTTGTCGCTCATTAAATCCCATAAGAAACGTCGCACCGAATGAATGTGATTGAATTTTCCCCGTCTCGACGAGCGGAATTGAATGGTGCAACTGATTTTGCTGTGCTGTGAAAATTCAGATATTTGCATGACTGCTTTTGTTTTATTTTGTGAATAGCAAAAAGCATTCAACCCCATAATACATGCTGTTTTATTGGTCGCTCGTCCATTTCATATCACATAGCTTAACCATTCATATATTTGGATTCGTCTCGACGAGCCGAGCAGTACGAGTACCACCTTGATGGGTCTGCGACATTTCCTTCCAGAGTTATTACCAAAAAAACACAAACATCCCAGAATCCTCTCGGTTTGGGGTCAAAATGTTGTCGCTCATTAAATCCCATAAGAAACGTCGCATCGAATGAATGTGATTGAATTCTCCCCGTCTCGAAGAGCGAAATTGAATGGTGCAACTGATTTTGCTGTGCTGTGAAAATTCAGATATTTGCATGACTGCTTTTGTTTTATTTTGTGAATAGCAAAAAGCATTAAACCCCATAATACATGTTGTTTTATTGGTCGCTCGTCCATTTCATATCCCATAGCTTAAGCATTCATATATTTGGATTCCTCTCGACGAGGCGAGCAGTACGAGTACCACCTTGATGGGTCTGCGACGTTTCTTTCCAGAGTTATTACCAAAAAACCACAAACATCCCAGAATCCTCTCGGTTTGGGGTCAAAATGTTGTCGCTCATTAAATCCCATAAGAAACGTCGCATCGAATGAATGTGATTGAATTCTCCCCGTCTGGACGAGCGGAATTGAATGGTGCAACTGATTTTGCTGTGCTGTAAAAATTCAGATATTTGCATGACTGTTTTTGTTTTATTTTGTGAATAGCAAAAGCATTCAACCCCATAATACATGTTGTTTTATTGGTCGCTCGTCCATTTCATATCCCATAGCTTAACCATTCATATATTTGGATTCTTCTCGACGAGGCGAGCAGTTCGAGTACCACCTTGATGGGTCTGCGACGTTTCCTTCCAGAGTTATTACCAAAAAACCACAAACATCCCAGAATCCTCTCGGTTTGGGGTCAAAATGTTGTCGCTCATTAAATCCCATAAGAAACGTCGCATCGAATGAATGTGATTGAATTCTCCCCGTCTGGACGAGCGGAATTGAATGGTGCAACTGATATTGCTGTCCTGTGAAAATTCAGATATTTGCATGACTGCTTTTGTTTTATTTTGTGAATAGCAAAAAGCATTCAACCCCATAATACATGTTGTTTTATTGGTCGCTCGTCCATTTCATATTCCATAGCTTAAGCATTCATATATTTGGATTCCTCTCGACGAGGCGAACAGTACGAGTACCACCTTGATGGGTCTGCGACGTTTCCTTCCAGAGTTATTACCAAAAATACACAAACATTCCAGAATCCTCTCGGTTTGGGGTCAAAATGTTTTCGCTCATTAAATCCAATAAGAAACGTCGCATCGAATGAATGTGATTGAATTCTCCCCGTCTGGACGAGCGGAATTGAATGGTGCAACTGATTTTGCTGTGCTGTGAAAATTCAGATATTTGCATGACTGCTTTTGTTTTATTTTGTGAATAGCAAAAAGCATTCAACCCCATAATACATGTTGTTTTATTGGTCGCTCGTCCATTTCATATCCGATAGCTTAACCATTCATAGATTTGGATTCCGCTCGACGAGCCGAGCAGTACGAGTACCACCTTGATGGGTCTGCGACGTTTCCTTCCAGAGTTATTACAAAAAAACCACAAACATCCCAGAATCCTCTCGGTTTGGGGTCAAAATGTTGTCGCTCATTAAATCCAATAAGAAACGTCGCATCGAATGAATGTGATTGAATTCTCCCCGTCTGGACGAGCGGAATTGAATGGTGCAACTGATTTTGCTGTGCTGTGAAAATTCAGATATTTGCATGACTGCTTTTGTTTTATTTTGTGAATAGCAAAAAGCATTCAACCCCATAATACATGTTGTTTTATTGGTCGCTCGTCCATTTCATATTCCATAGCTTAAGTATTCATATATTTGGATTCCTCTCGACGAGGCGAGAAGTACGAGTACCACCTTGATGGGTCTGCGACGTTTCCTTCCAGAGTTATTACCAAAAATACACAAACATCCCAGAATCCTCTCGGTTTGGGGTCAAAATGTTGTCGCTCATTAAATCCAATAAGAAACGTCGCATCGAATGAATGTGATTGAATTCTCCCCGTCTGGACGAGAGGAATTGAATGGTGCAACTGATTTTGCTGTGCTGTGAAAATTCAGATATTTGCATGACTGCTTTTGTTTTATTTTGTGAATAGCAAAAAGCATTCAACCCCATAATACATGTTGTTTTATTGGTCGCTCGTCCATTTCATATCCGATAGCTTAACGATTCATAGATGTGGATTCCTCTCGACGAGCCGAGCAGTACGAGTACCACCTTGATGGGTCTGCGACGTTTCCTTCCAGAGTTATTACCAAAAAACCACAAACATCCCAGAATCCTCTCGGTTTGGGGTCAAAATGTTGTCGCTCATTAAATCCAATAAGAAACGTCGCATCGAATGAATGTGATTGAATTCTCCCCATCTTGACGAGCGGAATTGAATGGTGCAACTGATTTTGCTGTGCTGTGAAAATTCAGATATTTGCATGACTTCTTTTGTTTTATTTTGTGAATAGCAAAAAGCATTCAACCCCATAATACATGTTGTTTTATTGGTCGCTCGTCCATTTCATATCCGATAGCTTAACCATTCATAGATTTGGATTCCTCTCGACGAGCCGAGCAGTACGAGTACCACCTTGATGGGTCTGCGACGTTTCCTTCCAGAGTTATTACAAAAAAACCACAAACATCCCAGAATCCTCTCGGTTTGGGGTCAAAATGTTGTCGCTCATTAAATCCAATAAGAAACGTCGCATCGAATGAATGTGATTGAATTCTCCCCGTCTGGACGAGCGGAATTGAATGGTGCAACTGATTTTGCTGTGCTGTGAAAATTCAGATATTTGCATGACTGCTTTTGTTTTATTTTGTGAATAGCAAAAAGCATTCAACCCCATAATACATGTTGTTTTATTGGTCGCTCGTCCATTTCATATTCCATAGCTTAAGTATTCATATATTTGGATTCCTCTCGACGAGGCGAGAAGTACGAGTACCACCTTGATGGGTCTGCGACGTTTCCTTCCAGAGTTATTACCAAAAATACACAAACATCCCAGAATCCTCTCGGTTTGGGGTCAAAATGTTGTCGCTCATTAAATCCAATAAGAAACGTCGCATCGAATGAATGTGATTGAATTCTCCCCGTCTGGACGAGAGGAATTGAATGGTGCAACTGATTTTGCTGTGCTGTGAAAATTCAGATATTTGCATGACTGCTTTTGTTTTATTTTGTGAATAGCAAAAAGCATTCAACCCCATAATACATGTTGTTTTATTGGTCGCTCGTCCATTTCATATCCGATAGCTTAACGATTCATAGATGTGGATTCCTCTCGACGAGCCGAGCAGTACGAGTACCACCTTGATGGGTCTGCGACGTTTCCTTCCAGAGTTATTACCAAAAAACCACAAACATCCCAGAATCCTCTCGGTTTGGGGTCAAAATGTTGTCGCTCATTAAATCCAATAAGAAACGTCGCATCGAATGAATGTGATTGAATTCTCCCCATCTTGACGAGCGGAATTGAATGGTGCAACTGATTTTGCTGTGCTGTGAAAATTCAGATATTTGCATGACTTCTTTTGTTTTATTTTGTGAATAGCAAAAAGCATTCAACCCCATAATACATGTTGTTTTATTGGTCGCTCGTCCATTTCATATCCGATAGCTTAACCATTCATAGATTTGGATTCCTCTCGACGAGCCGAGCAGTACGAGTACCACCTTGATGGGTCTCCGACGTTTCCTTCCAGAGTTATTACCAAAAAACCACAAACATCCCAGAATCCTCTCGGTTTGGGGTCAAAATGTTGTCGCTCATTAAATCCAATAAGAAACGTCTCATCGAATGAATGTGATTGAATTCTCCCCGTCTGGACGAGCGGAATTGAATGGTGCAACTGATTTTGCTGTGCTGTGAAAATTCAGATATTTGCATGACTGCTTTTATTTTATTTTATGAATAGCAAAAAGCATTCAACCCATAATACATGTTGTTTTATTGGTCGCTCGTCCATTTCATATCCCATAGCTTAACCATTCATATATTTGGATTCCTCTCGACGAGGCGAGCAGTTCGAGTACCACCTTGATGGGTCTGCGACGTTTCCTCCAGAGTTATCACCAAAAAACCACAAACATCCCAGAATCCTCTCGGTTTGGGGTCAAAATGTTGTCGCTCATTAAATCCCATAAGAAACGTCGCACCGAATGAATGTGATTGAATTTTCCCCGTCTCGACGAGCGGAATTGAATGGTGCAACTGATTTTGCTGTGCTGTGAAAATTCAGATATTTGCATGACTTCTTTTGTTTTATTTTGTGAATAGCAAAAAGCATTCAACCCCATAATACATGTTGTTTTATTGGTCGCTCGTCCATTTCATATCCGATAGCTTAACCATTCATATATTTGGATTCCTCTCGACGAGCCGAGCAGTACGAGTACCACCTTGATGGGTCTGCGACGTTTCCTTCCAGAGTTATTACCAAAAAACCACAAACATCCCAGAATCCTCTCGGTTTGGGGTCAAAATGTTGTCGCTCATTAAATCCAATAAGAAACGTCGCATCGAATGAATGTGATTGAATTCTCCCCGTCTGGACGAGCGGAATTGAATGGTGCAACTGATTTTGCTGTGCTGTGAAAATTCAGATATTTGCATGACTTCTTTTGTTTTATTTTGTGAATAGCAAAAAGCATTCAACCCCATAATACATGTTGTTTTATTGGTCGCTCGTCCATTTCATATCCGATAGCTTAACCATTCATATATTTGGATTCCTCTCGACGAGCCGAGCAGTACGAGTACCACCTTGATGGGTCTGCGACGTTTCCTTCCAGAGTTATTACCAAAAAACCACAAACATCCCAGAATCCTCTCGGTTTGGGGTCAAAATGTTGTCGCTCATTAAATCCAATAAGAAACGTCGCATCGAATGAATGTGATTGAATTCTCCCCGTCTGGACGAGCGGAATTGAATGGTGCAACTGATTTTGCTGTGCTGTGAAAATTCAGATATTTGCATGACTGCTTTTGTTTTATTTTATGAATAGCAAAAAGCATTCAACCCATAATACATGTTGTTTTATTGGTCGCTCGTCCATTTCATATCCCATAGCTTAACCATTCATATATTTGGATTCCTCTCGACGAGGCGAGCAGTTCGAGTACCACCTTGATGGGTCTGCGACGTTTCCTTCCAGAGTTATTACCAAAAAACCACAAACATCCCAGAATCCTCTCGGTTTGGGGTCAAAATGTTGTCGCTCATTAAATCCCATAAGAAACGTCGCATCGAATGAATGTGATTGAATTCTCCCCGTCTGGACGAGCGGAATTGAATGGTGCAACTGATATTGCTGTCCTGTGAAAATTCAGATATTTGCATGACTGCTTTTGTTTTATTTTGTGAATAGCAAAAAGCATTCAACCCCATAATACATGTTGTTTTATTGGTCGCTCGTCCATTTCATATTCCATAGCTTAAGCATTCATATATTTGGATTCCTCTCGACGAGGCGAGAAGTACGAGTACCACCTTGATGGGTCTGCGACGTTTCCTTCCAGAGTTATTACCAAAAATACACAAACATCCCAGAATCCTCTCGGTTTGGGGTCAAAATGTTTTCGCTCATTAAATCCAATAAGAAACGTCGCATTGAATGAATGTGATTGAATTCTCCCCGTCTGGACGAGCGGAATTGAATGGTGCAACTGATTTTGCTGTGCTGTGAAAATTCAGATATTTGCATGACTGCTTTTGTTTTATTTTTTGAATAGCAAAAAGCATTCAACCCATAATACATGTTGTTTTATTGGTCGCTCGTCCATTTCATATCCCATAGCTTAACCATTCATATATTTGGATTCCTCTCGACGAGGCGAGAAGTACGAGTACCACCTTGATGGGTCTGCGACGTTTCCTTCCAGAGTTATTACCAAAAATACACAAACATCCCAGAATCCTCTCGGTTTGGGGTCAAAATGTTGTCGCTCATTAAATCCAATTAGAAACGTCGCATCGAATGAATGTGATTGAATTCTCCCCGTCTGGACGAGCGGAATTGAATGGTGCAACTTATTTTGCTGTGCTGTGAAAATTCAGATATTTGCATGACTGCTTTTGATTTATTTTATGAATAGCAAAAAGCATTCAACCCATAATACATGTTGTTTTATTGGTCGCTCGTCCATTTCATATCCCATAGCTTAACCATTCATATATTTGGATTCCTCTCGACGAGGCGAGCAGTTCGAGTACCACCTTGATGGGTCTGCGACGTTTCCTTCCAGAGTTATTACCAAAAAACCACAAACATCCCAGAATCCTCTCGGTTTGGGGTCAAAATGTTGTCGCTCATTAAATCCCATAAGAAACGTCGCACCGAATGAATGTGATTGAATTTTCCCCGTCTCGACGAGCGGAATTGAATGGTGCAACTGATTTTGCTGTGCTGTGAAAATTCAGATATTTGCATGACTGCTTTTGTTTTATTTTGTGAATAGCAAAAAGCATTCAACCCCATAATACATGCTGTTTTATTGGTCGCTCGTCCATTTCATATCCCATAGCTTAACCATTCATATATTTGGATTCGTCTCGACGAGCCGAGCAGTACGAGTACCACCTTGATGGGTCTGCGACGTTTCCTTCCAGAGTTATTACCAAAAAAACACAAACATCCCAGAATCCTCTCGGTTTGGGGTCAAAATGTTGTCGCTCATTAAATCCCATAAGAAACGTCGCATCGAATGAATGTGATTGAATTCTCCCCGTCTGGAAGAGCGGAATTGAATGGTGCAACTGATTTTGCTGTGCTGTGAAAATTCAGATATTTGCATGACTGCTTTTGTTTTATTTTGTGAATAGCAAAAAGCATTAAACCCCATAATACATGTTGTTTTATTGGTCGCTCGTCCATTTCATATCCCATAGCTTAAGCATTCATATATTTGGATTCCTCTCGACGAGGCGAGCAGTACGAGTACCACCTTGATGGGTCTGCGACGTTTCCTTCCAGAGTTATTACCAAAAAACCACAAACATCCCAGAATCCTCTCGGTTTGGGGTCAAAATGTTGTCGCTCATTAAATCCAATTAGAAACGTCGCATCGAATGAATGTGATTGAATTCTCCCCGTCTGGACGAGCGGAATTGAATGGTGCAACTTATTTTGCTGTGCTGTGAAAATTCAGATATTTGCATGACTGCTTTTGTTTTATTTTATGAATAGCAAAAAGCATTCAACCCATAATACATGTTGTTTTATTGGTCGCTCGTCCATTTCATATCCCATAGCTTAACCATTCATATATTTGGATTCCTCTCGACGAGGCGAGCAGTTCGAGTACCACCTTGATGGGTCTGCGACGTTTCCTTCCAGAGTTATTACCAAAAAACCACAAACATCCCAGAATCCTCTCGGTTTGGGGTCAAAATGTTGTCGCTCATTAAATCCCATAAGAAACGTCGCACCGAATGAATGTGATTGAATTTTCCCCGTCTCGACGAGCGGAATTGAATGGTGCAACTGATTTTGCTGTGCTGTGAAAATTCAGATATTTGCATGACTGCTTTTGTTTTATTTTGTGAATAGCAAAAAGCATTCAACCCCATAATACATGCTGTTTTATTGGTCGCTCGTCCATTTCATATCCCATAGCTTAACCATTCATATATTTGGATTCGTCTCGACGAGCCGAGCAGTACGAGTACCACCTTGATGGGTCTGCGACGTTTCCTTCCAGAGTTATTACCAAAAAACCACAAACATCCCAGAATCCTCTCGGTTTGGGGTCAAAATGTTGTCGCTCATTAAATCCCATAAGAAACGTCGCATCGAATGAATGTGATTGAATTCTCCCCGTCTGGACGAGCGGAATTGAATGGTGCAACTGATTTTGCTGTGCTGTGAAAATTCAGATATTTGCATGACTGCTTTTGTTTTATTTTGTGAATAGCAAAAGCATTCAACCCCATAATACATGTTGTTTTATTGGTCGCTCGTCCATTTCATATCCCATAGCTTAAGCATTCATATATTTGGATTCCTCTCGACGAGGCGAGCAGTTCGAGTACCACCTTGATGGGTCTGCGACGTTTCCTTCCAGAGTTATTACCAAAAAACCACAAACATCCCAGAATCCTCTCGGTTTGGGGTCAAAATGTTGTCGCTCATTAAATCCCATAAGAAACGTTGCATCGAATGAATGTGTTTGAATTCTCCCCGTCTGGACGAGCGGAATTGAATGGTGCAACTGATATTGCTGTCCTGTGAAAATTCAGATATTTGCATGACTGCTTTTGTTTTATTTTGTGAATAACAAAAAGCATTCAACCCCATAATACATGTTGTTTTATTGGTCGCTCGTCCATTTCATATCCGATAGCTTAACCATTCATAGATGTGGATTCCGCTCGACGAGCCGAGCAGTACGAGTACCACCTTGATGGGTCTGCGACGTTTCCTTCCAGAGTTATTACAAAAAAAAACACAAACATCCCAGAATCCTCTCGGTTTGGGGTCAAAATGTTGTCGCTCATTAAATCCAATAAGAAACTTCGCATCGAATGAATGTGATTGAATTCTCCCCGTCTGGACGAGCGGAATTGAATGGTGCAACTGATTTTGCTGTGCTGTGAAAATTCAGATATTTGCATGACTGCTTTTGTTTTATTTTGTGAATAGCAAAAAGCATTCAACCCCATAATACATGTTGTTTTATTGGTCGCTCGTCCATTTCATATTCCATAGCTTAAGCATTCATATATTTGGATTCCTCTCGACGAGGCGAGAAGTACGAGTACCACCTTGATGGGTCTGCGACGTTTCCTTCCAGAGTTATTACCAAAAATACACAAACATCCCAGAATCCTCTCGGTTTGGGGTCAAAATGTTGTCGCTCATTAAATCCAATTAGAAACGTCGCATCGAAAGAATGTGATTGAATTCTCCCCGTCTGGACGAGCGGAATTGAATGGTGCAACTTATTTTGCTGTGCTGTGAAAATTCAGATATTTGCATGACTGCTTTTGTTTTATTTTATGAATAGCAAAAAGCATTCAACCCATAATACATGTTGTTTTATTGGTCGCTCGTCCATTTCATATCCCATAGCTTAACCATTCATATATTTGGATTCCTCTCGACGAGGCGAGCAGTTCGAGTACCACCTTGATGGGTCTGCGACGTTTCCTTCCAGAGTTATTACCAAAAAACCACAAACATCCCATAATCCTCTCGGTTTGGGGTCAAAATGTTGTCGCTCATTAAATCCCATAAGAAACGTCGCACCGAATGAATGTGATTGAATTTTCCCCGTCTCGACGAGCGGAATTCAATGGTGCAACTGATTTTGTTGTGCTGTGAAAATTCAGATATTTGCATGACTGCTTTTGTTTTATTTTGTGAATAGCAAAAAGCATTCAACCCCATAATACATGCTGTTTTATTGGTCGCTCGTCCATTTCACATCCCATAGCTTAACCATTCATATATTTGGATTCGTCTCGACGAGCCGAGCAGTACGAGTACCACCTTGATGGGTCTGCGACGTTTCCTTCCAGAGTTATTACCAAAAAAACACAAACATCCCAGAATCCTCTCGGTTTGGGGTCAAAATGTTGTCGCTCATTAAATCCCATAAGAAACGTCGCATCGAATGAATGTGATTGAATTCTCCCCGTCTGGAAGAGCGGAATTGAATGGTGCAACTGATTTTGCTGTGCTGTGAAAATTCAGATATTTGCATGACTGCTTTTGTTTTATTTTGTGAATAGCAAAAAGCATTAAACCCCATAATACATGTTGTTTTATTGGTCGCTCGTCCATTTCATATCCCATAGCTTAAGCATTCATATATTTGGATTCCTCTCGACGAGGCGAGCAGTACGAGTACCACCTTGATGGGTCTGCGACGTTTCCTTCCAGAGTTATTACCAAAAAACCACAAACATCCCAGAATCCTCTCGGTTTGGGGTCAAAATGTTGTCGCTCATTAAATCCAATTAGAAACGTCGCATCGAATGAATGTGATTGAATTCTCCCCGTCTGGACGAGCGGAATTGAATGGTGCAACTTATTTTGCTGTGCTGTGAAAATTCAGATATTTGCATGACTGCTTTTGTTTTATTTTATGAATAGCAAAAAGCATTCAACCCATAATACATGTTGTTTTATTGGTCGCTCGTCCATTTCATATCCCATAGCTTAACCATTCATATATTTGGATTCCTCTCGACGAGGCGAGCAGTTCGAGTACCACCTTGATGGGTCTGCGACGTTTCCTTCCAGAGTTATTACCAAAAAACCACAAACATCCCATAATCCTCTCGGTTTGGGGTCAAAATGTTGTCGCTCATTAAATCCCATAAGAAACGTCGCACCGAATGAATGTGATTGAATTTTCCCCGTCTCGACGAGCGGAATTCAATGGTGCAACTGATTTTGTTGTGCTGTGAAAATTCAGATATTTGCATGACTGCTTTTGTTTTATTTTGTGAATAGCAAAAAGCATTCAACCCCATAATACATGCTGTTTTATTGGTCGCTCGTCCATTTCACATCCCATAGCTTAACCATTCATATATTTGGATTCGTCTCGACGAGCCGAGCAGTACGAGTACCACCTTGATGGGTCTGCGACGTTTCCTTCCAGAGTTATTACCAAAAAAACACAAACATCCCAGAATCCTCTCGGTTTGGGGTCAAAATGTTGTCGCTCATTAAATCCCATAAGAAACGTCGCATCGAATGAATGTGATTGAATTCTCCCCGTCTGGAAGAGCGGAATTGAATGGTGCAACTGATTTTGCTGTGCTGTGAAAATTCAGATATTTGCATGACTGCTTTTGTTTTATTTTGTGAATAGCAAAAAGCATTAAACCCCATAATACATGTTGTTTTATTGGTCGCTCGTCCATTTCATATCCCATAGCTTAAGCATTCATATATTTGGATTCCTCTCGACGAGGCGAGCAGTACGAGTACCACCTTGATGGGTCTGCGACGTTTCCTTCCAGAGTTATTACCAAAAAACCACAAACATCCCAGAATCCTCTCGGTTTGGGGTCAAAATGTTGTCGCTCATTAAATCCAATTAGAAACGTCGCATCGAATGAATGTGATTGAATTCTCCCCGTCTGGACGAGCGGAATTGAATGGTGCAACTTATTTTGCTGTGCTGTGAAAATTCAGATATTTGCATGACTGCTTTTGTTTTATTTTATGAATAGCAAAAAGCATTCAACCCATAATACATGTTGTTTTATTGGTCGCTCGTCCATTTCATATCCCATAGCTTAACCATTCATATATTTGGATTCCTCTCGACGAGGCGAGCAGTTCGAGTACCACCTTGATGGGTCTGCGACGTTTCCTTCCAGAGTTATTACCAAAAAACCACAAACATCCCAGAATCCTCTCGGTTTGGGGTCAAAATGTTGTCGCTCATTAAATCCCATAAGAAACGTCGCACCGAATGAATGTGATTGAATTTTCCCCGTCTCGACGAGCGGAATTGAATGGTGCAACTGATTTTGCTGTGCTGTGAAAATTCAGATATTTGCATGACTGCTTTTGTTTTATTTTGTGAATAGCAAAAAGCATTCAACCCCATAATACATGCTGTTTTATTGGTCGCTCGTCCATTTCATATCCCATAGCTTAACCATTCATATATTTGGATTCGTCTCGACGAGCCGAGCAGTACGAGTACCACCTTGATGGGTCTGCGACGTTTCCTTCCAGAGTTATTACCAAAAAACCACAAACATCCCAGAATCCTCTCGGTTTGGGGTCAAAATGTTGTCGCTCATTAAATCCCATAAGAAACGTCGCATCGAATGAATGTGATTGAATTCTCCCCGTCTGGACGAGCGGAATTGAATGGTGCAACTGATTTTGCTGTGCTGTGAAAATTCAGATATTTGCATGACTGCTTTTGTTTTATTTTGTGAATAGCAAAAGCATTCAACCCCATAATACATGTTGTTTTATTGGTCGCTCGTCCATTTCATATCCCATAGCTTAAGCATTCATATATTTGGATTCCTCTCGACGAGGCGAGCAGTTCGAGTACCACCTTGATGGGTCTGCGACGTTTCCTTCCAGAGTTATTACCAAAAAACCACAAACATCCCAGAATCCTCTCGGTTTGGGGTCAAAATGTTGTCGCTCATTAAATCCCATAAGAAACGTTGCATCGAATGAATGTGTTTGAATTCTCCCCGTCTGGACGAGCGGAATTGAATGGTGCAACTGATATTGCTGTCCTGTGAAAATTCAGATATTTGCATGACTGCTTTTGTTTTATTTTGTGAATAACAAAAAGCATTCAACCCCATAATACATGTTGTTTTATTGGTCGCTCGTCCATTTCATATCCGATAGCTTAACCATTCATAGATGTGGATTCCGCTCGACGAGCCGAGCAGTACGAGTACCACCTTGATGGGTCTGCGACGTTTCCTTCCAGAGTTGTTACAAAAAAAAACACAAACATCCCAGAATCCTCTCGGTTTGGGGTCAAAATGTTGTCGCTCATTAAATCCAATAAGAAACTTCGCATCGAATGAATGTGATTGAATTCTCCCCGTCTGGACGAGCGGAATTGAATGGTGCAACTGATTTTGCTGTGCTGTGAAAATTCAGATATTTGCATGACTGCTTTTGTTTTATTTTGTGAATAGCAAAAAGCATTCAACCCCATAATACATGTTGTTTTATTGGTCGCTCGTCCATTTCATATTCCATAGCTTAAGCATTCATATATTTGGATTCCTCTCGACGAGGCGAGAAGTACGAGTACCACCTTGATGGGTCTGCGACGTTTCCTTCCAGAGTTATTACCAAAAATACACAAACATCCCAGAATCCTCTCGGTTTGGGGTCAAAATGTTGTCGCTCATTAAATCCAATTAGAAACGTCGCATCGAAAGAATGTGATTGAATTCTCCCCGTCTGGACGAGCGGAATTGAATGGTGCAACTTATTTTGCTGTGCTGTGAAAATTCAGATATTTGCATGACTGCTTTTGTTTTATTTTATGAATAGCAAAAAGCATTCAACCCATAATACATGTTGTTTTATTGGTCGCTCGTCCATTTCATATCCCATAGCTTAACCATTCATATATTTGGATTCCTCTCGACGAGGCGAGCAGTTCGAGTACCACCTTGATGGGTCTGCGACGTTTCCTTCCAGAGTTATTACCAAAAAACCACAAACATCCCATAATCCTCTCGGTTTGGGGTCAAAATGTTGTCGCTCATTAAATCCCATAAGAAACGTCGCACCGAATGAATGTGATTGAATTTTCCCCGTCTCGACGAGCGGAATTCAATGGTGCAACTGATTTTGTTGTGCTGTGAAAATTCAGATATTTGCATGACTGCTTTTGTTTTATTTTGTGAATAGCAAAAAGCATTCAACCCCATAATACATGCTGTTTTATTGGTCGCTCGTCCATTTCACATCCCATAGCTTAACCATTCATATATTTGGATTCGTCTCGACGAGCCGAGCAGTACGAGTACCACCTTGATGGGTCTGCGACGTTTCCTTCCAGAGTTATTACCAAAAAAACACAAACATCCCAGAATCCTCTCGGTTTGGGGTCAAAATGTTGTCGCTCATTAAATCCCATAAGAAACGTCGCATCGAATGAATGTGATTGAATTCTCCCCGTCTGGAAGAGCGGAATTGAATGGTGCAACTGATTTTGCTGTGCTGTGAAAATTCAGATATTTGCATGACTGCTTTTGTTTTATTTTGTGAATAGCAAAAAGCATTAAACCCCATAATACATGTTGTTTTATTGGTCGCTCGTCCATTTCATATCCCATAGCTTAAGCATTCATATATTTGGATTCCTCTCGACGAGGCGAGCAGTTCGAGTACCACCTTGATGGGTCTGCGACGTTTCCTTCCAGAGTTATTACCAAAAAACCACAAACATCCCAGAATCCTCTCGGTTTGGGGTCAAAATGTTGTCGCTCATTAAATCCCATAAGAAACGTTGCATCGAATGAATGTGATTGAATTCTCCCCGTCTGGACGAGCGGAATTGAATGGTGCAACTGATATTGCTGTCCTGTGAAAATTCAGATATTTGCATGACTGCTTTTGTTTTATTTTGTAAATAGCAAAAAGCATTCAACCCCATAATACATGTTGTTTTATTGGTCGCTCGTCCATTTCATATTCCATAGCTTAAGCATTCATATATTTGGATTCCTCTCGACGAGGCGAGAAGGACGAGTACCACCTTGATGGGTCTGCGACGTTTCCTTCCGGAGTTATTACCAAAAATACACAAACATCCCAGAATCCTCTCGGTTTGGGGTCAAAATGTTTTCGCTCATTAAATCCAATAAGAAACGTCGCATCGAATGAATGTGATTGAATTCTCCCCGTCTGGACGAGCGGAATTGAATGGTGCAACTGATTTTGCTGTGCTGTGAAAATTCAGATGTTTGCATGACTGCTTTTGTTTTATTTTGTGAATAGCAAAAAGCATTCAACCCCATAATACATGTTGTTTTATTGGTCGCTCGTCCATTTCATATTCCATAGCTTAAGCATTCATATATTTGGATTCCTCTCGACGAGGCGAGAAGTACGAGTACCACCTTGATGGGTCTGCGACGTTTCCTTCCAGAGTTATTACCAAAAAACCACAAACATCCCAGAATCCTCTCGGTTTGGGGTCAAAATGTTGTCGCTCATTAAATCCAATAAGAAACGTCGCATCGAATGAATGTGATTGAATTCTCCCCGTCTGGACGAGCGGAATTGAATGGTGCAACTGATTTTGCTGTGCTGTGAAAATTCAGATATTTGCATGACTGCTTTTGTTTTATTTTATGAATAGCAAAAAGCATTCAACCCATAATACATGTTGTTTTATTGGTCGCTCGTCCATTTCATATCCCATAGCTTAAACATTCATATATTTGGATTCCTCTCGACGAGGCGAGCAGTTCGAGTACCACCTTGATGGGTCTGCGACGTTTCCTTCCAGAGTTATCACCAAAAAACCACAAACATCCCAGAATCCTCTCGGTTTGGGGTCAAAATGTTGTCGCTCATTAAATCCCATAAGAAACGTCGCACCGAATGAATGTGATTGAATTTTCCCCGTCTCGACGAGCGGAATTGAATGGTGCAACTGATTTTGCTGTGCTGTGAAAATTCAGATATTTGCATGACTGCTTTTGTTTTATTTTGTGAATAGCAAAAAGCATTAAACCCCATAATACATGTTGTTTTATTGGTCGCTCGTCCATTTCATATCCCATAGCTTAAGCATTCATATATTTGGATTCCTCTCGACGAGGCGAGCAGTTCGAGTACCACCTTGATGGGTCTGCGACGTTTCCTTCCAGAGTTATTACCAAAAAACCACAAACATCCCAGAATCCTCTCGGTTTGGGGTCAAAATGTTGTCGCTCATTAAATCCCATAAGAAACGTTGCATCGAATGAATGTGATTGAATTCTCCCCGTCTGGACGAGCGGAATTGAATGGTGCAACTGATATTGCTGTCCTGTGAAAATTCAGATATTTGCATGACTGCTTTTGTTTTATTTTGTAAATAGCAAAAAGCATTCAACCCCATAATACATGTTGTTTTATTGGTCGCTCGTCCATTTCATATTCCATAGCTTAAGCATTCATATATTTGGATTCCTCTCGACGAGGCGAGAAGGACGAGTACCACCTTGATGGGTCTGCGACGTTTCCTTCCAGAGTTATTACCAAAAATACACAAACATCCCAGAATCCTCTCGGTTTGGGGTCAAAATGTTGTCGCTCATTAAATCCAATTAGAAACGTCGCATCGAAAGAATGTGATTGAATTCTCCCCGTCTGGACGAGCGGAATTGAATGGTGCAACTTATTTTGCTGTGCTGTGAAAATTCAGATATTTGCATGACTGCTTTTGTTTTATTTTATGAATAGCAAAAAGCATTCAACCCATAATACATGTTGTTTTATTGGTCGCTCGTCCATTTCATATCCCATAGCTTAACCATTCATATATTTGGATTCCTCTCGACGAGGCGAGCAGTTCGAGTACCACCTTGATGGGTCTGCGACGTTTCCTTCCAGAGTTATTACCAAAAAACCACAAACATCCCATAATCCTCTCGGTTTGGGGTCAAAATGTTGTCGCTCATTAAATCCCATAAGAAACGTCGCACCGAATGAATGTGATTGAATTTTCCCCGTCTCGACGAGCGGAATTCAATGGTGCAACTGATTTTGTTGTGCTGTGAAAATTCAGATATTTGCATGACTGCTTTTGTTTTATTTTGTGAATAGCAAAAAGCATTCAACCCCATAATACATGCTGTTTTATTGGTCGCTCGTCCATTTCACATCCCATAGCTTAACCATTCATATATTTGGATTCGTCTCGACGAGCCGAGCAGTACGAGTACCACCTTGATGGGTCTGCGACGTTTCCTTCCAGAGTTATTACCAAAAAAACACAAACATCCCAGAATCCTCTCGGTTTGGGGTCAAAATGTTGTCGCTCATTAAATCCCATAAGAAACGTCGCATCGAATGAATGTGATTGAATTCTCCCCGTCTGGAAGAGCGGAATTGAATGGTGCAACTGATTTTGCTGTGCTGTGAAAATTCAGATATTTGCATGACTGCTTTTGTTTTATTTTGTGAATAGCAAAAAGCATTAAACCCCATAATACATGTTGTTTTATTGGTCGCTCGTCCATTTCATATCCCATAGCTTAAGCATTCATATATTTGGATTCCTCTCGACGAGGCGAGCAGTTCGAGTACCACCTTGATGGGTCTGCGACGTTTCCTTCCAGAGTTATTACCAAAAAACCACAAACATCCCAGAATCCTCTCGGTTTGGGGTCAAAATGTTGTCGCTCATTAAATCCCATAAGAAACGTTGCATCGAATGAATGTGATTGAATTCTCCCCGTCTGGACGAGCGGAATTGAATGGTGCAACTGATATTGCTGTCCTGTGAAAATTCAGATATTTGCATGACTGCTTTTGTTTTATTTTGTAAATAGCAAAAAGCATTCAACCCCATAATACATGTTGTTTTATTGGTCGCTCGTCCATTTCATATTCCATAGCTTAAGCATTCATATATTTGGATTCCTCTCGACGAGGCGAGAAGGACGAGTACCACCTTGATGGGTCTGCGACGTTTCCTTCCGGAGTTATTACCAAAAATACACAAACATCCCAGAATCCTCTCGGTTTGGGGTCAAAATGTTTTCGCTCATTAAATCCAATAAGAAACGTCGCATCGAATGAATGTGATTGAATTCTCCCCGTCTGGACGAGCGGAATTGAATGGTGCAACTGATTTTGCTGTGCTGTGAAAATTCAGATGTTTGCATGACTGCTTTTGTTTTATTTTGTGAATAGCAAAAAGCATTCAACCCCATAATACATGTTGTTTTATTGGTCGCTCGTCCATTTCATATTCCATAGCTTAAGCATTCATATATTTGGATTCCTCTCGACGAGGCGAGAAGTACGAGTACCACCTTGATGGGTCTGCGACGTTTCCTTCCAGAGTTATTACCAAAAAACCACAAACATCCCAGAATCCTCTCGGTTTGGGGTCAAAATGTTGTCGCTCATTAAATCCAATAAGAAACGTCGCATCGAATGAATGTGATTGAATTCTCCCCGTCTGGACGAGCGGAATTGAATGGTGCAACTGATTTTGCTGTGCTGTGAAAATTCAGATATTTGCATGACTGCTTTTGTTTTATTTTATGAATAGCAAAAAGCATTCAACCCATAATACATGTTGTTTTATTGGTCGCTCGTCCATTTCATATCCCATAGCTTAAACATTCATATATTTGGATTCCTCTCGACGAGGCGAGCAGTTCGAGTACCACCTTGATGGGTCTGCGACGTTTCCTTCCAGAGTTATCACCAAAAAACCACAAACATCCCAGAATCCTCTCGGTTTGGGGTCAAAATGTTGTCGCTCATTAAATCCCATAAGAAACGTCGCACCGAATGAATGTGATTGAATTTTCCCCGTCTCGACGAGCGGAATTGAATGGTGCAACTGATTTTGCTGTGCTGTGAAAATTCAGATATTTGCATGACTGCTTTTGTTTTATTTTGTGAATAGCAAAAAGCATTAAACCCCATAATACATGTTGTTTTATTGGTCGCTCGTCCATTTCATATCCCATAGCTTAAGCATTCATATATTTGGATTCCTCTCGACGAGGCGAGCAGTTCGAGTACCACCTTGATGGGTCTGCGACGTTTCCTTCCAGAGTTATTACCAAAAAACCACAAACATCCCAGAATCCTCTCGGTTTGGGGTCAAAATGTTGTCGCTCATTAAATCCCATAAGAAACGTTGCATCGAATGAATGTGATTGAATTCTCCCCGTCTGGACGAGCGGAATTGAATGGTGCAACTGATATTGCTGTCCTGTGAAAATTCAGATATTTGCATGACTGCTTTTGTTTTATTTTGTAAATAGCAAAAAGCATTCAACCCCATAATACATGTTGTTTTATTGGTCGCTCGTCCATTTCATATTCCATAGCTTAAGCATTCATATATTTGGATTCCTCTCGACGAGGCGAGAAGGACGAGTACCACCTTGATGGGTCTGCGACGTTTCCTTCCGGAGTTATTACCAAAAATACACAAACATCCCAGAATCCTCTCGGTTTGGGGTCAAAATGTTTTCGCTCATTAAATCCAATAAGAAACGTCGCATCGAATGAATGTGATTGAATTCTCCCCGTCTGGACGAGCGGAATTGAATGGTGCAACTGATTTTGCTGTGCTGTGAAAATTCAGATATTTGCATGACTGCTTTTGTTTTATTTTGTGAATAGCAAAAAGCATTCAACCCCATAATACATGTTGTTTTATTGGTCGCTCGTCCATTTCATATTCCATAGCTTAAGCATTCATATATTTGGATTCCTCTCGACGAGGCGAGAAGTACGAGTACCACCTTGATGGGTCTGCGACGTTTCCTTCCAGAGTTATTACCAAAAAACCACAAACATCCCAGAATCCTCTCGGTTTGGGGTCAAAATGTTGTCGCTCATTAAATCCAATAAGAAACGTCGCATCGAATGAATGTGATTGAATTCTCCCCGTCTGGACGAGCGGAATTGAATGGTGCAACTGATTTTGCTGTGCTGTGAAAATTCAGATATTTGCATGACTGCTTTTGTTTTATTTTATGAATAGCAAAAAGCATTCAACCCATAATACATGTTGTTTTATTGGTCGCTCGTCCATTTCATATCCCATAGCTTAAACATTCATATATTTGGATTCCTCTCGACGAGGCGAGCAGTTCGAGTACCACCTTGATGGGTCTGCGACGTTTCCTTCCAGAGTTATCACCAAAAAACCACAAACATCCCAGAATCCTCTCGGTTTGGGGTCAAAATGTTGTCGCTCATTAAATCCCATAAGAAACGTCGCACCGAATGAATGTGATTGAATTTTCCCCGTCTCGACGAGCGGAATTGAATGGTGCAACTGATTTTGCTGTGCTGTGAAAATTCAGATATTTGCATGACTGCTTTTGTTTTATTTTGTGAATAGCAAAAAGCATTCAACCCCATAATACATGCTGTTTTATTGGTCGCTCGTCCATTTCATATCCCATAGCTTAACCATTCATATATTTGGATTCGTCTCGACGAGCCGAGCAGTACGAGTACCACCTTGATGGGTCTGCGACGTTTCCTTCCAGAGTTATTACCAAAAAAACACAAACATCCCAGAATCCTCTCGGTTTGGGGTCAAAATGTTGTCGCTCATTAAATCCCATAAGAAACGTCGCATCGAATGAATGTGATTGAATTCTCCCCGTCTGGAAGAGCGGAATTGAATGGTGCAACTGATTTTGCTGTGCTGTGAAAATTCAGATATTTGCATGACTGCTTTTGTTTTATTTTGTGAATAGCAAAAAGCATTAAACCCCATAATACATGTTGTTTTATTGGTCGCTAGTCCATTTCATATCCCATAGCTTAATCATTCATATATTTGGATTCCTCTCGACGAGGCGAGCAGTACGAGTACCACCTTGATGGGTCTGCGACGTTTCCTTCCAGAGTTATTACCAAAAATACACAAACATCCCAGAATCCTCTCGGTTTGGGGTCAAAATGTTTTCGCTCATTAAATCCAATAAGAAACGTCGCATCGAATGAATGTGATTGAATTCTCCCCGTCTGGACGAGCGGAATTGAATGGTGCAACTGATTTTGCTGTGCTGTGAAAATTCAGATATTTGCATGACTGCTTTTGTTTTATTTTGTGAATAGCAAAAAGCATTCAACCCCATAATACATGTTGTTTTATTGGTCGCTCGTCCATTTCATATTCCATAGCTTAAGCATTCATATATTTGGATTCCTCTCGACGAGGCGAGAAGTACGAGTACCACCTTGATGGGTCTGCGACGTTTCCTTCCAGAGTTATTACCAAAAAACCACAAACATCCCAGAATCCTCTCGGTTTGGGGTCAAAATGTTGTCGCTCATTAAATCCAATAAGAAACGTCGCATCGAATGAATGTGATTGAATTCTCCCCGTCTGGACGAGCGGAATTGAATGGTGCAACTGATTTTGCTGTGCTGTGAAAATTCAGATATTTGCATGACTGCTTTTGTTTTATTTTATGAATAGCAAAAAGCATTCAACCCATAATACATGTTGTTTTATTGGTCGCTCGTCCATTTCATATCCCATAGCTTAAACATTCATATATTTGGATTCCTCTCGACGAGGCGAGCAGTTCGAGTACCACCTTGATGGGTCTGCGACGTTTCCTTCCAGAGTTATCACCAAAAAACCACAAACATCCCAGAATCCTCTCGGTTTGGGGTCAAAATGTTGTCGCTCATTAAATCCCATAAGAAACGTCGCACCGAATGAATGTGATTGAATTTTCCCCGTCTCGACGAGCGGAATTGAATGGTGCAACTGATTTTGCTGTGCTGTGAAAATTCAGATATTTGCATGACTGCTTTTGTTTTATTTTGTGAATAGCAAAAAGCATTCAACCCCATAATACATGCTGTTTTATTGGTCGCTCGTCCATTTCATATCCCATAGCTTAACCATTCATATATTTGGATTCGTCTCGACGAGCCGAGCAGTACGAGTACCACCTTGATGGGTCTGCGACGTTTCCTTCCAGAGTTATTACCAAAAAAACACAAACATCCCAGAATCCTCTCGGTTTGGGGTCAAAATGTTGTCGCTCATTAAATCCCATAAGAAACGTCGCATCGAATGAATGTGATTGAATTCTCCCCGTCTGGAAGAGCGGAATTGAATGGTGCAACTGATTTTGCTGTGCTGTGAAAATTCAGATATTTGCATGACTGCTTTTGTTTTATTTTGTGAATAGCAAAAAGCATTAAACCCCATAATACATGTTGTTTTATTGGTCGCTAGTCCATTTCATATCCCATAGCTTAATCATTCATATATTTGGATTCCTCTCGACGAGGCGAGCAGTACGAGTACCACCTTGATGGGTCTGCGACGTTTCCTTCCAGAGTTATTACCAAAAAACCACAAACATCCCAGAATCCTCTCGGTTTGGGGTCAAAATGTTGTCGCTCATTAAATCCCATAAGAAACGTCGCATCGAATGAATGTGATTGAATTCTCCCCGTCTGGACGAGCGGAATTGAATGGTGCAACTGATTTTGCTGTGCTGTGAAAATTCAGATATTTGCATGACTGCTTTTGTTTTATTTTGTGAATAGCAAAAGCATTCAAACCCATAATACATGTTGTTTTATTGGTCGCTCGTCCATTTAATATCCCATAGCTTAACAACTCATATATTTGGATTCCTCTCGATAAGGCGAGCAGTACGAGTACCACCTTGATGGGTCTGCGACGTTTTCTTCCAGAGTTATTACCAAAAAACCACAAACATCCCAGAATCCTCTCGGTTTGGGGTCAAAATGTTGTCGCTCATTAAATCCCATAAGAAACGTCGCATCGAATGAATGTGATTGAATTCTCCCCGTCTGGACGAGCGTAATTGAATGGTGCAACTGTTTTTGCTGTGTTGTGAAAATTCAGATATTTGCATGACTGCTTTTGTTTTATTTTGTGAATAGCAAAAAGCATTCAACCCCATAATACATGCTGTTTTATTGGTCGATCGTCCATTTCATATCACATAGCTTAACCATTCATATATTTGGATTCCTCTCGACGAGGCGAGCAGTACGAGTACAACCTTGATGGGTCTGCGACGTTTCCTTCCAGAGTTATTACCAAAAAAACACAAACATCCCAGAATCCTCTCGGTTTGGGGTCAAAATGTTGTCGCTCATTAAATCCCATAAGAAACGTCGCATCGAATGAATGTGATTGAATTCTCCCCGTCTGGAAGAGCGGAATTGAATGGTGCAACTGATTTTGCTGTGCTGTGAAAATTCAGATATTTGCATGACTGCTTTTGTTTTATTTTGTGAATAGCAAAAAGCATTAAACCCCATAATACATGTTGTTTTATTGGTCGCTCGTCCATTTCATATCCCATAGCTTAAGCATTCATATATTTGGATTCCTCTCGACGAGGCGAGCAGTTCGAGTACCACCTTGATGGGTCTGCGACGTTTCCTTCCAGAGTTATTACCAAAAAACCACAAACATCCCAGAATCCTCTCGGTTTGGGGTCAAAATGTTGTCGCTCATTAAATCCCATAAGAAACGTTGCATCGAATGAATGTGATTGAATTCTCCCCGTCTGGACGAGCGGAATTGAATGGTGCAACTGATATTGCTGTCCTGTGAAAATTCAGATATTTGCATGACTGCTTTTGTTTTATTTTGTAAATAGCAAAAAGCATTCAACCCCATAATACATGTTGTTTTATTGGTCGCTCGTCCATTTCATATTCCATAGCTTAAGCATTCATATATTTGGATTCCTCTCGACGAGGCGAGAAGGACGAGTACCACCTTGATGGGTCTGCGACGTTTCCTTCCGGAGTTATTACCAAAAATACACAAACATCCCAGAATCCTCTCGGTTTGGGGTCAAAATGTTTTCGCTCATTAAATCCAATAAGAAACGTCGCATCGAATGAATGTGATTGAATTCTCCCCGTCTGGACGAGCGGAATTGAATGGTGCAACTGATTTTGCTGTGCTGTGAAAATTCAGATATTTGCATGACTGCTTTTGTTTTATTTTGTGAATAGCAAAAAGCATTCAACCCCATAATACATGTTGTTTTATTGGTCGCTCGTCCATTTCATATTCCATAGCTTAAGCATTCATATATTTGGATTCCTCTCGACGAGGCGAGAAGTACGAGTACCACCTTGATGGGTCTGCGACGTTTCCTTCCAGAGTTATTACCAAAAAACCACAAACATCCCAGAATCCTCTCGGTTTGGGGTCAAAATGTTGTCGCTCATTAAATCCAATAAGAAACGTCGCATCGAATGAATGTGATTGAATTCTCCCCGTCTGGACGAGCGGAATTGAATGGTGCAACTGATTTTGCTGTGCTGTGAAAATTCAGATATTTGCATGACTGCTTTTGTTTTATTTTATGAATAGCAAAAAGCATTCAACCCATAATACATGTTGTTTTATTGGTCGCTCGTCCATTTCATATCCCATAGCTTAAACATTCATATATTTGGATTCCTCTCGACGAGGCGAGCAGTTCGAGTACCACCTTGATGGGTCTGCGACGTTTCCTTCCAGAGTTATCACCAAAAAACCACAAACATCCCAGAATCCTCTCGGTTTGGGGTCAAAATGTTGTCGCTCATTAAATCCCATAAGAAACGTCGCACCGAATGAATGTGATTGAATTTTCCCCGTCTCGACGAGCGGAATTGAATGGTGCAACTGATTTTGCTGTGCTGTGAAAATTCAGATATTTGCATGACTGCTTTTGTTTTATTTTGTGAATAGCAAAAAGCATTCAACCCCATAATACATGCTGTTTTATTGGTCGCTCGTCCATTTCATATCCCATAGCTTAACCATTCATATATTTGGATTCGTCTCGACGAGCCGAGCAGTACGAGTACCACCTTGATGGGTCTGCGACGTTTCCTTCCAGAGTTATTACCAAAAAAACACAAACATCCCAGAATCCTCTCGGTTTGGGGTCAAAATGTTGTCGCTCATTAAATCCCATAAGAAACGTCGCATCGAATGAATGTGATTGAATTCTCCCCGTCTGGAAGAGCGGAATTGAATGGTGCAACTGATTTTGCTGTGCTGTGAAAATTCAGATATTTTCATGACTGCTTTTGTTTTATTTTGTGAATAGCAAAAAGCATTAAACCCCATAATACATGTTGTTTTATTGGTCGCTAGTCCATTTCATATCCCATAGCTTAATCATTCATATATTTGGATTCCTCTCGACGAGGCGAGCAGTACGAGTACCACCTTGATGGGTCTGCGACGTTTCCTTCCAGAGTTATTACCAAAAAACCACAAACATCCCAGAATCCTCTCGGTTTGGGGTCAAAATGTTGTCGCTCATTAAATCCCATAAGAAACGTCGCATCGAATGAATGAGATTGAATTCTCCCCGTCTGGACGAGCGGAATTGAATGGTGCAACTGATTTTGCTGTGCTGTGAAAATTCAGATATTTGCATGACTGCTTTTGTTTTATTTTGTGAATAGCAAAAGCATTCAAACCCATAATACATGTTGTTTTATTGGTCGCTCGTCCATTTAATATCCCATAGCTTAACAACTCATATATTTGGATTCCTCTCGATAAGGCGAGCAGTACGAGTACCACCTTGATGGGTCTGCGACGTTTTCTTCCAGAGTTATTACCAAAAAACCACAAACATCCCAGAATCCTCTCGGTTTGGGGTCAAAATGTTGTCGCTCATTAAATCCCATAAGAAACGTCGCATCGAATGAATGTGATTGAATTCTCCCCGTCTGGACGAGCGTAATTGAATGGTGCAACTGTTTTTGCTGTGTTGTGAAAATTCAGATATTTGCATGACTGCTTTTGTTTTATTTTGTGAATAGCAAAAAGCATTCAACCCCATAATACATGCTGTTTTATTGGTCGATCGTCCATTTCATATCACATAGCTTAACCATTCATATATTTGGATTCCTCTCGACGAGGCGAGCAGTACGAGTACAACCTTGATGGGTCTGCGACGTTTCCTTCCAGAGTTATTACCAAAAAAACACAAACATCCCAGAATCCTCTCGGTTTGGGGTCAAAATGTTGTCGCTCATTAAATCCCATAAGAAACGTCGCATCGAATGAATGTGATTGAATTCTCCCCGTCTGGAAGAGCGGAATTGAATGGTGCAACTGATTTTGCTGTGCTGTGAAAATTCAGATATTTGCATGACTGCTTTTGTTTTATTTTGTGAATAGCAAAAAGCATTCAACCCCATAATACATGTTGTTTTATTGGTCGCTCGTCCATTTCATATCCCATAGCTTAAGCATTCATATATTTGGATTCCTCTCGACGAGGCAAGCAGTACGAGTACCACCTTGATGGGTCTGCGACGTTTCCTTCCAGAGTTATTACCAAAAAACCACAAACATCCCAGAATCCTCTCGGTTTGGGGTCAAAATGTTGTCGCTCATTAAATCCCATAAGAAACGTCGCATCGAATGAATGTGATTGAATTCTCCCCGTCTGGACGAGCGGAATTGAATGGTGCAACTGATTTTGCTGTGCTGTGAAAATTCAGATATTTGCATGACTGCTTTTGTTTTATTTTGTGAATAGCAAAAAGCATTCAACCCCATAATACATGCTGTTTTATTGGTCGCTCGTCCATTTCATATCCCATAGCTTAACCATTCATATATTTGGATTCGTCTCGACGAGCCGAGCAGTACGAGTACCACCTTGATGGGTCTGCGACGTTTCCTTCCAGAGTTATTACCAAAAAAACACAAACATCCCAGAATCCTCTCGGTTTGGGGTCAAAATGTTGTCGCTCATTAAATCCCATAAGAAACGTCGCATCGAATGAATGTGATTGAATTCTCCCCGTCTGGACGAGCGGAATTGAATGGTGCAACTGATTTTGCTGTGCTGTGAAAATTCAGATATTTGCATGACTGCTTTTGTTTTATTTTGTGAATAGCAAAAAGCATTCAACCCCATAATACATGCTGTTTTATTGGTCGCTCGTCCATTTCATATCCCATAGCTTAACCATTCATATATTTGGATTCGTCTCGACGAGCCGAGCAGTACGAGTACCACCTTGATGGGTCTGCGACGTTTCCTTCCAGAGTTATTACCAAAAAAACACAAACATCCCAGAATCCTCTCGGTTTGGGGTCAAAATGTTGTCGCTCATTAAATCCCATAAGAAACGTCGCATCGAATGAATGTGATTGAATTCTCCCCGTCTGGACGAGCGGAATTGAATGGTGCAACTGATTTTGCTGTGTTGTGAAAATTCAGATATTTGCATGACTGCTTTTGTTTTATTTTGTGAATAGCAAAAAGCATTCAACCCCATAATACATGCTGTTTTATTGGTCGCTCGTCCATTTCATATCCCATAGCTTAACCATTCATATATTTGGATTCGTCTCGACGAGCCGAGCAGTACGAGTACCACCTTGATGGGTCTGCGACGTTTCCTTCCAGAGTTATTACCAAAAAAACACAAACATCCCAGAATCCTCTCGGTTTGGGGTCAAAATGTTGTCGCTCATTAAATCCCATAAGAAACGTCGCATCGAATGAATGTGATTGAATTCTCCCCGTCTGGAAGAGCGGAATTGAATGGTGCAACTGATTTTGCTGTGCTGTGAAAATTCAGATATTTGCATGACTGCTTTTGTTTTATTTTGTGAATAGCAAAAAGCATTCAACCCCATAATACATGTTGTTTTATTGGTCGCTCGTCCATTTCATATCCCATATCTTAAGCATTCATATATTTGGATTCCTCTCGACGAGGCGAGCAGTACGAGTACCACCTTGATGGGTCTGCGACGTTTCCTTCCAGAGTTATTACCAAAAAACCACAAACATCCCAGAATCCTCTCGGTTTGGGGTCAAAATGTTGTCGCTCATTAAATCCCATAAGAAACGTCGCATCGAATGAATGTGATTGAATTCTCCCCGTCTGGACGAGCGGAATTGAATGGTGCAACTGATTTTGCTGTGCCGTGAAAATTCAGATATTTGCATGACTGCTTTTGTTTAATTTTGTGAATAGCAAAAAGCATTCAACCCCATAATACATGCTGTTTTATTGGTCGCTCGTCCATTTCATATCCCATAGCTTAACCATTCATATATTTGGATTCGTCTCGACGAGCCGAGCAGTACGAGTACCACCTTGATGGGTCTGCGACGTTTCCTTCCAGAGTTATTACCAAAAAAACACAAACATCCCAGAATCCTCTCGGTTTGGGGTCAAAATGTTGTCGCTCATTAAATCCCATAAGAAACGTCGCATCGAATGAATGTGATTGAATTCTCCCCGTCTGGAAGAGCGGAATTGAATGGTGCAACTGATTTTGCTGTGCTGTGAAAATTCAGATATTTGCATGACTGCTTTTGTTTTATTTTGTGAATAGCAAAAAGCATTAAACCCCATAATACATGTTGTTTTATTGGTCGCTAGTCCATTTCATATCCCATAGCTTAAGCATTCATATATCTGGATTCCTCTCGACGAGGCGAGCAGTACGAGTACCACCTTGATGGGTCTGCGACGTTTCCTTCCAGAGTTATTACCAAAAAACCACAAACATCCCAGAATCCTCTCGGTTTGGGGTCAAAATGTTGTCGCTCATTAAATCCCATAAGAAACGTCGCATCGAATGAATGTGATTGAATTCTCCCCGTCTGGACGAGCGGAATTGAATGGTGCAACTGATTTTGCTGTGCTGTGAAAATTCAGATATTTGCATGACTGCTTTTGTTTTATTTTGTGAATAGCAAAAGCATTCAAACCCATAATACATGTTGTTTTATTGGTCGCTCGTCCATTTCATATCCCATAGCTTAACAACTCATATATTTGGATTCCTCTCGATAAGGCGAGCAGTACGAGTACCACCTTGATGGGTCTGCGACGTTTTCTTCCAGAGTTATTACCAAAAAACCACAAACATCCCAGAATCCTCTCGGTTTGGGGTCAAAATGTTGTCGCTCATTAAATCCCATAAGAAACGTCGCATCGAATGAATGTGATTGAATTCTCCCCGTCTGGACGAGCGTAATTGAATGGTGCAACTGTTTTTGCTGTGTTGTGAAAATTCAGATATTTGCATGACTGCTTTTGTTTTATTTTGTGAATAGCAAAAAGCATTCAACCCCATAATACATGCTGTTTTATTGGTCGATCGTCCATTTCATATCACATAGCTTAACCATTCATATATTTGGATTCCTCTCGACGAGGCGAGCAGTACGAGTACAACCTTGATGGGTCTGCGACGTTTCCTTCCAGAGTTATTACCAAAAAAACACAAACATCCCAGAATCCTCTCGGTTTGGGGTCAAAATGTTGTCGCTCATTAAATCCCATAAGAAACGTCGCATCGAATGAATGTGATTGAATTCTCCCCGTCTGGAAGAGCAGAATTGAATGGTGCAACTGATTTTGCTGTGCTGTGAAAATTCAGATATTTGCATGACTGCTTTTGTTTTATTTTGTGAATAGCAAAAAGCATTCAACCCCATAATACATGTTGTTTTATTGGTCGCTCGTCCATTTCATATCCCATAGCTTAAGCATTCATATATTTGGATTCCTCTCGACGAGGCGAGCAGTACGAGTACCACCTTGATGGGTCTGCGACGTTTCCTTCCAGAGTTATTACCAAAAAACCACAAACATCCCAGAATCCTCTCGGTTTGGGGTCAAAATGTTGTCGCTCATTAAATCCCATAAGAAACGTCGCATCGAATGAATGTGATTGAATTCTCCCCGTCTGGACGAGCGGAATTGAATGGTGCAACTGATTTTGCTGTGCTGTGAAAATTCAGATATTTGCATGACTGCTTTTGTTTTATTTTGTGAATAGCAAAAAGCATTCAACCCCATAATACATGTTGTTTTATTGGTCGCTCGTCCATTTCATATCCCATAGCTTAACAACTCATATATTTGGATTCCTCTCGATAAGGCGAGCAGTACGAGTACCACCTTGATGGTTCTGCGACGTTTCCTTCCAGAGTTATTACCAAAAAAACACAAACATCCCAGAATCCTCTCGGTTTGGGGTCAAAATGTTGTCGCTCATTAAATCCCATAAGAAACGTCGCATCGAATGAATGTGATTGAATTCTCCCCGTCTGGAAGAGCGGAATTGAATGGTGCAACTGATTTTGCTGTGCTGTGAAAATTCAGATATTTGCATGACTGCTTTTGTTTTATTTTGTGAATAGCAAAAAGCATTCAACCCCATAATACATGTTGTTTTATTGGTCGCTCGTCCATTTCATATCCCATATCTTAAGCATTCATATATTTGGATTCCTCTCGACGAGGCGAGCAGTACGAGTACCACCTTGATGGGTCTGCGACGTTTCCTTCCAGAGTTATTACCAAAAAACCACAAACATCCCAGAATCCTCTCGGTTTGGGGTCAAAATGTTGTCGCTCATTAAATCCCATAAGAAACGTCGCATCGAATGAATGTGATTGAATTCTCCCCGTCTGGACGAGCGGAATTGAATGGTGCAACTGATTTTGCTGTGCCGTGAAAATTCAGATATTTGCATGACTGCTTTTGTTTAATTTTGTGAATAGCAAAAAGCATTCAACCCCATAATACATGCTGTTTTATTGGTCGCTCGTCCATTTCATATCCCATAGCTTAACCATTCATATATTTGGATTCGTCTCGACGAGCCGAGCAGTACGAGTACCACCTTGATGGGTCTGCGACGTTTCCTTCCAGAGTTATTACCAAAAAAACACAAACATCCCAGAATCCTCTCGGTTTGGGGTCAAAATGTTGTCGCTCATTAAATCCCATAAGAAACGTCGCATCGAATGAATGTGATTGAATTCTCCCCGTCTGGAAGAGCGGAATTGAATGGTGCAACTGATTTTGCTGTGCTGTGAAAATTCAGATATTTGCATGACTGCTTTTGTTTTATTTTGTGAATAGCAAAAAGCATTAAACCCCATAATACATGTTGTTTTATTGGTCGCTAGTCCATTTCATATCCCATAGCTTAAGCATTCATATATCTGGATTCCTCTCGACGAGGCGAGCAGTACGAGTACCACCTTGATGGGTCTGCGACGTTTCCTTCCAGAGTTATTACCAAAAAACCACAAACATCCCAGAATCCTCTCGGTTTGGGGTCAAAATGTTGTCGCTCATTAAATCCCATAAGAAACGTCGCATCGAATGAATGTGATTGAATTCTCCCCGTCTGGACGAGCGGAATTGAATGGTGCAACTGTTTTTGCTGTGTTGTGAAAATTCAGATATTTGCATGACTGCTTTTGTTTTATTTTGTGAATAGCAAAAAGCATTCAACCCCATAATACATGCTGTTTTATTGGTCGATCGTCCATTTCATATCACATAGCTTAACCATTCATATATTTGGATTCCTCTCGACGAGGCGAGCAGTACGAGTACAACCTTGATGGGTCTGCGACGTTTCCTTCCAGAGTTATTACCAAAAAAACACAAACATCCCAGAATCCTCTCGGTTTGGGGTCAAAATGTTGTCGCTCATTAAATCCCATAAGAAACGTCGCATCGAATGAATGTGATTGAATTCTCCCCGTCTGGAAGAGCGGAATTGAATGGTGCAACTGATTTTGCTGTGCTGTGAAAATTCAGATATTTGCATGACTGCTTTTGTTTTATTTTGTGAATAGCAAAAAGCATTCAACCCCATAATACATGTTGTTTTATTGGTCGCTCGTCCATTTCATATCCCATAGCTTAAGCATTCATATATTTGGATTCCTCTCGACGAGGCGAGCAGTACGAGTACCACCTTGATGGGTCTGCGACGTTTCCTTCCAGAGTTATTACCAAAAAACCACAAACATCCCAGAATCCTCTCGGTTTGGGGTCAAAATGTTGTCGCTCATTAAATCCCATAAGAAACGTCGCATCGAATGAATGTGATTGAATTCTCCCCGTCTGGACGAGCGGAATTGAATGGTGCAACTGATTTTGCTGTGCTGTGAAAATTCAGATATTTGCATGACTGCTTTTGTTTTATTTTGTGAATAGCAAAAAGCATTCAACCCCATAATACATGTTGTTTTATTGGTCGCTCGTCCATTTCATATCCCATAGCTTAACAACTCATATATTTGGATTCCTCTCGATAAGGCGAGCAGTACGAGTACCACCTTGATGGGTCTGCGACGTTTTCTTCCAGAGTTATTACCAAAAAACCACAAACATCCCAGAATCCTCTCGGTTTGGGGTCAAAATGATGTCGCTCATTAAATCCCATAAGAAACGTCGCATCGAATGAATGTGATTGAATTCTCCCCGTCTGGACGAGCGGAATTGAATGGTGCAACTGATTTTGCTGTGCTGTGAAAATTCAGATATTTGCATGACTGCTTTTGTTTTATTTTGTGAATAGCAAAAAGCATTCAACCCCATAATACATGCTGTTTTATTGGTCGCTCGTCCATTTCATATCCCATAGCTTAACCATTCATATATTTGGATTCCTTTCGACGAGGCGAGCAGTACGAGTACCACCTTGATGGGTATGCGACGTTTCCTTCCAGAGTTATTACCAAAAAAACACAAACATCCCAGAATCCTCTCGGTTTGGGCTCAAAATGTTGTCGCTCATTAAATCCCATAAGAAACGTCGCATCGAATGAATGTGATTGAATTCTCCCCGTCTGGACGAGCGGAATTGAATGGTGCAACTGATTTTGCTGTGCTGTGAAAATTCAGATATTTGCATGACTGCTTTTGTTTTATTTTGTGAATAGCAAAAAGCATTCAACCCCATAATACATGCTGTTTTATTGGTCGCTCGTCCATTTCATATCACATAGCTTAACCATTCATATATTTGGATTCCTCTCGACGAGGCGAGCAGTACGAGTACCACCTTGATGGGTCTGCGACGTTTCCTTCCAGAGTAATTACCAAAAAACCAAAAAAATCCCAGAATCCTCTCGGTTTGGGGTCAAAATGTTGTCGCTCATTAAATCCCATAAGAAACGTCGCATCGAATTAATGTGATTGAATTCTCCCCGTCTGGACGAGCGGAATTGAATGGTGCAACTGATTTTGCTGTGCTGTGAAAATTCAGATATTTGCATGACTGCTTTTGTTTTATTTTGTGAATAGCAAAAAGCATTCAACCCCATAATACATGTTGTTTTATTGGTCGCTCGTCCATTTCATATCCCATAGCTTAAGCATTCATATATTTGGATTCCTCTCGACGAGGCGAGCAGTACGAGTACCACCTTGATGGGTCTGCGACGTTTCCTTCCAGAGTTATTACCAAAAATACACAAACATCCCAGAATCCTCTCGGTTTGGGGTCAAAATGTTGTCGCTCATTAAATCCCATAAGAAACGTCGCATCGAATGAATGTGATTGAATTCTCCCCGTCTGGACGAGCGGAATTGAATGGTGCAACTGATTTTGCTGTGCTGTGAAAATTCAGATATTTGCATGACTGCTTTTGTTTTATTTTGTGAATAGCAAAAAGCATTCAACCCCATAATACATGTTGTTTTATTGGTCGCTCGTCCATTTCATATCCCATAGCTTAACCATTCATATATTTTGATTCCTCTCGACTAGGCAAGCAGTACGAGTACCACCTTGATGGGTCTGCGACGTTTCCTTCCAGAGTTATTACCAAAAAACCAAAAAAATCCCAGAATCCTCTCGGTTTGGGGTCAAAATGTTGTCGCTCATTAAATCCCATAAGAAACGTCGCATCGAATTAATGTGATTGAATTCTCCCCGTCTGGACGAGCGGAATTGAATGGTGCAACTGATTTTGCTGTGCTGTGAAAATTCAGATATTTGCATGACTGCTTTTGTTTTATTTTGTGAATAGCAAAAAGCATTCAACCCCATAATACATGTTGTTTTATTGGTCGCTCGTCCATTTCATATCGCATAGCTTAAGCATTCATATATTTGGATTCCTCTCGACGAGGCGAGCAGTACGAGTACCACCTTGATGGGTCTGCGACGTTTCCTTCCAGAGTTATTACCAAAAATACACAAACATCCCAGAATCCTCTCGGTTTGGGGTCAAAATGTTGTCGCTCATTAAATCCCATAAGAAACGTCGCATCGAATGAATGTGATTGAATTCTCCCCGTCTGGACGAGCGGAATTGAATGGTGCAACTGATTTTGCTGTGCTGTGAAAATTCAGATATTTGCATGACTGCTTTTGTTTTATTTTGTGAATAGCAAAAAGCATTCAACCCCATAATACATGTTGTTTTATTGGTCGCTCGTCCATTTCATATCCCATAGCTTAACCATTCATATATTTGGATTCCTCTCGACTAGGCAAGCAGTACGAGTACCACCTTGATGGGTCTGCGACGTTTCCTTCCAGAGTTATTACCAAAAAAACACAAAAATCCCAGAATCCTCTCGGTTTGGGGTCAAAATGTTGTCGCTCATTAAATCCCATAAGAAACGTCGCATCGAATGAATGTGATTGAATTCTCCCCGTCTGGAAGAGCGGAATTGAATGGTGCAACTGATTTTGCTGTGCTGTGAAAATTCAGATATTTGCATGACTGCTTTTGTTTTATTTTGTGAATAGCAAAAAGCATTCAACCCCATAATACATGTTGTTTTATTGGTCGCTCGTCCATTTCATATCCCATAGCTTAAGCATTCATATATTTGGATTCCTCTCGACGAGGCGAGCAGTACGACTACCACCTTGATGGGTCTGCGACGTTTCCTTCCAGAGTTATTACCAAAAAAACACAAACATCCCAGAATCCTCTCGGTTTGGGCTCAAAATGTTGTCGCTCATTAAATCCCATAAGAAACGTCGCATCGAATGAATGTGATTGAATTCTCCCCGTCTGGACGAGCGGAATTGAAAGGTGCAACTGATTTTGCTGTGCTGTGAAAATTCAGATATTTGCATGACTGCTTTTGTTTTATTTTGTGAATAGCAAAAAGCATTCAACCCCATAATACATGCTGTTTTATTGGTCGCTCGTCCATTTCATATCACATAGCTTAACCATTCATATATTTGGATTCCTCTCGACGAGGCGAGCAGTACGAGTACCACCTTGATGGGTCTGCGACGTTTCCTTCCAGAGTTATTACCAAAAAACCACAAACATCCCAGAATCCTCTCGGTTTGGGGTCAAAATGTTGTCGCTCATTAAATCCCATAAGAAACGTCGCATCGAATGAATGTGATTGAATTCTCCCCGTCTGGACGAGCGGAATTGAATGGTGCAACTGATTTTGCTGTGCTGTGAAAATTCAGATATTTGCATGACTGCTTTTGTTTTATTTTGTGAATATCAAAAACATTCAACCCCATAATACATGTTGTTTTATTGGTCGCTCGTCCATTTCATATCCCATAGCTTAAGCATTCATATATTTGGATTCCTCTCGACGAGTCGAGCAGTACGAGTACCACCTTGATGGGTCTGCGACGTTTCCTTCCAGAGTTATTACCAAAAAACCACAAACATCCCAGAATCCTCTCGGTTTGGGGTCAAAATGTTGTCGCTCATTAAATCCCATAAGAAACGTCGCATCGAATGAATGTGATTGAATTCTCCCCGTCTGGACGAGCGGAATTGAATGGTGCAACTGATTTTGCTGTGCTGTGAAAATTCAGATATTTGCATGACTGCTTTTGTTTTATTTTGTGAATAGCAAAAAGCATTCAACCCCATAATACATGTTGTTTTATTGGTCGCTCGTCCATTTCATATCCCATAGTTTAACAACTCATATATTTGGATTCATCTCGATAAGGCGAGCAGTACGAGTACCACCTTGATGGGTCTGCGACGTTTTCTTCCAGAGTTATTACCAAAAAAACACAAACATTCCAGAATCCTCTCGGTTTGGGGTCAAAATGTTGTCGCTCATTAAATCCCATAAGAAACGTCGCATCGAATGAATGTGATTGAATTCTCCCCGTCTGGAAGAGCGGAATTGAATGGTACAACTGATTTTGCTGTGCTGTGAAAATTCAGATATTTGCATGACTGCTTTTGTTTTATTTTGTGAATAGCAAAAAGCATTCAACCCCATAATACATGCTGTTTTATTGGTCGCTCGTCCATTTCATATCCCATAGCTTAACCATTCATATATTTGGATTCCTTTCGACGAGACGAGCAGTACGAGTACCACCTTGATGGGTATGCGACGTTTCCTTCCAGAGTTATTACCAAAAAAACACAAACATCCCAGAATCCTCTCGGTTTGGGCTCAAAATGTTGTCGCTCATTAAATCCCATAAGAAACGTCGCATCGAATGAATGTGATTGAATTCTCCCCGTCTGGACGAGCGGAATTGAATGGTGCAACTGATTTTGCTGTGCTGTGAAAATTCAGATATTTGCATGACTGCTTTTGTTTTATTTTGTGAATAGCAAAAAGCAGTCAACCCCATAATACATGCTGTTTTATTGGTCGCTCGTCCATTTCATATCACATAGCTTAACCATTCATATATTTGGATTCCTCTCGACCAGGCGAGCAGTACGAGTACCACCTTGATGGGTCTGCGACGTTTCCTTCCAGAGTTATTACCAAAAAACCACAAAAATCCCAGAATCCTCTCGGTTTGGGGTCAACATGTTGTCGCTCATTAAATCCCATAAGAAACGTCGCATCGAATGAATGTGATTGAATTCTCCCCGTCTGGAAGAGCGGAATTGAATGGTGCAACTGATTTTGCTGTGCTGTGAAAATTCAGATATTTGCATGACTGCTTTTGTTTTATTTTGTGAATAGCAAAAAGCATTCAACCCCATAATACATGTTGTTTTATTGGTCGCTCGTCCATTTCATATCCCATAGCTTAAGCATTCATATATTTGGATTCCTCTCGACGAGGCGAGCAGTACGAGTACCACCTTGATGGGTCTGCGACGTTTCCTTCCAGAGTTATTACCAAAAATACACAAACATCCCAGAATCCTCTCGGTTTGGGGTCAAAATGTTGTCGCTCATTAAATCCCATAAGAAACGTCGCATCGAATGAATGTGATTGAATTCTCCCCGTCTGGACGAGCGGAATTGAATGGTGCAACTGATTTTGCTGTGCTGTGAAAATTCAGATATTTGCATGACTGCTTTTGTTTTATTTTGTGAATAGCAAAAAGCATTCAACCCCATAATACATGCTGTTTTATTGGTCGCTCGTCCATTTCATATCCCATAGCTTAACCATTCATATATTTGGATTCCTTTCGACGAGACGAGCAGTACGAGTACCACCTTGATGGGTATGCGACGTTTCCTTCCAGAGTTATTACCAAAAAAACACAAACATCCCAGAATCCTCTCGGTTTGGGCTCAAAATGTTGTCGCTCATTAAATCCCATAAGAAACGTCGCATCGAATGAATGTGATTGAATTCTCCCCGTCTGGACGAGCGGAATTGAATGGTGCAACTGATTTTGCTGTGCTATGAAAATTCAGATATTTGCATGACTGCTTTTGTTTTATTTTGTGAATAGCAAAAAGCAGTCAACCCCATAATACATGCTGTTTTATTGGTCGCTCGTCCATTTCATATCACATAGCTTAACCATTCATATATTTGGATTCCTCTCGACGAGGCGAGCAGTACGAGTACCACCTTGATGGGTCTGCGACGTTTCCTTCCAGAGTTATTACCAAAAAACCACAAAAATCCCAGAATCCTCTCGGTTTGGGGTCAAAATGTTGTCGCTCATTAAATCCCATAAGAAACGTCGCATCGAATGAATGTGATTGAATTCTCCCCGTCTGGAAGAGCGGAATTGAATGGTGCAACTGATTTTGCTGTGCTGTGAAAATTCAGATATTTGCATGACTGCTTTTGTTTTATTTTGTGAATAGCAAAAAGCATTCAACCCCATAATACATGTTGTTTTATTGGTCGCTCGTCCATTTCATATCCCATAGCTTAAGCATTCATATATTTGGATTCCTCTCGACGAGGCGAGCAGTACGAGTACCACCTTGATGGGTCTGCGACGTTTCCTTCCAGAGTTATTACCAAAAATACACAAACATCCCAGAATCCTCTCGGTTTGGGGTCAAAATGTTGTCGCTCATTAAATCCCATAAGAAACGTCGCATCGAATGAATGTGATTGAATTCTCCCCGTCTGGACGAGCGGAATTGAATGGTGCAACTGATTTTGCTGTGCTGTGAAAATTCAGATATTTGCATGACTGCTTTTGTTTTATTTTGTGAATAGCAAAAAGCATTCAACCCCATAATACATGCTGTTTTATTGGTCGCTCGTCCATTTCATATCCCATAGCTTAACCATTCATATATTTGGATTCCTTTCGACGAGGCGAGCAGTACGAGTACCACCTTGATGGGTATGCGACGTTTCCTTCCAGAGTTATTACCAAAAAAACACAAACATCCCAGAATCCTCTCGGTTTGGGCTCAAAATGTTGTCGCTCATTAAATCCCATAATAAACGTCGCATCGAATGAATGTGATTGAATTCTCCCCGTCTGGACGAGCGGAATTGAATGGTGCAACTGATTTTGCTGTGCTGTGAAAATTCAGATATTTGCATACTGCTTTTGTTTAATTTTGTGAATAGCAAAAAGCATTCAACCCCATAATACATGCTGTTTTATTGGTCGCTCGTCCATTTCATATCACATAGCTTAACCATTCATATATTTGGATTCCTCTCGACGAGGCGAGTAGTACGAATACCACCTTGATGTGTCTGCTACGTTTCCTTCCAGAGTTATTACCAAAAAAACACAAACATCCGAGAATCCTCTCGGTTTGGGGTCAAAATGTTGTCGCTCATTAAATCCCATAAGAAACGTCGCATCGAATGAATGTGATTGAATTCTCCCCGTCTGGACGAGCGGAATTGAATGGTGCAACTGATTTTGCTGTGCTGTGAAAATTCAGATATTTGCATGACTGCTTTTGTTTTATTTTGTGAATAGCAAAAAGCATTAAACCCCATAATACATGTTGTTTTATTGGTCGCTCGTCCATTTCATATCCCATAGCTTAACCATTCATATATTTGGATTCCTTTCGACGAGGCGAGCAGTACGAGTACCACCTTGATGGGTATGCGACGTTTCCTTCCAGAGTTATTACCAAAAAACACAAACATCCCAGAATCCTCTCGGTTTGGGCTCAAAATGTTGTCGCTCATTAAATCCCATAAGAAACGTCGCATCGAATGAATGTGATTGAATTCTCCCCGACTGGACGAGCGGAATTGAATGGTGCAACTGATTTTGCTGTGCTGTGAAAATTCAGATATTTGCATGACTGCTTTTGTTTTATTTTGTGAATAGCAAAAAGCATTCAACCCCATAATACATGCTGTTTTATTGGTCGCTCGTCCATTTCATATCACATAGCTTAACCATTCATATATTTGGATTCCTCTCGACGAGGCGAGCAGTACGAGTACCACCTTGATGGGTCTGCGACGTTTCCTTCCAGAGTTATTACCAAAAAACCACAAAAATCCCAGAATCCTCTCGGTTTGGGGTCAAAATGTTGTCGCTCATTAAATCCCATAAGAAACGTCGCATCGAATGAATGTGATTGAATTCTCCCCGTCTGGAAGAGCGGAATTGAATGGTCCAACTGATTTTGCTGTGCTGTAAAAATTCAGATATTTGCATGACTGCTTTTGTTTTATTTTGTGAATAGCAAAAAGCATTCAACCCCATAATACATGTTGTTTTATTGGTCGCTCGTCCATTTCATATCCCATAGCTTAAGCATTCATATATTTGGATTCCTCTCGACGAGGCGAGCAGTACGAGTACCACCTTGATGGGTCTGCGACGTTTCCTTCCAGAGTTATTACCAAAAATACACAAACATCCCAGAATCCTCTCGGTTTGGGGTCAAAATGTTGTCGCTCATTAAATCCCATAAGAAACGTCGCATCGAATGAATGTGATTGAATTCTCCCCGTCTGGACGAGCGGAATTGAATGGTGCAACTGATTTTGCTGTGCTGTGAAAATTCAGATATTTGCATGACTGCTTTTGTTTTATTTTGTGAATAGCAAAAAGCATTCAACCCCATAATACATGTTGTTTTATTGGTCGCTCGTCCATTTCATATCCCATAGCTTAACCATTCATATATTTGGATTCCTCTCGACTAGGCAAGCAGTACGAGTACCACATTGATGGGTCTGCGACGTTTCCTTCCAGAGTTATTACCAAAAAAACACAAAAATCCCAGAATCCTATCGGTTTGGGGTCAAAATGTTGTCGCTCATTAAATCCCATAAGAAACGTCGCATCGAATGAATGTGATTGAATTCTCCCCGTCTGGAAGAGCGGAATTGAATGGTGCAACTGATTTTGCTGTGCTGTGAAAATTCAGATATTTGCATGACTGCTTTTGTTTTATTTTGTGAATAGCAAAAAGCATTCAACCCCATAATACATGTTGTTTTATTGGTCGCTCGTCCATTTCATATCCCATAGCTTAAGCATTCATATATTTGGATTCCTCTCGACGAGGCGAGCAGTACGACTACCACCTTGATGGGTCTGCGACGTTTCCTTCCAGAGTTATTACCAAAAAAACACAAACATCCCAGAATCCTCTCGGTTTGGGCTCAAAATGTTGTCGCTCATTAAATCCCATAAGAAACGTCGCATCGAATGAATGTGATTGAATTCTCCCCGTCTGGACGAGCAGAATTGAAAGGTGCAACTGATTTTGCTGTGCTGTGAAAATTCAGATATTTGCATGACTGCTTTTGTTTTATTTTGTGAATAGCAAAAAGCATTCAACCCCATAATACATGCTGTTTTATTGGTCGCTCGTCCATTTCATATCACATAGCTTAACCATTCATATATTTGGATTCCTCTCGACGAGGCGAGCAGTACGAGTACCACCTTGATGGGTCTGCGACGTTTCCTTCCAGAGTTATTACCAAAAAACCACAAACATCCCAGAATCCTCTCGGTTTGGGGTCAAAATGTTGTCGCTCATTAAATCCCATAAGAAACGTCGCATCGAATGAATGTGATTGAATTCTCCCCGTCTGGACGAGCGGAATTGAATGGTGCAACTGATTTTGCTGTGCTGTGAAAATTCAGATATTTGCATGACTGCTTTTGTTTTATTTTGTGAATATCAAAAACATTCAACCCCATAATACATGTTGTTTTATTGGTCGCTCGTCCATTTCATATCCCATAGCTTAAGCATTCATATATTTGGATTCCTCTCGACGAGGCGAGCAGTACGAGTACCACCTTGATGGGTCTGCGACGTTTCCTTCCAGAGTTATTACCAAAAAACCACAAACATCCCAGAATCCTCTCGGTTTGGGGTCAAAATGTTGTCGCTCATTAAATCCCATAAGAAACGTCGCATCGAATGAATGTGATTGAATTCTCCCCGTCTGGACGAGCGGAATTGAATGGTGCAACTGATTTTGCTGTGCTGTGAAAATTCAGATATTTGCATGACTGCTTTTGTTTTATTTTGTGAATAGCAAAAAGCATTCAACCCCAAAATACATGTTGTTTTATTGGTCGCTCGTCCATTTCATATCCCATAGTTTAACAACTCATATATTTGGATTCCTCTCGATAAGGCGAGCAGTACGAGTACCACCTTGATGGGTCTGCGACGTTTTCTTCCAGAGTTATTACCAAAAAAACACAAACATCCCAGAATCCTCTCTGTTTGGGGTCAAAATGTTGTCGCTCATTAAATCCCATAAGAAACGTCGCATCGAATGAATGTGATTGAATTCTCCCCGTCTGGAAGAGCGGAATTGAATGGTACAACTGATTTTGCTGTGCTGTGAAAATTCAGATATTTGCATGACTGCTTTTGTTTTATTTTGTGAATAGCAAAAAGCATTCAACCCCATAATACATGCTGTTTTATTGGTCGCTCGTCCATTTCATATCCCATAGCTTAACCATTCATATATTTGGATTCCTTTCGACGAGACGAGCAGTACGAGTACCACCTTGATGGGTATGCGTCGTTTCCTTCCAGAGTTATTACCAAAAAAACACAAACATCCCAGAATCCTCTCGGTTTGGGCTCAAAATGTTGTCGCTCATTAAATCCCATAAGAAACGTCGCATCGAATGAATGTGATTGAATTCTCCCCGTCTGGACGAGCGGAATTGAATGGTGCAACTGATTTTGCTGTGCTGTGAAAATTCAGATATTTGCATGACTGCTTTTGTTTTATTTTGTGAATAGCAAAAAGCAGTCAACCCCATAATACATGCTGTTTTATTGGTCGCTCGTCCATTTCATATCACATAGCTTAACCATTCATATATTTGGATTCCTCTCGACCAGGCGAGCAGTACGAGTACCACCTTGATGGGTCTGCGACGTTTCCTTCCAGAGTTATTACCAAAAAACCACAAAAATCCCAGAATCCTCTCGGTTTGGGGTCAACATGTTGTCGCTCATTAAATCCCATAAGAAACGTCGCATCGAATGAATGTGATTGAATTCTCCCCGTCTGGAAGAGCGGAATTGAATGGTGCAACTGATTTTGCTGTGCTGTGAAAATTCAGATATTTGCATGACTGCTTTTGTTTTATTTTGTGAATAGCAAAAAGCATTCAACCCCATAATACATGTTGTTTTATTGGTCGCTCGTCCATTTCATATCCCATAGCTTAAGCATTCATATATTTGGATTCCTCTCGACGAGGCGAGCAGTACGAGTACCACCTTGATGGGTCTGCGACGTTTCCTTCCAGAGTTATTACCAAAAATACACAAACATCCCAGAATCCTCTCGGTTTGGGGTCAAAATGTTGTCGCTCATTAAATCCCATAAGAAACGTCGCATCGAATGAATGTGATTGAATTCTCCCCGTCTGGACGAGCGGAATTGAATGGTGCAACTGATTTTGCTGTGCTGTGAAAATTCAGATATTTGCATGACTGCTTTTGTTTTATTTTGTGAATAGCAAAAAGCATTCAACCCCATAATACATGCTGTTTTATTGGTCGCTCGTCCATTTCATATCCCATAGCTTAACCATTCATATATTTGGATTCCTTTCGACGAGACGAGCAGTACGAGTACCACCTTGATGGGTATGCGACGTTTCCTTCCAGAGTTATTACCAAAAAAACACAAACATCCCAGAATCCTCTCGGTTTGGGCTCAAAATGTTGTCGCTCATTAAATCCCATAAGAAACGTCGCATCGAATGAATGTGATTGAATTCTCCCCGTCTGGACGAGCGGAATTGAATGGTGCAACTGATTTTGCTGTGCTATGAAAATTCAGATATTTGCATGACTGCTTTTGTTTTATTTTGTGAATAGCAAAAAGCAGTCAACCCCATAATACATGCTGTTTTATTGGTCGCTCGTCCATTTCATATCACATAGCTTAACCATTCATATATTTGGATTCCTCTCGACGAGGCGAGCAGTACGAGTACCACCTTGATGGGTCTGCGACGTTTCCTTCCAGAGTTATTACCAAAAAACCACAAAAATCCCAGAATCCTCTCGGTTTGGGGTCAAAATGTTGTCGCTCATTAAATCCCATAAGAAACGTCGCATCGAATGAATGTGATTGAATTCTCCCCGTCTGGAAGAGCGGAATTGAATGGTGCAACTGATTTTGCTGTGCTGTGAAAATTCAGATATTTGCATGACTGCTTTTGTTTTATTTTGTGAATAGCAAAAAGCATTCAACCCCATAATACATGTTGTTTTATTGGTCGCTCGTCCATTTCATATCCCATAGCTTAAGCATTCATATATTTGGATTCCTCTCGACGAGGCGAGCAGTACGAGTACCACCTTGATGGGTCTGCGACGTTTCCTTCCAGAGTTATTACCAAAAATACACAAACATCCCAGAATCCTCTCGGTTTGGGGTCAAAATGTTGTCGCTCATTAAATCCCATAAGAAACGTCGCATCGAATGAATGTGATTGAATTCTCCCCGTCTGGACGAGCGGAATTGAATGGTGCAACTGATTTTGCTGTGCTGTGAAAATTCAGATATTTGCATGACTGCTTTTGTTTTATTTTGTGAATAGCAAAAAGCATTCAACCCCATAATACATGCTGTTTTATTGGTCGCTCGTCCATTTCATATCCCATAGCTTAACCATTCATATATTTGGATTCCTTTCGACGAGGCGAGCAGTACGAGTACCACCTTGATGGGTATGCGACGTTTCCTTCCAGAGTTATTACCAAAAAAACACAAACATCCCAGAATCCTCTCGGTTTGGGCTCAAAATGTTGTCGCTCATTAAATCCCATAATAAACGTCGCATCGAATGAATGTGATTGAATTCTCCCCGTCTGGACGAGCGGAATTGAATGGTGCAACTGATTTTGCTGTGCTGTGAAAATTCAGATATTTGCATACTGCTTTTGTTTAATTTTGTGAATAGCAAAAAGCATTCAACCCCATAATACATGCTGTTTTATTGGTCGCTCGTCCATTTCATATCACATAGCTTAACCATTCATATATTTGGATTCCTCTCGACGAGGCGAGTAGTACGAATACCACCTTGATGTGTCTGCTACGTTTCCTTCCAGAGTTATTACCAAAAAAACACAAACATCCGAGAATCCTCTCGGTTTGGGGTCAAAATGTTGTCGCTCATTAAATCCCATAAGAAACGTCGCATCGAATGAATGTGATTGAATTCTCCCCGTCTGGACGAGCGGAATTGAATGGTGCAACTGATTTTGCTGTGCTGTGAAAATTCAGATATTTGCATGACTGCTTTTGTTTTATTTTGTGAATAGCAAAAAGCATTAAACCCCATAATACATGTTGTTTTATTGGTCGCTCGTCCATTTCATATCCCATAGCTTAACCATTCATATATTTGGATTCCTTTCGACGAGGCGAGCAGTACGAGTACCACCTTGATGGGTATGCGACGTTTCCTTCCAGAGTTATTACCAAAAAACACAAACATCCCAGAATCCTCTCGGTTTGGGCTCAAAATGTTGTCGCTCATTAAATCCCATAAGAAACGTCGCATCGAATGAATGTGATTGAATTCTCCCCGACTGGACGAGCGGAATTGAATGGTGCAACTGATTTTGCTGTGCTGTGAAAATTCAGATATTTGCATGACTGCTTTTGTTTTATTTTGTGAATAGCAAAAAGCATTCAACCCCATAATACATGCTGTTTTATTGGTCGCTCGTCCATTTCATATCACATAGCTTAACCATTCATATATTTGGATTCCTCTCGACGAGGCGAGCAGTACGAGTACCACCTTGATGGGTCTGCGACGTTTCCTTCCAGAGTTATTACCAAAAAACCACAAAAATCCCAGAATCCTCTCGGTTTGGGGTCAAAATGTTGTCGCTCATTAAATCCCATAAGAAACGTCGCATCGAATGAATGTGATTGAATTCTCCCCGTCTGGAAGAGCGGAATTGAATGGTCCAACTGATTTTGCTGTGCTGTAAAAATTCAGATATTTGCATGACTGCTTTTGTTTTATTTTGTGAATAGCAAAAAACATTCAACCCCATAATACATGTTGTTTTATTGGTCGCTCGTCCATTTCATATCCCATAGCTTAAGCATTCATATATTTGGATTCCTCTCGACGAGGCGAGCAGTACGAGTACCACCTTGATGGGTCTGCGACGTTTCCTTCCAGAGTTATTACCAAAAATACACAAACATCCCAGAATCCTCTCGGTTTGGGGTCAAAATGTTGTCGCTCATTAAATCCCATAAGAAACGTCGCATCGAATGAATGTGATTGAATTCTCCCCGTCTGGACGAGCGGAATTGAATGGTGCAACTGATTTTGCTGTGCTGTGAAAATTCAGATATTTGCATGACTGCTTTTGTTTTATTTTGTGAATAGCAAAAAGCATTAAACCCCATAATACATGTTGTTTTATTGGTCGCTCGTCCATTTCATATCCCATAGCTTAACCATTCATATATTTGGATTCCTCTCGACTAGGCAAGCAGTACGAGTACCACATTGATGGGTCTGCGACGTTTCCTTCCAGAGTTATTACCAAAAAAACACAAAAATCCCAGAATCCTATCGGTTTGGGGTCAAAATGTTGTCGCTCATTAAATCCCATAAGAAACGTCGCATCGAATGAATGTGATTGAATTCTCCCCGTCTGGAAGAGCGGAATTGAATGGTGCAACTGATTTTGCTGTGCTGTGAAAATTCAGATATTTGCATGACTGCTTTTGTTTTATTTTGTGAATAGCAAAAAGCATTCAACCCCATAATACATGCTGTTTTATTGGTCGCTCGTCCATTTCATATCCCATAGCTTAACCATTCATATATTTGGATTCCTTTCGACGAGGCGAGCAGTACGAGTACCACCTTGATGGGTATGCGACGTTTCCTTCCAGAGTTATTACCAAAAAAACACAAACATCCCAGAATCCTCTCGGTTTGGGCTCAAAATGTTGTCGCTCATTAAATCCCATAATAAACGTCGCATCGAATGAATGTGATTGAATTCTCCCCGTCTGGACGAGCGGAATTGAATGGTGCAACTGATTTTGCTGTGCTGTGAAAATTCAGATATTTGCATACTGCTTTTGTTTAATTTTGTGAATAGCAAAAAGCATTCAACCCCATAATACATGCTGTTTTATTGGTCGCTCGTCCATTTCATATCACATAGCTTAACCATTCATATATTTGGATTCCTCTCGACGAGGCGAGTAGTACGAATACCACCTTGATGTGTCTGCTACGTTTCCTTCCAGAGTTATTACCAAAAAAACACAAACATCCGAGAATCCTCTCGGTTTGGGGTCAAAATGTTGTCGCTCATTAAATCCCATAAGAAACGTCGCATCGAATGAATGTGATTGAATTCTCCCCGTCTGGACGAGCGGAATTGAATGGTGCAACTGATTTTGCTGTGCTGTGAAAATTCAGATATTTGCATGACTGCTTTTGTTTTATTTTGTGAATAGCAAAAAGCATTAAACCCCATAATACATGTTGTTTTATTGGTCGCTCGTCCATTTCATATCCCATAGCTTAACCATTCATATATTTGGATTCCTTTCGACGAGGCGAGCAGTACGAGTACCACCTTGATAGGTATGCGACGTTTCCTTCCAGAGTTATTACCAAAAAACACAAACATCCCAGAATCCTCTCGGTTTGGGCTCAAAATGTTGTCGCTCATTAAATCCCATAAGAAACGTCGCATCGAATGAATGTGATTGAATTCTCCCCGACTGGACGAGCGGAATTGAATGGTGCAACTGATTTTGCTGTGCTGTGAAAATTCAGATATTTGCATGACTGCTTTTGTTTTATTTTGTGAATAGCAAAAAGCATTCAACCCCATAATACATGCTGTTTTATTGGTCGCTCGTCCATTTCATATCACATAGCTTAACCATTCATATATTTGGATTCCTCTCGACGAGGCGAGCAGTACGAGTACCACCTTGATGGGTCTGCGACGTTTCCTTCCAGAGTTATTACCAAAAAACCACAAAAATCCCAGAATCCTCTCGGTTTGGGGTCAAAATGTTGTCGCTCATTAAATCCCATAAGAAACGTCGCATCGAATGAATGTGATTGAATTCTCCCCGTCTGGAAGAGCGGAATTGAATGGTCCAACTGATTTTGCTGTGCTGTAAAAATTCAGATATTTGCATGACTGCTTTTGTTTTATTTTGTGAATAGCAAAAAGCATTCAACCCCATAATACATGTTGTTTTATTGGTCGCTCGTCCATTTCATATCCCATAGCTTAAGCATTCATATATTTGGATTCCTCTCGACGAGGCGAGCAGTACGAGTACCACCTTGATGGGTCTGCGACGTTTCCTTCCAGAGTTATTACCAAAAATACACAAACATCCCAGAATCCTCTCGGTTTGGGCTCAAAATGTTGTCGCTCATTAAATCCCATAAGAAACGTCGCATCGAATGAATGTGATTGAATTCTCCCCGTCTGGACGAGCGGAATTGAATGGTGCAACTGATTTTGCTGTGCTGTGAAAATTCAGATATTTGCATGACTGCTTTTGTTTTATTTTGTGAATAGCAAAAAGCATTCAACCCCATAATACATGTTGTTTTATTGGTCGCTCGTCCATTTCATATCCCATAGCTTAACCATTCATATATTTGGATTCCTCTCGACTAGGCAAGCAGTACGAGTACCACATTGATGGGTCTGCGACGTTTCCTTCCAGAGTTATTACCAAAAAAACACAAAAATCCCAGAATCCTATCGGTTTGGGGTCAAAATGTTGTCGCTCATTAAATCCCATAAGAAACGTCGCATCGAATGAATGTGATTGAATTCTCCCCGTTTGGAAGAGCGGAATTGAATGGTGCAACTGATTTTGCTGTGCTGTGAAAATTCAGATATTTGCATGACTGCTTTTGTTTTATTTTGTGAATAGCAAAAAGCATTCAACCCCATAATACATGTTGTTTTATTGGTCGCTCGTCCATTTCATATCCCATAGCTTAAGCATTCATATATTTGGATTCCTCTCGACGAGGCGAGCAGTACGACTACCACCTTGATGGGTCTGCGACGTTTCCTTCCAGAGTTATTACCAAAAAAACACAAACATCCCAGAATCCTCTCGGTTTGGGCTCAAAATGTTGTCGCTCATTAAATCCCATAAGAAACGTCGCATCGAATGAATGTGATTGAATTCTCCCCGTCTGGACGAGCGGAATTGAAAGGTGCAACTGATTTTGCTGTGCTGTGAAAATTCAGATATTTGCATGACTGCTTTTGTTTTATTTTGTGAATAGCAAAAAGCATTCAACCCCATAATACATGCTGTTTTATTGGTCGCTCGTCCATTTCATATCACATAGCTTAACCATTCATATATTTGGATTCCTCTCGACGAGGCGAGCAGTACGAGTACCACCTTGATGGGTCTGCGACGTTTCCTTCCAGAGTTATTACCAAAAAAACACAAACATCCCAGAATCCTCTCGGTTTGGGCTCAAAATGTTGTCGCTCATTAAATCCCATAAGAAACGTCGCATCGAATGAATGTGATTGAATTCTCCCCGTCTGGACGAGCGGAATTGAATGGTGCAACTGATTTTGCTGTGCTGTGAAAATTCAGATATTTGCATGACTGCTTTTGTTTTATTTTGTGAATAGCAAAAAGCAGTCAACCCCATAATACATGCTGTTTTATTGGTCGCTCGTCCATTTCATATCCCATAGCTTAACCATTCATATATTTGGATTCCTTTCGACGAGACGAGCAGTACGAGTACCACCTTGATGGGTCTGCGACGTTTCCTTCCAGAGTTATTACCAAAAAACCACAAACATCCCAGAATCCTCTCGGTTTGGGGTCAAAATGTTGTCGCTCATTAAATCCCATAAGAAACGTCGCATCGAATGAATGTGATTGAATTCTCCCCGTCTGGACGAGCGGAATTGAATGGTGCAACTGATTTTGCTGTGCTGTGAAAATTCAGATATTTGCATGACTGCTTTTGTTTTATTTTGTGAATAGCAAAAAGCATTCAACCCCATAATACATGCTGTTTTATTGGTCGCTCGTCCATTTCATATCACATAGCTTAACCATTCATATATTTGGATTCCTCTCGATAAGGCGAGCAGTACGAGTACCACCTTGATGGGTCTGCGACGTTTTCTTCCAGAGTTATTACCAAAAAAACACAAACATCCCAGAATCCTCTCTGTTTGGGGTCAAAATGTTGTCGCTCATTAAATCCCATAAGAAACGTCGCATCGAATGAATGTGATTGAATTCTCCCCGTCTGGAAGAGCGGAATTGAATGGTACAACTGATTTTGCTGTGCTGTGAAAATTCAGATATTTGCATGACTGCTTTTGTTTTATTTTGTGAATAGCAAAAAGCATTCAACCCCATAATACATGCTGTTTTATTGGTCGCTCGTCCATTTCATATCCCATAGCTTAAGCATTCATATATTTGGATTCCTTTCGACGAGACGAGCAGTACGAGTACCACCTTGATGGGTATGCGTCGTTTCCTTCCAGAGTTATTACCAAAAAAACACAAACATCCCAGAATCCTCTCGGTTTGGGCTCAAAATGTTGTCGCTCATTAAATCCCATAAGAAACGTCGCATCGAATGAATGTGATTGAATTCTCCCCGTCTGGACGAGCGGAATTGAATGGTGCAACTGATTTTGCTGTGCTGTGAAAATTCAGATATTTGCATGACTGCTTTTGTTTTATTTTGTGAATAGCAAAAAGCAGTCAACCCCATAATACATGCTGTTTTATTGGTCGCTCGTCCATTTCATATCACATAGCTTAACCATTCATATATTTGGATTCCTCTCGACCAGGCGAGCAGTACGAGTACCACCTTGATGGGTCTGCGACGTTTCCTTCCAGAGTTATTACCAAAAAACCACAAAAATCCCAGAATCCTCTCGGTTTGGGGTCAACATGTTGTCGCTCATTAAATCCCATAAGAAACGTCGCATCGAATGAATGTGATTGAATTCTCCCCGTCTGGAAGAGCGGAATTGAATGGTGCAACTGATTTTGCTGTGCTGTGAAAATTCAGATATTTGCATGACTGCTTTTGTTTTATTTTGTGAATAGCAAAAAGCATTCAACCCCATAATACATGTTGTTTTATTGGTCGCTCGTCCATTTCATATCCCATAGCTTAAGCATTCATATATTTGGATTCCTCTCGACGAGGCGAGCAGTACGAGTACCACCTTGATGGGTCTGCGACGTTTCCTTCCAGAGTTATTACCAAAAATACACAAACATCCCAGAATCCTCTCGGTTTGGGGTCAAAATGTTGTCGCTCATTAAATCCCATAAGAAACGTCGCATCGAATGAATGTGATTGAATTCTCCCCGTCTGGACGAGCGGAATTGAATGGTGCAACTGATTTTGCTGTGCTGTGAAAATTCAGATATTTGCATGACTGCTTTTGTTTTATTTTGTGAATAGCAAAAAGCATTCAACCCCATAAAACATGCTGTTTTATTGGTCGCTCGTCCATTTCATATCCCATAGCTTAACCATTCATATATTTGGATTCCTTTCGACGAGGCGAGCAGTACGAGTACCACCTTGATGGGTATGCGACGTTTCCTTCCAGAGTTATTACCAAAAAAACACAAACATCCCAGAATCCTCTCGGTTTGGGCTCAAAATGTTGTCGCTCATTAAATCCCATAAGAAACGTCGCATCGAATGAATGTGATTGAATTCTCCCCGTCTGGACGAGCGGAATTGAATGGTGCAACTGATTTTGCTGTGCTGTGAAAATTCAGATATTTGCATGACTGCTTTTGTTTTATTTTGTGAATAGCAAAAAGCATTCAACCCCATAAAACATGCTGTTTTATTGGTCGCTCGTCCATTTCATATCCCATAGCTTAACCATTCATATATTTGGATTCCTTTCGACGAGGCGAGCAGTACGAGTACCACCTTGATGGGTATGCGACGTTTCCTTCCAGAGTTATTACCAAAAAAACACAAACATCCCAGAATCCTCTCGGTTTGGGCTCAAAATGTTGTCGCTCATTAAATCCCATAAGAAACGTCGCATCGAATGAATGTGATTGAATTCTCCCCGTCTGGACGAGCGGAATTGAATGGTGCAACTGATTTTGCTGTGCTATGAAAATTCAGATATTTGCATGACTGCTTTTGTTTTATTTTGTGAATAGCAAAAAGCAGTCAACCCCATAATACATGCTGTTTTATTGGTCGCTCGTCCATTTCATATCACATAGCTTAACCATTCATATATTTGGATTCCTCTCGACGAGGCGAGCAGTACGAGTACCACCTTGATGGGTCTGCGACGTTTCCTTCCAGAGTTATTACCAAAAAAACACAAAAATCCCAGAATCCTCTCGGTTTGGGGTCAAAATGTTGTCGCTCATTAAATCCCATAAGAAACGTCGCATCGAATGAATGTGATTGAATTCTCCCCGTCTGGAAGAGCGGAATTGAATGGTGCAACTGATTTTGCTGTGCTGTGAAAATTCAGATATTTGCATGACTGCTTTTGTTTTATTTTGTGAATAGCAAAAAGCATTCAACCCCATAATACATGTTGTTTTATTGGTCGCTCGTCCATTTCATATCCCATAGCTTAAGCATTCATATATTTGGATTCCTCTCGACGAGGCGAGCAGTACGAGTACCACCTTGATGGGTCTGCGACGTTTCCTTCCAGAGTTATTACCAAAAATACACAAACATCCCAGAATCCTCTCGGTTTGGGGTCAAAATGTTGTCGCTCATTAAATCCCATAAGAAACGTCGCATCGAATGAATGTGATTGAATTCTCCCCGTCTGGACGAGCGGAATTGAATGGTGCAACTGATTTTGCTGTGCTGTGAAAATTCAGATATTTGCATGACTGCTTTTGTTTTATTTTGTGAATAGCAAAAAGCATTCAACCCCATAAAACATGCTGTTTTATTGGTCGCTCGTCCATTTCATATCCCATAGCTTAACCATTCATATATTTGGATTCCTTTCGACGAGGCGAGCAGTACGAGTACCACCTTGATGGGTATGCGACGTTTCCTTCCAGAGTTATTACCAAAAAAACACAAACATCCCAGAATCCTCTCGGTTTGGGCTCAAAATGTTGTCGCTCATTAAATCCCATAATAAACGTCGCATCGAATGAATGTGATTGAATTCTCCCCGTCTGGACGAGCGGAATTGAATGGTGCAACTGATTTTGCTGTGCTGTGAAAATTCAGATATTTGCATGACTGCTTTTGTTTTATTTTGTGAATAGCAAAAAGCATTCAACCCCATAATACATGTTGTTTTATTGGTCGCTCGTCCATTTCATATCACATAGCTTAACCATTCATATATTTGGATTCCTCTCGACGAGGCGAGTAGTACGAATACCACCTTGATGTGTCTGCGACGTTTCCTTCCAGAGTTATTACCAAAAAAACACAAACATCCGAGAATCCTCTCGGTTTGGGGTCAAAATGTTGTCGCTCATTAAATCCCATAAGAAACGTCGCATCGAATGAATGTGATTGAATTCTCCCCGTCTGGAAGAGCGGAATTGAATGGTGCAACTGATTTTGCTGTGCTGTGAAAATTCAGATATTTGCATGACTGCTTTTGTTTTATTTTGTGAATAGCAAAAAGCATTCAACCCCATAATACATGTTGTTTTATTGGTCGCTCATCCATTTCATATCCCATAGCTTAAGCATTCATATATATGGATTCCTCTCGACGAGGCGAGCAGTATGAGTACCACCTTGATGGGTCTGCGACGTTTCCTTCCAGAGTTATTACCAAAAAACCACAAACATCCCAGAATCCTCTCGGTTTGGGGTCAAAATGTTGTCGCTCATTAAATCCCATAAGAAACGTCGCATCGAATGAATGTGATTGAATTCTCCCCGTCTGGAAGAGCGGAATTGAATGGTGCAACTGATTTTGCTGTGCTGTGAAAATTCAGATATTTGCATGACTGCTTTTGTTTTATTTTGTGAATAGCAAAAAGCATTAAACCCCATAATACATGTTGTTTTATTGGTCGCTCGTCCATTTCATATCCCATAGCTTAACAACTCATATATTTGGATTCCTATCGATAAGGCGAGCAGTACGAGTACCACCTTGATGGGTCTGCGACGTTTTCTTCCAGAGTTATTACCAAAAAACCACAAACATCCCAGAATCCTCTCGGTTTGGGGTCAAAATGTTGTCGCTCATTAAATTCCATAAGAAACGTCGCATCGAATGAATGTGATTGAATCCTCCCCGTCTGGACGAGCGGAATTGAATGGTGCAACTGATTTTGCTGTGCTGTGAAAATTCAGATATTTGCATGACTGCTTTTGTTTTATTTTGTGAATAGCAAAAAGCATTCAACCCCATAATACATGCTGTTTTATTGGTCGCTCGTCCATTTCATATCCCATAGCTTAACCATTCATATATTTGGATTCCTTTCGACGAGACGAGCAGTACGAGTACCACCTTGATGGGTATGCGACGTTTCCTTCCAGAGTTATTACCAAAAAAACACAAACATCCCAGAATCCTCTCGGTTTGGGCTCAAAATGTTGTCGCTCATTAAATCCCATAAGAAACGTCGCATCGAATGAATGTGATTGAATTCTCCCCGTCTGGACGAGCGGAATTGAATGGTGCAACTGATTTTGCTGTGCTATGAAAATTCAGATATTTGCATGACTGCTTTTGTTTTATTTTGTGAATAGCAAAAAGCAGTCAACCCCATAATACATGCTGTTTTATTGGTCGCTCGTCCATTTCATATCACATAGCTTAACCATTCATATATTTGGATTCCTCTCGACGAGGCGAGCAGTACGAGTACCACCTTGATGGGTCTGCGACGTTTCCTTCCAGAGTTATTACCAAAAAACCACAAAAATCCCAGAATCCTCTCGGTTTGGGGTCAAAATGTTGTCGCTCATTAAATCCCATAAGAAACGTCGCATCGAATGAATGTGATTGAATTCTCCCCGTCTGGAAGAGCGGAATTGAATGGTGCAACTGATTTTGCTGTGCTGTGAAAATTCAGATATTTGCATGACTGCTTTTGTTTTATTTTGTGAATAGCAAAAAGCATTCAACCCCATAATACATGTTGTTTTATTGGTCGCTCGTCCATTTCATATCCCATAGCTTAAGCATTCATATATTTGGATTCCTCTCGACGAGGCGAGCAGTACGAGTACCACCTTGATGGGTCTGCGACGTTTCCTTCCAGAGTTATTACCAAAAATACACAAACATCCCAGAATCCTCTCGGTTTGGGGTCAAAATGTTGTCGCTCATTAAATCCCATAAGAAACGTCGCATCGAATGAATGTGATTGAATTCTCCCCGTCTGGACGAGCGGAATTGAATGGTGCAACTGATTTTGCTGTGCTGTGAAAATTCAGATATTTGCATGACTGCTTTTGTTTTATTTTGTGAATAGCAAAAAGCATTCAACCCCATAAAACATGCTGTTTTATTGGTCGCTCGTCCATTTCATATCCCATAGCTTAACCATTCATATATTTGGATTCCTTTCGACGAGGCGAGCAGTACGAGTACCACCTTGATGGGTATGCGACGTTTCCTTCCAGAGTTATTACCAAAAAAACACAAACATCCCAGAATCCTCTCGGTTTGGGCTCAAAATGTTGTCGCTCATTAAATCCCATAATAAACGTCGCATCGAATGAATGTGATTGAATTCTTCCCGTCTGGACGAGCGGAATTGAATGGTGCAACTGATTTTGCTGTGCTGTGAAAATTCAGATATTTGCATGACTGCTTTTGTTTTATTTTGTGAATAGCAAAAAGCATTCAACCCCATAATACATGCTGTTTTATTGGTCGCTCGTCCATTTCATATCACATAGCTTAACCATTCATATATTTGGATTCCTCTCGACGAGGCGAGTAGTACGAATACCACCTTGATGTGTCTGCGACGTTTCCTTCCAGAGTTATTACCAAAAAAACACAAACATCCGAGAATCCTCTCGGTTTGGGGTCAAAATGTTGTCGCTCATTAAATCCCATAAGAAACGTCGCATCGAATGAATGTGATTGAATTCTCCCCGTCTGGAAGAGCGGAATTGAATGGTGCAACTGATTTTGCTGTGCTGTGAAAATTCAGATATTTGCATGACTGCTTTTGTTTTATTTTGTGAATAGCAAAAAGCATTCAACCCCATAATACATGTTGTTTTATTGGTCGCTCGTCCATTTCATATCCCATAGCTTAAGCATTCATATATATGGATTCCTCTCGACGAGGCGAGCAGTATGAGTACCACCTTGATGGGTCTGCGACGTTTCCTTCCAGAGTTATTACCAAAAAACCACAAACATCCCAGAATCCTCTCGGTTTCGGGTCAAAATGTTGTCGCTCATTAAATCCCATAAGAAACGTCGCATCGAATGAATGTGATTGAATTCTCCCCGTCTGGAAGAGCGGAATTGAATGGTGCAACTGATTTTGCTGTGCTGTGAAAATTCAGATATTTGCATGACTGCTTTTGTTTTATTTTGTGAATAGCAAAAAGCATTAAACCCCATAATACATGTTGTTTTATTGGTCGCTCGTCCATTTCATATCCCATAGCTTAACAACTCATATATTTGGATTCCTATCGATAAGGCGAGCAGTACGAGTACCACCTTGATGGGTCTGCGACGTTTTCTTCCAGAGTTATTACCAAAAAACCACAAACATCCCAGAATCCTCTCGGTTTGGGGTCAAAATGTTGTCGCTCATTAAATTCCATAAGAAACGTCGCATCGAATGAATGTGATTGAATCCTCCCCGTCTGGACGAGCGGAATTGAATGGTGCAACTGATTTTGCTGTGCTGTGAAAATTCAGATATTTGCATGACTGCTTTTGATTTATTTTGTGAATAGCAAAAAGCATTCAACCCCATAATACATGTTGTTTTATTGGTCGCTCGTCCATTTCATATCCCATAGCTTAACAACTCATATATTTGGATTCCTCTCGATAAGGCGAGCAGTACGAGTACCACCTTGATGGGTCTGCGACGTTTTCTTCCAGAGTTATTACCAAAAAACCACAAACATCCCAGAATCCTCTCGGTTTGGGGTCAAAATGATGTCGCTCAGTAAATCCCATAAGAAACGTCGCATCGAATGAATGTGATTGAATTCTCCCCGTCTGGACGAGCGGAATTGAATGGTGCAACTGATTTTGCTGTGCTGTGAAAATTCAGATATTTGCATGACTGCTTTTGTTTTATTTTGTGAATAGCAAAAAGCATTCAACCCCATAATACATGCTGTTTTATTGGTCGCTCGTCCATTTCATATCCCATAGCTTAACCATTCATATATTTGGATTCCTTTCGACGAGGCGAGCAGTACGAGTACCACCTTGATGGGTATGCGACGTTTCCTTCCAGAGTTATTACCAAAAAAACACAAACATCCCAGAATCCTCTCGGTTTGGGCTCAAAATGTTGTCGCTCATTAAATCCCATAAGAAACGTCGCATCGAATGAATGTGATTGAATTCTCCCCGTCTGGACGAGCGGAATTGAATGGTGCAACTGATTTTGCTGTGCTGTGAAAATTCAGATATTTGCATGACTGCTTTTGTTTTATTTTGTGAATAGCAAAAAGCATTCAACCCCATAATACATGCTGTTTTATTGGTCGCTCGTCCATTTCATATCACATAGCTTAACCATTCATATATTTGGATTCCTCTCGACGAGGCGAGCAGTACGAGTACCACCTTGATGGGTCTGCGACGTTTCCTTCCAGAGTTATTACCAAAAAACCACAAAAATCCCAGAATCCTCTCGGTTTGGGGTCAAAATGTTGTCGCTCATTAAATCCCATAAGAAACGTCGCTAAGAATGAATGTGATTGAATTATCCCCGTCTGGACGAGCGGAATTGAATGGTGCAACTGATTTTGCTGTGCTGTGAAAATTCAGATATTTGCATGACTGCTTTTGTTTTATTTTGTGAATAGCAAAAAGCATTCAACCCCATAATACATGCTGTTTTATTGGTCGCTCGTCCATTTCATATCCCATAGCTTAACCATTCATATATTTGGATTCCTTTCGACGAGGCGAGCAGTACGAGTACCACCTTGATGGGTATGCGACGTTTCCTTCCAGAGTTATTACCAAAAAAACACAAACATCCCAGAATCCTCTCGGTTTGGGGTCAAAATGTTGTCGCTCATTAAATTCCATAAGAAACGTCGCATCGAATGAATGTGATTGAATCCTCCCCGTCTGGACGAGCGGAATTGAATGGTGCAACTGATTTTGCTGTGCTGTGAAAATTCAGATATTTGCATGACTGCTTTTGATTTATTTTGTGAATAGCAAAAAGCATTCAACCCCATAATACATGTTGTTTTATTGGTCGCTCGTCCATTTCATATCCCATAGCTTAACAACTCATATATTTGGATTCCTCTCGATAAGGCGAGCAGTACGAGTACCACCTTGATGGGTCTGCGACGTTTTCTTCCAGAGTTATTACCAAAAAACCACAAACATCCCAGAATCCTCTCGGTTTGGGGTCAAAATGATGTCGCTCAGTAAATCCCATAAGAAACGTCGCATCGAATGAATGTGATTGAATTCTCCCCGTCTGGACGAGCGGAATTGAATGGTGCAACTGATTTTGCTGTGCTGTGAAAATTCAGATATTTGCATGACTGCTTTTGTTTTATTTTGTGAATAGCAAAAAGCATTCAACCCCATAATACATGCTGTTTTATTGGTCGCTCGTCCATTTCATATCCCATAGCTTAACCATTCATATATTTGGATTCCTTTCGACGAGGCGAGCAGTACGAGTACCACCTTGATGGGTATGCGACGTTTCCTTCCAGAGTTATTACCAAAAAAACACAAACATCCCAGAATCCTCTCGGTTTGGGCTCAAAATGTTGTCGCTCATTAAATCCCATAAGAAACGTCGCATCGAATGAATGTGATTGAATTCTCCCCGTCTGGACGAGCGGAATTGAATGGTGCAACTGATTTTGCTGTGCTGTGAAAATTCAGATATTTGCATGACTGCTTTTGTTTTATTTTGTGAATAGCAAAAAGCATTCAACCCCATAATACATGCTGTTTTATTGGTCGCTCGTCCATTTCATATCACATAGCTTAACCATTCATATATTTGGATTCCTCTCGACGAGGCGAGCAGTACGAGTACCACCTTGATGGGTCTGCGACGTTTCCTTCCAGAGTTATTACCAAAAAACCACAAAAATCCCAGAATCCTCTCGGTTTGGGGTCAAAATGTTGTCGCTCATTAAATCCCATAAGAAACGTCGCTAAGAATGAATGTGATTGAATTATCCCCGTCTGGACGAGCGGAATTGAATGGTGCAACTGATTTTGCTGTGCTGTGAAAATTCAGATATTTGCATGACTGCTTTTGTTTTATTTTGTGAATAGCAAAAAGCATTCAACCCCATAATACATGCTGTTTTATTGGTCGCTCGTCCATTTCATATCCCATAGCTTAACCATTCATATATTTGGATTCCTTTCGACGAGGCGAGCAGTACGAGTACCACCTTGATGGGTATGCGACGTTTCCTTCCAGAGTTATTACCAAAAAAACACAAACATCCCAGAATCCTCTCGGTTTGGGCTCAAAATGTTGTCGCTCATTAAATCCCATAAGAAACGTCGCATCGAATGAATGTGATTGAATTCTCCCCGTCTGGACGAGCGGAATTGAATGGTGCAACTGATTTTGCTGTGCTGTGAAAATTCAGATATTTGCATGACTGCTTTTGTTTTATTTTGTGAATAGCAAAAAGCATTCAACCCCATAATACATGCTGTTTTATTGGTCGCTCGTCCATTTCATATCACATAGCTTAACCATTCATATATTTGGATTCCTCTCGACGAGGCGAGCAGTACGAGTACCACCTTGATGGGTCTGCGACGTTTCCTTCCAGAGTTATTACCAAAAAAACACAAAAATCCCAGAATCCTCTCGGTTTGGGGTCAAAATGTTGTCGCTCATTAAATCCCATAAGAAACGTCGCTAAGAATGAATGTGATTGAATTATCCCCGTCTGGACGAGCGGAATTGAATGGTGCAACTGATTTTGCTGTGCTGTGAAAATTCAGATATTTGCATGACTGCTTTTGTTTTATTTTGTGAATAGCAAAAAGCATTCAACCCCATAATACATGCTGTTTTATTGGTCGCTCGTCCATTTCATATCCCATAGCTTAACCATTCATATATTTGGATTCCTTTCGACGAGGCGAGCAGTACGAGTACCACCTTGATGGGTATGCGACGTTTCCTTCCAGAGTTATTACCAAAAAAACACAAACATCCCAGAATCCTCTCGGTTTGGGCTCAAAATGTTGTCGCTCATTAAATCCCATAAGAAACGTCGCATCGAATGAATGTGATTGAATTCTCCCCGTCTGGACGAGCGGAATTGAATGGTGCAACTGATTTTGCTGTGCTGTGAAAATTCAGATATTTGCATGACTGCTTTTGTTTTATTTTGTGAATAACAAAAAGCATTCAACCCCATAATACATGCTGTTTTATTGGTCGCTCGTCCATTTCATATCCCATAGCTTAACCATTCATATATTTGGATTCCTTTCGACGAGGCGAGCAGTACGAGTACCACCTTGATGGGTATGCGACGTTTCCTTCCAGAGTTATTACCAAAAAAACACAAACATCCCAGAATCCTCTCGGTTTGGGCTCAAAATGTTGTCGCTCATTAAATCCCATAAGAAACGTCGCATCGAATGAATGTGATTGAATTCTCCCCGTCTGGACGAGCGGAATTGAATGGTGCAACTGATTTTGCTGTGCTGTGAAAATTCAGATATTTGCATGACTGCTTTTGTTTTATTTTGTGAATAGCAAAAAGCATTCAACCCCATAATACATGCTGTTTTATTGGTCGCTCGTCCATTTCATATCACATAGCTTAACCATTCATATATTTGGATTCCTCTCGACGAGGCGAGCAGTACGAGTACCACCTTGATGGGTCTGCGACGTTTCCTTCCAGAGTTATTACCAAAAAACCACAAAAATCCCAGAATCCTCTCGGTTTGGGGTCAAAATGTTGTCGCTCATTAAATCCCATAAGAAACGTCGCATCGAATGAATGTGATTGAATTCTCCCCGTCTGGAAGAGCGGAATTGAATGGTGCAACTGATTTTGCTGTGCTGTGAAAATTCAGATATTTGCATGACTGCTTTTGTTTTATTTTGTGAATAGCAAAAAGCATTCAACCCCATAATACATGTTGTTTTATTGGTCGCTCGTCCATTTCATATCCCATAGCTTAAGCATTCATATATTTGGATTCCTCTCGACGAGGCGAGCAGTACGAGTACCACCTTGATGGGTCTGCGACGTTTTCTTCCAGAGTTATTACCAAAAAACCACAAACATCCCAGAATCCTCTCGGTTTGGGGTCAAAATGTTGTCGCTCATTAAATCCCATAAGAAACGTCGCATCGAATGAATGTGATTGAATTCTCCCCGTCTGGACGAGCGGAATTGAATGGTGCAACTGATTTTGCTGTGCTGTGAAAATTCAGATATTTGCATGACTGCTTTTGTTTTATTTTGTTAATAGCAAAAAGCATTCAACCCCATAATACATGCTGTTTTATTGGTCGCTCGTCCATTTCATATCCCATAGCTTAACCATTCATATATTTGGATTCCTCTCGACGAGCCGAGCAGTTCGAGTACCACCTTGATGGGTCTGCGACGTTTCCTTCCAGAGTTATTACCAAAAAACCACAAAAATCCCAGAATCCTCTCGGTTTGGGGTCAAAATGTTGTCGCTCATTAAATCCCATAAGAAACGTCGCATCGAATGAATGTGATTGAATTATCCCCGTCTGGAAGAGCGGAATTGAATGGTGCAACTGATTTTGCTGTGCTGTAAAAATTCAGATATTTGCATGACTGCTTTTGTTTTATTTTGTGAATAGCAAAAATCATTCAACCCCATAATACATGTTGTTTTATTGGTCGCTCGTCCATTTCATATCCCATAGCTTAAGCATTCATATATTTGGATTCCTCTCGACGAGGCGAGCAGTACGAGTACCACCTTGATGGGTCTGCGACGTTTCCTTCCAGAGTTATTACCAAAAATACACAAACATCCCAGAATCCTCTCGGTTTGGGGTCAAAATGTTGTCGCTCATTAAATCCCATAAGAAACGTCGCATCGAATGAATGTGATTGAATTCTCCCCGTCTGGACGAGCAGAATTGAATGGTGCAACTGATTTTGCTGTGCTGTGAAAATTCAGATATTTGCATGACTGCTTTTGTTTTATTTTGTGAATAGCAAAAAGCATTCAACCCCATAATACATGTTGTTTTATTGGTCGCTCGTCCATTTCATATCCCATAGCTTAACCATTCATATATTTGGATTCCTTTCGACGAGGCGAGCAGTACGAGTACCACCTTGATGGGTATGCGACGTTTCCTTCCAGAGTTATTACCAAAAAACACAAACATCCCAGAATCCTCTCGGTTTGGGCTCAAAATGTTGTCGCTCATTAAATCCCATAAGAAACGTCGCATCGAATGAATGTGATTGAATTCTCCCCGTCTGGACGAGCGGAATTGAATGGTGCAACTGATTTTGCTGTGCTGTGAAAATTCAGATATTTGCATGACTGCTTTTGTTTTATTTTGTGAATAGCAAAAAGCATTCAACCCCATAATACATGTTGTTTTATTGGTCGCTCGTCCATTTCATATCCCATAGCTTAAGCATTCATATATTTGGATTCCTCTCGACGAGGCGAGAAGTACGAGTACCACCTTGATGGGTCTGCGACGTTTCCTTCCAGAGTTATTACCAAAAATACACAAACATCCCAGAATCCTCTCGGTTTGGGCTCAAAATGTTGTCGCTCATTAAATCCCATAAGAAACGTCGCATCGAATGAATGTGATTGAATTCTCCCCGTCTGGACGAGCGGAATTGAATGGTGCAACTGATTTTGCTGTGCTGTGAAAATTCAGATATTTGCATGACTGCTTTTGTTTTATTTTGTTAATAGCAAAAAGCATTCAACCCCATAATACATGCTGTTTTATTGGTCGCTCGTCCATTTCATATCCCATAGCTTAACCATTCATATATTTGGATTCCTTTCGACGAGGCGAGCAGTACGAGTACCACCTTGATGGGTATGCGACGTTTCCTTCCAGAGTTATTACCAAAAAACACAAACATCCCAGAATCCTCTCGGTTTGGGCTCAAAATGTTGTCGCTCATTAAATCCCATAAGAAACGTCGCATCGAATGAATGTGATTGAATTCTCCCCGTCTGGACGAGCGGAATTGAATGGTGCAACTGATTTTGCTGTGCTGTGAAAATTCAGATATTTGCATGACTGCTTTTGTTTTATTTTGTGAATAGCAAAAAGCATTCAACCCCATAATACATGCTGTTTTATTGGTCGCTCGTCCATTTCATATCACATAGCTTAACCATTCATATATTTGGATTCCTCTCGACGAGGCGAGCAGTACGAGTACCACCTTGATGGGTCTGCGACGTTTCCTTCCAGAGTTATTACCAAAAAACCACAAACATCCCAGAATCCTCTCGGTTTGGGGTCAAAATGTTGTCGCTCATTAAATCCCATAAGAAACGTCGCATCGAATGAATGTGATTGAATTCTCCCCGTCTGGAAGAGCGGAATTGAATGGTGCAACTGATTTTGCTGTGCTGTGAAAATTCAGATATTTGCATGACTGCTTTTGTTTTATTTTGTGAATAGCAAAAAGCATTCAACCCCATAATACATGCTTTTTTATTGGTCGCTCTTCCATTTCATATCACATAGCTTAACCATTCATATATTTGGATTCCTCTCGACGAGGCGAGCAGTACGAGTACCACCTTGATGGGTCTGCGACGTTTCCTTCCAGAGTTATTACCAAAAAACCAAAAAAATCCCAGAATCCTCTCGGTTTGGGGTCAAAATGTTGTCGCTCATTAAATCCCATAAGAAACGTCGCATCGAATGAATGTGATTGAATTATCCCCGTCTGGAAGAGCGGAATTGAATGGTGCAACTGATTTTGCTGTGCTGTAAAAATTCAGATATTTGCATGACTGCTTTTGTTTTATTTTGTGAATAGCAAAAATCATTCAACCCCATAATACATGTTGTTTTATTGGTCGCTCGTCCATTTCATATCCCATAGCTTAAGCATTCATATATTTGGATTCCTCTCGACGAGGCGAGCAGTACGAGTACCACCTTGATGGGTCTGCGACGTTTCCTTCCAGAGTTATTACCAAAAATACACAAACATCCCAGAATCCTCTCGGTTTGGGGTCAAAATGTTGTCGCTCATTAAATCCCATAAGAAACGTCGCATCGAATGAATGTGATTGAATTCTCCCCGTCTTGACGAGCGGAATTGAATGGTGCAACTGATTTTGCTGTGCTGTGAAAATTCAGATATTTGCATGACTGCTTTTGTTTTATTTTGTGAATAGCAAAAAGCATTCAACCCCATAATACATGTTGTTTTATTGGTCGCTCGTCCATTTCATATCCCATAGCTTAACCATTCATATATTTGGATTCCTTTCGACGAGGCGAGCAGTACGAGTACCACCTTGATGGGTATGCGACGTTTCCTTCCAGAGTTATTACCAAAAAACACAAACATCCCAGAATCCTCTCGGTTTGGGCTCAAAATGTTGTCGCTCATTAAATCCCATAAGAAACGTCGCATCGAATGAATGTGATTGAATTCTCCCCGTCTGGACGAGCGGAATTGAATGGTGCAACTGATTTTGCTGTGCTGTGAAAATTCAGATATTTGCATGACTGCTTTTGTTTTATTTTGTGAATAGCAAAAAGCATTCAACCCCATAATACATGCTGTTTTATTGGTCGCTCGTCCATTTCATATCACATAGCTTAACCATTCATATATTTGGATTCCTCTCGACGAGGCGAGCAGTACGAGTACCACCTTGATGGGTCTGCGACGTTTCCTTCCAGAGTTATTACCAAAAAAACACAAAAATCCCAGAATCCTCTCGGTTTGGGGTCAAAATGTTGTCGCTCATTAAATCCCATAAGAAACGTCGCATCGAATGAATGTGATTGAATTCTCCCCGTCTGGAAGAGCGGAATTGAATGGTGCAACTGATTTTGCTGTGCTGTAAAAATTCAGATATTTGCATGACTGCTTTTGTTTTATTTTGTGAATAGCAAAAAGCATTCAACCCCATAATACATGTTGTTTTATTGGTCGATCGTCCATTTCATATCCCATAGCTTAAGCATTCATATATTTGGATTCCTCTCGACGAGGCGAGCAGTACGAGTACCACCTTGATGGGTCTGCGACGTTTCCTTCCAGAGTTATTACCAAAAATACACAAACATCCCAGAATCCTCTCGGTTTGGGGTCAAAATGTTGTCGCTCATTAAATCCCATAAGAAACGTCGCATCGAATGAATGTGATTGAATTCTCCCCGTCTGGACGAGCGGAATTGAATGGTGCAACTGATTTTGCTGTGCTGTGAAAATTCAGATATTTGCATGACTGCTTTTGTTTTATTTTGTGAATAGCAAAAAGCATTCAACCCCATAATACATGTTGTTTTATTGGTCGCTCGTCCATTTCATATCCCATAGCTTAACCATTCATATATTTGGATTCCTCTCGACTAGGCAAGCAGTACGAGTACCACCTTGATGGGTCTGCGACGTTTCCTTCCAGAGTTATTACCAAAAAACCACAAAAATCCCAGAATCCTCTCGGTTTGGGGTCAAAATGTTGTCGCTCATTAAATCCCATAAGAAACGTCGCATCGAATGAATGTGATTGAATTCTCCCCGTCTGGAAGAGCGGAATTGAATGGTGCAACTGATTTTGCTGTGCTGTGAAAATTCAGATATTTGCATGACAGCTTTTGTTTTATTTTGTGAATAGCAAAAAGCATTCAACCCCATAATACATGCTGTTTTATTGGTCGCTCGTCCATTTCATATCACATAGCTTAACCATTCATATATTTGGATTCCTCTCGACGAGGCGAGCAGTACGAGTACCACCTTGATGGGTCTGCGACGTTTCCTTCCAGAGTTATTACCAAAAAAACACAAAAATCCCAGAATCCTCTCGGTTTGGGGTCAAAATGTTGTCGCTCATTAAATCCCATAAGAAACGTCGCATCGAATGAATGTGATTGAATTCTCCCCGTCTGGAAGAGCAGAATTGAATGGTGCAACTGATTTTGCTGTGCTGTAAAAATTCAGATATTTGCATGACTGCTTTTGTTTTATTTTGTGAATAGCAAAAAGCATTCAACCCCATAATACATGTTGTTTTATTGGTCGATCGTCCATTTCATATCCCATAGCTTAAGCATTCATATATTTGGATTCCTCTCGACGAGGCGAGCAGTACGAGTACCACCTTGATGGGTCTGCGACGTTTCCTTCCAGAGTTATTACCAAAAATACACAAACATCCCAGAATCCTCTCGGTTTGGGGTCAAAATGTTGTCGCTCATTAAATCCCATAAGAAACGTCGCATCGAATGAATGTGATTGAATTCTCCCCGTCTGGACGAGCGGAATTGAATGGTGCAACTGATTTTGCTGTGCTGTGAAAATTCAGATATTTGCATGACTGCTTTTGTTTTATTTTGTGAATAGCAAAAAGCATTCAACCCCATAATACATGTTGTTTTATTGGTCGCTCGTCCATTTCATATCCCATAGCTTAACCATTCATATATTTGGATTCCTCTCGACTAGGCAAGCAGTACGAGTACCACCTTGATGGGTCTGCGACGTTTCCTTCCAGAGTTATTACCAAAAAACCACAAAAATCCCAGAATCCTCTCGGTTTGGGGTCAAAATGTTGTCGCTCATTAAATCCCATAAGAAACGTCGCATCGAATGAATGTGATTGAATTCTCCCCGTCTGGAAGAGCGGAATTGAATGGTGCAACTGATTTTGCTGTGCTGTGAAAATTCAGATATTTGCATGACTGCTTTTGTTTTATTTTGTGAATAGCAAAAAGCATTCAACCCCATAATACATGCTTTTTTATTGGTCGCTCTTCCATTTCATATCCCATAGCTTAAGCATTCATATATTTGGATTCCTCTCGACGAGGCGAGCAGTACGACTACCACCTTGATGGGTCTGCGACGTTTCCTTCCAGAGTTATTACCAAAAAAACACAAACATCCCAGAATCCTCTCGGTTTGGGCTCAAAATGTTGTCGCTCATTAAATCCCATAAGAAACGTCGCATCGAATGAATGTGATTGAATTCTCCCCGTCTGGACGAGCGGAATTGAATGGTGCAACTGATTTTGCTGTGCTGTGAAAATTCAGATATTTGCATGACTGCTTTTTTTTATTTTGTGAATATCAAAAACATTCAACCCCATAATACATGTTGTTTTATTGGTCGCTCGTCCATTTCATATCCCATAGCTTAAGCATTCATATATTTGGATTCCTCTCGACGAGGCGAGCAGTACGAGTACCACCTTGATGGGTCTGCGACGTTTCCTTCCAGAGTTATTACCAAAAATACACAAACATCCCAGAATCCTCTCGGTTTGGGGTCAAAATGTTGTCGCTCATTAAATCCCATAAGAAACGTCGCATCGAATGAATGTGATTGAATTCTCCCCGTCTTGACGAGCGGAATTGAATGGTGCAACTGATTTTGCTGTGCTGTGAAAATTCAGATATTTGCATGACTGCTTTTGTTTTATTTTGTGAATAGCAAAAAGCATTCAACCCCATAATACATGTTGTTTTATTGGTCGCTCGTCCATTTCATATCCCATAGCTTAACCATTCATATATTTGGATTCCTTTCGACGAGGCGAGCAGTACGAGTACCACCTTGATGGGTATGCGACGTTTCCTTCCAGAGTTATTACCAAAAAACACAAACATCCCAGAATCCTCTCGGTTTGGGCTCAAAATGTTGTCGCTCATTAAATCCCATAAGAAACGTCGCATCGAATGAATGTGATTGAATTCTCCCCGTCTGGACGAGCGGAATTGAATGGTGCAACTGATTTTGCTGTGCTGTGAAAATTCAGATATTTGCATGACTGCTTTTGTTTTATTTTGTGAATAGCAAAAAGCATTCAACCCCATAATACATGCTGTTTTATTGGTCGCTCGTCCATTTCATATCACATAGCTTAACCATTCATATATTTGGATTCCTCTCGACGAGGCGAGCAGTACGAGTACCACCTTGATGGGTCTGCGACGTTTCCTTCCAGAGTTATTACCAAAAAAACACAAAAATCCCAGAATCCTCTCGGTTTGGGGTCAAAATGTTGTCGCTCATTAAATCCCATAAGAAACGTCGCATCGAATGAATGTGATTGAATTCTCCCCGTCTGGAAGAGCGGAATTGAATGGTGCAACTGATTTTGCTGTGCTGTAAAAATTCAGATATTTGCATGACTGCTTTTGTTTTATTTTGTGAATAGCAAAAAGCATTCAACCCCATAATACATGTTGTTTTATTGGTCGATCGTCCATTTCATATCCCATAGCTTAAGCATTCATATATTTGGATTCCTCTCGACGAGGCGAGCAGTACGAGTACCACCTTGATGGGTCTGCGACGTTTCCTTCCAGAGTTATTACCAAAAATACACAAACATCCCAGAATCCTCTCGGTTTGGGGTCAAAATGTTGTCGCTCATTAAATCCCATAAGAAACGTCGCATCGAATGAATGTGATTGAATTCTCCCCGTCTGGACGAGCGGAATTGAATGGTGCAACTGATTTTGCTGTGCTGTGAAAATTCAGATATTTGCATGACTGCTTTTGTTTTATTTTGTGAATAGCAAAAAGCATTCAACCCCATAATACATGTTGTTTTATTGGTCGCTCGTCCATTTCATATCCCATAGCTTAACCATTCATATATTTGGATTCCTCTCGACTAGGCAAGCAGTACGAGTACCACCTTGATGGGTCTGCGACGTTTCCTTCCAGAGTTATTACCAAAAAACCACAAAAATCCCAGAATCCTCTCGGTTTGGGGTCAAAATGTTGTCGCTCATTAAATCCCATAAGAAACGTCGCATCGAATGAATGTGATTGAATTCTCCCCGTCTGGAAGAGCGGAATTGAATGGTGCAACTGATTTTGCTGTGCTGTGAAAATTCAGATATTTGCATGACAGCTTTTGTTTTATTTTGTGAATAGCAAAAAGCATTCAACCCCATAATACATGCTGTTTTATTGGTCGCTCGTCCATTTCATATCACATAGCTTAACCATTCATATATTTGGATTCCTCTCGACGAGGCGAGCAGTACGAGTACCACCTTGATGGGTCTGCGACGTTTCCTTCCAGAGTTATTACCAAAAAAACACAAAAATCCCAGAATCCTCTCGGTTTGGGGTCAAAATGTTGTCGCTCATTAAATCCCATAAGAAACGTCGCATCGAATGAATGTGATTGAATTCTCCCCGTCTGGAAGAGCAGAATTGAATGGTGCAACTGATTTTGCTGTGCTGTAAAAATTCAGATATTTGCATGACTGCTTTTGTTTTATTTTGTGAATAGCAAAAAGCATTCAACCCCATAATACATGTTGTTTTATTGGTCGATCGTCCATTTCATATCCCATAGCTTAAGCATTCATATATTTGGATTCCTCTCGACGAGGCGAGCAGTACGAGTACCACCTTGATGGGTCTGCGACGTTTCCTTCCAGAGTTATTACCAAAAATACACAAACATCCCAGAATCCTCTCGGTTTGGGGTCAAAATGTTGTCGCTCATTAAATCCCATAAGAAACGTCGCATCGAATGAATGTGATTGAATTCTCCCCGTCTGGACGAGCGGAATTGAATGGTGCAACTGATTTTGCTGTGCTGTGAAAATTCAGATATTTGCATGACTGCTTTTGTTTTATTTTGTGAATAGCAAAAAGCATTCAACCCCATAATACATGTTGTTTTATTGGTCGCTCGTCCATTTCATATCCCATAGCTTAACCATTCATATATTTGGATTCCTCTCGACTAGGCAAGCAGTACGAGTACCACCTTGATGGGTCTGCGACGTTTCCTTCCAGAGTTATTACCAAAAAACCACAAAAATCCCAGAATCCTCTCGGTTTGGGGTCAAAATGTTGTCGCTCATTAAATCCCATAAGAAACGTCGCATCGAATGAATGTGATTGAATTCTCCCCGTCTGGAAGAGCGGAATTGAATGGTGCAACTGATTTTGCTGTGCTGTGAAAATTCAGATATTTGCATGACTGCTTTTGTTTTATTTTGTGAATAGCAAAAAGCATTCAACCCCATAATACATGCTTTTTTATTGGTCGCTCTTCCATTTCATATCCCATAGCTTAAGCATTCATATATTTGGATTCCTCTCGACGAGGCGAGCAGTACGACTACCACCTTGATGGGTCTGCGACGTTTCCTTCCAGAGTTATTACCAAAAAAACACAAACATCCCAGAATCCTCTCGGTTTGGGCTCAAAATGTTGTCGCTCATTAAATCCCATAAGAAACGTCGCATCGAATGAATGTGATTGAATTCTCCCCGTCTGGACGAGCGGAATTGAATGGTGCAACTGATTTTGCTGTGCTGTGAAAATTCAGATATTTGCATGACTGCTTTTTTTTATTTTGTGAATATCAAAAACATTCAACCCCATAATACATGTTGTTTTATTGGTCGCTCGTCCATTTCATATCCCATAGCTTAAGCATTCATATATTTGGATTCCTCTCGACGAGGCGAGCAGTACGAGTACCACCTTGATGGGTCTGCGACGTTTCCTTCCAGAGTTATTACCAAAAAACCACAAACATCCCAGAATCCTCTCGGTTTGGGGTCAAAATGTTGTCGCTCATTAAATCCCATAAGAAACGTCGCATCGAATGAATGTGATTGAATTCTCCCCGTCTGGACGAGCGGAATTGAATGGTGCAACTGATTTTGCTGTGCTGTGAAAATTCAGATATTTGCATGACTGCTTTTGTTTTATTTTGTGAATAGCAAAAAGCATTCAACCCCATAATACATGTTGTTTCATTGGTCGCTCGTCCATTTCATATCCCATAGTTTAACAACTCATATATTTGGATTCCTCTCGATAAGGCGAGCAGTACGAGTACCACCTTGATGGGTCTGCGACGTTTTCTTCCAGAGTTATTACCAAAAAAACACAAACATCCCAGAATCCTCTCGGTTTGGGGTCAAAATGTTGTCGCTCATTAAATCCCATAAGAAACGTCGCATCGAATGAATGTGATTGAATTCTCCCCGTCTGGAAGAGCGGAATTGAATGGTGCAACTGATTTTGCTGTGCTGTGAAAATTCAGATATTTGCATGACTGCTTTTGTTTTATTTTGTGAATAGCAAAAAGCATTCAACCCCATAATACATGCTGTTTTATTGGTCGCTCGTCCATTTCATATCACATAGCTTAACCATTCATATATTTGGATTCCTCTCGACGAGGCGAGCAGTACGAGTACCACCTTGATGGGTCTGCGACGTTTCCTTCCAGAGTTATTACCAAAAAAACACAAACATCCCAGAATCCTCTCGGTTTGGGGTCAAAATGTTGTCGCTCATTAAATCCCATAAGAAACGTCGCATCGAATGAATGTGATTGAATTCTCCCCGTCTGGAAGAGCGGAATTGAATGGTGCAACTGATTTTGCTGTGCTGTGAAAATTCAGATATTTGCATGACTGCTTTTGTTTTATTTTGTGAATAGCAAAAAGCATTCAACCCCATAATACATGCTGTTTTATTGGTCGCTCGTCCATTTCATATCCCATAGCTTAACCATTCATATATTTGGATTCCTTTCGACGAGACGAGCAGTACGAGTACCACCTTGATGGGTATGCGACGTTTCCTTCCAGAGTTATTACCAAAAAAACACAAACATCCCAGAATCCTCTCGGTTTGGGCTCAAAATGTTGTCGCTCATTAAATCCCATAAGAAACGTCGCATCGAATGAATGTGATTGAATTCTCCCCGTCTGGACGAGCGGAATTGAATGGTGCAACTGATTTTGCTGTGCTGTGAAAATTCAGATATTTGCATGACTGCTTTTGTTTTATTTTGTGAATAGCAAAAAGCAGTCAACCCCATAATACATGCTGTTTTATTGGTCGCTCGTCCATTTCATATCACATAGCTTAACCATTCATATATTTGGATTCCTCTCGACGAGGCGAGCAGTACGAGTACCACCTTGATGGGTCTGCGACGTTTCCTTCCAGAGTTATTACCAAAAAACCACAAAAATCCCAGAATCCTCTCGGTTTGGGGTCAAAATGTTGTCGCTCATTAAATCCCATAAGAAACGTCGCATCGAATGAATGTGATTGAATTCTCCCCGTCTGGAAGAGCGGAATTGAATGGTGCAACTGATTTTGCTGTGCTGTGAAAATTCAGATATTTGCATGACTGCTTTTGTTTTATTTTGTGAATAGCAAAAAGCATTCAACCCCATAATACATGTTGTTTTATTGGTCGCTCGTCCATTTCATATCCCATAGCTTAAGCATTCATATATTTGGATTCCTCTCGACGAGGCGAGCAGTACGAGTACCACCTTGATGGGTCTGCGACGTTTCCTTCCAGAGTTATTACCAAAAATACACAAACATCCCAGAATCCTCTCGGTTTGGGGTCAAAATGTTGTCGCTCATTAAATCCCATAAGAAACGTCGCATCGAATGAATGTGATTGAATTCTCCCCGTCTGGACGAGCGGAATTGAATGGTGCAACTGATTTTGCTGTGCTGTGAAAATTCAGATATTTGCATGACTGCTTTTGTTTTATTTTGTGAATAGCAAAAAGCATTCAACCCCATAATACATGCTGTTTTATTGGTCGCTCGTCCATTTCATATCCCATAGCTTAACCATTCATATATTTGGATTCCTTTCGACGAGGCGAGCAGTACGAGTACCACCTTGATGGGTATGCGACGTTTCCTTCCAGAGTTATTACCAAAAAAACACAAAGATCCCAGAATCCTCTCGGTTTGGGCTCAAAATGTTGTCGCTGATTAAATCCCATAAGAAACGTCGCATCGAATGAATGTGATTGAATTCTCCCCGTCTAGACGACCGGAATTGAATGGTGCAACTGATTTTGCTGTGCTGTGAAAATTCAGATATTTGCATGACTGCTTTTGTTTTATTTTGTGAATAGCAAAAAGCATTCAACCCCATAATACATGCTGTTTTATTGGTCGCTCGTCCATTTCATATCACATAGCGTAACCATTCATATATTTGGATTCCTTTCAACGAGACGAGCAGTACGAGTACCACCTTGATGGGTCTGCGACGTTTCCTTCCAGAGTTATTACCAAAAAACCACAAAAATCCCAGAATCCTCTCGGTTTGGGGTCAAAATGTTGTCGCTCATTAAATCCCATAAGAAACGTCGCATCGAATGAATGTGATTGAATTCTCCCCGTCGGGACGAGCGGAATTGAATGGTGCAACTGATTTTGCTGTGCTGTGAAAATTCAGATATTTGCATGACTGCTTTTGTTTTATTTTGTGAATAGCAAAAAGCATTCAACCCCATAATACATGCTGTTTTATTGGTCGCTCGTCCATTTCATATCCCATATCTTAAGCATTCATATATTTGGATTCCTCTCGACGAGGCGAGCAGTACGAGTACCACCTTGATGGGTCTGCGACGTTTCCTTCCAGAGTTATTACCAAAAATACACAAACATCCCAGAATCCTCTCGGTTTGGGGTCAAAATGTTGTCGCTCATTAAATCCCATAAGAAACGTCGCATCGAATGAATGTGATTGAATTCTCCCCGTCTGGACGAGCGGAATTGAATGGTGCAACTGATTTTGCTGTGCTGTGAAAATTCAGATATTTGCATGACTGCTTTTGTTTTATTTTGTGAATAGCAAAAAGCATTCAACCCCATAATACATGTTGTTTTATTGGTCGCTCGTCCATTTCATATCCCATAGCTTAACCATTCATATATTTGGATTCCTCTCGACTAGGCAAGCAGTACGAGTACCACCTTGATGGGTCTGCGACGTTTCCTTCCAGAGTTATTACCAAAAAACCACAAAAATCCCAGAATCCTCTCGGTTTGGGGTCAAAATGTTGTCGCTCATTAAATCCCATAAGAAACGTCGCATCGAATGAATGTGATTGAATTCTCCCCGTCTGGAAGAGCGGAATTGAATGGTGCAACTGATTTTGCTGTGCTGTGAAAATTCAGATATTTGCATGACTGCTTTTGTTTTATTTTGTGAATAGCAAAAAGCATTCAACCCCATAATACATGCTTTTTTATTGGTCGCTCTTCCATTTCATATCCCATAGCTTAAGCATTCATATATTTGGATTCCTCTCGACGAGGCGAGCAGTACGACTACCACCTTGATGGGTCTGCGACGTTTCCTTCCAGAGTTATTACCAAAAAAACACAAACATCCCAGAATCCTCTCGGTTTGGGCTCAAAATGTTGTCGCTCATTAAATCCCATAAGAAACGTCGCATCGAATGAATGTGATTGAATTCTCCCCGTCTGGACGAGCGGAATTGAATGGTGCAACTGATTTTGCTGTGCTGTGAAAATTCAGATATTTGCATGACTGCTTTTGTTTTATTTTGTGAATATCAAAAACATTCAACCCCATAATACATGTTGTTTTATTGGTCGCTCGTCCATTTCATATCCCATAGCTTAAGCATTCATATATTTGGATTCCTCTCGACGAGGCGAGCAGTACGAGTACCACCTTGATGGGTCTGCGACGTTTCCTTCCAGAGTTATTACCAAAAAACCACAAACATCCCAGAATCCTCTCGGTTTGGGGTCAAAATGTTGTCGCTCATTAAATCCCATAAGAAACGTCGCATCGAATGAATGTGATTGAATTCTCCCCGTCTGGACGAGCGGAATTGAATGGTGCAACTGATTTTGCTGTGCTGTGAAAATTCAGATATTTGCATGACTGCTTTTGTTTTATTTTGTGAATAGCAAAAAGCATTCAACCCCATAATATATGTTGTTTCATTGGTCGCTCGTCCATTTCATATCCCATAGTTTAACAACTCATATATTTGGATTCCTCTCGATAAGGCGAGCAGTACGAGTACCACCTTGATGGGTCTGCGACGTTTTCTTCCAGAGTTATTACCAAAAAAACACAAACATCCCAGAATCCTCTCGGTTTGGGGTCAAAATGTTGTCGCTCATTAAATCCCATAAGAAACGTCGCATCGAATGAATGTGATTGAATTCTCCCCGTCTGGAAGAGCGGAATTGAATGGTGCAACTGATTTTGCTGTGCTGTGAAAATTCAGATATTTGCATGACTGCTTTTGTTTTATTTTGTGAATAGCAAAAAGCATTCAACCCCATAATACATGCTGTTTTATTGGTCGCTCGTCCATTTCATATCACATAGCTTAACCATTCATATATTTGGATTCCTCTCGACGAGGCGAGCAGTACGAGTACCACCTTGATGGGTCTGCGACGTTTCCTTCCAGAGTTATTACCAAAAAAACACAAACATCCCAGAATCCTCTCGGTTTGGGGTCAAAATGTTGTCGCTCATTAAATCCCATAAGAAACGTCGCATCGAATGAATGTGATTGAATTCTCCCCGTCTGGAAGAGCGGAATTGAATGGTGCAACTGATTTTGCTGTGCTGTGAAAATTCAGATATTTGCATGACTGCTTTTGTTTTATTTTGTGAATAGCAAAAAGCATTCAACCCCATAATACATGCTGTTTTATTGGTCGCTCGTCCATTTCATATCCCATAGCTTAACCATTCATATATTTGGATTCCTTTCGACGAGACGAGCAGTACGAGTACCACCTTGATGGGTATGCGACGTTTCCTTCCAGAGTTATTACCAAAAAAACACAAACATCCCAGAATCCTCTCGGTTTGGGCTCAAAATGTTGTCGCTCATTAAATCCCATAAGAAACGTCGCATCGAATGAATGTGATTGAATTCTCCCCGTCTGGACGAGCAGAATTGAATGGTGCAACTGATTTTGCTGTGCTGTGAAAATTCAGATATTTGCATGACTGCTTTTGTTTTATTTTGTGAATAGCAAAAAGCAGTCAACCCCATAATACATGCTGTTTTATTGGTCGCTCGTCCATTTCATATCACATAGCTTAACCATTCATATATTTGGATTCCTCTCGACGAGGCGAGCAGTACGAGTACCACCTTGATGGGTCTGCGACGTTTCCTTCCAGAGTTATTACCAAAAAACCACAAAAATCCCAGAATCCTCTCGGTTTGGGGTCAAAATGTTGTCGCTCATTAAATCCCATAAGAAACGTCGCATCGAATGAATGTGATTGAATTCTCCCCGTCTGGAAGAGCGGAATTGAATGGTGCAACTGATTTTGCTGTGCTGTGAAAATTCAGATATTTGCATGACTGCTTTTGTTTTATTTTGTGAATAGCAAAAAGCATTCAACCCCATAATACATGTTGTTTTATTGGTCGCTCGTCCATTTCATATCCCATAGCTTAAGCATTCATATATTTGGATTCCTCTCGACGAGGCGAGCAGTACGAGTACCACCTTGATGGGTCTGCGACGTTTCCTTCCAGAGTTATTACCAAAAATACACAAACATCCCAGAATCCTCTCGGTTTGGGGTCAAAATGTTGTCGCTCATTAAATCCCATAAGAAACGTCGCATCGAATGAATGTGATTGAATTCTCCCCGTCTGGACGAGCGGAATTGAATGGTGCAACTGATTTTGCTGTGCTGTGAAAATTCAGATATTTGCATGACTGCTTTTGTTTTATTTTGTGAATAGCAAAAAGCATTCAACCCCATAATACATGCTGTTTTATTGGTCGCTCGTCCATTTCATATCCCATAGCTTAACCATTCATATATTTGGATTCCTTTCGACGAGGCGAGCAGTACGAGTACCACCTTGATGGGTATGCGACGTTTCCTTCCAGAGTTATTACCAAAAAAACACAAAGATCCCAGAATCCTCTCGGTTTGGGCTCAAAATGTTGTCGCTGATTAAATCCCATAAGAAACGTCGCATCGAATGAATGTGATTGAATTCTCCCCGTCTAGACGACCGGAATTGAATGGTGCAACTGATTTTGCTGTGCTGTGAAAATTCAGATATTTGCATGACTGCTTTTGTTTTATTTTGTGAATAGCAAAAAGCATTCAACCCCATAATACATGCTGTTTTATTGGTCGCTCGTCCATTTCATATCACATAGCGTAACCATTCATATATTTGGATTCCTTTCAACGAGACGAGCAGTACGAGTACCACCTTGATGGGTCTGCGACGTTTCCTTCCAGAGTTATTACCAAAAAACCACAAAAATCCCAGAATCCTCTCGGTTTGGGGTCAAAATGTTGTCGCTCATTAAATCCCATAAGAAACGTCGCATCGAATGAATGTGATTGAATTCTCCCCGTCGGGACGAGCGGAATTGAATGGTGCAACTGATTTTGCTGTGCTGTGAAAATTCAGATATTTGCATGACTGCTTTTGTTTTATTTTGTGAATAGCAAAAAGCATTCAACCCCATAATACATGCTGTTTTATTGGTCGCTCGTCCATTTCATATCCCATAGCTTAACCATTCATATATTTGGATTCCTTTCGACGAGGCGAGCAGTACGAGTACCACCTTGATGGGTATGCGACGTTTCCTTCCAGAGTTATTACCAAAAAAACACAAACATCCCAGAATCCTCTCGGTTTGGGGTCAAAATGTTGTCGCTCATTAAATCCCATAAGAAACGTCGCATCGAATGAATGTGATTGAATTCTCCCCGTCTGGAAGAGCGGAATTGAATGGTGCAACTGATTTTGCTGTGCTGTGAAAATTCAGATATTTGCATGACTGCTTTTGTTTTATTTTGTGAATAGCAAAAAGCATTAAACCCCATAATACATGTTGTTTTATTGGTCGCTCGTCCATTTCATATCCCATAGCTTAACAACTCATATATTTGGATTCCTCTCGAAAAGGCGAGCAGTACGAGTACCACCTTGATGGGTCTGCGACGTTTTCTTCCAGAGTTATTACCAAAAAAACACAAACATCCCAGAATCCTCTCGGTTTGGGGTCAAAATGTTGTCGCTCATTAAATCCCATAAGAAACGTCGCATCGAATGAATGTGATTGAATTCTCCCCGTCTGGACGAGCGGAATTGAATGGTGCAACTGATTTTGCTGTGCTGTGAAAATTCAGATATTTGCATGACTGCTTTTGTTTTATTTTGTGAATAGCAAAAAGCATTCAACCCCATAATACATGCTGTTTTATTGGTCGCTCGTCCATTTCATATCACATAGCTTAACCATTCATATATTTGGATTCCTCTCGACGAGGCGAGCAGTACGAGTACCACCTTGATGCGTCTGCGACGTTTCCTTCCAGAGTTATTACCAAAAAAACACAAACATCCCAGAATCCTCTCGGTTTGGGGTCAAAATGTTGTCGCTCATTAAATCCCATAAGAAACGTCGCATCGAATGAATGTGATTGAATTCTCCCCGTCTGGAAGAGCGGAATTGAATGGTGCAACTGATTTTGCTGTGCTGTGAAAATTCAGATATTTGCATGACTGCTTTTTTTATTTTGTGAATAGCAAAAAGCATTCAACCCCATAATACATGCTGTTTTATTGGTCGCTCGTCCATTTCATATCACATAGCGTAACCATTCATATATTTGGATTCCTCTCAACGAGGCGAGCAGTACGAGTACCACCTTGATGGGTCTGCGACGTTTCCTTCCAGAGTTATTACCAAAAAACCACAAAAATCCCAGAATCCTCTCGGTTTGGGGTCAAAATGTTGTCGCTCATTAAATCCCATAAGAAACGTCGCATCGAATGAATGTGATTGAATTCTCCCCGTCTGGACGAGCGGAATTGAATGGTGCAACTGATTTTGCTGTACTGTGAAAATTCAGATATTTGCATGACTGCTTTTGTTTTATTTTGTGAATAGCAAAAAGCATTCAACCCCATAATACATGCTGTTTTATTGGTCGCTCGTCCATTTCATATCCCATAGCTTAACCATTCATATATTTGGATTCCTTTCGACGATGCGAGCAGTACGAGTACCACCTTGATGGGTATGCGACGTTTCCTTCCAGAGTTATTACCAAAAAAACACAAACATCCCAGAATCCTCTCGGTTTGGGCTCAAAATGTTGTCGCTCATTAAATCCCATAAGAAACGTCGCATCGAATGAATGTGATTGAATTCTCCCCGTCTGGAAGAGCGGAATTGAATGGTGCAACTGATTTTGCTGTGCTGTGAAAATTCAGATATTTGCATGACTGCTTTTGTTTTATTTTGTGAATAGCAAAAAGCATTCAACCCCATAATACATGCTGTTTTATTGGTCGCTCGTCCATTTCATATCCCATAGCTTAACCATTCATATATTTGGATTCCTTTCGACGAGGCGAGCAGTACGAGTACCACCTTGATGGGTATGCGACGTTTCCTTCCAGAGTTATTACCAAAAAAACACAAACATCCCAGAATCCTCTCGGTTTGGGCTCAAAATGTTGTCGCTCATTAAATCCCATAAGAAACGTCGCATCGAATGAATGTGATTGAATTCTCCCCGTCTGGACGAGCGGAATTGAATGGTGCAACTGATTTTGCTGTGCTGTGAAAATTCAGATATTTGCATGACTGCTATTGTTTTATTTTGTGAATAGCAAAAAGCATTCAACCCCATAATACATGCTGTTTTATTGGTCGCTCGTCCATTTCATATCACATAGCTTAACCATTCATATATTTGGATTCCTCTCGACGAGGCGTGCAGTACGAATACCACCTTGATGTGTCTGCGACGTTTCCTTCCAGAGTTATTACCAAAAAAACACAAACATCCCAGAATCCTCTCGGTTTGGGGTCAAAATGTTGTCGCTCATTAAATCCCATAAGAAACGTCGCATCGAATGAATGTGATTGAATTCTCCCCGTCTGGAAGAGCGGAATTGAATGGTGCAACTGATTTTGCTGTGCTGTGAAAATTCAGATATTTGCATGACTGCTTTTGTTTTATTTTGTGAATAGCAAAAAGCATTCAACCCCATAATACATGTTGTTTTATTGGTCGCTCGTCCATTTCATATCCCATAGCTTAAGCATTCATATATTTGGATTCCTCTCGACGAGGCGAGCAGTACGAGTACCACCTTGATGGGTCTGCGACGTTTCCTTCCAGAGTTATTACCAAAAAACCACAAACATCCCAGAATCCTCTCGGTTTGGGGTCAAAATGTTGTCGCTCATTAAATCCCATAAGAAACGTCGCATCGAATGAATGTGATTGAATTCTCCCCGTCTGGACGAGCGGAATTGAATGGTGCAACTGATTTTGCTGTGCTGTGAAAATTCAGATATTTGCATGACTGCTTTTGTTTTTTTTTGTGAATAGCAAAAAGCATTCAACCCCATAATACATGCTGTTTTATTGGTCGCTCGTCCATTTCATATCCCATAGCTTAACCATTCATATATTTGGATTCCTTTCGACGATGCGAGCAGTACGAGTACGATATTTGCGTGAATAGCAAAAAGCATTCAACCCCATAATACATGCTGTTTTATTGGTCGCTCGTCCATTTCATATCCCATAGCTTAACCATTCATATATTTGGATTCCTTTCGACGAGGCGAGCAGTACGAGTACCACCTTGATGGGTATGCGACGTTTCCTTCCAGAGTTATTACCAAAAAAACACAAACATCCCAGAATCCTCTCGGTTTGGGCTCAAAATGTTGTCGCTCATTAAATCCCATAAGAAACGTCGCATCGAATGAATGTGATTGAATTCTCCCCGTCTGGACGAGCGGAATTGAATGGTGCAACTGATTTTGCTGTGCTGTGAAAATTCAGATATTTGCATGACTGCTATTGTTTTATTTTGTGAATAGCAAAAAGCATTCAACCCCATAATACATGCTCTTTTATTGGTCGCTCGTCCATTTCATATCACATAGCTTAACCATTCATATATTTGGATTCCTCTCGACGAGGCGAGCAGTACGAATACCACCTTGATGTGTCTGCGACGTTTCCTTCCAGAGTTATTACCAAAAAAACACAAACATCCCAGAATCCTCTCGGTTTGGGGTCAAAATGTTGTCGCTCATTAAATCCCATAAGAAACGTCGCATCGAATGAATGTGATTGAATTCTCCCCGTCTGGAAGAGCGGAATTGAATGGTGCAACTGATTTTGCTGTGCTGTGAAAATTCAGATATTTGCATGACTGCTTTTGTTTTATTTTGTGAATAGCAAAAAGCATTCAACCCCATAATACATGTTGTTTTATTGGTCGCTCGTCCATTTCATATCCCATAGCTTAAGCATTCATATATTTGGATTAATCTCGACGAGGCGAGCAGTACGAGTACCACCTTGATGGGTCTGCGACGTTTCCTTCCAGAGTTATTACCAAAAATACACAAACATCCCAGAATCCTCTCGGTTTGGGGTCAAAATGTTGTCGCTCATTAAATCCCATAAGAAACGTCGCATCGAATGAATGTGATTGAATTCTCCCCGTCTGGAAGAGCGGAATTGAATGGTGCAACTGATTTTGCTGTGCTGTGAAAATTCAGATATTTGCATGACTGCTTTTGTTTTATTTTGTGAATAGCAAAAAGCATTAAACCCCATATTACATGTTGTTTTATTGGTCGCTCGTCCATTTCATATCACATAGCTTAAGCATTCATATATTTGGATTCCTCTCGACGAGGCGAGCAGTACGAGTACCACCTTGATGGGTCTGCGACGTTTCCTTCCAGAGTTATTACCAAAAAACCACAAACTTCCCAGAATCCTCTCGGTTTGGGGTCAAAATGTTGTCGCTCATTAAATCCCATAAGAAACGTCGCATCGAATGAATGTGATTGAATTCTCCCAGTCTGGACGAGCGGAATTGAATGGTGCAACTGATTTTGCTGTGCTGTGAAAATTCAGATATTTGCATGACTGCTTTTGTTTTATTTTGTGAATAGCAAAAAGCATTCAACCCCATAATACATGTTGTTTTATTGGTCGCTCGTCCATTTCATATCCCATAGCTTAACAACTCATATATTTGGATTTCTCTCGATAAGGCGAGCAGTACGAGTACCACCTTGATGGGTCTGCGACGTTTTCTTCCAGAGTTATTACCAAAAAACCACAAACATCCCAGAATCCTCTCGGTTTGGGGTCAAAATGTTGTCGCTCATTAAATCCCATAAGAAACGTCGCATCGAATGAATGTGATTGAATTCTCCCCGTCTGGACGAGCGGAATTGAATGGTGCAACTGATTTTGCTTTGCTGTGAAAATTCAGATATTTGCATGACTGCTTTTGTTTTATTTTGTGAATAGCAAAAAGCATTCAACCCCATAATACATGCTGTTTTATTGGTCGCTCGTCCATTTCATATCACATAGCTTAACCATTCATATATTTGGATTCCTCTCGACAAGGCGAGCAGTACGAGTACCACCTTGATGGGTCTGCGACGTTTCCTTCCAGAGTTATTACCAAAAAAACACAAACATCCCAGAATCCTCTCGGTTTGGGGTCAAAATGTTGTCGCTCATTAAATCCCATAAGAAACGTCGCATCGAATGAATGTGATTGAATTCTCCCCGTCTGGAAGAGCGGAATTGAATGGTGCAACTGATTTTGCTGTGCTGTGAAAATTCAGATATTTGCATGACTGCTTTTTTTTATTTTGTGAATAGCAAAAAGCATTCAACCCCATAATACATGCTGTTTTATTGGTCGCTCGTCCATTTCATATCACATAGCGTAATCATTCATATATTTGGATTCCTCTCAACGAGGCAAGCAGTACGAGTACCACCTTGATGGGTCTGCGACGTTTCCTTCCAGAGTTATTACCAAAAAACCACAAAAATCCCAGAATCCTCTCGGTTTGGGGTCAAAATGTTGTCGCTCATTAAATCCCATAAGAAACGTCGCATCGAATGAATGTGATTGAATTCTCCCCGTCTGGACGAGCGGAATTGAATGGTGCAACTGATTTTGCTGTGCTGTGAAAATTCAGATATTTGCATGACTGCTTTTGTTTTTTTTTGTGAATAGCAAAAAGCATCCAACCCCATAATACATGCTGTTTTATTGGTCGCTCGTCCATTTCATATCCCATAGCTTAACCATTCATATATTTGGATTCCTTTCGACGAGGCGAGCAGTACGAGTACCACCTTGATGGGTAAGCGACGTTTCCTTCCAGAGTTATTACCAAAAAAACACAAACATCCCAGAATCCTCTCGGTTGGGCTCAAAATGTTGTCGCTCATTAAATCCCATAAGAAACGTCGCATCGAATGAATGTGATTGAATTCTCCCCGTCTGGACGAGCGGAATTGAATGGTGCAACTGATTTTGCTGTGCTGTGAAAATTCAGATATTTGCATAACTGCTTTTGTTTTATTTTGTGAATAGCAAAAAGCATTCAACCCCATAATACATGCTGTTTTATTGGTCGCTCGTCCATTTCATATCACATAGTTTAACCATTCATATATTTGGATTCCTCTCGACGAGGCGAGCAGTACGAATACCACCTTGATGTGTCTGCGACGTTTCCTTCCAGAGTTATTACCAAAAAAACACAAACATCCCAGAATCCTCTCGGTTTGGGGTCAAAATGTTGTCGCTCATTAAATCCCATAAGAAACGTCGCATCGAATGAATGTGATTGAATTCTCCCCGTCTGGAAGAGCGGAATTGAATGGTGCAACTGATTTTGCTGTGCTGTGAAAATTCAGATATTTGCATGACTGCTTTTGTTTTATTTTGTGAATAGCAAAAAGCATTCAACCCCATAATACATGTTGTTTTATTGGTCGCTCGTCCATTTCATATCCCATAGCTTAAGCATTCATATATTTGGATTCCTCTCGAAGAGGCGAGCAGTACGAGTACCACCTTGATGGGTCTGCGACGTTTCCTTCCAGAGTTATTACCAAAAATACACAAACATCCCAGAATCCTCTGGGTTTGGGGTCAAAATGTTGTCGCTCATTAAATCCCAAAAGAAACGTCGCATCGAATGAATGTGATTGAATTCTCCCCGTCTGGAAGAGCGGAATTGAATGGTGCAACTGATTTTGCTGTGCTGTGAAAATTCAGATATTTGCATGACTGCTTTTGTTTTATTTTGTGAATAGCAAAAAGCATTCAACCCCATAATACATGTTGTTTTATTGGTCGCTCGTCCATTTCATATCCCATAGCTTAACAACTCATATATTTGGATTCCTCTCGATAAGGCGAGCAGTACGAGTACCACCTTGATGGGTCTGCGACGTTTTATTTCAGAGTTATTACCAAAAAACCACAAACATCCCAGAATCCTCTCGGTTTGGGGTCAAAATGATGTCGCTCATTAAATCCCATAAGAAACGTCGCATCGAATGAATGTGATTGAATTCTCCCCGTCTGGACGAGCGGAATTGAATGGTGCAACTGATTTTGCTGTGCTGTGAAAATTCAGATATTTGCATGACTGCTTTTGTTTTATTTTGTGAATAGCAAAAAGCATTCAACCCCATAATACATGTTTTTTTATTGGTCGCTCGTCCATTTCATATCACATAGCTTAACCATTCATATATTTGGATTCCTCTCGACGAGGCGAGCAGTACGAGTACCACCTTGATGGGTCTGCGACGTTTCCTTCCAGAGTTATTACCAAAAAAACACAAACATCCCAGAATCCTCTCGGTTTGGGGTCAAAATGTTGTCGCTCATTAAATCCCATAAGAAACGTCGCATAGAATGAATGTGATTGAATTCTCCCCGTCTGGAAGAGCGGAATTGAATGGTGCAACTGATTTTGCTGTGCTGTGAAAATTCAGATATTTGCATGACTGCTTTTGTTTTATTTTGTGAATAGCAAAAAGCATTCAACCCCATAATACATGTTGTTTTATTGGTCGCTCGTCCATTTCATATCCCATAGCTTAAGCATTCATATATTTGGATTCCTCTCGACGAGGCGAGCAGTACGACTACCACCTTGATGGGTCTGCGACGTTTCCTTCCAGAGTTATTACCAAAAAAACACAAACATCCCAGAATCCTCTCGGTTTGGGCTCAAAATGTTGTCGCTCATTAAATCCCATAAGAAACGTCGCATCGAATGAATGTGATTGAATTCTCCCCGTCTGGACGAGCGGAATTGAATGGTGCAACTGATTTTGCTGTGCTGTGAAAATTCAGATATTTGCATGACTGCTTTTGTTTTATTTTGTGAATAGCAAAAAGCATTCAACCCCATAATACATGTTGTTTTATTGGTCGCTCGTCCATTTCATATCCCATAGCTTAACCATTCATATATTTGGATTCCTCTCGACTAGGCGAGCAGTACGTGTACCACCTTGATGGGTCTGCGACGTTTCCTTCCAGAGTTATTACCCAAAAACCACAAAAATCCCAGAATCCTCTCGGTTTGGGGTCAAAATGTTGTCGCTCATTAAATCCCATAAGAAACGTCGCATCGAATGAATGTGATTGAATTCTCCCCGTCTGGAAGAGCGGAATTGAATGGTGCAACTGATTTTGCTGTGCTGTGAAAATTCAGATATTTGCATGACTGCTTTTGTTTTATTTTGTGAATAGCAAAAAGCATTCAACCCCATAATACATGTTGTTTTATTGGTCGCTCGTCCATTTCATATCCCATAGCTTAACAACTCATATATTTGGATTTCTCTCGATAAGGCGAGCAGTACGAGTACCATCTTGATGGGTCTGCGACGTTTTCTTCCAGAGTTATTACCAAAAAACCACAAACATCCCAGAATCCTCTCGGTTTGGGGTCAAAATGTTGTCGCTCATTAAATCCCATAAGAAACGTCGCATCGAATGAATGTGATTGAATTCTCCCCGTCTGGACGAGCGGAATTGAATGGTGCAACTGATTTTGCTTTGCTGTGAAAATTCAGATATTTGCATGACTGCTTTTGTTTTATTTTGTGAATAGCAAAAAGCATTCAACCCCATAATACATGCTGTTTTATTGGTCGCTCGTCCATTTCATATCACATAGCTTAACCATTCATATATTTGGATTCCTCTCGACAAGGCGAGCAGTACGAGTACCACCTTGATGGGTCTGCGACGTTTCCTTCCAGAGTTATTACCAAAAAAACACAAACATCCCAGAATCCTCTCGGTTTGGGGTCAAAATGTTGTCGCTCATTAAATCCCATAAGAAACGTCGCATCGAATGAATGTGATTGAATTCTCCCCGTCTGGAAGAGCGGAATTGAATGGTGCAACTGATTTTGCTGTGCTGTGAAAATTCAGATATTTGCATGACTGCTTTTTTTTATTTTGTGAATAGCAAAAAGCATTCAACCCCATAATACATGCTGTTTTATTGGTCGCTCGTCCATTTCATATCACATAGCGTAATCATTCATATATTTGGATTCCTCTCAACGAGGCAAGCAGTACGAGTACCACCTTGATGGGTCTGCGACGTTTCCTTCCAGAGTTATTACCAAAAAACCACAAAAATCCCAGAATCCTCTCGGTTTGGGGTCAAAATGTTGTCGCTCATTAAATCCCATAAGAAACGTCGCATCGAATGAATGTGATTGAATTCTCCCCGTCTGGACGAGCGGAATTGAATGGTGCAACTGATTTTGCTGTGCTGTGAAAATTCAGATATTTGCATGACTGCTTTTGTTTTTTTTTGTGAATAGCAAAAAGCATCCAACCCCATAATACATGCTGTTTTATTGGTCGCTCGTCCATTTCATATCCCATAGCTTAACCATTCATATATTTGGATTTCTTTCGACGAGGCGAGCAGTACGAGTACCACCTTGATGGGTAAGCGACGTTTCCTTCCAGAGTTATTACCAAAAAAACACAAACATCCCAGAATCCTCTCGGTTGGGCTCAAAATGTTGTCGCTCATTAAATCCCATAAGAAACGTCGCATCGAATGAATGTGATTGAATTCTCCCCGTCTGGACGAGCGGAATTGAATGGTGCAACTGATTTTGCTGTGCTGTGAAAATTCAGATATTTGCATAACTGCTTTTGTTTTATTTTGTGAATAGCAAAAAGCATTCAACCCCATAATACATGCTGTTTTATTGGTCGCTCGTCCATTTCATATCACATAGTTTAACCATTCATATATTTGGATTCCTCTCGACGAGGCGAGCAGTACGAATACCACCTTGATGTGTCTGCGACGTTTCCTTCCAGAGTTATTACCAAAAAAACACAAACATCCCAGAATCCTCTCGGTTTGGGGTCAAAATGTTGTCGCTCATTAAATCCCATAAGAAACGTCGCATCGAATGAATGTGATTGAATTCTCCCCGTCTGGAAGAGCGGAATTGAATGGTGCAACTGATTTTGCTGTGCTGTGAAAATTCAGATATTTGCATGACTGCTTTTGTTTTATTTTGTGAATAGCAAAAAGCATTCAACCCCATAATACATGTTGTTTTATTGGTCGCTCGTCCATTTCATATCCCATAGCTTAAGCATTCATATATTTGGATTCCTCTCGACGAGGCGAGCAGTACGAGTACCACCTTGATGGGTCTGCGACGTTTCCTTCCATAGTTATTACCAAAAATACACAACATCCCAGAATCCTCTGGGTTTGGGGTCAAAATGTTGTCGCTCATTAAATCCCAAAAGAAACGTCGCATCGAATGAATGTGATTGAATTCTCCCCGTCTGGACGAGCGGAATTGAATGGTGCAACTGATTTTGCTGTGCTGTGAAAATTCAGATATTTGCATGACTGCTTTTGTTTTATTTTGTGAATAGCAAAAAGCATTCAACCCCATAATACATGTTTTTTTATTGGTCGCTCGTCCATTTCATATCACATAGCTTAACCATTCATATATTTGGATTCCTCTCGACGAGGCGAGCAGTACGAGTACCACCTTGATGGGTCTGCGACGTTTCCTTCCAGAGTTATTACCAAAAAAACACAAACATCCCAGAATCCTCTCGGTTTGGGGTCAAAATGTTGTCGCTCATTAAATCCCATAAGAAACGTCGCATAGAATGAATGTGATTGAATTCTCCCCGTCTGGAAGAGCGGAATTGAATGGTGCAACTGATTTTGCTGTGCTGTGAAAATTCAGATATTTGCATGACTGCTTTTGTTTTATTTTGTGAATAGCAAAAAGCATTCAACCCCATAATACATGTTGTTTTATTGGTCGCTCGTCCATTTCATATCCCATAGCTTAAGCATTCATATATTTGGATTCCTCTCGACGAGGCGAGCAGTACGACTACCACCTTGATGGGTCTGCGACGTTTCATTCCAGAGTTATTACCAAAAAAACACAAACATCCCAGAATCCTCTCGGTTTGGGCTCAAAATGTTGTCGCTCATTAAATCCCATAAGAAACGTCGCATCGAATGAATGTGATTGAATTCTCCCCGTCTGGACGAGCGGAATTGAATGGTGCAACTGATTTTGCTGTGCTGTGAAAATTCAGATATTTGCATGACTGCTTTTGTTTTATTTTGTGAATAGCAAAAAGCATTCAACCCCATAATACATGTTGTTTTATTGGTCGCTCGTCCATTTCATATCCCATAGCTTAACCATTCATATATTTGGATTCCTCTCGACTAGGCGAGCAGTACGTGTACCACCTTGATGGGTCTGCGACGTTTCCTTCCAGAGTTATTACCCAAAAACCACAAAAATCCCAGAATCCTCTCGGTTTGGGGTCAAAATGTTGTCGCTCATTAAATCCCATAAGAAACGTCGCATCGAATGAATGTGATTGAATTCTCCCCGTCTGGAAGAGCGGAATTGAATGGTGCAACTGATTTTGCTGTGCTGTGAAAATTCAGATATTTGCATGACTGCTTTTGTTTTATTTTGTGAATAGCAAAAAGCATTCAACCCCATAATACATGTTGTTTTATTGGTCGCTCGTCCATTTCATATCCCATAGCTTAAGCATTCATATATTTGGATTCCTCTCGACGAGGCGAGCAGTACGAGTACCACCTTGATGGGTCTGCGACGTTTCCTTCCAGAGTTATTACCAAAAATACACAAACATCCCAGAATCCTCTCGGTTTGGGGTCAAAATGTTGTCGCTCATTAAATCCCATAAGAAACGTCGCATCGAATGAATGTGATTGAATTCTCCCCGTCTGGACGAGCGGAATTGAATGGTGCAACTGATTTTGCTGTGCTGTGAAAATTCAGATATTTGCATGACTGCTTTTGTTTTATTTTGTGAATAGCAAAAAGCATTCAACCCCATAATACATGCTGTTTTCTTGGTCGCTCGTCCATTTCATATCACATAGCTTAACCATTCATATATTTGGATTCCTCTCGACGAGGCGAGCAGTACGAGTACCACCTTGATGGGTCTGCGACGTTTCCTTCCAGAGTTATTACCAAAAAAACACAAACATCCCAGAATCCTCTCGGTTTGGGGTCAAAATGTTGTCGCTCATTAAATCCCATAAGAAACGTCGCATCGAATGAATGTGATTGAATTCTCCCCGTCTGGAAGAGCGGAATTGAATGGTGCAACTGATTTTGCTGTGCTGTGAAAATTCAGATATTTGCATGACTGCTTTTGTTTTATTTTGTGAATAGCAAAAAGCATTCAACCCCATAATACATGTTGTTTTATTGGTCGCTCGTCCATTTCATATCCCATAGCTTAAGCATTCATATATTTGGATTCCTCTCGACGAGGCGAGCAGTACGAGTACCACCTTGATGGGTCTGCGACGTTTCCTTCCAGAGTTATTACCAAAAAACCACAAACATCCCAGAATCCTCTCGGTTTGGGGTCAAAATGTTGTCGCTCATTAAATCCCATAAGAAACGTCGCATCGAATGAATGTGATTGAATTCTCCCCGTCTGGACGAGCGGAATTGAATGGTGCAACTGATTTTGCTGTGCTGTGAAAATTCAGATATTTGCATGACTGCTTTTGTTTTATTTTGTGAATAGCAAAAAGCATTCAACCCCATAATACATGTTGTTTTATTGGTCGCTCGTCCATTTCATATCCCATAGCTTAACAACTCATATATTTGGATTCCTCTCGATAAGGCGAGCAGTAGGAGTACCACCTTGATGGGTCTGCGACGTTTTCTTCCAGAGTTATTACCAAAAAACCACAAACATCCCAGAATCCTCTCGGTTTGGGGTCAAAATGTTGTCGCTCATTAAATCCCATAAGAAACGTCGCATCGAATGAATGTGATTGAATTATCCCCGTCTGGACGAGCGGAATTGAATGGTGCAACTGATTTTGCTGTGCTGTGAAAATTCAGATATTTGCATGACTGCTTTTGTTTTATTTTGTGAATAGCAAAAAGCATTCAACCCCATAATACATGTTGTTTTATTGGTCGCTCGTCCATTTCATATCCCATAGCTTAACCATTCATATATTTGGATTCCTCTCGACTAGGCGAGCAGTACGAGTACCACCTTGATGGGTCTGCGACGTTTCCTTCCAGAGTTATTACCCAAAAACCACAAAAATCCCAGAATCCTCTCGGTTTGGGGTCAAAATGTTGTCGCTCATTAAATCCCATAAGAAACGTCGCATCGAATGAATGTGATTGAATTCTCCCCGTCTGGAAGAGCGGAATTGAATGGTGCAACTGATTTTGCTGTGCTGTGAAAATTCAGATATTTGCATGACTGCTTTTGTTTTATTTTGTGAATAGCAAAAAGCATTCAACCCCATAATACATGTTGTTTTATTGGTCGCTCGTCCATTTCATATCCCATAGCTTAAGCATTCATATATTTGGATTCCTCTCGACGAGGCGAGCAGTACGAGTACCACCTTGATGGGTCTGCGACGTTTCCTTCCAGAGTTATTACCAAAAAACCACAAACATCCCAGAATCCTCTCGGTTTGGGGTCAAAATGTTGTCGCTCATTAAATCCCATAAGAAACGTCGCATCGAATGAATGTGATTGAATTCTCCCCGTCTGGACGAGCGGAATTGAATGGTGCAACTGATTTTGCTGTGCTGTGAAAATTCAGATATTTGCATGACTGCTTTTGTTTTATTTTGTGAATAGCAAAAAGCATTCAACCCCATAATACATGTTGTTTTATTGGTCGCTCGTCCATTTCATATCCCATAGCTTAACAACTCATATATTTGGATTCCTCTCGATAAGGCGAGCAGTACGAGTACCACCTTGATGGGTCTGCGACGTTTTCTTCCAGAGATATTACCAAAAAACCACAAACATCCCAGAATCCTCTCGGTTTGGGGTCAAAATGTTGTCGCTCATTAAATCCCATAAGAAACGTCGCATCGAATGAATGTGATTGAATTCTCCCCGTCTGGAAGAGCGGAATTGAATGGTGCAACTGATTTTGCTGTGCTGTGAAAATTCAGATATTTGCATGACTGCTTTTGTTTTATTTTGTGAATAGCAAAAAGCATTCAACCCCATAATACATGTTGTTTTATTGGTCGCTCGTCCATTTCATATCCCATAGCTTAAGCATTCATATATTTGGATTCCTCTCGACGAGGCGAGCAGTACGAGTACCACCTTGATGGGTCTGCGACGTTTCCTTCCAGAGTTATTACCAAAAAACCACAAACATCCCAGAATCCTCTCGGTTTGGGGTCAAAATGTTGTCGCTCATTAAATCCCATAAGAAACGTCGCATCGAATGAATGTGATTGAATTCTCCCCGTCTGGACGAGCGGAATTGAATGGTGCAACTGATTTTGCTGTGCTGTGAAAATTCAGATATTTGCATGACTGCTTTTGTTTTATGTTGTGAATAGCAAAAAGCATTCAACCCCATAATACATGTTGTTTTATTGGTCGCTCGTCCATTTCATATCCCATAGCTTAACAACTCATATATTTGGATTCCTCTCGATAAGGCGAGCAGTACGAGTACCACCTTGATGGGTCTGCGACGTTTTCTTCCAGAGATATTACCAAAAAACCACAAACATCCCAGAATCCTCTCGGTTTGGGGTCAAAATGTTGTCGCTCATTAAATCCCATAAGAAACGTCGCATCGAATGAATGTGATTGAATTCTCCCCGTCTGGAAGAGCGGAATTGAATGGTGCAACTGATTTTGCTGTGCTGTGAAAATTCAGATATTTGCATGACTGCTTTTGTTTTATTTTGTGAATAGCAAAAAGCATTCAACCCCATAATACATGTTGTTTTATTGGTCGCTCGTCCATTTCATATCCCATAGCTTAAGCATTCATATATTTGGATTCCTCTCGACGAGGCGAGCAGTACGAGTACCACCTTGATGGGTCTGCGACGTTTCCTTCCAGAGTTATTACCAAAAAACCACAAACATCCCAGAATCCTCTCGGTTTGGGGTCAAAATGTTGTCGCTCATTAAATCCCATAAGAAACGTCGCATCGAATGAATGTGATTGAATTCTCCCCGTCTGGACGAGCGGAATTGAATGGTGCAACTGATTTTGCTGTGCTGTGAAAATTCAGATATTTGCATGACTGCTTTTGTTTTATTTTGTGAATAGCAAAAAGCATTCAACCCCATAATACATGTTGTTTTATTGGTCGCTCGTCCATTTCATATCCCATAGCTTAACAACTCATATATTTGGATTCCTCTCGATAAGGCGAGCAGTACGAGTACCACCTTGATGGGTCTGCGACGTTTTCTTCCAGAGTTATTACCAAAAAACCACAAACATCCCAGAATCCTCTCGGTTTGGGGTCAAAATGTTGTCGCTCATTAAATCCCATAAGAAACGTCGCATCGAATGAATGTGATTGAATTCTCCCCGTCTGGACGAGCGGAATTGAATGGTGCAACTGATTTTGCTGTGCTGTGAAAATTCAGATATTTGCATGACTGCTTTTGTTTTATTTTGTGAATAGCAAAAAGCATTCAACCCCATAATACATGCTGTTTTATTGGTCGCTCGTCCATTTCATATCACATAGCTTAACCATTCATATATTTGGATTCCTCTCGACGAGGCGAGCAGTACGAGTACCACCTTGATGGGTCTGCGACGTTTCCTTCCAGAGTTATTACCAAAAAAACACAAAAATCCCAGAATCCTCTCGGTTTGGGGTCAAAATGTTGTCGCTCATTAAATCCCATAAGAAACGTCGCATCGAATGAATGTGATTGAATTCTCCCCGTCTGGACGAGCGGAATTGAATGGTGCAACTGATTTTGCTGTGCTGTGAAAATTCAGATATTTGCATGACTGCTTTTATTTTATTTTGTGAATAGCAAAAAGCATTCAACCCCATAATACATGTTGTTTTATTGGTCGCTCGTCCATTTCATATCCCATAGCTTAACAACTCATATATTTGGATTCCTCTCGATAAGGCGAGCAGTACGAGTACCACCTTGATGGGTCTGCGACGTTTCCTTCCAGAGTTATTACCAAAAAACCACAAACATCCCAGAATCCTCTCGGTTTGGGGTCAAAATGTTGTCGCTCATTAAATCCCATAAGAAACGTCGCATCGAATGAATGTGATTGAATTCTCCCCGTCTGGACGAGCGGAATTGAATGGTGCAACTGATTTTGCTGTGCTGTGAAAATTCAGATATTTGCATGACTGCTTTTGTTTTATTTTGTGAATAGCAAAAAGCATTCAACCCCATAATACATGTTGTTTTATTGGTCGCTCGTCCATTTCATATCCCATAGCTTAACAACTCATATATTTGGATTCCTCTCGATAAGGCGAGCAGTACGAGTACCACCTTGATGGGTCTGCGACGTTTTCTTCCAGAGATATTACCAAAAAACCACAAACATCCCAGAATCCTCTCGGTTTGGGGTCAAAATGTTGTCGCTCATTAAATCCCATAAGAAACGTCGCATCGAATGAATGTGATTGAATTCTCCCCGTCTGGAAGAGCGGAATTGAATGGTGCAACTGATTTTGCTGTGCTGTGAAAATTCAGATATTTGCATGACTGCTTTTGTTTTATTTTGTGAATAGCAAAAAGCATTCAACCCCATAATACATGTTGTTTTATTGGTCGCTCGTCCATTTCATATCCCATAGCTTAACAACTCATATATTTGGATTCCTCTCGATAAGGCGAGCAGTACGAGTACCACCTTGATGGGTCTGCGACGTTTTCTTCCAGAGATATTACCAAAAAACCACAAACATCCCAGAATCCTCTCGGTTTGGGGTCAAAATGTTGTCGCTCATTAAATCCCATAAGAAACGTCGCATCGAATGAATGTGATTGAATTCTCCCCGTCTGGAAGAGCGGAATTGAATGGTGCAACTGATTTTGCTGTGCTGTGAAAATTCAGATATTTGCATGACTGCTTTTGTTTTATTTTGTGAATAGCAAAAAGCATTCAACCCCATAATACATGTTGTTTTATTGGTCGCTCGTCCATTTCATATCCCATAGCTTAAGCATTCATATATTTGGATTCCTCTCGACGAGGCGAGCAGTACGAGTACCACCTTGATGGGTCTGCGACGTTTCCTTCCAGAGTTATTACCAAAAAACCACAAACATCCCAGAATCCTCTCGGTTTGGGGTCAAAATGTTGTCGCTCATTAAATCCCATAAGAAACGTCGCATCGAATGAATGTGATTGAATTCTCCCCGTCTGGACGAGCGGAATTGAATGGTGCAACTGATTTTGCTGTGCTGTGAAAATTCAGATATTTGCATGACTGCTTTTGTTTTATTTTGTGAATAGCAAAAAGCATTCAACCCCATAATACATGTTGTTTTATTGGTCGCTCGTCCATTTCATATCCCATAGCTTAACAACTCATATATTTGGATTCCTCTCGATAAGGCGAGCAGTACGAGTACCACCTTGATGGGTCTGCGACGTTTTCTTCCAGAGTTATTACCAAAAAACCACAAACATCCCAGAATCCTCTCGGTTTGGGGTCAAAATGTTGTCGCTCATTAAATCCCATAAGAAACGTCGCATCGAATGAATGTGATTGAATTCTCCCCGTCTGGACGAGCGGAATTGAATGGTGCAACTGATTTTGCTGTGCTGTGAAAATTCAGATATTTGCATGACTGCTTTTGTTTTATTTTGTGAATAGCAAAAAGCATTCAACCCCATAATACATGCTGTTTTATTGGTCGCTCGTCCATTTCATATCACATAGCTTAACCATTCATATATTTGGATTCCTCTCGACGAGGCGAGCAGTACGAGTACCACCTTGATGGGTCTGCGACGTTTCCTTCCAGAGTTATTACCAAAAAACCACAAACATCCCAGAATCCTCTCGGTTTGGGGTCAAAATGTTGTCGCTCATTAAATCCCATAAGAAACGTCGCATCGAATGAATGTGATTGAATTCTCCCCGTCTGGACGAGCGGAATTGAATGGTGCAACTGATTTTGCTGTGCTGTGAAAATTCAGATATTTGCATGACTGCTTTTGTTTTATTTTGTGAATAGCAAAAAGCATTCAACCCCATAATACATGTTGTTTTATTGGTCGCTCGTCCATTTCATATCCCATAGCTTAAGAATTCATATATTTGGATTCCTCTCGACGAGGCGAGCAGTACGAGTACCACCTTGATGGGTCTGCGACGTTTCCTTCCAGAGTTATTACCAAAAAACCACAAACATCCCAGAATCCTCTCGGTTTGGGGTCAAAATGTTGTCGCTCATTAAATCCCATAAGAAACGTCGCATCGAATGAATGTGATTGAATTCTCCCCGTCTGGACGAGCGGAATTGAATGGTGCAACTGATTTTGCTGTGCTGTGAAAATTCAGATATTTGCATGACTGCTTTTGTTTTATTTTGTGAATAGCAAAAAGCATTCAACCCCATAATACATGTTGTTTTATTGGTCGCTCGTCCATTTCATATCCCATAGCTTAACAACTCATATATTTGGATTCCTCTCGATAAGGCGAGCAGTACGAGTACCACCTTGATGGGTCTGCGACGTTTTCTTCCAGAGTTATTACCAAAAAACCACAAACATCCCAGAATCCTCTCGGTTTGGGGTCAAAATGTTGTCGCTCATTAAATCCCATAAGAAACGTCGCATCGAATGAATGTGATTGAATTCTCCCCGTCTGGACGAGCGGAATTGAATGGTGCAACTGATTTTGCTGTGCTGTGAAAATTCAGATATTTGCATGACTGCTTTTGTTTTATTTTGTGAATAGCAAAAAGCATTCAACCCCATAATACATGCTGTTTTATTGGTCGCTCGTCCATTTCATATCACATAGCTTAACCATTCATATATTTGGATTCCTCTCGACGAGGCGAGCAGTACGAGTACCACCTTGATGGGTCTGCGACGTTTCCTTCCAGAGTTATTACCAAAAAACCACAAACATCCCAGAATCCTCTCGGTTTGGGGTCAAAATGTTGTCGCTCATTAAATCCCATAAGAAACGTCGCATCGAATGAATGTGATTGAATTCTCCCCGTCTGGACGAGCGGAATTGAATGGTGCAACTGATTTTGCTGTGCTGTGAAAATTCAGATATTTGCATGACTGCTTTTGTTTTATTTTGTGAATAGCAAAAAGCATTCAACCCCATAATACATGCTGTTTTATTGGTCGCTCGTCCATTTCATATCCCATAGCTTAACCATTCATATATTTGGATTCCTTTCGACGAGACGAGCAGTACGAGTACCACCTTGATGGGTATGCGACGTTTCCTTCCAGAGTTATTACCAAAAAAACACAAACATCCCAGAATCCTCTCGGTTTGGGGTCAAAATGTTGTCGCTCATTAAATCCCATAAGAAACGTCGCATCGAATGAATGTGATTGAATTCTCCCCGTCTGGACGAGCGGAATTGAATGGTGCAACTGATTTTGCTTTGCTGTGAAAATTCAGATATTTGCATGACTGCTTTTGTTTTATTTTGTGAATAGCAAAAAGCATTCAACCCCATAATACATGCTGTTTTATTGGTCGCTCGTCCATTTCATATCACATAGCTTAACCATTCATATATTTGGATTCCTCTCGACGAGGCGAGCAGTACGAGTACCACCTTGATGGGTCTGCGACGTTTCCTTCCAGAGTTATTACCAAAAAACCACAAAAATCCCAGAATCCTCTCGGTTTGGGGTCAAAATGTTGTCGCTCATTAAATCCCCTAAGAAACGTCGCATCGAATGAATGTGATTGAATTCTCCCCGTCTGGAAGAGCGGAATTGAATGGTGCAACTGATTTTGCTGTGCTGTGAAAATTCAGATATTTGCATGACTGCTTTTGTTTTATTTTGTGAATAGCAAAATGCATTCAACCCCATAATACATGTTGTTTTATTGGTAGCTCGTCCATTTCATATCCCATAGCTTAAGCATTCATATATTTGGATTCCTCTCGACGAGGCGAGCAGTACGAGTACCACCTTGATGGGTCTGCGACGTTTCCTTCCAGAGTTATTACCAAAAATACACAAACATCCCAGAATCCTCTCGGTTTGGGGTCAAAATGTTGTCGCTCATTAAATCCCATAAGAAACGTCGCATCGAATGAATGTGATTGAATTCTCCCCGTCTGGACGAGCGGAATTGAATGGTGCAACTGATTTTGCTGTGCTGTGAAAATTCAGATATTTGCATGACTGCTTTTGTTTTATTTTGTGAATAGCAAAAAGCATTCAACCCCATAATACATGCTGTTTTATTGGTCGCTCGTCCATTTCATATCTCATAGCTTAACCATTCATATATTTGGATTCCTTTCGACGAGGCGAGCAGTACGAGTACCACCTTGATGGGTATGCGACGTTTCCTTCCAGAGTTATTACCAAAAAAACACAAACATCCCAGAATCCTCTCGGTTTGGGCTCAAAATGTTGTCGCTCATTAAATCCCCTAAGAAACGTCGCATCGAATGAATGTGATTGAATTCTCCCCGTCTGGAAGAGCGGAATTGAATGGTGCAACTGATTTTGCTGTGCTGTGAAAATTCAGATATTTGCATGACTGCTTTTGTTTTATTTTGTGAATAGCAAAATGCATTCAACCCCATAATACATGTTGTTTTATTGGTAGCTCGTCCATTTCATATCCCATAGCTTAAGCATTCATATATTTGGATTCCTCTCGACGAGGCGAGCAGTACGAGTACCACCTTGATGGGTCTGCGACGTTTCCTTCCAGAGTTATTACCAAAAATACACAAACATCCCAGAATCCTCTCGGTTTGGGGTCAAAATGTTGTCGCTCATTAAATCCCATAAGAAACGTCGCATCGAATGAATGTGATTGAATTCTCCCCGTCTGGACGAGCGGAATTGAATGGTGCAACTGATTTTGCTGTGCTGTGAAAATTCAGATATTTGCATGACTGCTTTTGTTTTATTTTGTGAATAGCAAAAAGCATTCAACCCCATAATACATGCTGTTTTATTGGTCGCTCGTCCATTTCATATCTCATAGCTTAACCATTCATATATTTGGATTCCTTTCGACGAGGCGAGCAGTACGAGTACCACCTTGATGGGTATGCGACGTTTCCTTCCAGAGTTATTACCAAAAAAACACAAACATCCCAGAATCCTCTCGGTTTGGGCTCAAAATGTTGTCGCTCATTAAATCCCATAAGAAACGTCGCATCGAATGAATGTGATTGAATTCTCCCCGTCTGGACGAGCGGAATTGAATGGTGCAACTGATTTTGCTGTGCTGTGAAAATTCAGATATTTGCATGACTGCTTTTGTTTTATTTTGTGAATAGCAAAAAGCATTCAACCCCATAATACATGCTGTTTTATTGGTCGCTCGTCCATTTCATATCACATAGCTTAACCATTCATATATTTGGATTCCTCTCGACGAGGCGAGCAGTACGAGTACCACCTTGATGGGTCTGCGACGTTTCCTTCCAGAGTGATTACCAAAAAAACACAAAAATCCCAGAATCCTCTCGGTTTGGGGTCAAAATGTTGTCGCTCATTAAATCCCATAAGAAACGTCGCATCGAATGAATGTGATTGAATTCTCCCCGTCTGGACGAGCGGAATTGAATGGTGCAACTGATTTTGCTGTGCTGTGAAAATTCAGATATTTGCATGACTGCTTTTATTTTATTTTGTGAATAGCAAAAAGCATTCAACCCCATAATACATGTTGTTTTATTGGTCGCTCGTCCATTTCATATCCCATAGCTTAACAACTCATATATTTGGATTCCTCTCGATAAGGCGAGCAGTACGAGTACCACCTTGATGGGTCTGCGACGTTTCCTTCCAGAGTTATTACCAAAAAACCACAAACATCCCAGAATCCTCTCGGTTTGGGGTCAAAATGTTGTCGCTCATTAAATCCCATAAGAAACGTCGCATCGAATGAATGTGATTGAATTCTCCCCGTCTGGACGAGCGGAATTGAATGGTGCAACTGATTTTGCTGTGCTGTGAAAATTCAGATATTTGCATGACTGCTTTTGTTTTATTTTGTGAATAGCAAAAAGCATTCAACCCCATAATACATGTTGTTTTATTGGTCGCTCGTCCATTTCATATCCCATAGCTTAACAACTCATATATTTGGATTCCTCTCGATAAGGCGAGCAGTACGAGTACCACCTTGATGGGTCTGCGACGTTTTCTTCCAGAGATATTACCAAAAAACCACAAACATCCCAGAATCCTCTCGGTTTGGGGTCAAAATGTTGTCGCTCATTAAATCCCATAAGAAACGTCGCATCGAATGAATGTGATTGAATTCTCCCCGTCTGGAAGAGCGGAATTGAATGGTGCAACTGATTTTGCTGTGCTGTGAAAATTCAGATATTTGCATGACTGCTTTTGTTTTATTTTGTGAATAGCAAAAAGCATTCAACCCCATAATACATGTTGTTTTATTGGTCGCTCGTCCATTTCATATCCCATAGCTTAACAACTCATATATTTGGATTCCTCTCGATAAGGCGAGCAGTACGAGTACCACCTTGATGGGTCTGCGACGTTTTCTTCCAGAGATATTACCAAAAAACCACAAACATCCCAGAATCCTCTCGGTTTGGGGTCAAAATGTTGTCGCTCATTAAATCCCATAAGAAACGTCGCATCGAATGAATGTGATTGAATTCTCCCCGTCTGGAAGAGCGGAATTGAATGGTGCAACTGATTTTGCTGTGCTGTGAAAATTCAGATATTTGCATGACTGCTTTTGTTTTATTTTGTGAATAGCAAAAAGCATTCAACCCCATAATACATGTTGTTTTATTGGTCGCTCGTCCATTTCATATCCCATAGCTTAAGCATTCATATATTTGGATTCCTCTCGACGAGGCGAGCAGTACGAGTACCACCTTGATGGGTCTGCGACGTTTCCTTCCAGAGTTATTACCAAAAAACCACAAACATCCCAGAATCCTCTCGGTTTGGGGTCAAAATGTTGTCGCTCATTAAATCCCATAAGAAACGTCGCATCGAATGAATGTGATTGAATTCTCCCCGTCTGGACGAGCGGAATTGAATGGTGCAACTGATTTTGCTGTGCTGTGAAAATTCAGATATTTGCATGACTGCTTTTGTTTTATTTTGTGAATAGCAAAAAGCATTCAACCCCATAATACATGTTGTTTTATTGGTCGCTCGTCCATTTCATATCCCATAGCTTAACAACTCATATATTTGGATTCCTCTCGATAAGGCGAGCAGTACGAGTACCACCTTGATGGGTCTGCGACGTTTTCTTCCAGAGTTATTACCAAAAAACCACAAACATCCCAGAATCCTCTCGGTTTGGGGTCAAAATGTTGTCGCTCATTAAATCCCATAAGAAACGTCGCATCGAATGAATGTGATTGAATTCTCCCCGTCTGGACGAGCGGAATTGAATGGTGCAACTGATTTTGCTGTGCTGTGAAAATTCAGATATTTGCATGACTGCTTTTGTTTTATTTTGTGAATAGCAAAAAGCATTCAACCCCATAATACATGCTGTTTTATTGGTCGCTCGTCCATTTCATATCACATAGCTTAACCATTCATATATTTGGATTCCTCTCGACGAGGCGAGCAGTACGAGTACCACCTTGATGGGTCTGCGACGTTTCCTTCCAGAGTTATTACCAAAAAACCACAAACATCCCAGAATCCTCTCGGTTTGGGGTCAAAATGTTGTCGCTCATTAAATCCCATAAGAAACGTCGCATCGAATGAATGTGATTGAATTCTCCCCGTCTGGACGAGCGGAATTGAATGGTGCAACTGATTTTGCTGTGCTGTGAAAATTCAGATATTTGCATGACTGCTTTTGTTTTATTTTGTGAATAGCAAAAAGCATTCAACCCCATAATACATGTTGTTTTATTGGTCGCTCGTCCATTTCATATCCCATAGCTTAAGAATTCATATATTTGGATTCCTCTCGACGAGGCGAGCAGTACGAGTACCACCTTGATGGGTCTGCGACGTTTCCTTCCAGAGTTATTACCAAAAAACCACAAACATCCCAGAATCCTCTCGGTTTGGGGTCAAAATGTTGTCGCTCATTAAATCCCATAAGAAACGTCGCATCGAATGAATGTGATTGAATTCTCCCCGTCTGGACGAGCGGAATTGAATGGTGCAACTGATTTTGCTGTGCTGTGAAAATTCAGATATTTGCATGACTGCTTTTGTTTTATTTTGTGAATAGCAAAAAGCATTCAACCCCATAATACATGTTGTTTTATTGGTCGCTCGTCCATTTCATATCCCATAGCTTAACAACTCATATATTTGGATTCCTCTCGATAAGGCGAGCAGTACGAGTACCACCTTGATGGGTCTGCGACGTTTTCTTCCAGAGTTATTACCAAAAAACCACAAACATCCCAGAATCCTCTCGGTTTGGGGTCAAAATGTTGTCGCTCATTAAATCCCATAAGAAACGTCGCATCGAATGAATGTGATTGAATTCTCCCCGTCTGGACGAGCGGAATTGAATGGTGCAACTGATTTTGCTGTGCTGTGAAAATTCAGATATTTGCATGACTGCTTTTGTTTTATTTTGTGAATAGCAAAAAGCATTCAACCCCATAATACATGCTGTTTTATTGGTCGCTCGTCCATTTCATATCACATAGCTTAACCATTCATATATTTGGATTCCTCTCGACGAGGCGAGCAGTACGAGTACCACCTTGATGGGTCTGCGACGTTTCCTTCCAGAGTTATTACCAAAAAACCACAAACATCCCAGAATCCTCTCGGTTTGGGGTCAAAATGTTGTCGCTCATTAAATCCCATAAGAAACGTCGCATCGAATGAATGTGATTGAATTCTCCCCGTCTGGACGAGCGGAATTGAATGGTGCAACTGATTTTGCTGTGCTGTGAAAATTCAGATATTTGCATGACTGCTTTTGTTTTATTTTGTGAATAGCAAAAAGCATTCAACCCCATAATACATGCTGTTTTATTGGTCGCTCGTCCATTTCATATCCCATAGCTTAACCATTCATATATTTGGATTCCTTTCGACGAGACGAGCAGTACGAGTACCACCTTGATGGGTATGCGACGTTTCCTTCCAGAGTTATTACCAAAAAAACACAAATATCCCAGAATCCTCTCGGTTTGGGGTCAAAATGTTGTCGCTCATTAAATCCCATAAGAAACGTCGCATCGAATGAATGTGATTGAATTCTCCCCGTCTGGACGAGCGGAATTGAATGGTGCAACTGATTTTGCTTTGCTGTGAAAATTCAGATATTTGCATGACTGCTTTTGTTTTATTTTGTGAATAGCAAAAAGCATTCAACCCCATAATACATGCTGTTTTATTGGTCGCTCGTCCATTTCATATCACATAGCTTAACCATTCATATATTTGGATTCCTCTCGACGAGGCGAGCAGTACGAGTACCACCTTGATGGGTCTGCGACGTTTCCTTCCAGAGTTATTACCAAAAAACCACAAAAATCCCAGAATCCTCTCGGTTTGGGGTCAAAATGTTGTCGCTCATTAAATCCCCTAAGAAACGTCGCATCGAATGAATGTGATTGAATTCTCCCCGTCTGGAAGAGCGGAATTGAATGGTGCAACTGATTTTGCTGTGCTGTGAAAATTCAGATATTTGCATGACTGCTTTTATTTTATTTTGTGAATAGCAAAAAGCATTCAACCCCATAATACATGTTGTTTTATTGGTCGCTCGTCCATTTCATATCCCATAGCTTAACAACTCATATATTTGGATTCCTCTCGATAAGGCGAGCAGTACGAGTACCACCTTGATGGGTCTGCGACGTTTCCTTCCAGAGTTATTACCAAAAAAACACAAACATCCCAGAATCCTCTCGGTTTGGGCTCAAAATGTTGTCGCTCATTAAATCCCATAAGAAACGTCGCATCGAATGAATGTGATTGAATTCTCCCCGTCTGGAAGAGCGGAATTGAATGGTGCAACTGATTTTGCTGTGCTGTGAAAATTCAGATATTTGCATGACTGCTTTTGTTTTATTTTGTGAATAGCAAAAAGCATTCAACCCCATAATACATGCTGTTTTATTGGTCGCTCGTCCATTTCATATCACATAGCTTAACCATTCATATATTTGGATTCCTCTCGACGAGGCGAGCAGTACGAGTACCACCTTGATGGGTCTGCGACGTTTCCTTCCAGAGTTATTACCAAAAAAACACAAAAATCCCAGAATCCTCTCGGTTTGGGGTCAAAATGTTGTCGCTCATTAAATCCCATAAGAAACGTCGCATCGAATGAATGTGATTGAATTCTCCCCGTCTGGACGAGCGGAATTGAATGGTGCAACTGATTTTGCTGTGCTGTGAAAATTCAGATATTTGCATGACTGCTTTTATTTTATTTTGTGAATAGCAAAAAGCATTCAACCCCATAATACATGTTGTTTTATTGGTCGCTCGTCCATTTCATATCCCATAGCTTAACAACTCATATATTTGGATTCCTCTCGATAAGGCGAGCAGTACGAGTACCACCTTGATGGGTCTGCGACGTTTCCTTCCAGAGTTATTACCAAAAAACCACAAAAATCCCAGAATCCTCTCGGTTTGGGGTCAAAATGTTGTCGCTCATTAAATCCCCTAAGAAACGTCGCATCGAATGAATGTGATTGAATTCTCCCCGTCTGGAAGAGCGGAATTGAATGGTGCAACTGATTTTGCTGTGCTGTGAAAATTCAGATATTTGCATGACTGCTTTTGTTTTATTTTGTGAATAGCAAAAAGCATTCAACCCCATAATACATGCTGTTTTATTGGTCGCTCGTCCATTTCATATCACATAGCTTAACCATTCATATATTTGGATTCCTCTCGACGAGGCGAGCAGTACGAGTACCACCTTGATGGGTCTGCGACGTTTCCTTCCAGAGTTATTACCAAAAAAACACAAAAATCCCAGAATCCTCTCGGTTTGGGGTCAAAATGTTGTCGCTCATTAAATCCCATAAGAAACGTCGCATCGAATGAATGTGATTGAATTCTCCCCGTCTGGACGAGCGGAATTGAATGGTGCAACTGATTTTGCTGTGCTGTGAAAATTCAGATATTTGCATGACTGCTTTTATTTTATTTTGTGAATAGCAAAAAGCATTCAACCCCATAATACATGTTGTTTTATTGGTCGCTCGTCCATTTCATATCCCATAGCTTAACAACTCATATATTTGGATTCCTCTCGATAAGGCGAGCAGTACGAGTACCACCTTGATGGGTCTGCGACGTTTCCTTCCAGAGTTATTACCAAAAAACCACAAACATCCCAGAATCCTCTCGGTTTGGGGTCAAAATGTTGTCGCTCATTAAATCCCATAAGAAACGTCGCATCGAATGAATGTGATTGAATTCTCCCCGTCTGGACGAGCGGAATTGAATGGTGCAACTGATTTTGCTGTGCTGTGAAAATTCAGATATTTGCATGACTGCTTTTGTTTTATTTTGTGAATAGCAAAAAGCATTCAACCCCATAATACATGCTGTTTTATTGGTCGCTCGTCCATTTCATATCCCATAGCTTAACCATTCATATATTTGGATTCCTTTCGACGAGACGAGCAGTACGAGTACCACCTTGATGGGTATGCGACGTTTCCTTCCAGAGTTATTACCAAAAAAACACAAACATCCCAGAATCCTCTCGGTTTGGGCTCAAAATGTTGTCGCTCATTAAATCCCATAAGAAACGTCGCATCGAATGAATGTGATTGAATTCTCCCCGTCTGGACGAGCGGAATTGAATGGTGCAACTGATTTTGCTGTGCTGTGAAAATTCAGATATTTGACATGACTGCTTTTGTTTTATTTTGTGAATAGCAAAAAGCATTCAACCCCATAATACATGCTGTTTTATTGGTCGCCTGTCCATTTCATATCACATAGCTTAACCATTCATATATTTGGATTCCTCTCGACGAGGCGAGCAGTACGAGTACCACCTTGATGGGTCTGCGACGTTTCCTTCCAGAGTTATTACCAAAAAACCACAAAAATCCCAGAATCCTCTCGGTTTGGGGTCAAAATGTTGTCGCTCATTAAATCCCCTAAGAAACGTCGCATCGAATGAATGTGATTGAATTCTCCCCGTCTGGAAGAGCGGAATTGAATGGTGCAACTGATTTTGCTGTGCTGTGAAAATTCAGATATTTGCATGACTGCTTTTGTTTTATTTTGTGAATAGCAAAAAGCATTCAACCCCATAATACATGTTGTTTTATTGGTCGCTCGTCCATTTCATATCCCATAGCTTAAGCATTCATATATTTGGATTCCTCTCGACGAGGCGAGCAGTACGAGTACCACCTTGATGGGTCTGCGACGTTTCCTTCCAGAGTTATTACCAAAAATACACAAACATCCCAGAATCCTCTCGGTTTGGGGTCAAAATGTTGTCGCTCATTAAATCCCATAAGAAACGTCGCATCGAATGAATGTGATTGAATTCTCCCTGTCTGGACGAGCGGAATTGAATGGTGCAACTGATTTTGCTGTGCTGTGAAAATTCAGATATTTGCATGACTGCTTTTGTTTTATTTTGTGAATAGCAAAAAGCATTCAACCCCATAATACATGCTGTTTTATTGGTCGCTCGTCCATTTCAAATCCCATAGCTTAACCATTCATATATTTGGATTCCTTTCGACGAGGCGAGCAGTACGAGTACCACCTTGATGGGTATGCGACGTTTCCTTCCAGAGTTATTACCAAAAAAACACAAACATCCCAGAATCCTCTCGGTTTGGGCTCAAAATGTTGTCGCTCATTAAATCCCATAAGAAACGTCGCATCGAATGAATGTGATTGAATTCTCCCCGTCTGGACGAGCGGAATTGAATGGTGCAACTGATTTTGCTGTGCTGTGAAAATTCAGATATTTGCATGACTGCTTTTGTTTTATTTTGTGAATAGCAAAAAGCATTCAACCCCATAATACATGCTGTTTTATTGGTCGCTCGTCCATTTCATATCACATAGCTTAACCATTCATATATTTGGATTCCTCTCGACGAGGCGAGCAGTACGAGTACCACCTTGATGGGTCTGCGACGTTTCCTTCCAGAGTTATTACCAAAAAAACACAAAAATCCCAGAATCCTCTCGGTTTGGGGTCAAAATGTTGTCGCTCATTAAATCCCATAAGAAACGTCGCATCGAATGAATGTGATTGAATTCTCCCCGTCTGGACGAGCGGAATTGAATGGTGCAACTGATTTTGCTGTGCTGTGAAAATTCAGATATTTGCATGACTGCTTTTATTTTATTTTGTGAATAGCAAAAAGCATTCAACCCCATAATACATGTTGTTTTATTGGTCGCTCGTCCATTTCATATCCCATAGCTTAACAACTCAAATATTTGGATTCCTTTCGACGAGGCGAGCAGTACGAGTACCACCTTGATGGGTATGCGACGTTACCTTCCAGAGTTATTACCAAAAAAACACAAACATCCCAGAATCCTCTCGGTTTGGGCTCAAAATGTTGTCGCTCATTAAATCCCATAAGAAACGTCGCATCGAATGAATGTGATTGAGTTCTCCCCGTCTGGACGAGCGGAATTGAATGGTGCAACTGATTTTGCTGTGCTGTGAAAATTCAGATATTTGCATGACTGCTTTTGTTTTATTTTGTGAATAGCAAAAAGCATTCAACCCCATAATACATGCTGTTTTATTGGTCGCTCGTCCATTTCATATCACATAGCTTAACCATTCATATATTTGGATTCCTCTCGACGAGGCGAGCAGTACGAGTACCACCTTGATGGGTCTGCGACGTTTCCTTCCAGAGTTATTACCAAAAAAACACAAAAATCCCAGAATCCTCTCGGTTTGGGGTCAAAATGTTGTCGCTCATTAAATCCCATAAGAAACGTCGCATCGAATGAATGTGATTGAATTCTCCCCGTCTGGACGAGCGGAATTGAATGGTGCAACTGATTTTGCTGTGCTGTGAAAATTCAGATATTTGCATGACTGCTTTTATTTTATTTTGTGAATAGCAAAAAGCATTCAACCCCATAATACATGTTGTTTTATTGGTCGCTCGTCCATTTCATATCCCATAGCTTAACAACTCATATATTTGGATTCCTCTCGATAAGGCGAGCAGTACGAGTACCACCTTGATGGGTCTGCGACGTTTCCTTCCAGAGTTATTACCAAAAAACCACAAAAATCCCAGAATCCTCTCGGTTTGGGGTCAAAATGTTGTCGCTCATTAAATCCCCTAAGAAACGTCGCATCGAATGAATGTGATTGAATTCTCCCCGTCTGGAAGAGCGGAATTGAATGGTGCAACTGATTTTGCTGTGCTGTGAAAATTCAGATATTTGCATGACTGCTTTTGTTTTATTTTGTGAATAGCAAAAAGCATTCAACCCCATAATACATGCTGTTTTATTGGTCGCTCGTCCATTTCATATCACATAGCTTAACCATTCATATATTTGGATTCCTCTCGACGAGGCGAGCAGTACGAGTACCACCTTGATGGGTCTGCGACGTTTCCTTCCAGAGTTATTACCAAAAAAACACAAAAATCCCAGAATCCTCTCGGTTTGGGGTCAAAATGTTGTCGCTCATTAAATCCCATAAGAAACGTCGCATCGAATGAATGTGATTGAATTCTCCCCGTCTGGACGAGCGGAATTGAATGGTGCAACTGATTTTGCTGTGCTGTGAAAATTCAGATATTTGCATGACTGCTTTTATTTTATTTTGTGAATAGCAAAAAGCATTCAACCCCATAATACATGTTGTTTTATTGGTCGCTCGTCCATTTCATATCCCATAGCTTAACAACTCATATATTTGGATTCCTCTCGATAAGGCGAGCAGTACGAGTACCACCTTGATGGGTCTGCGACGTTTCCTTCCAGAGTTATTACCAAAAAACCACAAACATCCCAGAATCCTCTCGGTTTGGGGTCAAAATGTTGTCGCTCATTAAATCCCATAAGAAACGTCGCATCGAATGAATGTGATTGAATTCTCCCCGTCTGGACGAGCGGAATTGAATGGTGCAACTGATTTTGCTGTGCTGTGAAAATTCAGATATTTGCATGACTGCTTTTGTTTTATTTTGTGAATAGCAAAAAGCATTCAACCCCATAATACATGCTGTTTTATTGGTCGCTCGTCCATTTCATATCCCATAGCTTAACCATTCATATATTTGGATTCCTTTCGACGAGACGAGCAGTACGAGTACCACCTTGATGGGTATGCGACGTTTCCTTCCAGAGTTATTACCAAAAAAACACAAACATCCCAGAATCCTCTCGGTTTGGGCTCAAAATGTTGTCGCTCATTAAATCCCATAAGAAACGTCGCATCGAATGAATGTGATTGAATTCTCCCCGTCTGGACGAGCGGAATTGAATGGTGCAACTGATTTTGCTGTGCTGTGAAAATTCAGATATTTGACATGACTGCTTTTGTTTTATTTTGTGAATAGCAAAAAGCATTCAACCCCATAATACATGCTGTTTTATTGGTCGCCCGTCCATTTCATATCACATAGCTTAACCATTCATATATTTGGATTCCTCTCGACGAGGCGAGCAGTACGAGTACCACCTTGATGGGTCTGCGACGTTTCCTTCCAGAGTTATTACCAAAAAACCACAAAAATCCCAGAATCCTCTCGGTTTGGGGTCAAAATGTTGTCGCTCATTAAATCCCCTAAGAAACGTCGCATCGAATGAATGTGATTGAATTCTCCCCGTCTGGAAGAGCGGAATTGAATGGTGCAACTGATTTTGCTGTGCTGTGAAAATTCAGATATTTGCATGACTGCTTTTGTTTTATTTTGTGAATAGCAAAAAGCATTCAACCCCATAATACATGTTGTTTTATTGGTCGCTCGTCCATTTCATATCCCATAGCTTAACCATTCATATATTTGGATTCCTCTCGACGAGGCGAGCAGTACGAGTACCACCTTGATGGGTCTGCGACGTTTCCTTCCAGAGTTATTACCAAAAATACACAAACATCCCAGAATCCTCTCGGTTTGGGGTCAAAATGTTGTCGCTCATTAAATCCCATAAGAAACGTCGCATCGAATGAATGTGATTGAATTCTCCCTGTCTGGACGAGCGGAATTGAATGGTGCAACTGATTTTGCTGTGCTGTGAAAATTCAGATATTTGCATGACTGCTTTTGTTTTATTTTGTGAATAGCAAAAAGCATTCAACCCCATAATACATGCTGTTTTATTGGTCGCTCGTCCATTTCAAATCCCATAGCTTAACCATTCATATATTTGGATTCCTTTCGACGAGGCGAGCAGTACGAGTACCACCTTGATGGGTATGCGACGTTTCCTTCCAGAGTTATTACCAAAAAAACACAAACATCCCAGAATCCTCTCGGTTTGGGCTCAAAATGTTGTCGCTCATTAAATCCCATAAGAAACGTCGCATCGAATGAATGTGATTGAATTCTCCCCGTCTGGACGAGCGGAATTGAATGGTGCAACTGATTTTGCTGTGCTGTGAAAATTCAGATATTTGCATGACTGCTTTTGTTTTATTTTGTGAATAGCAAAAAGCATTCAACCCCATAATACATGCTGTTTTATTGGTCGCTCGTCCATTTCATATCACATAGCTTAACCATTCATATATTTGGATTCCTCTCGACGAGGCGAGCAGTACGAGTACCACCTTGATGGGTCTGCGACGTTTCCTTCCAGAGTTATTACCAAAAAAACACAAAAATCCCAGAATCCTCTCGGTTTGGGGTCAAAATGTTGTCGCTCATTAAATCCCATAAGAAACGTCGCATCGAATGAATGTGATTGAATTCTCCCCGTCTGGACGAGCGGAATTGAATGGTGCAACTGATTTTGCTGTGCTGTGAAAATTCAGATATTTGCATGACTGCTTTTATTTTATTTTGTGAATAGCAAAAAGCATTCAACCCCATAATACATGTTGTTTTATTGGTCGCTCGTCCATTTCATATCCCATAGCTTAACAACTCATATATTTGGATTCCTTTCGACGAGGCGAGCAGTACGAGTACCACCTTGATGGGTATGCGACGTTACCTTCCAGAGTTATTACCAAAAAAACACAAACATCCCAGAATCCTCTCGGTTTGGGCTCAAAATGTTGTCGCTCATTAAATCCCATAAGAAACGTCGCATCGAATGAATGTGATTGAGTTCTCCCCGTCTGGACGAGCGGAATTGAATGGTGCAACTGATTTTGCTGTGCTGTGAAAATTCAGATATTTGCATGACTGCTTTTGTTTTATTTTGTGAATAGCAAAAAGCATTCAACCCCATAATACATGCTGTTTTATTGGTCGTTCGTCCATTTCATATCACATAGCTTAACCATTCATATATTTGGATTCCTCTCGACGAGGCGAGCAGTACGAGTACCACCTTGATGGGTCTGCGACGTTTCCTTCCAGAGTTATTACCAAAAAAACACAAAAATCCCAGAATCCTCTCGGTTTGGGGTCAAAATGTTGTCGCTCATTAAATCCCATAAGAAACGTCGCATCGAATGAATGTGATTGAATTCTCCCCGTCTGGACGAGCGGAATTGAATGGTGCAACTGATTTTGCTGTGCTGTGAAAATTCAGATATTTGCATGACTGCTTTTATTTTATTTTGTGAATAGCAAAAAGCATTCAACCCCATAATACATGTTGTTTTATTGGTCGCTCGTCCATTTCATATCCCATAGCTTAACAACTCATATATTTGGATTCCTCTCGATAAGGCGAGCAGTACGAGTACCACCTTGATGGGTCTGCGACGTTTTCTTCCAGAGTTATTACCAAAAAACCACAAACATCCCAAAATCCTCTCGGTTTGGGGTCAAAATATTTTCGCTCATTAAATCCCATAAGAAACGTCGCATCGAATGAATGTGATTGAATTCTCCCCGTCTGGACGAGCGGAATTGAATGGTGCAACTGATTTTGCTGTGCTGTGAAAATTCAGATATTTGCATGACTGCTTTTGTTTTATTTTGTGAATAGCAAAAAGCATTCAACCCCATAATACATGCTGTTTTATTGGTCGCTCGTCCATTTCATATCCCATAGCTTAACCATTCATATATTTGGATTCCTTTCGACGAGGCGAGCAGTACGAGTACCACCTTGATGGGTATGCGACGTTTCCTTCCAGAGTTATTACCAAAAAAACACAAACATCCCAGAATCCTCTCGGTTTGGTCTCAAAATGTTGTCGCTCATTAAATCCCATAAGAAACGTCGCATCGAATGAATGTGATTGAATTCTCCCCGTCTGGACGAGCGGAATTGAATGGTGCAACTGATTTTGCTGTGCTGTGAAAATTCAGATATTTGCATGACTGCTTTTGTTTTATTTTGTGAATAGCAAAAAGCATTCAACCCCATAATACATGCTGTTTTATTGGTCGCTCGTCCATTTCATATCACATAGCTTAACCATTCATATATTTGGATTCCTCTCGACGAGGCGAGCAGTACGAATACCACCTTGATGTGTCTGCGACTTTTCCTTCCAGAGTTATTACCAAAAAAACACAAACATCCCAGAATCCTCTCGGTTTGGGGTCAAAATGTTGTCGCTCATTAAATCCCATAAGAAACGTCGCATCGAATGAATGTGATTGAATTCTCCCCGTCTGGAAGAGCGGAATTGAATGGTGCAACTGATTTTGCTGTGCTGTGAAAATTCAAATGTTTGCATGACTGCTTTTGTTTTATTTTGTGAATAGCAAAAAGCATTCAACCCCATAATACATGTTGTTTTATTGGTCGCTCGTCCATTTCATATCCCATAGCTTAGGCATTCACATATTTGGATTCCTCTCGACGAGGCGAGCAGTACGAGTACCACCTTGATGGGTCTGCGACGTTTCCTTCCAGAGTTATTACCAAAAAACCACAAACATCCCAGAATCCTCTCGGTTTGGGGTCAAAATGTTGTCGCTCATTAAATCCCATAAGAAACGTCGCATCGAATGAATGTGATTGAATTCTCCCCGTCTGGACGAGCGGAATTGAATGGTGCAACTGATTTTGCTGTGCTGTGAAAATTCGGATATTTGCATGACTGCTTTTGTTTTATTTTGTGAATAGCAAAAAGCATTCAACCCCATAATACATGTTGTTTTATTGGTCGCTCGTCCATTTCATATCCCATAGCTTAACAACTCATATATTTGGATTCCTCTCGATAAGGCGAGCAGTACGAGTACCACCTTGATGGGTCTGCGACGTTTTCTTCCAGAGTTATTACCAAAAAACCACAAACATCCCAGAATCCTCTCGGTTTGGGCTCAAAATGTTGTCGCTCATTAAATCCCATAAGAAACGTCGCATCGAATGAATGTGATTGAATTCTCCCCGTCTGGACGAGCGGAATTGAATGGTGCAACTGATTTTGCTGTGCTGTGAAAATTCAGATATTTGCATGACTGCTTTTGCTTTATTTTGTGAATAGCAAAAAGCATTCAACCCCATAATACATGCTGTTTTATTGGTCGCTCGTCCATTTCATATCACATAGCTTAACCATTCATATATTTGGATTCCTCTCGACGAGGCGAGCAGTACGAGTACCACCCTGATGGGTCTGTGACGTTTCCTTCCAGAGTTATTACCAAAAAACCACAAAAATCCCAGAATCCTCTCGGTTTGGGGTCAAAATGTTGTCGCTCATTAAATCCCATAAGAAACGTCGCATCGAATGAATGTGATTGAATTCTCCCCGTCTGGAAGAGCGGAATTGAATGGTGCAACTGATTTTGCTGTGCTGTGAAAATCGAGATATTTGCATGACTGCTTTTGTTTTATTTTGTGAATAGCAAAAAGCATTCAACCCCATAATACATGTTGTTTTATTAGTCGCTCGTCCATTTCATATCCCATAGCTGAACCACTCATATATTTGGATTCTGCTCGACGAGCCGAGCAGTACGAGTACCATCTTGATGGGTCTGCGACGTTTCCTTTCAGAGTTATTACCAAAAAAACACAAACATCCCAGAATCCTCTCGGTTTGGTGTCAAAATGTTGTCGCTTATTAAATCCCATAAGTAACGTCGCATCGAATGAATGTGATTGAATTCTCCCCGTCTGGACGAGCGGATAGGGGGGTTCACGAGGGGGGCATAGGTGGGGGTTGCCAGGGGGGGCAAGGGGGGTGGTCGTGGAGGGGTCGTGTGGGGGGAATGGGGGGTTGTGAAGGGGGAGGGGCTGGGGGGGAAAGGGGGAGCATGGGGGAGGAGCTTAGGTGAGGGGGAGGAGCTAATGGCTATTACACCACGCCGCGTCTCGCGCCACGTGCTTCCCCTGGCAGTTTGGCCGTTAGGCGTGGAACCGAGCTGTGGGTGAGTGGTGGCGGTGGTGGTGTGAGTCTTTCTATGTGAGTCTGTGTGTGAGTCTCTCTAAGTGAGTCTCTGTGTGAGTCTCTCTGTGTGAGTCTGTGTACGTGTGTCTGGGTCAGTGTGAGTCTGTGTGTAGCAGTGACCCGATCTCAAATGAGTACCTGGTGCGATGCGTAAACATCGCCACTGGGGAGACAAAGGCGGTCGGGCATGGTGCTAACCACCCACCCCTTCGTGTACCGTGCCGGCCTTCATACGTACTGCTGGCTAACAGCACTTGCCCCTACAGCCTGTTAAGGCTCTATGAGGATCGTTGTCTTTGGTGTCCTGTATTAGCAGGAGGAGTGGTGGTGTTAATGTTGGTGGTATTAGTGGTGGTGGTGTTAGTGATGGTGGTGTTAGTGGTGGTGTTTGTGGTGTTAATAATGGTGGTGTTGGTGTTAGTGATGGTGGTGTTAGTGGTGGTGGTGGTTGTTCGAGGTATTGTTGCTGGTGTTAGTGATGGTGGTGTTGGTGGTATTAGTGGTGGTCGTGTTAGTGATGGTGGTATTATTGGTGGTATTATTGGTGGTAGTGTTAGTGGTGGTGGTGTTTTTGGTGGTGGTGTTGGTGGTGGTGGAGTTGATGTTGGTGGTGGTGTTTTTAGGGTTCGTAGTGTTAGTGGTGGTGTTAGGAGTGGTGTTAGTGCTGGTGTTAGTTGTGGTGTTAGTTGAGTGGAGCGGTAGTGTAGCGGTTAACGTGCTGCACTACAAACCTGGCGACCCGGGTTCGATTTCCGCTCACGGCCAACACCAGTAACGATTATCTGAACCGGTCCTGGGCCTCCCCTAGGTAGACTCAGCCTCAAATGAATACCTGGTACGATGTGTAAACATCGCTGCTAGGGAGACAAAGGTGGCCAGGCGTGGTGTTAGCCACCCACCCCCTCGTGTGCCATGCCGACCTTTATAGGTGCTCGCTAGCAGAAATTGCCCCTACAGTATATTCAGGCTATACGGGGGATCTGTCTTTGTTAGTGGTGGTGGTGTTAGCAGTGGTGTTAGTGGTGGTGCTAGTGGTGGTGTTTGTCGCGGTGTTGCTGGTGTCCGAACAAAGGAGCGATGGTCACAACAACGACCTTTGACCTGGGCGGCTGAAATGTAGCACGTTGGCACAGTCATCTCAGTCAGTCAACTCTTGGCATCTGGGTCTGACCTGTGACCTGTCAGTGAGCCTTCAGCATTTCACGTGGTCTCAAAGTGCACCTGGCCTGGCATTTGCCGCTACTTAGTGGCAAATGGCGGTCTTTGTTGTTTTTGTTGTGTTTCGTGTTGTGGGTGAGTGGTGAGGTTGTGAGTCTGTGATGATGATGTGAGTCCGTGTTGATGATGAGAGTCCGCATTGTGACATGACGCGTGTTTAGACATGAGTATTGTCGCACACCATCGGTTTTGTGTGACCCTCGCCTGCGTCTCCCGCTCTCCACGCAGAGACCCGGACCGTGCGAGAAACGCAGTGAGCTCTGAGCACCCTACTCTGCAAGTTGCTGCCATGGAGGTACGTGTGGCTCTTCAACTCGTGTGGTAAAATATGGGTGGACGTGTGTTTTCCCCTCGACTTGTGCCTACCTGTCACCTACTTGTATACCTGGATGTGCTTCTCCTTGTCCGCCTGAGTATGTGTATGTCTATCAGAGCGTGTCTCCGAGATCCTGTTGGTGTGCCTGCCTGTCTACGCGTGAGCATTTACAGCACTATTATCTATCCACTGATGAATGAGAATGCCTTCCTCCCTTGGACCTTGCTACCCCTCAAATGCTGTGATGGAATAATCCGCCAAGCGCCGATTTTGTCGCACCATCTCTCTGGTGGCTCTCCTCTCCGATGTGTTTCCTTCCTTGGCTGCTGCTCCGTTATTATTCTTCACTATCAGCCATTGTTGTCCCTCCTTGCCATGGCTCGTCATGCCCGATCCCCAATCACTCTTTAACAATTTGAACAACCCCTGCGTGTGACCTCAAAATCCACGCATCTTTCATTGTGAATCCAAGCATGGCATCTGATATTGGCCAAATATCCCAATGCTGAGAAACGACAACATCTCGGCAGGACCCTCCTGAATGTGGAGCCCAGGATCTCAGAGATGCTGGCTCAGTGCTCGCCTTCTGCACTTGCTCCAACATCTTAATCAAGCCTATGTGGTGGACCTTTGTCTTTGTGTGTGTGTAGATGAGCCGAGCTGGAGAGGCTCGGAGTAACGACACGTCTTGCACCACGTGGAGTGCGCTGTCCTCAGAGGGCACCGGCTCCATCTGTAGCAAATCGCCGAAAGGTAAGAACAGTAATGAGGGACGTCACAGTGGCCACGGTAAATAGTGGGACATCACGATGGCCATGTTGCATGGGGGACGTAACAGTGCCTTTGGTGTATGAGAGATTTTATGGTGATTGTATGGGTGATGTCAAGATAGCAATGCTACATGGGGGACTTAATGGTAATCATGTTTTGATTTAAAGCTTTCGTGGCTGCAGGGATTCATATTCTTGGTTCTTTCGGTAAACTCACGTAGAAGGGCAACAATACAATTATAAAAATATAAAACAATAAAATTCTCACGACGTTTCGACTGCAACACAAGTAATCATCATCAGGTGTGAAAACCACAGCAAGAACCACAGCAAGAAAAATTGAAATTTTCTTGCTGTGGTTTTCACACCTGATGATGATTGCTTGTGTTGCAGTCGAAACGTCGTGAGAATTGTATTATTTTATTATTTTATTGTTTCCCTTCTACGTAACTTTACCGAAAGAACCAAGAATATGGTAATCATGTTGCATTAGAGACTGCATAATGGTTGCCATGTTACATGGGGGACTTCATGGTGGCCATGTTGCATGGGGATAATTATCTGTGCTCTGGCCTCAGTACTGAAACAACATCAAACGCTTTCAGAATTGCTTCTGCGGCCATCTTGAATGCTCTTCCAATATTAGGAAACCACTGAAGCTATGCGCGTTTAAATCATCTAGTTTGACAACTAATATCTATACTCATTCGCTCTTTCGGTAATGTCACGTAGGTAGAAATAAAATAAAACAAATCACGACGTTTCTATCGCAACACAATCAATCTTCATCAGGTGGAACAACCACAGCAATAATAAAATGCTGAAGTAGGTGAGAGAGCTGCTGTGGCAAGAGGTTATCGGTAAGAAAGGGGGGAGGAGCAAGGGGGGGAGAGAGAGGGGAGCTGCGTGAGCGCTAGGGGGAGAAGAAGTGAGGCTGGGGGGGACGTAGGCGGAGGTAGAAGTGGTAAGCTGAGTATGGGACATGGTGGGAAAGTAAATCTGAAAAATCTACCAGTACCTGGCGCGTGTGATGGAAACAACCACAACCAGTTAAGGCTTTACCTAGTTAATAACATCCATCGAATGATTGCTCAATTTGTATCCATCTTCTCGGTTGAAGTTATGTCTATGTTAGTATATCTTTATGGCTTCATGAAAAAACCTTTGATAGTTACCTGAAGGTTTGCAGAGTACCTTGGTCTCGGAAAAAAACAATATCACGCGAGCCCACAGCGTTATAACAATGGTCAGACACGGCAGAGGTATTGGTTCTGCGATGTTTCAGATCTGCCTTGTGTTCGCTAACACGGTCCGCGACATGTCAATTCGTTTTCCCAATGTAACTGCTACCGCAGGTACAACTCAGTTTGTCGACTCCAGGATATTGCATGTCAGGATGGGATTAGATCACGGATTTTGTGTACTGTATTGAATCGGACTTGGATCTTGTGTTTGTTTAAGATTTTGGAAATATTTTTGGTAACACCTGCTATGTATGGTAAAGTGATGGTCTTGATAGGCGTCTCAGTGGATTGTTTCTACATGGTTGGAGAAACAGCTTTGCGAATAATGCTGTCCCAGTACCCATTCATCTTAAGAGTCTGGTGTACGTGTTCCAGTTCACTGGCTTGGTGGTGTTGGTTGCAAATGCAGTGGCCCTATGGTGTAGTGGTTTGATGAGGGAATTCTTCTGCGCCGGATGGTGGTGGGAATTAGGTTTTAGATAGGTCTCTTCTCAAACAAAACATCCAGGAATTAGTAGCTTACCATCCTTCTCCACTTCCATGGTGAATTTGATGGATGGGTGTATGGAATTTATGTTGTTGAGAAATTGATTCAATGTTGGCAGGCCATGTGGCCAAATGACGAAAGTGTGATCTATGTATCTCTTCCCAAGGAAGGACGTTGGGTGCATGTCTGGATGACATCAGTTTCAAATTTCTCCATGAAAACATTCGCTATCACTGGTGATAAGGGGGGACCCATGTGGGTACCTTGATTTTGTTTGTAGAAAGTACCATTCCTGGTGAAGTAAGTGCCGGTTCAGCGTTTCTACTGCTGCATGATTTTTTTCCGCCTGAGGACGACCGCTTGTGTTGCGATCGAAACGTCGTCATTTATTTTATTTTATCCATATGTGACTTTATCGAAAAAAACAAAGAGTAAATGTTAGTAAGGCAGTTCCTAACCAAAGTTGGTCCATGTTGGACCAAGTCTTCAATTATTGCTAAGGTGTCAGGTACAGGAACCTTGGTGAACAGAGAGACTACATCAAAGCTGACGAGCAAATCATCTGGGGACAGTGAAATGCCTTTGATTAGAGAGATAAAGTGAGCTGAGTTTCATACTGCTGAGGTAGTCTTGCCCGTGAATGGAAGCAAGGTCTCAGACAGAAATTGGGCCAGTTTGTAGGGAGGTGAGTTGATAGTGGAAACGATGGGTCGAAGTGGAGTATCTTCTTTATGGATTTTTGGAAGACCATATAATCTGGGTGGTCTATTAGCAGAAGGTTTTAGGGAGAACTGCTTGAATGGTTCGATTAGAGAAGTCGAATTGGTAATGATATTGTTTGTTTTTATAGCCAGGCAGTTGGTCGGATCTTTGTTGATTTTGGTGTAATTGCTATCATTAAGAAGGTCCTGGATTATGTTGCTGAATGTGGTTTTATCCATGATGACAGTAGCATTGCCCTTGTCGGCTGAGAGGATGACTTTGTCCTCTCTATTTTTTAATTTGGTGAATTCAGAGCGCTCGTCCTTGCTGATGTTATTAATAGGATTCTTAGCATTTTTAAAGATGGTGGCAATTTTAAATCTTGCCACGTCTGTCGGGATGTGTCCAAAGCCTTTGAGGGCTACATCTACCTGGGTTTTTATATCATCCACTGGGATGTGTTTGAGGGTGACAGCAAAATTCAGCCCTCTAGCTAGTACCGATTTTAGGCTATCGGAGATTGTGCTGTTACTCTGATTAATAGCAGTCTTTTTAAGTGTGGATCTGGTTTCTTTTTTGACAAGTTATTGAATTTAGCAATAAGGTTAACCTTGCATTTGGAAGACATTGTTGTGGCAGAAGAAGCAGTCATGTTATCTACAAGGTTCCAATCAGATGCGGACATTTTATCTTTTGATTTAAAGCTTTCGTGACTGCAGTAATTCATATTCTTAGTTTTTTCGGTAAAGTCACGTTGAAAGGAAACAACAAAATAATAAAATATATATATAACAATAAAAAATTCTCACGACGTTTCGACCATAACTCAAACGGTCGTCTTCAGGTGTGTTGGACCAACACCTCGGCCGTGACAGATCATTGTTATAATTCAGTAGGCTCACATGACATTGACTTTTCCAAGACAGAGGTTCTTTGTAAGCCATCTGGCTTCCATGAGAGATTCGTTCATGAGGCTATCCACATATACAAGCACAGAGACAATTTCAACCGAGAAGATTGATTCTATCTTAGCAATCATTGGAAAGATTTGATAAACCATTTCAGGTCTTAATTGATTGTTCACGCTTACAGTGGCTTTCAGACAGCATACATTATAAAAAATAAAAAAATAAAAAAAATTTGTCTCCCCCCTCCTCTTTTCAGAATATAGATGGACTAGTCCTAAATAAACTGCCAAATCGTTGCGCATGTCGCTAACGTTTTTTTATAAATAAATAAATGCGCCGTTTACAAATAAATTTATGCAAACCAACACACCTGAAGACGACTGTTTGAGTTATGGTCGAAACGTCGTGAGAATTTTTTATTGTTTTATATATATTATTATTTTGTTGTTTCCCTTCAACGTGACTTTACCGAAAAAACTAAGATTATGACTTTTTATCTGTTAATGTTAAGTGTGATTGTAGGAGACATTTGTCTAAATTATCAAGTTCAAGCCGGAGTATTCTTATCCTCTCTGAGATTAGAGAAAGGCTAGCTCTGAATAAGATCCGTTTAGAGTTGGGTTAAGTGACAGAAGCAGATGTGAGTTTAAATGTGGTCGGTATTATCTTGTTGTCGCGGCATCTCTTCAGAAAGGTGAGTGACTCGATCATGTGAGCCTTCTTGTCTCGCAGTCTGTTAAAGGTTCTAACAGATGTGTGGAACCTATTTGCGTGGTTAGTTTATTAACCTTCCCCCACACTGTTGATTAGCACCATTGGCTACATGCGGTGCAAAAGAATTTCAACATACATAGCTGGGATTGGCAAAAACATCCCAATCCTGAAATATTTACCCTATAAATTGCTCAAAATTTAGGTTCACACACCTGTTGTTGTTATTCTCCTCGTGCCTACAGAAATCCTGGCTCACTTTGGCCCTCACTTGACCGACCGCGAAAAGCTGGAGCTCGCAGCCATGCAAGAAGTGTGGTACTTTGCACTCGACAACAAACCCAAGGGATGCAACAGGCATGGATATGATGACGACGAACGTAATTACATTCTGGTGAGGCTCACCACAAAACTACAGCCTTGGGGGCGGTCACAGGGCCCAGAGATAGCGGGGTTTGTGGCTTCTTATTATTGCACCTGAATTACCAACCAGGGCACACACCAACGCGCTTCAAAATCAGAATGTTTAATCCCGAGTAAAGCCCTTTTAGATAAGAAGCAATTTTTCAAGGGAATCTTCGCCAGCAGACAGTATCAAAGCATTCGACAATTACACCCACTCACACACTTACTCACCCACCCCCAGACGCACTCACTTGCTGACTCACTCACTCATTCACCCACTCAATCACTCACCGACCCACTCGCCCACTCACCAATGCACTCACCCGCACACATCTGAATCAGAAGTTTATTTCCCGAGTAAAGCCCATTGAGCTCAGAAGCTCTTTTTAAGGGTGACTCAGCCAGCAGACATCTGAGCATTCCAAATTATGGTTAAAATAACTTCATAATTCCAAGCAAATGTTTTTGTTAAAATTACATTCTCACTTCTTAAACGTTGTGATTTTAACAATAGTCAGTTTAAATGATTGTACCTTTTGTTCAGTTCCGACATGATCACCTCCACTACCGCTATGAGGTGCTCAAGATGATTGGGGAAGGAGGTCAAGGCCAGGTGATCCAGTGCCTTGACCACAAGAGGAACACCCTGGTAGCTGTAAAGATCCTGGTGTCACCGTCGAGGTAAGACTTCAGAGACGTGCCATCACGAGGCCGACGTTGTTAAGTCCATTGCCATGCAATGCGGTGGTGACACTCATGCTTCACAGCGAGAAGGGGGGCCTTGGTTCGGCTCCTGACTCGGGCACCATCGTGTGTGGAGTGTGTACCTTCTACCCCTGTTCTGCATCGGTTCCTTCTAGGTACTCTGGTTTTTCGTCTCTAAAGCTTAAAATACATACACACACAGTGTGAACTGGTATCGGCCAAAACATCCCATTGCTACAAGATTACCTCCACATTACAGTAAGTCATCATTTAATGCTGTAGATACATTCATGAAAAGTTCCGCGTTAAGCGAAAAAGCATTGAGCGAAAAGAATCTCTCCATAAATAATGTAACAATAAAGTTTGGCGAGATGCAATGTATGCATACACTGTGAGATGATGAGACCAATAACTGAGGCTATGCTATAGTAATAGGTTTTACCCTTTTAACTGGCACAAAAACTGACACCTTCTTTGGTTCTTTCGGTAATGTCACGTAGAATGAGAATAAAATAATAAAATAATACAATAAAATTCTCACGACGTTTCGGCCACAATGCAAGCGGCCGTCTTCAGGTGAAAGTTACAGACCTGTCGGGACGACAGAGCTCAACACACCCGAGACGGCTTTTCTTAGAGCTTAGTCTCCACTGGTGTTGGACCAGAAGAGTGGAGACTAGGCTCTAAGAAAAGCCGTCTCGGGTGTGGACCAATCAAATTCAAGGACAGTGCATATTATTATCAGAGTTGTCTCTTTTGTTTGCATTTTGACTGCTTGTGTTGTGGTTATTGCAAACATGATGCCTTGAATAAAGGTGTCAGTTTTTGTGCCAGTTAAAAGGGTAAAACCTATTACTATATCTTGTTACTGGCAAAGGAGGTCTCATAATGAGGCTATGCTGTCACGTTACTTTTATCATTCCGAGTACTGTATCATACCGCTCAACAGTGCAGCTCAAAAAAGTATTTTGTTGTCGACTACTCACAAACCACGTCATGATGGGCTTATTCCGTGTTATAATGGGTGCGTATCTTCTTAGAATGTGCGTGTTCCATGTTGTAATGGTCGCGTTTCTTGTTACAACGGACACATTCTGCATTGTGTAAAAAGTGTTGAAGAACCACGTTATAACGAAAACGCGTTGTTTTAACGGGCGTTTGCATTTAGTTTTCCCGAATGACCAATCCGATTTGAATGGCTCTTCACCTTCAAATCCTATTGGGTACCCTACGCCAGCTCCTGCGCCCCGTATGGTACCAATGAGAGTCGAGAACGCTACTCTAGCTCACAATGCCGTTAGACCTGGTGAAAGTATATTTAATTATTAATTCTGAATAGCATTTGCCTCTGGGTGTCCCTTAAGCAAGTGTAAGTTATTAATTTGTGGACTTCCTCTGCGCAGCTCCAAGGAAGAAACATTGCAGAGGATGGAGCTCCAGATAGCTCTGGAACTTCAGAGTGAGGACAGCAATGAAGATTACAACGTCATCAAAGTCCTAAACAGCTTTGATTTCAGGGGACACCACTGCCTTGTCCTGGAGCTGTTGAAGTATGTACCGCGTGTTCCATCTCCCCCTCCCTCCGCTAATAGCGTGGTTAACTGATTAACTAAACAAACTTTTTTTGTTTTCGTGGGAAAGTCCACTGACCTATTAGTTATTTTTTTGTTTAAGCGACCTGCCCACAAATGATAGCTTAACAAAGTAACTTATCACGTGGAAATGTATAGCAGCCAAATACTACGAATGCATGTCGATTCGAAATGTGGAGGGGAAAACCAGAGGACCTACAGAATAATCCACATGATCACAGGGAGAACATGCAAACTCCAAATGTACATGCGTCAGGTTCGGGATCAAACCCCACGACCTTACCAGGCGGAGTTGTTATCTTCTCCCCATGGATAACCCTCTACCACCTGGCAAAAATTCCAATGAAATCAAGTTGTCAAGTGGGCAAATGAGCCAACTAATTTGGTTTATCGACAAACCAACGACCTGAACCTACACTGAACTATGACTCTGAATATTGGTCGTGAACATGCACGAACAATATTAAGATTGTTGTTAGCAGAATCAGCACAGCATTTAAGGAGATGACACTGACACTGTGTTGGTGTTGTTTCTGCTTTTGTCTCTCTCACAGGGAGAGCCTTTATGATGTGATGAGAGAATCGGGGTTCCGGTTGGACATGGAAATGGTGAAAAGTTATACCAGGGGAATCCTCATGTTCCTGTCCCACATCTCTTCCAGGAACATAGTTCACGCGGACATCAAGCCAGTGAGTGGACACAGCATTCAGTATGATTTTGTTGCAGAGGCGTATTGTTAGTAGGGAATCGTTCCACGGAGAAAACCGGCCACATTAGTCACAAGGTCTATGCGTTCGCTGTTTCCATCTAACTGGAAGGAGGCAGGGTCATTGTACCCCTGGTGAAGATAATGCAGTATGAATTAAACTGTAGTGTAGAGTCGTGTCGGTATTGGGGACTCACCATAGACAAAACCGGCAACGTTGATCACAGCGTTGCCCCAGTCCTTCGGAGACAGAAACTGGAGCAAATAAAGACTATTTCCTAAGTGTGCCAAACGTGTATTTTGACCTGACAGCTGCCCGTTGTCGGCTTCCACACTGCGAATGGAAAACTTCCGAAGACAAACGCGCGGTGGATAGCGTCATGGAATACGCGAGCTCTCATGTGTAGCTTTTGGTCCGTAACCCGTTAAAGGGCACTCTTGCAGCTGTGAGCTCAATGCACTCTCCTGTCAGAGGAACCATGATCAGTTGTCAATAGAGCTGCCCTCCTTTATTTCGATGATCCCTTAGAGTGCTTTGAACATGAGCCTCAAATCAAATCTCTTTTCTAGATGCAATTGAAAGGGGCAACCCCCAGTAATAGCTGTCAACAAACATCAAATGTTGCACTTGACTGACGCTCGTTGACGGCACTACGCCTCGTCTAGTTCCCCTGTTTAGCGTAGGTGGTGGTACGGTGATCGTTCCACTGCTGGCTGAATGTTATCGGCATAACCTCTGCATTTGAATTCATTCTGCCCCTTCTCCTGCAGGAAAATGTTCTCATCAAGGACACCGTGACCGGCACTGTGAGGGTCACGGACTTTGGCACGAGCTTTTTTGTGGAAAGTCAACGTGAGTGACCTCTCCTGGGTGTGTGAGCGTCTGCGTGTGGGTGTTTGTCTGATTGTGGATATGTGTGAGTATCTGCATCTCTGTACATGTGACTGTTCATGTGTGTGATGAAGATGCTGTTTAAGAAACAGTGAGTACACAAACACATATATGTGTTGTTCTTGTGATTGGTGTGCAGCTATGAATGTTGGTGGGACTCTGGAATACTCGGCTCCGGAGCTGCACTTGGGCTACAGCTTGACCTGTGGCGTAGACATGTGGGCGCTGGGTTGCACGGTGGCGGAGTTGGCGACGGGCAGGCAATTATTTCAGTCCGACAGTGACAAAGATTACCTCCCGCGCTGCATTGAGGTATTTCCCACTGGGCGTCCATCCGCTCGTGATGCCCCTCTCTTTCCTTGGAGTCGTGGGTTTTGGGGGTGGCAGGAGGGGAGGTGGCCACTTAGTGATCTGGCGAATAGCGGCCGTCGTATGTTGTGTATGAGTGTACACGTGTCCATCTTGTACGTGTGAGGGGAGCAGTAGTGTAGCGGTTAGCATGCTGCGCTCATGGCCCACACTAGTGATGATTATCTGAACCGGTCCTGGGCCTCCCTTAGTTAGACTCAGCCTTAAATGAGTACCTAGTGCAGTGTGTAAAATACCTGGGTCAATGTGGCCCACCACCCCCTGTCTCTATGTGCCATAATGCTTGCCCTCAACAAGCGCTGCTGCTGTTGTTACGCTATACTAACAGCACTTGCCCCTACAGTCAGCTGAGGATACACGGGTGACCTTTGTCTTTGTCTCAACCATGTGCAGATTCTGGGAATGCCTCCACGATACATGGTGAATTCAGCTCCCGACAGAAGGCAGTTTTTTGGTGAGTTAAAGGGTGGTGCGAGTGACGGACCGGATTCAGTTTTAAGAAGAGGCCTGCGGCTGTTGTTATTTTTTTGGTGGGAGGGGGGGGGGAATGGCCTCTTTTTATTTTAAATTCCTTGGGTGAGTGGGTGGGTAAGTCGGTGTGTGGGCAAGTAGGTTGTAGGGTAAGTGGGCGAATTGGTCAGTGGGTAAGCGGGTGGGCGGGTGAGTGGGAGGTGGTTCGGTGATTGGGTAGGTGAGTGAGTGATTGTGTAGGTGGAAGAGTGGGTGGGTGGGTGAGTAGGTTGATGGATGGGTCGGTAAGTGGGTAAGTAGGTGACGTGGTGGTTGGTGACTGCATCTGTCCCGCTGTGCATGGCTCCCGCAGACCGTCAAGGGAAGATGTTGTGCCCAGGCAAGAAAAGGGTACCGGGGAGCTTCCCACTTGAAAGTGTGCTCAAAAGCCACGACCCGGCGTTTGTGGAATTCGTCAGCTTCTGTCTGCGGTAAGACACACCCACCACCCCCTCCCAATGAGGATCCCCCCCCCTCCAATTGATCGGTGATCACTCTCCACCGATCGCCAGGAAAATGTGGAGCTGAGTGGGACTGCCGATGTGCAGTACCACCGGTGTCAAGATCGCCCTCTGTGGAGGATGGGGAGGTCCGTGCAAGATGCTGCTGGCCAATGCGATGCTCGGGGCATTTTTAGTCTACTGGGCATCAGAGGATTGCCACTGTTCCTGCTGCTTCCGCTGCTGCCGTGCATTCCTGACCTTGTAGGAGAAGGGAAGCAACTTCAATGCTCTCACCACACTTCTCTCACTACGTGTGGCGCGTGTGTCTCCCACGCGTCTCTCAACAGATGGGTTCCGGATTCTCGTATGACGCCAGCGCAGGCGCTGGATCACAGCTGGCTCCGGACCGCGGCCACCAGCACCACCAGCAATGCCACCACCACTGCTACTCCTGGCCGTGTCCAGTGCTTTGGAGCTGCTGAACGACGGTAACCCACATTCTGCTGACCAATTTTCAAGGCAGTCCATAGAGAGGTGTGGGGCCCAGGGCAAGTCACAACTCCCACATGGAGAAAGTGGCCCAAGTATGGGCATCAAACCCAGGTCCCTCTTTGGCTGTGAGTTCCAGCCCTGCCGCCCACAAACTAACACACGGAGAGTTCAAATCTCACCTGTACATTCGGTTATATACGGATGTATTTTTATAATTGCTTTCTGGGTGAGGACAAATAATGAAGTGGCCATATCTTTGCCATGTAGGTAACCCTTCATCCACTGTGACATCGCCAGCTCCCCCCCTCCCCCCCGATGGTGGGGGAGGGGATGGCTGCGATCTCTGCTGCAGCAGTAAGTTGGAACAATGTCGTGCGCATATCTTCACAGAGCGGAGCCGGCGCTGCCCCCATTCTCTTTGCTCGCCTGGGCCTCTGATTGGAGGCTGAAGGTTGTGGAGGAAGAGGAAACCCAGGTGGAGGAGCTGGTGTTGCAGGAGGAAGAGACCCTGGTGGAGGAGCTGGTGGTGCAAGAGGAGGAGACTCTGGTGGAAGAGCTGGTGGTGCAGGAGGAGGAGACCTTGGTTGAGGAGCTGGTTTTGCAGGAGGAGGAGGCCTTGGTGGAGGAGCTGGTTTTGCAGGAGGAGGAGACCTTAGTGGAGGAGCTGGTTTTGCCAGAGGAGGAGACTCTGGTGGAGGAGCTGGTGGTGCAGGAGGAGGACACCCTGGTGGAGGAGATCGTTGTGGAAGAGATGGTGGTGGAGGAGAAGGAGAAAACAAGGAAAGAGGATCAAGTGATGGTGATGCAGGAGAAGAGGAAGCCAGGGGGCCTGGCCCGCATGGGGAGAGTCATCCGCTCACTCCTCCGACGCGTGCTGCTGTGTGGTGGCCGGTCCACCGCACAGTAGAGATGGAGGTGGTCGTTGATCGGTCTGATCCATGACCACTATCACCACACCTACCACACACACCCTGTACCCACCCACCCCGTGACACCCACCACACTCCACACACACCCTGCACCCACCCACCCCGTGACACCCACCATCCACCACACTCCACACACACCCTGCACCCACCCCATGACACCCGCCACACTCCACACACACCCTGCACCTACCCACACTGTGACACCCACCACCCACCACACTCCACACACACCCTGCACCCACCCACCCCGTGACACCCACCATCCACCACACTCCACACACACACCCTGCACCCACCCACCCCGTGACACCCGCCACCCACCACACTCCACACACACACCCTGCACCGACCCACCCCGTGGCACCAACCACCCATCACACACCACACACACCCTGCACCCATCCACCCCGTGACACCCACCATCCACCACATTCCACACACACCCTGCACCCACCCACACCGTGACACCCATCACCCACCACACACCCTGCACCCACCCACCCCGTGACACCCACCACACTCCACACACCCTGCACCCACCCACACCGTTACACCCACCACACACCACACTCCACACACCCTGCACCCACCCACCCCGTGACACCCACCACACTCCACACACCACACACCCTGCACCCACCCACCCCGTGACACCCGCCACCCACCACACTCCACACACACACCCTGCACCCACCCACCCCGTGGCACCAACCACCCATCACACACCACTCACACCCTGCACCCATCCACCCCGTGACACCCACCATCCACCACATTCCACACACACCCTGCACCCACCCACCCCGTGACACCCATCACCCACCACACACCCTGCACCCACCCACCCCGTGACACCCACCACACTCCACACACCCTGTACCCACCCACGCCGTGACACCCACCACACACCACACTCCAAACACCCTGCACCCACCCACCCCGTGACACCCACCACACTCCACACACCACACACCCTGCAACCACCCACCCCGTGACACCCACCACACACCACACACCCTGCACCCACCCACCCCCTTGACACCCACCACCCACCACAATCCACTCACACCCTGCACCCACCCACCCTGTGACACCCAACACACTCCACACACCCTGCACTCACCCACCCCATGACACCCACCACTCACCACACACCATGCAACCACCCACCCCGTGGCACCCATCACCCACCACACACCCTGTACCCACCCACCCCATGACACCCACCACCCACCACACTCCACACACACCCTGCACCCACCCACCCCGTGACACCCATCACCCACCACATACCCTGCACCCACCCACCCCGTGACACGCACCACCCACCACACTCCACACACCCTGCACCCACTCACCCTGTGACACCAACCACACTCCACACACACCCTGCACCCACCCCGTGACACCCACCAGCCACCACACTCCACACACCCCCTGCACCCACCCACTCCGTGACACCCACCACCCACCACACTCCACACACACCCTGCACCCACCTACCCCGTGACAACCACCACACACCACACTCCACACAAAGGGTTAAGGGTTTTGAGGGTTACGTGTTTAAAGGATTAGGGGTGGAGAGATCTAGGGGTTTATAGAATTATGGTTTTAACAGTAAAGGGGTATAGAGTGTTAGGGGGTTTGGGATTTTTTGTTGTATTTGGGTTATGGTTTCAAAAGGTGAGGAGTTTAGATGGATAGGGTTTTATGGGTAAATCGGTTTAAAGGGTTAGGGATTTAGAGGATTATAAGTTAAGGGTTTAGAGGTTTACAGGGTGATGGGTTTAGGGGTTTAGAGGGTTAGGTATTTAGAGGGTGTGTGGTTTAGAGGTTTAGGGGTTTAGAGGCTGAGGGTTTTAAGGGTAAAATGTTTTAGAGGTTTAGCGGTTTAGAAGGTGATTAGCTTAGAGGGTTAGGGTTTTAGAGGGGTACAGTTTAGAAGGTTATGGGTTTATAGGGTTATAATTGTAAGGAGTTTGGTGTCCTGAGGTTTAGACGGTTTATGGGTTTCGATTGTTAAAGGGTTAGTGGTTTAGAGGGCTTGGAGTTTATAAGGTTACGTGTTAAGGGTTTAGAGGTTTTTTAGGGGATAAGCGTCTTCGATGTTAAGGGGGTTTCTAGGGTTATGGTGTTTAGGGGTTGAGCGTTTTAGGGGTTGAGGATTTTAAGGGTTAGGGGTTTAGAGGGTTGGTGTTTAGAGGGTTAGGGGTGCAGAGATCTAGGGCTTTTGAGAATTCGGATTTTAACGGTAAAGCGGTTTAGAGTGTTAGGGGGTTTGGGGTTTCAGGGTATTTGGGTTCTGGTTTCAAAGGGTGAGGAGTTTAGAAAGGATTTGATTTAATGGGTAAAGGCGTTTAGAGGGTTTGGAATTTAGAGGATTATAAGTTGAGCCGTTTAGAGGTTTACAGGGTTATGGGTTTAGGGGTTTAGAGGTTTAGGGGGTTAGAGGGTGAAGGTTTTAAGGATAAAGGGGTTTAGAGTGTTATGGGTTTCGAGAAGTAGCTGTTTAATGGGTTTATGGGTTTCGATTGTTATAGGTTAAGTGGTTTAGAGGGTTAGGAGCTTAGAAGTTTCGGGGTGTTTCGGTGATAAGGGGTTTCGTGGTTTATAGACTTCGAGGGTTTAGGGGTTGAGAGTGTTAGCGCTTGAGGGGATTCAAGGGTTAGGGGTTTAGAGGGTTAGGGTTTTAAGGTTAAAGGGCTTTATAGTGTTAGGTGTTTAGAGGATTGGGCTATTAGTGGTGTAGGAGTTTAGAGGGTGAGGGGTTTAGCAGGTTAGGTGCCGAGAGGGTTACGGTTTTAGGGGTTGCGGAGTTTAGAGGGTTTGGTGTTTAGACAGTTAGAGTTTTGGGGGTTTATGGGTGGGGTTTTCGAGGGAGAGGTTTTTAGACAGTTAGGGTTTTAAGGGTAAGGTCGTTTAGAGGATTAGGTGTTTAGAATGTTAGAGTTTAGAAGATTTTGGGGTAAAGAGGGTTGGGGGTTTAGAGAGTTAGGTGTTTAGAGATGTATGGGTTTCGATTGTTAGAGGTTGAATGGTTTAGATGGTTAGGAGTTTAGGAGGTTATAATTGTATGTGTTTAGGGGTTTAGAGGTATGTGGGTTTTGAGGGTTAGGGGTTTATAGGGTAATGGGGTTTAGCGGTTTAGAGGGTTATGGGTTTTGGGATTTGGGAGTTTAGAGGGTTTAACACCAAGACTTTGACAACTAATATTATCCATACTAAAGGTGTTTTGGATTTCTCTCCGACACTTAATGGCACTTTTTTATTGTCATGACAAACTTTACTAATTGGCTGTGTCGGGTGGTGTCTGGTTTAACGACACATTTATATTTACACGATCTAACCCGAAAATATATTTATTATGGGTTTAGAGGGTTAGGGGCTTAGAGTGTTATGTGTTTAGAGGGTTAGCGTTTTAGGGGTATAGGTGTTTTAAGGGTTAGGTGTCTTGAGGGTTAGTTCTTTAGAGGGTATGGGTGTTAAATGTAGATTTGAAGTTTTCGTGACTGCAGGGATCCATATTCTTTGGTTCTTTCGGTAAAGTGACATAGATAGAAATAAAATAAAACAAATCGCGACGTTTTGATCGCAACACAAGCGATCTTCATCAGGTGGGACAAAACACAAGCGATCTTCATCAGGTGGGACAACCACAGCAAGAAATGCTGAAGTCGGCGGGAGAGCTGCCATGGCAAGAGGTTATATAGTTAAGAGAGAGGGGAAGAGGCAAGGGGACAGAGAGAAAAGGGGGGGGTGTGGGGTAGGAAAAGGGGGGGGGCACGTAAGCGCTAGGGGAAGAGGACGTTAGGCTGGTGGGGGGACATGGGCGGGGCAGCAGTAAAACCGGCAGGTAATGATGGAAACAACAACACAAGTTAAGGCATTACCTGATTGATAACATCCTTCCAGTGATTGTTTAATTTGTATCCATCTTCTCGGTTGAAGTTTTGTCTATACCCTGGAGTCTACAAGCTGAGTTGTAACTTCGGCCGCAGTTACGTTGGAGAAATAAAACGACACGTCTCGGACCGTGTTCGCGAACACAAGGCGGATCTGAAACATGGCAGAACCAATACCTCTGCCGTAGTGGCCATTGTTATAACGCTGTAGGCTCGCATGATATTGTTATTTTCGGAGGCCAAGGACAAAACTTCAATCGAGAAGATGGATACAAATTAAACAATCACTGGAAGGATGTTATCAACCAGGTAATGCCTTAACTTGTGTTGTTGTTTCCATCGTTACCTGCCGATTACTGCTAGCCCCGCCCATGTCCCCCCACCCCAGCCTCACGTCCTCTTCTCCTAGCGCTCACGCGGCCCCCCTTCCTCTCCCTACCCCACACCCTCCCCTCTCTCTCTCCCCCCTTGCCTCCGCCCCCATCTCATACCTGTATAACCTCTTGCCACGGCAGCTCTCCCGCCGACTTCAGCATTTTCTTGCTGTGGTTGTCCCACCTGAAAATATCACTTATGTTGCGATCGAAACGTCGTGATTTGTTTAATTTTATTTAATTTATACCTACGTGACTTTACTGAAAGAACCAAAGAGTATGGATTCCTGCAGTCACGAAAGCTTCAAATAAAGATTAAAATAGTTTAGTTTAATTTGTTTATTTTTGAACAGTTTGTCTTTCCTGTCATTTTTTGTATTTTTTTAGTTATGTTCTGACCTGCCCGATTGGACAGCTGTGAAAACAGATCTTTGTAGCTCATCGATTTCATCCAGTGTAAATAAATATTCAGATTTAAATTTTATTGACCTCTGTGCGAGTCTATGGATTTCTGAGTTTGTGGGCCTCTGTGAGTGTATGGGTCTCTGTCTGAGTCTATGGATCCCTGTGTCAGTATATAGGGTCGCCGTATGAGTCTGAGTGTCTGAAGGAATGTATGGGTCTCTGTTGGAGTCTATGGGTTTCTGGTTCTGGGTCTGAGTGGGAATCTATGGTTCTCTGAGTATGGTTGTTTGTGCGAGTCTTAAGTGCACAAACTGAACTTAAAAAGGGCATTGAGGGGTGCGGAATCCAAGTTGACTATTAAGCTCCCCGCAGTGCAAGCCAGCTCTCTAGTCGTGTCATCATACAGCCCCTGTAATTCTTTATAATAATAATTAGACTTACTCCAGGAAAGCCACGCTGAGTCATAGTAAGGTCCTGAATTTGTTTTTTATTGTAAGATCTTTTCAATCAATGAATAACGAATTCTTACACAAGTGGGGGGAAACCGGAGCACCCGGAGAAAACAAACGTATGTGAAGGGGCAGCAGGCAGCATTTTAAACCGTACAAGTGACGATGGCGATGATCCCACTTGCTATAATGCCTTCTCCTGGCCAGTCAGATGCTTTCTCCTGGCCAGCCAGGAGAAGGCACCTCAATGTCCACGGGAAGGGGGTTTCACAATATTTACTGTGTGATCCACCAACCCTTGCTGCCTTCTACAGTGCTGGATCGCAGGCTTGCGTCACCACCTTCTGGCGAGTATTTGTAGTTATTATTTAAAGCTATATAGCACTCACAAGAACGACTCAAGAGGCACGAGGAGCCACAGACATGCAGGAAGGAAGCCACGTGGTGAGCCAGCACCAACGATTGTCCAGGCTCTACGGTACTCTATGTATGGAGGCATTATTGGCTAATTAATAACGAGTGTTTGTACAAGTGGGGGAAATCGGAGCACCCAGAGAAAAGCCACGTGTGTGAAGGGCAGCATTTTAAACCGTACAGGTGACGATGGCGATGAGTCCACTTGCTGTACTGCCTTCTCCTGGCGAGGCAGGTTATGCACCTCGACGCCCACGGGAAGAGGATTTCACAACATCATTGTGCGGTGATTTACGAACCCTCGCTGCCTTCCCCAGTGCTGGATTTGAGACGTGCACCACTAACACCAGGCGAATGATAACACAAACAACAATAACTATACTTATTACTTGGTAGCAACAGGCGAAAGAAAACAACAGGCAAATTATAACAGTCCAATTAAAACAGGCGAATGATAACAGGCAAATGAAAACAGGCGAATGATAACAGGCGAATGATAACAACAGGCGTATGTTTAGAACAGGCGAGTAGTAACAACAACAATTATTATTTACACTTAGAACTTGATAACAACAATATTTATACTTATAACGTGATCAAGCATGCCTCAGAGGTGCGAGGAACCACAGACAATCAGGAAGGAAGCCACTTGGTAAGCTGGCACCAACGATTGCCCAAGCTCTGTGACCCTATTGATACGTTTTTATCGACCAGATACGGAGCGTTACGTGTGGGGGGGAAACCGCCCCCTTCGGTGCCTCCATGGTCCAATAGCTGGTCTTCTTGGCGCCACGGTCCCGAGCCCCCTAAAAGTTCCTCATGGAGCAAATCAACGGGTGGGCCATTGCCTTGTCAGGGCTCATTCATTGCTCCGGATCCCACCTGAAAATGCCAGGCGCAGATCCCCACATCATTAAAGCCACGGGTGCATTTATCCCAGATATAAACAATCGCAAACTATTTGACTATTTTTTTTTACTTTAACCAGGCAAGGCCCACTGAGCTATACAGCTCTCTTTCAGAAGCGGCCACACAATTACAGCTCAACAAATTGGCTTATTACGTGGACATTAGTAGCCAAATACTCTAAACATGTGTTAATAAATGTGGAGGGAAAACCCGGAGGATCCGGAGAAAAATACACGCGACCACGGGGAGATAACATACAAACTCCAAATACAAAGGTGTCAGGGTAAGGATTGAATACACGACCTCCTGTATACCCTACAAAATAGTTAACATCTCGCCACCGTGGCGCCCAATTCTGATCACATGACATAGCAAAACGAACGTCGCGGTGCATAGCAATAATTCAATTGGGCAATTACTGAGCGTTCATAAACGTGAGGGGATACAGGAGTACCCAGAGAAAACCCACTCGTGCAAGGGGGCAACCCTCTATCCCATGCAGACAGAGATGGTGCTTATCCCACTTGCTGTACTGCCTTCTCCTGGCCAGCCAGGATATGCCACCTCAACACCCACTACACCATGAACTTTGTGAACCGAGTTCAATGATAGCGATGGTGTCACCATCGCTATCATTGAAGACCTGGTTCATCAAGGACTGCATACTGATGTACCCCCCCTGGTGAGACATTGCTTAACCAACACTTACTTCACCTGGAATGGAACTTTCTACAAACAAACTGAGGGCACCCCAATGGTCTCCCCCCTATCTCCGGTTGTAGCCAACGTATTCATGGAAAAATTTGAAACTGACGCCATCCAGACTGCCACTCTACGCCCGACCTTATGGAAGAGGTACGTTGATGACACCTTTGTCATCTGGCCACATGGCCAGCCTGCTCTAGACCAATTCCGCGACCACATCAATTCCATACACCCAGCCATCAGATTTACCATGGAGGTCGAAAAAGATGGCAAACTACCCTTTTTGGATGTCTTAATTAAAAGAAGACATGATGGTTCAATGAGCCACTCTGTCTACAGGAAAGCTACCCATACAGATGCTTACTTGAAACCGGATTCCCACCACCATCCATCCCAAAAAAACTCCCTCATCAAGACTCTATACCATAGAGCCCAATGCATTTCCGACCAGGAACACATTACCAGTGAACTCAAGCACGTACACCAGGCTCTCAGGGCTAATGGCTACTCCGACTACACAATCCGCAAAGCCATCACTCCAGTCATGAAGAAGGATCCTCTTTTGGAGCCACTCAAAACCATCACCTTACCCTACATTGCAGGGGTCACTAAAAAGATCTCCAAAATCCTGAACAAACACAAGATCCAGGTCCGATTCAACACAGTACATAAAATCCGTGATTTAGTTCCATCTGTAAAAGATGCTGTTCCAGACATACAGTACCCAGGCGTTTACAAACTAAAGTGCCTCTGTGGTAGTAGCTACATTGGAGAAACCAAAAGACATATCTCGGACCGCATCCGCGAACACAAAGCAGACTTGAAACACGGTAGGACGAACTCCTCTGCCGTGGCAGATCACTGTTATAATTCAGTGGGCTCACATGACATTGACTTCTCCAAGACGGAGGTTCTTTGCAAACCAACCGGCTACCATGAGAGATTCGTTCATGAGGCCATTCACATATACAAGCACAGAGACAATTTCAACCGAGAAGATGGATTCAGGCTTAGTAACCACTGGAAAGATGTTTTAAATCATTTCTGTTCTTAATTAATTGTATTTTTACGATGACCTTCAGACCGCAGCTCTTTCGCCAGCATTGCCTCTTAATACCTCTCACACCACGGTTAATGGTATAGTTTTACAATATGGAGCATACTAGGGCCTCGCAGCTGTCTCTCTCCCCCTCCTCTGTTCCGACCATGGACGAACTCGTCCGTCTGAACGGGACCCGTAGCTATCCGTGGGGCTGAAATTTGAGGGTAAGAATCCACCCATTTTTTCGCCATATAGCATTGTGATATATAACGACTTATTGTTGGTAGCTTAGCTGATTGGAGAATATAGAGTTTATTGATAACATGAAGGTAATTTATATTTTAGTTTTTATTGGTTCACTATATAGTACTGTGAATAGCTCAGATGTGTAGTCATTTCTGTGACCAGTCACTAGCTAATCACTCAGTTGTTTCAATGCTGGATTCGCCTAGTTATTTCAATGCTAAATTCTCCTGTTTGATTTGTACTAAGGGCCTCGGTGAATGTGTATGCTCTGACTTTAACGTAGCTATTTCTGCAGCAGGTACAAGCTAACCACTCAGCTATCTCAATGCTAAATTCTATGCTAATTCCATTGTCAAGATGTGTATGCCTTAACTTAGCTATTTCAATGCTAAATTCTATGCTAATCCCTTTAACAATGGGTGCCTCTGCGGGTGTGTATGCTTTAACTTTTAACATAGCTATTTCTGTGACCAGTCACAAGCTAATCATTCAGCCATTTCAATGCTAAAATCTATGCTAATTCCTTTGTCAAGGCGCTTTGTTCCTCTCACACAGCTTAAAGGCCGTATCTGAACGTGGCTCTTTCACTCCAGCGCTGTCCTACCAGACAGTCTCGCTCCCTTCACCTGATGAAAGCCGCTTGTGTTGTGGCCGAAACGTCGTGAGAATATTATTGTGTTATTTTATTTTATCAATTTATTATTTTATTATCATTCTACGTGACTTTACCGAAAGAACCAAAGAAGATGAATCATTGCAGTCACGAAAGCTTTAAATCGAAACTCTAAACATGTGTTAATAAATGTGGAGGGAAAACCCGGAGGATCCGGAGAAAAATACACGCGACCACGGGGAGATAACATACAAACTCCAAATACAAAGGTGTCAGGGTAAGGATTGAATACACGACCTCCTGTATACCCTACAAAATAGTTAACATCTCGCCACCGTGGCGCCCAATTCTGATCACATGACATAGCAAAACGAACGTCGCGGTGCATAGCAATAATTCAATTGGGCAATTACTGAGCGTTCATAAACGTGAGGGGATACAGGAGTACCCAGAGAAAACCCACTCGTGCAAGGGGGCAACCCTCTATCCCATGCAGACAGAGATGGTGCTTATCCCACTTGCTGTACTGCCTTCTCCTGGCCAGCCAGGATATGCCACCTCAACACCCACTACACCATGAACTTTGTGAACCGAGTTTAAATTTCTGGCCACGGCGAACATCAGTGGCTATCTCCCTCTTCCTCTCTCGTCCCTGCTATTATCTCCCTCTTCTTCCCGCGTCCCTCCCACTATCTACCTCTCCAATCCGTCCCACCATCTTCCTCCCTCGTCCCTCCCACCATCTCCCACTTCCTCCCCAGTACCTTCCACTATCTCCCTCTTCCTCCCACTTGGCTCTACTATCTCCCTCTTCTCCCGTCCCTCGCACCATCTCCCTTTTCTTCCCCCATCCTTCCCACTATCTCCCTCTGCATCTCCAATCCCTCGCACTCTCTCCCTCTTCCTTCCCCTTCCTTCCCACTATCACCTTCTTACTCTAACCGATCTGCCTAATCCTCCCAAATCACTCCCACTATCTCACTCTACTTCCCCAGTCGCTCCAACTATCTCCCTCTTCATTCCCCTTTCCTGCCATTATCTCCCTCTTCCACTCCCTTCCCTCCCACTATCTCCCTCTTCCTCTGCCGTCCCCCCCGCTATCTCCTTCTTTCTCTCCCATCCCTCCCACTTTCTTCCTCCCCCGTCCCTCCCACTATCTTCTCATCCTCCCCCATCCATCCCACGATCTTCCTCATCCTCTCCCGTACCTTCCGCACCTTCCTTATTTAACACCATCAGGTTCACAGACTCGCCCTCGCGTCTCCCAAGTCAAATAGCCTAGCTTAGACACAACCCTCACCATGTTACACTGACGGCATTGACCGAGACAGCCAACAACTATCCGGCCGCCCAATTATCTAGTGAAGACGGCAGCGACCAAGTCGGCAAAGACAGTGCCAACGAGACGACTCCACTTCCCAGAACCTGCAACCACGAGCTCTCGCTCTCCGCTGCTTTTATCCGACTCGGCGCGGCCTGGCTCCGCCCTGGCCGCGCCTCCCTTCTCCAACCCACGAGCGGGTTCCAGGGTCTTCCAGACAGGGTCTCTGTGATCCTTGCCCCAGTGCCTCCGCCCTGCTGACAAACACGCGTGAGGCTCACTGGCGTGTGTACTCCCCGTCCACCGCAGTTGCCGCTGCTGGACAACAACTATTACTCTACAGTTGTACTGCCCTTCTGTACCGTGCCCCCGAGCCATCAACACGGACTCACAGCATCAACACAGACTCACATGATCAACAGACTCCCACGATCAACACTCACAGCATCAATACGGACTCACACCATCAACACGGAAACACAGGGTCAGTGAGCGAGATGGCGGATGAGTGCATACATGATGTGAGTCGTGGTGAGTTCAAGTTGAGCACCCAGTTTTAAATCTCATTTCCTCCCACCACCCTACACACCCTACATACAACAGTCGGAAGTAAATGCCTACACACCCTACATACAATCGTCAGTAGTAGGAGTGGGGAGAAGAGGGCATCAGTGGGGGCGAGGCATGAAGCGTTGAGAAGCCCTCAGATACTCCATAAAACCCCGAGTTTCATGGAGTATAATTTTCAGCATTACAGTTCCATTTTTTTTTACGTTAACAAATGTCTCGCGATATATTACACCGTATAGGTAACTAGATTGGGCGAGGGATGGTCTTTTTTGTTGAACAATCAATAAAGCTACGGTGTCGTACTGTGCCCGTATCCGTGTACGGTACTGTGCACTAAAGGAAGAAAAATCGAGCGGCTGAACCTCACTGCCTCCTTACCGGAGGCTGTAAACATCAAGTGACCTGAAAACTGCGATGGGACGTGAAAGACAATATGGAGAGACAAGAGGGTGCCACGTGTGTTCTTCCATGCCAGCAGCAGCATCATCGCAGGCAATGAGGTTCAAATGGGCACAGGAACTTTGAGGTGGACCCACGAGTGGTCGAGCCACAGGGGCGCGCAATCGGCGACCTCTATACGCTTGGCGCAATCCGCATCGTCATTTCACGGAGCCCTTGTCCGCTCGACGAGTGCGACGACGCCGTCCCACCGTCATTCGGCGCCTCGTGGTGACATCACAACAGCAAAGCGACAGATGTTGATTATTCATTTCTTGAGGCAATTCGAGGGCCCGGTTACATCACGTTGTGATACACGCACACACCGTCAACATATACTACACCGGTCATAAAAAAAAGCAGGGGATAGGAAGGTGGGGGAGCGGACCCGACCACAGGTATTGTTTAAAAGACGTCAAGCGGACCGGTGGTTTTAAATGCAAGTCCATGCAAACACCAACATCCGAACGATTGTACCAATAAATCCTGAACCTTCTGGAAGATTTCAGCTCCCGCTGGTTTGGATCAGGGTGATGTTGGGGCAAATTCCATTAATTGGGAAAGGTGGCAATCTTGTGGGAATGTCCTCGCCAGAGAAGAAACTTGTCGCTTCCATGTTTTATTTTCATCCAACGTCCCATTAGCGAGATCCAGAGCGTGACGGACTCATATGGAGTCGGCCTCCTGTAATTTTTCTGGTCTCATTCTCACCACAGGTGAAAGCAGAGCCACACATCAACGTGCCAATGGGGTCACGGTTGAAGTGGTGGGGCCACGGTTGAAGTGGCGGTGGCCACGGGTCATGTGGCCTCGATGTATTTTCCATGTTGAAGGCCGATTGCCCCAAACATTGCCCGTCATATGCAGTGTCACTGAATAACGTGTGAAACATACTGTAGCATATACAAAATTTTATTTTCTTCATACATTAAATACAATAAACACAATAAACATAAAATGCATATAGGACATTTATAACTCTCTCAATGACCAAACTTGTATTTTATGAACACACTTATACAAGCAAAATATGACAAAAGTGTTCCAGATTACAGTTTCAATTGAGACTGAAATCCGGAATCATTACCCCCTACTGACAGACTAATAATACCCGCTCGCAGGCCAAGTGCTGATTCACCTTGGGGCCTCGCCTGGTATAGAGGTCGTGGGTTAAATCCCGACGCCTGTATATCTGGAGTTTGCATGTTCTCCCCGTGACCACGTGGATTTTTCTCTGGGTCCTTCGGTTTTTCCCTCCACATTTAGAAACATGCGTTTAAAAGTATTTGGCTGCTATATATTTCTGCGTGACAAGCCACTTTATAGCACTTTCATTTGTGGCCCGGTCGTTCCTGAAAGAGAGCTATACAGCTGAGTGGGCCTTACCTGGTAAAATAAAAATAGATTAGTTTTGTTAGTTTATTTTGTGCCACAGGGGGACAGCTACAGGGGGGGGGGTGCCCATTAAAATGGTCGAGATGAGATGCAACTTAAGGCGCTTGTGACTTCCCAAAAATATTATTTATGGCAGGTTTTCACATCTAAACATCCCGGGTGGCATTGAAGCCAAGAGCTCCCACCCTAGGCGAGTAGCTACGAGAGCGGTGCTGTGCACGGCGACACGCCACTTTCTCCATCTGCCTGACTTGGTATTTTCTTTTTTGTTACTTAAATAAATGTTAATGTTTCGTTTTGTGTATGCATGTATGTACACCGTTTGGGGAGCGGTGGTGCAGCAGTTAGCGCACTACGAACTCAGACATCTGAGTACATCGTGTGGTGTGTATAACATCGCAAAACTGGGGAGGACAAAGGCAGCCAGACGTGGGGCTGGCCACACAACCACTTCTGTGCCATGCCGGCCATCATAGGTGCTACCCGTTAAAAGCACTTGCCCCAGCAATCTGTTAACGGCGATACGGAGTACCATTGTCTTTTTGTGCAATTGTGTGCTTCTGTGTGCCACGCATGCGACGATGTAAATGTTTGTGTTTGATAAATGTACATCCGCAATGTGTGTGTGACGCGTATAATGCACGTGTGTGACGACGGTTGGAACAGCGATTCACGCACTGCCCTATCCACGCGGCGACCTCTCCTCAACGTCTCGAGCCTCGGCGGAGAGCGCCGCGAGGTTCGACTCCAACTCCGGCTTTCCAGGGACAACCCCCCCCCCCCAATGCCCCACCCCCCAGGCCCATGGGGGGGGGAGAAGTCGCTCCCCTCCCTCACTCCACGCACAGGAACTTCCTCTTCTTCGCCGTGTTCATGTACGGTCGCCAAGGCCACTCCACCTCGGCGGTGGCCGCGTTGTCCAGCGTGCCCAGTTTAATCTCACAGACTGCGCGACACACAAAAGCAAAGATCCCCCCCATGCAGCCTTTAACAGACGGCGTGGGAAAAGCACTGTTCGTGTGTTAGCATGTAGGAAAGCCAGCACGGCACACCAAGGGGTGGGTGTGGGTGGCCAGCATTACGTCCGATCATCTTTGAATTTACACATCGCATCTGGGGTGGGGGAATGCGAGTCGGGTCACGGTACAGCGAATGCGACCAGAGCAGCGACCCCACCGACTCAAGTTCCGATCCGCTCTACAAGTCACCCGCGGGCCACCTAGCCCGAGGTTAGACTCTTACATTCAGCCCATCATCCTCTCAGGGGTCGATAAAATTTACAACCACTTCGTAGGGAAGTCCACAAGGAATGTGGAATTTCCACCGCCTCTGCTGGGGTGTAAAGTGGAGACGAGTAACAATGTGTCAGGCAGACTTACGCTCCATCTCGAATCACGGTCCCACCTCCTTCAACTCGATGTCCTTGCCGTCGCGCTTGTAGACGTTGTGCCTGTTGGGAGGGGGGAAGGGGGGCACAGAAGTCACGGGAGGGGTCGCGGCAAGTCACACGGACGGCGCTGGACTCTCATTACGCGTCCTCGCAGACGTTTGCCAGTTAGAGGCCAGCGGCCACCCTGTTTAAAACTGCGGATGCATTAACAAATGAACAACATTACGCGCCTTCAGCTTCAGAGATGGCGTTAAATAAAAACTCTGTACTGTTGCTCAAAAACTAAAGTAAAACGAAACTATTTTTATTTTACCACTGAGCTATGTAGCTCTTTTTCACATAAAAATGTATAGCAGCAAAATACTCGAAATTCAAGTTTCTAAATGTGTAGGGAAAAACCCGGAGGACCCGGAGAAAAATCAAAGTGACCAGGAGGAGAACATGCAAACTCCGAATATACAGGCGGACACACAGCACCTGGCCCAAAAGTCTGCTCACTCTTTCCCATTCCGAGACATCTGCAATTTGCCGGGTGGTAGGTGTCACGTTCACCGCTGAATCTCGCTACGCGCGAGCGGCTCGGCGTTAATTTTATTTATAGAGGCGTAGCGCTGCTGTTTTTAAAAGGCGTTGCCCTCACCGCAGAGAACCGTAGTGACACGACCGGCACTCTATGGAACAAAACTGTGCCACACGCCCTCCCGCATGGTCTTATGGGAGCCTCGGTATGTCTTCAGGTCAGAAGACGTACTTGAGTTTTTCTTAAGGTTCCGTTTCGACGACGTATATGTACATCATGAAAATGAGAAAGGGTTATAGCCTATACGAGGGATCTTTGTGCTTTGGGGATGGGGGAGGAAGATGTGGGTGAGACTGGCACGGTGCCCGCACGCACCCTCTTTCCGAGTCGCGACGTGAAGTTGTGCATCACGAGGTGTGGGAATGCATCGGACATCATGTCCACGTCCGGATGTCGTGCCGCATCAGCACGCTCGAGAGTGTCAAGTACACCGTGGTATCGTACCACGTGTCACATGAACAGCATGCCGGAAAGTTAGACACACCACAGGTGTCACACAGACTGTACTGGAGAGTTAAACACACTGCCCTTCCATCAGCGGCATCATACCATATCACACCACATACACAGTTAAGACACCACAATTCCATGTCTGCAGCGTCATACTACACACCGCACATCGTACGCACAGCTAAATACACCTCCATCCCCCGTCTGTTGCACCGCATCACACACGTCACACCATGCATCACACCGGGGAGCGGAGTGGCTATCTCATTACACTACAAATCCGGTGACCTGACTTCGATTTCCGGTGTGTCCAAGCATCGACAGTGGGGAGACAAAAGGGGCCAGATGCGGTAATGACCACACCACCCACCCCGCCGTGTGCCCTGCCGGCCTTCGTAGGTCGCTCGACAAACAGCACTTGCCCTGACAGCCTGTTAAAGGCTACACGGGGGAGCTTTGTCGACTGTGGTGCATGCGCGTGCCTGGCATACCGCGGTGCTCATGCAGGACGATGAAGTCGTTGACGGCGTTGGCGCAGCACGCCCACACCAGCGCCTGCAGCTTGTGGCCTCCGTGGTTCATCGGCTGAGCGTTCGGCAGGATCAGCTTCATCTCCTGCGGTGGTGGTGGGATGGTGGTGGTGGTGTGGTAACATGACAGCAACCGGTCACACGCCAAGTCCGCTCTTCCCACCGGCGTCCGTCCCGGCCACGCTGCGTTCGCCCCCCCACCTCCCCGCCCTCCCACTGTATCCGACTCGGGTTGTGTTGTTTGTTTTTTCCATTGCGGAAGCCGAGCCGAGCCGTACCGGTATACGGGGTCGCCAAACCCCGTGTTGGCACAACTGGGATGCACCATTGGAAAAACTTTACTATTTTTATTTTACCAGGTAAGGCCCACTGAGCTATGCAGCTCTTTTCCAGAAGCAACCTGGCCACAAATCATAGCTCAACTAAGTGGCTTATCGTCATGTGGAAATTTATAGCAGCCAAATACTCTTAAACGGACGTCGATTCTAAATGCGGAGGGAAAAACCGGAGGACCTGGAGAGAAATCCACGCGACTCCTCGGAAAGAGGCACGCAACTCCAAATATACAGCAGGCATCAGGGTCAGGATTGAACCTGCGACCTCCTGGATACCAGGTGAGGGAGTTAACATCTCGCCACAGTGGCGCCCCCAATGGTACATCTTTCCGTGACCACCGACCGTGCGTAGTGCTACAGTAGATACATTTTCGATGAATGGAAGGGATCGGTCATCGGGAAAAGGCGGACTGAATCGCGAGGAATGAAGTTGGCAAAAGCTGCATGCACCAAACCAAAGTGTCCAACGCTCCACCACTTACGACCCCCCCCCCCCCACACAGCCTCCACGTTTCATCAACAACCAGATTTCTTCTGGTTAACTCAACGGATGCGAGTTGTCTCACACCGCACAAGCCCGATGATTGGTCGACACGGCTCGTGTGAGGTGAAAGGAACTGATTCTAAAGCCGATAGAGAACACGTGTGTGTGTGCGGTAATTTAGCAGTTAGCATGCTGCCCCACAAACCTAGTGACCCGAGGTTGATTTCCGTTCATGGCCAACACCAGTGGCGATTATCTGAACTGGTCCTGGGCCTCCCCTAGATCAACTCAGCCTCAAATGAGTACCTAGTGCGGTGTGTAAACATCATTACCAGAGAGATAAAGGTGGCCAGTTGTGGTGCTAGCCACCTACACCCTCGCAAACAGCACCTGTCCCAAAAGCCTGTTAAGGCTATATGGGGGACCTCTGTCTTTGCGCGCTTGTACACATGCAATACACGAGGACCCACATTCCTCGTGTGACCCCAAACCCTGTAGCCCCTGTGACCCCGTGCCCGCACCTTGATGAACTGCTTGAGGAGGGAGCTGGGGTCGCGTGAGGTCATCGCCATGATGTGTGGGTCCTTCACGCCGGCTCAGCGGTACTCGTCATCCATGTGGCTGCTCACTCCTACTGACACGGGGGGGGGGGGGGGGTGGATAGAAAGAGGTGGTAGATGGGGCAGGGGGGACGGAGAGGGTAGGTTATCATTTGCCATACTTCCCCGTGCAGGTGAGTGAAGGTGTGTGTGTGGGTGGATGGAAGGAGCGACCAGGAATGGTTTAGAATATCACTCTGCAGTGGTCGCGTTGATTTTGTGTAGCGAGCGGAGCACTAATGAGACCTGGATGAGTCCCAATTGCAAGAGTGGGTGGGTGATATGGCAGGTGAGTGGGTAAATTGAGTAAAATGATGAGTGAGTGAATGAGTGGGTCAGTGCATGTTAAACCTCTTTGTTACAGCACGTAGCCAACCGTGGTAATCGGAAGTGTGACAAACTAACCACAAAAAGTAGTTCTCAAGAAATGAGTTTGTCAATCTAGACGATGATTTAAAAGTGCAAAGCTCCAGTGGCTTCCTAATATTGTAAGGAAGACCGCTGCAGAAGGAAGACTGCTCCAGAAGCACACGTTATGTGGTGACCACGGCCTTCATTCGACAATCCACCAAAATTTACGCCAGCCACCACACACACACACACACGGCCGACTCTTTTCCGCGTTCACGCCACGGGATTTTTCAAAGTCCACTTGGGAAGCAATCGCCGTGCAGTATTTACGGTCAACGCAACTGCGGCATTAAACCCATTAAACCGGTGGGGGGGGGGGGGGGGTTGAGGGCCCGCCGTTCTCGAACCGCGAACCTCCGCGGCAAAATACGGTGCCACCGCTTGGCAGGAAGGACCGACGGCGAGCCGGGGATGCGCGCCGACTCGGCGTGTCTAGCGGGCGGAGACGCGCGACGCTTATCCCTCTGCCTCGAGAGTCTCGCGGGAAGGAAGAGAGAGAGAGATGCGAGGAGACGTGATGGTGAGGGATGTGAGATCACCCTCCCCTCCCTGGTCGAACTCCACGGCCTTCTGGAGTTCAAGCGCCTCCCACCGCAGGTCCGTAGGCAGCACCAGGTTTTCTTCGGTGACGACGTCAGGGGGACAGGGGGCAGTGGGTGGGGGGCGGGCAGGGGAGAATTAACAAGGAAGAAAAATCATGCGCACGCATGGATTCATTCGGAAACGCTTTCCAACGCGCGGTTGTCTTCTCGCCTGTATTGTCAGACCGTCTTGTCCCATCTTAGTCCGTCTTGCGTGTCTCATTTTCTCTAGATCCGTCTCTAGTCTGTCTTGCGTGTCTCAACGTCTCTAGTCTGTCTCACTGTCTCTCGTCTGTCTTGTCGTCGCGAGCCCATCTCTAGATCCGTCTCGCCGCCCGTTACCATCGAGCGCCCTCTTGAGCTGCGCCTTCTCCTCTACGAGGACCTTCTTGGCCTCCTGCGCCTTGCGGTAGAGGTACTCGCCGTGCAGTTGCGCCTCCTCAGCTGCACCACCAAACAAAGACAAAGATCCCCCATGTAGCCTTCGACAGGACTGTCGGGTGCAAGTGCTGTTAACGAGCAGCACCTTTGATACACGAAGGGGGGTAGGTGGCCAGCACCACATCCGGCCGCCTTAATTTCCCCAGTGGCGATGTTTACACAACGCACCAGGTACTCATTTGAGGCTGAGTTGACCAAGGGGAGGCCCAGGAACGGAATCGTCACCAGTGTTGGCCGTGAGCGGGAATTGAACTCGGGTCGCTGGGTTAGTAGTGCAGCGTAGTGCTAATCGCGAGACGACCATAAACAACAACCGCCATTCGCCACGAAGTGGTGGAGATGTCACCACGGCGCTCGTGCCAGGCTACGTGCAGGTTAAGGCCACATGAAGCGTCGAACGCCCGCTGGCAGCAGGAGGTCACAGACAGACAGACCCAGGTTGCCATTGGTTGCTTGACTGAGATGACTGGCCGATGCACCACCTGTGCCCCCTACTGTGCTACACTACCGCTCCCACCTACACAAACTCTCTTGGGCTATACTCTTTGGTTCTTTCGGTAAAGTCACATAGGCATAAAATATAAAATAAATTTAATCACGACGTTTCGAGCACAACACAAGCGTCCATCATCAGGTGGGACAAACCACAGCAAGAAACAATTGCCGACGTGGGCAAAAGAGCTGCTGTAAACAAGAGACTATATAGGTAAGAGAAGGGGGGAGGATCAGGGAGGAGAGATAGAGAGAGGGGGTATGAGGGGAGTGCTGAAGAGAGCGGGGCTGGGAGTGGGAAGCTTAAGAAATTAGAGATGCGGAAAGTTAAGGCAACACCATAAAGCAGTTAAGGTTTTACCTGGTTAATAACATTCTTCCAATGATTACTCAATTTGTATCCATCTTCTCGGTTGAAGTTATGTCTGTGTTTATATATCTGGATGGCTTGATGAACAAACCTTTGATAGTAGCCCGAAGGTTTGCAGAGCGGCACCACGATACTCCTAGCGACGTCGTTGATTAATGTCTGTAATTAATATCGATGGTGAATCTCTATAATTAATATCGATGATTCGATTCCACGAGAACAGATTCCACAAGAATCGATTCCACAACTATTTTAGTAAAGCGAAGTACGCGATTCGATTCAAACGTGTTCGTTCCGGTCTCATCAGAATCGGTATTGATTCTGTGCTGGAGGAATCCAATGAGCTATACAGCTCTTTGATCAAAGATGTGCCAGTAGGGGGCACGGGGTCATAACGTCACAACAACAAACAATACAAAAACGATAGGAGTGCAAAGGGAATGGTAGCAAACCACTAAAAATAGGTTAAATAAACCATATAAGTTCATACTCTTTGGTTCTTTCGCTCTCCATTCCACCCACTACAACTGGCGTCAGAAGTAGCCAAATAGTAAGATGAATCGCTATAATGGAGACGCGAATAAAAACTCGTACCAGGGCTCCAGTGGAAGAGGAGGACGACTCAACACCACCGGGGTTGGCAGCCCAGGAAGGGGGAGGAGAAGCGACGACGGCCGAGCTGCTCACTGCCCGGCCGCCCGGCGGCTCACCACCGTCGGAGAGGGCGCTTCAGGTGGCTCACTCCCGCCTCGCCCAACTCCTGCACGCGGCGGCATCCATCCTCGACGAAATACATCGCGGGTTATAACCACAACAAATATAATCACAATCACTGCGACCATAATCGCCGTAACCACAAATATAATCATAACCACCAGCTACATAACCACAAGTATAAACACTACTGCCACAAATATAACCATAACCACCACAACCATAACAACCAACATAACCACCACAACAACCACAATGATGCTGATACACTCTCACACCATGTGGGTCCCCTTGTCTCCTTGTGTCTCCCTGTGGGTGAGTGGATGGGTTGGCGAGAGAGTCGGTGGGTTGGCAAGAGAGTCGGTGGGTTGGTGAGAGAGTGGGTGGGTGGCAGAGTGAGTGACCGGTGGCAGAGTGAATGACCGGTGGCAGTGGGTGACCGGTGACTAAGTGGGTGGGTGGCAGTGGGTGACCGGTGACCAAGTGGGTGGGTGGCAGTGGGTGACCAGTGACGAAGTGGGTGAGAGAGTGGGTGGCTGAGTGGGTGGCCGAGTGGGTGGCTGAGTGAATTGGTGAGTGGATGAGTGCCAGAGTGGGTGGGTGAATGGCTGAGTGGGTGGGTGAGAATCAGTATGTTTTTGCTGGAGGAATCCGATGAGCTATGAAGCTCTTTTTCATAGATGCCCAAAGAGTGGCTGAGTGGGTGGCTGAGTGAGTGTCGGTGGGTGTGAGTGGGAATGAAATCTAACCTGCACCTCTGCATTGCAAATCCAGCGAGCTAACGCCCTGCGTGTGGTGGGGTAAAGTGTGGGCATGGCCACTTTGCTCCAACACGTCCGGACCAGCGTGGAAGAGTAGACCAAATACCTCTATATAGCGGCCTCTAGTGGATGCCTTTTCCAGCAGCAGGCGATTCGCATCCACAACAAACCCGTCCCTCCAGGGATAAAAACACACGGCAGTCTGGGAGTGCTTCTCATCAGCTATGGCTCAACACGAGGGCCACTCTGGGGCCGGTTTCCACCGTCAGCGCCTCATCATCAGCAGCAGCAGGGCCGGGCTCTGCTTGAAGCAGCGCCGTGAACTCAGCAGGCGTCTAGGACGTGACGGCTGTGGGCCAGGCGCCTCCTCCTCTGTCTCCCCCCACCACCGCCGCCACTGCTGATGTGTGCACACCGCGCGAGGTTCTCACCTTCAGGCTGAGTCGACGTAGAGGAGGCCCAGCGAGCCGCCGCTTCAGAAGCTTTCGCGAGCCACTGACGGTGGCCGTGAGCGGGAAACCAAATCAGCCGCTCGCCACCCACAATCCACAGCGCGCGCCGCCTCGACTCGCCCCCTGCCTGACTGTAAGTAGCAGCGGGGGGAGGGGGGTGGGCAATGGGGGCGTGAGGGGGGGGGGTTTGAGGGGGAGCATGGGCGGGGGTTGCCAGGGGGGGCAAGGGGGGTCGCGAGGGGGGGGATGCTTGGGGGGGGGGGTTGTGAAGGGGGAGGGGCAGGGGGGGAAAGAGGGAGCATGGGGGAGGAGCTTAGGTGAGGGGGAGGAGCTAATGGCTATTACACCACGCCGCGTCTCGCGCCACGTGCTTCCCCTGGCAGTTTGGCCGTTAGGCGTGGAACCGAGCTGTGGGTGAGTGGTGGCGGTGGTGGTGTGAGTCTTTCTATGTGAGTCTGTGTGTGAGTCTCTCTAAGTGAGTCTCTCTGTGTGAGTCTGTGTACGTGTGTGTGGGTCTGTGTGAGTCTGTGTGTAGCAGTGACCCGGTCTCAAATGAGTACCTGGTGCGATGCGTAAACATCGCCACTGGGGAGACAAAGGCGGTCGGGCGTGGTGCTAACCACCCACCCCTTCGTTTACCGTGCCGGCCTTCATACGTACTGCTTGCTAACAGCACTTGCCCCTACAGCCTGTTAAGGCTCTATGAGGATCGTTGTCTTTGGTGTCTTGTATTAGCAGGAGGAGGAGTGGTGGTGTTAATGTTGGTGGTATTAGTGGTGGTGGTGTTAGTGATGGTGGTGTTAGTGGTGGTGTTTGTGGTCTTAATAATGGTGGTGTTGGTGTTAGTGATGGTGGTGTTAGTGGTGGTGGTGGTTGTTCGAGGTATTGTTGCTGGTGTTAGTGATGGTGGTGTTGGTGGTATTAGTGGTGGTCGTGTTAGTGATGGTGGTATTATTGGTGGTATTATTGGTGGTAGTGTTAGTGGTGGTGGTGTTAGTGGTAGTGGTGTTGGTGGTGGTGGAGTTGATGTTGGTGGTGGTGTTTTTAGGGTTCATAGTGTTAGTGGTGGTGTTAGGAGTGGTGTTAGTGCTGGTGTTAGTTGTGGTGTTAGTTGAGGGGAGCGGTAGTGTAGCGGTTAACGTGCTGCGCTACAAACCTGGCGACCCGGGTTCGATTTCCGCTCACGGCCAACACCAGCAACGATTATCTGAACCGGTCCTGGGCCTCCCCTAGGTAGACTCAGCCTCAAATGAATACCTGGTACGATGTGTAAACATCGCCGCTAGGGAGACAAAGGCGGCCAGGCGTGGTGTTAGCCACCCACCCCCTCGTGTGCCATGCCGACCTTTATAGGTGCTCGCTAGCAGAAATTGCCCCTACAGTATATTCAGGCTATACGGGGGATCTGTCTTTGTTAGTGGTGGTGGTGTTAGTAGTGGTGTTAGTGGTGGTGCTAGTGGTGGTGTTTGTCGCGGTGTTGCTGGTGTCCGAACAAAGGAGCGACGCTCACAACAACGACCTTTGACCTGGGCGGCTGAAATGTAGCACGTTGGCACAGTCATCTCAGTCAGTCAACTCTTGGCACCTGGGTCTGACCTGTGACCTGTCAGTGAGCCTTCAGCATTTCACGTGGTCTCAAAGTGCACCTGGCCTGGCATTTGCTGCTGCTTAGTGGCAAATGGCGGTCTTTGTTGTTTTTGTTGTGTTTCGTGTTGTGGGTGAGTGGTGAGGTTGTGAGTCTGTGATGATGATGTGAGTCCGTGTTGATGATGAGAGTCCGCATTGTGACATGACGCGTGTTTAGACATGAGTATTGTCGCACACCATCGGTTTTGTGTGACCCTCACCTGCGTCTCCCGCTCTCCACGCAGAGACCCGGACCGTGCGAGAAACGCAGTGAGCTCTGAGCACCCTACTCTGCAAGTTGCTGCCATGGAGGTACGTGTGGCTCTTCAACTCGTGTGGTAAAATATGGGTGGACGTGTGTTTTCCCCTCGACTTGTGCCTACCTGTCACCTACCTGTATACCTGGATGTGCTTCTCCTTGTCCGCCTGAGTATGTGTATGTCTATCAGAGTGTGTCTCCGAGATCCTGTTGGTGTGCCTGCCTGTCTACGCGTGAGCATTTACAGCACTATTATCTATCCACTGATGAATGAAAATGCCTTCCTCCCTGAGACCTTGCTACCCCTCAAATGCTGTGATGGAATAATCCGCCAAGCGCCGATTTTGTCGCACCATCTCTCTGGTGGCTCTCCTCTCCGATGTGTTTCCTTCCTTGGCTGCCGCTCCGTTATTATTCTTCACTATCAGCCATTGTTGTCCCTCCTTGCCATGGCTCGTCATGCCCGATCCCCAATCACTCTTTAACAATTTGAACAATCCCTGCGTGTGACCTCAAAATCCACGCATCTTTCATTGTTAATCCAAGCATGGCATCTGATATTGGCCAAATATTCCAATGCTGAGAAACGACAACATCTCGGCAGGACCCTCCTGATTGTGGAGCCCAGGATCTCAGAGATGCTGGCTCAGTGCTCGCCTTCTGCACTTGCTCCAACATCTTAATCAAGCCTATGTGGTGGACCTTTGTCTTTGTGTGTGTGTAGATGAGCCGAGCTGGAGAGGCTCGGAGTAACGACACGTCTTGCACCACGTGGAGTGCGCTGTCCTCAGACGGCACCGGCTCCATCTGTAGCAAATCGCCGAAAGGTAAGAACAGTAATGAGGGACGTCACAGTGGCCACGGTAAATAGTGGGACATCATGATGGCCATGTTGCATGGGGGACGTCACAGTGCCTTTGGTGTATGAGAGATTTTATGGTGATTGTATGGGTGATATCAAGATAGCAATGCTACATGGGGAACTTAATGGTAATCATGTTTTGATTTAAAGCTTTCGTGGCTGCAGGGATTCATATTCTTGGTTCTTTCGGTAAAATCACGTAGAAGGGCAACAATAAAATTATAAAAATATAAAACAATAAAAATCTCACGACGTTTCGACTGCAACACAAGTAATCATCATCAGGTGTGAAAACCACAGCAAGAACCACAGCAAGAAAAATTGAAATTTTCTTGCTGTGGTTTTCACACCTGATGATGATTGCTTGTGTTGCAGTCGAAACGTCGTGAGAATTGTATTATTTTATTATTTTATTGTTTCCCTTCTACGTGACTTTACCGAAAGAACCAAGAATATGGTAATCATGTTGCATTAGAGACTGCATCATGGTTGCCATGTTACATGGGGGACTTCATGGTGGCCATGTTGCATGGGGATAATTATCTGTGCTCTGGCCTCAGTACTGAAACAACATCAAACGCTTTCAGAATTGCTTCTGCGGCCATCTTGAATGCTCTTCCAATATTAGGAAACCACTGAAGCTATCCGCGTTTAAATCATCAAGTTTGACAACTAATATCTATACTCATTCGCTCTTTTGGTAATGTCACCTAGGTAGAAATAAAATAAAACAAATCACGACGTTTCTATCGCAACACAATCAATCTTCATCAGGTGGAACAACCACAGCAATAATAAAATGCTGAAGTAGGTGAGAGAGCTGCTGTGGCAAGAGGTTATCGGTAAGAAAGGGGGGAGGAGCAAGCGGGGGAGAGAGAGGGGAGCTGCGTGAGCGCTAGGGGGAGAAGAAGTGAGGCTGGGGGGGGATGTAGGCGGAGGTAGAAGTGGTAAGCTGAGTATGGGACATGGTGGGAAAGTAAATCTGAAAAATCTACTAGTACCTGGCGCGTGTGATGGAAACAACCACAACCAGTTAAGGCTTTACCTAGTTAAAAACATCCATCGAATGATTGCTCAATTTGTATCCATCTTCTCGGTTGAAGTTATGTCTATGTTTGTATATCTGGATGGCTTCATGAAAAAACCTTTGATAGTTACCTGAAGGTTTGCAGAGTACCTTGGTCTCGGAAAAAAACAATATCACGCGAGCCCACAGCGTTATAACAATGGTCAGACACGGCAGAGGTATTGGTTCTGCGATGTTTCAGATCTGCCTTGTGTTCGCTAACACGGTCCGCGACATGTCAATTCGTTTTCCCAATGTAACTGCTACCGCAGGTACAACTCAGTTTGTCGACTCCAGGATATTGCATGTCAGGATGGGATTAGATCACGGATTTTGTGTACTGTATTGAATCGGACTTGGATCTTGTGTTTGTTTAAGATTTTGGAAATATTTTTGGTAACACCTGCTATGTATGGTAAAGTGATGGTCTTGATAGGCGTCTCAGTGGATTGTTTCTACATGGTTGGAGAAACAGCTTTGCGAATAATGCTGTCCCAGTACCCATTCATCTTAAGAGTCTGGTGTACGTGTTCCAGTTCACTGGCTTGGTGGTGTTGGTTGCAAATGCAGTGGCCCTATGGTGTAGTGGTTTGATGAGGGAATTCTTCTGCGCCGGATGGTGGTGGGAATTAGGTTTTAGATAGGTCTCTTCTCAAACAAAACATCCAGGAATTAGTAGCTTACCATCATTCTCCACTTCCATGGTGAATTTGATGGATGGGTGTATGGAATTTATGTTGTTGAGAAATTGATTCAATGTTGGCAGGCCATGTGGCCAAATGACGAAAGTGTGATCTACGTATCTCTTCCACAAGGAAGGACGTTGGGTGCATGTCTGGATGACATCAGTTTCAAATTTCTCCATGAAAACATTCGCTATCACTGGTGATAAGGGGGGACCCATGTGGGTACCTTCATTTTGTTTGTAGAAAGTACCATTCCTGGTGAAGTAAGTGCTGGTTCAGCGTTTCTACTGCTGCATGCATTTTTTTTCCGCCTGAGGACGACCGCTTGTGTTGCGATCGAAACGTCGTCATTTATTTTATTTTATCCATATGTGACTTTACCGAAAAAAACAAAGAGGAAGTGTTAGTAAGGCAGTTCCTAACCAAAGTTGGTACATCAGCATTCAGTCCATGTTGGACCAAGTCTTCAATTATTGCTAAGGTGTCAGGTACAGGAACCTTGGTGAACAGAAAGACTACATCAAAGCTGACGAGCAAATCATCTGGGGACAGTGAAATGCCTTTGATTAGAGAGATAAAGTGAGCTGAGTTTCATACTGCTGAGGTAGTCTTGCCCGTGAATGGAAGCAAGGTCTCAGACAGAAATTGGGCCAGTTTGTAGGGAGGTGAGTTGATAGTGGAAATGATGGGTCGAAGTGGAGTATCTTCTTTATGGATTTTTGGAAGACCATATAATCTGGGTGGTCTATTAGCAGAAGGTTTTAGGGAGAACTGCTTGAATGGTTCGATTAGAGAAGTCGAATTGGTAATGATATTGTTTGTTTTTAAAGCCAGGCAGTTGGTCGGATCTTTGTTGATTTTGGTGTAATTGCTATCATTAAGAAGGTCCTGGATTATGTTGCTGAATGTGGTTTTATCCATGACGACAGTAGCATTGCCCTTGTTGGCTGAGAGGATGACTTTGTCCTCTCTATTTTTTAATTTGGTGAGTTCAGAGCGCTCGTCCTTGCTGATGTTATTAATAGGATTCTTAGCATTTTTAAAGATGGTGGCAATTTTAAATCTTGCCACGTCTGTCGGGATGTGTCCCAAGCCTTTGAGGGCTACATCTACCTGGGTTTTTATATCATCCACTGGGATGTGTTTGAGGGTGACAGCAAAATTCAGCCCTCTAGCTAGTACCGATTTTAGGCTATCGGAGATTGTGCTGTTACTCTGATTAATAGCAGTCTTTTTTATGTGTGGATCTGGTTTCTTTTTTGACAAGTTATTGAATTTAGCAATAAGGTTAACCTTGCATTTGGAAGACATTGTTGTGGCAGAAGAAGCAGTCATGTTATCTACAAGGTTCCAATCAGATGCGGACATTTCATCTGTTAATGTTAAGTGTGATTGTAGGAGACATTTGTCTAAATTATCAAGTTCAAGCCGGAGTAGTCTTATCCTCTCTGAGATTAGAGAAAGGCTAGCTCTGAATAAGATCCGTTTAGAGTTGGGTTAAGTGACAGAAGCAGATGTGAGTTTAAATGTGGTCGGTATTATCTTGTTGTCGCGGCATCTCTTCAGAAAGGTGAGTGACTCGATCATGTGAGCCTTCTTGTCTCGCAGTCTGTTAATGGTTCTAACAGATGTGTGGAACCTATTTGCGTGGTTAGTTTATTAACCTTCCCCCACACTGTTGATTAGCACCATTGGCTACATGCGGTGCAAAAGAATTTCAACATACATAGCTGGGATTGGCAAAAACATCCCAATCCTGAAATATTTACTCTATAAATTGCTCAAAAGTTTGGTTCACACACCTGTTGTTGTTATTCTCCTCGTGCCTACAGAAATCCTGGCTCACTTTGGCCCTCACTTGACCGACCGCGAAAAGCTGGAGCTCGCAGCCATGCAAGAAGTGTGGTACTTTGCGCTCGACAACAAACCCAAGGGATGCAACAGGCATGGATATGATGACGACGAACGTAATTACATTCTGGTGAGGCTCACCACAAAACTACAGCCTTGGGGGCGGTCACAGGGCCCAGAGATAGCGGGGTTTGTGGCTTCTTATTATTGCACCTGAATTACCAACCAGGGCACACACCAACGCGCTTCAAAATCAGAATGTTTAATCCCGAGTAAAGCCCTTTTAGATAAGAAGCAATTTTTCAAGGGAATCTTCGCCAGCAGACAGTATCAAAGCATTCGACAATTACACCCACTCACACACTTACTCACCCACCCCCAGACGCACTCACTTGCTGACTCACTCACTCATTCACCCACTCAATCACTCACCGACCCACTCGCCCACTCACCAATGCACTCACCCGCACACATCTGAATCAGAAGTTTATTTCCCGAGTAAAGCCCATTGAGCTCAGAAGCTCTTTTTAAGGGTGACTCAGCCAGCAGACATCTGAGCATTCCAAATTATGGTTAAAATAACTTCATAATTCCAAGCAAATGTTTTTGTTAAAATTACATTCTCACTTCTTAAACGTTGTGATTTTAACAATAGTCAGTTTAAATGATTGTACCTTTTGTTCAGTTCCGACATGATCACCTCCACTACCGCTATGAGGTGCTCAAGATGATTGGGGAAGGAGGTCAAGGCCAGGTGATCCAGTGCCTTGACCACAAGAGGAACACCCTGGTAGCTGTAAAGATCCTGGTGTCACCGTCGAGGTAAGACTTCAGAGACGTGCCATCACGAGGCCGACGTTGTTAAGTCCATTGCCATGCAATGCGGTGGTGACACTCATGCTTCACAGCGAGAAGGGGGGCCTTGGTTCGGCTCCTGACTCGGGCACCATCGTGTGTGGAGTGTGTACCTTCTACCCCTGTTCTGCATCGGTTCCTTCTAGGTACTCTGGTTTTTCGTCTCTAAAGCTTAAAATACATACACACACAGTGTGAACTGGTATCGGCCAAAACATCCCATTGCTACAAGATTACCTCCACATTACAGTAAGTCATCATTTAATGCTGTAGATACATTCATGAAAAGTTCCGCGTTAAGCGAAAAAGCATTGAGCGAAAAGAATCTCTCCATAAATAATGTAACAATAAAGTTTGGCGAGATGCAATGTATGCATACACTGTGAGATGATGAGACCAATAACTGAGGCTATGCTATAGTAATAGGTTTTACCCTTTTAACTGGCACAAAAACTGATACCTTCTTTGGTTCTTTCGGTAATGTCACGTAGAATGAGAATAAAATAATAAAATAATACAATAAAATTCTCACGACGTTTCGGCCACAATGCAAGCGGCCGTCTTCAGGTGAAAGTTACAGACCTGTCGGGACGACAGAGCTCAACACACCCGAGACGGCTTTTCTTAGAGCTTAGTCTCCACTGGTGTTGGACCAGAAGAGTGGAGACTAGGCTCTAAGAAAAGCCGTCTCGGGTGTGGACCAATCAAATTCAAGGACAGTGCATATTATTATCAGAGTTGTCTCTTTTGTTTGCATTTTGACTGCTTGTGTTGTGGTTATTGCAAACATGATGCCTTGAATAAAGGTGTCAGTTTTTGTGCCAGTTAAAAGGGTAAAACCTATTACTATATCTTGTTATTGGCAAAGGAGGTCTCATAATGAGGCTATGCTGTCACGTTACTTTTATCATTCCGAGTACTGTATCATACCGCTCAACAGTGCAGCTCAAAAAAGTATTTTGTTGTCGACTACTCACAAACCACGTCATGATGGGCTTATTCCGTGTTATAATGGGTGCGTATCTTGTTAGAATGTGCGTGTTCCATGTTGTAATGGTCGCGTTTCTTGTTACAACGGACACATTCTGCATTGTGTAAAAAGTGTTGAAGAACCACGTTATAACGAAAACGCGTTGTTTTAACGGGCGTTTGCATTTAGTTTTCCCGAATGACCAATCCGATTTGAATGGCTCTTCACCTTCAAATCCTATTGGGTACCCTACGCCAGCTCCTGCGCCCCGTATGGTACCAATGAGAGTCGAGAACGCTACTCTAGCTCACAATGCCGTTAGACCTGGTGAAAGTATATTTAATTATTAATTCTGAATAGCATTTGCCTCTGGGTGACCCTTAAGCAAGTGTAAGTTATTAATTTGTGGACTTCCTCTGCGCAGCTCCAAGGAAGAAACATTGCAGAGGATGGAGCTCCAGATAGCTCTGGAACTTCAGAGTGAGGACAGCAATGAAGATTACAATGTCATCAAAGTCCTAAACAGCTTTGATTTCAGGGGACACCACTGCCTTGTCCTGGAGCTGTTGAAGTATGTACCGCGTGTTCCATCTCCCCCTCCCTCCGCTAATAGCGTGGTTAACTGATTAACTAAACAAACTTTTTTGTTTTCGTGGGAAAGTCCACTGACCTATTAGTTATTTTTTTGTAAGCGACCTGCCCACAAATGATAGCTTAACAAAGTAACTTATCACGTGGAAATGTACGGCAGCCAAATACTATGAATGCATGTCGATTCGAAATGTGGAGTGGAAAACCAGAGGACCTACAGAATAATCCACATGATCACAGGAAAAACATGCAAACTCCAAATGTACATGCGTCAGGTTCGGGATCAAACCCCACGACCTTACCAGGCGGAGTTGTTATCTTCTCCCCATGGATAACCCTCTACCACCTGGCAAAAATGCCAATGAAATCAAGTTGTCAAGTGGGCAAATGAGCCAACTAATTTGGTTCATCGACAAACCAACGACCTGAACCTACACTGAACTATGACTCTGAATATTGGTCATGAACATGCACGAACAATATTAAGATTGTTGTTAGCAGAATCAGCACAGCATTTAAGGAGATAACACTGACACTGTGTTGGTGTTGTTTCTGCTTTTGTCTCTCTCACAGGGAGAGCCTTTATGATGTGATGAGAGAATCGGGGTTCCGGTTGGACATGGAAATGGTGAAAAGTTATACCAGGGGAATCCTCATGTTCCTGTCCCACATCTCTTCCAGGAACATAGTTCACGCGGACATCAAGCCAGTGAGTGGACACAGCATTCAGTATGATTTTGTTGCAGAGGCGTATTGTTAGTAGGGAATCGTTCCACGGAGAAAACCGGCCACATTAGTCACAAGGTCTATGCGTTCGCTGTTTCCATCTAACTGGAAGGAGGCAGGGTCATTGTACCCCTGGTGAAGATAATGCGGTATGAATTAAACTGTAGTGTAGAGTCGTGTCGGTATTGGGGACTCACCATAGACAAAACCGGCAACGTTGATCACAGCGTTGCCCCAGTCCTTCGGAGACAGAAACTGGAGCAAATAAAGACTATTTCCTAAGTGTGCCAAACGTGTATTTTGACCTGACAGCTGCCCGCTGTCGGCTTCCACACTGCGAATGGAAAACTTCCGAAGACAAACGCGCGGTGGATAGCGTCATGGAATACGCGAGCTCTCATGTGTAGCTTTTGGTCCGTAACCCGTTAAAGGGCACTATTGCAGCTGTGAGCTCAATGCACTCTCCTGTCAGAGGAACCATGATCAGTTGTCAATAGAGCTGCCCTCCTTTACTTCGATGGTCCCTTAGAGTGCTTTGAACATGAGCCTCAAATCAAATCTCTTTTCTAGATGCAATTGAAAGGGGCAACCCCCAGTAATAGCTGTCAACAAACATCAAATGTTGCACTTGACTGACGCTCGTTGACGGCACTACGCCTCGTCTAGTTCCCCTGTTTAGCGTAGGTGGTGGTACGTGATCGTTCCACTGCTGGCTGAATGTTATCGGCATAACCTCTGCATTTGAATTCATTCTGCCCCTTCTCCTGCAGGAAAATGTTCTCATCAAGGACACCGTGACCGGCACTGTGAGGGTCACGGACTTTGGCACGAGCTTTTTTGTGGAAAGTCAACGTGAGTGACCTCTCCTGGGTGTGTGAGCGTCTGCGTGTGGGTGTTTGTCTGATTGTGTATATGTGTGAGTATCTGCGTGTCTGTACATGTGACTGTTCATGTGTGTGATGAGGATGCTGTTTAAGAAACAGTGAGTACACAAACACATATATGTGTTGTTCTTGTGATTGGTGTGCAGCTATGAATGTTGGTGGGACTCTGGAATACTCGGCTCCGGAGCTGCACTTGGGCTACAGCTTGACCTGTGGCGTAGACATGTGGGCACTGGGTTGCACGGTGGCGGAGTTGGCGACGGGCAGGCAATTATTTCAGTCCGACAGTGACAAAGATTACCTCCCGCGCTGCATTGAGGTATTTCCCACTGGGCGTCCATCCGCTCGTGATGCCCCTCTCTTTCCTTGGAGTCGTGGGTTTTGGGGGTGGCAGGAGGGGAGGTGGCCACTTAGTGATCTGGCGAATAGCGGCCGTCGTATGTTGTGTATGAGTGTACACGTGTCCATCTTGTACGTGTGAGGGGAGCAGTAGTGTAGCGGTTAGCATGCGGCGCTCATGGCCCACACTAGTGATGATTATCTGAACCGGTCCTGGGCCTCCCTTAGTTAGACTCAGCCTTAAATGAGTACCTAGTGCAGTGTGTAAAATACCTGGGTCAATGTGGCCCACCACCCCCTGTCTCTGTGTGCCATAATGCTTGCCCTCAACAAGCGCTGCTGCTGTTGTTACGCTATACTAACCTCACTTGCCCCTACAATCAGCCGAGGATACACGGGTGACCTTTGTCTTTGTCTCAACCATGTGCAGATTCTGGGAATGCCTCCACGATACATGGTGAATTCAGCTCCCGACAGAAGGCAGTTTTTTGGTGAGTTAAAGGGTGGTGCGAGTGACGGACCGGATTCAGTTTTAAGAAGAGGCCTGCGGCTGTTGTTATTTTTTTGGTGGGAGGGGGGGGGAATGGCCTCTTTTTATTTTAAATTCCTTTGGTGAGTGGGTGGGTAAGTCGGTGTGTGGGCAAGTAGGTTGTAGGGTAAGTGGGCGAATTGGTCAGTGGGTAAGCGGGTGGGCGGGTGAGTGGGGGGGGTGGTTCGGTGATTGGGTAGGTGGGTAGGTGAGTGAGTGATTGTGTAGGTGGAAGAGTGGGTGGGTGGGTGAGTAGGTTGATGGATGGGTCGGTAAGTGGGTAAGTAGGTGACGTGGTGGTTGGTGACTGCATCTGTCCCGCTGTGCATGGCTCCCGCAGACCGTCAAGGGAAGATGTTGTGCCCAGGCAAGAAAAGGGTACCGGGGAGCTTCCCACTTGAAAGTGTGCTCAAAAGCCACGACCCGGCGTTTGTGGAATTCGTCAGCTTCTGTCTGCGGTAAGACACACCCACCACCCCCTCCCAATGAGGATCCCCCCCCCCCTCCAATTGATCGGCGATCACTCTCCACCGATCGCCAGGAAAATGTGGAGCTGAGTGGGACTGCCGATGTGCAGTACCACCGGTGTCAAGATCGCCCTCTGTGGAGGATGGGGAGGTCCGTGCAAGATGCTGCTGGCCAATGCGATGCTCGGGGCATTTTTAGTCTACTGGGCATCAGAGGATTGCCACTGTTCCTGCTGCTTCTGCTGCTGCCGTGCATTCCTGACCTTGTAGGAGAAGGGAAGCAACTTCAATGCTCTCACCACGCTTCTCTCACTACGTTTGGCGCGTGTGTCTCCCACGCGTCTCTCAACAGATGGGTTCCGGATTCTCGTATGACGCCAGCGCAGGCGCTGGATCACAGCTGGCTCCGGACCGCGGCCACCAGCACCACCAGCAATGCCACCACCACTGCTACTCCTGGCCGTGTCCAGTGCTTTGGAGCTGCTGAACGACGGTAACCCACATTCTGCTGACCAATTTTCAAGGCAGTCCATAGAGAGGTGTGGGGCCCAGGGCAAGTCACAACTCCCACATGGAGAAAGTGGCCCAAGTATGGGCATCAAACCCAGGTCCCTCTTTGGCTGTGAGTTCCAGCCCTGCCGCCCACAAACTAACACACGGAGAGTTCAAATCTCACCTGTACATTCGGTTATATACGGATGTATTTTTATAATTGCTTTCTGGGTGAGGACAAATAATGAAGTGGCCATATCTTTGCCATGTAGGTAACCCTTCATCCACTGTGACATCGCCAGCTCCCCCCCTCCCCCCCGATGGTGGGGGAGGGGATGGCTGCGATCTCTGCTGCAGCAGTAAGTTGGAACAATGTCGTGCGCATATCTTCACAGAGCGGAGCCGGCGCTGCCCCCATTCTCTTTGCTCGCCTGGGCCTCTGATTGGAGGCTGAAGGTTGTGGAGGAAGAGGAAACCCAGGTGGAGGAGCTGGTGTTGCAGGAGGAAGAGACCCTGGTGGAGGAGCTGGTGGTGCAAGAGGAGGAGACTCTGGTGGAAGAGCTGGTGGTGCAGGAGGAGGAGACCTTGGTTGAGGAGCTGGTTTTGCAGGAGGAGGAGGCCTTGGTGGAGGAGCTGGTTTTGCAGGAGGAGGAGACCTTAGTGGAGGAGCTGGTTTTGCCAGAGGAGGAGACTCTGGTGGAGGAGCTGGTGGTGCAGGAGGAGGACACCCTGGTGGAGGAGATCGTTGTGGAAGAGATGGTGGTGGAGGAGAAGGAGAAAACAAGGAAAGAGGATCAAGTGATGGTGATGCAGGAGAAGAGGAAGCCAGGGGGCCTGGCCCGCATGGGGAGAGTCATCCGCTCACTCCTCCGACGCGTGCTGCTGTGTGGTGGCCGGTCCACCGCACAGTAGAGATGGAGGTGGTCGTTGATCGGTCTGATCCATGACCACTATCACCACACCTACCACACACACCCTGTACCCACCCACCCCGTGACACCCACCACACTCCACACACACCCTGCACCCACCCACCCCGTGACACCCACCATCCACCACACTCCACACACACCCTGCACCCACCCCATGACACCCGCCACACTCCACACACACCCTGCACCTACCCACACTGTGACACCCACCACCCACCACACTCCACACACACCCTGCACCCACCCACCCCGTGACACCCACCATCCACCACACTCCACACACACACACCCTGCACCCACCCCGTGACACCCGCCACCCACCACACTCCACACACACACCCTGCACCCACCCACCCCGTGGCACCAACCACCCATCACACACCACACACACCCTGCACCCATCCACCCCGTGACACCCACCATCCACCACATTCCACACACACCCTGCACCCACCTACACCGTGACACCCATCACCCACCACACACCCTGCACCCACCCACCCCGTGACACCCACCACACTCCACACACCCTGCACCCACCCACACCGTTACACCCACCACACACCACACTCCACACACCCTGCACCCACCCACCCCGTGACACCCACCACACTCCACACACCACACACCCTGCACCCACCCACCCCGTGACACCCGCCACCCACCACACTCCACACACACACCCTGCACCCACCCACCCCGTGGCACCAACCACCCATCACACACCACTCACACCCTGCACCCATCCACCCTGTGACACCCACCATCCACCACATTCCACACACACCCTGCACCCACCCACCCCGTGACACCCATCACCCACCACACACCCTGCACCCACCCACCCCGTGACACCCACCACACTCCACACACCCTGTACCCACCCACGCCGTGACACCCACCACACACCACACTCCAAACACCCTGCACCCACCCACCCCGTGACACCCACCACACTCCACACACCACACACCCTGCAACCACCCACCCCGTGACACCCACCACACACCACACACCCTGCACCCACCCACCCCCTTGACACCCACCACCCACCACAATCCACTCACACCCTGCACCCACCCACCCTGTGACACCCAACACACTCCACACACCCTGCACTCACCCACCCCATGACACCCACCACTCACCACACACCCTGCAACCACCCACCCCGTGGCACCCATCACCCACCACACACCCTGTACCCACCCACCCCATGACACCCACCACCCACCACACTCCACACACACCCTGCACCCACCCACCCCGTGACACCCATCACCCACCACATACCCTGCACCCACCCACCCCGTGACACGCACCACCCACCACACTCCACACACCCTGCACCCACTCACCCTGTGACACCAACCACACTCCACACACACCCTGCACCCACCCCGTGACACCCACCAGCCACCACACTCCACACACCCCCTGCACCCACCCACTCCGTGACACCCACCACCCACCACACTCCACACACACCCTGCACCCACCTACCCCGTGACAACCACCACACACCACACTCCACACAAAGGGTTAAGGGTTTTGAGGGTTACGTGTTTAAAGGATTAGGGGTGGAGAGATCTAGGGGTTTATAGAATTATGGTTTTAACAGTAAAGGGGTATAGAGTGTTAGGGGGTTTGGGATTTTTTGTTGTATTTGGGTTATGGTTTCAAAAGGTGAGGAGTTTAGATGGATAGGGTTTTATGGGTAAATCGGTTTAAAGGGTTAGGGATTTAGAGGATTATAAGTTAAGGGTTTAGAGGTTTACAGGGTGATGGGTTTAGGGGTTTAGAGGGTTAGGTATTTAGAGGGTGTGTGGTTTAGAGGTTTAGGGGTTTAGAGGCTGAGGGTTTTAAGGGTAAAATGTTTTAGAGGTTTAGCGGTTTAGAAGGTGATTAGCTTAGAGGGTTAGGGTTTTAGAGGGGTACAGTTTAGAAGGTTATGGGTTTATAGGGTTATAATTGTAAGGAGTTTGGTGTCCTGAGGTTTAGACGGTTTATGGGTTTCGATTGTTAAAGGGTTAGTGGTTTAGAGGGCTTGGAGTTTATAAGGTTACGTGTTAAGGGTTTAGAGGTTTTTTAGGGGATAAGCGTCTTCGATGTTTTGGGGGTTTCTAGGGTTATGGTGTTTAGGGGTTGAGCGTTTTAGGGGTTGAGGATTTTAAGGGTTAGGGGTTTAGAGGGTTGGTGTTTAGAGGGTTAGGGGTGCAGAGATCTAGTGCTTTTGAGAATTCGGATTTTAACGGTAAAGGGGTTTAGAGTGTTAGGGGGTTTGGGGTTTCAGGGTATTTGGGTTCTGGTTTCAAAGGGTGAGGAGTTTAGAAAGGATTTGATTTAATGGGTAAAGGCGTTTAGAGGGTTTGGGATTTAGAGGATTATAAGTTGAGCCGTTTAGAGGTTTACAGGGTTATGGGTTTAGGGGTTTAGAGGTTTAGGGGGTTAGAGGGTGAAGGTTTTAAGGATAAAGGGGTTTAGAGTGTTATGGGTTTCGAGAAGTAGCTGTTTAATGGGTTTATGGGTTTCGATTGTTATAGGTTAAGTGGTTTAGAGGGTTAGGAGCTTAGAAGTTTCGGGGTGTTTCGGGGATAAGGGGTTTCGTGGTTTATAGACTTCGAGGGTTTAGGGGTTGAGAGTGTTAGCGCTTGAGGGGATTCAAGGGTTAGGGGTTTAGAGGGTTAGGGTTTTAAGGTTAAAGGGCTTTATAGTGTTAGGTGTTTAGAGGATTGGGCTATTAGTGGTGTAGGAGTTTAGAGGGTGAGGGGTTTAGCAGGTTAGGTGCCGAGAGGGTTACGGTTTTAGGGGTTGCGGAGTTTAGAGGGTTTGGTGTTTAGACAGTTAGAGTTTTGGGGGTTTATGGGTGGGGTTTTCGAGGGAGAGGTTTTTAGACAGTTAGGGTTTTAAGGGTAAGGTCGTTTAGAGGATTAGGTGTTTAGAATGTTAGAGTTTAGAAGATTTTGGGGTAAAGAGGGTTGGGGGTTTAGAGAGTTAGGTGTTTAGAGATGTATGGGTTTCGATTGTTAGAGGTTGAATGGTTTAGATGGTTAGGAGTTTAGGAGGTTATAATTGTATGTGTTTAGGGGTTTAGAGGTATGGGGGTTTTGAGGGTTAGGGGTTTATAGGGTAATGGGGTTTAGCGGTTTAGAGGGTTATGGGTTTTGGGATTTGGGAGTTTAGAGGGTTTAACACCAAGACTTTGACAACTAATATTATCCATACTAAAGGTGTTTTGGATTTCTCTCCGACACTTAATGGCACTTTTTTATTGTCATGACAAACTTTACTAATTGGCTGTGTCGGGTGGTGTCTGGTTTAACGACACATTTATATTTACACGATCTAACCCGAAAATATATTTATTATGGGTTTAGAGGGTTAGGGGCTTAGAGTGTTATGTGTTTAGAGGGTTAGCGTTTTAGGGGTATAGGTGTTTTAAGGGTTAGGTGTCTTGAGGGTTAGTTCTTTAGAGGGTATGGGTGTTAAATGTAGATTTGAAGTTTTCGTGACTGCAGGGATCCATATTCTTTGGTTCTTTCGGTAAAGTGACATAGATAGAAATAAAATAAAACAAATCGCGACGTTTTGATCGCAACACAAGCGATCTTCATCAGGTGGGACAAAACACAAGCGATCTTCATCAGGTGGGACAACCACAGCAAGAAATGCTGAAGTCGGCGGGAGAGCTGCCATGGCAAGAGGTTATATAGTTAAGAGAGAGGGGAAGAGGCAAGGGGACAGAGAGAAAAGGGGGGGGTGTGGGGTAGGAAAAGGGGGGGGGCACGTAAGCGCTAGGGGAAGAGGACGTTAGGCTGGTGGGGGGACATGGGCGGGGCAGCAGTAAAACCGGCAGGTAATGATGGAAACAACAACACAAGTTAAGGCATTACCTGATTGATAACATCCTTCCAGTGATTGTTTAATTTGTATCCATCTTCTCGGTTGAAGTTTTGTCTATACCCTGGAGTCTACAAACTGAGTTGTAACTTCGGCCGCAGTTACGTTGGAGAAATAAAACGACACGTCTCGGACCGTGTTCGCGAACACAAGGCGGATCTGAAACATGGCAGAACCAATACCTCTGCCGTAGTGGCCATTGTTATAACGCTGTGGGCTCGCATGATATTGTTATTTTCGGAGGCCAAGGACAAAACTTCAATCGAGAAGATGGATACAAATTAAACAATCACTGGAAGGATGTTATCAACCAGGTAATGCCTTAACTTGTGTTGTTGTTTCCATCGTTACCTGCCGATTACTGCTAGCCCCGCCCACATCCCCCCACCCCAGCCTCACGTCCTCTTCTCCTAGCGCTCACGCGGCCCCCCTTCCTCTCCCTACCCCACACTCTCCCCTCTCTCTCTCCCCCCTTGCCTCCGCCCCCATCTCATACCTGTATAACCTCTTGCCACGGCAGCTCTCCCGCCGACTTCAGCATTTTCTTGCTGTGGTTGTCCCACCTGAAAATATCACTTATGTTGCGATCGAAACGTCGTGATTTGTTTAATTTTATTTAATTTATACCTACGTGACTTTACTGAAAGAACCAAAGAGTATGGATTCCTGCAGTCACGAAAGCTTCAAATAAAGATTAAAATAGTTTAGTTTAATTTGTTTATTTTTGAACAGTTTGTCTTTCCTGTCATTTTTTGTATTTTTTTAGTTATGTTCTGACCTGCCCGATTGGACAGCTGTGAAAACAGATCTTTGTAGCTCATCGATTTCATCCAGTGTAAATAAATATTCAGATTTAAATTTTATTGACCTCTGTGCGAGTCTATGGATTTCTGAGTTTGTGGGCCTCTGTGAGTGTATGGGTCTCTGTCTGAGTCTATGGATCCCTGTGTCAGTATATAGGGTCGCCGTATGAGTCTGAGTGTCTGAAGGAATGTATGGGTCTCTGTTGGAGTCTATGGGTTTCTGGTTCTGGGTCTGAGTGGGAATCTATGGTTCTCTGAGTATGGTTGTTTGTGCGAGTCTTAAGTGCACAAACTGAACTTAAAAAGGGCATTGAGGGGTGCGGAATCCAAGTTGACTATTAAGCTCCCCGCAGTGCAAGCCAGCTCTCTAGTCGTGTCATCATACAGCCCCTGTAATTCTTTATAATAATAATTAGACTTACTCCAGGAAAGCCACGCTGAGTCATAGTAAGGTCCTGAATTTGTTTTTTTATTGTAAGATCTTTTCAATCAATGAATAACGAATTCTTACACAAGTGGGGGGAAACCGGAGCACCCGGAGAAAACAAACGTATGTGAAGGGGCAGCAGGCAGCATTTTAAACCGTACAAGTGACGATGGCGATGATCCCACTTGCTATAATGCCTTCTCCTGGCCAGTCAGATGCTTTCTCCTGGCCAGCCAGGAGAAGGCACCTCAATGTCCACGGGAAGGGGGTTTCACAATATTTACTGTGTGATCCACCAACCCTTGCTGCCTTCTACAGTGCTGGATCGCAGGCTTGCGTCACCACCTTCTGGCGAGTATTTGTAGTTATTATTTAAAGCTATATAGCACTCACAAGAACGACTCAAGAGGCACGAGGAGCCACAGACATGCAGGAAGGAAGCCACGTGGTGAGCCAGCACCAACGATTGTCCAGGCTCTACGGTACTCTATGTATGGAGGCATTATTGGCTAATTAATAACGAGTGTTTGTACAAGTGGGGGAAATCGGAGCACCCAGAGAAAAGCCACGTGTGTGAAGGGCAGCATTTTAAACCGTACAGGTGACGATGGCGATGAGTCCACTTGCTGTACTGCCTTCTCCTGGCGAGGCAGGTTATGCACCTCGACGCCCACGGGAAGAGGATTTCACAACATCATTGTGCGGTGATTTACGAACCCTCGCTGCCTTCCCCAGTGCTGGATTTGAGACGTGCACCACTAACACCAGGCGAATGATAACACAAACAACAATAACTATACTTATTACTTGGTAGCAACAGGCGAAAGAAAACAACAGGCAAATTATAACAGTCCAATTAAAACAGGCGAATGATAACAGGCAAATGAAAACAGGCGAATGATAACAGGCGAATGATAACAACAGGCGTATGTTTAGAACAGGCGAGTAGTAACAACAACAATTATTATTTACACTTAGAACTTGATAACAACAATATTTATACTTATAACGTGATCAAGCATGCCTCAGAGGTGCGAGGAACCACAGACAATCAGGAAAGAAGCCACTTGGTAAGCTGGCACCAACGATTGCCCAAGCTCTGTGACCCTATTGATACGTTTTTATCGACCAGATAGGGAGCGTTACGTGTGGGGGGGAAACCGCCCCCTTCGGTGCCTCCATGGTCCAATAGCTGGTCTTCTTGGCGCCACGGTCCCGAGCCCCCTAAAAGTTCCTCATGGAGCAAATCAACGGGTGGGCCATTGCCTTGTCAGGGCTCATTCATTGCTCCGGATCCCACCTGAAAATGCCAGGCGCAGATCCCCACATCATTAAAGCCACGGGTGCATTTATCCCAGATATAAACAATCGCAAACTATTTGACTATTTTTTTTTACTTTAACCAGGCAAGGCCCACTGAGCTATACAGCTCTCTTTCAGAAGCGGCCACACAATTACAGCTCAACAAATTGGCTTATTACGTGGACATTAGTAGCCAAATACTCTAAACATGTGTTAATAAATGTGGAGGGAAAACCCGGAGGATCCGGAGAAAAATACACGCGACCACGGGGAGATAACATACAAACTCCAAATACAAAGGTGTCAGGGTAAGGATTGAATACACGACCTCCTGTATACCCTACAAAATAGTTAACATCTCGCCACCGTGGCGCCCAATTCTGATCACATGACATAGCAAAACGAACGTCGCGGTGCATAGCAATAATTCAATTGGGCAATTACTGAGCGTTCATAAACGTGAGGGGATACAGGAGTACCCAGAGAAAACCAACTCGTGCAAGGGGGCAACCCTCTATCCCATGCAGACAGAGATGGTGCTTATCCCACTTGCTGTACTGCCTTCTCCTGGCCAGCCAGGATATGCCACCTCAACACCCACTACACCATGAACTTTGTGAACCGAGTTCAATGATAGCGATGGTGTCACCATCGCTATCATTGAAGACCTGGTTCATCAAGGACTGCATACTGATGTACCCCCCCTGGTGAGACATTGCTTAACCAACACTTACTTCACCTGGAATGGAACTTTCTACAAACAAACTGAGGGCACCCCAATGGTCTCCCCCCTATCTCCGGTTGTAGCCAACGTATTCATGGAAAAATTTGAAACTGACGCCATCCAGACTGCCACTCTACGCCCGACCTTATGGAAGAGGTACGTTGATGACACCTTTGTCATCTGGCCACATGGCCAGCCTGCTCTAGACCAATTCCGCGACCACATCAATTCCATACACCCAGCCATCAGATTTACCATGGAGGTCGAAAAAGATGGCAAACTACCCTTTTTGGATGTCTTAATTAAAAGAAGACATGATGGTTCAATGAGCCACTCTGTCTACAGGAAAGCTACCCATACAGATGCTTACTTGAAACCGGATTCCCACCACCATCCATCCCAAAAAAACTCCCTCATCAAGACTCTATACCATAGAGCCCAATGCATTTCCGACCAGGAACACATTACCAGTGAACTCAAGCACGTACACCAGGCTCTCAGGGCTAATGGCTACTCCGACTACACAATCCGCAAAGCCATCACTCCAGTCATGAAGAAGGATCCTCTTTTGGAGCCACTCAAAACCATCACCTTACCCTACATTGCAGGGGTCACTAAAAAGATCTCCAAAATCCTGAACAAACACAAGATCCAGGTCCGATTCAACACAGTACATAAAATCCGTGATTTAGTTCCATCTGTAAAAGATGCTGTTCCAGACATACAGTACCCAGGCGTTTACAAACTAAAGTGCCTCTGTGGTAGTAGCTACATTGGAGAAACCAAAAGACATATCTCGGACCGCATCCGCGAACACAAAGCAGACTTGAAACACGGTAGGACGAACTCCTCTGCCGTGGCAGATCACTGTTATAATTCAGTGGGCTCACATGACATTGACTTCTCCAAGACGGAGGTTCTTTGCAAACCAACCGGCTACCATGAGAGATTCGTTCATGAGGCCATTCACATATACAAGCACAGAGACAATTTCAACCGAGAAGATGGATTCAGGCTTAGTAACCACTGGAAAGATGTTTTAAATCATTTCTGTTCTTAATTAATTGTATTTTTACGATGACCTTCAGACCGCAGCTCTTTCGCCAGCATTGCCTCTTAATACCTCTCACACCACGGTTAATGGTATAGTTTTACAATATGGAGCATACTAGGGCCTCGCAGCTGTCTCTCTCCCCCTCCTCTGTTCCGACCATGGACGAACTCGTCCGTCTGAACGGGACCCGTAGCTATCCGTGGGGCTGAAATTTGAGGGTAAGAATCCACCCATTTTTTCGCCATATAGCATTGTGATATATAACGACTTATTGTTGGTAGCTTAGCTGATTGGAGAATATAGAGTTTATTGATAACATGAAGGTAATTTATATTTTAGTTTTTATTGGTTCACTATATAGTACTGTGAATAGCTCAGATGTGTAGTCATTTCTGTGACCAGTCACTAGCTAATCACTCAGTTGTTTCAATGCTGGATTCGCCTAGTTATTTCAATGCTAAATTCTCCTGTTTGATTTGTACTAAGGGCCTCGGTGAATGTGTATGCTCTGACTTTAACGTAGCTATTTCTGCAGCAGGTACAAGCTAACCACTCAGCTATCTCAATGCTAAATTCTATGCTAATTCCATTGTCAAGATGTGTATGCCTTAACTTAGCTATTTCAATGCTAAATTCTATGCTAATCCCTTTAACAATGGGTGCCTCTGCGGGTGTGTATGCTTTAACTTTTAACATAGCTATTTCTGTGACCAGTCACAAGCTAATCATTCAGCCATTTCAATGCTAAAATCTATGCTAATTCCTTTGTCAAGGCGCTTTGTTCCTCTCACACAGCTTAAAGGCCGTATCTGAACGTGGCTCTTTCACTCCAGCGCTGTCATACCAGACAGTCTCGCTCCCTTCACCTGATGAAAGCCGCTTGTGTTGTGGCCGAAACGTCGTGAGAATATTATTGTGTTATTTTATTTTATCAATTTATTATTTTATTATCATTCTACGTGACTTTACCGAAAGAACCAAAGAAGATGAATCATTGCAGTCACGAAAGCTTTAAATCGAAACTCTAAACATGTGTTAATAAATGTGGAGGGAAAACCCGGAGGATCTGGAGAAAAATACACGCGACCACGGGGAGATAACATACAAACTCCAAATACAAAGGTGTCAGGGTAAGGATTGAATACACGACCTCCTGTATACCCTACAAAATAGTTAACATCTCGCCACCGTGGCGCCCAATTCTGATCACATGACATAGCAAAACGAACGTCGCGGTGCATAGCAATAATTCAATTGGGCAATTACTGAGCGTTCATAAACGTGAGGGGATACAGGAGTACCCAGAGAAAACCCACTCGTGCAAGGGGGCAACCCTCTATCCCATGCAGACAGAGATGGTGCTTATCCCACTTGCTGTACTGCCTTCTCCTGGCCAGCCAGGATATGCCACCTCAACACCCACTACACCATGAACTTTGTGAACCGAGTTTAAATTTCTGGCCACGGCGAACATCAGTGGCTATCTCCCTCTTCCTCTCTCGTCCCTGCTATTATCTCCCTCTTCTTCCCGCGTCCCTCCCACTATCTACCTCTCCAATCCGTCCCACCATCTTCCTCCCTCGTCCCTCCCACCATCTCCCACTTCCTCCCCAGTACCTTCCACTATCTCCCTCTTCCTCCCACTTGGCTCTACTATCTCCCTCTTCTCCTGTCCCTCGCACCATCTCCCTTTTCTTCCCCCATCCTTCCCACTATCTCCCTCTGCATCTCCAATCCCTCGCACTCTCTCCCTCTTCCTTCCCCTTCCTTCCCACTATCACCTTCTTACTCTAACCGATCTGCCTAATCCTCCCAAATCACTCCCACTATCTCCCTCTACTTCCCCAGTCGCTCCAACTATCTCCCTCTTCATTCCCCTTTCCTGCCACTATCTCCCTCTTCCACTCCCTTCCCTCCCACTATCTCCCTCTTCCTCTGCCGTCCCCCCCGCTATCTCCTTCTTTCTCTCCCATCCCTCCCACTTTCTTCCTCCCCCGTCCCTCCCACTATCTTCTCATCCTCCCCCATCCATCCCACGATCTTCCTCATCCTCTCCCGTACCTTCCGCACCTTCCTTATTTAACACCATCAGGTTCACAGACTCGCCCTCGCGTCTCCCAAGTCAAATAGCCTAGCTTAGACACAACCCTCACCATGTTACACTGACGGCATCGACCGAGACAGCCAACAACTATCCGGCCGCCCAATTATCTAGTGAAGACGGCAGCGACCAAGTCGGCAAAGACAGTGCCAACGAGACGACTCCACTTCCCAGAACCTGCAACCACGAGCTCTCGCTCTCCGCTGCTTTTATCCGACTCGGCGCGGCCTGGCTCCGCCCTGGCCGCGCCTCCCTTCTCCAACCCACGAGCGGGTTCCAGGGTCTTCCAGACAGGGTCTCTGTGATCCTTGCCCCAGTGCCTCCGCCCTGCTGACAAACACGCGTGAGGCTCACTGGCGTGTGTACTCCCCGTCCACCGCAGTTGCCGCTGCTGGACAACAACTATTACTCTACAGTTGTACTGCCCTTCTGTACCGTGCCCCCGAGCCATCAACACGGACTCACAGCATCAACACAGACTCACATGATCAACAGACTCCCACGATCAACACTCACAGCATCAATACGGACTCACACCATCAACACGGAAACACAGGGTCAGTGAGCGAGATGGCGGATGGTTTGGATCAGGGTGATGTTGGGGCAAATTCCATTAATTGGGAAAGGTGGCAATCTTGTGGGAATGTCCTCGCCAGAGAAGAAACTTGTCGCTTCCATGTTTTATTTTCATCCAACGTCCCATTAGCGAGATCCAGAGCGTGACGGACTCATATGGAGTCGGCCTCCTGTAATTTTTCTGGTCTCATTCTCACCACAGGTGAAAGCAGAGCCACACATCAACGTGCCAATGGGGCCACGGTTGAAGTGGTGGGGCCACGGTTGAAGTGGCGGTGGCCACGGGTCATGTGGCCTCGATGTATTTTCCATGTTGAAGGCCGATTGCCCCAAACATTGCCCGTCATATGCAGTGTCACTGAATAACGTGTGAAACATACTGTAGCATATACAAAATTTTATTTTCTTCATACATTAAATACAATAAACACAATAAACATGAAATGCATATAGGACATTTATAACTCTCTCAATGACCAAACTTGTATTTTATGAACACACTTATACAAGCAAAATATGACAAAAGTGTTCCAGATTACAGTTTCAATTGAGACTGAAATCCGGAATCATTACCCCCTACTGACAGACTAATAATACCCGCTCGCAGGCCAAGTGCTGATTCACCTTGGGGCCTCGCCTGGTATAGAGGTCGTGGGTTAAATCCCGACGCCTGTATATCTGGAGTTTGCATGTTCTCCCCGTGACCACGTGGATTTTTCTCTGGGTCCTTCGGTTTTTCCCTCCACATTTAGAAACATGCGTTTAAAAGTATTTGGCTGCTATATATTTCTGCGTGACAAGCCACTTTATAGCACTTTCATTTGTGGCCCGGTCATTCCTGAAAGAGAGCTATACAGCTGAGTGGGCCTTACCTGGTAAAATAAAAATAGATTAGTTTTGTTAGTTTATTTTGTGCCACAGGGGGACAGCTACAGGGGGGGGGGTGCCCATTAAAATGGTCGAGATGAGATGCAACTTAAGGCGCTTGTGACTTCCCAAAAATATTATTTATGGCAGGTTTTCACATCTAAACATCCCGGGTGGCATTGAAGCCAAGAGCTCCCACCCTAGGTGAGTAGCTACGAGAGCGGTGCTGTGCACGGCGACACGCCACTTTCTCCATCTGCCTGACTTGGTATTTTCTTTTTTGTTACTTAAATAAATGTTAATGTTTCGTTTTGTGTATGCATGTATGTACACCGTTTGGGGAGCGGTGGTGCAGCAGTTAGCGCACTACGAACTCAGACATCTGAGTACATCGTGTGGTGTGTATAACATCGCAAAACTGGGGAGGACAAAGGCAGCCAGACGTGGGGCTGGCCACACAACCACTTCTGTGCCATGCCGGCCATCATAGGTGCTACCCGTTAAAAGCACTTGCCCCAGCAATCTGTTAACGGCGATACGGAGTACCATTGTCTTTTTGTGCAATTGTGTGCTTCTGTGTGCCACGCATGCGACGATGTAAATGTTTGTGTTTGATAAATGTACATCCGCAATGTGTGTGTGACGCGTATAATGCACGTGTGTGACGACGGTTGGAACAGCGATTCACGCACTGCCCTATCCACGCGGCGACCTCTCCTCAACGTCTCGAGCCTCGGCGGAGAGCGCCGCGAGGTTCGACTCCAACTCCGGCTTTCCAGGGACAAACCCCCCCCCCAATGCCCCACCCCCCAGGCCCATGGGGGGGGGGGAAGTCGCTCCCCTCCCTCACTCCACGCTCAGGAACTTCCTCTTCTTCGCCGTGTTCATGTACGGTCGCCAAGGCCACTCCACCTCGGCGGTGGCCGCGTTGTCCAGCGTGCCCAGTTTAATCTCATAGACTGCGCGACACACAAAAGCAAAGATCCCCCCCATGCAGCCTTTAACAGACGGCGTGGGAAAAGCGCTGTTCGTGTGTTAGCATGTAGGAAAGCCAGCACGGCACACCAAGGGGTGGGTGTGGGTGGCCAGCATTACGTCCGATCATCTTTGAATTTACACATCGCATCTGGGGTGGGGGAATGCGAGTCGGGTCACGGTACAGCGAATGCGACCAGAGCAGCGACCCCACCGACTCAAGTTCCGATCCGCTCTACAAGTCACCCGCGGGCCACCTAGCCCGAGGTTAGACTCTTACATTCAGCCCATCATCCTCTCAGGGGTCGATAAAATTTACAACCACTTCGTAGGGAAGTCCACAAGGAATGTGGAATTTCAACCGCCTCTGCTGGGGTGTAAAGTGGAGACGAGTAACAATGTGTCAGGCAGACTTACGCTCCATCTCGAATCACGGTCCCACCTCCTTCAACTCGATGTCCTTGCCGTCGCGCTTGTAGACGTTGTGCCTGTTGGGAGGGGGGAAGGGGGGCACAGAAGTCACGGGAGGGGTCGCGGCAAGTCACACGGACGGCGCTGGACTCTCATTACGCGTCCTCGCAGACGTTTGCCAGTTAGAGGCCAGCAGCCACCCTGTTTAAAACTGCGGATGCATTAACAAATGAACAACATTACGCGCCTTCAGCTTCAGAGATGGCGTTAAATAAAAACTCTGTACTGTTGCTCAAAAACTAAAGTAAAACGAAACTATTTTTATTTTACCACTGAGCTATGTAGCTCTTTTTCACATAAAAATGTATAGCAGCAAAATACTCGAAATTCAAGATTCTAAATGTGTAGGGAAAAACCCGGAGGACCCGGAGAAAAATCAAAGTGACCAGGAGGAGAACATGCAAACTCCGAATATACAGGCGGACACACAGCACCTGGCCCAAAAGTCTGCTCACTCTTTCCCATTCCGAGACATCTGCAAGTTGCCGGGTGGTAGGTGTCACGTTCACCGCTGAATCTCGGTACGCGCGAGCGGCTCGGCGTTAATTTTATTTATAGAGGCGTAGCGCTGCTGTTTTTAAAAGGCGTTGCCCTCACCGCAGAGAACCGTAGTGACACGACCGGCACTCTATGGAACAAAACTGTGCCACACGCCCTCCCGCATGGTCTTATGGGAGCCTCGGTATGTCTTCAGGTCAGAAGACGTACTTGAGTTTTTCTTACGGTTCCGTTTCGACGACGTATATGTACATCATGAAAATGAGAAAGGGTTATAGCCTATACGAGGGATCTTTGTGCTTTGGGGATGGGGGAGGAAGATGTGGGTGAGACTGGCACGGTGCCCGCACGCACCCTCTTTCCGAGTCGCGACGTGAAGTTGTGCATCACGAGGTGTGGGAATGCCTCGGACATCATGTCCACGTCCGGATGTCGTGCCGCATCACCACGCTCGAGAGTGTCAAGTACACCGTGGCATCGTACCACGTGTCCCATGAACAGCATGCCGGAAAGTTAGACACACCACAGGTGTCACACAGACTGTACTGGAGAGTTAAACACACTGCCCTTCCATCAGCGGCATCATACCATATCACACCACATACACAGTTAAGACACCACAATTCCATGTCTGCAGCGTCATACTACACACCGCACATCGTACGCACAGCTAAATACACCTCCATCCCCCGTCTGTTGCACCGCATCACACACGTCACACCATGCATCACACCGGGGAGCGGAGTGGCTATCTCATTACACTACAAATCCGGTGACCTGACTTCGACTTCCGGTGTGTCCAAGCATCGACAGTGGGGAGACAAAAGGGGCCAGATGCGGTAATGACCACACCACCCACCCCGCCGTGTGCCCTGCCGGCCTTCGTAGGTCGCTCGACAAACAGCACTTGCCCTGACAGCCTGTTAAAGGCTACACGGGGGAGCTTTGTCGACTGTGGTGCATGCGCGTGCCTGGCATACCGCGGTGCTCATGCAGGACGATGAAGTCGTTGACGGCGTTGGCGCAGCACGCCCACACCAGCGCCTGCAGCTTGTGGCCTCCGTGGTTCATCGGCTGAGCGTTCGGCAGGATCAGCTTCATCTCCTGCGGTGGTGGTGGGATGGTGGTGGTGGTGTGGTAACATGACAGCAACCGGTCACACGCCAAGTCCGCTCTTCCCACCGGCGTCCGTCCCGGCCACGCTGCGTTCGCCCCCCCACCTCCCCGCCCTCCCACTGTATCCGACTCGGGTTGTGTTGTTTGTTTTTTCCATTGCGGAAGCCGAGCCGAGCCGTACCGGTATACGGGGTCGCCAAACCCCGTGTTGGCACAACTGGGATGCACCATTGGAAAAACTTTACTATTTTTATTTTACCAGGTAAGGCCCACTGAGCTATGCAGCTCTTTTCCAGAAGCAACCTGGCCACAAATCATAGCTCAACTAAGTGGCTTATCGTCATGTGGAAATTTATAGCAGCCAAATACTCTTAAACGGACGTCGATTCTAAATGCGGAGGGAAAAACCGGAGGACCTGGAGAGAAATCCACGCGACTCCTCGGAAAGAGGCACGCAACTCCAAATATACAGCAGGCATCAGGGTCAGGATTGAACCTGCGACCTCCTGGATACCAGGTGAGGGAGTTAACATCTCGCCACAGTGGCGCCCCCAATGGTACATCTTTCCGTGACCACCGACCGTGCGTAGTGCTACAGTAGATACATTTTCGATGAATGGAAGGGATCGGTCATCGGGAAAAGGCGGACTGAATCGCGAGGAATGAAGTTGGCAAAAGCTGCATGCACCAAACCAAAGTGTCCAACGCTCCACCACTTACGACCCCCCCCCCCCCCCACACAGCCTCCACGTTTCATCAACAACCAGATTTCTTCTGGTTAACTCAACGGATGCGAGTTGTCTCACACCGCACAAGCCCGATGATTGGTCGACACGGCTCGTGTGAGGTGAAAGGAACTGATTCTAAAGCCGATAGAGAACACGTGTGTGTGTGCGGTAATTTAGCAGTTAGCATGCTGCCCCACAAACCTAGTGACCCGAGGTTGATTTCCGTTCATGGCCAACACCAGTGGCGATTATCTGAACTGGTCCTGGGCCTCCCCTAGATCAACTCAGCCTCAAATGAGTACCTAGTGCGGTGTGTAAACATCATTACCAGAGAGATAAAGGTGGCCAGTTGTGGTGCTAGCCACCTACACCCTCGCAAACAGCACCTGTCCCAAAAGCCTGTTAAGGCTATATGGGGGACCTCTGTCTTTGCGCGCTTGTACACATGCAATACACGAGGACCCACATTCCTCGTGTGACCCCAAACCCTGTAGCCCCTGTGACCCCGTGCCCGCACCTTGATGAACTGCTTGAGGAGGGAGCTGGGGTCGCGTGAGGTCATCGCCATGATGTGTGGGTCCTTCACGCCGGCTCAGCGGTACTCGTCATCCATGTGGCTGCTCACTCCTACTGACACGGGGGGGGGGGGGGGTGGATAGAAAGAGGTGGTAGATGGGGCAGGGGGGACGGAGAGGGTAGGTTATCATTTGCCATACTTCCCCGTGCAGGTGAGTGAAGGTGTGTGTGTGGGTGGATGGAAGGAGCGACCAGGAATGGTTTAGAATATCACTCTGCAGTGGTCGCGTTGATTTTGTGTAGCGAGCGGAGCACTAATGAGACCTGGATGAGTCCCAATTGCAAGAGTGGGTGGGTGATATGGCAGGTGAGTGGGTAAATTGAGTAAAATGATGAGTGAGTGAATGAGTGGGTCAGTGCATGTTAAACCTCTTTGTTACAGCACGTAGCCAACCGTGGTAATCGGAAGTGTGACAAACTAACCACAAAAAGTAGTTCTCAAGAAATGAGTTTGTCAATCTAAACGATGATTTAAAAGTGCAAAGCTCCAGTGGCTTCCTAATATTGTAAGGAAGACCGCTGCAGAAGGAAGACTGCTCCAGAAGCACACGTTATGTGGTGACCACGGCCTTCATTCGACAATCCACCAAAATTTACGCCAGCCACCACACACACACACACACGGCCGACTCTTTTCCGCGTTCACGCCACGGGATTTTTCAAAGTCCACTTGGGAAGCAATCGCCGTGCAGTATTTACGGTCAACGCAACTGCGGCATTAAACCCATTAAACCGGTGGGGGGGGGGGGGGGTTGAGGGCCCGCCGTTCTCGAACCGCGAACCTCCGCGGCAAAATACGGTGCCACCGCTTGGCAGGAAGGACCGACGGCGAGCCGGGGATGCGCGCCGACTCGGCGTGTCTAGCGGGCGGAGACGCGCGACGCTTATCCCTCTGCCTCGGGAGTCTCGCGGGAAGGAAGAGAGAGAGAGATGCGAGGAGACGTGATGGTGAGGGATGTGAGATCACCCTCCCCTCCCTGGTCGAACTCCACGGCCTTCTGGAGTTCAAGCGCCTCCCACCGCAGGTCCGTAGGCAGCACCAGGTTTTCTTCGGTGACGACGTCAGGGGGACAGGGGGCAGTGGGTGGGGGGCGGGCAGGGGAGAATTAACAAGGAAGAAAAATCATGCGCACGCATGGATTCATTCGGAAACGCTTTCCAACGCGCGGTTGTCTTCTCGCCTGTATTGTCAGACCGTCTTGTCCCATCTTAGTCCGTCTTGCGTGTCTCATTTTCTCTAGATCCGTCTCTAGTCTGTCTTGCGTGTTTCAACGTCTCTAGTCTGTCTCACTGTCTCTCGTCTGTCTTGTCGTCGCGAGCCCATCTCTAGATCCGTCTCGCCGCCCGTTACCATCGAGCGCCCTCTTGAGCTGCGCCTTCTCCTCTACGAGGACCTTCTTGGCCTCCTGCGCCTTGCGGTAGAGGTACTCGCCGTGCAGTTGCGCCTCCTCAGCTGCACCACCAAACAAAGACAAAGATCCCCCATGTAGCCTTCGACAGGACTGTCGGGTGCAAGTGCTGTTAACGAGCAGCACCTTTGATACACGAAGGGGGGTAGGTAGCCAGCACCACATCTGGCCGCCTTAATTTCCCCAGTGGCGATGTTTACACAACGCACCAGGTACTCATTTGAGGCTGAGTTGACCAAGGGGAGGCCCAGGAACGGAATCGTCACCAGTGTTGGCCGTGAGCGGGAATTGAACTCGGGTCGCTGGGTTAGTAGTGCAGCGTAGTGCTAATCGCGAGACGACCATAAACAACAACCGCCATTCGCCACGAAGTGGTGGAGATGTCACCACGGCGCTCGTGCCAGGCTACGTGCAGGTTAAGGCCACATGAAGCGTCGAACGCCCGCTGGCAGCAGGAGGTCACAGACAGACAGACCCAGGTTGCCATTGGTTGCTTGACTGAGATGACTGGCCGATGCACCACCTGTGCCCCCTACTGTGCTACACTACCGCTCCCACCTACACAAACTCTCTTGGGCTATACTCTTTGGTTCTTTCGGTAAAGTCACATAGGCATAAAATATAAAATAAATTAAATCACGACGTTTCGGGCACAACACAAGCGTCCATCATCAGGTGGGACAAACCACAGCAAGAAACAATTGCCGACGTGGGCAAAAGAGCTGCTGTAAACAAGAGACTATATAGGTAAGAGAAGGGGGGAGGATCAGGGAGGAGAGATAGAGAGAGGGGGTATGAGGGGAGTGCTGAAGAGAGCGGGGCTGGGAGTGGGAAGCTTAAGAAATTAGAGATGCGGAAAGTTAAGGCAACACCATAAAGCAGTTAAGGTTTTACCTGGTTAATAACATTCTTCCAATGATTACTCAATTTGTATCCATCTTCTCGGTTGAAGTTATGTCTGTGTTTATATATCTGGATGGCTTGATGAACAAACCTTTGATAGTAGCCCGAAGGTTTGCAGAGCGGCACCACGATACTCCTAGCGACGTCGTTGATTAATGTCTGTAATTAATATCGATGGTGAATCTCTGCAATTAATATCGATGATTCGATTCCACGAGAACAGATTCCACAAGAATCGATTCCACAACTATTTTAGTAAAGCGAAGTACGCGATTCGATTCATGTGTTCGTTCCGGTCTCATCAGAATCGGTATTGATTCTGTGCTGGAGGAATCCAATGAGCTATAAAGCTCTTTGATCAAAGATGTGCCAGTAGGGGGCACGGGGTCATAACGTCACAACAACAAACAATACAAAAACGATAGGAGTGCAAAGGGAATGGTAGCAAACCACTAAAAATAGGTTAAATAAACCATATAAGTTCATACTCTTTGGTTCTTTCGGTAAGAAGTCTCGCTCTCCGTTCCACCCACTACAACTGGCGTCAGAAGTAGCCAAATAGTAAGATGAATCGCTATAATGGAGACGCGAAGACAAACTCGTACCAGGGCTCCAGTGGAAGAGGAGGACGACTCAACACCACCGGGGTTGGCAGCCCAGGAAGGGGGAGGAGAAGCGACGACGGCCGAGCTGCTCACTGCCCGGCCGCCCGGCGGCTCACCACCGTCGGAGAGGGCGCTTCAGGTGGCTCACTCCCGCCTCGCCCAACTCCTGCACGCGGCGGCATCCATCCTCGACGAAATACATCGCGGGTTATAACCACAACAAATATAATCACAATCACTGCGACCATAATCGCCGTAACCACAAATATAATCATAACCACCAGCTACATAACCACAAGTATAAACACTACTGCCACAAATATAACCATAACCACCACAACCATAACAACCAACATAACCACCACAACAACCACAATGATGCTGATACACTCTCACACCATGTGGGTCCCCTTGTCTCCTTGTGTCTCCCTGTGGGTGAGTGGATGGGTTGGCGAGAGAGTCGGTGGGTTGGCAAGAGAGTCGGTGGGTTGGTGAGAGAGTGGGTGGGTGGCAGAGTGAGTGACCGGTGGCAGAGTGAATGACCGGTGGCAGTGGGTGACCGGTGACTAAGTGGGTGGGTGGCAGTGGGTGACCGGTGACCAAGTGGGTGGGTGGCAGTGGGTGACCAGTGACGAAGTGGGTGAGAGAGTGGGTGGCTGAGTGGGTGGCCGAGTGGGTGGCTGAGTGAATTGGTGAGTGGATGAGTGCCAGAGTGGGTGGGTGAATGGCTGAGTGGGTGGGTGAGAATCAGTATGTTTTTGCTGGAGGAATCCGATGAGCTATGAAGCTCTTTTTCATAGATGCCCAAAGAGTGGCTGAGTGGGTGGCTGAGTGAGTGTCGGTGGGTGTGAGTGGGAATGAAATCTAACCTGCACCTCTGCATTGCAAATCCAGCGAGCTAACGCCCTGCGTGTGGTGGGGTAAAGTGTGGGCATGGCCACTTTGCTCCAACACGTCCGGACCAGCGTGGAAGAGTAGACCAAATACCTCTATATAGCGGCCTCTAGTGGATGCCTTTTCCAGCAGCAGGCGATTCGCATCCACAACAAACCCGTCCCTCCAGGGATAAAAACACACGGCAGTCTGGGAGTGCTTCTCATCAGCTATGGCTCAACACGAGGGCCACTCTGGGGCCGGTTTCCACCGTCAGCGCCTCATCAGCAGCAGCAGCAGGGCCGGGCTCTGCTTGAAGCAGCGCCGTGAACTCAGCAGGCGTCTAGGACGTGACGGCTGTGGGCCAGGCGCCTCCTCCTCTGTCTCCCCCCCACCACCGCCGCCACTGCTGATGTGTGCACACCGCGCGAGGTTCTCACCTTCAGGCTGAGTCGACGTAGAGGAGGCCCAGCGAGCCGCCGCTTCAGAAGCTTTCGCGAGCCACTGACGGTGGCCGTGAGCGGGAAACCAAATCAGCCGCTCGCCACCCACAATCCACAGCGCGCGCCGCCTCCACTCGCCCCCTGCCTGACTGTAAGTAGCAGCGGGGGGAGGGGGGTGGGCAATGGGGGCGTGAGGGGGGGGGGTTTGAGGGGGAGCATGGGCGGGGGTTGCCAGGGGGGGCAAGGGGGGTCGCGAGGGGGGGGATGCTTGGGGGGGGGGGTTGTGAAGGGGGAGGGGCAGGGGGGGAAAGAGGGAGCATGGGGGAGGAGCTTAGGTGAGGGGGAGGAGCTAATGGCTATTACACCACGCCGCGTCTCGCGCCACGTGCTTCCCCTGGCAGTTTGGCCGTTAGGCGTGGAACCGAGCTGTGGGTGAGTGGTGGCGGTGGTGGTGTGAGTCTTTCTATGTGAGTCTGTGTGTGAGTCTCTCTAAGTGAGTCTCTCTGTGTGAGTCTGTGTACGTGTGTGTGGGTCTGTGTGAGTCTGTGTGTAGCAGTGACCCGGTCTCAAATGAGTACCTGGTGCGATGCGTAAACATCGCCACTGGGGAGACAAAGGCGGTCGGGCGTGGTGCTAACCACCCACCCCTTCGTTTACCGTGCCGGCCTTCATACGTACTGCTTGCTAACAGCACTTGCCCCTACAGCCTGTTAAGGCTCTATGAGGATCGTTGTCTTTGGTGTCTTGTATTAGCAGGAGGAGGAGTGGTGGTGTTAATGTTGGTGGTATTAGTGGTGGTGGTGTTAGTGATGGTGGTGTTAGTGGTGGTGTTTGTGGTCTTAATAATGGTGGTGTTGGTGTTAGTGATGGTGGTGTTAGTGGTGGTGGTTGTTCGAGGTATTGTTGCTGGTGTTAGTGATGGTGGTGTTGGTGGTATTAGTGGTGGTCGTGTTAGTGATGGTGGTATTATTGGTGGTATTATTGGTGGTAGTGTTAGTGGTGGTGGTGTTAGTGGTAGTGGTGTTGGTGGTGGTGGAGTTGATGTTGGTGGTGGTGTTTTTAGGGTTCGTAGTGTTAGTGGTGGTGTTAGGAGTGGTGTTAGTGCTGGTGTTAGTTGTGGTGTTAGTTGAGGGGAGCGGTAGTGTAGCGGTTAACGTGCTGCGCTACAAACCTGGCGACCCGGGTTCGATTTCCGCTCACGGCCAACACCAGCAACGATTATCTGAACCGGTCCTGGGCCTCCCCTAGGTAGACTCAGCCTCAAATGAATACCTGGTACGATGTGTAAACATCGCCGCTAGGGAGACAAAGGCGGTCAGGCGTGGTGTTAGCCACCCACCCCCTCGTGTGCCATGCCGACCTTTATAGGTGCTCGCTAGCAGAAATTGCCCCTACAGTATATTCAGGCTATACGGGGGATCTGTCTTTGTTAGTGGTGGTGGTGTTAGTAGTGGTGTTAGTGGTGGTGCTAGTGGTGGTGTTTGTCGCGGTGTTGCTGGTGTCCGAACAAAGGAGCGACGCTCACAACAACGACCTTTGACCTGGGCGGCTGAAATGTAGCACGTTGGCACAGTCATCTCAGTCAGTCAACTCTTGGCACCTGGGTCTGACCTGTGACCTGTCAGTGAGCCTTCAGCATTTCACGTGGTCTCAAAGTGCACCTGGCCTGGCATTTGCTGCTGCTTAGTGGCAAATGGCGGTCTTTGTTGTTTTTGTTGTGTTTCGTGTTGTGGGTGAGTGGTGAGGTTGTGAGTCTGTGATGATGATGTGAGTCCGTGTTGATGATGAGAGTCCGCATTGTGACATGACGCGTGTTTAGACATGAGTATTGTCGCACACCATCGGTTTTGTGTGACCCTCACCTGCGTCTCCCGCTCTCCACGCAGAGACCCGGACCGTGCGAGAAACGCAGTGAGCTCTGAGCACCCTACTCTGCAAGTTGCTGCCATGGAGGTACGTGTGGCTCTTCAACTCGTGTGGTAAAATATGGGTGGACGTGTGTTTTCCCCTCGACTTGTGCCTACCTGTCACCTACCTGTATACCTGGATGTGCTTCTCCTTGTCCGCCTGAGTATGTGTATGTCTATCAGAGTGTGTCTCCGAGATCCTGTTGGTGTGCCTGCCTGTCTACGCGTGAGCATTTACAGCACTATTATCTATCCACTGATGAATGAAAATGCCTTCCTCCCTGAGACCTTGCTACCCCTCAAATGCTGTGATGGAATAATCCGCCAAGCGCCGATTTTGTCGCACCATCTCTCTGGTGGCTCTCCTCTCCGATGTGTTTCCTTCCTTGGCTGCCGCTCCGTTATTATTCTTCACTATCAGCCATTGTTGTCCCTCCTTGCCATGGCTCGTCATGCCCGATCCCCAATCACTCTTTAACAATTTGAACAATCCCTGCGTGTGACCTCAAAATCCACGCATCTTTCATTGTTAATCCAAGCATGGCATCTGATATTGGCCAAATATTCCAATGCTGAGAAACGACAACATCTCGGCAGGACCCTCCTGATTGTGGAGCCCAGGATCTCAGAGATGCTGGCTCAGTGCTCGCCTTCTGCACTTGCTCCAACATCTTAATCAAGCCTATGTGGTGGACCTTTGTCTTTGTGTGTGTGTAGATGAGCCGAGCTGGAGAGGCTCGGAGTAACGACACGTCTTGCACCACGTGGAGTGCGCTGTCCTCAGACGGCACCGGCTCCATCTGTAGCAAATCGCCGAAAGGTAAGAACAGTAATGAGGGACGTCACAGTGGCCACGGTAAATAGTGGGACATCATGATGGCCATGTTGCATGGGGGACGTCACAGTGCCTTTGGTGTATGAGAGATTTTATGGTGATTGTATGGGTGATATCAAGATAGCAATGCTACATGGGGAACTTAATGGTAATCATGTTTTGATTTAAAGCTTTCGTGGCTGCAGGGATTCATATTCTTGGTTCTTTCGGTAAAATCACGTAGAAGGGCAACAATAAAATTATAAAAATATAAAACAATAAAAATCTCACGACGTTTCGACTGCAACACAAGTAATCATCATCAGGTGTGAAAACCACAGCAAGAACCACAGCAAGAAAAATTGAAATTTTCTTGCTGTGGTTTTCACACCTGATGATGATTGCTTGTGTTGCAGTCGAAACGTCGTGAGAATTGTATTATTTTATTATTTTATTGTTTCCCTTCTACGTGACTTTACCGAAAGAACCAAGAATATGGTAATCATGTTGCATTAGAGACTGCATCATGGTTGCCATGTTACATGGGGGACTTCATGGTGGCCATGTTGCATGGGGATAATTATCTGTGCTCTGGCCTCAGTACTGAAACAACATCAAACGCTTTCAGAATTGCTTCTGCGGCCATCTTGAATGCTCTTCCAATATTAGGAAACCACTGAAGCTATCCGCGTTTAAATCATCAAGTTTGACAACTAATATCTATACTCATTCGCTCTTTTGGTAATGTCACCTAGGTAGAAATAAAATAAAACAAATCACGACGTTTCTATCGCAACACAATCAATCTTCATCAGGTGGAACAACCACAGCAATAATAAAATGCTGAAGTAGGTGAGAGAGCTGCCGTGGCAAGAGGTTATCGGTAAGAAAGGGGGGAGGAGCAAGCGGGGGAGAGAGAGGGGAGCTGCGTGAGCGCTAGGGGGAGAAGAAGTGAGGCTGGGGGGGGATGTAGGCGGAGGTAGAAGTGGTAAGCTGAGTATGGGACATGGTGGGAAAGTAAATCTGAAAAATCTACTAGTACCTGGCGCGTGTGATGGAAACAACCACAACCAGTTAAGGCTTTACCTAGTTAAAAACATCCATCGAATGATTGCTCAATTTGTATCCATCTTCTCGGTTGAAGTTATGTCTATGTTTGTATATCTGGATGGCTTCATGAAAAAACCTTTGATAGTTACCTGAAGGTTTGCAGAGTACCTTGGTCTCGGAAAAAAACAATATCACGCGAGCCCACAGCGTTATAACAATGGTCAGACACGGCAGAGGTATTGGTTCTGCGATGTTTCAGATCTGCCTTGTGTTCGCTAACACGGTCCGCGACATGTCAATTCGTTTTCCCAATGTAACTGCTACCGCAGGTACAACTCAGTTTGTCGACTCCAGGATATTGCATGTCAGGATGGGATTAGATCACGGATTTTGTGTACTGTATTGAATCGGACTTGGATCTTGTGTTTGTTTAAGATTTTGGAAATATTTTTGGTAACACCTGCTATGTATGGTAAAGTGATGGTCTTGATAGGCGTCTCAGTGGATTGTTTCTACATGGTTGGAGAAACAGCTTTGCGAATAATGCTGTCCCAGTACCCATTCATCTTAAGAGTCTGGTGTACGTGTTCCAGTTCACTGGCTTGGTGGTGTTGGTTGCAAATGCAGTGGCCCTATGGTGTAGTGGTTTGATGAGGGAATTCTTCTGCGCCGGATGGTGGTGGGAATTAGGTTTTAGATAGGTCTCTTCTCAAACAAAACATCCAGGAATTAGTAGCTTACCATCATTCTCCACTTCCATGGTGAATTTGATGGATGGGTGTATGGAATTTATGTTGTTGAGAAATTGATTCAATGTTGGCAGGCCATGTGGCCAAATGACGAAAGTGTGATCTACGTATCTCTTCCACAAGGAAGGACGTTGGGTGCATGTCTGGATGACATCAGTTTCAAATTTCTCCATGAAAACATTCGCTATCACTGGTGATAAGGGGGGACCCATGTGGGTACCTTCATTTTGTTTGTAGAAAGTACCATTCCTGGTGAAGTAAGTGCTGGTTCAGCGTTTCTACTGCTGCATGCATTTTTTTTCCGCCTGAGGACGACCGCTTGTGTTGCGATCGAAACGTCGTCATTTATTTTATTTTATCCATATGTGACTTTACCGAAAAAAACAAAGAGGAAGTGTTAGTAAGGCAGTTCCTAACCAAAGTTGGTACATCAACATTCAGTCCATGTTGGACCAAGTCTTCAATTATTGCTAAGGTGTCAGGTACAGGAACCTTGGTGAACAGAAAGACTACATCAAAGCTGACGAGCAAATCATCTGGGGACAGTGAAATGCCTTTGATTAGAGAGATAAAGTGAGCTGAGTTTCATACTGCTGAGGTAGTCTTGCCCGTGAATGGAAGCAAGGTCTCAGACAGAAATTGGGCCAGTTTGTAGGGAGGTGAGTTGATAGTGGAAATGATGGGTCGAAGTGGAGTATCTTCTTTATGGATTTTTGGAAGACCATATAATCTGGGTGGTCTATTAGCAGAAGGTTTTAGGGAGAACTGCTTGAATGGTTCGATTAGAGAAGTCGAATTGGTAATGATATTGTTTGTTTTTAAAGCCAGGCAGTTGGTCGGATCTTTGTTGATTTTGGTGTAATTGCTATCATTAAGAAGGTCCTGGATTATGTTGCTGAATGTGGTTTTATCCATGACGACAGTAGCATTGCCCTTGTTGGCTGAGAGGATGACTTTGTCCTCTCTATTTTTTAATTTGGTGAGTTCAGAGCGCTCGTCCTTGCTGATGTTATTAATAGGATTCTTAGCATTTTTAAAGATGGTGGCAATTTTAAATCTTGCCACGTCTGTCGGGATGTGTCCCAAGCCTTTGAGGGCTACATCTACCTGGGTTTTTATATCATCCACTGGGATGTGTTTGAGGGTGACAGCAAAATTCAGCCCTCTAGCTAGTACCGATTTTAGGCTATCGGAGATTGTGTTGTTACTCTGATTAATAGCAGTCTTTTTTATGTGTGGATCTGGTTTCTTTTTTGACAAGTTATTGAATTTAGCAATAAGGTTAACCTTGCATTTGGAAGACATTGTTGTGGCAGAAGAAGCAGTCATGTTATCTACAAGGTTCCAATCAGATGCGGACATTTCATCTGTTAATGTTAAGTGTGATTGTAGGAGACATTTGTCTAAATTATCAAGTTCAAGCCGGAGTAGTCTTATCCTCTCTGAGATTAGAGAAAGGCTAGCTCTGAATAAGATCCGTTTAGAGTTGGGTTAAGTGACAGAAGCAGATGTGAGTTTAAATGTGGTCGGTATTATCTTGTTGTCGCGGCATCTCTTCAGAAAGGTGAGTGACTCGATCATGTGAGCCTTCTTGTCTCGCAGTCTGTTAATGGTTCTAACAGATGTGTGGAACCTATTTGCGTGGTTAGTTTATTAACCTTCCCCCACACTGTTGATTAGCACCATTGGCTACATGCGGTGCAAAAGAATTTCAACATACATAGCTGGGATTGGCAAAAACATCCCAATCCTGAAATATTTACTCTATAAATTGCTCAAAAGTTTGGTTCACACACCTGTTGTTGTTATTCTCCTCGTGCCTACAGAAATCCTGGCTCACTTTGGCCCTCACTTGACCGACCGCGAAAAGCTGGAGCTCGCAGCCATGCAAGAAGTGTGGTACTTTGCGCTCGACAACAAACCCAAGGGATGCAACAGGCATGGATATGATGACGACGAACGTAATTACATTCTGGTGAGGCTCACCACAAAACTACAGCCTTGGGGGCGGTCACAGGGCCCAGAGATAGCGGGGTTTGTGGCTTCTTATTATTGCACCTGAATTACCAACCAGGGCACACACCAACGCGCTTCAAAATCAGAATGTTTAATCCCGAGTAAAGCCCTTTTAGATAAGAAGCAATTTTTCAAGGGAATCTTCGCCAGCAGACAGTATCAAAGCATTCGACAATTACACCCACTCACACACTTACTCACCCACCCCCAGACGCACTCACTTGCTGACTCACTCACTCATTCACCCACTCAATCACTCACCGACCCACTCGCCCACTCACCAATGCACTCACCCGCACACATCTGAATCAGAAGTTTATTTCCCGAGTAAAGCCCATTGAGCTCAGAAGCTCTTTTTAAGGGTGACTCAGCCAGCAGACATCTGAGCATTCCAAATTATGGTTAAAATAACTTCATAATTCCAAGCAAATGTTTTTGTTAAAATTACATTCTCACTTCTTAAACGTTGTGATTTTAACAATAGTCAGTTTAAATGATTGTACCTTTTGTTCAGTTCCGACATGATCACCTCCACTACCGCTATGAGGTGCTCAAGATGATTGGGGAAGGAGGTCAAGGCCAGGTGATCCAGTGCCTTGACCACAAGAGGAACACCCTGGTAGCTGTAAAGATCCTGGTGTCACCGTCGAGGTAAGACTTCAGAGACGTGCCATCACGAGGCCGACGTTGTTAAGTCCATTGCCATGCAATGCGGTGGTGACACTCATGCTTCACAGCGAGAAGGGGGGCCTTGGTTCGGCTCCTGACTCGGGCACCATCGTGTGTGGAGTGTGTACCTTCTACCCCTGTTCTGCATCGGTTCCTTCTAGGTACTCTGGTTTTTCGTCTCTAAAGCTTAAAATACATACACACACAGTGTGAACTGGTATCGGCCAAAACATCCCATTGCTACAAGATTACCTCCACATTACAGTAAGTCATCATTTAATGCTGTAGATACATTCATGAAAAGTTCCGCGTTAAGCGAAAAAGCATTGAGCGAAAAGAATCTCTCCATAAATAATGTAACAATAAAGTTTGGCGAGATGCAATGTATGCATACACTGTGAGATGATGAGACCAATAACTGAGGCTATGCTATAGTAATAGGTTTTACCCTTTTAACTGGCACAAAAACTGACACCTTCTTTGGTTCTTTCGGTAATGTCACGTAGAATGAGAATAAAATAATAAAATAATACAATAAAATTCTCACGACGTTTCGGCCACAATGCAAGCGGCCGTCTTCAGGTGAAAGTTACAGACCTGTCGGGACGACAGAGCTCAACACACCCGAGACGGCTTTTCTTAGAGCTTAGTCTCCACTGGTGTTGGACCAGAAGAGTGGAGACTAGGCTCTAAGAAAAGCCGTCTCGGGTGTGGACCAATCAAATTCAAGGACAGTGCATATTATTATCAGAGTTGTCTCTTTTGTTTGCATTTTGACTGCTTGTGTTGTGGTTATTGCAAACATGATGCCTTGAATAAAGGTGTCAGTTTTTGTGCCAGTTAAAAGGGTAAAACCTATTACTATATCTTGTTACTGGCAAAGGAGGTCTCATAATGAGGCTATGCTGTCACGTTACTTTTATCATTCCGAGTACTGTATCATACCGCTCAACAGTGCAGCTCAAAAAAGTATTTTGTTGTCGACTACTCACAAACCACGTCATGATGGGCTTATTCCGTGTTATAATGGGTGCGTATCTTGTTAGAATGTGCGTGTTCCATGTTGTAATGGTCGCGTTTCTTGTTACAACGGACACATTCTGCATTGTGTAAAAAGTGTTGAAGAACCACGTTATAACGAAAACGCGTTGTTTTAACGGGCGTTTGCATTTAGTTTTCCCGAATGACCAATCCGATTTGAATGGCTCTTCACCTTCAAATCCTATTGGGTACCCTACGCCAGCTCCTGCGCCCCGTATGGTACCAATGAGAGTCGAGAACGCTACTCTAGCTCACAATGCCGTTAGACCTGGTGAAAGTATATTTAATTATTAATTCTGAATAGCATTTGCCTCTGGGTGACCCTTAAGCAAGTGTAAGTTATTAATTTGTGGACTTCCTCTGCGCAGCTCCAAGGAAGAAACATTGCAGAGGATGGAGCTCCAGATAGCTCTGGAACTTCAGAGTGAGGACAGCAATGAAGATTACAACGTCATCAAAGTCCTAAACAGCTTTGATTTCAGGGGACACCACTGCCTTGTCCTGGAGCTGTTGAAGTATGTACCGCGTGTTCCATCTCCCCCTCCCTCCGCTAATAGCGTGGTTAACTGATTAACTAAACAAACTTTTTTGTTTTCGTGGGAAAGTCCACTGACCTATTAGTTATTTTTTTGTAAGCGACCTGCCCACAAATGATAGCTTAACAAAGTAACTTATCACGTGGAAATGTACGGCAGCCAAATACTATGAATGCATGTCGATTCGAAATGTGGAGTGGAAAACCAGAGGACCTACAGAATAATCCACATGATCACAGGAAGAACATGCAAACTCCAAATGTACATGCGTCAGGTTCGGGATCAAACCCCACGACCTTACCAGGCGGAGTTGTTATCTTCTCCCCATGGATAACCCTCTACCACCTGGCAAAAATGCCAATGAAATCAAGTTGTCAAGTGGGCAAATGAGCCAACTAATTTGGTTCATCGACAAACCAACGACCTGAACCTACACTGAACTATGACTCTGAATATTGGTCATGAACATGCACGAACAATATTAAGATTGTTGTTAGCAGAATCAGCACAGCATTTAAGGAGATAACACTGACACTGTGTTGGTGTTGTTTCTGCTTTTGTCTCTCTCACAGGGAGAGCCTTTATGATGTGATGAGAGAATCGGGGTTCCGGTTGGACATGGAAATGGTGAAAAGTTATACCAGGGGAATCCTCATGTTCCTGTCCCACATCTCTTCCAGGAACATAGTTCACGCGGACATCAAGCCAGTGAGTGGACACAGCATTCAGTATGATTTTGTTGCAGAGGCGTATTGTTAGTAGGGAATCGTTCCACGGAGAAAACCGGCCACATTAGTCACAAGGTCTATGCGTTCGCTGTTTCCATCTAACTGGAAGGAGGCAGGGTCATTGTACCCCTGGTGAAGATAATGCGGTATGAATTAAACTGTAGTGTAGAGTCGTGTCGGTATTGGGGACTCACCATAGACAAAACCGGCAACGTTGATCACAGCGTTGCCCCAGTCCTTCGGAGACAGAAACTGGAGCAAATAAAGACTATTTCCTAAGTGTGCCAAACGTGTATTTTGACCTGACAGCTGCCCGCTGTCGGCTTCCACACTGCGAATGGAAAACTTCCGAAGACAAACGCGCGGTGGATAGCGTCATGGAATACGCGAGCTCTCATGTGTAGCTTTTGGTCCGTAACCCGTTAAAGGGCACTATTGCAGCTGTGAGCTCAATGCACTCTCCTGTCAGAGGAACCATGATCAGTTGTCAATAGAGCTGCCCTCCTTTACTTCGATGGTCCCTTAGAGTGCTTTGAACATGAGCCTCAAATCAAATCTCTTTTCTAGATGCAATTGAAAGGGGCAACCCCCAGTAATAGCTGTCAACAAACATCAAATGTTGCACTTGACTGACGCTCGTTGACGGCACTACGCCTCGTCTAGTTCCCCTGTTTAGCGTAGGTGGTGGTACGTGATCGTTCCACTGCTGGCTGAATGTTATCGGCATAACCTCTGCATTTGAATTCATTCTGCCCCTTCTCCTGCAGGAAAATGTTCTCATCAAGGACACCGTGACCGGCACTGTGAGGGTCACGGACTTTGGCACGAGCTTTTTTGTGGAAAGTCAACGTGAGTGACCTCTCCTGGGTGTGTGAGCGTCTGCGTGTGGGTGTTTGTCTGATTGTGTATATGTGTGAGTATCTGCGTGTCTGTACATGTGACTGTTCATGTGTGTGATGAGGATGCTGTTTAAGAAACAGTGAGTACACAAACACATATATGTGTTGTTCTTGTGATTGGTGTGCAGCTATGAATGTTGGTGGGACTCTGGAATACTCGGCTCCGGAGCTGCACTTGGGCTACAGCTTGACCTGTGGCGTAGACATGTGGGCACTGGGTTGCACGGTGGCGGAGTTGGCGACGGGCAGGCAATTATTTCAGTCCGACAGTGACAAAGATTACCTCCCGCGCTGCATTGAGGTATTTCCCACTGGCCGTCCATCCGCTCGTGATGCCCCTCTCTTTCCTTGGAGTCGTGGGTTTTGGGGGTGGCAGGAGGGGAGGTGGCCACTTAGTGATCTGGCGAATAGCGGCCGTCGTATGTTGTGTATGAGTGTACACGTGTCCATCTTGTACGTGTGAGGGGAGCAGTAGTGTAGCGGTTAGCATGCGGCGCTCATGGCCCACACTAGTGATGATTATCTGAACCGGTCCTGGGCCTCCCTTAGTTAGACTCAGCCTTAAATGAGTACCTAGTGCAGTGTGTAAAATACCTGGGTCAATGTGGCCCACCACCCCCTGTCTCTGTGTGCCATAATGCTTGCCCTCAACAAGCGCTGCTGCTGTTGTTACGCTATACTAACATCACTTGCCCCTACAGTCAGCCGAGGATACACGGGTGACCTTTGTCTTTGTCTCAACCATGTGCAGATTCTGGGAATGCCTCCACGATACATGGTGAATTCAGCTCCCGACAGAAGGCAGTTTTTTGGTGAGTTAAAGGGTGGTGCGAGTGACGGACCGGATTCAGTTTTAAGAAGAGGCCTGCGGCTGTTGTTATTTTTTTGGTGGGAGGGGGGGGGAATGGCCTCTTTTTATTTAAAATTCCTTTGGTGAGTGGGTGGGTAAGTCGGTGTGTGGGCAAGTAGGTTGTAGGGTAAGTGGGCGAATTGGTCAGTGGGTAAGCGGGTGGGCAGGTGAGTTGGGGGGGTGGTTCGGTGATTGGGTAGGTGGGTAGGTGAGTGAGTGATTGTGTAGGTGGAAGAGTGGGTGGGTGGGTGAGTAGGTTGATGGATGGGTCGGTAAGTGGGTAAGTAGGTGACGTGGTGGTTGGTGACTGCATCTGTCCCGCTGTGCATGGCTCCCGCAGACCGTCAAGGGAAGATGTTGTGCCCAGGCAAGAAAAGGGTACCGGGGAGCTTCCCACTTGAAAGTGTGCTCAAAAGCCACGACCCGGCGTTTGTGGAATTCGTCAGCTTCTGTCTGCGGTAAGACACACCCACCACCCCCTCCCAATGAGGATCCCCCCCCCCCTCCAATTGATCGGCGATCACTCTCCACCGATCGCCAGGAAAATGTGGAGCTGAGTGGGACTGCCGATGTGCAGTACCACCGGTGTCAAGATCGCCCTCTGTGGAGGATGGGGAGGTCCGTGCAAGATGCTGCTGGCCAATGCGATGCTCGGGGCATTTTTAGTCTACTGGGCATCAGAGGATTGCCACTGTTCCTGCTGCTTCTGCTGCTGCCGTGCATTCCTGACCTTGTAGGAGAAGGGAAGCAACTTCAATGCTCTCACCACGCTTCTCTCACTACGTTTGGCGCGTGTGTCTCCCACGCGTCTCTCAACAGATGGGTTCCGGATTCTCGTATGACGCCAGCGCAGGCGCTGGATCACAGCTGGCTCCGGACCGCGGCCACCAGCACCACCAGCAATGCCACCACCACTGCTACTCCTGGCCGTGTCCAGTGCTTTGGAGCTGCTGAACGACGGTAACCCACATTCTGCTGACCAATTTTCAAGGCAGTCCATAGAGAGGTGTGGGGCCCAGGGCAAGTCACAACTCCCACATGGAGAAAGTGGCCCAAGTATGGGCATCAAACCCAGGTCCCTCTTTGGCTGTGAGTTCCAGCCCTGCCGCCCACAAACTAACACACGGAGAGTTCAAATCTCACCTGTACATTCGGTTATATACGGATGTATTTTTATAATTGCTTTCTGGGTGAGGACAAATAATGAAGTGGCCATATCTTTGCCATGTAGGTAACCCTTCATCCACTGTGACATCGCCAGCTCCCCCCCTCCCCCCCGATGGTGGGGGAGGGGATGGCTGCGATCTCTGCTGCAGCAGTAAGTTGGAACAATGTCGTGCGCATATCTTCACAGAGCGGAGCCGGCGCTGCCCCCATTCTCTTTGCTCGCCTGGGCCTCTGATTGGAGGCTGAAGGTTGTGGAGGAAGAGGAAACCCAGGTGGAGGAGCTGGTGTTGCAGGAGGAAGAGACCCTGGTGGAGGAGCTGGTGGTGCAAGAGGAGGAGACTCTGGTGGAAGAGCTGGTGGTGCAGGAGGAGGAGACCTTGGTTGAGGAGCTGGTTTTGCAGGAGGAGGAGGCCTTGGTGGAGGAGCTGGTGGTGCAAGAGGAGGAGACTCTGGTGGAAGAGCTGGTGGTGCAGGAGGAGGAGACCTTGGTTGAGGAGCTGGTTTTGCAGGAGGAGGAGGCCTTGGTGGAGGAGCTGGTTTTGCAGGAGGAGGAGACCTTAGTGGAGGAGCTGGTTTTGCCAGAGGAGGAGACTCTGGTGGAGGAGCTGGTGGTGCAGGAGGAGGACACCCTGGTGGAGGAGATCGTTGTGGAAGAGATGGTGGTGGAGGAGAAGGAGAAAACAAGGAAAGAGGATCAAGTGATGGTGATGCAGGAGAAGAGGAAGCCAGGGGGCCTGGCCCGCATGGGGAGAGTCATCCGCTCACTCCTCCGACGCGTGCTGCTGTGTGGTGGCCGGTCCACCGCACAGTAGAGATGGAGGTGGTCGTTGATCGGTCTGATCCATGACCACTATCACCACACCTACCACACACACCCTGTACCCACCCACCCCGTGACACCCACCACACTCCACACACACCCTGCACCCACCCACCCCGTGACACCCACCATCCACCACACTCCACACACACCCTGCACCCACCCCATGACACCCGCCACACTCCACACACACCCTGCACCTACCCACACTGTGACACCCACCACCCACCACACTCCACACACACCCTGCACCCACCCACCCCGTGACACCCACCATCCACCACACTCCACACACACACCCTGCACCCACCCACCCCGTGACACCCGCCACCCACCACACTCCACACACACACCCTGCACCCACCCACCCCGTGGCACCAACCACCCATCACACACCACACACACCCTGCACCCATCCACCCCGTGACACCCACCATCCACCACATTCCACACACACCCTGCACCCACCCACACCGTGACACCCATCACCCACCACACACCCTGCACCCACCCACCCCGTGACACCCACCACACTCCACACACCCTGCACCCACCCACACCGTTACACCCACCACACACCACACTCCACACACCCTGCACCCACCCACCCCGTGACACCCACCACACTCCACACACCACACACCCTGCACCCACCCACCCCGTGACACCCACCACACTCCACACACCCTGTACCCACCCACGCCATGACACCCACCACACACCACACTCCAAACACCCTGCACCCACCCACCCCGTGACACCCACCACACTCCACACACCACACACCCTGCAACCACCCACCCCGTGACACCCACCACACACCACACACCCTGCACCCACCCACCCCCTTGACACCCACCACCCACCACAATCCACTCACACCCTGCACCCACCCACCCTGTGACACCCAACACACTCCACACACCCTGCACTCACCCACCCCATGACACCCACCACTCACCACACACCCTGCAACCACCCACCCCGTGGCACCCATCACCCACCACACACCCTGTACCCACCCACCCCATGACACCCACCACCCACCACACTCCACACACACCCTGCACCCACCCACCCCGTGACACCCATCACCCACCACATACCCTGCACCCACCCACCCCGTGACACGCACCACCCACCACACTCCACACCACCCTGCACCCACTCACCCTGTGACACCAACCACACTCCACACACACCCTGCACCCACCCCGTGACACCCACCAGCCACCACACTCCACACACCCCCTGCACCCACCCACTCCGTGACACCCACCACCCACCACACTCCACACACACCCTGCACCCACCTACCCCGTGACAACCACCACACACCACACTCCACACAAAGGGTTAAGGGTTTTGAGGGTTACGTGTTTAAAGGATTAGGGGTGGAGAGATCTAGGGGTTTATAGAATTATGGTTTTAACAGTAAAGGGGTATAGAGTGTTAGGGGGTTTGGGATTTTTTGTTGTATTTGGGTTATGGTTTCAAAAGGTGAGGAGTTTAGATGGATAGGGTTTTATGGGTAAATCGGTTTAAAGGGTTAGGGATTTAGAGGATTATAAGTTAAGGGTTTAGAGGTTTACAGGGTGATGGGTTTAGGGGTTTAGAGGGTTAGGTATTTAGAGGGTGTGTGGTTTAGAGGTTTAGGGGTTTAGAGGCTGAGGGTTTTAAGGGTAAAATGTTTTAGAGGTTTAGCGGTTTAGAAGGTGATTAGCTTAGAGGGTTAGGGTTTTAGAGGGGTACAGTTTAGAAGGTTATGGGTTTATAGGGTTATAATTGTAAGGAGTTTGGTGTCCTGAGGTTTAGACGGTTTATGGGTTTCGATTGTTAAAGGGTTAGTGGTTTAGAGGGCTTGGAGTTTATAAGGTTACGTGTTAAGGGTTTAGAGGTTTTTTAGGGGATAAGCGTCTTCGATGTTTTGGGGGTTTCTAGGGTTATGGTGTTTAGGGGTTGAGCGTTTTAGGGGTTGAGGATTTTAAGGGTTAGGGGTTTAGAGGGTTGGTGTTTAGAGGGTTAGGGGTGCAGAGATCTAGTGCTTTTGAGAATTCGGATTTTAACGGTAAAGGGGTTTAGAGTGTTAGGGGGTTTGGGGTTTCAGGGTATTTGGGTTCTGGTTTCAAAGGGTGAGGAGTTTAGAAAGGATTTGATTTAATGGGTAAAGGCGTTTAGAGGGTTTGGGATTTAGAGGATTATAAGTTGAGCCGTTTAGAGGTTTACAGGGTTATGGGTTTAGGGGTTTAGAGGTTTAGGGGGTTAGAGGGTGAAGGTTTTAAAGATAAAGGGGTTTAGAGTGTTATGGGTTTCGAGAAGTAGCTGTTTAATGGGTTTATGGGTTTTGATTGTTATAGGTTAAGTGGTTTAGAGGGTTAGGAGCTTAGAAGTTTCGGGGTGTTTCGGGGATAAGGGGTTTCGTGGTTTATAGACTTCGAGGGTTTAGGGGTTGAGAGTGTTAGCGCTTGAGGGGATTCAAGGGTTAGGGGTTTAGAGGGTTAGGGTTTTAAGGTTAAAGGGCTTTATAGTGTTAGGTGTTTAGAGGATTGGGCTATTAGTGGTGTAGGAGTTTAGAGGGTGAGGGGTTTAGCAGGTTAGGTGCCGAGAGGGTTACGGTTTTAGGGGTTGCGGAGTTTAGAGGGTTTGGTGTTTAGACAGTTAGAGTTTTGGGGGTTTATGGGTGGGGTTTTCGAGGGAGAGGTTTTTAGACAGTTAGGGTTTTAAGGGTAAGGTCGTTTAGAGGATTAGGTGTTTAGAATGTTAGAGTTTAGAAGATTTTGGGGTAAAGAGGGTTGGGGGTTTAGAGAGTTAGGTGTTTAGAGATGTATGGGTTTCGATTGTTAGAGGTTGAATGGTTTAGATGGTTAGGAGTTTAGGAGGTTATAATTGTATGTGTTTAGGGGTTTAGAGGTATGGGGGTTTTGAGGGTTAGGGGTTTATAGGGTAATGGGGTTTAGCGGTTTAGAGGGTTATGGGTTTTGGGATTTGGGAGTTTAGAGGGTTTAACACCAAGACTTTGACAACTAATATTATCCATACTAAAGGTGTTTTGGATTTCTCTCCGACACTTAATGGCACTTTTTTATTGTCATGACAAACTTTACTAATTGGCTGTGTCGGGTGGTGTCTGGTTTAACGACACATTTATATTTACACGATCTAACCCGAAAATATATTTATTATGGATTTAGAGGGTTAGGGGCTTAGAGTGTTATGTGTTTAGAGGGTTAGCGTTTTAGGGGTATAGGTGTTTTAAGGGTTAGGTGTCTTGAGGGTTAGTTCTTTAGAGGGTATGGGTGTTAAATGTAGATTTGAAGTTTTCGTGACTGCAGGGATCCATATTCTTTGGTTCTTTCGGTAAAGTGACATAGATAGAAATAAAATAAAACAAATCGCGACGTTTTCATCGCAACACAAGCGATCTTCATCAGGTGGGACAAAACACAAGCGATCTTCATCAGGTGGGACAACCACAGCAAGAAATGCTGAAGTCGGCGGGAGAGCTGCCATGGCAAGAGGTTATATAGTTAAGAGAGAGGGGAAGAGGCAAGGGGACAGAGAGAAAAGGGGGGGGTGTGGGGTAGGAAAAGGGGGGGGGCACGTAAGCGCTAGGGGAAGAGGACGTTAGGCTGGTGGGGGGACATGGGCGGGGCAGCAGTAAAACCGGCAGGTAATGATGGAAACAACAACACAAGTTAAGGCATTACCTGATTGATAACATCCTTCCAGTGATTGTTTAATTTGTATCCATCTTCTCGGTTGAAGTTTTGTCTATACCCTGGAGTCTACAAACTGAGTTGTAACTTCGGCCGCAGTTACGTTGGAGAAATAAAACGACACGTCTCGGACCGTGTTCGCGAACACAAGGCGGATCTGAAACATGGCAAACCAATACCTCTGCCGTAGTGGCCATTGTTATAACGCTGTGGGCTCGCATGATATTGTTATTTTCGGAGGCCAAGGACAAAACTTCAATCGAGAAGATGGATACAAATTAAACAATCACTGGAAGGATGTTATCAACCAGGTAATGCCTTAACTTGTGTTGTTGTTTCCATCGTTACCTGCCGATTACTGCTAGCCCCGCCCACGTCCCCCCACCCCAGCCTCACGTCCTCTTCTCCTAGCGCTCACGCGGCCCCCCTTCCTCTCCCTACCCCACACTCTCCCCTCTCTCTCTCCCCCCTTGCCTCCGCCCCCATCTCATACCTGTATAACCTCTTGCCACGGCAGCTCTCCCGCCGACTTCAGCATTTTCTTGCTGTGGTTGTCCCACCTGAAAATATCACTTATGTTGCGATCGAAACGTCGTGATTTGTTTAATTTTATTTAATTTATACCTACGTGACTTTACTGAAAGAACCAAAGAGTATGGATTCCTGCAGTCACGAAAGCTTCAAATAAAGATTAAAATAGTTTAGTTTAATTTGTTTATTTTTGAACAGTTTGTCTTTCCTGTCATTTTTTGTATTTTTTTAGTTATGTTCTGACCTGCCCGATTGGACAGCTGTGAAAACAGATCTTTGTAGCTCATCGATTTCATCCAGTGTAAATAAATATTCAGATTTAAATTTTATTGACCTCTGTGCGAGTCTATGGATTTCTGAGTTTGTGGGCCTCTGTGAGTGTATGGGTCTCTGTCTGAGTCTATGGATCCCTGTGTCAGTATATAGGGTCGCCGTATGAGTCTGAGTGTCTGAAGGAATGTATGGGTCTCTGTTGGAGTCTATGGGTTTCTGGTTCTGGGTCTGAGTGGGAATCTATGGTTCTCTGAGTATGGTTGTTTGTGCGAGTCTTAAGTGCACAAACTGAACTTAAAAAGGGCATTGAGGGGTGCGGAATCCAAGTTGACTATTAAGCTCCCCGCAGTGCAAGCCAGCTCTCTAGTCGTGTCATCATACAGCCCCTGTAATTCTTTATAATAATAATTAGACTTACTCCAGGAAAGCCACGCTGAGTCATAGTAAGGTCCTGAATTTGTTTTTTATTGTAAGATCTTTTCAATCAATGAATAACGAATTCTTACACAAGTGGGGGGAAACCGGAGCACCCGGAGAAAACAAACGTATGTGAAGGGGCAGCAGGCAGCATTTTAAACCGTACAAGTGACGATGGCGATGATCCCACTTGCTATAATGCCTTCTCCTGGCCAGTCAGATGCTTTCTCCTGGCCAGCCAGGAGAAGGCACCTCAATGTCCACGGGAAGGGGGTTTCACAATATTTACTGTGTGATCCACCAACCCTTGCTGCCTTCTACAGTGCTGGATCGCAGGCTTGCGTCACCACCTTCTGGCGAGTATTTGTAGTTATTATTTAAAGCTATATAGCACTCACAAGAACGACTCAAGAGGCACGAGGAGCCACAGACATGCAGGAAGGAAGCCACGTGGTGAGCCAGCACCAACGATTGTCCAGGCTCTACGGTACTCTATGTATGGAGGCATTATTGGCTAATTAATAACGAGTGTTTGTACAAGTGGGGGAAATCGGAGCACCCAGAGAAAAGCCACGTGTGTGAAGGGCAGCATTTTAAACCGTACAGGTGACGATGGCGATGAGTCCACTTGCTGTACTGCCTTCTCCTGGCGAGGCAGGTTATGCACCTCGACGCCCACGGGAAGAGGATTTCACAACATCATTGTGCGGTGATTTACGAACCCTCGCTGCCTTCCCCAGTGCTGGATTTGAGACGTGCACCACTAACACCAGGCGAATGATAACAACAACAACAATAACTATACTTATTACTTGGTAGCAACAGGCGAAAGAAAACAACAGGCAAATTATAACAGTCCAATTAAAACAGGCGAATGATAACAGGCAAATGAAAACAGGCGAATGATAACAGGCGAATGATAACAACAGGCGTATGTTTAGAACAGGCGAGTAGTAACAACAACAATTATTATTTACACTTAGAACTTGATAACAACAATATTTATACTTATAACGTGATCAAGCATGCCTCAGAGGTGCGAGGAACCACAGACAATCAGGAAAGAAGCCACTTGGTAAGCTGGCACCAACGATTGCCCAAGCTCTGTGACCCTATTGATACGTTTTTATCGACCAGATAGGGAGCGTTACGTGTGGGGGGGAAACCGCCCCCTTCGGTGCCTCCATGGTCCAATAGCTGGTCTTCTTGGCGCCACGGTCCCGAGCCCCCTAAAAGTTCCTCATGGAGCAAATCAACGGGTGGGCCATTGCCTTGTCAGGGCTCATTCATTGCTCCGGATCCCACCTGAAAATGCCAGGCGCAGATCCCCACATCATTAAAGCCACGGGTGCATTTATCCCAGATATAAACAATCGCAAACTATTTGACTATTTTTTTTTACTTTAACCAGGCAAGGCCCACTGAGCTATACAGCTCTCTTTCAGAAGCGGCCACACAATTACAGCTCAACAAATTGGCTTATTACGTGGACATTAGTAGCCAAATACTCTAAACATGTGTTAATAAATGTGGAGGGAAAACCCGGAGGATCCGGAGAAAAATACACGCGACCACGGGGAGATAACATACAAACTCCAAATACAAAGGTGTCAGGGTAAGGATTGAATACACGACCTCCTGTATACCCTACAAAATAGTTAACATCTCGCCACCGTGGCGCCCAATTCTGATCACATGACATAGCAAAACAAACGTCGCGGTGCATAGCAATAATTCAATTGGGCAATTACTGAGCGTTCATAAACGTGAGGGGATACAGGAGTACCCAGAGAAAACCCACTCGTGCAAGGGGGCAACCCTCTATCCCATGCAGACAGAGATGGTGCTTATCCCACTTGCTGTACTGCCTTCTCCTGGCCAGCCAGGATATGCCACCTCAACACCCACTACACCATGAACTTTGTGAACCGAGTTCAATGATAGCGATGGTGTCACCATCGCTATCATTGAAGACCTGGTTCATCAAGGACTGCATACTGATGTACCCCCCCTGGTGAGACATTGCTTAACCAACACTTACTTCACCTGGAATGGAACTTTCTACAAACAAACTGAGGGCACCCCAATGGTCTCCCCCCTATCTCCGGTTGTAGCCAACGTATTCATGGAAAAATTTGAAACTGACGCCATCCAGACTGCCACTCTACGCCCGACCTTATGGAAGAGGTACGTTGATGACACCTTTGTCATCTGGCCACATGGCCAGCCTGCTCTAGACCAATTCCGCGACCACATCAATTCCATACACCCAGCCATCAGATTTACCATGGAGGTCGAAAAAGATGGCAAACTACCCTTTTTGGATGTCTTAATTAAAAGAAGACATGATGGTTCAATGAGCCACTCTGTCTACAGGAAAGCTACCCATACAGATGCTTACTTGAAACCGGATTCCCACCACCATCCATCCCAAAAAAACTCCCTCATCAAGACTCTATACCATAGAGCCCAATGCATTTCCGACCAGGAACACATTACCAGTGAACTCAAGCACGTACACCAGGCTCTCAGGGCTAATGGCTACTCCGACTACACAATCCGCAAAGCCATCACTCCAGTCATGAAGAAGGATCCTCTTTTGGAGCCACTCAAAACCATCACCTTACCCTACATTGCAGGGGTCACTAAAAAGATCTCCAAAATCCTGAACAAACACAAGATCCAGGTCCGATTCAACACAGTACATAAAATCCGTGATTTAGTTCCATCTGTAAAAGATGCTGTTCCAGACATACAGTACCCAGGCGTTTACAAACTAAAGTGCCTCTGTGGTAGTAGCTACATTGGAGAAACCAAAAGACATATCTCGGACCGCATCCGCGAACACAAAGCAGACTTGAAACACGGTAGGACGAACTCCTCTGCCGTGGCAGATCACTGTTATAATTCAGTGGGCTCACATGACATTGACTTCTCCAAGACGGAGGTTCTTTGCAAACCAACCGGCTACCATGAGAGATTCGTTCATGAGGCCATTCACATATACAAGCACAGAGACAATTTCAACCGAGAAGATGGATTCAGGCTTAGTAACCACTGGAAAGATGTTTTAAATCATTTCTGTTCTTAATTAATTGTATTTTTACGATGACCTTCAGACCGCAGCTCTTTCGCCAGCATTGCCTCTTAATACCTCTCACACCACGGTTAATGGTATAGTTTTACAATATGGAGCATACTAGGGCCTCGCAGCTGTCTCTCTCCCCCTCCTCTGTTCCGACCATGGACGAACTCGTCCGTCTGAACGGGACCCGTAGCTATCCGTGGGGCTGAAATTTGAGGGTAAGAATCCACCCATTTTTTCGCCATATAGCATTGTGATATATAACGACTTATTGTTGGTAGCTTAGCTGATTGGAGAATATAGAGTTTATTGATAACATGAAGGTAATTTATATTTTAGTTTTTATTGGTTCACTATATAGTACTGTGAATAGCTCAGATGTGTAGTCATTTCTGTGACCAGTCACTAGCTAATCACTCAGTTGTTTCAATGCTGGATTCGCCTAGTTATTTCAATGCTAAATTCTCCTGTTTGATTTGTACTAAGGGCCTCGGTGAATGTGTATGCTCTGACTTTAACGTAGCTATTTCTGCAGCAGGTACAAGCTAACCACTCAGCTATCTCAATGCTAAATTCTATGCTAATTCCATTGTCAAGATGTGTATGCCTTAACTTAGCTATTTCAATGCTAAATTCTATGCTAATCCCTTTAACAATGGGTGCCTCTGCGGGTGTGTATGCTTTAACTTTTAACATAGCTATTTCTGTGACCAGTCACAAGCTAATCATTCAGCCATTTCAATGCTAAAATCTATGCTAATTCCTTTGTCAAGGCGCTTTGTTCCTCTCACACAGCTTAAAGGCCGTATCTGAACGTGGCTCTTTCACTCCAGCGCTGTCATACCAGACAGTCTCGCTCCCTTCACCTGATGAAAGCCGCTTGTGTTGTGGCCGAAACGTCGTGAGAATATTATTGTGTTATTTTATTTTATCAATTTATTATTTTATTATCATTCTACGTGACTTTACCGAAAGAACCAAAGAAGATGAATCATTGCAGTCACGAAAGCTTTAAATCGAAACTCTAAACATGTGTTAATAAATGTGGAGGGAAAACCCGGAGGATCTGGAGAAAAATACACGCGACCACGGGGAGATAACATACAAACTCCAAATACAAAGGTGTCAGGGTAAGGATTGAATACACGACCTCCTGTATACCCTACAAAATAGTTAACATCTCGCCACCGTGGCGCCCAATTCTGATCACATGACATAGCAAAACGAACGTCGCGGTGCATAGCAATAATTCAATTGGGCAATTACTGAGCGTTCATAAACGTGAGGGGATACAGGAGTACCCAGAGAAAACCCACTCGTGCAAGGGGGCAACCCTCTATCCCATGCAGACAGAGATGGTGCTTATCCCACTTGCTGTACTGCCTTCTCCTGGCCAGCCAGGATATGCCACCTCAACACCCACTACACCATGAACTTTGTGAACCGAGTTTAAATTTCTGGCCACGGCGAACATCAGTGGCTATCTCCCTCTTCCTCTCTCGTCCCTGCTATTATCTCCCTCTTCTTCCCGCGTCCCTCCCACTATCTACCTCTCCAATCCGTCCCACCATCTTCCTCCCTCGTCCCTCCCACCATCTCCCACTTCCTCCCCAGTACCTTCCACTATCTCCCTCTTCCTCCCACTTGGCTCTACTATCTCCCTCTTCTCCCGTCCCTCGCACCATCTCCCTTTTCTTCCCCCATCCTTCCCACTATCTCCCTCTGCATCTCCAATCCCTCGCACTCTCTCCCTCTTCCTTCCCCTTCCTTCCCACTATCACCTTCTTACTCTAACCGATCTGCCTAATCCTCCCAAATCACTCCCACTATCTCCCTCTACTTCCCCAGTCGCTCCAACTATCTCCCTCTTCATTCCCCTTTCCTGCCACTATCTCCCTCTTCCACTCCCTTCCCTCCCACTATCTCCCTCTTCCTCTGCCGTCCCCCCCGCTATCTCCTTCTTTCTCTCCCATCCCTCCCACTTTCTTCCTCCCCCGTCCCTCCCACTATCTTCTCATCCTCCCCCATCCATCCCACGATCTTCCTCATCCTCTCCCGTACCTTCCGCACCTTCCTTATTTAACACCATCAGGTTCACAGACTCGCCCTCGCGTCTCCCAAGTCAAATAGCCTAGCTTAGACACAACCCTCACCATGTTACACTGACGGCATCGACCGAGACAGCCAACAACTATCCGGCCGCCCAATTATCTAGTGAAGACGGCAGCGACCAAGTCGGCAAAGACAGTGCCAACGAGACGACTCCACTTCCCAGAACCTGCAACCACGAGCTCTCGCTCTCCGCTGCTTTTATCCGACTCGGCGCGGCCTGGCTCCGCCCTGGCCGCGCCTCCCTTCTCCAACCCACGAGCGGGTTCCAGGGTCTTCCAGACAGGGTCTCTGTGATCCTTGCCCCAGTGCCTCCGCCCTGCTGACAAACACGCGTGAGGCTCACTGGCGTGTGTACTCCCCGTCCACCGCAGTTGCCGCTGCTGGACAACAACTATTACTCTACAGTTGTACTGCCCTTCTGTACCGTGCCCCCGAGCCATCAACACGGACTCACAGCATCAACACAGACTCACATGATCAACAGACTCCCACGATCAACACTCACAGCATCAATACGGACTCACACCATCAACACGGAAACACAGGGTCAGTGAGCGAGATGGCGGATGGTTTGGATCAGGGTGATGTTGGGGCAAATTCCATTAATTGGGAAAGGTGGCAATCTTGTGGGAATGTCCTCGCCAGAGAAGAAACTTGTCGCTTCCATGTTTTATTTTCATCCAACGTCCCATTAGCGAGATCCAGAGCGTGACGGACTCATATGGAGTCGGCCTCCTGTAATTTTTCTGGTCTCATTCTCACCACAGGTGAAAGCAGAGCCACACATCAACGTGCCAATGGGGCCACGGTTGAAGTGGTGGGGCCACGGTTGAAGTGGCGGTGGCCACGGGTCATGTGGCCTCGATGTATTTTCCATGTTGAAGGCCGATTGCCCCAAACATTGCCCGTCATATGCAGTGTCACTGAATAACGTGTGAAACATACTGTAGCATATACAAAATTTTATTTTCTTCATACATTAAATACAATAAACACAATAAACATGAAATGCATATAGGACATTTATAACTCTCTCAATGACCAAACTTGTATTTTATGAACACACTTATACAAGCAAAATATGACAAAAGTGTTCCAGATTACAGTTTCAATTGAGACTGAAATCCGGAATCATTACCCCCTACTGACAGACTAATAATACCCGCTCGCAGGCCAAGTGCTGATTCACCTTGGGGCCTCGCCTGGTATAGAGGTCGTGGGTTAAATCCCAACGCCTGTATATCTGGAGTTTGCATGTTCTCCCCGTGACCACGTGGATTTTTCTCTGGGTCCTTCGGTTTTTCCCTCCACATTTAGAAACATGCGTTTAAAAGTATTTGGCTGCTATATATTTCTGCGTGACAAGCCACTTTATAGCACTTTCATTTGTGGCCCGGTCGTTCCTGAAAGAGAGCTATACAGCTGAGTGGGCCTTACCTGGTAAAATAAAAATAGATTAGTTTTGTTAGTTTATTTTGTGCCACAGGGGGACAGCTACAGGGGGGGGGGTGCCCATTAAAATGGTCGAGATGAGATGCAACTTAAGGCGCTTGTGACTTCCCAAAAATATTATTTATGGCAGGTTTTCACATCTAAACATCCCGGGTGGCATTGAAGCCAAGAGCTCCCACCCTAGGCGAGTAGCTACGAGAGCGGTGCTGTGCACGGCGACACGCCACTTTCTCCATCTGCCTGACTTGGTATTTTCTTTTTTGTTACTTAAATAAATGTTAATGTTTCGTTTTGTGTATGCATGTATGTACACCGTTTGGGGAGCGGTGGTGCAGCAGTTAGCGCACTACGAACTCAGACATCTGAGTACATCGTGTGGTGTGTATAACATCGCAAAACTGGGGAGGACAAAGGCAGCCAGACGTGGGGCTGGCCACACAACCACTTCTGTGCCATGCCGGCCATCATAGGTGCTACCCGTTAAAAGCACTTGCCCCAGCAATCTGTTAACGGCGATACGGAGTACCATTGTCTTTTTGTGCAATTGTGTGCTTCTGTGTGCCACGCATGCGACGATGTAAATGTTTGTGTTTGATAAATGTACATCCGCAATGTGTGTGTGACGCGTATAATGCACGTGTGTGACGACGGTTGGAACAGCGATTCACGCACTGCCCTATCCACGCGGCGACCTCTCCTCAACGTCTCGAGCCTCGGCGGAGAGCGCCGCGAGGTTCGACTCCAACTCCGGCTTTCCAGGGACAAACCCCCCCCCCAATGCCCCACCCCCCAGGCCCATGGGGGGGGGGGAAGTCGCTCCCCTCCCTCACTCCACGCTCAGGAACTTCCTCTTCTTCGCCGTGTTCATGTACGGTCGCCAAGGCCACTCCACCTCGGCGGTGGCCGCGTTGTCCAGCGTGCCCAGTTTAATCTCATAGACTGCGCGACACACAAAAGCAAAGATCCCCCCCATGCAGCCTTTAACAGACGGCGTGGGAAAAGCGCTGTTCGTGTGTTAGCATGTAGGAAAGCCAGCACGGCACACCAAGGGGTGGGTGTGGGTGGCCAGCATTACGTCCGATCATCTTTGAATTTACACATCGCATCTGGGGTGGGGGAATGCGAGTCGGGTCACGGTACAGCGAATGCGACCAGAGCAGCGACCCCACCGACTCAAGTTCCGATCCGCTCTACAAGTCACCCGCGGGCCACCTAGCCCGAGGTTAGACTCTTACATTCAGCCCATCATCCTCTCAGGGGTCGATAAAATTTACAACCACTTCGTAGGGAAGTCCACAAGGAATGTGGAATTTCCACCGCCTCTGCTGGGGTGTAAAGTGGAGACGAGTAACAATGTGTCAGGCAGACTTACGCTCCATCTCGAATCACGGTCCCACCTCCTTCAACTCGATGTCCTTGCCGTCGCGCTTGTAGACGTTGTGCCTGTTGGGAGGGGGGAAGGGGGGCACAGAAGTCACGGGAGGGGTCGCGGCAAGTCACACGGACGGCGCTGGACTCTCATTACGCGTCCTCGCAGACGTTTGCCAGTTAGAGGCCAGCGGCCACCCTGTTTAAAACTGCGGATGCATTAACAAATGAACAACATTACGCGCCTTCAGCTTCAGAGATGGCGTTAAATAAAAACTCTGTACTGTTGCTCAAAAACTAAAGTAAAACGAAACTATTTTTATTTTACCACTGAGCTATGTAGCTCTTTTTCACATAAAAATGTATAGCAGCAAAATACTCGAAATTCAAGATTCTAAATGTGTAGGGAAAAACCCGGAGGACCCGGAGAAAAATCAAAGTGACCAGGAGGAGAACATGCAAACTCCGAATATACAGGCGGACACACAGCACCTGGCCCAAAAGTCTGCTCACTCTTTCCCATTCCGAGACATCTGCAAGTTGCCGGGTGGTAGGTGTCACGTTCACCGCTGAATCTCGGTACGCGCGAGCGGCTCGGCGTTAATTTTATTTATAGAGGCGTAGCGCTGCTGTTTTTAAAAGGCGTTGCCCTCACCGCAGAGAACCGTAGTGACACGACCGGCACTCTATGGAACAAAACTGTGCCACACGCCCTCCCGCATGGTCTTATGGGAGCCTCGGTATGTCTTCAGGTCAGAAGACGTACTTGAGTTTTTCTTACGGTTCCGTTTCGACGACGTATATGTACATCATGAAAATGAGAAAGGGTTATAGCCTATACGAGGGATCTTTGTGCTTTGGGGATGGGGGAGGAAGATGTGGGTGAGACTGGCACGGTGCCCGCACGCACCCTCTTTCCGAGTCGCGACGTGAAGTTGTGCATCACGAGGTGTGGGAATGCCTCGGACATCATGTCCACGTCCGGATGTCGTGCCGCATCACCACGCTCGAGAGTGTCAAGTACACCGTGGCATCGTACCACGTGTCACATGAACAGCATGCCGGAAAGTTAGACACACCACAGGTGTCACACAGACTGTACTGGAGAGTTAAACACACTGCCCTTACATCAGCGGCATCATACCATATCACACCACATACACAGTTAAGACACCACAATTCCATGTCTGCAGCGTCATACTACACACCGCACATCGTACGCACAGCTAAATACACCTCCATCCCCCGTCTGTTGCACCGCATCACACACGTCACACCATGCATCACACCGGGGAGCGGAGTGGCTATCTCATTACACTACAAATCCGGTGACCTGACTTCGACTTCCGGTGTGTCCAAGCATCGACAGTGGGGAGACAAAAGGGGCCAGATGCGGTAATGACCACACCACCCACCCCGCCGTGTGCCCTGCCGGCCTTCGTAGGTCGCTCGACAAACAGCACTTGCCCTGACAGCCTGTTAAAGGCTACACGGGGGAGCTTTGTCGACTGTGGTGCATGCGCGTGCCTGGCATACCGCGGTGCTCATGCAGGACGATGAAGTCGTTGACGGCGTTGGCGCAGCACGCCCACACCAGCGCCTGCAGCTTGTGGCCTCCGTGGTTCATCGGCTGAGCGTTCGGCAGGATCAGCTTCATCTCCTGCGGTGGTGGTGGGATGGTGGTGGTGGTGTGGTAACATGACAGCAACCGGTCACACGCCAAGTCCGCTCTTCCCACCGGCGTCCGTCCCGGCCACGCTGCGTTCGCCCCCCCACCTCCCCGCCCTCCCACTGTATCCGACTCGGGTTGTGTTGTTTGTTTTTTCCATTGCGGAAGCCGAGCCGAGCCGTACCGGTATACGGGGTCGCCAAACCCCGTGTTGGCACAACTGGGATGCACCATTGGAAAAACTTTACTATTTTTATTTTACCAGGTAAGGCCCACTGAGCTATGCAGCTCTTTTCCAGAAGCAACCTGGCCACAAATCATAGCTCAACTAAGTGGCTTATCGTCATGTGGAAATTTATAGCAGCCAAATACTCTTAAACGGACGTCGATTCTAAATGCGGAGGGAAAAACCGGAGGACCTGGAGAGAAATCCACGCGACTCCTCGGAAAGAGGCACGCAACTCCAAATATACAGCAGGCATCAGGGTCAGGATTGAACCTGCGACCTCCTGGATACCAGGTGAGGGAGTTAACATCTCGCCACAGTGGCGCCCCCAATGGTACATCTTTCCGTGACCACCGACCGTGCGTAGTGCTACAGTAGATACATTTTCGATGAATGGAAGAGATCGGTCATCGGGAAAAGGCGGACTGAATCGCGAGGAATGAAGTTGGCAAAAGCTGCATGCACCAAACCAAAGTGTCCAACGCTCCACCACTTACGACCCCCCCCCCCCCCACACAGCCTCCACGTTTCATCAACAACCAGATTTCTTCTGGTTAACTCAACGGATGCGAGTTGTCTCACACCGCACAAGCCCGATGATTGGTCGACACGGCTCGTGTGAGGTGAAAGGAACTGATTCTAAAGCCGATAGAGAACACGTGTGTGTGTGCGGTAATTTAGCAGTTAGCATGCTGCCCCACAAACCTAGTGACCCGAGGTTGATTTCCGTTCATGGCCAACACCAGTGGCGATTATCTGAACTGGTCCTGGGCCTCCCCTAGATCAACTCAGCCTCAAATGAGTACCTAGTGCGGTGTGTAAACATCATTACCAGAGAGATAAAGGTGGCCAGTTGTGGTGCTAGCCACCTACACCCTCGCAAACAGCACCTGTCCCAAAAGCCTGTTAAGGCTATATGGGGGACCTCTGTCTTTGCGCGCTTGTACACATGCAATACACGAGGACCCACATTCCTCGTGTGACCCCAAACCCTGTAGCCCCTGTGACCCCGTGCCCGCACCTTGATGAACTGCTTGAGGAGGGAGCTGGGGTCGCGTGAGGTCGTCGCCATGATGTGTGGGTCCTTCACGCCGGCTCAGCGGTACTCGTCATCCATGTGGCTGCTCACTCCTACTGACACGGGGGGGGGGGGGTGGATAGAAAGAGGTGGTAGATGGGGCAGGGGGGACGGAGAGGGTAGGTTATCATTTGCCATACTTCCCCGTGCAGGTGAGTGAAGGTGTGTGTGTGGGTGGATGGAAGGAGCGACCAGGAATGGTTTAGAATATCACTCTGCAGTGGTCGCGTTGATTTTGTGTAGCGAGCGGAGCACTAATGAGACCTGGATGAGTCCCAATTGCAAGAGTGAGTAGGTGGGTGATATGGCAGGTGAGTGGGTAAATTGAGTAAAATGATGAGTGAGTGAATGAGTGGGTCAGTGCATGTTAAACCTCTTTGTTACAGCACGTAGCCAACCGTGGTAATCGGAAGTGTGACAAACTAACCACAAAAAGTAGTTCTCAAGAAATGAGTTTGTCAATCTAGACGATGATTTAAAAGTGCAAAGCTCCAGTGGCTTCCTAATATTGTAAGGAAGACCGCTGCAGAAGGAAGACTGCTCCAGAAGCACACGTTATGTGGTGACCACGGCCTTCATTCGACAATCCACCAAAATTTACGCCAGCCACCACACACACACACACACGGCCGACTCTTTTCCGCGTTCACGCCACGGGATTTTTCAAAGTCCACTTGGGAAGCAATCGCCGTGCAGTATTTACGGTCAACGCAACTGCGGCATTAAACCCATTAAACCGGTGGGGGGGGGGGGGGGGGGTTGAGGGCCCGCCGTTCTCGAACCGCGAACCTCCGCGGCAAAATACGGTGCCACCGCTTGGCAGGAAGGACCGACGGCGAGCCGGGGATGCGCGCCGACTCGGCGTGTCTAGCGGGCGGAGACGCGCGACGCTTATCCCTCTGCCTCGGGAGTCTCGCGGGAAGGAAGAGAGAGAGAGATGCGAGGAGACGTGATGGTGAGGGATGTGAGATCACCCTCCCCTCCCTGGTCGAACTCCACGGCCTTCTGGAGTTCAAGCGCCTCCCACCGCAGGTCCGTAGGCAGCACCAGGTTTTCTTCGGTGACGACGTCAGGGGGACAGGGGGCAGTGGGTGGGGGGCGGGCAGGGGAGAATTAACAAGGAAGAAAAATCATGCGCACGCATGGATTCATTCGGAAACGCTTTCCAACGCGCGGTTGTCTTCTCGCCTGTATTGTCAGACCGTCTTGTCCCATCTTAGTCCGTCTTGCGTGTCTCATTTTCTCTAGATCCGTCTCTAGTCTGTCTTGCGTGTCTCAACGTCTCTAGTCTGTCTCACTGTCTCTCGTCTGTCTTGTCGTCGCGAGCCCATCTCTAGATCCGTCTCGCCGCCCGTTACCATCGAGCGCCCTCTTGAGCTGCGCCTTCTCCTCTACGAGGACCTTCTTGGCCTCCTGCGCCTTGCGGTAGAGGTACTCGCCGTGCAGTTGCGCCTCCTCAGCTGCACCACCAAACAAAGACAAAGATCCCCCATGTAGCCTTCGACAGGACTGTCGGGTGCAAGTGCTGTTAACGAGCAGCACCTTTGATACACGAATGGGGGTAGGTAGCCAGCACCACATCCGGCCGCCTTAATTTCCCCAGTGGCGATGTTTACACAACGCACCAGGTACTCATTTGAGGCTGAGTTGACCAAGGGGAGGCCCAGGAACGGAATCGTCACCAGTGTTGGCCGTGAGCGGGAATTGAACTCGGGTCGCTGGGTTAGTAGTGCAGCGTAGTGCTAATCGCGAGACGACCATAAACAACAACCGCCATTCGCCACGAAGTGGTGGAGATGTCACCACGGCGCTCGTGCCAGGCTACGTGCAGGTTAAGGCCACATGAAGCGTCGAACGCCCGCTGGCAGCAGGAGGTCACAGACAGACAGACCCAGGTTGCCATTGGTTGCTTGACTGAGATGACTGGCCGATGCACCACCTGTGCCCCCTACTGTGCTACACTACCGCTCCCACCTACACAAACTCTCTTGGGCTATACTCTTTGGTTCTTTCGGTAAAGTCACATAGGCATAAAATATAAAATAAATTAAATCACGACGTTTCGGGCACAACACAAGCGTCCATCATCAGGTGGGACAAACCACAGCAAGAAACAATTGCCGACGTGGGCAAAAGAGCTGCTGTAAACAAGAGACTATATAGGTAAGAGAAGGGGAGAGGATCAGGGAGGAGAGATAGAGAGAGGGGGTATGAGGGGAGTGCTGAAGAGAGCGGGGCTGGGAGTGGGAAGCTTAAGAAATTAGAGATGCGGAAAGTTAAGGCAACACCATAAAGCAGTTAAGGTTTTACCTGGTTAATAACATTCTTCCAATGATTACTCAATTTGTATCCATCTTCTCGGTTGAAGTTATGTCTGTGTTTATATATCTGGATGGCTTGATGAACAAACCTTTGATAGTAGCCCGAAGGTTTGCAGAGCGGCACCACGATACTCCTAGCGACGTCGTTGATTAATGTCTGTAATTAATATCGATGGTGAATCTCTGTAATTAATATCGATGATTCGATTCCACGAGAACAGATTCCACAAGAATCGATTCCACAACTATTTTAGTAAAGCGAAGTACGCGATTCGATTCAAACGTGTTCGTTCCGGTCTCATCAGAATCGGTATTGATTCTGTGCTGGAGGAATCCAATGAGCTATAAAGCTCTTTGATCAAAGATGTGCCAGTAGGGGGCACGGGGTCATAACGTCACAACAACAAACAATACAAAAACGATAGGAGTGCAAAGGGAATGGTAGCAAACCACTAAAAATAGGTTAAATAAACCATATAAGTTCATACTCTTTGGTTCTTTTGGTAAGAAGTCTCGCTCTCCGTTCCACCCACTACAACTGGCGTCAGAAGTAGCCAAATAGTAAGATGAATCGCTATAATGGAGACGCGAAGAAAAACTCGTACCAGGGCTCCAGTGGAAGAGGAGGACGACTCAACACCACCGGGGTTGGCAGCCCAGGAAGGGGGAGGAGAAGCGACGACGGCCGAGCTGCTCACTGCCCGGCCGCCCGGCGGCTCACCACCGTCGGAGAGGGCGCTTCAGGTGGCTCACTCCCGCCTCGCCCAACTCCTGCACGCGGCGGCATCCATCCTCGACGAAATACATCGCGGGTTATAACCACAACAAATATAATCACAATCACTGCGACCATAATCGCCGTAACCACAAATATAATCATAACCACCAGCTACATAACCACAAGTATAAACACTACTGCCACAAATATAACCATAACCACCACAACCATAACAACCAACATAACCACCACAACAACCACAATGATGCTGATACACTCTCACACCATGTGGGTCCCCTTGTCTCCTTGTGTCTCCCTGTGGGTGAGTGGATGGGTTGGCGAGAGAGTCGGTGGGTTGGCAAGAGAGTCGGTGGGTTGGTGAGAGAGTGGGTGGGTGGCAGAGTGAGTGACCGGTGGCAGAGTGAATGACCGGTGGCAGTGGGTGACCGGTGACTAAGTGGGTGGGTGGCAGTGGGTGACCGGTGACCAAGTGGGTGGGTGGCAGTGGGTGACCGGTGACGAAGTGGGTGAGAGAGTGGGTGGCTGAGTGGGTGGCCGAGTGGGTGGCTGAGTGAATTGGTGAGTGGATGAGTGCCAGAGTGGGTGGGTGAATGGCTGAGTGGGTGGGTGAGAATCAGTATGTTTTTGCTGGAGGAATCCGATGAGCTATGAAGCTCTTTTTCATAGATGCCCAGAGAGTGGCTGAGTGGGTGGCTGAGTGAGTGTCGGTGGGTGTGAGTGGGAATGAAATCTAACCTGCACCTCTGCATTGCAAATCCAGCGAGCTAACGCCCTGCGTGTGGTGGGGTAAAGTGTGGGCATGGCCACTTTGCTCCAACACGTCCGGACCAGCGTGGAAGAGTAGACCAAATACCTCTATATAGCGGCCTCTAGTGGATGCCTTTTCCAGCAGCAGGCGATTCGCATCCACAACAAACCCGTCCCTCCAGGGATAAAAACACACGGCAGTCTGGGAGTGCCTCTCATCAGCTATGGCTCAACACGAGGGCCACTCTGGGGCCGGTTTCCACCGTCAGCGCCTCATCATCAGCAGCAGCAGGGCCGGGCTCTGCTTGAAGCAGCGCCGTGAACTCAGCAGGCGTCTAGGACGTGACGGCTGTGGGCCAGGCGCCTCCTCCTCTGTCTCCCCCCACCACCGCCGCCACTGCTGATGTGTGCACACCGCGCGAGGTTCTCACCTTCAGGCTGAGTCGACGTAGAGGAGGCCCAGCGAGCCGCCGCTTCAGAAGCTTTCGCGAGCCACTGACGGTGGCCGTGAGCGGAAAACCAAATCAGCCGCTCGCCACCCACAATCCACAGCGCGCGCCGCCTCCACTCGCCCCCTGCCTGACTGTAAGTAGCAGCGGGGGGAGGGGGGTGGGCAATGGGGGCGTGAGGGGGGGGGGGTTTGAGGGGGAGCATGGGCGGGGGTTGCCAGGGGGGGCAAGGGGGGTCGCGAGGGGGGGGATGCTTGGGGGGGGGGTTGTGAAGGGGGAGGGGCAGGGGGGGAAAGAGGGAGCATGGGGGAGGAGCTTAGGTGAGGGGGAGGAGCTAATGGCTATTACACCACGCCGCGTCTCGCGCCACGTGCTTCCCCTGGCAGTTTGGCCGTTAGGCGTGGAACCGAGCTGTGGGTGAGTGGTGGCGGTGGTGGTGTGAGTCTTTCTATGTGAGTCTGTGTGTGAGTCTCTCTAAGTGAGTCTCTCTGTGTGAGTCTGTGTACGTGTGTGTGGGTCTGTGTGAGTCTGTGTGTAGCAGTGACCCGGTCTCAAATGAGTACCTGGTGCGATGCGTAAACATCGCCACTGGGGAGACAAAGGCGGTCGGGCGTGGTGCTAACCACCCACCCCTTCGTTTACCGTGCCGGCCTTCATACGTACTGCTTGCTAACAGCACTTGCCCCTACAGCCTGTTAAGGCTCTATGAGGATCGTTGTCTTTGGTGTCTTGTATTAGCAGGAGGAGGAGTGGTGGTGTTAATGTTGGTGGTATTAGTGGTGGTGGTGTTAGTGATGGTGGTGTTAGTGGTGGTGTTTGTGGTCTTAATAATGGTGGTGTTGGTGTTAGTGATGGTGGTGTTAGTGGTGGTGGTTGTTCGAGGTATTGTTGCTGGTGTTAGTGATGGTGGTGTTGGTGGTATTAGTGGTGGTCGTGTTAGTGATGGTGGTATTATTGGTGGTATTATTGGTGGTAGTGTTAGTGGTGGTGGTGTTAGTGGTAGTGGTGTTGGTGGTGGTGGAGTTGATGTTGGTGGTGGTGTTTTTAGGGTTCGTAGTGTTAGTGGTGGTGTTAGGAGTGGTGTTAGTGCTGGTGTTAGTTGTGGTGTTAGTTGAGGGGAGCGGTAGTGTAGCGGTTAACGTGCTGCGCTACAAACCTGGCGACCCGGGTTCGATTTCCGCTCACGGCCAACACCAGCAACGATTATCTGAACCGGTCCTGGGCCTCCCCTAGGTAGACTCAGCCTCAAATGAATACCTGGTACGATGTGTAAACATCGCCGCTAGGGAGACAAAGGCGGCCAGGCGTGGTGTTAGCCACCCACCCCCTCGTGTGCCATGCCGACCTTTATAGGTGCTCGCTAGCAGAAATTGCCCCTACAGTATATTCAGGCTATACGGGGGATCTGTCTTTGTTAGTGGTGGTGGTGTTAGTAGTGGTGTTAGTGGTGGTGCTAGTGGTGGTGTTTGTCGCGGTGTTGCTGGTGTCCGAACAAAGGAGCGACGCTCACAACAACGACCTTTGACCTGGGCGGCTGAAATGTAGCACGTTGGCACAGTCATCTCAGTCAGTCAACTCTTGGCACCTGGGTCTGACCTGTGACCTGTCAGTGAGCCTTCAGCATTTCACGTGGTCTCAAAGTGCACCTGGCCTGGCATTTGCTGCTGCTTAGTGGCAAATGGCGGTCTTTGTTGTTTTTGTTGTGTTTCGTGTTGTGGGTGAGTGGTGAGGTTGTGAGTCTGTGATGATGATGATGTGAGTCCGTGTTGATGATGAGAGTCCGCATTGTGACATGACGCGTGTTTAGACATGAGTATTGTCGCACACCATCGGTTTTGTGTGACCCTCACCTGCGTCTCCCGCTCTCCACGCAGAGACCCGGACCGTGCGAGAAACGCAGTGAGCTCTGAGCACCCTACTCTGCAAGTTGCTGCCATGGAGGTACGTGTGGCTCTTCAACTCGTGTGGTAAAATATGGGTGGACGTGTGTTTTCCCCTCGACTTGTGCCTACCTGTCACCTACCTGTATACCTGGATGTGCTTCTCCTTGTCCGCCTGAGTATGTGTATGTCTATCAGAGTGTGTCTCCGAGATCCTGTTGGTGTGCCTGCCTGTCTACGCGTGAGCATTTACAGCACTATTATCTATCCACTGATGAATGAGAATGCCTTCCTCCCTGAGACCTTGCTACCCCTCAAATGCTGTGATGGAATAATCCGCCAAGCGCCGATTTTGTCGCACCATCTCTCTGGTGGCTCTTCTCTCCGATGTGTTTCCTTCCTTGGCTGCCGCTCCGTTATTATTCTTCACTATCAGCCATTGTTGTCCCTCCTTGCCATGGCTCGTCATGCCCGATCCCCAATCACTCTTTAACAATTTGAACAATCCCTGCGTGTGACCTCAAAATCCACGCATCTTTCATTGTTAATCCAAGCATGGCATCTGATATTGGCCAAATATTCCAATGCTGAGAAACGACAACATCTCGGCAGGACCCTCCTGATTGTGGAGCCCAGGATCTCAGAGATGCTGGCTCAGTGCTCGCCTTCTGCACTTGCTCCAACATCTTAATCAAGCCTATGTGGTGGACCTTTGTCTTTGTGTGTGTGTAGATGAGCCGAGCTGGAGAGGCTCGGAGTAACGACACGTCTTGCACCACGTGGAGTGCGCTGTCCTCAGACGGCACCGGCTCCATCTGTAGCAAATCGCCGAAAGGTAAGAACAGTAATGAGGGACGTCACAGTGGCCACGGTAAATAGTGGGACATCATGATGGCCATGTTGCATGGGGGACGTCACAGTGCCTTTGGTGTATGAGAGATTTTATGGTGATTGTATGGGTGATATCAAGATAGCAATGCTACATGGGGGACTTAATGGTAATCATGTTTTGATTTAAAGCTTTCGTGGCTGCAGGGATTCATATTCTTGGTTCTTTCGGTAAAATCACGTAGAAGGGCAACAATAAAATTATAAAAATATAAAACAATAAAAATCTCACGACGTTTCGACTGCAACACAAGTAATCATCATCAGGTGTGAAAACCACAGCAAGAACCACAGCAAGAAAAATTGAAATTTTCTTGCTGTGGTTTTCACACCTGATGATGATTGCTTGTGTTGCAGTCGAAACGTCGTGAGAATTGTATTATTTTATTATTTTATTGTTTCCCTTCTACGTGACTTTACCGAAAGAACCAAGAATATGGTAATCATGTTGCATTAGAGACTGCATCATGGTTGCCATGTTACATGGGGGACTTCATGGTGGCCATGTTGCATGGGGATAATTATCTGTGCTCTGGCCTCAGTACTGAAACAACATCAAACGCTTTCAGAATTGCTTCTGCGGCCATCTTGAATGCTCTTCCAATATTAGGAAACCACTGAAGCTATCCGCGTTTAAATCATCAAGTTTGACAACTAATATCTATACTCATTCGCTCTTTCGGTAATGTCACCTAGGTAGAAATAAAATAAAACAAATCACGACGTTTCTATCGCAACACAATCAATCTTCATCAGGTGGAACAACCACAGCAATAATAAAATGCTGAAGTAGGTGAGAGAGCTGCTGTGGCAAGAGGTTATCGGTAAGAAAGGGGGGAGGAGCAAGCGGGGGAGAGAGAGGGGAGCTGCGTGAGCGCTAGGGGGAGAAGAAGTGAGGCTGGGGGGGGATGTAGGCGGAGGTAGAAGTGGTAAGCTGAGTATGGGACATGGTGGGAAAGTAAATCTGAAAAATCTACTAGTACCTGGCGCGTGTGATGGAAACAACCACAACCAGTTAAGGCTTTACCTAGTTAAAAACATCCATCGAATGATTGCTCAATTTGTATCCATCTTCTCGGTTGAAGTTATGTCTATGTTTGTATATCTGGATGGCTTCATGAAAAAACCTTTGATAGTTACCTGAAGGTTTGCAGAGTACCTTGGTCTCGGAAAAAAACAATATCACGCGAGCCCACAGCGTTATAACAATGGTCAGACACGGCAGAGGTATTGGTTCTGCGATGTTTCAGATCTGCCTTGTGTTCGCTAACACGGTCCGCGACATGTCAATTCGTTTTCCCAATGTAACTGCTACCGCAGGTACAACTCAGTTTGTCGACTCCAGGATATTGCATGTCAGGATGGGATTAGATCACGGATTTTGTGTACTGTATTGAATCGGACTTGGATCTTGTGTTTGTTTAAGATTTTGGAAATATTTTTGGTAACACCTGCTATGTATGGTAAAGTGATGGTCTTGATAGGCGTCTCAGTGGATTGTTTCTACATGGTTGGAGAAACAGCTTTGCGAATAATGCTGTCCCAGTACCCATTCATCTTAAGAGTCTGGTGTACGTGTTCCAGTTCACTGGCTTGGTGGTGTTGGTTGCAAATGCAGTGGCCCTATGGTGTAGTGGTTTGATGAGGGAATTCTTCTGCGCCGGATGGTGGTGGGAATTAGGTTTTAGATAGGTCTCTTCTCAAACAAAACATCCAGGAATTAGTAGCTTACCATCATTCTCCACTTCCATGGTGAATTTGATGGATGGGTGTATGGAATTTATGTTGTTGAGAAATTGATTCAATGTTGGCAGGCCATGTGGCCAAATGACGAAAGTGTGATCTACGTATCTCTTCCACAAGGAAGGACGTTGGGTGCATGTCTGGATGACATCAGTTTCAAATTTCTCCATGAAAACATTCGCTATCACTGGTGATAAGGGGGGACCCATGTGGGTACCTTCATTTTGTTTGTAGAAAGTACCATTCCTGGTGAAGTAAGTGCTGGTTCAGCGTTTCTACTGCTGCATGCATTTTTTTTCCGCCTGAGGACGACCGCTTGTGTTGCGATCGAAACGTCGTCATTTATTTTATTTTATCCATATGTGACTTTACCGAAAAAAACAAAGAGGAAGTGTTAGTAAGGCAGTTCCTAACCAAAGTTGGTACATCAGCATTCAGTCCATGTTGGACCAAGTCTTCAATTATTGCTAAGGTGTCAGGTACAGGAACCTTGGTGAACAGAAAGACTACATCAAAGCTGACGAGCAAATCATCTGGGGACAGTGAAATGCCTTTGATTAGAGAGATAAAGTGAGCTGAGTTTCATACTGCTGAGGTAGTCTTGCCCGTGAATGGAAGCAAGGTCTCAGACAGAAATTGGGCCAGTTTGTAGGGAGGTGAGTTGATAGTGGAAACGATGGGTCGAAGTGGAGTATCTTCTTTATGGATTTTTGGAAGACCATATAATCTGGGTGGTCTATTAGCAGAAGGTTTTAGGGAGAACTGCTTGAATGGTTCGATTAGAGAAGTCGAATTGGTAATGATATTGTTTGTTTTTAAAGCCAGGCAGTTGGTCGGATCTTTGTTGATTTTGGTGTAATTGCTATCATTAAGAAGGTCCTGGATTATGTTGCTGAATGTGGTTTTATCCATGACGACAGTAGCATTGCCCTTGTTGGCTGAGAGGATGACTTTGTCCTCTCTATTTTTTAATTTGGTGAGTTCAGAGCGCTCGTCCTTGCTGATGTTATTAATAGGATTCTTAGCATTTTTAAAGATGGTGGCAATTTTAAATCTTGCCACGTCTGTCGGGATGTGTCCCAAGCCTTTGAGGGCTACATCTACCTGGGTTTTTATATCATCCACTGGGATGTGTTTGAGGGTGACAGCAAAATTCAGCCCTCTAGCTAGTACCGATTTTAGGCTATCGGAGATTGTGCTGTTACTCTGATTAATAGCAGTCTTTTTTATGTGTGGATCTGGTTTCTTTTTTGACAAGTTATTGAATTTAGCAATAAGGTTAACCTTGCATTTGGAAGACATTGTTGTGGCAGAAGAAGCAGTCATGTTATCTACAAGGTTCCAATCAGATGCGGACATTTCATCTGTTAATGTTAAGTGTGATTGTAGGAGACATTTGTCTAAATTATCAAGTTCAAGCCGGAGTAGTCTTATCCTCTCTGAGATTAGAGAAAGGCTAGCTCTGAATAAGATCCGTTTAGAGTTGGGTTAAGTGACAGAAGCAGATGTGAGTTTAAATGTGGTCGGTATTATCTTGTTGTCGCGGCATCTCTTCAGAAAGGTGAGTGACTCGATCATGTGAGCCTTCTTGTCTCGCAGTCTGTTAATGGTTCTAACAGATGTGTGGAACCTATTTGCGTGGTTAGTTTATTAACCTTCCCCCACACTGTTGATTAGCACCATTGGCTACATGCGGTGCAAAATAATTTCAACATACATAGATGGGATTGGCAAAAACATCCCAATCCTGAAATATTTACTCTATAAATTGCTCAAAATTTAGGTTCACACACCTGTTGTTGTTATTCTCCTCGTGCCTACAGAAATCCTGGCTCACTTTGGCCCTCACTTGACCGACCGCGAAAAGCTGGAGCTCGCAGCCATGCAAGAAGTGTGGTACTTTGCGCTCGACAACAAACCCAAGGGATGCAACAGGCATGGATATGATGACGACGAACGTAATTACATTCTGGTGAGGCTCACCACAAAACTACAGCCTTGGGGGCGGTCACAGGGCCCAGAGATAGCGGGGTTTGTGGCTTCTTATTATTGCACCTGAATTACCAACCAGGGCACACACCAACGCGCTTCAAAATCAGAATGTTTAATCCCGAGTAAAGCCCTTTTAGATAAGAAGCAATTTTTCAAGGGAATCTTCGCCAGCAGACAGTATCAAAGCATTCGACAATTACACCCACTCACACACTTACTCACCCACCCCCAGACGCACTCACTTGCTGACTCACTCACTCATTCACCCACTCAATCACTCACCGACCCACTCGCCCACTCACCAATGCACTCACCCGCACACATCTGAATCAGAAGTTTATTTCCCGAGTAAAGCCCATTGAGCTCAGAAGCTCTTTTTAAGGGTGACTCAGCCAGCAGACATCTGAGCATTCCAAATTATGGTTAAAATAACTTCATAATTCCAAGCAAATGTTTTTGTTAAAATTACATTCTCACTTCTTAAACGTTGTGATTTTAACAATAGTCAGTTTAAATGATTGTACCTTTTGTTCAGTTCCGACATGATCACCTCCACTACCGCTATGAGGTGCTCAAGATGATTGGGGAAGGAGGTCAAGGCCAGGTGATCCAGTGCCTTGACCACAAGAGGAACACCCTGGTAGCTGTAAAGATCCTGGTGTCACCGTCGAGGTAAGACTTCAGAGACGTGCCATCACGAGGCCGACGTTGTTAAGTCCATTGCCATGCAATGCGGTGGTGACACTCATGCTTCACAGCGAGAAGGGGGGCCTTGGTTCGGCTCCTGACTCGGGCACCATCGTGTGTGGAGTGTGTACCTTCTACCCCTGTTCTGCATCGGTTCCTTCTAGGTACTCTGGTTTTTCGTCTCTAAAGCTTAAAATACATACACACACAGTGTGAACTGGTATCGGCCAAAACATCCCATTGCTACAAGATTACCTCCACATTACAGTAAGTCATCATTTAATGCTGTAGATACATTCATGAAAAGTTCCGCGTTAAGCGAAAAAGCATTGAGCGAAAAGAATCTCTCCATAAATAATGTAACAATAAAGTTTGGCGAGATGCAATGTATGCATACACTGTGAGATGATGAGACCAATAACTGAGGCTATGCTATAGTAATAGGTTTTACCCTTTTAACTGGCACAAAAACTGACACCTTCTTTGGTTCTTTCGGTAATGTCACGTAGAATGAGAATAAAATAATAAAATAATACAATAAAATTCTCACGACGTTTCGGCCACAATGCAAGCGGCCGTCTTCAGGTGAAAGTTACAGACCTGTCGGGACGACAGAGCTCAACACACCCGAGACGGCTTTTCTTAGAGCTTAGTCTCCACTGGTGTTGGACCAGAAGAGTGGAGACTAGGCTCTAAGAAAAGCCGTCTCGGGTGTGGACCAATCAAATTCAAGGACAGTGCATATTATTATCAGAGTTGTCTCTTTTGTTTGCATTTTGACTGCTTGTGTTGTGGTTATTGCAAACATGATGCCTTGAATAAAGGTGTCAGTTTTTGTGCCAGTTAAAAGGGTAAAACCTATTACTATATCTTGTTACTGGCAAAGGAGGTCTCATAATGAGGCTATGCTGTCACGTTACTTTTATCATTCCGAGTACTGTATCATACCGCTCAACAGTGCAGCTCAAAAAAGTATTTTGTTGTCGACTACTCACAAACCACGTCATGATGGGCTTATTCCGTGTTATAATGGGTGCGTATCTTGTTAGAATGTGCGTGTTCCATGTTGTAATGGTCGCGTTTCTTGTTACAACGGACACATTCTGCATTGTGTAAAAAGTGTTGAAGAACCACGTTATAACGAAAACGCGTTGTTTTAACGGGCGTTTGCATTTAGTTTTCCCGAATGACCAATCCGATTTGAATGGCTCTTCACCTTCAAATCCTATTGGGTACCCTACGCCAGCTCCTGCGCCCCGTATGGTACCAATGAGAGTCGAGAACGCTACTCTAGCTCACAATGCCGTTAGACCTGGTGAAAGTATATTTAATTATTAATTCTGAATAGCATTTGCCTCTGGGTGTCCCTTAAGCAAGTGTAAGTTATTAATTTGTGGACTTCCTCTGCGCAGCTCCAAGGAAGAAACATTGCAGAGGATGGAGCTCCAGATAGCTCTGGAACTTCAGAGTGAGGACAGCAATGAAGATTACAACGTCATCAAAGTCCTAAACAGCTTTGATTTCAGGGGACACCACTGCCTTGTCCTGGAGCTGTTGAAGTATGTACCACGTGTTCCATCTCCCCCTCCCTCCGCTAATAGCGTGGTTAACTGATTAACTAAACAAACTTTTTTGTTTTTGTGGGAAAGTCCACTGACCTATTAGTTATTTTTTTGTAAGCGACCTGCCCACAAATGATAGCTTAACAAAGTAACTTATCACGTGGAAATGTATAGCAGCCAAATACTATGAATGCATGTCGATTCGAAATGTGGAGGGGAAAACCAGAGGACCTACAGAATAATCCACATGATCACAGGGAGAACATGCAAACTCCAAATGTACATGCGTCAGGTTCGGGATCAAACCCCACGACCTTACCAGGCGGAGTTGTTATCTTCTCCCCATGGATAACCCTCTACCACCTGGCAAAAATGCCAATGAAATCAAGTTGTCAAGTGGGCAAATGAGCCAACTAATTTGGTTCATCGACAAACCAACGACCTGAACCTACACTGAACTATGACTCTGAATATTGGTCGTGAACATGCACGAACAATATTAAGATTGTTGTTAGCAGAATCAGCACAGCATTTAAGGAGATGACACTGACACTGTGTTGGTGTTGTTTCTGCTTTTGTCTCTCTCACAGGGAGAGCCTTTATGATGTGATGAGAGAATCGGGGTTCCGGTTGGACATGGAAATGGTGAAAAGTTATACCAGGGGAATCCTCATGTTCCTGTCCCACATCTCTTCCAGGAACATAGTTCACGCGGACATCAAGCCAGTGAGTGGACACAGCATTCAGTATGATTTTGTTGCAGAGGCGTATTGTTAGTAGGGAATCGTTCCACGGAGAAAACCGGCCACATTAGTCACAAGGTCTATGCGTTCGCTGTTTCCATCTAACTGGAAGGAGGCAGGGTCATTGTACCCCTGGTGAAGATAATGCGGTATGAATTAAACTGTAGTGTAGAGTCGTGTCGGTATTGGGGACTCACCATAGACAAAACCGGCAACGTTGATCACAGCGTTGCCCCAGTCCTTCGGAGACAGAAACTGGAGCAAATAAAGACTATTTCCTAAGTGTGCCAAACGTGTATTTTGACCTGACAGCTGCCCGTTGTCGGCTTCCACACTGCGAATGGAAAACTTCCGAAGACAAACGCGCGGTGGATAGCGTCATGGAATACGCGAGCTCTCATGTGTAGCTTTTGGTCCGTAACCCGTTAAAGGGCACTCTTGCAGCTGTGAGCTCAATGCACTCTCCTGTCAGAGGAACCATGATCAGTTGTCAATAGAGCTGCCCTCCTTTACTTCGATGGTCCCTTAGAGTGCTTTGAACATGAGCCTCAAATCAAATCTCTTTTCTAGATGCAATTGAAAGGGGCAACCCCCAGTAATAGCTGTCAACAAACATCAAATGTTGCACTTGACTGACGCTCGTTGACGGCACTACGCCTCGTCTAGTTCCCCTGTTTAGCGTAGGTGGTGGTACGTGATCGTTCCACTGCTGGCTGAATGTTATCGGCATAACCTCTGCATTTGAATTCATTCTGCCCCTTCTCCTGCAGGAAAATGTTCTCATCAAGGACACCGTGACCGGCACTGTGAGGGTCACGGACTTTGGCACGAGCTTTTTTGTGGAAAGTCAACGTGAGTGACCTCTCCTGGGTGTGTGAGCGTCTGCGTGTGGGTGTTTGTCTGATTGTGGATATGTGTGAGTATCTGCATCTCTGTACATGTGACTGTTCATGTGTGTGATGAAGATGCTGTTTAAGAAACAGTGAGTACACAAACACATATATGTGTTGTTCTTGTGATTGGTGTGCAGCTATGAATGTTGGTGGGACTCTGGAATACTCGGCTCCGGAGCTGCACTTGGGCTACAGCTTGACCTGTGGCGTAGACATGTGGGCACTGGGTTGCACGGTGGCGGAGTTGGCGACGGGCAGGCAATTATTTCAGTCCGACAGTGACAAAGATTACCTCCCGCGCTGCATTGAGGTATTTCCCACTGGGCGTCCATCCGCTCGTGATGCCCCTCTCTTTCCTTGGAGTCGTGGGTTTTGGGGGTGGCAGGAGGGGACGTGGCCACTTAGTGATCTGGCGAATAGCGGCCGTCGTATGTTGTGTATGAGTGTACACGTGTCCATCTTGTACGTGTGAGGGGAGCAGTAGTGTAGCGGTTAGCATGCTGCGCTCATGGCCCACACTAGTGATGATTATCTGAACCGGTCCTGGGCCTCCCTTAGTTAGACTCAGCCTTAAATGAGTACCTAGTGCAGTGTGTAAAATACCTGGGTCAATGTGGCCCACCACCCCCTGTCTCTGTGTGCCATAATGCTTGCCCTCAACAAGCGCTGCTGCTGTTGTTACGCTATACTAACATCACTTGCCCCTACAGTCAGCCGAGGATACACAGGTGACCTTTGTCTTTGTCTCAACCATGTGCAGATTCTGGGAATGCCTCCACGATACATGGTGAATTCAGCTCCCGACAGAAGGCAGTTTTTTGGTGAGTTAAAGGGTGGTGCGAGTGACGGACCGGATTCAGTTTTAAGAAGAGGCCTGCGGCTGTTGTTATTTTTTTGGTGGGAGGGGGGGGGGGAATGGCCTCTTTTTATTTTAAATTCCTTTGGTGAGTGGGTGGGTAAGTCGGTGTGTGGGCAAGTAGGTTGTAGGGTAAGTGGGCGAATTGGTCAGTGGTTAAGCGGGTGGGCGGGTGAGTGGGGGGGGGGGGTGGTTCGGTGATTGGGTAGGTGGGTAGGTGAGTGAGTGATTGTGTAGGTGGAAGAGTGGGTGGGTGGGTGAGTAGGTTGATGGATGGGTCGGTAAGTGGGTAAGTAGGTGACGTGGTGGTTGGTGACTGCATCTGTCCCGCTGTGCATGGCTCCCGCAGACCGTCAAGGGAAGATGTTGTGCCCAGGCAAGAAAAGGGTACCGGGGAGCTTCCCACTTGAAAGTGTGCTCAAAAGCCACGACCCGGCGTTTGTGGAATTCGTCAGCTTCTGTCTGCGGTAAGACACACCCACCACCCCCTCCCAATGAGGATCCCCCCCCCTCCAATTGATCGGCGATCACTCTCCACCGATCACCAGGAAAATGTGGAGCTGAGTGGGACTGCCGATGTGCAGTACCACCGGTGTCAAGATCGACCTCTGTGGAGGATGGGGAGGTCCGTGCAAGATGCTGCTGGCCAATGCGATGCTCGGGGCATTTTTAGTCTACTGGGCATCAGAGGATTGCCACTGTTCCTGCTGCTTCCGCTGCTGCCGTGCATTCCTAACCTTGTAGGAGAAGGGAAGCAACTTCAATGCTCTCACCACGCTTCTCTCACTACGTGTGGCGCGTGTGTCTCCCACGCGTCTCTCAACAGATGGGTTCCGGATTCTCGTATGACGCCAGCGCAGGCGCTGGATCACAGCTGGCTCCGGACCGCGGCCACCAGCACCACCAGCAATGCCACCACCACTGCTACTCCTGGCCGTGTCCAGTGCTTTGGAGCTGCTGAACGACGGTAACCCACATTCTGCTGACCAATTTTCAAGGCAGTCCATAGAGAGGTGTGGGGCCCAGGGCAAGTCACAACTCCCACATGGAGAAAGTGGCCCAAGTATGGGCATCAAACCCAGGTCCCTCTTTGGCTGTGAGTTCCAGCCCTGCCGCCCACAAACTAACACACGGAGAGTTCAAATCTCACCTGTACATTCGGTTATATACGGATGTATTTTTATAATTGCTTTCTGGGTGAGGACAAATAATGAAGTGGCCATATCTTTGCCATGTAGGTAACCCTTCATCCACTGTGACATCGCCAGCTCCCCCCCTCCCCCCCGATGGTGGGGGAGGGGATGGCTGCGATCCCTGCTGTAGCAGTAAGTTGGAACAATGTCGTGCGCATCTCTTCACAGAGCGGAGCCGGCGCTGCCCCCATTCTCTTTGCTCGCCTGGGCCTCTGATTGGAGGCTGAAGGTTGTGGAGGAAGAGGAAACCCAGGTGGAGGAGCTGGTGTTGCAGGAGGAAGAGACCCTGGTGGAGGAGCTGGTGGTGCAAGAGGAGGAGACTCTGGTGGAAGAGCTGGTGGTGCAGGAGGAGGAGACCTTGGTTGAGGAGCTGGTTTTGCAGGAGGAGGAGGCCTTGGTGGAGGAGCTGGTGGTGCAGGAGGAGGAGACTCTGGTGGAGGAGCTGGTGGTGCAGGAGGAGGAGACCTTGGTGGAGGAGCTGGTTTTGCAGGAGGAGGAGACCTTGGTGGAGGAGCTGGTGGTGCAGGAGGAGGACACCCTGGTGGAGGAGATCGTTGTGGAAGAGATGGTGGTGGAGGAGAAGGAGAAAACAAGGAAAGAGGATCAAGTGATGGTGATGCAGGAGAAGAGGAAGCCAGGGGGCCTGGCCCGCATGGGGAGAGTCATCCGCTCACTCCTCCGACGCGTGCTGCTGTGTGGTGGCCGGTCCACCGCACAGTAGAGATGGTGGTGGTCGTTGATCGGTCTGATCCATGACCACTATCACCACACCTACCACACACACCCTGCACCCACCCACCCCGTGACACCCACCACACTCCACACACACCCTGCACCCACCCACCCCGTGACACCCACCATCCACCACACTCCACACACACACCCTGCACCCACCCACCCCATGACACCCGCCACACTCCACACACACCCTGCACCTACCCACACTGTGACACCCACCACCCACCACACTCCACACACACCCTGCACCCACCCACCCCGTGACACCCACCATCCACCACACTCCACACACACACCCTGCACCCACCCACCCCGTGACACCTGCCACCCACCACACTCCACACACACACCCTGCACCCACCCACCCCGTGGCACCAACCACCCATCACACACCACACACACCCTGCACCCATCCACCCCGTGACACCCACCATCCACCACATTCCACACACACCCTGCACCCACCCACCCCGTGACACCCATCACCCACCACACACCCTGCACCCACCCACCCCGTGACACCCACCACACTCCACACACCCTGCACCCACCCACGCCGTGACACCCACCACACACCACACTCCACACACCCTGCACCCACCCACCCCGTGACACCCACCACACTCCACACACCACACACCCTGCACCCACCCACCCCGTGGCACCAACCACCCATCACACACCACTCACACCCTGCACCCATCCACCCCGTGACACCCACCATCCACCACATTCCACACACACCCTGCACCCACCCACCCCGTGACACCCATCACCCACCACACACCCTGCACCCACCCACCCCGTGACACCCACCACACTCCACACACCACACACCCTGCAACCACCCACCCCGTGACACCCACCACACACCACACACCCTGCACCCACCCACCCCCTTGACACCCACCACCCACCACAATCCACTCACACCCTGCACCCACCCACCCTGTGACACCCAACACACTCCACACACCCTGCAACCACCCACCCCGTGGCACCCATCACCCACCACACACCCTGTACCCACCCACCCCATGACACCCACCACCCACCACACTCCACACACACCCTGCACCCACCCACCCCGTGACACCCATCACCCACCACATACCCTGCACCCACCCACCCCGTGACACGCACCACCCACCACACTCCACACACCCTGCACCCACTCACCCTGTGACACCAACCACACTCCACACACACCCTGCACCCACCCCGTGACACCCACCAGCCACCACACTCCACACACCCCCTGCACCCACCCACTCCGTGACACCCACCACCCACCACACTCCACACACACCCTGCACCCACCTACCCCGTGACAACCACCACACACCACACTCCACACAAAGGGTTAAGGGTTTTGAGGGTTACGTGTTTAAAGGATTATGGGTGGAGAGATCTAGGGGTTTATAGAATTATGGTTTTAACAGTAAAGGGGTATAGAGTGTTAGGGGGTTTGGGATTTTTTGTTGTATTTGGGTTATGGTTTCAAAAGGTGAGGAGTTTAGATGGATAGGGTTTTATGGGTAAATCGGTTTAAAGGGTTAGGGATTTAGAGGATTATAAGTTAAGGGTTTAGAGGTTTACAGGGTGATGGGTTTAGGGGTTTAGAGGGTTAGGTATTTAGAGGGTGTGTGGTTTAGAGGTTTAGGGGTTTAGAGGCTGAGGGTTTTAAGGGTAAAATGTTTTAGAGGTTTAGCGGTTTAGAGGGTGATTAGCTTAGAGGGTTAGGGTTTTAGAGGGGTACAGTTTAGAAGGTTATGGGTTTATAGGGTTATAATTGTAAGGAGTTTGGTGTCCTGAGGTTTAGACGGTTTATGGGTTTCGATTGTTAAAGGGTTAGTGGTTTAGAGGGCTTGGAGTTTATAAGGTTACGTGTTAAGGGTTTAGAGGTTTTGGGGTTTTTTAGGGGATAAGCGTCTTAGATGTTTTGGGGGTTTCTAGGCTTATGGTGTTTAGGGGTTGAGCGTTTTAGGGGTTGAGGATTTTAAGGGTTAGGGGTTTAGAGGGTTGGTGTTTAGAGGGTTAGGGGTGCAGAGATCTAGGGCTTTTGAGAATTCGGATTTTAACGGTAAAGGGGTTTAGAGTGTTAGGGGGTTTGGGGTTTCAGGGTATTTGGGTTCTGGTTTCAAAGGGTGAGGAGTTTAGAAAGGATTTGATTTAATGGGTAAAGGCGTTTAGAGGGTTAGGGATTTAGAGGATTATAAGTTGAGCCGTTTAGAGGTTTGCAGGGTTAGGGGTTTAGAGGTTTAGGGGGTTAGAGGGTGAAGGTTTTAAGGATAAAGGGGTTTAGAGTGTTATGGGTTTTGAGAAGTAGCTGTTTAATGGGTTTATGGGTTTCGATTGTTATAGGTTAAGTGGTTTAGAGGGTTAGGAGCTTAGAAGTTTCGGGGTGTTTCGGGGATAAGGGGTTTCGTGGTTTATAGACTTCGAGGGTTTAGGGGTTGAGAGTGTTAGCGCTTGAGGGGATTCAAGGGTTAGGGGTTTAGATGCTTAGGGTTTTAAGGTTAAAGGGCTTTATAGTGTTAGATGTTTAGAGGATTGGGCTATTAGTGGTGTAGGAGTTTAGAGGGTGAGGGGTTTAGCAGGTTAGGTGCCGAGAGGGTTACGGTTTTAGGGGTTGCGGAGTTTAGAGGGTTTGGGGTTTAGACAGTTAGAGTTTTGGGGGTTTATGGGTGGGGTTTTCGAGGGAGAGGTTTTTAGACAGTTAGGGTTTTAAGGGTAAGGTCGTTTAGAGGATTAGGTGTTTAGGATGTTAGAGTTTAGAAGATTTTGGGGTTAGAGGGTTGGGGGTTTAGAGAGTTAGGTGTTTAGACATGTATGGGTTTCGATTGTTAGAAGTTGAATGGTTTAGATGGTTAGGAGTTGAGGAGGTTATAATTGTATGTGTTTAGGGGTTTAGAGGTATGGGGGTTTTGAGGGTTAGGGGTTTATAGGGTAATGGGGTTTAGCGGTTTAGAGGGTTATGGGTTTTGGGATTTGGGAGTTTAGAGGGTTTAACACCAAGACTTTGACAACTAATATTATCCATACTAAACGTGTTTTGGATTTCTCTCCAACACTTAATGGCACTTTTTTATTGTCATGACAAACTTTACTAATTGGCTGTGTCGGGTGGTGTCTGGTTTAACGACACATTTATATTTACACGATCTAACCCGAAAATATATTTATTATGGGTTTAGAGGGTTAGGGGCTTAGAGTGTTATGTGTTTAGAGGGTTAGCGTTTTAGGGGTATAGGTGTTTTAAGGGTTAGGTGTCTTGAGGGTTAGTTCTTTAGAGGGTATGGGTGTTAAATGTAGATTTGAAGTTTTCGTGACTGCAGGGATCCATACTCTTTGGTTCTTTCGGTAAAGTCACATAGGTAGAAATAAAATAAAACAAATCGCGACGTTTTGATCGCAACACAAGCGATCTTCATCAGGTGGGACAACCACAGCAAGAAATGCTGAAGTCGGCGGGAGAGCTGCCATGGCAAGAGGTTATATAGTTTAGAGAGGGGGGAAGAGGCAAGGGGACAGAGAGAAAAGGGGGGGGGGGTGTGGGGTAGGAAGAGGGGGGGGCACGTAAGCGCTAGAGGAAGAGGACGTTGGGCTGGTGGGGGGACATGGGCGGGGCAGCAGTAAAACCGGCAGGTAATGATGGAAACAACACAAGTTAAGGCATTACCTGGTTGATAACATCCTTCCAGTGATTGTTTAATTTGTATCCATCTTCTCGGTTGAAGTTTTGTCTATACCCTGGAGTCTACAAACTGAGTTGTAACTTCGGCCGCAGTTACGTTGGAGAAATAAAACCGTGTTTGCGAACACAAGGCGGATCTGAAACATGGCAAACCAATACCTCTGCCGTAGTGGCCATTGTTATAACGCTGTGGGCTCGCATGATATTGTTATTTTCGGAGGCCAAGGACAAAACTTCAATCGAGAAGATGGATACAAATTAAACAATCACTGGAAGGATGTTATCAACCAGGTAATGCCTTAACTTGTGTTGTTGTTTCCATCATTACCTGCCGATTACTGCTAGCCCCGCCCACGTCCCCCCACCCCAGCCTCACGTCCTCTTCCCCTAGCGCTCACGCGGCCCCCCTTCCTCTCCCTACCCCACACCCTCCCCTCTCTCTCTCCCCCCTTGCCTCCTCCCCCATCTCATACCTGTATAACCTCTTGCCACGGCAGCTCTCCCGCCGACTTCAGCATTTTCTTGCTGTGGTTGTCCCACCTGAAAATATCACTTATGTTGCGATCGAAACGTCGTGATTTGTTTAATTTTATTTAATTTATACCTACGTGACTTTACCGAAAGAACCAAAGAGTATGGATTCCTGCAGTCACGAAAGCTTCAAATAAAGATTAAAATAGTTTAGTTTAATTTGTTTATTTTTGAACAGTTTGTCTTTCCTGTCATTTTTTGTATTTTTTTTAGTTATGTTCTGACCTGCCCGATTGGACAGCTGTGAAAACAGATCTTTGTAGCTCATCGATTTCATCCAGTGTAAATAAATATTCAGATTTAAATTTTATTGACCTCTGTGCGAGTCTATGGATTTCTGAGTTTGTGGGCCTCTGTGAGTGTATGGGTCTCTGTCTGAGTCTATGGATCCCTGTGTCAGTATATAGGGTCGCCGTATGAGTCTGAGTGTCTGAAGGAATGTATGGGTCTCTGTTGGAGTCTATGGGTTTCTGGTTCTGGGTCTGAGTGGGAATCTATGGTTCTCTGAGTATGGTTGTTTGTGCGAGTCTTAAGTGCACAAACTGAACTTAAAAAGGGCATTGAGGGGTGCGGAATCCAAGTTGACTATTAAGCTCCCCGCAGTGCAAGCCAGCTCTCTAGTCGTGTCATCATACAGCCCCTGTAATTCTTTATAATAATAATTAGACTTACTCCAGGAAAGCCACGCTGAGTCATAGTAAGGTCCTGAATTTGGTTTTTATTGTAAGATCTTTTCAATCAATGAATAACGAATGCTTACACAAGTGGTGGGAAACCGGAGCACCCGGAGAAAACAAACGTATGTGAAGGGGCAGCAGGCAGCATTTTAAACCGTACAGGTGACGATGGCGATGATCCCACTTGCTATAATGCCTTCTCCTGGCCAGTCAGATGCTTTCTCCTGGCCAGCCAGGAGAAGGCACCTCAATGTCCACGGGAATGGGGTTTCACAATATTTACTGTGTGATCCACCAACCCTTGCTGCCTTCTACAGTGCTGGATCGCAGGCTTGCGTCACCACCTTCTGGCGAGTATTTGTAGTTATTATTTAAAGCTATATAGCACTCACAAGAACGACTCAAGAGGCACGAGGAGCCACTGACATGCAGGAAGGAAGCCACGTGGTGAGCCAGCACCAACGATTGTCCAGGCTCTACGGTACTCTATATATGGAGGCATTATTGGCTAATTAATAACGAGTGTTTGTACAAGTGGGGGAAATCGGAGCACCCAGAGAAAAGCCACGTGTGTGAAGGGCAGCATTTTAAACCGTACAGGTGACGATGGCGATGAGTCCACTTGCTGTACTGCCTTCTCCTGGCGAGGCAGGTTATGCACCTCGACGCCCACGGGAAGAGGATTTCACAACATCATTGTGCGGTGATTTACGAACCCTCGCTGCCTTCCCCAGTGCTGGATTTGAGACGTGCACCACTAACACCAGGCGAATGATAACAACAACAACAATAACTATACTTATTACTTGGTAGCAACAGGCGAAAGAAAACAACAGGCAAATTATAACAGTCCAATTAAAACAGGCGAATGATAACAGGCAAATGAAAACAGGCGAATGATAACAGGCGAATCATAACAACAGGCGTATGTTGTGAACAGGCGAGTAATAACAACAATTATTATTTACACTTAGAACTTGATAACAACAATATTTATACTTATAACGTGATCAAGCAGGCCTCAGAGGTGCGAGGAACCACAGACAATCAGGAAGGAAGCCACTTGGTAAGCTGGCACCAACGATTGCCCAAGCTCTGTGACCCTATTGATACATTTTGATCGACCAGATAGGGAGCGTTACGTGTGGGGGGGAAACCGCCCCTTTCGGTGCCTCCATGGTCCAATAGCCGGTCTTCTTGGCGCCACGGTCCCGAGCCCCCTAAAAGTTCCTCATGGAGCAAATCAACGGGTGGCCCATTGCCTTGTCAGGGCTCATTCATTGCTCCGGATCCCACCTGAAAATGCCAGGCGCAGATCCCCACATCATTAAAGCCACGGGTGCATTTATCCCAGATATAAACAATTGCAAACTATTTGACTATTTTTTTTTACTTTAACCAGGCAAGGCCCACTGAGCTATACAGCTCTCTTTCAGAAGCGGCCACACAATTACAGCTCAACAAATTGGCTTATTACGTGGACATTAGTAGCCAAATACTCTAAACATGTGTTAATAAATGTGGAGGGAAAACCCGGAGGATCCGGAGAAAAATACACGCGACCACGGGGAGATAACATACAAACTCCAAATACAAAGGTGTCAGGGTAAGGATTTAATACACGACCTCCTGTATACCCTACAAAATAGTTAACATCTCGCCACCGTGGCGCCCAATTCTGATCACATGACATAGCAAAACGAACGTCGCGGTGCATAGCAATAATTCAATTGGGCAATTACTGAGCGTTCATAAACGTGAGGGGATACAGGAGTACCCAGAGAAAACCCACTCGTGCAAGGGGGCAACCCTCTATCCCATGCAGACAGAGATGGTGCTTATCCCACTTGCTGTACTGCCTTCTCCTGGCCAGCCAGGATATGCCACCTCAACACCCACTACACCATGAACTTTGTGAACCGAGTTTAAATTTCTGGCCACGGCGAACATCAGTGGCTATCTCCCTCTTCCTCTCTCGTCCCTGCTATTATCTCCCTCTTCTTCCCGCGTCCCTCCCACTATCTACCTCTCCAATCCGTCCCACCATCTCCCTCTTCCTTCCTCGTCCCTCCCACCATCTCCCACTTCCTCCCCAGTACCTTCCACTATCTCCCTCTTCCTCCCACTTGGCTCTACTATCTCCCTCTTCTCCCGTCCCTCGCACCATCTCCATTTTCTTCCCCCATCCTTCCCACTATCTCCCTCTGCATCTCCAATCCCTCGCACTCTCTCCCTCTTCCTTCCCCTTCCTTCCCACTATCACCTTCTTACTCTAACCGATCTGCCTAATCCTCCCAAATCACTCCCACTATCTCCCTCTACTTCCCCAGTCGCTCCAACTATCTCCCTCTTCATTACCCTTTCCTGCCACTATCTCCCTCTTCCACCCCCTTCCCTCCCACTATCTCCCTCTTCCTCTCCCGTCCCCCCCGCTATCTCCTTCTGTCTCTCCCATCCCTCCCACTTTCTTCCTCCCCCGTCCCTCCCACTATCTTCTCATCCTCCCCCATCCATCCCACGATCTTCCTCATCCTCTCCCGTACCTTCCGCACCTTCCTTATTTAACACCATCAGGTTCACAGACTCGCCCTCGCTTCTCCCAAGTCAAATAGCCTAGCTTAGACACAACCCTCACCATGTTACACTGACGGCATCGACCGAGACAGCCAACAACTATCCGGCCGCCCAATTATCTAGTGAAGACGGCAGCGACCAAGTCGGCAAAGACAGTGCCAACGAGACGACTCCACTTCCCAGAACCTGCAACCACGAGCTCTCGCTCTCCGCTGCTTTTATCCGACTCGGCGCGGCCTGGCTCCGCCCTGGCCGCGCCTCCCTTCTCCAACCCACGAGCGGGTTCCAGGGTCTTCCAGACAGGGTCTCTGTGATCCTTGCCCCAGTGCCTCCGCCCTGCTGACATCCCAGAATCCTCTCGGTTTGGGGTCAAAATGTTGTCGCTCATTAAATCCCATAAGAAACGTCGCATCGAATGAATGTGATTGAATTCTCCCCGTCTGGACGAGCGGAATTGAATGGTGCAACTGATTTTGCTGTGCTGTGAAAATTCAGATATTTGCATGACTGCTTTTGTTTTATTTTGTGAATAGCAAAAAGCATTCAACCCCATAATACATGTTGTTTTATTGGTCGCTCGTCCATTTCATATCCCATAGCTTAAACATTTATATATTTGGATTCTTCTCGACGAGGCGAGCAGTACGAGTACCACCTTGATGGGTCTGAGACGTTTCCTTCCAGTGTTATTACCAAAAAACCACAAACATCCCAGAATTCTCTCGGTTTGGGGTCAAAATGTTGTCGCTCATTAAATCCCACAAGAAACGTCGCATCGAATGAATGTGATTGAATTCTCCCCGTCTGGACGAGCGGAATTGAATTGTGCAACTGATTTTGCTGTGCTGTGAAAATTCAGATATTTGCATGACTGCTTTTGTTTTATTTGTGAATAGCAAATAGCATTCCACCCAATAATACATGTTGTTTTATTGGTCGTTCGTCCATTTCATATCCCATAGCTTAACAACTCATATATTTGGATTCCTCTCGACGAGGCGAGCAGTACGCGTACCACCTTGATGGGTTTCCGACGTTTCCTTCCAGAGTTATTACCAAAAAACCACAAACATCCCAGAATCCTCTCGGTTTGCTGTCAAAATGTTGTCGCTCATTAAATCCCATAAGAAACGTCGCATCGAATTAATGTGATTGAATTCTCCCCGTCTGGACGAGCGGAATTGAATGGTGCAACTGATTTTGCTGTGCTGTGAAAATTCAGATATTTGCATGACTGCTTTTGTTTTATTTTGTGAATAGCAAAAAGCATTCAACCCCATAATACATGCTGTTTTATTGGTCGCTCGTCCATTTCATATCCCATAGCTTAACCATTCACATATTTGGATTCCTCTCGACGAGGCGAGCAGTACGAGTACCACCTTGATGGGTCTGCGACGTTTCCTTCCAGAGTTATTACTAAAAAAACACAAACATCCCAGAATCCTCTCGGTTTGGGGTCAAAATGTTGTCGCTCATTAAATCCCACAAGAAACGTCGCATCAAATGAATGTGATTGAATTCTCCCCGTCTGGACGAGCGGAATTGAATGGTGCAACTGATTTTGCTGTGCTGTGAAAATTCAGATATTTGCATGACTGCTTTTGTTTTATTTTGTGAGTAGCAAAAAGCATTCAACCCCATAATACATGTTGTTTTATTGGTCGCTCGTCAATTTCATATCCCATAGCTTAACAACTCATGTATTTGGATTCCTCTCGATGAGGCGAGCAGTACGAGTACCACCTTGATGGGTCTACGACGTTTCCTTCCAGAGTTATTACCAAAAAACCACAAACATCCCAGAATCCTCTCGATTTGGGGTCAAAATGTTGTCGCTCATTAAATTCCATAAGAAACGTCGCATCGAATGAATGTGATTGAATTCTCCCCGTCTGGACGAGCGGAATTGAATGGTGCAACTGATTTTGCTGTGCTGTGAAAATTCAGATATTTGCATGACTGCTTTTGTTTTATTTTGTGAATAGCAAAAAGCATTCAACCCCATAATACATGCTGTTTTATTGGTCGCTCGTCCATTTCATATCCCATAGCTTAACCATTCACATATTTGGATTCCTCTCGACGAGGCGAGCAGTACGAGTACCACCTTGATGGGTCTGCGACGTTTCCTTCCAGAGTTATTACTAAAAAAACACAAACATCCCAGAATCCTCTCGGTTTGGGGTCAAAATGTTGTCGCTCATTAAATCCCACAAGAAACGTCGCATCAAATGAATGTGATTGAATTCTCCCCGTCTGGACGAGCGGAATTGAATGGTGCAACTGATTTTGCTGTGCTGTGAAAATTCAGATATTTGCATGACTGCTTTTGTTTTATTTTGTGAATAGCAAAAAGCATTCAACCCCATAATACATGTTGTTTTATTGGTCGCTCGTCAATTTCATATCCCATAGCTTAACAACTCATGTATTTGGATTCCTCTCGATGAGGCGAGCAGTACGAATACCACCTTGATGGGTCTACAACGTTTCCTTCCAGAGTTATTACCAAAAAAACACAAACATCCCAGAATCCTCTCGATTTGGGGTCAAAATGTTGTCGCTCATTAAATTCCATAAGAAACGTCGCATCGAATGAATGTGATTGAATTCTCCCCGTCTGGACGAGCGGAATTGAATGGTGCAACTGATTTTGCTGTGCTGTGAAAATTCAGATATTTGCATGACTGCTTTTGTTTTATTTTGTGAATAGCAAAAAGCATTCAACCCCATAATACATGTTGTTTTATTGGTCGCTCGTCAATTTCATATCCCATAGCTTAACAACTCATGTATTTGGATTCCTCTCGATGAGGCGAGCAGTACGAATACCACCTTGATGGGTCTACAACGTTTCCTTCCAGAGTTATTACCAAAAAAACACAAACATCCCAGAATCCTCTCGATTTGGGGTCAAAATGTTGTCGCTCATTAAATTCCATAAGAAACGTCGCATCGAATGAATGTGATTGAATTCTCCCCGTCTGGACGAGCGGAATTGAATGGTGCAACTGATTTTGCTGTGCTGTGAAAATTCAGATATTTGCATGACTGCTTTTGTTTTATTTTGTGAATAGCAAAAAGCATTCAACCCCATAATACATGCTGTTTTATTGGTCGCTCGTCCATTTCATATCCCATAGCTTAACCATTCATATATTTGGATTTCTATCGACGAGGCGAGCAGTACGAGTTCCACCTTGATGGCTCTGCGACGTTTCCTTCCAGAGTTATTACCAAAAAAACACAAACATCCCAGAATCCTCTCGGTTTGGGGTCAAAATGTTGTCGCTCATTAAATCCCATAAGAAACGTCGCATCGAATGAATGTGATTGAATTCTCCCCGTCTGGACGAGCGGAATTGACTGGTGCAACTGATTTTGCTGTGCTGTGAAAATTCAGATATTTGCATGACTGCTTTTGTTTTATTTTGTGAATAGCAAAAAGCATTCAACCCCATAATACATGTTGTTTTATTGGTCGCTCGTCCATTTCATATCCTATAGCTTAAACATTCATATATTTGGATTCTTCTCGACGAGGCGAGCAGTACGAGTACCACCTTGATGGGTCTGCGACGTTTCCTTCCAGAGTTATTACCAAAAAACCACAAACATCCCAGAATTCTCTCGATTTGGGGTCAAAATGTTGTCGCTCATTAAATTCCATAAGAAACTTCGCATCGAATGAATGTGATTGAATTCTCCCCGTCTGGACGAGCGGAATTGAATGGTGCAACTGATTTTGCTGTGCTGTGAAAATTCAGATATTTGCATGACTGCTTTTGTTTTATTTTGTGAATAGCAAAAAGCATTCAACCCCATAATACATGCTGTTTTATTGGTCGCTCGTCCATTTCATATCCCATAGCTTAACCATTCACATATTTGGATTCCTCTCGACGAGGCGAGCAGTACGAGTACCACCTTGATGGGTCTGCGACGTTTCCTTCCAGAGTTTTACTAAAAAAACACAAACATCCCAGAATCCTCTCGGTTTGGGGTCAAAATGTTGTCGCTCATTAAATCCCACAAGAAACGTCGCATCAAATGAATGTGATTGAATTCTCCCCGTCTGGACGAGCGGAATTGAATGGTGCAACTGATTTTGCTGTGCTGTGAAAATTCAGATATTTGCATGACTGCTTTTGTTTTATTTTGTGAATAGCAAAAAGCATTCAACCCCATAATACATGTTGTTTTATTGGTCGCTCGTCAATTTCATATCCCATAGCTTAATAACTCATGTATTTGGATTCCTCTCGATGAGGCGAGCAGTACGAGTACCACCTTGATGGGTCTACGACGTTTCCTTCCAGAGTTATTACCAAAAAACCACAAACATCCCAGAATCCTCTCGATTTGGGGTCAAAATGTTGTCGCTCATTAAATTCCATAAGAAACGTCGCATCGAATGAATGTGATTGAATTCTCCCCGTCTGGACGAGCGGAATTGAATGGTGCAACTGATTTTGCTGTGCTGTGAAAATTCAGATATTTGCATGACTGCTTTTGTTTTATTTTGTGAATAGCAAAAAGCATTCAACCCCATAATACATGCTGTTGTATTGGTCGCTCGTCCATTTCATATCCCATAGCTTAACCATTCATATATTTGGATTCTTCTCGACGAGGCGAGCAGTACGAGTACCACCTTGATGGGTCTGCGACGTTTCCTTCCAGAGTTATTACCAAAAATACACAAACATCCCAGAATCCTCTCGGTTTGGGGTCAAAATGTTGTCGCTCATTAAATCCAATAAGAAACGTCGCATCGAATGAATGTGATTGAATTCTCCCCGTCTGGACGAGCGGAATTGAATGGTGCAACTGATTTTGCTGTGCTGTGAAAATTCAGATATTTGCATGACTGCTTTTGTTTTATTTTATGAATAGCAAAAAGCATTCAACCCATAATACATGTTGTTTTATTGGTCGCTCGTCCATTTCATATCCCATAGCTTAATCATTCATATATTTGGATTCCTCTCGACGAGGCGAGCAGTACGAGTACCACCTTGATGGGTCTGCGACGTTTCCTTCCAGAGTTATTACCAAAAAACCACAAACATCCTAGAATTCTCTCGGTTTGGGGTCAAAATGTTGTCGCTCATTAAATCCCACAAGAAACGTCGCATCGAATGAATGTGATTGAATTCTCCCCGTCTGGAAGAGCGGAATTGAATTGTGCAACTGATTTTGCTGTGCTGTGAAAATTAAGATATTTGCATGACTGCTTTTGTTTTATTTTGTGAATAGCAAAAAGCATTCAACCCCATAATACATGTTGTTTTATTGGTCGCTCGTCCATTTCATATCCCATAGCTTAAACATTCATATATTTGGATTCTTCTCGACGAGGCGAGCAGTACGAGTACCAGCTTGATGGGTCTGCGACGTTTCCTTCCAGAGTTATTACCAAAAAACCACAAACATCCCAGAATTCTCTCGGTTTGGGGTCAAAATGTTGTCGCTCATTAAATCCCACAAGAAACGTCGCATCGAATGAATGTGATTGAATTCTCCCCGTCTGGACGAGCGGAATTGAATGGTGCAACTGATTTTGCTGTGCTGTGAAAATTCAGATATTTGCATGACTGCTTTTGTTTTATTTTGTGAATAGCAAAAAGCATTCAACCCCATAATACATGTTGTTTTATTGGTCGCTCGTCCATTTCATATCCCATAGCTTAACAACTCATATATTTGGATTCCTCTCGATGAGGCGAGCAGTACGAGTACCACCTTGATGGGTCTACGACGTTTCCTTCCAGAGTTATTACCAAAAAACCACAAACATCCCAGAATCCTCTCGATTTGGGGTCAAAATGTTGTCGCTCATTAAATTCCATAAGAAACGTCGCATCGAATGAATGTGATTGAATTCTCCCCGTCTGGACGAGCGGAATTGAATGGTGCAACTGATTTTGCTGTGCTGTGAAAATTAAGATATTTGCATGACTGCTTTTGTTTTATTTTGTGAATAGCAAAAAGCATTCAACCCCATAATACATGCTGTTTTATTGGTCGCTCGTCCATTTCATATCCCATAGCTTAACCATTCATATATTTGGATTTCTCTCGACGAGGCGAGCAGTACGAGTACCACCTTCATGGGTCTGCGACGTTTCCTTCCAGAGTTATTACCAAAAAACCACAAACATCCCAGAATCCTCTCGATTTGGGGTCAAAATGTTGTCGCTCATTAAATTCCATAAGAAACGTCGCATCGAATGAATGTGATTGAATTCTCCCCGTCTGGACGAGCGGAATTGAATGGTGCAACTGATTTTGCTGTGCTGTGAAAATTCAGATATTTGCATGACTGCTTTTGTTTTATTTTGTGAATAGCAAAAAGCATTCAACCCCATAATACATGTTGTTTTATTGGTCGTTCGTCCATTTCATATCCCATAGCTTAACAACTCATATATTTGGAATCCTCTCGATGAGGCGAGCAGTACGAGTACCACCTTGATGGTTCTGCGACGTTTCCTTCCAGAGTTATTACCAAAAAACCACAAACATCCCAGAACCCTCTCGGTTTGGGGTCAAAATTTTGTCGCTCATTAAATCCCATAAGAAACGTCGCATCGAATGAAAGTGATTGAATTCTCCCCGTCTGGACGAGCGGAATTGAATGGTGCAACTGATTTTGCTGTGCTGTGAAAATTCAGATATTTGCATGACTGCTTTTGTTTTATTTTGTGAAAAGCAAAAAGAATTCAACCCCATAATACATGTTGTTTTATTGGTCGCTCGTCCATTTCATATCCCATAGCTTAACAACTCATGTATTTGGATTGCTCTCGATGAGGCGAGCAGTACGAGTACCACCTTGATGGTTCTGCGACGTTTCCTTCCAGAGTTATTACCAAAAAACCACAAACATCCCAGAACCCTCTCGGTTTGGGGTCAAAATTTTGTCGCTCATTAAATCCCATAAGAAACGTCGCATCGAATGAAAGTGATTGAATTCTCCCCGTCTGGACGAGCGGAATTGAATGGTGCAACTGATTTTGCTGTGCTGTGAAAATTCAGATATTTGCATGACTGCTTTTGTTTTATTTTGTGAATAGCAAAAAGCATTCAACCCCATAATACATGCTGTTTTATTGGTAGCTCGTCCATTTAATATCCCATAGCTTAACCATTCACATATTTGGATTCCTCTCGACGAGGCGAACAGTACGAGTACCACCTTGATGGGTCTGCGATGTTTCCTTCCAGAGTTATTACTAAAAAAACACAAACATCCCAGAATCCTCTCGGTTTGGGGTCAAAATGTTGTCGCTCATTAAATCCCACAAGAAACGTCGCATCAAATGAATGTGATTGAATTCTCCCGGTCTGGACGAGCGGAATTGAATGGTGCAACTGATTTTGCTGTGCTGTGAAAATTCAGATATTTGCATGACTGCTTTTGTTTTATTTTGTGAATAGCAAAAAGCATTCAACCCCATAATACATGTTGTTTTATTGGTCGCTCGTCCATTTCATATCCCATAGCTTAACAACTCATATATTTGGATTCCTCTCGATGAGGCGAGCAGTACGAGTACCACCTTGATGGGTCTACGACGTTTCCTTCCAGAGTTATTACCAAAAAACCACAAACATCCCAGAATCCTCTCGATTTGGGGTCAAAATGTTGTCGCTCATTAAATTCCATAAGAAACGTCGCATCGAATGAATGTGATTGAATTCTCCCCGTCTGGACGAGCGGAATTGAATGGTGCAACTGATTTTGCTGTGCTGTGAAAATTAAGATATTTGCATGACTGCTTTTGTTTTATTTTGTGAATAGCAAAAAGCATTCAACCCCATAATACATGCTGTTTTATTGGTCGCTCGTCCATTTCATATCCCATAGCTTAACCATTCATATATTTGGATTTCTCTCGACGAGGCGAGCAGTACGAGTACCACCTTCATGGGTCTGCGACGTTTCCTTCCAGAGTTATTACCAAAAAACCACAAACATCCCAGAATCCTCTCGATTTGGGGTCAAAATGTTGTCGCTCATTAAATTCCATAAGAAACGTCGCATCGAATGAATGTGATTGAATTATCCCCGTCTGGACGAGCGGAATTGAATGGTGCAACTGATTTTGCTGTGCTGTGAAAATTCAGATATTTGCATGACTGCTTTTGTTTTATTTTGTGAAAAGCAAAAAGAATTCAACCCCATAATACATGTTGTTTTATTGGTCGCTCGTCCATTTCATATCCCATAGCTTAACAACTCATGTATTTGGATTGCTCTCGATGAGGCGAGCAGTACGAGTACCAGCTTGATGGTTCTGCGACGTTTCCTTCCAGAGTTATTACCAAAAAACCACAAACATCCCAGAACCCTCTCGGTTTGGGGTCAAAATTTTGTCGCTCATTAAATCCCATAAGAAACGTCGCATCGAATGAAAGTGATTGAATTCTCCCCGTCTGGACGAGCGGAATTGAATGGTGCAACTGATTTTGCTGTGCTGTGAAAATTCAGATATTTGCATGACTGCTTTTGTTTTATTTTGTGAATAGCAAAAAGCATTCAACCCCATAATACATGCTGTTTTATTGGTAGCTCGTCCATTTCATATCCCATAGCTTAACCATTCACATATTTGGATTCCTCTCGACGAGGCGAACAGTACGAGTACCACCTTGATGGGTCTGCGACGTTTCCTTCCAGAGTTATTACTAAAAAAACACAAACATCCCAGAATCCTCTCGGTTTGGGGTCAAAATGTTGTCGCTCATTAAATCCCACAAGAAACGTCGCATCAAATGAATGTGATTGAATTCTCCCGGTCTGGACGAGCGGAATTGAATGGTGCAACTGATTTTGCTGTGCTGTGAAAATTCAGATATTTGCATGACTGCTTTTGTTTTATTTTGTGAATAGCAAAAAGAATTCAACCCCATAATACATGTTGTTTTATTGGTCGCTCGTCCATTTCATATCCCATAGCTTAACAACTCATGTATTTGGATTGCTCTCGATGAGGCGAGCAGTACGAGTACCACCTTGATGGTTCTGCGACGTTTCCTTCCAGAGTTATTACGAAAAAACCACAAACATCCCAGAACCCTCTCGGTTTGGGGTCAAAATTTTGTCGCTCATTAAATCCCATAAGAAACGTCGCATCGAATGAAAGTGATTGAATTTTCTCCGTCTGGACGAGCGGAATTGAATGGTGCAACTGATTTTGCTGTGCTGTGAAAATTCAGATATTTGCATGACTGATTTTGTTTTATTTTGTGAATAGCAAAAAGCATTCAACCCCATAATACATGCTGTTTTATTATTAGCTCGTCCATTTCATATCCCATAGCTTAACCATTCACATATTTGGATTCCTCTCGACGAGGCGAACAGTACGAGTACCACCTTGATGGGTCTGCGACGTTTCCTTCCAGAGTTATTACTAAAAAAACACAAACATCCCAGAATCTTCTCTGTTTGGGGTCAAAATGTTGTCGCTCATTAAATCCCACAAGAAACGTCGCATCGAATGAATGTGATTGAATTCTCCCGGTCTGGACGAGCGGAATTGAATGGTGCAACTGATTTTGCTGTGCTGTGAAAATTCAGATATTTGCATGACTGCTTTTGTTTTATTTTGTGAATAGCAAAAAGAATTCAACCCCATAATACATGTTGTTTTATTGGTCGCTCGTCCATTTCATATCCCATAGCTTAACAACTCATGTATTTGGATTACTCTCGATGAGGCGAGCAGTACGAGTACCACCTTGATGGGTCTACGACGTTTCCTTCCAGAGTTATTACCAAAAAACCACAAACATCCCAGAATCCTCTCGATTTGGGGTCAAAATGTTGTCGCTCATTAAATTCCATAAGAAACGTCGCATCGAATGAATGTGATTGAATTCTCCCCGTCTGGACGAGCGGAATTGAATGGTGCAACTGATTTTGCTGTGCTGTGAAAATTCAGATATTTGCATGACTGCTTTTGTTTTATTTTGTGAATAGCAAAAAGCATTCAACCCCATAATACATGCTGTTTTATTGGTCGCTCGTCCATTTCATATCCCATAGCTTAACCATTCATATATTTGGATTTCTCTCGACGAGGCGAGCAGTACGAGTACCACCTTGATGGGTCTGCGACGTTTCCTTCCAGAGTTATTACCAAAAAACCACAAACATCCCAGAATCTTCTCGATTTGGGGTCAAAATGTTGTCGCTCATTAAATTCCATAAGAAACGTCGCATCGAATGAATGTGATTGAATTCTCCCCGTCTGGACGAGCGGAATTGAATGGTGCAACTGATTTTGCTGTGCTGTAAAAATTCAGATATTTGCATGACTGCTTTTGTTTTATTTTGTGAATAGCAAAAAGCATTCAACCCCATAATACATGTTGTTTTATTGGTCGCTCGTCCATTTCATATCCCATAGCTTAAACATTCATATATTTGGATTCTTCTCGACGAGGCGAGCAGTAGGAGTACAAGCTTGATGGGGCTGCGACGTTTCCTTCCAGAGTTATTACCAAAAAACCACAAACATCCCAGAATTCTCTCGGTTTGGGGTCAAAATGTTGTCGCTCATTAAATCCCACAAGAAACGTCGCATCGAATGAATGTGATTGAATTCTCCCCGTCTGGACGAGCGGAATTGAATGGTGCAACTGATTTTGCTGTGCTGTAAAAATTCAGATATTTGCATGACTGCTTTTGTTTTATTTTGTGAATAGCAAAAAGCATTCAACCCCATAATACATGTTGTTTTATTGGTCGCTCGTCCATTTCATATCCCATAGCTTAAACATTCATATATTTGGATTCTTCTCGACGAGGCGAGCAGTAGGAGTACCAGCTTGATGGGTCTGCGACGTTTCCTTCCAGAGTTATTACCAAAAAACCACAAACATCCCAGAATTCTCTCGGTTTGGGGTCAAAATGTTGTCGCTCATTAAATCCCACAAGAAACGTCGCATCGAATGAATGTGATTGAATTCTCCCCGTCTGGACGAGCGGAATTGAATGGTGCAACTGATTTTGCTGTGCTGTGAAAATTCAGATATTTGCATGACTGCTTTTGTTTTATTTTGTGAATAGCAAAAAGCATTCAACCCCATAATACATGTTGTTTTATTGGTCGTTCGTCCATTTCATATCCCATAGCTTAACAACTCATATATTTGGATTCCTCTCGATGAGGCGAGCAGTACGAGTACCACCTTGATGGTTCTGCGACGTTTCCTTCCAGAGTTATTACCAAAAAACCACAAACATCCCAGAATCCTCTCGGTTTGGGGTCAAAATTTTGTCGCTCATTAAATCCCATAAGAAACGTCGCATCGAATGAAAGTGATTGAATTCTCCCCGTCTGGACGAGCGGAATTGAATGGTGCAACTGATTTTGCTGTGCTGTGAAAATTCAGATATTTGCATGACTGCTTTTGTTTTATTTTGTGAATAGCAAAAAGCATTCAACCCCATAATACATGCTGTTTTATTGGTAGCTCGTCCATTTCATATCCCATAGCTTAACCATTCACATATTTGGATTCCTCTCGACGAGGCGAGCAGTACGAGTACCACCTTGATGGGTCTGCGACGTTTCCTTCCAGAGTTATTACCAAAAAACCACAAACATCCCAGAATCCTCTCGGTTTGGGGTCAAAATGTTGTCGCTTATTAAATCCCATAAGAAACGTCGCATCGAATGAATGTGATTGAATTCTCCCCGTCTGGACGAGCGGAATTGAATGGTGCAACTGATTTTGCTGTGCTGTGAAAATTCAGATATTTGCATGACTGCTTTTTTTTTTATTTTGTGAATAGCAAAAAGCATTCAACCCCATAATACATGTTGTTTTATTGGTCGCTCGTCCATTTCATATCCCATAGCTTAAGCATTCATATATTTGGATTCCTCTCGACGAGGCGAGCAGTACGAGTACCACCTTGATGGGTCTGCGACGTTTCCTTCCAGAGTTATTACCAAAAAAACACAAACATCCCATAATCCTCTCGGTTTTGGGGTCAAAATGTTGTCGCTCATTAAATCCCATAAGAAACGTCGCATCGAATGAATGTGATTGAATTCTCCCCGTCTGGACGAGCGGAATTGAATGGTGCAACTGATATTGCTGTCCTGTGAAAATTCAGATATTTGCATGAATGCTTTTGTTTTATTTTGTGAATAGCAAAAAGCATTCAACCCCATAATACATGTTGTTTTATTGGTCGCTCGTCCATTTCATATTCCATAGCTTAAGCATTCATATATTTGGATTCCTCTCGACGAGGCGAGCAGTACGAGTACCACCTTGATGGGTCTGCGACGTTTCCTTCCAGAGTTATTACCAAAAAACCACAAACATCCCAGAATCCTCTCGGTTTAGGGGTCAAAATGTTGTCGCTCATTAAATTCCATAAGAAACGTCGCATCGAATGAATGTGATTGAATTCTCCCCGTCTGGACGAGCGGAATTGAATGGTGCAACTGATTTTGCTGTGCTGTGAAAATTCAGATATTTGCATTACTGCTTTTGTTTTATTTTGTGAATAGCAAAATGCATTCAACCCCATAATACATGCTGTTTTATTGGTCGCTCGTCCATTTCATATCCAATAGCTTAACGATTCACATATTTGGATTCCTCTCGACGAGGCGAGCAGTACGAGTACAAACTTGATGGGTCTGCGACGTTTCCTTCCAGAGTTATTACCAAAAAAACACAAACATCCCGGAATCCTCTCGGTTTGGGGTCAAAATGTTGTCGCTCATTAAATCCCATAAGACACGTCGCATCGAATGAATGTGATTGAATTATCCCCGTCTGGACGAGCGGAATTGAATGGTGCAACTGATTTTGCTGTGCTGTGAAAATTCAGATATTTGCATGACTGCTTTTGTTTTATTTTGTGAATAGCAAAAAGCATTCAACCCCATAATACATGTTGTTTTATTGGTCGCTCGTCCATTTCATATCCCATAGCTTAAGCATTCATATATTTGGATTCCTCTCGACGAGGCGAGCAGTACGAGTACCACCTTGATGGGTCTGCGACGTTTCCTTCCAGAGTTATTACCAAAAATACACAAACATCCCAGAATCCTCTCGGTTTGGGGTCAAAATGTTGTCGCTCATTAAATCCAATAAGAAACGTCGCATCGAATGAATGTGATTGAATTCTCCCCGTCTGGACGAGCGGAATTGAATGGTGCAACTGATTTTGCTGTGCTGTGAAAATTCAGATATTTGCATGACTGCTTTTGTTTTATTTTGTGAATAGCAAAAAGCATTCAACCCCATAATACATGTTGTTTTATTGGTCGCTCGTCCATTTCATATCCGAAAGCTTAACCATTCATATATTTGGATTCCTCTCGACGAGGCGAGCAGTTCGAGTACCACCTTGATGGGTCTGCGACGTTTCCTTCCAGAGTTATTACCAAAAAAACACAAACATCCCAGAATCCTCTCGATTTGGGGTCAAAATGTTGTCGCTCATTAAATTCCATAAGAAACGTCGCATCGAATGAATGTGATTGAATTCTCTCCGTCTGGACGAGCGGAATTGAATGGTGCAACTGATTTTGCTGTGCTGTGAAAATTCAGATATTTGCATGACTGCTTTTGTTTTATTTTGTGAATAGCAAAAAGCATTCAACCGCATAATACATGCTGTTTTATTGGTCGCTCGTCCATTTCATATCCCATAGCTTAACCATTCATATATTTGGATTTCTCTCGACGAGGCGAGCAGTACGAGTACCACCTTGATGGGTCTGCGACGTTTCCTTCCAGAGTTATTACCAAAAAAACACAAACATCCCAGAATCCTCTCGGTTTGGGGTCAAAATGTTGTCGCTCATTAAATTCCATAAGAAACGTCACATCGAATGAATGTGATTGAATTCTCCCCGTCTGGACGAGCGGAATTGAATGGTGCAACTGATTTTGCTGTGCTGTGAAAATTCAGATATTTGCATGACTTCTTTTGTTTTATTTTGTGAATAGCAAAAAGCATTCAACCCCATAATACATGTTGTTTTATTGGTCGCTCGTCCATTTCATATCCCATAGCTTAAGCATTCATATATTTGGATTCCTCTCGATGAGGCGAGCAGTAGGAGTACAAGCTTGATGGGGCTGCGACGTTTCCTTCCAGAGTTATTACCAAAAAACCACAAACATCCCAGAATTCTCTCGGTTTGGGGTCAAAATGTTGTCGCTCATTAAATCCCACAAGAAACGTCGCATCGAATGAATGTGATTGAATTCTCCCCGTCTGGACGAGCGGAATTGAATGGTGCAACTGATTTTGCTGTGCTGTAAAAATTCAGATATTTGCATGACTGCTTTTGTTTTATTTTGTGAATAGCAAAAAGCATTCAACCCCATAATACATGTTGTTTTATTGGTCGCTCGTCCATTTCATATCCCATAGCTTAAACATTCATATATTTGGATTCTTCTCGACGAGGCGAGCAGTAGGAGTACCAGCTTGATGGGTCTGCGACGTTTCCTTCCAGAGTTATTACCAAAAAACCACAAACATCCCAGAATTCTCTCGGTTTGGGGTCAAAATGTTGTCGCTCATTAAATCCCACAAGAAACGTCGCATCGAATGAATGTGATTGAATTCTCCCCGTCTGGACGAGCGGAATTGAATGGTGCAACTGATTTTGCTGTGCTGTGAAAATTCAGATATTTGCATGACTGCTTTTGTTTTATTTTGTGAATAGCAAAAAGCATTCAACCCCATAATACATGTTGTTTTATTGGTCGTTCGTCCATTTCATATCCCATAGCTTAACAACTCATATATTTGGATTCCTCTCGATGAGGCGAGCAGTACGAGTACCACCTTGATGGTTCTGCGACGTTTCCTTCCAGAGTTATTACCAAAAAACCACAAACATCCCAGAATCCTCTCGGTTTGGGGTCAAAATTTTGTCGCTCATTAAATCCCATAAGAAACGTCGCATCGAATGAAAGTGATTGAATTCTCCCCGTCTGGACGAGCGGAATTGAATGGTGCAACTGATTTTGCTGTGCTGTGAAAATTCAGATATTTGCATGACTGCTTTTGTTTTATTTTGTGAATAGCAAAAAGCATTCAACCCCATAATACATGCTGTTTTATTGGTAGCTCGTCCATTTCATATCCCATAGCTTAACCATTCACATATTTGGATTCCTCTCGACGAGGCGAGCAGTACGAGTACCACCTTGATGGGTCTGCGACGTTTCCTTCCAGAGTTATTACCAAAAAACCACAAACATCCCAGAATCCTCTCGGTTTGGGGTCAAAATGTTGTCGCTTATTAAATCCCATAAGAAACGTCGCATCGAATGAATGTGATTGAATTCTCCCCGTCTGGACGAGCGGAATTGAATGGTGCAACTGATTTTGCTGTGCTGTAAAAATTCAGATATTTGCATGACTGCTTTTGTTTTATTTTGTGAATAGCAAAAAGCATTCAACCCCATAATACATGTTGTTTTATTGGTCGCTCGTCCATTTCATATCCCATAGCTTAAACATTCATATATTTGGATTCTTCTCGACGAGGCGAGCAGTAGGAGTACAAGCTTGATGGGGCTGCGACGTTTCCTTCCAGAGTTATTACCAAAAAACCACAAACATCCCAGAATTCTCTCGGTTTGGGGTCAAAATGTTGTCGCTCATTAAATCCCACAAGAAACGTCGCATCGAATGAATGTGATTGAATTCTCCCCGTCTGGACGAGCGGAATTGAATGGTGCAACTGATTTTGCTGTGCTGTAAAAATTCAGATATTTGCATGACTGCTTTTGTTTTATTTTGTGAATAGCAAAAAGCATTCAACCCCATAATACATGTTGTTTTATTGGTCGCTCGTCCATTTCATATCCCATAGCTTAAACATTCATATATTTGGATTCTTCTCGACGAGGCGAGCAGTAGGAGTACCAGCTTGATGGGTCTGCGACGTTTCCTTCCAGAGTTATTACCAAAAAACCACAAACATCCCAGAATTCTCTCGGTTTGGGGTCAAAATGTTGTCGCTCATTAAATCCCACAAGAAACGTCGCATCGAATGAATGTGATTGAATTCTCCCCGTCTGGACGAGCGGAATTGAATGGTGCAACTGATTTTGCTGTGCTGTGAAAATTCAGATATTTGCATGACTGCTTTTGTTTTATTTTGTGAATAGCAAAAAGCATTCAACCCCATAATACATGTTGTTTTATTGGTCGTTCGTCCATTTCATATCCCATAGCTTAACAACTCATATATTTGGATTCCTCTCGATGAGGCGAGCAGTACGAGTACCACCTTGATGGTTCTGCGACGTTTCCTTCCAGAGTTATTACCAAAAAACCACAAACATCCCAGAATCCTCTCGGTTTGGGGTCAAAATTTTGTCGCTCATTAAATCCCATAAGAAACGTCGCATCGAATGAAAGTGATTGAATTCTCCCCGTCTGGACGAGCGGAATTGAATGGTGCAACTGATTTTGCTGTGCTGTGAAAATTCAGATATTTGCATGACTGCTTTTGTTTTATTTTGTGAATAGCAAAAAGCATTCAACCCCATAATACATGCTGTTTTATTGGTAGCTCGTCCATTTCATATCCCATAGCTTAACCATTCACATATTTGGATTCCTCTCGACGAGGCGAGCAGTACGAGTACCACCTTGATGGGTCTGCGACGTTTCCTTCCAGAGTTATTACCAAAAAACCACAAACATCCCAGAATCCTCTCGGTTTGGGGTCAAAATGTTGTCGCTTATTAAATCCCATAAGAAACGTCGCATCGAATGAATGTGATTGAATTCTCCCCGTCTGGACGAGCGGAATTGAATGGTGCAACTGATTTTGCTGTGCTGTGAAAATTCAGATATTTGCATGACTGCTTTTTTTTTTATTTTGTGAATAGCAAAAAGCATTCAACCCCATAATACATGTTGTTTTATTGGTCGCTCGTCCATTTCATATCCCATAGCTTAAGCATTCATATATTTGGATTCCTCTCGACGAGGCGAGCAGTACGAGTACCACCTTGATGGGTCTGCGACGTTTCCTTCCAGAGTTATTACCAAAAAAACACAAACATCCCATAATCCTCTCGGTTTTGGGGTCAAAATGTTGTCGCTCATTAAATCCCATAAGAAACGTCGCATCGAATGAATGTGATTGAATTCTCCCCGTCTGGACGAGCGGAATTGAATGGTGCAACTGATATTGCTGTCCTGTGAAAATTCAGATATTTGCATGAATGCTTTTGTTTTATTTTGTGAATAGCAAAAAGCATTCAACCCCATAATACATGTTGTTTTATTGGTCGCTCGTCCATTTCATATTCCATAGCTTAAGCATTCATATATTTGGATTCCTCTCGACGAGGCGAGCAGTACGAGTACCACCTTGATGGGTCTGCGACGTTTCCTTCCAGAGTTATTACCAAAAAACCACAAACATCCCAGAATCCTCTCGGTTTAGGGGTCAAAATGTTGTCGCTCATTAAATTCCATAAGAAACGTCGCATCGAATGAATGTGATTGAATTCTCCCCGTCTGGACGAGCGGAATTGAATGGTGCAACTGATTTTGCTGTGCTGTGAAAATTCAGATATTTGCATTACTGCTTTTGTTTTATTTTGTGAATAGCAAAATGCATTCAACCCCATAATACATGCTGTTTTATTGGTCGCTCGTCCATTTCATATCCAATAGCTTAACGATTCACATATTTGGATTCCTCTCGACGAGGCGAGCAGTACGAGTACAAACTTGATGGGTCTGCGACGTTTCCTTCCAGAGTTATTACCAAAAAAACACAAACATCCCGGAATCCTCTCGGTTTGGGGTCAAAATGTTGTCGCTCATTAAATCCCATAAGACACGTCGCATCGAATGAATGTGATTGAATTATCCCCGTCTGGACGAGCGGAATTGAATGGTGCAACTGATTTTGCTGTGCTGTGAAAATTCAGATATTTGCATGACTGCTTTTGTTTTATTTTGTGAATAGCAAAAAGCATTCAACCCCATAATACATGTTGTTTTATTGGTCGCTCGTCCATTTCATATCCCATAGCTTAAGCATTCATATATTTGGATTCCTCTCGACGAGGCGAGCAGTACGAGTACCACCTTGATGGGTCTGCGACGTTTCCTTCCAGAGTTATTACCAAAAATACACAAACATCCCAGAATCCTCTCGGTTTGGGGTCAAAATGTTGTCGCTCATTAAATCCAATAAGAAACGTCGCATCGAATGAATGTGATTGAATTCTCCCCGTCTGGACGAGCGGAATTGAATGGTGCAACTGATTTTGCTGTGCTGTGAAAATTCAGATATTTGCATGACTGCTTTTGTTTTATTTTGTGAATAGCAAAAAGCATTCAACCCCATAATACATGTTGTTTTATTGGTCGCTCGTCCATTTCATATCCGAAAGCTTAACCATTCATATATTTGGATTCCTCTCGACGAGGCGAGCAGTTCGAGTACCACCTTGATGGGTCTGCGACGTTTCCTTCCAGAGTTATTACCAAAAAAACACAAACATCCCAGAATCCTCTCGATTTGGGGTCAAAATGTTGTCGCTCATTAAATTCCATAAGAAACGTCGCATCGAATGAATGTGATTGAATTCTCTCCGTCTGGACGAGCGGAATTGAATGGTGCAACTGATTTTGCTGTGCTGTGAAAATTCAGATATTTGCATGACTGCTTTTGTTTTATTTTGTGAATAGCAAAAAGCATTCAACCGCATAATACATGCTGTTTTATTGGTCGCTCGTCCATTTCATATCCCATAGCTTAACCATTCATATATTTGGATTTCTCTCGACGAGGCGAGCAGTACGAGTACCACCTTGATGGGTCTGCGACGTTTCCTTCCAGAGTTATTACCAAAAAAACACAAACATCCCAGAATCCTCTCGGTTTGGGGTCAAAATGTTGTCGCTCATTAAATTCCATAAGAAACGTCACATCGAATGAATGTGATTGAATTCTCCCCGTCTGGACGAGCGGAATTGAATGGTGCAACTGATTTTGCTGTGCTGTGAAAATTCAGATATTTGCATGACTTCTTTTGTTTTATTTTGTGAATAGCAAAAAGCATTCAACCCCATAATACATGTTGTTTTATTGGTCGCTCGTCCATTTCATATCCCATAGCTTAAGCATTCATATATTTGGATTCCTCTCGATGAGGCGAGCAGTAGGAGTACAAGCTTGATGGGGCTGCGACGTTTCCTTCCAGAGTTATTACCAAAAAACCACAAACATCCCAGAATTCTCTCGGTTTGGGGTCAAAATGTTGTCGCTCATTAAATCCCACAAGAAACGTCGCATCGAATGAATGTGATTGAATTCTCCCCGTCTGGACGAGCGGAATTGAATGGTGCAACTGATTTTGCTGTGCTGTAAAAATTCAGATATTTGCATGACTGCTTTTGTTTTATTTTGTGAATAGCAAAAAGCATTCAACCCCATAATACATGTTGTTTTATTGGTCGCTCGTCCATTTCATATCCCATAGCTTAAACATTCATATATTTGGATTCTTCTCGACGAGGCGAGCAGTAGGAGTACCAGCTTGATGGGTCTGCGACGTTTCCTTCCAGAGTTATTACCAAAAAACCACAAACATCCCAGAATTCTCTCGGTTTGGGGTCAAAATGTTGTCGCTCATTAAATCCCACAAGAAACGTCGCATCGAATGAATGTGATTGAATTCTCCCCGTCTGGACGAGCGGAATTGAATGGTGCAACTGATTTTGCTGTGCTGTGAAAATTCAGATATTTGCATGACTGCTTTTGTTTTATTTTGTGAATAGCAAAAAGCATTCAACCCCATAATACATGTTGTTTTATTGGTCGTTCGTCCATTTCATATCCCATAGCTTAACAACTCATATATTTGGATTCCTCTCGATGAGGCGAGCAGTACGAGTACCACCTTGATGGTTCTGCGACGTTTCCTTCCAGAGTTATTACCAAAAAACCACAAACATCCCAGAATCCTCTCGGTTTGGGGTCAAAATTTTGTCGCTCATTAAATCCCATAAGAAACGTCGCATCGAATGAAAGTGATTGAATTCTCCCCGTCTGGACGAGCGGAATTGAATGGTGCAACTGATTTTGCTGTGCTGTGAAAATTCAGATATTTGCATGACTGCTTTTGTTTTATTTTGTGAATAGCAAAAAGCATTCAACCCCATAATACATGCTGTTTTATTGGTAGCTCGTCCATTTCATATCCCATAGCTTAACCATTCACATATTTGGATTCCTCTCGACGAGGCGAGCAGTACGAGTACCACCTTGATGGGTCTGCGACGTTTCCTTCCAGAGTTATTACCAAAAAACCACAAACATCCCAGAATCCTCTCGGTTTGGGGTCAAAATGTTGTCGCTTATTAAATCCCATAAGAAACGTCGCATCGAATGAATGTGATTGAATTCTCCCCGTCTGGACGAGCGGAATTGAATGGTGCAACTGATTTTGCTGTGCTGTGAAAATTCAGATATTTGCATGACTGCTTTTTTTTTTATTTTGTGAATAGCAAAAAGCATTCAACCCCATAATACATGTTGTTTTATTGGTCGCTCGTCCATTTCATATCCCATAGCTTAAGCATTCATATATTTGGATTCCTCTCGACGAGGCGAGCAGTACGAGTACCACCTTGATGGGTCTGCGACGTTTCCTTCCAGAGTTATTACCAAAAAAACACAAACATCCCATAATCCTCTCGGTTTTGGGGTCAAAATGTTGTCGCTCATTAAATCCCATAAGAAACGTCGCATCGAATGAATGTGATTGAATTCTCCCCGTCTGGACGAGCGGAATTGAATGGTGCAACTGATATTGCTGTCCTGTGAAAATTCAGATATTTGCATGAATGCTTTTGTTTTATTTTGTGAATAGCAAAAAGCATTCAACCCCATAATACATGTTGTTTTATTGGTCGCTCGTCCATTTCATATTCCATAGCTTAAGCATTCATATATTTGGATTCCTCTCGACGAGGCGAGCAGTACGAGTACCACCTTGATGGGTCTGCGACGTTTCCTTCCAGAGTTATTACCAAAAAACCACAAACATCCCAGAATCCTCTCGGTTTAGGGGTCAAAATGTTGTCGCTCATTAAATTCCATAAGAAACGTCGCATCGAATGAATGTGATTGAATTCTCCCCGTCTGGACGAGCGGAATTGAATGGTGCAACTGATTTTGCTGTGCTGTGAAAATTCAGATATTTGCATTACTGCTTTTGTTTTATTTTGTGAATAGCAAAATGCATTCAACCCCATAATACATGCTGTTTTATTGGTCGCTCGTCCATTTCATATCCAATAGCTTAACGATTCACATATTTGGATTCCTCTCGACGAGGCGAGCAGTACGAGTACAAACTTGATGGGTCTGCGACGTTTCCTTCCAGAGTTATTACCAAAAAAACACAAACATCCCGGAATCCTCTCGGTTTGGGGTCAAAATGTTGTCGCTCATTAAATCCCATAAGACACGTCGCATCGAATGAATGTGATTGAATTATCCCCGTCTGGACGAGCGGAATTGAATGGTGCAACTGATTTTGCTGTGCTGTGAAAATTCAGATATTTGCATGACTGCTTTTGTTTTATTTTGTGAATAGCAAAAAGCATTCAACCCCATAATACATGTTGTTTTATTGGTCGCTCGTCCATTTCATATCCCATAGCTTAAGCATTCATATATTTGGATTCCTCTCGACGAGGCGAGCAGTACGAGTACCACCTTGATGGGTCTGCGACGTTTCCTTCCAGAGTTATTACCAAAAATACACAAACATCCCAGAATCCTCTCGGTTTGGGGTCAAAATGTTGTCGCTCATTAAATCCAATAAGAAACGTCGCATCGAATGAATGTGATTGAATTCTCCCCGTCTGGACGAGCGGAATTGAATGGTGCAACTGATTTTGCTGTGCTGTGAAAATTCAGATATTTGCATGACTGCTTTTGTTTTATTTTGTGAATAGCAAAAAGCATTCAACCCCATAATACATGTTGTTTTATTGGTCGCTCGTCCATTTCATATCCGAAAGCTTAACCATTCATATATTTGGATTCCTCTCGACGAGGCGAGCAGTTCGAGTACCACCTTGATGGGTCTGCGACGTTTCCTTCCAGAGTTATTACCAAAAAAACACAAACATCCCAGAATCCTCTCGATTTGGGGTCAAAATGTTGTCGCTCATTAAATTCCATAAGAAACGTCGCATCGAATGAATGTGATTGAATTCTCTCCGTCTGGACGAGCGGAATTGAATGGTGCAACTGATTTTGCTGTGCTGTGAAAATTCAGATATTTGCATGACTGCTTTTGTTTTATTTTGTGAATAGCAAAAAGCATTCAACCGCATAATACATGCTGTTTTATTGGTCGCTCGTCCATTTCATATCCCATAGCTTAACCATTCATATATTTGGATTTCTCTCGACGAGGCGAGCAGTACGAGTACCACCTTGATGGGTCTGCGACGTTTCCTTCCAGAGTTATTACCAAAAAAACACAAACATCCCAGAATCCTCTCGGTTTGGGGTCAAAATGTTGTCGCTCATTAAATTCCATAAGAAACGTCACATCGAATGAATGTGATTGAATTCTCCCCGTCTGGACGAGCGGAATTGAATGGTGCAACTGATTTTGCTGTGCTGTGAAAATTCAGATATTTGCATGACTTCTTTTGTTTTATTTTGTGAATAGCAAAAAGCATTCAACCCCATAATACATGTTGTTTTATTGGTCGCTCGTCCATTTCATATCCCATAGCTTAAGCATTCATATATTTGGATTCCTCTCGATGAGGCGAGCAGTACGAGTACCACCTTGATGGGTCTGCGACGTTTCCTTCCAGAGTTATTACCAAAAATACACAAACATCCCAGAATCCTCTCGATTTGGGGTCAAAATGTTGTCGCTCATTAAATTCCATAAGAAACGTCGCATCGAATGAATGTGATTGAATTCTCTCCGTCTGGACGAGCGGAATTGAATGGTGCAACTGATTTTGCTGTGCTGTGAAAATTCAGATATTTGCATGACTGCTTTTGTTTTATTTTGTGAATAGCAAAAAGCATTCAACCGCATAATACATGCTGTTTTATTGGTCGCTCGTCCATTTCATATCCCATAGCTTAACCATTCATATATTTGGATTTCTCTCGACGAGGCGAGCAGTACGAGTACCACCTTGATGGGTCTGCGACGTTTCCTTCCAGAGTTATTACCAAAAAAACACAAACATCCCAGAATCCTCTCGGTTTGGGGTCAAAATGTTGTCGCTCATTAAATTCCATAAGAAACGTCACATCGAATGAATGTGATTGAATTCTCCCCGTCTGGACGAGCGGAATTGAATGGTGCAACTGATTTTGCTGTGCTGTGAAAATTCAGATATTTGCATGACTGCTTTTGTTTTATTTTGTGAATAGCAAAAAGCATTCAACCGCATAATACATGCTGTTTTATTGGTCGCTCGTCCATTTCATATCCCATAGCTTAACCATTCATATATTTGGATTTCTCTCGACGAGGCGAGCAGTACGAGTACAACCTTGATGGGTCTGCGACGTTTCCTTCCAGAGTTATTACCAAAAAAACACAAACATCCCAGAATCCTCTCGGTTTGGGGTCAAAATGTTGTCGCTCATTAAATTCCATAAGAAACGTCACATCGAATGAATGTGATTGAATTCTCCCCGTCTGGACGAGCGGAATTGAATGGTGCAACTGATTTTGCTGTGCTGTGAAAATTCAGATATTTGCATGACTTCTTTTGTTTTATTTTGTGAATAGCAAAAAGCATTCAACCCCATAATACATGTTGTTTTATTGGTCGCTCGTCCATTTCATATCCCATAGCTTAAGCATTCATATATTTGGATTCCTCTCGATGAGTCGAGCAGTACGAGTACCACCTTGATGGGTCTGCGACGTTTCCTTCCAGAGTTATTACCAAAAATACACAAACATCCCAGAATCCTCTCGGTTTGGGGTCAAAATGTTGTCGCTCATTAAATTCCATAAGAAACGTCACATCGAATGAATGTGATTGAATTCTCCCCGTCTGGACGAGCGGAATTGAATGGTGCAACTGATTTTGCTGTGCTATGAAAATTCAGATATTTGCATGACTGCTTTTGTTTTATTTTGTGAATAGCAAAAAGCATTCAACCGCATAATACATGCTGTTTTATTGGTCGCTCGTCCATTTCATATCCCATAGCTTAACCATTCATATATTTGGATTTCTCCCGACGAGGCGAGCAGTTCGAGTACCACCTTGATGGGTCTGCGACGTTTCCTTCCAGAGTTATTACCAAAAAAACACAAACATCCCAGAATCCTCTCGGTTTGGGGTCAAAATGTTGTCGCTCATTAAATTCCATAAGAAACGTCACATCGAATGAATGTGATTGAATTCTCCCCGTCTGGACGAGCGGAATTGAATGGTGCAACTGATTTTGCTGTGCTGTGAAAATTCAGATATTTGCATGACTTCTTTTGTTTTATTTTGTGAATAGCAAAAAGCATTCAACCCCATAATACATGTTGTTTTATTGGTCGCTCGTCCATTTCATATCCCATAGCTTAAGCATTCATATATTTGGATTCCTCTCGATGAGGCGAGCAGTACGAGTACCACCTTGATGGGTCTGCGACGTTTCCTTCCAGAGTTATTACCAAAAATACACAAACATCCCAGAATCCTCTCGGTTTGGGGTCAAAATGTTGTCGCTCATTAAATCCAATAAGAAACGTCGCATCGAATGAATGTGATTGAATTCTCCCCGTCTGGACGAGCGGAATTGAATGGTGCAACTGATTTTGCTGTGCTGTGAAAATTCAGATATTTGCATGACTGCTTTTGTTTTATTTTGTGAATAGCAAAAAGCATTCAACCCCATAATACATGTTGTTTTATTGGTCGCTCGTCCATTTCATATCCGATAGCTTAACCATTCATATATTTGGATTCCTCTCGACGAGGCGAGCAGTTCGAGTCCCACCTTGATGGGTCTGCGACGTTTCCTTCCAGAGTTATTACCAAAAAACCACAAACATCCCAGAATCCTCTCGATTTGGGGTCAAAATGTTGTCGCTCATTAAATTCCATAAGAAACGTCGCATCGAATGAATGTGATTGAATTATCCCCGTCTGGACGAGCGGAATTGAATGGTGCAACTGATTTTGCTGTGCTGTGAAAATTCAGATATTTGCATGACTGCTTTTGTTTTATTTTGTGAATAGCAAAAAGCATTCAACCCCATAATACATGTTGTTTTATTGGTCGCTCGTCCATTTCATATCCCATAGCTTAAGCATTCATATATTTGGATTCCTCTCTACGAGGCGAGCAGTACGAGTACCACCTTGATGGGTCTGCGACGTTTCCTTCCAGAGTTATTACCAAAAAAACACAAACATCCCAGAATCCTCTCGGTTTGGGGTCAAAATGTTGTCGTTCATTAAATCCCAAAAGACATGTCGCATCGAATGAATGTGATTGAATTATCCCCGTCTGGACGAGCGGAATTGAATGGTGCAACTGATTTTGCTGTGCTGTGAAAATTCAGATATTTGCATGACTTCTTTTGTTTTATTTTGTGAATAGCAAAAAGCATTCAACCCCATAATACATGTTGTTTTATTGGTCGCTCGTCCATTTCACATCCCATAGCTTAAGCATTCAGATATTTGGATTCCTCTCGACGAGGCGAGCAGTACGAGTACCACCTTGATGGGTCTGCGACGTTTCCTTCCAGAGTTATTACCAAAAAACCACAAACATCCCAGAATCCTCTCGGTTTTGGGGTCAAAATGTTGTCGCTCATTAAATCCCATAAGAAACGTCGCATCGAATGAATGTGATTGAATTCTCCCCGTCTGGACGAGCGGAATTGAATGGTGCAACTGATATTGCTGTCCTGTGAAAATTCAGATATTTGCATGACTGCTTTTGTTTTATTTTGTGAATAGCAAAAAGCATTCAACCCCATAATACATGTTGTTTTATTGGTCGCTCGTCCATTTCATATCACATAGCTTAACCATTCATATATTTCGATTCCGCTCGACGAGCCGGGCAGTACGAGTACCACCATGATGGTTCTGCGACGTTTGCTTCCAGAGTTATTAAACCAAAAAACCACAAACATCCCAGAATCCTCTCGGTTTGGGGTCAAAATGTTGTCGCTTATTAAATCCCATAAAAAACGTCGCATCGAATGAATGTGATTGAATTCTCCCCGTCTGGACGAGCGGAATTGAATGGTGCAACTGATTTTGCTGTGCTGTGAAAATTCAGATATTTGCATGACTGCTTTTGTTTTATTTTGTGAATAGCAAAACGCATTCCACCTCATAATACATGCTGTTTTATTGGTCGCTCGTCCATTTCATATCCCATAGCTTAACCATTCATATATTTGGATTCCTCTCGACGAGGCGAGCAGTACGAGTACCACATTGATGGGTCTGCGACGTTTCCTTCCAGAGTTATTACCAAAAAAACACAAACATCCCAGAATCCTCTCGGTTTGGGGTCAAAATGTTGTCGCTCATTAAATCCCATAAGACACGTCGCATCGAATGAATGTGATTGAATTATCCCCGTCTGGACGAGCGGAATTGAATGGTGCAACTGATTTTGCTGTGCTATGAAAATTCAGATATTTGCATGACTGCTTTTGTTTTATTTTGTGAATAGCAAAAAGCATTCAACCCCATAATACATGTTGTTTTATTGGTCGCTCGTCCATTTCATATCCCATAGCTTAAGCATTCATATATTTGGATTCCTCTCGACGAGGCGAGCAGTACGAGTACCACCTTGATGGGTCTACGACGTTTCCTTCCAGAGTTATTACTAAAAAAACACAAACATCCCAGAATCCTCTCGGTTTGGGGTCAAAATGTTGTCGCTCATTAAATCCCACTAGAAACGTCGCATCGAATGAATGTGATTGAATTCTCCCCGTCTGGACGAGCAGAATTGAATGGTGCAACTGATTTTGCTGTGCTGTGAAAATTCAGATATTTGCATGACTTCTTTTGTTTTATTTTGTGAATAGCAAAAAGCATTCAACCCCATAATACATGTTGTTTTATTGGTCGCTCGTCCATTTCATATCCAATAGCTTAAAGATTTACATATTTGGATTCCTCTCGACGAGGCGAGCATTTCGAGTACAACCTTGATGGGTCTGCGACGTTTCCTTCCAGAGTTATTACCAAAAAACCACAAACATCCCAGAATCCTCTCGGTTTGGGGTCAAAATGTTGTCGCTCATTAAATCCCATAAGACACGTCGCATCGAATGAATGTGATTGAATTATCCCCGTCTGGACGAGCGGAATTGAATGGTGCAACTGATTTTGCTGTGCTGTGAAAATTCAGATATTTGCATGACTGCTTTTGTTTTATTTTGTGAATAGCAAAAAGCATTCAACCCCATAATACATGTTGTTTTATTGGTCGCTCGTCCATTTCATATCCCATAGCTTAAGCATTCATATATTTGGATTCCTCTCTACGAGGCGAGCATTTCGAGTACAACCTTGATGGGTCTGCGACGTTTCCTTCCAGAGTTATTACCAAAAAAACACAAACATCCCAGAATCCTCTCGGTTTGGGGTCAAAATGTTGTCGCTCATTAAATCCCAAAAGACATGTCGCATCGAATGAATGTGATTGAATTATCCCCGTCTGGACGAGCGGAATTGAATGGTGCAACTGATTTTGCTGTGCTGTGAAAATTCAGATATTTGCATGACTTCTTTTGTTTTATTTTGTGAATAGCAAAAAGCATTCAACCCCATAATACATGTTGTTTTATTGGTCGCTCGTCCATTTCACATCCCATAGCTTAAGCATTCATATATTTCGATTCTGCTCGACGAGCCGGGCAGTACGAGTACCACCATGATGGTTCTGCGACGTTTCCTTCCAGAGTTATTAAACCAAAAAACCACAAACATCCCAGAATCCTCTCGGTTTGGGGTCAAAATGTTGTCGCTTATTAAATCCCATAAGAAACGTCGCATCGAATGAATGTGATTGAATTCTCCCCGTCTGGACGAGCGGAATTGAATGGTGCAACTGATTTTGCTGTGCTGTGAAAATTCAGATATTTGCATGACTGCTTTTGTTTTATTTTGTGAATAGCAAAACGCATTCCACCCCATAATACATGCTGTTTTATTGGTCGCTCGTCCATTTCATATCCCATAGCTTAACCATTCATATATTTGGATTCCTCTCGACGAGGCGAGCAGTACGAGTACCACATTGATGGGTCTGCGACGTTTCCTTCCAGAGTTATTACCAAAAAAACACAAACATCCCAGAATCCTCTCGGTTTGGGGTCAAAATGTTGTCGCTCATTAAATCCCATAAGACACGTCGCATCGAATGAATGTGATTGAATTATCCCCGTCTGGACGAGCGGAATTGAATGGTGCAACTGATTTTGCTGTGCTATGAAAATTCAGATATTTGCATGACTGCTTTTGTTTTATTTTGTGAATAGCAAAAAGCATTCAACCCCATAATACATGTTGTTTTATTGGTCGCTCGTCCATTTCATATCCCATAGCTTAAGCATTCATATATTTGGATTCCTCTCGACGAGGCGAGCAGTACGAGTACCACCTTGATGGGTCTACGACGTTTCCTTCCAGAGTTATTACTAAAAAAACACAAACATCCCAGAATCCTCTCGGTTTGGGGTCAAAATGTTGTCGCTCATTAAATCCCACTAGAAACGTCGCATCGAATGAATGTGATTGAATTCTCTCCGTCTGGACGAGCGGAATTGAATGGTGCAACTGATTTTGCTGTGCTGTGAAAATTCAGATATTTGCATGACTGCTTTTGTTTTATTTTGTGAATAGCAAAAAGCATTCAACCCCATAATACATGTTGTTTTATTGGTCGCTCGTCCATTTCACATCCCATAGCTTAAGCATTCATATATTTCGATTCCGCTCGACGAGCCGGGCAGTACGAGTACCACCATGATGGTTCTGCGACGTTTCCTTCCAGAGTTATTAAACCAAAAAACCACAAACATCCCAGAATCCTCTCGGTTTGGGGTCAAAATGTTGTCGCTTATTAAATCCCATAAGAAACGTCGCATCGAATGAATGTGATTGAATTCTCCCCGTCTGGACGAGCGGAATTGAATGGTGCAACTGATTTTGCTGTGCTGTGAAAATTCAGATATTTGCATGACTGCTTTTGTTTTATTTTGTGAATAGCAAAACGCATTCCACCCCATAATACATGCTGTTTTATTGGTCGCTCGTCCATTTCATATCCCATAGCTTAACCATTCATATATTTGGATTCCTCTCGACGAGGCGAGCAGTACGAGTACCACATTGATGGGTCTGCGACGTTTCCTTCCAGAGTTATTACCAAAAAAACACAAACATCCCAGAATCCTCTCGGTTTGGGGTCAAAATGTTGTCGCTCATTAAATCCCATAAGACACGTCGCATCGAATGAATGTGATTGAATTATCCCCGTCTGGACGAGCGGAATTGAATGGTGCAACTGATTTTGCTGTGCTATGAAAATTCAGATATTTGCATGACTGCTTTTGTTTTATTTTGTGAATAGCAAAAAGCATTCAACCCCATAATACATGTTGTTTTATTGGTCGCTCGTCCATTTCATATCCCATAGCTTAAGCATTCATATATTTGGATTCCTCTCGACGAGGCGAGCAGTACGAGTACCACCTTGATGGGTCTACGACGTTTCCTTCCAGAGTTATTACTAAAAAAACACAAACATCCCAGAATCCTCTCGGTTTGGGGTCAAAATGTTGTCGCTCATTAAATCCCACTAGAAACGTCGCATCGAATGAATGTGATTGAATTCTCTCCGTCTGGACGAGCGGAATTGAATGGTGCAACTGATTTTGCTGTGCTGTGAAAATTCAGATATTTGCATGACTGCTTTTGTTTTATTTTGTGAATAGCAAAAAGCATTCAACCCCATAATACATGTTGTTTTATTGGTCGCTCGTCCATTTCACATCCCATAGCTTAAGCATTCATATATTTGGATTCCTCTCGACGAGGCGAGCAGTACGAGTACCACCTTGATGGGTCTGCGACGTTTCCTTCCAGAGTTATTACCAAAAAACCACAAACATCCCAGAATCCTCTCGGTTTTGGGGTCAAAATGTTGTCGCTCATTAAATCCCATAAGAAACGTCGCATCGAATGAATGTGATTGAATTCTCCCCGTCTGGACGAGCGGAATTGAATGGTGCAACTGATATTGCTGTCCTGTGAAAATTCAGATATTTGCATGACTGCTTTTGTTTTATTTTGTGAATAGCAAAAAGCATTCAACCCCATAATACATGTTGTTTTATTGGTCGCTCGTCCATTTCATATCACATAGCTTAACCATTCATATATTTCGATTCCGCTCGACGAGGCGAGCAGTACGAGTACCACCTTGATGGGCCTACGACGTTTCCTTCCAGAGTTATTACTAAAAAAACACAAACATCCCAGAATCCTCTCGGTTTGGGGTCAAAATGTTGTCGCTCATTAAATCCCACTAGAAACGTCGCATCGAATGAATGTGATTGAATTCTCTCCGTCTGGACGAGCGGAATTGAATGGTGCAACTGATTTTGCTGTGCTGTGAAAATTCAGATATTTGCATGACTTCTTTTGTTTTATTTTGTAAATAGCAAAAAGCATTCAACCCCATAATACATGTTGTTTTATTGGTCGCTCGTCCATTTCATATCCCATAGCTTAACCATTCACATATTTGGATTCCTCTCGACGAGGCGAGCAGTACGAGTACAACGTTGATGGGTCTGCGACGTTTCTTTCCAGAGTTATTACCAAAAAAACACAAACATCCCAGAATCCTCTCGGTTTGGGGTCAAAATGTTGTCGCTCATTAAATCCCATAAGACACGTCGCATCGAATGAATGTGATTGAATTATCCCCGTCTTGACGAGCGGAATTGAATGGTGCAACTGATTTTGCTGTGCTGTGAAAATTCAGATATTTGCATGACTGCTTTTGTTTTATTTTGTGAATAGCAAAAAGCATTCAACCCCATAATACATGTTGTTTTATTGGTCGCTCGTCCATTTCATATCCCATAGCTTAAGCATTCATATATTTGGATTCCTCTCTACGAGGCGAGCAGTACGACTACCACCTTGATGGGTCTGCGACGTTTCCTTCCAGAGTTATTACCAAAAAAACACAAACATCCCAGAATCCTCTCGGTTTGGGGTCAAAATGTTGTCGCTCATTAAATCCCAAAAGACACGTCGCATCGAATGAATGTGATTGAATTATCCCCGTCTGGACGAGCGGAATTGAATGGTGCAACTGATTTTGCTGTGCTGTGAAAATTCAGATATTTGCATGACTTCTTTTGTTTTATTTTGTGAATAGCAAAAAGCATTCAACCCCATAATACATGTTGTTTTATTGGTCGCTCGTCCATTTCACATCCCATAGCTTAAGCATTCATATATTTGGATTCCTCTCGACGAGGCGAGCAGTACGAGTACCACCTTGATGGGTCTGCGACGTTTCCTTCCAGAGTTATTACCAAAAAACCACAAACATCCCAGAATCCTCTCGGTTTTGGGGTCAAAATGTTGTCGCTCATTAAATCCCATAAGAAACGTCGCATCGAATGAATGTGATTGAATTCTCCCCGTCTGGACGAGCGGAATTGAATGGTGCAACTGATATTGCTGTCCTGTGAAAATTCAGATATTTGCATGACTGCTTTTGTTTTATTTTGTGAATAGCAAAAAGCATTCAACCCCATAATACATGTTGTTTTATTGGTCGCTCGTCCATTTCATATCACATAGCTTAACCATTCATATATTTCGATTCCGCTCGACGAGCCGGGCAGTACGAGTACCACCATGATGGTTCTGCGACGTTTCCTTCCAGAGTTATTAAACCAAAAAACCACAAACATTCCAGAATCCTCTCGGTTTGGGGTCAAAATGTTGTCGCTTATTAAATACCATAAGAAACGTCGCATCGAATGAATGTGATTGAATTCTCCCCGTCTGGACGAGCGGAATTTAATGGTGCAACTGATTTTGCTGTGCTGTGAAAATTCAGATATTTGCATGACTGCTTTTGTTTTATTTTGTGAATAGCAAAACGCATTCCACCCCATAATACATGCTGTTTTATTGGTCGCTCGTCCATTTCATATCCCATAGCTTAACCATTCATATATTTGGATTCCTCTCGACGAGGCGAGCAGTACGAGTACCACCTTGATGGGTCTACGACGTTTCCTTCCAGAGTTATTACTAAAAAAACACAAACATCCCAGAATCCTCTCGGTTTGGGGTCAAAATGTTGTCGCTCATTAAATCCCACTAGAAACGTCGCATCGAATGAATGTGATTGAATTCTCTCCGTCTGGACGAGCGGAATTGAATGGTGCAACTGATTTTGCTGTGCTGTGAAAATTCAGATATTTGCATGACTTCTTTTGTTTTATTTTGTGAATAGCAAAAAGCATTCAACCCCATAATACATGTTGTTTTATTGGTCGCTCGTCCATTTCATATCCCATAGCTTAACCATTCACATATTTGGATTCCTCTCGACGAGGCGAGCAGTACGAGTACAACGTTGATGGGTCTGCGACGTTTCTTTCCAGAGTTATTACCAAAAAAACACAAACATCCCAGAATCCTCTCGGTTTGGGGTCAAAATGTTGTCGCTCATTAAATCCCATAAGACACGTCGCATCGAATGAATGTGATTGAATTATCCCCGTCTTGACGAGCGGAATTGAATGGTGCAACTGATTTTGCTGTGCTGTGAAAATTCAGATATTTGCATGACTGCTTTTGTTTTATTTTGTGAATAGCAAAAAGCATTCAACCCCATAATACATGTTGTTTTATTGGTCGCTCGTCCATTTCATATCCCATAGCTTAAGCATTCATATATTTGGATTCCTCTCTACGAGGCGAGCAGTACGACTACCACCTTGATGGGTCTGCGACGTTTCCTTCCAGAGTTATTACCAAAAAACCACAAACATCCCAGAATCCTCTCGGTTTTGGGGTCAAAATGTTGTCGCTCATTAAATCCCATAAGAAACGTCGCATCGAATGAATGTGATTGAATTCTCCCCGTCTGGACGAGCGGAATTGAATGGTGCAACTGATATTGCTGTCCTGTGAAAATTCAGATATTTGCATGACTGCTTTTGTTTTATTTTGTGAATAGCAAAAAGCATTCAACCCCATAATACATGTTGTTTTATTGGTCGCTCGTCCATTTCATATCACATAGCTTAACCATTCATATATTTCGATTCCGCTCGACGAGCCGGGCAGTACGAGTACCACCATGATGGTTCTGCGACGTTTCCTTCCAGAGTTATTAAACCAAAAAACCACAAACATTCCAGAATCCTCTCGGTTTGGGGTCAAAATGTTGTCGCTTATTAAATACCATAAGAAACGTCGCATCGAATGAATGTGATTGAATTCTCCCCGTCTGGACGAGCAGAATTTAATGGTGCAACTGATTTTGCTGTGCTGTGAAAATTCAGATATTTGCATGACTGCTTTTGTTTTATTTTGTGAATAGCAAAACGCATTCCACCCCATAATACATGCTGTTTTATTGGTCGCTCGTCCATTTCATATCCCATAGCTTAACCATTCATATATTTGGATTCCTCTCGACGAGGCGAGCAGTACGAGTACCACCTTGATGGGTCTACGACGTTTCCTTCCAGAGTTATTACTAAAAAAACACAAACATCCCAGAATCCTCTCGGTTTGGGGTCAAAATGTTGTCGCTCATTAAATCCCACTAGAAACGTCGCATCGAATGAATGTGATTGAATTCTCTCCGTCTGGACGAGCGGAATTGAATGGTGCAACTGATTTTGCTGTGCTGTGAAAATTCAGATATTTGCATGACTTCTTTTGTTTTATTTTGTGAATAGCAAAAAGCATTCAACCCCATAATACATGTTGTTTTATTGGTCGCTCGTCCATTTCATATCCCATAGCTTAACCATTCACATATTTGGATTCCTCTCGACGAGGCGAGCAGTACGAGTACAACGTTGATGGGTCTGCGACGTTTCTTTCCAGAGTTATTACCAAAAAAACACAAACATCCCAGAATCCTCTCGGTTTGGGGTCAAAATGTTGTCGCTCATTAAATCCCATAAGACACGTCGCATCGAATGAATGTGATTGAATTATCCCCGTCTTGACGAGCGGAATTGAATGGTGCAACTGATTTTGCTGTGCTGTGAAAATTCAGATATTTGCATGACTGCTTTTGTTTTATTTTGTGAATAGCAAAAAGCATTCAACCCCATAATACATGTTGTTTTATTGGTCGCTCGTCCATTTCATATCCCATAGCTTAAGCATTCATATATTTGGATTCCTCTCTACGAGGCGAGCAGTACGACTACCACCTTGATGGGTCTGCGACGTTTCCTTCCAGAGTTATTACCAAAAAACCACAAACATCCCAGAATCCTCTCGGTTTTGGGGTCAAAATGTTGTCGCTCATTAAATCCCATAAGAAACGTCGCATCGAATGAATGTGATTGAATTCTCCCCGTCTGGACGAGCGGAATTGAATGGTGCAACTGATATTGCTGTCCTGTGAAAATTCAGATATTTGCATGACTGCTTTTGTTTTATTTTGTGAATAGCAAAAAGCATTCAACCCCATAATACATGTTGTTTTATTGGTCGCTCGTCCATTTCATATCACATAGCTTAACCATTCATATATTTCGATTCCGCTCGACGAGCCGGGCAGTACGAGTACCACCATGATGGTTCTGCGACGTTTCCTTCCAGAGTTATTAAACCAAAAAACCACAAACATTCCAGAATCCTCTCGGTTTGGGGTCAAAATGTTGTCGCTTATTAAATACCATAAGAAACGTCGCATCGAATGAATGTGATTGAATTCTCCCCGTCTGGACGAGCAGAATTTAATGGTGCAACTGATTTTGCTGTGCTGTGAAAATTCAGATATTTGCATGACTGCTTTTGTTTTATTTTGTGAATAGCAAAACGCATTCCACCCCATAATACATGCTGTTTTATTGGTCGCTCGTCCATTTCATATCCCATAGCTTAACCATTCATATATTTGGATTCCTCTCGACGAGGCGAGCAGTACGAGTACCACATTGATGGGTCTGCGACGTTTCCTTCCAGAGTTATTACCAAAAAAACACAAACATCCCAGAATCCTCTCGGTTTGGGATCAAAATGTTGTCGCTCATTAAATCCCATAAGACACGTCGCATCGAATGAATGTGATTGAATTATCCCCGTCTGGACGAGCGGAATTGAATGGTGCAACTGATTTTGCTGTGCTGTGAAAATTCAGATATTTGCATGACTGCTTTTGTTTTATTTTGTGAATAGCAAAAAGCATTCAACCCCATAATACATGTTGTTTTATTGGTCGCTCGTCCATTTCATATCCCATAGCTTAAGCATTCATATATTTGGATTCCTCTCTACGAGGCGAGCATTTCGAGTACAACCTTGATGGGTCTGCGACGTTTCCTTCCAGAGTTATTACCAAAAAAACACAAACATCCCAGAATCCTCTCGGTTTGGGGTCAAAATGTTGTCGCTCATTAAATCCCAAAAGACATGTCGCATCGAATGAATGTGATTGAATTATCCCTGTCTGGACGAGCGGAATTGAATGGTGCAACTGATTTTGCTGTGCTGTGAAAATTCAGATATTTGCATGACTTCTTTTGTTTTATTTTGTGAATAGCAAAAAGCATTCAACCCCATAATACATGTTGTTTTATTGGTCGCTCGTCCATTTCACATCCCATAGCTTAAGCATTCATATATTTGGATTCCTCTCGACGAGGCGAGCAGTACGAGTACCACCTTGATGGGTCTGCGACGTTTCCTTCCAGAGTTATTACCAAAAAACCACAAACATCCCAGAATCCTCTCGGTTTTGGGGTCAAAATGTTGTCGCTCATTAAATCCCATAAGAAACGTCGCATCGAATGAATGTGATTGAATTCTCCCCGTCTGGACGAGCGGAATTGAATGGTGCAACTGATATTGCTGTCCTGTGAAAATTCAGATATTTGCATGACTGCTTTTGTTTTATTTTGTGAATAGCAAAAAGCATTCAACCCCATAATACATGTTGTTTTATTGGTCGCTCGTCCATTTCATATCACATAGCTTAACCATTCATATATTTCGATTTCGCTCGACGAGCCGGGCAGTACGAGTACCACCATGATGGTTCTGCGACGTTTCCTTCCAGAGTTATTAAACCAAAAAACCACAAACATCCCAGAATCCTCTCGGTTTGGGGTCAAAATGTTGTCGCTCATTAAATCCCATAAGACACGTCGCATCGAATGAATGTGATTGAATTATCCCCGTCTGGACGAGCGGAATTGAATGGTGCAACTGATTTTGCTGTGCTATGAAAATTCAGATATTTGCATGACTGCTTTTGTTTTATTTTGTGAATAGCAAAAAGCATTCAACCCCATAATACATGTTGTTTTATTGGTCGCTCGTCCATTTCATATCACATAGCTTAAGCATTCATATATTTGGATTCCTCTCGACGAGGCGAGCAGTACGAGTACCACCTTGATGGGTCTACGACGTTTCCTTCCAGAGTTATTACTAAAAAAACACAAACATCCCAGAATCCTCTCGGTTTGGGGTCAAAATGTTGTCGCTCATTAAATCCCACTAGAAACGTCGCATCGAATGAATGTGATTGAATTCTCCCCGTCTGGACGAGCGGAATTGAATGGTGCAACTGATATTGCTGTGCTGTGAAAATTCAGATATTTGCATGACTTCTTTTGTTTTATTTTGTGAATAGCAAAAAGCATTCAACCCCATAATACATGTTGTTTTATTGGTCGCTCGTCCATTTCATATCCCATAGCTTAACCATTCACATATTTGGATTCCTCTCGACGAGGCGAGCAGTACGAGTACAACGTTGATGGGTCTGCGACGTTTCTTTCCAGAGTTATTACCAAAAAAACACAAACATCCCAGAATCCTCTCGGTTTGGGGTCAAAATGTTGTCGCTCATTAAATCCCATAAGACACGTCGCATCGAATGAATGTGATTGAATTATCCCCGTCTTGACGAGCGGAATTGAATGGTGCAACTGATTTTGCTGTGCTGTGAAAATTCAGATATTTGCATGACTGCTTTTGTTTTATTTTGTGAATAGCAAAAAGCATTCAACCCCATAATACATGTTGTTTTATTGGTCGCTCGTCCATTTCATATCCCATAGCTTAAGCATTCATATATTTGGATTCCTCTCTACGAGGCGAGCAGTACGACTACCACCTTGATGGGTCTGCGACGTTTCCTTCCAGAGTTATTACCAAAAAAACACAAACATCCCAGAATCCTCTCGGTTTGGGGTCAAAATGTTGTCGCTCATTAAATCCCAAAAGACACGTCGCATCGAATGAATGTGATTGAATTATCCCCGTCTGGACGAGCGGAATTGAATGGTGCAACTGATTTTGCTGTGCTGTGAAAATTCAGATATTTGCATGACTTCTTTTGTTTTATTTTGTGAATAGCAAAAAGCATTCAACCCCATAATACATGTTGTTTTATTGGTCGCTCGTCCATTTCACATCCCATAGCTTAAGCATTCATATATTTGGATTCCTCTCGACGAGGCGAGCAGTACGAGTACCACCTTGATGGGTCTGCGACGTTTCCTTCCAGAGTTATTACCAAAAAACCACAAACATCCCAGAATCCTCTCGGTTTTGGGGTCAAAATGTTGTCGCTCATTAAATCCCATAAGAAACGTCGCATCGAATGAATGTGATTGAATTCTCCCCGTCTGGACGAGCGGAATTGAATGGTGCAACTGATATTGCTGTCCTGTGAAAATTCAGATATTTGCATGACTGCTTTTGTTTTATTTTGTGAATAGCAAAAAGCATTCAACCCCATAATACATGTTGTTTTATTGGTCGCTCGTCCATTTCATATCACATAGCTTAACCATTCATATATTTCGATTTCGCTCGACGAGCCGGGCAGTACGAGTACCACCATGATGGTTCTGCGACGTTTCCTTCCAGAGTTATTAAACCAAAAAACCACAAACATCCCAGAATCCTCTCGGTTTGGGGTCAAAATGTTGTCGCTCATTAAATCCCATAAGACACGTCGCATCGAATGAATGTGATTGAATTATCCCCGTCTGGACGAGCGGAATTGAATGGTGCAACTGATTTTGCTGTGCTATGAAAATTCAGATATTTGCATGACTGCTTTTGTTTTATTTTGTGAATAGCAAAAAGCATTCAACCCCATAATACATGTTGTTTTATTGGTCGCTCGTCCATTTCATATCACATAGCTTAAGCATTCATATATTTGGATTCCTCTCGACGAGGCGAGCAGTACGAGTACCACCTTGATGGGTCTACGACGTTTCCTTCCAGAGTTATTACTAAAAAAACACAAACATCCCAGAATCCTCTCGGTTTGGGGTCAAAATGTTGTCGCTCATTAAATCCCACTAGAAACGTCGCATCGAATGAATGTGATTGAATTCTCCCCGTCTGGACGAGCGGAATTGAATGGTGCAACTGATATTGCTGTGCTGTGAAAATTCAGATATTTGCATGACTTCTTTTGTTTTATTTTGTGAATAGCAAAAAGCATTCAACCCCATAATACATGTTGTTTTATTGGTCGCTCGTCCATTTCATATCCCATAGCTTAACCATTCACATATTTGGATTCCTCTCGACGAGGCGAGCAGTACGAGTACAACGTTGATGGGTCTGCGACGTTTCTTTCCAGAGTTATTACCAAAAAAACACAAACATCCCAGAATCCTCTCGGTTTGGGGTCAAAATGTTGTCGCTCATTAAATCCCATAAGACACGTCGCATCGAATGAATGTGATTGAATTATCCCCGTCTTGACGAGCGGAATTGAATGGTGCAACTGATTTTGCTGTGCTGTGAAAATTCAGATATTTGCATGACTGCTTTTGTTTTATTTTGTGAATAGCAAAAAGCATTCAACCCCATAATACATGTTGTTTTATTGGTCGCTCGTCCATTTCATATCCCATAGCTTAAGCATTCATATATTTGGATTCCTCTCTACGAGGCGAGCAGTACGACTACCACCTTGATGGGTCTGCGACGTTTCCTTCCAGAGTTATTACCAAAAAAACACAAACATCCCAGAATCCTCTCGGTTTGGGGTCAAAATGTTGTCGCTCATTAAATCCCAAAAGACACGTCGCATCGAATGAATGTGATTGAATTATCCCCGTCTGGACGAGCGGAATTGAATGGTGCAACTGATTTTGCTGTGCTGTGAAAATTCAGATATTTGCATGACTTCTTTTGTTTTATTTTGTGAATAGCAAAAAGCATTCAACCCCATAATACATGTTGTTTTATTGGTCGCTCGTCCATTTCACATCCCATAGCTTAAGCATTCATATATTTGGATTCCTCTCGACGAGGCGAGCAGTACGAGTACCACCTTGATGGGTCTGCGACGTTTCCTTCCAGAGTTATTACCAAAAAACCACAAACATCCCAGAATCCTCTCGGTTTTGGGGTCAAAATGTTGTCGCTCATTAAATCCCATAAGAAACGTCGCATCGAATGAATGTGATTGAATTCTCCCCGTCTGGACGAGCGGAATTGAATGGTGCAACTGATATTGCTGTCCTGTGAAAATTCAGATATTTGCATGACTGCTTTTGTTTTATTTTGTGAATAGCAAAAAGCATTCAACCCCATAATACATGTTGTTTTATTGGTCGCTCGTCCATTTCATATCACATAGCTTAACCATTCATATATTTCGATTCCGCTCGACGAGCCGGGCAGGACGAGTACCACCATGATGGTTCTGCGACGTTTCCTTCCAGAGTTATTAAACCAAAAAACCACAAACATTCCAGAATCCTCTCGGTTTGGGGTCAAAATGTTGTCGCTTATTAAATACCATAAGAAACGTCGCATCGAATGAATGTGATTGAATTCTCCCCGTCTGGACGAGCGGAATTTAATGGTGCAACTGATTTTGCTGTGCTGTGAAAATTCAGATATTTGCATGACTGCTTTTGTTTTATTTTGTGAATAGCAAAACGCATTCCACCCCATAACACATGCTGTTTTATTGGTCGCTCGTCCATTTCATATCCCATAGCTTAACCATTCATATATTTGGATTCCTCTCGACGAGGCGAGCAGTACGAGTACCACATTGATGGGTCTGCGACGTTTCCTTCCAGAGTTATTACCAAAAAAACACAAACATCCCAGAATCCTCTCGGTTTGGGATCAAAATGTTGTCGCTCATTAAATCCCATAAGACACGTCGCATCGAATGAATGTGATTGAATTATCCCCGTCTGGACGAGCGGAATTGAATGGTGCAACTGATTTTGCTGTGTTATGAAAATTCAGATATTTGCATGACTGCTTTTGTTTTATTTTGTGAATAGCAAAAAGCATTCAACCCCATAATACATGTTGTTTTATTGGTCGCTCGTCCATTTCATATCCCATAGCTTAAGCATTCATATATTTGGATTCCTCTCGACGAGGCGAGCAGTACGAGTACCACCTTGATGGGGCTACGACGTTTCCTTCCAGAGTTATTACTAAAAAAACACAAACATCCCAGAATCCTCTCGGTTTGGGGTCAAAATGTTGTCGCTCATTAAATCCCACTAGAAACGTCGCATCGAATGAATGTGATTGAATTCTCCCCGTCTGGACGAGCGGAATTGAATGGTGCAACTGATTTTGCTGTGCTGTGAAAATTCAGATATTTGCATGACTTCTTTTGTTTTATTTTGTGAATAGCAAAAAGCATTCAACCCCATAATACATGTTGTTTTATTGGTCGCTCGTCCATTTCATATCCCATAGCTTAACCATTCACATATTTGGATTCCTCTCGACGAGGCGAGCAGTACGAGTACAACGTTGATGGGTCTGCGACGTTTCCTTCCAGAGTTATTACCAAAAAAACACAAACATCCCAGAATCCTCTCGGTTTGGGGTCAAAATGTTGTCGCTCATTAAATCCCATAAGACACGTCGCATCGAATGAATGTGATTGAATTATCCCCGCCTGGACGAGCGGAATTGAATGGTGCAACTGATTTTGCTGTGCTGTGAAAATTCAGATATTTGCATGACTGCTTTTGATTTATTTTGTGAATAGCAAAAAGCATTCAACCCCATAATACATGTTGTTTTATTGGTCGCTCGTCCATTTCATATCCCATAGCTTAAGCATTCATATATTTGGATTCCTCTCTACGAGGCGAGCAGTACGAGTACCACCTTGATGGGTCTGCGACGTTTCCTTCCAGAGTTATTACCAAAAAAACACAAACATCCCAGAATCCTCTCGGTTTTGGGGTCAAAATGTTGTCGCTCATTAAATCCCATAAGAAACGTCGCATCGAATGAATGTGATTGAATTCTCCCCGTCTGGACGAGCGGAATTGAATGGTGCAACTGATATTGCTGTCCTGTGAAAATTCAGATATTTGCATGACTGCTTTTGTTTTATTTTGTGAATAGCAAAAAGCATTCAACCCCATAATACATGTTGTTTTAGTGGTCGCTCGTCCATTTCATATCACATAGCTTAACCATTCATATATTTCGATTCCGCTCGACGAGCCGGGCAGTACGAGTACCACCATGATGGTTCTGCAACGTTTCCTTCAAGAGTTATTAAACCAAAAAACCACAAACATCCCAGAATCCTCTCGGTTTGGGGTCAAAATGTTGTCGCTCATTAAATCCCACTAGAAACGTCGCATCGAATGAATGTGATTGAATTCTCCCCGTCTGGACGAGCGGAATTGAATGGTGCAACTGATTTTGCTGTGCTGTGAAAATTCAGATATTTGCATGATTTCTTTTGTTTTATTTTGTGAATAGCAAAAAGCATTCAACCCCATAATACATGTTGTTTTATTGGTCGCTCGTCCATTTCATATCCCATAGCTTAACCATTCACATATTTGGATTCCTCTCGACGAGGCGAGCAGTACGAGTACAACGTTGATGGGTCTGCGACGTTTCCTTCCAGAGTTATTACCAAAAAAACACAAACATCCCAGAATCCTCTCGGTTTGGGGTCAAAATGTTGTCGCTCATTAAATCCCATAAGACACGTCGCATCGAATGAATGTGATTGAATTATCCCCGTCTGGACGAGCGGAATTGAATGGTGCAACTGATTTTGCTGTGCTGTGAAAATTCAGATATTTGCATGACTGCTTTTGATTTATTTTGTGAATAGCAAAAAGCATTCAACCCCATAATACATGTTGTTTTATTGGTCGCTCGTCCATTTCATATCCCATAGCTTAAGCATTCATATATTTGGATTCCTTTCTACGAGGCGAGCAGTACGAGTACCACCTTGATGGGTCTGCGACGTTTCCTTCCAGAGTTATTACCAAAAAAACACAAACATCCCAGAATCCTCTCGGTTTGGGGTCAAAATGTTGTCGCTCATTAAATCCCAAAAGACACGTCGCATCGAATGAATGTGATTGAATTATCCCCGTCTGGACGAGCGGAATTGAATGGTGCAACTGATTTTGCTGTGCTGTGAAAATTCAGATATTTGCATGACTTCTTTTGTTTTATTTTGTGAATAGCAAAAAGCATTCAACCCCATAATACATGTTGTTTTATTGGTCGCTCGTCCATTTCACATCCCATAGCTTAAGCATTCATATATTTGGATTCCTCTCGACGAGGCGAGCAGTACGAATACCACCTTGATGGGTCTGCGACGTTTCCTTCCAGAGTTATTACCAAAAAAACACAAACATCCCAGAATCCTCTCGGTTTTGGGGTCAAAATGTTGTCGCTCATTAAATCCCATAAGAAACGTCGCATCGAATGAATGTGATTGAATTCTCCCCGTCTGGACGAGCGGAATTGAATGGTGCAACTGATATTGCTGTCCTGTGAAAATTCAGATATTTGCATGACTGCTTTTGTTTTATTTTGTGAATAGCAAAAAGCATTCAACCCCATAATACATGTTGTTTTATTGGTCGCTCGTCCATTTCATATCACATAGCTTAACCATTCATATATTTCGATTCCGCTCGACGAGCCGGGCAGTACGAGTACCACCATGATGGTTCTGCGACGTTTCCTTCCAGAGTTATTAAACCAAAAAACCACAAACATCCCAGAATCCTCTCGGTTTGGGGTCAAAATGTTGTCGCTTATTAAATCCCATAAGAAACGTCGCATCGAATGAATGTGATTGAATTCTCCCCGTCTGGACGAGCGGAATTGAATGGTGCAACTGATTTTGCTGTGCTGTGAAAATTCAGATATTTGCATGACTGCTTTTGTTTTATTTTGTGAATAGCAAAACGCATTCCACCCCATAATACATGCTGTTTTATTGGTCGCTCGTCCATTTCATATCCCATAGCTTAACCATTCATATATTTGGATTCCTCTCGACGAGGCGAGCAGTACGAGTACCACATTGATGGGTCTGCGACGTTTCCTTCCAGAGTTATTACCAAAAAAACACAAACATCCCAGAATCCTCTCGGTTTGGGGTCAAAATGTTGTCGCTCATTAAATCCCATAAGACACGTCGCATCGAATGAATGTGATTGAATTATCCCCGTCTGGACGAGCGGAATTGAATGGTGCAACTGATTTTGCTGTGCTATGAAAATTCAGATATTTGCATGACTGCTTTTGTTTTATTTTGTGAATAGCAAAAAGCATTCAACCCCATAATACATGTTGTTTTATTGGTCGCTCGTCCATTTCATATCCCATAGCTTAAGCATTCATATATTTGGATTCCTCTCGACGAGGCGAGCAGTACGAGTACCACCTTGATGGGTCTACGACGTTTCCTTCCAGAGTTATTACTAAAAAAACACAAACATCCCAGAATCCTCTCGGTTTGGGGTCAAAATGTTGTCGCTCATTAAATCCCACTAGAAACGTCGCATCGAATGAATGTGATTGAATTCTCCCCGTCTGGACGAGCGGAATTGAATGGTGCAACTGATTTTGCTGTGCTGTGAAAATTCAGATATTTGCATGACTTCTTTTGTTTTATTTTGTGAATAGCAAAAAGCATTCAACCCCATAATACATGTTGTTTTATTGGTCGCTCGTCCATTTCATATCCCATAGCTTAACCATTCACATATTTGGATTCCTCTCGACGAGGCGAGCAGTACGAGTACCACCTTGATGGGTCTGCGACGTTTCCTTCCAGAGTTATTACCAAAAAACCACAAACATCCCAGAATCCTCTCGGTTTTGGGGTCAAAATGTTGTCGCTCATTAAATCCCATAAGAAACGTCGCATCGAATGAATGTGATTGAATTCTCCCCGTCTGGACGAGCGGAATTGAATGGTGCAACTGATATTGCTGTCCTGTGAAAATTCAGATATTTGCATGACTGCTTTTGTTTTATTTTGTGAATAGCAAAAAGCATTCAACCCCATAATACATGTTGTTTTATTGGTCGCTCGTCCATTTCATATCACATAGCTTAACCATTCATATATTTCGATTCCGCTCGACGAGCCGGGCAGTACGAGTACCACCATGATGGTTCTGCAACGTTTCCTTCAAGAGTTATTAAACCAAAAAACCACAAACATCCCAGAATCCTCTCGGTTTGGGGTCAAAATGTTGTCGCTCATTAAATCCCACTAGAAACGTCGCATCGAATGAATGTGATTGAATTCTCCCCGTCTGGACGAGCGGAATTGAATGGTGCAACTGATTTTGCTGTGCTGTGAAAATTCAGATATTTGCATGATTTCTTTTGTTTTATTTTGTGAATAGCAAAAAGCATTCAACCCCATAATACATGTTGTTTTATTGGTCGCTCGTCCATTTCATATCCCATAGCTTAACCATTCACATATTTGGATTCCTCTCGACGAGGCGAGCAGTACGAGTACCACCTTGATGGGTCTACGACGTTTCCTTCCAGAGTTATTACTAAAAAAACACAAACATCCCAGAATCCTCTCGGTTTGGGGTCAAAATGTTGTCGCTCATTAAATCCCACTAGAAACGTCGCATCGAATGAATGTGATTGAATTCTCCCCGTCTGGACGAGCGGAATTGAATGGTGCAACTGATTTTGCTGTGCTGTGAAAATTCAGATATTTGCATGACTTCTTTTGTTTTATTTTGTGAATAGCAAAAAGCATTCAACCCCATAATACATGTTGTTTTATTGGTCGCTCGTCCATTTCATATCCCATAGCTTAACCATTCACATATTTGGATTCCTCTCGACGAGGCGAGCAGTACGAGTACCACCTTGATGGGTCTGCGACGTTTCCTTCCAGAGTTATTACCAAAAAACCACAAACATCCCAGAATCCTCTCGGTTTTGGGGTCAAAATGTTGTCGCTCATTAAATCCCATAAGAAACGTCGCATCGAATGAATGTGATTGAATTCTCCCCGTCTGGACGAGCGGAATTGAATGGTGCAACTGATATTGCTGTCCTGTGAAAATTCAGATATTTGCATGACTGCTTTTGTTTTATTTTGTGAATAGCAAAAAGCATTCAACCCCATAATACATGTTGTTTTATTGGTCGCTCGTCCATTTCATATCACATAGCTTAACCATTCATATATTTCGATTCCGCTCGACGAGCCGGGCAGTACGAGTACCACCATGATGGTTCTGCAACGTTTCCTTCAAGAGTTATTAAACCAAAAAACCACAAACATCCCAGAATCCTCTCGGTTTGGGGTCAAAATGTTGTCGCTCATTAAATCCCACTAGAAACGTCGCATCGAATGAATGTGATTGAATTCTCCCCGTCTGGACGAGCGGAATTGAATGGTGCAACTGATTTTGCTGTGCTGTGAAAATTCAGATATTTGCATGATTTCTTTTGTTTTATTTTGTGAATAGCAAAAAGCATTCAACCCCATAATACATGTTGTTTTATTGGTCGCTCGTCCATTTCATATCCCATAGCTTAACCATTCACATATTTGGATTCCTCTCGACGAGGCGAGCAGTACGAGTACAACGTTGATGGGTCTGCGACGTTTCCTTCCAGAGTTATTACCAAAAAAACACAAACATCCCAGAATCCTCTCGGTTTGGGGTCAAAATGTTGTCGCTCATTAAATCCCATAAGACACGTCGCATCGAATGAATGTGATTGAATTATCCCCGTCTGGACGAGCGGAATTGAATGGTGCAACTGATTTTGCTGTGCTGTGAAAATTCAGATATTTGCATGACTGCTTTTGATTTATTTTGTGAATAGCAAAAAGCATTCAACCCCATAATACATGTTGTTTTATTGGTCGCTCGTCCATTTCATATCCCATAGCTTAAGCATTCATATATTTGGATTCCTCTCTACGAGGCGAGCAGTACGAGTACCACCTTGATGGGTCTGCGACGTTTCCTTCCAGAGTTATTACCAAAAAAACACAAACATCCCAGAATCCTCTCGGTTTGGGGTCAAAATGTTGTCGCTCATTAAATCCCAAAAGACACGTCGCATCGAATGAATGTGATTGAATTATCCCCGTCTGGACGAGCGGAATTGAATGGTGCAACTGATTTTGCTGTGCTGTGAAAATTCAGATATTTGCATGACTTCTTTTGTTTTATTTTGTGAATAGCAAAAAGCATTCAACCCCATAATACATGTTGTTTTATTGGTCGCTCGTCCATTTCACATCCCATAGCTTAAGCATTCATATATTTGGATTCCTCTCGACGAGGCGAGCAGTACGAATACCACCTTGATGGGTCTGCGACGTTTCCTTCCAGAGTTATTACCAAAAAAACACAAACATCCCAGAATCCTCTCGGTTTTGGGGTCAAAATGTTGTCGCTCATTAAATCCCATAAGAAACGTCGCATCGAATGAATGTGATTGAATTCTCCCCGTCTGGACGAGCGGAATTGAATGGTGCAACTGATATTGCTGTCCTGTGAAAATTCAGATATTTGCATGACTGCTTTTGTTTTATTTTGTGAATAGCAAAAAGCATTCAACCCCATAATACATGTTGTTTTATTGGTCGCTCGTCCATTTCATATCACATAGCTTAACCATTCATATATTTCGATTCCGCTCGACGAGCCGGGCAGTACGAGTACCACCATGATGGTTCTGCGACGTTTCCTTCCAGAGTTATTAAACCAAAAAACCACAAACATCCCAGAATCCTCTCGGTTTGGGGTCAAAATGTTGTCGCTTATTAAATCCCATAAGAAACGTCGCATCGAATGAATGTGATTGAATTCTCCCCGTCTGGACGAGCGGAATTGAATGGTGCAACTGATTTTGCTGTGCTGTGAAAATTCAGATATTTGCATGACTGCTTTTGTTTTATTTTGTGAATAGCAAAACGCATTCCACCCCATAATACATGCTGTTTTATTGGTCGCTCGTCCATTTCATATCCCATAGCTTAACCATTCATATATTTGGATTCCTCTCGACGAGGCGAGCAGTACGAGTACCACATTGATGGGTCTGCGACGTTTCCTTCCAGAGTTATTACCAAAAAAACACAAACATCCCAGAATCCTCTCGGTTTGGGGTCAAAATGTTGTCGCTCATTAAATCCCATAAGACACGTCGCATCGAATGAATGTGATTGAATTATCCCCGTCTGGACGAGCGGAATTGAATGGTGCAACTGATTTTGCTGTGCTATGAAAATTCAGATATTTGCATGACTGCTTTTGGTTTATTTTGTGAATAGCAAAAAGCATTCAACCCCATAATACATGTTGTTTTATTGGTCGCTCGTCCATTTCATTTCCCATAGCTTAAGCATTCATATATTTGGATTCCTCTCGACGAGGCGAGCAGTACGAGTACCACCTTGATGGGTCTACGACGTTTCCTTCCAGAGTTATTACTAAAAAAACACAAACATCCCAGAATCCTCTCGGTTTGGGGTCAAAATGTTGTCGCTCATTAAATCCCACTAGAAACGTCGCATCGAATGAATGTGATTGAATTCTCCCCGTCTGGACGAGCGGAATTGAATGGTGCAACTGATTTTGCTGTGCTGTGAAAATTCAGATATTTGCATGACTTCTTTTGTTTTATTTTGTGAATAGCAAAAAGCATTCAACCCCATAATACATGTTGTTTTATTGGTCGCTCGTCCATTTCATATCCCATAGCTTAACCATTCACATATTTGGATTCCTCTCGACGAGGCGAGCAGTACGAGTACAACGTTGATGGGTCTGCGACGTTTCCTTCCAGAGTTATTACCAAAAAAACACAAACATCCCAGAATCCTCTCGGTTTGGGGTCAAAATGTTGTCGCTCATTAAATCCCATAAGACACGTCGCATCGAATGAATGTGATTGAATTATCCCCGTCTGGACGAGCGGAATTGAATGGTGCAACTGATTTTGCTGTGCTATGAAAATTCAGATATTTGCATGACTGCTTTTGTTTTATTTTGTGAATAGCAAAAAGCATTCAACCCCATAATACATGCTGTTTTATTGGTCGCTCGTCCATTTCATATCCAATAGCTTAACCATTCACATATTTGGATTCCTCTCGACGAGGCGAGCAGTACGAGTACCACCTTGATGGGTCTGCGACGTTTCCTTCCAGAGTTATTACCAAAAAACCACAAACATCCCAGAATCCTCTCGGTTTTGGGGTCAAAATGTTGTCGCTCATTAAATCCCATAAGAAACGTCGCATCGAATGAATGTGATTGAATTCTCCCCGTCTGGACGAGCGGAATTGAATGGTGCAACTGATATTGCTGTCCTGTGAAAATTCAGATATTTGCATGACTGCTTTTGTTTTATTTTGTGAATAGCAAAAAGCATTCAACCCCATAATACATGTTGTTTTATTGGTCGCTCGTCCATTTCATATCACATAGCTTAACCATTCATATATTTCGATTCCGCTCGACGAGCCGGGCAGTACGAGTACCACCATGATGGTTCTGCAACGTTTCCTTCAAGAGTTATTAAACCAAAAAACCACAAACATCCCAGAATCCTCTCGGTTTGGGGTCAAAATGTTGTCGCTCATTAAATCCCACTAGAAACGTCGCATCGAATGAATGTGATTGAATTCTCCCCGTCTGGACGAGCGGAATTGAATGGTGCAACTGATTTTGCTGTGCTGTGAAAATTCAGATATTTGCATGATTTCTTTTGTTTTATTTTGTGAATAGCAAAAAGCATTCAACCCCATAATACATGTTGTTTTATTGGTCGCTCGTCCATTTCATATCCCATAGCTTAACCATTCACATATTTGGATTCCTCTCGACGAGGCGAGCAGTACGAGTACAACGTTGATGGGTCTGCGACGTTTCCTTCCAGAGTTATTACCAAAAAAACACAAACATCCCAGAATCCTCTCGGTTTGGGGTCAAAATGTTGTCGCTCATTAAATCCCATAAGACACGTCGCATCGAATGAATTGATTGAATTATCCCCGTCTGGACGAGCGGAATTGAATGGTGCAACTGATTTTGCTGTGCTGTGAAAATTCAGATATTTGCATGACTGCTTTTGATTTATTTTGTGAATAGCAAAAAGCATTCAACCCCATAATACATGTTGTTTTATTGGTCGCTCGTCCATTTCATATCCCATAGCTTAAGCATTCATATATTTGGATTCCTCTCTACGAGGCGAGCAGTACGAGTACCACCTTGATGGGTCTGCGACGTTTCCTTCCAGAGTTATTACCAAAAAAACACAAACATCCCAGAATCCTCTCGGTTTGGGGTCAAAATGTTGTCGCTCATTAAATCCCAAAAGACACGTCGCATCGAATGAAAGTGATTGAATTATCCCCGTCTGGACGAGCGGAATTGAATGGTGCAACTGATTTTGCTGTGCTGTGAAAATTCAGATATTTGCATGACTTCTTTTGTTTTATTTTGTGAATAGCAAAAAGCATTCAACCCCATAATACATGTTGTTTTATTGGTCGCTCGTCCATTTCACATCCCATAACTTAAGCATTCATATATTTGGATTCCTCTCGACGAGGCGAGCAGTACGAATACCACCTTGATGGGTCTGCGACGTTTCCTTCCAGAGTTATTACCAAAAAAACACAAACATCCCAGAATCCTCTCGGTTTTGGGGTCAAAATGTTGTCGCTCATTAAATCCCATAAGAAACGTCGCATCGAATGAATGTGATTGAATTCTCCCCGTCTGGACGAGCGGAATTGAATGGTGCAACTGATATTGCTGTCCTGTGAAAATTCAGATATTTGCATGACTGCTTTTGTTTTATTTTGTGAATAGCAAAAAGCATTCAACCCCATAATACATGTTGTTTTATTGGTCGCTCGTCCATTTCATATCACATAGCTTAACCATTCATATATTTCGATTCCGCTCGACGAGCCGGGCAGTACGAGTACCACCATGATGGTTCTGCGACGTTTCCTTCCAGAGTTATTAAACCAAAAAACCACAAACATCCCAGAATCCTCTCGGTTTGGGGTCAAAATGTTGTCGCTTATTAAATCCCATAAGAAACGTCGCATCGAATGAATGTGATTGAATTCTCCCCGTCTGGACGAGCGGAATTGAATGGTGCAACTGATTTTGCTGTGCTGTGAAAATTCAGATATTTGCATGACTGCTTTTGTTTTATTTTGTGAATAGCAAAACGCATTCCACCCCATAATACATGCTGTTTTATTGGTCGCTCGTCCATTTCATATCCCATAGCTTAACCATTCATATATTTGGATTCCTCTCGACGAGGCGAGCAGTACGAGTACCACATTGATGGGTCTGCGACGTTTCCTTCCAGAGTTATTACCAAAAAAACACAAACATCCCAGAATCCTCTCGGTTTGGGGTCAAAATGTTGTCGCTCATTAAATCCCATAAGACACGTCGCATCGAATGAATGTGATTGAATTATCCCCGTCTGGACGAGCGGAATTGAATGGTGCAACTGATTTTGCTGTGCTATGAAAATTCAGATATTTGCATGACTGCTTTTGGTTTATTTTGTGAATAGCAAAAAGCATTCAACCCCATAATACATGTTGTTTTATTGGTCGCTCGTCCATTTCATTTCCCATAGCTTAAGCATTCATATATTTGGATTCCTCTCGACGAGGCGAGCAGTACGAGTACCACCTTGATGGGTCTACGACGTTTCCTTCCAGAGTTATTACTAAAAAAACACAAACATCCCAGAATCCTCTCGGTTTGGGGTCAAAATGTTGTCGCTCATTAAATCCCACTAGAAACGTCGCATCGAATGAATGTGATTGAATTCTCCCCGTCTGGACGAGCGGAATTGAATGGTGCAACTGATTTTGCTGTGCTGTGAAAATTCAGATATTTGCATGACTTCTTTTGTTTTATTTTGTGAATAGCAAAAAGCATTCAACCCCATAATACATGTTGTTTTATTGGTCGCTCGTCCATTTCATATCCCATAGCTTAACCATTCACATATTTGGATTCCTCTCGACGAGGCGAGCAGTACGAGTACAACGTTGATGGGTCTGCGACGTTTCCTTCCAGAGTTATTACCAAAAAAACACAAACATCCCAGAATCCTCTCGGTTTGGGGTCAAAATGTTGTCGCTCATTAAATCCCATAAGACACGTCGCATCGAATGAATGTGATTGAATTATCCCCGTCAGGACGAGCGGAATTGAATGGTGCAACTGATTTTGCTGTGCTGTGAAAATTCAGATATTTGCATGACTGCTTTTGTTTTATTTTGTGAATAGCAAAAAGCATTCAACCCCATAATACATGCTGTTTTATTGGTCGCTCGTCCATTTCATATCCCATAGCTTAAGCATTCATATATTTGGATTCCTCTCGACGAGGCGAGCAGTACGAGTACCACCTTGATGGGTCTGCGACGTTTCCTTCCAGAGTTATTACCAAAAAACCACAAACATCACAGAATCCTCTCGGTTTGGGGTCAAACTGTTGTCGCTTATTAAATCCCATAAGAAACGTCGCATCGAATGAATGTGATTGAATTCTCCCCGTCTGGACGAGCGGAATTGAATGGTGCAACTGATTTTGCTGTGCTGTGAAAATTCAGATATTTGCATGACTGCTTTTGTTTTATTTTGTGAATATCAAAAAGCATTCAACCCCATAATACATGTTGTTTTATTGGTCGCTCGTTCATTTCATATCACATAGCTTAACCATTCATATATTTCGATTCCGCTCGACGAGCCGGGCAGTACGAGTACCACCATGATGGTTCTGCGACGTTTCCTTCCAGAGTTATTAAACCAAAAAACCACAAACATCCCAGAATCCTCTCGGTTTGGGGTCAAAATGTTGTCGCTTATTAAATCCCATAAGAAACGTCGCATCGAATGAATGTGATTGAATTCTCCCCGTCTGGACGAGCGGAATTGAATGGTGCAACTGATTTTGCTGTGCTGTGAAAATTCAGATATTTGCATGACTGCTTTTGTTTTATTTTGTGAATAGCAAAACGCATTCAACCCCATAATACATGCTGTTTTATTGGTCGCTCGTCCATTTCATATCCCATAGCTTAACCATTCATATATTTGGATTCCTCTCGACGAGGCGAGCAGTACGAGTACCACCTTGATGGGTCTGCGACGTTTCCTTCCAGAGTTATTACCAAAAAAACACAAACATCCCAGAATCCTCTCGGTTTGGGGTCAAAATGTTGTCGCTCATTAAATCCCATAAGACACGTCGCATCGAATGAATGTGATTGAATTATCCCCGTCGGGACGAGCGGAATTGAATGGTGCAACTGATTTTGCTGTGCTGTGAAAATTCAGATATTTGCATGACTGCTTTTGTTTTATTTTGTGAATAGCAAAAAGCATTCAACCCCATAATACATGCTGTTTTATTGGTCGCTCGTCCATTTCATATCCCATAGCTTAAGCATTCATATATTTGGATTCCTTTCGACGAGGCGAGCAGTACGAGTACCACCTTGATGGGTCTGCGACGTTTCCTTCCAGAGTTATTACCAAAAAACCACAAACATCACAGAATCCTCTCGGTTTGGGGTCAAACTGTTGTCGCTTATTAAATCCCATAAGAAACGTCGCATCGAATGAATGTGATTGAATTCTCCCCGTCTGGACGAGCGGAATTGAATGGTGCAACTGATTTTGCTGTGCTGTGAAAATTCAGATATTTGCATGACTGCTTTTGTTTTATTTTGTGAATAGCAAAAAGCATTCAACCCCATAATACATGTTGTTTTATTGGTCGCTCGTTCATTTCATATCACATAGCTTAACCATTCAAATATTTCGATTCTGCTCGACGAGCCGGGCAGTACGAGTACCACCATGATGGTTCTGCGACGTTTCCTTCCAGAGTTATTAAACCAAAAAACCACAAACATCCCAGAATCCTCTCGGTTTGGGGTCAAAATGTTGTCGCTTATTGAATCCCATAAGAAACGTCGCATCGAATGAATGTGATTGAATTCTCCCCGTCTGGACGAGCGGAATTGAATGGTGCAACTGATTTTGCTGTGCTGTGAAAATTCAGATATTTGCATGACTGCTTTTGTTTTATTTTGTGAATAGCAAAACGCATTCAACCCCATAATACATGCTGTTTTATTGGTCGCTCGTCCATTTCATATCCCATAGCTTAACCATTCATATATTTGGATTCCTCTCGACGAGGCGAGCAGTACGAGTACCACATTGATGGGTCTGCGACGTTTCCTTCCAGATTTATTACCAAAAAAACACAAACATCCCAGAATCCTCTCGGTTTGGGGTCAAAATGTTGTCGCTCATTAAATCCCATAAGACACGTCGCATCGAATGAATGTGATTGAATTATCCCCGTCGGGACGAGCGGAATTGAATGGTGCAACTGATTTTGCTGTGCTGTGAAAATTCAGATATTTGCATGACTGCTTTTGTTTTATTTTGTGAATAGCATAAAGCATTCAACACCATAATACATGTTGTTTTATTGGTCGCTCGTCCATTTCATATCCCATAGCTTAAGCATTCATATATTTGGATTCCTCTCGACGAGGCGAGCAGTACGAGTACCACCTTGATGGGTCTACGACGTTTCCTTCCAGAGTTATTACTAAAAAACACACAAACATCCCAGAATCCTCTCGGTTTGGGGTCAAAATGTTGTCGCTCATTAAATCCCACTAGAAACGTCGCATCGAATGAATGTGATTGCATTCTCCCCGTCTGGACGAGCGGAATTGAATGGTGCAACTGATTTTGCTGTGCTGTGAAAATTCAGATATTTGCATGACTTCTTTTGTTTTATTTTGTGAATAGCAAAAAGCATTCAACCCCATAATACATGTTGTTTTATTGGTCGCTCGTCCATTTCATATCCCATAGCTTAAGCATTCATATATTTGGATTCCTCTCGACGAGGCGAGCAGTACGAGTACCATCTTGATGGGTCTGCGACGTTTCCTTCCAGAGTTATTACCAAAAATACACAAACATTCCAGAATCCTCTCGGTTTGGGGTCAAAATGTTGTCGCTCATTAAATCCCATAAGACACGTCGCATCGAATGAATGTGATTGAATTCTCCCCGTCTGGACGAGCGGAATTGAATGGTGCAACTGATTTTGCTGTGCTGTGAAAATTCAGATATTTGCATGACTGCTTTTGTTTTATTTTGTGAATAGCATAAAGCATTCAACCCCATAATACATGCTGTTTTATTGGTCGCTCGTCCATTTCATATCCCATAGCTTAACCATTCATATATTTGGATTTCTCTCGACGAGGCGAGAAGTACGAGTACCACCTTGTTGGGTCTGCGACGTTTCCTTCCAGAGTTATTACCAAAAAACCACAAAAATCCCAGAATCCTCTCGGTTTAGGGGTCAAAATGTTGTCGCTCATTTAATCCCATAAGAAACGTCGCATCGAATGAATGTGATTGAATTCTCCCCGTCTGGACGAGCGGAATTGAATGGTGCAACTGATATTGCTGTCCTGTGAAAATTCAGATATTTGCATTATATGCTTTTGTTTTATTTTGTGAATAGCAAGAAGCATTCACCCCATAATACATGTTGTTTTATTGGTCGCTCGTCCATTTCATATTCGATAGCTTAAGCATTCATATATTTGGATTCCTCTCGACGAGGCGAGCAGTACGAGTACCACCTTGATGGGTCTGCGACGTTTCCTTCCAGAGTTATTACCAAAAATACACAAACATCCCAGAATCCTCTCGGTTTGGGGTCAAAATGTTGTCGCTCATTAAATCCCATAAGAAACGTCGCATCGAATTAATGTGATTGAATTTTCCCCGTCTGGACGAGCGGAATTGAATGGTGCAACTGATATTGCTGTCCTGTGAAAATTCAGATATTTGCATGATATGCTTTTGTTTTATTTTGTGAATAGCAAAAAGCATTCACCCCATAATACATGTTGTTTTATTGGTCGCTCGTCCATTTCATATTCCATAGCTTAAGCATTCATATATTTGGATTCCTCTCGACGAGGCGAGCAGTACGAGTACCACCTTGATGGGTCTGCGACGTTTCCTTCCAGAGTTATTACCAAAAATACACAAACATCCCAGAATCCTCTCGGTTTGGGGTAAAAATGTTGTCGCTCATTAAATCCCATAAGAAACGTCGCATCGAATTAATGTGATTGAATTTTCCCCGTCTGGACGAGCGGAATTGAATGGTGCAACTGATTTTGCTGTGCTGTGAAAATTCAGATATTTGCATGACTGCTTTTGTTTTATTTTGTGAATAGCCAAAAGCATTCAACCCCATAATACATGTTGTTTTATTGGTCGCTCGTCCATTTCATATCCCATAGCTTAACCATTCATATATTTGGATTCCTCTCGACGAGGCGAGCAGTAGGAGTACCACTTTGATGGGTCTGCGACGTTTCCTTCCAGAGTTATTACCAAAAAACCACAAACATCCCAGAATCCTCTCGGTTTTGGGGTCAAACTGTTGTCGCTCATTAAATCCCATAAGAAACGTCGCATCGAATGAATGTGATTGAATTCTCCCCGTCTGGACGAGCGGAATTGAATGGTACAACTGATTTTGCTGTGCTGTGAAAATTCAGATATTTGCATGACTGCTTTTGTTTTATTTTGTGAATAGCATAAAGCATTCAACCCCATAATACATGCTGTTTTATTTGTCGCTCGTCCATTTCATATCCCATACCTTAACCATTCATATATTTGGATTTCTCTCGACGAGGCGAGCAGTACGAGTACCACCTTGATGGGTCTGCGACGTTTCCTTCCAGAGTTATTACCAAAAAACCACAAAAATCCCAGAATCCTCTCGGTTTAGGGTCAAAATGTTGTCGCTCATTAAATCCCATAAGAAACGTCGCATCGAATGAATGTGATTGAATTCTCCCCGTCTGGACGAGCGGAATTGAATGGTGCAACTGATTTTGCTGTGCTGTGAAAATTCAGATATTTGCATGATATGCTTTTGTTTTATTTTGTGAATAGCAAAAAGCATTCACCCCATAATACATGTTGTTTTATTAGTCGCTCGTTCATTTCATATCCCATAGCTGAACCACTCATATATTTGGATTCCTCTCGACGAGGCGAGCAGTACAAGTACAACCTTGATGGGTCTGCGACGTTTCCTTCCAGAGTTATTACCAAAAAACCACAAACATCCCAGAATCCTCTCGGTTTGGGGTCAAAATGTTGTCGCTCATTAAATCCCATAAGAAACGTCGCATCGAATTAATGTGATTGAATTTTCCCCGTCTGGACGAGCGCAATTGAATGGTGCAACTGATTTTGCTGTGCTGTGAAAATTCAGATATTTGCATGACTGCTTTTGTTTTATTTTGTGAATAGCCAAAAGCATTCAACCCCATAATACATGCTGTTTTATTGGTCGCTCGTCCATTTCATATCCCATAGCTTAACCATTCATATATTTGGATTCCTCTCGACGAGGCGAGCAGTACGAGTACCACCTTGATGGGTCTGCGACGTTTCCTTCCAGAGTTATTACCAAAAAACCACAAACATCCCAGAATCCTCTCGGTTTGGGGTCAAACTGTTGTCGCTCATTAAATCCAATAAGAAACGTCGCATCGAATGAATGTGATTGAATTCTCCCCGTCTGGACGAGCGGAATTGAATGGTGCAACTGATTTTGCTGTGCTGTGAAAATTCAGATATTTGCATGACTGCTTTTGTTTTATTTTGTGAATAGCCAAAAGCATTCAACCCCATAATACATGTTGTTTTATTGGTCGCTCGTCCATTTCATATCCGATAGCTTAACCATTCATATATTTGGATTCCTCTCGACGAGGCGAGCAGTTCGAGTACCACCTTGATGGGTCTGCGACGTTTCCTTCCAGAGTTATTACCAAAAAACCACAAAAATCCCAGAATCCTCTCGGTTTAGGGTCAAAATGTTGTCGCTCATTAAATCCCATAAGAAACGTCGCATCGAATGAATGTGATTGAATTCTCCCCGTCTGGACGAGCGGAATTGAATGGTGCAACTGATTTTGCTGTGCTGTGAAAATTCAGATATTTGCATGATATGCTTTTGTTTTATTTTGTGAATAGCAAAAAGCATTCACCCCATAATACATGTTGTTTTATTAGTCGCTCGTTCATTTCATATCCCATAGCTGAACCACTCATATATTTGGATTCCTCTCGACGAGGCGAGCAGTACAAGTACAACCTTGATGGGTCTGCGACGTTTCCTTCCAGAGTTATTACCAAAAAACCACAAACATCCCAGAATCCTCTCGGTTTGGGGTCAAAATGTTGTCGCTCATTAAATCCCATAAGAAACGTCGCATCGAATTAATGTGATTGAATTTTCCCCGTCTGGACGAGCGCAATTGAATGGTGCAACTGATTTTGCTGTGCTGTGAAAATTCAGATATTTGCATGACTGCTTTTGTTTTATTTTGTGAATAGCAAAAAGCATTCAACCCCATAATACATGCTGTTTTATTGGTCGCTCGTCCATTTCATATCCCATAGCTTAACCATTCATATATTTGGATTCCTCTCGACGAGGCGAGCAGTACGAGTACCACCTTGATGGGTCTGCGACGTTTCCTTCCAGAGTTATTACCAAAAAACCACAAACATCCCAGAATCCTCTCGGTTTGGGGTCAAACTGTTGTCGCTCATTAAATCCAATAAGAAACGTCGCATCGAATGAATGTGATTGAATTCTCCCCGTCTGGACGAGCGGAATTGAATGGTGCAACTGATTTTGCTGTGCTGTGAAAATTCAGATATTTGCATGACTGCTTTTGTTTTATTTTGTGAATAGCAAAAAGCATTCAACCCCATAATACATGCTGTTTTATTTGTCGCTCGTCCATTTCATATCCCATAGCTTAACCATTCATATATTTGGATTTCTCTCGTCGAGGCGAGCAGTACGAGTACCACCTTGATGGGTCTGCGACGTTTCTTTCCAGAGTTATTACCAAAAAACCACAAAAATCCCAGAATCCTCTCGATTTAGGGTCAAAATGTTGTCGCTCATTAAATCCCATAAGAAACGTCGCATCGAATGAATGTGATTGAATTCTCCCCGTCTGGACGAGCGGAATTGAATGGTGCAACTGATTTTGCTGTGCTGTGAAAATTCAGATATTTGCATGATATGCTTTTGTTTTATTTTGTGAATAGCAAAAAGCATTCAACCCCATAATACATGTTGTTTTATTGGTCGCTCGTCCATTTCATATTCCATAGCTTAAGCATTCATATATTTGGATTCCTCTCGACGAGGCGAGCAGTACGAGTACCACCTTGATGGGTCTGCGACGTTTCCTTCCAGAGTTATTACCAAAAATACACAAACATCCCAGAATCCTCTCGGTTTGGGGTCAAAATGTTGTCGCTCATTAAATCCAATAAGAAACGTCGCATCGAATGAAAGTGATTGAATTCTCCCCGTCTGGACGAGCGGAATTGAATGGTGCAACTGATTTTGCTGTGCTGTGAAAATTCAGATATTTGCATGACTGCTTTTGTTTTATTTTGTGAATAGCCAAAAGCATTCAACCCCATAATACATGTTGTTTTATTGGTCGCTCGTCCATTTCATATCCCATAGCTTAAGCATTCATATATTTGGATTCCTCTCGACGAGGCGAGCAGTACGAGTACCACTTGATGGGACTGCGACGTTTCCTTCCAGAGTTATTACCAAAAAAACACAAACATCCCAGAATCCTCTCGGTTTTGGGGTCAAAATGTTGTCGCTCATTAAATCCCATAAGAAACGTCGCATCGAATGAATGTGATTGAATTCTCCCCGTCTGGACGAGCGGAATTGAATGGTGCAACTGATATTGCTGTCCTGTGAAAATTCAGATATTTGCATGACTGCTTTTGTTTTATTTTGTGAATAGCAAAAAGCATTCAACCCCATAATACATGTTGTTTTATTGGTCGCTCGTCCATTTCATATTCCATAGCTTAAGCATTCATATATTTGGATTCCTCTCGACGAGGCGAGCAGTACGAGTACCACCTTGATGGGTCTGCGACGTTTCCTTCCAGAGTTATTACCAAAAATACACAAACATCCCAGAATCCTCTCGGTTTGGGGTCAAAATGTTGTCGCTCATTAAATCCCATAAGAAACGTCGCATCGAATGAATGTGATTGAATTCTCCCCGTCTGGACGAGCGGAATTGAATGGTACAACTGATTTTGCTGTGCTGTGAAAATTCAGATATTTGCATGACTGCTTTTGTTTTATTTTGTGAATAGCATAAAGCATTCAACCCCATAATACATGCTGTTTTATTTGTCGCTCGTCCATTTCATATCCCATAGCTTAACCATTCATATATTTGGATTTCTCTCGACGAGGCGAGCAGTACGAGTACCACCTTGATGGGTCTGCGACGTTTCCTTCCAGAGTTATTTCCAAAAAACCACAAAAATCCCAGAATCCTCTCGGTTTAGGGTCAAAATGTTGTCGCTCATTAAATCCCATAAGAAACGTCGCATCGAATGAATGTGATTGAATTCTCCCCGTCTGGACGAGCGGAATTGAATGGTGCAACTGATTTTGCTGTGCTGTGAAAATTCAGATATTTGCATGATATGCTTTTGTTTTATTTTGTGAATAGCAAAAAGCATTCACCCCATAATACATGTTGTTTTATTAGTCGCTCGTTCATTTCATATCCCATAGCTGAACCACTCATATATTTGGATTCCTCTCGACGAGGCGAGCAGTACAAGTACAACCTTGATGGGTCTGCGACGTTTCCTTCCAGAGTTATTACCAAAAAACCACAAACATCCCAGAATCCTCTCGGTTTGGGGTCAAAATGTTGTCGCTCATTAAATCCCATAAGAAACGTCGCATCGAATGAATGTGATTGAATTCTCCCCGTCTGGACGAGCGGAATTGAATGGTGCAACTGATTTTGCTGTGCTGTGAAAATTCAGATATTTGCATGACTGCTTTTGTTTTATTTTGTGAATAGCCAAAAGCATTCAACCCCATAATACATGTTGTTTTATTGGTCGCTCGTCCATTTCATATCCGATAGCTTAACCATTCAAATATTTGGATTCCTCTCGACGAGGCGAGCAGTTCGAGTACCACCTTGATGGGTCTGCGACGTTTCCTTCCAGAGTTATTACCAAAAATACACAAACATCCCAGAATCCTCTCGGTTTGGGGTCAAAATGTTGTCGCTCATTAAATCCAATAAGAAACGTCGCATCGAATGAATGTGATTGAATTCTCCCCGTCTGGACGAGCGGAATTGAATGGTGCAACTGATTTTGCTGTGCTGTGAAAATTCAGATATTTGCATGACTGCTTTTGTTTTATTTTGTGAATAGCCAAAAGCATTCAACCCCATAATACATGCTGTTTTATTGGTCGCTCGTCCATTTCATATCCCATAGCTTAACCATTCATATATTTGGATTCCTCTCGACGAGGCGAGCAGTAGGAGTACCACCTTGATGGGTCTGCGACGTTTCCTTCCAGAGTTATTACCAAAAAACCACAAACATCCCAGAATCCTCTCGGTTTTGGGGTCAAACTGTTGTCGCTCATTAAATCCCATAAGAAACGTCGCATCGAATGAATGTGATTGAATTCTCCCCGTCTGGACGAGCGGAATTGAATGGTGCAACTGATTTTGCTGTGCTGTGAAAATTCAGATATTTGCATGATATGCTTTTGTTTTATTTTGTGAATAGCATAAAGCATTCACCCCATAATACATGTTGTTTTATTAGTCGCTCGTTCATTTCATATCCCATAGCTGAACCACTCATATATTTGGATTCCTCTCGACGAGGCGAGCAGTACAAGTACAACCTTGATGGGTCTGAGACGTTTCCTTCCAGAGTTATTACCAAAAAACCACAAACATCCCAGAATCCTCTCGGTTTGGGGTCAAAATGTTGTCGCTCATTAAATCCCATAAGAAACGTCGCATCGAATTAATGTGATTGAATTTTCCCCGTCTGGACGAGCGCAATTGAATGGTGCAACTGATTTTGCTGTGCTGTGAAAATTCAGATATTTGCATGACTGCTTTTGTTTTATTTTGTGAATAGCAAAAAGCATTCAACCCCATAATACATGCTGTTTTATTGGTCGCTCGTCCATTTCATATCCCATAGCTTAACCATTCATATATTTGGATTCCTCTCGACGAGGCGAGCAGTACGAGTACCACCTTGATGGGTCTGCGACGTTTCTTTCCAGAGTTATTACCAAAAAAACACAAAAATCCCAGAATCCTCTCGATTTAGGGTCAAAATGTTGTCGCTCATTAAATCCCATAAGAAACGTCGCATCGAATGAATGTGATTGAATTCTCCCCGTCTGGACGAGCGGAATTGAATGGTGCAACTGATTTTGCTGTGCTGTGAAAATTCAGATATTTGCATGATATGCTTTTGTTTTATTTTGTGAATAGCAAAAAGCATTCAACCCCATAATACATGTTGTTTTATTGGTCGCTCGTCCATTTCATATTCCATAGCTTAAGCATTCATATATTTGGATTCCTCTCGACGAGGCGAGCAGTACGAGTACCACCTTGATGGGTCTGCGACGTTTCCTTCCAGAGTTATTACCAAAAATACACAAACATCCCAGAATCCTCTCGGTTTGGGGTCAAAATGTTGTCGCTCATTAAATCCAATAAGAAACGTCGCATCGAATGAATGTGATTGAATTCTCCCCGTCTGGACGAGCGGAATTGAATGGTGCAACTGATTTTGCTGTGCTGTGAAAATTCAGATATTTGCATGACTGCTTTTGTTTTATTTTGTGAATAGCCAAAAGCATTCAACCCCATAATACATGCTGTTTTATTGGTCGCTCGTCCATTTCATATCCCATAGCTTAACCATTCATATATTTGGATTCCTCTCGACGAGGCGAGCAGTAGGAGTACCACCTTGATGGGTCTGCGACGTTTCCTTCCAGAGTTATTACCAAAAAACCACAAACATCCCAGAATCCTCTCGGTTTTGGGGTCAAACTGTTGTCGCTCATTAAATCCCATAAGAAACGTCGCATCGAATGAATGTGATTGAATTCTCCCCGTCTGGACGAGCGGAATTGAATGGTACAACTGATTTTGCTGTGCTGTGAAAATTCAGATATTTGCATGACTGCTTTTGTTTTATTTTGTGAATAGCATAAAGCATTCAACCCCATAATACATGCTGTTTTATTTGTCGCTCGTCCATTTCATATCCCATAGCTTAACCATTCATATATTTGGATTTCTCTCGACGAGGCGAGCAGTACGAGTACCACCTTGATGGGTCTGCGACGTTTCCTTCCAGAGTTATTTCCAAAAAACCACAACAATCCCAGAATCCTCTCGGTTTAGGGTCAAAATGTTGTCGCTCATTAAATCCCATAAGAAACGTCGCATCGAATGAATGTGATTGAATTCTCCCCGTCTGGACGAGCGGAATTGAATGGTGCAACTGATTTTGCTGTGCTGTGAAAATTCAGATATTTGCATGATATGCTTTTGTTTTATTTTGTGAATAGCAAAAAGCATTCACCCCATAATACATGTTGTTTTATTAGTCGCTCGTTCATTTCATATCCCATAGCTGAACCACTCATATATTTGGATTCCTCTCGACGAGGCGAGCAGTACAAGTACAACCTTGATGGGTCTGCGACGTTTCCTTCCAGAGTTATTACCAAAAAACCACAAACATCCCAGAATCCTCTCGGTTTGGGGTCAAAATGTTGTCGCTCATTAAATCCCATAAGAAACGTCGCATCGAATTAATGTGATTGAATTTTCCCCGTCTGGACGAGCGCAATTGAATGGTGCAACTGATTTTGCTGTGCTGTGAAAATTCAGATATTTGCATGACTGCTTTTGTTTTATTTTGTGAATAGCAAAAAGCATTCAACCCCATAATACATGCTGTTTTATTGGTCGCTCGTCCATTTCATATCCCATAGCTTAACCATTCATATATTTGGATTCCTCTCGACGAGGCGAGCAGTACGAGTACCACCTTGATGGGTCTGCGACGTTTCCTTCCAGAGTTATTACCAAAAAACCACAAAAATCCCAGAATCCTCTCGGTTTAGGGTCAAAATGTTGTCGCTCATTACATCCCATAAGAAACGTCGCATCGAATGAATGTGATTGAATTCTCCCCGTCTGGACGAGCGGAATTGAATGGTGCAACTGATTTTGCTGTGCTGTGAAAATTCAGATATTTGCATGACTGCTTTTGTTTTATTTTGTGAATAGCAAAAAGCATTCAACCCCATAATACATGTTGTTTTATTGGTCGCTCGTCCATTTCATATTCCATAGCTTAAGCATTCATATATTTGGATTCCTCTCGACGAGGCGAGCAGTACGAGTACCACCTTGATGGGTCTGCGACGTTTCCTTCCAGAGTTATTACCAAAAATACACAAACATCCCAGAATCCTCTCGGTTTGGGGTCAAAATGTTGTCGCTCATTAAATCCAATAAGAAACGTCGCATCGAATGAATGTGATTGAATTCTCCCCGTCTGGACGAGCGGAATTGAATGGTGCAACTGATTTTGCTGTGCTGTGAAAATTCAGATATTTGCATGACTGCTTTTGTTTTATTTTGTGAATAGCCAAAAGCATTCAACCCCATAATACATGCTGTTTTATTGGTCGCTCGTCCATTTCATATCCCATAGCTTAACCATTCATATATTTGGATTCCTCTCGACGAGTCGAGCAGTAGGAGTACCACCTTGATGGGTCTGCGACGTTTCCTTCCAGAGTTATTACCAAAAAACCACAAACATCCCAGAATCCTCTCGGTTTTGGGGTCAAACTGTTGTCGCTCATTAAATCCCATAAGAAACGTCGCATCGAATGAATGTGATTGAATTCTCCCCGTCTGGACGAGCGGAATTGAATGGTACAACTGATTTTGCTGTGCTGTGAAAATTCAGATATTTGCATGACTGCTTTTGTTTTATTTTGTGAATAGCATAAAGCATTCAACCCCATAATACATGCTGTTTTATTTGTCGCTCGTCCATTTCATATCCCATAGCTTAACCATTCATATATTTGGATTTCTCTCGACGAGGCGAGCAGTACGAGTACCACCTTGATGGGTCTGCGACGTTTCCTTCCAGAGTTATTTCCAAAAAACCACAACAATCCCAGAATCCTCTCGGTTTAGGGTCAAAATGTTGTCGCTCATTAAATCCCATAAGAAACGTCGCATCGAATGAATGTGATTGAATTCTCCCCGTCTGGACGAGCGGAATTGAATGGTGCAACTGATTTTGCTGTGCTGTGAAAATTCAGATATTTGCATGATATGCTTTTGTTTTATTTTGTGAATAGCAAAAAGCATTCACCCCATAATACATGTTGTTTTATTAGTCGCTCGTTCATTTCATATCCCATAGCTGAACCACTCATATATTTGGATTCCTCTCGACGAGGCGAGCAGTACAAGTACAACCTTGATGGGTCTGCGACGTTTCCTTCCAGAGTTATTACCAAAAAACCACAAACATCCCAGAATCCTCTCGGTTTGGGGTCAAAATGTTGTCGCTCATTAAATCCCATAAGAAACGTCGCATCGAATTAATGTGATTGAATTTTCCCCGTCTGGACGAGCGCAATTGAATGGTGCAACTGATTTTGCTGTGCTGTGAAAATTCAGATATTTGCATGACTGCTTTTGTTTTATTTTGTGAATAGCAAAAAGCATTCAACCCCATAATACATGCTGTTTTATTGGTCGCTCGTCCATTTCATATCCCATAGCTTAACCATTCATATATTTGGATTCCTCTCGACGAGGCGAGCAGTACGAGTACCACCTTGATGGGTCTGCGACGTTTCCTTCCAGAGTTATTACCAAAAAACCACAAAAATCCCAGAATCCTCTCGGTTTAGGGTCAAAATGTTGTCGCTCATTACATCCCATAAGAAACGTCGCATCGAATGAATGTGATTGAATTCTCCCCGTCTGGACGAGCGGAATTGAATGGTGCAACTGATTTTGCTGTGCTGTGAAAATTCAGATATTTGCATGACTGCTTTTGTTTTATTTTGTGAATAGCAAAAAGCATTCAACCCCATAATACATGTTGTTTTATTGGTCGCTCGTCCATTTCATATTCCATAGCTTAAGCATTCATATATTTGGATTCCTCTCGACGAGGCGAGCAGTACGAGTACCACCTTGATGGGTCTGCGACGTTTCCTTCCAGAGTTATTACCAAAAATACACAAACATCCCAGAATCCTCTCGGTTTGGGGTCAAAATGTTGTCGCTCATTAAATCCAATAAGAAACGTCGCATCGAATGAATGTGATTGAATTCTCCCCGTCTGGACGAGCGGAATTGAATGGTGCAACTGATTTTGCTGTGCTGTGAAAATTCAGATATTTGCATGACTGCTTTTGTTTTATTTTGTGAATAGCCAAAAGCATTCAACCCCATAATACATGCTGTTTTATTGGTCGCTCGTCCATTTCATATCCCATAGCTTAACCATTCATATATTTGGATTCCTCTCGACGAGGCGAGCAGTAGGAGTACCACCTTGATGGGTCTGCGACGTTTCCTTCCAGAGTTATTACCAAAAAACCACAAACATCCCAGAATCCTCTCGGTTTTGGGGTCAAACTGTTGTCGCTCATTAAATCCCATAAGAAACGTCGCATCGAATGAATGTGATTGAATTCTCCCCGTCTGGACGAGCGGAATTGAATGGTACAACTGATTTTGCTGTGCTGTGAAAATTCAGATATTTGCATGACTGCTTTTGTTTTATTTTGTGAATAGCATAAAGCATTCAACCCCATAATACATGCTGTTTTATTTGTCGCTCGTCCATTTCATATCCCATAGCTTAACCATTCATATATTTGGATTTCTCTCGACGAGGCGAGCAGTACGAGTACCACCTTGATGGGTCTGCGACGTTTCCTTCCAGAGTTATTTCCAAAAAACCACAACAATCCCAGAATCCTCTCGGTTTAGGGTCAAAATGTTGTCGCTCATTAAATCCCATAAGAAACGTCGCATCGAATGAATGTGATTGAATTCTCCCCGTCTGGACGAGCGGAATTGAATGGTGCAACTGATTTTGCTGTGCTGTGAAAATTCAGATATTTGCATGATATGCTTTTGTTTTATTTTGTGAATAGCAAAAAGCATTCACCCCATAATACATGTTGTTTTATTAGTCGCTCGTTCATTTCATATCCCATAGCTGAACCACTCATATATTTGGATTCCTCTCGACGAGGCGAGCAGTACAAGTACAACCTTGATGGGTCTGCGACGTTTCCTTCCAGAGTTATTACCAAAAAACCACAAACATCCCAGAATCCTCTCGGTTTGGGGTCAAAATGTTGTCGCTCATTAAATCCCATAAGAAACGTCGCATCGAATTAATGTGATTGAATTTTCCCCGTCTGGACGAGCGCAATTGAATGGTGCAACTGATTTTGCTGTGCTGTGAAAATTCAGATATTTGCATGACTGCTTTTGTTTTATTTTGTGAATAGCAAAAAGCATTCAACCCCATAATACATGCTGTTTTATTGGTCGCTCGTCCATTTCATATCCCATAGCTTAACCATTCATATATTTGGATTCCTCTCGACGAGGCGAGCAGTACGAGTACCACCTTGATGGGTCTGCGACGTTTCCTTCCAGAGTTATTACCAAAAAACCACAAAAATCCCAGAATCCTCTCGGTTTAGGGTCAAAATGTTGTCGCTCATTACATCCCATAAGAAACGTCGCATCGAATGAATGTGATTGAATTCTCCCCGTCTGGACGAGCGGAATTGAATGGTGCAACTGATTTTGCTGTGCTGTGAAAATTCAGATATTTGCATGACTGCTTTTGTTTTATTTTGTGAATAGCAAAAAGCATTCAACCCCATAATACATGCTGTTTTATTTGTCGCTCGTCCATTTCATATCCCATAGCTTAACCATTCATATATTTGGATTTCTCTCGTCGAGGCGAGCAGTACGAGTACCACCTTGATGGGTCTGCGACGTTTCTTTCCAGAGTTATTACCAAAAAACCACAAAAATCCCAGAATCCTCTCGATTTAGGGTCAAAATGTTGTCGCTCATTAAATCCCATAAGAAACGTCGCATCGAATGAATGTGATTGAATTCTCCCCGTCTGGACGAGCGGAATTGAATGGTGCAACTGATTTTGCTGTGCTGTGAAAATTCAGATATTTGCATGATATGCTTTTGTTTTATTTTGTGAATAGCAAAAAGCATTCAACCCCATAATACATGTTGTTTTATTGGTCGCTCGTCCATTTCATATTCCATAGCTTAAGCATTCATATATTTGGATTCCTCTCGACGAGGCGAGCAGTACGAGTACCACCTTGATGGGTCTGCGACGTTTCCTTCCAGAGTTATTACCAAAAATACACAAACATCCCAGAATCCTCTCGGTTTGGGGTCAAAATGTTGTCGCTCATTAAATCCAATAAGAAACGTCGCATCGAATGAATGTGATTGAATTCTCCCCGTCTGGACGAGCGGAATTGAATGGTGCAACTGATTTTGCTGTGCTGTGAAAATTCAGATATTTGCATGACTGCTTTGGTTTTATTTTGTGAATAGCCAAAAGCATTCAACCCCATAATACATGTTGTTTTATTGGTCGCTCGTCCATTTCATATCCCATAGCTTAAGCATTCATATATTTGGATTCCTCTCGACGAGGCGAGCAGTACGAGTACCACTTGATGGGACTGCGACGTTTCCTTCCAGAGTTATTACCAAAAAAACCACAAACATCCCAGAATCCTCTCGGTTTTGGGGTCAAAATGTTGTCGCTCATTAAATCCCATAAGAAACGTCGCATCGAATGAATGTGATTGAATTCTCCCCGTCTGGACGAGCGGAATTGAATGGTGCAACTGATATTGCTGTCCTGTGAAAATTCAGATATTTGCATGACTGCTTTTGTTTTATTTTGTGAATAGCAAAAAGCATTCAACCCCATAATACATGTTGTTTTATTGGTCGCTCGTCCATTTCATATTCCATAGCTTAAGCATTCATATATTTGGATTCCTCTCGACGAGGCGAGCAGTACGAGTACCACCTTGATGGGTCTGCGACGTTTCCTTCCAGAGTTATTACCAAAAATACACAAACATCCCAGAATCCTCTCGGTTTGGGGTCAAAATGTTGTCGCTCATTAAATCCAATAAGAAACGTCGCATCGAATGAATGTGATTGAATTCTCCCCGTCTGGACGAGCGGAATTGAATGGTGCAACTGATTTTGCTGTGCTGTGAAAATTCAGATATTTGCATGACTGCTTTTGTTTTATTTTGTGAATAGCAAAAAGCATTCAACCCCATAATACATGCTGTTTTATTTGTCGCTCGTCCATTTCATATCCCATAGCTTAACCATTCATATATTTGGATTTCTCTCGACGAGGCGAGCAGTACGAGTACCACCTTGATGGGTCTGCGACGTTTCTTTCCAGAGTTATTACCAAAAAACCACAAAAATCCCAGAATCCTCTCGATTTAGGGTCAAAATGTTGTCGCTCATTAAATCCCATCTGAAACGTCGCATCGAATGAATGTGATTGAATTCTCCCCGTCTGGACGAGCGGAATTGAATGGTGCAACTGATTTTGCTGTGCTGTGAAAATTCAGATATTTGCATGATATGGTTTTGTTTTATTTTGTGAATAGCAAAAAGCATTCACCCCATAATACATGTTGTTTTATTAGTCGCTCGTTCATTTCATATCCCATAGCTGAACCACTCGTATATTTGGATTCCGCTCGACGAGCCGGGCAGTACGAGTACCACCTTGATGGGTCTGCGACGTTTCCTTCCAGAGTTATTACCAAAAAACCACAAGCATCCCAGAATCTTCTCGGTTTGGGGTCAAAATGTTGTCGCTTATTAAATCCCATAAGAAACGTCGCATCGAATGAATGTGATTGAATTCTCCCCGTCTGGACGAGCAGAATTGAATGGTGCAACTGATTTTGCTGTGCTGTGAAAATTCAGATATTTGCATGACTGCTTTTGTTTTATTTTGTGAATAGCAAAACGCATTCAACCCCATAATACATGCTGTTTTATTGGTCGCTCGTCCATTTCATATCCCATAGCTTAACCATTCATATATTTGGATTTCTCTCGACGAGCCGAGCAGTACGAGTACCACCTTGATGGGTCTGCGACGTTTCCTTCCAGAGTTATTACCAAAAAAACACAAACATCCCAGAATCCTCTCGGTTTGGGGTCAAAATGTTGTCGCTCATTAAATCCCATAAGAAACGTCGCATCGAATGAATGTGATTGAATTCTCCCCGTCTGGACGAGCGGAATTGAATGGTGCAACTGATTTTGCTGTGCTGTGAAAATTCAGATATTTGCATGACTGCTTTTGTTTTATTTTGTGAATAGCCAAAAGCATTCAACCCCATAATACATGTTGTTTTATTGGTCGCTCGTCCATTTCATATCCAATAGCTTAACCATTCATATATTTGGATTCCTCTCGACGAGGCGAGCAGTTCGAGTACCACCTTGATGGGTCTGCGACGTTTCCTTCCAGAGTTATTACCAAAAAACCACAAACATCCCAGAATCCTCTCGGTTTGGGGTCAAAATGCTGTCGCTCATTAAATCCCATAAGACACGTCGCATCGAATGAATGTGATTGAATTCTCCCCGTCTGGACGAGCGGAATTGAATGGTGCAACTGATTTTGCTGTGCTGTGAAAATTCAGATATTTGCATGACTGCTTTTGTTTTATTTTGTGAATAGCCAAAAGCATTCAACCCCATAATACATGTTGTTTTATTGGTCGCTCGTCCATTTCATATCCCATAGCTTAAGCATTCATATATTTGGATTCCTCTCGACGAGGCGAGCAGTACGAGTACCACTTGATGGGACTGCGACGTTTCCTTCCAGAGTTATTACCAAAAAACCACAAACATCCCAGAATCCTCTCGGTTTTGGGGTCAAAATGTTGTCGCTCATTAAATCCCATAAGAAACGTCGCATCGAATGAATGTGATTGAATTCTCCCCGTCTGGACGAGCGGAATTGAATGGTGCAACTGATTTTGCTGTGCTGTGAAAATTCAGATATTTGCATGACTGCTTTTGTTTTATTTTGTGAATAGCAAAAAGCATTCAACCCCATAATACATGCTGTTTTATTTGTCGCTCGTCCATTTCATATCCCATAGCTTAACCATTCATATATTTGGATTTCTCTCGACGAGGCGAGCAGTACGAGTACCACCTTGATGGGTCTGCGACGTTTCTTTCCAGAGTTATTACCAAAAAACCACAAAAATCCCAGAATCCTCTCGATTTAGGGTCAAAATGTTGTCGCTCATTAAATCCCATCTGAAACGTCGCATCGAATGAATTTGATTGAATTCTCCCCGTCTGGACGAGCGGAATTGAATGGTGCAACTGATTTTGCTGTGCTGTGAAAATTCAGATATTTGCATGATATGCTTTTGTTTTATTTTGTGAATAGCAAAAAGCATTCACCCCATAATACATGTTGTTTTATTAGTCGCTCGTTCATTTCATATCCCATAGCTGAACCACTCATATATTTGGATTCCGCTCAACGAGCCGGGCAGTACGAGTACCACCTTGATGGGTCTGCGACGTTTCCTTCCAGAGTTATTACCAAAAAACCACAAGCATCCCAGAATCTTCTCGGTTTGGGGTCAAAATGTTGTCGCTTATTAAATCCCATAAGAAACGTCGCATCGAATGAATGTGATTGAATTCTCCCCGTCTGGACGAGCAGAATTGAATGGTGCAACTGATTTTGCTGTGCTGTGAAAATTCAGATATTTGCATGACTGCTTTTGTTTTATTTTGTGAATAGCAAAACGCATTCAACCCCATAATACATGCTGTTTTATTGGTCGCTCGTCCATTTCATATCCCATAGCTTAACCATTCATATATTTGGATTTCTCTCGACGAGCCGAGCAGTACGAGTACCACCTTGATGGGTCTGCGACGTTTCCTTCCAGAGTTATTACCAAAAAAACACAAACATCCCAGAATCCTCTCGGTTTGGGGTCAAAATGTTGTCGCTCATTAAATCCCATAAGAAACGTCGCATCGAATGAATGTGATTGAATTCTCCCCGTCTGGACGAGCGGAATTGAATGGTGCAACTGATTTTGCTGTGCTGTGAAAATTCAGATATTTGCATGACTGCTTTTGTTTTATTTTGTGAATAGCCAAAAGCATTCAACCCCATAATACATGTTGTTTTATTGGTCGCTCGTCCATTTCATATCCAATAGCTTAACCATTCATATATTTGGATTCCTCTCGACGAGGCGAGCAGTTCGAGTACCACCTTGATGGGTCTGCGACGTTTCCTTCCAGAGTTATTACCAAAAAACCACAAACATCCCAGAATCCTCTCGGTTTGGGGTCAAAATGCTGTCGCTCATTAAATCCCATAAGACACGTCGCATCGAATGAATGTGATTGAATTCTCCCCGTCTGGACGAGCGGAATTGAATGGTGCAACTGATTTTGCTGTGCTGTGAAAATTCAGATATTTGCATGACTGCTTTTGTTTTATTTTGTGAATAGCCAAAAGCATTCAACCCCATAATACATGTTGTTTTATTGGTCGCTCGTCCATTTCATATCCCATAGCTTAAGCATTCATATATTTGGATTCCTCTCGACGAGGCGAGCAGTACGAGTACCACTTGATGGGACTGCGACGTTTCCTTCCAGAGTTATTACCAAAAAACCACAAACATCCCAGAATCCTCTCGGTTTTGGGGTCAAAATGTTGTCGCTCATTAAATCCCATAAGAAACGTCGCATCGAATGAATGTGATTGAATTCTCCCCGTCTGGACGAGCGGAATTGAATGGTGCAACTGATATTGCTGTCCTGTGAAAATTCAGATATTTGCATGACTGCTTTTGTTTTATTTTGTGAATAGCAAAAAGCATTCAACCCCATAATACATGTTGTTTTATTGGTCGCTCGTCCATTTCATATTCCATAGCTTAAGCATTCATATATTTGGATTCCTATCGACGAGGCGAGCAGTACGAGTACCACCTTGATGGGTCTGCGACGTTTCCTTCCAGAGTTATTACCAAAAATACACAAACATCCCAGAATCCTCTCGGTTTAGGGTCAAAATGTTGTCGCTCATTAAATCCAATAAGAAACGTCGCATCGAATGAATGTGATTGAATTCTCCCCGTCTGGACGAGCGGAATTGAATGGTGCAACTGATTTTGCTGTGCTGTGAAAATTCAGATATTTGCATGACTGCTTTTGTTTTATTTTGTGAATAGCCAAAAGCATTGAACCCCATAATACATGTTGTTTTATTGGTCGCTCGTCCATTTCATATCCAATAGCTTAACCATTCATATATTTGGATTCCTCTGGACGAGGCGAGCAGTTCGAGTACCACCTTGATGGGTCTGCGACGTTTCCTTCCAGAGTTATTACCAAAAAACCACAAACATCCCAGAATCCTCTCGATTTGGGGTCAAAATGTTGTCGCTCATTAAATTCCATAAGAAACGTCGCATCGAATGAATGTGATTGAATTCTCCCCGTCTGGACGAGCGGAATTGAATGGTGCAACTGATTTTGCTGTGCTGTGAAAATTCAGATATTTGCATGACTGCTTTTGTTTTATTTTGTGAATAGCAAAAAGCATTCAACCCCATAATACATGCTGTTTTATTTGTCGCTCGTCCATTTCATATCCCATAGCTTAACCATTCATATATTTGGATTTCTCTCGACGAGGCGAGCAGTACGAGTACCACCTTGATGGGTCTGCGACGTTTCTTTCCAGAGTTATTACCAAAAAACCACAAAAATCCCAGAATCCTCTCGATTTAGGGTCAAAATGTTGTCGCTCATTAAATCCCATCTGAAACGTCGCATCGAATGAATGTGATTGAATTCTCCCCGTCTGGACGAGCGGAATTGAATGGTGCAACTGATTTTGCTGTGCTGTGAAAATTCAGATATTTGCATGATATTCTTTTGTTTTATTTTGTGAATAGCAAAAAGCATTCACCCCATAATACATGTTGTTTTATTAGTCGCTCGTTCATTTCATATCCCATAGCTGAACCACTCATATATTTGGATTCCGCTCGACGAGCCGGGCAGTACGAGTACCACCTTGATGGGTCTGCGACGTTTCCTTCCAGAGTTATTACCAAAAAACCACAAGCATCCCAGAATCTTCTCGGTTTGGGGTCAAAATGTTGTCGCTTATTAAATCCCATAAGAAACGTCGCATCGAATGAATGTGATTGAATTCTCCCCGTCTGGACGAGCAGAATTGAATGGTGCAACTGATTTTGCTGTGCTGTGAAAATTCAGATATTTGCATGACTGCTTTTGTTTTATTTTGTGAATAGCAAAACGCATTCAACCCCATAATACATGCTGTTTTATTGGTCTCTCGTCCATTTCATATTCCATAGCTTAACCATTCATAAATTTGGATTCCTCTCGACGAGGCGAGCAGTACGAGTACCACCTTGATGGGTCTGCGACGTTTCCTTCCAGAGTTATTACCAAAAAAACACAAACATCCCAGAATCCTCTCGGTTTGGGGTCAAAATGCTGTCGCTCATTAAATCCCATAAGACACGTCGCATCGAATGAATGTGATTGAATTCTCCCCGTCTGGACGAGCGGAATTGAATGGTGCAATTGATTTTGCTGTGCTGTGAAAATTCAGATATTTGCATGACTGCTTTTTTTTTATTTTGTGAATAGCAAAAAGCATTCAACCCCATAATACATGCTGTTTTATTGGTCGCTCGTCCATTTCATATCCCATAGCTTAACCATTCATATATTTGGATTTCTCTCGACGAGCCGAGCAGTACGAGTACCACCTTGATGGGTCTGCGACGTTTCCTTCCAGAGTTATTACCAAAAAAACACAAACATCCCAGAATCCTCTCGGTTTGGGGTCAAAATGTTGTCGCTCATTAAATCCCATAAGAAACGTCGCATCGAATGAATGTGATTGAATTCTCCCCGTCTGGACGAGCAGAATTGAATGGTGCAACTGATTTTGCTGTGCTGTGAAAATTCAGATATTTGCATGACTGCTTTTGTTTTATTTTGTGAATAGCAAAACGCATTCAACCCCATAATACATGCTGTTTTATTGGTCTCTCGTCCATTTCATATTCCATAGCTTAACCATTCATAAATTTGGATTCCTCTCGACGAGGCGAGCAGTACGAGTACCACCTTGATGGGTCTGCGACGTTTCCTTCCAGAGTTATTACCAAAAAAACACAAACATCCCAGAATCCTCTCGGTTTGGGGTCAAAATGCTGTCGCTCATTAAATCCCATAAGACACGTCGCATCGAATGAATGTGATTGAATTCTCCCCGTCTGGACGAGCGGAATTGAATGGTGCAATTGATTTTGCTGTGCTGTGAAAATTCAGATATTTGCATGACTGCTTTTTTTTTATTTTGTGAATAGCAAAAAGCATTCAACCCCATAATACATGCTGTTTTATTGGTCGCTCGTCCATTTCATATCCCATAGCTTAACCATTCATATATTTGGATTTCTCTCGACGAGCCGAGCAGTACGAGTACCACCTTGATGGGTCTGCGACGTTTCCTTCCAGAGTTATTACCAAAAAAACACAAACATCCCAGAATCCTCTCGGTTTGGGGTCAAAATGTTGTCGCTCATTAAATCCCATAAGAAACGTCGCATCGAATGAATGTGATTGAATTCTCCCCGTCTGGACGAGCGGAATTGAATGGTGCAACTGATTTTGCTGTGCTGTGAAAATTCAGATATTTGCATGACTGCTTTTGTTTTATTTTGTGAATAGCAAAAAGCATTCAACCCCATAATACATGCTGTTTTATTTGTCGCTCGTCCATTTCATATCCCATAGCTTAACCATTCATATATTTGGATTTCTCTCGACGAGGCGAGCAGTACGAGTACCACCTTGATGGGTCTGCGACGTTTCTTTCCAGAGTTATTACCAAAAAACCACAAAAATCCCAGAATCCTCTCGATTTAGGGTCAAAATGTTGTCGCTCATTAAATCCCATAAGAAACGTCGCATCGAATGATTGTGATTGAATTCTCCCCGTCTGGACGAGCGGAATTGAATGGTGCAACTGATTTTGCTGTACTGTGAAAATTCAGATATTTGCATGATATGCTTTTGTTTTATTTTGTGAATAGCAAAAAGCATTCACCCCATAATACATGTTGTTTTATTAGTCGCTCGTTCATTTCATATCTCATAGCTGAACCACTCATATATTTGGATTCCGCTCGACGAGCCGGGCAGTACGAGTACCACCTTGATGGGTCTGCGACGTTTCCTTCCAGAGTTATTACCAAAAAACCACAAGCATCCCAGAATCCTCTCGGTTTGGGGTCAAAATGTTGTCGCTTATTAAATCCCATAAGAAACGTCGCATCGAATGAATGTGATTGAATTCTCCCCGTTTGGACGAGCGGAATTGAATGGTGCAACTGATTTTGCTGTGCTGTGAAAATTCAGATATTTGCATGACTGCTTTTGTTTTATTTTGTGAATAGCAAAAAGCATTCAACCCCATAATACATGCTGTTTTATTGGTCGCTCGTCCATTTCATATCCAATAGCTTAACCATTCACATATTTGGATTCCTCTCGACGAGGCGAGCAGTACGAGTCCAACCTTGATGGGTCTGCGACGTTTCCTTCCAGAGTTATTACCAAAAAACCACAAACATCCCAGAATCCTCTCGGTTTGGGGTCAAACTGTTGTCGCTTATTAAATCCCATAAGAAACGTCGCATCGAATGAATGTGATTGAATTCTCCCCGTCTGGACGAGCGGAATTGAATGGTGCAACTGATTTTGCTGTGCTGTGAAAATTCAGATATTTGCATGACTGCTTTTGTTTTATTTTGTGAATAGCAAAAAGCATTCAACCCCATAATACATGTTGTTTTATTGGTCGCTCGTTCATTTCATATCACATAGCTTAACCAATCATATATTTGGATTCCTCTCGACGAGGCGAGCAGTACGATTACCACCTTGATGGGTCTGCGACGTGTCCTTGCATAGTTATTACCAAAAAACCACAAAAATCCCAGAATCCTCTCGGTTTAGGGTCAAAATGTTGTCGCTCATTAAATCCCATAAGAAACGTCGCATCGAATGAATGTGATTGAATTCTCCCCGTCTGGACGAGCGGAATTGAATGGTGCAACTGATTTTGCTGTGCTGTGAAAATTCAGATATTTGCATGATATGCTTTTGTTTTATTTTGTGAATAGCAAAAAGCATTCACCCCATAATACATGTTGTTTTATTAGTCGCTCGTTCATTTCATATCCCATAGCTGAACCACTCATATATTTGGATTCCGCTCGACGAGCCGGGCAGTACGAGTACCACCTTGATGGGTCTGCGACGTTTCCTTCCAGAGTTATTACCAAAAAAACACAAACATCCCAGAATCCTCTCGGTTTGGGGTCAAAATGTTGTCGCTCATTAAATCCCATAAGACACGTCGCATCGAATGAATGTGATTGAATTCTCCCCGTCTGGACGAGCGGAATTGAATGGTGCAACTGATTTTGCTGTGCTGTGAAAATTCAGATATTTGCATGACTGCTTGTGTTTTATTTTGTGAATAGCAAAAAGCATTCAACCCCATAATACATGCTGTTTTATTGGTCGCTCGTCCATTTCATATCCAATAGCTTAACCATTCACATATTTGGATTCCTCTCGACGAGGCGAGCAGTACGAGTACAACCTTGATGGGTCTGCGACGTTTCCTTCCAGAGTTATTACCAAAAAACCACAAACATCCCAGAATCCTCTCGGTTTGGGGTCAAACTGTTGTCGCTTATTAAATCCCATAAGAAAAGTCGCATCGAATGAATGTGATTGAATTCTCCCCGTCTGGACGAGCGGAATTGAATGGTGCAACTGATTTTGCTGTGCTGTGAAAATTCAGATATTTGCATGACTGCTTTTGTTTTATTTTGTGAATAGCAAAAAGCATTCAACCCCATAATACATGTTGTTTTATTGGTCGCTCGTTCATTTCATATCACATAGCTTAACCAATCATATATTTGGATTCCTCTCGACGAGGCGAGCAGTACGATTACCACCTTGATGGGTCTGCGACGTGTCCTTGCAGAGTTATTACCAAAAAACCACAAAAATCCCAGAATCCTCTCGGTTTAGGGTCAAAATGTTGTCGCTCATTAAATCCCATAAGAAACGTCGCATCGAATGAATGTGATTGAATTCTCCCCGTCTGGACGAGCGGAATTGAATGGTGCAACTGATTTTGCTGTGCTGTGAAAATTCAGATATTTGCATGATATGCTTTTGTTTTATTTTGTGAATAGCAAAAAGCATTCACCCCATAATACATGTTGTTTTATTAGTCGCTCGTTCATTTCATATCCCATAGCTGAACCACTCATATATTTGGATTCCGCTCGACGAGCCGGGCAGTACGAGTACCACCATGATGGTTCTGCGACGTTTCCTTCCAGAGTTATTACCAAAAAACCACAAACATCCCAGAATCCTCTCGGTTTGGGGTCAAAATGTTGTCACTTATTAAATCCCATAAGAAACGTCGCATCGAATGAATGTGATTGAATTCTCCCCGTCTGGACGAGCGGAATTGAATGGTGCAACTGATTTTGCTGTGCTGTGAAAATTCAGATATTTGCATGACTGCTTTTGTTTTATTTTGTGAATAGCAAAACGCATTCAACCCCATAATACATGCTGTTTTAATGGTCGCTCCTCCATTTCATATCCCATAGCTTAACCATTCATATATTTGGATTCCTCTCGACGAGGCGAGCAGTACGAGTACCACCTTGATGGGTCTGCGACGTTTCCTTCCAGAGTTATTACCAAAAAAACACAAACATCCCAGAATCCTCTCGGTTTGGGGTGAAAATGTTGTCGCTCATTAAATCCCATAAGACACGTCGCATCGAATGAATGTGATTGAATTCTCCCCGTCTGGACGAGCGGAATTGAATGGTGCAACTGATTTTGCTGTGCTGTGAAAATTCAGATATTTGCATGACTGCTTTTGTTTTATTTTGTGAATAGCAAAAAGCATTCAACCCCATAATACATGTTGTTTTATTGGTCGCTCGTCCATTTCATATCCCATAGCTTAAGCATTCATATATTTGGATTCCTCTCGACGAGGCGAGCAGTACGATTACCACCTTGATGGGTCTGCGACGTTTCCTTCCAGAGTTATTACCAAAAAACCACAAACATCCCAGAATCCTCTCGGTTTGGGGTCAAACTGTTGTCGCTTATTAAATCCCATAAGAAACGTCGCATCGAATGAATGTGATTGAATTCTCCCCGTCTGGACGAGCGGAATTGAATGGTGCAACTGATTTTGCTGTGCTGTGAAAATTCAGATATTTGCATGACTGCTTTTGTTTTATTTTGTGAATAGCAAAAAGCATTCAACCCCATAATACATGTTGTTTTATTGGTCGCTCGTTCATTTCATATCACATAGCTTAACCAATCATATATTTGGATTCCTCTCGACGAGGCGAGCAGTACGATTACCACCTTGATGGGTCTGCGACGTGTCCTTGCAGAGTTATTACCAAAAAAACACAAAAATCCCAGAATCCTCTAGGTTTAGGGTCAAAATGTTGTCGCTCATTAAATCCCATAAGAAACGTCGCATCGAATGAATGTGATTGAATTCTCCCCGTCTGGACGAGCAGAATTGAATGGTGCAACTGATTTTGCTGTGCTGTGAAAATTCAGATATTTGCATGATATGCTTTTGTTTTATTTTGTGAATAGCAAAAAGCATTCACCCCATAATACATGTTGTTTTATTAGTCGCTCGTTCATTTCATATCCCATAGCTGAACCACTCATATATTTGGATTCCGCTCGACGAGCCGGGCAGTACGAGTACCACCATGTTGGTTCTGCGACGTTTCCTTCCAGAGTTATTACCAAAAAACCACAAACATCCCAGAATCCTCTCGGTTTGGGGTCAAAATGTTGTCACTTATTAAATCCCATAAGAAACGTCGCATCGAATGAATGTGATTGAATTCTCCCCGTCTGGACGAGCGGAATTGAATGGTGCAACTGATTTTGCTGTGCTGTGAAAATTCAGATATTTGCATGACTGCTTTTGTTTTATTTTGTGAATAGCAAAACGCATTCAACCCCATAATACATGCTGTTTTATTGGTCGCTCCTCCATTTCATATCCCATAGCTTAACCATTCATATATTTGGATTCCTCTCGACGAGGCGAACAGTACGAGTACCACCTTGATGGGTCTGCGACGTTTCCTTCCAGAGTTATTACCAAAAAAACACAAACATCCCAGAATCCTCTCGGTTTGGGGTCAAAATGTTGTCGCTCATTAAATCCCACAAGAAACGTCGAATCGAATGAATGTGATTGAATTCTCCCCGTCTGGACGAGCGGAATTGAATGGTGCAACTGATTTTGCTGTGCTGTGAAAATTCAGATATTTGCATGACTGCTTTTTTTTATTTTGTGAATAGAAAAACGCATTCAACCCCATAATACATGCTGTTTTATTGGTCGCTCCTCCATTTCATATCCCATAGCTTAACCATTCATATATTTGGATTCCTCTCGACGAGGCGAGCAGTACGAGTACCAACTTGATGGGTCTGCGACGTTTCCTTCCAGAGTTATTACCAAAAAAACACAAACATCCCAGAATCCTCTCGGTTTGGGGTCAAAATGTTGTCGCTCATTAAATCCCACAAGAAACGTCGAATCGAATGAATGTGATTGAATTCTCCCCGTCTGGACGAGCGGAATTGAATGGTGCAACTGATTTTGCTGTGCTGTGAAAATTCAGATATTTGCATGACTGCATTTTTTTAATTTTGTGAATAGCAAAAAGCATTCAACCCGATAATACATGCTGTTTTATTGGTCGCTCGTCCATTTCATATCCCAAAGCTTAACGATTCATATATTTGGATTTCTCTCGACGAGGCGAGCAGTACGAGTACCACCTTGATGGGTCTGCGACGTTTCCTTCCAGAGTTATTACCAAAAAAACACAAACATCCCAGAATCCTCTCGGTTTGGGGTCAAAATGTTGTCGCTCATTAAATCCCATAAGAAACGTCGCATCGAATGAATGTGATTGAATTTTTCCCGTCTGGACGAGCGGAATTGAATGGTGCAACTGATTTTGCTGTGCTGTGAAAATTCAGATATTTGCATGACTGCTTTTGTTTTATTTTGTGAATAGCAAAAAGCATTCAACCCCATAATACATGCTGTTTTATTGGTCGCTCGTCCATTTCATATCCAATAGCTTAACCATTCACATATTTGGATTCCTCTCGACGAGGCGAGCAGTACGAGTACAACCTTGATGGGTCTGCGACGTTTCCTTCCAGAGTTATTACCAAAAAACCACAAACATCCCAGAATCCTCTCGGTTTGGGGTCAAACTGTTGTCGCTTATTAAATCCCATAAGAAAAGTCGCATCGAATGAATGTGATTGAATTCTCCCCGTCTGGACGAGCGGAATTGAATGGTGCAACTGATTTTGCTGTGCTGTGAAAATTCAGATATTTGCATGACTGCTTTTGTTTTATTTTGTGAATAGCAAAAAGCATTCAACCCCATAATACATGTTGTTTTATTGGTCGCTCGTTCATTTCATATCACATAGCTTAACCAATCATATATTTGGATTCCTCTCGACGAGGCGAGCAGTACGATTACCACCTTGATGGGTCTGCGACGTGTCCTTGCAGAGTTATTACCAAAAAACCACAAAAATCCCAGAATCCTCTCGGTTTAGGGTCAAAATGTTGTCGCTCATTAAATCCCATAAGAAACGTCGCATCGAATGAATGTGATTGAATTCTCCCCGTCTGGACGAGCGGAATTGAATGGTGCAACTGATTTTGCTGTGCTGTGAAAATTCAGATATTTGCATGATATGCTTTTGTTTTATTTTGTGAATAGCAAAAAGCATTCACCCCATAATACATGTTGTTTTATTAGTCGCTCGTTCATTTCATATCCCATAGCTGAACCACTCATATATTTGGATTCCGCTCGACGAGCCGGGCAGTACGAGTACCACCATGATGGTTCTGCGACGTTTCCTTCCAGAGTTATTACCAAAAAACCACAAACATCCCAGAATCCTCTCGGTTTGGGGTCAAAATGTTGTCGCTCATTAAATCCCATAAGACACGTCGCATCGAATGAATGTGATTGAATTCTCCCCGTCTGGACGAGCGGAATTGAATGGTGCAACTGATTTTGCTGTGCTGTGAAAATTCAGATATTTGCATGACTGCTTTTGTTTTATTTTGTGAATAGCAAAAAGCATTCAACCCCATAATACATGCTGTTTTATTGGTCGCTCGTCCATTTCATATCCAATAGCTTAACCATTCACATATTTGGATTCCTCTCGACGAGGCGAGCAGTACGAGTACAACCTTGATGGGTCTGCGACGTTTCCTTCCAGAGTTATTACCAAAAAACCACAAACATCCCAGAATCCTCTCGGTTTGGGGTCAAACTGTTGTCGCTTATTAAATCCCATAAGAAAAGTCGCATCGAATGAATGTGATTGAATTCTCCCCGTCTGGACGAGCGGAATTGAATGGTGCAACTGATTTTGCTGTGCTGTGAAAATTCAGATATTTGCATGACTGCATTTTTTTAATTTTGTGAATAGCAAAAAGCATTCAACCCCATAATACATGCTGTTTTATTGGTCGCTCGTCCATTTCATATCCCAAAGCTTAACGATTCATATATTTGGATTTCTCTCGACGAGGCGAGCAGTACGAGTACCACCTTGATGGGTCTGCGACGTTTCCTTCCAGAGTTATTACCAAAAAAACACAAACATCCCAGAATCCTCTCGGTTTGGGGTCAAACTGTTGTCGCTTATTAAATCCCATAAGAAAAGTCGCATCGAATGAATGTGATTGAATTCTCCCCGTCTGGACGAGCGGAATTGAATGGTGCAACTGATTTTGCTGTGCTGTGAAAATTCAGATATTTGCATGACTGCTTTTGTTTTATTTTGTGAATAGCAAAAAGCATTCAACCCCATAATACATGTTGTTTTATTGGTCGCTCGTTCATTTCATATCACATAGCTTAACCAATCATATATTTGGATTCCTCTCGACGAGGCGAGCAGTACGATTACCACCTTGATGGGTCTGCGACGTGTCCTTGCAGAGTTATTACCAAAAAACCACAAAAATCCCAGAATCCTCTCGGTTTAGGGTCAAAATGTTGTCGCTCATTAAATCCCATAAGAAACGTCGCATCGAATGAATGTGATTGAATTCTCCCCGTCTGGACGAGCGGAATTGAATGGTGCAACTGATTTTGCTGTGCTGTGAAAATTCAGATATTTGCATGATATGCTTTTGTTTTATTTTGTGAATAGCAAAAAGCATTCACCCCATAATACATGTTGTTTTATTAGTCGCTCGTTCATTTCATATCCCATAGCTGAACCACTCATATATTTGGATTCCGCTCGACGAGCCGGGCAGTACGAGTACCACCATGATGGTTCTGCGACGTTTCCTTCCAGAGTTATTACCAAAAAACCACAAACATCCCAGAATCCTCTCGGTTTGGGGTCAAAATGTTGTCGCTCATTAAATCCCATAAGACACGTCGCATCGAATGAATGTGATTGAATTCTCCCCGTCTGGACGAGCGGAATTGAATGGTGCAACTGATTTTGCTGTGCTGTGAAAATTCAGATATTTGCATGACTGCTTTTGTTTTATTTTGTGAATAGCAAAAAGCATTCAACCCCATAATACATGCTGTTTTATTGGTCGCTCGTCCATTTCATATCCAATAGCTTAACCATTCACATATTTGGATTCCTCTCGACGAGGCGAGCAGTACGAGTACAACCTTGATGGGTCTGCGACGTTTCCTTCCAGAGTTATTACCAAAAAACCACAAACATCCCAGAATCCTCTCGGTTTGGGGTCAAACTGTTGTCGCTTATTAAATCCCATAAGAAAAGTCGCATCGAATGAATGTGATTGAATTCTCCCCGTCTGGACGAGCGGAATTGAATGGTGCAACTGATTTTGCTGTGCTGTGAAAATTCAGATATTTGCATGACTGCATTTTTTTAATTTTGTGAATAGCAAAAAGCATTCAACCCCATAATACATGCTGTTTTATTGGTCGCTCGTCCATTTCATATCCCAAAGCTTAACGATTCATATATTTGGATTTCTCTCGACGAGGCGAGCAGTACGAGTACCACCTTGATGGGTCTGCGACGTTTCCTTCCAGAGTTATTACCAAAAAAACACAAACATCCCAGAATCCTCTCGGTTTGGGGTCAAAATGTTGTCGCTCATTAAATCCCATAAGAAACGTCGCATCGAATGAATGTGATTGAATTTTTCCCGTCTGGACGAGCGGAATTGAATGGTGCAACTGATTTTGCTGTGCTGTGAAAATTCAGATATTTGCATGACTGCTTTTGTTTTATTTTGTGAATAGCAAAAAGCATTCAACCCCATAATACATGCTGTTTTATTGGTCGCTCGTCCATTTCATATCCAATAGCTTAACCATTCACATATTTGGATTCCTCTCGACGAGGCGAGCAGTACGAGTACAACCTTGATGGGTCTGCGACGTTTCCTTCCAGAGTTATTACCAAAAAACCACAAACATCCCAGAATCCTCTCGGTTTGGGGTCAAACTGTTGTCGCTTATTAAATCCCATAAGAAAAGTCGCATCGAATGAATGTGATTGAATTCTCCCCGTCTGGACGAGCGGAATTGAATGGTGCAACTGATTTTGCTGTGCTGTGAAAATTCAGATATTTGCATGACTGCTTTTGTTTTATTTTGTGAATAGCAAAAAGCATTCAACCCCATAATACATGTTGTTTTATTGGTCGCTCGTTCATTTCATATCACATAGCTTAACCAATCATATATTTGGATTCCTCTCGACGAGGCGAGCAGTACGATTACCACCTTGATGGGTCTGCGACGTGTCCTTGCAGAGTTATTACCAAAAAACCACAAAAATCCCAGAATCCTCTCGGTTTAGGGTCAAAATGTTGTCGCTCATTAAATCCCATAAGAAACGTCGCATCGAATGAATGTGATTGAATTCTCCCCGTCTGGACGAGCGGAATTGAATGGTGCAACTGATTTTGCTGTGCTGTGAAAATTCAGATATTTGCATGATATGCTTTTGTTTTATTTTGTGAATAGCAAAAAGCATTCACCCCATAATACATGTTGTTTTATTAGTCGCTCGTTCATTTCATATCCCATAGCTGAACCACTCATATATTTGGATTCCGCTCGACGAGCCGGGCAGTACGAGTACCACCATGATGGTTCTGCGACGTTTCCTTCCAGAGTTATTACCAAAAAACCACAAACATCCCAGAATCCTCTCGGTTTGGGGTCAAAATGTTGTCGCTCATTAAATCCCATAAGACACGTCGCATCGAATGAATGTGATTGAATTCTCCCCGTCTGGACGAGCGGAATTGAATGGTGCAACTGATTTTGCTGTGCTGTGAAAATTCAGATATTTGCATGACTGCTTTTGTTTTATTTTGTGAATAGCAAAAAGCATTCAACCCCATAATACATGCTGTTTTATTGGTCGCTCGTCCATTTCATATCCAATAGCTTAACCATTCACATATTTGGATTCCTCTCGACGAGGCGAGCAGTACGAGTACAACCTTGATGGGTCTGCGACGTTTCCTTCCAGAGTTATTACCAAAAAACCACAAACATCCCAGAATCCTCTCGGTTTGGGGTCAAACTGTTGTCGCTTATTAAATCCCATAAGAAAAGTCGCATCGAATGAATGTGATTGAATTCTCCCCGTCTGGACGAGCGGAATTGAATGGTGCAACTGATTTTGCTGTGCTGTGAAAATTCAGATATTTGCATGACTGCTTTTGTTTTATTTTGTGAATAGCAAAAAGCATTCAACCCCATAATACATGTTGTTTTATTGGTCGCTCGTTCATTTCATATCCCATAGCTGAACCACTCATATATTTGGATTCCGCTCGACGAGCCGGGCAGTACGAGTACCACCATGATGGTTCTGCGACGTTTCCTTCCAGAGTTATTACCAAAAAACCACAAACATCCCAGAATCCTCTCGGTTTGGGGTCAAAATGTTGTCACTTATTAAATCCCATAAGAAACGTCGCATCGAATGAATGTGATTGAATTCTCCCCGTCTGGACGAGCGGAATTGAATGGTGCAACTGATTTTGCTGTGCTGTGAAAATTCAGATATTTGCATGACTGCTTTTGTTTTATTTTGTGAATAGCAAAACGCATTCAACCCCATAATACATGCTGTTTTAATGGTCGCTCCTCCATTTCATATCCCATAGCTTAACCATTCATATATTTGGATTCCTCTCGACGAGGCGAGCAGTACGAGTACCACCTTGATGGGTCTGCGACGTTTCCTTCCAGAGTTATTACCAAAAAAACACAAACATCCCAGAATCCTCTCGGTTTGGGGTGAAAATGTTGTCGCTCATTAAATCCCATAAGACACGTCGCATCGAATGAATGTGATTGAATTCTCCCCGTCTGGACGAGCGGAATTGAATGGTGCAACTGATTTTGCTGTGCTGTGAAAATTCAGATATTTGCATGACTGCTTTTGTTTTATTTTGTGAATAGCAAAAAGCATTCAACCCCATAATACATGTTGTTTTATTGGTCGCTCGTCCATTTCATATCCCATAGCTTAAGCATTCATATATTTGGATTCCTCTCGACGAGGCGAGCAGTACGATTACCACCTTGATGGGTCTGCGACGTTTCCTTCCAGAGTTATTACCAAAAAACCACAAACATCCCAGAATCCTCTCGGTTTGGGGTCAAACTGTTGTCGCTTATTAAATCCCATAAGAAACGTCGCATCGAATGAATGTGATTGAATTCTCCCCGTCTGGACGAGCGGAATTGAATGGTGCAACTGATTTTGCTGTGCTGTGAAAATTCAGATATTTGCATGACTGCTTTTGTTTTATTTTGTGAATAGCAAAAAGCATTCAACCCCATAATACATGTTGTTTTATTGGTCGCTCGTTCATTTCATATCACATAGCTTAACCAATCATATATTTGGATTCCTCTCGACGAGGCGAGCAGTACGATTACCACCTTGATGGGTCTGCGACGTGTCCTTGCAGAGTTATTACCAAAAAAACACAAAAATCCCAGAATCCTCTAGGTTTAGGGTCAAAATGTTGTCGCTCATTAAATCCCATAAGAAACGTCGCATCGAATGAATGTGATTGAATTCTCCCCGTCTGGACGAGCAGAATTGAATGGTGCAACTGATTTTGCTGTGCTGTGAAAATTCAGATATTTGCATGATATGCTTTTGTTTTATTTTGTGAATAGCAAAAAGCATTCACCCCATAATACATGTTGTTTTATTAGTCGCTCGTTCATTTCATCTCCCATAGCTGAACCACTCATATATTTGGATTCCGCTCGACGAGCCGGGCAGTACGAGTACCACCATGTTGGTTCTGCGACGTTTCCTTCCAGAGTTATTACCAAAAAACCACAAACATCCCAGAATCCTCTCGGTTTGGGGTCAAAATGTTGTCACTTATTAAATCCCATAAGAAACGTCGCATCGAATGAATGTGATTGAATTCTCCCCGTCTGGACGAGCGGAATTGAATGGTGCAACTGATTTTGCTGTGCTGTGAAAATTCAGATATTTGCATGACTGCTTTTGTTTTATTTTGTGAATAGCAAAACGCATTCAACCCCATAATACATGCTGTTTTATTGGTCGCTCCTCCATTTCATATCCCATAGCTTAACCATTCATATATTTGGATTCCTCTCGACGAGGCGAACAGTACGAGTACCACCTTGATGGGTCTGCGACGTTTCCTTCCAGAGTTATTACCAAAAAAACACAAACATCCCAGAATCCTCTCGGTTTGGGGTCAAAATGTTGTCGCTCATTAAATCCCACAAGAAACGTCGAATCGAATGAATGTGATTGAATTCTCCCCGTCTGGACGAGCGGAATTGAATGGTGCAACTGATTTTGCTGTGCTGTGAAAATTCAGATATTTGCATGACTGCTTTTTTTTATTTTGTGAATAGAAAAACGCATTCAACCCCATAATACATGCTGTTTTATTGGTCGCTCCTCCATTTCATATCCCATAGCTTAACCATTCATATATTTGGATTCCTCTCGACGAGGCGAGCAGTACGAGTACCAACTTGATGGGTCTGCGACGTTTCCTTCCAGAGTTATTACCAAAAAAACACAAACATCCCAGAATCCTCTCGGTTTGGGGTCAAAATGTTGTCGCTCATTAAATCCCACAAGAAACGTCGAATCGAATGAATGTGATTGAATTCTCCCCGTCTGGACGAGCGGAATTGAATGGTGCAACTGATTTTGCTGTGCTGTGAAAATTCAGATATTTGCATGACTGCATTTTTTTAATTTTGTGAATAGCAAAAAGCATTCAACCCGATAATACATGCTGTTTTATTGGTCGCTCGTCCATTTCATATCCCAAAGCTTAACGATTCATATATTTGGATTTCTCTCGACGAGGCGAGCAGTACGAGTACCACCTTGATGGGTCTGCGACGTTTCTTTCCAGAGTTATTACCAAAAAAACACAAACATCCCAGAATCCTCTCGGTTTGGGGTCAAAATGTTGTCGCTCATTAAATCCCATAAGAAACGTCGCATCGAATGAATGTGATTGAATTTTTCCCGTCTGGACGAGCGGAATTGAATGGTGCAACTGATTTTGCTGTGCTGTGAAAATTCAGATATTTGCATGACTGCTTTTGTTTTATTTTGTGAATAGCAAAAAGCATTCAACCCCATAATACATGCTGTTTTATTGGTCGCTCGTCCATTTCATATCCAATAGCTTAACCATTCACATATTTGGATTCCTCTCGACGAGGCGAGCAGTACGAGTACAACCTTGATGGGTCTGCGACGTTTCCTTCCAGAGTTATTACCAAAAAACCACAAACATCCCAGAATCCTCTCGGTTTGGGGTCAAACTGTTGTCGCTTATTAAATCCCATAAGAAAAGTCGCATCGAATGAATGTGATTGAATTCTCCCCGTCTGGACGAGCGGAATTGAATGGTGCAACTGATTTTGCTGTGCTGTGAAAATTCAGATATTTGCATGACTGCTTTTGTTTTATTTTGTGAATAGCAAAAAGCATTCAACCCCATAATACATGTTGTTTTATTGGTCGCTCGTTCATTTCATATCACATAGCTTAACCAATCATATATTTGGATTCCTCTCGACGAGGCGAGCAGTACGATTACCACCTTGATGGGTCTGCGACGTGTCCTTGCAGAGTTATTACCAAAAAACCACAAAAATCCCAGAATCCTCTCGGTTTAGGGTCAAAATGTTGTCGCTCATTAAATCCCATAAGAAACGTCGCATCGAATGAATGTGATTGAATTCTCCCCGTCTGGACGAGCGGAATTGAATGGTGCAACTGATTTTGCTGTGCTGTGAAAATTCAGATATTTGCATGATATGCTTTTGTTTTATTTTGTGAATAGCAAAAAGCATTCACCCCATAATACATGTTGTTTTATTAGTCGCTCGTTCATTTCATATCCCATAGCTGAACCACTCATATATTTGGATTCCGCTCGACGAGCCGGGCAGTACGAGTACCACCATGATGGTTCTGCGACGTTTCCTTCCAGAGTTATTACCAAAAAACCACAAACATCCCAGAATCCTCTCGGTTTGGGGTCAAAATGTTGTCGCTCATTAAATCCCATAAGACACGTCGCATCGAATGAATGTGATTGAATTCTCCCCGTCTGGACGAGCGGAATTGAATGGTGCAACTGATTTTGCTGTGCTGTGAAAATTCAGATATTTGCATGACTGCTTTTGTTTTATTTTGTGAATAGCAAAAAGCATTCAACCCCATAATACATGCTGTTTTATTGGTCGCTCGTCCATTTCATATCCAATAGCTTAACCATTCACATATTTGGATTCCTCTCGACGAGGCGAGCAGTACGAGTACAACCTTGATGGGTCTGCGACGTTTCCTTCCAGAGTTATTACCAAAAAACCACAAACATCCCAGAATCCTCTCGGTTTGGGGTCAAACTGTTGTCGCTTATTAAATCCCATAAGAAAAGTCGCATCGAATGAATGTGATTGAATTCTCCCCGTCTGGACGAGCGGAATTGAATGGTGCAACTGATTTTGCTGTGCTGTGAAAATTCAGATATTTGCATGACTGCATTTTTTTAATTTTGTGAATAGCAAAAAGCATTCAACCCCATAATACATGCTGTTTTATTGGTCGCTCGTCCATTTCATATCCCAAAGCTTAACGATTCATATATTTGGATTTCTCTCGACGAGGCGAGCAGTACGAGTACCACCTTGATGGGTCTGCGACGTTTCCTTCCAGAGTTATTACCAAAAAAACACAAACATCCCAGAATCCTCTCGGTTTGGGGTCAAAATGTTGTCGCTCATTAAATCCCATAAGAAACGTCGCATCGAATGAATGTGATTGAATTTTTCCCGTCTGGACGAGCGGAATTGAATGGTGCAACTGATTTTGCTGTGCTGTGAAAATTCAGATATTTGCATGACTGCTTTTGTTTTATTTTGTGAATAGCAAAAAGCATTCAACCCCATAATACATGCTGTTTTATTGGTCGCTCGTCCATTTCATATCCAATAGCTTAACCATTCACATATTTGGATTCCTCTCGACGAGGCGAGCAGTACGAGTACAACCTTGATGGGTCTGCGACGTTTCCTTCCAGAGTTATTACCAAAAAACCACAAACATCCCAGAATCCTCTCGGTTTGGGGTCAAACTGTTGTCGCTTATTAAATCCCATAAGAAAAGTCGCATCGAATGAATGTGATTGAATTCTCCCCGTCTGGACGAGCGGAATTGAATGGTGCAACTGATTTTGCTGTGCTGTGAAAATTCAGATATTTGCATGACTGCTTTTGTTTTATTTTGTGAATAGCAAAAAGCATTCAACCCCATAATACATGTTGTTTTATTGGTCGCTCGTTCATTTCATATCACATAGCTTAACCAATCATATATTTGGATTCCTCTCGACGAGGCGAGCAGTACGATTACCACCTTGATGGGTCTGCGACGTGTCCTTGCAGAGTTATTACCAAAAAACCACAAAAATCCCAGAATCCTCTCGGTTTAGGGTCAAAATGTTGTCGCTCATTAAATCCCATAAGAAACGTCGCATCGAATGAATGTGATTGAATTCTCCCCGTCTGGACGAGCGGAATTGAATGGTGCAACTGATTTTGCTGTGCTGTGAAAATTCAGATATTTGCATGATATGCTTTTGTTTTATTTTGTGAATAGCAAAAAGCATTCACCCCATAATACATGTTGTTTTATTAGTCGCTCGTTCATTTCATATCCCATTGCTGAACCACTCATATATTTGGATTCCGCTCGACGAGCCGGGCAGTACGAGTACCACCATGATGGTTCTGCGACGTTTCCTTCCAGAGTTATTACCAAAAAACCACAAACATCCCAGAATCCTCTCGGTTTGGGGTCAAAATGTTGTCGCTCATTAAATCCCATAAGACACGTCGCATCGAATGAATGTGATTGAATTCTCCCCGTCTGGACGAGCGGAATTGAATGGTGCAACTGATTTTGCTGTGCTGTGAAAATTCAGATATTTGCATGACTGCTTTTGTTTTATTTTGTGAATAGCAAAAAGCATTCAACCCCATAATACATGCTGTTTTATTGGTCGCTCGTCCATTTCATATCCAATAGCTTAACCATTCACATATTTGGATTTCTCTCGACGAGGCGAGCAGTACGAGTACAACCTTGATGGGTCTGCGACGTTTCCTTCCAGAGTTATTACCAAAAAACCACAAACATCCCAGAATCCTCTCGGTTTGGGGTCAAACTGTTGTCGCTTATTAAATCCCATAAGAAAAGTTGCATCGAATGAATGTGATTGAATTCTCCCCGTCTGGACGAGCGGAATTGAATGGTGCAACTGATTTTGCTGTGCTGTGAAAATTCAGATATTTGCATGACTGCATTTTTTTAATTTTGTGAATAGCAAAAAGCATTCAACCCCATAATACATGCTGTTTTATTGGTCGCTCGTCCATTTCATATCCCAAAGCTTAACGATTCATATATTTGGATTTCTCTCGACGAGGCGAGCAGTACGAGTACCACCTTGATGGGTCTGCGACGTTTCCTTCCAGAGTTATTACCAAAAAAACACAAACATCCCAGAATCCTCTCGGTTTGGGGTCAAAATGTTGTCGCTCATTAAATCCCATAAGAAACGTCGCATCGAATGAATGTGATTGAATTTTTCCCGTCTGGACGAGCGGAATTGAATGGTGCAACTGATTTTGCTGTGCTGTGAAAATTCAGATATTTGCATGACTGCTTTTGTTTTATTTTGTGAATAGCAAAAAGCATTCAACCCCATAATACATGCTGTTTTATTGGTCGCTCGTCCATTTCATATCCAATAGCTTAACCATTCACATATTTGGATTCCTCTCGACGAGGCGAGCAGTACGAGTACAACCTTGATGGGTCTGCGACGTTTCCTTCCAGAGTTATTACCAAAAAACCACAAACATCCCAGAATCCTCTCGGTTTGGGGTCAAACTGTTGTCGCTTATTAAATCCCATAAGAAAAGTCGCATCGAATGAATGTGATTGAATTCTCCCCGTCTGGACGAGCGGAATTGAATGGTGCAACTGATTTTGCTGTGCTGTGAAAATTCAGATATTTGCATGACTGCTTTTGTTTTATTTTGTGAATAGCAAAAAGCATTCAACCCCATAATACATGTTGTTTTATTGGTCGCTCGTTCATTTCATATCACATAGCTTAACCAATCATATATTTGGATTCCTCTCGACGAGGCGAGCAGTACGATTACCACCTTGATGGGTCTGCGACGTGTCCTTGCAGAGTTATTACCAAAAAACCACAAAAATCCCAGAATCCTCTCGGTTTAGGGTCAAAATGTTGTCGCTCATTAAATCCCATAAGAAACGTCGCATCGAATGAATGTGATTGAATTCTCCCCGTCTGGACGAGCGGAATTGAATGGTGCAACTGATTTTGCTGTGCTGTGAAAATTCAGATATTTGCATGATATGCTTTTGTTTTATTTTGTGAATAGCAAAAAGCATTCACCCCATAATACATGTTGTTTTATTAGTCGCTCGTTCATTTCATATCCCATAGCTGAACCACTCATATATTTGGATTCCGCTCGACGAGCCGGGCAGTACGAGTACCACCATGATGGTTCTGCGACGTTTCCTTCCAGAGTTATTACCAAAAAACCACAAACATCCCAGAATCCTCTCGGTTTGGGGTCAAAATGTTGTCGCTCATTAAATCCCATAAGACACGTCGCATCGAATGAATGTGATTGAATTCTCCCCGTCTGGACGAGCGGAATTGAATGGTGCAACTGATTTTGCTGTGCTGTGAAAATTCAGATATTTGCATGACTGCTTTTGTTTTATTTTGTGAATAGCAAAAAGCATTCAACCCCATAATACATGCTGTTTTATTGGTCGCTCGTCCATTTCATATCCAATAGCTTAACCATTCACATATTTGGATTCCTCTCGACGAGGCGAGCAGTACGAGTACAACCTTGATGGGTCTGCGACGTTTCCTTCCAGAGTTATTACCAAAAAACCACAAACATCCCAGAATCCTCTCGGTTTGGGGTCAAACTGTTGTCGCTTATTAAATCCCATAAGAAAAGTCGCATCGAATGAATGTGATTGAATTCTCCCCGTCTGGACGAGCGGAATTGAATGGTGCAACTGATTTTGCTGTGCTGTGAAAATTCAGATATTTGCATGACTGCTTTTGTTTTATTTTGTGAATAGCAAAAAGCATTCAACCCCATAATACATGTTGTTTTATTGGTCGCTCGTTCATTTCATATCCCATAGCTGAACCACTCATATATTTGGATTCCGCTCGACGAGCCGGGCAGTACGAGTACCACCATCATGGTTCTGCGACGTTTCCTTCCAGAGTTATTACCAAAAAACCACAAACATCCCAGAATCCTCTCGGTTTGGGGTCAAAATGTTGTCACTTATTAAATCCCATAAGAAACGTCGCATCGAATGAATGTGATTGAATTCTCCCCGTCTGGACGAGCGGAATTGAATGGTGCAACTGATTTTGCTGTGCTGTGAAAATTCAGATATTTGCATGACTGCTTTTGTTTTATTTTGTGAATAGCAAAACGCATTCAACCCCATAATACATGCTGTTTTAATGGTCGCTCCTCCATTTCATATCCCATAGCTTAACCATTCATATATTTGGATTCCTCTCGACGAGGCGAGCAGTACGAGTACCACCTTGATGGGTCTGCGACGTTTCCTTCCAGAGTTATTACCAAAAAAACACAAACATCCCAGAATCCTCTCGGTTTGGGGTCAAAATGTTGTCGCTCATTAAATCCCATAAGAAACGTCGCATCGAATGAATGTGATTGAATTTTTCCCGTCTGGACGAGCGGAATTGAATGGTGCAACTGATTTTGCTGTGCTGTGAAAATTCAGATATTTGCATGACTGCTTTTGTTTTATTTTGTGAATAGCAAAAAGCATTCAACCCCATAATACATGCTGTTTTATTGGTCGCTCGTCCATTTCATATCCAATAGCTTAACCATTCACATATTTGGATTCCTCTCGACGAGGCGAGCAGTACGAGTACAACCTTGATGGGTCTGCGACGTTTCCTTCCAGAGTTATTACCAAAAAACCACAAACATCCCAGAATCCTCTCGGTTTGGGGTCAAACTGTTGTCGCTTATTAAATCCCATAAGAAAAGTCGCATCGAATGAATGTGATTGAATTCTCCCCGTCTGGACGAGCGGAATTGAATGGTGCAACTGATTTTGCTGTGCTGTGAAAATTCAGATATTTGCATGACTGCTTTTGTTTTATTTTGTGAATAGCAAAAAGCATTCAACCCCATAATACATGTTGTTTTATTGGTCGCTCGTTCATTTCATATCACATAGCTTAACCAATCATATATTTGGATTCCTCTCGACGAGGCGAGCAGTACGATTACCACCTTGATGGGTCTGCGACGTGTCCTTGCAGAGTTATTACCAAAAAACCACAAAAATCCCAGAATCCTCTCGGTTTAGGGTCAAAATGTTGTCGCTCATTAAATCCCATAAGAAACGTCGCATCGAATGAATGTGATTGAATTCTCCCCGTCTGGACGAGCGGAATTGAATGGTGCAACTGATTTTGCTGTGCTGTGAAAATTCAGATATTTGCATGATATGCTTTTGTTTTATTTTGTGAATAGCAAAAAGCATTCACCCCATAATACATGTTGTTTTATTAGTCGCTCGTTCATTTCATATCCCATAGCTGAACCACTCATATATTTGGATTCCGCTCGACGAGCCGGGCAGTACGAGTACCACCATGATGGTTCTGCGACGTTTCCTTCCAGAGTTATTACCAAAAAACCACAAACATCCCAGAATCCTCTCGGTTTGGGGTCAAAATGTTGTCGCTCATTAAATCCCATAAGACACGTCGCATCGAATGAATGTGATTGAATTCTCCCCGTCTGGACGAGCGGAATTGAATGGTGCAACTGATTTTGCTGTGCTGTGAAAATTCAGATATTTGCATGACTGCTTTTGTTTTATTTTGTGAATAGCAAAAAGCATTCAACCCCATAATACATGCTGTTTTATTGGTCGCTCGTCCATTTCATATCCAATAGCTTAACCATTCACATATTTGGATTCCTCTCGACGAGGCGAGCAGTACGAGTACAACCTTGATGGGTCTGCGACGTTTCCTTCCAGAGTTATTACCAAAAAACCACAAACATCCCAGAATCCTCTCGGTTTGGGGTCAAACTGTTGTCGCTTATTAAATCCCATAAGAAAAGTCGCATCGAATGAATGTGATTGAATTCTCCCCGTCTGGACGAGCGGAATTGAATGGTGCAACTGATTTTGCTGTGCTGTGAAAATTCAGATATTTGCATGACTGCTTTTGTTTTATTTTGTGAATAGCAAAAAGCATTCAACCCCATAATACATGTTGTTTTATTGGTCGCTCGTTCATTTCATATCCCATAGCTGAACCACTCATATATTTGGATTCCGCTCGACGAGCCGGGCAGTACGAGTACCACCATCATGGTTCTGCGACGTTTCCTTCCAGAGTTATTACCAAAAAACCACAAACATCCCAGAATCCTCTCGGTTTGGGGTCAAAATGTTGTCACTTATTAAATCCCATAAGAAACGTCGCATCGAATGAATGTGATTGAATTCTCCCCGTCTGGACGAGCGGAATTGAATGGTGCAACTGATTTTGCTGTGCTGTGAAAATTCAGATATTTGCATGACTGCTTTTGTTTTATTTTGTGAATAGCAAAACGCATTCAACCCCATAATACATGCTGTTTTAATGGTCGCTCCTCCATTTCATATCCCATAGCTTAACCATTCATATATTTGGATTCCTCTCGACGAGGCGAGCAGTACGAGTACCACCTTGATGGGTCTGCGACGTTTCCTTCCAGAGTTATTACCAAAAAAACACAAACATCCCAGAATCCTCTCGGTTTGGGGTGAAAATGTTGTCGCTCATTAAATCCCATAAGACACGTCGCATCGAATGAATGTGATTGAATTCTCCCCGTCTGGACGAGCGGAATTGAATGGTGCAACTGATTTTGCTGTGCTGTGAAAATTCAGATATTTGCATGACTGCTTTTGTTTTATTTTGTGAATAGCAAAAAGCATTCAACCCCATAATACATGCTGTTTTATTGGTCGCTCGTCCATTTCATATCCAATAGCTTAACCATTCACATATTTGGATTCCTCTCGACGAGGCGAGCAGTACGAGTACAACCTTGATGGGTCTGCGACGTTTCCTTCCAGAGTTATTACCAAAAAACCACAAACATCCCAGAATCCTCTCGGTTTGGGGTCAAACTGTTGTCGCTTATTAAATCCCATAAGAAAAGTCGCATCGAATGAATGTGATTGAATTCTCCCCGTCTGGACGAGCGGAATTGAATGGTGCAACTGATTTTGCTGTGCTGTGAAAATTCAGATATTTGCATGACTGCATTTTTTTAATTTTGTGAATAGCAAAAAGCATTCAACCCCATAATACATGCTGTTTTATTGGTCGCTCGTCCATTTCATATCCCAAAGCTTAACGATTCATATATTTGGATTTCTCTCGACGAGGCGAGCAGTACGAGTACCACCTTGATGGGTCTGCGACGTTTCCTTCCAGAGTTATTACCAAAAAAACACAAACATCCCAGAATCCTCTCGGTTTGGGGTCAAAATGTTGTCGCTCATTAAATCCCATAAGAAACGTCGCATCGAATGAATGTGATTTAATTTTTCCCGTCTGGACGAGCGGAATTGAATGGTGCAACTGATTTTGCTGTGCTGTGAAAATTCAGATATTTGCATGACTGCTTTTGTTTTATTTTGTGAATAGCAAAAAGCATTCAACCCCATAATACATGCTGTTTTATTGGTCGCTCGTCCATTTCATATCCAATAGCTTAACCATTCACATATTTGGATTCCTCTCGACGAGGCGAGCAGTACGAGTACAACCTTGATGGGTCTGCGACGTTTCCTTCCAGAGTTATTACCAAAAAACCACAAACATCCCAGAATCCTCTCGGTTTGGGGTCAAACTGTTGTCGCTTATTAAATCCCATAAGAAAAGTCGCATCGAATGAATGTGATTGAATTCTCCCCGTCTGGACGAGCGGAATTGAATGGTGCAACTGATTTTGCTGTGCTGTGAAAATTCAGATATTTGCATGACTGCTTTTGTTTTATTTTGTGAATAGCAAAAAGCATTCAACCCCATAATACATGTTGTTTTATTGGTCGCTCGTTCATTTCATATCACATAGCTTAACCAATCATATATTTGGATTCCTCTCGACGAGGCGAGCAGTACGATTACCACCTTGATGGGTCTGCGACGTGTCCTTGCAGAGTTATTACCAAAAAACCACAAAAATCCCAGAATCCTCTCGGTTTAGGGTCAAAATGTTGTCGCTCATTAAATCCCATAAGAAACGTCGCATCGAATGAATGTGATTGAATTCTCCCCGTCTGGACGAGCGGAATTGAATGGTGCAACTGATTTTGCTGTGCTGTGAAAATTCAGATATTTGCATGATATGCTTTTGTTTTATTTTGTGAATAGCAAAAAGCATTCACCCCATAATACATGTTGTTTTATTAGTCGCTCGTTCATTTCATATCCCATAGCTGAACCACTCATATATTTGGATTCCGCTCGACGAGCCGGGCAGTACGAGTACCACCATGATGGTTCTGCGACGTTTCCTTCCAGAGTTATTACCAAAAAACCACAAACATCCCAGAATCCTCTCGGTTTGGGGTCAAAATGTTGTCGCTCATTAAATCCCATAAGACACGTCGCATCGAATGAATGTGATTGAATTCTCCCCGTCTGGACGAGCGGAATTGAATGGTGCAACTGATTTTGCTGTGCTGTGAAAATTCAGATATTTGCATGACTGCTTTTGTTTTATTTTGTGAATAGCAAAAAGCATTCAACCCCATAATACATGCTGTTTTATTGGTCGCTCGTCCATTTCATATCCAATAGCTTAACCATTCACATATTTGGATTCCTCTCGACGAGGCGAGCAGTACGAGTACAACCTTGATGGGTCTGCGACGTTTCCTTCCAGAGTTATTACCAAAAAACCACAAACATCCCAGAATCCTCTCGGTTTGGGGTCAAACTGTTGTCGCTTATTAAATCCCATAAGAAAAGTCGCATCGAATGAATGTGATTGAATTCTCCCCGTCTGGACGAGCGGAATTGAATGGTGCAACTGATTTTGCTGTGCTGTGAAAATTCAGATATTTGCATGACTGCATTTGTTTTATTTTGTGAATAGCAAAAAGCATTCAACCCCATAATACATGTTGTTTTATTGGTCGCTCGTTCATTTCATATCCCATAGCTGAACCACTCATATATTTGGATTCCGCTCGACGAGCCGGGCAGTACGAGTACCACCATCATGGTTCTGCGACGTTTCCTTCCAGAGTTATTACCAAAAAACCACAAACATCCCAGAATCCTCTCGGTTTGGGGTCAAAATGTTGTCACTTATTAAATCCCATAAGAAACGTCGCATCGAATGAATGTGATTGAATTCTCCCCGTCTGGACGAGCGGAATTGAATGGTGCAACTGATTTTGCTGTGCTGTGAAAATTCAGATATTTGCATGACTGCTTTTGTTTTATTTTGTGAATAGCAAAACGCATTCAACCCCATAATACATGCTGTTTTAATGGTCGCTCCTCCATTTCATATCCCATAGCTTAACCATTCATATATTTGGATTCCTCTCGACGAGGCGAGCAGTACGAGTACCACCTTGATGGGTCTGCGACGTTTCCTTCCAGAGTTATTACCAAAAAAACACAAACATCCCAGAATCCTCTCGGTTTGGGGTGAAAATGTTGTCGCTCATTAAATCCCATAAGACACGTCGCATCGAATGAATGTGATTGAATTCTCCCCGTCTGGACGAGCGGAATTGAATGGTGCAACTGATTTTGCTGTGCTGTGAAAATTCAGATATTTGCATGACTGCTTTTGTTTTATTTTGTGAATAGCAAAAAGCATTCAACCCCATAATACATGTTGTTTTATTGATCGCTCGTCCATTTCATATCCCATAGCTTAAGCATTCATATATTTGGATTCCTCTCGACGAGGCGAGCAGTACGATTACCACCTTGATGGGTCTGCGACGTTTCCTTCCAGAGTTATTACCAAAAAACCACAAACATCCCAGAATCCTCTCGGTTTGGGGTCAAACTGTTGTCGCTTATTAAATCCCATAAGAAACGTCGCATCGAATGAATGTGATTGAATTCTCCCCGTCTGGACGAGCGGAATTGAATGGTGCAACTGATTTTGCTGTGCTGTGAAAATTCAGATATTTGCATGACTGCTTTTGTTTTATTTTGTGAATAGCAAAAAGCATTCAACCCCATAATACATGTTGTTTTATTGGTCGCTCGTTCATTTCATATCACATAGCTTAACCAATCATATATTTGGATTCCTCTCGACGAGGCGAGCAGTACGATTACCACCTTGATGGGTCTGCGACGTGTCCTTGCAGAGTTATTACCAAAAAAATACAAAAATCCCAGAATCCTCTAGGTTTAGGGTCAAAATGTTGTCGCTCATTAAATCCCATAAGAAACGTCGCATCGAATGAATGTGATTGAATTCTCCCCGTCTGGACGAGCAGAATTGAATGGTGCAACTGATTTTGCTGTGCTGTGAAAATTCAGATATTTGCATGATATGCTTTTGTTTTATTTTGTGAATAGCAAAAAGCATTCACCCCATAATACATGTTGTTTTATTAGTCGCTCGTTCATTTCATATCCCATAGCTGAACCACTCATATATTTGGATTCCGCTCGACGAGCCGGGCAGTACGAGTACCACCATGTTGGTTCTGCGACGTTTCCTTCCAGAGTTATTACCAAAAAACCACAAACATCCCAGAATCCTCTCGGTTTGGGGTCAAAATGTTGTCACTTATTAAATCCCATAAGAAACGTCGCATCGAATGAATGTGATTGAATTCTCCCCGTCTGGACGAGCGGAATTGAATGGTGCAACTGATTGTGCTGTGCTGTGAAAATTCAGATATTTGCATGATATGCTTTTGTTTTATTTTGTGAATAGCAAAAAGCATTCACCCCATAATACATGTTGTTTTATTAGTCGCTCGTTCATTTCATATCCCATAGCTGAACCACTCATATATTTGGATTCCGCTCGACGAGCCGGGCAGTACGAGTACCACCATGTTGGTTCTGCGACATTTCCTTCCAGAGTTATTACCAAAAAACCACAAACATCCCAGAATCCTCTCGGTTTGGGGTCAAAATGTTGTCACTTATTAAATCCCATAAGAAACGTCGCATCGAATGAATGTGATTGAATTCTCCCCGTCTGGACGAGCGGAATTGAATGGTGCAACTGATTTTGCTGTGCTGTGAAAATTCAGATATTTGCATGACTGCTTTTGTTTTATTTTGTGAATAGCAAAAAGCATTCAACCCCATAATACATGTTGTTTTATTGGTCGCTCGTTCATTTCATATCACATAGCTTAACCAATCATATATTTGGATTCCTCTCGACGAGGCGAGCAGTACGATAACCACCTTGATGGGTCTGCGACGTGTCCTTGCAGAGTTATTACCAAAAAACCACAAAAATCCCAGAATCCTCTCGGTTTAGGGTCAAAATGTTGTCGCTCATTAAATCCCATAAGAAACGTCGCATCGAATGAATGTGATTGAATTCTCCCCGTCTGGACGAGCGGAATTGAATGGTGCAACTGATTTTGCTGTGCTGTGAAAATTCAGATATTTGCATGATATGCTTTTGTTTTATTTTGTGAATAGCAAAAAGCATTCACCCCATAATACATGTTGTTTTATTAGTCGCTCGTTCATTTCATATCCCATAGCTGAACCACTCATATATTTGGATTCCGCTCGACGAGCCGGGCAGTACGAGTACCACCATGATGGTTCTGCGACGTTTCCTTCCAGAGTTATTACCAAAAAACCACAAACATCCCAGAATCCTCTCGGTTTGGGGTCAAAATGTTGTCGCTCATTAAATAGCATAAGACACGTCGCATCGAATGAATGTGATTGAATTCTCCCCGTCTGGACGAGCGGAATTGAATGGTGCAACTGATTTTGCTGTGCTGTGAAAATTCAGATATTTGCATGACTGCTTTTGTTTTATTTTGTGAATAGCAAAAAGCATTCAACCCCATAATACATGCTGTTTTATTGGTCGCTCGTCCATTTCATATCCAATAGCTTAACCATTCACATATTTGGATTCCTCTCGACGAGGCGAGCAGTACGAGTACAACCTTGATGGGTCTGCGACGTTTCCTTCCAGAGTTATTACCAAAAAACCACAAACATCCCAGAATCCTCTCGGTTTGGGGTCAAACTGTTGTCGCTTATTAAATCCCATAAGAAAAGTCGCATCGAATGAATGTGATTGAATTCTCCCCGTCTGGACGAGCGGAATTGAATGGTGCAACTGATTTTGCTGTGCTGTGAAAATTCAGATATTTGCATGACTGCATTTGTTTTATTTTGTGAATAGCAAAAAGCATTCAACCCCATAATACATGTTGTTTTATTGGTCGCTCGTTCATTTCATATCCCATAGCTGAACCACTCATATATTTGGATTCCGCTCGACGAGCCGGGCAGTACGAGTACCACCATCATGGTTCTGCGACGTTTCCTTCCAGAGTTATTACCAAAAAACCACAAACATCCCAGAATCCTCTCGGTTTGGGGTCAAAATGTTGTCACTTATTAAATCCCATAAGAAACGTCGCATCGAATGAATGTGATTGAATTCTCCCCGTCTGGACGAGCGGAATTGAATGGTGCAACTGATTTTGCTGTGCTGTGAAAATTCAGATATTTGCATGACTGCTTTTGTTTTATTTTGTGAATAGCAAAACGCATTCAACCCCATAATACATGCTGTTTTAATGGTCGCTCCTCCATTTCATATCCCATAGCTTAACCATTCATATATTTGGATTCCTCTCGACGAGGCGAGCAGTACGAGTACCACCTTGATGGGTCTGCGACGTTTCCTTCCAGAGTTATTACCAAAAAAACACAAACATCCCAGAATCCTCTCGGTTTGGGGTGAAAATGTTGTCGCTCATTAAATCCCATAAGACACGTCGCATCGAATGAATGTGATTGAATTCTCCCCGTCTGGACGAGCGGAATTGAATGGTGCAACTGATTTTGCTGTGCTGTGAAAATTCAGATATTTGCATGACTGCTTTTGTTTTATTTTGTGAATAGCAAAAAGCATTCAACCCCATAATACATGTTGTTTTATTGGTCGCTCGTCCATTTCATATCCCATAGCTTAAGCATTCATATATTTGGATTCCTCTCGACGAGGCGAGCAGTACGATTACCACCTTGATGGGTCTGCGACGTTTCCTTCCAGAGTTATTACCAAAAAACCACAAACATCCCAGAATCCTCTCGGTTTGGGGTCAAACTGTTGTCGCTTATTAAATCCCATAAGAAACGTCGCATCGAATGAATGTGATTGAATTCTCCCCGTCTGGACGAGCGGAATTGAATGGTGCAACTGATTTTGCTGTGCTGTGAAAATTCAGATATTTGCATGACTGCTTTTGTTTTATTTTGTGAATAGCAAAAAGCATTCAACCCCATAATACATGTTGTTTTATTGGTCGCTCGTTCATTTCATATCACATAGCTTAACCAATCATATATTTGGATTCCTCTCGACGAGGCGAGCAGTACGATTACCACCTTGATGGGTCTGCGACGTGTCCTTGCAGAGTTATTACCAAAAAAACACAAAAATCCCAGAATCCTCTAGGTTTAGGGTCAAAATGTTGTCGCTCATTAAATCCCATAAGAAACGTCGCATCGAATGAAAGTGATTGAATTCTCCCCGTCTGGACGAGCAGAATTGAATGGTGCAACTGATTTTGCTGTGCTGTGAAAATTCAGATATTTGCATGATATGCTTTTGTTTTATTTTGTGAATAGCAAAAAGCATTCACCCCATAATACATGTTGTTTTATTAGTCGCTCGTTCATTTCATATCCCATAGCTGAACCACTCATATATTTGGATTCCGCTCGACGAGCCGGGCAGTACGAGTACCACCATGTTGGTTCTGCGACGTTTCCTTCCAGAGTTATTACAAAAAAACCACAAACATCCCAGAATCCTCTCGGTTTGGGGTCAAAATGTTGTCACTTATTAAATCCCATAAGAAACGTCGCATCGAATGAATGTGATTGAATTCTCCCCGTCTGGACGAGCAGAATTGAATGGTGCAACTGATTTTGCTGTGCTGTGAAAATTCAGATATTTGCATGATATGCTTTTGTTTTATTTTGTGAATAGCAAAAAGCATTCACCCCATAATACATGTTGTTTTATTAGTCGCTCGTTCATTTCATATCCCATAGCTGAACCACTCATATATTTGGATTCCGCTCGACGAGCCGGGCAGTACGAGTACCACCATGTTGGTTCTGCGACGTTTCCTTCCAGAGTTATTACCAAAAAACCACAAACATCCCAGAATCCTCTCGGTTTAGGGTCAAAATGTTGTCGCTCATTAAATCCCATAAGAAACGTCGCATCGAATGAATGTGATTGAATTCTCCCCGTCTGGACGAGCGGAATTGAATGGTGCAACTGATTTTGCTGTGCTGTGAAAATTCAGATATTTGCATGATATGCTTTTGTTTTATTTTGTGAATAGCAAAAAGCATTCACCCCATAATACATGTTGTTTTATTAGTCGCTCGTTCATTTCATATCCCATAGCTGAACCACTCATATATTTGGATTCCGCTCGACGAGCCGGGCAGTACGAGTACCACCATGATGGTTCTGCGACGTTTCCTTCCAGAGTTATTACCAAAAAACCACAAACATCCCAGAATCCTCTCGGTTTGGGGTCAAAATGTTGTCGCTCATTAAATAGCATAAGACACGTCGCATCGAATGAATGTGATTGAATTCTCCCCGTCTGGACGAGCGGAATTGAATGGTGCAACTGATTTTGCTGTGCTGTGAAAATTCAGATATTTGCATGACTGCTTTTGTTTTATTTTGTGAATAGCAAAAAGCATTCAACCCCATAATACATGCTGTTTTATTGGTCGCTCGTCCATTTCATATCCAATAGCTTAACCATTCACATATTTGGATTCCTCTCGACGAGGCGAGCAGTACGAGTACAACCTTGATGGGTCTGCGACGTTTCCTTCCAGAGTTATTACCAAAAAACCACAAACATCCCAGAATCCTCTCGGTTTGGGGTCAAACTGTTGTCGCTTATTAAATCCCATAAGAAAAGTCGCATCGAATGAATGTGATTGAATTCTCCCCGTCTGGACGAGCGGAATTGAATGGTGCAACTGATTTTGCTGTGCTGTGAAAATTCAGATATTTGCATGACTGCATTTGTTTTATTTTGTGAATAGCAAAAAGCATTCAACCCCATAATACATGTTGTTTTATTGGTCGCTCGTTCATTTCATATCCCATAGCTGAACCACTCATATATTTGGATTCCGCTCGACGAGCCGGGCAGTACGAGTACCACCATCATGGTTCTGCGACGTTTCCTTCCAGAGTTATTACCAAAAAACCACAAACATCCCAGAATCCTCTCGGTTTGGGGTCAAAATGTTGTCACTTATTAAATCCCATAAGAAACGTCGCATCGAATGAATGTGATTGAATTCTCCCCGTCTGGACGAGCGGAATTGAATGGTGCAACTGATTTTGCTGTGCTGTGAAAATTCAGATATTTGCATGACTGCTTTTGTTTTATTTTGTGAATAGCAAAACGCATTCAACCCCATAATACATGCTGTTTTAATGGTCGCTCCTCCATTTCATATCCCATAGCTTAACCATTCATATATTTGGATTCCTCTCGACGAGGCGAGCAGTACGAGTACCACCTTGATGGGTCTGCGACGTTTCCTTCCAGAGTTATTACCAAAAAAACACAAACATCCCAGAATCCTCTCGGTTTGGGGTGAAAATGTTGTCGCTCATTAAATCCCATAAGACACGTCGCATCGAATGAATGTGATTGAATTCTCCCCGTCTGGACGAGCGGAATTGAATGGTGCAACTGATTTTGCTGTGCTGTGAAAATTCAGATATTTGCATGACTGCTTTTGTTTTATTTTGTGAATAGCAAAAAGCATTCAACCCCATAATACATGTTGTTTTATTGGTCGCTCGTCCATTTCATATCCCATAGCTTAAGCATTCATATATTTGGATTCCTCTCGACGAGGCGAGCAGTACGATTACCACCTTGATGGGTCTGCGACGTTTCCTTCCAGAGTTATTACCAAAAAACCACAAACATCCCAGAATCCTCTCGGTTTGGGGTCAAACTGTTGTCGCTTATTAAATCCCATAAGAAACGTCGCATCGAATGAATGTGATTGAATTCTCCCCGTCTGGACGAGCGGAATTGAATGGTGCAACTGATTTTGCTGTGCTGTGAAAATTCAGATATTTGCATGACTGCTTTTGTTTTATTTTGTGAATAGCAAAAAGCATTCAACCCCATAATACATGTTGTTTTATTGGTCGCTCGTTCATTTCATATCACATAGCTTAACCAATCATATATTTGGATTCCTCTCGACGAGGCGAGCAGTACGATTACCACCTTGATGGGTCTGCGACGTGTCCTTGCAGAGTTATTACCAAAAAAACACAAAAATCCCAGAATCCTCTAGGTTTAGGGTCAAAATGTTGTCGCTCATTAAATCCCATAAGAAACGTCGCATCGAATGAATGTGATTGAATTCTCCCCGTCTGGACGAGCAGAATTGAATGGTGCAACTGATTTTGCTGTGCTGTGAAAATTCAGATATTTGCATGATATGCTTTTGTTTTATTTTGTGAATAGCAAAAAGCATTCACCCCATAATACATGTTGTTTTATTAGTCGCTCGTTCATTTCATATCCCATAGCTGAACCACTCATATATTTGGATTCCGCTCGACGAGCCGGGCAGTACGAGTACCACCATGTTGGTTCTGCGACGTTTCCTTCCAGAGTTATTACCAAAAAACCACAAACATCCCAGAATCCTCTCGGTTTGGGGTCAAAATGTTGTCACTTATTAAATCCCATAAGAAACGTCGCATCGAATGAATGTGATTGAATTCTCCCCGTCTGGACGAGCGGAATTGAATGGTGCAACTGATTGTGCTGTGCTGTGAAAATTCAGATATTTGCATGACTGCTTTTGTTTTATTTTGTGAATAGCAAAACGCATTCAACCCCATAATACATGCTGTTTTATTGGTCGCTCCTCCATTTCATATCCCATAGCTTAACCATTCATATATTTGGATTCCTCTCGACGAGGCGAGCAGTACGAGTACCACCTTGATGGGTCTGCGACGTTTCCTTCCAGAGTTATTACCAAAAAAACACAAACATCCCAGAATCCTCTCGGTTTGGGGTCAAAATGTTGTCGCTCATTAAATCCCACAAGAAACGTCGAATCGAATGAATGTGATTGAATTCTCCCCGTCTGGACGAGCGGAATTGAATGGTGCAACTGATTTTGCTGTGCTGTGAAAATTCAGATATTTGCATGACTGCTTTTTTTTATTTTGTGAATAGAAAAACGCATTCAACCCCATAATACATGCTGTTTTATTGGTCGCTCCTCCATTTCATATCCCATAGCTTAACCATTCATATATTTGGATTCCTCTCGACGAGGCGAGCAGTACGAGTACCAACTTGATGGGTCTGCGACGTTTCCTTCCAGAGTTATTACCAAAAAAACACAAACATCCCAGAATCCTCTCGGTTTGGGGTTAAAATGTTGTCGCTCATTGAATCCCACAAGAAACGTCGAATCGAATGAATGTGATTGAATTCTCCCCGTCTGGACGAGCGGAATTGAATGGTGCAACTGATTTTGCTGTGCTGTGAAAATTCAGATATTTGCATGACTGCATTTTTTTAATTTTGTGAATAGCAAAAAGCATTCAACCCCATAATACATGCTGTTTTATTGGTCGCTCGTCCATTTCATATCCCAAAGCTTAACGATTCATATATTTGGATTTCTCTCGACGAGGCGAGCAGTACGAGTACCACCTTGATGGGTCTGCGACGTTTCCTTCCAGAGTTATTACCAAAAAAACACAAACATCCCAGAATCCTCTCGGTTTGGGGTCAAAATGTTGTCGCTCATTAAATCCCATAAGAAACGTCGCATCGAATGAATGTGATTGAATTTTTCCCGTCTGGACGAGCGGAATTGAATGGTGCAACTGATTTTGCTGTGCTGTGAAAATTCAGATATTTGCATGACTGCTTTTGTTTTATTTTGTGAATAGCAAAAAGCATTCAACCCCATAATACATGCTGTTTTATTGGTCGCTCGTCCATTTCATATCCAATAGCTTAACCATTCACATATTTGGATTCCTCTCGACGAGGCGAGCAGTACGAGTACAACCTTGATGGGTCTGCGACGTTTCCTTCCAGAGTTATTACCAAAAAACCACAAACATCCCAGAATCCTCTCGGTTTGGGGTCAAACTGTTGTCGCTTATTAAATCCCATAAGAAACGTCGCATCGAATGAATGTGATTGAATTCTCCCCGTCTGGACGAGCGGAATTGAATGGTGCAACTGATTTTGCTGTGCTGTGAAAATTCAGATATTTGCATGACTGCTTTTGTTTTATTTTGTGAATAGCCAAAAGCATTCAACCCCATAATACATGTTGTTTTATTGGTCGCTCGTTCATTTCATATCACATAGCTTAACCAATCATATATTTGGATTCCTCTCGACGAGGCGAGCAGTACGATTACCACCTTGATGGGTCTGCGACGTGTCCTTGCAGAGTTATTACCAAAAAACCACAAAAATCCCGGAATCCTCTCGGTTTAGGGTCAAAATGTTGTCGCTCATTAAATCCCATAAGAAACGTCGCATCGAATGAATGTGATTGAATTCTCCCCGTCTGGACGAGCGGAATTGAATGGTGCAACTGATTTTGCTGTGCTGTGAAAATTCAGATATTTGCATGATATGCTTTTGTTTTATTTTGTGAATAGCAAAAAGCATTCACCCCATAATACATGTTGTTTTATTAGTCGCTCGTTCATTTCATATCCCATAGCTGAACCACTCATATATTTGGATTCCGCTCGACGAGCCGGGCAGTACGAGTACCACCATGATGGTTCTGCGACGTTTCCTTCCAGAGTTATTACCAAAAAACCACAAACATCCCAGAATCCTCTCGGTTTGGGGTCAAAATGTTGTCACTTATTAAATCCCATAAGAAACGTCGCATCGAATGAATGTGATTGAATTCTCCCCGTCTGGACGAGCGGAATTGAATGGTGCAACTGATTTTGCTGTGCTGTGAAAATTCAGATATTTGCATGACTGCTTTTGTTTTATTTTGTGAATAGCAAAACGCATTCAACCCCATAATACATGCTGTTTTATTGGTCGCTCCTCCATTTCATATCCCATAGCTTACCCATTCATATATTTGGATTCCTCTCGACGAGGCGAGCAGTACGAGTACCACCTTGATTGGTCTGCGACGTTTCCTTCCAGAGTTATTACCAAAAAAACACAAACATCCCAGAATCCTCTCGGTTTGGGGTGAAAATGTTGTCGCTCATTAAATCCCATAAGACACGTCGCATCGAATGAATGTGATTGAATTCTCCCCGTCTGGACGAGCGGAATTGAATGGTGCAACTGATTTTGCTGTGCTGTGAAAATTCAGATATTTGCATGACTGCTTTTGTTTTATTTTGTGAATAGCAAAAAGCATCCAACCCCATAATACATGTTGTTTTATTGGTCGCTAGTCCAATTAATATCCCATAGCTTAAGCATTCATATATTTGGATTCCTCTCGACGAGGTGAGCAGTACGATTACCACCTTGATGGGTCTGCGACGTGTCCTTCCAGAGTTATTACCAAAAAACCACAAAAATCCCAGAATCCTCTCGGTTTAGGGTCAAAATGTTGTCGCTCATTAAATCCCATAAGAAACGTCGCATCGAATGAATGTGATTGAATTCTCCCCGTCTGGACGAGCGGAATTGAATGGTGCAACTGATTTTGCTGTGCTGTGAAAATTCAGATATTTGCATGATATGCTTTTGTTTTATTTTGTGAAAAGCAAAAAGCATTCACCCCATAATACATGTTGTTTTATTAGTCGCTCGTTCATTTCATATCCCATAGCTGAACCACTCATATATTTGGATTCTGCTCTACGAGCGGGGCAGTACGAGTACCACCATGATTGTTCTGCGACGTTTCCTTCCAGAGTTATTACCAAAAAAACACAAACATCCCAGAATCCTCTCGGTTTGGGGTTAAAATGTTGTCGCTCATTGAATCCCACAAGAAACGTCGAATCGAATGAATGTGATTGAATTCTCCCCGTCTGGACGAGCGGAATTGAATGGTGCAACTGATTTTGCTGTGCTGTGAAAATTCAGATATTTGCATGACTGCATTTTTTTAATTTTGTGAATAGCAAAAAGCATTCAACCCCATAATACATGCTGTTTTATTGGTCGCTCGTCCATTTCATATCCCAAAGCTTAACGATTCATATATTTGGATTTCTCTCGACGAGGCGAGCAGTACGAGTACCACCTTGATGGGTCTGCGACGTTTCCTTCCAGAGTTATTACCAAAAAAACACAAACATCCCAGAATCCTCTCGGTTTGGGGTCAAAATGTTGTCGCTCATTAAATCCCATAAGAAACGTCGCATCGAATGAATGTGATTGAATTTTTCCCGTCTGGACGAGCGGAATTGAATGGTGCAACTGATTTTGCTGTGCTGTGAAAATTCAGATATTTGCATGACTGCTTTTGTTTTATTTTGTGAATAGCAAAAAGCATTCAACCCCATAATACATGCTGTTTTATTGGTCGCTCGTCCATTTCATATCCAATAGCTTAACCATTCATATATTTGGATTACTCTCGACGAGGCGAGCAGTACGAGTACAACCTTGATGGGTCTGCGACGTTTCCTTCCAGAGTTATTACCAAAAAACCACAAACATCCCAGAATCCTCTCGGTTTGGGGTCAAACTGTTGTCGCTTATTAAATCCCATAAGAAACGTCGCATCGAATGAATGTGATTGAATTCTCCCCGTCTGGACGAGCGGAATTTAATGGTGCAACTGATTTTGCTGTGCTGTGAAAATTCAGATATTTGCATGACTGCTTTTGTTTTATTTTGTGAATAGCCAAAAGCATTCAACCCCATAATACATGTTGTTTTATTGGTCGCTCGTTCATTTCATATCACATAGCTTAACCAATCATATATTTGGATTCCTCTCGACGAGGCGAGCAGTACGATTACCACCTTGATGGGTCTGCGACGTGTCCTTGCAGAGTTATTACCAAAAAACCACAAAAATCCCGGAATCCTCTCGGTTTAGGGTCAAAATGTTGTCGCTCATTAAATCCCATAAGAAACGTCGCATCGAATGAATGTGATTGAATTCTCCCCGTCTGGACGAGCGGAATTGAATGGTGCAACTGATTTTGCTGTGCTGTGAAAATTCAGATATTTGCATGATATGCTTTTGTTTTATTTTGTGAATAGCAAAAAGCATTCACCCCATAATACATGTTGTTTTATTAGTCGCTCGTTCATTTCATATCCCATAGCTGAACCACTCATATATTTGGATTCCGCTCGACGAGCCGGGCAGTACGAGTACCACCATGATGGTTCTGCGACGTTTCCTTCCAGAGTTATTACCAAAAAACCACAAACATCCCAGAATCCTCTCGGTTTGGGGTCAAAATGTTGTCACTTATTAAATCCCATAAGAAACGTCGCATCGAATGAATGTGATTGAATTCTCCCCGTCTGGACGAGCGGAATTGAATGGTGCAACTGATTTTGCTGTGCTGTGAAAATTCAGATATTTGCATGACTGCTTTTGTTTTATTTTGTGAATAGCAAAACGCATTCAACCCCATAATACATGCTGTTTTATTGGTCGCTCCTCCATTTCATATCCCATAGCTTACCCATTCATATATTTGGATTCCTCTCGACGAGGCGAGCAGTACGAGTACCACCTTGATTGGTCTGCGACGTTTCCTTCCAGAGTTATTACCAAAAAAACACAAACATCCCAGAATCCTCTCGGTTTGGGGTGAAAATGTTGTCGCTCATTAAATCCCATAAGACACGTCGCATCGAATGAATGTGATTGAATTCTCCCCGTCTGGACGAGCGGAATTGAATGGTGCAACTGATTTTGCTGTGCTGTGAAAATTCAGATATTTGCATGACTGCTTTTGTTTTATTTTGTGAATAGCAAAAAGCATCCAACCCCATAATACATGTTGTTTTATTGGTCGCTAGTCCAATTAATATCCCATAGCTTAAGCATTCATATATTTGGATTCCTCTCGACGAGGCGAGCAGTACGAGTACCACCTTGATTGGTCTGCGACGTTTCCTTCCAGAGTTATTACCAAAAAAACACAAACATCCCAGAATCCTCTCGGTTTGGGGTGAAAATGTTGTCGCTCATTAAATCCCATAAGACACGTCGCATCGAATGAATGTGATTGAATTCTCCCCGTCTGGACGAGCGGAATTGAATGGTGCAACTGATTTTGCTGTGCTGTGAAAATTCAGATATTTGCATGACTGCTTTTGTTTTATTTTGTGAATAGCAAAAAGCATCCAACCCCATAATACATGTTGTTTTATTGGTCGCTAGTCCAATTAATATCCCATAGCTTAAGCATTCATATATTTGGATTCCTCTCGACGAGGTGAGCAGTACGATTACCACCTTGATGGGTCTGCGACGTGTCCTTCCAGAGTTATTACCAAAAAACCACAAAAATCCCAGAATCCTCTCGGTTTAGGGTCAAAATGTTGTCGCTCATTAAATCCCATAAGAAACGTCGCATCGAATGAATGTGATTGAATTCTCCCCGTCTGGACGAGCGGAATTGAATGGTGCAACTGATTTTGCTGTGCTGTGAAAATTCAGATATTTGCATGATATGCTTTTGTTTTATTTTGTGAAAAGCAAAAAGCATTCACCCCATAATACATGTTGTTTTATTAGTCGCTCGTTCATTTCATATCCCATAGCTGAACCACTCATATATTTGGATTCTGCTCTACGAGCGGGGCAGTACGAGTACCACCATGATTGTTCTGCGACGTTTCCTTCCAGAGTTATTACCAAAAAACCACAAACATCCCAGAATCCTCTCGGTTTGGGGTCAAAATGTTGTCGCTTATTAAATCCCATAAGAAACGTCGCATCGAATGAATGTGATTGAATTCTCCCCGTCTGGACGAGCGGAATTGAATGGTGCAACTGATTTTGCTGTGCTGTGAAAATTCAGATATTTGCATGACTGCTTTTGTTTTATTTTGTGAATAGCAAAACGCATTCAACCCCATAATACATGCTGTTTTATTGGTCGCTCGTCCATTTCATATCCCATAGCTTAAACATTCATATATTTGGATTCCTCTCGACGAGGCGAGCAGTACGAGTACCACCTTGATGGGTCTGCGACGTTTCCTTCCAGAGTTATTACCAAAAAAACACAAACATCCCAGAATCCTCTCGGTTTGGGGTCAAAATGTTGTCGCTCATTAAATCCCATAAGACACGTCGCATCGAATGAATGTGATTGAATTCTCCCCAGCTGGACGAGCGGAATTGAATGGTGCAACTGATTTTGCTGTGCTGTGAAAATTCAGATATTTGCATGACTGCTTTTGTTTTATTTTGTGAATAGCAAAAAGCATTCAACCCCATAATACATGTTGTTTTATTGGTCGCTCGTCCATTTCATATCCCATAGCTTAAGCATTCATATATTTGGATTCCTCTCGACGACGCGAGCAGGACGAGTACCACCTTGATGGGTCTGCGACGTTTCCTTCCATAGTTATTACCAAAAAACCACAAACATCCCAGAATCCTCTCGGTTTGGGGTCAAAATGTTGTCGCTCATTAAATCCCATAAGAAACGTCGCATCGAATGAATGTGATTGAATTCTCCCCGTCTGGACGAGCGGAATTGAATGGTGCAACTGATATTGCTGTCCTGTGAAAATTCAGATATTTGCATGACTGCTTTTGTTTTATTTTGTGAATAGCAAAAAGCATTCAAACCCATAATACATGTTGTTTTATTGGTCGCTCGTCCATTTCATATTCCATAGCTTAAGCATTCATATATTTGGATTCCTCTCGACGAGGCGAGCAGTACGAGTACCACCTTGATGGGTCTGCGACGTTTCCTTCCAGAGTTATTACCAAAAATACACAAACATCCCAGAATCCTCTCGGTTTGGGGTCAAAATGTTGTCGCTCATTAAATCCCATAAGAAACGTCGCATCGAATGAATGTGATTGAATTCTCCCCGTCTGGACGAGCGGAATTGAATGGTGCAACTGATTTTGCTGTGCTGTGAAAATTCAGATATTTGCATGATATGCTTTTGTTTTATTTTGTGAATAGCAAAAAGCATTCAACCCCATAATACATGTTGTTTTATTGGTCGCTCGTTCATTTCATATCACATAGCTTAACCAATCATATATTTGGATTCCTCTCGACGAGGCGAGCAGTACGATTACCACCTTGATGGGTCTGGGACGTGTCCTTGCAGAGTTATTACCAAAAAAACAGAAAATCCCAGAATCCTCTCGGTTTAGGGTCAAAATGTTGTCGCTCATTAAATCCCATAAGAAACGTCGCATCGAATGAATGTGATTGAATTCTCCCCGTCTGGACGAGCGGAATTTAATGGTGCAACTGATTTTGCTGTGCTGTGAAAATTCAGATATTTGCATGATATGCTTTTGTTTTATTTTGTGAATAGCAAAAAGCATTCACCTCATAATACATGTTGTTTTATTAGTCGCTCGTTCATTTCATATCCCATAGCTGAACCACTCATATATTTGGATTCCGCTCGACGAGCCGGGCAGTACGAGTACCACCATGATGGTTCTGCGACGTTTCCTTCCAGAGTTATTACCAAAAAACCACAAACATCCCAGAATCCTCTCGGTTTGGGGTCAAAATGTTGTCACTTATTAAATCCCATAAGAAACGTCGCATCGAATGAATGTGATTGAATTCTCCCCGTCTGGACGAGCGGAATTGAATGGTGCAACTGATTTTGCTGTGCTGTGAAAATTCAGATATTTGCATGACTGCTTTTGTTTTATTTTGTGAATAGCAAAACGCATTCAACCCCATAATACATGTTGTTTTATTGGTCGCTCGTCCATTTCATATCCGATAGCTTAACGATTCATAGATTTGGATTCCTCTCGACGAGGCGAGCAGTACGAGTACCACCTTGATGGGTCTGCGACGTTTCCTTCCAGAGTTATTACCAAAAAACCACAAACATCCCAGAATCCTCTCGGTTTGGGGTCAAAATGTTGTCGCTCATTAAATCCCACAAGAAACGTCGAATCGAATGAATGTGATTGAATTCTCCCCGTCTGGACGAGCGGAATTGAATGGTGCAACTGATATTGCTGTCCTGTGAAAATTCAGATATTTGCATGACTGCTTTTGTTTTATTTTGTGAATAGCAAAAAGCATTCAACCCCATAATACATGTTGTTTTATTAGTCGCTCGTCCATTTCATATCCCATAGCTTAAGCATTCATATATTTGGATTTCTCTCGACGAGGCGAGCAGTACGAGTACCACCTTGATGGGTCTGCGACGTTTCCTTCCAGAGTTATTACCAAAAATACACAAACATCCCAGAATCCTCTCGGTTTGGGGTCAAAATGTTGTCGCTCATTAAATCCAATAAGAAACGTCGCATCGAATGAATGTGATTGAATTCTCCCCGTCTGGACGAGCGGAATTGAATGGTGCAACTGATTTTGCTGTGCTGTGAAAATTCAGATATTTGCATGACTGCTTTTGTTTTATTTTGTGAATAGCAAAAAGCATTCAACCCCATAATACATGTTGTTTTATTGGTCGCTCGTCCATTTCATATCCGATAGCTTAACCATTCATATATTTGGATTTCTCTCGACGAGGCGAGCAGTACGAGTACCACCATGATGGGTCTGCGACGTTTCCTTCCAGAGTTATTACCAAAAATACACAAACATCCCAGAATCCTCTCGGTTTGGGGTCAAAATGTTGTCGCTCATTAAATACCATAAGAAACGTCGCATCGAATGAATGTGATTGAATTATCCCCGTCTGGACGAGCGGAATTGAATGGTGCAACTGATTTTGCTGTGCTGTGAAAATTCAGATATTTGCATGACTGCTTTTGTTTTATTTTGTGAATAGCAAAAAGCATTCAACCCCATAATACATGTTGTTTTATTGGTCGCTCGTCCATTTCATATCCGATAGCTTAACCATTCATAGATTTGGATTCCTCTCGACGAGCCGAGCAGTACGAGTACCACCTTGATGGGTCTGCGACGTTTCCTTCCAGAGTTATTACAAAAAAACCACAAACATCCCAGAATCCTCTCAGTTTGGGGTAAAAATGTTGTCGCTCATTAAATCCCATAAGAAACGTCGCATCGAATGAATGTGATTGAATTCTCCCCGTCTGGACGAGCAGAATTGAATGATGCAACTGATATTGCTGTCCTGTGAAAATTCAGATATTTGCATGACTTCTTTTGTTTTATTTTGTGAATAGCAAAAAGCATTCAACCCCATAATACATGTTGTTTTATTGGTCGCTCGTCCATTTCATATTCCATAGCTTAAGCATTCATATATTTGGATTCCTCTCGACGAGGCGAGCAGTACGAGTACCACCTTGATGGGTCTGCGACGTTTCCTTCCAGAGTTATTACCAAAAATACACAAACATCCCAGAATCCTCTCGGTTTGGGGTCAAAATGTTGTCGCTCATTAAATCCAATAAGAAACGTCGCATCGAATGAATGTGATTGAATTCTCCCCATCTTGACGAGCGGAATTGAATGGTGCAACTGATTTTGCAGTGCTGTGAAAATTCAGATATTTGCATGACTTCTTTTGTTTTATTTTGTGAATAGCAAAAAGCATTCAACCCCATAATACATGTTGTTTTATTGGTCGCTCGTCCATTTCATATCCGATAGCTTAACCATTCATAGATTTGGATTCCTCTCGACGAGCCGAGCAGTACGATTACCACCTTGATGGGTCTGCGACGTTTCCTTCCAGAGTTATTACCAAAAAAACCACAAACATCCCAGAATCCTCTCGGTTTGGGGTCAAAATGTTGTCGCTCATTAAATCCCACAAGAAACGTCGAATCGAATGAATGTGATTGAATTCTCCCCGTCTGGACGAGCGGAATTGAATGGTGCAACTGATTTTGCTGTGCTGTGAAAATTCAGATATTTGCATGACTTCTTTTGTTTTATTTTGTGAATAGCAAAAAGCATTCAACCCCATAATACATGTTGTTTTATTGGTCGCTCGTCCATTTCATATTCCATAGCTTAAGCATTCATATATTTGGATTCCTCTCGACGAGGCGAGCAGTACGAGTACCACCTTGATGGGTCTGCGACGTTTCCTTCCAGAGTTATTACCAAAAATACACAAACATCCCAGAATCCTCTCGGTTTGGGGTCAAAATGTTGTCGCTCATTAAATCCAATAAGAAACGTCGCATCGAATGAATGTGATTGAATTCTCCCCATCTTGACGAGCGGAATTGAATGGTGCAACTGATTTTGCTGTGCTGTGAAAATTCAGATATTTGCATGACTTCTTTTGTTTTATTTTGTGAATAGCAAAAAGCATTCAACCCCATAATACATGTTGTTTTATTGGTCGCTCGTCCATTTCATATCCGATAGCTTAACCATTCATAGATTTGGATTCCTCTCGACGAGCCGAGCAGTACGATTACCACCTTGATGGGTCTGCGACGTTTCCTTCCAGAGTTATTACCAAAAAAACCACAAACATCCCAGAATCCTCTCGGTTTGGGGTCAAAATGTTGTCGCTCATTAAATCCCACAAGAAACGTCGAATCGAATGAATGTGATTGAATTCTCCCCGTCTGGACGAGCGGAATTGAATGGTGCAACTGATTTTGCTGTGCTGTGAAAATTCAGATATTTGCATGACTTCTTTTGTTTTATTTTGTGAATAGCAAAAAGCATTCAACCCCATAATACATGTTCGTTTATTGGTCGCTAGTCCATTTCATATCCCATAGCTTAAGCATTCATATATTTGGATTTCTCTCGACGAGGCGAGCAGTACGAGTAACACCTTGATGGGTCTGCGACGTTTCGTTCCAGAGTTATTACCAAAAATACACAAACATCCCAGAATCCTCTCGGTTTGGGGTCAAAATGTTGTCGCTCATTAAATCCAATAAGAAACGTCGCATCGAATGAATGTGATTGAATTCTCCCCGTCTGGACGAGCGGAATTGAATGGTGCAACTGATTTTGCTGTGCTGTGAAAATTCAGATATTTGCATGACTGGTTTTGTTTTATTTTGTGAATAGCAAAAAGCATTCAACCCCATAATACATGTTGTTTTATTAGTCGCTCGTCCATTTCATATCCCATAGCTTAAGCATTCATATATTTGGATTTCTCTCGACGAGGCGAGCAGTACGAGTACCACCTTGATGGGTCTGCGACGTTTCCTTCCAGAGTTATTACCAAAAATACACAAACATCCCAGAATCCTCTCGGTTTGGGGTCAAAATGTTGTCGCTCATTAAATCCAATAAGAAACGTCGCATCGAATGAATGTGATTGAATTCTCCCCGTCTGGACGAGCGGAATTGAATGGTGCAACTGATTTTACTGTGCTGTGAAAATTCAGATATTTGCATGACTGCTTTTGTTTTATTTTGTGAATAGCAAAAAGCATTCAACCCCATAATACATGTTGTTTTATTGGTCGCTCGTCCATTTCATATCCGATAGCTTAACGATTCATAGATTTGGATTCCTCTCGACGAGCCGAGCAGTACGAGTACCACCTTGATGGGTCTGCGACGTTTCCTTCCAGAGTTATTACAAAAAAACCACAAACATCCCAGAATCCTCTCGGTTTGGGGTCAAAATGTTGTCGCTCATTAAATCCCATAAGAAACGTCGCATCGAATGAATGTGATTGAATTCTCCCCGTCTGGACGAGCAGAATTGAATGATGCAACTGATATTGCTGTCCTGTGAAAATTCAGATATTTGCATGACTTCTTTTGTTTTATTTTGTGAATAGCAAAAAGCATTCAACCCCATAATACATGTTGTTTTATTGGTCGCTCGTCCATTTCATATTCCATAGCTTAAGCATTCATATATTTGGATTCCTCTCGACGAGGCGAGCAGTACTAGTACCACCTTGATGGGTCTGCGACGTTTCCTTCCAGAGTTATTACCAAAAAACCACAAACATCCCAGAATCCTCTCGGTTTGGGGTCAAAATGTTTTCGCTCATTAAATCCAATAAGAAACGTCGCATCGAATGAATGTGATTGAATTCTCCCCGTCTGGACGAGCGGAATTGAATGGTGCAACTGATTTTGCTGTGCTGTAAAAATTCAGATATTTGCATGACTGCTTTTGTTTTATTTTGTGAATAGCAAAAAGCATTCAACCCCATAATACATGTTGTTTTATTAGTCGCTCGTCCATTTCATATCCCATAGCTTAACCATTCATATATTTGGATTTCTCTCGACGAGGCGAGCAGTACGAGTACCACCTTGATGGGTCTGCGACGTTTCCTTCCAGAGTTATTACCAAAAATACACAAACATCCCAGAATCCTCTCGGTTTGGGGTCAAAATGTTGTCGCTCATTAAATCCAATAAGAAACGTCGAATCGAATGAATGTGATTGAATTCTCCCCGTCTGGACGAGCGGAATTGAATGGTGCAACTGATTTTGCTGTGCTGTGAAAATTCAGATATTTGCATGACTGCTTTTGTTTTATTTTGTGAATAGCAAAAAGCATTCAACCCCATAATACATGTTGTTTTATTGGTCGCTCGTCCATTTCATATCCGATAGCTTAACCATTCAAATATTTGGATTTCTCTCGACGAGGCGAGCAGTACGAGTACCACCTTGATGGGTCTGCGACGTTTCCTTCCAGAGTTATTACCAAAAATACACAAACATCCCAGAATCCTCTCGGTTTGGGGTCAAAATGTTGTCGCTCATTAAATCCAATAAGAAACGTCGCATCGAATGAATGTGATTGAATTCTCCCCGTCTGGACGAGCGGAATTGAATGGTGCAACTGATTTTGCTGTGCTGTGAAAATTCAGATATTTGCATGACTGCTTTTGTTTTATTTTGTGAATAGCAAAAAGCATTCAACCCCATAATACATGTTGTTTTATTGGTCGCTCGTCCATTTCATATCCGATAGCTTAACCATTCATAGATTTGGATTCCTCTCGACGAGCCGAGCAGTACGAGTACCACCTTGATGGGTCTGCGACGTTTCCTTCCAGAGTTATTACAAAAAAAACCACAAACATCCCAGAATCCTCTCAGTTTGGGGTCAAAATGTTGTCGCTCATTAAATCCCATAAGAAACGTCGCATCGAATGAATGTGATTGAATTCTCCCCGTCTGGACGAGCAGAATTGAATGATGCAACTGATATTGCTGTCCTGTGAAAATTCAGATATTTGCATGACTTCTTTTGTTTTATTTTGTGAATAGCAAAAAGCATTCAACCCCATAATACATGTTGTTTTATTGGTCGCTCGTCCATTTCATATTCCATAGCTTAAGCATTCATATATTTGGATTCCTCTCGACGAGGCGAGCAGTACGAGTACCACCTTGATGGGTCTGCGACGTTTCCTTCCAGAGTTATTACCAAAAATACACAAACATCCCAGAATCCTCTCGGTTTGGGGTCAAAATGTTGTCGCTCATTAAATCCAATAAGAAACGTCGCATCGAATGAATGTGATTGAATTCTCCCCGTCTGGACGAGCGGAATTGAATGGTGCAACTGATTTTGCTGTGCTGTGAAAATTCAGATATTTGCATGACTGCTTTTGTTTTATTTTGTGAATAGCAAAAAGCATTCAACCCCATAATACATGTTGTTTTATTGGTCGCTCGTCCATTTCATATCCGATAGCTTAACCATTCATAGATTTGGATTCCTCTCGACGAGCCGAGCAGTACGAGTACCACCTTGATGGGTCTGCGACGTTTCCTTCCAGAGTTATTACAAAAAAAACCACAAACATCCCAGAATCCTCTCAGTTTGGGGTCAAAATGTTGTCGCTCATTAAATCCCATAAGAAACGTCGCATCGAATGAATGTGATTGAATTCTCCCCGTCTGGACGAGCAGAATTGAATGATGCAACTGATATTGCTGTCCTGTGAAAATTCAGATATTTGCATGACTTCTTTTGTTTTATTTTGTGAATAGCAAAAAGCATTCAACCCCATAATACATGTTGTTTTATTGGTCGCTCGTCCATTTCATATTCCATAGCTTAAGCATTCATATATTTGGATTCCTCTCGACGAGGCGAGCAGTACGAGTACCACCTTGATGGGTCTGCGACGTTTCCTTCCAGAGTTATTACCAAAAATACACAAACATCCCAGAATCCTCTCGGTTTGGGGTCAAAATGTTGTCGCTCATTAAATCCAATAAGAAACGTCGCATCGAATGAATGTGATTGAATTCTCCCCGTCTGGACGAGCGGAATTGAATGGTGCAACTGATTTTGCTGTGCTGTGAAAATTCAGATATTTGCATGACTGGTTTTGTTTTATTTTGTGAATAGCAAAAAGCATTCAACCCCATAATACATGTTGTTTTATTAGTCGCTCGTCCATTTCATATCCCATAGCTTAAGCATTCATATATTTGGATTTCTCTCGACGAGGCGAGCAGTACGAGTACCACCTTGATGGGTCTGCGACGTTTCCTTCCAGAGTTATTACCAAAAATACACAAACATCCCAGAATCCTCTCGGTTTGGGGTCAAAATGTTGTCGCTCATTAAATCCAATAAGAAACGTCGCATCGAATGAATGTGATTGAATTCTCCCCGTCTGGACGAGCGGAATTGAATGGTGCAACTGATTTTACTGTGCTGTGAAAATTCAGATATTTGCATGACTGCTTTTGTTTTATTTTGTGAATAGCAAAAAGCATTCAACCCCATAATACATGTTGTTTTATTGGTCGCTCGTCCATTTCATATCCGATAGCTTAACGATTCATAGATTTGGATTCCTCTCGACGAGCCGAGCAGTACGAGTACCACCTTGATGGGTCTGCGACGTTTCCTTCCAGAGTTATTACAAAAAAACCACAAACATCCCAGAATCCTCTCGGTTTGGGGTCAAAATGTTGTCGCTCATTAAATCCCATAAGAAACGTCGCATCGAATGAATGTGATTGAATTCTCCCCGTCTGGACGAGCAGAATTGAATGATGCAACTGATATTGCTGTCCTGTGAAAATTCAGATATTTGCATGACTTCTTTTGTTTTATTTTGTGAATAGCAAAAAGCATTCAACCCCATAATACATGTTGTTTTATTGGTCGCTCGTCCATTTCATATTCCATAGCTTAAGCATTCATATATTTGGATTCCTCTCGACGAGGCGAGCAGTACTAGTACCACCTTGATGGGTCTGCGACGTTTCCTTCCAGAGTTATTACCAAAAAACCACAAACATCCCAGAATCCTCTCGGTTTGGGGTCAAAATGTTTTCGCTCATTAAATCCAATAAGAAACGTCGCATCGAATGAATGTGATTGAATTCTCCCCGTCTGGACGAGCGGAATTGAATGGTGCAACTGATTTTGCTGTGCTGTGAAAATTCAGATATTTGCATGACTGCTTTTGTTTTATTTTATGAATAGCAAAAAGCATTCAACCCATAATACATGTTGTTTTATTGGTCGCTCGTCCATTTCATATCCCATAGCTTAACCATTCATATATTTGGATTCCTCTCGACGAGGCGAGCAGTTCGAGTACCACCTTGATGGGTCTGCGACGTTTCCTTCCATAGTTATTATCAAAAAACCACAAACATCCCAGAATCCTCTCGGTTTGGGGTCAAAATGTTGTCGCTCATTAAATCCCATAAGAAACGTCGCATCGAATGAATGTGATTGAATTCTCCCCGTCTGGACGAGCGGAATTGAATGGTGCAACTGATATTGCTGTCCTGTGAAAATTCAGATATTTGCATGACTGCTTTTGTTTTATTTTGTGAATAGCAAAAAGCATTCAACCCCATAATACATGTTGTTTTATTAGTCGCTCGTCCATTTCATATCCCATAGCTTAACCATTCATATATTTGGATTTCTCTCGACGAGGCGAGCAGTACGAGTACCACCTTGATGGGTCTGCGACGTTTCCTTCCAGAGTTATTACCAAAAATACACAAACATCCCAGAATCCTCTCGGTTTGGGGTCAAAATGTTGTCGCTCATTAAATCCAATAAGAAACGTCGCATCGAATGAATGTGATTGAATTCTCCCCGTCTGGACGAGCGGAATTGAATGGTGCAACTGATTTTGCTGTGCTGTGAAAATTCAGATATTTGCATGACTGCTTTTGTTTTATTTTGTGAATAGCAAAAAGCATTCAACCCCATAATACATGTTGTTTTATTGGTCGCTCGTCCATTTCATATCCGATAGCTTAACCATTCAAATATTTGGATTTCTCTCGACGAGGCGAGCAGTACGAGTACCACCTTGATGGGTCTGCGACGTTTCCTTCCAGAGTTATTACCAAAAATACACAAACATCCCAGAATCCTCTCGGTTTGGGGTCAAAATGTTGTCGCTCATTAAATCCAATAAGAAACGTCGCATCGAATGAATGTGATTGAATTCTCCCCGTCTGGACGAGCGGAATTGAATGGTGCAACTGATTTTGCTGTGCTGTGAAAATTCAGATATTTGCATGACTGCTTTTGTTTTATTTTGTGAATAGCAAAAAGCATTCAACCCCATAATACATGTTGTTTTATTGGTCGCTCGTCCATTTCATATCCGATAGCTTAACCATTCATAGATTTGGATTCCTCTCGACGAGCCGAGCAGTACGAGTACCACCTTGATGGGTCTGCGACGTTTCCTTCCAGAGTTATTACAAAAAAAACCACAAACATCCCAGAATCCTCTCAGTTTGGGGTCAAAATGTTGTCGCTCATTAAATCCCATAAGAAACGTCGCATCGAATGAATGTGATTGAATTCTCCCCGTCTGGACGAGCAGAATTGAATGATGCAACTGATATTGCTGTCCTGTGAAAATTCAGATATTTGCATGACTTCTTTTGTTTTATTTTGTGAATAGCAAAAAGCATTCAACCCCATAATACATGTTGTTTTATTGGTCGCTCGTCCATTTCATATTCCATAGCTTAAGCATTCATATATTTGGATTCCTCTCGACGAGGCGAGCAGTACGAGTACCACCTTGATGGGTCTGCGACGTTTCCTTCCAGAGTTATTACCAAAAATACACAAACATCCCAGAATCCTCTCGGTTTGGGGTCAAAATGTTGTCGCTCATTAAATCCAATAAGAAACGTCGCATCGAATGAATGTGATTGAATTCTCCCCGTCTGGACGAGCGGAATTGAATGGTGCAACTGATTTTGCTGTGCTGTGAAAATTCAGATATTTGCATGACTGCTTTTGTTTTATTTTGTGAATAGCAAAAAGCATTCAACCCCATAATACATGTTGTTTTATTGGTCGCTCGTCCATTTCATATCCGATAGCTTAACCATTCATAGATTTGGATTCCTCTCGACGAGCCGAGCAGTACGAGTACCACCTTGATGGGTCTGCGACGTTTCCTTCCAGAGTTATTACAAAAAAAACCACAAACATCCCAGAATCCTCTCAGTTTGGGGTCAAAATGTTGTCGCTCATTAAATCCCATAAGAAACGTCGCATCGAATGAATGTGATTGAATTCTCCCCGTCTGGACGAGCAGAATTGAATGATGCAACTGATATTGCTGTCCTGTGAAAATTCAGATATTTGCATGACTTCTTTTGTTTTATTTTGTGAATAGCAAAAAGCATTCAACCCCATAATACATGTTGTTTTATTGGTCGCTCGTCCATTTCATATTCCATAGCTTAAGCATTCATATATTTGGATTCCTCTCGACGAGGCGAGCAGTACGAGTACCACCTTGATGGGTCTGCGACGTTTCCTTCCAGAGTTATTACCAAAAATACACAAACATCCCAGAATCCTCTCGGTTTGGGGTCAAAATGTTGTCGCTCATTAAATCCAATAAGAAACGTCGCATCGAATGAATGTGATTGAATTCTCCCCATCTTGACGAGCGGAATTGAATGGTGCAACTGATTTTGCTGTGCTGTGAAAATTCAGATATTTGCATGACTTCTTTTGTTTTATTTTGTGAATAGCAAAAAGCATTCAACCCCATAATACATGTTGTTTTATTGGTCGCTCGTCCATTTCATATCCGATAGCTTAACCATTCATAGATTTGGATTCCTCTCGACGAGCCGAGCAGTACGATTACCACCTTGATGGGTCTGCGACGTTTCCTTCCAGAGTTATTACCAAAAAACCACAAACATCCCAGAATCCTCTCGGTTTGGGGTCAAAATGTTGTCGCTCATTAAATCCCACAAGAAACGTCGAATCGAATGAATGTGATTGAATTCTCCCCGTCTGGACGAGCGGAATTGAATGGTGCAACTGATTTTGCTGTGCTATGAAAATTCAGATATTTGCATGACTTCTTTTGTTTTATTTTGTGAATAGCAAAAAGCATTCAACCCCATAATACATGTTGTTTTATTGGTCGCTAGTCCATTTCATATCCCATAGCTTAAGCATTCATATATTTGGATTTCTCTCGACGAGGCGAGCAGTACGAGTACCACCTTGATGGGTCTGCGACGTTTCGTTCCAGAGTTATTACCAAAAATACACAAACATCCCAGAATCCTCTCGGTTTGGGGTCAAAATGTTGTCGCTCATTAAATCCAATAAGAAACGTCGCATCGAATGAATGTGATTGAATTCTCCCCGTCTGGACGAGCGGAATTGAATGGTGCAACTGATTTTGCTGTGCTGTGAAAATTCAGATATTTGCATGACTGGTTTTGTTTTATTTTGTGAATAGCAAAAAGCATTCAACCCCATAATACATGTTGTTTTATTAGTCGCTCGTCCATTTCATATCCCATAGCTTAAGCATTCATATATTTGGATTTCTCTCGACGAGGCGAGCAGTACGAGTACCACCTTGATGGGTCTGCGACGTTTCCTTCCAGAGTTATTACCAAAAATACACAAACATCCCAGAATCCTCTCGGTTTGGGGTCAAAATGTTGTCGCTCATTAAATCCAATAAGAAACGTCGCATCGAATGAATGTGATTGAATTCTCCCCGTCTGGACGAGCGGAATTGAATGGTGCAACTGATTTTACTGTGCTGTGAAAATTCAGATATTTGCATGACTGCTTTTGTTTTATTTTGTGAATAGCAAAAAGCATTCAACCCCATAATACATGTTGTTTTATTGGTCGCTCGTCCATTTCATATCCGATAGCTTAACCATTCATAGATTTGGATTCCTCTCGACGAGCCGAGCAGTACGAGTACCACCTTGATGGGTCTGCGACGTTTCCTTCCAGAGTTATTACAAAAAAAACCACAAACATCCCAGAATCCTCTCAGTTTGGGGTCAAAATGTTGTCGCTCATTAAATCCCATAAGAAACGTCGCATCGAATGAATGTGATTGAATTCTCCCCGTCTGGACGAGCAGAATTGAATGATGCAACTGATATTGCTGTCCTGTGAAAATTCAGATATTTGCATGACTTCTTTTGTTTTATTTTGTGAATAGCAAAAAGCATTCAACCCCATAATACATGTTGTTTTATTGGTCGCTCGTCCATTTCATATTCCATAGCTTAAGCATTCATATATTTGGATTCCTCTCGACGAGGCGAGCAGTACGAGTACCACCTTGATGGGTCTGCGACGTTTCCTTCCAGAGTTATTACCAAAAATACACAAACATCCCAGAATCCTCTCGGTTTGGGGTCAAAATGTTGTCGCTCATTAAATCCAATAAGAAACGTCGCATCGAATGAATGTGATTGAATTCTCCCCATCTTGACGAGCGGAATTGAATGGTGCAACTGATTTTGCTGTGCTGTGAAAATTCAGATATTTGCATGACTTCTTTTGTTTTATTTTGTGAATAGCAAAAAGCATTCAACCCCATAATACATGTTGTTTTATTGGTCGCTCGTCCATTTCATATCCGATAGCTTAACCATTCATAGATTTGGATTCCTCTCGACGAGCCGAGCAGTACGATTACCACCTTGATGGGTCTGCGACGTTTCCTTCCAGAGTTATTACCAAAAAACCACAAACATCCCAGAATCCTCTCGGTTTGGGGTCAAAATGTTGTCGCTCATTAAATCCCACAAGAAACGTCGAATCGAATGAATGTGATTGAATTCTCCCCGTCTGGACGAGCGGAATTGAATGGTGCAACTGATTTTGCTGTGCTGTGAAAATTCAGATATTTGCATGACTTCTTTTGTTTTATTTTGTGAATAGCAAAAAGCATTCAACCCCATAATACATGTTGTTTTATTGGTCGCTAGTCCATTTCATATCCCATAGCTTAAGCATTCATATATTTGGATTTCTCTCGACGAGGCGAGCAGTACGAGTACCACCTTGATGGGTCTGCGACGTTTCGTTCCAGAGTTATTACCAAAAATACACAAACATCCCAGAATCCTCTCGGTTTGGGGTCAAAATGTTGTCGCTCATTAAATCCAATAAGAAACGTCGCATCGAATGAATGTGATTGAATTCTCCCCGTCTGGACGAGCGGAATTGAATGGTGCAACTGATTTTGCTGTGCTGTGAAAATTCAGATATTTGCATGACTGGTTTTGTTTTATTTTGTGAATAGCAAAAAGCATTCAACCCCATAATACATGTTGTTTTATTAGTCGCTCGTCCATTTCATATCCCATAGCTTAAGCATTCATATATTTGGATTTCTCTCGACGAGGCGAGCAGTACGAGTACCACCTTGATGGGTCTGCGACGTTTCCTTCCAGAGTTATTACCAAAAATACACAAACATCCCAGAATCCTCTCGGTTTGGGGTCAAAATGTTGTCGCTCATTAAATCCAATAAGAAACGTCGCATCGAATGAATGTGATTGAATTCTCCCCGTCTGGACGAGCGGAATTGAATGGTGCAACTGATTTTGCTGTGCTGTGAAAATTCAGATATTTGCATGACTGCTTTTGTTTTATTTTGTGAATAGCAAAAAGCATTCAACCCCATAATACATGTTGTTTTATTGGTCGCTCGTCCATTTCATATCCGATAGCTTAACCATTCATAGATTTGGATTCCTCTCGACGAGCCGAGCAGTACGAGTACCACCTTGATGGGTCTGCGACGTTTCCTTCCAGAGTTATTACAAAAAAACCACAAACATCCCAGAATCCTCTCGGTTTGGGGTCAAAATGTTGTCGCTCATTAAATCCCATAAGAAACGTCGCATCGAATGAATGTGATTGAATTCTCCCCGTCTGGACGAGCAGAATTGAATGATGCAACTGATATTGCTGTCCTGTGAAAATTCAGATATTTGCATGACTTCTTTTGTTTTATTTTGTGAATAGCAAAAAGCATTCAACCCCATAATACATGTTGTTTTATTGGTCGCTCGTCCATTTCATATTCCATAGCTTAAGCATTCATATATTTGGATTCCTCTCGACGAGGCGAGCAGTACTAGTACCACCTTGATGGGTCTGCGACGTTTCCTTCCAGAGTTATTACCAAAAATACACAAACATCCCAGAATCCTCTCGGTTTGGGGTCAAAATGTTGTCGCTCATTAAATCCAATAAGAAACGTCGCATCGAATGAATGTGATTGAATTCTCCCCATCTTGACGAGCGGAATTGAATGGTGCAACTGATTTTGCTGTGCTGTGAAAATTCAGATATTTGCATGACTTCTTTTGTTTTATTTTGTGAATAGCAAAAAGCATTCAACCCCATAATACATGTTGTTTTATTGGTCGCTCGTCCATTTCATATCCGATAGCTTAACCATTCATAGATTTGGATTCCTCTCGACGAGCCGAGCAGTTCGATTACCACCTTGATGGGTCTGCGACGTTTCCTTCCAGAGTTATTACCAAAAAACCACAAACATCCCAGAATCCTCTCGGTTTGGGGTCAAAATGTTGTCGCTCATTAAATCCCATAAGAAACGTCGAATCGAATGAATGTGATTGAATTCTCCCCGTCTGGACGAGCGGAATTGAATGGTGCAACTGATTTTGCTGTGCTGTGAAAATTCAGATATTTGCATGACTTCTTTTGTTTTATTTTGTGAATAGCAAAAAGCATTCAACCCCATAATACATGTTGTTTTATTGGTCGCTAGTCCATTTCATATCCCATAGCTTAAGCATTCATATATTTGGATTTCTCTCGACGAGGCGAGCAGTACGAGTACCACCTTGATGGGTCTGCGACGTTTCCTTCCAGAGTTATTACCAAAAATACACAAACATCCCAGAATCCTCTCGGTTTGGGGTCAAAATGTTGTCGCTCATTAAATCCAATAAGAAACGTCGCATCGAATGAATGTGATTGAATTCTCCCCGTCTGTACGAGCGGAATTGAATGGTGCAACTGATTTTGCTGTACTGTGAAAATTCAGATATTTGCATGACTGCTTTTGTTTTATTTTATGAATAGCAAAAAGCATTCAACCCATAATACATGTTGTTTTATTGGTCGCTCGTCCATTTCATATCCCATAGCTTAACCATTCATATATTTGGATTCCTCTCGACGAGGCGAGCAGTACGAGTACCACCTTGATGGGTCTGCGACGTTTCCTTCCAGAGTTATTACCAAAAATACACAAACATCCCAGAATCCTCTCGGTTTGGGGTCAAAATGTTGTCGCTCATTAAATCCAATAAGAAACGTCGCATCGAATGAATGTGATTGAATTCTCCCCGTCTGGACGAGCGGAATTGAATGGTGCAACTGATTTTGCTGTGCTGTGAAAATTCAGATATTTGCATGACTGCTTTTGTTTTATTTTGTGAATAGCAAAAAGCATTCAACCCCATAATACATGTTGTTTTATTGGTCGCTCGTCCATTTCATATCCGATAGCTTAACCATTCATAGATTTGGATTCCTCTCGACGAGCCGAGCAGTACGAGTACCACCTTGATGGGTCTGCGACGTTTCCTTCCAGAGTTATTACAAAAAAACCACAAACATCCCAGAATCCTCTCGGTTTGGGGTCAAAATGTTGTCGCTCATTAAATACCATAAGAAACGTCGCATCGAATGAATGTGATTGAATTCTCCCCGTCTGGACGAGCAGAATTGAATGATGCAACTGATATTGCTGTCCTGTGAAAATTCAGATATTTGCATGACTTCTTTTGTTTTATTTTGTGAATAGCAAAAAGCATTCAACCCCATAATACATGTTGTTTTATTGGTCGCTCGTCCATTTCATATTCCATAGCTTAAGCAATCATATATTTGGATTCCTCTCGACGAGGCGAGCAGTACGAGTACCACCTTGATGGGTCTGCGACGTTTCCTTCCAGAGTTATTACCAAAAATACACAAACATCCCAGAATCCTCTCGGTTTGGGGTCAAAATGTTGTCGCTCATTAAATCCAATAAGAAACGTCGCATCGAATGAATGTGATTGAATTCTCCCCATCTTGACGAGCGGAATTGAATGGTGCAACTGATTTTGCTGTGCTGTGAAAATTCAGATATTTGCATGACTTCTTTTGTTTTATTTTGTGAATAGCAAAAAGCATTCAACCCCATAATACATGTTGTTTTATTGGTCGCTCGTCCATTTCATATCCGATAGCTTAACCATTCATAGATTTGGATTCCTCTCGACGAGCCGAGCAGTACGATTACCACCTTGATGGGTCTTTGACGTTTCCTTCCAGAGTTATTACCAAAAAACCACAAACATCCCAGAATCCTCTCGGTTTGGGGTCAAAATGTTGTCGCTCATTAAATCCCACAAGAAACGTCGAATCGAATGAATGTGATTGAATTCTCCCCGTCTGGACGAGCGGAATTGAATGGTGCAACTGATATTGCTGTCCTGTGAAAATTCAGATATTTGCATGACTTCTTTTGTTTTATTTTGTGAATAGCAAAAAGCATTCAACCCCATAATACATGTTGTTTTATTGGTCGCTCGTCCATTTCATATTCCATAGCTTAAGCAATCATATATTTGGATTCCTCTCGACGAGGCGAGCAGTACGAGTACCACCTTGATGGGTCTGCGACGTTTCCTTCCAGAGTTATTACCAAAAATACACAAACATCCCAGAATCCTCTCGGTTTGGGGTCAAAATGTTGTCGCTCATTAAATCCAATAAGAAACGTCGCATCGAATGAATGTGATTGAATTCTCCCCATCTTGACGAGCGGAATTGAATGGTGCAACTGATTTTGCTGTGCTGTGAAAATTCAGATATTTGCATGACTTCTTTTGTTTTATTTTGTGAATAGCAAAAAGCATTCAACCCCATAATACATGTTGTTTTATTGGTCGCTCGTCCATTTCATATCCGATAGCTTAACCATTCATAGATTTGGATTCCTCTCGACGAGCCGAGCAGTACGATTACCACCTTGATGGGTCTGCGACGTTTCCTTCCAGAGTTATTACCAAAAAACCACAAACATCCCAGAATCCTCTCGGTTTGGGGTCAAAATGTTGTCGCTCATTAAATCCCACAAGAAACGTCGAATCGAATGAATGTGATTGAATTCTCCCCGTCTGGACGAGCGGAATTGAATGGTGCAACTGATATTGCTGTCCTGTGAAAATTCAGATATTTGCATGACTTCTTTTGTTTTATTTTGTGAATAGCAAAAAGCATTCAACCCCATAATACATGTTGTTTTATTGGTCGCTCGTCCATTTCATATTCCATAGCTTAAGCAATCATATATTTGGATTCCTCTCGACGAGGCGAGCAGTACGAGTACCACCTTGATGGGTCTGCGACGTTTCCTTCCAGAGTTATTACCAAAAATACACAAACATCCCAGAATCCTCTCGGTTTGGGGTAAAAATGTTGTCGCTCATTAAATCCAATAAGAAACGTCGCATCGAATGAATGTGATTGAATTCTCCCCATCTTGACGAGCGGAATTGAATGGTGCAACTGATTTTGCTGTGCTGTGAAAATTCAGATATTTGCATGACTTCTTTTGTTTTATTTTGTGAATAGCAAAAAGCATTCAACCCCATAATACATGTTGTTTTATTGGTCGCTCGTCCATTTCATATCCGATAGCTTAACCATTCATAGATTTGGATTCCTCTCGACGAGCCGAGCAGTACGATTACCACCTTGATGGGTCTGCGACGTTTCCTTCCAGAGTTATTACCAAAAAACCACAAACATCCCAGAATCCTCTCGGTTTGGGGTCAAAATGTTGTCGCTCATTAAATCCCACAAGAAACGTCGAATCGAATGAATGTGATTGAATTCTCCCCGTCTGGACGAGCGGAATTGAATGGTGCAACTGATATTGCTGTCCTGTGAAAATTCAGATATTTGCATGACTGCTTTTGTTTTATTTTGTGAATAGCAAAAAGCATTCAACCCCATAATACATGTTGTTTTATTAGTCGCTCGTCCATTTCATATCCCATAGCTTAACCATTCATATATTTGGATTTCTCTCGATGAGGCGAGCAGTACGAGTACCACCTTGATGGGTCTGCGACGTTTCCTTCCAGAGTTATTACCAAAAATACACAAACATCCCAGAATCCTCTCGGTTTGGGGTCAAAATGTTGTCGCTCATTAAATCCAATAAGAAACGTCGCATCGAATGAATGTGATTGAATTCTCCCCGTCTGGACGAGCGGAATTGAATGGTGCAACTGATTTTGCTGTGCTGTGAAAATTCAGATATTTGCATGACTGCTTTTGTTTTATTTTGTGAATAGCAAAAAGCATTCAACCCCATAATACATGTTGTTTTATTGGTCGCTTGTCCATTTCATATCCGATAGCTTAACCATTCATAGATTTGGATTCCTCTCGACGAGCCGAGCAGTACGATTACCACCTTGATGGGTCTGCGACGTTTCCTTCCAGAGTTATTACCAAAAAACCACAAACATCCCAGAATCCTCTCGGTTTGGGGTCAAAATGTTGTCGCTCATTAAATCCCACAAGAAACGTCGAATCGAATGAATGTGATTGAATTCTCCCCGTCTGGACGAGCGGAATTGAATGGTGCAACTGATTTTGCTGTGCTGTGAAAATTCAGATATTTGCATGACTTCTTTTGTTTTATTTTGTGAATAGCAAAAAGCATTCAACCCCATAATACATGTTGTTTTATTGGTCGCTAGTCCATTTCATATCCCATAGCTTAACCATTCATATATTTGGATTTCTCTCGACGAGGCGAGCAGTACGAGTACCACCTTGATGGGTCTGCGACGTTTCCTTCCAGAGTTATTACCAAAAATACACAAACATCCCAGAATCCTCTCGGTTTGGGGTCAAAATGTTGTCGCTCATTAAATCCAATAAGAAACGTCGCATCGAATGAATGTGATTGAATTCTCCCCGTCTGGACGAGCGGAATTGAATGGTGCAACTGATTTTGCTGTGCTGTGAAAATTCAGATATTTGCATGACTGCTTTTGTTTTATTTTGTGAATAGCAAAAAGCATTCAACCCCATAATACATGTTGTTTTATTAGTCGCTCGTCCATTTCATATCCCATAGCTTAAGCATTCATATATTTGGATTTCTCTCGACGAGGCGAGCAGTACGAGTACCACCTTGATGGGTCTGCGACGTTTCCTTCCAGAGTTATTACCAAAAATACACAAACATCCCAGAATCCTCTCGGTTTGGGGTCAAAATGTTGTCGCTCATTAAATCCAATAAGAAACGTCGCATCGAATGAATGTGATTGAATTCTCCCCGTCTGGACGAGCGGAATTGAATGGTGCAACTGATTTTGCTGTGCTGTGAAAATTCAGATATTTGCATGACTGCTTTTGTTTTATTTTGTGAATAGCAAAAAGCATTCAACCCCATAATACATGTTGTTTTATTGGTCGCTCGTCCATTTCATATCCGATAGCTTAACCATTCATAGATTTGGATTCCTCTCGACGAGCCGAGCAGTACGAGTACCACCTTGATGGGTCTGCGACGTTTCCTTCCAGAGTTATTACAAAAAAACCACAAACATCCCAGAATCCTCTCGGTTTGGGGTCAAAATGTTGTCGCTCATTAAATCCCATAAGAAACGTCGCATCGAATGAATGTGATTGAATTCTCCCCGTCTGGACGAGCAGAATTGAATGATGCAACTGATATTGCTGTCCTGTGAAAATTCAGATATTTGCATGACTTCTTTTGTTTTATTTTGTGAATAGCAAAAAGCATTCAACCCCATAATACATGTTGTTTTATTGGTCGCTCGTCCATTTCATATTCCATAGCTTAAGCATTCATATATTTGGATTCCTCTCGACGAGGCGAGCAGTACTAGTACCACCTTGATGGGTCTGCGACGTTTCCTTCCAGAGTTATTACCAAAAATACACAAACATCCCAGAATCCTCTCGGTTTGGGGTCAAATTGTTGTCGCTCATTAAATCCAATAAGAAACGTCGCATCGAATGAATGTGATTGAATTCTCCCCATCTTGACGAGCGGAATTGAATGGTGCAACTGATTTTGCTGTGCTGTGAAAATTCAGATATTTGCATGACTTCTTTTGTTTTATTTTGTGAATAGCAAAAAGCATTCAACCCCATAATACATGTTGTTTTATTGGTCGCTCGTCCATTTCATATCCGATAGCTTAACCATTCATAGATTTGGATTCCTCTCGACGAGTTGAGCAGTACGATTACCACCTTGATGGGTCTGCGACGTTTCCTTCCAGAGTTATTACCAAAAAACCACAAACATCCCAGAATCCTCTCGGTTTGGGGTCAAAATGTTGTCGCTCATTAAATCCCATAAGAAACGTCGAATCGAATGAATGTGATTGAATTCTCCCCGTCTGGACGAGCGGAATTGAATGGTGCAACTGATTTTGCTGTGCTGTGAAAATTCAGATATTTGCATGACTTCTTTTGTTTTATTTTGTGAATAGCAAAAAGCATTCAACCCCATAATACATGTTGTTTTATTGGTCGCTAGTCCATTTCATATCCCATAGCTTAAGCATTCATATATTTGGATTTCTCTCGACGAGGCGAGCAGTACGAGTACCACCTTGATGGGTCTGCGACGTTTCCTTCCAGAGTTATTACCAAAAATACACAAACATCCCAGAATCCTCTCGGTTTGGGGTCAAAATGTTGTCGCTCATTAAATCCAATAAGAAACATCGCATCGAATGAATGTGATTGAATTCTCCCCGTCTGGACGAGCGGAATTGAATGGTGCAACTGATTTTGCTGTGCTGTGAAAATTCAGATATTTGCATGACTGCTTTTGTTTTATTTTATGAATAGCAAAAAGCATTCAACCCATAATACATGTTGTTTTATTGGTCGCTCGTCCATTTCATATCCCATAGCTTAACCATTCATATATTTGGATTCCTCTCGACGAGGCGAGCAGTTCGAGTACCACCTTGATGGGTCTGAGACGTTTCCTTCCAGAGTTATTACAAAAAAACCACAAACATCCCAGAATCCTCTCGGTTTGGGGTCAAAATGTTGTCGCTCATTAAATCCCATAAGAAACGTCGCATCGAATGAATGTGATTGAATTCTCCCCGTCTGGACGAGCGGAATTGAATGGTGCAACTGATATTGCTGTCCTGTGAAAATTCAGATATTTGCATGACTGCTTTTGTTTTATTTTGTGAATAGCAAAAAGCATTCAACCCCATAATACATGTTGTTTTATTAGTCGCTCGTCCATTTCATATCCCATAGCTTAAGCATTCATATATTTGGATTTCTCTCGACGAGGCGAGCAGTACGAGTACCACCTTGATGGGTCTGCGACGTTTCCTTCCAGAGTTATTACCAAAAATACACAAACATCCCAGAATCCTCTCGGTTTGGGGTCAAAATGTTGTCGCTCATTAAATCCAATAAGAAACGTCGCAACGAATGAATGTGATTGAATTCTCCCCGTCTGGACGAGCGGAATTGAATGGTGCAACTGATTTTGCTGTGCTGTGAAAATTCAGATATTTGCATGACTGCTTTTGTTTTATTTTGTGAATAGCAAAAAGCATTCAACCCCATAATACATGTTGTTTTATTGGTCGCTCGTCCATTTCATATCCGATAGCTTAACCATTCATAGATTTGGATTCCTCTCAACGAGCCGAGCAGTACGAGTACCACCTTGATGGGTCTGCGACGTTTCCTTCCAGAGTTATTACAAAAAAACCACAAACATCCCAGAATCCTCTCGGTTTGGGGTCAAAATGTTGTCGCTCATTAAATCCCATAAGAAACGTCGCATCGAATGAATGTGATTGAATTTTCCCCGTCTGGACGAGCAGAATTGAATGATGCAACTGATATTGCTGTCCTGTGAAAATTCAGATATTTGCATGACTTCTTTTGTTTTATTTTGTGAATAGCAAAAAGCATTCAACCCCATAATACATGTTGTTTTATTGGTCGCTCGTCCATTTCATATTCCATAGCTTAAGCATTCATATATTTGGATTCCTCTCGACGAGGCGAGCAGTACTAGTACCACCTTGATGGGTCTGCGACGTTTCCTTCCAGAGTTATTACCAAAAATACACAAACATCCCAGAATCCTCTCGGTTTGGGGTCAAATTGTTGTCGCTCATTAAATCCAATAAGAAACGTCGCATCGAATGAATGTGATTGAATTCTCCCCATCTTGACGAGCGGAATTGAATGGTGAAACTGATTTTGCTGTGCTGTGAAAATTCAGATATTTGCATGACTTCTTTTGTTTTATTTTGTGAATAGCAAAAAGCATTCAACCCCATAATACATGTTGTTTTATTGGTCGCTCGTCCATTTCATATCCGATAGCTTAACCATTCATAGATTTGGATTCCTCTCGACGAGCCGAGCAGTATGATTACCACCTTGATGGGTCTGCGACGTTTCCTTCCAGAGTTATTACCAAAAATACACAAACATCCCAGAATCCTCTCGGTTTGGGGTCAAAATGTTGTCGCTCATTAAATCCAATAAGAAACGTCGCATCGAATTAATGTGATTGAATTCTCCCCGTCTGGACGAGCGGAATTGAATGGTGCAACTGATTTTGCTGTGCTGTGAAAATTCAGATATTTGCATGACTTCTTTTGTTTTATTTTGTGAATAGCAAAAAGCATTCAACCCCATAATACATGTTGTTTTATTGGTCGCTCGTCCATTTCATATCCGATAGCTTAACCATTCATAGATTTGGATTCCTCTCGACGAGCCGAGCAGTACGAGTACCACCTTGATGGGTCTGCGACGTTTCCTTCCAGAGTTATTACAAAAAAACCACAAACATCCCAGAATCCTCTCGGTTTGGGGTCAAAATGTTGTCGCTCATTAAATCCCATAAGAAACGTCGCATCGAATGAATGTGATTGAATTCTCCCCGTCTGGACGAGCGGAATTGAATGGTGCAACTGATATTGCTGTCCTGTGAAAATTCAGATATTTGCATGACTGCTTTTGTTTTATTTTGTGAATAGCAAAAAGCATTCAACCCCATAATACATGTTGTTTTATTAGTCGCTCGTCCATTTCATATCCCATAGCTTAAGCATTCATATATTTGGATTTCTCTCGACGAGGCGAGCAGTACGAGTACCACCTTGATGGGTCTGCGACGTTTCCTTCCAGAGTTATTACCAAAAATACACAAACATCCCAGAATCCTCTCGGTTTGGGGTCAAAATGTTGTCGCTCATTAAATCCAATAAGAAACGTCGCATCGAATGAATGTGATTGAATTCTCCCCGTCTGGACGAGCGGAATTGAATGGTGCAACTGATTTTGCTGTGCTGTGAAAATTCAGATATTTGCATGACTGCTTTTGTTTTATTTTGTGAATAGCAAAAAGCATTCAACCCCATAATACATGTTGTTTTATTGGTCGCTCGTCCATTTCATATCCGATAGCTTAACCATTCATAGATTTGGATTCCTCTCGACGAGCCGAGCAGTACGAGTACCACCTTGATGGGTCTGCGACGTTTCCTTCCAGAGTTATTACAAAAAAACCACAAACATCCCAGAATCCTCTCGGTTTGGGGTCAAAATGTTGTCGCTCATTAAATCCCATAAGAAACGTCGCATCGAATGAATGTGATTGAATTCTCCCCGTCTGGACGAGCAGAATTGAATGATGCAACTGATATTGCTGTCCTGTGAAAATTCAGATATTTGCATGACTTCTTTTGTTTTATTTTGTGAATAGCAAAAAGCATTCAACCCCATAATACATGTTGTTTTATTGGTCGCTCGTCCATTTCATATTCCATAGCTTAAGCATTCATATATTTGGATTCCTCTCGACGAGGCGAGCAGTACGAGTACTACCTTGATGGGTCTGCGACGTTTCCTTCCAGAGTTATTACCAAAAATACACAAACATCCCAGAATCCTCTCGGTTTGGGGTCAAAATGTTGTCGCTCATTAAATCCAATAAGAAACGTCGCATCGAATGAATGTGATTGAATTCTCCCCATCTTGACGAGCGGAATTGAATGGTGCAACTGATTTTGCTGTGCTGTGAAAATTCAGATATTTGCATGACTTCTTTTGTTTTATTTTGTGAATAGCAAAAAGCATTCAACCCCATAATACATGTTGTTTTATTGGTCGCTCGTCCATTTCATATCCGATAGCTTAACCATTCATAGATTTGGATTCCTCTCGACGAGCCGAGCAGTATGATTACCACCTTGATGGGTCTGCGACGTTTCCTTCCAGAGTTATTACCAAAAAACCACAAACATCCCAGAATCCTCTCGGTTTGGGGTCAAAATGTTGTCGCTCATTAAATCCCACAAGAAACGTCGAATCGAATGAATGTGATTGAATTCTCCCCGTCTGGACGAGCGGAATTGAATGGTGCAACTGATTTTGCTGTGCTGTGAAAATTCAGATATTTGCATGACTTCTTTTGTTTTATTTTGTGAATAGCAAAAAGCATTCAACCCCATAATACATGTTGTTTTATTGGTCGCTAGTCCATTTCATATCCCATAGCTTAAGCATTCATATATTTGGATTTCTCTCGACGAGGCGAGCAGTACGAGTACCACCTTGATGGGTCTGCGACGTTTCCTTCCAGAGTTATTACCAAAAATACACAAACATCCCAGAATCCTCTCGGTTTGGGGTCAAAATGTTGTCGCTCATTAAATCCAATAAGAAACGTCGCATCGAATGAATGTGATTGAATTCTCCCCGTCTGGACGAGCGGAATTGAATGGTGCAACTGATTTTGCTGTGCTGTGAAAATTCAGATATTTGCATGACTGCTTTTGTTTTATTTTATGAATAGCAAAAAGCATTCAACCCATAATACATGTTGTTTTATTGGTCGCTCGTCCATTTCATATCCCATAGCTTAACCATTCATAGATTTGGATTCCTCTCGACGAGCCGAGCAGTATGATTACCACCTTGATGGGTCTGCGACGTTTCCTTCCAGAGTTATTACCAAAAAACCACAAACATCCCAGAATCCTCTCGGTTTGGGGTCAAAATGTTGTCGCTCATTAAATCCCACAAGAAACGTCGAATCGAATGAATGTGATTGAATTCTCCCCGTCTGGACGAGCGGAATTGAATGGTGCAACTGATTTTGCTGTGCTGTGAAAATTCAGATATTTGCATGACTTCTTTTGTTTTATTTTGTGAATAGCAAAAAGCATTCAACCCCATAATACATGTTGTTTTATTGGTCGCTAGTCCATTTCATATCCCATAGCTTAAGCATTCATATATTTGGATTTCTCTCGACGAGGCGAGCAGTACGAGTACCACCTTGATGGGTCTGCGACGTTTCCTTCCAGAGTTATTACCAAAAATACACAAACATCCCAGAATCCTCTCGGTTTGGGGTCAAAATGTTGTCGCTCATTAAATCCAATAAGAAACGTCGCATCGAATGAATGTGATTGAATTCTCCCCGTCTGGACGAGCGGAATTGAATGGTGCAACTGATTTTGCTGTGCTGTGAAAATTCAGATATTTGCATGACTGCTTTTGTTTTATTTTATGAATAGCAAAAAGCATTCAACCCATAATACATGTTGTTTTATTGGTCGCTCGTCCATTTCATATCCCATAGCTTAACCATTCATATATTTGGATTCCTCTCGACGAGGCGAGCAGTTCGAGTACCACCTTGATGGGTCTGCGACGTTTCCTTCCAGAGTTATTACCAAAAAACCACAAACATCCCAGAATCCTCTCGGTTTGGGGTCAAAATGTTGTCGCTCATTAAATCCCACAAGAAACGTCGAATCGAATGAATGTGATTGAATTCTCCCCGTCTGGACGAGCGGAATTGAATGGTGCAACTGATTTTGCTGTGCTGTGAAAATTCAGATATTTGCATGACTTCTTTTGTTTTATTTTGTGAATAGCAAAAAGCATTCAACCCCATAATACATGTTGTTTTATTGGTCGCTAGTCCATTTCATATCCCATAGCTTAAGCATTCATATATTTGGATTTCTCTCGACGAGGCGAGCAGTACGAGTACCACCTTGATGGGTCTGCGACGTTTCCTTCCAGAGTTATTACCAAAAATACACAAACATCCCAGAATCCTCTCGGTTTGGGGTCAAAATGTTGTCGCTCATTAAATCCAATAAGAAACGTCGCATCGAATGAATGTGATTGAATTCTCCCCGTCTGGACGAGCGGAATTGAATGGTGCAACTGATTTTGCTGTGCTGTGAAAATTCAGATATTTGCATGACTGCTTTTGTTTTATTTTATGAATAGCAAAAAGCATTCAACCCATAATACATGTTGTTTTATTGGTCGCTCGTCCATTTCATATCCCATAGCTTAACCATTCATATATTTGGATTCCTCTCGACGAGGCGAGCAGTTCGAGTACCACCTTGATGGGTCTGCGACGTTTCCTTCCAGAGTTATTACAAAAAAACCACAAACATCCCAGAATCCTCTCGGTTTGGGGTCAAAATGTTGTCGCTCATTAAATCCCATAAGAAACGTCGCATCGAATGAATGTGATTGAATTCTCCCCGTCTGGACGAGCGGAATTGAATGGTGCAACTGATATTGCTGTCCTGTGAAAATTCAGATATTTGCATGACTGCTTTTGTTTTATTTTGTGAATAGCAAAAAGCATTCAACCCCATAATACATGTTGTTTTATTGGTCGCTCGTCCATTTCATATCCGATAGCTTAACCATTCATAGATTTGGATTCCTCTCGACGAGCCGAGCAGTACGAGTACCACCTTGATGGGTCTGCGACGTTTCCTTCCAGAGTTATTACAAAAAAACCACAAACATCCCAGAATCCTCTCGGTTTGGGGTCAAAATGTTGTCGCTCATTAAATCCCATAAGAAACGTCGCATCGAATGAATGTGATTGAATTCTCCCCGTCTGGACGAGCAGAATTGAATGATGCAACTGATATTGCTGTCCTGTGAAAATTCAGATATTTGCATGACTTCTTTTGTTTTATTTTGTGAATAGCAAAAAGCATTCAACCCCATAATACATGTTGTTTTATTGGTCGCTCGTCCATTTCATATTCCATAGCTTAAGCATTCATATATTTGGATTCCTCTCGACGAGGCGAGCAGTACGAGTACTACCTTGATGGGTCTGCGACGTTTCCTTCCAGAGTTATTACCAAAAATACACAAACATCCCAGAATCCTCTCGGTTTGGGGTCAAAATGTTGTCGCTCATTAAATCCAATAAGAAACGTCGCATCGAATGAATGTGATTGAATTCTCCCCATCTTGACGAGCGGAATTGAATGGTGCAACTGATTTTGCTGTGCTGTGAAAATTCAGATATTTGCATGACTTCTTTTGTTTTATTTTGTGAATAGCAAAAAGCATTCAACCCCATAATACATGTTGTTTTATTGGTCGCTCGTCCATTTCATATCCGATAGCTTAACCATTCATAGATTTGGATTCCTCTCGACGAGCCGAGCAGTATGATTACCACCTTGATGGGTCTGCGACGTTTCCTTCCAGAGTTATTACCAAAAAACCACAAACATCCCAGAATCCTCTCGGTTTGGGGTCAAAATGTTGTCGCTCATTAAATCCCACAAGAAACGTCGAATCGAATGAATGTGATTGAATTCTCCCCGTCTGGACGAGCGGAATTGAATGGTGCAACTGATTTTGCTGTGCTGTGAAAATTCAGATATTTGCATGACTTCTTTTGTTTTATTTTGTGAATAGCAAAAAGCATTCAACCCCATAATACATGTTGTTTTATTGGTCGCTAGTCCATTTCATATCCCATAGCTTAAGCATTCATATATTTGGATTTCTCTCGACGAGGCGAGCAGTACGAGTACCACCTTGATGGGTCTGCGACGTTTCCTTCCAGAGTTATTACCAAAAATACACAAACATCCCAGAATCCTCTCGGTTTGGGGTCAAAATGTTGTCGCTCATTAAATCCAATAAGAAACGTCGCATCGAATGAATGTGATTGAATTCTCCCCGTCTGGACGAGCGGAATTGAATGGTGCAACTGATTTTGCTGTGCTGTGAAAATTCAGATATTTGCATGACTGCTTTTGTTTTATTTTATGAATAGCAAAAAGCATTCAACCCATAATACATGTTGTTTTATTGGTCGCTCGTCCATTTCATATCCCATAGCTTAACCATTCATAGATTTGGATTCCTCTCGACGAGCCGAGCAGTATGATTACCACCTTGATGGGTCTGCGACGTTTCCTTCCAGAGTTATTACCAAAAAACCACAAACATCCCAGAATCCTCTCGGTTTGGGGTCAAAATGTTGTCGCTCATTAAATCCCACAAGAAACGTCGAATCGAATGAATGTGATTGAATTCTCCCCGTCTGGACGAGCGGAATTGAATGGTGCAACTGATTTTGCTGTGCTGTGAAAATTCAGATATTTGCATGACTTCTTTTGTTTTATTTTGTGAATAGCAAAAAGCATTCAACCCCATAATACATGTTGTTTTATTGGTCGCTAGTCCATTTCATATCCCATAGCTTAAGCATTCATATATTTGGATTTCTCTCGACGAGGCGAGCAGTACGAGTACCACCTTGATGGGTCTGCGACGTTTCCTTCCAGAGTTATTACCAAAAATACACAAACATCCCAGAATCCTCTCGGTTTGGGGTCAAAATGTTGTCGCTCATTAAATCCAATAAGAAACGTCGCATCGAATGAATGTGATTGAATTCTCCCCGTCTGGACGAGCGGAATTGAATGGTGCAACTGATTTTGCTGTGCTGTGAAAATTCAGATATTTGCATGACTGCTTTTGTTTTATTTTATGAATAGCAAAAAGCATTCAACCCATAATACATGTTGTTTTATTGGTCGCTCGTCCATTTCATCTCCCATAGCTTAACCATTCATATATTTGGATTCCTCTCGACGAGGCGAGCAGTTCGAGTACCACCTTGATGGGTCTGCGACGTTTCCTTCCAGAGTTATTACAAAAAAACCACAAACATCCCAGAATCCTCTCGGTTTGGGGTCAAAATGTTGTCGCTCATTAAATCCCATAAGAAACGTCGCATCGAATGAATGTGATTGAATTCTCCCCGTCTGGACGAGCGGAATTGAATGGTGCAACTGATATTGCTGTCCTGTGAAAATTCAGATATTTGCATGACTGCTTTTGTTTTATTTTGTGAATTGCAAAAAGCACTCAACCCCATAATACATGTTGTTTTATTGGTCGCTCGTCCATTTCATATTCCATAGCTTAAGCATTCATATATTTGGATTCCTCTCGACGAGGCGAGCAGTTCGAGTACCACCTTGATGGGTCTGCGACGTTTCCTTCCAGAGTTATTACAAAAAAACCACAAACATCCCAGAATCCTCTCGGTTTGGGGTCAAAATGTTGTCGCTCATTAAATCCAATAAGAAACGTCGCATCGAATGAATGTGATTGAATTCTCCCCGTCTGGACGAGCGGAATTGAATGGTGCAACTGATTTTGCTGTGCTGTGAAAATTCAGATATTTGCATGACTGCTTTTGTTTTATTTTGTGAATAGCAAAAAGCATTCAACCCCATAATACATGTTGTTTTATTAGTCGCTCGTCCATTTCATATCCCATAGCTTAAGCATTCATATATTTGGATTTCTCTCGACGAGGCGAGCAGTACGAGTACCACCTTGATGGGTCTGCGACGTTTCCTTCCAGAGTTATTACCAAAAATACACAAACATCCCAGAATCCTCTCGGTTTGGGGTCAAAATGTTGTCGCTCATTAAATCCAATAAGAAACGTCGCATCGAATGAATGTGATTGAATTCTCCCCGTCTGGACGAGCGGAATTGAATGGTGCAACTGATTTTGCTGTGCTGTGAAAATTCAGATATTTGCATGACTGCTTTTGTTTTATTTTGTGAATAGCAAAAAGCATTCAACCCCATAATACATGTTGTTTTATTGGTCGCTCGTCCATTTCATATCCGATAGCTTAACCATTCATAGATTTGGATTCCTCTCGACGAGCCGAGCAGTACGAGTACCACCTTGATGGGTCTGCGACGTTTCCTTCCAGAGTTATTACAAAAAAACCACAAACATCCCAGAATCCTCTCGGTTTGGGGTCAAAATGTTGTCGCTCATTAAATCCCATAAGAAACGTCGCATCGAATGAATGTGATTGAATTCTCCCCGTCTGGACGAGCAGAATTGAATGATGCAACTGATATTGCTGTCCTGTGAAAATTCAGATATTTGCATGACTTCTTTTGTTTTATTTTGTGAATAGCAAAAAGCATTCAACCCCATAATACATGTTGTTTTATTGGTCGCTCGTCCATTTCATATTCCATAGCTTAAGCATTCATATATTTGGATTCCTCTCGACGAGGCGAGCAGTACGAGTACCACCTTGATGGGTCTGCGACGTTTCCTTCCAGAGTTATTACCAAAAATACACAAACATCCCAGAATCCTCTCGGTTTGGGGTCAAAATGTTGTCGCTCATTAAATCCAATAAGAAACGTCGCATCGAATGAATGTGATTGAATTCTCCCCATCTTGACGAGCGGAATTGAATGGTGCAACTGATTTTGCTGTGCTGTGAAAATTCAGATATTTGCATGACTTATTTTGTTTTATTTTGTGAATAGCAAAAAGCATTCAACCCCATAATACATGTTGTTTTATTGGTCGCTCGTCCATTTCATATCCGATAGCTTAACCATTCATAGATTTGGATTCCTCTCGACGAGCCGAGCAGTACGATTACCACCTTGATGGGTCTGCGACGTTTCCTTCCAGAGTTATTACCAAAAAACCACAAACATCCCAGAATCCTCTCGGTTTGGGGTCAAAATGTTGTCGCTCATTAAATCCCACAAGAAACGTCGAATCGAATGAATGTGATTGAATTCTCCCCGTCTGGACGAGCGGAATTGAATGGTGCAACTGATTTTGCTGTGCTGTGAAAATTCAGATATTTGCATGACTTCTTTTGTTTTATTTTGTGAATAGCAAAAAGCATTCAACCCCATAATACATGTTGTTTTATTGGTCGCTAGTCCATTTCATATCCCATAGCTTAAGCATTCATATATTTGGATTTCTCTCGACGAGGCGAGCAGTACGAGTACCACCTTGATGGGTCTGCGACGTTTCCTTCCAGAGTTATTACCAAAAATACACAAACATCCCAGAATCCTCTCGGTTTGGGGTCAAAATGTTGTCGCTCATTAAATCCAATAAGAAACGTCGCATCGAATGAATGTGATTGAATTCTCCCCGTCTGGACGAGCGGAATTGAATGGTGCAACTGATTTTGCTGTGCTGTGAAAATTCAGATATTTGCATGACTGCTTTTGTTTTATTTTATGAATAGCAAAAAGCATTCAACCCATAATACATGTTGTTTTATTGGTCGCTCGTCCATTTCATATCCCATAGCTTAACCATTCATATATTTGGATTCCTCTCGACGAGGCGAGCAGTTCGAGTACCACCTTGATGGGTCTGCGACGTTTCCTTCCAGAGTTATTACAAAAAAACCACAAACATCCCAGAATCCTCTCGGTTTGGGGTCAAAATGTTGTCGCTCATTAAATCCCATAAGAAACGTCGCATCGAATGAATGTGATTGAATTCTCCCCGTCTGGACGAGCGGAATTGAATGGTGCAACTGATATTGCTGTCCTGTGAAAATTCAGATATTTGCATGACTGCTTTTGTTTTATTTTGTGAATAGCAAAAAGCATTCAACCCCATAATACATGTTGTTTTATTGGTCGCTCGTCCATTTCATATTCCATAGCTTAAGCATTCATATATTTGGATTCCTCTCGACGAGGCGAGCAGTACGAGTACCACCTTGATGGGTCTGCGACGTTTCCTTCCAGAGTTATTACCAAAAATACACAAACATCCCAGAATCCTCTCGGTTTGGGGTCAAAATGTTGTCGCTCATTAAATCCAATAAGAAACGTCGCATCGAATGAATGTGATTGAATTCTCCCCGTCTGGACGAGCGGAATTGAATGGTGCAACTGATATTGCTGTCCTGTGAAAATTCAGATATTTGCATGACTTCTTTTGTTTTATTTTGTGAATAGCAAAAAGCATTCAACCCCATAATACATGTTGTTTTATTAGTCGCTCGTCCATTTCATATCCCATAGCTTAAGCATTCATATATTTGGATTTCTCTCGACGAGCCGAGCAGTACGAGTACCACCTTGATGGGTCTGCGACGTTTCGTTCCAGAGTTATTACCAAAAAACCACAAACATCCCAGAATCCTCTCGGTTTGGGGTCAAAATGTTGTCGCTCATTAAATCCAATAAGAAACGTCGCATCGAATGAATGTGATTGAATTCTCCCCGTCTGGACGAGCGGAATTGAATGGTGCAACTGATTTTGCTGTGCTGTGAAAATTCAGATATTTGCATGACTGCTTTTGTTTTATTTTATGAATAGCAAAAAGCATTCAACCCATAATACATGTTGTTTTATTGGTCGCTCGTCCATTTCATATCCCATAGCTTAACCATTCATATATTTGGATTTCTCTCGACGAGCCGAGCAGTACGAGTACCACCTTGATGGGTCTGCGACGTTTCCTTCCAGAGTTATTACAAAAAAACCACAAACATCCCAGAATCCTCTCGGTTTGGGGTCAAAATGTTGTCGCTCATTAAATCCCATAAGAAACGTCGCATCGAATGAATGTGATTGAATTCTCCCCGTCTGGACGAGCGGAATTGAATGGTGCAACTGATATTGCTGTCCTGTGAAAATTCAGATATTTGCATGACTGCTTTTGTTTTATTTTGTGAATAGCAAAAAGCATTCAACCCCATAATACATGTTGTTTTATTGGTCGCTCGTCCATTTCATATTCCATAGCTTAAGCATTCATATATTTGGATTCCTCTCGACGAGGGGAGCAGTTCGAGTACCACCTTGATGGGTCTGCGACGTTTCCTTCCAGAGTTATTACAAAAAAAACACAAACATCCCAGAATCCTCTCGGTTTGGGGTCAAAATGTTGTCGCTCATTAAATCCAATAAGAAACGTCGCATCGAATGAATGTGATTGAATTCTCCCCGTCTGGACGAGCGGAATTGAATGGTGCAACTGATATTGCTGTCCTGTGAAAATTCAGATATTTGCATGACTGCTTTTGTTTTATTTTGTGAATAGCAAAAAGCATTCAACCCCATAATACATGTTGTTTTATTAGTCGCTCGTCCATTTCATATCCCATAGCTTAACCATTCATATATTTGGATTTCTCTCGACGAGGCGAGCAGTACGAGTACCACCTTGATGGGTCTGCGACGTTTCCTTCCAGAGTTATTACCAAAAATACACAAACATCCCAGAATCCTCTCGGTTTGGGGTCAAAATGTTGTCGCTCATTAAATCCAATAAGAAACGTCGCTTCGAATGAATGTGAATGAATTCTCCCCGTCTGGACGAGCGGAATTGAATGGTACAACTGATTTTGCTGTGCTGTGAAAATTCAGATATTTGCATGACTGCTTTTGTTTTATTTTGTGAATAGCAAAAAGCATTCAACCCCATAATACATGTTGTTTTATTGGTCGCTCGTCCATTTCATATCCGATAGCTTAACCATTCATAGATTTGGATTCCTCTCGACGAGCCGAGCAGTACGAGTACCACCTTGATGGGTCTGCGACGTTTCCTTCCAGAGTTATTACAAAAAAACCACAAACATCCCAGAATCCTCTCGGTTTGGGGTCAAAATGTTGTCGCTCATTAAATCCCATAAGAAACGTCGCATCGAATGAATGTGATTGAATTCTCCCCGTCTGGACGAGCAGAATTGAATGATGCAACTGATATTGCTGTCCTGTGAAAATTCAGATATTTGCATGACTTCTTTTGTTTTATTTTGTGAATAGCAAAAAGCATTCAACCCCATAATACATGTTGTTTTATTGGTCGCTAGTCCATTTCATATCCCATAGCTTAAGCATTCATATATTTGGATTTCTCTCGACGAGGCGAGCAGTACGAGTACCACCTTGATGGGTCTGCGACGTTTCCTTCCAGAGTTATTACAAAAAAACCACAAACATCCCAGAATCCTCTCGGTTTGGGGTCAAAATGTTGTCGCTCATTAAATCCCATAAGAAACGTCGCATCGAATGAATGTGATTGAATTCTCCCCGTCTGGACGAGCAGAATTGAATGATGCAACTGATATTGCTGTCCTGTGAAAATTCAGATATTTGCATGACTTCTTTTGTTTTATTTTGTGAATAGCAAAAAGCATTCAACCCCATAATACATGTTGTTTTATTGGTCGCTCGTCCATTTCATATTCCATAGCTTAAGCATTCATATATTTGGATTCCTCTCGACGAGGCGAGCAGTACGAGTACCACCTTGATGGGTCTGCGACGTTTCCTTCCAGAGTTATTACCAAAAATACACAAACATCCCAGAATCCTCTCGGTTTGGGGTCAAAATGTTGTCGCTCATTAAATCCAATAAGAAACGTCGCATCGAATGAATGTGATTGAATTCTCCCCATCTTGACGAGCGGAATTGAATGGTGCAACTGATTTTGCTGTGCTGTGAAAATTCAGATATTTGCATGACTTCTTTTGTTTTATTTTGTGAATAGCAAAAAGCATTCAACCCCATAATACATGTTGTTTTATTGGTCGCTCGTCCATTTCATATCCGATAGCTTAACCATTCATAGATTTGGATTCCTCTCGACGAGCCGAGCAGTACGATTACCACCTTGATGGGTCTGCGACGTTTCCTTCCAGAGTTATTACCAAAAAACCACAAACATCCCAGAATCCTCTCGGTTTGGGGTCAAAATGTTGTCGCTCATTAAATCCCACAAGAAACGTCGAATCGAATGAATGTGATTGAATTCTCCCCGTCTGGACGAGCGGAATTGAATGGTGCAACTGATTTTGCTGTGCTGTGAAAATTCAGATATTTGCATGACTTCTTTTGTTTTATTTTGTGAATAGCAAAAAGCATTCAACCCCATAATACATGTTGTTTTATTGGTCGCTAGTCCATTTCATATCCCATAGCTTAAGCATTCATATATTTGGATTTCTCTCGACGAGGCGAGCAGTACGAGTACCACCTTGATGGGTCTGCGACGTTTCCTTCCAGAGTTATTACCAAAAATACACAAACATCCCAGAATCCTCTCGGTTTGGGGTCAAAATGTTGTCGCTCATTAAATCCAATAAGAAACGTCGCATCGAATGAATGTGATTGAATTCTCCCCGTCTGGACGAGCGGAATTGAATGGTGCAACTGATTTTGCTGTGCTGTGAAAATTCAGATATTTGCATGACTGCTTTTGTTTTATTTTATGAATAGCAAAAAGCATTCAACCCATAATACATGTTTTTTATTGGTCGCTCGTCCATTTCATATCCCATAGCTTAACCATTCATATATTTGGATTCCTCTCGACGAGGCGAGCAGTTCGAGTACCAACTTGATGGGTCTGCGACGTTTCCTTCCAGAGTTATTACAAAAAAACCACAAACATCCCAGAATCCTCTCGGTTTGGGGTCAAAATGTTGTCGCTCATTAAATCCCATAAGAAACGTCGCATCGAATGAATGTGATTGAATTCTCCCCGTCTGGACGAGCGGAATTGAATGGTGCAACTGATATTGCTGTCCTGTGAAAATTCAGATATTTGCATGACTGCTTTTGTTTTATTTTGTGAATAGCAAAAAGCATTCAACCCCATAATACATGTTGTTTTATTGGTCGCTCGTCCATTTCATATTCCATAGCTTAAGCATTCATATATTTGGATTCCTCTCGACGAGGCGAGCAGTACGAGTACCACCTTGATGGGTCTGCGACGTTTCCTTCCAGAGTTATTACCAAAAATACACAAACATCCCAGAATCCTCTCGGTTTGGGGTCAAAATGTTGTCGCTCATTAAATCCAATAAGAAACGTCGCATCGAATGAATGTGATTGAATTCTCCCCGTCTGGACGAGCGGAATTGAATGGTGCAACTGATATTGCTGTCCTGTGAAAATTCAGATATTTGCATGACTTCTTTTGTTTTATTTTGTGAATAGCAAAAAGCATTCAACCCCATAATACATGTTGTTTTATTAGTCGCTCGTCCATTTCATATCCCATAGCTTAAGCATTCATATATTTGGATTTCTCTCGACGAGCCGAGCAGTACGAGTACCACCTTGATGGGTCTGCGACGTTTCGTTCCAGAGTTATTACCAAAAAACCACAAACATCCCAGAATCCTCTCGGTTTGGGGTCAAAATGTTGTCGCTCATTAAATCCAATAAGAAACGTCGCATCGAATGAATGTGATTGAATTCTCCCCGTCTGGACGAGCGGAATTGAATGGTGCAACTAATTTTGCTGTGCTGTGAAAATTCAGATATTTGCATGACTGCTTTTGTTTTATTTTATGAATAGCAAAAAGCATTCAACCCATAATACATGTTGTTTTATTGGTCGCTCGTCCATTTCATATCCCATAGCTTAACTATTCATATATTTGGATTTCTCTCGACGAGGCGAGCAGTTCGAGTACCACCTTGATGGGTCTGCGACGTTTCCTTCCAGAGTTATTACAAAAAAACCACAAACATCCCAGAATCCTCTCGGTTTGGGGTCAAAATGTTGTCGCTCATTAAATCCCATAAGAAACGTCGCATCGAATGAATGTGATTGAATTCTCCCCGTCTGGACGAGCAGAATTGAATGATGCAACTGATATTGCTGTCCTGTGAAAATTCAGATATTTGCATGACTTCTTTTGTTTTATTTTGTGAATAGCAAAAAGCATTCAACCCCATAATACATGTTGTTTTATTGGTCGCTCGTCCATTTCATATTCCATAGCTTAAGCATTCATATATTTGGATTCCTCTCGACGAGGCGAGCAGTACGAGTACCACCTTGATGGGTCTGCGACGTTTCCTTCCAGAGTTATTACCAAAAATACACAAACATCCCAGAATCCTCTCGGTTTGGGGTCAAAATGTTGTCGCTCATTAAATCCAATAAGAAACGTCGCATCGAATGAATGTGATTGAATTCTCCCCATCTTGACGAGCGGAATTGAATGGTGCAACTGATTTTGCTGTGCTGTGAAAATTCAGATATTTGCATGACTTCTTTTGTTTTATTTTGTGAATAGCAAAAAGCATTCAACCCCATAATACATGTTGTTTTATTGGTCGCTCGTCCATTTCATATCCGATAGCTTAACCATTCATAGATTTGGATTCCTCTCGACGAGCCGAGCAGTACGAGTACCACCTTGATGGGTCTGCGACGTTTCCTTCCAGAGTTATTACCAAAAAACCACAAACATCCCAGAATCCTCTCGGTTTGGGGTCAAAATGTTGTCGCTCATTAAATCCAATAAGAAACGTCGCATCGAATGAATGTGATTGAATTCTCCCCGTCTGGACGAGCGGAATTGAATGGTGCAACTGATTTTGCTGTGCTGTGAAAATTCAGATATTTGCATGACTTCTTTTGTTTTATTTTGTGAATAGCAAAAAGCATTCAACCCCATAATACATGTTGTTTTATTGGTCGCTCGTCCATTTCATATCCGATAGCTTAACCATTCATAGATTTGGATTCCTCTCGACGAGCCGAGCAGTACGAGTACCACCTTGATGGGTCTGCGACGTTTCCTTCCAGAGTTATTACAAAAAAACCACAAACATCCCAGAATCCTCTCGGTTTGGGGTCAAAATGTTGTCGCTCATTAAATCCCATAAGAAACGTCGCATCGAATGAATGTGATTGAATTCTCCCCGTCTGGACGAGCAGAATTGAATGATGCAACTGATATTGCTGTCCTGTGAAAATTCAGATATTTGCATGACTTCTTTTGTTTTATTTTGTGAATAGCAAAAAGCATTCAACCCCATAATAAATGTTGTTTTATTGGTCGCTCGTCCATTTCATATTCCATAGCTTAAGCATTCATATATTTGGATTCCTCTCGACGAGGCGAGCAGTACGAGTACCACCTTGATGGGTCTCCGACGTTTCCTTCCAGAGTTATTACCAAAAATACACAAACATCCCAGAATCCTCTCGGTTTGGGGTCAAAATGTTGTCGCTCATTAAATCCAATAAGAAACGTCGCATCGAATGAATGTGATTGAATTCTCCCCATCTTGACGAGCGGAATTGAATGGTGCAACTGATTTTGCTGTGCTGTGAAAATTCAGATATTTGCATGACTTCTTTTGTTTTATTTTGTGAATAGCAAAAAGCATTCAACCCCATAATACATGTTGTTTTATTGGTCGCTCGTCCATTTCATATCCGATAGCTTAACCATTCATAGATTTGGATTCCTCTCGACGAGCCGAGCAGTACGATTACCACCTTGATGGGTCTGCGACGTTTCCTTCCAGAGTTATTACCAAAAAACCACAAACATCCCAGAATCCTCTCGGTTTGGGGTCAAAATGTTGTCGCTCATTAAATCCCACAAGAAACGTCGAATCGAATGAATGTGATTGAATTCTCCCCGTCTGGACGAGCGGAATTGAATGGTGCAACTGATTTTGCTGTGCTGTGAAAATTCAGATATTTGCATGACTTCTTTTGTTTTATTTTGTGAATAGCAAAAAGCATTCAACCCCATAATACATGTTGTTTTATTGGTCGCTAGTCCATTTCATATCCCATAGCTTAAGCATTCATATATTTGGATTTCTCTCGACGAGGCGAGCAGTACGAGTACCACCTTGATGGGTCTGCGACGTTTCCTTCCAGAGTTATTACAAAAAAACCACAAACATCCCAGAATCCTCTCGGTTTGGGGTCAAAATGTTGTCGCTCATTAAATCCCATAAGAAACGTCGCATCGAATGAATGTGATTGAATTCTCCCCGTCTGGACGAGCAGAATTGAATGATGCAACTGATATTGCTGTCCTGTGAAAATTCAGATATTTGCATGACTTCTTTTGTTTTATTTTGTGAATAGCAAAAAGCATTCAACCCCATAATACATGTTGTTTTATTGGTCGCTCGTCCATTTCATATTCCATAGCTTAAGCATTCATATATTTGGATTCCTCTCGACGAGGCGAGCAGTACGAGTACCACCTTGATGGGTCTGCGACGTTTCCTTCCAGAGTTATTACCAAAAATACACAAACATCCCAGAATCCTCTCGGTTTGGGGTCAAAATGTTGTCGCTCATTAAATCCAATAAGAAACGTCGCATCGAATGAATGTGATTGAATTCTCCCCATCTTGACGAGCGGAATTGAATGGTGCAACTGATTTTGCTGTGCTGTGAAAATTCAGATATTTGCATGACTTCTTTTGTTTTATTTTGTGAATAGCAAAAAGCATTCAACCCCATAATACATGTTGTTTTATTGGTCGCTCGTCCATTTCATATCCGATAGCTTAACCATTCATAGATTTGGATTCCTCTCGACGAGCCGAGCAGTACGATTACCACCTTGATGGGTCTGCGACGTTTCCTTCCAGAGTTATTACCAAAAAACCACAAACATCCCAGAATCCTCTCGGTTTGGGGTCAAAATGTTGTCGCTCATTAAATCCCACAAGAAACGTCGAATCGAATGAATGTGATTGAATTCTCCCCGTCTGGACGAGCGGAATTGAATGGTGCAACTGATTTTGCTGTGCTGTGAAAATTCAGATATTTGCATGACTTCTTTTGTTTTATTTTGTGAATAGCAAAAAGCATTCAACCCCATAATACATGTTGTTTTATTGGTCGCTAGTCCATTTCATATCCCATAGCTTAAGCATTCATATATTTGGATTTCTCTCGACGAGGCGAGCAGTACGAGTACCACCTTGATGGGTCTGCGACGTTTCCTTCCAGAGTTATTACCAAAAATACACAAACATCCCAGAATCCTCTCGGTTTGGGGTCAAAATGTTGTCGCTCATTAAATCCAATAAGAAACGTCGCATCGAATGAATGTGATTGAATTCTCCCCGTCTGGACGAGCGGAATTGAATGGTGCAACTGATTTTGCTGTGCTGTGAAAATTCAGATATTTGCATGACTGCTTTTGTTTTATTTTATGAATAGCAAAAAGCATTCAACCCATAATACATGTTGTTTTATTGGTCGCTCGTCCATTTCATATCCCATAGCTTAAGCATTCATATATTTGGATTCCTCTCGACGAGGCGAGCAGTTCGAGTACCAACTTGATGGGTCTGCGACGTTTCCTTCCAGAGTTATTACAAAAAAACCACAAACATCCCAGAATCCTCTCGGTTTGGGGTCAAAATGTTGTCGCTCATTAAATCCCATAAGAAACGTCGCATCGAATGAATGTGATTGAATTCTCCCCGTCTGGACGAGCGGAATTGAATGGTGCAACTGATATTGCTGTCCTGTGAAAATTCAGATATTTGCATGACTGCTTTTGTTTTATTTTGTGAATAGCAAAAAGCATTCAACCCCATAATACATGTTGTTTTATTGGTCGCTCGTCCATTTCATATTCCATAGCTTAAGCATTCATATATTTGGATTCCTCTCGACGAGGCGAGCAGTACGAGTACCACCTTGATGGGTCTGCGACGTTTCCTTCCAGAGTTATTACCAAAAATACACAAACATCCCAGAATCCTCTCGGTTTGGGGTCAAAATGTTGTCGCTCATTAAATCCAATAAGAAACGTCGCATCGAATGAATGTGATTGAATTCTCCCCGTCTGGACGAGCGGAATTGAATGGTGCAACTGATATTGCTGTCCTGTGAAAATTCAGATATTTGCATGACTTCTTTTGTTTTATTTTGTGAATAGCAAAAAGCATTCAACCCCATAATACATGTTGTTTTATTAGTCGCTCGTCCATTTCATATCCCATAGCTTAAGCATTCATATATTTGGATTTCTCTCGACGAGCCGAGCAGTACGAGTACCACCTTGATGGGTCTGCGACGTTTCGTTCCAGAGTTATTACCAAAAAACCACAAACATCCCAGAATCCTCTCGGTTTGGGGTCAAAATGTTGTCGCTCATTAAATCCAATAAGAAACGTCGCATCGAATGAATGTGATTGAATTCTCCCCGTCTGGACGAGCGGAATTGAATGGTGCAACTGATTTTGCTGTGCTGTGAAAATTCAGATATTTGCATGACTGCTTTTGTTTTATTTTATGAATAGCAAAAAGCATTCAACCCATAATACATGTTGTTTTATTGGTCGCTCGTCCATTTCATATCCCATAGCTTAACTATTCATATATTTGGATTTCTCTCGACGAGGCGAGCAGTTCGAGTACCACCTTGATGGGTCTGCGACGTTTCCTTCCAGAGTTATTACAAAAAAACCACAAACATCCCAGAATCCTCTCGGTTTGGGGTCAAAATGTTGTCGCTCATTAAATCCCATAAGAAACGTCGCATCGAATGAATGTGATTGAATTCTCCCCGTCTGGACGAGCAGAATTGAATGATGCAACTGATATTGCTGTCCTGTGAAAATTCAGATATTTGCATGACTTCTTTTGTTTTATTTTGTGAATAGCAAAAAGCATTCAACCCCATAATACATGTTGTTTTATTGGTCGCTCGTCCATTTCATATTCCATAGCTTAAGCATTCATATATTTGGATTCCTCTCGACGAGGCGAGCAGTACGAGTACCACCTTGATGGGTCTGCGACGTTTCCTTCCAGAGTTATTACCAAAAATACACAAACATCCCAGAATCCTCTCGGTTTGGGGTCAAAATGTTGTCGCTCATTAAATCCAATAAGAAACGTCGCATCGAATGAATGTGATTGAATTCTCCCCATCTTGACGAGCGGAATTGAATGGTGCAACTGATTTTGCTGTGCTGTGAAAATTCAGATATTTGCATGACTTCTTTTGTTTTATTTTGTGAATAGCAAAAAGCATTCAACCCCATAATACATGTTGTTTTATTGGTCGCTCGTCCATTTCATATCCGATAGCTTAACCATTCATAGATTTGGATTCCTCTCGACGAGCCGAGCAGTACGATTACCACCTTGATGGGTCTGCGACGTTTCCTTCCAGAGTTATTACCAAAAAACCACAAACATCCCAGAATCCTCTCGGTTTGGGGTCAAAATGTTGTCGCTCATTAAATCCCACAAGAAACGTCGAATCGAATGAATGTGATTGAATTCTCCCCGTCTGGACGAGCGGAATTGAATGGTGCAACTGATTTTGCTGTGCTGTGAAAATTCAGATATTTGCATGACTTCTTTTGTTTTATTTTGTGAATAGCAAAAAGCATTCAACCCCATAATACATGTTGTTTTATTGGTCGCTAGTCCATTTCATATCCCATAGCTTAAGCATTCATATATTTGGATTTCTCTCGACGAGGCGAGCAGTACGAGTACCACCTTGATGGGTCTGCGACGTTTCCTTCCAGAGTTATTACCAAAAATACACAAACATCCCAGAATCCTCTCGGTTTGGGGTCAAAATGTTGTCGCTCATTAAATCCAATAAGAAACGTCGCATCGAATGAATGTGATTGAATTCTCCCCGTCTGGACGAGCGGAATTGAATGGTGCAACTGATTTTGCTGTGCTGTGAAAATTCAGATATTTGCATGACTGCTTTTGTTTTATTTTATGAATAGCAAAAAGCATTCAACCCATAATACATGTTGTTTTATTGGTCGCTCGTCCATTTCATATCCCATAGCTTAACCATTCATATATTTGGATTCCTCTCGACGAGGCGAGCAGTTCGAGTACCAACTTGATGGGTCTGCGACGTTTCCTTCCAGAGTTATTACCAAAAAACCACAAACATCCCAGAATCCTCTCGGTTTGGGGTCAAAATGTTGTCGCTCATTAAATCCCATAAGAAACGTCGCATCGAATGAATGTGATTGAATTCTCCCCGTCTGGACGAGCGGAATTGAATGGTGCAACTGATATTGCTGTCCTGTGAAAATTTAGATATTTGCATGACTGCTTTTGTTTTATTTTGTGAATAGCAAAAAGCATTCAACCCCATAATACATGTTGTTTTATTGGTCGCTCGTCCATTTCATATTCCATAGCTTAAGCATTCATATATTTGGATTCCTCTCGACGAGGCGAGCAGTACGAGTACCACCTTGATGGGTCTGCGACGTTTCCTTCCAGAGTTATTACCAAAAATACACAAACATCCCAGAATCCTCTCGGTTTGGGGTCAAAATGTTGTCGCTCATTAAATCCAATAAGAAACGTCGCATCGAATGAATGTGATTGAATTCTCCCCGTCTGGACGAGCGGAATTGAATGGTGCAACTGATATTGCTGTCCTGTGAAAATTCAGATATTTGCATGACTTCTTTTGTTTTATTTTGTGAATAGCAAAAAGCATTCAACCCCATAATACATGTTGTTTTATTAGTCGCTCGTCCATTTCATATCCCATAGCTTAAGCATTCATATATTTGGATTTCTCTCGACGAGCCGAGCAGTACGAGTACCACCTTGATGGGTCTGCGACGTTTCGTTCCAGAGTTATTACCAAAAAACCACAAACATCCCAGAATCCTCTCGGTTTGGGGTCAAAATGTTGTCGCTCATTAAATCCAATAAGAAACGTCGCATCGAATGAATGTGATTGAATTCTCCCCGTCTGGACGAGCGGAATTGAATGGTGCAACTGATTTTGCTGTGCTGTGAAAATTCAGATATTTGCATGACTGCTTTTGTTTTATTTTATGAATAGCAAAAAGCATTCAACCCATAATACATGTTGTTTTATTGGTCGCTCGTCCATTTCATATCCCATAGCTTAACTATTCATATATTTGGATTTCTCTCGACGAGGCGAGCAGTTCGAGTACCACCTTGATGGGTCTGCGACGTTTCCTTCCAGAGTTATTACAAAAAAACCACAAACATCCCAGAATCCTCTCGGTTTGGGGTCAAAATGTTGTCGCTCATTAAATCCCATAAGAAACGTCGCATCGAATGAATGTGATTGAATTCTCCCCGTCTGGACGAGCAGAATTGAATGATGCAACTGATATTGCTGTCCTGTGAAAATTCAGATATTTGCATGACTTCTTTTGTTTTATTTTGTGAATAGCAAAAAGCATTCAACCCCATAATACATGTTGTTTTATTGGTCGCTCGTCCATTTCATATTCCATAGCTTAAGCATTCATATATTTGGATTCCTCTCGACGAGGCGAGCAGTACGAGTACCACCTTGATGGGTCTGCGACGTTTCCTTCCAGAGTTATTACCAAAAATACACAAACATCCCAGAATCCTCTCGGTTTGGGGTCAAAATGTTGTCGCTCATTAAATCCTATAAGAAACGTCGCATCGAATGAATGTGATTGAATTCTCCCCATCTTGACGAGCGGAATTGAATGGTGCAACTGATTTTGCTGTGCTGTGAAAATTCAGATATTTGCATGACTTCTTTTGTTTTATTTTGTGAATAGCAAAAAGCATTCAACCCCATAATACATGTTGTTTTATTGGTCGCTCGTCCATTTCATATCCGATAGCTTAACCATTCATAGATTTGGATTCCTCTCGACGAGCCGAGCAGTACGAGTACCACCTTGATGGGTCTGCGACGTTTCCTTCCAGAGTTATTACCAAAAAACCACAAACATCCCAGAATCCTCTCGGTTTGGGGTCAAAATGTTGTCGCTCATTAAATCCAATAAGAAACGTCGCATCGAATGAATGTGATTGAATTCTCCCCGTCTGGACGAGCGGAATTGAATGGTGCAACTGATTTTGCTGTGCTGTGAAAATTCAGATATTTGCATGACTTCTTTTGTTTTATTTTGTGAATAGCAAAAAGCATTCAACCCCATAATACATGTTGTTTTATTGGTCGCTCGTCCATTTCATATCCGATAGCTTAACCATTCATAGATTTGGATTCCTCTCGACGAGCCGAGCAGTACGAGTACCACCTTGATGGGTCTGCGACGTTTCCTTCCAGAGTTATTACCAAAAAACCACAAACATCCCAGAATCCTCTCGGTTTGGGGTCAAAATGTTGTCGCTCATTAAATCCAATAAGAAACGTCGCATCGAATGAATGTGATTGAATTCTCCCCGTCTGGACGAGCGGAATTGAATGGTGCAACTGATTTTGCTGTGCTGTGAAAATTCAGATATTTGCATGACTGCTTTTGTTTTATTTTATGAATAGCAAAAAGCATTCAACCCATAATACATGTTGTTTTATTGGTCGCTCGTCCATTTCATATCCCATAGCTTAACCATTCATATATTTGGATTCCTCTCGACGAGGCGAGCAGTTCGAGTACCACCTGGATGGGTCTGCGACGTTTCCTTCCATAGTTATTACCAAAAAACCACAAACATCCCAGAATCCTCTCGGTTTGGGGTCAAAATGTTGTCGCTCATTAAATCCCATAAGAAACGTCGCATCGAATGAATGTGATTGAATTCTCCCCGTCTGGACGAGCGGAATTGAATGGTGCAACTGATTTTGCTGTGCTGTGAAAATTCAGATATTTGCATGACTGCTTTTGTTTTATTTTATGAATAGCAAAAAGCATTCAACCCATAATACATGTTGTTTTATTGGTCGCTCGTCCATTTCATATCCCATAGCTTAACCATTCATATATTTGGATTCCTCTCGACGAGGCGAGCAGTTCGAGTACCACCTTGATGGGTCTGCGACGTTTCCTTCCAGAGTTATTACAAAAAAACCACAAACATCCCAGAATCCTCTCGGTTTGGGGTCAAAATGTTGTCGCTCATTAAATCCCATAAGAAACGTCGCATCGAATGAATGTGATTGAATTCTCCCCGTCTGGACGAGCGGAATTGAATGGTGCAACTGGTATTGCTGTCCTGTGAAAATTCAGATATTTGCATGACTGCTTTTGTTTTATTTTGTGAATAGCAAAAAGCATTCAACCCCATAATACATGTTGTTTTATTGGTCGCTCGTCCATTTCATATTCCATAGCTTAAGCATTCATATATTTGGATTCCTCTCGACGAGGCGAGAAGTACGAGTACCACCTTGATGGGTCTGCGACGTTTCCTTCCAGAGTTATTACCAAAAATACACAAACATCCCAGAATCCTCTCGGTTTGGGGTCAAAATGTTTTCGCTCATTAAATCCAATAAGAAACGTCGCATCGAATGAATGTGATTGAATTCTCCCCGTCTGGACGAGCGGAATTGAATGGTGCAACTGATATTGCTGTCCTGTTAAAATTCAGATATTTGCATGACTTCTTTTGTTTTATTTTGTGAATAGCAAAAAGCATTCAACCCCATAATACATGTTGTTTTATTAGTCGCTCGTCCATTTCATATCCCATAGCTTAAGCATTCATATATTTGGATTTCTCTCGACGAGCCGAGCAGTACGAGTACCACCTTGATGGGTCTGCGACGTTTCGTTCCAGAGTTATTACCAAAAAACCACAAACATCCCAGAATCCTCTCGGTTTGGGGTCAAAATGTTGTCGCTCATTAAATCCAATAAGAAACGTCGCATCGAATGAATGTGATTGAATTCTCCCCGTCTGGACGAGCGGAATTGAATGGTGCAACTGATTTTGCTGTGCTGTGAAAATTCAGATATTTGCATGACTGCTTTTGTTTTATTTTATGAATAGCAAAAAGCATTCAACCCATAATACATGTTGTTTTATTGGTCGCTCGTCCATTTCATATCCCATAGCTTAACCATTCATATATTTGGATTTCTCTCGACGAGGCGAGCAGTTCGAGTACCACCTTGATGGGTCTGCGACGTTTCCTTCCAGAGTTATTACAAAAAAACCACAAACATCCCAGAATCCTCTCGGTTTGGGGTCAAAATGTTGTCGCTCATTAAATCCCATAATAAACGTCGCATCGAATGAATGTGATTGAATTCTCCCCGTCTGGACGAGCAGAATTGAATGATGCAACTGATATTGCTGTCCTGTGAAAATTCAGATATTTGCATGACTTCTTTTGTTTTATTTTGTGAATAGCAAAAAGCATTCAACCCCATAATACATGTTGTTTTATTGGTCGCTCGTCCATTTCATATTCCATAGCTTAAGCATTCATATATTTGGATTCCTCTCGACGAGGCGAGCAGTTCGAGTACCACCTTGATGGGTCTGCGACGTTTCCTTCCAGAGTTATTACAAAAAAACCACAAACATCCCAGAATCCTCTCGGTTTGGGGTCAAAATGTTGTCGCTCATTAAATCCCATAAGAAACGTCGCATCGAATGAATGTGATTGAATTCTCCCCGTCTGGACGAGCGGAATTGAATGGTGCAACTGGTATTGCTGTCCTGTGAAAATTCAGATATTTGCATGACTGCTTTTGTTTTATTTTGTGAATAGCAAAAAGCATTCAACCCCATAATACATGTTGTTTTATTGGTCGCTCGTCCATTTCATATTCCATAGCTTAAGCATTCATATATTTGGATTCCTCTCGACGAGGCGAGAAGTACGAGTACCACCTTGATGGGTCTGCGACGTTTCCTTCCAGAGTTATTACCAAAAATACACAAACATCCCAGAATCCTCTCGGTTTGGGGTCAAAATGTTTTCGCTCATTAAATCCAATAAGAAACGTCGCATCGAATGAATGTGATTGAATTCTCCCCGTCTGGACGAGCGGAATTGAATGGTGCAACTGATATTGCTGTCCTGTGAAAATTCAGATATTTGCATGACTTCTTTTGTTTTATTTTGTGAATAGCAAAAAGCATTCAACCCCATAATACATGTTGTTTTATTAGTCGCTCGTCCATTTCATATCCCATAGCTTAAGCATTCATATATTTGGATTTCTCTCGACGAGCCGAGCAGTACGAGTACCACCTTGATGGGTCTGCGACGTTTCGTTCCAGAGTTATTACCAAAAAACCACAAACATCCCAGAATCCTCTCGGTTTGGGGTCAAAATGTTGTCGCTCATTAAATCCAATAAGAAACGTCGCATCGAATGAATGTGATTGAATTCTCCCCGTCTGGACGAGCGGAATTGAATGGTGCAACTGATTTTGCTGTGCTGTGAAAATTCAGATATTTGCATGACTGCTTTTGTTTTATTTTATGAATAGCAAAAAGCATTCAACCCATAATACATGTTGTTTTATTGGTCGCTCGTCCATTTCATATCCCATAGCTTAACCATTCATATATTTGGATTTCTCTCGACGAGGCGAGCAGTTCGAGTACCACCTTGATGGGTCTGCGACGTTTCCTTCCAGAGTTATTACAAAAAAACCACAAACATCCCAGAATCCTCTCGGTTTGGGGTCAAAATGTTGTCGCTCATTAAATCCCATAATAAACGTCGCATCGAATGAATGTGATTGAATTCTCCCCGTCTGGACGAGCAGAATTGAATGATGCAACTGATATTGCTGTCCTGTGAAAATTCAGATATTTGCATGACTTCTTTTGTTTTATTTTGTGAATAGCAAAAAGCATTCAACCCCATAATACATGTTGTTTTATTGGTCGCTCGTCCATTTCATATTCCATAGCTTAAGCATTCATATATTTGGATTCCTCTCGAGGAGGCGAGCAGTACGAGTACCACCTTGATGGGTCTGCGACGTTTCCTTCCAGAGTTATTACCAAAAATACACAAACATCCCAGAATCCTCTCGGTTTGGGGTCAAAATGTTGTCGCTCATTAAATCCAATAAGAAACGTCGCATCGAATGAATGTGATTGAATTCTCCCCATCTTGACGAGCGGAATTGAATGGTGCAACTGATTTTGCTGTGCTGTGAAAATTCAGATATTTGCATGACTTCTTTTGTTTTATTTTGTGAATAGCAAAAAGCATTCAACCCCATAATACATGTTGTTTTATTGGTCGCTCGTCCATTTCATATCCGATAGCTTAACCATTCATAGATTTGGATTCCTCTCGACGAGCCGAGCAGTACGAGTACCACCTTGATGGGTCTGCGACGTTTCCTTCCAGAGTTATTACCAAAAAAACACAAACATCCCAGAATCCTCTCGGTTTGGGGTCAAAATGTTGTCGCTCATTAAATCCAATAAGAAACGTCGCATCGAATGAATGTGATTGAATTCTCCCCGTCTGGACGAGCGGAATTGAATGGTGCAACTGATTTTGCTGTGCTGTGAAAATTCAGATATTTGCATGACTTCTTTTGTTTTATTTTGTGAATAGCAAAAAGCATTCAACCCCATAATACATGTTGTTTTATTGGTCGCTCGTCCATTTCATATCCGATAGCTTAACCATTCATAGATTTGGATTCCTCTCGACGAGCCGAGCAGTACGAGTACCACCTTGATGGGTCTGCAACGTTTCCTTCCAGAGTTATTACCAAAAAACCACAAACATCCCAGAATCCTCTCGGTTTGGGGTCAAAATGTTGTCGCTCATTAAATCCAATAAGAAACGTCGCATCGAATGAATGTGATTGAATTCTCCCCGTCTGGACGAGCGGAATTGAATGGTGCAACTGATTTTGCTGTGCTGTGAAAATTCAGATATTTGCATGACTGCTTTTGTTTTATTTTATGAATAGCAAAAAGCATTCAACCCATAATACATGTTGTTTTATTGGTCGCTCGTCCATTTCATATCCCATAGCTTAACCATTCATATATTTGGATTCCTCTCGACGAGGCGAGCAGTTCGAGTACCACCTGGATGGGTCTGCGACGTTTCCTTCCAGAGTTATTACCAAAAAACCACAAACATCCCAGAATCCTCTCGGTTTGGGGTCAAAATGTTGTCGCTCATTAAATCCCATAAGAAACGTCGCATCGAATGAATGTGATTGAATTCTCCCCGTCTGGACGAGCGGAATTGAATGGTGCAACTGATTTTGCTGTGCTGTGAAAATTCAGATATTTGCATGACTGCTTTTGTTTTATTTTATGAATAGCAAAAAGCATTCAACCCATAATACATGTTGTTTTATTGGTCGCTCGTCCATTTCATATCCCATAGCTTAACCATTCATATATTTGGATTCCTCTCGACGAGGCGAGCAGTTCGAGTACCACCTTGATGGGTCTGCGACGTTTCCTTCCAGAGTTATTACAAAAAAACCACAAACATCCCAGAATCCTCTCGGTTTGGGGTCAAAATGTTGTCGCTCATTAAATCCCATAAGAAACGTCGCATCGAATGAATGTGATTGAATTCTCCCCGTCTGGACGAGCGGAATTGAATGGTGCAACTGGTATTGCTGTCCTGTGAAAATTCAGATATTTGCATGACTGCTTTTGTTTTATTTTGTGAATAGCAAAAAGCATTCAACCCCATAATACATGTTGTTTTATTGGTCGCTCGTCCATTTCATATTCCATAGCTTAAGCATTCATATATTAGGATTCCTCTCGACGAGGCGAGCAGTTCGACTACCACCTTGATGGGTCTGCGACGTTTCCTTCCAGAGTTATTACAAAAAAACCACAAACATCCCAGAATCCTCTCGGTTTGGGGTCAAAATGTTGTCGCTCATTAAATCCCATAAGAAACGTCGCATCGAATGAATGTGATTGAATTCTCCCCGTCTGGACGAGCGGAATTGAATGGTGCAACTGGTATTGCTGTCCTGTGAAAATTCAGATATTTGCATGACTGCTTTTGTTTTATTTTGTGAATAGCAAAAAGCATTCAACCCCATAATACATGTTGTTTTATTGGTCGCTCGTCCATTTCATATTCCATAGCTTAAGCATTCATATATTTGGATTCCTCTCGAGGAGGCGAGCAGTACGAGTACCACCTTGATGGGTCTGCGACGTTTCCTTCCAGAGTTATTACCAAAAATACACAAACATCCCAGAATCCTCTCGGTTTGGGGTCAAAATGTTGTCGCTCATTAAATCCAATAAGAAACGTCGCATCGAATGAATGTGATTGAATTCTCCCCATCTTGACGAGCGGAATTGAATGGTGCAACTGATTTTGCTGTGCTGTGAAAATTCAGATATTTGCATGACTTCTTTTGTTTTATTTTGTGAATAGCAAAAAGCATTCAACCCCATAATACATGTTGTTTTATTGGTCGCTCGTCCATTTCATATCCGATAGCTTAACCATTCATAGATTTGGATTCCTCTCGACGAGCCGAGCAGTACGAGTACCACCTTGATGGGTCTGCGACGTTTCCTTCCAGAGTTATTACCAAAAAACCACAAACATCCCAGAATCCTCTCGGTTTGGGGTCAAAATGTTGTCGCTCATTAAATCCAATAAGAAACGTCGCATCGAATGAATGTGATTGAATTCTCCCCGTCTGGACGAGCGGAATTGAATGGTGCAACTGATTTTGCTGTGCTGTGAAAATTCAGATATTTGCATGACTTCTTTTGTTTTATTTTGTGAATAGCAAAAAGCATTCAACCCCATAATACATGTTGTTTTATTGGTCGCTCGTCCATTTCATATCCGATAGCTTAACCATTCATAGATTTGGATTCCTCTCGACGAGCCGAGCAGTACGAGTACCACCTTGATGGGTCTGCAACGTTTCCTTCCAGAGTTATTACCAAAAAACCACAAACATCCCAGAATCCTCTCGGTTTGGGGTCAAAATGTTGTCGCTCATTAAATCCAATAAGAAACGTCGCATCGAATGAATGTGATTGAATTCTCCCCGTCTGGACGAGCGGAATTGAATGGTGCAACTGATTTTGCTGTGCTGTGAAAATTCAGATATTTGCATGACTGCTTTTGTTTTATTTTATGAATAGCAAAAAGCATTCAACCCATAATACATGTTGTTTTATTGGTCGCTCGTCCATTTCATATCCCATAGCTTAACCATTCATATATTTGGATTCCTCTCGACGAGGCGAGCAGTTCGAGTACCACCTGGATGGGTCTGCGACGTTTCCTTCCAGAGTTATTACCAAAAAACCACAAACATCCCAGAATCCTCTCGGTTTGGGGTCAAAATGTTGTCGCTCATTAAATCCCATAAGAAACGTCGCATCGAATGAATGTGATTGAATTCTCCCCGTCTGGACGAGCGGAATTGAATGGTGCAACTGATTTTGCTGTGCTGTGAAAATTCAGATATTTGCATGACTGCTTTTGTTTTATTTTATGAATAGCAAAAAGCATTCAACCCATAATACATGTTGTTTTATTGGTCGCTCGTCCATTTCATATCCCATAGCTTAACCATTCATATATTTGGATTCCTCTCGACGAGGCGAGCAGTTCGAGTACCACCTTGATGGGTCTGCGACGTTTCCTTCCAGAGTTATTACAAAAAAACCACAAACATCCCAGAATCCTCTCGGTTTGGGGTCAAAATGTTGTCGCTCATTAAATCCCATAAGAAACGTCGCATCGAATGAATGTGATTGAATTCTCCCCGTCTGGACGAGCGGAATTGAATGGTGCAACTGGTATTGCTGTCCTGTGAAAATTCAGATATTTGCATGACTGCTTTTGTTTTATTTTGTGAATAGCAAAAAGCATTCAACCCCATAATACATGTTGTTTTATTGGTCGCTCGTCCATTTCATATTCCATAGCTTAAGCATTCATATATTTGGATTCCTCTCGACGAGGCGAGAAGTACGAGTACCACCTTGATGGGTCTGCGACGTTTCCTTCCAGAGTTATTACCAAAAATACACAAACATCCCAGAATCCTCTCGGTTTGGGGTCAAAATGTTTTCGCTCATTAAATCCAATAAGAAACGTCGCATCGAATGAATGTGATTGAATTCTCCCCGTCTGGACGAGCGGAATTGAATGGTGCAACTGATATTGCTGTCCTGTGAAAATTCAGATATTTGCATGACTGCTTTTGTTTTATTTTGTGAATAGCAAAAAGCATTCAACCCCATAATACATGTTGTTTTATTGGTCGCTCGTCCATTTCATATTCCATAGCTTAAGCATTCATATATTTGGATTCCTCTCGAGGAGGCGAGCAGTACGAGTACCACCTTGATGGGTCTGCGACGTTTCCTTCCAGAGTTATTACCAAAAATACACAAACATCCCAGAATCCTCTCGGTTTGGGGTCAAAATGTTGTCGCTCATTAAATCCAATAAGAAACGTCGCATCGAATGAATGTGATTGAATTCTCCCCGTCTGGACGAGTGGAATTGAATGGTGCAACTGATTTTGCTGTGCTGTGAAAATTCAGATATTTGCATGACTGCTTTTGTTTTATTTTATGAATAGCAAAAAGCATTCAACCCATAATACATGTTGTTTTATTGGTCGCTCGTCCATTTCATATCCCATAGCTTAACCATTCATATATTTGGATTCCTCTCGACGAGGCGAGCAGTTCGAGTACCACCTTGATGGGTCTGCGACGTTTCCTTCCAGAGTTATTACCAAAAATACACAAACATCCCAGAATCCTCTCGGTTTGGGGTCAAAATGTTGTCGCTCATTAAATCCAATAAGAAACGTCGCATCGAATGAATGTGATTGAATTCTCCCCATCTTGACGAGCGGAATTGAATGGTGCAACTGATTTTGCTGTGCTGTGAAAATTCAGATATTTGCATGACTTCTTTTGTTTTATTTTGTGAATAGCAAAAAGCATTCAACCCCATAATACATGTTGTTTTATTGGTCGCTCGTCCATTTCATATCCGATAGCTTAACCATTCATAGATTTGGATTCCTCTCGACGAGCCGAGCAGTACGAGTACCACCTTGATGGGTCTGCGACGTTTCCTTCCAGAGTTATTACCAAAAAACCACAAACATCCCAGAATCCTCTCGGTTTGGGGTCAAAATGTTGTCGCTCATTAAATCCAATAAGAAACGTCGCATCGAATGAATGTGATTGAATTCTCCCCGTCAAGACGAGCGGAATTGAATGGTGCAACTGATTTTGCTGTGCTGTGAAAATTCAGATATTTGCATGACTGCTTTTGTTTTATTTTATGAATAGCAAAAAGCATTCAACCCATAATACATGTTGTTTTATTGGTCGCTCGTCCATTTCATATCCCATAGCTTAACCATTCATATATTTGGATTCCTCTCGACGAGGCGAGCAGTTCGAGTACCACCTTGATGGGTCTGCGACGTTTCCTTCCAGAGTTATTACCAAAAAACCACAAACATCCCAGAATCCTCTCGGTTTGGGGTCAAAATGTTGTCGCTCATTAAATCCCATAAGAAACGTCGCATCGAATGAATGTGATTGAATTCTCCCCGTCTGGACGAGCGGAATTGAATGGTGCAACTGATATTGCTGTCCTGTGAAAATTCAGATATTTGCATGACTGCTTTTGTTTTATTTTGTGAATAGCAAAAAGCATTCAACCCCATAATACATGTTGTTTTATTGGTCGCTCGTCCATTTCATATTCCATAGCTTAAGCATTCATATATATATTTGGATTCCTCTCGACGAGGCGAGCAGTACGAGTACCACCTTGATGGGTCTGCGACGTTTCCTTCCAGAGTTATTACCAAAAATACACAAACATCCCAGAATCCTCTCGGTTTGGGGTCAAAATGTTGTCGCTCATTAAATCCAATAAGAAACGTCGCATCGAATGAATGTGATTGAATTCTCCCCATCTTGACGAGCGGAATTGAATGGTGCAACTGATTTTGCTGTGCTGTGAAAATTCAGATATTTGCATGACTTCTTTTGTTTTATTTTGTGAATAGCAAAAAGCATTCAACCCCATAATACATGTTGTTTTATTGGTCGCTCGTCCATTTCATATCCGATAGCTTAACCATTCATAGATTTGGATTCCTCTCGACGAGCCGAGCAGTACGAGTACCACCTTGATGGGTCTGCGACGTTTCCTTTCAGAGTTATTACCAAAAAACCACAAACATCCCAGAATCCTCTCGGTTTGGGGTCAAAATGTTGTCGCTCATTAAATCCAATAAGAAACGTCGCATCGAATGAATGTGATTGAATTCTCCCCATCTTGACGAGCGGAATTGAATGGTGCAACTGATATTGCTGTCCTGTGAAAATTCAGATATTTGCATGACTGCTTTTGTTTTATTTTGTGAATAGCAAAAAGCATTCAACCCCATAATACATGTTGTTTTATTGGTCGCTCGTCCATTTCATATTCCATAGCTTAAGCATTCATATATATATTTGGATTCCTCTCGACGAGGCGAGCAGTACGAGTACCACCTTGATGGGTCTGCGACGTTTCCTTCCAGAGTTATTACCAAAAATACACAAACATCCCAGAATCCTCTCGGTTTGGGGTCAAAATGTTGTCGCTCATTAAATCCAATAAGAAACGTCGCATCGAATGAATGTGATTGAATTCTCCCCATCTTGACGAGCGGAATTGAATGGTGCAACTGATTTTGCTGTGCTGTGAAAATTCAGATATTTGCATGACTTCTTTTGTTTTATTTTGTGAATAGCAAAAAGCATTCAACCCCATAATACATGTTGTTTTATTGGTCACTCGTCCATTTCATATCCGATAGCTTAACCATTGATAGATTTGGATTCCTCTCGACGAGCCGAGCAGTACGAGTACCACCTTGATGGGTCTGCGACGTTTCCTTCCAGAGTTATTACCAAAAAACCACAAACATCCCAGAATCCTCTCGGTTTGGGGTCAAAATGTTGTCGCTCATTAAATCCCATAAGAAACGTCGCATCGAATGAATGTGATTGAATTCTCCCCGTCTGGACGAGCGGAATTGAATGGTGCAACTGATATTGCTGTCCTGTGAAAATTCAGATATTTGCATGACTGCTTTTGTTTTATTTTGTGAATAGCAAAAAGCATTCAACCCCATAATACATGTTGTTTTATTGGTCGCTCGTCCATTTCATATTCCATAGCTTAAGCATTCATATATTTGGATTCCTCTCGACGAGGCGAGCAGTGCGAGTACCACCTTGATGGGTCTGCGACGTTTCCTTCCAGAGTTATTACCAAAAATACACAAACATCCCAGAATCCTCTCGGTTTGGGGTCAAAATGTTGTCGCTCATTAAATCCAATAAGAAACGTCGCATCGAATGAATGTGATTGAATTCTCCCCATCTTGACGAGCGGAATTGAATGGTGCAACTGATTTTGCTGTGCTGTGAAAATTCAGATATTTGCATGACTTCTTTTGTTTTATTTTGTGAATAGCAAAAAGCATTCAACCCCATAATACATGTTGTTTTATTGGTCGCTCGTCCATTTCATATTCCATAGCTTAAGCATTCATATATTTGGATTCCTCTCGACGAGGCGAGCAGTTCGAGTACCACCTTGATGGGTCTGCGACGTTTCCTTCCAGAGTTATTACAAAAAAACCACAAACATCCCAGAATCCTCTCGGTTTGGGGTCAAAATGTTGTCGCTCATTAAATCCCATAAGAAACGTCGCATCGAATGAATGTGATTGAATTCTCCCCGTCTGGACGAGCGGAATTGAATGGTGCAACTGGTATTGCTGTCCTGTGAAAATTCAGATATTTGCATGACTGCTTTTGTTTTATTTTGTGAATAGCAAAAAGCATTCAACCCCATAATACATGTTGTTTTATTGGTCGCTCGTCCATTTCATATTCCATAGCTTAAGCATTCATATATTTGGATTCCTCTCGACGAGGCGAGAAGTACGAGTACCACCTTGATGGGTCTGCGACGTTTCCTTCCAGAGTTATTACCAAAAATACACAAACATCCCAGAATCCTCTCGGTTTGGGGTCAAAATGTTTTCGCTCATTAAATCCAATAAGAAACGTCGCATCGAATGAATGTGATTGAATTCTCCCCGTCTGGACGAGCGGAATTGAATGGTGCAACTGATATTGCTGTCCTGTGAAAATTCAGATATTTGCATGACTTCTTTTGTTTTATTTTGTGAATAGCAAAAAGCATTCAACCCCATAATACATGTTGTTTTATTAGTCGCTCGTCCATTTCATATCCCATAGCTTAAGCATTCATATATTTGGATTTCTCTCGACGAGCCGAGCAGTACGAGTACCACCTTGATGGGTCTGCGACGTTTCGTTCCAGAGTTATTACCAAAAAACCACAAACATCCCAGAATCCTCTCGGTTTGGGGTCAAAATGTTGTCGCTCATTAAATCCAATAAGAAACGTCGCATCGAATGAATGTGATTGAATTCTCCCCGTCTGGACGAGCGGAATTGAATGGTGCAACTGATTTTGCTGTGCTGTGAAAATTCAGATATTTGCATGACTGCTTTTGTTTTATTTTATGAATAGCAAAAAGCATTCAACCCATAATACATGTTGTTTTATTGGTCGCTCGTCCATTTCATATCCCATAGCTTAACCATTCATATATTTGGATTTCTCTCGACGAGGCGAGCAGTTCGAGTACCACCTTGATGGGTCTGCGACGTTTCCTTCCAGAGTTATTACAAAAAAACCACAAACATCCCAGAATCCTCTCGGTTTGGGGTCAAAATGTTGTCGCTCATTAAATCCCATAATAAACGTCGCATCGAATGAATGTGATTGAATTCTCCCCGTCTGGACGAGCAGAATTGAATGATGCAACTGATATTGCTGTCCTGTGAAAATTCAGATATTTGCATGACTTCTTTTGTTTTATTTTGTGAATAGCAAAAAGCATTCAACCCCATAATACATGTTGTTTTATTGGTCGCTCGTCCATTTCATATTCCATAGCTTAAGCATTCATATATTTGGATTCCTCTCGACGAGGCGAGCAGTACGAGTACCACCTTGATGGGTCTGCGACGTTTCCTTCCAGAGTTATTACCAAAAATACACAAACATCCCAGAATCCTCTCGGTTTGGGGTCAAAATGTTGTCGCTCATTAAATCCAATAAGAAACGTCGCATCGAATGAATGTGATTGAATTCTCCCCATCTTGACGAGCGGAATTGAATGGTGCAACTGATTTTGCTGTGCTGTGAAAATTCAGATATTTGCATGACTTCTTTTGTTTTATTTTGTGAATAGCAAAAAGCATTCAACCCCATAATACATGTTGTTTTATTGGTCGCTCGTCCATTTCATATCCGATAGCTTAATCATTCATATATTTGGATTCCTCTCGACGAGGCGAGCAGTTCGAGTACCACCTTGATGGGTCTGCGACGTTTCCTTCCAGAGTTATTACAAAAAAACCACAAACATCCCAGAATCCTCTCGGTTTGGGGTCAAAATGTTGTCGCTCATTAAATCCCATAAGAAACGTCGCATCGAATGAATGTGATTGAATTCTCCCCGTCTGGACGAGCGGAATTGAATGGTGCAACTGGTATTGCTGTCCTGTGAAAATTCAGATATTTGCATGACTGCTTTTGTTTTATTTTGTGAATAGCAAAAAGCATTCAACCCCATAATACATGTTGTTTTATTGGTCGCTCGTCCATTTCATATTCCATAGCTTAAGCATTCATATATTTGGATTCCTCTCGACGAGGCGAGAAGTACGAGTACCACCTTGATGGGTCTGCGACGTTTCCTTCCAGAGTTATTACCAAAAATACACAAACATCCCAGAATCCTCTCGGTTTGGGGTCAAAATGTTTTCGCTCATTAAATCCAATAAGAAACGTCGCATCGAATGAATGTGATTGAATTCTCCCCGTCTGGACGAGCGGAATTGAATGGTGCAACTGATATTGCTGTCCTGTGAAAATTCAGATATTTGCATGACTTCTTTTGTTTTATTTTGTGAATAGCAAAAAGCATTCAACCCCATAATACATGTTGTTTTATTAGTCGCTCGTCCATTTCATATCCCATAGCTTAAGCATTCATATATTTGGATTTCTCTCGACGAGCCGAGCAGTACGAGTACCACCTTGATGGGTCTGCGACGTTTCGTTCCAGAGTTATTACCAAAAAACCACAAACATCCCAGAATCCTCTCGGTTTGGGGTCAAAATGTTGTCGCTCATTAAATCCAATAAGAAACGTCGCATCGAATGAATGTGATTGAATTCTCCCCGTCTGGACGAGCGGAATTGAATGGTGCAACTGATTTTGCTGTGCTGTGAAAATTCAGATATTTGCATGACTTCTTTTGTTTTATTTTGTGAATAGCAAAAAGCATTCAACCCCATAATACATGTTGTTTTATTGGTCGCTCGTCCATTTCATATTCCATAGCTTAAGCATTCATATATTTGGATTCCTCTCGACGAGGCGAGCAGTACGAGTACCACCTTGATGGGTCTGCGACGTTTCCTTCCAGAGTTATTACCAAAAATACACAAACATCCCAGAATCCTCTCGGTTTGGGGTCAAAATGTTGTCGCTCATTAAATCCAATAAGAAACGTCGCATCGAATGAATGTGATTGAATTCTCCCCATCTTGACGAGCGGAATTGAATGGTGCAACTGATTTTGCTGTGCTGTGAAAATTCAGATATTTGCATGACTTCTTTTGTTTTATTTTGTGAATAGCAAAAAGCATTCAACCCCATAATACATGTTGTTTTATTGGTCGCTCGTCCATTTCATATCCGATAGCTTAACCATTCATAGATTTGGATTCCTCTCGACGAGCCGAACAGTACGAGTACCACCTTGATGGGTCTGCGACGTTTCCTTCCAGAGTTATTACCAAAAAACCACAAACATCCCAGAATCCTCTCGGTTTGGGGTCAAAATGTTGTCGCTCATTAAATCCAATAAGAAACGTCGCATCGAATGAATGTGATTGAATTCTCCCCGTCTGGACGAGCGGAATTGAATGGTGCAACTGATTTTGCTGTGCTGTGAAAATTCAGATATTTGCATGACTTCTTTTGTTTTATTTTGTGAATAGCAAAAAGCATTCAACCCCATAATACATGTTGTTTTATTGGTCGCTCGTCCATTTCATATCCGATAGCTTAACCATTCATAGATTTGGATTCCTCTCGACGAGCCGAGCAGTACGAGTACCACCTTGATGGGTCTGCGACGTTTCCTTCCAGAGTTATTACCAAAAAACCACAAACATCCCAGAATCCTCTCGGTTTGGGGTCAAAATGTTGTCGCTCATTAAATCCAATAAGAAACGTCGCATCGAATGAATGTGATTGAATTCTCCCCGTCTGGACGAGCGGAATTGAATGGTGCAACTGATTTTGCTGTGCTGTGAAAATTCAGATATTTGCATGACTGCTTTTGTTTTATTTTATGAATAGCAAAAAGCATTCAACCCATAATACATGTTGTTTTATTGGTCGCTCGTCCATTTCATATCCCATAGCTTAACCATTCATATATTTGGATTCCTCTCGACGAGGCGAGCAGTTCGAGTACCACCTGGATGGGTCTGCGACGTTTCCTTCCATAGTTATTACCAAAAAACCACAAACATCCCAGAATCCTCTCGGTTTGGGGTCAAAATGTTGTCGCTCATTAAATCCCATAAGAAACGTCGCATCGAATGAATGTGATTGAATTCTCCCCGTCTGGACGAGCGGAATTGAATGGTGCAACTGATTTTGCTGTGCTGTGAAAATTCAGATATTTGCATGACTGCTTTTGTTTTATTTTATGAATAGCAAAAAGCATTCAACCCATAATACATGTTGTTTTATTGGTCGCTCGTCCATTTCATATCCCATAGCTTAACCATTCATATATTTGGATTCCTCTCGACGAGGCGAGCAGTTCGAGTACCACCTTGATGGGTCTGGGACGTTTCCTTCCAGAGTTATTACAAAAAAACCACAAACATCCCAGAATCCTCTCGGTTTGGGGTCAAAATGTTGTCGCTCATTAAATCCCATAAGAAACGTCGCATCGAATGAATGTGATTGAATTCTCCCCGTCTGGACGAGCGGAATTGAATGGTGCAACTGGTATTGCTGTCCTTTGAAAATTCAGATATTTGCATGACTGCTTTTGTTTTATTTTGTGAATAGCAAAAAGCATTCAACCCCATAATACATGTTGTTTTATTGGTCGCTCGTCCATTTCATATTCCATAGCTTAAGCATTCATATATTTGGATTCCTCTCGACGAGGCGAGAAGTACGAGTACCACCTTGATGGGTCTGCGACGTTTCCTTCCAGAGCTATTACCAAAAATACACAAACATCCCAGAATCCTCTCGGTTTGGGGTCAAAATGTTTTCGCTCATTAAATCCAATAAGAAACGTCGCATCGAATGAATGTGATTGAATTCTCCCCGTCTGGACGAGCGGAATTGAATGGTGCAACTGATATTGCTGTCCTGTGAAAATTCAGATATTTGCATGACTGCTTTTGTTTTATTTTGTGAATAGCAAAAAGCATTCAACCCCATAATACATGTTGTTTTATTGGTCGCTCGTCCATTTCATATTCCATAGCTTAAGCATTCATATATTTGGATTCCTCTCGAGGAGGCGAGCAGTACGAGTACCACCTTGATGGGTCTGCGACGTTTCCTTCCAGAGTTATTACCAAAAATACACAAACATCCCAGAATCCTCTCGGTTTGGGGTCAAAATGTTGTCGCTCATTAAATCCAATAAGAAACGTCGCATCGAATGAATGTGATTGAATTCTCCCCGTCTGGACGAGTGGAATTGAATGGTGCAACTGATTTTGCTGTGCTGTGAAAATTCAGATATTTGCATGACTGCTTTTGTTTTATTTTATGAATAGCAAAAAGCATTCAACCCATAATACATGTTGTTTTATTGGTCGCTCGTCCATTTCATATCCCATAGCTTAACCATTCATATATTTGGATTCCTCTCGACGAGGCGAGCAGTTCGAGTACCACCTTGATGGGTCTGCGACGTTTCCTTCCAGAGTTATTACCAAAAATACACAAACATCCCAGAATCCTCTCGGTTTGGGGTCAAAATGTTGTCGCTCATTAAATCCAATAAGAAACGTCGCATCGAATGAATGTGATTGAATTCTCCCCATCTTGACGAGCGGAATTGAATGGTGCAACTGATTTTGCTGTGCTGTGAAAATTCAGATATTTGCATGACTTCTTTTGTTTTATTTTGTGAATAGCAAAAAGCATTCAACCCCATAATACATGTTGTTTTATTGGTCGCTCGTCCATTTCATATCCGATAGCTTAACCATTCATAGATTTGGATTCCTCTCGACGAGCCGAGCAGTACGAGTACCACCTTGATGGGTCTGCGACGTTTCCTTTCAGAGTTATTACCAAAAAACCACAAACATCCCAGAATCCTCTCGGTTTGGGGTCAAAATGTTGTCGCTCATTAAATCCAATAAGAAACGTCGCATCGAATGAATGTGATTGAATTCTCCCCATCTTGACGAGCGGAATTGAATGGTGCAACTGATATTGCTGTCCTGTGAAAATTCAGATATTTGCATGACTGCTTTTGTTTTATTTTGTGAATAGCAAAAAGCATTCAACCCCATAATACATGTTGTTTTATTGGTCGCTCGTCCATTTCATATTCCATAGCTTAAGCATTCATATATATATTTGGATTCCTCTCGACGAGGCGAGCAGTACGAGTACCACCTTGATGGGACTGCGACGTTTCCTTCCAGAGTTATTACCAAAAATACACAAACATCCCAGAATCCTCTCGGTTTGGGGTCAAAATGTTGTCGCTCATTAAATCCAATAAGAAACGTCGCATCGAATGAATGTGATTGAATTCTCCCCATCTTGACGAGCGGAATTGAATGGTGCAACTGATTTTGCTGTGCTGTGAAAATTCAGATATTTGCATGACTTCTTTTGTTTTATTTTGTGAATAGCAAAAAGCATTCAACCCCATAATACATGTTGTTTTATTGGTCGCTCGTCCATTTCATATCCGATAGCTTAACCATTCATAGATTTGGATTCCTCTCGACGAGCCGAGCAGTACGAGTACCACCTTGATGGGTCTGCGACGTTTCCTTTCAGAGTTATTACCAAAAAACCACAAACATCCCAGAATCCTCTCGGTTTGGGGTCAAAATGTTGTCGCTCATTAAATCCAATAAGAAACGTCGCATCGAATGAATGTGATTGAATTCTCCCCATCTTGACGAGCGGAATTGAATGGTGCAACTGATTTTGCTGTGCTGTGAAAATTCAGATATTTGCATGACTGCTTTTGTTTTATTTTATGAATAGCAAAAAGCATTCAACCCATAATACATGTTGTTTTATTGGTCGCTCGTCCATTTCATATCCCATAGCTTAACCATTCATATATTTGGATTCCTCTCGACGAGGCGAGCAGTACGAGTACCACCTTGATGGGTCTGCGACGTTTCCTTCCAGAGTTATTACCAAAAATACACAAACATCCCAGAATCCTCTCGGTTTGGGGTCAAAATGTTGTCGCTCATTAAATCCAATAAGAAACGTCGCATCGAATGAATGTGATTGAATTCTCCCCATCTTGACGAGCGGAATTGAATGGTGCAACTGATTTTGCTGTGCTGTGAAAATTCAGATATTTGCATGACTTCTTTTGTTTTATTTTGTGAATAGCAAAAAGCATTCAACCCCATAATACATGTTGTTTTATTGGTCGCTCGTCCATTTCATATCCGATAGCTTAACCATTCATAGATTTGGATTCCTCTCGACGAGCCGAGCAGTACGAGTACCACCTTGATGGGTCTGCGACGTTTCCTTCTAGAGTTATTACCAAAAAACCACAAACATCCCAGAATCCTCTCGGTTTGGGGTCAAAATGTTGTCGCTCATTAAATCCCATAAGAAACGTCGCATCGAATGAATGTGATTGAATTCTCCCCGTCTGGACGAGCGGAATTGAATGGTGCAACTGATATTGCTGTCCTGTGAAAATTCAGATATTTGCATGACTGCTTTTGTTTTATTTTGTGAATAGCAAAAAGCATTCAACCCCATAATACATGTTGTTTTATTGGTCGCTCGTCCATTTCATATTCCATAGCTTAAGCATTCATATATTTGGATTCCTCTCGAGGAGGCGAGCAGTACGAGTACCACCTTGATGGGTCTGCGACGTTTCCTTCCAGAGTTATTACCAAAAATACACAAACATCCCAGAATCCTCTCGGTTTGGGGTCAAAATGTTGTCGCTCATTAAATCCAATAAGAAACGTCGCATCGAATGAATGTGATTGAATTCTCCCCATCTTGACGAGCGGAATTGAATGGTGCAACTGATTTTGCTGTGCTGTGAAAATTCAGATATTTGCATGACTGCTTTTGTTTTATTTTGTGAATAGCAAAAAGCATTCAACCCCATAATACATGTTGTTTTATTGGTCGCTCGTCCATTTCATATTCCATAGCTTAAGCATTCATATATTTGGATTCCTCTCGAGGAGGCGAGCAGTACGAGTACCACCTTGATGGGTCTGCGACGTTTCCTTCCAGAGTTATTACCAAAAAACCACAAACATCCCAGAATCCTCTCGGTTTGGGGTCAAAATGTTGTCGCTCATTAAATCCCATAAGAAACGTCGCATCGAATGAATGTGATTGAATTCTCCCCGTCTGGACGAGCGGAATTGAATGGTGCAACTGATATTGCTGTCCTGTGAAAATTCAGATATTTGCATGACTGCTTTTGTTTTATTTTGTGAATAGCAAAAAGCATTCAACCCCATAATACATGTTGTTTTATTGGTCGCTCGTCCATTTCATATTCCATAGCTTAAGCATTCATATATATATTTGGATTCCTCTCGACGAGGCGAGCAGTACGAGTACCACCTTGATGGGTCTGCGACGTTTCCTTCCAGAGTTATTACCAAAAATACACAAACATCCCAGAATCCTCTCGGTTTGGGGTCAAAATGTTGTCGCTCATTAAATCCAATAAGAAACGTCGCATCGAATGAATGTGATTGAATTCTCCCCATCTTGACGAGCGGAATTGAATGGTGCAACTGATTTTGCTGTGCTGTGAAAATTCAGATATTTGCATGACTTCTTTTGTTTTATTTTGTGAATAGCAAAAAGCATTCAACCCCATAATACATGTTGTTTTATTGGTCGCTCGTCCATTTCATATCCGATAGCTTAACCATTCATAGATTTGGATTCCTCTCGACGAGCCGAGCAGTACGAGTACCACCTTGATGGGTCTGCGACGTTTCCTTTCAGAGTTATTACCAAAAAACCACAAACATCCCAGAATCCTCTCGGTTTGGGGTCAAAATGTTGTCGCTCATTAAATCCAATAAGAAACGTCGCATCGAATGAATGTGATTGAATTCTCCCCATCTTGACGAGCGGAATTGAATGGTGCAACTGATATTGCTGTCCTGTGAAAATTCAGATATTTGCATGACTGCTTTTGTTTTATTTTGTGAATAGCAAAAAGCATTCAACCCCATAATACATGTTGTTTTATTGGTCGCTCGTCCATTTCATATTCCATAGCTTAAGCATTCATATATATATTTGGATTCCTCTCGACGAGGCGAGCAGTACGAGTACCACCTTGATGGGTCTGCGACGTTTCCTTCCAGAGTTATTACCAAAAATACACAAACATCCCAGAATCCTCTCGGTTTGGGGTCAAAATGTTGTCGCTCATTAAATCCAATAAGAAACGTCGCATCGAATGAATGTGATTGAATTCTCCCCATCTTGACGAGCGGAATTGAATGGTGCAACTGATTTTGCTGTGCTGTGAAAATTCAGATATTTGCATGACTTCTTTTGTTTTATTTTGTGAATAGCAAAAAGCATTCAACCCCATAATACATGTTGTTTTATTGGTCGCTCGTCCATTTCATATCCGATAGCTTAACCATTCATAGATTTGGATTCCTCTCGACGAGCCGAGCAGTACGAGTACCACCTTGATGGGTCTGCGACGTTTCCTTTCAGAGTTATTACCAAAAAACCACAAACATCCCAGAATCCTCTCGGTTTGGGGTCAAAATGTTGTCGCTCATTAAATCCAATAAGAAACGTCGCATCGAATGAATGTGATTGAATTCTCCCCATCTTGACGAGCGGAATTGAATGGTGCAACTGATATTGCTGTCCTGTGAAAATTCAGATATTTGCATGACTGCTTTTGTTTTATTTTGTGAATAGCAAAAAGCATTCAACCCCATAATACATGTTGTTTTATTGGTCGCTCGTCCATTTCATATTCCATAGCTTAAGCATTCATATATATATTTGGATTCCTCTCGACGAGGCGAGCAGTACGAGTACCACCTTGATGGGTCTGCGACGTTTCCTTCCAGAGTTATTACCAAAAATACACAAACATCCCAGAATCCTCTCGGTTTGGGGTCAAAATGTTGTCGCTCATTAAATCCAATAAGAAACGTCGCATCGAATGAATGTGATTGAATTCTCCCCATCTTGACGAGCGGAATTGAATGGTGCAACTGATTTTGCTGTGCTGTGAAAATTCAGATATTTGCATGACTTCTTTTGTTTTATTTTGTGAATAGCAAAAAGCATTCAACCCCATAATACATGTTGTTTTATTGGTCGCTCGTCCATTTCATATCCGATAGCTTAACCATTCATAGATTTGGATTCCTCTCGACGAGCCGAGCAGTACGAGTACCACCTTGATGGGTCTGCGACGTTTCCTTCTAGAGTTATTACCAAAAAACCACAAACATCCCAGAATCCTCTCGGTTTGGGGTCAAAATGTTGTCGCTCATTAAATCCCATAAGAAACGTCGCATCGAATGAATGTGATTGAATTCTCCCCGTCTGGACGAGCGGAATTGAATGGTGCAACTGATATTGCTGTCCTGTGAAAATTCAGATATTTGCATGACTGCTTTTGTTTTATTTTGTGAATAGCAAAAAGCATTCAACCCCATAATACATGTTGTTTTATTGGTCGCTCGTCCATTTCATATTCCATAGCTTAAGCATTCATATATTTGGATTCCTCTCGAGGAGGCGAGCAGTACGAGTACCACCTTGATGGGTCTGCGACGTTTCCTTCCAGAGTTATTACCAAAAATACACAAACATCCCAGAATCCTCTCGGTTTGGGGTCAAAATGTTGTCGCTCATTAAATCCAATAAGAAACGTCGCATCGAATGAATGTGATTGAATTCTCCCCATCTTGACGAGCAGAATTGAATGGTGCAACTGATTTTGCTGTGCTGTGAAAATTCAGATATTTGCATGACTTCTTTTGTTTTATTTTGTGAATAGCAAAAAGCATTCAACCCCATAATACATGTTGTTTTATTGGTCGCTCGTCCATTTCATATCCGATAGCTTAACCATTCATAGATTTGGATTCCTCTCGACGAGCCGAGCAGTACGAGTACCACCTTGATGGGTCTGCGACGTTTCCTTCCAGAGTTATTACCAAAAAACCACAAACATCCCAGAATCCTCTCGGTTTGGGGTCAAAATGTTGTCGCTCATTAAATCCAATAAGAAACGTCGCATCGAATGAATGTGATTGAATTCTCCCCGTCTGGACGAGCGGAATTGAATGGTGCAACTGATTTTGCTGTGCTGTGAAAATTCAGATATTTGCATGACTGCTTTTGTTTTATTTTATGAATAGCAAAAAGCATTCAACCCATAATACATGTTGTTTTATTGGTCGCTCGTCCATTTCATATCCCATAGCTTAACCATTCATATATTTGGATTCCTCTCGACGAGGCGAGCAGTTCGAGTACCACCTGGATGGGTCTGCGACGTTTCCTTCCAGAGTTATTACCAAAAAACCACAAACATCCCAGAATCCTCTCGGTTTGGGGTCAAAATGTTGTCGCTCATTAAATCCCATAAGAAACGTCGCATCGAATGAATGTGATTGAATTCTCCCCGTCTGGACGAGCGGAATTGAATGGTGCAACTGATTTTGCTGTGCTGTGAAAATTCAGATATTTGCATGACTGCTTTTGTTTTATTTTATGAATAGCAAAAAGCATTCAACCCATAATACATGTTGTTTTATTGGTCGCTCGTCCATTTCATATCCCATAGCTTAACCATTCATATATTTGGATTTCTCTCGACGAGGCGAGCAGTTCGAGTACCACCTTGATGGGTCTGCGACGTTTCCTTCCAGAGTTATTACAAAAAAACCACAAACATCCCAGAATCCTCTCGGTTTGGGGTCAAAATGTTGTCGCTCATTAAATCCCATAATAAACGTCGCATCGAATTAATGTGATTGAATTCTCCCCGTCTGGACGAGCAGAATTGAATGATGCAACTGATATTGCTGTCCTGTGAAAATTCAGATATTTGCATGACTTCTTTTGTTTTATTTTGTGAATAGCAAAAAGCATTCAACCCCATAATACATGTTGTTTTATTGGTCGCTCGTCCATTTCATATTCCATAGCTTAAGCATTCATATATTTGGATTCCTCTCGACGAGGCGAGCAGTACGAGTACCACCTTGATGGGTCTGCGACGTTTCCTTCCAGAGTTATTACCAAAAATACACAAACATCCCAGAATCCTCTCGGTTTGGGGTCAAAATGTTGTCGCTCATTAAATCCAATAAGAAACGTCGCATCGAATGAATGTGATTGAATTCTCCCCATCTTGACGAGCGGAATTGAATGGTGCAACTGATTTTGCTGTGCTGTGAAAATTCAGATATTTGCATGACTTCTTTTGTTTTATTTTGTGAATAGCAAAAAGCATTCAACCCCATAATACATGTTGTTTTATTGGTCGCTCGTCCATTTCATATCCGATAGCTTAAGCATTCATATATTTGGATTCCTCTCGACGAGGCGAGCAGTTCGAGTACCACCTTGATGGGTCTGCGACGTTTCCTTCCAGAGTTATTACAAAAAAACCACAAACATCCCAGAATCCTCTCGGTTTGGGGTCAAAATGTTGTCGCTCATTAAATCCAATAAGAAACGTCGCATCGAATGAATGTGATTGAATTCTCCCCATCTTGACGAGCGGAATTGAATGGTGCAACTGATTTTGCTGTGCTGTGAAAATTCAGATATTTGCATGACTTCTTTTGTTTTATTTTGTGAATAGCAAAAAGCATTCAACCCCATAATACATGTTGTTTTATTGGTCGCTCGTCCATTTCATATCCGATAGCTTAACCATTCATAGATTTGGATTCCTCTCGACGAGCCGAGCAGTACGAGTACCACCTTGATGGGTCTGCGACGTTTCCTTCTAGAGTTATTACCAAAAAACCACAAACATCCCAGAATCCTCTCGGTTTGGGGTCAAAATGTTGTCGCTCATTAAATCCCATAAGAAACGTCGCATCGAATGAATGTGATTGAATTCTCCCCGTCTGGACGAGCGGAATTGAATGGTGCAACTGATATTGCTGTCCTGTGAAAATTCAGATATTTGCATGACTGCTTTTGTTTTATTTTGTGAATAGCAAAAAGCATTCAACCCCATAATACATGTTGTTTTATTGGTCGCTCGTCCATTTCATATTCCATAGCTTAAGCATTCATATATTTGGATTCCTCTCGAGGAGGCGAGCAGTACGAGTACCACCTTGATGGGTCTGCGACGTTTCCTTCCAGAGTTATTACCAAAAATACACAAACATCCCAGAATCCTCTCGGTTTGGGGTCAAAATGTTGTCGCTCATTAAATCCAATAAGAAACGTCGCATCGAATGAATGTGATTGAATTCTCCCCATCTTGACGAGCGGAATTGAATGGTGCAACTGATTTTGCTGTGCTGTGAAAATTCAGATATTTGCATGACTGCTTTTGTTTTATTTTGTGAATAGCAAAAAGCATTCAACCCCATAATACATGTTGTTTTATTGGTCGCTCGTCCATTTCATATTCCATAGCTTAAGCATTCATATATTTGGATTCCTCTCGAGGAGGCGAGCAGTACGAGTACCACCTTGATGGGTCTGCGACGTTTCCTTCCAGAGTTATTACCAAAAAACCACAAACATCCCAGAATCCTCTCGGTTTGGGGTCAAAATGTTGTCGCTCATTAAATCCCATAAGAAACGTCGCATCGAATGAATGTGATTGAATTCTCCCCGTCTGGACGAGCGGAATTGAATGGTGCAACTGATATTGCTGTCCTGTGAAAATTCAGATATTTGCATGACTGCTTTTGTTTTATTTTGTGAATAGCAAAAAGCATTCAACCCCATAATACATGTTGTTTTATTGGTCGCTCGTCCATTTCATATTCCATAGCTTAAGCATTCATATATATATTTGGATTCCTCTCGACGAGGCGAGCAGTACGAGTACCACCTTGATGGGTCTGCGACGTTTCCTTCCAGAGTTATTACCAAAAATACACAAACATCCCAGAATCCTCTCGGTTTGGGGTCAAAATGTTGTCGCTCATTAAATCCAATAAGAAACGTCGCATCGAATGAATGTGATTGAATTCTCCCCATCTTGACGAGCGGAATTGAATGGTGCAACTGATTTTGCTGTGCTGTGAAAATTCAGATATTTGCATGACTTCTTTTGTTTTATTTTGTGAATAGCAAAAAGCATTCAACCCCATAATACATGTTGTTTTATTGGTCGCTCGTCCATTTCATATCCGATAGCTTAACCATTCATAGATTTGGATTCCTCTCGACGAGCCGAGCAGTACGAGTACCACCTTGATGGGTCTGCGACGTTTCCTTTCAGAGTTATTACCAAAAAACCACAAACATCCCAGAATCCTCTCGGTTTGGGGTCAAAATGTTGTCGCTCATTAAATCCAATAAGAAACGTCGCATCGAATGAATGTGATTGAATTCTCCCCATCTTGACGAGCGGAATTGAATGGTGCAACTGATATTGCTGTCCTGTGAAAATTCAGATATTTGCATGACTGCTTTTGTTTTATTTTGTGAATAGCAAAAAGCATTCAACCCCATAATACATGTTGTTTTATTGGTCGCTCGTCCATTTCATATTCCATAGCTTAAGCATTCATATATATATTTGGATTCCTCTCGACGAGGCGAGCAGTACGAGTACCACCTTGATGGGTCTGCGACGTTTCCTTCCAGAGTTATTACCAAAAATACACAAACATCCCAGAATCCTCTCGGTTTGGGGTCAAAATGTTGTCGCTCATTAAATCCAATAAGAAACGTCGCATCGAATGAATGTGATTGAATTCTCCCCATCTTGACGAGCGGAATTGAATGGTGCAACTGATTTTGCTGTGCTGTGAAAATTCAGATATTTGCATGACTTCTTTTGTTTTATTTTGTGAATAGCAAAAAGCATTCAACCCCATAATACATGTTGTTTTATTGGTCGCTCGTCCATTTCATATCCGATAGCTTAACCATTCATAGATTTGGATTCCTCTCGACGAGCCGAGCAGTACGAGTACCACCTTGATGGGTCTGCGACGTTTCCTTTCAGAGTTATTACCAAAAAACCACAAACATCCCAGAATCCTCTCGGTTTGGGGTCAAAATGTTGTCGCTCATTAAATCCAATAAGAAACGTCGCATCGAATGAATGTGATTGAATTCTCCCCATCTTGACGAGCGGAATTGAATGGTGCAACTGATATTGCTGTCCTGTGAAAATTCAGATATTTGCATGACTGCTTTTGTTTTATTTTGTGAATAGCAAAAAGCATTCAACCCCATAATACATGTTGTTTTATTGGTCGCTCGTCCATTTCATATTCCATAGCTTAAGCATTCATATATATATTTGGATTCCTCTCGACGAGGCGAGCAGTACGAGTACCACCTTGATGGGTCTGCGACGTTTCCTTCCAGAGTTATTACCAAAAATACACAAACATCCCAGAATCCTCTCGGTTTGGGGTCAAAATGTTGTCGCTCATTAAATCCAATAAGAAACGTCGCATCGAATGAATGTGATTGAATTCTCCCCATCTTGACGAGCGGAATTGAATGGTGCAACTGATTTTGCTGTGCTGTGAAAATTCAGATATTTGCATGACTTCTTTTGTTTTATTTTGTGAATAGCAAAAAGCATTCAACCCCATAATACATGTTGTTTTATTGGTCGCTCGTCCATTTCATATCCGATAGCTTAACCATTCATAGATTTGGATTCCTCTCGACGAGCCGAGCAGTACGAGTACCACCTTGATGGGTCTGCGACGTTTCCTTCTAGAGTTATTACCAAAAATACACAAACATCCCAGAATCCTCTCAGTTTGGGGTCAAAATGTTGTCGCTCATTAAATCCAATAAGAAACGTCGCATCGAATGAATGTGATTGAATTCTCCCCATCTTGACGAGCGGAATTGAATGGTGCAACTGATATTGCTGTCCTGTGAAAATTCAGATATTTGCATGACTGCTTTTGTTTTATTTTGTGAATAGCAAAAAGCATTCAACCCCATAATACATGTTGTTTTATTGGTCGCTCGTCCATTTCATATTCCATAGCTTAAGCATTCATATATATATTTGGATTCCTCTCGACGAGGCGAGCAGTACGAGTACCACCTTGATGGGTCTGCGACGTTTCCTTCCAGAGTTATTACCAAAAATACACAAACATCCCAGAATCCTCTCGGTTTGGGGTCAAAATGTTGTCGCTCATTAAATCCAATAAGAAACGTCGCATCGAATGAATGTGATTGAATTCTCCCCATCTTGACGAGCGGAATTGAATGGTGCAACTGATTTTGCTGTGCTGTGAAAATTCAGATATTTGCATGACTTCTTTTGTTTTATTTTGTGAATAGCAAAAAGCATTCAACCCCATAATACATGTTGTTTTATTGGTCGCTCGTCCATTTCATATCCGATAGCTTAACCATTCATAGATTTGGATTCCTCTCGACGAGCCGAGCAGTACGAGTACCACCTTGATGGGTCTGCGACGTTTCCTTCTAGAGTTATTACCAAAAAACCACAAACATCCCAGAATCCTCTCGGTTTGGGGTCAAAATGTTGTCGCTCATTAAATCCCATAAGAAACGTCGCATCGAATGAATGTGATTGAATTCTCCCCGTCTGGACGAGCGGAATTGAATGGTGCAACTGATATTGCTGTCCTGTGAAAATTCAGATATTTGCATGACTGCTTTTGTTTTATTTTGTGAATAGCAAAAAGCATTCAACCCCATAATACATGTTGTTTTATTGGTCGCTCGTCCATTTCATATTCCATAGCTTAAGCATTCATATATTTGGATTCCTCTCGAGGAGGCGAGCAGTACGAGTACCACCTTGATGGGTCTGCGACGTTTCCTTCCAGAGTTATTACCAAAAATACACAAACATCCCAGAATCCTCTCGGTTTGGGGTCAAAATGTTGTCGCTCATTAAATCCAATAAGAAACGTCGCATCGAATGAATGTGATTGAATTCTCCCCATCTTGACGAGCGGAATTGAATGGTGCAACTGATTTTGCTGTGCTGTGAAAATTCAGATATTTGCATGACTTCTTTTGTTTTATTTTGTGAATAGCAAAAAGCATTCAACCCCATAATACATGTTGTTTTATTGGTCGCTCGTCCATTTCATATCCGATAGCTTAACCATTCATAGATTTGGATTCCTCTCGACGAGCCGAGCAGTACGAGTACCACCTTGATGGGTCTGCGACGTTTCCTTCCAGAGTTATTACCAAAAAACCACAAACATCCCAGAATCCTCTCGGTTTGGGGTCAAAATGTTGTCGCTCATTAAATCCAATAAGAAACGTCGCATCGAATGAATGTGATTGAATTCTCCCCGTCTGGACGAGCGGAATTGAATGGTGCAACTGATTTTGCTGTGCTGTGAAAATTCAGATATTTGCATGACTTCTTTTGTTTTATTTTGTGAATAGCAAAAAGCATTCAACCCCATAATACATGTTGTTTTATTGGTCGCTCGTCCATTTCATATCCGATAGCTTAACCATTCATAGATTTGGATTCCTCTCGACGAGCCGAGCAGTACGAGTACCACCTTGATGGGTCTGCAACGTTTCCTTCCAGAGTTATTACCAAAAAACCACAAACATCCCAGAATCCTCTCGGTTTGGGGTCAAAATGTTGTCGCTCATTAAATCCAATAAGAAACGTCGCATCGAATGAATGTGATTGAATTCTCCCCGTCTGGACGAGCGGAATTGAATGGTGCAACTGATTTTGCTGTGCTGTGAAAATTCAGATATTTGCATGACTGCTTTTGTTTTATTTTATGAATAGCAAAAAGCATTCAACCCATAATACATGTTGTTTTATTGGTCGCTCGTCCATTTCATATCCCATAGCTTAACCATTCATATATTTGGATTCCTCTCGACGAGGCGAGCAGTTCGAGTACCACCTGGATGGGTCTGCGACGTTTCCTTCCAGAGTTATTACCAAAAAACCACAAACATCCCAGAATCCTCTCGGTTTGGGGTCAAAATGTTGTCGCTCATTAAATCCCATAAGAAACGTCGCATCGAATGAATGTGATTGAATTCTCCCCGTCTGGACGAGCGGAATTGAATGGTGCAACTGATTTTGCTGTGCTGTGAAAATTCAGATATTTGCATGACTGCTTTTGTTTTATTTTATGAATAGCAAAAAGCATTCAACCCATAATACATGTTGTTTTATTGGTCGCTCGTCCATTTCATATCCCATAGCTTAACCATTCATATATTTGGATTTCTCTCGACGAGGCGAGCAGTTCGAGTACCACCTTGATGGGTCTGCGACGTTTCCTTCCAGAGTTATTACAAAAAAACCACAAACATCCCAGAATCCTCTCGGTTTGGGGTCAAAATGTTGTCGCTCATTAAATCCCATAATAAACGTCGCATCGAATGAATGTGATTGAATTCTCCCCGTCTGGACGAGCAGAATTGAATGATGCAACTGATATTGCTGTCCTGTGAAAATTCAGATATTTGCATGACTTCTTTTGTTTTATTTTGTGAATAGCAAAAAGCATTCAACCCCATAATACATGTTGTTTTATTGGTCGCTCGTCCATTTCATATTCCATAGCTTAAGCATTCATATATTTGGATTCCTCTCGACGAGGCGAGCAGTACGAGTACCACCTTGATGGGTCTGCGACGTTTCCTTCCAGAGTTATTACCAAAAATACACAAACATCCCAGAATCCTCTCGGTTTGGGGTCAAAATGTTGTCGCTCATTAAATCCAATAAGAAACGTCGCATCGAATGAATGTGATTGAATTCTCCCCATCTTGACGAGCGGAATTGAATGGTGCAACTGATTTTGCTGTGCTGTGAAAATTCAGATATTTGCATGACTTCTTTTGTTTTATTTTGTGAATAGCAAAAAGCATTCAACCCCATAATACATGTTGTTTTATTGGTCGCTCGTCCATTTCATATCCGATAGCTTAAGCATTCATATATTTGGATTCCTCTCGACGAGGCGAGCAGTTCGAGTACCACCTTGATGGGTCTGCGACGTTTCCTTCCAGAGTTATTACAAAAAAACCACAAACATCCCAGAATCCTCTCGGTTTGGGGTCAAAATGTTGTCGCTCATTAAATCCCATAAGAAACGTCGCATCGAATGAATGTGATTGAATTCTCCCCGTCTGGACGAGCGGAATTGAATGGTGCAACTGGTATTGCTGTCCTGTGAAAATTCAGATATTTGCATGACTGCTTTTGTTTTATTTTGTGAATAGCAAAAAGCATTCAACCCCATAATACATGTTGTTTTATTGGTCGCTCGTCCATTTCATATTCCATAGCTTAAGCATTCATATATTTGGATTCCTCTCGACGAGGCGAGAAGTACGAGTACCACCTTGATGGGTCTGCGACGTTTCCTTCCAGAGTTATTACCAAAAATACACAAACATCCCAGAATCCTCTCGGTTTGGGGTCAAAATGTTTTCGCTCATTAAATCCAATAAGAAACGTCGCATCGAATGAATGTGATTGAATTCTCCCCGTCTGGACGAGCGGAATTGAATGGTGCAACTGATATTGCTGTCCTGTGAAAATTCAGATATTTGCATGACTTCTTTTGTTTTATTTTGTGAATAGCAAAAAGCATTCAACCCCATAATACATGTTGTTTTATTAGTCGCTCGTCCATTTCATATCCCATAGCTTAAGCATTCATATATTTGGATTTCTCTCGACGAGCCGAGCAGTACGAGTACCACCTTGATGGGTCTGCGACGTTTCGTTCCAGAGTTATTACCAAAAAACCACAAACATCCCAGAATCCTCTCGGTTTGGGGTCAAAATGTTGTCGCTCATTAAATCCAATAAGAAACGTCGCATCGAATTAATGTGATTGAATTCTCCCCGTCTGGACGAGCGGAATTGAATGGTGCAACTGATTTTGCTGTGCTGTGAAAATTCAGATATTTGCATGACTTCTTTTGTTTTATTTAGTGAATAGCAAAAAGCATTCAACCCCATAATACATGTTGTTTTATTGGTCGCTCGTCCATTTCATATCCGATAGCTTAACCATTCATAGATTTGGATTCCTCTCGACGAGCCGAGCAGTACGAGTACCACCTTGATGGGTCTGCGACGTTTCCTTCCAGAGTTATTACCAAAAAACCACAAACATCCCAGAATCCTCTCGGTTTGGGGTCAAAATGTTGTCGCTCATTAAATCCAATAAGAAACGTCGCATCGAATGAATGTGATTGAATTCTCCCCGTCTGGACGAGCGGAATTGAATGGTGCAACTGATTTTGCTGTGCTGTGAAAATTCAGATATTTGCATGACTGCTTTTGTTTTATTTTATGAATAGCAAAAAGCATTCAACCCATAATACATGTTGTTTTATTGGTCGCTCGTCCATTTCATATCCCATAGCTTAACCATTCATATATTTGGATTCCTCTCGACGAGGCGAGCAGTTCGAGTACCACCTGGATGGGTCTGCGACGTTTCCTTCCATAGTTATTACCAAAAAACCACAAACATCCCAGAATCCTCTCGGTTTGGGGTCAAAATGTTGTCGCTCATTAAATCCCATAAGAAACGTCGCATCGAATGAATGTGATTGAATTCTCCCCGTCTGGACGAGCGGAATTGAATGGTGCAACTGATTTTGCTGTGCTGTGAAAATTCAGATATTTGCATGACTGCTTTTGTTTTATTTTATGAATAGCAAAAAGCATTCAACCCATAATACATGTTGTTTTATTGGTCGCTCGTCCATTTCATATCCCATAGCTTAACCATTCATATATTTGGATTCCTCTCGACGAGGCGAGCAGTTCGAGTACCACCTTGATGGGTCTGCGACGTTTCCTTCCAGAGTTATTACAAAAAAACCACAAACATCCCAGAATCCTCTCGGTTTGGGGTCAAAATGTTGTCGCTCATTAAATCCCATAAGAAACGTCGCATCGAATGAATGTGATTGAATTCTCCCCGTCTGGACGAGCGGAATTGAATGGTGCAACTGGTATTGCTGTCCTGTGAAAATTCAGATATTTGCATGACTGCTTTTGTTTTATTTTGTGAATAGCAAAAAGCATTCAACCCCATAATACATGTTGTTTTATTGGTCGCTCGTCCATTTCATATTCCATAGCTTAAGCATTCATATATTTGGATTCCTCTCGACGAGGCGAGAAGTACGAGTACCACCTTGATGGGTCTGCGACGTTTCCTTCCAGAGCTATTACCAAAAATACACAAACATCCCAGAATCCTCTCGGTTTGGGGTCAAAATGTTTTCGCTCATTAAATCCAATAAGAAACGTCGCATCGAATGAATGTGATTGAATTCTCCCCGTCTGGACGAGCGGAATTGAATGGTGCAACTGATATTGCTGTCCTGTGAAAATTCAGATATTTGCATGACTGCTTTTGTTTTATTTTGTGAATAGCAAAAAGCATTCAACCCCATAATACATGTTGTTTTATTGGTCGCTCGTCCATTTCATATTCCATAGCTTAAGCATTCATATATTTGGATTCCTCTCGAGGAGGCGAGCAGTACGAGTACCACCTTGATGGGTCTGCGACGTTTCCTTCCAGAGTTATTACCAAAAATACACAAACATCCCAGAATCCTCTCGGTTTGGGGTCAAAATGTTGTCGCTCATTAAATCCAATAAGAAACGTCGCATCGAATGAATGTGATTGAATTCTCCCCGTCTGGACGAGTGGAATTGAATGGTGCAACTGATTTTGCTGTGCTGTGAAAATTCAGATATTTGCATGACTGCTTTTGTTTTATTTTATGAATAGCAAAAAGCATTCAACCCATAATACATGTTGTTTTATTGGTCGCTCGTCCATTTCATATCCCATAGCTTAACCATTCATATATTTGGATTCCTCTCGACGAGGCGAGCAGTTCGAGTACCACCTTGATGGGTCTGCGACGTTTCCTTCCAGAGTTATTACCAAAAATACACAAACATCCCAGAATCCTCTCGGTTTGGGGTCAAAATGTTGTCGCTCATTAAATCCAATAAGAAACGTCGCATCGAATGAATGTGATTGAATTCTCCCCATCTTGACGAGCGGAATTGAATGGTGCAACTGATTTTGCTGTGCTGTGAAAATTCAGATATTTGCATGACTTCTTTTGTTTTATTTTGTGAATAGCAAAAAGCATTCAACCCCATAATACATGTTGTTTTATTGGTCGCTCGTCCATTTCATATCCGATAGCTTAACCATTCATAGATTTGGATTCCTCTCGACGAGCCGAGCAGTACGAGTACCACCTTGATGGGTCTGCGACGTTTCCTTTCAGAGTTATTACCAAAAAACCACAAACATCCCAGAATCCTCTCGGTTTGGGGTCAAAATGTTGTCGCTCATTAAATCCAATAAGAAACGTCGCATCGAATGAATGTGATTGAATTCTCCCCATCTTGACGAGCGGAATTGAATGGTGCAACTGATATTGCTGTCCTGTGAAAATTCAGATATTTGCATGACTGCTTTTGTTTTATTTTGTGAATAGCAAAAAGCATTCAACCCCATAATACATGTTGTTTTATTGGTCGCTCGTCCATTTCATATTCCATAGCTTAAGCATTCATATATATATTTGGATTCCTCTCGACGAGGCGAGCAGTACGAGTACCACCTTGATGGGACTGCGACGTTTCCTTCCAGAGTTATTACCAAAAATACACAAACATCCCAGAATCCTCTCGGTTTGGGGTCAAAATGTTGTCGCTCATTAAATCCAATAAGAAACGTCGCATCGAATGAATGTGATTGAATTCTCCCCATCTTGACGAGCGGAATTGAATGGTGCAACTGATTTTGCTGTGCTGTGAAAATTCAGATATTTGCATGACTTCTTTTGTTTTATTTTGTGAATAGCAAAAAGCATTCAACCCCATAATACATGTTGTTTTATTGGTCGCTCGTCCATTTCATATCCGATAGCTTAACCATTCATAGATTTGGATTCCTCTCGACGAGCCGAGCAGTACGAGTACCACCTTGATGGGTCTGCGACGTTTCCTTCTAGAGTTATTACCAAAAAACCACAAACATCCCAGAATCCTCTCGGTTTGGGGTCAAAATGTTGTCGCTCATTAAATCCCATAAGAAACGTCGCATCGAATGAATGTGATTGAATTCTCCCCGTCTGGACGAGCGGAATTGAATGGTGCAACTGATATTGCTGTCCTGTGAAAATTCAGATATTTGCATGACTGCTTTTGTTTTATTTTGTGAATAGCAAAAAGCATTCAACCCCATAATACATGTTGTTTTATTGGTCGCTCGTCCATTTCATATTCCATAGCTTAAGCATTCATATATTTGGATTCCTCTCGAGGAGGCGAGCAGTACGAGTACCACCTTGATGGGTCTGCGACGTTTCCTTCCAGAGTTATTACCAAAAATACACAAACATCCCAGAATCCTCTCGGTTTGGGGTCAAAATGTTGTCGCTCATTAAATCCAATAAGAAACGTCGCATCGAATGAATGTGATTGAATTCTCCCCATCTTGACGAGCGGAATTGAATGGTGCAACTGATTTTGCTGTGCTGTGAAAATTCAGATATTTGCATGACTGCTTTTGTTTTATTTTATGAATAGCAAAAAGCATTCAACCCATAATACATGTTGTTTTATTGGTCGTTCGTCCATTTCATATCCCATAGCTTAACCATTCATATATTTGGATTCCTCTCGACGAGGCGAGCAGTACGAGTACCACCTTGATGGGTCTGCGACGTTTCCTTCCAGAGTTATTACCAAAAATACACAAACATCCCAGAATCCTCTCGGTTTGGGGTCAAAATGTTGTCGCTCATTAAATCCAATAAGAAACGTCGCATCGAATGAATGTGATTGAATTCTCCCCATCTTGACGAGCGGAATTGAATGGTGCAACTGATTTTGCTGTGCTGTGAAAATTCAGATATTTGCATGACTTCTTTTGTTTTATTTTGTGAATAGCAAAAAGCATTCAACCCCATAATACATGTTGTTTTATTGGTCGCTCGTCCATTTCATATCCGATAGCTTAACCATTCATAGATTTGGATTCCTCTCGACGAGCCGAGCAGTACGAGTACCACCTTGATGGGTCTGCGACGTTTCCTTCTAGAGTTATTACCAAAAAACCACAAACATCCCAGAATCCTCTCGGTTTGGGGTCAAAATGTTGTCGCTCATTAAATCCCATAAGAAACGTCGCATCGAATGAATGTGATTGAATTCTCCCCGTCTGGACGAGCGGAATTGAATGGTGCAACTGATATTGCTGTCCTGTGAAAATTCAGATATTTGCATGACTGCTTTTGTTTTATTTTGTGAATAGCAAAAAGCATTCAACCCCATAATACATGTTGTTTTATTGGTCGCTCGTCCATTTCATATTCCATAGCTTAAGCATTCATATATTTGGATTCCTCTCGAGGAGGCGAGCAGTACGAGTACCACCTTGATGGGTCTGCGACGTTTCCTTCCAGAGTTATTACCAAAAATACACAAACATCCCAGAATCCTCTCGGTTTGGGGTCAAAATGTTGTCGCTCATTAAATCCAATAAGAAACGTCGCATCGAATGAATGTGATTGAATTCTCCCCATCTTGACGAGCGGAATTGAATGGTGCAACTGATTTTGCTGTGCTGTGAAAATTCAGATATTTGCATGACTGCTTTTGTTTTATTTTATGAATAGCAAAAAGCATTCAACCCATAATACATGTTGTTTTATTGGTCGCTCGTCCATTTCATATCCCATAGCTTAAACATTCATATATTTGGATTCCTCTCGACGAGGCGAGCAGTTCGAGTACCACCTTGATGGGTCTGCGACGTTTCCTTCCAGAGTTATTACCAAAAAACCACAAACATCCCAGAATCCTCTCGGTTTGGGGTCAAAATGTTGTCGCTCATTAAATCCCATAAGAAACGTCGCATCGAATGAATGTGATTGAATTCTCCCCGTCTGGACGAGCGGAATTGAATGGTGCAACTGATATTGCTGTCCTGTGAAAATTCAGATATTTGCATGACTGCTTTTGTTTTATTTTGTGAATAGCAAAAAGCATTCAACCCCATAATACATGTTGTTTTATTGGTCGCTCGTCCATTTCATATTCCATAGCTTAAGCATTCATATATATATTTGGATTCCTCTCGACGAGGCGAGCAGTACGAGTACCACCTTGATGGGTCTGCGACGTTTCCTTCCAGAGTTATTACCAAAAATACACAAACATCCCAGAATCCTCTCGGTTTGGGGTCAAAATGTTGTCGCTCATTAAATCCAATAAGAAACGTCGCATCGAATGAATGTGATTGAATTCTCCCCATCTTGACGAGCGGAATTGAATGGTGCAACTGATTTTGCTGTGCTGTGAAAATTCAGATATTTGCATGACTTCTTTTGTTTTATTTTGTGAATAGCAAAAAGCATTCAACCCCATAATACATGTTGTTTTATTGGTCGCTCGTCCATTTCATATCCGATAGCTTAACCATTCATAGATTTGGATTCCTCTCGACGAGCCGAGCAGTACGAGTACCACCTTGATGGGTCTGCGACGTTTCGTTTCAGAGTTATTACCAAAAAACCACAAACATCCCAGAATCCTCTCGGTTTGGGGTCAAAATGTTGTCGCTCATTAAATCCAATAAGAAACGTCGCATCGAATGAATGTGATTGAATTCTCCCCATCTTGACGAGCGGAATTGAATGGTGCAACTGATATTGCTGTCCTGTGAAAATTCAGATATTTGCATGACTGCTTTTGTTTTATTTTGTGAATAGCAAAAAGCATTCAACCCCATAATACATGTTGTTTTATTGGTCGCTCGTCCATTTCATATTCCATAGCTTAAGCATTCATATATATATTTGGATTCCTCTCGACGAGGCGAGCAGTACGAGTACCACCTTGATGGGTCTGCGACGTTTCCTTCCAGAGTTATTACCAAAAATACACAAACATCCCAGAATCCTCTCGGTTTGGGGTCAAAATGTTGTCGCTCATTAAATCCAATAAGAAACGTCGCATCGAATGAATGTGATTGAATTCTCCCCATCTTGACGAGCGGAATTGAATGGTGCAACTGATTTTGCTGTGCTGTGAAAATTCAGATATTTGCATGACTTCTTTTGTTTTATTTTGTGAATAGCAAAAAGCATTCAACCCCATAATACATGTTGTTTTATTGGTCGCTCGTCCATTTCATATCCGATAGCTTAACCATTCATAGATTTGGATTCCTCTCGACGAGCCGAGCAGTACGAGTACCACCTTGATGGGTCTGCGACGTTTCCTTTCAGAGTTATTACCAAAAAACCACAAACATCCCAGAATCCTCTCGGTTTGGGGTCAAAATGTTGTCGCTCATTAAATCCAATAAGAAACGTCGCATCGAATGAATGTGATTGAATTCTCCCCATCTTGACGAGCGGAATTGAATGGTGCAACTGATATTGCTGTCCTGTGAAAATTCAGATATTTGCATGACTGCTTTTGTTTTATTTTGTGAATAGCAAAAAGCATTCAACCCCATAATACATGTTGTTTTATTGGTCGCTCGTCCATTTCATATTCCATAGCTTAAGCATTCATATATATATTTGGATTCCTCTCGACGAGGTGAGCAGTACGAGTACCACCTTGATGGGTCTGCGACGTTTCCTTCCAGAGTTATTACCAAAAATACACAAACATCCCAGAATCCTCTCGGTTTGGGGTCAAAATGTTGTCGCTCATTAAATCCAATAAGAAACGTCGCATCGAATGAATGTGATTGAATTCTCCCCATCTTGACGAGCGGAATTGAATGGTGCAACTGATTTTGCTGTGCTGTGAAAATTCAGATATTTGCATGACTTCTTTTGTTTTATTTTGTGAATAGCAAAAAGCATTCAACCCCATAATACATGTTGTTTTATTGGTCGCTCGTCCATTTCATATCCGATAGCTTAACCATTCATAGATTTGGATTCCTCTCGACGAGCCGAGCAGTACGAGTACCACCTTGATGGGTCTGCGACGTTTCCTTCTAGAGTTATTACCAAAAAACCACAAACATCCCAGAATCCTCTCGGTTTGGGGTCAAAATGTTGTCGCTCATTAAATCCCATAAGAAACGTCGCATCGAATGAATGTGATTGAATTCTCCCCGTCTGGACGAGCGGAATTGAATGGTGCAACTGATATTGCTGTCCTGTGAAAATTCAGATATTTGCATGACTGCTTTTGTTTTATTTTGTGAATAGCAAAAAGCATTCAACCCCATAATACATGTTGTTTTATTGGTCGCTCGTCCATTTCATATTCCATAGCTTAAGCATTCATATATTTGGATTCCGCTCGACGAGGCGAGCAGTACGAGTACCACCTTGATGGGTCTGCGACGTTTCCTTCCAGAGTTATTACCAAAAATACACAAACATCCCAGAATCCTCTCGGTTTGGGGTCAAAATGTTGTCGCTCATTAAATCCAATAAGAAACGTCGCATCGAATGAATGTGATTGAATTCTCCCCATCTTGACGAGCGGAATTGAATGGTGCAACTGATTTTGCTGTGCTGTGAAAATTCAGATATTTGCATGACTTCTTTTGTTTTATTTTGTGAATAGCAAAAAGCATTCAACCCCATAATACATGTTGTTTTATTGGTCGCTCGTCCATTTCATATCCGATAGCTTAACCATTCATAGATTTGGATTCCTCTCGACGAGCCGAGCAGTACGAGTACCACCTTGATGGGTCTGCGACGTTTCCTTCCAGAGTTATTACCAAAAAACCACAAACATCCCAGAATCCTCTCGGTTTGGGGTCAAAATGTTGTCGCTCATTAAATCCCATAAGAAACGTCGCATCGAATGAATGTGATTGAATTCTCCCCGTCTGGACGAGCGGAATTGAATGGTGCAACTGATATTGCTGTCCTGTGAAAATTCAGATATTTGCATGACTGCTTTTGTTTTATTTTGTGAATAGCAAAAAGCATTCAACCCCATAATACATGTTGTTTTATTGGTCGCTCGTCCATTTCATATTCCATAGCTTAAGCATTCATATATTTGGATTCCTCTCGACGAGGCGAGCAGTACGAGTACCACCTTGATGGGTCTGCGACGTTTCCTTCCAGAGTTATTACCAAAAAAACACAAACATCCCAGAATCCTCTCGGTTTGGGGTCAAAATGTTGTCGCTCATTAAATCCCATAAGAAACGTCGCATCGAATGAATGTGATTGAATTCTCCCCGTCTGGAAGAGCGGAATTGAATGGTGCAACTGATTTTGCTGTGCTGTGAAAATTCAGATATTTGCATGACTGCTTTTGTTTTATTTTGTGAATAGCAAAAAGCATTCAACCCCATAATACATGTTGTTTTATTGGTCGCTCGTCCATTTCATATCCCATAGCTTAAGCATTCATATATTTGGATTCCTCTCGACGAGGCAAGCAGTACGAGTACCACCTTGATGGGTCTGCGACGTTTCCTTCCAGAGTTATTACCAAAAAACCACAAACATCCCAGAATCCTCTCGGTTTGGGGTCAAAATGTTGTCGCTCATTAAATCCCATAAGAAACGTCGCATCGAATGAATGTGATTGAATTCTCCCCGTCTGGACGAGCGGAATTGAATGGTGCAACTGATATTGCTGTCCTGTGAAAATTCAGATATTTGCATGACTGCTTTTGTTTTATTTTGTGAATAGCAAAAAGCATTCAACCCCATAATACATGTTGTTTTATTGGTCGCTCGTCCATTTCATATTCCATAGCTTAAGCATTCATATATTTGGATTCCTCTCGACGAGGCGAGCAGTACGAGTACCACCTTGATGGGTCTGCGACGTTTCCTTCCAGAGTTATTACCAACAATACACAAACATCCCAGAATCCTCTCGGTTTGGGGTCAAAATGTTGTCGCTCATTAAATCCCATAAGAAACGTCGCATCGAATGAATGTGATTGAATTCTCCCCGTCTGGACGAGCGGAATTGAATGGTGCAACTGATATTGCTGTCCTGTGAAAATTCAGATATTTGCATGACTGCTTTTGTTTTATTTTGTGAATAGCAAAAAGCATTCAACCCCATAATACATGTTGTTTTATTGGTCGCTCGTCCATTTCATATTCCATAGCTTAAGCATTCATATATTTGGATTCCTCTCGACGAGGCGAGCAGTACGAGTACCACCTTGATGGGTCTGCGACGTTTCCTTCCAGAGTTATTACCAAAAAAACACAAACATCCCAGAATCCTCTCGGTTTGGGGTCAAAATGTTGTCGCTCATTAAATCCCATAAGAAACGTCGCATCGAATGAATGTGATTGAATTCTCCCCGTCTGGAAGAGCGGAATTGAATGGTGCAACTGATTTTGCTGTGCTGTGAAAATTCAGATATTTGCATGACTGCTTTTGTTTTATTTTGTGAATAGCAAAAAGCATTCAACCCCATAATACATGTTGTTTTATTGGTCGCTCGTCCATTTCATATCCCATAGCTTAAGCATTCATATATTTGGATTCCTCTCGACGAGGCAAGCAGTACGAGTACCACCTTGATGGGTCTGCGACGTTTCCTTCCAGAGTTATTACCAAAAAACCACACACATCCCAGAATCCTCTCGGTTTGGGGTCAAAATGTTGTCGCTCATTAAATCCAATAAGAAACGTCGCATCGAATGAATGTGATTGAATTCTCCCCATCTTGACGAGCGGAATTGAATGGTGCAACTGATTTTGCTGTGCTGTGAAAATTCAGATATTTGCATGACTTCTTTTGTTTTATTTTGTGAATAGCAAAAAGCATTCAACCCCATAATACATGTTGTTTTATTGGTCGCTCGTCCATTTCATATTCCATAGCTTAAGCATTCATATATTTGGATTCCTCTCGACGAGCCGAGCAGTACGAGTACCACCTTGATGGGTCTGCGACGTTTCCTTCCAGAGTTATTACCAAAAATACACAAACATCCCAGAATCCTCTCGGTTTGGGGTCAAAATGTTGTCGCTCATTAAATCCAATAAGAAACGTCGCATCGAATGAATGTGATTGAATTCTCCCCATCTTGACGAGCGGAATTGAATGGTGCAACTGATTTTGCTGTGCTGTGAAAATTCAGATATTTGCATGACTTCTTTTGTTTTATTTTGTGAATAGCAAAAAGCATTCAACCCCATAATACATGTTGTTTTATTGGTCGCTCGTCCATTTCATATCCGATAGCTTAACCATTCATAGATTTGGATTCCTCTCGACGAGCCGAGCAGTACGAGTACCACCTTGATGGGTCTGCGACGTTTCCTTCCAGAGTTATTACCAAAAAACCACAAACATCCCAGAATCCTCTCGGTTTGGGGTCAAAATGTTGTCGCTCATTAAATCCCATAAGAAACGTCGCATCGAATGAATGTGATTGAATTCTCCCCGTCTGGACGAGCGGAATTGAATGGTGCAACTGATATTGCTGTCCTGTGAAAATTCAGATATTTGCATGACTGCTTTTGTTTTATTTTGTGAATAGCAAAAAGCATTCAACCCCATAATACATGTTGTTTTATTGGTCGCTCGTCCATTTCATATTCCATAGCTTAAGCATTCATATATTTGGATTCCTCTCGACGAGGCGAGCAGTACGAGTACCACCTTGATGGGTCTGCGACGTTTCCTTCCAGAGTTATTACCAAAAATACACAAACATCCCAGAATCCTCTCGGTTTGGGGTCAAAATGTTGTCGCTCATTAAATCCAATAAGAAACGTCGCATCGAATGAATGTGATTGAATTCTCCCCATCTTGACGAGCGGAATTGAATGGTGCAACTGATTTTGCTGTGCTGTGAAAATTCAGATATTTGCATGACTTCTTTTGTTTTATTTTGTGAATAGCAAAAAGCATTCAACCCCATAATACATATTGTTTTATTGGTCGCTCGTCCATTTCATATCCGATAGCTTAAGCATTCATAGATTTGGATTCCTCTCGACGAGCCGAGCAGTACGAGTACCACCTTGATGGGTCTGCGACGTTTCCTTCCAGAGTTATTACCAAAAAACCACAAACATCCCAGAATCCTCTCGGTTTGGGGTCAAAATGTTGTCGCTCATTAAATCCCATAAGAAACGTCGCATCGAATGAATGTGATTGAATTCTCCCCGTCTGGACGAGCGGAATTGAATGGTGCAACTGATATTGCTGTCCTGTGAAAATTCAGATATTTGCATGACTGCTTTTGTTTTATTTTGTGAATAGCAAAAAGCATTCAACCCCATAATACATGTTGTTTTATTGGTCGCTCGTCCATTTCATATTCCATAGCTTAAGCATTCATATATTTGGATTCCTCTCGACGAGGCGAGCAGTACGAGTACCACCTTGATGGGTCTGCGACGTTTCCTTCCAGAGTTATTACCAAAAAACCACAAACATCCCAGAATCCTCTCGGTTTGGGGTCAAAATGTTGTCGCTCATTAAATCCAATAAGAAACGTCGCATCGAATGAATGTGATTGAATTCTCCCCATCTTGACGAGCGGAATTGAATGGTGCAACTGATTTTGCTGTGCTGTGAAAATTCAGATATTTGCATGACTTCTTTTGTTTTATTTTGTGAATAGCAAAAAGCATTCAACCCCATAATACATGTTGTTTTATTGGTCGCTCGTCCATTTCATATCCGATAGCTTAACCATTCATAGATTTGGATTCCTCTCGACGAGCCGAGCAGTACGAGTACCACCTTGATGGGTCTGCGACGTTTCCTTTCAGAGTTATTACCAAAAAACCACAAACATCCCAGAATCCTCTCGGTTTGGGGTCAAAATGTTGTCGCTCATTAAATCCAATAAGAAACGTCGCATCGAATGAATGTGATTGAATTCTCCCCATCTTGACGAGCGGAATTGAATGGTGCAACTGATATTGCTGTCCTGTGAAAATTCAGATATTTGCATGACTGCTTTTGTTTTATTTTGTGAATAGCAAAAAGCATTCAACCCCATAATACATGTTGTTTTATTGGTCGCTCGTCCATTTCATATTCCATAGCTTAAGCATTCATATATTTGGATTCCTCTCGACGAGGCGAGCAGCACGAGTACCACCTTGATGGGTCTGCGACGTTTCCTTCCAGAGTTATTACCAAAAATACACAAACATCCCAGAATCCTCTCGGTTTGGGGTCAAAATGTTGTCGCTCATTAAATCCCATAAGAAACGTCGCATCGAATGAATGTGATTGAATTCTCCCCGTCTGGACGAGCGGAATTGAATGGTGCAACTGATATTGCTGTCCTGTGAAAATTCAGATATTTGCATGACTGCTTTTGTTTTATTTTGTGAATAGCAAAAAGCATTCAACCCCATAATACATGTTGTTTTATTGGTCGCTCGTCCATTTCATATTCCATAGCTTAAGCATTCATATATTTGGATTCCTCTCGACGAGGCGAGCAGTACGAGTACCACCTTGATGGGTCTGCGACGTTTCCTTCCAGAGTTATTACCAAAAAAACACAAACATCCCAGAATCCTCTCGGTTTGGGGTCAAAATGTTGTCGCTCATTAAATCCCATAAGAAACGTCGCATCGAATGAATGTGATTGAATTCTCCCCGTCTGGAAGAGCGGAATTGAATGGTGCAACTGATTTTGCTGTGCTGTGAAAATTCAGATATTTGCATGACTGCTTTTGTTTTATTTTGTGAATAGCAAAAAGCATTCAACCCCATAATACATGTTGTTTTATTGGTCGCTCGTCCATTTCATATCCCATAGCTTAAGCATTCATATATTTGGATTCCTCTCGACGAGGCAAGCAGTACGAGTACCACCTTGATGGGTCTGCGACGTTTCCTTCCAGAGTTATTACCAAAAAACCACAAACATCCCAGAATCCTCTCGGTTTGGGGTCAAAATGTTGTCGCTCATTAAATCCCATAAGAAACGTCGCATCGAATGAATGTGATTGAATTCTCCCCGTCTGGACGAGCGGAATTGAATGGTGCAACTGATATTGCTGTCCTGTGAAAATTCAGATATTTCCATGACTGTTTTTATTTTATTTTGTGAATAGCAAAAAGCATTCAACCCCATAATACATGTTGTTTTATTGGTCGCTCGTCCATTTCATATTCCATAGCTTAAGCATTCATATATTTGGATTCCTCTCGACGAGGCGAGCAGTACGAGTACCACCTTGATGGGTCTGCGACGTTTCCTTCCAGAGTTATTACCAAAAATACACAAACATCCCAGAATCCTCTCGGTTTGGGGTCAAAATGTTGTCGCTCATTAAATCCAATAAGAAACGTCGCATCGAATGAATGTGATTGAATTCTCCCCATCTTGACGAGCGGAATTGAATGGTGCAACTGATTTTGCTGTGCTGTGAAAATTCAGATATTTGCATGACTTCTTTTGTTTTATTTTGTGAATAGCAAAAAGCATTCAACCCCATAATACATGTTGTTTTATTGGTCGCTCGTCCATTTCATATTCCATAGCTTAAGCATTCATATATTTGGATTCCTCTCGACGAGCCGAGCAGTACGAGTACCACCTTGATGGGTCTGCGACGTTTCCTTCCAGAGTTATTACCAAAAATACACAAACATCCCAGAATCCTCTCGGTTTGGGGTAAAAATGTTGTCGCTCATTAAATCCAATAAGAAACGTCGCATCGAATGAATGTGATTGAATTCTCCCCATCTTGACGAGCGGAATTGAATGGTGCAACTGATTTTGCTGTGCTGTGAAAATTCAGATATTTGCATGACTTCTTTTGTTTTATTTTGTGAATAGCAAAAAGCATTCAACCCCATAATACATGTTGTTTTATTGGTCGCTCGTCCATTTCATATCCGATAGCTTAACCATTCATAGATTTGGATTCCTCTCGACGAGCCGAGCAGTACGAGTACCACCTTGATGGGTCTGCGACGTTTCCTTCCAGAGTTATTACCAAAAAACCACAAACATCCCAGAATCCTCTCGGTTTGGGGTCAAAATGTTGTCGCTCATTAAATCCCATAAGAAACGTCGCATCGAATGAATGTGATTGAATTCTCCCCGTCTGGACGAGCGGAATTGAATGGTGCAACTGATATTGCTGTCCTGTGAAAATTCAGATATTTGCATGACTGCTTTTGTTTTATTTTGTGAATAGCAAAAAGCATTCAACCCCATAATACATGTTGTTTTATTGGTCGCTCGTCCATTTCATATTCCATAGCTTAAGCATTCATATATTTGGATTCCTCTCGACGAGGCGAGCAGTACGAGTACCACCTTGATGGGTCTGCGACGTTTCCTTCCAGAGTTATTACCAAAAATACACAAACATCCCAGAATCCTCTCGGTTTGGGGTCAAAATGTTGTCGCTCATTAAATCCAATAAGAAACGTCGCATCGAATGAATGTGATTGAATTCTCCCCATCTTGACGAGCGGAATTGAATGGTGCAACTGATTTTGCTGTGCTGTGAAAATTCAGATATTTGCATGACTTCTTTTGTTTTATTTTGTGAATAGCAAAAAGCATTCAACCCCATAATACATATTGTTTTATTGGTCGCTCGTCCATTTCATATCCGATAGCTTAACCATTCATAGATTTGGATTCCTCTCGACGAGCCGAGCAGTACGAGTACCACCTTGATGGGTCTGCGACGTTTCCTTCCAGAGTTATTACCAAAAAACCACAAACATCCCAGAATCCTCTCGGTTTGGGGTCAAAATGTTGTCGCTCATTAAATCCCATAAGAAACGTCGCATCGAATGAATGTGATTGAATTCTCCCCGTCTGGACGAGCGGAATTGAATGGTGCAACTGATATTGCTGTCCTGTGAAAATTCAGATATTTGCATGACTGCTTTTGTTTTATTTTGTGAATAGCAAAAAGCATTCAACCCCATAATACATGTTGTTTTATTGGTCGCTCGTCCATTTCATATTCCATAGCTTAAGCATTCATATATTTGGATTCCTCTCGACGAGGCGAGCAGTACGAGTACCAGCTTGATGGGTCTGCGACGTTTCCTTCCAGAGTTATTACCAAAAAACCACAAACATCCCAGAATCCTCTCGGTTTGGGGTCAAAATGTTGTCGCTCATTAAATCCAATAAGAAACGTCGCATCGAATGAATGTGATTGAATTCTCCCCATCTTGACGAGCGGAATTGAATGGTGCAACTGATTTTGCTGTGCTGTGAAAATTCAGATATTTGCATGACTTCTTTTGTTTTATTTTGTGAATAGCAAAAAGCATTCAACCCCATAATACATGTTGTTTTATTGGTCGCTCGTCCATTTCATATCCGATAGCTTAACCATTCATAGATTTGGATTCCTCTCGACGAGCCGAGCAGTACGAGTACCACCTTGATGGGTCTGCGACGTTTCCTTTCAGAGTTATTACCAAAAAACCACAAACATCCCAGAATCCTCTCGGTTTGGGGTCAAATTGTTGTCGCTCATTAAATCCAATAAGAAACGTCGCATCGAATGAATGTGATTGAATTCTCCCCATCTTGACGAGCGGAATTGAATGGTGCAACTGATATTGCTGTCCTGTGAAAATTCAGATATTTGCATGACTGCTTTTGTTTTATTTTGTGAATAGCAAAAAGCATTCAACCCCATAATACATGTTGTTTTATTGGTCGCTCGTCCATTTCATATTCCATAGCTTAAGCATTCATATATTTGGATTCCTCTCGACGAGGCGAGCAGTACGAGTACCACCTTGATGGGTCTGCGACGTTTCCTTCCAGAGTTATTACCAAAAATACACAAACATCCCAGAATCCTCTCGGTTTGGGGTCAAAATGTTGTCGCTCATTAAATCCCATAAGAAACGTCGCATCGAATGAATGTGATTGAATTCTCCCCGTCTGGACGAGCGGAATTGAATGGTGCAACTGATATTGCTGTCCTGTGAAAATTCAGATATTTGCATGACTGCTTTTGTTTTATTTTGTGAATAGCAAAAAGCATTCAACCCCATAATACATGTTGTTTTATTGGTCGCTCGTCCATTTCATATTCCATAGCTTAAGCATTCATATATTTGGATTCCTCTCGACGAGGCGAGCAGTACGAGTACCACCTTGATGGGTCTGCGACGTTTCCTTCCAGAGTTATTACCAAAAATACACAAACATCCCAGAATCCTCTCGGTTTGGGGTCAAAATGTTGTCGCTCATTAAATCCAATAAGAAACGTCGCATCGAATGAATGTGATTGAATTCTCCCCATCTTGACGAGCGGAATTGAATGGTGCAACTGATTTTGCTGTGCTGTGAAAATTCAGATATTTGCATGACTTCTTTTGTTTTATTTTGTGAATAGCAAAAAGCATTCAACCCCATAATACATGTTGTTTTATTGGTCGCTCGTCCATTTCATATTCCATAGCTTAAGCATTCATATATTTGGATTCCTCTCGACGAGCCGAGCAGTACGAGTACCACCTTGATGGGTCTGCGACGTTTCCTTCCAGAGTTATTACCAAAAATACACAAACATCCCAGAATCCTCTCGGTTTGGGGTAAAAATGTTGTCGCTCATTAAATCCAATAAGAAACGTCGCATCGAATGAATGTGATTGAATTCTCCCCATCTTGACGAGCGGAATTGAATGGTGCAACTGATTTTGCTGTGCTGTGAAAATTCAGATATTTGCATGACTTCTTTTGTTTTATTTTGTGAATAGCAAAAAGCATTCAACCCCATAATACATGTTGTTTTATTGGTCGCTCGTCCATTTCATATCCGATAGCTTAACCATTCATAGATTTGGATTCCTCTCGACGAGCCGAGCAGTACGAGTACCACCTTGATGGGTCTGCGACGTTTCCTTCCAGAGTTATTACCAAAAAACCACAAACATCCCAGAATCCTCTCGGTTTGGGGTCAAAATGTTGTCGCTCATTAAATCCCATAAGAAACGTCGCATCGAATGAATGTGATTGAATTCTCCCCGTCTGGACGAGCGGAATTGAATGGTGCAACTGATATTGCTGTCCTGTGAAAATTCAGATATTTGCATGACTGCTTTTGTTTTATTTTGTGAATAGCAAAAAGCATTCAACCCCATAATACATGTTGTTTTATTGGTCGCTCGTCCATTTCATATTCCATAGCTTAAGCATTCATATATTTGGATTCCTCTCGACGAGGCGAGCAGTACGAGTACCACCTTGATGGGTCTGCGACGTTTCCTTCCAGAGTTATTACCAAAAATACACAAACATCCCAGAATCCTCTCGGTTTGGGGTCAAAATGTTGTCGCTCATTAAATCCAATAAGAAACGTCGCATCGAATGAATGTGATTGAATTCTCCCCATCTTGACGAGCGGAATTGAATGGTGCAACTGATTTTGCTGTGCTGTGAAAATTCAGATATTTGCATGACTTCTTTTGTTTTATTTTGTGAATAGCAAAAAGCATTCAACCCCATAATACATATTGTTTTATTGGTCGCTCGTCCATTTCATATCCGATAGCTTAACCATTCATAGATTTGGATTCCTCTCGACGAGCCGAGCAGTACGAGTACCACCTTGATGGGTCTGCGACGTTTCCTTCCAGAGTTATTACCAAAAAACCACAAACATCCCAGAATCCTCTCGGTTTGGGGTCAAAATGTTGTCGCTCATTAAATCCCATAAGAAACGTCGCATCGAATGAATGTGATTGAATTCTCCCCGTCTGGACGAGCGGAATTGAATGGTGCAACTGATATTGCTGTCCTGTGAAAATTCAGATATTTGCATGACTGCTTTTGTTTTATTTTGTGAATAGCAAAAAGCATTCAACCCCATAATACATGTTGTTTTATTGGTCGCTCGTCCATTTCATATTCCATAGCTTAAGCATTCATATATTTGGATTCCTCTCGACGAGGCGAGCAGTACGAGTACCACCTTGATGGGTCTGCGACGTTTCCTTCCAGAGTTATTACCAAAAAACCACAAACATCCCAGAATCCTCTCGGTTTGGGGTCAAAATGTTGTCGCTCATTAAATCCAATAAGAAACGTCGCATCGAATGAATGTGATTGAATTCTCCCCATCTTGACGAGCGGAATTGAATGGTGCAACTGATTTTGCTGTGCTGTGAAAATTCAGATATTTGCATGACTTCTTTTGTTTTATTTTGTGAATAGCAAAAAGCATTCAACCCCATAATACATGTTGTTTTATTGGTCGCTCGTCCATTTCATATCCGAAAGCTTAACCATTCATAGATTTGGATTCCTCTCGACGAGCCGAGCAGTACGAGTACCACCTTGATGGGTCTGCGACGTTTCCTTTCAGAGTTATTACCAAAAAACCACAAACATCCCAGAATCCTCTCGGTTTGGGGTCAAAATGTTGTCGCTCATTAAATCCAATAAGAAACGTCGCATCGAATGAATGTGATTGAATTCTCCCCATCTTGACGAGCGGAATTGAATGGTGCAACTGATATTGCTGTCCTGTGAAAATTCAGATATTTGCATGACTGCTTTTGTTTTATTTTGTGAATAGCAAAAAGCATTCAACCCCATAATACATGTTGTTTTATTGGTCGCTCGTCCATTTCATATTCCATAGCTTAAGCATTCATATATTTGGATTCCTCTCGACGAGGCGAGCAGTACGAGTACCACCTTGATGGGTCTGCGACGTTTCCTTCCAGAGTTATTACCAAAAATACACAAACATCCCAGAATCCTCTCGGTTTGGGGTCAAAATGTTGTCGCTCATTAAATCCAATAAGAAACGTCGCATCGAATGAATGTGATTGAATTCTCCCCATCTTGACGAGCGGAATTGAATGGTGCAACTGATTTTGCTGTGCTGTGAAAATTCAGATATTTGCATGACTTCTTTTGTTTTATTTTGTGAATAGCAAAAAGCATTCAACCCCATAATACATGTTGTTTTATTGGTCGCTCGTCCATTTCATATCCGATAGCTTAACCATTCATAGATTTGGATTCCTCTCGACGAGCCGAGCAGTACGAGTACCACCTTGATGGGTCTGCGACGTTTCATTTCAGAGTTATTACCAAAAAACCACAAACATCCCAGAATCCTCTCGGTTTGGGGTCAAAATGTTGTCGCTCATTAAATCCAATAAGAAACGTCGCATCGAATGAATGTGATTGAATTCTCCCCATCTTGACGAGCGGAATTGAATGGTGCAACTTATTTTGCTGTGCTGTGAAAATTCAGATATTTGCATGACTTCTTTTGTTTTATTTTGTGAATAGCAAAAAGCATTCAACCCCATAATACATGTTGTTTTATTGGTCGCTCGTCCATTTCATATCCGATAGCTTAACCATTCATAGATTTGGATTCCTCTCGACGAGCCGAGCAGTACGAGTACCACCTTGATGGGTCTGCGACGTTTCCTTTCAGAGTTATTACCAAAAAACCACAAACATCCCAGAATCCTCTCGGTTTGGGGTCAAAATGTTGTCGCTCATTAAATCCAATAAGAAACGTCGCATCGAATGAATGTGATTGAATTCTCCCCGTCTGGACGAGCGGAATTGAATGGTGCAACTGATATTGCTGTCCTGTGAAAATTCAGATATTTGCATGACTGCTTTTGTTTTATTTTGTGAATAGCAAAAAGCATTCAACCCCATAATACATGTTGTTTTATTGGTCGCTCGTCCATTTCATATTCCATAGCTTAAGCATTCATATATTTGGATTCCTCTCGACGAGGCGAGCAGTACGAGTACCACCTTGATGGGTCTGCGACGTTTCCTTCCAGAGTTATTACCAAAAAACCACAAACATCCCAGAATCCTCTCGGTTTGGGGTCAAAATGTTGTCGCTCATTAAATCCAATAAGAAACGTCGCATCGAATGAATGTGATTGAATTCTCCCCATCTTGACGAGCGGAATTGAATGGTGCAACTGATTTTGCTGTGCTGTGAAAATTCAGATATTTGCATGACTTCTTTTGTTTTATTTTGTGAATAGCAAAAAGCATTCAACCCCATAATACATGTTGTTTTATTGGTCGCTCGTCCATTTCATATCCGATAGCTTAACCATTCATAGATTTGGATTCCTCTCGACGAGCCGAGCAGTACGAGTACCACCTTGATGGGTCTGCGACGTTTCCTTTCAGAGTTATTACCAAAAAACCACAAACATCCCAGAATCCTCTCGGTTTGGGGTCAAAATGTTGTCGCTCATTAAATCCAATAAGAAACGTCGCATCGAATGAATGTGATTGAATTCTCCCCATCTTGACGAGCGGAATTGAATGGTGCAACTGATATTGCTGTCCTGTGAAAATTCAGATATTTGCATGACTGCTTTTGTTTTATTTTGTGAATAGCAAAAAGCATTCAACCCCATAATACATGTTGTTTTATTGGTCGCTCGTCCATTTCATATTCCATAGCTTAAGCATTCATATATTTGGATTCCTCTCGACGAGGCGAGCAGTACGAGTACCACCTTGATGGGTCTGCGACGTTTCCTTCCAGAGTTATTACCAAAAATACACAAACATCCCAGAATCCTCTCGGTTTGGGGTCAAAATGTTGTCGCTCATTAAATCCAATAAGAAACGTCGCATCGAATGAATGTGATTGAATTCTCCCCATCTTGACGAGCGGAATTGAATGGTGCAACTGATTTTGCTGTGCTGTGAAAATTCAGATATTTGCATGACTTCTTTTGTTTTATTTTGTGAATAGCAAAAAGCATTCAACCCCATAATACATGTTGTTTTATTGGTCGCTCGTCCATTTCATATCCGATAGCTTAACCATTCATAGATTTGGATTCCTCTCGACGAGCCGAGCAGTACGAGTACCACCTTGATGGGTCTGCGACGTTTCATTTCAGAGTTATTACCAAAAAACCACAAACATCCCAGAATCCTCTCGGTTTGGGGTCAAAATGTTGTCGCTCATTAAATCCAATAAGAAACGTCGCATCGAATGAATGTGATTGAATTCTCCCCATCTTGACGAGCGGAATTGAATGGTGCAACTTATTTTGCTGTGCTGTGAAAATTCAGATATTTGCATGACTTCTTTTGTTTTATTTTGTGAATAGCAAAAAGCATTCAACCCCATAATACATGTTGTTTTATTGGTCGCTCGTCCATTTCATATCCGATAGCTTAACCATTCATAGATTTGGATTCCTCTCGACGAGCCGAGCAGTACGAGTACCACCTTGATGGGTCTGCGACGTTTCCTTTCAGAGTTATTACCAAAAAACCACAAACATCCCAGAATCCTCTCGGTTTGGGGTCAAAATGTTGTCGCTCATTAAATCCAATAAGAAACGTCGCATCGAATGAATGTGATTGAATTCTCCCCGTCTGGACGAGCGGAATTGAATGGTGCAACTGATATTGCTGTCCTGTGAAAATTCAGATATTTGCATGACTGCTTTTGTTTTATTTTGTGAATAGCAAAAAGCATTCAACCCCATAATACATGTTGTTTTATTGGTCGCTCGTCCATTTCATATTCCATAGCTTAAGCATTCATATATTTGGATTCCTCTCGACGAGGCGAGCAGTACGAGTACCACCTTGATGGGTCTGCGACGTTTCCTTCCAGAGTTATTACCAAAAAACCACAAACATCCCAGAATCCTCTCGGTTTGGGGTCAAAATGTTGTCGCTCATTAAATCCAATAAGAAACGTCGCATCGAATGAATGTGATTGAATTCTCCCCATCTTGACGAGCGGAATTGAATGGTGCAACTGATTTTGCTGTGCTGTGAAAATTCAGATATTTGCATGACTTCTTTTGTTTTATTTTGTGAATAGCAAAAAGCATTCAACCCCATAATACATGTTGTTTTATTGGTCGCTCGTCCATTTCATATCCGATAGCTTAACCATTCATAGATTTGGATTCCTCTCGACGAGCCGAGCAGTACGAGTACCACCTTGATGGGTCTGCGACGTTTCCTTTCAGAGTTATTACCAAAAAACCACAAACATCCCAGAATCCTCTCGGTTTGGGGTCAAAATGTTGTCGCTCATTAAATCCAATAAGAAACGTCGCATCGAATGAATGTGATTGAATTCTCCCCATCTTGACGAGCGGAATTGAATGGTGCAACTGATATTGCTGTCCTGTGAAAATTCAGATATTTGCATGACTGCTTTTGTTTTATTTTGTGAATAGCAAAAAGCATTCAACCCCATAATACATGTTGTTTTATTGGTCGCTCGTCCATTTCATATTCCATAGCTTAAGCATTCATATATTTGGATTCCTCTCGACGAGGCGAGCAGTACGAGTACCACCTTGATGGGTCTGCGACGTTTCCTTCCAGAGTTATTACCAAAAATACACAAACATCCCAGAATCCTCTCGGTTTGGGGTCAAAATGTTGTCGCTCATTAAATCCAATAAGAAACGTCGCATCGAATGAATGTGATTGAATTCTCCCCATCTTGACGAGCGGAATTGAATGGTGCAACTGATTTTGCTGTGCTGTGAAAATTCAGATATTTGCATGACTTCTTTTGTTTTATTTTGTGAATAGCAAAAAGCATTCAACCCCATAATACATGTTGTTTTATTGGTCGCTCGTCCATTTCATATCCGATAGCTTAACCATTCATAGATTTGGATTCCTCTCGACGAGCCGAGCAGTACGAGTACCACCTTGATGGGTCTGCGACGTTTCCTTTCAGAGTTATTACCAAAAAACCACAAACATCCCAGAATCCTCTCGGTTTGGGGTCAAAATGTTGTCGCTCATTAAATCCAATAAGAAACGTCGCATCGAATGAATGTGATTGAATTCTCCCCATCTTGACGAGCGGAATTGAATGGTGCAACTTATTTTGCTGTGCTGTGAAAATTCAGATATTTGCATGACTTCTTTTGTTTTATTTTGTGAATAGCAAAAAGCATTCAACCCCATAATACATGTTGTTTTATTGGTCGCTCGTCCATTTCATATCCGATAGCTTAACCATTCATAGATTTGGATTCCTCTCGACGAGCCGAGCAGTACGAGTACCACCTTGATGGGTCTGCGACGTTTCCTTCCAGAGTTATTACCAAAAAACCACAAACATCCCAGAATCCTCTCGGTTTGGGGTCAAAATGTTGTCGCTCATTAAATCCCATAAGAAACGTCGCATCGAATGAATGTGATTGAATTCTCCCCATCTTGACGAGCGGAATTGAATGGTGCAACTTATTTTGCTGTGCTGTGAAAATTCAGATATTTGCATGACTTCTTTTGTTTTATTTTGTGAATAGCAAAAAGCATTCAACTCCATAATACATGTTGTTTTATTGGTCGCTCGTCCATTTCATATCCGATAGCTTAACCATTCATAGATTTGGATTCCTCTCGACGAGCCGAGCAGTACGAGTACCACCTTGATGGGTCTGCGACGTTTCCTTTCAGAGTTATTACCAAAAAACCACAAACATCCCAGAATCCTCTCGGTTTGGGGTCAAAATGTTGTCGCTCATTAAATCCAATAAGAAACGTCGCATCGAATGAATGTGATTGAATTCTCCCCATCTTGACGAGCGGAATTGAATGGTGCAACTGATATTGCTGTCCTGTGAAAATTCAGATATTTGCATGACTGCTTTTGTTTTATTTTGTGAATAGCAAAAAGCATTCAACCCCATAATACATGTTGTTTTATTGGTCGCTCGTCCATTTCATATTCCATAGCTTAAGCATTCATATATTTGGATTCCTCTCGATGAGGCGAGCAGTACGAGTACCACCTTGATGGGTCTGCGACGTTTCCTTCCAGAGTTATTACCAAAAATACACAAACATCCCAGAATCCTCTCGGTTTGGGGTCAAAATGTTGTCGCTCATTAAATCCAATAAGAAACGTCGCATCGAATGAATGTGATTGAATTCTCCCCATCTTGACGAGCGGAATTGAATGGTGCAACTGATTTTGCTGTGCTGTGAAAATTCAGATATTTGCATGACTTCTTTTGTTTTATTTTGTGAATAGCAAAAAGCATTCAACCCCATAATACATGTTGTTTTATTGGTCGCTCGTCCATTTCATATCCGATAGCTTAACCATTCATAGATTTGGATTCCTCTCGACGAGCCGAGCAGTACGAGTACCACCTTGATGGGTCTGCGACGTTTCCTTCCAGAGTTATTACCAAAAAACCACAAACATCCCAGAATCCTCTCGGTTTGGGGTCAAAATGTTGTCGCTCATTAAATCCCATAAGAAACGTCGCATCGAATGAATGTGATTGAATTCTCCCCGTCTGGACGAGCGGAATTGAATGGTGCAACTGATATTGCTGTCCTGTGAAAATTCAGATATTTGCATGACTGCTTTTGTTTTATTTTGTGAATAGCAAAAAGCATTCAACCCCATAATACATGTTGTTTTATTGGTCGCTCGTCCATTTCATATTCCATAGCTTAAGCATTCATATATTTGGATTCCTCTCGACGAGGCGAGCAGTACGAGTACCACCTTGATGGGTCTGCGACGTTTCCTTCCAGAGTTATTACCAAAAAACCACAAACATCCCAGAATCCTCTCGGTTTGGGGTCAAAATGTTGTCGCTCATTAAATCCAATAAGAAACGTCGCATCGAATGAATGTGATTGAATTCTCCCCATCTTGACGAGCGGAATTGAATGGTGCAACTGATTTTGCTGTGCTGTGAAAATTCAGATATTTGCATGACTTCTTTTGTTTTATTTTGTGAATAGCAAAAAGCATTCAACCCCATAATACATGTTGTTTTATTGGTCGCTCGTCCATTTCATATCCGATAGCTTAACCATTCATAGATTTGGATTCCTCTCGACGAGCCGAGCAGTACGAGTACCACCTTGATGGGTCTGCGACGTTTCCTTTCAGAGTTATTACCAAAAAACCACAAACATCCCAGAATCCTCTCGGTTTGGGGTCAAAATGTTGTCGCTCATTAAATCCAATAAGAAACGTCGCATCGAATGAATGTGATTGAATTCTCCCCATCTTGACGAGCGGAATTGAATGGTGCAACTGATATTGCTGTCCTGTGAAAATTCAGATATTTGCATGACTGCTTTTGTTTTATTTTGTGAATAGCAAAAAGCATTCAACCCCATAATACATGTTGTTTTATTGGTCGCTCGTCCATTTCATATTCCATAGCTTAAGCATTCATATATTTGGATTCCTCTCGACGAGGCGAGCAGTACGAGTACCACCTTGATGGGTCTGCGACGTTTCCTTCCAGAGTTATTACCAAAAATACACAAACATCCCAGAATCCTCTCGGTTTGGGGTCAAAATGTTGTCGCTCATTAAATCCAATAAGAAACGTCGCATCGAATGAATGTGATTGAATTCTCCCCATCTTGACGAGCGGAATTGAATGGTGCAACTGATTTTGCTGTGCTGTGAAAATTCAGATATTTGCATGACTTCTTTTGTTTTATTTTGTGAATAGCAAAAAGCATTCAACCCCATAATACATGTTGTTTTATTGGTCGCTCGTCCATTTCATATCCGATAGCTTAACCATTCATAGATTTGGATTCCTCTCGACGAGCCGAGCAGTACGAGTACCACCTTGATGGGTCTGCGACGTTTCCTTTCAGAGTTATTACCAAAAAACCACAAACATCCCAGAATCCTCTCGGTTTGGGGTCAAAATGTTGTCGCTCATTAAATCCAATAAGAAACGTCGCATCGAATGAATGTGATTGAATTCTCCCCATCTTGACGAGCGGAATTGAATGGTGCAACTGATATTGCTGTCCTGTGAAAATTCAGATATTTGCATGACTGCTTTTGTTTTATTTTGTGAATAGCAAAAAGCATTCAACCCCATAATACATGTTGTTTTATTGGTCGCTCGTCCATTTCATATTCCATAGCTTAAGCATTCATATATTTGGATTCCTCTCGACGAGGCGAGCAGTACGAGTACCACCTTGATGGGTCTGCGACGTTTCCTTCCAGAGTTATTACCAAAAATACACAAACATCCCAGAATCCTCTCGGTTTGGGGTCAAAATGTTGTCGCTCATTAAATCCAATAAGAAACGTCGCATCGAATGAATGTGATTGAATTCTCCCCATCTTGACGAGCGGAATTGAATGGTGCAACTGATTTTGCTGTGCTGTGAAAATTCAGATATTTGCATGACTTCTTTTGTTTTATTTTGTGAATAGCAAAAAGCATTCAACCCCATAATACATGTTGTTTTATTGGTCGCTCGTCCATTTCATATCCGATAGCTTAACCATTCATAGATTTGGATTCCTCTCGACGAGCCGAGCAGTACGAGTACCACCTTGATGGGTCTGCGACGTTTCATTTCAGAGTTATTACCAAAAAACCACAAACATCCCAGAATCCTCTCGGTTTGGGGTCAAAATGTTGTCGCTCATTAAATCCAATAAGAAACGTCGCATCGAATGAATGTGATTGAATTCTCCCCATCTTGACGAGCGGAATTGAATGGTGCAACTTATTTTGCTGTGCTGTGAAAATTCAGATATTTGCATGACTTCTTTTGTTTTATTTTGTGAATAGCAAAAAGCATTCAACCCCATAATACATGTTGTTTTATTGGTCGCTCGTCCATTTCATATCCGATAGCTTAACCATTCATAGATTTGGATTCCTTTCGACGAGCCGAGCAGTACGAGTACCACCTTGATGGGTCTGCGACGTTTCCTTCCAGAGTTATTACCAAAAAACCACAAACATCCCAGAATCCTCTCGGTTTGGGGTCAAAATGTTGTCGCTCATTAAATCCAATAAGAAACGTCGCATCGAATGAATGTGATTGAATTCTCCCCGTCTGGACGAGCGGAATTGAATGGTGCAACTGATTTTGCTGTGCTGTGAAAATTCAGATATTTGCATGACTGCTTTTGTTTTATTTTATGAATAGCAAAAAGCATTCAACCCATAATACATGTTGTTTTATTGGTCGCTCGTCCATTTCATATCCCATAGCTTGACCATTCATATATTTGGATTCCTCTCGACGAGCCGAGCAGTACGAGTACCACCTTGATGGGTCTGCGACGTTTCCTTCCAGAGTTATTACCAAAAAACCACAAACATCCCAGAATCCTCTCGGTTTGGGGTCAAAATGTTGTCGCTCATTAAATCCCATAAGAAACGTCGCATCGAATGAATGTGATTGAATTCTCCCCGTCTGGACGAGCGGAATTGAATGGTGCAACTGATATTGCTGTCCTGTGAAAATTCAGATATTTGCATGACTGCTTTTGTTTTATTTTGTGAATAGCAAAAAGCATTCAACCCCATAATACATGTTGTTTTATTGGTCGCTCGTCCATTTCATATCCCATAGCTTAACCATTCATATATTTGGATTCCTCTCGACGAGGCGAGCAGTTCGAGTACCACCTTGATGGGTCTGCGACGTTTCCTTCCAGAGTTATTACCAAAAAACCACAAACATCCCAGAATCCTCTCGGTTTGGGGTCAAAATGTTGTCGCTCATTAAATCCCATAAGAAACGTCGCATCGAATGAATGTGATTGAATTCTCCCCGTCTGGACGAGCGGAATTGAATGGTGCAACTGATATTGCTGTCCTGTGAAAATTCAGATATTTGCATGACTGCTTTTGTTTTATTTTGTGAATAGCAAAAAGCATTCAACCCCATAATACATGTTGTTTTATTGGTCGCTCGTCCATTTCATATTCCATAGCTTAAGCATTCATATATATATTTGGATTCCTCTCGACGAGGCGAGCAGTACGAGTACCACCTTGATGGGTCTGCGACGTTTCCTTCCAGAGTTATTACCAAAAATACACAAACATCCCAGAATCCTCTCGGTTTGGGGTCAAAATGTTGTCGCTCATTAAATCCAATAAGAAACGTCGCATCGAATGAATGTGATTGAATTCTCCCCATCTTGACGAGCGGAATTGAATGGTGCAACTGATTTTGCTGTGCTGTGAAAATTCAGATATTTGCATGACTTCTTTTGTTTTATTTTGTGAATAGCAAAAAGCATTCAACCCCATAATACATGTTGTTTTATTGGTCGCTCGTCCATTTCATATCCGATAGCTTAACCATTCATAGATTTGGATTCCTCTCGACGAGCCGAGCAGTACGAGTACCACCTTGATGGGTCTGCGACGTTTCCTTCTAGAGTTATTACCAAAAAACCACAAACATCCCAGAATCCTCTCGGTTTGGGGTCAAAATGTTGTCGCTCATTAAATCCCATAAGAAACGTCGCATCGAATGAATGTGATTGAATTCTCCCCGTCTGGACGAGCGGAATTGAATGGTGCAACTGATATTGCTGTCCTGTGAAAATTCAGATATTTGCATGACTGCTTTTGTTTTATTTTGTGAATAGTAAAAAGCATTCAACCCCATAATACATGTTGTTTTATTGGTCGCTCGTCCATTTCATATTCCATAGCTTAAGCATTCATATATTTGGATTCCTCTCGACGAGGCGAGCAGTACGAGTACCACCTTGATGGGTCTGCGACGTTTCCTTCCAGAGTTATTACCAAAAATACACAAACATCCCAGAATCCTCTCGGTTTGGGGTCAAAATGTTGTCGCTCATTAAATCCAATAAGAAACGTCGCATCGAATGAATGTGATTGAATTCTCCCCGTCTGGACGAGCGGAATTGAATGGTGCAACTGATATTGCTGTCCTGTGAAAATTCAGATATTTGCATGACTGCTTTTGTTTTATTTTGTGAATAGCAAAAAGCATTCAACCCCATAATACATGTTGTTTTATTGGTCGCTCGTCCATTTCATATTCCATAGCTTAAGCATTCATATATTTGGATTCCTCTCGACGAGGCGAGCAGTACGAGTACCACCTTGATGGGTCTACGACGTTTCCTTCCAGAGTTATTACCAAAAATACACAAACATCCCAGAATCCTCTCGGTTTGGGGTCAAAATGTTGTCGCTCATTAAATCCAATAAGAAACGTCGCATCGAATGAATGTGATTGAATTCTCCCCATCTTGACGAGCGGAATTGAATGGTGCAACTGATTTTGCTGTGCTGTGAAAATTCAGATATTTGCATGACTTCTTTTGTTTTATTTTGTGAATAGCAAAAAGCATTCAACCCCATAATACATGTTGTTTTATTGGTCGCTCGTCCATTTCATATCCGATAGCTTAACCATTCATAGATTTGGATTCCTCTCGACGAGCCGAGCAGTACGAGTACCACCTTGATGGGTCTGCGACGTTTCCTTCCAGAGTTATTACCAAAAAACCACAAACATCCCAGAATCCTCTCGGTTTGGGGTCAAAATGTTGTCGCTCATTAAATCCCATAAGAAACGTCGCATCGAATGAATGTGATTGAATTCTCCCCGTCTGGACGAGCGGAATTGAATGGTGCAACTGATATTGCTGTCCTGTGAAAATTCAGATATTTGCATGACTGCTTTTGTTTTATTTTGTGAATAGCAAAAAGCATTCAACCCCATAATACATGTTGTTTTATTGGTCGCTCGTCCATTTCATATTCCATAGCTTAAGCATTCATATATTTGGATTCCTCTCGACGAGGCGAGCAGTACGAGTACCACCTTGATGGGTCTGCGACGTTTCCTTCCAGAGTTATTACCAAAAAACCACAAACATCCCAGAATCCTCTCGGTTTGGGGTCAAAATGTTGTCGCTCATTAAATCCCATAAGAAACGTCGCATCGAATGAATGTGATTGAATTCTCCCCGTCTGGACGAGCGGAATTGAATGGTGCAACTGATATTGCTGTCCTGTGAAAATTCAGATATTTGCATGACTGCTTTTGTTTTATTTTGTGAATAGCAAAAAGCATTCAACCCCATAATACATGTTGTTTTATTGGTCGCTCGTCCATTTCATATCCCATAGCTTAACCATTCATATATTTGGATTCCTCTCGACGAGCCGAGCAGTACGAGTACCACCTTGATGGGTCTGCGACGTTTCCTTCCAGAGTTATTACCAAAAAACCACAAACATCCCAGAATCCTCTCGGTTTGGGGTCAAAATGTTGTCGCTCATTAAATCCCATAAGAAACGTCGCATCGAATGAATGTGATTGAATTCTCCCCGTCTGGACGAGCGGAATTGAATGGTGCAACTGATATTGCTGTCCTGTGAAAATTCAGATATTTGCATGACTGCTTTTGTTTTATTTTGTGAATAGCAAAAAGCATTCAACCCCATAATACATGTTGTTTTATTGGTCGCTCGTCCATTTCATATCCCATAGCTTAACCATTCATATATTTGGATTCCTCTCGACGAGCCGAGCAGTACGAGTACCACCTTGATGGGTCTGCGACGTTTCCTTCCAGAGTTATTACCAAAAAACCACAAACATCCCAGAATCCTCTCGGTTTGGGGTCAAAATGTTGTCGCTCATTAAATCCCATAAGAAACGTCGCATCGAATGAATGTGATTGAATTCTCCCCGTCTGGACGAGCGGAATTGAATGGTGCAACTGATATTGCTGTCCTGTGAAAATTCAGATATTTGCATGACTGCTTTTGTTTTATTTTGTGAATAGCAAAAAGCATTCAACCCTATAATACATGTTGTTTTATTGGTCGCTCGTCCATTTCATATTCCATAGCTTAAGCATTCATATATTTGGATTCCTCTCGACGAGGCGAGCAGTACGAGTACCACCTTGATGGGTCTGCGACGTTTCCTTCCAGAGTTATTACCAAAAATACACAAACATCCCAGAATCCTCTCGGTTTGGGGTCAAAATGTTGTCGCTCATTAAATCCAATAAGAAACGTCGCATCGAATGAATGTGATTGAATTCTCCCCATCTTGACGAGCGGAATTGAATGGTGCAACTGATTTTGCTGTGCTGTGAAAATTCAGATATTTGCATGACTTCTTTTGTTTTATTTTGTGAATAGCAAAAAGCATTCAACCCCATAATACATGTTGTTTTATTGGTCGCTCGTCCATTTCATATTCCATAGCTTAAGCATTCATATATTTGGATTCCTCTCGACGAGGCGAGCAGTACGAGTACCACCTTGATGGGTCTACGACGTTTCCTTCCAGAGTTATTACCAAAAATACACAAACATCCCAGAATCCTCTCGGTTTGGGGTCAAAATGTTGTCGCTCATTAAATCCAATAAGAAACGTCGCATCGAATGAATGTGATTGAATTCTCCCCATCTTGACGAGCGGAATTGAATGGTGCAACTGATTTTGCTGTGCTGTGAAAATTCCGATATTTGCATGACTTCTTTTGTTTTATTTTGTGAATAGCAAAAAGCATTCAACCCCATAATACATGTTGTTTTATTGGTCGCTCGTCCATTTCATATCCGATAGCTTAACCATTCATAGATTTGGATTCCTCTCGACGAGCCGAGCAGTACGAGTACCACCTTGATGGGTCTGCGACGTTTCCTTCCAGAGTTATTACCAAAAAACCACAAACATCCCAGAATCCTCTCGGTTTGGGGTCAAAATGTTGTCGCTCATTAAATCCCATAAGAAACGTCGCATCGAATGAATGTGATTGAATTCTCCCCGTCTGGACGAGCGGAATTGAATGGTGCAACTGATATTGCTGTCCTGTGAAAATTCAGATATTTGCATGACTGCTTTTGTTTTATTTTGTGAATAGCAAAAAGCATTCAACCCCATAATACATGTTGTTTTATTGGTCGCTCGTCCATTTCATATTCCATAGCTTAAGCATTCATATATTTGGATTCCTCTCGACGAGGCGAGCAGTACGAGTACCACCTTGATGGGTCTGCGACGTTTCCTTCCAGAGTTATTACCAAAAAACCACAAACATCCCAGAATCCTCTCGGTTTGGGGTCAAAATGTTGTCGCTCATTAAATCCCATAAGAAACGTCGCATCGAATGAATGTGATTGAATTCTCCCCGTCTGGACGAGCGGAATTGAATGGTGCAACTGATATTGCTGTCCTGTGAAAATTCAGATATTTGCATGACTGCTTTTGTTTTATTTTGTGAATAGCAAAAAGCATTCAACCCCATAATACATGTTGTTTTATTGGTCGCTCGTCCATTTCATATCCCATAGCTTAACCATTCATATATTTGGATTCCTCTCGACGAGCCGAGCAGTACGAGTACCACCTTGATGGGTCTGCGACGTTTCCTTCCAGAGTTATTACCAAAAAACCACAAACATCCCAGAATCCTCTCGGTTTGGGGTCAAAATGTTGTCGCTCATTAAATCCCATAAGAAACGTCGCATCGAATGAATGTGATTGAATTCTCCCCGTCTGGACGAGCGGAATTGAATGGTGCAACTGATATTGCTGTCCTGTGAAAATTCAGATATTTGCATGACTGCTTTTGTTTTATTTTGTGAATAGCAAAAAGCATTCAACCCCATAATACATGTTGTTTTATTGGTCGCTCGTCCATTTCATATCCCATAGCTTAACCATTCATATATTTGGATTCCTCTCGACGAGCCGAGCAGTACGAGTACCACCTTGATGGGTCTGCGACGTTTCCTTCCAGAGTTATTACCAAAAAACCACAAACATCCCAGAATCCTCTCGGTTTGGGGTCAAAATGTTGTCGCTCATTAAATCCCATAAGAAACGTCGCATCGAATGAATGTGATTGAATTCTCCCCGTCTGGACGAGCGGAATTGAATGGTGCAACTGATATTGCTGTCCTGAGAAAATTCAGATATTTGCATGACTGCTTTTGTTTTATTTTGTGAATAGCAAAAAGCATTCAACCCTATAATACATGTTGTTTTATTGGTCGCTCGTCCATTTCATATTCCATAGCTTAAGCATTCATATATTTGGATTCCTCTCGACGAGGCGAGCAGTACGAGTACCACCTTGATGGGTCTGCGACGTTTCCTTCCAGAGTTATTACCAAAAATACACAAACATCCCAGAATCCTCTCGGTTTGGGGTCAAAATGTTGTCGCTCATTAAATCCAATAAGAAACGTCGCATCGAATGAATGTGATTGAATTCTCCCCATCTTGACGAGCGGAATTGAATGGTGCAACTGATTTTGCTGTGCTGTGAAAATTCAGATATTTGCATGACTTCTTTTGTTTTATTTTGTGAATAGCAAAAAGCATTCAACCCCATAATACATGTTGTTTTATTGGTCGCTCGTCCATTTCATATTCCATAGCTTAAGCATTCATATATTTGGATTCCTCTCGACGAGGCGAGCAGTACGAGTACCACCTTGATGGGTCTACGACGTTTCCTTCCAGAGTTATTACCAAAAATACACAAACATCCCAGAATCCTCTCGGTTTGGGGTCAAAATGTTGTCGCTCATTAAATCCAATAAGAAACGTCGCATCGAATGAATGTGATTGAATTCTCCCCATCTTGACGAGCGGAATTGAATGGTGCAACTGATTTTGCTGTGCTGTGAAAATTCCGATATTTGCATGACTTCTTTTGTTTTATTTTGTGAATAGCAAAAAGCATTCAACCCCATAATACATGTTGTTTTATTGGTCGCTCGTCCATTTCATATCCGATAGCTTAACCATTCATAGATTTGGATTCCTCTCGACGAGCCGAGCAGTACGAGTACCACCTTGATGGGTCTGCGACGTTTCCTTCCAGAGTTATTACCAAAAAACCACAAACATCCCAGAATCCTCTCGGTTTGGGGTCAAAATGTTGTCGCTCATTAAATCCCATAAGAAACGTCGCATCGAATGAATGTGATTGAATTCTCCCCGTCTGGACGAGCGGAATTGAATGGTGCAACTGATATTGCTGTCCTGTGAAAATTCAGATATTTGCATGACTGCTTTTGTTTTATTTTGTGAATAGCAAAAAGCATTCAACCCCATAATACATGTTGTTTTATTGGTCGCTCGTCCATTTCATATTCCATAGCTTAAGCATTCATATATTTGGATTCCTCTCGACGAGGCGAGCAGTACGAGTACCACCTTGATGGGTCTGCGACGTTTCCTTCCAGAGTTATTACCAAAAAACCACAAACATCCCAGAATCCTCTCGGTTTGGGGTCAAAATGTTGTCGCTCATTAAATCCCATAAGAAACGTCGCATCGAATGAATGTGATTGAATTCTCCCCGTCTGGACGAGCGGAATTGAATGGTGCAACTGATATTGCTGTCCTGTGAAAATTCAGATATTTGCATGACTGCTTTTGTTTTATTTTGTGAATAGCAAAAAGCATTCAACCCCATAATACATGTTGTTTTATTGGTCGCTCGTCCATTTCATATCCCATAGCTTAACCATTCATATATTTGGATTCCTCTCGACGAGCCGAGCAGTACGAGTACCACCTTGATGGGTCTGCGACGTTTCCTTCCAGAGTTATTACCAAAAAACCACAAACATCCCAGAATCCTCTCGGTTTGGGGTCAAAATGTTGTCGCTCATTAAATCCCATAAGAAACGTCGCATCGAATGAATGTGATTGAATTCTCCCCGTCTGGACGAGCGGAATTGAATGGTGCAACTGATATTGCTGTCCTGTGAAAATTCAGATATTTGCATGACTGCTTTTGTTTTATTTTGTGAATAGCAAAAAGCATTCAACCCCATAATACATGTTGTTTTATTGGTCGCTCGTCCATTTCATATCCCATAGCTTAACCATTCATATATTTGGATTCCTCTCGACGAGGCGAGCAGTACGAGTACCACCTTGATGGGTCTACGACGTTTCCTTCCAGAGTTATTACCAAAAATACACAAACATCCCAGAATCCTCTCGGTTTGGGGTCAAAATGTTGTCGCTCATTAAATCCAATAAGAAACGTCGCATCGAATGAATGTGATTGAATTCTCCCCATCTTGACGAGCGGAATTGAATGGTGCAACTGATTTTGCTGTGCTGTGAAAATTCCGATATTTGCATGACTTCTTTTGTTTTATTTTGTGAATAGCAAAAAGCATTCAACCCCATAATACATGTTGTTTTATTGGTCGCTCGTCCATTTCATATCCGATAGCTTAACCATTCATAGATTTGGATTCCTCTCGACGAGCCGAGCAGTACGAGTACCACCTTGATGGGTCAGCGACGTTTCCTTCCAGAGTTATTACCAAAAAACCACAAACATCCCAGAATCCTCTCGGTTTGGGGTCAAAATGTTGTCGCTCATTAAATCCCATAAGAAACGTCGCATCGAATGAATGTGATTGAATTCTCCCCGTCTGGACGAGCGGAATTGAATGGTGCAACTGATATTGCTGTCCTGTGAAAATTCAGATATTTGCATGACTGCTTTTGTTTTATTTTGTGAATAGCAAAAAGCATTCAACCCCATAATACATGTTGTTTTATTGGTCGCTCGTCCATTTCATATTCCATAGCTTAAGCATTCATATATTTGGATTCCTCTCGACGAGGCGAGCAGTACGAGTACCACCTTGATGGGTCTGCGACGTTTCCTTCCAGAGTTATTACCAAAAAACCACAAACATCCCAGAATCCTCTCGGTTTGGGGTCAAAATGTTGTCGCTCATTAAATCCCATAAGAAACGTCGCATCGAATGAATGTGATTGAATTCTCCCCGTCTGGACGAGCGGAATTGAATGGTGCAACTGATATTGCTGTCCTGTGAAAATTCAGATATTTGCATGACTGCTTTTGTTTTATTTTGTGAATAGCAAAAAGCATTCAACCCCATAATACATGTTGTTTTATTGGTCGCTCGTCCATTTCATATCCCATAGCTTAACCATTCATATATTTGGATTCCTCTCGACGAGCCGAGCAGTACGAGTACCACCTTGATGGGTCTGCGACGTTTCCTTCCAGAGTTATTACCAAAAAACCACAAACATCCCAGAATCCTCTCGGTTTGGGGTCAAAATGTTGTCGCTCATTAAATCCCATAAGAAACGTCGCATCGAATGAATGTGATTGAATTCTCCCCGTCTGGACGAGCGGAATTGAATGGTGCAACTGATATTGCTGTCCTGTGAAAATTCAGATATTTGCATGACTGCTTTTGTTTTATTTTGTGAATAGCAAAAAGCATTCAACCCCATAATACATGTTGTTTTATTGGTCGCTCGTCCATTTCATATCCCATAGCTTAACCATTCATATATTTGGATTCCTCTCGACGAGCCGAGCAGTACGAGTACCACCTTGATGGGTCTGCGACGTTTCCTTCCAGAGTTATTACCAAAAAACCACAAACATCCCAGAATCCTCTCGGTTTGGGGTCAAAATGTTGTCGCTCATTAAATCCCATAAGAAACGTCGCATCGAATGAATGTGATTGAATTCTCCCCGTCTGGACGAGCGGAATTGAATGGTGCAACTGATATTGCTGTCCTGTGAAAATTCAGATATTTGCATGACTGCTTTTGTTTTATTTTGTGAATAGCAAAAAGCATTCAACCCCATAATACATGTTGTTTTATTGGTCGCTCGTCCATTTCATATTCCATAGCTTAAGCATTCATATATTTGGATTCCTCTCGACGAGGCGAGCAGTACGAGTACCACCTTGATGGGTCTGCGACGTTTCCTTCCAGAGTTATTACCAAAAATACACAAACATCCCAGAATCCTCTCGGTTTGGGGTCAAAATGTTGTCGCTCATTAAATCCAATAAGAAACGTCGCATCGAATGAATGTGATTGAATTCTCCCCATCTTGACGAGCGGAATTGAATGGTGCAACTGATTTTGCTGTGCTGTGAAAATTCAGATATTTGCATGACTTCTTTTGTTTTATTTTGTGAATAGCAAAAAGCATTCAACCCCATAATACATGTTGTTTTATTGGTCGCTCGTCCATTTCATATCCGATAGCTTAACCATTCATAGATTTGGATTCCTCTCGACGAGCCGAGCAGTACGAGTACCACCTTGATGGGTCTGCGACGTTTCCTTTCAGAGTTATTACCAAAAAACCACAAACATCCCAGAATCCTCTCGGTTTGGGGTCAAAATGTTGTCGCTCATTAAATCCAATAAGAAACGTCGCATCGAATGAATGTGATTGAATTCTCCCCATCTTGACGAGCGGAATTGAATGGTGCAACTGATATTGCTGTCCTGTGAAAATTCAGATATTTGCATGACTGCTTTTGTTTTATTTTGTGAATAGCAAAAAGCATTCAACCCCATAATACATGTTGTTTTATTGGTCGCTCGTCCATTTCATATTCCATAGCTTAAGCATTCATATATTTGGATTCCTCTCGACGAGGCGAGCAGTACGAGTACCACCTTGATGGGTCTGCGACGTTTCCTTTCAGAGTTATTACCAAAAAACCACAAACATCCCAGAATCCTCTCGGTTTGGGGTCAAAATGTTGTCGCTCATTAAATCCCATAAGAAACGTCGCATCGAATGAATGTGATTGAATTCTCCCCGTCTGGACGAGCGGAATTGAATGGTGCAACTGATATTGCTGTCCTGTGAAAATTCAGATATTTGCATGACTGCTTTTGTTTTATTTTGTGAATAGCAAAAAGCATTCAACCCCATAATACATGTTGTTTTATTGGTCGCTCGTCCATTTCATATTCCATAGCTTAAGCATTCATATATATATTTGGATTCCTCTCGACGAGGCGAGCAGTACGAGTACCACCTTGATGGGTCTGCGACGTTTCCTTCCAGAGTTATTACCAAAAATACACAAACATCCCAGAATCCTCTCGGTTTGGGGTCAAAATGTTGTCGCTCATTAAATCCAATAAGAAACGTCGCATCGAATGAATGTGATTGAATTCTCCCCATCTTGACGAGCGGAATTGAATGGTGCAACTGATTTTGCTGTGCTGTGAAAATTCAGATATTTGCATGACTGCTTTTGTTTTATTTTGTGAATAGCAAAAAGCATTCAACCCCATAATACATGCTGTTTTATTGGTCGCTCGTCCATTTCATATCCGATAGCTTAACCATTCATAGATTTGGATTCCTCTCGACGAGCCGAGCAGTACGAGTACCACCTTGATGGGTCTGCGACGTTTCCTTCTAGAGTTATTACCAAAAAACCACAAACATCCCAGAATCCTCTCGGTTTGGGGTCAAAATGTTGTCGCTCATTAAATCCCATAAGAAACGTCGCATCGAATGAATGTGATTGAATTCTCCCCGTCTGGACGAGCGGAATTGAATGGTGCAACTGATATTGCTGTCCTGTGAAAATTCAGATATTTGCATGACTGCTTTTGTTTTATTTTGTGAATAGTAAAAAGCATTCAACCCCATAATACATGTTGTTTTATTGGTCGCTCGTCCATTTCATATTCCATAGCTTAAGCATTCATATATTTGGATTCCTCTCGACGAGGCGAGCAGTACGAGTACCACCTTGATGGGTCTGCGACGTTTCCTTCCAGAGTTATTACCAAAAATACACAAACATCCCAGAATCCTCTCGGTTTGGGGTCAAAATGTTGTCGCTCATTAAATCCAATAAGAAACGTCGCATCGAATGAATGTGATTGAATTCTCCCCGTCTGGACGAGCGGAATTGAATGGTGCAACTGATATTGCTGTCCTGTGAAAATTCAGATATTTGCATGACTGCTTTTGTTTTATTTTGTGAATAGCAAAAAGCATTCAACCCCATAATACATGTTGTTTTATTGGTCGCTCGTCCATTTCATATTCCATAGCTTAAGCATTCATATATTTGGATTCCTCTCGACGAGGCGAGCAGTACGAGTACCACCTTGATGGGTCTACGACGTTTCCTTCCAGAGTTATTACCAAAAATACACAAACATCCCAGAATCCTCTCGGTTTGGGGTCAAAATGTTGTCGCTCATTAAATCCAATAAGAAACGTCGCATCGAATGAATGTGATTGAATTCTCCCCATCTTGACGAGCGGAATTGAATGGTGCAACTGATTTTGCTGTGCTGTGAAAATTCAGATATTTGCATGACTTCTTTTGTTTTATTTTGTGAATAGCAAAAAGCATTCAACCCCATAATACATGTTGTTTTATTGGTCGCTCGTCCATTTCATATCCGATAGCTTAACCATTCATAGATTTGGATTCCTCTCGACGAGCCGAGCAGTACGAGTACCACCTTGATGGGTCTGCGACGTTTCCTTCCAGAGTTATTACCAAAAAACCACAAACATCCCAGAATCCTCTCGGTTTGGGGTCAAAATGTTGTCGCTCATTAAATCCCATAAGAAACGTCGCATCGAATGAATGTGATTGAATTCTCCCCGTCTGGACGAGCGGAATTGAATGGTGCAACTGATATTGCTGTCCTGTGAAAATTCAGATATTTGCATGACTGCTTTTGTTTTATTTTGTGAATAGCAAAAAGCATTCAACCCCATAATACATGTTGTTTTATTGGTCGCTCGTCCATTTCATATTCCATAGCTTAAGCATTCATATATTTGGATTCCTCTCGACGAGGCGAGCAGTACGAGTACCACCTTGATGGGTCTGCGACGTTTCCTTCCAGAGTTATTACCAAAAAACCACAAACATCCCAGAATCCTCTCGGTTTGGGGTCAAAATGTTGTCGCTCATTAAATCCCATAAGAAACGTCGCATCGAATGAATGTGATTGAATTCTCCCCGTCTGGACGAGCGGAATTGAATGGTGCAACTGATATTGCTGTCCTGTGAAAATTCAGATATTTGCATGACTGCTTTTGTTTTATTTTGTGAATAGCAAAAAGCATTCAACCCCATAATACATGTTGTTTTATTGGTCGCTCGTCCATTTCATATCCCATAGCTTAACCATTCATATATTTGGATTCCTCTCGACGAGCCGAGCAGTACGAGTACCACCTTGATGGGTCTGCGACGTTTCCTTCCAGAGTTATTACCAAAAAACCACAAACATCCCAGAATCCTCTCGGTTTGGGGTCAAAATGTTGTCGCTCATTAAATCCCATAAGAAACGTCGCATCGAATGAATGTGATTGAATTCTCCCCGTCTGGACGAGCGGAATTGAATGGTGCAACTGATATTGCTGTCCTGTGAAAATTCAGATATTTGCATGACTGCTTTTGTTTTATTTTGTGAATAGCAAAAAGCATTCAACCCCATAATACATGTTGTTTTATTGGTCGCTCGTCCATTTCATATCCCATAGCTTAACCATTCATATATTTGGATTCCTCTCGACGAGCCGAGCAGTACGAGTACCACCTTGATGGGTCTGCGACGTTTCCTTCCAGAGTTATTACCAAAAAACCACAAACATCCCAGAATCCTCTCGGTTTGGGGTCAAAATGTTGTCGCTCATTAAATCCCATAAGAAACGTCGCATCGAATGAATGTGATTGAATTCTCCCCGTCTGGACGAGCGGAATTGAATGGTGCAACTGATATTGCTGTCCTGTGAAAATTCAGATATTTGCATGACTGCTTTTGTTTTATTTTGTGAATAACAAAAAGCATTCAACCCCATAATACATGTTGTTTTATTGGTCGCTCGTCCATTTCATATTCCATAGCTTAAGCATTCATATATTTGGATTCCTCTCGACGAGGCGAGCAGTACGAGTACCACCTTGATGGGTCTGCGACGTTTCCTTCCAGAGTTATTACCAAAAATACACAAACATCCCAGAATCCTCTCGGTTTGGGGTCAAAATGTTGTCGCTCATTAAATCCAATAAGAAACGTCGCATCGAATGAATGTGATTGAATTCTCCCCATCTTGACGAGCGGAATTGAATGGTGCAACTGATTTTGCTGTGCTGTGAAAATTCAGATATTTGCATGACTTCTTTTGTTTTATTTTGTGAATAGCAAAAAGCATTCAACCCCATAATACATGTTGTTTTATTGGTCGCTCGTCCATTTCATATTCCATAGCTTAAGCATTCATATATTTGGATTCCTCTCGACGAGGCGAGCAGTACGAGTACCACCTTGATGGGTCTACGACGTTTCCTTCCAGAGTTATTACCAAAAATACACAAACATCCCAGAATCCTCTCGGTTTGGGGTCAAAATGTTGTCGCTCATTAAATCCAATAAGAAACGTCGCATCGAATGAATGTGATTGAATTCTCCCCATCTTGACGAGCGGAATTGAATGGTGCAACTGATTTTGCTGTGCTGTGAAAATTCAGATATTTGCATGACTTCTTTTGTTTTATTTTGTGAATAGCAAAAAGCATTCAACCCCATAATACATGTTGTTTTATTGGTCGCTCGTCCATTTCATATCCGATAGCTTAACCATTCATAGATTTGGATTCCTCTCGACGAGCCGAGCAGTACGAGTACCACCTTGATGGGTCTGCGACGTTTCCTTCCAGAGTTATTACCAAAAAACCACAAACATCCCAGAATCCTCTCGGTTTGGGGTCAAAATGTTGTCGCTCATTAAATCCCATAAGAAACGTCGCATTGAATGAATGTGATTGAATTCTCCCCGTCTGGACGAGCGGAATTGAATGGTGCAACTGATATTGCTGTCCTGTGAAAATTCAGATATTTGCATGACTGCTTTTGTTTTATTTTGTGAATAGCAAAAAGCATTCAACCCCATAATACATGTTGTTTTATTGGTCGCTCGTCCATTTCATATTCCATAGCTTAAGCATTCATATATTTGGATTCCTCTCGACGAGGCGAGCAGTACGAGTACCACCTTGATGGGTCTGCGACGTTTCCTTCCAGAGTTATTACCAAAAAACCACAAACATCCCAGAATCCTCTCGGTTTGGGGTCAAAATGTTGTCGCTCATTAAATCCCATAAGAAACGTCGCATCGAATGAATGTGATTGAATTCTCCCCGTCTGGACGAGCGGAATTGAATGGTGCAACTGATATTGCTGTCCTGTGAAAATTCAGATATTTGCATGACTGCTTTTGTTTTATTTTGTGAATAGCAAAAAGCATTCAACCCCATAATACATGTTGTTTTATTGGTCGCTCGTCCATTTCATATCCCATAGCTTAACCATTCATATATTTGGATTCCTCTCGACGAGCCGAGCAGTACGAGTACCACCTTGATGGGTCTGCGACGTTTCCTTCCAGAGTTATTACCAAAAAACCACAAACATCCCAGAATCCTCTCGGTTTGGGGTCAAAATGTTGTCGCTCATTAAATCCCATAAGAAACGTCGCATCGAATGAATGTGATTGAATTCTCCCCGTCTGGACGAGCGGAATTGAATGGTGCAACTGATATTGCTGTCCTGTGAAAATTCAGATATTTGCATGACTGCTTTTGTTTTATTTTGTGAATAGCAAAAAGCATTCAACCCCATAATACATGTTGTTTTATTGGTCGCTCGTCCATTTCATATCCCATAGCTTAACCATTCATATATTTGGATTCCTCTCGACGAGCCGAGCAGTACGAGTACCACCTTGATGGGTCTGCGACGTTTCCTTCCAGAGTTATTACCAAAAAACCACAAACATCCCAGAATCCTCTCGGTTTGGGGTCAAAATGTTGTCGCTCATTAAATCCCATAAGAAACGTCGCATCGAATGAATGTGATTGAATTCTCCCCGTCTGGACGAGCGGAATTGAATGGTGCAACTGATATTGCTGTCCTGTGAAAATTCAGATATTTGCATGACTGCTTTTGTTTTATTTTGTGAATAGCAAAAAGCATTCAACCCCATAATACATGTTGTTTTATTGGTCGCTCGTCCATTTCATATTCCATAGCTTAAGCATTCATATATTTGGATTCCTCTCGACGAGGCGAGCAGTACGAGTACCACCTTGATGGGTCTGCGACGTTTCCTTCCAGAGTTATTACCAAAAATACACAAACATCCCAGAATCCTCTCGGTTTGGGGTCAAAATGTTGTCGCTCATTAAATCCAATAAGAAACGTCGCATCGAATGAATGTGATTGAATTCTCCCCATCTTTACGAGCGGAATTGAATGGTGCAACTGATTTTGCTGTGCTGTGAAAATTCAGATATTTGCATGACTTCTTTTGTTTTATTTTGTGAATAGCAAAAAGCATTCAACCCCATAATACATGTTGTTTTATTGGTCGCTCGTCCATTTCATATCCGATAGCTTAACCATTCATAGATTTGGATTCCTCTCGACGAGCCGAGCAGTACGAGTACCACCTTGATGGGTCTGCGACGTTTCCTTTCAGAGTTATTACCAAAAAACCACAAACATCCCAGAATCCTCTCGGTTTGGGGTCAAAATGTTGTCGCTCATTAAATCCAATAAGAAACGTCGCATCGAATGAATGTGATTGAATTCTCCCCATCTTGACGAGCGGAATTGAATGGTGCAACTGATATTGCTGTCCTGTGAAAATTCAGATATTTGCATGACTGCTTTTGTTTTATTTTGTGAATAGCAAAAAGCATTCAACCCCATAATACATGTTGTTTTATTGGTCGCTCGTCCATTTCATATTCCATAGCTTAAGCATTCATATATTTGGATTCCTCTCGACGAGGCGAGCAGTACGAGTACCACCTTGATGGGTCTGCGACGTTTCCTTTCAGAGTTATTACCAAAAAACCACAAACATCCCAGAATCCTCTCGGTTTGGGGTCAAAATGTTGTCGCTCATTAAATCCAATAAGAAACGTCGCATCGAATGAATGTGATTGAATTCTCCCCATCTTGACGAGCGGAATTGAATGGTGCAACTGATATTGCTGTCCTGTGAAAATTCAGATATTTGCATGACTGCTTTTGTTTTATTTTGTGAATAGCAAAAAGCATTCAACCCCATAATACATGTTGTTTTATTGGTCGCTCGTCCATTTCATATTCCATAGCTTAAGCATTCATATATTTGGATTCCTCTCGACGAGGCGAGCAGTTCGAGTACCACCTTGATGGGTCTGCGACGTTTCCTTCCAGAGTTATTACCAAAAATACACAAACATCCCAGAATCCTCTCGGTTTGGGGTCAAAATGTTGTCGCTCATTAAATCCAATAAGAAACGTCGCATCGAATGAATGTGATTGAATTCTCCCCATCTTGACGAGCGGAATTGAATGGTGCAACTGATTTTGCTGTGCTGTGAAAATTCAGATATTTGCATGACTTCTTTTGTTTTATTTTGTGAATAGCAAAAAGCATTCAACCCCATAATACATGTTGTTTTATTGGTCGCTCGTCCATTTCATATCCGATAGCTTAACCATTCATAGATTTGGATTCCTCTCGACGAGCCGAGCAGTACGAGTACCACCTTGATGGGTCTGCGACGTTTCCTTTCAGAGTTATTACCAAAAAACCACAAACATCCCAGAATCCTCTCGGTTTGGGGTCAAAATGTTGTCGCTCATTAAATCCAATAAGAAACGTCGCATCGAATGAATGTGATTGAATTCTCCCCATCTTGACGAGCGGAATTGAATGGTGCAACTTATTTTGCTGTGCTGTGAAAATTCAGATATTTGCATGACTTCTTTTGTTTTATTTTGTGAATAGCAAAAAGCATTCAACCCCATAATACATGTTGTTTTATTGGTCGCTCGTCCATTTCATATCCGATAGCTTAACCATTCATAGATTTGGATTCCTTTCGACGAGCCGAGCAGTACGAGTACCACCTTGATGGGTCTGCGACGTTTCCTTCCAGAGTTATTACCAAAAAACCACAAACATCCCAGAATCCTCTCGGTTTGGGGTCAAAATGTTGTCGCTCATTAAATCCAATAAGAAACGTCGCATCGAATGAATGTGATTGAATTCTCCCCGTCTGGACGAGCGGAATTGAATGGTGCAACTGATTTTGCTGTGCTGTGAAAATTCAGATATTTGCATGACTGCTTTTGTTTTATTTTATGAATAGCAAAAAGCATTCAACCCATAATACATGTTGTTTTATTGGTCGCTCGTCCATTTCATATCCCATAGCTTAACCATTCATATATTTGGATTCCTCTCGACGAGCCGAGCAGTACGAGTACCACCTTGATGGGTCTGCGACGTTTCCTTCCAGAGTTATTACCAAAAAACCACAAACATCCCAGAATCCTCTCGGTTTGGGGTCAAAATGTTGTCGCTCATTAAATCCCATAAGAAACGTCGCATCGAATGAATGTGATTGAATTCTCCCCGTCTGGACGAGCGGAATTGAATGGTGCAACTGATATTGCTGTCCTGTGAAAATTCAGATATTTGCATGACTGCTTTTGTTTTATTTTGTGAATAGCAAAAAGCATTCAACCCCATAATACATGTTGTTTTATTGGTCGCTCGTCCATTTCATATTCCATAGCTTAAGCATTCATATATTTGGATTCCTCTCGACGAGGCGAGAAGTACGAGTACCACCTTGATGGGTCTGCGACGTTTCCTTCCAGAGTTATTACCAAAAATACACAAACATCCCAGAATCCTCTCGGTTTGGGGTCAAAATGTTTTCGCTCATTAAATCCAATAAGAAACGTCGCATCGAATGAATGTGATTGAATTCTCCCCGTCTGGACGAGCGGAATTGAATGGTGCAACTGATTTTGCTGTGCTGTGAAAATTCAGATATTTGCATGACTGCTTTTGTTTTATTTTGTGAATAGCAAAAAGCATTCAACCCCATAATACATGTTGTTTTATTGGTCGCTCGTCCATTTCATATCCGATAGCTTAACCATTCATAGATTTGGATTCCGCTCGACGAGCCGAGCAGTACGAGTACCACCTTGATGGGTCTGCGACGTTTCCTTCCAGAGTTATTACCAAAAAACCACAAACATCCCAGAATCCTCTCGGTTTGGGGTCAAAATGTTGTCGCTCATTAAATCCAATAAGAAACGTCGCATAGAATGAATGTGATTGAATTCTCCCCGTCTGGACGAGCGGAATTGAATGGTGCAACTGATTTTGCTGTGCTGTGAAAATTCAGATATTTGCATGACTGCTTTTGTTTTATTTTGTGAATAGCAAAAAGCATTCAACTCCATAAAACATGTTGTTTTATTGGTCGCTCGTCCATTTCATATCCGATAGCTTAACCATTCATAGATTTGGATTCCGCTCGACGAGCCGAGCAGTACGAGTACCACCTTGATGGGTCTGCGACGTTTCCTTCCAGAGTTATTACCAAAAAACCACAAACATCCCAGAATCCTCTCGGTTTGGGGTCAAAATGTTGTCGCTCATTAAATCCAATAAGAAACGTCGCATCGAATGAATGTGATTGAATTCTCCCCGTCTGGACGAGCGGAATTGAATGGTGCAACTGATTTTGCTGTGCTGTGAAAATTCAGATATTTGCATGACTGCTTTTGTTTTATTTTATGAATAGCAAAAAGCATTCAACCCATAATACATGTTGTTTTATTGGTCGCTCGTCCATTTCATATCCCATAGCTTAACCATTCATATACTTGGATTCCTCTCGACGAGGCGAGCAGTTCGAGTACCACCTTGATGGGTCTGCGACGTTTCCTTCCAGAGTTATTACCAAAAAACCACAAACATCCCAGAATCCTCTCGGTTTGGGGTCAAAATGTTGTCGCTCATTAAATCTAATAAGAAACGTCGCATCGAATGAATGTGATTGAATTCTCCCCGTCTGGACGAGCGGAATTGAATGGTGCAACTGATTTTGCTGTGCTGTGAAAATTCAGATATTTGCATGACTTCTTTTGTTTTATTTTGTGAATAGCAAAAAGCATTCAACCCCATAATACATGTTGTTTTATTGGTCGCTCGTCCATTTCATATTCCATAGCTTAAGCATTCATATATTTGGATTCCTCTCGACGAGGCGAGAAGTACGAGTACCACCTTGATGGGTCTGCGACGTTTCCTTCCAGAGTTATTACCAAAAATACACAAACATCCCAGAATCCTCTCGGTTTGGGGTCAAAATGTTGTCGCTCATTAAATCCAATTAGAAACGTCGCATCGAATGAATGTGATTGAATTCTCCCCGTCTGGACGAGCGGAATTGAATGGTGCAACTGATTTTGCTGTGCTGTGAAAATTCAGATATTTGCATGACTGCTTTTGTTTTATTTTATGAATAGCAAAAAGCATTCAACCCATAATACATGTTGTTTTATTGGTCGCTCGTCCATTTCATATCCCATAGCTTAACCATTCATATATTTGGATTCCTCTCGACGAGGCGAGCAGTTCGAGTACCACCTTGATGGGTCTGCGACGTTTCCTTCCAGAGTTATTACCAAAAAACCACAAACATCCCAGAATCCTCTCGGTTTGGGGTCAAAATGTTGTCGCTCATTAAATCCCATAAGAAACGTCGCACCGAATGAATGTGATTGAATTTTCCCCGTCTCGACGAGCGGAATTGAATGGTGCAACTGATTTTGCTGTGCTGTGAAAATTCAGATATTTGCATGACTGCTTTTGTTTTATTTTGTGAATAGCAAAAGCATTCAACCCCATAATACATGTTGTTTTATTGGTCGCTCGTCCATTTCATATCCCATAGCTTAACCATTCATATATTTGGATTCCTCTCGACGAGGCGAGCAGTTCGAGTACCACCTTGATGGGTCTGCGACGTTTCCTTCCAGAGTTATTACCAAAAAACCACAAACATCCCAGAATCCTCTCGGTTTGGGGTCAAAATGTTGTCGCTCATTAAATCCCATAAGAAACGTCGCATCGAATGAATGTGATTGAATTCTCCCCGTCTGGACGAGCGGAATTGAATGGTGCAACTGATATTGCTGTCCTGTGAAAATTCAGATATTTGCATGACTGCTTTTGTTTTATTTTGTGAATAGCAAAAAGCATTCAACCCCATAATACATGTTGTTTTATTGGTCGCTCGTCCATTTCATATTCCATAGCTTAAGCATTCATATATTTGGATTCCTCTCGACGAGGCGAGAAGTACGAGTACCACCTTGATGGGTCTGCGACGTTTCCTTCCAGAGTTATTACCAAAAAACCACAAACATTCCAGAATCCTCTCGGTTTGGGGTCAAAATGTTTTCGCTCATTAAATCCAATAAGAAACGTCGCATCGAATGAATGTGATTGAATTCTCCCCGTCTGGACGAGCGGAATTGAATGGTGCAACTGATTTTGCTGTGCTGTGAAAATTCAGATATTTGCATGACTGCTTTTGTTTTATTTTGTGAATAGCAAAAAGCATTCAACCCCATAATACATGTTGTTTTATTGGTCGCTCGTCCATTTCATATCCGATAGCTTAAGCATTCATATATTTGGATTCCGCTCGACGAGCCGAGCAGTACGAGTACCACCTTGATGGGTCTGCGACGTTTCCTTCCAGAGTTATTACAAAAAAACCACAAACATCCCAGAATCCTCTCGGTTTGGGGTCAAAATGTTGTCGCTCATTAAAACCAATAAGAATCGTCGCATCGAATGAATGTGATTGAATTCTCCCCGTCTGGACGAGCGGAATTGAATGGTGCAACTGATTTTGCTGTGCTGTGAAAATTCAGATATTTGCATGACTGCTTTTGTTTTATTTTGTGAATAGCAAAAAGCATTCAACCCCATAATACATGTTGTTTTATTGGTCGCTCGTCCATTTCATATTCCATAGCTTAAGCATTCATATATTTGGATTCCTCTCGACGAGGCGAGAAGTACGAGTACCACCTTGATGGGTCTGCGACGTTTCCTTCCAGAGTTATTACCAAAAATACACAAACATCCCAGAATCCTCTCGGTTTGGGGTCAAAATGTTGTCGCTCATTAAATCCAATAAGAAACGTCGCATCGAATGAATGTGATTGAATTCTCCCCGTCTGGACGAGAGGAATTGAATGGTGCAACTGATTTTGCTGTGCTGTGAAAATTCAGATATTTGCATGACTGCTTTTGTTTTATTTTGTGAATAGCAAAAAGCATTCAACCCCATAATACATGTTGTTTTATTGGTCGCTCGTCCATTTCATATCCGATAGCTTAACGATTCATAGATGTGGATTCCTCTCGACGAGCCGAGCAGTACGAGTACCACCTTGATGGGTCTGCGACGTTTCCTTCCAGAGTTATTACCAAAAAACCACAAACATCCCAGAATCCTCTCGGTTTGGGGTCAAAATGTTGTCGCTCATTAAATCCAATAAGAAACGTCGCATCGAATGAATGTGATTGAATTCTCCCCGTCTGGACGAGCGGAATTGAATGGTGCAACTGATTTTGCTGTGCTGTGAAAATTCAGATATTTGCATGACTGCTTTTGTTTTATTTTATGAATAGCAAAAAGCATTCAACCCATAATACATGTTGTTTTATTGGTCGCTCGTCCATTTCATATCCCATAGCTTACCCATTCATATATTTGGATTCCTCTCGACGAGGCGAGCAGTTCGAGTACCACCTTGATGGGTCTGCGACGTTTCCTTCCAGAGTTATTACCAAAAAACCACAAACATCCCAGAATCCTCTCGGTTTGGGGTCAAAATGTTGTCGCTCATTAAATCCAATAAGAAACGTCGCATCGAATGAATGTGATTGAATTCTCCCCATCTTGACGAGCGGAATTGAATGGTGCAACTGATTTTGCTGTGCTGTGAAAATTCAGATATTTGCATGACTTCTTTTGTTTTATTTTGTGAATAGCAAAAAGCATTCAACCCCATAATACATGTTGTTTTATTGGTCGCTCGTCCATTTCATATCCGATAGCTTAACCATTCATAGATTTGGATTCCTCTCGACGAGCCGAGCAGTACGAGTACCACCTTGATGGGTCTCCGACGTTTCCTTCCAGAGTTATTACCAAAAAACCACAAACATCCCAGAATCCTCTCGGTTTGGGGTCAAAATGTTGTCGCTCATTAAATCCAATAAGAAACGTCGCATCGAATGAATGTGATTGAATTCTCCCCGTCTGGACGAGCGGAATTGAATGGTGCAACTGATTTTGCTGTGCTGTGAAAATTCAGATATTTGCATGACTGCTTTTGTTTCATTTTATGAATAGCAAAAAGCATTCAACCCATAATACATGTTGTTTTATTGGTCGCTCGTCCATTTCATATCCCATAGCTTAACCATTCATATATTTGGATTCCTCTCGACGAGGCGAGCAGTTCGAGTACCACCTTGATGGGTCTGCGACGTTTCCTCCAGAGTTATCACCAAAAAACCACAAACATCCCAGAATCCTCTCGGTTTGGGGTCAAAATGTTGTCGCTCATTAAATCCCATAAGAAACGTCGCACCGAATGAATGTGATTGAATTTTCCCCGTCTCGACGAGCGGAATTGAATGGTGCAACTGATTTTGCTGTGCTGTGAAAATTCAGATATTTGCATGACTTCTTTTGTTTTATTTTGTGAATAGCAAAAAGCATTCAACCCCATAATACATGTTGTTTTATTGGTCGCTCGTCCATTTCATATCCGATAGCTTAACCATTCATATATTTGGATTCCTCTCGACGAGCCGAGCAGTACGAGTACCACCTTGATGGGTCTGCGACGTTTCCTTCCAGAGTTATTACCAAAAAACCACAAACATCCCAGAATCCTCTCGGTTTGGGGTCAAAATGTTGTCGCTCATTAAATCCAATAAGAAACGTCGCATCGAATGAATGTGATTGAATTCTCCCCGTCTGGACGAGCGGAATTGAATGGTGCAACTGATTTTGCTGTGCTGTGAAAATTCAGATATTTGCATGACTGCTTTTGTTTTATTATATGAATAGCAAAAAGCATTCAACCCATAATACATGTTGTTTTATTGGTCGCTCGTCCATTTCATATCCCATAGCTTAACCATTCATATATTTGGATTCCTCTCGACGAGGCGAGCAGTTCGAGTACCACCTTGATGGGTCTGCGACGTTTCCTTCCAGAGTTATTACCAAAAAACCACAAACATCCCAGAATCCTCTCGGTTTGGGGTCAAAATGTTGTCGCTCATTAAATCCCATAAGAAACGTCGCATCGAATGAATGTGATTGAATTCTCCCCGTCTGGACGAGCGGAATTGAATGGTGCAACTGATATTGCTGTCCTGTGAAAATTCAGATATTTGCATGACTGCTTTTGTTTTATTTTGTGAATAGCAAAAAGCATTCAACCCCATAATACATGTTGTTTTATTGGTCGCTCGTCCATTTCATATTCCATAGCTTAAGCATTCATATATTTGGATTCCTCTCGACGAGGCGAGAAGTACGAGTACCACCTTGATGGGTCTGCGACGTTTCCTTCCAGAGTTATTACCAAAAATACACAAACATCCCAGAATCCTCTCGGTTTGGGGTCAAAATGTTTTCGCTCATTAAATCCAATAAGAAACGTCGCATCGAATGAATGTGATTGAATTCTCCCCGTCTGGACGAGCGGAATTGAATGGTGCAACTGATATTGCTGTCCTGTGAAAATTCAGATAATTGCATGACTGCTTTTGTTTTATTTTGTGAATAGCAAAAAGCATTCAACCCCATAATACATGTTGTTTTATTGGTCGCTCGTCCATTTCATATTCCATAGCTTAAGCATTCATATATTTGGATTCCTCTCGACGAGGCGAGAAGTACGAGTACCACCTTGATGGGTCTGCGACGTTTCCTTCCAGAGTTATTACCAAAAATACACAAACATCCCAGAATCCTCTCGGTTTGGGGTCAAAATGTTGTCGCTCATTAAATCCAATAAGAAACGTCGCATCGAATGAATGTGATTGAATTCTCCCCGTCTGGACGAGAGGAATTGAATGGTGCAACTGATTTTGCTGTGCTGTGAAAATTCAGATATTTGCATGACTGCTTTTGTTTTATTTTGTGAATAGCAAAAAGCATTCAACCCCATAATACATGTTGTTTTATTGGTCGCTCGTCCATTTCATATCCGATAGCTTAACGATTCATAGATGTGGATTCCTCTCGACGAGCCGAGCAGTACGAGTACCACCTTGATGGGTCTGCGACGTTTCCTTCCAGAGTTATTACCAAAAAACCACAAACATCCCAGAATCCTCTCGGTTTGGGGTCAAAATGTTGTCGCTCATTAAATCCAATAAGAAACGTCGCATCGAATGAATGTGATTGAATTCTCCCCGTCTGGACGAGCGGAATTGAATGGTGCAACTGATTTTGCTGTGCTGTGAAAATTCAGATATTTGCATGACTGCTTTTGTTTTATTTTATGAATAGCAAAAAGCATTCAACCCATAATACATGTTGTTTTATTGGTCGCTCGTCCATTTCATATCCCATAGCTTACCCATTCATATATTTGGATTCCTCTCGACGAGGCGAGCAGTTCGAGTACCACCTTGATGGGTCTGCGACGTTTCCTTCCAGAGTTATTACCAAAAAACCACAAACATCCCAGAATCCTCTCGGTTTGGGGTCAAAATGTTGTCGCTCATTAAATCCAATAAGAAACGTCGCATCGAATGAATGTGATTGAATTCTCCCCATCTTGACGAGCGGAATTGAATGGTGCAACTGATTTTGCTGTGCTGTGAAAATTCAGATATTTGCATGACTGCTTTTGTTTTATTTTGTGAATAGCAAAAAGCATTCAACCCCATAATACATGTTGTTTTATTGGTCGCTCGTCCATTTCATATCCGATAGCTTAACGATTCATAGATGTGGATTCCTCTCGACGAGGCGAGCAGTACGAGTACCACCTTGATGGGTCTGCGACGTTTCCTTCCAGAGTTATTACCAAAAATACACAAACATCCAGGAATCCTCTCGGTTTGGGGTCAAAATGTTGTCGCTCATTAAATCCAATAAGAAACGTCGCATCGAATGAATGTGATTGAATTCTCCCCGTCTGGACGAGCGGAATTGAATGGTGCAACTGATTTTGCTGTGCTGTGAAAATTCAGATATTTGCATGACTGCTTTTGTTTTATTTTGTGAATAGCAAAAAGCATTCAACCCCATAATACATGTTGTTTTATTGGTCGCTCGTCCATTTCATATTCCATAGCTTAAGCATTCATATATTTGGATTCCTCTCGACGAGGCGAGAAGTACGAGTACCACCTTGATGGGTCTGCGACGTTTCCTTCCAGAGTTATTACCAAAAATACACAAACATCCCAGAATCCTCTCGGTTTGGGGTCAAAATGTTGTCGCTCATTAAATCCAATAAGAAACGTCGCATCGAATGAATGTGATTGAATTCTCCCCGTCTGGACGAGAGGAATTGAATGGTGCAACTGATTTTGCTGTGCTGTGAAAATTCAGATATTTGCATGACTGCTTTTGTTTTATTTTGTGAATAGCAAAAAGCATTCAACCCCATAATACATGTTGTTTTATTGGTCGCTCGTCCATTTCATATCCGATAGCTTAACGATTCATAGATGTGGATTCCTCTCGACGAGCCGAGCAGTACGAGTACCACCTTGATGGGTCTGCGACGTTTCCTTCCAGAGTTATTACCAAAAAACCACAAACATCCCAGAATCCTCTCGGTTTGGGGTCAAAATGTTGTCGCTCATTAAATCCAATAAGAAACGTCGCATCGAATGAATGTGATTGAATTCTCCCCGTCTGGACGAGCGGAATTGAATGGTGCAACTGATTTTGCTGTGCTGTGAAAATTCAGATATTTGCATGACTGCTTTTGTTTTATTTTATGAATAGCAAAAAGCATTCAACCCATAATACATGTTGTTTTATTGGTCGCTCGTCCATTTCATATCCCATAGCTTACCCATTCATATATTTGGATTCCTCTCGACGAGGCGAGCAGTTCGAGTACCACCTTGATGGGTCTGCGACGTTTCCTTCCAGAGTTATTACCAAAAAACCACAAACATCCCAGAATCCTCTCGGTTTGGGGTCAAAATGTTGTCGCTCATTAAATCCAATAAGAAACGTCGCATCGAATGAATGTGATTGAATTCTCCCCATCTTGACGAGCGGAATTGAATGGTGCAACTGATTTTGCTGTGCTGTGAAAATTCAGATATTTGCATGACTGCTTTTGTTTTATTTTGTGAATAGCAAAAAGCATTCAACCCCATAATACATGTTGTTTTATTGGTCGCTCGTCCATTTCATATCCGATAGCTTAACGATTCATAGATGTGGATTCCTCTCGACGAGCCGAGCAGTACGAGTACCACCTTGATGGGTCTGCGACGTTTCCTTCCAGAGTTATTACCAAAAAACCACAAACATCCCAGAATCCTCTCGGTTTGGGGTCAAAATGTTGTCGCTCATTAAATCCAATAAGAAACGTCGCATCGAATGAATGTGATTGAATTCTCCCCGTCTGGACGAGCGGAATTGAATGGTGCAACTGATTTTGCTGTGCTGTGAAAATTCAGATATTTGCATGACTGCTTTTGTTTTATTTTATGAATAGCAAAAAGCATTCAACCCATAATACATGTTGTTTTATTGGTCGCTCGTCCATTTCATATCCCATAGCTTACCCATTCATATATTTGGATTCCTCTCGACGAGGCGAGCAGTTCGAGTACCACCTTGATGGGTCTGCGACGTTTCCTTCCAGAGTTATTACCAAAAAACCACAAACATCCCAGAATCCTCTCGGTTTGGGGTCAAAATGTTGTCGCTCATTAAATCCAATAAGAAACGTCGCATCGAATGAATGTGATTGAATTCTCCCCGTCTGGACGAGCGGAATTGAATGGTGCAACTGATTTTGCTGTGCTGTGAAAATTCAGATATTTGCATGACTGCTTTTGTTTTATTTTATGAATAGCAAAAAGCATTCAACCCATAATACATGTTGTTTTATTGGTCGCTCGTCCATTTCATATCCCATAGCTTAACCATTCATATATTTGGATTCCTCTCGACGAGGCGAGCAGTTCGAGTACCACCTTGATGGGTCTGCGACGTTTCCTTCCAGAGTTATTACCAAAAAACCACAAACATCCCAGAATCCTCTCGGTTTGGGGTCAAAATGTTGTCGCTCATTAAATCCAATAAGAAACGTCGCATCGAATGAATGTGATTGAATTCTCCCCATCTTGACGAGCGGAATTGAATGGTGCAACTGATTTTGCTGTGCTGTGAAAATTCAGATATTTGCATGACTTCTTTTGTTTTATTTTGTGAATAGCAAAAAGCATTCAACCCCATAATACATGTTGTTTTATTGGTCGCTCGTCCATTTCATATCCGATAGCTTAACGATTCATAGATGTGGATTCCTCTCGACGAGCCGAGCAGTACGAGTACCACCTTGATGGGTCTGCGACGTTTCCTTCCAGAGTTATTACCAAAAAACCACAAACATCCCAGAATCCTCTCGGTTTGGGGTCAAAATGTTGTCGCTCATTAAATCCAATAAGAAACGTCGCATCGAATGAATGTGATTGAATTCTCCCCGTCTGGACGAGCGGAATTGAATGGTGCAACTGATTTTGCTGTGCTGTGAAAATTCAGATATTTGCATGACTGCTTTTGTTTTATTTTATGAATAGCAAAAAGCATTCAACCCATAATACATGTTGTTTTATTGGTCGCTCGTCCATTTCATATCCCATAGCTTAACCATTCATATATTTGGATTCCTCTCGACGAGGCGAGCAGTTCGAGTACCACCTTGATGGGTCTGCGACGTTTCCTTCCAGAGTTATTACCAAAAAACCACAAACATCCCAGAATCCTCTCGGTTTGGGGTCAAAATGTTGTCGCTCATTAAATCCAATAAGAAACGTCGCATCGAATGAATGTGATTGAATTCTCCCCATCTTGCCGAGCGGAATTGAATGGTGCAACTGATTTTGCTGTGCTGTGAAAATTCAGATATTTGCATGACTTCTTTTGTTTTATTTTGTGAATAGCAAAAAGCATTCAACCCCATAATACATGTTGTTTTATTGGTCGCTCGTCCATTTCATATCCGATAGCTTAACCATTCATAGATTTGGATTCCTCTCGACGAGCCGAGCAGTACGAGTACCACCTTGATGGGTCTCCGACGTTTCCTTCCAGAGTTATTACCAAAAAACCACAAACATCCCAGAATCCTCTCGGTTTGGGGTCAAAATGTTGTCGCTCATTAAATCCAATAAGAAACGTCGCATCGAATGAATGTGATTGAATTCTCCCCGTCTGGACGAGCGGAATTGAATGGTGCAACTGATTTTGCTGTGCTGTGAAAATTCAGATATTTGCATGACTGCTTTTGTTTTATTTTATGAATAGCAAAAAGCATTCAACCCATAATACATGTTGTTTTATTGGTCGCTCGTCCATTTCATATCCCATAGCTTAACCATTCATATATTTGGATTCCTCTCGACGAGGCGAGCAGTTCGAGTACCACCTTGATGGGTCTGCGACGTTTCCTCCAGAGTTATCACCAAAAAACCACAAACATCCCAGAATCCTCTCGGTTTGGGGTCAAAATGTTGTCGCTCATTAAATCCCATAAGAAACGTCGCACCGAATGAATGTGATTGAATTTTCCCCGTCTCGACGAGCGGAATCGAATGGTGCAACTGATTTTGCTGTGCTGTGAAAATTCAGATATTTGCATGACTTCTTTTGTTTTATTTTGTGAATAGCAAAAAGCATTCAACCCCATAATACATGTTGTTTTATTGGTCGCTCGTCCATTTCATATCCGATAGCTTAACCATTCATATATTTGGATTCCTCTCGACGAGCCGAGCAGTACGAGTACCACCTTGATGGGTCTGCGACGTTTCCTTCCAGAGTTATTACCAAAAAACCACAAACATCCCAGAATCCTCTCGGTTTGGGGTCAAAATGTTGTCGCTCATTAAATCCAATAAGAAACGTCGCATCGAATGAATGTGATTGAATTCTCCCCGTCTGGACGAGCGGAATTGAATGGTGCAACTGATTTTGCTGTGCTGTGAAAATTCAGATATTTGCATGACTGCTTTTGTTTTATTTTATGAATAGCAAAAAGCATTCAACCCATAATACATGTTGTTTTATTGGTCGCTCGTCCATTTCATATCCCATAGCTTAACCATTCATATATTTGGATTCCTCTCGACGAGGCGAGCAGTTCGAGTACCACCTTGATGGGTCTGCGACGTTTCCTTCCAGAGTTATTACCAAAAAACCACAAACATCCCAGAATCCTCTCGGTTTGGGGTCAAAATGTTGTCGCTCATTAAATCCCATAAGAAACGTCGCATCGAATGAATGTGATTGAATTCTCCCCGTCTGGACGAGCGGAATTGAATGGTGCAACTGATATTGCTGTCCTGTGAAAATTCAGATATTTGCATGACTGCTTTTGTTTTATTTTGTGAATAGCAAAAAGCATTCAACCCCATAATACATGTTGTTTTATTGGTCGCTCGTCCATTTCATATTCCATAGCTTAAGCATTCATATATTTGGATTCCTCTCGACGAGGCGAGAAGTACGAGTACCACCTTGATGGGTCTGCGACGTTTCCTTCCAGAGTTATTACCAAAAATACACAAACATCCCAGAATCCTCTCGGTTTGGGGTCAAAATGTTGTCGCTCATTAAATCCAATAAGAAACGTCGCATCGAATGAATGTGATTGAATTCTCCCCGTCTGGACGAGCGGAATTGAATGGTGCAACTGATTTTGCTGTGCTGTGAAAATTCAGATATTTGCATGACTGCTTTTGTTTTATTTTTTGAATAGCAAAAAGCATTCAACCCATAATACATGTTGTTTTATTGGTCGCTCGTCCATTTCATATCCCATAGCTTAACGAATTCATATATTTGGATTCCTCTCGACGAGGCGAGAAGTACGAGTACCACCTTGATGGGTCTGCGACGTTTCCTTCCAGAGTTATTACCAAAAATACACAAACATCCCAGAATCCTCTCGGTTTGGGGTCAAAATGTTGTCGCTCATTAAATCCAATTAGAAACGTCGCATCGAATGAATGTGATTGAATTCTCCCCGTCTGGACGAGCGGAATTGAATGGTGCAACTTATTTTGCTGTGCTGTGAAAATTCAGATATTTGCATGACTGCTTTTGTTTTATTTTATGAATAGCAAAAAGCATTCAACCCATAATACATGTTGTTTTATTGGTCGCTCGTCCATTTCATATCCCATAGCTTAACCATTCATATATTTGGATTCCTCTCGACGAGGCGAGCAGTTCGAGTACCACCTTGATGGGTCTGCGACGTTTCCTTCCAGAGTTATTACCAAAAAACCACAAACATCCCAGAATCCTCTCGGTTTGGGGTCAAAATGTTGTCGCTCATTAAATCCCATAAGAAACGTCGCACCGAATGAATGTGATTGAATTTTCCCCGTCTCGACGAGCGGAATTGAATGGTGCAACTGATTTTGCTGTGCTGTGAAAATTCAGATATTTGCATGACTGCTTTTGTTTTATTTTGTGAATAGCAAAAAGCATTCAACCCCATAATACATGCTGTTTTATTGGTCGCTCGTCCATTTCATATCCCATAGCTTAACCATTCATATATTTGGATTCGTCTCGACGAGCCGAGCAGTACGAGTACCACCTTGATGGGTCTGCGACGTTTCCTTCCAGAGTTATTACCAAAAAAACACAAACATCCCAGAATCCTCTCGGTTTGGGGTCAAAATGTTGTCGCTCATTAAATCCCATAAGAAACGTCGCATCGAATGAATGTGATTGAATTCTCCCCGTCTGGAAGAGCGGAATTGAATGGTGCAACTGATTTTGCTGTGCTGTGAAAATTCAGATATTTGCATGACTGCTTTTGTTTTATTTTGTGAATAGCAAAAAGCATTAAACCCCATAATACATGTTGTTTTATTGGTCGCTCGTCCATTTCATATCCCATAGCTTAAGCATTCATATATTTGGATTCCTCTCGACGAGGCGAGCAGTACGAGTACCACCTTGATGGGTCTGCGACGTTTCCTTCCAGAGTTATTACCAAAAAACCACAAACATCCCAGAATCCTCTCGGTTTGGGGTCAAAATGTTGTCGCTCATTAAATCCAATAAGAAACGTCGCATCGAATGAATGTGATTGAATTCTCCCCGTCTGGACGAGCGGAATTGAATGGTGCAACTGATTTTGCTGTGCTGTGAAAATTCAGATATTTGCATGACTGCTTTTGTTTTATTTTATGAATAGCAAAAAGCATTCAACCCATAATACATGTTGTTTTATTGGTCGCTCGTCCATTTCATATCCCATAGCTTAACCATTCATATATTTGGATTCCTCTCGACGAGGCGAGCAGTTCGAGTACCACCTTGATGGGTCTGCGACGTTTCCTTCCAGAGTTATTACCAAAAAACCACAAACATCCCAGAATCCTCTCGGTTTGGGGTCAAAATGTTGTCGCTCATTAAATCCCATAAGAAACGTCGCATCGAATGAATGTGATTGAATTCTCCCCGTCTGGACGAGCGGAATTGAATGGTGCAACTGATATTGCTGTCCTGTGAAAATTCAGATATTTGCATGACTGCTTTTGTTTTATTTTGTGAATAGCAAAAAGCATTCAACCCCATAATACATGTTGTTTTATTGGTCGCTCGTCCATTTCATATTCCATAGCTTAAGCATTCATATATTTGGATTCCTCTCGACGAGGCGAGAAGTACGAGTACCACCTTGATGGGTCTGCGACGTTTCCTTCCAGAGTTATTACCAAAAAACCACAAACATCCCAGAATCCTCTCGGTTTGGGGTCAAAATGTTGTCGCTCATTAAATCCCATAAGAAACGTCGCACCGAATGAATGTGATTGAATTTTCCCCGTCTCGACGAGCGGAATTGAATGGTGCAACTGATTTTGCTGTGCTGTGAAAATTCAGATATTTGCATGACTGCTTTTGTTTTATTTTGTGAATAGCAAAAAGCATTCAACCCCATAATACATGCTGTTTTATTGGTCGCTCGTCCATTTCATATCCCATAGCTTAACCATTCATATATTTGGATTCGTCTCGACGAGCCGAGCAGTACGAGTACCACCTTGATGGGTCTGCGACGTTTCCTTCCAGAGTTATTACCAAAAAAACACAAACATCCCAGAATCCTCTCGGTTTGGGGTCAAAATGTTGTCGCTCATTAAATCCCATAAGAAACGTCGCATCGAATGAATGTGATTGAATTCTCCCCGTCTGGAAGAGCGGAATTGAATGGTGCAACTGATTTTGCTGTGCTGTGAAAATTCAGATATTTGCATGACTGCTTTTGTTTTATTTTGTGAATAGCAAAAAGCATTAAACCCCATAATACATGTTGTTTTATTGGTCGCTCGTCCATTTCATATCCCATAGCTTAACCATTCATATATTTGGATTCCTCTCGACGAGGCGAGCAGTACGAGTACCACCTTGATGGGTCTGCGACGTTTCCTTCCAGAGTTATTACCAAAAAACCACAAACATCCCAGAATCCTCTCGGTTTGGGGTCAAAATGTTGTCGCTCATTAAATCCCATAAGAAACGTCGCATCGAATGAATGTGATTGAATTCTCCCCGTCTGGACGAGCGGAATTGAATGGTGCAACTGATTTTGCTGTGCTGTGAAAATTCAGATATTTGCATGACTGCTTTTGTTTTATTTTGTGAATAGCAAAAGCATTCAACCCCATAATACATGTTGTTTTATTGGTCGCTCGTCCATTTCATATCCCATAGCTTAAGCATTCATATATTTGGATTCCACTCGACGAGGCGAGCAGTTCGAGTACCACCTTGATCGGTCTGCGACGTTTCCTTCCAGAGTTATTACCAAAAAACCACAAACATCACAGAATCCTCTCGGTTTGGGGTCAAAATGTTGTCGCTCATTAAATCCCATAAGAAACGTTGCATCGAATGAATGTGTTTGAATTCTCCCCGTCTGGACGAGCGGAATTGAATGGTGCAACTGATATTGCTGTCCTGTGAAAATTCAGATATTTGCATGACTGCTTTTGTTTTATTTTGTGAATAGCAAAAAGCATTCAACCCCATAATACATGTTGTTTTATTGGTCGCTCGTCCATTTCATATTCCATAGCTTAAGCATTCATATATTTGGATTCCTCTCGACGAGGCGAGAAGTACGAGTACCACCTTGATGGGTCTGCGACGTTTCCTTCCAGAGTTATTACCAAAAATACACAAACATCCCAGAATCCTCTCGGTTTGGGGTCAAAATGTTTTCGCTCATTAAATCCAATAAGAAACGTCGCATCGAATGAATGTGATTGAATTCTCCCCGTCTGGACGAGCGGAATTGAATGGTGCAACTGATTTTGCTGTGCTGTGAAAATTCAGATATTTGCATGACTGCTTTTGTTTTATTTTGTGAATAGCAAAAAGCATTCAACCCCATAATACATGTTGTTTTATTGGTCGCTCGTCCATTTCATATCCGATAGCTTAACCATTCATAGATGTGGATTCCGCTCGACGAGCCGAGCAGTACGAGTACCACCTTGATGGGTCTGCGACATTTCCTTCCAGAGTTATTACAAAAAAAAACACAAACATCCCAGAATCCTCTCGGTTTGGGGTCAAAATGTTGTCGCTCATTAAATCCAATAAGAAACTTCGCATCGAATGAATGTGATTGAATTCTCCCCGTCTGGACGAGCGGAATTGAATGGTGCAACTGATTTTGCTGTGCTGTGAAAATTCAGATATTTGCATGACTGCTTTTGTTTTATTTTGTGAATAGCAAAAAGCATTCAACCCCATAATACATGTTGTTTTATTGGTCGCTCGTCCATTTCATATTCCATAGCTTAAGCATTCATATATTTGGATTCCTCTCGACGAGGCGAGAAGTACGAGTACCACCTTGATGGGTCTGCGACGTTTCCTTCCAGAGTTATTACCAAAAATACACAAACATCCCAGAATCCTCTCGGTTTGGGGTCAAAATGTTGTCGCTCATTAAATCCAATTAGAAACGTCGCATCGAAAGAATGTGATTGAATTCTCCCCGTCTGGACGAGCGGAATTGAATGGTGCAACTTATTTTGCTGTGCTGTGAAAATTCAGATATTTGCATGACTGCTTTTGTTTTATTTTATGAATAGCAAAAAGCATTCAACCCATAATACATGTTGTTTTATTGGTCGCTCGTCCATTTCATATCCCATAGCTTAACCATTCATATATTTGGATTCCTCTCGACGAGGCGAGCAGTTCGAGTACCACCTTGATGGGTCTGCGACGTTTCCTTCCAGAGTTATTACCAAAAAACCACAAACATCCCAGAATCCTCTCGGTTTGGGGTCAAAATGTTGTCGCTCATTAAATCCCATGAGAAACGTCGCACCGAATGAATGTGATTGAATTTTCCCCGTCTCGACGAGCGGAATTGAATGGTGCAACTGATTTTGCTGTGCTGTGAAAATTCAGATATTTGCATGACTGCTTTTGTTTTATTTTGTGAATAGCAAAAAGCATTCAACCCCATAATACATGCTGTTTTATTGGTCGCTCGTCCATTTCACATCCCATAGCTTAACCATTCATATATTTGGATTCGTCTCGACGAGCCGAGCAGTACGAGTACCACCTTGATGGGTCTGCGACGTTTCCTTCCAGAGTTATTACCAAAAAAACACAAACATCCCAGAATCCTCTCGGTTTGGGGTCAAAATGTTGTCGCTCATTAAATCCCATAAGAAACGTTGCATCGAATGAATGTGATTGAATTCTCCCCGTCTGGACGAGCGGAATTGAATGGTGCAACTGATATTGCTGTCCTGTGAAAATTCAGATATTTGCATGACTGCTTTTGTTTTATTTTGTAAATAGCAAAAAGCATTCAACCCCATAATACATGTTGTTTTATTGGTCGCTCGTCCATTTCATATCCGATAGCTTAACCATTCATAGATGTGGATTCCGCTCGACGAGCCGAGCAGTACGAGTACCACCTTGATGGGTCTGCGACGTTTCCTTCCAGAGTTATTACAAAAAAAAACACAAACATCCCAGAATCCTCTCGGTTTGGGGTCAAAATGTTGTCGCTCATTAAATCCAATAAGAAACTTCGCATCGAATGAATGTGATTGAATTCTCCCCGTCTGGACGAGCGGAATTGAATGGTGCAACTGATTTTGCTGTGCTGTGAAAATTCAGATATTTGCATGACTGCTTTTGTTTTATTTTGTGAATAGCAAAAAGCATTCAACCCCATAATACATGTTGTTTTATTGGTCGCTCGTCCATTTCATATTCCATAGCTTAAGCATTCATATATTTGGATTCCTCTCGACGAGGCGAGAAGTACGAGTACCACCTTGATGGGTCTGCGACGTTTCCTTCCAGAGTTATTACCAAAAATACACAAACATCCCAGAATCCTCTCGGTTTGGGGTCAAAATGTTGTCGCTCATTAAATCCAATTAGAAACGTCGCATCGAAAGAATGTGATTGAATTCTCCCCGTCTGGACGAGCGGAATTGAATGGTGCAACTTATTTTGCTGTGCTGTGAAAATTCAGATATTTGCATGACTGCTTTTGTTTTATTTTATGAATAGCAAAAAGCATTCAACCCATAATACATGTTGTTTTATTGGTCGCTCGTCCATTTCATATCCCATAGCTTAACCATTCATATATTTGGATTCCTCTCGACGAGGCGAGCAGTTCGAGTACCACCTTGATGGGTCTGCGACGTTTCCTTCCAGAGTTATTACCAAAAAACCACAAACATCCCAGAATCCTCTCGGTTTGGGGTCAAAATGTTGTCGCTCATTAAATCCCATAAGAAACGTCGCACCGAATGAATGTGATTGAATTTTCCCCGTCTCGACGAGCGGAATTGAATGGTGCAACTGATTTTGCTGTGCTGTGAAAATTCAGATATTTGCATGACTGCTTTTGTTTTATTTTGTGAATAGCAAAAAGCATTCAACCCCATAATACATGCTGTTTTATTGGTCGCTCGTCCATTTCACATCCCATAGCTTAACCATTCATATATTTGGATTCGTCTCGACGAGCCGAGCAGTACGAGTACCACCTTGATGGGTCTGCGACGTTTCCTTCCAGAGTTATTACCAAAAAAACACAAACATCCCAGAATCCTCTCGGTTTGGGGTCAAAATGTTGTCGCTCATTAAATCCCATAAGAAACGTCGCATCGAATGAATGTGATTGAATTCTCCCCGTCTGGAAGAGCGGAATTGAATGGTGCAACTGATTTTGCTGTGCTGTGAAAATTCAGATATTTGCATGACTGCTTTTGTTTTATTTTGTGAATAGCAAAAAGCATTAAACCCCATAATACATGTTGTTTTATTGGTCGCTCGTCCATTTCATATCCCATAGCTTAAGCATTCATATATTTGGATTCCTCTCGACGAGGCGAGCAGTACGAGTACCACCTTGATGGGTCTGCGACGTTTCCTTCCAGAGTTATTACCAAAAAACCACAAACATCCCAGAATCCTCTCGGTTTGGGGTCAAAATGTTGTCGCTCATTAAATCCAATAAGAAACGTCGCATCGAATGAATGTGATTGAATTCTCCCCGTCTGGACGAGCGGAATTGAATGGTGCAACTGATTTTGCTGTGCTGTGAAAATTCAGATATTTGCATGACTGCTTTTGTTTTATTTTATGAATAGCAAAAAGCATTCAACCCATAATACATGTTGTTTTATTGGTCGCTCGTCCATTTCATATCCCATAGCTTAACCATTCATATATTTGGATTCCTCTCGACGAGGCGAGCAGTTCGAGTACCACCTTGATGGGTCTGCGACGTTTCCTTCCAGAGTTATTACCAAAAAACCACAAACATCCCAGAATCCTCTCGGTTTGGGGTCAAAATGTTGTCGCTCATTAAATCCCATAAGAAACGTCGCATCGAATGAATGTGATTGAATTCTCCCCGTCTGGACGAGCGGAATTGAATGGTGCAACTGATATTGCTGTCCTGTGAAAATTCAGATATTTGCATGACTGCTTTTGTTTTATTTTGTGAATAGCAAAAAGCATTCAACCCCATAATACATGTTGTTTTATTGGTCGCTCGTCCATTTCATATTCCATAGCTTAAGCATTCATATATTTGGATTCCTCTCGACGAGGCGAGAAGTACGAGTACCACCTTGATGGGTCTGCGACGTTTCCTTCCAGAGTTATTACCAAAAAACCACAAACATCCCAGAATCCTCTCGGTTTGGGGTCAAAATGTTGTCGTTCATTAAATCCCATAAGAAACGTCGCACCGAATGAATGTGATTGAATTTTCCCCGTCTCGACGAGCGGAATTGAATGGTGCAACTGATTTTGCTGTGCTGTGAAAATTCAGATATTTGCATGACTGCTTTTGTTTTATTTTGTGAATAGCAAAAAGCATTCAACCCCATAATACATGCTGTTTTATTGGTCGCTCGTCCATTTCATATCCCATAGCTTAACCATTCATATATTTGGATTCGTCTCGACGAGCCGAGCAGTACGAGTACCACCTTGATGGGTCTGCGACGTTTCCTTCCAGAGTTATTACCAAAAAAACACAAACATCCCAGAATCCTCTCGGTTTGGGGTCAAAATGTTGTCGCTCATTAAATCCCATAAGAAACGTCGCATCGAATGAATGTGATTGAATTCTCCCCGTCTGGAAGAGCGGAATTGAATGGTGCAACTGATTTTGCTGTGCTGTGAAAATTCAGATATTTGCATGACTGCTTTTGTTTTATTTTGTGAATAGCAAAAAGCATTAAACCCCATAATACATGTTGTTTTATTGGTCGCTCGTCCATTTCATATCCCATAGCTTAACCATTCATATATTTGGATTCCTCTCGACGAGGCGAGCAGTACGAGTACCACCTTGATGGGTCTGCGACGTTTCCTTCCAGAGTTATTACCAAAAAACCACAAACATCCCAGAATCCTCTCGGTTTGGGGTCAAAATGTTGTCGCTCATTAAATCCCATAAGAAACGTCGCATCGAATGAATGTGATTGAATTCTCCCCGTCTGGACGAGCGGAATTGAATGGTGCAACTGATTTTGCTGTGCTGTGAAAATTCAGATATTTGCATGACTGCTTTTGTTTTATTTTGTGAATAGCAAAAGCATTCAACCCCATAATACATGTTGTTTTATTGGTCGCTCGTCCATTTCATATCCCATAGCTTAAGCATTCATATATTTGGATTCCTCTCGACGAGGCGAGCAGTTCGAGTACCACCTTGATGGGTCTGCGACGTTTCCTTCCAGAGTTATTACCAAAAAACCACAAACATCACAGAATCCTCTCGGTTTGGGGTCAAAATGTTGTCGCTCATTAAATCCCATAAGAAACGTTGCATCGAATGAATGTGTTTGAATTCTCCCCGTCTGGACGAGCGGAATTGAATGGTGCAACTGATATTGCTGTCCTGTGAAAATTCAGATATTTGCATGACTGCTTTTGTTTTATTTTGTGAATAGCAAAAAGCATTCAACCCCATAATACATGTTGTTTTATTGGTCGCTCGTCCATTTCATATTCCATAGCTTAAGCATTCATATATTTGGATTCCTCTCGACGAGGCGAGAAGTACGAGTACCACCTTGATGGGTCTGCGACGTTTCCTTCCAGAGTTATTACCAAAAATACACAAACATCCCAGAATCCTCTCGGTTTGGGGTCAAAATGTTTTCGCTCATTAAATCCAATAAGAAACGTCGCATCGAATGAATGTGATTGAATTCTCCCCGTCTGGACGAGCGGAATTGAATGGTGCAACTGATTTTGCTGTGCTGTGAAAATTCAGATATTTGCATGACTGCTTTTGTTTTATTTTGTGAATAGCAAAAAGCATTCAACCCCATAATACATGTTGTTTTATTGGTCGCTCGTCCATTTCATATCCGATAGCTTAACCATTCATAGATGTGGATTCCGCTCGACGAGCCGAGCAGTACGAGTACCACCTTGATGGGTCTGCGACGTTTCCTTCCAGAGTTATTACAAAAAAAAACACAAACATCCCAGAATCCTCTCGGTTTGGGGTCAAAATGTTGTCGCTCATTAAATCCAATAAGAAACTTCGCATCGAATGAATGTGATTGAATTCTCCCCGTCTGGACGAGCGGAATTGAATGGTGCAACTGATTTTGCTGTGCTGTGAAAATTCAGATATTTGCATGACTGCTTTTGTTTTATTTTGTGAATAGCAAAAAGCATTCAACCCCATAATACATGTTGTTTTATTGGTCGCTCGTCCATTTCATATTCCATAGCTTAAGCATTCATATATTTGGATTCCTCTCGACGAGGCGAGAAGTACGAGTACCACCTTGATGGGTCTGCGACGTTTCCTTCCAGAGTTATTACCAAAAATACACAAACATCCCAGAATCCTCTCGGTTTGGGGTCAAAATGTTGTCGCTCATTAAATCCAATTAGAAACGTCGCATCGAAAGAATGTGATTGAATTCTCCCCGTCTGGACGAGCGGAATTGAATGGTGCAACTTATTTTGCTGTGCTGTGAAAATTCAGATATTTGCATGACTGCTTTTGTTTTATTTTATGAATAGCAAAAAGCATTCAACCCATAATACATGTTGTTTTATTGGTCGCTCGTCCATTTCATATCCCATAGCTTAACCATTCATATATTTGGATTCCTCTCGACGAGGCGAGCAGTTCGAGTACCACCTTGATGGGTCTGCGACGTTTCCTTCCAGAGTTATTACCAAAAAACCACAAACATCCCAGAATCCTCTCGGTTTGGGGTCAAAATGTTGTCGCTCATTAAATCCCATAAGAAACGTCGCACCGAATGAATGTGATTGAATTTTCCCCGTCTCGACGAGCGGAATTGAATGGTGCAACTGATTTTGCTGTGCTGTGAAAATTCAGATATTTGCATGACTGCTTTTGTTTTATTTTGTGAATAGCAAAAAGCATTCAACCCCATAATACATGCTGTTTTATTGGTCGCTCGTCCATTTCACATCCCATAGCTTAACCATTCATATATTTGGATTCGTCTCGACGAGCCGAGCAGTACGAGTACCACCTTGATGGGTCTGCGACGTTTCCTTCCAGAGTTATTACCAAAAAAACACAAACATCCCAGAATCCTCTCGGTTTGGGGTCAAAATGTTGTCGCTCATTAAATCCCATAAGAAACGTCGCATCGAATGAATGTGATTGAATTCTCCCCGTCTGGAAGAGCGGAATTGAATGGTGCAACTGATTTTGCTGTGCTGTGAAAATTCAGATATTTGCATGACTGCTTTTGTTTTATTTTGTGAATAGCAAAAAGCATTAAACCCCATAATACATGTTGTTTTATTGGTCGCTCGTCCATTTCATATCCCATAGCTTAAGCATTCATATATTTGGATTCCTCTCGACGAGGCGAGCAGTTCGAGTACCACCTTGATGGGTCTGCGACGTTTCCTTCCAGAGTTATTACCAAAAAACCACAAACATCCCAGAATCCTCTCGGTTTGGGGTCAAAATGTTGTCGCTCATTAAATCCCATAAGAAACGTTGCATCGAATGAATGTGATTGAATTCTCCCCGTCTGGACGAGCGGAATTGAATGGTGCAACTGATATTGCTGTCCTGTGAAAATTCAGATATTTGCATGACTGCTTTTGTTTTATTTTGTAAATAGCAAAAAGCATTCAACCCCATAATACATGTTGTTTTATTGGTCGCTCGTCCATTTCATATTCCATAGCTTAAGCATTCATATATTTGGATTCCTCTCGACGAGGCGAGAAGGACGAGTACCACCTTGATGGGTCTGCGACGTTTCCTTCCGGAGTTATTACCAAAAATACACAAACATCCCAGAATCCTCTCGGTTTGGGGTCAAAATGTTTTCGCTCATTAAATCCAATAAGAAACGTCGCATCGAATGAATGTGATTGAATTCTCCCCGTCTGGACGAGCGGAATTGAATGGTGCAACTGATTTTGCTGTGCTGTGAAAATTCAGATATTTGCATGACTGCTTTTGTTTTATTTTGTGAATAGCAAAAAGCATTCAACCCCATAATACATGTTGTTTTATTGGTCGCTCGTCCATTTCATATTCCATAGCTTAAGCATTCATATATTTGGATTCCTCTCGACGAGGCGAGAAGGACGAGTACCACCTTGATGGGTCTGCGACGTTTCCTTCCGGAGTTATTACCAAAAATACACAAACATCCCAGAATCCTCTCGGTTTGGGGTCAAAATGTTTTCGCTCATTAAATCCAATAAGAAACGTCGCATCGAATGAATGTGATTGAATTCTCCCCGTCTGGACGAGCGGAATTGAATGGTGCAACTGATTTTGCTGTGCTGTGAAAATTCAGATATTTGCATGACTGCTTTTGTTTTATTTTGTGAATAGCAAAAAGCATTCAACCCCATAATACATGTTGTTTTATTGGTCGCTCGTCCATTTCATATTCCATAGCTTAAGCATTCATATATTTGGATTCCTCTCGACGAGGCGAGAAGTACGAGTACCACCTTGATGGGTCTGCGACGTTTCCTTCCAGAGTTATTACCAAAAAACCACAAACATCCCAGAATCCTCTCGGTTTGGGGTCAAAATGTTGTCGCTCATTAAATCCAATAAGAAACGTCGCATCGAATGAATGTGATTGAATTCTCCCCGTCTGGACGAGCGGAATTGAATGGTGCAACTGATTTTGCTGTGCTGTGAAAATTCAGATATTTGCATGACTGCTTTTGTTTTATTTTATGAATAGCAAAAAGCATTCAACCCATAATACATGTTGTTTTATTGGTCGCTCGTCCATTTCATATCCCATAGCTTAAACATTCATATATTTGGATTCCTCTCGACGAGGCGAGCTGTTCGAGTACCACCTTGATGGGTCTGCGACGTTTCCTTCCAGAGTTATCACCAAAAAACCACAAACATCCCAGAATCCTCTCGGTTTGGGGTCAAAATGTTGTCGCTCATTAAATCCCATAAGAAACGTCGCACCGAATGAATGTGATTGAATTTTACCCGTCTCGACGAGCGGAATTGAATGGTGCAACTGATTTTGCTGTGCTGTGAAAATTCAGATATTTGCATGACTGCTTTTGTTTTATTTTATGAATAGCAAAAAGCATTCAACCCATAATACATGTTGTTTTATTGGTCGCTCGTCCATTTCATATCCCATAGCTTAAACATTCATATATTTGGATTCCTCTCGACGAGGCGAGCAGTTCGAGTACCACCTTGATGGGTCTGCGACGTTTCCTTCCAGAGTTATCACCAAAAAACCACAAACATCCCAGAATCCTCTCGGTTTGGGGTCAAAATGTTGTCGCTCATTAAATCCCATAAGAAACGTTGCATCGAATGAATGTGATTGAATTCTCCCCGTCTGGACGAGCGGAATTGAATGGTGCAACTGATATTGCTGTCCTGTGAAAATTCAGATATTTGCATGACTGCTTTTGTTTTATTTTGTAAATAGCAAAAAGCATTCAACCCCATAATACATGTTGTTTTATTGGTCGCTCGTCCATTTCATATTCCATAGCTTAAGCATTCATATATTTGGATTCCTCTCGACGAGGCGAGAAGGACGAGTACCACCTTGATGGGTCTGCGACGTTTCCTTCCGGAGTTATTACCAAAAATACACAAACATCCCAGAATCCTCTCGGTTTGGGGTCAAAATGTTTTCGCTCATTAAATCCAATAAGAAACGTCGCATCGAATGAATGTGATTGAATTCTCCCCGTCTGGACGAGCGGAATTGAATGGTGCAACTGATTTTGCTGTGCTGTGAAAATTCAGATATTTGCATGACTGCTTTTGTTTTATTTTGTGAATAGCAAAAAGCATTCAACCCCATAATACATGTTGTTTTATTGGTCGCTCGTCCATTTCATATTCCATAGCTTAAGCATTCATATATTTGGATTCCTCTCGACGAGGCGAGAAGTAAGAGTACCACCTTGATGGGTCTGCGACGTTTCCTTCCAGAGTTATTACCAAAAAACCACAAACATCCCAGAATCCTCTCGGTTTGGGGTCAAAATGTTGTCGCTCATTAAATCCAATAAGAAACGTCGCATCGAATGAATGTGATTGAATTCTCCCCGTCTGGACGAGCGGAATTGAATGGTGCAACTGATTTTGCTGTGCTGTGAAAATTCAGATATTTGCATGACTGCTTTTGTTTTATTTTATGAATAGCAAAAAGCATTCAACCCATAATACATGTTGTTTTATTGGTCGCTCGTCCATTTCATATCCCATAGCTTAAACATTCATATATTTGGATTCCTCTCGACGAGGCGAGCAGTTCGAGTACCACCTTGATGGGTCTGCGACGTTTCCTTCCAGAGTTATCACCAAAAAACCACAAACATCCCAGAATCCTCTCGGTTTGGGGTCAAAATGTTGTCGCTCATTAAATCCCATAAGAAACGTCGCACCGAATGAATGTGATTGAATTTTCCCCGTCTCGACGAGCGGAATTGAATGGTGCAACTGATTTTGCTGTGCTGTGAAAATTCAGATATTTGCATGACTGCTTTTGTTTTATTTTGTGAATAGCAAAAAGCATTCAACCCCATAATACATGCTGTTTTATTGGTCGCTCGTCCATTTCATATCCCATAGCTTAACCATTCATATATTTGGATTCGTCTCGACGAGCCGAGCAGTACGAGTACCACCTTGATGGGTCTGCGACGTTTCCTTCCAGAGTTATTACCAAAAAAACACAAACATCCCAGAATCCTCTCGGTTTGGGGTCAAAATGTTGTCGCTCATTAAATCCCATAAGAAACGTCGCATCGAATGAATGTGATTGAATTCTCCCCGTCTGGACGAGCGGAATTGAATGGTGCAACTGATTTTGCTGTGCTGTGAAAATTCAGATATTTGCATGACTGCTTTTGTTTTATTTTGTGAATAGCAAAAGCATTCAAACCCATAATACATGTTGTTTTATTGGTCGCTCGTCCATTTCATATCCCATAGCTTAACAACTCATATATTTGGATTCCTCTCGATAAGGCGAGCAGTACGAGTACCACCTTGATGGGTCTGCGACGTTTTCTTCCAGAGTTATTACCAAAAAACCACAAACATCCCAGAATCCTCTCGGTTTGGGGTCAAAATGTTGTCGCTCATTAAATCCCATAAGAAACGTCGCATCGAATGAATGTGATTGAATTCTCCCCGTCTGGACGAGCGTAATTGAATGGTGCAACTGTTTTTGCTGTGTTGTGAAAATTCAGATATTTGCATGACTGCTTTTGTTTTATTTTGTGAATAGCAAAAAGCATTCAACCCCATAATACATGCTGTTTTATTGGTCGATCGTCCATTTCATATCACATAGCTTAACCATTCATATATTTGGATTCCTCTCGACGAGGCGAGCAGTACGAGTACAACCTTGATGGGTCTGCGACGTTTCCTTCCAGAGTTATTACCAAAAAAACACAAACATCCCAGAATCCTCTCGGTTTGGGGTCAAAATGTTGTCGCTCATTAAATCCCATAAGAAACGTCACATCGAATGAATGTGATTGAATTCTCCCCGTCTGGAAGAGCGGAATTGAATGGTGCAACTGATTTTGCTGTGCTGTGAAAATTCAGATATTTGCATGACTGCTTTTGTTTTATTTTGTGAATAGCAAAAAGCATTCAACCCCATAATACATGTTGTTTTATTGGTCGCTCGTCCATTTCATATCCCATAGCTTAAGCATTCATATATTTGGATTCCTCTCGACGAGGCAAGCAGTACGAGTACCACCTTGATGGGTCTGCGACGTTTCCTTCCAGAGTTATTACCAAAAAACCACAAACATCCCAGAATCCTCTCGGTTTTAGGTCAAAATGTTGTCGCTCATTAAATCCCATAAGAAACGTCGCATCCAATGAATGTGATTGAATTCTCCCCGTCTGGACGAGCGGAATTGAATGGTGCAACTGATTTTGCTATGCTGTGAAAATTCAGATATTTGCATGACTGCTTTTGTTTTATTTTGTGAATAGCAAAAAGCATTCAACCCCATAATACATGCTGTTTTATTGGTCGCTCGTCCATTTCATATCCCATAGCTTAACCATTCATATATTTGGATTCGTCTCGACGAGCCGAGCAGTACGAGTACCACCTTGATGGGTCTGCGACGTTTCCTTCCAGAGTTATTACCAAAAAAACACAAACATCCCAGAATCCTCTCGGTTTGGGGTCAAAATGTTGTCGCTCATTAAATCCCATAAGAAACGTCGCATCGAATGAATGTGATTGAATTCTCCCCGTCTGGACGAGCGGAATTGAATGGTGCAACTGATTTTGCTGTGCTGTGAAAATTCAGATATTTGCATGACTGCTTTTGTTTTATTTTGTGAATAGCAAAAAGCATTCAACCCCATAATACATGCTGTTTTATTGGTCGCTCGTCCATTTCATATCCCATAGCTTAACCATTCATATATTTGGATTCGTCTCGACGAGCCGAGCAGTACGAGTGCCACCTTGATGGGTCTGCGACGTTTCCTTCCAGAGTTATTACCAAAAAAACACAAACATCCCAGAATCCTCTCGGTTTGGGGTCAAAATGTTGTCGCTCATTAAATCCCATAAGAAACGTCGCATCGAATGAATGTGATTGAATTCTCCCCGTCTGGACGAGCGGAATTGAATGGTGCAACTGATTTTGCTGTGCTGTGAAAATTCAGATATTTGCATGACTGCTTTTGTTTTATTTTGTGAATAGCAAAAAGCATTCAACCCCATAATACATGCTGTTTTATTGGTCGCTCGTCCATTTCATATCCCATAGCTTAACCATTCATATATTTGGATTCGTCTCGACGAGCCGAGCAGTACGAGTACCACCTTGATGGGTCTGCGACGTTTTCTTCCAGAGTTATTACCAAAAAAACACAAACATCCCAGAATCCTCTCGGTTTGGGGTCAAAATGTTGTCGCTCATTAAATCCCATAAGAAACGTCGCATCGAATGAATGTGATTGAATTCTCCCCGTCTGGAAGAGCGGAATTGAATGGTGCAACTGATTTTGCTGTGCTGTGAAAATTCAGATATTTGCATGACTGCTTTTGTTTTATTTTGTGAATAGCAAAAAGCATTCAACCCCATAATACATGTTGTTTTATTGGTCGCTCGTCCATTTCATATCCCATATCTTAAGCATTCATATATTTGGATTCCTCTCGACGAGGCGAGCAGTACGAGTACCACCTTGATGGGTCTGCGACGTTTCCTTCCAGAGTTATTACCAAAAAACCACAAACATCCCAGAATCCTCTCGGTTTGGGGTCAAAATGTTGTCGCTCATTAAATCCCATAAGAAACGTCGCATCGAATGAATGTGATTGAATTCTCCCCGTCTGGACGAGCGGAATTGAATGGTGCAACTGATTTTGCTGTGCCGTGAAAATTCAGATATTTGCATGACTGCTTTTGTTTTATTTTGTGAATAGCAAAAAGCATTCAACCCCATAATACATGCTGTTTTATTGGTCGCTCGTCCATTTCATATCCCATAGCTTAACCATTCATATATTTGGATTCGTCTCGACGAGCCGAGCAGTACGAGTACCACCTTGATGGGTCTGCGACGTTTCCTTCCAGAGTTATTACCAAAAAAACACAAACATCCCAGAATCCTCTCGGTTTGGGGTCAAAATGTTGTCGCTCATTAAATCCCATAAGAAACGTCGCATCGAATGAATGTGATTGAATTCTCCCCGTCTGGAAGAGCGGAATTGAATGGTGCAACTGATTTTGCTGTGCTGTGAAAATTCAGATATTTGCATGACTGCTTTTGTTTTATTTTGTGAATAGCAAAAAGCATTAAACCCCATAATACATGTTGTTTTATTGGTCGCTAGTCCATTTCATATCCCATAGCTTAAGCATTCATATATTTGGATTCCTCTCGACGAGGCGAGCAGTACGAGTACCACCTTGATGGGTCTGCGACGTTTCCTTCCAGAGTTATTACCAAAAAACCACAAACATCCCAGAATCCTCTCGGTTTGGGGTCAAAATGTTGTCGCTCATTAAATCCCATAAGAAACGTCGCATCGAATGAATGTGATTGAATTCTCCCCGTCTGGACGAGCGGAATTGAATGGTGCAACTGATTTTGCTGTGCTGTGAAAATTCAGATATTTGCATGACTGCTTTTGTTTTATTTTGTGAATAGCAAAAGCATTCAAACCCATAATACATGTTGTTTTATTGGTCGCTCGTCCATTTCATATCCCATAGCTTAACAACTCATATATTTGGATTCCTCTCGATAAGGCGAGCAGTACGAGTACCACCTTGATGGGTCTGCGACGTTTTCTTCCAGAGTTATTACCAAAAAACCACAAACATCCCAGAATCCTCTCGGTTTGGGGTCAAAATGTTGTCGCTCATTAAATCCCATAAGAAACGTCGCATCGAATGAATGTGATTGAATTCTCCCCGTCTGGACGAGCGTAATTGAATGGTGCAACTGTTTTTGCTGTGTTGTGAAAATTCAGATATTTGCATGACTGCTTTTGTTTTATTTTGTGAATAGCAAAAAGCATTCAACCCCATAATACATGCTGTTTTATTGGTCGATCGTCCATTTCATATCACATAGCTTAACCATTCATATATTTGGATTCCTCTCGACGAGGCGAGCAGTACGAGTACAACCTTGATGGGTCTGCGACGTTTCCTTCCAGAGTTATTACCAAAAAAACACAAACATCCCAGAATCCTCTCGGTTTGGGGTCAAAATGTTGTCGCTCATTAAATCCCATAAGAAACGTCGCATCGAATGAATGTGATTGAATTCTCCCCGTCTGGAAGAGCGGAATTGAATGGTGCAACTGATTTTGCTGTGCTGTGAAAATTCAGATATTTGCATGACTGCTTTTGTTTTATTTTGTGAATAGCAAAAAGCATTCAACCCCATAATACATGTTGTTTTATTGGTCGCTCGTCCATTTCATATCCCATAGCTTAACAACTCATATATTTGGATTCCTCTCGATAAAGCGAGCAGTACGAGTACCACCTTGATGGGTCTGCGACGTTTTCTTCCAGAGTTATTACCAAAAAACCACAAACATCCCAGAATCCTCTCGGTTTGGGGTCAAAATGATGTCGCTCATTAAATCCCATAAGAAACGTCGCATCGAATGAATGTGATTGAATTCTCCCCGTCTGGACGAGCGGAATTGAATGGTGCAACTGATTTTGCTGTGCTGTGAAAATTCAGATATTTGCATGACTGCTTTTGTTTTATTTTGTGAATAGCAAAAAGCATTCAACCCCATAATACATGCTGTTTTATTGGTCGCTCGTCCATTTCATATCCCATAGCTTAAGCATTCATATATTTGGATTCCTCTCGACGAGGCGAGCAGTACGAGTACCACCTTGATGGGTCTGCGACGTTTCCTTCCAGAGTTATTACCAAAAAACCACAAACATCCCAGAATCCTCTCGGTTTGGGGTCAAAATGTTGTCGCTCATTAAATCCCATAAGAAACGTCGCATCGAATGAATGTGATTGAATTCTCCCCGTCTGGACGAGCGGAATTGAATGGTGCAACTGATTTTGCTGTGCCGTGAAAATTCAGATATTTGCATGACTGCTTTTGTTTTATTTTGTGAATAGCAAAAAGCATTCAACCCCATAATACATGCTGTTTTATTGGTCGCTCGTCCATTTCATATCCCATAGCTTAACCATTCATATATTTGGATTCGTCTCGACGAGCCGAGCAGTACGAGTACCACCTTGATGGGTCTGCGACGTTTCCTTCCAGAGTTATTACCAAAAAAACACAAACATCCCAGAATCCTCTCGGTTTGGGGTCAAAATGTTGTCGCTCATTAAATCCCATAAGAAACGTCGCATCGAATGAATGTGATTGAATTCTCCCCGTCTGGAAGAGCGGAATTGAATGGTGCAACTGATTTTGCTGTGCTGTGAAAATTCAGATATTTGCATGACTGCTTTTGTTTTATTTTGTGAATAGCAAAAAGCATTAAACCCCATAATACATGTTGTTTTATTGGTCGCTAGTCCATTTCATATCCCATAGCTTAAGCATTCATATATTTGGATTCCTCTCGACGAGGCGAGCAGTACGAGTACCACCTTGATGGGTCTGCGACGTTTCCTTCCAGAGTTATTACCAAAAAACCACAAACATCCCAGAATCCTCTCGGTTTGGGGTCAAAATGTTGTCGCTCATTAAATCCCATAAGAAACGTCGCATCGAATGAATGTGATTGAATTCTCCCCGTCTGGACGAGCGGAATTGAATGGTGCAACTGATTTTGCTGTGCTGTGAAAATTCAGATATTTGCATGACTGCTTTTGTTTTATTTTGTGAATAGCAAAAGCATTCAAACCCATAATACATGTTGTTTTATTGGTCGCTCGTCCATTTCATATCCCATAGCTTAACAACTCATATATTTGGATTCCTCTCGATAAGGCGAGCAGTACCGAGTACCACCTTGATGGGTCTGCGACGTTTTCTTCCAGAGTTATTACCAAAAAACCACAAACATCCCAGAATCCTCTCGGTTTGGGGTCAAAATGTTGTCGCTCATTAAATCCCATAAGAAACGTCGCATCGAATGAATGTGATTGAATTCTCCCCATCTGGACGAGCGTAATTGAATGGTGCAACTGTTTTTGCTGTGTTGTGAAAATTCAGATATTTGCATGACTGCTTTTGTTTTATTTTGTGAATAGCAAAAAGCATTCAACCCCATAATACATGCTGTTTTATTGGTCGATCGTCCATTTCATATCATATAGCTTAACCATTCATACATTTGGATTCCTCTCGACGAGGCGAGCAGTACGAGTACAACCTTGATGGGTCTGCGACGTTTCCTTCCAGAGTTATTACCAAAAAAACACAAACATCCCAGAATCCTCTCGGTTTGGGGTCAAAATGTTGTCGCTCATTAAATCCCATAAGAAACGTCGCATCGAATGAATGTGATTGAATTCTCCCCGTCTGGAAGAGCGGAATTGAATGGTGCAACTGATTTTGCTGTGCTGTGAAAATTCAGATATTTGCATGACTGCTTTTGTTTTATTTTGTGAATAGCAAAAAGCATTCAACCCCATAATACATGTTGTTTTATTGGTCGCTCGTCCATTTCATATCCCATAGCTTAACAACTCATATATTTGGATTCCTCTCGATAAAGCGAGCAGTACGAGTACCACCTTGATGGGTCTGCGACGTTTTCTTCCAGAGTTATTACCAAAAAACCACAAACATCCCAGAATCCTCTCGGTTTGGGGTCAAAATGATGTCGCTCATTAAATCCCATAAGAAACGTCGCATCGAATGAATGTGATTGAATTCTCCCCGTCTGGACGAGCGGAATTGAATGGTGCAACTGATTTTGCTGTGCTGTGAAAATTCAGATATTTGCATGACTGCTTTTGTTTTATTTTGTGAATAGCAAAAAGCATTCAACCCCATAATACATGCTGTTTTATTGGTCGCTCGTCCATTTCATATCCCATAGCTTAACCATTCATATATTTGGATTCCTTTCGACGAGGCGAGCAGTACGAGTACCACCTTGATGGGTATGCGACGTTTCCTTCCAGAGTTATTACCAAAAAAACACAAACATCCCAGAATCCTCTCGGTTTGGGCTCAAAATGTTGTCGCTCATTAAATCCCATAAGAAACGTCGCATCGAATGAATGTGATTGAATTCTCCCCGTCTGGACGAGCGGAATTGAATGGTGCAACTGATTTTGCTGTGCTGTGAAAATTCAGATATTTGCATGACTGCTTTTGTTTTATTTTGTGAATAGCAAAAAGCATTCAACCCCATAATACATGCTGTTTTATTGGTCGCTCGTCCATTTCATATCACATAGCTTAACCATTCATATATTTGGATTCCTCTCGACGAGGCGAGCAGTACGAGTACCACCTTGATGGGTCTGCGACGTTTCCTTCCAGAGTTATTACCAAAAAACCACAAAAATCCCAGAATCCTCTCGGTTTGGGGTCAAAATGTTGTCGCTCATTAAATCCCATAAGAAACGTCGCATCGAATGAATGTGATTGAATTCTCCCCGTCTGGAAGAGCGGAATTGAATGGTGCAACTGATTTTGCTGTGCTGTGAAAATTCAGATATTTGCATGACTGCTTTTGTTTTATTTTGTGAATAGCAAAAAGCATTCAACCCCATAATACATGTTGTTTTATTGGTCGCTCGTCCATTTCATATCCCATAGCTTAAGCATTCATATATTTGGATTCCTCTCGACGAGGCGAGCAGTACGAGTACAACCTTGATGGGTCTGCGACGTTTCCTTCCAGAGTTATTACCAAAAAAACACAAACATCCCAGAATCCTCTCGGTTTGGGGTCAAAATGTTGTCGCTCATTAAATCCCATAAGAAACGTCGCATCGAATTAATGTGATTGAATTCTCCCCGTCTGGACGAGCGGAATTGAATGGTGCAACTGATTTTGCTGTGCTGTGAAAATTCAGATATTTGCATGACTGCTTTTGTTTTATTTTGTTAATAGCAAAAAGCATTCAACCCCATAATACATGCTGTTTTATTGGTCGCTCGTCCATTTCATATCCCATAGCTTAACCATTCATATATTTGGATTCCTTTCGACGAGGCGAGCAGTACGAGTACCACCTTGATGGGTATGCGACGTTTCCTTCCAGAGTTATTTCCAAAAAAACACAAACATCCCAGAATCCTCTCGGTTTGGGGTCAAAATGTTGTCGCTCATTAAATCCCATAAGAAACGTCGCATCGAATGAATGTGATTGAATTATCCCCGTCTGGAAGAGCGGAATTGAATGGTGCAACTGATTTTGCTGTGCTGTAAAAATTCAGATATTTGCATGACTGCTTTTGTTTTATTTTGTGAATAGCAAAAATCATTCAACCCCATAATACATGTTGTTTTATTGGTCGCTCGTCCATTTCATATCCCATAGCTTAAGCATTCATATATTTGGATTCCTCTCGACGAGGCGAGCAGTACGAGTACCACCTTGATGGGTCTGCGACGTTTCCTTCCAGAGTTATTACCAAAAATACACAAACATCCCAGAATCCTCTCGGTTTGGGGTCAAAATGTTGTCGCTCATTAAATCCCATAAGAAACGTCGCATCGAATGAATGTGATTGAATTCTCCCCGTCTGGACGAGCGGAATTGAATGGTGCAACTTATTTTGCTGTGCTGTGAAAATTCAGATATTTGCATGACTGCTTTTGTTTATTTTGTGAATAGCAAAAAGCATTCAACCCCATAATACATGTTGTTTTATTGGTCGCTCGTCCATTTCATATCCCATAGCTTAACCATTCATATATTTGGATTCCTTTCGACGAGGCGAGCAGTACGAGTACCACCTTGATGGGTATGCGACGTTTCCTTCCAGAGTTATTACCAAAAAACACAAACATCCCAGAATCCTCTCGGTTTGGGCTCAAAATGTTGTCGCTCATTAAATCCCATAAGAAACGTCGCATCGAATGAATGTGATTGAATTCTCCCCGTCTGGACGAGCGGAATTGAATGGTGCAACTGATTTTGCTGTGCTGTGAAAATTCAGATATTTGCATGACTGCTTTTGTTTTATTTTGTGAATAGCAAACAGCATTCAACCCCATAATACATGCTGTTTTATTGGTCGCTCGTCCATTTCATATCACATAGCTTAACCATTCATATATTTGGATTCCTCTCGACGAGGCGAGCAGTACGAGTACCACCTTGATGGGTCTGCGACGTTTCCTTCCAGAGTTATTACCAAAAAACCACAAAAATCCCAGAATCCTCTCGGTTTGGGGTCAAAATGTTGTCGCTCATTAAATCCCATAAGAAACGTCGCATCGAATGAATGTGATTGAATTCTCCCCGTCTGGAAGAGCGGAATTGAATGGTCCAACTGATTTTGCTGTGCTGTAAAAATTCAGATATTTGCATGACTGCTTTTGTTTTATTTTGTGAATAGCAAAAAGCATTCAACCCCATAATACATGTTGTTTTATTGGTCGCTCGTCCATTTCATATCCCATAGCTTAAGCATTCATATATTTGGATTCCTCTCGACGAGGCGAGCAGTACGAGTACCACCTTGATGGGTCTGCGACGTTTCCTTCCAGAGTTATTACCAAAAATACACAAACATCCCAGAATCCTCTCGGTTTGGGGTCAAAATGTTGTCGCTCATTAAATCCCATAAGAAACGTCGCATCGAATGAATGTGATTGAATTCTCCCCGTCTGGACGAGCGGAATTGAATGGTGCAACTGATTTTGCTGTGCTGTGAAAATTCAGATATTTGCATGACTGCTTTTGTTTTATTTTGTGAATAGCAAAAAGCATTCAACCCCATAATACATGTTGTTTTATTGGTCGCTCGTCCATTTCATATCCCATAGCTTAACCATTCATATATTTGGATTCCTCTCGACTAGGCAAGCAGTACGAGTACCACCTTGATGGGTCTGCGACGTTTCCTTCCAGAGTTATTACCAAAAAAACACAAAAATCCCAGAATCCTCTCGGTTTGGGGTCAAAATGTTGTCGCTCATTAAATCCCATAAGAAACGTCGCATCGAATGAATGTGATTGAATTCTCCCCGTCTGGAAGAGCGGAATTGAATGGTGCAACTGATTTTGCTGTGCTGTGAAAATTCAGATATTTGCATGACTGCTTTTGTTTTATTTTGTGAATAGCAAAAAGCATTCAACCCCATAATACATGTTGTTTTATTGGTCGCTCGTCCATTTCATATCCCATAGCTTAATCATTCATATATTTGGATTCCTCTCGACGAGGCGAGCAGTACGACTACCACCTTGATGGGTCTGCGACGTTTCCTTCCAGAGTTATTACCAAAAAAACACAAACATCCCAGAATCCTCTCGGTTTGGGCTCAAAATGTTGTCGCTCATTAAATCCCATAAGAAACGTCGCATCGAATGAATGTGATTGAATTCTCCCCGTCTGGACGAGCGGAATTGAAAGGTGCAACTGATTTTGCTGTGCTGTGAAAATTCAGATATTTGCATGACTGCTTTTGTTTTATTTTGTGAATAGCAAAAAGCATTCAACCCCATAATACATGCTGTTTTATTGGTCGCTCGTCCATTTCATATCACATAGCTTAACCATTCATATATTTGGATTCCTCTCGACGAGGCGAGCAGTACGAGTACCACCTTGATGGGTCTGCGACGTTTCCTTCCAGAGTTATTTCCAAAAAAACACAAACATCCCAGAATCCTCTCGGTTTGGGGTCAAAATGTTGTCGCTCATTAAATCCCATAAGAAACGTCGCATCGAATGAATGTGATTGAATTATCCCCGTCTGGAAGAGCGGAATTGAATGGTGCAACTGATTTTGCTGTGCTGTAAAAATTCAGATATTTGCATGACTGCTTTTGTTTTATTTTGTGAATAGCAAAAATCATTCAACCCCATAATACATGTTGTTTTATTGGTCGCTCGTCCATTTCATATCCCATAGCTTAAGCATTCATATATTTGGATTCCTCTCGACGAGGCGAGCAGTACGAGTACCACCTTGATGGGTCTGCGACGTTTCCTTCCAGAGTTATTACCAAAAATACACAAACATCCCAGAATCCTCTCGGTTTGGGGTCAAAATGTTGTCGCTCATTAAATCCCATAAGAAACGTCGCATCGAATGAATGTGATTGAATTCTCCCCGTCTGGACGAGCGGAATTGAATGGTGCAACTTATTTTGCTGTGCTGTGAAAATTCAGATATTTGCATGACTGCTTTTGTTTTATTTTGTGAATAGCAAAAAGCATTCAACCCCATAATACATGTTGTTTTATTGGTCGCTCGTCCATTTCATATCCCATAGCTTAACCATTCATATATTTGGATTCCTTTCGACGAGGCGAGCAGTACGAGTACCACCTTGATGGGTATGCGACGTTTCCTTCCAGAGTTATTACCAAAAAACACAAACATCCCAGAATCCTCTCGGTTTGGGCTCAAAATGTTGTCGCTCATTAAATCCCATAAGAAACGTCGCATCGAATGAATGTGATTGAATTCTCCCCGTCTGGACGAGCGGAATTGAATGGTGCAACTGATTTTGCTGTGCTGTGAAAATTCAGATATTTGCATGACTGCTTTTGTTTTATTTTGTGAATAGCAAACAGCATTCAACCCCATAATACATGCTGTTTTATTGGTCGCTCGTCCATTTCATATCACATAGCTTAACCATTCATATATTTGGATTCCTCTCGACGAGGCGAGCAGTACGAGTACCACCTTGATGGGTCTGCGACGTTTCCTTCCAGAGTTATTACCAAAAAACCACAAAAATCCCAGAATCCTCTCGGTTTGGGGTCAAAATTTTGTCGCTCATTAAATCCCATAAGAAACGTCGCATCGAATGAATGTGATTGAATTCTCCCCGTCTGGAAGAGCGGAATTGAATGGTCCAACTGATTTTGCTGTGCTGTAAAAATTCAGATATTTGCATGACTGCTTTTGTTTTATTTTGTGAATAGCAAAAAGCATTCAACCCCATAATACATGTTGTTTTATTGGTCGCTCGTCCATTTCATATCCCATAGCTTAAGCATTCATATATTTGGATTCCTCTCGACGAGGCGAGCAGTACGAGTACCACCTTGATGGGTCTGCGACGTTTCCTTCCAGAGTTATTACCAAAAATACACAAACATCCCAGAATCCTCTCGGTTTGGGGTCAAAATGTTGTCGCTCATTAAATCCCATAAGAAACGTCGCATCGAATGAATGTGATTGAATTCTCCCCGTCTGGACGAGCGGAATTGAATGGTGCAACTGATTTTGCTGTGCTGTGAAAATTCAGATATTTGCATGACTGCTTTTGTTTTATTTTGTGAATAGCAAAAAGCATTCAACCCCATAATACATGTTGTTTTATTGGTCGCTCGTCCATTTCATATCCCATAGCTTAACCATTCATATATTTGGATTCCTCTCGACTAGGCAAGCAGTACGAGTACCACCTTGATGGGTCTGCGACGTTTCCTTCCAGAGTTATTACCAAAAAAACACAAAAATCCCAGAATCCTCTCGGTTTGGGGTCAAAATGTTGTCGCTCATTAAATCCCATAAGAAACGTCGCATCGAATGAATGTGATTGAATTCTCCCCGTCTGGAAGAGCGGAATTGAATGGTGCAACTGATTTTGCTGTGCTGTGAAAATTCAGATATTTGCATGACTGCTTTTGTTTTATTTTGTGAATAGCAAAAAGCATTCAACCCCATAATACATGTTGTTTTATTGGTCGCTCGTCCATTTCATATCCCATAGCTTAAGCATTCATATATTTGGATTCCTCTCGACGAGGCGAGCAGTACGACTACCACCTTGATGGGTCTGCGACGTTTCCTTCCAGAGTTATTACCAAAAAAACACAAACATCCCAGAATCCTCTCGGTTTGGGCTCAAAATGTTGTCGCTCATTAAATCCCATAAGAAACGTCGCATCGAATGAATGTGATTGAATTCTCCCCGTCTGGACGAGCGGAATTGAAAGGTGCAACTGATTTTGCTGTGCTGTGAAAATTCAGATATTTGCATGACTGCTTTTGTTTTATTTTGTGAATAGCAAAAAGCATTCAACCCCATAATACATGCTGTTTTATTGGTCGCTCGTCCATTTCATATCACATAGCTTAACCATTCATATATTTGGATTCCTCTCGACGAGGCGAGCAGTACGAGTACCACCTTGATGGGTCTGCGACGTTTCCTTCCAGAGTTATTACCAAAAAACCACAAACATCCCAGAATCCTCTCGGTTTGGGGTCAAAATGTTGTCGCTCATTAAATCCCATAAGAAACGTCGCATCGAATGAATGTGATTGAATTCTCCCCGTCTGGACGAGCGGAATTGAATGGTGCAACTGATTTTGCTGTGCTGTGAAAATTCAGATATTTGCATGACTGCTTTTGTTTTATTTTGTGAATATCAAAAACATTCAACCCCATAATACATGTTGTTTTATTGGTCGCTCGTCCATTTCATATCCCATAGCTTAAGCATTCATATATTTGGATTCCTCTCGACGAGGCGAGCAGTACGAGTACCACCTTGATGGGTCTGCGACGTTTGCTTCCAGAGTTATTACCAAAAAACCACAAACATCCCAGAATCCTCTCGGTTTGGGGTCAAAATGTTGTCGCTCATTAAATCCCATAAGAAACGTCGCATCGAATGAATGTGATTGAATTCTCCCCGTCTGGACGAGCGGAATTGAATGGTGCAACTGATTTTGCTGTGCTGTGAAAATTCAGATATTTGCATGACTGCTTTTGTTTTATTTTGTGAATAGCAAAAAGCATTCAACCCTATAATACATGTTGTTTTATTGGTCGCTCGTCCATTTCATATCCCATAGTTTAACAACTCATATATTTGGATTCCTCTCGATAAGGCGAGCAGTACGAGTACCACCTTGATGGGTCTGCGACGTTTTCTTCCAGAGTTATTACCAAAAAAACACAAACATCCCAGAATCCTCTCGGTTTGGGGTCAAAATGTTGTCGCTCATTAAATCCCATAAGAAACGTCGCATCGAATGAATGTGATTGAATTCTCCCCGTCTGGAAGAGCGGAATTGAATGGTACAACTGATTTTGCTGTGCTGTGAAAATTCAGATATTTGCATGACTGCTTTTGTTTTATTTTGTGAATAGCAAAAAGCATTCAACCCCATAATACATGCTGTTTTATTGGTCGCTCGTCCATTTCATATCCCATAGCTTAACCATTCATATATTTGGATTCCTTTCGACGAGACGAGCAGTACGAGTACCACCTTGATGGGTATGCGACGTTTCCTTCCAGAGTTATTACCAAAAAAACACAAACATCCCAGAATCCTCTCGGTTTGGGCTCAAAATGTTGTCGCTCATTAAATCCCATAAGAAACGTCGCATCGAATGAATGTGATTGAATTCTCCCCGTCTGGACGAGCGGAATTGAATGGTGCAACTGATTTTGCTGTGCTGTGAAAATTCAGATATTTGCATGACTGCTTTTGATTTATTTTGTGAATAGCAAAAAGCAGTCAACCCCATAATACATGCTGTTTTATTGGTCGCTCGTCCATTTCATATCACATAGCTTAACCATTCATATATTTGGATTCCTCTCGACCAGGCGAGCAGTACGAGTACCACCTTGATGGGTCTGCGACGTTTCCTTCCAGAGTTATTACCAAAAATACACAAACATCCCAGAATCCTCTCGGTTTGGGGTCAAAATGTTGTCGCTCATTAAATCCCATAAGAAACGTCGCATCGAATGAATGTGATTGAATTCTCCCCGTCTGGACGAGCGGAATTGAATGGTGCAACTGATTTTGCTGTGCTGTGAAAATTCAGATATTTGCATGACTGCTTTTGTTTTATTTTGTGAATAGCAAAAAGCATTCAACCCCATAATACATGCTGTTTTATTGGTCGCTCGTCCATTTCATATCCCATAGCTTAACCATTCATATATTTGGATTCCTTTCGACGAGACGAGCAGTACGAGTACCACCTTGATGGGTATGCGACGTTTCCTTCCAGAGTTATTACCAAAAAAACACAAACATCCCAGAATCCTCTCGGTTTGGGCTCAAAATGTTGTCGCTCATTAAATCCCATAAGAAACGTCGCATCGAATGAATGTGATTGAATTCTCCCCGTCTGGACGAGCGGAATTGAATGGTGCAACTGATTTTGCTGTGCTATGAAAATTCAGATATTTGCATGACTGCTTTTGTTTTATTTTGTGAATAGCAAAAAGCAGTCAACCCCATAATACATGCTGTTTTATTGGTCGCTCGTCCATTTCATATCACATAGCTTAACCATTCATATATTTGGATTCCTCTCGACGAGGCGAGCAGTACGAGTACCACCTTGATGGGTCTGCGACGTTTCCTTCCAGAGTTATTACCAAAAAACCACAAAAATCCCAGAATCCTCTCGGTTTGGGGTCAAAATGTTGTCGCTCATTAAATCCCATAAGAAACGTCGCATCGAATGAATGTGATTGAATTCTCCCCGTCTGGAAGAGCGGAATTGAATGGTGCAACTGATTTTGCTGTGCTGTGAAAATTCAGATATTTGCATGACTGCTTTTGTTTTATTTTGTGAATAGCAAAAAGCATTCAACCCCATAATACATGTTGTTTTATTGGTCGCTCGTCCATTTCATATCCCATAGCTTAAGCATTCATATATTTGGATTCCTCTCGACGAGGCGAGCAGTACGAGTACCACCTTGATGGGTCTGCGACGTTTCCTTCCAGAGTTATTACCAAAAATACACAAACATCCCAGAATCCTCTCGGTTTGGGGTCAAAATGTTGTCGCTCATTAAATCCCATAAGAAACGTCGCATCGAATGAATGTGATTGAATTCTCCCCGTCTGGACGAGCGGAATTGAATGGTGCAACTGATTTTGCTGTGCTGTGAAAATTCAGATATTTGCATGACTGCTTTTGTTTTATTTTGTGAATAGCAAAAAGCATTCAACCCCATAATACATGCTGTTTTATTGGTCGCTCGTCCATTTCATAACCCATAGCTTAACCATTCATATATTTGGATTCCTTTCGACGAGGCGAGCAGTACGAGTACCACCTTGATGGGTATGCGACGTTTCCTTCCAGAGTTATTACCAAAAAAACACAAACATCCGAGAATCCTCTCGGTTTGGGGTCAAAATGTTGTCGCTCATTAAATCCCATAAGAAACGTCGCATCGAATGAATGTGATTGAATTCTCCCCGTCTGGACGAGCGGAATTGAATGGTGCAACTGATTTTGCTGTGCTGTGAAAATTCAGATATTTGCATGACTGCTTTTGTTTTATTTTGTGAATAGCAAAAAGCATTCAACCCCATAGTACATGCTGTTTTATTGGTATCTCGTCCATTTCATATCCGATAGCTTAACCATTCACATATTTGGATTCCTCTCGACGAGGCGAGCAGTACGAGTACCACCTTGATGGGTATGCGACGTTTCCTTCCAGAGTTATTACCAAAAAAACACAAACATCCCAGAATCCTCTCGGTTTGGGCTCAAAATGTTGTCGCTCATTAAATCCCATAAGAAACGTCGCATCGAATGAATGTGATTGAATTCTCCCCGTCTGGACGAGCGGAATTGAATGGTGCAACTGATTTTGCTGTGCTGTGAAAATTCAGATATTTGCATGACGGCTTTTGATTTATTTTGTGAATAGCAAAAAGCAGTCAACCCCATAATACATGCTGTTTTATTGGTCGCTCGTCCATTTCATATCACATAGCTTAACCATTCATATATTTGGATTCCTCTCGACCAGGCGAGCAGTACGAGTACCACCTTGATGGGTCTGCGACGTTTCCTTCCAGAGTTATTACCAAAAATACACAAACATCCCAGAATCCTCTCGGTTTGGGGTCAAAATGTTGTCGCTCATTAAATCCCATAAGAAACGTCGCATCGAATGAATGTGATTGAATTCTCCCCGTCTGGACGAGCGGAATTGAATGGTGCAACTGATTTTGCTGTGCTGTGAAAATTCAGATATTTGCATGACTGCTTTTGTTTTATTTTGTGAATAGCAAAAAGCATTCAACCCCATAATACATGCTGTTTTATTGGTCGCTCGTCCATTTCATATCCCATAGCTTAACCATTCATATATTTGGATTCCTTTCGACGAGACGAGCAGTACGAGTACCACCTTGATGGGTATGCGACGTTTCCTTCCAGAGTTATTACCAAAAAAACACAAACATCCCAGAATCCTCTCGGTTTGGGCTCAAAATGTTGTCGCTCATTAAATCCCATAAGAAACGTCGCATCGAATGAATGTGATTGAATTCTCCCCGTCTGGACGAGCGGAATTGAATGGTGCAACTGATTTTGCTGTGCTATGAAAATTCAGATATTTGCATGACTGCTTTTGTTTTATTTTGTGAATAGCAAAAAGCATTCAACCCCATAATACATGCTGTTTTATTGGTCGCTCGTCCATTTCATATCACATAGCTTAACCATTCATATATTTGGATTCCTCTCGACCAGGCGAGCAGTACGAGTACCACCTTGATGGGTCTGCGACGTTTCCTTCCAGAGTTATTACCAAAAATACACAAACATCCCAGAATCCTCTCGGTTTGGGGTCAAAATGTTGTCGCTCATTAAATCCCATAAGAAACGTCGCATCGAATGAATGTGATTGAATTCTCCCCGTCTGGACGAGCGGAATTGAATGGTGCAACTGATTTTGCTGTGCTGTGAAAATTCAGATATTTGCATGACTGCTTTTGTTTTATTTTGTGAATAGCAAAAAGCATTCAACCCCATAATACATGCTGTTTTATTGGTCGCTCGTCCATTTCATATCCCATAGCTTAACCATTCATATATTTGGATTCCTTTCGACGAGACGAGCAGTACGAGTACCACCTTGATGGGTATGCGACGTTTCCTTCCAGAGTTATTACCAAAAAAACACAAACATCCCAGAATCCTCTCGGTTTGGGCTCAAAATGTTGTCGCTCATTAAATCCCATAAGAAACGTCGCATCGAATGAATGTGATTGAATTCTCCCCGTCTGGACGAGCGGAATTGAATGGTGCAACTGATTTTGCTGTGCTATGAAAATTCAGATATTTGCATGACTGCTTTTGTTTTATTTTGTGAATAGCAAAAAGCAGTCAACCCCATAATACATGCTGTTTTATTGGTCGCTCGTCCATTTCATATCACATAGCTTAACCATTCATATATTTGGATTCCTCTCGACGAGGCGAGCAGTACGAGTACCACCTTGATGGGTCTGCGACGTTTCCTTCCAGAGTTATTACCAAAAAACCACAAAAATCCCAGAATCCTCTCGGTTTGGGGTCAAAATGTTGTCGCTCATTAAATCCCATAAGAAACGTCGCATCGAATGAATGTGATTGAATTCTCCCCGTCTGGAAGAGCGGAATTGAATGGTGCAACTGATTTTGCTGTGCTGTGAAAATTCAGATATTTGCATGACTGCTTTTGTTTTATTTTGTGAATAGCAAAAAGCATTCAACCCCATAATACATGTTGTTTTATTGGTCGCTCGTCCATTTCATATCCCATAGTTTAACAACTCATATATTTGGATTCCTCTCGATAAGGCGAGCAGTACGAGTACCACCTTGATGGGTCTGCGACGTTTTCTTCCAGAGTTATTACCAAAAAAACACAAACATCCCAGAATCCTCTCGGTTTGGGGTCAAAATGTTGTCGCTCATTAAATCCCATAAGAAACGTCGCATCGAATGAATGTGATTGAATTCTCCCCGTCTGGAAGAGCGGAATTGAATGGTACAACTGATTTTGCTGTGCTGTGAAAATTCAGATATTTGCATGACTGCTTTTGTTTTATTTTGTGAATAGCAAAAAGCATTCAACCCCATAATACATGCTGTTTTATTGGTCGCTCGTCCATTTCATATCCCATAGCTTAACCATTCATATATTTGGATTCCTTTCGACGAGACGAGCAGTACGAGTACCACCTTGATGGGTATGCGACGTTTCCTTCCAGAGTTATTACCAAAAAAACACAAACATCCCAGAATCCTCTCGGTTTGGGCTCAAAATGTTGTCGCTCATTAAATCCCATAAGAAACGTCGCATCGAATGAATGTGATTGAATTCTCCCCGTCTGGACGAGCGGAATTGAATGGTGCAACTGATTTTGCTGTGCTGTGAAAATTCAGATATTTGCATGACTGCTTTTGATTTATTTTGTGAATAGCAAAAAGCAGTCAACCCCATAATACATGCTGTTTTATTGGTCGCTCGTCCATTTCATATCACATAGCTTAACCATTCATATATTTGGATTCCTCTCGACCAGGCGAGCAGTACGAGTACCACCTTGATGGGTCTGCGACGTTTCCTTCCAGAGTTATTACCAAAAATACACAAACATCCCAGAATCCTCTCGGTTTGGGGTCAAAATGTTGTCGCTCATTAAATCCCATAAGAAACGTCGCATCGAATGAATGTGATTGAATTCTCCCCGTCTGGACGAGCGGAATTGAATGGTGCAACTGATTTTGCTGTGCTGTGAAAATTCAGATATTTGCATGACTGCTTTTGTTTTATTTTGTGAATAGCAAAAAGCATTCAACCCCATAATACATGCTGTTTTATTGGTCGCTCGTCCATTTCATATCCCATAGCTTAACCATTCATATATTTGGATTCCTTTCGACGAGACGAGCAGTACGAGTACCACCTTGATGGGTATGCGACGTTTCCTTCCAGAGTTATTACCAAAAAAACACAAACATCCCAGAATCCTCTCGGTTTGGGCTCAAAATGTTGTCGCTCATTAAATCCCATAAGAAACGTCGCATCGAATGAATGTGATTGAATTCTCCCCGTCTGGACGAGCGGAATTGAATGGTGCAACTGATTTTGCTGTGCTATGAAAATTCAGATATTTGCATGACTGCTTTTGTTTTATTTTGTGAATAGCAAAAAGCAGTCAACCCCATAATACATGCTGTTTTATTGGTCGCTCGTCCATTTCATATCACATAGCTTAACCATTCATATATTTGGATTCCTCTCGACGAGGCGAGCAGTACGAGTACCACCTTGATGGGTCTGCGACGTTTCCTTCCAGAGTTATTACCAAAAAACCACAAAAATCCCAGAATCCTCTCGGTTTGGGGTCAAAATGTTGTCGCTCATTAAATCCCATAAGAAACGTCGCATCGAATGAATGTGATTGAATTCTCCCCGTCTGGAAGAGCGGAATTGAATGGTGCAACTGATTTTGCTGTGCTGTGAAAATTCAGATATTTGCATGACTGCTTTTGTTTTATTTTGTGAATAGCAAAAAGCATTCAACCCCATAATACATGTTGTTTTATTGGTCGCTCGTCCATTTCATATCCCATAGCTTAAGCATTCATATATTTGGATTCCTCTCGACGAGGCGAGCAGTACGAGTACCACCTTGATGGGTCTGCGACGTTTCCTTCCAGAGTTATTACCAAAAATACACAAACATCCCAGAATCCTCTCGGTTTGGGGTCAAAATGTTGTCGCTCATTAAATCCCATAAGAAACGTTGCATCGAATGAATGTGATTGAATTCTCCCCGTCTGGACGAGCGGAATTGAATGGTGCAACTGATTTTGCTGTGCTGTGAAAATTCAGATATTTGCATGACTGCTTTTGTTTTATTTTGTGAATAGCAAAAAGCATTCAACCCCATAATACATGCTGTTTTATTGGTCGCTCGTCCATTTCATATCCCATAGCTTAACCATTCATATATTTGGATTCCTTTCGACGAGGCGAGCAGTACGAGTACCACCTTGATGGGTATGCGACGTTTCCTTCCAGAGTTATTACCAAAAAAACACAAACATCCGAGAATCCTCTCGGTTTGGGGTCAAAATGTTGTCGCTCATTAAATCCCATAAGAAACGTCGCATCGAATGAATGTGATTGAATTCTCCCCGTCTGGACGAGCGGAATTGAATGGTGCAACTGATTTTGCTGTGCTGTGAAAATTCAGATATTTGCATGACTGCTTTTGTTTTATTTTGTGAATAGCAAAAAGCATTCAACCCCATAGTACATGCTGTTTTATTGGTATCTCGTCCATTTCATATCCGATAGCTTAACCATTCACATATTTGGATTCCTCTCGACGAGGCGAGCAGTACGAGTACCACCTTGATGGGTATGCGACGTTTCCTTCCAGAGTTATTACCAAAAAAACACAAACATCCCAGAATCCTCTCGGTTTGGGCTCAAAATGTTGTCGCTCATTAAATCCCATAAGAAACGTCGCATCGAATGAATGTGATTGAATTCTCCCCGTCTGGACGAGCGGAATTGAATGGTGCAACTGATTTTGCTGTGCTGTGAAAATTCAGATATTTGCATGACGGCTTTTGATTTATTTTGTGAATAGCAAAAAGCAGTCAACCCCATAATACATGCTGTTTTATTGGTCGCTCGTCCATTTCATATCACATAGCTTAACCATTCATATATTTGGATTCCTCTCGACCAGGCGAGCAGTACGAGTACCACCTTGATGGGTCTGCGACGTTTCCTTCCAGAGTTATTACCAAAAATACACAAACATCCCAGAATCCTCTCGGTTTGGGGTCAAAATGTTGTCGCTCATTAAATCCCATAAGAAACGTCGCATCGAATGAATGTGATTGAATTCTCCCCGTCTGGACGAGCGGAATTGAATGGTGCAACTGATTTTGCTGTGCTGTGAAAATTCAGATATTTGCATGACTGCTTTTGTTTTATTTTGTGAATAGCAAAAAGCATTCAACCCCATAATACATGCTGTTTTATTGGTCGCTCGTCCATTTCATATCCCATAGCTTAACCATTCATATATTTGGATTCCTTTCGACGAGACGAGCAGTACGAGTACCACCTTGATGGGTATGCGACGTTTCCTTCCAGAGTTATTACCAAAAAAACACAAACATCCCAGAATCCTCTCGGTTTGGGCTCAAAATGTTGTCGCTCATTAAATCCCATAAGAAACGTCGCATCGAATGAATGTGATTGAATTCTCCCCGTCTGGACGAGCGGAATTGAATGGTGCAACTGATTTTGCTGTGCTATGAAAATTCAGATATTTGCATGACTGCTTTTGTTTTATTTTGTGAATAGCAAAAAGCAGTCAACCCCATAATACATGCTGTTTTATTGGTCGCTCGTCCATTTCATATCACATAGCTTAACCATTCATATATTTGGATTCCTCTCGACGAGGCGAGCAGTACGAGTACCACCTTGATGGGTCTGCGACGTTTCCTTCCAGAGTTATTACCAAAAAACCACAAAAATCCCAGAATCCTCTCGGTTTGGGGTCAAAATGTTGTCGCTCATTAAATCCCATAAGAAACGTCGCATCGAATGAATGTGATTGAATTCTCCCCGTCTGGAAGAGCGGAATTGAATGGTGCAACTGATTTTGCTGTGCTGTGAAAATTCAGATATTTGCATGACTGCTTTTGTTTTATTTTGTGAATAGCAAAAAGCATTCAACCCCATAATACATGCTGTTTTATTGGTCGCTCGTCCATTTCATATCCCATAGCTTAACCATTCATATATTTGGATTCCTTTCGACGAGGCGAGCAGTACGAGTACCACCTTGATGGGTATGCGACGTTTCCTTCCAGAGTTATTACCAAAAAAACACAAACATCCGAGAATCCTCTCGGTTTGGGGTCAAAATGTTGTCGCTCATTAAATCCCATAAGAAACGTCGCATCGAATGAATGTGATTGAATTCTCCCCGTCTGGACGAGCGGAATTGAATGGTGCAACTGATTTTGCTGTGCTGTGAAAATTCAGATATTTGCATGACTGCTTTTGTTTTATTTTGTGAATAGCAAAAAGCATTCAACCCCATAATACATGCTGTTTTATTGGTCGCTCGTCCATTTCATATCACATAGCTTAACCATTCATATATTTGGATTCCTCTCGACGAGGCGAGCAGTACGAGTACCACCTTGATGGGTCTGCGACGTTTCCTTCCAGAGTTATTACCAAAAAACCACAAAAATCCCAGAATCCTCTCGGTTTGGGGTCAAAATGTTGTCGCTCATTAAATCCCATAAGAAACGTCGCATCGAATGAATGTGATTGAATTCTCCCCGTCTGGAAGAGCGGAATTGAATGGTCCAACTGATTTTGCTGTGCTGTAAAAATTCAGATATTTGCATGACTGCTTTTGTTTTATTTTGTGAATAGCAAAAAGCATTCAACCCCATAATACATGTTGTTTTATTGGTCGCTCGTCCATTTCATATCCCATAGCTTAAGCATTCATATATTTGGATTCCTCTCGACGAGGCGAGCAGTACGAGTACCACCTTGATGGGTCTGCGACGTTTCCTTCCAGAGTTATTACCAAAAATACACAAACATCCCAGAATCCTCTCGGTTTGGGGTCAAAATGTTGTCGCTCATTAAATCCCATAAGAAACGTCGCATCGAATGAATGTGATTGAATTCTCCCCGTCTGGACGAGCGGAATTGAATGGTGCAACTGATTTTGCTGTGCTGTGAAAATTCAGATATTTGCATGACTGCTTTTGTTTTATTTTGTGAATAGCAAAAAGCATTCAACCCCATAATACATGTTGTTTTATTGGTCGCTCGTCCATTTCATATCCCATAGCTTAACCATTCATATATTTGGATTCCTCTCGACTAGGCAAGCAGTACGAGTACCACCTTGATGGGTCTGCGACGTTTCCTTCCAGAGTTATTACCAAAAAAACACAAAAATCCCAGAATCCTCTCGGTTTGGGGTCAAAATGTTGTCGCTCATTAAATCCCATAAGAAACGTCGCATCGAATGAATGTGATTGAATTATCCCCGTCTGGAAGAGCGGAATTGAATGGTGCAACTGATTTTGCTGTGCTGTGAAAATTCAGATATTTGCATGACTGCTTTTGTTTTATTTTGTGAATAGCAAAAAGCATTCAACCCCATAATACATGTTGTTTTATTGGTCGCTCGTCCATTTCATATCCCATAGCTTAAGCATTCATATATTTGGATTCCTCTCGACGAGGCGAGCAGTACGACTACCACCTTGATGGGTCTGCGACGTTTCCTTCCAGAGTTATTACCAAAAAAACACAAACATCCCAGAATCCTCTCGGTTTGGGCTCAAAATGTTGTCGCTCATTAAATCCCATAAGAAACGTCGCATCGAATGAATGTGATTGAATTCTCCCCGTCTGGACGAGCGGAATTGAAAGGTGCAACTGATTTTGCTGTGCTGTGAAAATTCAGATATTTGCATGACTGCTTTTGTTTTATTTTGTGAATAGCAAAAAGCATTCAACCCCATAATACATGCTGTTTTATTGGTCGCTCGTCCATTTCATATCACATAGCTTAACCATTCATATATTTGGATTCCTCTCGACGAGGCGAGCAGTACGAGTACCACCTTGATGGGTCTGCGACGTTTCCTTCCAGAGTTATTACCAAAAAACCACAAACATCCCAGAATCCTCTCGGTTTGGGGTCAAAATGTTGTCGCTCATTAAATCCCATAAGAAACGTCGCATCGAATGAATGTGATTGAATTCTCCCCGTCTGGACGAGCGGAATTGAATGGTGCAACTGATTTTGCTGTGCTGTGAAAATTCAGATATTTGCATGACTGCTTTTGTTTTATTTTGTGAATATCAAAAACATTCAACCCCATAATACATGTTGTTTTATTGGTCGCTCGTCCATTTCATATCCCGTAGCTTAAGCATTCATATATTTGGATTCCTCTCGACGAGGCGAGCAGTACGAGTACCACCTTGATGGGTCTGCGACGTTTCCTTCCAGAGTTATTACCAAAAAACCACAAACATCCCAGAATCCTCTCGGTTTGGGGTCAAAATGTTGTCGCTCATTAAATCCCATAAGAAACGTCGCATCGAATGAATGTGATTGAATTCTCCCCGTCTGGAAGAGCGGAATTGAATGGTGCAACTGATTTTGCTGTGCTGTGAAAATTCAGATATTTGCATGACTGCTTTTGTTTTATTTTGTGAATAGCAAAAAGCATTCAACCCCATAATACATGTTGTTTTATTGGTCGCTCGTCCATTTCATATCCCATAGCTTAAGCATTCATATATTTGGATTCCTCTCGACGAGGCGAGCAGTACGAGTACCACCTTGATGGGTCTGCGACGTTTCCTTCCAGAGTTATTACCAAAAATACACAAACATCCCAGAATCCTCTCGGTTTGGGGTCAAAATGTTGTCGCTCATTAAATCCCATAAGAAACGTCGCATCGAATGAATGTGATTGAATTCTCCCCGTCTGGACGAGCGGAATTGAATGGTGCAACTGATTTTGCTGTGCTGTGAAAATTCAGATATTTGCATGACTGCTTTTGTTTTATTTTGTGAATAGCAAAAAGCATTCAACCCCATAATACATGCTGTTTTATTGGTCGCTCGTCCATTTCATATCCCATAGCTTAACCATTCATATATTTGGATTCCTTTCGACGAGGCGAGCAGTACGAGTACCACCTTGATGGGTATGCGACGTTTCCTTCCAGAGTTATTACCAAAAAAACACAAACATCCGAGAATCCTCTCGGTTTGGGGTCAAAATGTTGTCGCTCATTAAATCCCATAAGAAACGTCGCATCGAATGAATGTGATTGAATTCTCCCCGTCTGGACGAGCGGAATTGAATGGTGCAACTGATTTTGCTGTGCTGTGAAAATTCAGATATTTGCATGACTGCTTTTGTTTTATTTTGTGAATAGCAAAAAGCATTCAACCCCATAATACATGCTGTTTTATTGGTCGCTCGTCCATTTCATATCACATAGCTTAACCATTCATATATTTGGATTCCTCTCGACGAGGCGAGCAGTACGAGTACCACCTTGATGGGTCTGCGACGTTTCCTTCCAGAGTTATTACCAAAAAACCACAAAAATCCCAGAATCCTCTCGGTTTGGGGTCAAAATGTTGTCGCTCATTAAATCCCATAAGAAACGTCGCATCGAATGAATGTGATTGAATTCTCCCCGTCTGGAAGAGCGGAATTGAATGGTCCAACTGATTTTGCTGTGCTGTAAAAATTCAGATATTTGCATGACTGCTTTTGTTTTATTTTGTGAATAGCAAAAAGCATTCAACCCCATAATACATGTTGTTTTATTGGTCGCTCGTCCATTTCATATCCCATAGCTTAAGCATTCATATATTTGGATTCCTCTCGACGAGGCGAGCAGTACGAGTACCACCTTGATGGGTCTGCGACGTTTCCTTCCAGAGTTATTACCAAAAATACACAAACATCCCAGAATCCTCTCGGTTTGGGGTCAAAATGTTGTCGCTCATTAAATCCCATAAGAAACGTCGCATCGAATGAATGTGATTGAATTCTCCCCGTCTGGACGAGCGGAATTGAATGGTGCAACTGATTTTGCTGTGCTGTGAAAATTCAGATATTTGCATGACTGCTTTTGTTTTATTTTGTGAATAGCAAAAAGCATTCAACCCCATAATACATGTTGTTTTATTGGTCGCTCGTCCATTTCATATCCCATAGCTTAACCATTCATATATTTGGATTCCTCTCGACTAGGCAAGCAGTACGAGTACCACCTTGATGGGTCTGCGACGTTTCCTTCCAGAGTTATTACCAAAAAAACACAAAAATCCCAGAATCCTCTCGGTTTGGGGTCAAAATGTTGTCGCTCATTAAATCCCATAAGAAACGTCGCATCGAATGAATGTGATTGAATTATCCCCGTCTGGAAGAGCGGAATTGAATGGTGCAACTGATTTTGCTGTGCTGTGAAAATTCAGATATTTGCATGACTGCTTTTGTTTTATTTTGTGAATAGCAAAAAGCATTCAACCCCATAATACATGCTGTTTTATTGGTCGCTCGTCCATTTCATATCACATAGCTTAACCATTCATATATTTGGATTCCTCTCGACGAGGCGAGCAGTACGAGTACCACCTTGATGGGTCTGCGACGTTTCCTTCCAGAGTTATTACCAAAAAACCACAAACATCCCAGAATCCTCTCGGTTTGGGGTCAAAATGTTGTCGCTCATTAAATCCCATAAGAAACGTCGCATCGAATGAATGTGATTGAATTCTCCCCGTCTGGACGAGCGGAATTGAATGGTGCAACTGATTTTGCTGTGCTGTGAAAATTCAGATATTTGCATGACTGCTTTTGTTTTATTTTGTGAATATCAAAAACATTCAACCCCATAGTACATGTTGTTTTATTGGTCGCTCGTCCATTTCATATCCCATAGCTTAAGCATTCATATATTTGGATTCCTCTCGACGAGGCGAGCAGTACGAGTACCACCTTGATGGGTCTGCGACGTTTCCTTCCAGAGTTATTACCAAAAAACCACAAACATCCCAGAATCCTCTCGGTTTGGGGTCAAAATGTTGTCGCTCATTAAATCCCATAAGAAACGTCGCATCGAATGAATGTGATTGAATTCTCCCCGTCTGGACGAGCGGAATTGAATGGTGCAACTGATTTTGCTGTGCTGTGAAAATTCAGATATTTGCATGACTGCTTTTGTTTTATTTTGTGAATAGCAAAAAGCATTCAACCCCATAATACATGTTGTTTTATTGGTCGCTCGTCCATTTCATATCCCATAGTTTAACAACTCATATATTTGGATTCCTCTCGATAAGGCGAGCAGTACGAGTACCACCTTGATGGGTCTGCGACGTTTTCTTCCAGAGTTATTACCAAAAAAACACAAACATCCCAGAATCCTCTCTGTTTGGGGTCAAAATGTTGTCGCTCATTAAATCCCATAAGAAACGTCGCATCGAATGAATGTGATTGAATTCTCCCCGTCTGGAAGAGCGGAATTGAATGGTACAACTGATTTTGCTGTGCTGTGAAAATTCAGATATTTGCATGACTGCTTTTGTTTTATTTTGTGAATAGCAAAAAGCATTCAACCCCATAATACATGCTGTTTTATTGGTCGCTCGTCCATTTCATATCCCATAGCTTAACCATTCATATATTTGGATTCCTTTCGACGAGACGAGCAGTACGAGTACCACCTTCATGGGTATGCGACGTTTCCTTCCAGAGTTATTACCAAAAAAACACAAACATCCCAGAATCCTCTCGGTTTGGGCTCAAAATGTTGTCGCTCATTAAATCCCATAAGAAACGTCGCATCGAATGAATGTGATTGAATTCTCCCCGTCTGGACGAGCGGAATTGAATGGTGCAACTGATTTTGCTGTGCTGTGAAAATTCAGATATTTGCATGACTGCTTTTGTTTTATTTTGTGAATAGCAAAAAGCAGTCAACCCCATAATACATGCTGTTTTATTGGTCGCTCGTCCATTTCATATCACATAGCTTAACCATTCATATATTTGGATTCCTCTCGACCAGGCGAGCAGTACGAGTACCACCTTGATGGGTCTGCGACGTTTCGTTCCAGAGTTATTACCAAAAAACCACAAAAATCCCAGAATCCTCTCGGTTTGGGGTCAACATGTTGTCGCTCATTAAATCCCATAAGAAACGTCGCATCGAATGAATGTGATTGAATTCTCCCCGTCTGGAAGAGCAGAATTGAATGGTGCAACTGATTTTGCTGTGCTGTGAAAATTCAGATATTTGCATGACTGCTTTTGTTTTATTTTGTGAATAGCAAAAAGCATTCAACCCCATAATACATGTTGTTTTATTGGTCGCTCGTCCATTTCATATCCCATAGCTTAAGCATTCATATATTTGGATTCCTCTCGACGAGGCGAGCAGTACGAGTACCACCTTGATGGGTCTGCGACGTTTCCTTCCAGAGTTATTACCAAAAATACACAAACATCCCAGAATCCTCTCGGTTTGGGGTCAAAATGTTGTCGCTCATTAAATCCCATAAGAAACGTCGCATCGAATGAATGTGATTGAATTCTCCCCTTCTGGACGAGCGGAATTGAATGGTGCAACTGATTTTGCTGTGCTGTGAAAATTCAGATATTTGCATGACTGCTTTTGTTTTATTTTGTGAATAGCAAAAAGCATTCAACCCCATAATACATGCTGTTTTATTGGTCGCTCGTCCATTTCATATCCCATAGCTTAACCATTCATATATTTGGATTCCTTTCGACGAGACGAGCAGTACGAGTACCACCTTGATGGGTATGCGACGTTTCCTTCCAGAGTTATTACCAAAAAAACACAAACATCCCAGAATCCTCTCGGTTTGGGCTCAAAATGTTGTCGCTCATTAAATCCCATAAGAAACGTCGCATCGAATGAATGTGATTGAATTCTCCCCGTCTGGACGAGCGGAATTGAATGGTGCAACTGATTTTGCTGTGCTATGAAAATTCAGATATTTGCATGACTGCTTTTGTTTTATTTTGTGAATAGCAAAAAGCAGTCAACCCCATAATACATGCTGTTTTATTGGTCGCTCGTCCATTTCATATCACATAGCTTAACCATTCATATATTTGGATTCCTCTCGACGAGGCGAGCAGTACGAGTACCACCTTGATGGGTCTGCGACGTTTCCTTCCAGAGTTATTACCAAAAAACCACAAAAATCCCAGAATCCTCTCGGTTTGGGGTCAAAATGTTGTCGCTCATTAAATCCCATAAGAAACGTCGCATCGAATGAATGTGATTGAATTCTCCCCGTCTGGAAGAGCGGAATTGAATGGTGCAACTGATTTTGCTGTGCTGTGAAAATTCAGATATTTGCATGACTGCTTTTGTTTTATTTTGTGAATAGCAAAAAGCATTCAACCCCATAATACATGTTGTTTTATTGGTCGCTCGTCCATTTCATATCCCATAGCTTAAGCATTCATATATTTGGATTCCTCTCGACGAGGCGAGCAGTACGAGTACCACCTTGATGGGTCTGCGACGTTTCCTTCCAGAGTTATTACCAAAAATACACAAACATCCCAGAATCCTCTCGGTTTGGGGTCAAAATGTTGTCGCTCATTAAATCCCATAAGAAACGTCGCATCGAATGAATGTGATTGAATTCTCCCCGTCTGGACGAGCGGAATTGAATGGTGCAACTGATTTTGCTGTGCTGTGAAAATTCAGATATTTGCATGACTGCTTTTGTTTTATTTTGTGAATAGCAAAAAGCATTCAACCCCATAATACATGCTGTTTTATTGGTCGCTCGTCCATTTCATATCCCATAGCTTAACCATTCATATATTTGGATTCCTTTCGACGAGGCGAGCAGTACGAGTACCACCTTGATGGGTATGCGACGTTTCCTTCCAGAGTTATTACCAAAAAAACACAAACATCCCAGAATCCTCTCGGTTTGGGCTCAAAATGTTGTCGCTCATTAAATCCCATAATAAACGTCGCATCGAATGAATGTGATTGAATTCTCCCCGTCTGGACGAGCGGAATTGAATGGTGCAACTGATTTTGCTGTGCTGTGAAAATTCAGATATTTGCATGACTGCTTTTGTTTTATTTTGTGAATAGCAAAAAGCATTCAACCCCATAATACATGCTGTTTTATTGGTCGCTCGTCCATTTCATATCACATAGCTTAACCATTCATATATTTGGATTCCTCTCGACGAGGCGAGTAGTACGAATACCACCTTGATGTGTCTGCGACGTTTCCTTCCAGAGTTATTACCAAAAAAACACAAACATCCGAGAATCCTCTCGGTTTGGGGTCAAAATGTTGTCGCTCATTAAATCCCATAAGAAACGTCGCATCGAATGAATGTGATTGCATTCTCCCCGTCTGGAAGAGCGGAATTGAATGGTGCAACTGATTTTGCTGTGCTGTGAAAATTCAGATATTTGCATGACTGCTTTTGTTTTATTTTGTGAATAGCAAAAAGCATTCAACCCCATAATACATGTTGTTTTATTGGTCGCTCGTCCATTTCATATCCCATAGCTTAAGCATTCATATATATGGATTCCTCTCGACGAGGCGAGCAGTATGAGTACCACCTTGATGGGTCTGCGACGTTTCCTTCCAGAGTTATTACCAAAAAACCACAAACATCCCAGAATCCTCTCGGTTTGGGGTCAAAATGTTGTCGCTCATTAAATCCCATAAGAAACGTCGCATCGAATGAATGTGATTGAATTCTCCCCGTCTGGAAGAGCGGAATTGAATGGTGCAACTGATTTTGCTGTGCTGTGAAAATTCAGATATTTGCATGACTGCTTTTGTTTTATTTTGTGAATAGCAAAAAGCATTAAACCCCATAATACATGTTGCTTTATTGGTCGCTCGTCCATTTCATATCCCATAGCTTAACAACTCATATATTTGGATTCCTATCGATAAGGCGAGCAGTACGAGTACCACCTTGATGGGTCTGCGACGTTTTCTTCCAGAGTTATTACCAAAAAACCACAAACATCCCAGAATCCTCTCGGTTTGGGGTCAAAATGTTGTCGCTCATTAAATTCCATAAGAAACGTCGCGTCGAATGAATGTGATTGAATCCTCCCCGTCTGGACGAGCGGAATTGAATGGTGCAACTGATTTTGCTGTGCTGTGAAAATTCAGATATTTGCATGACTGCTTTTGTTTTATTTTGTGAATAGCAAAAAGCATTCAACCCCATAATACATGCTGTTTTATTGGTCGTTCGTCCATTTCATATCCCATAGCTTAACCATTCATATATTTGGATTCCTTTCGACGAGACGAGCAGTACGAGTACCACCTTGATGGGTATGCGACGTTTCCTTCCAGAGTTATTACCAAAAAAACACAAACATCCCAGAATCCTCTCGGTTTGGGCTCAAAATGTTGTCGCTCATTAAATCCCATAAGAAACGTCGCATCGAATGAATGTGATTGAATTCTCCCCGTCTGGACGAGCGGAATTGAATGGTGCAACTGATTTTGCTGTGCTATGAAAATTCAGATATTTGCATAACTGCTTTTGTTTTATTTTGTGAATAGCAAAAAGCAGTCAACCCCATAATACATGCTGTTTTATTGGTCGCTCGTCCATTTCATATCACATAGCTTAACCATTCATATATTTGGATTCCTCTCGACGAGGCGAGCAGTACGAGTACCACCTTGATGGGTCTGCGACGTTTCCTTCCAGAGTTATTACCAAAAAACCACAAAAATCCCAGAATCCTCTCGGTTTGGGGTCAAAATGTTGTCGCTCATTAAATCCCATAAGAAACGTCGCATCGAATGAATGTGACTGAATTCTCCCCGTCTGGAAGAGCGGAATTGAATGGTGCAACTGATTTTGCTGTGCTGTGAAAATTCAGATATTTGCATGACTGCTTTTGTTTTATTTTGTGAATAGCAAAAAGCATTCAACCCCATAATACATGCTGTTTTATTGGTCGCTCGTCCATTTCATATCCCATAGCTTAACCATTCATATATTTGGATTCCTTTCGACGAGGCGAGCAGTACGAGTACCACCTTGATGGGTATGCGACGTTTCCTTCCAGAGTTATTACCAAAAAAACACAAACATCCCAGAATCCTCTCGGTTTGGGCTCAAAATGTTGTCGCTCATTAAATCCCATAATAAACGTCGCATCGAATGAATGTGATTGAATTCTCCCCGTCTGGACGAGCGGAATTGAATGGTGCAACTGATTTTGCTGTGCTGTGAAAATTCAGATATTTGCATGACTGCTTTTGTTTTATTTTGTGAATAGCAAAAAGCATTCAACCCCATAATACATGCTGTTTTATTGGTCGCTCGTCCATTTCATATCACATAGCTTAACCATTCATATATTTGGATTCCTCTCGACGAGGCGAGTAGTACGAATACCACCTTGATGTGTCTGCGACGTTTCCTTCCAGAGTTATTACCAAAAAAACACAAACATCCGAGAATCCTCTCGGTTTGGGGTCAAAATGTTGTCGCTCATTAAATCCCATAAGAAACGTCGCATCGAATGAATGTGATTGAATTCTCCCCGTCTGGAAGAGCGGAATTGAATGGTGCAACTGATTTTGCTGTGCTGTGAAAATTCAGATATTTGCATGACTGCTTTTGTTTTATTTTGTGAATAGCAAAAAGCATTCAACCCCATAATACATGTTGTTTTATTGGTCGCTCGTCCATTTCATATCCCATAGCTTAAGCATTCATATATATGGATTCCTCTCGACGAGGCGAGCAGTATGAGTACCACCTTGATGGGTCTGCGACGTTTCCTTCCAGAGTTATTACCAAAAAACCACAAACATCCCAGAATCCTCTCGGTTTGGGGTCAAAATGTTGTCGCTCATTAAATCCCATAAGAAACGTCGCATCGAATGAATGTGATTGAATTCTCCCCGTCTGGAAGAGCGGAATTGAATGGTGCAACTGATTTTGCTGTGCTGTGAAAATTCAGATATTTGCATGACTGCTTTTGTTTTATTTTGTGAATAGCAAAAAGCATTAAACCCCATAATACATGTTGTTTTATTGGTCGCTCGTCCATTTCATATCCCATAGCTTAACAACTCATATATTTGGATTCCTATCGATAAGGCGAGCAGTACGAGTACCACCTTGATGGGTCTGCGACGTTTTCTTCCAGAGTTATTACCAAAAAACCACAAACATCCCAGAATCCTCTCGGTTTGGGGTCAAAATGTTGTCGCTCATTAAATTCCATAAGAAACGTCGCATCGAATGAATGTGATTGAATCCTCCCCGTCTGGACGAGCGGAATTGAATGGTGCAACTGATATTGCTGTGCTGTGAAAATTCAGATATTTGCATGACTGCTTTTGTTTTATTTTGTGAATAGCAAAAAGCATTCAACCCCATAATACATGCTGTTTTATTGGTCGTTCGTCCATTTCATATCCCATAGCTTAACCATTCATATATTTGGATTCCTTTCGACGAGACGAGCAGTACGAGTACCACCTTGATGGGTATGCGACGTTTCCTTCCAGAGTTATTACCAAAAAAACACAAACATCCCAGAATCCTCTCGGTTTGGGCTCAAAATGTTGTCGCTCATTAAATCCCATAAGAAACGTCGCATCGAATGAATGTGATTGAATTCTCCCCGTCTGGACGAGCGGAATTGAATGGTGCAACTGATTTTGCTGTGCTATGAAAATTCAGATATTTGCATGACTGCTTTTGTTTTATTTTGTGAATAGCAAAAAGCAGTCAACCCCATAATACATGCTGTTTTATTGGTCGCTCGTCCATTTCATATCACATAGCTTAACCATTCAAATATTTGGATTCCTCTCGACGAGGCGAGCAGTACGAGTACCACCTTGATGGGTCTGCGACGTTTCCTTCCAGAGTTATTACCAAAAAACCACAAAAATCCCAGAATCCTCTCGGTTTGGGGTCAAAATGTTGTCGCTCATTAAATCCCATAAGAAACGTCGCATCGAATGAATGTGATTGAATTCTCCCCGTCTGGAAGACCGGAATTGAATGGTGCAACTGATTTTGCTGTGCTGTGAAAATTCAGATATTTGCATGACTGCTTTTGTTTTATTTTGTGAATAGCAAAAAGCATTCAACCCCATAATACATGTTGTTTTATTGGTCGCTCGTCCATTTCATATCCCATAGCTTAAGCATTCATATATTTGGATTCCTCTCGACGAGGCGAGCAGTACGAGTACCACCTTGATGGGTCTGCGACGTTTCCTTCCAGAGTTATTACCAAAAATACACAAACATCCCAGAATCCTCTCGGTTTGGGGTCAAAATGTTGTCGCTCATTAAATCCCATAAGAAACGTCGCATCGAATGAATGTGATTGAATTCTCCCCGTCTGGACGAGCGGAATTGAATGGTGCAACTGATTTTGCTGTGCTGTGAAAATTCAGATATTTGCATGACTGCTTTTGTTTTATTTTGTGAATAGCAAAAAGCATTCAACCCCATAATACATGCTGTTTTATTGGTCGCTCGTCCATTTCATATCCCATAGCTTAACCATTCATATATTTGGATTCCTTTCGACGAGGCGAGCAGTACGAGTACCACCTTGATGGGTATGCGACGTTTCCTTCCAGAGTTATTACCAAAAAAACACAAACATCCCAGAATCCTCTCGGTTTGGGCTCAAAATGTTGTCGCTCATTAAATCCCATAATAAACGTCGCATCGAATGAATGTGATTGAATTCTCCCCGTCTGGACGAGCGGAATTGAATGGTGCAACTGATTTTGCTGTGCTGTGAAAATTCAGATATTTGCATGACTGCTTTTGTTTTATTTTGTGAATAGCAAAAAGCATTCAACCCCATAATACATGCTGTTTTATTGGTCGCTCGTCCATTTCATATCACATAGCTTAACCATTCATATATTTGGATTCCTCTCGACGAGGCGAGTAGTACGAATACCACCTTGATGTGTCTGCGACGTTTCCTTCCAGAGTTATTACCAAAAAAACACAAACATCCGAGAATCCTCTCGGTTTGGGGTCAAAATGTTGTCGCTCATTAAATCCCATAAGAAACGTCGCATCGAATGAATGTGATTGAATTCTCCCCGTCTGGAAGAGCGGAATTGAATGGTGCAACTGATTTTGCTGTGCTGTGAAAATTCAGATATTTGCATGACTGCTTTTGTTTTATTTTGTGAATAGCAAAAAGCATTCAACCCCATAATACATGTTGTTTTATTGGTCGCTCGTCCATTTCATATCCCATAGCTTAAGCATTCATATATTTGGATTCCTCTCGACGAGGCGAGCAGTACGAGTACCACCTTGATGGGTCTGCGACGTTTCCTTCCAGAGTTATTACCAAAAATACACAAACATCCCAGAATCCTCTCGGTTTGGGGTCAAAATGTTGTCGCTCATTAAATCCCATAAGAAACGTCGCATCGAATGAATGTGATTGAATTCTCCCCGTCTGGACGAGCGGAATTGAATGGTGCAACTGATTTTGCTGTGCTGTGAAAATTCAGATATTTGCATGACTGCTTTTGTTTTATTTTGTGAATAGCAAAAAGCATTCAACCCCATAATACATGCTGTTTTATTGGTCGCTCGTCCATTTCATATCCCATAGCTTAACCATTCATATATTTGGATTCCTCTCGACGAGGCGAGCAGTACGAGTACCACCTTGATGGGTCTGCGACGTTTCCTTCCAGAGTTATTACCAAAAATACACAAACATCCCAGAATCCTCTCGGTTTGGGGTCAAAATGTTGTCGCTCATTAAATCCCATAAGAAACGTCGCATCGAATGAATGTGATTGAATTCTCCCCGTCTGGACGAGCGGAATTGAATGGTGCAACTGATTTTGCTGTGCTGTGAAAATTCAGATATTTGCATGACTGCTTTTGTTTTATTTTGTGAATAGCAAAAAGCATTCAACCCCATAATACATGCTGTTTTATTGGTCGCTCGTCCATTTCATATCCCATAGCTTAACCATTCATATATTTGGATTCCTTTCGACGAGGCGAGCAGTACGAGTACCACCTTGATGGGTATGCGACGTTTCCTTCCAGAGTTATTACCAAAAAAACACAAACATCCCAGAATCCTCTCGGTTTGGGCTCAAAATGTTGTCGCTCATTAAATCCCATAATAAACGTCGCATCGAATGAATGTGATTGAATTCTCCCCGTCTGGACGAGCGGAATTGAATGGTGCAACTGATTTTGCTGTGCTGTGAAAATTCAGATATTTGCATGACTGCTTTTGTTTTATTTTGTGAATAGCAAAAAGCATTCAACCCCATAATACATGCTGTTTTATTGGTCGCTCGTCCATTTCATATCACATAGCTTAACCATTCATATATTTGGATTCCTCTCGACGAGGCGAGTAGTACGAATACCACCTTGATGTGTCTGCGACGTTTCCTTCCAGAGTTATTACCAAAAAAACACAAACATCCGAGAATCCTCTCGGTTTGGGGTCAAAATGTTGTCGCTCATTAAATCCCATAAGAAACGTCGCATCGAATGAATGTGATTGAATTCTCCCCGTCTGGAAGAGCGGAATTGAATGGTGCAACTGATTTTGCTGTGCTGTGAAAATTCAGATATTTGCATGACTGCTTTTGTTTTATTTTGTGAATAGCAAAAAGCATTCAACCCCATAATACATGTTGTTTTATTGGTCGCTCGTCCATTTCATATCCCATAGCTTAAGCATTCATATATTTGGATTCCTCTCGACGAGGCGAGCAGTACGAGTACCACCTTGATGGGTCTGCGACGTTTCCTTCCAGAGTTATTACCAAAAATACACAAACATCCCAGAATCCTCTCGGTTTGGGGTCAAAATGTTGTCGCTCATTAAATCCCATAAGAAACGTCGCATCGAATGAATGTGATTGAATTCTCCCCGTCTGGACGAGCGGAATTGAATGGTGCAACTGATTTTGCTGTGCTGTGAAAATTCAGATATTTGCATGACTGCTTTTGTTTTATTTTGTGAATAGCAAAAAGCATTCAACCCCATAATACATGCTGTTTTATTGGTCGCTCGTCCATTTCATATCCCATAGCTTAACCATTCATATATTTGGATTCCTTTCGACGAGGCGAGCAGTACGAGTACCACCTTGATGGGTATGCGACGTTTCCTTCCAGAGTTATTACCAAAAAAACACAAACATCCCAGAATCCTCTCGGTTTGGGCTCAAAATGTTGTCGCTCATTAAATCCCATAATAAACGTCGCATCGAATGAATGTGATTGAATTCTCCCCGTCTGGACGAGCGGAATTGAATGGTGCAACTGATTTTGCTGTGCTGTGAAAATTCAGATATTTGCATGACTGCTTTTGTTTTATTTTGTGAATAGCAAAAAGCATTCAACCCCATAATACATGCTGTTTTATTGGTCGCTCGTCCATTTCATATCACATAGCTTAACCATTCATATATTTGGATTCCTCTCGACGAGGCGAGTAGTACGAATACCACCTTGATGTGTCTGCGACGTTTCCTTCCAGAGTTATTACCAAAAAAACACAAACATCCGAGAATCCTCTCGGTTTGGGGTCAAAATGTTGTCGCTCATTAAATCCCATAAGAAACGTCGCATCGAATGAATGTGATTGAATTCTCCCCGTCTGGAAGAGCGGAATTGAATGGTGCAACTGATTTTGCTGTGCTGTGAAAATTCAGATATTTGCATGACTGCTTTTGTTTTATTTTGTGAATAGCAAAAAGCATTCAACCCCATAATACATGTTGTTTTATTGGTCGCTCGTCCATTTCATATCCCATAGCTTAAGCATTCATATATATGGATTCCTCTCGACGAGGCGAGCAGTATGAGTACCACCTTGATGGGTCTGCGACGTTTCCTTCCAGAGTTATTACCAAAAAACCACAAACATCCCAGAATCCTCTCGGTTTGGGGTCAAAATGTTGTCGCTCATTAAATCCCATAAGAAACGTCGCATCGAATGAATGTGATTGAATTCTCCCCGTCTGGAAGAGCGGAATTGAATGGTGCAACTGATTTTGCTGTGCTGTGAAAATTCAGATATTTGCATGACTGCTTTTGTTTTATTTTGTGAATAGCAAAAAGCATTAAACCCCATAATACATGTTGTTTTATTGGTCGCTCGTCCATTTCATATCCCAGAGCTTAACAACTCATATATTTGGATTCCTATCGATAAGGCGAGCAGTACGAGTACCACCTTGATGGGTCTGCGACGTTTTCTTCCAGAGTTATTACCAAAAAACCACAAACATCCCAGAATCCTCTCGGTTTGGGGTCAAAATGTTGTCGCTCATTAAATTCCATAAGAAACGTCGCATCGAATGAATGTGATTGAATCCTCCCCGTCTGGACGAGCGGAATTGAATGGTGCAACTGATTTTGCTGTGCTGTGAAAATTCAGATATTTGCATGACTGCTTTTGATTTATTTTGTGAATAGCAAAAAGCATTCAACCCCATAATACATGTTGTTTTATTGGTCGCTCGTCCATTTCATATCCCATAGCTTAACAACTCATATATTTGGATTCCTCTCGATAACGCGAGCAGTACGAGTACCACCTTGATGGGTCTGCGACGTTTTCTTCCAGAGTTATTACCAAAAAACCACAAACATCCCAGAATCCTCTCGGTTTGGGGTCAAAATGATGTCGCTCATTAAATCCCATAAGAAACGTCGCATCGAATGAATGTGATTGAATTCTCCCCGTCTGGACGAGCGGAATTGAATGGTGCAACTGATTTTGCTGTGCTGTGAAAATTCAGATATTTGCATGACTGCTTTTGTTTTATTTTGTGAATAGCAAAAAGCATTCAATCCCATAATACATGCTGTTTTATTGGTCGCTCGTCCATTTCATATCCCATAGCTTAACCATTCATATATTTGGATTCCTTTCGACGAGGCGAGCAGTACGAGTACCACCTTGATGGGTATGCGACGTTTCCTTCCAGAGTTATTACCAAAAAAACACAAACATCCCAGAATCCTCTCGGTTTGGGCTCAAAATGTTGTCGCTCATTAAATCCCATAAGAAACGTCGCATCGAATGAATGTGATTGAATTCTCCCCGTCTGGACGAGCGGAATTGAATGGTGCAACTGATTTTGCTGTGCTGTGAAAATTCAGATATTTGCATGACTGCTTTTGTTTTATTTTGTGAATAGCAAAAAGCATTCAACCCCATAATACATGCTGTTTTATTGGTCGCTCGTCCATTTCATATCACATAGCTTAACCATTCATATATTTGGATTCCTCTCGACGAGGCGAGCAGTACGAGTACCACCTTGATGGGTCTGCGACGTTTCCTTCCAGAGTTATTACCAAAAAACCACAAAAATCCCAGAATCCTCTCGGTTTGGGGTCAAAATGTTGTCGCTCATTAAATCCCATAAGAAACGTCGCTAAGAATGAATGTGATTGAATTATCCCCGTCTGGACGAGCGGAATTGAATGGTGCAACTGATTTTGCTGTGCTGTGAAAATTCAGATATTTGCATGACTGCTTTTGTTTTATTTTGTGAATAGCAAAAAGCATTCAACCCCATAATACATGCTGTTTTATTGGTCGCTCGTCCATTTCATATCCCATAGCTTAACCATTCATATATTTGGATTCCTTTCGACGAGGCGAGCAGTACGAGTACCACCTTGATGGGTATGCGACGTTTCCTTCCAGAGTTATTACCAAAAAAACACAAACATCCCAGAATCCTCTCGGTTTGGGCTCAAAATGTTGTCGCTCATTAAATCCCATAAGAAACGTCGCATCGAATGAATGTGGTTGAATTCTCCCCGTCTGGACGAGCGGAATTGAATGGTGCAACTGATTTTGCTGTGCTGTGAAAATTCAGATATTTGCATGACTGCTTTTGTTTTATTTTGTGAATAGCAAAAAGCATTCAACCCCATAATACATGCTGTTTTATTGGTCGCTCGTCCATTTCATATCCCATAGCTTAACCATTCATATATTTGGATTCCTTTCGACGAGGCGAGCAGTACGAGTACCACCTTGATGGGTATGCGACGTTTCCTTCCAGAGTTATTACCAAAAAAACACAAACATCCCAGAATCCTCTCGGTTTGGGCTCAAAATGTTGTCGCTCATTAAATCCCATAAGAAACGTCGCATCGAATGAATGTGATTGAATTCTCCCCGTCTGGACGAGCGGAATTGAATGGTGCAACTGATTTTGCTGTGCTGTGAAAATTCAGATATTTGCATGACTGCTTTTGTTTTATTTTGTGAATAGCAAAAAGCATTCAACCCCATAATACATGCTGTTTTATTGGTCGCTCGTCCATTTCATATCACATAGCTTAACCATTCATATATTTGGATTCCTCTCGACGAGGCGAGCAGTACGAGTACCACCTTGATGGGTCTGCGACGTTTCCTTCCAGAGTTATTACCAAAAAAACACAAAAATCCCAGAATCCTCTCGGTTTGGGGTCAAAATGTTGTCGCTCATTAAATCCCATAAGAAACGTCGCATCGAATGAATGTGATTGAATTCTCCCCGTCTGGAAGAGCGGAATTGAATGGTGCAACTGATTTTGCTGTGCTGTGAAAATTCAGATATTTGCATGACTGCTTTTGTTTTATTTTGTGAATAGCAAAAAGCATTCAACCCCATAATACATGTTGTTTTATTGGTCGCTCGTCCATTTCATATCCCATAGCTTAAGCATTCATATATTTGGATTCCTCTCGACGAGGCGAGCAGTACGAGTACCACCTTGATGGGTCTGCGACGTTTCCTTCCAGAGTTATTACCAAAAATACACAAACATCCCAGAATCCTCTCGGTTTGGGGTCAAAATGTTGTCGCTCATTAAATCCCATAAGAAACGTCGCATCGAATGAATGTGATTATATTCTCCCCGTCTGGACGAGCGGAATTGAATGGTGCAACTGATTTTGCTGTGCTGTGAAAATTCAGATATTTGCATGACTGCTTTTGTTTTATTTTGTGAATAGCAAAAAGCATTCAACCCCATAATACATGTTGTTTTATTGGTCGCTCGTCCATTTCATATCCCATAGCTTAACAACTCATATATTTGCATTCCTCTCGATAAGGCGAGCAGTACGAGTACCACCTTGATGGGTCTGCGACGTTTTCTTCCAGAGTTATTACCAAAAAACCACAAACATCCCAGAATCCTCTCGGTTTGGGGTCAAAATGTTGTCGCTCATTAAATCCCATAAGAAACGTCGCATCGAATGAATGTGATTGAATTCTCCCCGTCTGGACGAGCGGAATTGAATGGTGCAACTGATTTTGCTGTGCTGTGAAAATTCAGATATTTGCATGACTGCTTTTGTTTTATTTTGTTAATAGCAAAAAGCATTCAACCCCATAATACATGCTGTTTTATTGGTCGCTCGTCCATTTCATATCCCATAGCTTAACCATTCATATATTTGGATTCCTCTCGACGAGCCGAGCAGTACGAGTACCACCTTGATGGGTCTGCGACGTTTCCTTCCAGAGTTATTACCAAAAAACCACAAAAATCCCAGAATCCTCTCGGTTTGGGGTCAAAATGTTGTCGCTCATTAAATCCCATAAGAAACGTCGCATCGAATGAATGTGATTGAATTATCCCCGTCTGGAAGAGCGGAATTGAATGGTGCAACTGATTTTGCTGTGCTGTAAAAATTCAGATATTTGCATGACTGCTTTTGTTTTATTTTGTGAATAGCAAAAATCATTCAACCCCATAATACATGTTGTTTTATTGGTCGCTCGTCCATTTCATATCCCATAGCTTAAGCATTCATATATTTGGATTCCTCTCGACGAGGCGAGCAGTACGAGTACCACCTTGATGGGTCTGCGACGTTTCCTTCCAGAGTTATTACCAAAAATACACAAACATCCCAGAATCCTCTCGGTTTGGGGTCAAAATGTTGTCGCTCATTAAATCCCATAAGAAACGTCGCATCGAATGAATGTGATTGAATTCTCCCCGTCTGGACGAGCAGAATTGAATGGTGCAACTGATTTTGCTGTGCTGTGAAAATTCAGATATTTGCATGACTGCTTTTGTTTTATTTTGTGAATAGCAAAAAGCATTCAACCCCATAATACATGTTGTTTTATTGGTCGCTCGTCCATTTCATATCCGATAGCTGAACCATTCATATATTTGGATTCCTTTCGACGAGGCGAGCAGTTCGAGTACCACCTTGATGGGTATGCGACGTTTCCTTCCAGAGTTATTACCAAAAAACACAAACATCCCAGAATCCTCTCGGTTTGGGCTCAAAATGTTGTCGCTCATTAAATCCCATAAGAAACGTCGCATCGAATGAATGTGATTGAATTCTCCCCGTCTGGACGAGCGGAATTGAATGGTGCAACTGATTTTGCTGTGCTGTGAAAATTCAGATATTTGCATGACTGCTTTTGTTTTATTTTGTGAATAGCAAAAAGCATTCAACCCCATAATACATGCTGTTTTATTGGTCGCTCGTCCATTTCATATCACATAGCTTAACCATTCATATATTTGGATTCCTCTCGACGAGGCGAGCAGTACGAGTACCACCTTGATGGGTCTGCGACGTTTCCTTCCAGAGTTATTACCAAAAAACCACAAAAATCCCAGAATCCTCTCGGTTTGGGGTCAAAATGTTGTCGCTCATTAAATCCCATAAGAAACGTCGCATCGAATGAATGTGATTGAATTCTCCCCGTCTGGAAGAGCGGAATTGAATGGTGCAACTGATTTTGCTGTGCTGTGAAAATTCAGATATTTGCATGACTGCTTTTGTTTTATTTTGTGAATAGCAAAAAGCATTCAACCCCATAATACATGTTGTTTTATTGGTCGCTCGTCCATTTCATATCCCATAGCTTAAGCATTCATATATTTGGATTCCTCTCGACGAGTCGAGCAGTACGACTACCACCTTGATGGGTCTGCGACGTTTCCTTCCAGAGTTATTACCAAAAAAACACAAACATCCCAGAATCCTCTCGGTTTGGGCTCAAAATGTTGTCGCTCATTAAATCCCATAAGAAACGTCGCATCGAATGAATGTGATTGAATTCTCCCCGTCTGGACGAGCGGAATTGAATGGTGCAACTGATTTTGCTGTGCTGTGAAAATTCAGATATTTGCATGACTGCTTTTGTTTTATTTTGTTAATAGCAAAAAGCATTCAACCCCATAATACATGCTGTTTTATTGGTCGCTCGTCCATTTCATATCCCATAGCTTAACCATTCATATATTTGGATTCCTTTCGACGAGGCGAGCAGTACGAGTACCACCTTGATGGGTATGCGACGTTTCCTTCCAGAGTTATTACCAAAAAACACAAACATCCCAGAATCCTCTCGGTTTGGGCTCAAAATGTTGTCGCTCATTAAATCCCATAAGAAACGTCGCATCGAATGAATGTGATTGAATTCTCCCCGTCTGGACGAGCGGAATTGAATGGTGCAACTGATTTTGCTGTGCTGTGAAAATTCAGATATTTGCATGACTGCTTTTGTTTTATTTTGTGAATAGCAAAAAGCATTCAACCCCATAATACATGCTGTTTTATTGGTCGCTCGTCCATTTCATATCACATAGCTTAACCATTCATATATTTGGATTCCTCTCGACGAGGCGAGCAGTACGAGTACCACCTTGATGGGTCTGCGACGTTTCCTTCCAGAGTTATTACCAAAAAACCACAAAAATCCCAGAATCCTCTCGGTTTGGGGTCAAAATGTTGTCGCTCATTAAATCCCATAAGAAACGTCGCATCGAATGAATGTGATTGAATTCTCCCCGTCTGGAAGAGCGGAATTGAATGGTGCAACTGATTTTGCTGTGCTGTGAAAATTCAGATATTTGCATGACTGCTTTTGTTTTATTTTGTGAATAGCAAAAAGCATTCAACCCCATAATACATGCTTTTTTATTGGTCGCTCTTCCATTTCATATCACATAGCTTAACCATTCATATATTTGGATTCCTCTCGACGAGGCGAGCAGTACGAGTACCACCTTGATGGGTCTGCGACGTTTCCTTCCAGAGTTATTACCAAAAAACCAAAAAAATCCCAGAATCCTCTCGGTTTGGGGTCAAAATGTTGTCGCTCATTAAATCCCATAAGAAACGTCGCATCGAATGAATGTGATTGAATTATCCCCGTCTGGAAGAGCGGAATTGAATGGTGCAACTGATTTTGCTGTGCTGTAAAAATTCAGATATTTGCATGACTGCTTTTGTTTTATTTTGTGAATAGCAAAAATCATTCAACCCCATAATACATGTTGTTTTATTGGTCGCTCGTCCATTTCATATCCCATAGCTTAAGCATTCATATATTTGGATTCCTCTCGACGAGGCGAGCAGTACGAGTACCACCTTGATGGGTCTGCGACGTTTCCTTCCAGAGTTATTACCAAAAATACACAAACATCCCAGAATCCTCTCGGTTTGGGGTCAAAATGTTGTCGCTCATTAAATCCCATAAGAAACGTCGCATCGAATGAATGTGATTGAATTCTCCCCGTCTGGACGAGCGGAATTGAATGGTGCAACTGATTTTGCTGTGCTGTGAAAATTCAGATATTTGCATGACTGCTTTTGTTTTATTTTGTGAATAGCAAAAAGCATTCAACCCCATAATACATGTTGTTTTATTGGTCGCTCGTCCATTTCATATCCCATAGCTTAACCATTCATATATTTGGATTCCTTTCGACGAGGCGAGCAGTACGAGTACCACCTTGATGGGTATGCGACGTTTCCTTCCAGAGTTATTACCAAAAAACACAAACATCCCAGAATCCTCTCGGTTTGGGCTCAAAATGTTGTCGCTCATTAAATCCCATAAGAAACGTCGCATCGAATGAATGTGATTGAATTCTCCCCGTCTGGACGAGCGGAATTGAATGGTGCAACTGATTTTGCTGTGCTGTGAAAATTCAGATATTTGCATGACTGCTTTTGTTTTATTTTGTGAATAGCAAAAAGCATTCAACCCCATAATACATGCTGTTTTATTGGTCGCTCGTCCATTTCATATCACATAGCTTAACCATTCATATATTTGGATTCCTCTCGACGAGGCGAGCAGTACGAGTACCACCTTGATGGGTCTGCGACGTTTCCTTCCAGAGTTATTACCAAAAAACCACAAAAATCCCAGAATCCTCTCGGTTTGGGGTCAAAATGTTGTCGCTCATTAAATCCCATAAGAAACGTCGCATCGAATGAATGTGATTGAATTCTCCCCGTCTGGAAGAGCGGAATTGAATGGTGCAACTGATTTTGCTGTGCTGTAAAAATTCAGATATTTGCATGACTGCTTTTGTTTTATTTTGTGAATAGCAAAAAGCATTCAACCCCATAATACATGTTGTTTTATTGGTCGCTCGTCCATTTCATATCCCATAGCTTAAGCATTCATATATTTGGATTCCTCTCGACGAGGCGAGCAGTACGAGTACCACCTTGATGGGTCTGCGACGTTTCCTTCCAGAGTTATTACCAAAAATACACAAACATCCCAGAATCCTCTCGGTTTGGGGTCAAAATGTTGTCGCTCATTAAATCCCATAAGAAACGTCGCATCGAATGAATGTGATTGAATTCTCCCCGTCTGGACGAGCGGAATTGAATGGTGCAACTGATTTTGCTGTGCTGTGAAAATTCAGATATTTGCATGACTGCTTTTGTTTTATTTTGTTAATAGCAAAAAGCATTCAACCCCATAATACATGCTGTTTTATTGGTCGCTCGTCCATTTCATATCCCATAGCTTAACCATTCATATATTTGGATTCCTCTCGACGAGCCGAGCAGTACGAGTACCACCTTGATGGGTCTGCGACGTTTCCTTCCAGAGTTATTACCAAAAAACCACAAAAATCCCAGAATCCTCTCGGTTTGGGGTCAAAATGTTGTCGCTCATTAAATCCCATAAGAAACGTCGCATCGAATGAATGTGATTGAATTATCCCCGTCTGGAAGAGCGGAATTGAATGGTGCAACTGATTTTGCTGTGCTGTAAAAATTCAGATATTTGCATGACTGCTTTTGTTTTATTTTGTGAATAGCAAAAATCATTCAACCCCATAATACATGTTGTTTTATTGGTCGCTCGTCCATTTCATATCCCATAGCTTAAGCATTCATATATTTGGATTCCTCTCGACGAGGCGAGCAGTACGAGTACCACCTTGATGGGTCTGCGACGTTTCCTTCCAGAGTTATTACCAAAAATACACAAACATCCCAGAATCCTCTCGGTTTGGGGTCAAAATGTTGTCGCTCATTAAATCCCATAAGAAACGTCGCATCGAATGAATGTGATTGAATTCTCCCCGTCTGGACGAGCAGAATTGAATGGTGCAACTGATTTTGCTGTGCTGTGAAAATTCAGATATTTGCATGACTGCTTTTGTTTTATTTTGTGAATAGCAAAAAGCATTCAACCCCATAATACATGTTGTTTTATTGGTCGCTCGTCCATTTCATATCCGATAGCTGAACCATTCATATATTTGGATTCCTTTCGACGAGGCGAGCAGTTCGAGTACCACCTTGATGGGTATGCGACGTTTCCTTCCAGAGTTATTACCAAAAAACACAAACATCCCAGAATCCTCTCGGTTTGGGCTCAAAATGTTGTCGCTCATTAAATCCCATAAGAAACGTCGCATCGAATGAATGTGATTGAATTCTCCCCGTCTGGACGAGCGGAATTGAATGGTGCAACTGATTTTGCTGTGCTGTGAAAATTCAGATATTTGCATGACTGCTTTTGTTTTATTTTGTGAATAGCAAAAAGCATTCAACCCCATAATACATGCTGTTTTATTGGTCGCTCGTCCATTTCATATCACATAGCTTAACCATTCATATATTTGGATTCCTCTCGACGAGGCGAGCAGTACGAGTACCACCTTGATGGGTCTGCGACGTTTCCTTCCAGAGTTATTACCAAAAAACCACAAAAATCCCAGAATCCTCTCGGTTTGGGGTCAAAATGTTGTCGCTCATTAAATCCCATAAGAAACGTCGCATCGAATGAATGTGATTGAATTCTCCCCGTCTGGAAGAGCGGAATTGAATGGTGCAACTGATTTTGCTGTGCTGTGAAAATTCAGATATTTGCATGACTGCTTTTGTTTTATTTTGTGAATAGCAAAAAGCATTCAACCCCATAATACATGTTGTTTTATTGGTCGCTCGTCCATTTCATATCCCATAGCTTAAGCATTCATATATTTGGATTCCTCTCGACGAGTCGAGCAGTACGACTACCACCTTGATGGGTCTGCGACGTTTCCTTCCAGAGTTATTACCAAAAAAACACAAACATCCCAGAATCCTCTCGGTTTGGGCTCAAAATGTTGTCGCTCATTAAATCCCATAAGAAACGTCGCATCGAATGAATGTGATTGAATTCTCCCCGTCTGGACGAGCGGAATTGAATGGTGCAACTGATTTTGCTGTGCTGTGAAAATTCAGATATTTGCATGACTGCTTTTGTTTTATTTTGTTAATAGCAAAAAGCATTCAACCCCATAATACATGCTGTTTTATTGGTCGCTCGTCCATTTCATATCCCATAGCTTAACCATTCATATATTTGGATTCCTTTCGACGAGGCGAGCAGTACGAGTACCACCTTGATGGGTATGCGACGTTTCCTTCCAGAGTTATTACCAAAAAACACAAACATCCCAGAATCCTCTCGGTTTGGGCTCAAAATGTTGTCGCTCATTAAATCCCATAAGAAACGTCGCATCGAATGAATGTGATTGAATTCTCCCCGTCTGGACGAGCGGAATTGAATGGTGCAACTGATTTTGCTGTGCTGTGAAAATTCAGATATTTGCATGACTGCTTTTGTTTTATTTTGTGAATAGCAAAAAGCATTCAACCCCATAATACATGCTGTTTTATTGGTCGCTCGTCCATTTCATATCACATAGCTTAACCATTCATATATTTGGATTCCTCTCGACGAGGCGAGCAGTACGAGTACCACCTTGATGGGTCTGCGACGTTTCCTTCCAGAGTTATTACCAAAAAACCACAAAAATCCCAGAATCCTCTCGGTTTGGGGTCAAAATGTTGTCGCTCATTAAATCCCATAAGAAACGTCGCATCGAATGAATGTGATTGAATTCTCCCCGTCTGGAAGAGCGGAATTGAATGGTGCAACTGATTTTGCTGTGCTGTGAAAATTCAGATATTTGCATGACTGCTTTTGTTTTATTTTGTGAATAGCAAAAAGCATTCAACCCCATAATACATGCTTTTTTATTGGTCGCTCTTCCATTTCATATCACATAGCTTAACCATTCATATATTTGGATTCCTCTCGACGAGGCGAGCAGTACGAGTACCACCTTGATGGGTCTGCGACGTTTCCTTCCAGAGTTATTACCAAAAAACCAAAAAAATCCCAGAATCCTCTCGGTTTGGGGTCAAAATGTTGTCGCTCATTAAATCCCATAAGAAACGTCGCATCGAATGAATGTGATTGAATTATCCCCGTCTGGAAGAGCGGAATTGAATGGTGCAACTGATTTTGCTGTGCTGTAAAAATTCAGATATTTGCATGACTGCTTTTGTTTTATTTTGTGAATAGCAAAAATCATTCAACCCCATAATACATGTTGTTTTATTGGTCGCTCGTCCATTTCATATCCCATAGCTTAAGCATTCATATATTTGGATTCCTCTCGACGAGGCGAGCAGTACGAGTACCACCTTGATGGGTCTGCGACGTTTCCTTCCAGAGTTATTACCAAAAATACACAAACATCCCAGAATCCTCTCGGTTTGGGGTCAAAATGTTGTCGCTCATTAAATCCCATAAGAAACGTCGCATCGAATGAATGTGATTGAATTCTCCCCGTCTGGACGAGCGGAATTGAATGGTGCAACTGATTTTGCTGTGCTGTGAAAATTCAGATATTTGCATGACTGCTTTTGTTTTATTTTGTGAATAGCAAAAAGCATTCAACCCCATAATACATGTTGTTTTATTGGTCGCTCGTCCATTTCATATCCCATAGCTTAACCATTCATATATTTGGATTCCTTTCGACGAGGCGAGCAGTACGAGTACCACCTTGATGGGTATGCGACGTTTCCTTCCAGAGTTATTACCAAAAAACACAAACATCCCAGAATCCTCTCGGTTTGGGCTCAAAATGTTGTCGCTCATTAAATCCCATAAGAAACGTCGCATCGAATGAATGTGATTGAATTCTCCCCGTCTGGACGAGCGGAATTGAATGGTGCAACTGATTTTGCTGTGCTGTGAAAATTCAGATATTTGCATGACTGCTTTTGTTTTATTTTGTGAATAGCAAAAAGCATTCAACCCCATAATACATGCTGTTTTATTGGTCGCTCGTCCATTTCATATCACATAGCTTAACCATTCATATATTTGGATTCCTCTCGACGAGGCGAGCAGTACGAGTACCACCTTGATGGGTCTGCGACGTTTCCTTCCAGAGTTATTACCAAAAAACCACAAAAATCCCAGAATCCTCTCGGTTTGGGGTCAAAATGTTGTCGCTCATTAAATCCCATAAGAAACGTCGCATCGAATGAATGTGATTGAATTCTCCCCGTCTGGAAGAGCGGAATTGAATGGTGCAACTGATTTTGCTGTGCTGTAAAAATTCAGATATTTGCATGACTGCTTTTGTTTTATTTTGTGAATAGCAAAAAGCATTCAACCCCATAATACATGTTGTTTTATTGGTCGCTCGTCCATTTCATATCCCATAGCTTAAGCATTCATATATTTGGATTCCTCTCGACGAGGCGAGCAGTACGAGTACCACCTTGATGGGTCTGCGACGTTTCCTTCCAGAGTTATTACCAAAAATACACAAACATCCCAGAATCCTCTCGGTTTGGGGTCAAAATGTTGTCGCTCATTAAATCCCATAAGAAACGTCGCATCGAATGAATGTGATTGAATTCTCCCCGTCTGGACGAGCGGAATTGAATGGTGCAACTGATTTTGCTGTGCTGTGAAAATTCAGATATTTGCATGACTGCTTTTGTTTTATTTTGTGAATAGCAAAAAGCATTCAACCCCATAATACATGTTGTTTTATTGGTCGCTCGTCCATTTCATATCCCATAGCTTAACCATTCATATATTTGGATTCCTCTCGACTAGGCAAGCAGTACGACTACCACCTTGATGGGTCTGCGACGTTTCCTTCCAGAGTTATTACCAAAAAACCACAAAAATCCCAGAATCCTCTCGGTTTGGGGTCAAAATGTTGTCGCTCATTAAATCCCATAAGAAACGTCGCATCGAATGAATGTGATTGAATTCTCCCCGTCTGGAAGAGCGGAATTGAATGGTGCAACTGATTTTGCTGTGCTGTGAAAATTCAGATATTTGCATGACTGCTTTTGTTTTATTTTGTGAATAGCAAAAAGCATTCAACCCCATAATACATGTTGTTTTATTGGTCGCTCGTCCATTTCATATCCCATAGCTTAAGCATTCATATATTTGGATTCCTCTCGACGAGGCGAGCAGTACGACTACCACCTTGATGGGTCTGCGACGTTTCCTTCCAGAGTTATTACCAAAAAAACACAAACATCCCAGAATCCTCTCGGTTTGGGCTCAAAATGTTGTCGCTCATTAAATCCCATAAGAAACGTCGCATCGAATGAATGTGATTGAATTCTCCCCGTCTGGACGAGCGGAATTGAATGGTGCAACTGATTTTGCTGTGCTGTGAAAATTCAGATATTTGCATGACTGCTTTTGTTTTATTTTGTGAATATCAAAAACATTCAACCCCATAATACATGTTGTTTTATTGGTCGCTCGTCCATTTCATATCCCATAGCTTAAGCATTCATATATTTGGATTCCTCTCGACGAGGCGAGCAGTACGAGTACCACCTTGATGGGTCTGCGACGTTTCCTTCCAGAGTTATTACCAAAAAACCACAAACATCCCAGAATCCTCTCGGTTTGGGGTCAAAATGTTGTCGCTCATTAAATCCCATAAGAAACGTCGCATCGAATGAATGTGATTGAATTCTCCCCGTCTGGACGAGCGGAATTGAATGGTGCAACTGATTTTGCTGTGCTGTGAAAATTCAGATATTTGCATGACTGCTTTTGTTTTATTTTGTGAATAGCAAAAAGCATTCAACCCCATAATACATGTTGTTTTATTGGTCGCTCGTCCATTTCATATCCCATAGTTTAACAACTCATATATTTGGATTCCTCTCGATAAGGCGAGCAGTACGAGTACCACCTTGATGGGTCTGCGACGTTTTCTTCCAGAGTTATTACCAAAAAAACACAAACATCCCAGAATCCTCTCGGTTTGGGGTCAAAATGTTGTCGCTCATTAAATCCCATAAGAAACGTCGCATCGAATGAATGTGATTGAATTCTCCCCGTCTGGACGAGCGGAATTGAATGGTGCAACTGATTTTGCTGTGCTGTGAAAATTCAGATATTTGCATGACTGCTTTTGTTTTATTTTGTGAATAGCAAAAAGCATTCAACTCCATAATACATGTTGTTTTATTGGTCGCTCGTCCATTTCATATCCCATAGCTTAACCATTCATATATTTGGATTCCTCTCGACTAGGCAAGCAGTACGAGTACCACCTTGATGGGTCTGCGACGTTTCCTTCCAGAGTTATTACCAAAAAACCACAAAAATCCCAGAATCCTCTCGGTTTGGGGTCAAAATGTTGTCGCTCATTAAATCCCATAAGAAACGTCGCATCGAATGAATGTGATTGAATTCTCCCCGTCTGGAAGAGCGGAATTGAATGGTGCAACTGATTTTGCTGTGCTGTGAAAATTCAGATATTTGCATGACTGCTTTTGTTTTATTTTGTGAATAGCAAAAAGCATTCAACCCCATAATACATGTTGTTTTATTGGTCGCTCGTCCATTTCATATCCCATAGCTTAAGCATTCATATATTTGGATTCCTCTCGACGAGGCGAGCAGTACGACTACCACCTTGATGGGTCTGCGACGTTTTCTTCCAGAGTTATTACCAAAAAACCACAAACATCCCAGAATCCTCTCGGTTTGGGGTCAAAATGTTGTCGCTCATTAAATCCCATAAGAAACGTTGCATCGAATGAATGTGATTGAATTCTCCCCGTCTGGACGAGCGGAATTGAATGGTGCAACTGATTTTGCTGTGCTGTGAAAATTCAGATATTTGCATGACTGCTTTTGTTTTATTTTGTTAATAGCAAAAAGCATTCAACCCCATAATAAATGCTGTTTTATTGGTCGCTCGTCCATTTCATATCCCATAGCTTAACCATTCATATATTTGGATTCCTTTCGACGAGGCGAGCAGTACGAGTACCACCTTGATGGGTATGCGACGTTTCCTTCCAGAGTTATTACCAAAAAACACAAACATCCCAGAATCCTCTCGGTTTGGGCTCAAAATGTTGTCGCTCATTAAATCCCATAAGAAACGTCGCATCGAATGAATGTGATTGAATTCTCCCCGACTGGACGAGCGGAATTGAATGGTGCAACTGATTTTGCTGTGCTGTGAAAATTCAGATATTTGCATGACTGCTTTTGTTTTATTTTGTGAATAGCAAAAAGCATTCAACCCCATAATACATGCTGTTTTATTGGTCGCTCGTCCATTTCATATCACATAGCTTAACCATTCATATATTTGGATTCCTCTCGACGAGGCGAGCAGTACGAGTACCACCTTGATGGGTCTGCGACGTTTCATTCCAGAGTTATTACCAAAAAACCACAAAAATCCCAGAATCCTCTCGGTTTGGGGTCAAAATGTTGTCGCTCATTAAATCCCATAAGAAACGTCGCATCGAATGAATGTGATTGAATTCTCCCCGTCTGGAAGAGCGGAATTGAATGGTGCAACTGATTTTGCTGTGCTGTGAAAATTCAGATATTTGCATGACTGCTTTTGTTTTATTTTGTGAATAGCAAAAAGCATTCAACCCCATAATACATGCTTTTTTATTGGTCGCTCTTCCATTTCATATCACATAGCTTAACCATTCATATATTTGGATTCCTCTCGACGAGGCGAGCAGTACGAGTACCACCTTGATGGGTCTGCGACGTTTCCTTCCAGAGTTATTACCAAAAAACCAAAAAAATCCCAGAATCCTCTCGGTTTGGGGTCAAAATGTTGTCGCTCATTAAATCCCATAAGAAACGTCGCATCGAATGAATGTGATTGAATTATCCCCGTCTGGAAGAGCGGAATTGAATGGTGCAACTGATTTTGCTGTGCTGTAAAAATTCAGATATTTGCATGACTGCTTTTGTTTTATTTTGTGAATAGCAAAAATCATTCAACCCCATAATACATGTTGTTTTATTGGTCGCTCGTCCATTTCATATCCCATAGCTTAAGCATTCATATATTTGGATTCCTCTCGACGAGGCGAGCAGTACGAGTACCACCTTGATGGGTCTGCGACGTTTCCTTCCAGAGTTATTACCAAAAATACACAAACATCCCAGAATCCTCTCGGTTTGGGGTCAAAATGTTGTCGCTCATTAAATCCCATAAGAAACGTCGCATCGAATGAATGTGATTGAATTCTCCCCGTCTGGACGAGCGGAATTGAATGGTGCAACTGATTTTGCTGTGCTGTGAAAATTCAGATATTTGCATGACTGCTTTTGTTTTATTTTGTGAATAGCAAAAAGCATTCAACCCCATAATACATGTTGTTTTATTGGTCGCTCGTCCATTTCATATCCCATAGCTTAACCATTCATATATTTGGATTCCTTTCGACGAGGCGAGCAGTACGAGTACCACCTTGATGGGTATGCGACGTTTCCTTCCAGAGTTATTACCAAAAAACACAAACATCCCAGAATCCTCTCGGTTTGGGCTCAAAATGTTGTCGCTCATTAAATCCCATAAGAAACGTCGCATCGAATGAATGTGATTGAATTCTCCCCGTCTGGACGAGCGGAATTGAATGGTGCAACTGATTTTGCTGTGCTGTGAAAATTCAGATATTTGCATGACTGCTTTTGTTTTATTTTGTGAATAGCAAAAAGCATTCAACCCCATAATACATGCTGTTTTATTGGTCGCTCGTCCATTTCATATCACATAGCTTAACCATTCATATATTTGGATTCCTCTCGACGAGGCGAGCAGTACGAGTACCACCTTGATGGGTCTGCGACGTTTCCTTCCAGAGTTATTACCAAAAAACCACAAAAATCCCAGAATCCTCTCGGTTTGGGGTCAAAATGTTGTCGCTCATTAAATCCCATAAGAAACGTCGCATCGAATGAATGTGATTGAATTCTCCCCGTCTGGAAGAGCGGAATTGAATGGTGCAACTGATTTTGCTGTGCTGTAAAAATTCAGATATTTGCATGACTGCTTTTGTTTTATTTTGTGAATAGCAAAAAGCATTCAACCCCATAATACATGTTGTTTTATTGGTCGCTCGTCCATTTCATATCCCATAGCTTAAGCATTCATATATTTGGATTCCTCTCGACGAGGCGAGCAGTACGAGTACCACCTTGATGGGTCTGCGACGTTTCCTTCCAGAGTTATTACCAAAAATACACAAACATCCCAGAATCCTCTCGGTTTGGGGTCAAAATGTTGTCGCTCATTAAATCCCATAAGAAACGTCGCATCGAATGAATGTGATTGAATTCTCCCCGTCTGGACGAGCGGAATTGAATGGTGCAACTGATTTTGCTGTGCTGTGAAAATTCAGATATTTGCATGACTGCTTTTGTTTTATTTTGTGAATAGCAAAAAGCATTCAACCCCATAATACATGTTGTTTTATTGGTCGCTCGTCCATTTCATATCCCATAGCTTAAGCATTCATATATTTGGATTCCTCTCGACGAGGCGAGCAGTACGACTACCACCTTGATGGGTCTGCGACGTTTTCTTCCAGAGTTATTACCAAAAAACCACAAACATCCCAGAATCCTCTCGGTTTGGGGTCAAAATGTTGTCGCTCATTAAATCCCATAAGAAACGTTGCATCGAATGAATGTGATTGAATTCTCCCCGTCTGGACGAGCGGAATTGAATGGTGCAACTGATTTTGCTGTGCTGTGAAAATTCAGATATTTGCATGACTGCTTTTGTTTTATTTTGTTAATAGCAAAAAGCATTCAACCCCATAATAAATGCTGTTTTATTGGTCGCTCGTCCATTTCATATCCCATAGCTTAACCATTCATATATTTGGATTCCTTTCGACGAGGCGAGCAGTACGAGTACCACCTTGATGGGTATGCGACGTTTCCTTCCAGAGTTATTACCAAAAAACACAAACATCCCAGAATCCTCTCGGTTTGGGCTCAAAATGTTGTCGCTCATTAAATCCCATAAGAAACGTCGCATCGAATGAATGTGATTGAATTCTCCCCGACTGGACGAGCGGAATTGAATGGTGCAACTGATTTTGCTGTGCTGTGAAAATTCAGATATTTGCATGACTGCTTTTGTTTTATTTTGTGAATAGCAAAAAGCATTCAACCCCATAATACATGCTGTTTTATTGGTCGCTCGTCCATTTCATATCACATAGCTTAACCATTCATATATTTGGATTCCTCTCGACGAGGCGAGCAGTACGAGTACCACCTTGATGGGTCTGCGACGTTTCATTCCAGAGTTATTACCAAAAAACCACAAAAATCCCAGAATCCTCTCGGTTTGGGGTCAAAATGTTGTCGCTCATTAAATCCCATAAGAAACGTCGCATCGAATGAATGTGATTGAATTCTCCCCGTCTGGAAGAGCGGAATTGAATGGTGCAACTGATTTTGCTGTGCTGTGAAAATTCAGATATTTGCATGACTGCTTTTGTTTTATTTTGTGAATAGCAAAAAGCATTCAACCCCATAATACATGCTTTTTTATTGGTCGCTCTTCCATTTCATATCACATAGCTTAACCATTCATATATTTGGATTCCTCTCGACGAGGCGAGCAGTACGAGTACCACCTTGATGGGTCTGCGACGTTTCCTTCCAGAGTTATTACCAAAAAACCAAAAAAATCCCAGAATCCTCTCGGTTTGGGGTCAAAATGTTGTCGCTCATTAAATCCCATAAGAAACGTCGCATCGAATGAATGTGATTGAATTATCCCCGTCTGGAAGAGCGGAATTGAATGGTGCAACTGATTTTGCTGTGCTGTAAAAATTCAGATATTTGCATGACTGCTTTTGTTTTATTTTGTGAATAGCAAAAATCATTCAACCCCATAATACATGTTGTTTTATTGGTCGCTCGTCCATTTCATATCCCATAGCTTAAGCATTCATATATTTGGATTCCTCTCGACGAGGCGAGCAGTACGAGTACCACCTTGATGGGTCTGCGACGTTTCCTTCCAGAGTTATTACCAAAAATACACAAACATCCCAGAATCCTCTCGGTTTGGGGTCAAAATGTTGTCGCTCATTAAATCCCATAAGAAACGTCGCATCGAATGAATGTGATTGAATTCTCCCCGTCTGGACGAGCGGAATTGAATGGTGCAACTGATTTTGCTGTGCTGTGAAAATTCAGATATTTGCATGACTGCTTTTGTTTTATTTTGTGAATAGCAAAAAGCATTCAACCCCATAATACATGTTGTTTTATTGGTCGCTCGTCCATTTCATATCCCATAGCTTAACCATTCATATATTTGGATTCCTTTCGACGAGGCGAGCAGTACGAGTACCACCTTGATGGGTATGCGACGTTTCCTTCCAGAGTTATTACCAAAAAACACAAACATCCCAGAATCCTCTCGGTTTGGGCTCAAAATGTTGTCGCTCATTAAATCCCATAAGAAACGTCGCATCGAATGAATGTGATTGAATTCTCCCCGTCTGGACGAGCGGAATTGAATGGTGCAACTGATTTTGCTGTGCTGTGAAAATTCAGATATTTGCATGACTGCTTTTGTTTTATTTTGTGAATAGCAAAAAGCATTCAACCCCATAATACATGCTGTTTTATTGGTCGCTCGTCCATTTCATATCACATAGCTTAACCATTCATATATTTGGATTCCTCTCGACGAGGCGAGCAGTACGAGTACCACCTTGATGGGTCTGCGACGTTTCCTTCCAGAGTTATTACCAAAAAACCACAAAAATCCCAGAATCCTCTCGGTTTGGGGTCAAAATGTTGTCGCTCATTAAATCCCATAAGAAACGTCGCATCGAATGAATGTGATTGAATTCTCCCCGTCTGGAAGAGCGGAATTGAATGGTGCAACTGATTTTGCTGTGCTGTAAAAATTCAGATATTTGCATGACTGCTTTTGTTTTATTTTGTGAATAGCAAAAAGCATTCAACCCCATAATACATGTTGTTTTATTGGTCGCTCGTCCATTTCATATCCCATAGCTTAAGCATTCATATATTTGGATTCCTCTCGACGAGGCGAGCAGTACGAGTACCACCTTGATGGGTCTGCGACGTTTCCTTCCAGAGTTATTACCAAAAATACACAAACATCCCAGAATCCTCTCGGTTTGGGGTCAAAATGTTGTCGCTCATTAAATCCCATAAGAAACGTCGCATCGAATGAATGTGATTGAATTCTCCCCGTCTGGACGAGCGGAATTGAATGGTGCAACTGATTTTGCTGTGCTGTGAAAATTCAGATATTTGCATGACTGCTTTTGTTTTATTTTGTGAATAGCAAAAAGCATTCAACCCCATAATACATGTTGTTTTATTGGTCGCTCGTCCATTTCATATCCCATAGCTTAACCATTCATATATTTGGATTCCTCTCGACTAGGCAAGCAGTACGAGTACCACCTTGATGGGTCTGCGACGTTTCCTTCCAGAGTTATTACCAAAAAACCACAAAAATCCCAGAATCCTCTCGGTTTGGGGTCAAAATGTTGTCGCTCATTAAATCCCATAAGAAACGTCGCATCGAATGAATGTGATTGAATTCTCCCCGTCTGGAAGAGCGGAATTGAATGGTGCAACTGATTTTGCTGTGCTGTGAAAATTCAGATATTTGCATGACTGCTTTTGTTTTATTTTGTGAATAGCAAAAAGCATTCAACCCCATAATACATGTTGTTTTATTGGTCGCTCGTCCATTTCATATCCCATAGCTTAAGCATTCATATATTTGGATTCCTCTCGACGAGGCGAGCAGTACGACTACCACCTTGATGGGTCTGCGACGTTTCCTTCCAGAGTTATTACCAAAAAAACACAAACATCCCAGAATCCTCTCGGTTTGGGCTCAAAATGTTGTCGCTCATTAAATCCCATAAGAAACGTCGCATCGAATGAATGTGATTGAATTCTCCCCGTCTGGACGAGCGGAATTGAATGGTGCAACTGATTTTGCTGTGCTGTGAAAATTCAGATATTTGCATGACTGCTTTTGTTTTATTTTGTGAATATCAAAAACATTCAACCCCATAATACATGTTGTTTTATTGGTCGCTCGTCCATTTCATATCCCATAGCTTAAGCATTCATATATTTGGATTCCTCTCGACGAGGCGAGCAGTACGAGTACCACCTTGATGGGTCTGCGACGTTTCCTTCCAGAGTTATTACCAAAAAACCACAAACATCCCAGAATCCTCTCGGTTTGGGGTCAAAATGTTGTCGCTCATTAAATCCCATAAGAAACGTCGCATCGAATGAATGTGATTGAATTCTCCCCGTCTGGACGAGCGGAATTGAATGGTGCAACTGATTTTGCTGTGCTGTGAAAATTCAGATATTTGCATGACTGCTTTTGTTTTATTTTGTGAATAGCAAAAAGCATTCAACCCCATAATACATGTTGTTTTATTGGTCGCTCGTCCATTTCATATCCCATAGTTTAACAACTCATATATTTGGATTCCTCTCGATAAGGCGAGCAGTACGAGTACCACCTTGATGGGTCTGCGACGTTTTCTTCCAGAGTTATTACCAAAAAAACACAAACATCCCAGAATCCTCTCGGTTTGGGGTCAAAATGTTGTCGCTCATTAAATCCCATAAGAAACGTCGCATCGAATGAATGTGATTGAATTCTCCCCGTCTGGACGAGCGGAATTGAATGGTGCAACTGATTTTGCTGTGCTGTGAAAATTCAGATATTTGCATGACTGCTTTTGTTTTATTTTGTGAATAGCAAAAAGCATTCAACCCCATAATACATGTTGTTTTATTGGTCGCTCGTCCATTTCATATCCCATAGCTTAACCATTCATATATTTGGATTCCTCTCGACTAGGCAAGCAGTACGAGTACCACCTTGATGGGTCTGCGACGTTTCCTTCCAGAGTTATTACCAAAAAACCACAAAAATCCCAGAATCCTCTCGGTTTGGGGTCAAAATGTTGTCGCTCATTAAATCCCATAAGAAACGTCGCATCGAATGAATGTGATTGAATTCTCCCCGTCTGGAAGAGCGGAATTGAATGGTGCAACTGATTTTGCTGTGCTGTGAAAATTCAGATATTTGCATGACTGCTTTTGTTTTATTTTGTGAATAGCAAAAAGCATTCAACCCCATAATACATGTTGTTTTATTGGTCGCTCGTCCATTTCATATCCCATAGCTTAAGCATTCATATATTTGGATTCCTCTCGACGAGGCGAGCAGTACGACTACCACCTTGATGGGTCTGCGACGTTTCCTTCCAGAGTTATTACCAAAAAAACACAAACATCCCAGAATCCTCTCGGTTTGGGCTCAAAATGTTGTCGCTCATTAAATCCCATAAGAAACGTCGCATCGAATGAATGTGATTGAATTCTCCCCGTCTGGACGAGCGGAATTGAATGGTGCAACTGATTTTGCTGTGCTGTGAAAATTCAGATATTTGCATGACTGCTTTTGTTTTATTTTGTGAATATCAAAAACATTCAACCCCATAATACATGTTGTTTTATTGGTCGCTCGTCCATTTCATATCCCATAGCTTAAGCATTCATATATTTGGATTCCTCTCGACGAGGCGAGCAGTACGAGTACCACCTTGATGGGTCTGCGACGTTTCCTTCCAGAGTTATTACCAAAAAACCACAAACATCCCAGAATCCTCTCGGTTTGGGGTCAAAATGTTGTCGCTCATTAAATCCCATAAGAAACGTCGCATCGAATGAATGTGATTGAATTCTCCCCGTCTGGACGAGCGGAATTGAATGGTGCAACTGATTTTGCTGTGCTGTGAAAATTCAGATATTTGCATGACTGCTTTTGTTTTATTTTGTGAATAGCAAAAAGCATTCAACCCCATAATACATGTTGTTTTATTGGTCGCTCGTCCATTTCATATCCCATAGTTTAACAACTCATATATTTGGATTCCTCTCGATAAGGCGAGCAGTACGAGTACCACCTTGATGGGTCTGCGACGTTTTCTTCCAGAGTTATTACCAAAAAACACAAACATCCCAGAATCCTCTCGGTTTGGGGTCAAAATGTTGTCGCTCATTAAATCCCATAAGAAACGTCGCATCGAATGAATGTGATTGAATTCTCCCCGTCTGGAAGAGCGGAATTGAATGGTGCAACTGATTTTGCTGTGCTGTGAAAATTCAGATATTTGCATGACTGCTTTTGTTTTATTTTGTGAATAGCAAAAAGCATTCAACCCCATAATACATGCTGTTTTATTGGTCGCTCGTCCATTTCATATCACATAGCTTAACCATTCATATATTTGGATTCCTCTCGACGAGCCGAGCAGTACGAGTACCACCTTGATGGGTCTGCGACGTTTCCTTCCAGAGTTATTACCAAAAAAACACAAACATCCCAGAATCCTCTCGGTTTGGGGTCAAAATGTTGTCGCTCATTAAATCCCATAAGAAACGTCGCATCGAATGAATGTGATTGAATTCTCCCCGTCTGGAAGAGCGGAATTGAATGGTGCAACTGATTTTGCTGTGCTGTGAAAATTCAGATATTTGCATGACTGCTTTTGTTTTATTTTGTGAATAGCAAAAAGCATTCAACCCCATAATACATGCTGTTTTATTGGTCGCTCGTCCATTTCATATCCCATAGCTTAACCATTCATATATTTGGATTCCTTTCGACGAGACGAGCAGTACGAGTACCACCTTGATGGGTATGCGACGTTTCCTTCCAGAGTTATTACCAAAAAAACACAAACATCCCAGAATCCTCTCGGTTTGGGCTCAAAATGTTGTCGCTCATTAAATCCCATAAGAAACGTCGCATCGAATGAATGTGATTGAATTCTCCCCGTCTGGACGAGCGGAATTGAATGGTGCAACTGATTTTGCTGTGCTGTGAAAATTCAGATATTTGCATGACTGCTTTTGTTTTATTTTGTGAATAGCAAAAAGCATTCAACCCCATAATACATGCTGTTTTATTGGTCGCTCGTCCATTTCATATCACATAGCTTAACCATTCATATATTTGGATTCCTCTCGACGAGGCGAGCAGTACGAGTACCACCTTGATGGGTCTGCGACGTTTTCTTCCAGAGTTATTACCAAAAAAACACAAACATCCCAGAATCCTCTCGGTTTGGGGTCAAAATGTTGTCGCTCATTAAATCCCATAAGAAACGTCGCATCGAATGAATGTGATTGAATTCTCCCCGTCTGGAAGAGCGGAATTGAATGGTGCAACTGATTTTGCTGTGCTGTGAAAATTCAGATATTTGCATGACTGCTTTTGTTTTATTTTGTGAATAGCAAAAAGCATTCAACCCCATAATACATGCTGTTTTATTGGTCGCTCGTCCATTTCATATCCCATAGCTTAACCATTCATATATTTGGATTCCTTTCGACGAGACGAGCAGTACGAGTACCACCTTGATGGGTATGCGACGTTTCCTTCCAGAGTTATTACCAAAAAAACACAAACATCCCAGAATCCTCTCGGTTTGGGCTCAAAATGTTGTCGCTCATTAAATCCCATAAGAAACGTCGCATCGAATGAATGTGATTGAATTCTCCCCGTCTGGACGAGCGGAATTGAATGGTGCAACTGATTTTGCTGTGCTGTGAAAATTCAGATATTTGCATGACTGCTTTTGTTTTATTTTGTGAATAGCAAAAAGCAGTCAACCCCATAATACATGCTGTTTTATTGGTCGCCCGTCCATTTCATATCACATAGCTTAACCATTCATATATTTGGATTCCTCTCGACAAGGCGAGCAGTACGAGTACCACCTTGATGGGTCTGCGACGTTTCCTTCCAGAGTTATTACCAAAAAACCACAAAAATCCCAGAATCCTCTCGGTTTGGGGTCAAAATGTTGTCGCTCATTAAATCCCATAAGAAACGTCGCATCGAATGAATGTGATTGAATTCTCCCCGTCTGGAAGAGCGGAATTGAATGGTGCAACTGATTTTGCTGTGCTGTGAAAATTCAGATATTTGCATGACTGCTTTTGTTTTATTTTGTGAATAGCAAAAAGCATTCAACCCCATAATACATGTTGTTTTATTGGTCGCTCGTCCATTTCATATCCCATAGCTTAAGCATTCATATATTTGGATTCCTCTCGACGAGGCGAGCAGTACGAGTACCACCTTGATGGGTCTGCGACGTTTCCTTCCAGAGTTATTACCAAAAATACACAAACATCCCAGAATCCTCTCGGTTTGGGGTCAAAATGTTGTCGCTCATTAAATCCCATAAGAAACGTCGCATCGAATGAATGTGATTGAATTCTCCCCGTCTGGACGAGCGGAATTGAATGGTGCAACTGATTTTGCTGTGCTGTGAAAATTCAGATATTTGCATGACTGCTTTTGTTTTATTTTGTGAATAGCAAAAAGCATTCAACCCCATAATACATGCTGTTTTATTGGTCGCTCGTCCATTTCATATCCCATAGCTTAACCATTCATATATTTGGATTCCTTTCGACGAGGCGAGCAGTACGAGTACCACCTTGATGGGTATGCGACGTTTCCTTCCAGAGTTATTACCAAAAAAACACAAAGATCCCAGAATCCTCTCGGTTTGGGCTCAAAATGTTGTCGCTGATTAAATCCCATAAGAAACGTCGCATCGAATGAATGTGATTGAATTCTCCCCGTCTAGACGACCGGAATTGAATGGTGCAACTGATTTTGCTGTGCTGTGAAAATTCAGATATTTGCATGACTGCTTTTTTTTTATTTTGTGAATAGCAAAAAGCATTCAACCCCATAATACATGCTGTTTTATTGGTCGCTCGTCCATTTCATATCACATAGCGTAACCATTCATATATTTGGATTCCTTTCAACGAGACGAGCAGTACGAGTACCACCTTGATGGGTCTGCGACGTTTCCTTCCAGAGTTATTACCAAAAAACCACAAAAATCCCAGAATCCTCTCGGTTTGGGGTCAAAATGTTGTCGCTCATTAAATCCCATAAGAAACGTCGCATCGAATGAATGTGATTGAATTCTCCCCGTCTGGAAGAGCGGAATTGAATGGTGCAACTGATTTTGCTGTGCTGTGAAAATTCAGATATTTGCATGACTGCTTTTGTTTTATTTTGTGAATAGCAAAAAGCATTCAACCCCATAATACATGCTGTTTTATTGGTCGCTCGTCCATTTCATATCACATAGCTTAACCATTCATATATTTGGATTCCTCTCGACGAGGCGAGCAGTACGAGTACCACCTTGATGGGTCTGCGACGTTTCCTTCCAGAGTTATTACCAAAAAAACACAAACATCCCAGAATCCTCTCGGTTTGGGGTCAAAATGTTGTCGCTCATTAAATCCCATAAGAAACGTCGCATCGAATGAATGTGATTGAATTCTCCCCGTCTGGAAGAGCGGAATTGAATGGTGCAACTGATTTTGCTGTGCTGTGAAAATTCAGATATTTGCATGACTGCTTTTGTTTTATTTTGTGAATAGCAAAAAGCATTCAACCCCATAATACATGCTGTTTTATTGGTCGCTCGTCCATTTCATATCCCATAGCTTAACCATTCATATATTTGGATTCCTTTCGACGAGACGAGCAGTACGAGTACCACCTTGATGGGTATGCGACGTTTCCTTCCAGAGTTATTACCAAAAAAACACAAACATCCCAGAATCCTCTCGGTTTGGGCTCAAAATGTTGTCGCTCATTAAATCCCATAAGAAACGTCGCATCGAATGAATGTGATTGAATTCTCCCCGTCTGGACGAGCGGAATTGAATGGTGCAACTGATTTTGCTGTGCTGTGAAAATTCAGATATTTGCATGACTGCTTTTGTTTTATTTTGTGAATAGCAAAAAGCATTCAACCCCATAATACATGCTGTTTTATTGGTCGCTCGTCCATTTCATATCACATAGCTTAACCATTCATATATTTGGATTCCTCTCGACGAGGCGAGCAGTACGAGTACCACCTTGATGGGCCTGCGACGTTTTCTTCCAGAGTTATTACCAAAAAAACACAAACATCCCAGAATCCTCTCGGTTTGGGGTCAAAATGTTGTCGCTCATTAAATCCCATAAGAAACGTCGCATCGAATGAATGTGATTGAATTCTCCCCGTCTGGAAGAGCGGAATTGAATGGTGCAACTGATTTTGCTGTGCTGTGAAAATTCAGATATTTGCATGACTGCTTTTGTTTTATTTTGTGAATAGCAAAAAGCATTCAACCCCATAATACATGCTGTTTTATTGGTCGCTCGTCCATTTCATATCCCATAGCTTAACCATTCATATATTTGGATTCCTTTCGACGAGACGAGCAGTACGAGTACCACCTTGATGGGTATGCGACGTTTCCTTCCAGAGTTATTACCAAAAAAACACAAACATCCCAGAATCCTCTCGGTTTGGGCTCAAAATGTTGTCGCTCATTAAATCCCATAAGAAACGTCGCATCGAATGAATGTGATTGAATTCTCCCCGTCTGGACGAGCGGAATTGAATGGTGCAACTGATTTTGCTGTGCTGTGAAAATTCAGATATTTGCATGACTGCTTTTGTTTTATTTTGTGAATAGCAAAAAGCAGTCAACCCCATAATACATGCTGTTTTATTGGTCGCTCGTCCATTTCATATCACATAGCTTAACCATTCATATATTTGGATTCCTCTCGACGAGGCGAGCAGTACGAGTACCACCTTGATGGGTCTGCGACGTTTCCTTCCAGAGTTATTACCAAAAAACCACAAAAATCCCAGAATCCTCTCGGTTTGGGGTCAAAATGTTGTCGCTCATTAAATCCCATAAGAAACGTCGCATCGAATGAATGTGATTGAATTCTCCCCGTCTGGAAGAGCGGAATTGAATGGTGCAACTGATTTTGCTGTGCTGTGAAAATTCAGATATTTGCATGACTGCTTTTGTTTTATTTTGTGAATAGCAAAAAGCATTCAACCCCATAATACATGTTGTTTTATTGGTCGCTCGTCCATTTCATATCCCATAGCTTAAGCATTCATATATTTGGATTCCTCTCGACGAGGCGAGCAGTACGAGTACCACCTTGATGGGTCTGCGACGTTTCCTTCCAGAGTTATTACCAAAAATACACAAACATCCCAGAATCCTCTCGGTTTGGGGTCAAAATGTTGTCGCTCATTAAATCCCATAAGAAACGTCGCATCGAATGAATGTGATTGAATTCTCCCCGTCTGGACGAGCGGAATTGAATGGTGCAACTGATTTTGCTGTGCTGTGAAAATTCAGATATTTGCATGACTGCTTTTGTTTTATTTTGTGAATAGCAAAAAGCATTCAACCCCATAATACATGCTGTTTTATTGGTCGCTCGTCCATTTCATATCCCATAGCTTAACCATTCATATATTTGGATTCCTTTCGACGAGGCGAGCAGTACGAGTACCACCTTGATGGGTATGCGACGTTTCCTTCCAGAGTTATTACCAAAAAAACACAAAGATCCCAGAATCCTCTCGGTTTGGGCTCAAAATGTTGTCGCTGATTAAATCCCATAAGAAACGTCGCATCGAATGAATGTGATTGAATTCTCCCCGTCTAGACGACCGGAATTGAATGGTGCAACTGATTTTGCTGTGCTGTGAAAATTCAGATATTTGCATGACTGCTTTTTTTTTATTTTGTGAATAGCAAAAAGCATTCAACCCCATAATACATGCTGTTTTATTGGTCGCTCGTCCATTTCATATCACATAGCGTAACCATTCATATATTTGGATTCCTTTCAACGAGACGAGCAGTACGAGTACCACCTTGATGGGTCTGCGACGTTTCCTTCCAGAGTTATTACCAAAAAACCACAAAAATCCCAGAATCCTCTCGGTTTGGGGTCAAAATGTTGTCGCTCATTAAATCCCATAAGAAACGTCGCATCGAATGAATGTGATTGAATTCTCCCCGTCTGGACGAGCGGAATTGAATGGTGCAACTGATTTTGCTGTGCTGTGAAAATTCAGATATTTGCATGACTGCTTTTGTTTTATTTTGTGAATAGCAAAAAGCATTCAACCCCATAATACATGCTGTTTTATTGGTCGCTCGTCCATTTCATATCACATAGCTTAACCATTTATATATTTGGATTCCTCTCGACGAGGCGAGCAGTACGAATACCACCTTGATGTGTCTGCGACGTTTCCTTCCAGAGTTATTACCAAAAAAACACAAACATCCCAGAATCCTCTCGGTTTGGGGTCAAAATGTTGTCGCTCATTAAATCCCATAAGAAACGTCGCATCGAATGAATGTGATTGAATTCTCCCCGTCTGGAAGAGCGGAATTGAATGGTGCAACTGATTTTGCTGTGCTGTGAAAATTCAGATATTTGCATGACTGCTTTTGTTTTATTTTGTGAATAGCAAAAAGCATTCAACCCCATAATACATGTTGTTTTATTGGTCGCTCGTCCATTTCATATCCCATAGCTTAAGCATTCATATATTTGGATTCCTCTCGACGAGGCGAGCAGTACGAGTACCACCTTGATGGGTCTGCGACGTTTCCTTCCAGAGTTATTACCAAAAAACCACAAACATCCCAGAATCCTCTCGGTTTGGGGTCAAAATGTTGTCGCTCATTAAATCCCATAAGAAACGTCGCATCGAATGAATGTGATTGAATTCTCCCCGTCTGGAAGAGCGGAATTGAATGGTGCAACTGATTTTGCTGTGCTGTGAAAATTCAGATATTTGCATGACTGCTTTTGTTTTATTTTGTGAATAGCAAAAAGCATTAAACCCCATAATACATGTTGTTTTATTGGTCGCTCGTCCATTTCATATCCCATAGCTTAACAACTCATATATTTGGATTCCTCTCGACGAGGCGAGCAGTACGACTACCACCTTGATGGGTCTGCGACGTTTCCTTCCAGAGTTATTACCAAAAAAACACAAACAACCCAGAATCCTCTCGGTTTGGGCTCAAAATGTTGTCGCTCATTAAATCCCATAAGAAACGTCGCATCGAATGAATGTGATTGAATTCTCCCCGTCTGGACGAGCGGAATTGAATGGTGCAACTGATTTTGCTGTGCTGTGAAAATTCAGATATTTGCATGACTGCTTTTGTTTTATTTTGTGAATATCAAAAACATTCAACCCCATAATACATGTTGTTTTATTGGTCGCTCGTCCATTTCATATCCCATAGCTTAAGCATTCATATATTTGGATTCCTCTCGACGAGGCGAGCAGTACGAGTACCACCTTGATGGGTCTGCGACGTTTCCTTCCAGAGTTATTACCAAAAAACCACAAACATCCCAGAATCCTCTCGGTTTGGGGTCAAAATGTTGTCGCTCATTAAATCCCATAAGAAACGTCGCATCGAATGAATGTGATTGAATTCTCCCCGTCTGGACGAGCGGAATTGAATGGTGCAACTGATTTTGCTGTGCTGTGAAAATTCAGATATTTGCATGACTGCTTTTGTTTTATTTTGTGAATAGCAAAAAGCATTCAACCCCATAATACATGTTGTTTTATTGGTCGCTCGTCCATTTCATATCCCATAGTTTAACAACTCATATATTTGGATTCCTCTCGATAAGGCAAGCAGTACGAGTACCACCTTGATGGGTCTGCGACGTTTTCTTCCAGAGTTATTACCAAAAAAACACAAACATCCCAGAATCCTCTCGGTTTGGGGTCAAAATGTTGTCGCTCATTAAATCCCATAAGAAACGTCGCATCGAATGAATGTGATTGAATTCTCCCCGTCTGGAAGAGCGGAATTGAATGGTGCAACTGATTTTGCTGTGCTGTGAAAATTCAGATATTTGCATGACTGCTTTTGTTTTATTTTGTGAATAGCAAAAAGCATTCAACCCCATAATACATGCTGTTTTATTGGTCGCTCGTCCATTTCATATCACATAGCTTAACCATTCATATATTTGGATTCCTCTCGACGAGGCGAGCAGTACGAGTACCACCTTGATGGGTCTGCGACGTTTCCTTCCAGAGTTATTACCAAAAAAACACAAACATCCCAGAATCCTCTCGGTTTGGGGTCAAAATGTTGTCGCTCATTAAATCCCATAAGAAACGTCGCATCGAATGAATGTGATTGAATTCTCCCCGTCTGGAAGAGCGGAATTGAATGGTGCAACTGATTTTGCTGTGCTGTGAAAATTCAGATATTTGCATGACTGCTTTTGTTTTATTTTGTGAATAGCAAAAAGCATTCAACCCCATAATACATGCTGTTTTATTGGTCGCTCGTCCATTTCATATCCCATAGCTTAACCATTCATATATTTGGATTCCTTTCGACGAGACGAGCAGTACGAGTACCACCTTGATGGGTATGCGACGTTTCCTTCCAGAGTTATTACCAAAAAAACACAAACATCCCAGAATCCTCTCGGTTTGGGCTCAAAATGTTGTCGCTCATTAAATCCCATAAGAAACGTCGCATCGAATGAATGTGATTGAATTCTCCCCGTCTGGACGAGCGGAATTGAATGGTGCAACTGATTTTGCTGTGCTGTGAAAATTCAGATATTTGCATGACTGCTTTTGTTTTATTTTGTGAATAGCAAAAAGCATTCAACCCCATAATACATGCTGTTTTATTGGTCGCTCGTCCATTTCATATCCCATAGCTTAACCATTCATATATTTGGATTCCTTTCGACGAGACGAGCAGTACGAGTACCACCTTGATGGGTATGCGACGTTTCCTTCCAGAGTTATTACCAAAAAAACACAAACATCCCAGAATCCTCTCGGTTTGGGCTCAAAATGTTGTCGCTCATTAAATCCCATAAGAAACGTCGCATCGAATGAATGTGATTGAATTCTCCCCGTCTGGACGAGCGGAATTGAATGGTGCAACTGATTTTGCTGTGCTGTGAAAATTCAGATATTTGCATGACTGCTTTTGTTTTATTTTGTGAATAGCAAAAAGCAGTCAACCCCATAATACATGCTGTTTTATTGGTCGCTCGTCCATTTCATATCACATAGCTTAACCATTCATATATTTGGATTCCTCTCGACGAGGCGAGCAGTACGAGTACCACCTTGATGGGTCTGCGACGTTTCCTTCCAGAGTTATTACCAAAAAACCACAAAAATCCCAGAATCCTCTCGGTTTGGGGTCAAAATGTTGTCGCTCATTAAATCCCATAAGAAACGTCGCATCGAATGAATGTGATTGAATTCTCCCCGTCTGGAAGAGCGGAATTGAATGGTGCAACTGATTTTGCTGTGCTGTGAAAATTCAGATATTTGCATGACTGCTTTTGTTTTATTTTGTGAATAGCAAAAAGCATTCAACCCCATAATACATGCTGTTTTATTGGTCGCTCGTCCATTTCATATCCCATAGCTTAACCATTCATATATTTGGATTCCTTTCGACGAGGCGAGCAGTACGAGTACCACCTTGATGGGTATGCGACGTTTCCTTCCAGAGTTATTACCAAAAAAACACAAAGATCCCAGAATCCTCTCGGTTTGGGCTCAAAATGTTGTCGCTGATTAAATCCCATAAGAAACGTCGCATCGAATGAATGTGATTGAATTCTCCCCGTCTAGACGACCGGAATTGAATGGTGCAACTGATTTTGCTGTGCTGTGAAAATTCAGATATTTGCATGACTGCTTTTTTTTTATTTTGTGAATAGCAAAAAGCATTCAACCCCATAATACATGCTGTTTTATTGGTCGCTCGTCCATTTCATATCACATAGCGTAACCATTCATATATTTGGATTCCTTTCAACGAGACGAGCAGTACGAGTACCACCTTGATGGGTCTGCGACGTTTCCTTCCAGAGTTATTACCAAAAAACCACAAAAATCCCAGAATCCTCTCGGTTTGGGGTCAAAATGTTGTCGCTCATTAAATCCCATAAGAAACGTCGCATCGAATGAATGTGATTGAATTCTCCCCGTCTGGACGAGCGGAATTGAATGGTGCAACTGATTTTGCTGTGCTGTGAAAATTCAGATATTTGCATGACTGCTTTTGTTTTATTTTGTGAATAGCAAAAAGCATTCAACCCCATAATACATGCTGTTTTATTGGTCGCTCGTCCATTTCATATCACATAGCTTAACCATTTATATATTTGGATTCCTCTCGACGAGGCGAGCAGTACGAATACCACCTTGATGTGTCTGCGACGTTTCCTTCCAGAGTTATTACCAAAAAAACACAAACATCCCAGAATCCTCTCGGTTTGGGGTCAAAATGTTGTCGCTCATTAAATCCCATAAGAAACGTCGCATCGAATGAATGTGATTGAATTCTCCCCGTCTGGAAGAGCGGAATTGAATGGTGCAACTGATTTTGCTGTGCTGTGAAAATTCAGATATTTGCATGACTGCTTTTGTTTTATTTTGTGAATAGCAAAAAGCATTCAACCCCATAATACATGTTGTTTTATTGGTCGCTCGTCCATTTCATATCCCATAGCTTAAGCATTCATATATTTGGATTCCTCTCGACGAGGCGAGCAGTACGAGTACCACCTTGATGGGTCTGCGACGTTTCCTTCCAGAGTTATTACCAAAAAACCACAAACATCCCAGAATCCTCTCGGTTTGGGGTCAAAATGTTGTCGCTCATTAAATCCCATAAGAAACGTCGCATCGAATGAATGTGATTGAATTCTCCCCGTCTGGAAGAGCGGAATTGAATGGTGCAACTGATTTTGCTGTGCTGTGAAAATTCAGATATTTGCATGACTGCTTTTGTTTTATTTTGTGAATAGCAAAAAGCATTAAACCCCATAATACATGTTGTTTTATTGGTCGCTCGTCCATTTCATATCCCATAGCTTAACAACTCATATATTTGGATTCCTCTCGAAAAGGCGAGCAGTACGAGTACCACCTTGATGGGTCTGCGACGTTTTCTTCCAGAGTTATTACCAAAAAACCACAAACATCCCAGAATCCTCTCGGTTTGGGGTCAAAATGTTGTCGCTCATTAAATCCCATAAGAAACGTCGCATCGAATGAATGTGATTGAATTCTCCCCGTCTGGACGAGCGGAATTGAATGGTGCAACTGATTTTGCTGTGCTGTGAAAATTCAGATATTTGCATGACTGCTTTTGTTTTATTTTGTGAATAGCAAAAAGCATTCAACCCCATAATACATGCTGTTTTATTGGTCGCTCGTCCATTTCATATCACATAGCTTAACCATTCATATATTTGGATTCCTCTCGACGAGGCGAGCAGTACGAGTACCACCTTGATGCGTCTGCGACGTTTCCTTCCAGAGTTATTACCAAAAAAACACAAACATCCCAGAATCCTCTCGGTTTGGGGTCAAAATGTTGTCGCTCATTAAATCCCATAAGAAACGTCGCATCGAATGAATGTGATTGAATTCTCCCCGTCTGGAAGAGCGGAATTGAATGGTGCAACTGATTTTGCTGTGCTGTGAAAATTCAGATATTTGCATGACTGCTTTTGTTTTATTTTGTGAATAGCAAAAAGCATTCAACCCCATAATACATGCTGTTTTATTGGTCGCTCGTCCATTTCATATCCCATAGCTTAACCATTCATATATTTGGATTCCTTTCGACGATGCGAGCAGTACGAGTACCACCTTGATGGGTATGCGACGTTTCCTTCCAGAGTTATTACCAAAAAAACACAAACATCCCAGAATCCTCTCGGTTTGGGCTCAAAATGTTGTCGCTCATTAAATCCCATAAGAAACGTCGCATCGAATGAATGTGATTGAATTCTCCCCGTCTGGAAGAGCGGAATTGAATGGTGCAACTGATTTTGCTGTGCTGTGAAAATTCAGATATTTGCATGACTGCTTTTGTTTTATTTTGTGAATAGCAAAAAGCATTCAACCCCATAATACATGCTGTTTTATTGGTCGCTCGTCCATTTCATATCCCATAGCTTAAGCATTCATATATTTGGATTCCTTTCGACGAGGCGAGCAGTACGAGTACCACCTTGATGGGTATGCGACGTTTCCTTCCAGAGTTATTACCAAAAAAACACAAACATCCCAGAATCCTCTCGGTTTGGGCTCAAAATGTTGTCGCTCATTAAATCCCATAAGAAACGTCGCATCGAATGAATGTGATTGAATTCTCCCCGTCTGGACGAGCGGAATTGAATGGTGCAACTGATTTTGCTGTGCTGTGAAAATTCAGATATTTGCATGACTGCTATTGTTTTATTTTGTGAATAGCAAAAAGCATTCAACCCCATAATACATGCTGTTTTATTGGTCGCTCGTCCATTTCATATCACATAGCTTAACCATTCATATATTTGGATTCCTCTCGACGAGGCGAGCAGTACGAATACCACCTTGATGTGTCTGCGACGTTTCCTTCCAGAGTTATTACCAAAAAAACACAAACATCCCAGAATCCTCTCGGTTTGGGGTCAAAATGTTGTCGCTCATTAAATCCCATAAGAAACGTCGCATCGAATGAATGTGATTGAATTCTCCCCGTCTGGAAGAGCGGAATTGAATGGTGCAACTGATTTTGCTGTGCTGTGAAAATTCAGATATTTGCATGACTGCTTTTGTTTTATTTTGTGAATAGCAAAAAGCATTCAACCCCATAATACATGTTGTTTTATTGGTCGCTCGTCCATTTCATATCACATAGCGTAACCATTCATATATTTGGATTCCTCTCAACGAGGCGAGCAGTACGAGTACCACCTTGATGGGTCTGCGACGTTTCCTTCCAGAGTTACTACCAAAAAACCACAACAATCCCAGAATCCTCTCGGTTTGGGGTCAAAATGTTGTCGCTCATTAAATCCCATAAGAAACGTCGCATCGAATGAATGTGATTGAATTCTCCCCGTCTGGACGAGCGGAATTGAATGGTGCAACTGATTTTGCTGTGCTGTGAAAATTCAGATATTTGCATGACTGCTTTTGTTTTATTTTGTGAATAGCAAAAAGCATTCAACCCCATAATACATGCTGTTTTATTGGTCGCTCGTCCATTTCATATCCCATAGCTTAACCATTCATATATTTGGATTCCTTTCGACGATGCGAGCAGTACGAGTACCACCTTGATGGGTATGCGACGTTTCCTTCCAGAGTTATTACCAAAAAAACACAAACATCCCAGAATCCTCTCGGTTTGGGCTCAAAATGTTGTCGCTCATTAAATCCCATAAGAAACGTCGCATCGAATGAATGTGATTGAATTCTCCCCGTCTGGAAGAGCGGAATTGAATGGTGCAACTGATTTTGCTGTGCTGTGAAAATTCAGATATTTGCATGACTGCTTTTGTTTTATTTTGTGAATAGCAAAAAGCATTCAACCCCATAATACATGCTGTTTTATTGGTCGCTCGTCCATTTCATATCCCATAGCTTAACCATTCATATATTTGGATTCCTTTCGACGAGGCGAGCAGTACGAGTACCACCTTGATGGGTATGCGACGTTTCCTTCCAGAGTTATTACCAAAAAAACACAAACATCCCAGAATCCTCTCGGTTTGGGCTCAAAATGTTGTCGCTCATTAAATCCCATAAGAAACGTCGCATCGAATGAATGTGATTGAATTCTCCCCGTCTGGACGAGCGGAATTGAATGGTGCAACTGATTTTGCTGTGCTGTGAAAATTCAGATATTTGCATGACTGCTATTGTTTTATTTTGTGAATAGCAAAAAGCATTCAACCCCATAATACATGCTGTTTTATTGGTCGCTCGTCCATTTCATATCACATAGCTTAACCATTCATATATTTGGATTCCTCTCGACGAGGCGAGCAGTACGAATACCACCTTGATGTGTCTGCGACGTTTCCTTCCAGAGTTATTACCAAAAAAACACAAACATCCCAGAATCCTCTCGGTTTGGGGTCAAAATGTTGTCGCTCATTAAATCCCATAAGAAACGTCGCATCGAATGAATGTGATTGAATTCTCCCCGTCTGGAAGAGCGGAATTGAATGGTGCAACTGATTTTGCTGTGCTGTGAAAATTCAGATATTTGCATGACTGCTTTTGTTTTATTTTGTGAATAGCAAAAAGCATTCAACCCCATAATACATGTTGTTTTATTGGTCGCTCGTCCATTTCATATCCCATAGCTTAAGCATTCATATATTTGGATTCCTCTCGACGAGGCGAGCAGTACGAGTACCACCTTGATGGGTCTGCGACGTTTCCTTCCAGAGTTATTACCAAAAATACACAAACATCCCAGAATCCTCTCGGTTTGGGGTCAAAATGTTGTCGCTCATTAAATCCCATAAGAAACGTCGCATCGAATGAATGTGATTGAATTCTCCCCGTCTGGAAGAGCGGAATTGAATGGTGCAACTGATTTTGCTGTGCTGTGAAAATTCAGATATTTGCATGACTGCTTTTGTTTTATTTTGTGAATAGCAAAAAGCATTAAACCCCATAATACATGTTGTTTTATTGGTCGCTCGTCTATTTCATATCCCATAGCTTAAGCATTCATATATTTGGATTCCTCTCGACGAGGCGAGCAGTACGAGTACCACCTTGATGGGTCTGCGACGTTTCCTTCCAGAGTTATTACCAAAAAACCACAAACATCCCAGAATCCTCTCGGTTTGGGGTCAAAATGTTGTCGCTCATTAAATCCCATAAGAAACGTCGCATCGAATGAATGTGATTGAATTCTCCCCGTCTGGAAGAGCGGAATTGAATGGTGCAACTGATTTTGCTGTGCTGTGAAAATTCAGATATTTGCATGACTGCTTTTGTTTTATTTTGTGAATAGCAAAAAGCATTCAACCCCATAATACATGTTGTTTTATTGGTCGCTCGTCCATTTCATATCCCATAGCTTAAGCATTCATATATTTGGATTCCGTTCGACGAGGCGAGCAGTACGAGTACCACCTTGATGGGTCTGCGACGTTTCCTTCCAGAGTTATTACCAAAAATACACAAACATCCCAGAATCCTCTCGGTTTGGGGTCAAAATGTTGTCGCTCATTAAATCCCATAAGAAACGTCGCATCGAATGAATGTGATTGAATTCTCCCCGTCTGGAAGAGCGGAATTGAATGGTGCAACTGATTTTGCTGTGCTGTGAAAATTCAGATATTTGCATGACTGCTTTTGTTTTATTTTGTGAATAGCAAAAAGCATTAAACCCCATAATACATGTTGTTTTATTGGTCGCTCGTCCATTTCATATCACATAGCTTAAGCATTCATATATTTGGATTCCTCTCGACGAGGCGAGCAGTACGAGTACCACCTTGATGGGTCTGCGACGTTTCCTTCCAGAGTTATTACCAAAAAAACCACAAACTCCCAGAATCCTCTCGGTTTGGGGTCAAAATGTTGTCGCTCATTAAATCCCATAAGAAACGTCGCATCGAATGAATGTGATTGAATTCTCCCAGTCTGGACGAGCGGAATTGAATGGTGCAACTGATTTTGCTGTGCTGTGAAAATTCAGATATTTGCATGACTGCTTTTGTTTTATTTTGTGAATAGCAAAAAGCATTCAACCCCATAATACATGTTGTTTTATTGGTCGCTCGTCCATTTCATATCCCATAGCTTAACAACTCATATATTTGGATTTCTCTCGATAAGGCGAGCAGTACGAGTACCACCTTGATGGGTCTGCGACGTTTTCTTCCAGAGTTATTACCAAAAAACCACAAACATCCCAGAATCCTCTCGGTTTGGGGTCAAAATGTTGTCGCTCATTAAATCCCATAAGAAACGTCGCATCGAATGAATGTGATTGAATTCTCCCCGTCTGGACGAGCGGAATTGAATGGTGCAACTGATTTTGCTTTGCTGTGAAAATTCAGATATTTGCATGACTGCTTTTGTTTTATTTTGTGAATAGCAAAAAGCATTCAACCCCATAATACATGCTGTTTTATTGGTCGCTCGTCCATTTCATATCACATAGCTTAACCATTCATATATTTGGATTCCTCTCGACAAGGCGAGCAGTACGAGTACCACCTTGATGGGTCTGCGACGTTTCCTTCCAGAGTTATTACCAAAAAAACACAAACATCCCAGAATCCTCTCGGTTTGGGGTCAAAATGTTGTCGCTCATTAAATCCCATAAGAAACGTCGCATCGAATGAATGTGATTGAATTCTCCCCGTCTGGAAGAGCGGAATTGAATGGTGCAACTGATTTTGCTGTGCTGTGAAAATTCAGATATTTGCATGACTGCTTTTTTTTATTTTGTGAATAGCAAAAAGCATTCAACCCCATAATACATGCTGTTTTATTGGTCGCTCGTCCATTTCATATCACATAGCGTAATCATTCATATATTTGGATTCCTCTCAACGAGGCAAGCAGTACGAGTACCACCTTGATGGGTCTGCGACGTTTCCTTCCAGAGTTATTACCAAAAAACCACAAAAATCCCAGAATGCTCTCGGTTTGGGGTCAAAATGTTGTCGCTCATTAAATCCCATAAGAAACGTCGCATCGAATGAATGTGATTGAATTCTCCCCGTCTGGACGAGCGGAATTGAATGGTGCAACTGATTTTGCTGTGCTGTGAAAATTCAGATATTTGCATGACTGCTTTTGTTTTTTTTTGTGAATAGCAAAAAGCATCCAACCCCATAATACATGCTGTTTTATTGGTCGCTCGTCCATTTCATATCCCATAGCTTAACCATTCATATATTTGGATTCCTTTCGACGAGGCGAGCAGTACGAGTACCACCTTGATGGGTAAGCGACGTTTCCTTCCAGAGTTATTACCAAAAAAACACAAACATCCCAGAATCCTCTCGGTTGGGCTCAAAATGTTGTCGCTCATTAAATCCCATAAGAAACGTCGCATCGAATGAATGTGATTGAATTCTCCCCGTCTGGACGAGCGGAATTGAATGGTGCAACTGATTTTGCTGTGCTGTGAAAATTCAGATATTTGCATGACTGCTTTTGTTTTATTTTGTGAATAGCAAAAAGCATTCAACCCCATAATACATGCTGTTTTATTGGTCGCTCGTCCATTTCATATCACATAGTTTAACCATTCATATATTTGGATTCCTCTCGACGAGGCGAGCAGTACGAATACCACCTTGATGTGTCTGCGACGTTTCCTTCCAGAGTTATTACCAAAAAAACACAAACATCCCAGAATCCTCTCGGTTTGGGGTCAAAATGTTGTCGCTCATTAAATCCCATAAGAAACGTCGCATCGAATGAATGTGATTGAATTCTCCCCGTCTGGAAGAGCGGAATTGAATGGTGCAACTGATTTTGCTGTGCTGTGAAAATTCAGATATTTGCATGACTGCTTTTGTTTTATTTTGTGAATAGCAAAAAGCATTCAATCCCATAATACATGTTGTTTTATTGGTCGCTCGTCCATTTCATATCCCATAGCTTAAGCATTCATATATTTGGATTCCTCTCGACGAGGCGAGCAGTACGAGTACCACCTTGATGGGTCTGCGACGTTTCCTTCCAGAGTTATTACCAAAAATACACAAACATCCCAGAATCCTCTGGGTTTGGGGTCAAAATGTTGTCGCTCATTAAATCCCAAAAGAAACGTCGCATCGAATGAATGTGATTGAATTCTCCCCGTCTGGAAGAGCGGAATTGAATGGTGCAACTGATTTTGCTGTGCTGTGAAAATTCAGATATTTGCATGACTGCTTTTGTTTTATTTTGTGAATAGCAAAAAGCATTCAACCCCATAATACATGTTGTTTTATTGGTCGCTCGTCCATTTCATATCCCATAGCTTAACAACTCATATATTTGGATTCCTCTCGATAAGGCGAGCAGTACGAGTACCACCTTGATGGGTCTGCGACGTTTTATTCCAGAGTTATTACCAAAAAACCACAAACATCCCAGAATCCTCTCGGTTTGGGGTCAAAATGATGTCGCTCATTAAATCCCATAAGAAACGTCGCATCGAATGAATGTGATTGAATTCTCCCCGTCTGGACGAGCGGAATTGAATGGTGCAACTGATTTTGCTGTGCTGTGAAAATTAAGATATTTGCATGACTGCTTTTGTTTTATTTTGTGAATAGCAAAAAGCATTCAACCCCATAATACATGTTTTTTTATTGGTCGCTCGTCCATTTCATATCACATAGCTTAACCATTCATATATTTGGATTCCTCTCGACGAGGCGAGCAGTACGAGTACCACCTTGATGGGTCTGCGACGTTTCCTTCCAGAGTTATTACCAAAAAAACACAAACATCCCAGAATCCTCTCGGTTTGGGGTCAAAATGTTGTCGCTCATTAAATCCCATAAGAAACGTCGCATAGAATGAATGTGATTGAATTCTCCCCGTCTGGAAGAGCGGAATTGAATGGTGCAACTGATTTTGCTGTGCTGTGAAAATTCAGATATTTGCATGACTGCTTTTGTTTTATTTTGTGAATAGCAAAAAGCATTCAACCCCATAATACATGTTGTTTTATTGGTCGCTCGTCCATTTCATATCCCATAGCTTAAGCATTCATATATTTGGATTCCTCTCGACGAGGCGAGCAGTACGACTACCACCTTGATGGGTCTGCGACGTTTCCTTCCAGAGTTATTACCAAAAAAACACAAACATCCCAGAATCCTCTCGGTTTGGGCTCAAAATGTTGTCGCTCATTAAATCCCATAAGAAACGTCGCATCGAATGAATGTGATTGAATTCTCCCCGTCTGGACGAGCGGAATTGAATGGTGCAACTGATTTTGCTGTGCTGTGAAAATTCAGATATTTGCATGACTGCTTTTGTTTTATTTTGTGAATAGCAAAAAGCATTCAACCCCATAATACATGTTGTTTTATTGGTCGCTCGTCCATTTCATATCCCATAGCTTAACCATTCATATATTTGGATTCCTCTCGACTAGGCGAGCAGTACGTGTACCACCTTGATGGGTCTGCGACGTTTCCTTCCAGAGTTATTACCCAAAAACCACAAAAATCCCAGAATCCTCTCGGTTTGGGGTCAAAATGTTGTCGCTCATTAAATCCCATAAGAAACGTCGCATCGAATGAATGTGATTGAATTCTCCCCGTCTGGAAGAGCGGAATTGAATGGTGCAACTGATTTTGCTGTGCTGTGAAAATTCAGATATTTGCATGACTGCTTTTGTTTTATTTTGTGAATAGCAAAAAGCATTCAACCCCATAATACATGTTGTTTTATTGGTCGCTCGTCCATTTCATATCCCATAGCTTAAGCATTCATATATTTGGATTCCTCTCGACGAGGCGAGCAGTACGAGTACCACCTTGATGGGTCTGCGACGTTTCCTTCCAGAGTTATTACCAAAAATACACAAACATCCCAGAATCCTCTCGGTTTGGGGTCAAAATGTTGTCGCTCATTAAATCCCATAAGAAACGTCGCATCGAATGAATGTGATTGAATTCTCCCCGTCTGGACGAGCGGAATTGAATGGTGCAACTGATTTTGCTGTGCTGTGAAAATTCAGATATTTGCATGACTGCTTTTGTTTTATTTTGTGAATAGCAAAAAGCATTCAACCCCATAATACATGTTGTTTTATTGGTTGCTCGTCCATTTCATATCCCATAGCTTAAGCATTCATATATTTGGATTCCTCTCGACGAGGCGAGCAGTACGAGTACCACCTTGATGGGTCTGCGACGTTTCCTTCCAGAGTTATTACCAAAAAACCACAAACATCCCAGAATCCTCTCGGTTTGGGGTCAAAATGTTGTCGCTCATTAAATCCCATAAGAAACGTCGCATCGAATGAATGTGATTGAATTCTCCCCGTCTGGACGAGCGGAATTGAATGGTGCAACTGATTTTGCTGTGCTGTGAAAATTCAGATATTTGCATGACTGCTTTTGTTTTATTTTGTGAATAGCAAAAAGCATTCAACCCCATAATACATGTTGTTTTATTGGTCGCTCGTCCATTTCATATCCCATAGCTTAACAACTCATATATTTGGATTCCTCTCGATAAGGCGAGCAGTAGGAGTACCACCTTGATGGGTCTGCGACGTTTTCTTCCAGAGTTATTACCAAAAAACCACAAACATCCCAGAATCCTCTCGGTTTGGGGTCAAAATGTTGTCGCTCATTAAATCCCATAAGAAACGTCGCATCGAATGAATGTGATTGAATTCTCCCCGTCTGGACGAGCGGAATTGAATGGTGCAACTGATTTTGCTGTGCTGTGAAAATTCAGATATTTGCATGACTGCTTTTGTTTTATTTTGTGAATAGCAAAAAGCATTCAACCCCATAATACATGTTGTTTTATTGGTCGCTCGTCCATTTCATATCCCATAGCTTAACCATTCATATATTTGGATTCCTCTCGACTAGGCGAGCAGTACGAGTACCACCTTGATGGGTCTGCGACGTTTCCTTCCAGAGTTATTACCCAAAAACCACAAAAATCCCAGAATCCTCTCGGTTTGGGGTCAAAATGTTGTCGCTCATTAAATCCCATAAGAAACGTCGCATCGAATGAATGTGATTGAATTCTCCCCGTCTGGAAGAGCGGAATTGAATGGTGCAACTGATTTTGCTGTGCTGTGAAAATTCAGATATTTGCATGACTGCTTTTGTTTTATTTTGTGAATAGCAAAAAGCATTCAACCCCATAATACATGTTGTTTTATTGGTCGCTCGTCCATTTCATATCCCATAGCTTAAGCATTCATATATTTGGATTCCTCTCGACGAGGCGAGCAGTACGAGTACCACCTTGATGGGTCTGCGACGTTTCCTTCCAGAGTTATTTCCAAAAATACACAAACATCCCAGAATCCTCTCGGTTTGGGGTCAAAATGTTGTCGCTCATTAAATCCCATAAGAAACGTCGCATCGATTGAATTTGATTGAATTCTCCCCGTCTGGACGAGCGGAATTGAATGGTGCAACTGATTTTGCTGTGCTGTGAAAATTCAGATATTTGCATGACTGCTTTTGTTTTATTTTGTGAATAGCAAAAAGCATTCAACCCCATAATACATGCTGTTTTATTAGTCGCTCGTCCATTTCATATCCCATAGCTTAACCATTCATATATTTGGATTCCTCTCGACGAGGCGAGCAGTACGAGTACCACCTTGATGGGTCTGCGACGTTTCCTTCCAGAGTTATTACCAAAAAACCACAAACATCCCAGAATCCTCTCGGTTTGGGGTCAAAATGTTGTCGCTCATTAAATCCCATAAGAAACGTCGCATCGAATGAATGTGATTGAATTCTCCCCGTCTGGACGAGCGGAATTGAATGGTGCAACTGATTTTGCTGTGCTGTGAAAATTCAGATATTTGCATGACTGCTTTTGTTTTATTTTGTGAATAGCAAAAAGCATTCAACCCCATAATACATGTTGTTTTATTGGTCGCTCGTCCATTTCATATCCCATAGCTTAACAACTCATATATTTGGATTCCTCTCGATAAGGCGAGCAGTAGGAGTACCACCTTGATGGGTCTGCGACGTTTCCTTCCAGAGTTATTACCAAAAAACCACAAACATCCCAGAATCCTCTCGGTTTGGGGTCAAAATGTTGTCGCTCATTAAATCCCATAAGAAACGTCGCATCGAATGAATGTGATTGAATTCTCCCCGTCTGGACGAGCGGAATTGAATGGTGCAACTGATTTTGCTGTGCTGTGAAAATTCAGATATTTGCATGACTGCTTTTGTTTTATTTTGTGAATAGCAAAAAGCATTCAACCCCATATTACATGTTGTTTTATTGGTCGCTCGTCCATTTCATATCCCATAGCTTAACCATTCATATATTTGGATTCCTCTCGACTAGGCGAGCAGTACGAGTACCACCTTGATGGGTCTGCGACGTTTCCTTCCAGAGTTATTACCCAAAAACCACAAAAATCCCAGAATCCTCTCGGTTTGGGGTCAAAATGTTGTCGCTCATTAAATCCCATAAGAAACGTCGCATCGAATGAATGTGATTGAATTCTCCCCGTCTGGAAGAGCGGAATTGAATGGTGCAACTGATTTTGCTGTGCTGTGAAAATTCAGATATTTGCATGACTGCTTTTGTTTTATTTTGTGAATAGCAAAAAGCATTCAACCCCATAATACATGTTGTTTTATTGGTCGCTCGTCCATTTCATATCCCATAGCTTAAGCATTCATATATTTGGATTCCTCTCGACGAGGCGAGCAGTACGAGTACCACCTTGATGGGTCTGCGACGTTTCCTTCCAGAGTTATTACCAAAAATACACAAACATCCCAGAATCCTCTCGGTTTGGGGTCAAAATGTTGTCGCTCATTAAATCCCATAAGAAACGTCGCATCGATTGAATTTGATTGAATTCTCCCCGTCTGGACGAGCGGAATTGAATGGTGCAACTGATTTTGCTGTGCTGTGAAAATTCAGATATTTGCATGACTGCTTTTGTTTTATTTTGTGAATAGCAAAAAGCATTCAACCCCATAATACATGCTGTTTTATTAGTCGCTCGTCCATTTCATATCCCATAGCTTAAACATTCATATATTTGGATTCCTTTCGACGAGGCGAGCAGTACGAGTACCACCTTGATGGGTATGCGACGTTTCCTTCCAGAGTTATTACCAAAAAAACACAAACATCCCAGAATCCTCTCGGTTTGGGGTCAAAATGTTGTCGCTCATTAAATCCCATAAGAAACGTCGCATCGAATGAATGTGATTGAATTCTCCCCGTCTGGAAGAGCGGAATTGAATGGTGCAACTGATTTTGCTGTGCTGTGAAAATTCAGATATTTGCATGACTGCTTTTGTTTTATTTTGTGAATAGCAAAAAGCATTCAACCCCATAATACATGTTGTTGTATTGGTCGCTCGTCCATTTCATATCCCATAGCTTAAGAATTCATATATTTGGATTCCTCTCGACGAGGCGAGCAGTACGAGTACCACCTTGATGGGTCTGCGACGTTTCCTTCCAGAGTTTTTACCAAAAAACCACAAACATCCCAGAATCCTCTCGGTTTGGGGTCAAAATGTTGTCGCTCATTAAATCCCATAAGAAACGTCGCATCGAATGAATGTGATTGAATTCTCCCCGTCTGGACGAGCGGAATTGAATGGTGCAACTGATTTTGCTGTGCTGTGAAAATTCAGATATTTGCATGACTGCTTTTGTTTTATTTTGTGAATAGCAAAAAGCATTCAACCCCATAATACATGTTGTTTTATTGGTCGCTCGTCCATTTCATATCCCATAGCTTAACAACTCATATATTTGGATTCCTCTCGATAAGGCGAGCAGTACGAGTACCACCTTGATGGGTCTGCGACGTTTTCTTCCAGAGATATTACCAAAAAACCACAAACATCCCAGAATCCTCTCGGTTTGGGGTCAAAATGTTGTCGCTCATTAAATCCCATAAGAAACGTCGCATCGAATGAATGTGATTGAATTCTCCCCGTCTGGAAGAGCGGAATTGAATGGTGCAACTGATTTTGCTGTGCTGTGAAAATTCAGATATTTGCATGACTGCTTTTGTTTTATTTTGTGAATAGCAAAAAGCATTCAACCCCATAATACATGTTGTTTTATTGGTCGCTCGTCCATTTCATATCCCATAGCTTAAGCATTCATATATTTGGATTCCTCTCGACGAGGCGAGCAGTACGAGTACCACCTTGATGGGTCTGCGACGTTTCCTTCCAGAGTTATTACCAAAAAACCACAAACATCCCAGAATCCTCTCGGTTTGGGGTCAAAATGTTGTCGCTCATTAAATCCCATAAGAAACGTCGCATCGAATGAATGTGATTGAATTCTCCCCGTCTGGACGAGCGGAATTGAATGGTGCAACTGATTTTGCTGTGCTGTGAAAATTCAGATATTTGCATGACTGCTTTTGTTTTATTTTGTGAATAGCAAAAAGCATTCAACCCCATAATACATGTTGTTTTATTGGTCGCTCGTCCATTTCATATCCCATAGCTTAACAACTCATATATTTGGATTCCTCTCGATAAGGCGAGCAGTACGAGTACCACCTTGATGGGTCTGCGACGTTTTCTTCCAGAGTTATTACCAAAAAACCACAAACATCCCAGAATCCTCTCGGTTTGGGGTCAAAATGTTGTCGCTCATTAAATCCCATAAGAAACGTCGCATCGAATGAATGTGATTGAATTCTCCCCGTCTGGACGAGCGGAATTGAATGGTGCAACTGATTTTGCTGTGCTGTGAAAATTCAGATATTTGCATGACTGCTTTTGTTTTATTTTGTGAATAGCAAAAAGCATTCAACCCCATAATACATGCTGTTTTATTGGTCGCTCGTCCATTTCATATCACATAGCTTAACCATTCATATATTTGGATTCCTCTCGACGAGGCGAGCAGTACGAGTACCACCTTGATGGGTCTGCGACGTTTCCTTCCAGAGTTATTACCAAAAAAACACAAACATCCCAGAATCCTCTCGGTTTGGGGTCAAAATGTTGTCGCTCATTAAATCCCATAAGAAACGTCGCATCGAATGAATGTGATTGAATTCTCCCCGTCTGGAAGAGCGGAATTGAATGGTGCAACTGATTTTGCTGTGCTGTGAAAATTCAGATATTTGCATGACTGCTTTTGTTTTATTTTGTGAATAGCAAAAAGCATTCAACCCCATAATACATGTTGTTTTATTGGTCGCTCGTCCATTTCATATCCCATAGCTTAAGAATTCATATATTTGAATTCCTCTCGACGAGGCGAGCAGTACGAGTACCACCTTGATGGGTCTGCGACGTTTCCTTCCAGAGTTATTACCAAAAAACCACAAACATCCCAGAATCCTCTCGGTTTGGGGTCAAAATGTTGTCGCTCATTAAATCCCATAAGAAACGTCGCATCGAATGAATGTGATTGAATTCTCCCCGTCTGGACGAGCGGAATTGAATGGTGCAACTGATTTTGCTGTGCTGTGAAAATTCAGATATTTGCATGACTGCTTTTGTTTTATTTTGTGAATAGCAAAAAGCATTCAACCCCATAATACATGTTGTTTTATTGGTCGCTCGTCCATTTCATATCCCATAGCTTAACAACTCATATATTTGGATTCCTCTCGATAAGGCGAGCAGTACGAGTACCACCTTGATGGGTCTGCGACGTTTTCTTCCAGAGATATTACCAAAAAACCACAAACATCCCAGAATCCTCTCGGTTTGGGGTCAAAATGTTGTCGCTCATTAAATCCCATAAGAAACGTCGCATCGAATGAATGTGATTGAATTCTCCCCGTCTGGAAGAGCGGAATTGAATGGTGCAACTGATTTTGCTGTGCTGTGAAAATTCAGATATTTGCATGACTGCTTTTGTTTTATTTTGTGAATAGCAAAAAGCATTCAACCCCATAATACATGTTGTTTTATTGGTCGCTCGTCCATTTCATATTCCATAGCTTAACAACTCATATATTTGGATTCCTCTCGATAAGTCGAGCAGTACGAGTACCACCTTGATGGGTCTGCGACGTTTTCTTCCAGAGATATTACCAAAAAACCACAAACATCCCAGAATCCTCTCGGTTTGGGGTCAAAATGTTGTCGCTCATTAAATCCCATAAGAAACGTCGCATCGAATGAATGTGATTGAATTCTCCCCGTCTGGACGAGCGGAATTGAATGGTGCAACTGATTTTGCTGTGCTGTGAAAATTCAGATATTTGCATGACTGCTTTTGTTTTATTTTGTGAATAGCAAAAAGCATTCAACCCCATAATACATGCTGTTTTATTGGTCGCTCGTCCATTTCATATCACATAGCTTAACCATTCATATATTTGGATTCCTCTCGACGAGGCGAGCAGTACGAGTACCACCTTGATGGGTCTGCGACGTTTCCTTCCAGAGTTATTACCAAAAAAACACAAACATCCCAGAATCCTCTCGGTTTGGGGTCAAAATGTTGTCGCTCATTAAATCCCATAAGAAACGTCGCATCGAATGAATGTGATTGAATTCTCCCCGTCTGGAAGAGCGGAATTGAATGGTGCAACTGATTTTGCTGTGCTGTGAAAATTCAGATATTTGCATGACTGCTTTTGTTTTATTTTGTGAATAGCAAAAAGCATTCAACCCCATAATACATGTTGTTTTATTGGTCGCTCGTCCATTTCATATCCCATAGCTTAAGAATTCATATATTTGGATTCCTCTCGACGAGGCGAGCAGTACGAGTACCACCTTGATGGGTCTGCGACGTTTCCTTCCAGAGTTATTACCAAAAAACCACAAACATCCCAGAATCCTCTCGGTTTGGGGTCAAAATGTTGTCGCTCATTAAATCCCATAAGAAACGTCGCATCGAATGAATGTGATTGAATTCTCCCCGTCTGGACGAGCGGAATTGAATGGTGCAACTGATTTTGCTGTGCTGTGAAAATTCAGATATTTGCATGACTGCTTTTGTTTTATTTTGTGAATAGCAAAAAGCATTCAACCCCATAATACATGTTGTTTTATTGGTCGCTCGTCCATTTCATATCCCATAGCTTAACAACTCATATATTTGGATTCCTCTCGATAAGGCGAGCAGTACGAGTACCACCTTGATGGGTCTGCGACGTTTTCTTCCAGAGATATTACCAAAAAACCACAAACATCCCAGAATCCTCTCGGTTTGGGGTCAAAATGTTGTCGCTCATTAAATCCCATAAGAAACGTCGCATCGAATGAATGTGATTGAATTCTCCCCGTCTGGAAGAGCGGAATTGAATGGTGCAACTGATTTTGCTGTGCTGTGAAAATTCAGATATTTGCATGACTGCTTTTGTTTTATTTTGTGAATAGCAAAAAGCATTCAACCCCATAATACATGTTGTTTTATTGGTCGCTCGTCCATTTCATATCCCATAGCTTAAGCATTCATATATTTGGATTCCTCTCGACGAGGCGAGCAGTACGAGTACCACCTTGATGGGTCTGCGACGTTTCCTTCCAGAGTTATTACCAAAAAACCACAAACATCCCAGAATCCTCTCGGTTTGGGGTCAAAATGTTGTCGCTCATTAAATCCCATAAGAAACGTCGCATCGAATGAATGTGATTGAATTCTCCCCGTCTGGACGAGCGGAATTGAATGGTGCAACTGATTTTGCTGTGCTGTGAAAATTCAGATATTTGCATGACTGCTTTTGTTTTATTTTGTGAATAGCAAAAAGCATTCAACCCCATAATACATGTTGTTTTATTGGTCGCTCGTCCATTTCATATCCCATAGCTTAACAACTCATATATTTGGATTCCTCTCGATAAGGCGAGCAGTACGAGTACCACCTTGATGGGTCTGCGACGTTTCCTTCCAGAGTTATTACCAAAAAACCACAAACATCCCAGAATCCTCTCGGTTTGGGGTCAAAATGTTGTCGCTCATTAAATCCCATAAGAAACGTCGCATCGAATGAATGTGATTGAATTCTCCCCGTCTGGACGAGCGGAATTGAATGGTGCAACTGATTTTGCTGTGCTGTGAAAATTCAGATATTTGCATGACTGCTTTTGTTTTATTTTGTGAATAGCAAAAAGCATTCAACCCCATAATACATGTTGTTTTATTGGTCGCTCGTCCATTTCATATCCCATAGCTTAACAACTCATATATTTGGATTCCTCTCGATAAGGCGAGCAGTACGAGTACCACCTTGATGGGTCTGCGACGTTTTCTTCCAGAGATATTACCAAAAAACCACAAACATCCCAGAATCCTCTCGGTTTGGGGTCAAAATGTTGTCGCTCATTAAATCCCATAAGAAACGTCGCATCGAATGAATGTGATTGAATTCTCCCCGTCTGGAAGAGCGGAATTGAATGGTGCAACTGATTTTGCTGTGCTGTGAAAATTCAGATATTTGCATGACTGCTTTTGTTTTATTTTGTGAATAGCAAAAAGCATTCAACCCCATAATACATGTTGTTTTATTGGTCGCTCGTCCATTTCATATCCCATAGCTTAAGCATTCATATATTTGGATTCCTCTCGACGAGGCGAGCAGTACGAGTACCACCTTGATGGGTCTGCGACGTTTCCTTCCAGAGTTATTACCAAAAAACCACAAACATCCCAGAATCCTCTCGGTTTGGGGTCAAAATGTTGTCGCTCATTAAATCCCATAAGAAACGTCGCATCGAATGAATGTGATTGAATTCTCCCCGTCTGGACGAGCGGAATTGAATGGTGCAACTGATTTTGCTGTGCTGTGAAAATTCAGATATTTGCATGACTGCTTTTGTTTTATTTTGTGAATAGCAAAAAGCATTCAACCCCATAATACATGTTGTTTTATTGGTCGCTCGTCCATTTCATATCCCATAGCTTAACAACTCATATATTTGGATTCCTCTCGATAAGGCGAGCAGTACGAGTACCACCTTGATGGGTCTGCGACGTTTTCTTCCAGAGTTATTACCAAAAAACCACAAACATCCCAGAATCCTCTCGGTTTGGGGTCAAAATGTTGTCGCTCATTAAATCCCATAAGAAACGTCGCATCGAATGAATGTGATTGAATTCTCCCCGTCTGGACGAGCGGAATTGAATGGTGCAACTGATTTTGCTGTGCTGTGAAAATTCAGATATTTGCATGACTGCTTTTGTTTTATTTTGTGAATAGCAAAAAGCATTCAACCCCATAATACATGCTGTTTTATTGGTCGCTCGTCCATTTCATATCACATAGCTTAACCATTCATATATTTGGATTCCTCTCGACGAGGCGAGCAGTACGAGTACCACCTTGATGGGTCTGCGACGTTTCCTTCCAGAGTTATTACCAAAAAAACACAAACATCCCAGAATCCTCTCGGTTTGGGGTCAAAATGTTGTCGCTCATTAAATCCCATAAGAAACGTCGCATCGAATGAATGTGATTGAATTCTCCCCGTCTGGAAGAGCGGAATTGAATGGTGCAACTGATTTTGCTGTGCTGTGAAAATTCAGATATTTGCATGACTGCTTTTGTTTTATTTTGTGAATAGCAAAAAGCATTCAACCCCATAATACATGTTGTTTTATTGGTCGCTCGTCCATTTCATATCCCATAGCTTAAGAATTCATATATTTGAATTCCTCTCGACGAGGCGAGCAGTACGAGTACCACCTTGATGGGTCTGCGACGTTTCCTTCCAGAGTTATTACCAAAAAACCACAAACATCCCAGAATCCTCTCGGTTTGGGGTCAAAATGTTGTCGCTCATTAAATCCCATAAGAAACGTCGCATCGAATGAATGTGATTGAATTCTCCCCGTCTGGACGAGCGGAATTGAATGGTGCAACTGATTTTGCTGTGCTGTGAAAATTCAGATATTTGCATGACTGCTTTTGTTTTATTTTGTGAATAGCAAAAAGCATTCAACCCCATAATACATGTTGTTTTATTGGTCGCTCGTCCATTTCATATCCCATAGCTTAACAACTCATATATTTGGATTCCTCTCGATAAGGCGAGCAGTACGAGTACCACCTTGATGGGTCTGCGACGTTTTCTTCCAGAGATATTACCAAAAAACCACAAACATCCCAGAATCCTCTCGGTTTGGGGTCAAAATGTTGTCGCTCATTAAATCCCATAAGAAACGTCGCATCGAATGAATGTGATTGAATTCTCCCCGTCTGGAAGAGCGGAATTGAATGGTGCAACTGATTTTGCTGTGCTGTGAAAATTCAGATATTTGCATGACTGCTTTTGTTTTATTTTGTGAATAGCAAAAAGCATTCAACCCCATAATACATGTTGTTTTATTGGTCGCTCGTCCATTTCATATCCCATAGCTTAACAACTCATATATTTGGATTCCTCTCGATAAGGCGAGCAGTACGAGTACCACCTTGATGGGTCTGCGACGTTTTCTTCCAGAGATATTACCAAAAAACCACAAACATCCCAGAATCCTCTCGGTTTGGGGTCAAAATGTTGTCGCTCATTAAATCCCATAAGAAACGTCGCATCGAATGAATGTGATTGAATTCTCCCCGTCTGGAAGAGCGGAATTGAATGGTGCAACTGATTTTGCTGTGCTGTGAAAATTCAGATATTTGCATGACTGCTTTTGTTTTATTTTGTGAATAGCAAAAAGCATTCAACCCCATAATACATGTTGTTTTATTGGTCGCTCGTCCATTTCATATCCCATAGCTTAAGAATTCATATATTTGAATTCCTCTCGACGAGGCGAGCAGTACGAGTACCACCTTGATGGGTCTGCGACGTTTCCTTCCAGAGTTATTACCAAAAAACCACAAACATCCCAGAATCCTCTCGGTTTGGGGTCAAAATGTTGTCGCTCATTAAATCCCATAAGAAACGTCGCATCGAATGAATGTGATTGAATTCTCCCCGTCTGGACGAGCGGAATTGAATGGTGCAACTGATTTTGCTGTGCTGTGAAAATTCAGATATTTGCATGACTGCTTTTGTTTTATTTTGTGAATAGCAAAAAGCATTCAACCCCATAATACATGTTGTTTTATTGGTCGCTCGTCCATTTCATATCCCATAGCTTAACAACTCATATATTTGGATTCCTCTCGATAAGGCGAGCAGTACGAGTACCACCTTGATGGGTCTGCGACGTTTTCTTCCAGAGATATTACCAAAAAACCACAAACATCCCAGAATCCTCTCGGTTTGGGGTCAAAATGTTGTCGCTCATTAAATCCCATAAGAAACGTCGCATCGAATGATTGTGATTGAATTCTCCCCGTCTGGAAGAGCGGAATTGAATGGTGCAACTGATTTTGCTGTGCTGTGAAAATTCAGATATTTGCATGACTGCTTTTGTTTTATTTTGTGAATAGCAAAAAGCATTCAACCCCATAATACATGTTGTTTTATTGGTCGCTCGTCCATTTCATATCCCATAGCTTAACAACTCATATATTTGGATTCCTCTCGATAAGGCGAGCAGTACGAGTACCACCTTGATGGGTCTGCGACGTTTTCTTCCAGAGATATTACCAAAAAACCACAAACATCCCAGAATCCTCTCGGTTTGGGGTCAAAATGTTGTCGCTCATTAAATCCCATAAGAAACGTCGCATCGAATGAATGTGATTGAATTCTCCCCGTCTGGACGAGCGGAATTGAATGGTGCAACTGATTTTGCTGTGCTGTGAAAATTCAGATATTTGCATGACTGCTTTTGTTTTATTTTGTGAATAGCAAAAAGCATTCAACCCCATAATACATGCTGTTTTATTGGTCGCTCGTCCATTTCATATCACATAGCTTAACCATTCATATATTTGGATTCCTCTCGACGAGGCGAGCAGTACGAGTACCACCTTGATGGGTCTGCGACGTTTCCTTCCAGAGTTATTACCAAAAAAACACAAACATCCCAGAATCCTCTCGGTTTGGGGTCAAAATGTTGTCGCTCATTAAATCCCATAAGAAACGTCGCATCGAATGAATGTGATTGAATTCTCCCCGTCTGGAAGAGCGGAATTGAATGGTGCAACTGATTTTGCTGTGCTGTGAAAATTCAGATATTTGCATGACTGCTTTTGTTTTATTTTGTGAATAGCAAAAAGCATTCAACCCCATAATACATGTTGTTTTATTGGTCGCTCGTCCATTTCATATCCCATAGCTTAAGAATTCATATATTTGGATTCCTCTCGACGAGGCGAGCAGTACGAGTACCACCTTGATGGGTCTGCGACGTTTCCTTCCAGAGTTATTACCAAAAAACCACAAACATCCCAGAATCCTCTCGGTTTGGGGTCAAAATGTTGTCGCTCATTAAATCCCATAAGAAACGTCGCATCGAATGAATGTGATTGAATTCTCCCCGTCTGGACGAGCGGAATTGAATGGTGCAACTGATTTTGCTGTGCTGTGAAAATTCAGATATTTGCATGACTGCTTTTGTTTTATTTTGTGAATAGCAAAAAGCATTCAACCCCATAATACATGTTGTTTTATTGGTCGCTCGTCCATTTCATATCCCATAGCTTAACAACTCATATATTTGGATTCCTCTCGATAAGGCGAGCAGTACGAGTACCACCTTGATGGGTCTGCGACGTTTTCTTCCAGAGTTATTACCAAAAAACCACAAACATCCCAGAATCCTCTCGGTTTGTGGTCAAAATGTTGTCGCTCATTAAATCCCATAAGAAACGTCGCATCGAATGAATGTGATTGAATTCTCCCCGTCTGGACGAGCGGAATTGAATGGTGCAACTGATTTTGCTGTGCTGTGAAAATTCAGATATTTGCATGACTGCTTTTGTTTTATTTTGTGAATAGCAAAAAGCATTCAACCCCATAATACATGCTGTTTTATTGGTCGCTCGTCCATTTCATATCACATAGCTTAACCATTCATATATTTGGATTCCTCTCGACGAGGCGAGCAGTACGAGTACCACCTTGATGGGTCTGCGACGTTTCCTTCCAGAGTTATTACCAAAAAACCACAAACATCCCAGAATCCTCTCGGTTTGGGGTCAAAATGTTGTCGCTCATTAAATCCCATAAGAAACGTCGCATCGAATGAATGTGATTGAATTCTCCCCGTCTGGACGAGCGGAATTGAATGGTGCAACTGATTTTGCTGTGCTGTGAAAATTCAGATATTTGCATGACTGCTTTTGTTTTATTTTGTGAATAGCAAAAAGCATTCAACCCCATAATACATGCTGTTTTATTGGTCGCTCGTCCATTTCATATCCCATAGCTTAACCATTCATATATTTGGATTCCTTTCGACGAGACGAGCAGTACGAGTACCACCTTGATGGGTATGCGACGTTTCCTTCCAGAGTTATTACCAAAAAAACACAAACATCCCAGAATCCTCTCGGTTTGGGGTCAAAATGTTGTCGCTCATTAAATCCCATAAGAAACGTCGCATCGAATGAATGTGATTGAATTCTCCCCGTCTGGACGAGCGGAATTGAATGGTGCAACTGATTTTGCTTTGCTGTGAAAATTCAGATATTTGCATGACTGCTTTTGTTTTATTTTGTGAATAGCAAAAAGCATTCAACCCCATAATACATGCTGTTTTATTGGTCGCTCGTCCATTTCATATCACATAGCTTAACCATTCATATATTTGGATTCCTCTCGACGAGGCGAGCAGTACGAGTACCACCTTGATGGGTCTGTGACGTTTCCTTCCAGAGTTATTACCAAAAAACCACAAAAATCCCAGAATCCTCTCGGTTTGGGGTCAAAATGTTGTCGCTCATTAAATCCCCTAAGAAACGTCGCATCGAATGAATGTGATTGAATTCTCCCCGTCTGGAAGAGCGGAATTGAATGGTGCAACTGATTTTGCTGTGCTGTGAAAATTCAGATATTTGCATGACTGCTTTTGTTTTATTTTGTGAATAGCAAAAAGCATTCAACCCCATAATACATGTTGTTTTATTGGTCGCTCGTCCATTTCATATCCCATAGCTTAAGAATTAATATATTTGGATTCCTCTCGACGAGGCGAGCAGTACGAGTACCACCTTGATGGGTCTGCGACGTTTCCTTCCAGAGTTATTACCAAAAAACCACAAACATCCCAGAATCCTCTCGGTTTGGGGTCAAAATGTTGTCGCTCATTAAATCCCATAAGAAACGTCGCATCGAATGAATGTGATTGAATTCTCCCCGTCTGGACGAGCGGAATTGAATGGTGCAACTGATTTTGCTGTGCTGTGAAAATTCAGATATTTGCATGACTGCTTTTGTTTTATTTTGTGAATAGCAAAAAGCATTCAACCCCATAATACATGTTGTTTTATTGGTCGCTCGTCCATTTCATATCCCATAGCTTAACAACTCATATATTTGGATTCCTCTCGATAAGGCGAGCAGTACGAGTACCACCTTGATGGGTCTGCGACGTTTTCTTCCAGAGTTATTACCAAAAAACCACAAACATCCCAGAATCCTCTCGGTTTGGGGTCAAAATGTTGTCGCTCATTAAATCCCATAAGAAACGTCGCATCGAATGAATGTGATTGAATTCTCCCCGTCTGGACGAGCGGAATTGAATGGTGCAACTGATTTTGCTGTGCTGTGAAAATTCAGATATTTGCATGACTGCTTTTGTTTTATTTTGTGAATAGCAAAAAGCATTCAACCCCATAATACATGCTGTTTTATTGGTCGCTCGTCCATTTCATATCACATAGCTTAACCATTCATATATTTGGATTCCTCTCGACGAGGCGAGCAGTACGAGTACCACCTTGATGGGTCTGCGACGTTTCCTTCCAGAGTTATTACCAAAAAACCACAAACATCCCAGAATCCTCTCGGTTTGGGGTCAAAATGTTGTCGCTCATTAAATCCCATAAGAAACGTCGCATCGAATGAATGTGATTGAATTCTCCCCGTCTGGACGAGCGGAATTGAATGGTGCAACTGATTTTGCTGTGCTGTGAAAATTCAGATATTTGCATGACTGCTTTTGTTTTATTTTGTGAATAGCAAAAAGCATTCAACCCCATAATACATGCTGTTTTATTGGTCGCTCGTCCATTTCATATCCCATAGCTTAACCATTCATATATTTGGATTCCTTTCGACGAGACGAGCAGTACGAGTACCACCTTGATGGGTATGCGACGTTTCCTTCCAGAGTTATTACCAAAAAAACACAAACATCCCAGAATCCTCTCGGTTTGGGGTCAAAATGTTGTCGCTCATTAAATCCCATAAGAAACGTCGCATCGAATGAATGTGATTGAATTCTCCCCGTCTGGACGAGCGGAATTGAATGGTGCAACTGATTTTGCTTTGCTGTGAAAATTCAGATATTTGCATGACTGCTTTTGTTTTATTTTGTGAATAGCAAAAAGCATTCAACCCCATAATACATGCTGTTTTATTGGTCGCTCGTCCATTTCATATCACATAGCTTAACCATTCATATATTTGGATTCCTCTCGACGAGGCGAGCAGTACGAGTACCACCTTGATGGGTCTGTGACGTTTCCTTCCAGAGTTATTACCAAAAAACCACAAAAATCCCAGAATCCTCTCGGTTTGGGGTCAAAATGTTGTCGCTCATTAAATCCCCTAAGAAACGTCGCATCGAATGAATGTGATTGAATTCTCCCCGTCTGGACGAGCGGAATTGAATGGTGCAACTGATTTTGCTTTGCTGTGAAAATTCAGATATTTGCATGACTGCTTTTGTTTTATTTTGTGAATAGCAAAAAGCATTCAACCCCATAATACATGCTGTTTTATTGGTCGCTCGTCCATTTCATATCACATAGCTTAACCATTCATATATTTGGATTCCTCTCGACGAGGCGAGCAGTACGAGTACCACCTTGATGGGTCTGTGACGTTTCCTTCCAGAGTTATTACCAAAAAACCACAAAAATCCCAGAATCCTCTCGGTTTGGGGTCAAAATGTTGTCGCTCATTAAATCCCCTAAGAAACGTCGCATCGAATGAATGTGATTGAATTCTCCCCGTCTGGAAGAGCGGAATTGAATGGTGCAACTGATTTTGCTGTGCTGTGAAAATTCAGATATTTGCATGACTGCTTTTGTTTTATTTTGTGAATAGCAAAAAGCATTCAACCCCATAATACATGTTGTTTTATTGGTCGCTCGTCCATTTCATATCCCATAGCTTAAGAATTCATATATTTGGATTCCTCTCGACGAGGCGAGCAGTACGAGTACCACCTTGATGGGTCTGCGACGTTTCCTTCCAGAGTTATTACCAAAAAACCACAAACATCCCAGAATCCTCTCGGTTTGGGGTCAAAATGTTGTCGCTCATTAAATCCCATAAGAAACGTCGCATCGAATGAATGTGATTGAATTCTCCCCGTCTGGACGAGCGGAATTGAATGGTGCAACTGATTTTGCTGTGCTGTGAAAATTCAGATATTTGCATGACTGCTTTTGTTTTATTTTGTGAATAGCAAAAAGCATTCAACCCCATAATACATGTTGTTTTATTGGTCGCTCGTCCATTTCATATCCCATAGCTTAACAACTCATATATTTGGATTCCTCTCGATAAGGCGAGCAGTACGAGTACCACCTTGATGGGTCTGCGACGTTTTCTTCCAGAGTTATTACCAAAAAACCACAAACATCCCAGAATCCTCTCGGTTTGGGGTCAAAATGTTGTCGCTCATTAAATCCCATAAGAAACGTCGCATCGAATGAATGTGATTGAATTCTCCCCGTCTGGACGAGCGGAATTGAATGGTGCAACTGATTTTGCTGTGCTGTGAAAATTCAGATATTTGCATGACTGCTTTTGTTTTATTTTGTGAATAGCAAAAAGCATTCAACCCCATAATACATGCTGTTTTATTGGTCGCTCGTCCATTTCATATCACATAGCTTAACCATTCATATATTTGGATTCCTCTCGACGAGGCGAGCAGTACGAGTACCACCTTGATGGGTCTGCGACGTTTCCTTCCAGAGTTATTACCAAAAAACCACAAACATCCCAGAATCCTCTCGGTTTGGGGTCAAAATGTTGTCGCTCATTAAATCCCATAAGAAACGTCGCATCGAATGAATGTGATTGAATTCTCCCCGTCTGGACGAGCGGAATTGAATGGTGCAACTGATTTTGCTGTGCTGTGAAAATTCAGATATTTGCATGACTGCTTTTGTTTTGTTTTGTGAATAGCAAAAAGCATTCAACCCCATAATACATGCTGTTTTATTGGTCGCTCGTCCATTTCATATCCCATAGCTTAACCATTCATATATTTGGATTCCTTTCGACGAGACGAGCAGTACGAGTACCACCTTGATGGGTATGCGACGTTTCCTTCCAGAGTTATTACCAAAAAAACACAAACATCCCAGAATCCTCTCGGTTTGGGGTCAAAATGTTGTCGCTCATTAAATCCCATAAGAAACGTCGCATCGAATGAATGTGATTGAATTCTCCCCGTCTGGACGAGCGGAATTGAATGGTGCAACTGATTTTGCTTTGCTGTGAAAATTCAGATATTTGCATGACTGCTTTTGTTTTATTTTGTGAATAGCAAAAAGCATTCAACCCCATAATACATGCTGTTTTATTGGTCGCTCGTCCATTTCATATCACATAGCTTAACCATTCATATATTTGGATTCCTCTCGACGAGGCGAGCAGTACGAGTACCACCTTGATGGGTCTGTGACGTTTCCTTCCAGAGTTATTACCAAAAAACCACAAAAATCCCAGAATCCTCTCGGTTTGGGGTCAAAATGTTGTCGCTCATTAAATCCCCTAAGAAACGTCGCATCGAATGAATGTGATTGAATTCTCCCCGTCTGGAAGAGCGGAATTGAATGGTGCAACTGATTTTGCTGTGCTGTGAAAATTCAGATATTTGCATGACTGCTTTTGTTTTATTTTGTGAATAGCAAAAAGCATTCAACCCCATAATACATGTTGTTTTATTGGTCGCTCGTCCATTTCATATCCCATAGCTTAAGCATTCATATATTTGGATTCCTCTCGACGAGGCGAGCAGTACGAGTACCACCTTGATGGGTCTGCGACGTTTCCTTCCAGAGTTATTACCAAAAATACCCAAACATCCCAGAATCCTCTCGGTTTGGGGTCAAAATGTTGTCGCTCATTAAATCCCATAAGAAACGTCGCATCGAATGAATGTGATTGAATTCTCCCTGTCTGGACGAGCGGAATTGAATGGTGCAACTGATTTTGCTGTGCTGTGAAAATTCAGATATTTGCATGACTGCTTTTGTTTTATTTTGTGAATAGCAAAAAGCATTCAACCCCATAATACATGTTGTTTTATTGGTCGCTCGTCCATTTCATATCCCATAGCTTAAGAATTCATATATTTGAATTCCTCTCGACGAGGCGAGCAGTACGAGTACCACCTTGATGGGTCTGCGACGTTTCCTTCCAGAGTTATTACCAAAAAACCACAAACATCCCAGAATCCTCTCGGTTTGGGGTCAAAATGTTGTCGCTCATTAAATCCCATAAGAAACGTCGCATCGAATGAATGTGATTGAATTCTCCCCGTCTGGACGAGCGGAATTGAATGGTGCAACTGATTTTGCTGTGCTGTGAAAATTCAGATATTTGCATGACTGCTTTTGTTTTATTTTGTGAATAGCAAAAAGCATTCAACCCCATAATACATGTTGTTTTATTGGTCGCTCGTCCATTTCATATCCCATAGCTTAACAACTCATATATTTGGATTCCTCTCGATAAGGCGAGCAGTACGAGTACCACCTTGATGGGTCTGCGACGTTTTCTTCCAGAGATATTACCAAAAAACCACAAACATCCCAGAATCCTCTCGGTTTGGGGTCAAAATGTTGTCGCTCATTAAATCCCATAAGAAACGTCGCATCGAATGAATGTGATTGAATTCTCCCCGTCTGGAAGAGCGGAATTGAATGGTGCAACTGATTTTGCTGTGCTGTGAAAATTCAGATATTTGCATGACTGCTTTTGTTTTATTTTGTGAATAGCAAAAAGCATTCAACCCCATAATACATGTTGTTTTATTGGTCGCTCGTCCATTTCATATCCCATAGCTTAACAACTCATATATTTGGATTCCTCTCGATAAGGCGAGCAGTACGAGTACCACCTTGATGGGTCTGCGACGTTTTCTTCCAGAGATATTACCAAAAAACCACAAACATCCCAGAATCCTCTCGGTTTGGGGTCAAAATGTTGTCGCTCATTAAATCCCATAAGAAACGTCGCATCGAATGAATGTGATTGAATTCTCCCCGTCTGGACGAGCGGAATTGAATGGTGCAACTGATTTTGCTGTGCTGTGAAAATTCAGATATTTGCATGACTGCTTTTGTTTTATTTTGTGAATAGCAAAAAGCATTCAACCCCATAATACATGCTGTTTTATTGGTCGCTCGTCCATTTCATATCACATAGCTTAACCATTCATATATTTGGATTCCTCTCGACGAGGCGAGCAGTACGAGTACCACCTTGATGGGTCTGCGACGTTTCCTTCCAGAGTTATTACCAAAAAAACACAAACATCCCAGAATCCTCTCGGTTTGGGGTCAAAATGTTGTCGCTCATTAAATCCCATAAGAAACGTCGCATCGAATGAATGTGATTGAATTCTCCCCGTCTGGAAGAGCGGAATTGAATGGTGCAACTGATTTTGCTGTGCTGTGAAAATTCAGATATTTGCATGACTGCTTTTGTTTTATTTTGTGAATAGCAAAAAGCATTCAACCCCATAATACATGTTGTTTTATTGGTCGCTCGTCCATTTCATATCCCATAGCTTAAGAATTCATATATTTGGATTCCTCTCGACGAGGCGAGCAGTACGAGTACCACCTTGATGGGTCTGCGACGTTTCCTTCCAGAGTTATTACCAAAAAACCACAAACATCCCAGAATCCTCTCGGTTTGGGGTCAAAATGTTGTCGCTCATTAAATCCCATAAGAAACGTCGCATCGAATGAATGTGATTGAATTCTCCCCGTCTGGACGAGCGGAATTGAATGGTGCAACTGATTTTGCTGTGCTGTGAAAATTCAGATATTTGCATGACTGCTTTTGTTTTATTTTGTGAATAGCAAAAAGCATTCAACCCCATAATACATGTTGTTTTATTGGTCGCTCGTCCATTTCATATCCCATAGCTTAACAACTCATATATTTGGATTCCTCTCGATAAGGCGAGCAGTACGAGTACCACCTTGATGGGTCTGCGACGTTTTCTTCCAGAGTTATTACCAAAAAACCACAAACATCCCAGAATCCTCTCGGTTTGTGGTCAAAATGTTGTCGCTCATTAAATCCCATAAGAAACGTCGCATCGAATGAATGTGATTGAATTCTCCCCGTCTGGACGAGCGGAATTGAATGGTGCAACTGATTTTGCTGTGCTGTGAAAATTCAGATATTTGCATGACTGCTTTTGTTTTATTTTGTGAATAGCAAAAAGCATTCAACCCCATAATACATGCTGTTTTATTGGTCGCTCGTCCATTTCATATCACATAGCTTAACCATTCATATATTTGGATTCCTCTCGACGAGGCGAGCAGTACGAGTACCACCTTGATGGGTCTGCGACGTTTCCTTCCAGAGTTATTACCAAAAAACCACAAACATCCCAGAATCCTCTCGGTTTGGGGTCAAAATGTTGTCGCTCATTAAATCCCATAAGAAACGTCGCATCGAATGAATGTGATTGAATTCTCCCCGTCTGGACGAGCGGAATTGAATGGTGCAACTGATTTTGCTGTGCTGTGAAAATTCAGATATTTGCATGACTGCTTTTGTTTTATTTTGTGAATAGCAAAAAGCATTCAACCCCATAATACATGCTGTTTTATTGGTCGCTCGTCCATTTCATATCCCATAGCTTAACCATTCATATATTTGGATTCCTTTCGACGAGACGAGCAGTACGAGTACCACCTTGATGGGTATGCGACGTTTCCTTCCAGAGTTATTACCAAAAAAACACAAACATCCCAGAATCCTCTCGGTTTGGGGTCAAAATGTTGTCGCTCATTAAATCCCATAAGAAACGTCGCATCGAATGAATGTGATTGAATTCTCCCCGTCTGGACGAGCGGAATTGAATGGTGCAACTGATTTTGCTTTGCTGTGAAAATTCAGATATTTGCATGACTGCTTTTGTTTTATTTTGTGAATAGCAAAAAGCATTCAACCCCATAATACATGCTGTTTTATTGGTCGCTCGTCCATTTCATATCACATAGCTTAACCATTCATATATTTGGATTCCTCTCGACGAGGCGAGCAGTACGAGTACCACCTTGATGGGTCTGTGACGTTTCCTTCCAGAGTTATTACCAAAAAACCACAAAAATCCCAGAATCCTCTCGGTTTGGGGTCAAAATGTTGTCGCTCATTAAATCCCCTAAGAAACGTCGCATCGAATGAATGTGATTGAATTCTCCCCGTCTGGAAGAGCGGAATTGAATGGTGCAACTGATTTTGCTGTGCTGTGAAAATTCAGATATTTGCATGACTGCTTTTGTTTTATTTTGTGAATAGCAAAAAGCATTCAACCCCATAATACATGTTGTTTTATTGGTCGCTCGTCCATTTCATATCCCATAGCTTAAGAATTAATATATTTGGATTCCTCTCGACGAGGCGAGCAGTACGAGTACCACCTTGATGGGTCTGCGACGTTTCCTTCCAGAGTTATTACCAAAAAACCACAAACATCCCAGAATCCTCTCGGTTTGGGGTCAAAATGTTGTTGCTCATTAAATCCCATAAGAAACGTCGCATCGAATGAATGTGATTGAATTCTCCCCGTCTGGACGAGCGGAATTGAATGGTGCAACTGATTTTGCTGTGCTGTGAAAATTCAGATATTTGCATGACTGCTTTTGTTTTATTTTGTGAATAGCAAAAAGCATTCAACCCCATAATACATGTTGTTTTATTGGTCGCTCGTCCATTTCATATCCCATAGCTTAACAACTCATATATTTGGATTCCTCTCGATAAGGCGAGCAGTACGAGTACCACCTTGATGGGTCTGCGACGTTTTCTTCCAGAGTTATTACCAAAAAACCACAAACATCCCAGAATCCTCTCGGTTTGGGGTCAAAATGTTGTCGCTCATTAAATCCCATAAGAAACGTCGCATCGAATGAATGTGATTGAATTCTCCCCGTCTGGACGAGCGGAATTGAATGGTGCAACTGATTTTGCTGTGCTGTGAAAATTCAGATATTTGCATGACTGCTTTTGTTTTATTTTGTGAATAGCAAAAAGCATTCAACCCCATAATACATGCTGTTTTATTGGTCGCTCGTCCATTTCATATCACATAGCTTAACCATTCATATATTTGGATTCCTCTCGACGAGGCGAGCAGTACGAGTACCACCTTGATGGGTCTGCGACGTTTCCTTCCAGAGTTATTACCAAAAAACCACAAACATCCCAGAATCCTCTCGGTTTGGGGTCAAAATGTTGTCGCTCATTAAATCCCATAAGAAACGTCGCATCGAATGAATGTGATTGAATTCTCCCCGTCTGGACGAGCGGAATTGAATGGTGCAACTGATTTTGCTGTGCTGTGAAAATTCAGATATTTGCATGACTGCTTTTGTTTTATTTTGTGAATAGCAAAAAGCATTCAACCCCATAATACATGCTGTTTTATTGGTCGCTCGTCCATTTCATATCCCATAGCTTAACCATTCATATATTTGGATTCCTTTCGACGAGACGAGCAGTACGAGTACCACCTTGATGGGTATGCGACGTTTCCTTCCAGAGTTATTACCAAAAAAACACAAACATCCCAGAATCCTCTCGGTTTGGGGTCAAAATGTTGTCGCTCATTAAATCCCATAAGAAACGTCGCATCGAATGAATGTGATTGAATTCTCCCCGTCTGGACGAGCGGAATTGAATGGTGCAACTGATTTTGCTTTGCTGTGAAAATTCAGATATTTGCATGACTGCTTTTGTTTTATTTTGTGAATAGCAAAAAGCATTCAACCCCATAATACATGCTGTTTTATTGGTCGCTCGTCCATTTCATATCACATAGCTTAACCATTCATATATTTGGATTCCTCTCGACGAGGCGAGCAGTACGAGTACCACCTTGATGGGTCTGTGACGTTTCCTTCCAGAGTTATTACCAAAAAACCACAAAAATCCCAGAATCCTCTCGGTTTGGGGTCAAAATGTTGTCGCTCATTAAATCCCCTAAGAAACGTCGCATCGAATGAATGTGATTGAATTCTCCCCGTCTGGAAGAGCGGAATTGAATGGTGCAACTGATTTTGCTGTGCTGTGAAAATTCAGATATTTGCATGACTGCTTTTGTTTTATTTTGTGAATAGCAAAAAGCATTCAACCCCATAATACATGTTGTTTTATTGGTCGCTCGTCCATTTCATATCCCATAGCTTAAGAATTCATATATTTGGATTCCTCTCGACGAGGCGAGCAGTACGAGTACCACCTTGATGGGTCTGCGACGTTTCCTTCCAGAGTTATTACCAAAAAACCACAAACATCCCAGAATCCTCTCGGTTTGGGGTCAAAATGTTGTCGCTCATTAAATCCCATAAGAAACGTCGCATCGAATGAATGTGATTGAATTCTCCCCGTCTGGACGAGCGGAATTGAATGGTGCAACTGATTTTGCTGTGCTGTGAAAATTCAGATATTTGCATGACTGCTTTTGTTTTATTTTGTGAATAGCAAAAAGCATTCAACCCCATAATACATGTTGTTTTATTGGTCGCTCGTCCATTTCATATCCCATAGCTTAACAACTCATAAATTTGGATTCCTCTCGATAAGGCGAGCAGTACGAGTACCACCTTGATGGGTCTGCGACGTTTTCTTCCAGAGTTATTACCAAAAAACCACAAACATCCCAGAATCCTCTCGGTTTGGGGTCAAAATGTTGTCGCTCATTAAATCCCATAAGAAACGTCGCATCGAATGAATGTGATTGAATTCTCCCCGTCTGGACGAGCGGAATTGAATGGTGCAACTGATTTTGCTGTGCTGTGAAAATTCAGATATTTGCATGACTGCTTTTGTTTTATTTTGTGAATAGCAAAAAGCATTCAACCCCATAATACATGCTGTTTTATTGGTCGCTCGTCCATTTCATATCACATAGCTTAACCATTCATATATTTGGATTCCTCTCGACGAGGCGAGCAGTACGAGTACCACCTTGATGGGTCTGCGACGTTTCCTTCCAGAGTTATTACCAAAAAACCACAAACATCCCAGAATCCTCTCGGTTTGGGGTCAAAATGTTGTCGCTCATTAAATCCCATAAGAAACGTCGCATCGAATGAATGTGATTGAATTCTCCCCGTCTGGACGAGCGGAATTGAATGGTGCAACTGATTTTGCTGTGCTGTGAAAATTCAGATATTTGCATGACTGCTTTTGTTTTATTTTGTGAATAGCAAAAAGCATTCAACCCCATAATACATGCTGTTTTATTGGTCGCTCGTCCATTTCATATCCCATAGCTTAACCATTCATATATTTGGATTCCTTTCGACGAGACGAGCAGTACGAGTACCACCTTGATGGGTATGCGACGTTTCCTTCCAGAGTTATTACCAAAAAAACACAAACATCCCAGAATCCTCTCGGTTTGGGGTCAAAATGTTGTCGCTCATTAAATCCCATAAGAAACGTCGCATCGAATGAATGTGATTGAATTCTCCCCGTCTGGACGAGCGGAATTGAATGGTGCAACTGATTTTGCTTTGCTGTGAAAATTCAGATATTTGCATGACTGCTTTTGTTTTATTTTGTGAATAGCAAAAAGCATTCAACCCCATAATACATGCTGTTTTATTGGTCGCTCGTCCATTTCATATCACATAGCTTAACCATTCATATATTTGGATTCCTCTCGACGAGGCGAGCAGTACGAGTACCACCTTGATGGGTCTGTGACGTTTCCTTCCAGAGTTATTACCAAAAAACCACAAAAATCCCAGAATCCTCTCGGTTTGGGGTCAAAATGTTGTCGCTCATTAAATCCCCTAAGAAACGTCGCATCGAATGAATGTGATTGAATTCTCCCCGTCTGGACGAGCGGAATTGAATGGTGCAACTGATTTTGCTTTGCTGTGAAAATTCAGATATTTGCATGACTGCTTTTGTTTTATTTTGTGAATAGCAAAAAGCATTCAACCCCATAATACATGCTGTTTTATTGGTCGCTCGTCCATTTCATATCACATAGCTTAACCATTCATATATTTGGATTCCTCTCGACGAGGCGAGCAGTACGAGTACCACCTTGATGGGTCTGTGACGTTTCCTTCCAGAGTTATTACCAAAAAACCACAAAAATCCCAGAATCCTCTCGGTTTGGGGTCAAAATGTTGTCGCTCATTAAATCCCCTAAGAAACGTCGCATCGAATGAATGTGATTGAATTCTCCCCGTCTGGAAGAGCGGAATTGAATGGTGCAACTGATTTTGCTGTGCTGTGAAAATTCAGATATTTGCATGACTGCTTTTGTTTTATTTTGTGAATAGCAAAAAGCATTCAACCCCATAATACATGTTGTTTTATTGGTCGCTCGTCCATTTCATATCCCATAGCTTAAGAATTCATATATTTGGATTCCTCTCGACGAGGCGAGCAGTACGAGTACCACCTTGATGGGTCTGCGACGTTTCCTTCCAGAGTTATTACCAAAAAACCACAAACATCCCAGAATCCTCTCGGTTTGGGGTCAAAATGTTGTCGCTCATTAAATCCCATAAGAAACGTCGCATCGAATGAATGTGATTGAATTCTCCCCGTCTGGACGAGCGGAATTGAATGGTGCAACTGATTTTGCTGTGCTGTGAAAATTCAGATATTTGCATGACTGCTTTTGTTTTATTTTGTGAATAGCAAAAAGCATTCAACCTCATAATACATGTTGTTTTATTGGTCGCTCGTCCATTTCATATCCCATAGCTTAACAACTCATATATTTGGATTCCTCTCGATAAGGCGAGCAGTACGAGTACCACCTTGATGGGTCTGCGACGTTTTCTTCCAGAGTTATTACCAAAAAACCACAAACATCCCAGAATCCTCTCGGTTTGGGGTCAAAATGTTGTCGCTCATTAAATCCCATAAGAAACGTCGCATCGAATGAATGTGATTGAATTCTCCCCGTCTGGACGAGCGGAATTGAATGGTGCAACTGATTTTGCTGTGCTGTGAAAATTCAGATATTTGCATGACTGCTTTTGTTTTATTTTGTGAATAGCAAAAAGCATTCAACCCCATAATACATGCTGTTTTATTGGTCGCTCGTCCATTTCATATCACATAGCTTAACCATTCATATATTTGGATTCCTCTCGACGAGGCGAGCAGTACGAGTACCACCTTGATGGGTCTGCGACGTTTCCTTCCAGAGTTATTACCAAAAAACCACAAACATCCCAGAATCCTCTCGGTTTGGGGTCAAAATGTTGTCGCTCATTAAATCCCATAAGAAACGTCGCATCGAATGAATGTGATTGAATTCTCCCCGTCTGGACGAGCGGAATTGAATGGTGCAACTGATTTTGCTGTGCTGTGAAAATTCAGATATTTGCATGACTGCTTTTGTTTTGTTTTGTGAATAGCAAAAAGCATTCAACCCCATAATACATGCTGTTTTATTGGTCGCTCGTCCATTTCATATCCCATAGCTTAACCATTCATATATTTGGATTCCTTTCGACGAGACGAGCAGTACGAGTACCACCTTGATGGGTATGCGACGTTTCCTTCCAGAGTTATTACCAAAAAAACACAAACATCCCAGAATCCTCTCGGTTTGGGGTCAAAATGTTGTCGCTCATTAAATCCCATAAGAAACGTCGCATCGAATGAATGTGATTGAATTCTCCCCGTCTGGACGAGCGGAATTGAATGGTGCAACTGATTTTGCTTTGCTGTGAAAATTCAGATATTTGCATGACTGCTTTTGTTTTATTTTGTGAATAGCAAAAAGCATTCAACCCCATAATACATGCTGTTTTATTGGTCGCTCGTCCATTTCATATCACATAGCTTAACCATTCATATATTTGGATTCCTCTCGACGAGGCGAGCAGTACGAGTACCACCTTGATGGGTCTGTGACGTTTCCTTCCAGAGTTATTACCAAAAAACCACAAAAATCCCAGAATCCTCTCGGTTTGGGGTCAAAATGTTGTCGCTCATTAAATCCCCTAAGAAACGTCGCATCGAATGAATGTGATTGAATTCTCCCCGTCTGGAAGAGCGGAATTGAATGGTGCAACTGATTTTGCTGTGCTGTGAAAATTCAGATATTTGCATGACTGCTTTTGTTTTATTTTGTGAATAGCAAAAAGCATTCAACCCCATAATACATGTTGTTTTATTGGTCGCTCGTCCATTTCATATCCCATAGCTTAAGCATTCATATATTTGGATTCCTCTCGACGAGGCGAGCAGTACGAGTACCACCTTGATGGGTCTGCGACGTTTCCTTCCAGAGTTATTACCAAAAATACCCAAACATCCCAGAATCCTCTCGGTTTGGGGTCAAAATGTTGTCGCTCATTAAATCCCATAAGAAACGTCGCATCGAATGAATGTGATTGAATTCTCCCTGTCTGGACGAGCGGAATTGAATGGTGCAACTGATTTTGCTGTGCTGTGAAAATTCAGATATTTGCATGACTGCTTTTGTTTTATTTTGTGAATAGCAAAAAGCATTCAACCCCATAATACATGCTGTTTTATTGGTCGCTCGTCCATTTCATATCTGATAGCTTAACCATTCATATATTTGGATTCCTTTCGACGAGGCGAGCAGTACGAGTACCACCTTGATGGGTATGCGACGTTTCCTTCCAGAGTTATTACCAAAAAAACACAAACATCCCAGAATCCTCTCGGTTTGGGCTCAAAATGTTGTCGCTCATTAAATCCCATAAGAAACGTCGCATCGAATGAATGTGATTGAATTCTCCCCGTCTGGACGAGCGGAATTGAATGGTGCAACTGATTTTGCTGTGCTGTGAAAATTCAGATATTTGCATGACTGCTTTTGTTTTATTTTGTGAATAGCAAAAAGCATTCAACCCCATAATACATGCTGTTTTATTGGTCGCTCGTCCATTTCATATCACATAGCTTAACCATTCATATATTTGGATTCCTCTCGACGAGGCGAGCAGTACGATTACCACCTTGATGGGTCTGCGACGTTTCCTTCCAGAGTTATTACCAAAAAAACACAAAAATCCCAGAATCCTCTCGGTTTGGGGTCAAAATGTTGTCGCTCATTAAATCCCATAAGAAACGTCGCATCGAATGAATGTGATTGAATTCTCCCCGTCTGGACGAGCGGAATTGAATGGTGCAACTGATTTTGCTGTGCTGTGAAAATTCAGATATTTGCATGACTGCTTTTATTTTATTTTGTGAATAGCAAAAAGCATTCAACCCCATAATACATGTTGTTTTATTGGTCGCTCGTCCATTTCATATCCCATAGCTTAACAACTCATATATTTGGATTCCTCTCGATAAGGCGAGCAGTACGAGTACCACCTTGATGGGTCTGCGACGTTTCCTTCCAGAGTTATTACCAAAAAACCACAAACATCCCAGAATCCTCTCGGTTTGGGGTCAAAATGTTGTCGCTCATTAAATCCCATAAGAAACGTCGCATCGAATGAATGTGATTGAATTCTCCCCGTCTGGACGAGCGGAATTGAATGGTGCAACTGATTTTGCTGTGCTGTGAAAATTCAGATATTTGCATGACTGCTTTTGTTTTATTTTGTGAATAGCAAAAAGCATTCAACCCCATAATACATGTTGTTTTATTGGTCGCTCGTCCATTTCATATCCCATAGCTTAACAACTCATATATTTGGATTCCTCTCGATAAGGCGAGCAGTACGAGTACCACCTTGATGGGTCTGCGACGTTTTCTTCCAGAGTTATTACCAAAAAACCACAAACATCCCAGAATCCTCTCGGTTTGGGGTCAAAATGTTGTCGCTCATTAAATCCCATAAGAAACGTCGCATCGAATGAATGTGATTGAATTCTCCCCGTCTGGACGAGCGGAATTGAATGGTGCAACTGATTTTGCTGTGCTGTGAAAATTCAGATATTTGCATGACTGCTTTTGTTTTATTTTGTGAATAGCAAAAAGCATTCAACCCCATAATACATGCTGTTTTATTGGTCGCTCGTCCATTTCATATACCATAGCTTAACCATTCATATATTTGGATTCCTTTCGACGAGGCGAGCAGTACGAGTACCACCTTGATGGGTCTGCGACGTTTCCTTCCAGAGTTATTACCAAAAAACCACAAACATCCCAGCATCCTCTCGGTTTGGGGTCAAAATGTTGTCGCTCATTAAATCCCATAAGAAACGTCGCATCGAATGAATGTGATTGAATTCTCCCCGTCTGGACGAGCGGAATTGAATGGTGCAACTGATTTTGCTGTGCTGTGAAAATTCAGATATTTGCATGACTGCTTTTGTTTTATTTTGTGAATAGCAAAAAGCATTCAACCCCATAATACATGTTGTTTTATTGGTCGCTCGTCCATTTCATATCCCATAGCTTAACAACTCATATATTTGGATTCCTCTCGATAAGGCGAGCAGTACGAGTACCACCTTGATGGGTCTGCGACGTTTTCTTCCAGAGTTATTACCAAAAAACCACAAACATCCCAGAATCCTCTCGGTTTGGGGTCAAAATGTTGTCGCTCATTAAATCCCATAAGAAACGTCGCATCGAATGAATGTGATTGAATTCTCCCCGTCTGGACGAGCGGAATTGAATGGTGCAACTGATTTTGCTGTGCTGTGAAAATTCAGATATTTGCATGACTGCTTTTGTTTTATTTTGTGAATAGCAAAAAGCATTCAACCCCATAATACATGCTGTTTTATTGGTCGCTCGTCCATTTCATATCCCATAGCTTAACCATTCATATATTTGGATTCCTTTCGACGAGACGAGCAGTACGAGTACCACCTTGATGGGTATGCGACGTTTCCTTCCAGAGTTATTACCAAAAAAACACAAACATCCCAGAATCCTCTCGGTTTGGGCTCAAAATGTTGTCGCTCATTAAATCCCATAAGAAACGTCGCATCGAATGAATGTGATTGAATTCTCCCCGTCTGGACGAGCGGAATTGAATGGTGCAACTGATTTTGCTGTGCTGTGAAAATTCAGATATTTGACATGACTGCTTTTGTTTTATTTTGTGAATAGCAAAAAGCATTCAACCCCATAATACATGCTGTTTTATTGGTCGCCCGTCCATTTCATATCACATAGCTTAACCATTCATATATTTGGATTCCTCTCGACGAGGCGAGCAGTACGAGTACCACCTTGATGGGTCTGCGACGTTTCCTTCCAGAGTTATTACCAAAAAACCACAAAAATCCCAGAATCCTCTCGGTTTGGGGTCAAAATGTTATCGCTCATTAAATCCCCTAAGAAACGTCGCATCGAATGAATGTGATTGAATTCTCCCCGTCTGGAAGAGCGGAATTGAATGGTGCAACTGATTTTGCTGTGCTGTGAAAATTCAGATATTTGCATGACTGCTTTTGTTTTATTTTGTGAATAGCAAAAAGCATTCAACCCCATAATACATGTTGTTTTATTGGTCGCTCGTCCATTTCATATCCCATAGCTTAAGCATTCATATATTTGGATTCCTCTCGACGAGGCGAGCAGTACGAGTACCACCTTGATGGATCTGCGACGTTTCCTTCCAGAGTTATTACCAAAAATACACAAACATCCCAGAATCCTCTCGGTTTGGGGTCAAAATGTTGTCGCTCATTAAATCCCATAAGAAACGTCGCATCGAATGAATGTGATTGAATTCTCCCTGTCTGGACGAGCGGAATTGAATGGTGCAACTGATTTTGCTGTGCTGTGAAAATTCAGATATTTGCATGACTGCTTTTGTTTTATTTTGTGAATAGCAAAAAGCATTCAACCCCATAATACATGCTGTTTTATTGGTCGCTCGTCCATTTCATATCCCATAGCTTAACCATTCATATATTTGGATTCCTTTCGACGAGGCGAGCAGTACGAGTACCACCTTGATGGGTATGCGACGTTTCCTTCCAGAGTTATTACCAAAAAAACACAAACATCCCAGAATCCTCTCGGTTTGGGCTCAAAATGTTGTCGCTCATTAAATCCCATAAGAAACGTCGCATCGAATGAATGTGATTGAATTCTCCCCGTCTGGACGAGCGGAATTGAATGGTGCAACTGATTTTGCTGTGCTGTGAAAATTCAGATATTTGCATGACTGCTTTTGTTTTATTTTGTGAATAGCAAAAAGCATTCAACCCCATAATACATGCTGTTTTATTGGTCGCTCGTCCATTTCATATCACATAGCTTAACCATTCATATATTTGGATTCCTCTCGACGAGGCGAGCAGTACGAGTACCACCTTGATGGGTCTGCGACGTTTCCTTTTAGAGTTATTACCAAAAAAACACAAAAATCCCAGAATCCTCTCGGTTTGGGGTCAAAATGTTGTCGCTCATTAAATCCCATAAGAAACGTCGCATCGAATGAATGTGATTGAATTCTCCCCGTCTGGACGAGCGGAATTGAATGGTGCAACTGATTTTGCTGTGCTGTGAAAATTCAGATATTTGCATGACTGCTTTTATTTTATTTTGTGAATAGCAAAAAGCATTCAACCCCATAATACATGTTGTTTTATTGGTCGCTCGTCCATTTCATATCCCATAGCTTAACAACTCATATATTTGGATTCCTTTCGACGAGGCGAGCAGTACGAGTACCACCTTGATGGGTATGCGACGTTTCCTTCCAGAGTTATTACCAAAAAAACACAAACATCCCAGAATCCTCTCGGTTTGGGCTCAAAATGTTGTCGCTCATTAAATCCCATAAGAAACGTCGCATCGAATGAATGTGATTGAATTCTCCCCGTCTGGACGAGCGGAATTGAATGGTGCAACTGATTTTGCTGTGCTGTGAAAATTCAGATATTTGCATGACTGCTTTTGTTTTATTTTGTGAATAGCAAAAAGCATTCAACCCCATAATACATGCTGTTTTATTGGTCGCTCGTCCATTTCATATCACATAGCTTAACCATTCATATATTTGGATTCCTCTCGACGAGGCGAGCAGTACGAGTACCACCTTGATGGGTCTGCGACGTTTCCTTCCAGAGTTATTACCAAAAAAACACAAAAATCCCAGAATCCTCTCGGTTTGGGGTCAAAATGTTGTCGCTCATTAAATCCCATAAGAAACGTCGCATCGAATGAATGTGATTGAATTCTCCCCGTCTGGACGAGCGGAATTGAATGGTGCAACTGATTTTGCTGTGCTGTGAAAATTCAGATATTTGCATGACTGCTTTTATTTTATTTTGTGAATAGCAAAAAGCATTCAACCCCATAATACATGTTGTTTTATTGGTCGCTCGTCCATTTCATATCCCATAGCTTAACAACTCATATATTTGGATTCCTCTCGATAAGGCGAGCAGTACGAGTACCACCTTGATGGGTCTGCGACGTTTTCTTCCAGAGTTATTACCAAAAAACCACAAACATCCCAAAATCCTCTCGGTTTGGGGTCAAAATGTTTTCGCTCATTAAATCCCATAAGAAACGTCGCATCGAATGAATGTGATTGAATTCTCCCCGTCTGGACGAGCGGAATTGAATGGTGCAACTGATTTTGCTGTGCTGTGAAAATTCAGATATTTGCATGACTGCTTTTGTTTTATTTTGTGAATAGCAAAAAGCATTCAACCCCATAATACATGCTGTTTTATTGGTCGCTCGTCCATTTCATATCCCATAGCTTAACCATTCATATATTTGGATTCCTTTCGACGAGGCGAGCAGTACGAGTACCACCTTGATGGGTATGCGACGTTTCCTTCCAGAGTTATTACCAAAAAAACACAAACATCCCAGAATCCTCTCGGTTTGGTCTCAAAATGTTGTCGCTCATTAAATCCCATAAGAAACGTCGCATCGAATGAATGTGGTTGAATTCTCCCCGTCTGGACGAGCGGAATTGAATGGTGCAACTGATTTTGCTGTGCTGTGAAAATTCAGATATTTGCATGACTGCTTTTGTTTTATTTTGTGAATAGCAAAAAGCATTCAACCCCATAATACATGCTGATTTATTGGTCGCTCGTCCATTTCATATCACATAGCTTAACCATTCATATATTTGGATTCCTCTCGACGAGGCGAGCAGTACGAGTACCACCTTGATGGGTCTGCGACGTTTCCTTCCAGAGTTATTACCAAAAAAACACAAACATCCCAGAATCCTCTCGGGTTGGGGTCAAAATGTTGTCGCTCATTAAATCCCATAAGAAACGTCGCATCGAATGAATGTGATTGAATTCTCCCCGTCTGGACGAGCGGAATTGAATGGTGCAACTGATTTTGCTGTGCTGTGAAAATTCAGATATTTGCATGACTGCTTTTATTTTATTTTGTGAATAGCAAAAAGCATTCAACCCCATAATACATGTTGTTTTATTGGTCGCTCGTCCATTTCATATCCCATAGCTTAACAACTCATATATTTGGATTCCTCTCGATAAGGCGAGCAGTACGAGTACCACCTTGATGGGTCTGCGACGTTTTCTTCCAGAGTTATTACCAAAAAACCACAAACATCCCAAAATCCTCTCGGTTTGGGGTCAAAATGTTTTCGCTCATTAAATCCCATAAGAAACGTCGCATCGAATGAATGTGATTGAATTCTCCCCGTCTGGACGAGCGGAATTGAATGGTGCAACTGATTTTGCTGTGCTGTGAAAATTCAGATATTTGCATGACTGCTTTTGTTTTATTTTGTGAATAGCAAAAAGCATTCAACCCCATAATACATGCTGTTTTATTGGTCGCTCGTCCATTTCATATCCCATAGCTTAACCATTCATATATTTGGATTCCTTTCGACGAGGCGAGCAGTACGAGTACCACCTTGATGGGTATGCGACGTTTCCTTCCAGAGTTATTACCAAAAAAACACAAACATCCCAGAATCCTCTCGGTTTGGTCTCAAAATGTTGTCGCTCATTAAATCCCATAAGAAACGTCGCATCGAATGAATGTGGTTGAATTCTCCCCGTCTGGACGAGCGGAATTGAATGGTGCAACTGATTTTGCTGTGCTGTGAAAATTCAGATATTTGCATGACTGCTTTTGTTTTATTTTGTGAATAGCAAAAAGCATTCAACCCCATAATACATGCTGTTTTATTGGTCGCTCGTCCATTTCATATCCCATAGCTTAACCATTCATATATTTGGATTCCTTTCGACGAGGCGAGCAGTACGAGTACCACCTTGATGGGTATGCGACGTTTCCTTCCAGAGTTATTACCAAAAAAACACAAACATCCCAGAATCCTCTCGGTTTGGTCTCAAAATGTTGTCGCTCATTAAATCCCATAAGAAACGTCGCATCGAATGAATGTGGTTGAATTCTCCCCGTCTGGACGAGCGGAATTGAATGGTGCAACTGATTTTGCTGTGCTGTGAAAATTCAGATATTTGCATGACTGCTTTTGTTTTATTTTGTGAATAGCAAAAAGCATTCAACCCCATAATACATGCTGATTTATTGGTCGCTCGTCCATTTCATATCACATAGCTTAACCATTCATATATTTGGATTCCTCTCGACGAGGCGAGCAGTACGAGTACCACCTTGATGGGTCTGCGACGTTTCCTTCCAGAGTTATTACCAAAAAAACACAAACATCCCAGAATCCTCTCGGGTTGGGGTCAAAATGTTGTCGCTCATTAAATCCCATAAGAAACGTCGCATCGAATGAATGTGATTGAATTCTCCCCGTCTGGACGAGCGGAATTGAATGGTGCAACTGATTTTGCTGTGCTGTGAAAATTCAGATATTTGCATGACTGCTTTTATTTTATTTTGTGAATAGCAAAAAGCATTCAACCCCATAATACATGTTGTTTTATTGGTCGCTCGTCCATTTCATATCCCATAGCTTAACAACTCATATATTTGGATTCCTCTCGATAAGGCGAGCAGTACGAGTACCACCTTGATGGGTCTGCGACGTTTTCTTCCAGAGTTATTACCAAAAAACCACAAACATCCCAAAATCCTCTCGGTTTGGGGTCAAAATGTTTTCGCTCATTAAATCCCATAAGAAACGTCGCATCGAATGAATGTGATTGAATTCTCCCCGTCTGGACGAGCGGAATTGAATGGTGCAACTGATTTTGCTGTGCTGTGAAAATTCAGATATTTGCATGACTGCTTTTGTTTTATTTTGTGAATAGCAAAAAGCATTCAACCCCATAATACATGCTGTTTTATTGGTCGCTCGTCCATTTCATATCCCATAGCTTAACCATTCATATATTTGGATTCCTTTCGACGAGGCGAGCAGTACGAGTACCACCTTGATGGGTATGCGACGTTTCCTTCCAGAGTTATTACCAAAAAAACACAAACATCCCAGAATCCTCTCGGTTTGGTCTCAAAATGTTGTCGCTCATTAAATCCCATAAGAAACGTCGCATCGAATGAATGTGGTTGAATTCTCCCCGTCTGGACGAGCGGAATTGAATGGTGCAACTGATTTTGCTGTGCTGTGAAAATTCAGATATTTGCATGACTGCTTTTGTTTTATTTTGTGAATAGCAAAAAGCATTCAACCCCATAATACATGCTGATTTATTGGTCGCTCGTCCATTTCATATCACATAGCTTAACCATTCATATATTTGGATTCCTCTCGACGAGGCGAGCAGTACGAGTACCACCTTGATGGGTCTGCGACGTTTCCTTCCAGAGTTATTACCAAAAAAACACAAACATCCCAGAATCCTCTCGGGTTGGGGTCAAAATGTTGTCGCTCATTAAATCCCATAAGAAACGTCGCATCGAATGAATGTGATTGAATTCTCCCCGTCTGGACGAGCGGAATTGAATGGTGCAACTGATTTTGCTGTGCTGTGAAAATTCAGATATTTGCATGACTGCTTTTATTTTATTTTGTGAATAGCAAAAAGCATTCAACCCCATAATACATGTTGTTTTATTGGTCGCTCGTCCATTTCATATCCCATAGCTTAACAACTCATATATTTGGATTCCTCTCGATAAGGCGAGCAGTACGAGTACCACCTTGATGGGTCTGCGACGTTTTCTTCCAGAGTTATTACCAAAAAACCACAAACATCCCAAAATCCTCTCGGTTTGGGGTCAAAATATTTTCGCTCATTAAATCCCATAAGAAACGTCGCATCGAATGAATGTGATTGAATTCGCCCCGTCTGGACGAGCGGAATTGAATGGTGCAACTGATTTTGCTGTGCTGTGAAAATTCAGATATTTGCATGACTGCTTTTATTTTATTTTGTGAATAGCAAAAAGCATTCAACCCCATAATACATGTTGTTTTATTGGTCGCTCGTCCATTTCATATCCCATAGCTTAACAACTCATATATTTGGATTCCTCTCGATAAGGCGAGCAGTACGAGTACCACCTTGATGGGTCTGCGACGTTTTCTTCCAGAGTTATTACCAAAAAACCACAAACATCCCAAAATCCTCTCGGTTTGGGGTCAAAATATTTTCGCTCATTAAATCCCATAAGAAACGTCGCATCGAATGAATGTGATTGAATTCTCCCCGTCTGGACGAGCGGAATTGAATGGTGCAACTGATTTTGCTGTGCTGTGAAAATTCAGATATTTGCATGACTGCTTTTGTTTTATTTTGTGAATAGCAAAAAGCATTCAACCCCATAATACATGCTGTTTTATTGGTCGCTCGTCCATTTCATATCCCATAGCTTAACCATTCATATATTTGGATTCCTTTCGACGAGGCGAGCAGTACGAGTACCACCTTGATGGGTATGCGACGTTTCCTTCCAGAGTTATTACCAAAAAAACACAAACATCCCAGAATCCTCTCGGTTTGGTCTCAAAATGTTGTCGCTCATTAAATCCCATAAGAAACGTCGCATCGAATGAATGTGATTGAATTCTCCCCGTCTGGACGAGCGGAATTGAATGGTGCAACTGATTTTGCTGTGCTGTGAAAATTCAGATATTTGCATGACTGCTTTTGTTTTATTTTGTGAATAGCAAAAAGCATTCAACCCCATAATACATGCTGTTTTATTGGTCGCTCGTCCATTTCATATCACATAGCTTAACCATTCATATATTTGGATTCCTCTCGACGAGGCGAGCAGTACGAATACCACCTTGATGTGTCTGCGACTTTTCCTTCCAGAGTTATTACCAAAAAAACACAAACATCCCAGAATCCTCTCGGTTTGGGGTCAAAATGTTGTCGCTCATTAAATCCCATAAGAAACGTCGCATCGAATGAATGTGATTGAATTCTCCCCGTCTGGAAGAGCGGAATTGAATGGTGCAACTGATTTTGCTGTGCTGTGAAAATTCAAATGTTTGCATGACTGCTTTTGTTTTATTTTGTGAATAGCAAAAAGCATTCAACCCCATAATACATGTTGTTTTATTGGTCGCTCGTCCATTTCATATCCCATAGCTTAGGCATTCACATATTTGGATTCCTCTCGACGAGGCGAGCAGTACGAGTACCACCTTGATGGGTCTGCGACGTTTCCTTCCAGAGTTATTACCAAAAAACCACAAACATCCCAGAATCCTCTCGGTTTGGGGTCAAAATGTTGTCGCTCATTAAATCCCATAAGAAACGTCGCATCGAATGAATGTGATTGAATTCTCCCCGTCTGGACGAGCGGAATTGAATGGTGCAACTGATTTTGCTGTGCTGTGAAAATTCGGATATTTGCATGACTGCTTTTGTTTTATTTTGTGAATAGCAAAAAGCATTCAACCCCATAATACATGTTGTTTTATTGGTCGCTCGTCCATTTCATATCCCATAGCTTAACAACTCATATATTTGGATTCCTCTCGATAAGGCGAGCAGTACGAGTACCACCTTGATGGGTCTGCGACGTTTTCTTCCAGAGTTATTACCAAAAAACCACAAACATCCCAGAATCCTCCCGGTTTGGGCTCAAAATGTTGTCGCTCATTAAATCCCATAAGAAACGTCGCATCGAATGAATGTGATTGAATTCTCCCCGTCTGGACGAGCGGAATTGAATGGTGCAACTGATTTTGCTGTGCTGTGAAAATTCAGATATTTGCATGACTGCTTTTGCTTTATTTTGTGAATAGCAAAAAGCATTCAACCCCATAATACATGCTGTTTTATTGGTCGCTCGTCCATTTCATATCACATAGCTTAACCATTCATATATTTGGATTCCTCTCGACGAGGCGAGCAGTACGAGTACCACCCTGATGGGTCTGTGACGTTTCCTTCCAGAGTTATTACCAAAAAACCACAAAAATCCCAGAATCCTCTAGGTTTGGGGTCAAAATGTTGTCGCTCATTAAATCCCATAAGAAACGTCGCATCGAATGAATGTGATTGAATTCTCCCCGTCTGGAAGAGCGGAATTGAATGGTGCAACTGATTTTGCTGTGCTGTGAAAATTCAGATATTTGCATGACTGCTTTTGTTTTATTTTGTGAATAGCAAAAAGCATTCAACCCCATAATACATGTTGTTTTATTAGTCGCTCGTCCATTTCATATCCCATAGCTTAACCATTCATATATTTGGATTCCTTTCGACGAGGCGAGCAGTACGAGTACCACCTTGATGGGTATGCGACGTTTCCTTCCAGAGTTATTACCAAAAAAACACAAACATCCCAGAATCCTCTCGGTTTGGTCTCAAAATGTTGTCGCTCATTAAATCCCATAAGAAACGTCGCATCGAATGAATGTGGTTGAATTCTCCCCGTCTGGACGAGCGGAATTGAATGGTGCAACTGATTTTGCTGTGCTGTGAAAATTCAGATATTTGCATGACTGCTTTTGTTTTATTTTGTGAATAGCAAAAAGCATTCAACCCCATAATACATGCTGATTTATTGGTCGCTCGTCCATTTCATATCACATAGCTTAACCATTCATATATTTGGATTCCTCTCGACGAGGCGAGCAGTACGAGTACCACCTTGATGGGTCTGCGACGTTTCCTTCCAGAGTTATTACCAAAAAAACACAAACATCCCAGAATCCTCTCGGTTTGGGGTCAAAATGTTGTCGCTCATTAAATCCCATAAGAAACGTCGCATCGAATGAATGTGATTGAATTCTCCCCGTCTGGACGAGCGGAATTGAATGGTGCAACTGATTTTGCTGTGCTGTGAAAATTCAGATATTTGCATGACTGCTTTTATTTTATTTTGTGAATAGCAAAAAGCATTCAACCCCATAATACATGTTGTTTTATTGGTCGCTCGTCCATTTCATATCCCATAGCTTAACAACTCATATATTTGGATTCCTCTCGATAAGGCGAGCAGTACGAGTACCACCTTGATGGGTCTGCGACGTTTTCTTCCAGAGTTATTACCAAAAAACCACAAACATCCCAAAATCCTCTCGGTTTGGGGTCAAAATATTTTCGCTCATTAAATCCCATAAGAAACGTCGCATCGAATGAATGTGATTGAATTCTCCCCGTCTGGACGAGCGGAATTGAATGGTGCAACTGATTTTGCTGTGCTGTGAAAATTCAGATATTTGCATGACTGCTTTTGTTTTATTTTGTGAATAGCAAAAAGCATTCAACCCCATAATACATGCTGTTTTATTGGTCGCTCGTCCATTTCATATCCCATAGCTTAACCATTCATATATTTGGATTCCTTTCGACGAGGCGAGCAGTACGAGTACCACCTTGATGGGTATGCGACGTTTCCTTCCAGAGTTATTACCAAAAAAACACAAACATCCCAGAATCCTCTCGGTTTGGTCTCAAAATGTTGTCGCTCATTAAATCCCATAAGAAACGTCGCATCGAATGAATGTGATTGAATTCTCCCCGTCTGGACGAGCGGAATTGAATGGTGCAACTGATTTTGCTGTGTTGTGAAAATTCAGATATTTGCATGACTGCTTTTGTTTTATTTTGTGAATAGCAAAAAGCATTCAACCCCATAATACATGCTGTTTTATTGGTCGCTCGTCCATTTCATATCACATAGCTTAACCATTCATATATTTGGATTCCTCTCGACGAGGCGAGCAGTACGAATACCACCTTGATGTGTCTGCGACTTTTCCTTCCAGAGTTATTACCAAAAAAACACAAACATCCCAGAATCCTCTCGGTTTGGGGTCAAAATGTTGTCGCTCATTAAATCCCATAAGAAACGTCGCATCGAATGAATGTGATTGAATTCTCCCCGTCTGGAAGAGCGGAATTGAATGGTGCAACTGATTTTGCTGTGCTGTGAAAATTCAAATGTTTGCATGACTGCTTTTGTTTTATTTTGTGAATAGCAAAAAGCATTCAACCCCATAATACATGTTGTTTTATTGGTCGCTCGTCCATTTCATATCCCATAGCTTAGGCATTCACATATTTGGATTCCTCTCGACGAGGCGAGCAGTACGAGTACCACCTTGATGGGTCTGCGACGTTTCCTTCCAGAGTTATTACCAAAAAACCACAAACATCCCAGAATCCTCTCGGTTTGGGGTCAAAATGTTGTCGCTCATTAAATCCCATAAGAAACGTCGCATCGAATGAATGTGATTGAATTCTCCCCGTCTGGACGAGCGGAATTGAATGGTGCAACTGATTTTGCTGTGCTGTGAAAATTCGGATATTTGCATGACTGCTTTTGTTTTATTTTGTGAATAGCAAAAAGCATTCAACCCCATAATACATGTTGTTTTATTGGTCGCTCGTCCATTTCATATCCCATAGCTTAACAACTCATATATTTGGATTCCTCTCGATAAGGCGAGCAGTACGAGTACCACCTTGATGGGTCTGCGACGTTTTCTTCCAGAGTTATTACCAAAAAACCACAAACATCCCAGAATCCTCTCGGTTTGGGCTCAAAATGTTGTCGCTCATTAAATCCCATAAGAAACGTCGCATCGAATGAATGTGATTGAATTCTTCCCGTCTGGACGAGCGGAATTGAATGGTGCAACTGATTTTGCTGTGCTGTGAAAATTCAGATATTTGCATGACTGCTTTTGCTTTATTTTGTGAATAGCAAAAAGCATTCAACCCCATAATACATGCTGTTTTATTGGTCGCTCGTCCATTTCATATCACATAGCTTAACCATTCATATATTTGGATTCCTCTCGACGAGGCGAGCAGTACGAGTACAACCCTGATGGGTCTGTGACGTTTCCTTCCAGAGTTATTACCAAAAAACCACAAAAATCCCAGAATCCTCTCGGTTTGGGGTCAAAATGTTGTCGCTCATTAAATCCCATAAGAAACGTCGCATCGAATGAATGTGATTGAATTCTCCCCGTCTGGAAGAGCGGAATTGAATGGTGCAACTGATTTTGCTGTGCTGTGAAAATTCAGATATTTGCATGACTGCTTTTGTTTTATTTTGTGAATAGCAAAAAGCATTCAACCCCATAATACATGTTGTTTTATTAGTCGCTCGTCCATTTCATATCCCATAGCTGAACCACTCATATATTTGGATTCTGCTCGACGAGCCGAGCAGTACGAGTACCATCTTGATGGGTCTGCGACGTTTCCTTTCAGAGTTATTACCAAAAAAACACAAACATCCCAGAATCCTCTCGGTTTGGGGTCAAAATGTTGTCGCTTATTAAATCCCATAAGTAACGTCGCATCGAATGAATGTGACTGAATTCTCCCCGTCTGGACGAGCGGATAGGGGGGTTCACGAGGGGGGCATAGGTGGGGGTTGCCAGGGGGGGCAAGGGGGGTGGTCGTGGAGGGGTCGTGTGGGGGGAATGGGGGGTTGTGAAGGGGGAGGGGCTGGGGGGGAAAGGGGGAGCATGGGGGAGGAGCTTAGGTGAGGGGGAGGAGCTAATGGCTATTACACCACGCCGCGTCTCGCGCCACGTGCTTCCCCTGGCAGTTTGGCCGTTAGGCGTGGAACCGAGCTGTGGGTGAGTGGTGGCGGTGGTGGTGTGAGTCTTTCTATGTGAGTCTGTGTGTGAGTCTCTCTAAGTGAGTCTCTGTGTGAGTCTCTCTGTGTGAGTCTGTGTACGTGTGTCTGGGTCAGTGTGAGTCTGTGTGTAGCAGTGACCCGATCTCAAATGAGTACCTGGTGCGATGCGTAAACATCGCCACTGGGGAGACAAAGGCGGTCGGGCATGGTGCTAACCACCCACCCCTTCGTGTACCGTGCCGGCCTTCATACGTACTGCTGGCTAACAGCACTTGCCCCTACAGCCTGTTAAGGCTCTATGAGGATCGTTGTCTTTGGTGTCCTGTATTAGCAGGAGGAGTGGTGGTGTTAATGTTGGTGGTATTAGTGGTGGTGGTGTTAGTGATGGTGGTGTTAGTGGTGGTGTTTGTGGTGTTAATAATGGTGGTGTTGGTGTTAGTGATGGTGGTGTTAGTGGTGGTGGTGGTTGTTCGAGGTATTGTTGCTGGTGTTAGTGATGGTGGTGTTGGTGGTATTAGTGGTGGTCGTGTTAGTGATGGTGGTATTATTGGTGGTATTATTGGTGGTAGTGTTAGTGGTGGTGGTGTTTTTGGTGGTGGTGTTGGTGGTGGTGGAGTTGATGTTGGTGGTGGTGTTTTTAGGGTTCGTAGTGTTAGTGGTGGTGTTAGGAGTGGTGTTAGTGCTGGTGTTAGTTGTGGTGTTAGTTGAGTGGAGCGGTAGTGTAGCGGTTAACGTGCTGCACTACAAACCTGGCGACCCGGGTTCGATTTCCGCTCACGGCCAACACCAGTAACGATTATCTGAACCGGTCCTGGGCCTCCCCTAGGTAGACTCAGCCTCAAATGAATACCTGGTACGATGTGTAAACATCGCTGCTAGGGAGACAAAGGTGGCCAGGCGTGGTGTTAGCCACCCACCCCCTCGTGTGCCATGCCGACCTTTATAGGTGCTCGCTAGCAGAAATTGCCCCTACAGTATATTCAGGCTATACGGGGGATCTGTCTTTGTTAGTGGTGGTGGTGTTAGCAGTGGTGTTAGTGGTGGTGCTAGTGGTGGTGTTTGTCGCGGTGTTGCTGGTGTCCGAACAAAGGAGCGATGGTCACAACAACGACCTTTGACCTGGGCGGCTGAAATGTAGCACGTTGGCACAGTCATCTCAGTCAGTCAACTCTTGGCATCTGGGTCTGACCTGTGACCTGTCAGTGAGCCTTCAGCATTTCACGTGGTCTCAAAGTGCACCTGGCCTGGCATTTGCCGCTACTTAGTGGCAAATGGCGGTCTTTGTTGTTTTTGTTGTGTTTCGTGTTGTGGGTGAGTGGTGAGGTTGTGAGTCTGTGATGATGATGTGAGTCCGTGTTGATGATGAGAGTCCGCATTGTGACATGACGCGTGTTTAGACATGAGTATTGTCGCACACCATCGGTTTTGTGTGACCCTCGCCTGCGTCTCCCGCTCTCCACGCAGAGACCCGGACCGTGCGAGAAACGCAGTGAGCTCTGAGCACCCTACTCTGCAAGTTGCTGCCATGGAGGTACGTGTGGCTCTTCAACTCGTGTGGTAAAATATGGGTGGACGTGTGTTTTCCCCTCGACTTGTGCCTACCTGTCACCTACTTGTATACCTGGATGTGCTTCTCCTTGTCCGCCTGAGTATGTGTATGTCTATCAGAGCGTGTCTCCGAGATCCTGTTGGTGTGCCTGCCTGTCTACGCGTGAGCATTTACAGCACTATTATCTATCCACTGATGAATGAGAATGCCTTCCTCCCTTGGACCTTGCTACCCCTCAAATGCTGTGATGGAATAATCCGCCAAGCGCCGATTTTGTCGCACCATCTCTCTGGTGGCTCTCCTCTCCGATGTGTTTCCTTCCTTGGCTGCTGCTCCGTTATTATTCTTCACTATCAGCCATTGTTGTCCCTCCTTGCCATGGCTCGTCATGCCCGATCCCCAATCACTCTTTAACAATTTGAACAACCCCTGCGTGTGACCTCAAAATCCACGCATCTTTCATTGTGAATCCAAGCATGGCATCTGATATTGGCCAAATATCCCAATGCTGAGAAACGACAACATCTCGGCAGGACCCTCCTGAATGTGGAGCCCAGGATCTCAGAGATGCTGGCTCAGTGCTCGCCTTCTGCACTTGCTCCAACATCTTAATCAAGCCTATGTGGTGGACCTTTGTCTTTGTGTGTGTGTAGATGAGCCGAGCTGGAGAGGCTCGGAGTAACGACACGTCTTGCACCACGTGGAGTGCGCTGTCCTCAGAGGGCACCGGCTCCATCTGTAGCAAATCGCCGAAAGGTAAGAACAGTAATGAGGGACGTCACAGTGGCCACGGTAAATAGTGGGACATCACGATGGCCATGTTGCATGGGGGACGTAACAGTGCCTTTGGTGTATGAGAGATTTTATGGTGATTGTATGGGTGATGTCAAGATAGCAATGCTACATGGGGGACTTAATGGTAATCATGTTTTGATTTAAAGCTTTCGTGGCTGCAGGGATTCATATTCTTGGTTCTTTCGGTAAACTCACGTAGAAGGGCAACAATACAATTATAAAAATATAAAACAATAAAATTCTCACGACGTTTCGACTGCAACACAAGTAATCATCATCAGGTGTGAAAACCACAGCAAGAACCACAGCAAGAAAAATTGAAATTTTCTTGCTGTGGTTTTCACACCTGATGATGATTGCTTGTGTTGCAGTCGAAACGTCGTGAGAATTGTATTATTTTATTATTTTATTGTTTCCCTTCTACGTGACTTTACCGAAAGAACCAAGAATATGGTAATCATGTTGCATTAGAGACTGCATAATGGTTGCCATGTTACATGGGGGACTTCATGGTGGCCATGTTGCATGGGGATAATTATCTGTGCTCTGGCCTCAGTACTGAAACAACATCAAACGCTTTCAGAATTGCTTCTGCGGCCATCTTGAATGCTCTTCCAATATTAGGAAACCACTGAAGCTATCCGCGTTTAAATCATCTAGTTTGACAACTAATATCTATACTCATTCGCTCTTTCGGTAATGTCACGTAGGTAGAAATAAAATAAAACAAATCACGACGTTTCTATCGCAACACAATCAATCTTCATCAGGTGGAACAACCACAGCAATAATAAAATGCTGAAGTAGGTGAGAGAGCTGCTGTGGCAAGAGGTTATCGGTAAGAAAGGGGGGAGGAGCAAGGGGGGGAGAGAGAGGGGAGCTGCGTGAGCGCTAGGGGGAGAAGAAGTGAGGCTGGGGGGGACGTAGGCGGAGGTAGAAGTGGTAAGCTGAGTATGGGACATGGTGGGAAAGTAAATCTGAAAAATCTACCAGTACCTGGCGCGTGTGATGGAAACAACCACAACCAGTTAAGGCTTTACCTAGTTAATAACATCCATCGAATGATTGCTCAATTTGTATCCATCTTCTCGGTTGAAGTTATGTCTATGTTAGTATATCTTTATGGCTTCATGAAAAAACCTTTGATAGTTACCTGAAGGTTTGCAGAGTACCTTGGTCTCGGAAAAAAACAATATCACGCGAGCCCACAGCGTTATAACAATGGTCAGACACGGCAGAGGTATTGGTTCTGCGATGTTTCAGATCTGCCTTGTGTTCGCTAACACGGTCCGCGACATGTCAATTCGTTTTCCCAATGTAACTGCTACCGCAGGTACAACTCAGTTTGTCGACTCCAGGATATTGCATGTCAGGATGGGATTAGATCACGGATTTTGTGTACTGTATTGAATCGGACTTGGATCTTGTGTTTGTTTAAGATTTTGGAAATATTTTTGGTAACACCTGCTATGTATGGTAAAGTGATGGTCTTGATAGGCGTCTCAGTGGATTGTTTCTACATGGTTGGAGAAACAGCTTTGCGAATAATGCTGTCCCAGTACCCATTCATCTTAAGAGTCTGGTGTACGTGTTCCAGTTCACTGGCTTGGTGGTGTTGGTTGCAAATGCAGTGGCCCTATGGTGTAGTGGTTTGATGAGGGAATTCTTCTGCGCCGGATGGTGGTGGGAATTAGGTTTTAGATAGGTCTCTTCTCAAACAAAACATCCAGGAATTAGTAGCTTACCATCCTTCTCCACTTCCATGGTGAATTTGATGGATGGGTGTATGGAATTTATGTTGTTGAGAAATTGATTCAATGTTGGCAGGCCATGTGGCCAAATGACGAAAGTGTGATCTATGTATCTCTTCCCAAGGAAGGACGTTGGGTGCATGTCTGGATGACATCAGTTTCAAATTTCTCCATGAAAACATTCGCTATCACTGGTGATAAGGGGGGACCCATGTGGGTACCTTGATTTTGTTTGTAGAAAGTACCATTCCTGGTGAAGTAAGTGCCGGTTCAGCGTTTCTACTGCTGCATTATTTTTTTCCGCCTGAGGACGACCGCTTGTGTTGCGATCGAAACGTCGTCATTTATTTTATTTTATCCATATGTGACTTTATCGAAAAAAACAAAGAGTAAATGTTAGTAAGGCAGTTCCTAACCAAAGTTGGTCCATGTTGGACCAAGTCTTCAATTATTGCTAAGGTGTCAGGTACAGGAACCTTGGTGAACAGAGAGACTACATCAAAGCTGACGAGCAAATCATCTGGGGACAGTGAAATGCCTTTGATTAGAGAGATAAAGTGAGCTGAGTTTCATACTGCTGAGGTAGTCTTGCCCGTGAATGGAAGCAAGGTCTCAGACAGAAATTGGGCCAGTTTGTAGGGAGGTGAGTTGATAGTGGAAACGATGGGTCGAAGTGGAGTATCTTCTTTATGGATTTTTGGAAGACCATATAATCTGGGTGGTCTATTAGCAGAAGGTTTTAGGGAGAACTGCTTGAATGGTTCGATTAGAGAAGTCGAATTGGTAATGATATTGTTTGTTTTTATAGCCAGGCAGTTGGTCGGATCTTTGTTGATTTTGGTGTAATTGCTATCATTAAGAAGGTCCTGGATTATGTTGCTGAATGTGGTTTTATCCATGATGACAGTAGCATTGCCCTTGTCGGCTGAGAGGATGACTTTGTCCTCTCTATTTTTTAATTTGGTGAATTCAGAGCGCTCGTCCTTGCTGATGTTATTAATAGGATTCTTAGCATTTTTAAAGATGGTGGCAATTTTAAATCTTGCCACGTCTGTCGGGATGTGTCCCAAGCCTTTGAGGGCTACATCTACCTGGGTTTTTATATCATCCACTGGGATGTGTTTGAGGGTGACAGCAAAATTCAGCCCTCTAGCTAGTACCGATTTTAGGCTATCGGAGATTGTGCTGTTACTCTGATTAATAGCAGTCTTTTTAAGTGTGGATCTGGTTTCTTTTTTGACAAGTTATTGAATTTAGCAATAAGGTTAACCTTGCATTTGGAAGACATTGTTGTGGCAGAAGAAGCAGTCATGTTATCTACAAGGTTCCAATCAGATGCGGACATTTTATCTTTTGATTTAAAGCTTTCGTGACTGCAGTAATTCATATTCTTAGTTTTTTCGGTAAAGTCACGTTGAAGGGAAACAACAAAATAATAAAATATATATATAACAATAAAAAATTCTCACGACGTTTCGACCATAACTCAAACGGTCGTCTTCAGGTGTGTTGGACCAACACCTCGGCCGTGACAGATCATTGTTATAATTCAGTAGGCTCACATGACATTGACTTTTCCAAGACAGAGGTTCTTTGTAAGCCATCTGGCTTCCATGAGAGATTCGTTCATGAGGCTATCCACATATACAAGCACAGAGACAATTTCAACCGAGAAGATTGATTCTATCTTAGCAATCATTGGAAAGATTTGATAAACCATTTCAGGTCTTAATTGATTGTTCACGCTTACAGTGGCTTTCAGACAGCATACATTATAAAAAATAAAAAAATAAAAAAAATTTGTCTCCCCCCTCCTCTTTTCAGAATATAGATGGACTAGTCCTAAATAAACTGCCAAATCGTTGCGCATGGCGCTAACGTTTTTTTATAAATAAATAAATGCGCCGTTTACAAATAAATTTATGCAAACCAACACACCTGAAGACGACTGTTTGAGTTATGGTCGAAACGTCGTGAGAATTTTTTATTGTTTTATATATATTATTATTTTGTTGTTTCCCTTCAACGTGACTTTACCGAAAAAACTAAGATTATGACTTTTTATCTGTTAATGTTAAGTGTGATTGTAGGAGACATTTGTCTAAATTATCAAGTTCAAGCCGGAGTATTCTTATCCTCTCTGAGATTAGAGAAAGGCTAGCTCTGAATAAGATCCGTTTAGAGTTGGGTTAAGTGACAGAAGCAGATGTGAGTTTAAATGTGGTCGGTATTATCTTGTTGTCGCGGCATCTCTTCAGAAAGGTGAGTGACTCGATCATGTGAGCCTTCTTGTCTCGCAGTCTGTTAAAGGTTCTAACAGATGTGTGGAACCTATTTGCGTGGTTAGTTTATTAACCTTCCCCCACACTGTTGATTAGCACCATTGGCTACATGCGGTGCAAAAGAATTTCAACATACATAGCTGGGATTGGCAAAAACATCCCAATCCTGAAATATTTACTCTATAAATTGCTCAAAATTTAGGTTCACACACCTGTTGTTGTTATTCTCCTCGTGCCTACAGAAATCCTGGCTCACTTTGGCCCTCACTTGACCGACCGCGAAAAGCTGGAGCTCGCAGCCATGCAAGAAGTGTGGTACTTTGCACTCGACAACAAACCCAAGGGATGCAACAGGCATGGATATGATGACGATGAACGTAATTACATTCTGGTGAGGCTCACCACAAAACTACAGCCTTGGGGGCGGTCACAGGGCCCAGAGGTAGCGGGGTTTGTGGTTTCTTATTATTGCACCTGAATTACCAACCAGGGCACACACCAACGCACTTCAAAATCAGAATGTTTAATCCCGAGTAAAGCCCTTTTAGATAAGAAGCAATTTTTCAAGGGAATCTTCGCCAGCAGACAGTATCAAAGCATTCGACAATTACACCCACTCACACACTTACTCACCCACCCCCAGACGCACTCACTTGCTGACTCACTCACTCATTCACCCACTCAATCACTCACCGACCCACTCGCCCACTCACCAATGCACTCACCCGCACACATCTGAATCAGAAGTTTATTTCCCGAGTAAAGCCCATTGAGCTCAGAAGCTCTTTTTAAGGGTGACTCAGCCAGCAGACATCTGAGCATTCCAAATTATGGTTAAAAATAACTTCATAATTCCAAGCAATTTTTTCTGTTAAAATTACATTCGCACTTCTTAAACGTTGTGATTTTAACAATAGTCAGTTTAAATGATTGTACCTTTTGTTCAGTTCCGACATGATCACCTCCACTACCGCTATGAGGTGCTCAAGATGATTGGGGAAGGAGGTCAAGGCCAGGTGATCCAGTGCCTTGACCACAAGAGGAACACCCTGGTAGCTGTAAAGATCCTGGTGTCACCGTCGAGGTAAGACTTCAGAGACGTGCCATCACGAGGCCGACGTTGTTAAGTCCATTGCCGTGCAATGCGGTGGTGACACTCATGCTTCACAGCGAGAAGGGGGGCCTTGGTTCGGCTCCGGACTCGGGCACCATCGTGTGTGGAGTGTGTACCTTCTACCCCTGTTCTGCATCGGTTCCTTCTAGGTACTCTGGTTTTTCGTCTCTAAAGCTTAAAATACATACACACAGTGTGAACTGGTATCGGCCAAAACATCCCATTGCTACAAGATTACCTCCACATTACAGTAAGTCATCATTTAATGCTGTAGATACATTCATGAAAAGTTCCGCGTTAAGCGAAAAAGCATTGAGCGAAAAGAATCTCTCCATAAATAATGTAACAATAAAGTTTGCCGAGATGCAATGTATGCATACACTGTGAGATGATGATACCAATAACTGAGGCTATGCTATAGTAATAGGTTTTACCCTTTTAACTGGCACAAAAACTGACACCTTCTTTGGTTCTTTCGGTAATGTCACGTAGAATGAGAATAAAATAATAAAATAATACAATAAATTTTCTCACGACGTTTCGGCCACAACGCAAGCGGCCGTCTTCAGGTGAAAGTTACAGACCTGTCGGGACGACAGAGCTCAACACACCCGAGACGGCTTTTCTTAGAGCTTAGTCTCCACTGGTGTTGGACCAGAAGAGTGGAGACTAGGCTCTAAGAAAAGCCGTCTCGGGTGTGGACCAATCAAATTCAAGGACAGTGCATATTATTATTATCAGAGTTGTCTCTTTTGTTTGCATTTTGACTGCTTGTGTTGTGGTTATTGCAAACATGATGCCTTGAATAAAGGTGTCAGTTTTTGTGCCAGTTAAAAGGGTAAAACCTATTACTATATCTTGTTACTGGCAAAGGAGGTCTCATAATGAGGCTATGCTGTCACGTTACTTTTATCATTCCGAGTACTGTATCATACCGCTCAACAGTGCAGCTCAAAAAAGTATTTTGTTGTCGACTACTCACAAACCACGTTATGATGGGCTTATTCCGTGTTATAATGGGTGCGTATCTTGTTAGAATGTGCGTGTTCCATGTTGTAATGGTCGCGTTTCTTGTTACAACGGACACATTCTGCATTGTGTAAAAAGTGTTGAAGAACCACGTTATAACGAAAACGCGTTGTTTTAACGGGCGTTTGCATTTAGTTTTCCCGAATGACCAATCCGATTTGAATGGCTCTTCACCTTCAAATCCTATTGGGTACCCTAAGCCAGCTCCTGCGCCCCGTATGGTACCAATGAGAGTCGAGAACGCTACTCTAGCTCACAATGCCGTTAGACCTGGTGAAAGTATATTTAATTATTAATTCTGAATAGCATTTGCCTCTGGGTGTCCCTTAAGCAAGTGTAAGTTATTAATTTGTGGACTTCCTCTGCGCAGCTCCAAGGAAGAAACATTGCAGAGGATGGAGCTCCAGATAGCTCTGGAACTTCAGAGTGAGGACAGCAATGAAGATTACAACGTCATCAAAGTCCTAAACAGCTTTGATTTCAGGGGACACCACTGCCTTGTCCTGGAGCTGTTGAAGTATGTACCGCGTGTTCCATCTCCCCCTCCCTCCGCTAATAGCGTGGTTAACTGATTAACTAAAAAAACTTTTTTTGTTTTCGTGGGAAAGTCCACTGACCTATTAGTTATTTTTTTGTAAGCGACCTGCCCACAAATGATAGCTTAACAAAGTAACTTATCACGTGGAAATGTATAGCAGCCAAATACTATGAATGCATGTCGATTCGAAATGTGGAAGGGAAAACCAGAGGACCTACAGAATAATCCACATGATCACAGGGAGAACATGCAAACTCCAAATGTACATGCGTCAGGTTCGGGATCAAACCCCACGACCTTACCAGGCGGAGTTGTTATCTTCTCCCCATGGATAACCCTCTACCACCTGGCAAAAATGCCAATGAAATCAAGTTGTCAAGTGGGCAAATGAGCCAACTAATTTGGTTCATCGACAAACCAACGACCTGAACCTACACTGAACTATGACTCTGAATATTGGTCGTGAACATGCACGAACAATATTAAGATTGTTGTTAGCAGAATCAGCACAGCATTTAAGGAGATGACACTGACACTGTGTTGGTGTTGTTTCTGCTTTTGTCTCTCTCACAGGGAGAGCCTTTATGATGTGATGAGAGAATCGGGGTTCCGGTTGGACATGGAAATGGTGAAAAGTTATACCAGGGGAATCCTCATGTTCCTGTCCCACATCTCTTCCAGGAACATAGTTCACGCGGACATCAAGCCAGTGAGTGGACACAGCATTCAGTATGATTTTGTTGCAGAGGCGTATTGTTAGTAGGGAATCGTTCCACGGAGAAAACCGGCCACATTAGTCACAAGGTCTATGCGTTCGCTGTTTCCATCTAACTGGAAGGAGGCAGGGTCATTGTACCCCTGGTGAAGATAATGCGGTATGAATTAAACTGTAGTGTAGAGTCGTGTCGGTATTGGGGACTCACCATAGACAAAACCGGCAACGTTGATCACAGCGTTGCCCCAGTCCTTCGGAGACAGAAACTGGAGCAAATAAAGACTATTTCCTAAGTGTGCCAAACGTGTATTTTGACCTGACAGCTGCCCGTTGTCGGCTTCCACACTGCGAATGGAAAACTTCCGAAGACAAACGCGCGGTGGATAGCGTCATGGAATACGCGAGCTCTCATGTGTAGCTTTTGGTCCGTAACCCGTTAAAGGGCACTCTTGCAGCTGTGAGCTCAATGCACTCTCCTGTCAGAGGAACCATGATCAGTTGTCAATAGAGCTGCCCTCCTTTACTTCGATGGTCCCTTAGAGTGCTTTGAACATGAGCCTCAAATCAAATCTCTTTTCTAGATGCAATTGAAAGGGGCAACCCCCAGTAATAGCTGTCAACAAACATCAAATGTTGCACTTGACTGACGCTCGTTGACGGCACTACGCCTCGTCTAGTTCCCCTGTTTAGCGTAGGTGGTGGTACGTGATCGTTCCACTGCTGGCTGAATGTTATCGGCATAACCTCTGCATTTGAATTCATTCTGCCCCTTCTCCTGCAGGAAAATGTTCTCATCAAGGACACCGTGACCGGCACTGTGAGGGTCACGGACTTTGGCACGAGCTTTTTTGTGGAAAGTCAACGTGAGTGACCTCTCCTGGGTGTGTGAGCGTCTGCGTGTGGGTGTTTGTCTGATTGTGGATATGTGTGAGTATCTGCATCTCTGTACATGTGACTGTTCATGTGTGTGATGAAGATGCTGTTTAAGAAACAGTGAGTACACAAACACATATATGTGTTGTTCTTGTGATTGGTGTGCAGCTATGAATGTTGGTGGGACTCTGGAATACTCGGCTCCGGAGCTGCACTTGGGCTACAGCTTGACCTGTGGCGTAGACATGTGGGCGCTGGGTTGCACGGTGGCGGAGTTGGCGACGGGCAGGCAATTATTTCAGTCCGACAGTGACAAAGATTACCTCCCGCGCTGCATTGAGGTATTTCCCACTGGGCGTCCATCCGCTCGTGATGCCCCTCTCTTTCCTTGGAGTCGTGGGTTTTGGGGGTGGCAGGAGGGGAGGTGGCCACTTAGTGATCTGGCGAATAGCGGCCGTCGTATGTTGTGTATGAGTGTACACGTGTCCATCTTGTACGTGTGAGGGGAGCAGTAGTGTAGCGGTTAGCATGCTGCGCTCATGGCCCACACTAGTGATGATTATCTGAACCGGTCCTGGGCCTCCCTTAGTTAGACTCAGCCTTAAATGAGTACCTAGTGCAGTGTGTAAAATACCTGGGTCAATGTGGCCCACCACCCCCTGTCTCTATGTGCCATAATGCTTGCCCTCAACAAGCGCTGCTGCTGTTGTTACGCTATACTAACAGCACTTGCCCCTACAGTCAGCTGAGGATACACGGGTGACCTTTGTCTTTGTCTCAACCATGTGCAGATTCTGGGAAT